>NC_134715.1:110100000-112500000 GCF_049634645.1 Pelodiscus sinensis
CCCTAGTTCTTATGTTTTGGGAACAAGTAAATAACTTTTCCTTATTCTCCTTTTCCACACCCGTCATGATTTTATAGGCCTCTATTGTATTACCCTCTCTCCAATCTCCTCTTTTCTAAACTGAAAAGTCCCAGTTTTTTTAATCTCTCAAACCCCTAATCATTTCTGTTGCCCTCTTCTGGACCTTTTCCACTGCCTGCCTATATATCTATATCTATATCTATATCTATATCTAGATCTATATATATAAATTTTTTTTTTTTTTTTGAGATGAGGTGACCACATCTGAACACAGTATTCACTTCTAAGACTTAAAGGACAAAAGAAACTGTTTAGAGTTGACCAGACCTTGAGGGAAACACTCTTGATGGCTTGCCTTTGCACTTTTAAAACCATAAAGTATTCCATACTCCATGTATCTAACTTTACACATAAGAATTATGCATAGACCAAAATAAGATATATGGACCCAGCGGATTAAGACATTAAGATTGATAAATTATATGAGGCTGTTTGTCCCAAGCATCTTTGAGTTATGTATATTTGTGTCCATAAGTTTATTTGATAAAGCATGGGGGGACGTCCGTCACACGCTGCTATTTCTTCACATGAGTATATGAAGGCTCTTTGTCAAAAAGCTTTGACTATTTGAGACAAAATAACCTTTTAAAAACTTGAGATACAAGAACACCTTCAGTTTAGCATATGCCTTTTTGCAAGGAGGTTTGGTTGAACTAAATAAGGATTGTTACTCTCTCTCTCATTTATGAACCCCAAATGTCTGTAGATTCGGAGTGATGGAAACTGCTACTAAGAGCGCTCTTTTTGTTTAGCATATCAGCAAGTTGAATCATTGCTTGGATTTAGGCTTGCCAGGTGTCCGGTTTTGAACTGGACAGTCCAGTATTTGACCTTTCTGTTCAGGAAACAAATTGAGAAAATATAAATGATCGGTATTTTCTAAATAAGACGTAATGTAGATTGTGATGTAATGTCAAATGTGTCCAGTATTGTTGTTGTAACCATCTGGCAACCCTGCTTGAACTTTAAAATTGGACAGTAATTGACCATTTTGACTTCATGAATTATATCTTGTATATAGCTATAATAAAGCATTTGTCTATGCCATGAAGAGTGCTAGCACATTGTGATATTAGACTTAACTCAGACAATTGCAATTGGCTACATTTCTATCACCACAGCAATATGGGCTTTCACTTACTAGTTCTAGAAAAAGAATGTCCCTATGTGGAACTTACTGATATAAGTACAGGTTGTACCTCTCTGACCTGGAACTCTCTAGTCTGGCAACATCTGTGGGCTGGTAGGACCACTGATGTTCCTGGACCACAAAGCCCAGGGAACCAGGATGTCTGGCAGTGGGGTGGAAGGGTGGTTTGTGGGGGCGAGGGGGAGGAGTGGTGATTCAGCTGGGAGTCACATGTCGGGTGGGGGAGAGGGTGGGTGGTGAAGTGGGGAGCTCTGGCCCCAGTGATGAAGGAGCTCCAGCCCAGTCCTGGCTGCAGAGCTCCGGATCTGTTCTGGCCCCAGAAGCCAGGGAGCTCTAGCCCCAACTGCTCAGCTCCAGCCCCAGTTTGGTTCCAGTGGCCGGGGAGCTCTGTCCTGTCCCTAGCTGCTATCGGGGAGCTCTGGCTCCAGGCAGTGTGGCTGTGGAGCTCCCTGACTGCTGCCAGGGCCAGAGCTCTTCAGCCACCTAGGTCCGCGGTCGGGTCTGCAGCTGGCATCACAGCCGGAGCTCCGCAGCTGGGAACAGGGTCAGAACTCCCTAGCTGCTGCTGGGAATAGAGCTTCCCCAGAGGCAGCAAGGGGACCATGGTCCCAGCAGTGGAGCCAGGTGGTTGCGGAGCTCCTGCCCCAGCCACAGAGCTCTGCAAATACCCTTGTTCGGGTCCAGTCAGGTCTTGACGGTGCTGGACCAGAGAGGTCCAACCTGTACATTGATTTATATTACACTGGTATAAATTACCGTTATTGGTGAGTGTTCAGCACCTCTGAAAGTGAGGGAACCTACTTCAGTATTAAAATATGCCTTTGGGGGTCTGATACCTCACACAGGTGTTAAAAGATTGACTTCAAAAATAATGAAAAATGGGTAATTTGCAAACAAGTCCATGAACTTGAGTTCAAAATGTGAAGTGTATTAATAACAATTCCTGTGTCATGGAGAGTATACCGTAGGCCTTCACTCAAAGTGTACTATTTCTGTAACTTTTATAGTCACTTCAAAAAACTAAAGCAAATTTTATGACAAGATACATATGAGTCAGAATGGAACATTGAAATGGCAAAAATGCCAGAGGCTAACTGGATTCTAGCTGTGTAGCAATTTCTTGGTAGTATTTCATAGAGGTTTTTTTAATACATCCTTCAAGAAGTGGAAATAATATAATTAGCTTTGATGGGAAGCACTAGAAAGCATTCTTCATACATTCTCTGTGCAGGAGATTTGGCATTTAGTTAATTTTCAGGATAGGCACTTGAGGTTACATTATGTGCAAAAAGATAGTAGATGGATCGTCTACCCTTTGAAAACTGTAAGTTTATTGCATAATTATAAATATGTTGCCTCACTGTTTTAAATGTATTTCTGGTTCATTAAAAGGATTTTTCAGCTTTCCTTTTAGACACTGTGCTTTAGGGTTCATGCTGCAATTTTTTTCAGGTGGGGAGTCCCAAAGTGTGCTGAACTCTGAATAAATAAACACAGCATACTTTATCTTAAGTCTTTTTTTTATTTATATAATTTCTTTCTGTTCTATTTAATCAGATTAGCTTCTGCTGCCTGTGATACTTGCCCCCGTACATGGCAACTGCCACTCAGAGCATATCTACACTGGCAAGTTTTGTTGCTAAAAAACCCTTGGGCCTGGGTCAGCATCGACTCTTAAGATTTTTCACCTGCCAGTGTGTTGAGTAGTACTATTGTTGGTTCGGCCACTTCTTTAGAGTGGCTTCTTAATATTTATCCGAATTACATTATCATCATCATTGGGGCCATATTTGCCTTCTGGGCTTTGTGTTTCTTTTATGGGGACTGTGTTTGCAAGTTTGAGGATGAGTTCCTTCACAGGTTTTATTTTTCATGGATCCTGTGGTGACTGAGGAGTCTAATCCTTGAGCCACAGGCAGGTTGGCAGACATTACAGGTGGTATTGGAAGACAGAACTGGGACATGATTGCTGTGTGACTGTTATATTTCCTTCCCCCCCCCCTGCCATTTTTCTGCAACCAAAGCAAGGTGCTCTTCCTCAAACGTGGATCTTCCCTCTCTGACAAGCCTTTGCCAGACATGCCTATCCTGAGCTGCTGTCTCCCAGTGTGTGGTGTCAATGCCACATCTCTTTGTTTATCTTGAGGATGTTTTTAAAACATTTTTGGGCTCTTTTTCCTTTGGTGAGTTGGCCATACAGCATTTGTTTTGGTAAGCTTGTATCAAGCATGCACACAAAGTGCTCATTCCACCTCCATTGGTGCAAGCTAATTTTGGTCCAACTCTGAAGGTGTTGGCCTCTGACGACACTGACATTAGTATAAGGATCCTCTCGCTTTATGTTGAGGATCCGCCAAAGAAAGTGCTAGTGCTGGTATTCCAGGCTTTTCAAGGTTCTTTTGAGTGACCTATTTAAAAAAAAAAAAAAAAAGTCTCACAGTGCAGCAGCTACACTCAACTCATAACACTAACAACTCAATTTGCATATTTTTTATTTATTCCAGATCATTCAGGATTAGGGTGAAAAGATTAAAGATGGACGTCACAGATGTCTATTCAAGAAACTACAGGCAGTCCCCGGGTTACATGGATCCGACTTACATCGGATCCCTACTTACAAACGGGGTGAGGCAACCCCGCACTAGCTGCTTCCCCTCAGCAAACCAGGGAGACGCGAAGCTAGCGCCCCCCTCAGCAGACCAGGGAGACGCGGAGCAGCTTTTCTCAGCAGACACCTCAGCTTGAGAATAAAGGACTGAGGGAAGTGAGGTGTGGGAGAATAAAACTGAGCTCTGGAGAAATGTTTGGCTAGAGTTTCCCCTACAATATGTACCAGTTCCGACTTACATACAAATTCAACTTAAGAACAAACCTACAGTCCCTATCTTGTACGTAACCCGGGGACTGCCTGTACTATTCAGCAAGTTCCTGTTTTGTCATTTAGTATAATTAAGTCATGTTTATTTCAGTGGCCTTACTCCTCAACTAAGCTGCGTTCACACATACCATTATTGTCTCTTTGCTTTCAGTATATCAAGAAGTTTTACAATGGCAGTTGGGAAGGAAGATATGGCCATGTAATAGATGGAGGAAATCTTACACTCCTTTGGTCTGTAACCGTGTCTATTTTCTCCATTGGTGGACTAGTGGGTACGATACTTACCACACCAATTGTAAAGATCTTTGGCCGGTAAGTACATTATAAAGATCTGAATTTGGCATCTTATTTTATCCTTTCTATAGCCTCAATACAAATCTTTTAAACTTAATAAACTTCCTTCTCAGTTTAAAGACCTTTACATTAGGAAAACCACATTGGATAGCTTCTAAACTTCATATGATACTAGCAGGTTTACCTGGTGTTGCTCAGGTCCTTTAGGGCAGGTGGGCTGGCAGTGTAAGGGGTGTAGTACTCATGGGGACTATATGGCTGTGTGCTTTGCATATGGGTATGGATGGCCTTGAGTATTCATTCTGAGAGGGGCATGATAGAAAGTTTGGGCTACTCTCTAGTAGTTTGTGGTCTGGGATGACCAAAAAAAAAAAAAAAAAAAATTAGAGCAGCAAGCCCAGAATGTTTTTCCTTATGGGAAGATTTATGGAGTTTGTTTTTAGGTACTAAAGCTACCATAAGCACTGTCGTTTGACTAGATTGATTTGGAAATGCTTAAGGTGTAGTATCTAATATAAGTGATGTCAATAGTTTTTTTTTTATCATTATTATTTATATTTATGCTACTTTCCTGTTTTTCACAGATGGGATCTTGTCTTTTGGCAGGAAAAGCGTGGCCTCTTTGTACCATTTTAAGCATAAGATCTAAACTTTGGAGGTTAACTAAATAGATATTAAGTACATTTTATTTTCTGAGAAGACCTGTTGAGAAAATGTTTTCCTGCTACTTGTTTTTGAGCAAGTGTGAGGTCTACACTATTGCCAAACCACTATGTAAATCATGTTACTACAGTTCTATGCGCAACTGATTTTCCTATCATGATCTTGTATTTTCATTTACTAACCTTAAAATAACTTTGGCAGACATCCCTTTGGCTTTTATGTTCACTGCCAGAAAGATGTGTGCTTGATAGACCCTCTGCAAATCCATGTAGATCTGCTTTGTATCTATGGCTAACGTTTGCAGATATGGGTGCTCATCCAGATACAAATTTTCTATCCACACAGGGCTCTATTTACAGAGAGCTAACTCACACAGTAGCTAGCTCATTATAAAATCTTAGTGGAGAAAAGATACTCTGATGAAATTTCCAGACAAACTTTAAACACAAAATATTCTGGAAAAAAATCTATATTGATTTGACCTTAACCAATATTTTTTGTCTTTTTGGTTTTGTTTTTATTTGAGCGGGAGGGTTGATGACTTGCTTGGAACTGCCTGCAAGCTGAAAAATCAGTTATTTGGAGAGCTCTGCTCTGTAGGACTTGTTGTTTTGTTGTTGTTGTTTTACTGCAGTGTTGCTAGGTGAGGTCATCTGTGGTAGGGAGGCACTGTTTAAAACTTATTGTGCCTTTTCCCATAGAATCCTAGGGCTGGAAGAGACCTTAGGAGGTCATTGAGTCCAGTCCCCTGCCCAAAGCAGGGCCAATCCCAACTAAATCAACTCAGCCATGGCTTTGTGAAGCGGAGACTTTAAAACCTCTAAGGATGGAGATTCCACCACCTCCCTAGGTAACCCATTCCAGTGCTTCACCACTCTCCTAGTGAAATAGTTTTTCCTAATATCCAACCTAGACCTCCCCCACTGTAACTTGAGACCATTGCTCCTTGTTCTGCCATCTATCACTATTGCGAACAGCCCCTCTCCATCCTCTTTGGAATTTCCCTTCTGGAAGTTAAAGGCTGCTATCAAATCCCCCCTCACTCTTCTGCAGACTAAATAAGCCCATATCCCTCAGCCTCTCCTCGTAGGTCATGTGCTCCAGCCCACTCATAATTTTCGTTGCCGTCCGCGGACCCTCTGCAATGCATCCACATCCTTTCTGTAGTTGGGGGGGAGGGGGCAGAAATGGATGCAATATTCCAGATGTGGCCGCATCAATGAAGTATAAAGGGGAATAATCACTTCTCTAGATCTCCTGGCAATGCTCCTCCTAATGAACCCTAATATGCCATTAGCCTTCTTGGCTACAAGAGCACACTGTTGACTCATATCCAGCTTCTCATCCACGCTAATCCCCAGATCATTTTCTGCCGAACTGCTACCTAGCCAGTTGGTCCCCAGCCTGTAACAATGCTTGGGATTCTTCTGTCCCAAGTGCGGGACTCTGTGCTTGTCCTTGTTGAACCTCATAAAATTCTTTTGGCCAAAGCCTCTAATCTGTCTAGGTCACTCTGGACCGTGTCCCTGCCCTCCAGCGTATCTACCTCTCCCCTTAGCTTAGTGTCATTCACAAACTTGCTGAGGGTGCAATCCATCCCCTCATCCCGGTCATTAATAAAGATGTTGAACAAAACCGGCCCTAGAACTGATCCCTGGGGCACTCTGCTTGCAACCGACCACCAACCAGACATTGAGTCATTGATCACTACCCATTGGGCGTGACAAACTATCCAGCTTTGTATCCACCTTGCAGTCCACTTATCCAATCCATATTTCCTTAACTTGCTGGCAAGAATATTGTGGGAGAACGTATCAAAAGCTTTGCTAAAGTCAAGGTATATCACATCCACTGACTTCCCCATGTCCACAGAGCCTGTTACCTTATCATAGAAGCTAATCAGATTGGTCTGGTCAGGCATGACTTGCCCTTGGTGAATCCATGTTGACTATTCTTCATCACATTCCCCTCTTCTAAGTGCTTCAAAAGGGATTCCTTGAGGATCCCCTCCGGGGACTAAGGTAAGGCTGACTGGTTTATAGTTCCCTGGATTGTCCTTCTTCCCTCTTTTAAAGAAGCACCAAAAAAAGAAAAAAAAAAAGCATTGTGTGTGTCAGCTTTTCCCATATCATCTGTCACTAGGTTACCTCCCTCATCCAGTATGGGCCCCACGCCCTCTCTGATCACCCTCTTATTGCTGACATGCCTGTAGAAACCTTTCTTGTTACCCTTTACATCCCTTGCTAGCTGCACAAGGATTGTACAATGAGAGAGCTGATATGCATTAGTTACTGTAAAAAAAACAAAAACAAAACCATGCCTCCACTTTTTGGTTGTAAAGACTTGGCCTGTGTCTTCACCCTGCCTTAGAAACTCTTGGGCCATATCTCCACTTGCTAGAGGATCAACTCTTCCAGGGTTTGATTCAGTAGGTCTAGTAAAAACCCACTAAATAGAACTCTGTTAGGAGGATTCAGGGAAGTTGACGGAAGCGTTTCTCCTGTCAATTTCCCACTGTGGAGACCATGCCAAGATACACTATTTACATAGCTTGAGTTGCATACCTTTAGCTGACCTTCCACCTGCAGTGTACGTCTACACTTTAAAGAAAAACCTACAGGGCTGAGTGTTAGAACCATGGTCAGTTTAACTTGGGTTTGTGGGACTCAGGCTACAGGGCTAAACATGGCAGTGTATAAACAACAAGAAGTCCTGTGGCACCTTATAGACTGACATTTTTATTGGAGAATAAGCTTTCGTGGGCAAAGACCCACTTCATCAGATGCAGGTAGTGGAAATTCCAGAGGCAGGTATAATTATACAGGCATATAAAAAGAGTACCAATCAAGAGGAAGACTAGAGATAATGAGGTGAATTCAGTCAGGGAGGATGAGGGCCCACTCTAGCAGCTGATGTGGAGGTGTGACCACCAAGAGAGGAGAAACTGCTTTTGTAGTTGGCTATCCATTCACAGTTGTTTTTAATCCCAAACTGATAGTGTCAAATTTTCAAATGAATTGTAGCTCTGCAGTTTCTCTTTGAAGTCTGTATTTGAAGTTGTTTTGTTGCAGATTGGCTACATTTAAATCTGCTACTGTGTGTCCAGGGAGATTGAAGTGTTCTCCTACAGGTTTTTGTATGTTACCATTCCTTATATCTAATTTGTGTCCATTTATTCTTTTATGTAGGGACCATCCAGTTTGGCCAATGTATATGGCAGAGGGGCATTACTGGCACATGTTGGTATTCATTACATTGGTATATGTGCAGATGAATGAGCCCATGATGGTGTGGTTAGGTCCTATGATGGTGTCACTGGTGTAGATATATGGGCAGAATTGGCACCAAGGTTTGTTGCAGGGATTGGTTCCTGAGTTAGAGTTACTGTGGTGTGATGTATAGTTGCTGGTGAGAATTTGCTTCAGGTTGGCGGGTTGTCTGTGGGCAAGGACTGGCCTGCCTCTCACAGTCTGTGAGAGTGGGGAATCATTGCCCAAGATGGGTCGTAGATCACTGATGATGCATTGGAGAGGTTTTAGCTAGGGACTAGGTGATGAGTGGTGTTCTGTTTTTTTTTTTTTTTTTTTTTTTTTTTTGTTGGTCCTGTCTTGTAGCAGGAGGCTTCTGGATACACGTCTGGCTCTGTCGATCTGTTTCCTCACTTCCTTGGGCAGGTATTGTAGCTTTAAGAATGCTTGGTGAAGATCTTGTAGATGTTTGTGTCTGTCTGAGGGGTTGAGCAAATGCGGTTGTACCTTAGCAGTGTAGGCATTTGGGTTCTAAGCTTTTCACTAGGTTTCAGAACCTGTGTTTCAGCTGGAACCAGAACGTCTGCACTGATACTTTTAGCCCCACCCCCATCCCCGCCTTACCAGCCTGAGTCACTTGTCCTGGTCTCTGAGATTTGGTGCCATAGGTTTTTCTTTGCAGTCTAGGCATATTCTGAAACTCCTTCAATTAATCATTATTTTAGGGGTTGGTGAGACCTGCCAATCCAGCCATTAAGAAAAAAGAAACCATTTGCAGACTTTTTTTCTTTGAGACAGCAGGTGATGAAGACATCCAGTCAGGTGGTAGTGATTATCTCAGTTACTGGGAGTGCTTTTTATTTAATCCTTCAGCAGAGAATAATCATTGAAGAATTTATCTCAGGAGAGCTATTGATTTCATAGCTTTAACATTCTTGTTACACATACGTGGCAGAATCAGACTTTGTACACCGTACAGCAGGAAGTGAAGCAAAGACTTAAAATATTCAGGAAATTCTTCATGCAGCCACTTCTTTAGACTGAGAGAGATCAATAATGGTTTGATCCAGTACTCAAAAGATATGGAAAGAGAGAGCACGGTCAGCAAAGAATAATAGGGATAAAATTGTAGTTAAATGATAGCTATATGGCTTTGTGTAGTTGTGCTAGAGGAAGGACCGAGAGGGTGTTTTTTTCAGATTTGGTTTAAAATATGGAAAAGAAGTTTATTTCAATTATACTACTACCTAGTAATTTCATCTAGTGATAGTGAATTTGGAAACATATATAGAACTGGATAACAAATTTAAAATGATGAATTCCCACTTTTTTTGTGAAAAGAAGTTGATCTTAACAAGAAATTAACGTTTTGTCCAGCTGTGCATGAGATCATTTTCTTCTATATACCTATAATACCATGAATTGGGGACAAGTTTTGCTTTCAGTTACAATAATGTAAATCTGATGACATCCATGGAATTTTTCCAGATTTCCATTCTGTAATCGAGAAGTAAGTTTGTCCATATTGCATTCCAATACATACTGAGGTTTTTCCTGATCTGTTGAAAACTTTGTAAATGCCATGGAGGGATGGGATCTACCATCTTTTTCAACCTATTGACATTTGAAAGTCTATTTTATTTCTTTTGCAATTTGGAACAGTTAATGCTGCTATATAGTCCAGCTTATTTTATCTACTCTCTGTCTCTTTTTTTTTTTTTTCTTCCTCCCCTCCTATTTTTTTCTCCTTTTCATTCTCTTTTTTCCCATTTCTCTCTTTCCCTCACTTTATTCTTGGATCTGGACTTCTAACACTCCTGTCATCTGAAGAAGTGGGCTGTGCTCACGAAAGCTCATGATACCATCTACATGTTTTGTTAGTGTTTAAAGTGCTACTAGACTATTGTTGTGTTTTAAGATTTTTCCTGTTACAGACTAACTCGACTACCCCTCTGAAGCATCCAAATCTTGCCACTGGTGCCCAACCTGTGGTCTCTGGACCCCTAGTGGTCTGTGATGGCATTGCCGGGGTTTTGTAGAAAGTTTAAAAATAAGGATCGGATGGGCCCAATCCTTACTTTTTCTTTTTTCTTTCCTTCTCCTTTTCTTTTCTTCCCTGGTGGGGGAGTCCATGAAATTTTAATAAATTGAAAGAGTCCGTATGCTCAAAAAGGTTGGGAACTACTGTCTTAATTATATCTTGTCTTGCTGTGGGAGACCATAAGAGAGAAAATCTTCATGCCTTTGAGATTTAGACTTTTATTTTTAAACAGTTACCATATTTATTCTGCATGAGATGTCGTTAGCTACAGTTTTGAAACTCTGTTATTAAGCACCGAGTTTTTAATTATTTGCAACTTTATATACAATGTAGCTATTTTAATAAATGTTTGTTAATATAACTATTTAAAATGTCATGTAAATATAAATGTAACATTTTCTTTTTCAGAAAATACACATTGCTGATCAATAATGTATTTGCAGTTGTGGCTGCATTGTTGATGGCTTTTGGTCAGTTAGCAGGGTCATTTGAAATGCTCGTATTGGGACGCACTGTGATGGGTATTCATGCAGGTAAGCTTTGTGTCATGCCGTTCATACTGTGCATCCTCTGCTACCTTGATATTGAGGAGTAATTTCTATGCATAACCCTCCCTAAATTCAATGGGAACAATCAGACTGACTAAGGACGGCAGAATCTGATCATTAATGAAGAATCATAAATGGATATTAACAATGACCTCAAATTCCCCTTTGTACAGAATGTCTGCCTTCACAAAACAGAAGCCCTTTGGGTAAGAGAATATGGTCTGTCTATTAAAGCTGCTTATTTTCTATTTGACGTTGAATCTAGCAATACTAAATGTGAATAAGATAAGACTGAAGACCTAGAACATTGCTATCCATTTGTAATAAAATCTTTCTACCTTCTCAATGGACTTCTGATTGTTTCAGAACAGGATATTTACCTTGATTTCTGTCACTAAACCCTTCTTCTTAGACACCTTAGTTATCGTGTTTGTAAGCTAATTACATTAGTTTTGAAGAGATGTGCATTGTTTACATAGAAATTGGTACTTTATAGCAGTGTTACTCTGCTGGCTGCTAACATTTGTCATTGATCAAGGCTTGGTCAGTGTTAGGGACTAACCATAGTCACCTTTTTTATTTCCCCACATGTTGGGGGGGAGGGTACGTTCTCCTTTCTAATTCATGCAGTAAACACATTCTGAAAGGATGGCAAAACCGGTGGAGTATTAGCATCCTCTCCCATGCTTTCCTTTGGCAAATGATGACCCCTTAATATCCAGAGAATTGAGATAGGAAAACTCAGTTCAGACAAGCATTCCACGATTACTGTTCCATGCAGCTCACACCTTTAGTTGCTTTCTTGAAATAAAGATCCTTGCTATTTTAACTTGCCCCTTAGCACACGCATGTATCCCATCCAGGGATAACTTCATAGAACTTTAAGGAAACTTTGAGAGGTCATCAAATCCAAGCCTCTGCACGCATCGCAGGACCAAATACCATTTAGACCAGCTTAGCACTTTCCTTCCCCCCAGTTCTTAGGGGGATGAGCAAAAGAACAGCTTCCTCATCCTACTTATTTTGCATTTCTGGTTGAGTACGACAGTCCTCCCAACCTCCTGTCTCCATGACCGTTAGTAGTAATTTCTGTAGAACGGACACCCTTCCCCATATTGCAGCAATGGAACCATGACCTGCATGCATCATTTCCAATATGTAAATGGAAATTATTGGCTTCCTTGGTGATTCAGTGTTACAAGGATACGAATGCATTTGCATGCGCGCACACACACAGCATACATAGATTCTGTTCTTTTCCAAATAGGTCCTTATGCCACCCTCATCATGCTGATGTCTAAAATTGGTATTCAGACTTTTCTGAATAAAGTCCTTGCTCATTTATTACTTACAGCAATTTCTCTGTTTTTCCTTTCTTTTATAGGTGTGTCTCTCAGCACCCTTCCCATCTATTTGAGTGAAATATCGCCTAAAGAGATCCGGGGTTCTCTGGGGCAGATCACAGCAATCTTTATCTGTATTGGAGTTTTTATTGGTCAGATTTTGGGGTTGCCAGAAATATTTGGAAATGTAAGTACTTAGGGGATGTTTGTCCACTGTGTGTTGCATTTAAAAAGTGGCATTGGGGATTGTGATGGTTCCTTTTATAGGTAGAAAACCACACTACTGTCGTGTACCTAGAACCATTTTAGCAAGCAATGTCTTCAAAGGTTTGTTTGTTTGTTGTAAAGTTTGTGTGTGATGTGTATACTTAATTATCATTCTCTGAGAGAACTCCAGGACACGGGATCTTGTCCCCTGGGCAGTTGCTGACCAGCAAAACTTTGGTGATCTACTGCCACGCTGCAAAAAAGAGCATTCAATTTGATAGGGTTTTAAAAGAGGACTGAAGATGCTCTTCTCAGGGTAATGAAAGGGTAAAAGTGTTTTTTTTGTAGCCGGCTGCCCAGCTGGGTTGCTGTTTTGTTTATTATAATGCCGCTGACTTTTTTTGTTGCACTGCTAATTTATATGTTAGAGTGCCTTAGAGCCTGGTGTAGGTTCCTTTTTATTATTTAATTCTAAAATATAATTCTCCTCAGAACACTACCAGCATGGGCAGCAGCAGAAGACCCGTGAATCCCCCACTGATGTTTTCCAGTCCTAATTTGGAGGCCCTGCATTTAAAGCAGTTATTAATTAGATGAAAGAGAGTGTGGCCTTAGGTAGTCATTCACTTTGGGGTATGCAGGAGTCATTGTGAAGAAAATAGTTATGAGAGGTCTCCAGTCTGAGAATAGCAGATTAAGTGGTCCGGGTGGCTGGAGTAAGGATTCCTTTTCTCCCTTTTCCTGAGGGAAATTGCTGGATTTTCCTAGAATTGTTTACATCAGTGGTCTCCAACCTTTTTACACCCAAGATCACTTTTTAAATGACAGACCAAGCCAAGATTTACCGCCCCGCCCTCTCAATTCTCCTCCTCTCCATCACTTGCTATCGCCAATCTTTATACTGCTGCTTAAAAAAAAAATTCTTCTGTAGGAAGAAGTTTTTCCAACATTTGGCCTGTCTGGACTAGACCAAATGTCAGAAAAAAACCCCTTCTTTTGGAAGTCCCCTTATTCCTTGTGGAAAAAGGAGTATAGGGGTGACCGAAAGAGCCTGTTTGCTCTTCCACTAAAAAAGCAGAAGAACAAATGCATCCCTGGATGCAGAAGAGTTTTTCTGGAATATCTCCAGAATCCTGAAAAACTCCTGCAGTCTAGCTGGACCCTCACTGGGTTGAGACAGGATGTGTAGTCTCTGGGGTGGGAATGAGGGATTTGGGTGTGGAAAGGGGTGAGAGGTGCAAGCTCTGGGAGGAAATCTGGATACAGGAAGAGGTGGAGAAGGGGACACTGTCTCGGGGGAGGAGGGCTCCAGGCCGGACAGTGTTGGGGTACTAAGCAAGCCACAGGCTTGTGGATGTGAGGGTGCAGGAATTTGGGTTGGGGTGTGTGAGGGGCTCGGGCAGGGGGTTCCAGTGTTTGATAGGCTCAGCTCTACGGTCTGGAGAAGGGGGAATGCAGGAGTGGTTGTGGCCAGATGGGGGCTTAGCCCCAATTGGGGGTTTGTTGGCCAGGCTTCATTTTTTAAATAAAATACTATGTTAAACACACACAGTTTCTGCATTGTCTTTATTTATGAGAATGGCAGGGAACCTGCCTTGAGTCAGGGGTCACTGGCCCATAGAAAAGTCATTCGGGAGCAGGGGACACAGTACTGGGGAGGGGTGCCAGAAGGACAGGTTTCTGCAGCAGGGGACAGGGTGCTGGGGGGGGACAGGTGTTTCTGCAGGGGGAAACGGGGACAGGTTTCTGTAGTGGGGAAGGCAGGGGGACAAGTTTCTGCAGTAGGGGACAGGATGCCAGAGGGAACTGGTTTCTGCGGGGGGGGGGGGAGGGTGCCGGGGGGCAGATTTCTGCAGAGGGGGGGCAGGTTTCTGCAGTGGGGTGGGGGGGCAAGGGAGAGGGAACAGGGGAGCAGGAGGGTGGGAGGCAGGTTTGGGGCAGGGGAGAGGGAACAAGATTGGGGGCAGGGTGTTCCCTACACCAGCCACGGCGGGAAGCCTCCAACCCGCGCTCCCTCCGGGCTGAGCGCAGGGCAGCTGGGCTGGAGCGAAGAGTGTTTATGAGATATTGATATTAAGGATGATAATTGAGGAAGCTATCTTTGTAATGGGTAAGGTAGTTAGAATCTTTAAGGCCCATTCATAAAGTGTCAAATTTAAGCATGAATGACAGTTCTGAGGCTTCCCTTTGTAGTCTGGTGTTAAAGTCTCTTTGAGGTAATATACATGTAGTAAGGTTGTTGAGACAATGCCCAGTCTGGTTGAAATGACAAACTGTTTTTTCTTTGTGAAACTGTCTGTCTGATGTCTGATTTGTGGGCATTAATTCTTTGGAGAAGTGTCTGAGAAGTTTGTCCAATGTACATAGCAGACGGACACTGTTGGCACATGATGGCATAAATTATATTTCTGGATGAACAGGAATGTGTGTTCTTGATCTTGTAACTGATGTGGTTAGGTCCCATGATGGTGTCAGCAGAGTAAATATGTGGACAAAGCTGGCAACGGGGTTTGTTTCAAGGGAAAGTTCCAGGGTTGGTATTGTGTGATATGTCCTGTGGTTGTTGGTAAGAATCATCCTGAGGTTAGGTGGTTGTCTATAGGAGACTATGGGTCTGTCTCCCAGAGCCTCCCGGAGTGTAGAATCCTGTTCCAGTATAGGTTGTAGGTTATTGATAATGCGTTGGACGGGTTTAAGTTGGGGGCTGTAGGTGATGACAAGTGGTGTTCTATTGTTGGTTTTCTTGGGTCTGTCTTGAAGTAGCTGGTTTCTGGGTATTCATTTGGCTCTTTCAATTTGTTTTTTTATTTCCCCAGGTGTGTAATTGAGGTTTACAAAGGCTTGGTAGAGATCCTGAAGTTTCTGGTCTCTGTCAGTGGGATTAGAGCAGATGCGGTTGCGTCTAAGGGCTTGGCTATTATCCTCGTGGCCACTGGATGTCACCATTACTCTGAACACAAGAAATTGATGCTTATACTAGTTGGTAACTGGCAGTGTTTTTCACACACATTCACTTTCAAAGTGAGGTATAGGAAATGCACAGAACAATCCTGTTACAGTGATACCTGAACTAAGGGCGCTTTCTCTAACAGACAGATCCATAGCAGTACTCACTTGAGGATTGAGGAGAGAGTGTCCCCTACATACCAAAATATCAAGTGCCCTATAAATGTCTACTTCAATCCACTGCAGGACTGCTATGTCACTTTTCTTACATGGTTTCATTTCTGGATGACATGCCTCAACTGTCCCCTTTTTCAGCCTTGTTTTAAATTATCATTTAAACACCGCCTAAGGATAATGCTGACTCAGTTTGCCTTTAAGTGAAAGACCTTATTAGACAACACAGTTTTGGGTGTTCCCTGAAAACTGATGTCAGACCCCACAGATGGTCAGGAGGGTCTAACCTCTGGGGAGCCTAAGCCATTGCTGTTTTGCAGTGTCCAACACTACGATTTTTAGTGCACTAAGTCATGTGGGCGTGGCACATGTCAGTCTGTCCAACCTGAAAGGCATGCTCCCAGCTGTTGTGAAGACATACCTACTGAAGTCTGTATCAAAACTCTCATTAACTTCAGTGGGGCTATGATTTTACTACCCTCCAGCTTTTACGTGCTGTTCCTGTTGAAGTCAATGGGAGTTTCACATATGTAAAGGCTGTGGAACTAGGAATAACTGTGGAATACTGGCAGTCCCCGGGTTACGTACAAGATAGGGACTGTAGGTTTGTTCTTAAGTTGAATTTGTATGCAAGTCGGAACTGGTACATATTGTAGGGGAAACTCTAGCCAAAGCTAGACTCAGCTTTCTCCAGAGCTCAGTTTTATTCTCCCACACCTCACTTCCCTCAGTCCTTTATTCTCAAGCTGAGGTGTCTGCTGAGAAAAGCCGCTCCGCGTCTGCCTGGTCTGCTGGGGGGGCGGGGCGCTAGCTTCGCGTCTTCCTGGTCTGCTGGGGGGAAGTAGCTAGTGCGGGGTTGCCTCACCCCGTTTGTAAGTAGGGATTCGATGTAAGTCGGATCCATGTAACCCGGGGACTGCCTGTACCTGCACACATTTTGTTATGAATTTTTTTCTTTAGAATCTATTAAGTGTCAAACATATTACTGTGTGGAGTTCTGTGGCACCTTAAAGACTTACAGATTTATTGGAGCATAAGCTTTTGTAGGTGAAAACCTACTTCCTCAGATGCATTTTGAGGTGCCTCCTTATTTGCATGCACCTGGTGAGGTGGGTTTTATCCACAAAAGGTTATACCCAAATACATCCGTTAGTTTTTAAGGTGCCACAGGACTCCTCTTTGTTTTTGCAGATACAGACTAACATAGCAGCCCCTCTGATACCTATTACTCTGTGCTCTTTTTGAGTGTTCTATATTTTTCTAAGGTGCTCAATCACCATTTACCTAAAGTAACATCTTGCAGCATAAAGCCTCTTAAACATTATGCTCAAAGTACTGTTCTTTGAGCAAGTTGCCTCTCGAGCAGGTACAAGACATTTGCAAGACTATTTTAGTTTAAATACATCCATACTCCAGTAGGTTCACATTATGACTTCTGTCTATCATGTGAAGGATGCCTATAAAATGGTCACCTTGGTTTAGTTTTTTCCCTTTAATTTGAATGTGAAGTATTTCACACAGCATTTGAAATGTGGACTGGCAGGCTGCAGGCTGCTGGCAGCAAGCTGCCAGTGGGACCATGAGCCTAGATCCCCACAGCTGAGAAGCGGGGCTACCTGGTAGGGTTGGGAGCCTGGCATGCCGCAGCAGGGCTGCTTAGCTAGGCTTCTCAGTGTGCCCCAGCTGTGCTGCCCAGAGGGGCGAGAATCCTGGCACGCCACAGCAGAGTAGTCTGGAAGAGCCAGAAGTGGTGCATCACAGCGGAGCTGCTCAGGTAGGCTGCCCGGTGTACCCCAGCACGCCTGCCACCGATCTAACATTGAGGGGGACCAGTAGCAGGGGGACCAGATATAACCTCCCCTGGTTGGGCAAAATCCCTCATCCAAGACCGGTCAGATCCCAAGGATGCCAGACCAGGGAGCCCCAACCTATACAAGATCTACAATCATCTTATAAACCAAACAAAGAAGACCCGATTAATAGCGTCTTGATGAAACCTACAAACCTCACCAGCATCATATCCCTTGTAGCTGGTTTGTGCTAAATGATGAAAACCTAAATCCTTTCTTCAGTTCATCCAAGAGCAATTGGCCTTGTTTACTCTCATAATTGTTTTAAAAAACTGACATCTATGTATTTTTGCATATTGGATTGTTGGTTTCTGTTAGAGATGGTTAAAAATTATATTTGTTACCTATTTAGTTCCTTTTTCTATTCATGAATTCTTAACAGCTGGACCCTGACTACTTTGAACATCTTTGTTGTTCATAAGCTTTCACTAAACAGTTTGAAAAGATAACCTTAAGCTATAACATCATATATTATTCTATCTGCTCTTCATTTGTGTGCATGGTTGGTCAGATACATCAGATGACATTTTCTGTTTCCTGATTAGATGTTTAGAACTTTTAAAATAAGGAAATAATAGATAACAAATAACAGACATCTAGTGTGAGCTTTCAGATCAGTAAACCTTGATACGAAAATATATAAAAGTTCCAAGAATTTTAATGAAGTCCTAGGTTGTCTGTTTAATGAAGTCCTAGGCTATACTTCTTATAATGAATAAGACTCTTACACAAAAGAATGAATAGAATAACAGCTTGGATTTGCCAGTCAAATATTTCCATATACAGCCGGTCCCCTAGTTGCAAACGGTCGACTTACGACCGTTTGCAGTTACGACCAAAAGTGTTGTAAATGGCGGACCCCGAGTTACGAACGCGATCCGCAGTTACAAACCGCGCGGTCGCATGTAACTCAATGGGGTCCGACTTATGAACAAACCAAGTTACGACCAATTGCTTGGTCCGTAACCGGTTCGTAAGTCGGAGACAGGCTGTACCAGTAATTATGTACTATGTAGGCTTAATCCAAAGCCTTTTCAAATGAATAGGAGAGTTAGTTACCAACCTCCTCTGTGATAACTAACTGTCCTTTGGAAATGACAGAGGACATTGAAAATGTGAAGGTGCAATACTTGTAACTAATGTAGATATAACAGACTCTCTCCCTCCTACAACCTTTTCACTCCATTGGATTTATATTCTCTGGGTTCTATGGGATGAGAAATGCTGGGGAAAGAATGGCTCCAAGTTAGTACAGCAGAGATAGGGACTGAGTCTTCACCTCAGAATAAAATAAAATAAAAAAAACAGGATGCTTGTGCAGCCAGGATTTTTCTGATCTCTGCTCATTTTAGGAAGATAATGTCATAACCGCTTCACTCCAATATTCATATTGGGCTGTGTGATTTTTTTTTTTTTTTTTTTTTGCTGGCAGACAGATTACCATAGTTCAGACATGTATGTATTTTTCCTTGCACGTTGCCTTGAGCATCCTAGTGCAAAGATTATTTACAAGGAAGTATAGAGTCTCTTTCAATAGGTTCTGCACTGCTTTAGCCACCAGCCCAATATCAATGCTGTTTCTGTTGTCCTTGCTGACTAGGATGAGGAACTGATGTTTCTTCTGTATTGATGATACTATTACAACATCTTGATAAAAGGATTTTTAGCTGTTTCTACATCTTATCTTGGAATACAGACATCGCTGTTGTACACTAAGGTTGCGTACAGACTGGCAAGATTTTGCGCAAAAGCATTTGCTTTTGCACAAAATCTTGCTGCCTGTCTACACTGGCAGTGAGTGTTTGCGCAAGAATGCTGACTTTGTACTGTACAAAATCAGTGGTTCTTGCACAAATACTCCGACGCTCCCACTCAGGGATAAGCCCTCTTGCGCAAGTATTCTTGCGCAAGAGGGCCAGTGTAGACAGCTAAGTTAATGTCTTGTGCAAGAAAGCCCGATAGCTAAAATGGCCATCGGAGCTTTCTTGCACAAGAGAGCGTCTACACTGGCACGGATGCTTTTGTGCAAAAGATGTCTTTTGTGCAAAAGCATCCGTTCCAGTGTAGACAGTCTCTTGCGCAAATACTTTTAATGGAAAAACTTTTCTGTTAAAAGTATTTGCGCAAAATCTTGCCAGTCTGGACATAGCCTAAGTATTTTAGCAAGGGATGTATTAAAACAAATGCAAAGTACATTGTGATAGCAGATGGTTGAGATTAAATACAGATAATTTTGGATTCTGACATGGTTTTTATTGCCTTTGCCTCTGAAGCTAGCTAGAGGATGGTATCGAATCTGTATAGACTAGATGGTGTCCTCTTTGAGTATAATATTTTAAAAAAGATTAAGTCTCTGGAACTCAAGGTAAACAGTCACATTGCAGGTTTGCTACAACACCTGCTGTGTCAGCATCCACCAATTATTCTAAGCCCTCTGTCCCCTTTAATTTTGGATAAACATCAGTTTGAATTTCAAGGCTCTCATTCTGATCTCTCTTACACTATACAAAGGCAAATAATAAAGTCTGCTATATCTCAGTGAAAATCAGTGCAGGTATCTGGTGTCAAACCATTTTGAGACCAGAATTGGGCGCACAACATAAATTAAGAACATAAGAATGGCCATACTGGGTCAGACCAAAGGTCCATCTAGCCCCGTATGCCAACAGTGGCCAATACCAGATGCCCCAGACGGAGGGAACACAACAGGTAATCCTCACATGATCCCTCTCCTGTGACCCATTTCCAGACAAACAGAGGCCAGAACACCATTCCTACCCAACTTGGCTAATAGCCATTGATGGACTTAACCTCCATGAATTTTTTTTTTTTTTTTTTTTTTAAAAACCTTGTTCAAGTCCTAGTCTTCACCACATCCTCTGGCCAGGAGTTCCACACGTTGACTGTGCGCTGAGTGAAGAAAAACTTCCTTGGTTTGTTTTAAACCTGCTGCCTATTAATTTCATTTGGTAACCCCTAGTTCTTATATTGTGGGAATATGTAAATAACTTTTCCTTATTCACTGTCCATACCACTCATGATTTTATAGACCTCTATCATATTCCTCGTTAGTCTCCTCTTTTCTAAGCGGAAAAGTCCAAGTCTTTTTAATCTCTCTTCATTTGAGACCCATTGCAAACCCCTAATCATTTTTGTTACCTCTTTCTGATTACCACTGTACACTTTTTTTAAAATAATCTGCTTCTTTATATCATTCTGGTTGCAGTGTCATAAAGTGCTAATTAGACCAACATCATACATCAGCCTTCTGTAACCTGAAGCCATTTTTTCTTCAGGAAGCCATAGCAACTGCAAATGTCAACTTATGCTGGCCCACAAGAATGTAATTGTGTTATCTTCAGTAACATGGGAGATATAATATTGCCACTGGCTCCAAAATTAAATAATTTTGAGCAATCTTGGTTTTTTACATGTGCAACTTCTAATATGTTCTTTTGAGAATGAGTATATTTTATATAGAAAAGAATGTTTCAAATCTGTCACTTCTTAACACACTGCCTGTCAGATCTTTTTATCTTCTAGTTTCTGTGATTCTGTCATTAGATCATCCAGTTCCTGTCAGTATTATTCCATGTGGAATATTTGGTAGTGTGGTTTTTTTTTTTTTTGTTTTTTTTTTTTAAGTCCAAGCTTATACTACTTCTCTTGGGGGACTTATCCGAGATATAATATTGGTACATCCCAGTCTCAGAAGGATTTCTCAACTGTTTTCCCTCTCTCTTTATTTTGTCCAATTGAGCCTAAATATAGCCTATGAATAAACTTTTCCTATTGTTGAGATAGGCATGATATGTGTGAATTGTGTTACATATTAGCTGCACTTCTCTTTTGTGTGTGCGTGTGAGACAGAGAGAGAATATACATGCACAATCTCCGTACATATTTATAGGGAAGGATATTAGAACTTTCTGTAACTAAGGCTGCCTGACAGTTCACATTATAGGGTCCTATTTTCAGTTACTCATAAAGTTGGCAAAGATTAATCATTTGCTCTGAAATTTCGTATGCCATGCATCGGCCTCGAGTTTTTTTTGCAAAAAAAAAAAAAAAAAAAAAATTCAGGTGTTTTAGAGAACAAGGCTGGGGGAAAATGCATTGTTTTGCCCACATAAAATTCTGATAATTTTTTTTTTAATTCCTGAGCAGCTCTTGACCCCATACTTGGAAGCAGGGGCTTAAAATTTAGCACATGGTTGGCTTTTGTGTCAGGGGTGTGATTTGTGCCATTCAAATTTGACCAAGTTATAAGCCTTAAAAAAATCATAGATTGAATACACTCAGGAGAGACATCTTTGATTTTAGCATTAGAATCCATCCTCCCTGAGCA
Source organism: Pelodiscus sinensis (assembly GCF_049634645.1). Taxonomy (NCBI): domain Eukaryota; kingdom Metazoa; phylum Chordata; order Testudines; family Trionychidae; genus Pelodiscus; species Pelodiscus sinensis. The sequence goes on from NC_134715.1 coordinate 110,121,772, forward strand.
TCTTGGCAATAGTTATGCAGGCATTCTAGTGCTAACTGCCACAGAAAAGCCCAAGAGGAAATTAATTATGATAATTCTCTCTTCAGAGCAGAGGCTGCATAGTAAATATGGTTTGGAGCTGCACACTGAACAATGAGGGAAAAACAAAATATTGAATAGCTGCTCATTAAGTGAACCCTGTTCATCACATGCCCTGGATGAGGAAGGGGTCTTTTGAAAAAAATAGTGTGTGATTGTGTAGTAATAACTGCACCATAATGCATTCATACCAAAGTGATAATTCAGATTGCATATGCAACCTTAATTTTTCTATTTTCTAACCTCTGAGTGTTTGACTTACCCCCTTTTAATAATACTCTTTTAATTTAATATATGTGTATACTATATAATTTTACTAAGCTGGAAAATCAAGTAGTATATGGTGGTATTAAAATATTTTTTAAAAGTTTATAACTAAATCAGAAGGGACAGCTTAGTGGCCTAAGTGTAGCACACTCACTAAGCAAATCTGGTGTAAATAGATTTACACATGCAGCTCAAGAGCCAGTGCTTTTGCTGGAGGTGGTCCTGGTTCAGCATTCCAGCACATGTTTGGCAGGAAAAATAATTAGCTGATGTCATTGTGCACAGAGTTTGTAATTCTTGTAACTGATCACTTCTGCCTAATGATACAGTATTTTATTTTTCATTTGTGTCTGTGTTTGTCATGAAGCTGTTAATTATAACATCTAAAATTTCTAGTTACGTCAACATTGCTTTGCAGTCATGGACTTTCCTGCTCTCTCTCTCTCACTATTCTGTGCTGCATTGAAATCACTGGGGGGAACAGCGCAGATGAGAGAGAAATATAAGTTGGTGAGGATTTTTTTAATTTAGAAGGGTGGGGTTTTTTTTTTTTTTTTTTTACCCTTTTCTAGTAAGCAGTGTCAAACACAAAATCCATGCATATCTCATCTACAGCTCCAGATAGAGGCTTTGGTGAAATCAATAAAATTAGCTCTAATTTGCTTCCATGGTGCCACCTGAACTCCAGTACAGAGTTAATTTATTAAATAGACTTGAGTACATTATTCCTTAGCTGGTCAGCTATGTGTTTACCCATCTCTCTCTTTTTTTAAATAAATCTCTTGTTGAACTTATATACTTTAAGGAAACCTACTTGTTCTTTATGCTTTGGATATACAGTACCGGAGAATCTCTTCTTTCAGCAGTGTACATGAAGTTTATATGAGTCTTTCTCATTCACGGTTAAAATCTGAGTTACATGTGCCTACCCTTGTGCATAGATGGAATAGACTCCAAGGAATTCAAATATGAAGTGTGTGTGCATGTTTGCACTTGCCAGCTGGTTTGGTCCATTCTTTTTTGTCACCTGTGTAAATGAGGAGTAACCCCATTTTGGGAAATGGAATTAGATCTGCAAAAAGCAGGAGTAGGTAAGAGCAGCATTGGATCTGGGTTTCTAGTAGGGATGTTAAATTTGGATTAATTGGTAATCGAATAGTTGATGCAGTTTGCAAAGGGTGTGTCTGCCTTTGAAGTGTAGCAACAGACCCAGGGCTGTTGCTACATTTCAAAGGCGAAAGTGCTGCGGGGAGCACAGGGCCAGTAGCACTCAACCAGTCTCCCGCTGGCCCCGTGCTCCCCACGGCGTTTCAAAGTGGCAGCACTGCATGGAGCCCAGGATCTCACTCTGGGCTCCACACAGCACTTCTGCTTTTAACCCCTCCTTCCTCTCCCCACCCCTTGCTGCCTCTTTCTGATAGAGGCAGCAAGGGGAGGGAAGAGAAGTGACTAGTCGATCACATCCCTACTTTCAAATTGATATATTGTTTTTTTTTTAATCTCAGCATACTAACTTTGCTGTGGCTATGTTGTGTTTTGCAGCTGTTGTTGAAACAGTAGGAGCAAGTGAAAAATGTTGTTAGTTTGTTTTTCTTCCTTTAAAAAAGAAGAGTAATGCTTCCTTCTGTATTTCAGCAACTGGCAGCAGTCTTTGCCAAGGCCTCCATGAGAAAATGTTGCCAGTATAATAACGTTGGATAGGGATATGATTCTTTATGACTTTCTTATACTGGCACAAATTCCATGTTGGAAAAAGAATCCTTTTGTCAGTAGGACATAGTTCATTCGGGGAACTTGTATAAACTATACTGGTAAACAAATTATTTTTCTGATATAAACTAAGGACGTTAAGGACTAGTCAACTATCCGATAAGCAAATGCTTATGAGACAGAGGCAGCAAAGAAGGGGGAGGGGGAAGGGGGGTTATTTGAAAGTAGCGGCACCTCACAGCTGATCCCTGGCTCAGCAGTGTAGCACTGCCCCTTTGAAATGCCGAGATGGCGTTCAAAAGGGTAGTGCCTCATAGCTGATCCCCGGCTCCCAAGGCGGCATTTCAAAATGGCAGCAGCCGTGTGGAGCCTAGGGTCAGCTGGGGACTCTGAGTCATCTGCTCACCCCAGGCTCCATGAGGACGCTTCCACTTTGAAATGCACAAGAACCCCCACTGGGAACTCTTGTACGTTTCAAAGCTGGCATGCCCACTTGCAACCCAGAGTCAGAGGGACTTCCCACTGGCCCTGGGCTGCATGCAGAGGTCCACGTTCCGCGGGGGCCTCTTGTACATTTCAGAGGAGGAATGCAGATTGCCTATCGAGTAGTCGATGGACATTCCGTCAGCTACTCAACTAGTAAATTAACTGATATTTAACATCCTTAGTATAAACTGCAACTATCCTAGGGCTGCTTGCTAGTAAACCTATACTAGCAAAACCATTTTAGTATAGACTACGCTTTTGTGACAGGTGAAAACTGTTCTGCATCAAGTGGGATCTTAATTGGACTCTCTTTAGTCATAGACTGTATTTTGTATCAAAATACCAAAATAACTTTAGCTCCCTTTTAGACTTAATATTCTTTAATTCTTCTAAAAAATGACCATGATATTAGAAGTAAGAGAGAATTGTTTTTTTAAAAGCTTTTCCATATGTACCTTTTGTATTATGCTGGCTGCCATTTCTTATACTTTTCTATGGTGCTTCCTATGCCCTGAAATATGTTGCACAGCTGGCTACTTTACAATTTTCTGTATCATTGAAGGCACAATAACCTGTCCCAAAAATAAGCTACATTGCTTCTCAAAGCCTCATTGTTTGATCTGCTTTTAAGACTGCATTTTCTTAAGACTTTGTACTTCAGACTCAAAGGCTGTTTACTAAATGTAGAGTGTATCGTTAGTTACCAAAGAAAGCTATATAGAAGCGTTCATAGGGAGCCACAGCCTGCAGGTAAAGGCTAAGGACAACATGATCTTGTGAGAGATGATGGATGAATCACTGATAAATGTTAGTATGATAACATGAGGAGCAGTCAGTCAGTCTATTTTGAGTCCTTCAATAATGTGTATTATTCATATATATAGAGAGAGAGATAGGATGTATGTGTGTCTGTCTGTCTATCTATAAAGATATATAATCTTGCCATTGAAATTCTTATGACAGTAGTCAAAGGTATTTCTCTGTGAAGGAATTATTCTGATATTGCTTTATAACCCAGGATTAATAAAATATTAGGCTGTGTCTACACTACATGCCTCTGTCGGCAGAGGCATGTAGATTAGGGTTGTAGGCAAAGGCAAATGAAGCCGCGATTTAAATGATCGCGGCTTCATTTACATTTACATGGCTGCCGCGCTGAGCCGACAAACAGCTGATCAGCTGTTTGTCGGCTCGCCACTAGTCTGGACGTTCCCCCTGTCGACATCAAAGCCCTTTGTCGGCAGCCCCGTTATTCCTCGTGGAATGAGGTTTACCGGGGCTGCCGACAAAGGGCTTTGATGTCGACAGGGGGAACGTCCAGACTAGCGGCGAGCCGACAAACAGCTGATCAGCTGTTTGTCAGTTCAGCGCGGCAGCCATGTAAATGTAAATGAAGCCGCGATCATTTAAATCGCGGCTTCATTTACCTTTGCTGAATAAACAAATCTACATGCCTCTGCCGACAGAGGCATGTAGTGTAGACGTACCCTTAGGTTCCAATCCTGCGGTAGAACCTGCATGGATGGATTCTTGACCCCCTCATCAAGCCTCATTTAAGTCAAGCCTCTGCAAAGAATTCTATCTACATAGATACATAGTAATTAAATGTGAATGTTACACTTTCAGATCAGAGTACTGTTTTAAATTGGAGCATTTTATTAAAGCTTTTTGTCAGAATCCAACACACACATGCAAGCAGGGTTGCATAAAACCAAGTGTTGGAGCATCTTTATTGAACCCCAGTCTCTTCTGAGACCACACTTTGCTCCTTATAGTGAGGTCCCTTTGATCTCTTCAGCACAATTTCAGACCTTAAAGGAACTGTGGGCTGGAAAATATAACCCTAGCATTCTCTCCACACCTTATGTCAGAAAATGTTACATTTACACTTATATAGAAAGCTTCTCTGTGTTACACAAAGAACCTTCATAGCCTCTCTCTACCCATATTTAATTTTAGAGTGATCAGCTTAAACTAAGACTCTAATTCATCAAATTGCTTGCACATGTACCTGCCTTTAAGCACATGAGTAATAGATCCATTGACTACAGTAGGATTATCAGGATCATTGACTACAGAAGCAGAGCCTAAGTGACTGTATTATAGCACACACAAATCCCCGATCATTAGCAAGACCTTAAAATCTTATGTCACTTCGAATAGTAAGTAAAATGAGTCAAATAATAGTGGGTAATCTTGAAGATTTAACAAAAGTGTTTTATGCTAGGCTTAAAAATAAGCTTCCAGTAGACAATATAGAGTGAGATCTTGTGTGTGCCTCTAACAAAGCACAGACCTCACAGCGTGGAGTGATAAGTAGGGACTAAGGTGGTTTTAAGCTGCTTTTTTGTGACCTGATCATTAAGCACATCAACTTTCAGCCTATGCTTCAGTGCTTTCTTGATCAGGAATGGATTTAAACATGTACTTGGGTGCTTTTCTGAACAGAGTGCTCAAATTTATATAGCTGTGTCAACATCTCATTATGGGAGATCTTGCTGCTATTAACTGGTGCCCAACTCCACCCTTTCCAGATGTGAGAGACCTGGATGGGGTAACAGTTATTAGCAGAGAACAATTCCCTTTGAGGCACACCCTTAGGAGCTGCCTTTTTATTTATCTAGCAGGGATGAATGTGATCTACCGCTCTGTGGCATATAAGGGGCAGAGGATGCAGTATTTCTTAAGCCATTTTTTTGTCATACAGCTAAGCATTTCGACCTAATTACTGTGCAAGCTGTGAGCTCCTGAACTGGAACTCAGAAGCCACCTCATACAAGAACTAAAGAAACATTGATGCATGACCTGACAATGCTGTCATCCTGCCAGGGGCCTGCAGAATAGGGCATGTTGCTGTAGGATTTTAAATCCAGAACCATATGTATTAAATGTTTTTTTTTTTTTTCAGCATTGGAATTATACAACAGGATTTTGTAAAACCTGCTTTGGAAGGCTGTAGGGGTAAAACCAGCAGTAGGAAGACTTGCATAGCAGCTCTGCAACCAGTCCTTTGATTACTGACTGTTTCATGGAGCCCCAAATATTAAGAAATTACCCCAGGTGTTTTACTTGGTTTCACATGGTCTATTTATAAATATAAGTGTTCCCACAGATGAGATGTGAACATGTTTATTAAGTTTAAGTTTAAAAAATATTAGACTCTAGCATGTTTATCTGGGTTGAGTTCATTTAATTTAATAACATATGACATTCTAGACATGAATCTCCACATTTGCAAATAAAAGCTCTGATTTTAAAAAAATTAAAAATTGAATATGTTGCAAGACTTAATTCTAAAATGTTTAGGAGTACTGTAGTTCATGACTGACCAGTCCTGTGTAACGTGCTCAAATTCTGGTCCCAGTGCAGTTTTCTTTAAGCTTAAAAAAATATTGTAAATGACTTGGCTCCATGTAGACAGTGCCCTGTATATGAAATACGACCAAACATTATGTTGGCACTGCCCGTATATCAGAGAGAATACTAACACTAATTTCTCTCTTGTTTATAGCAGAAGTACTGTTAATGCCTAGAAGTCCTTTAGTAAGCAGTGAGTCTAAAAAAATGTTTTCATCTTCCTTTCATACAGTAAAAATAACCACCCTCTCATTATTCCATACTTCTTGGGGAGGGCAAGGTTGAAATGAAGCATTTCAGTTCAAAATTACTTAGTTTAAAATATTGCATTTTTATTTCAAAAATATTTGAAATGGCAACACATTTTGTTCTACTCCCTTTTTTACTTATTGATCAGTTAAAATGTTTGGAAAAAATAGTTTTGGTTAGACTTGAAGTTAAAAATTATGGTATTGCCAGTAAATAAAAAAACAATTCACAAAGCTCTACTAGCAAGTAAAATGTCTAGGAATGTGTATGCTGCTGTTAATGTTGCATTTTGCATCCATTTTTCTATTGTAGTTTTGTAGAGCTAAACCCAAAGCTTGCTCAGTAGAAATTGAATTTAGTGAGTTTTGATTGAAGATTGTCAGTGTCTCCAAAGTCTTGGTATCCTTATGCTGGCAATTGTCTCCATAGAAACTGTTAACACTTTGGAAAGCTCAGGCTGGAGAAAAGACATCAGAGAGTCAGGACAATAGCAGGTGAAATAATGAATCTACAAAATAGAGTCTTTTACTTCAGCTGCTGTATCCAGTGCCTTAATGGATGGAGGCAGTAAGGAATAGCAATTGCATGAAAGTTTTGCTCAATCCCTTCATTATGGGACTAGAATAGGGGTGGGCAATAATTTTTTTTTGGGGGGGGGGGCTACTCCAAGATTTTGTAAAGTGGTCGAGGGCCACACTCTTCTATGTTATTAATGGAGGAGGTGTAGGGTCTTGGATTGAGGTTGGGTGCAGAAGGAAGCTTGGGGTAAGGGGTTGGGTGTAGGAGGGAGAGTGGGGTCTGGGAGGGAGTTTGGGTGAAGGAAGTGGTTGTGACCTAGGGCGGTGAACTGGAGTGCCAGGGTTTGGGATATGACCTAGGGCAGGAAGGGTCTGTGATCTGGGGCAGGGCATTGAGGTACAGGAGGGGTCAGGGGTTTGGGTTGGGACCTGTGGCAGGAGGGGGTTGTAACTTGGTAAATACCTACGAGTGGGGGCGAGGGGGTGTCCGTGCTGCTTGTGCTGCCTGTTTTCAAACAGGAGTTCTCATTGGCCAGAAATTGGCCAATGGGATTGTGCTGGGGGCAGGGTCAGCTCATGAAACCATTTCCACCCCTCCCCTCCAGGCTCACTGTTGTGAAAAAGAAACGGCCAGGTAGCTGCTTTTTTGAGCAGCATGCAGATAGTGAGGTAAGCAGGGAGCATGCCTGTGGCTGCCTGCTATATCTGCAGGATGGATCTAGTGGCTTGGCGGGCCAGATCCAGCCTATTGGCCTTATTTTTGCCCATGTCTGGAGTAGAGCATGCTCAGTACATATGGAAAATGTAGAGAATTTAGCTTCCAAACCAACAAATTGCATATGTTCAATAGAGAACAGAGGCTTCCAGAATACTTTGCCAGTGTTTGTGTTGACTCAACAAGAATTGTTTTTCTTGGGATCTAGAGAAGATCTAGAACAATTCCAGAATGGTTTAAGAAATTCACTGGGGTGAAGTTAGAGACCTGAGATATAAAAAGTTACAAAATACCAACCAACTAACCCACCTCAAGCAAGCAGACAAAGGAGACAATGAATGAATGTGCTGAGTAGGTATGAGGAACCTGGACTTGGGTAGCGTAAATAATGGGAGAAGTGAATGGAAACAGAATGTGGATTTTGAAGTAGTCTATGGCCTGACTCAAAGCCCTTGGAAATCAATAAAAAGTTTCACGAGTCCTTAATGATAAGAATTTTTCTGAACGCATCTGCAAGAAAAAAGTTACAGATTGTTCAATTTCCCTACTGAAAGTGCCAAAAATCTATAGTCCACTGGAGAAGACTGTAGACATGTCAGGTCTGTGTAAACTACAGAGTCGATGTGCATTGAAATGCATTGTTAGAAGATGAAAGCACCTTTATTGTTGCTTTAGATAAGGTTTGAGTCTAAAGTCTTTTTTTCCCCATTGTGTAAATAAAAAGTGAAATACCTCTGTAGAGGAAACAATGGAAGATCAATGTCCTATATGGTAAAAATAGATTTGTTACATTGTGCTGGCCTGAAATGTATTATAAGGACTGAATTCATTCTCATTTATAGCTTTTCACAATAATAGTTTTTGAAGGCTTATTTGAAGAAAAAAGTGAAAAACTGAAAAGCTATAGAATATGGATTTGATAAGGGCAAAGATTTATTGCAAATAAAACTTCCTAGGCTGGCAGAACATTAATAACATTCTACAATTATTGTTTTCTCCCTTGCTTAGTGTCCTTGGCACCGTGGAAAAATTGTACAAGAAATCTGAGGCACTACTCAAGAATCAGAATCCTATGCATCACTTTCACAGACTAAATGTCATTTTAGAAAGGTTTTATGTTACTATTCTACTTTTTAAATGTTTGCAAAATCACAATGGGCTCTAAATGGAAATAAGATTTTTTTTTAATGAAGTGATCTACTAATAACTGACCACAAAGCAAAACAGCCAGTTACAATAGCTATTTGTTTTGTAATATCTTCTTTTGTATTATGAAGCTTCGTTATTCCATTAACAAGTACCCATTTTGTTCAGTCTCTTTTACATCAATTAAAATCTCTTTGCATTATCCATTAAAACAAATAGACAACTTCTCATTCCATTTCAGCTTACATCTATGTTACAAGCCAGGGGCGAGTCCCCTTCTCATGTATACACCCTCATGCCAGGTCTCATTGAGCTAGCACAAATGTATGTAGCAGTGTAGTTGTGGTTGCACTGCAGTAAATACACAGCTGAGCTGTGCTGACTACAAACCTGCTTGAAACTTGTGAGTATATACTTGGCAGGGCTTGACTGTGCCTTAACTGCTGCTCCCTAAACATCAATGTTCTTGCACTAGTACATATACATGGGCATGGGAATCCCATCTCTAGTTCATAGAGAGAGCCATAGATAGCTGGTAACGCCTGATGTGCGTAATGTTAATAAAAAGCTTCCCCTTCAAATTCCTTCCTCCTGAATTCTTGAGAGGAAAAGTAGTTTTTGTAGTATTTATAGTTAAGGTTGCTATTAAGAAAAATACTGACACACAAACCGCCTCAGTGGTTGAGAGTGGAGCTAGTTGGAAAATCACTTCCACCAACCCCTGGAAAATTTCAGTTTCTGGGTAGAAAATCCAAAATAAAAATTTTTTATTCAGAATTTGAGTACCCTGTTTTCTCTTTCTCATTCAGGGAGTAATAGGTTTCCTGCCTGGGCTATGTCTTTCAGGATACCCCATGGTGTGTCTCCTCTTGCTAGACAAATGGCTGCAGTGCATTATGGGCAATGCTGTCTTTTTGGGGAAACCTGGCCCATACAGAAGAAAACAGCCATGAGACACCCAGCATACAGCACTCTGACAGTATCCCGAATTATTATTTTTTGTGGGAGGGACTGGGTTGGGTGGTCAGTTTTTGATTAAAGGTCACAATTTTACGCAGAAAGCTTCCAGTTTTCACTCCCCCCCCCCCCCCCCCCCCCCCCCCCCAAAAAACCTCATTTTCCATTCAGAAAGAAAGGAAAATGACAGCTGGCTCCAAAGTGGAAAGATGTGGGCTCTGATTTTGATGAAGAATCAAAGCACTTGGAGAGGCACCATGAGGGTCTGATGATGAAAGGTGCTGAGCGCACTGCCCCGCTCCAGCAAAACTTGTGAAAATACATATGTGAGCACAAGTAGCCCTACTGAATTCTGAGCAGCCTGCTCATCATCTTTCAGCATCAAATCCCTGATTAAGATGAATGAAATCACCAGAGTTAGGCAGAGGGGGAATTCTATTCTAAGGTTCTTATCCCTACGTTATTTCCAGAATTAGGACATAAGACGTTTTAGGAACAGAGGTAGCAAAAGGGCCATTTTGCTTTTATGAGTAATCCTGTTTTCTTAGGGTTTTTTTCTGCCATATCCTAAATATTTCCATTCTTTCTTCAAAGGCAAATCCAGATTTCCCTTGATACAGTTTCTTTAATCTGCCTTTCCCAGAAACCCTTCTTTTGAAGTACTTTCCCCTGGGTTTTCCATCTGCTCCTAGTTATAAATAATGGCAATATTCAGTGTTGTGATCAAAGTTCAGAGACAGTCAAAGATTATTATGGAAGAAAAGTTAAATGGAAAATCTACTAAAGCAGTAATTTTTCATGATGTCTCAGGTAGCTCCATATATTCTATTCTTTCAGCTGATTTTCTCCTTGACTGAGTGTCAGTCTCTTTGGGTATGTCTACACTGCACAGTTATTTCGAAATAAGCTATTCTGGAATAGTTTTTCCAAAATAGCTAATTTTGAAATAGCATACCTACACTGCAGGGAAGCCTCAAAATTAGTCTGAGGCAGGCTTCCCTAATGTAGACATGCTATCTTGATTTAGAACCCTGTCACATAAAAAGTCATATATGACTCCTGCAGCTCATCAGGCCTGGGATGGAAGTTTCCATCCTTGAAGTACATCGCCTGAAACCCTGCAAGCGCAAAAAGCAGCTGGCCCTTCTTAGCTTTAACCCATGCATTTGAGCTGGGAAACTACTAAGCAGTAAACATAAGAATGATAAGAATGGTGTTGAGCCAGTATATGCACACCGGGTAAACAACTGTAGTATAACTAGTGTAGGGAATCCCGTGCCCGGTGAGTCTCACCAGTGACCTAGACCTCAAAGGGTGCCGTAGATTCCCCCAGCTGGAACCACGTCCACTATAGCCTGGTGCAAGGTGACAGAAATGGGACTCCCTGCAGACTTGAGGGGGCATGTGCATTTCTAAGTGCCTGTTACCCTCTTATGCATTGTTCTGCCTGTGCTTATTGATGTCACTTTGCAGTAGCTGTGTAACCATTTGGCGGTATTAACCCTGTAATAGTAGTGATGTAGTGAGATTAATAAAATCAACTATCCCTAATTGACTCTGTTGTGAAGTGAATCAATAATCCTGTTTGGCCATGGCCCTCTGAGTTGACAAACCCCAGGAGGCACTGGGGAGGAATAACTTAGAATGGCCATAGTGAGGGGCTATTTCAAAATAGCAGCAGTGGAGCATCTGCACGTGCCTTATTTTGAAATAGGCCTATTCTGAAATAGCTTATTCCTTGTGCAGTGATGTTTACAGAAGTCAGAATAAGGCACCTGTTATTTTGAATTCATTTCAAAATAACGGAATTGCTGTGTAGATGCCCACATTATTTCAAAATAATGCTAGTTACCTCGAAGTAACAGTGTAGTGTAGACACACCTTTATATATCTGTCTTAGTAGACAAAATCTAATATTGAACTAAGAAGACTTGAGTTTGGTATGCAAGGGTTTCATTTTCTTTTAAAATTATACATCTAGGAAATGTTATGGACAATGGTATAAATCCTTGATTATCTTAATAGAGATTAAGATGGCCTTGATAGCCTTCACATCCCTATCTAGCTCCTTGCCAATATAGGATTCCTTCATAGAGCAGTCTCTGTGCAGATTGTTCCCTCAAATGCCTTGCCTAGTGGGACATCTCTCTTGTGACACTATTACAATCTGATAGACTTCATTCTTAGGATTTTCTGTTCCCCAATAGGCATCTTACATAGTCTTTTGCTAAATTTCACTCCATTATTACCAATCATCACTTTGTTTCCTCACATGAATTTAGACAATTCTGCCATTGCATTGGTCCACAAATAAACATCTAAAAATTGCCAGACTGGATCAGTCCTGAGATCCACCTGGTCCAATATCTTCTCTCTGACAATGGCCAGCACCAGATGCTTCAGAAGAAGGTATAGGAACTATGCAATAGGTGTATGTTATAATCAGGAATACTGACCAGCACCTGGTGACTAAGGGGTTAGCTGATGTACCTAGCCAAGGTGTTGGGGAGTCAGCCAATCACAATGCAGGTAGGAAATTCAAACAGGAAAAGAAGGGTTTCTCTCTCTCTCTCTCTTCTTTGTTTGAGATTGAGCAGTTTCTCCCAGGCATTAAGAGAGATGGGAGATGCTTCTCTCTCTAGGAACAGACTTCTTAAAATGTGTAAGTAGGGAAAAGTTTTAGATAGCCCATCAGGGTTTATTGTTTTCCTTGTTTGGGGGTTTGGAAATAATGTTTGAGCTTGCTAATTGTTTTTTTTTTCTCTTTTGTAACTAAGCCTTCAGCCCAGGGGCCTTCCCTGAGTATCTATAGCAATGGGTGGCTCTTTCCATCTAGCCAATTTACTATGCTTGCAACTGTAGTTTTGTTTTGATAATAAAAGATAGTTTCTTTTTTCTAATTAACCAGTATTGGTTGATTTTTTTGTGTCCTGAAAGGCCCATCTGTGTATATCTACATGCCTCTGACTGAGGGATCAGCTACCAGACACTGCAGCTTGTTTTTTTTCTTTTATTTTACAAGCTCTTTTGGGGAAAAGAGCTTGTGGTACCCCAGGGTTATTTTGGGGTTCAAAAACACTTGATGGCAGCGGATCCCCAAAATCTAGGTATTAGGATTTTGTGGGGGGAAGTTTTTGTATCTGAACCTGTAGAAGCAAGGTTTTGGAGTGCTCTTGCAGGTTCCCAACTTCTGCATTCATCGTGCCAGGGTGGGGAACAGCCTTGATAGCATATGTGGGTAATCTGCTCTCCACATAGTCTCAGCCTGGTTTCTAATAGTTAAAGATTACCTTAATCCCTGACATGTGCAATTTTAATAATCCTTCCAAAGTATTTATTAACATTAGTGATGATACCTCTGAATACTCTCCTTATCCATATAAACATCTAATCCCTTTTTTAATCTTACTACGGTCCTGACTTCAGTGATTTCCTGTGCAATGAGATTTTCATTGATAGCTCAGATAGTGATGAGTGTCATATAAGTTCTAAACAAATAATCAGACTGGTGTTGAAAGGAAAACATGTTTATTCATGTTCTGTTGGTTTATTTCTTCAAGTGCAATGTAATGAAGAAATCTTCCATTTTATGTGATGATATTCCTATTTTATTCTTTAAAGTAATCTTTAAAGAATTTCATTGAAACTACAGTAAAATGCCTTTAAAATAGTGTACCTGCCTGTAACAAATATATTTTAATAGCTGCAATGTTTAATAGTCATAGACTGTCAGTTCATAATGGCTTATGTAATACAGTATGAAATTATGAGCCTTATTACTAGGGATAGTCCAAGTTTAAAGTAGCATGTGAGCATTTTTCTAACTCTTGGTGAATGTCATGCATGCATAATGCTGTTTAAATGTTGTAATAAAATCATAATGTTAAATTAAGGCAGATTTCTTATTCACTCTGCCAGTGAGTTATAAATAAACTTGGAAGTGCAGGTTAGATTAAAAGGTTTTCAATTAATATGCTGCTCTGTTTTTTTCTCCTTTTTACAAAAAAAGACAAAAAGAAAATGTAATCCCTTACACATTTTACTGTATTTTAAATGGAGAATTAGGAAATGATTGAGAAAATCAAAACAAGCTTTACTGAGTTGTAGAGAGGAATGCTGTTTTATTGATGGCTTCTTTTTCCCTTTAACAATTTTAGCTCAGAGAGATTGAATAGTGACCCTGTACTTCTACTCTTTAAACCATTTCTTTTAGAAAAGAATGTTTTCTGAATGCAAAAAAATCTACAATATTAAATAATAGTATGTATTTCTGTTTTAATAATGCAAAAATATGCTGTCTTAGTTAGTGCTGTGCTCTTGTGTTAAGATAGATAATAATAAATAAATATTTATAGCACATAGCCAGATCTCGACTCCAAGGTAAACCAAGGATAAGGATTATGATGAATTGTGTTTTTGTGCCCTCTACTGGATTGCATTAGAACTGCTCAAATATATATGGACAGTCAATACGGATAGGGCAAAATTTCCTTTAGCTAAGAGAGGTTTAGGATGACTTCTGGACCCCATTGATGTCACTGCGAATGTTAATGTTTTGAGGAAGGAGGAACTAAGGTACACTCATAAAGCCAGTGAAGTTTGGAATGGTATCAGCATACAGCAAAGTGGTAACCATGAAATGTTGGTCACCTACCAATTTGCTACAGTATTATCTTGATTTTACATATGGTGCGTAGATTATGATTGAGTCCAGTGTCTAAATTCAAATCCAAAGTTCCCTGTTCTGAGTGCTGTGCTCTGATGACTAGAAATAAAGAAAATACATTTGGAGAAGTAGAATGTTTCCAAAGCATTGGAGTTTTTTTTATCATTTTTGGGGGTATTGAATGTGATATAGCCAGTCTGAATGATTTTTGAACAAGTAGATACAACGAAGATGCCATGAGCAGCCATCTATAACTATATCTCCCATGTAACACTGTACTGCTTCCTAAAGCTGACCAGTGATCTGGTGATTAGGTTTTATTGCAACTGTTTTGACTCTGTTAATATTGAGTCACTTGGTAGTTTGTAATATTAAAGGAAAACAAAACCATGTGATACATTTGACCAATCCCAACCCCCCTCTCAGCTTCCCTCCCCACTCTTTTTCACTTGTGCTCAGTTAGTGTTTCCAGGTGTCCGGTTTTGAACTGGACAATCCAGTATTTGAGCTTTCTGTTCAGGAAACAAATTGAGAAAATATAAATGTCTGGTATTTTCTAAATAAGATGTAATGTAGATTGTGATGTAATGTCAAGTGTGTCCGGTATTTTTGTTGAAACCATCTGGCAACCTTATGCTCAGTTGATTTTTTTTGTTTTATATTAACTTTTCCTCTCCTCACTCCCCTATCTCCCTGCACACAGAGACTGAATTCAAATAGGGTTGTCAGGTGTCCGGTTTTCACCCAGACTGTCTGTTATTTGGGTTCCCCGTCTGGTTAAAAAAAAACCCAGAAAATACCAGACATGTGAAATGTCCAGTATTTCCTGTTTCCCTCTGACAGATGCCCGGCAGGATAATTTTCCCCTGCCGCATCTGGCAAGGGCGGGAGAATGAGGAGTACGGGCCATTTAAAGGCATAGTGCCTTTTTTCCCCCCCTTAACAACTTTGGTCATCTCCTCCCTCCCTTTTTCTCCCCCACCCTGCTTTTTTTTCCTCTACAGAACTTTTTCCTGGTGGGTTTTTTGTGGGGGAGAGGGATGTTTGGTATGTTTTGTTAAACCATCTGGCAACCCTATGCTCAAATCACTGGCTAAACTGAAATGGAATAAATATTACAATGCCCACTTTATAAAGTTATCTCAAAAGGCACAGCTTGCTCCCTCAGCATTATTTTTTATCTTGGCTTCATTAAAGGGACATCTTATTCATGTTTTGTTTGCCTCTGTTTGTAGGAATCTCTCTGGCCCTACTTATTTGGAGTAATTGTTGTTCCTTCACTGGTCCAAGCTGGGATTTTACCCTTCCTTCCTGAGAGTCCTCACTACCTCCTACTTGAAAAGCAAGACAGAAATGGAGCAGAAAAAGGTACAGGGTATTATCATTTGTCATGTAGTATTAAAGTTTGTATTAGAGATGCTCACTGGCAAGTAATTTTGAACATCTTGTTTTCTGTAGCTTTAAAGCAAAATACTATCATATTTGTTTTTTCCCTTCACCGTTTTTTGTGTAAGTGAAATAGCTGCTGACTTGATTGATAACTGAAGACCTCTAATTCTCCACCAAACATATAGCATGGACAATGATGGTGAAAGTTTTCCCATATTGCCCTGTCACTGTGTCTCACCCTTTACCTGGCAGGATATATCTTTACAGTCACTGCCTAGGCTCTCAACCAACACTGCTAACGGGAATTAAGTCTGATGCAGGGCCTTGTCTAGTAGTAGCTGGATTGAATATATGCATTTAGGTAATTGTATAGTTGCTAGATGGCAGGTCTACTACAAATCTTGGCCATATTTATTTAAGGGTGAAAAGCTTCACTCTACCTTCTTATCACTTCCTGGAATAATCCAGCTGCGCACACCAAAATCATCATCCTTACTTGCACATAAACAAAACCTGCATGTGGGTGGCCTGTGATCAGAAGAAGTGTGCCTAACACTGGGCCAGATCAATGCTAAGATTTATAATAGTAGTTTTAAGAGGGGAGGGAAGACTATTAGCTGGACAGATAAATTTGAAAATCTAACATATGGTTATAGCATAGCTGGATGGCATATGCAAGTATGTAGAACATCTGTCCTTGCCTTAGGCAGAAGCTCTAGACAAATGGAAGGAGCTTGCAGACTGTGGATTCTTGCAGGGACTGAAGGAAATATACATTATTTGCCATTATATAAGGTGGCTTATACTATTGTTATCTTTTTCCAGCAGTACCAATTAATTTAAAAATACCATTGATAACTATGAAAACTGTACTGAACAAAGCTTTGTGTGTACTTTTGCATCATAAATTAATCTATGACTTAGGGTTAATTATTTAACAGTGCATTTTTTACATATTTCAGTTTTAAATGCAGAATTGTCAGATGACATAATTTTGATACATCTGAGGGAAGGAATCCCAGTCCTTCAGCTCAGAACTGCAGCTTTGTTGCTGTCAGATATTTGGTCATTTGTGAAATGTCTTTCAAGTGGATTTTTTCATTCCTTTTCGCTTGGTCAAACTCTTACTATAAGTCAGCACACATAGAAATAACAAACCACTCCACTAGATAGAAAAATGATCAACATACTGACTATACTTTCAGGGTGTGATTGAACCCCTCTTCCCCCCTCTCCCCCCATGCTTTAGAAAATGGACTTGTGGACACAGACATGCCTAACTCAAAGGTGCTTTGGACAAATTGTCTCATGTAACCTATCAATCTTCATGTCATAATCTGCTGGATCTGTTTATCTTATTTTGGTTTATGTATCATTCTTGTATACATTAGACGTATGGAGTATGGAATGTTTTATGGTTTATAATGTGCCAAAGAAAGCCATCAAGGGTGTTTCCAATACTGGGATGCCTGAATGTCTGGCCAGTCATATGCAGATAACCTTTTGTCCTTAAGTCTGAGGTGTGATTGGTCTTAGGAAGTCACATGACCTCACTAACTGGTAGGGACTAGCCAGGTGACTTCCCATGCAAAACTGGGAACCTTTAAAACAGTCAGAAACTAGAAGGTCCTTGTCTTTGGCTGAGGCACTCCCAAGAAAGGGATCCAAAGACCCCAGAGTGAGGAACTGCCCTGGTTTGAGGAATTAGCTGGAAAAGGAACCATTTTAGGGTGAGTTTGTCAAGAGCTTGTACTGAGGTTTTAGTGTTAAATTAGCTGAGCATTTTGTGCTAGTTTAAGTTTATAATCTACTTTGCTCTGCCTCTTCTCACTTATTACCACTTAAATCCTATTGCTTGTACTTAATAAAATCACTTTTATTTACTATCAAGCCCAGTGTAAATAACTGTTGGGAGCAACCAGTGTGTACGTTCCCCCTTTCAGTGTCAAAGGGGGCTTACCTCAGTAATTCCTTTGAGATTCTGATCCCATTTGGGGAGCGGTATCCCAGGAAGCTGGGCCGAAAACTGCATTCTCCTTGGACCGGAAGAGTTTGTGTCTGTACTGCTTCTTGGAGGTGGTGGGGGTGGGGGCGGGCAGTAATCTCAGCTTGGTGCCTGGGTTGGGGAGCTGGCCCAACAGGTTAGAGCAGTGAGAAACTTCAGGGAGCAGGAAGGTGAGTGGCAGTAGCCTTGTCAGCACTTCGGGAGGCAGCCCCAGGGGTTCTTCTGTACTGCACCATGTCACACAGGGATCATTTCTATAGTTTGTAATTAGAGATGTACAGGTTATAGTAGTTCATTTACAATAAACATAGAAACTTACTTTGTTTCTGGCACACACACTATTCAATACTCTGTTCCATTCTGCATAAATTACCTTATACCATCCTTGTCGCTTTGTACCCAGCTACCTTGCAGTAGTGTTATTAGGTGACATGACTAACATCTGTTATATGTTGCTCATTCTCTTGCATCCTCTCTCCAGGGGGAGACAGGTACATGCAGTGGAGTGTTTTGTTTTAGTAGGATGGTGATGGTAAGATGTACATATGTTGTGTAAATAATTTTAGGTTTTATTATTGGTGTTTTGTTTTAATTCACACTTCTCCCACCTGAACAAAAGTCTCTCCATTTCCTTCCATGCATTCTTATAAGCAGTGAACACATGCAACAAATACATATTGATAAAAACAAAGCACAAAGTGCAAACCAAACAGGACAACTCTCAGGTTCCTATACAGCTCCCTGGCCTGGTTTCTGGTGAGCACAAGCTCCTGAAGCTGAAATTCATCCCTGTGTAGTGGGTGAGCACAAGAGCCATATATAATGTTAGCCTTATTTTGAATAGGTAAATGGTGCATGGGTCTGGGGTTAACAGTCCATCCCGAGAGACAGCAAGGTGCTGACTTTAAACAGGCTGTACTGCACCTTATCAAATCCCATCTATTTGTTCGATCCCTGCCTCTGGTTGGGAATTAAACCCTGAACTTACAGGCCACTCCCTGGTTTGTCAAGGCCTGCTTTCCAGGACACTCTTGGGATAGGATACAGCAGAACTTTTGAGGCTTATTCCAGACTGTGTCTTGAAGACCTGACAAACATGCAGCTATGCTACAAAATATTCTGCGAGTGATGCATGGAAAAAAGTCTGCGAGGAGCTGCAGAGAAAAATGAACATTGGACAAAATAGCCTGCTGGCATGGTAAAAAAAAAAAAGCGGGAGCTTAAACTCTAGAAGTTTTGTGGGCTCAGACAGCATTATTCAATAGGGGGAGCCTTTCACTGATGGGCATTATGTGAAGAGATGAATGCTAAAAATTGGTTATGAACTATTTGAGTTTTGCAACAAGGGCAAAATCTTACAGAAAATTCAAGACATGCCATTATTGCCAAAAACAGTTCATGACAGAGTTGTGAAAATAGCCCATCAAATCAACAAGGAACAAATGCAAAAACTGAATACAGCTAGGGTTTCCAGCTGTCCATTATTCACCTGGACAGTCTGGTATTTGCGGGCTCTGTCCCGTTTAAAAGGGAAAAAAAAAACAGGAAATACTGGATAGGTGAAATGTCCAGTATTTCCTGTTTGCTTTGGATGGAAGCCCGGTGGAGACAGTTTTCCCCTGCCGCGTCTCGTGGGAGCGGGGGAGTGAGGAGCGTAGCAGAGTCATAGTGAAGGGGGGCAGGAGGGGGTACTTGCCGGGCACCATGCTAGGGGAGTGCCGGATTGGGGTGGGAACAGAGCACAAGCTGCTCTGGCCCACGTGACCAGCAGATACACGGGAGCTGGCCACGTGATGTCCCCTTCAATACCAGCCGTGGCCAACCCATGGATCGCAAGCCGCATGCTGCTCTTGCCCCCCAAAAGTGCGATTCGCAAAGCTGCTCCTGTGCCCCCCACCAAATGGCCCCTGCCGGCTTGCCCCCAGCCCTCGGCTTCCCTGTGCTTACTGGATTGGAGCTGTGGGGTTTTAAAAATGGTGCCCAAGATGGCAGCTGTCTTAAAGGGGCAACCTTTAAGCTGCTCAACAATTCTGTTCTGGGGGGCTTTTTTTGCTTTTTCTTTTTTGTTTGTTTTACAACTTTGGTCTCCACCTTTTTTTGGGGGGGGGGGGAAGGTTCGGTATTTTTTGTTAAACCATCTGGCAACCCTAAATACATATACTTATTTTTGTTTGCTTTGGATGAGACAACAGACATATGTGACGTTAATCAGTTGTGTATCCTGGAATGTCATATTTGTGGAAGTGCTGTGCATGAACAAATGATTATGATATTACCAATGAAAACTCAAACAAAAGGCAAGGAAATCCTTAAGACTGTGATGGATTTTATAAATAAGAAAGAAATACCATTAGATAATCTTCTGTGTGTATGTATGTATGGACGGTTCACCTAGCATGGTCAGCAAATACAGGAGATTCCTTACTCTTTTGTCAGAACAGCTGAACAGCCCGCTTTTGAACTTTTATTGCATTGAACATCAGGAGGCACTTTGTGTGCAATCTTGTGGAACTAAACTCAGAAATATAATGGGACTGGTAATTCTCATTGTCAACTGGATTCTTGCCTGAGCCCTTAATCCCTGTCAATTTCAGTCACTGGTCGAGGAAATATATTCCGAATACCCCCATCTAGTGCATAGCAATGTTCGCTGGTTATCTCACGGTAAAGTTCTGTCTCATTTTGCTGCTTGCATTAATGAGATTAAGTCACTTTTGCATATGAAGGGTGTGAAACACCCCAAGCTTTCAGACTGAGATTATTTGCTCAAGTTTTACTATCTTGTCAACATTACTGGTCATTTTTGAATGAGTTAAACCTTAAGCTGTAAGGGCAAGGAAATACAATCCTGACTATGCAGCAGGCAGTGTTTGGATTTGAGTCAGTTTTGACTGTCTTTGTCAAAGATATTGAGACGGGCAGACTGGCACATTTCAAAAGATAATGAATGTTTCGTGTTTTGTATCAAAGAGCCTTGAGTTGCAGCAGCTTGCCGGGTTTATTTCTGAATTCCTGATGGCATTCGTGTCTCGTTTCGTTGACTTTCGCAAACTCAGCGGATTTGATAGTCATTCCAGGCATCTGTCAGCGATTTTGGAAATGGAAATAGCAGATTTCAAGGAGTCTGATATCTGGGTGGAAAAATTCATCGAGACAATGTGCAGAATTGGCAAAGCTGCACTAATGGGCTGACATGAAGAAATTGGATCATGATGATGATGATCTGATTCTGCAAAGTTGGAAAGAACTTCCTGTCACATACAACACCTTGCAGAATCTCAGCTTGGCCTTAGTTTCAGTGTTTGGCTCCACCTATATGTGTGAGCAGGCTTTCTCTCATTTGAATCACATCAAAGGTATCTTGCCCTCAAGATTGACAGAAGATAGCCTGAATGTGTGCATGAAGCTGAATTTGACCAGTTATGATGTAAACTTCAAAAAAAGTGTGAAAAGATGCAACAGCAGAAGTCCCATTAAATAAAATGTGAGTTCAGTGTTTTAATTTATGCTATTATTAATCATCATGTCAGTTATAATATTAAGTTGTATATTTTCAGTCATGCAAATAGGCATTCTACAAATAGCCTTTGTTGACCACTTGTTCTGAATTTTGATGTAGTTTGGCTCTTGGATGTGAAAAAGTTGCCGACCCCTGCACTAATCTGATGTATGCATCAAGTGCCAGCAATGCCCCTCTGCCATGTGAATTGGCCAAATCAAACAGTCTCTACATATGAGCACAAGAAAAGTAATGTGTAGTAGAAGTAACACTTTAAGCTGCCTGGACATTCAGTAATGGATTTAAAAGTCCCCATCCTTCTACAAAGGAATTTCAAAACCTGATTACAAAGAGACAGCTGAACTGGATTTTCATTTGCAAATTCAGTACTCTCAATTTAGGATTGAATAAGGATCTTAACTGGTTAACACACTACAAAGGCAATTTTCCTTCTCTTGAACTCCACATTTCCACATCAACTGTGGTGAATGAGCCACTTCCATCCTGACTTGATTAGCCTCATTTACAGAAGTACCCTCTGCCCACTCCAACTCATCTGATTAAGTGGCTTTTACCCATGAAAGCTTATGCCCTAATAAATCTGTTGATCTCTAAGGTGCCACAGGGTTCCTCATTGTTTTTACAGATACAGACTAATACAGCTACCTCTCTGAGATTGAATAAAATCTATCAGAGATTTGGCAAAATAGGCTCTTTAAAAAGGCTTTAAAATAATTCACCTGCCTTGTACCTAAGGCCAGTGACCACTGCCTATAGAAGCTCTATAGGTTTTGTCACATATTTAGTATGTGTGTTCTGAGAATGACTTGATTGCAGGTCTGTAAAGGGGGTAACTGGTTAACCGGTTACCTAGTAAGCATTGCCTTACCAGCATGCTTACCGGGGTAACTGGTTACCTGGCACCCAGCCCGGTTGGAGCAGTTCCCCACCCATGGTGTGATGCAGCGGGCATTTAAATGGAATTTTACATCCGTATTTGCTAATCCAGAGGCATAGGAAGTAGCTGGCAAACTGGAGGAAGATTTCAGAGTAGCAGGAAAACCTATCATCATGAAAGCAATATTGCCAGCACCTGATTACCAGTGATTTAGTAGTTGAAATGAGTTTTAGCAACCAACTTACTGGAAATTACTTTCATGTATAAGAAAAGTGATAACAAGCAGTCTTAAAACTGCTCTTCTAAATTTAGATGCATTTTTGAAACAAATATTATACTACTAAAGTTTTCAAACGACTTCTTCGATGTAAGAGGACAGTAGTAGTTCTGGACCTGACTCACTTTTAAATCAAACAGTACTCTGGTCATCTTAAGACCAGAAAAGCCCATGAAAGCTCATGATACCGTCTATATGTTTTGTTAGTCTGTACAGGCTAAACTTAAAAAACAACAAATAGTCTGGTAGCACTTTATAGACTAACTCGGCTACCCCTCTGAAGCAATCTCAAGGTATGTTCTAGGAAAGAGAAGGCCATACTTCTTTGGAATCTTTTTGGAATCTCTGTCTTCTATGAACAGAGGAAAATAATTTTGTTCTTTAGGATGTGATTTCCAAATGGGACTCGGAGATTTTGGGTAATAACTCCTTCAGATCCTCTGTAGTTTTAATTCACGCTTCAGGGTTTTAATGCTAAATACCCTGACATTTGGTAGCTTGGACAAACAATTGCAGATGCAAAACAAGTAAGCAGAATTTTAGGAGCCATTTGGAAAGTGTGATCCATATAGTTTGTGTGTAAATCAACATGAAGCATGTTTAATTAAAGCATGCTATGTTATACTTCTGTACAGTAAGTATTGTTATCTAGCAATTCCTTTAGCAGTATCCATATGTCTTGTTGGGACTATAGTAGGAACTTAAATATGGAAAGAAAAGTGTCCTTGAATACCTGTTCAGAATTGGTTAGAATGAAAGAAAGAAAAAGAGATGGCTTGTAGGCAAAGCAGACATGTGGGCACATGGATCCAGCATCATCAAGAGAGTGGAGGGGATTGGAAGAAGTGACAAAAAGAGACCAGGACAAATAAGTAAGGTGGGCTAGGGTTATGCAAAGCCAAAGTCAGGAAGCTTGAACTGGATATACTGGAGGAGCTTCAAACAATGGAAGGAATCCAAGGAGAGCAAGCATGACCTGGTCAGAACAGCAGTGAAGGATGACGATCTTTGTGTCAGCTTTTTCTGAAAGTAAGAGAGGACAATACAGGACTCAGAGTCATAGAATACTAGAAATGGAAGGGACCTTGAGAGTTCAACAAATCTAGTCTCCTGTTCTCACGGCAGGACCAAGCACTGTCTAGATCAGTGTTTTTCAACCTTTTTTTTTTAAAGTACTCCTTTAAAAAAATAAGTACCCCCCAATACCTATAGTTTTCAGACCACAAACATTTTTTCTACCATTGCAGCACATTTGTTTAAACAACTTAATCGTAGCCAGGCAGGTGATGAAATTGTTGGGTATAAAAAGTACAAAAATAATAAAGCACTGTAAAACTTAAAACAAACATTCAGTTTTCTCCAAATTTCAGTTGTGTTAACATACCCCCAGAGTTCTCTTGAGTACCCCTGAGGGTACTCCTACCACTGGTTGAAATACACTGGTCTAGATCATCCCTGATAGATGTTTATCCAATCTGCTCTTAAATATTTCTAGTGATGGAGATTCCACAACCTCTACACTGCATTGCACAGCCAGGCTCAGTAGTTGAAAAAGCTACTGGGGGGAAGCTGTTCTAGATTTGATTTTAACAAATAGGGAGGAACTGGTTGAGAATTTGAAAGTGGAAGGAATCTTGGATGAAAGTGATCATAAAATCATAGAGTTCATGATTCTAAGGTATGGTAGAAGAGAGAACAGCAAATTAGAGACAGTGGTTTGCAGGAAGGCAGATTTTGGTAAGCTCAGGGAGCTGGTAGGTAAGGTCCCATGGGAAGCAAGACTGAGGGGAAAAAACAACTGAAGAGAGTTGGCAGTTTTTCAAAGGGACATTATTAAGGGCCCAAATCCAAGCTATTCCACTGTGTAGGAAAGATAGAAAATATGGCAAAAGACCACGTTGGCTTAATCAGGAGATGTTGCATGATCTAAAAATAAAAAGGAATCCTATAAAAAATGGAAAGTAGGACAAATTTTACAAAGGATGAATATAGGCAAACAATACAGAAATGCAGGGGCAAGATTATAAAGGCAAAGGCACAAAACTAGCTCAAACTAGTTACAGGCATAAAGGGAAACAAGAAGACATTCTATAAATATGTTAGAAGCAAGAGGAAGACTAAGGACAAGGTAGGCCCCTTGCTCAATGAGGAGGGAGAAACAGTAACAGGAAACTTGCAAATGGCAGAGATGCGTAATGACTTCTTTGTTTCGGTCTTTGCTGAGAAGTCTGATGAAGGAATGCCTACCATAAAGAATGCTACTGGGAAGAGGGTAGATTTAGAAGATAAAATAAAAAAAGAACAATTTAAAAATCACTTAGAAGCTAGATGTCTGCAAGTCACCAGGGCCTGATGAAATGCATCCTAGAATACTCAAGTAGCTGATAGAGGAGGTATCTGAGCCTTTAGCTATCATCATGGAAGACAGGAGAGATTCCAGAAGACTGGAAAAGGGCAAATATAGTGCCCACGTATAAAAAGGGAAATAAGAACAACCCAGGAAACTACAGACCAGTCAGTTTAACTTCTGTGCCAGGAAAGATAATGGAGCACATAATTAAGGAAATCATGTGCAAACACTTGGAAGATAATAAGGTGATAGGGAACAGACAGCATAAATTTGTAAACAACAAATCATGTCAAACCAATCTGATAGCTTTCTTTGATAGGATAACGAGTCTTATGGATAAGAGAGAAGCAGTGGACGTGGTATACTTAGACTTTAGTAAGGCATTTCATATAATCTCGCATGATATTCTTATCAAGAAACTAAGCAAATACAATTTAGATGGGGCTACCATAAGGTGGATGCATAACTGGCTGGATAACCATTCTCAGAGCGTAATTATTAACCATTCACAATCCTGCTGGAAAGGTATAACAAGTGTGGTTCCTCAGGGGGTCTGTTTTGGGACTGGTTCTCTTCAATATCTTCATCAATGATTTAGATATCAACATAGAGAGTATGCTTATTAAGTTTGTAGATGACACCAAGCTGGGAGGGGTTGCAACTGCTTTGGAGGATAGGGTCATAATTCAAAATGATCTGAACAAATAGAAAATAGTCTGAGGTAAACAGGATAAAGTTTAATAAGGACAAATGCAAAGTGCTCCACTCAGGAAGGAACAATCAGTTTCACACATACAGAATGGGAAGCAACTTTCTAGGAAGGAGTATGGCAGAAAGGGATCTAGGGGTTATAGTGGACCACAAGCTAAATATGAGTCAACAGTGTGATGCTGTTGCAAAAAAAGCAAACCTGATTCTAGGATGCATTAACAGGAGTGTTGTGAGCAAGACATGAGAAGTCATTCTTCTGCTCTATCTGCACTGATTAGGCCTCAGTTGGAGTATTGTGTCCGGTTCTGGGCACCACATTTCAAGAAAGATGTGGAGAAATTGGAGACGATCCAGAGCAACAAAAATGTTTAAAGGTCTAGAGAAAATGACCTATGAAGGAAGACTGAAAGAAATGGGCTTGTTTAGTTTGGAAAAGAGAAGATTGAGGGGGGACATGATAGCGGTTTTCAGGTATCTAAAAGGGTGGCATGAGGAGGAGGAGGAAAATTGTTCTTTCTGGCCTCTCAGGATAGAACAAGAAGCAATGGCTTTAAACTGTAGCAAGAGAGGTTTAGGTTGGACATTAGGAAAAAGTTCCTAACTGTGAGGGTGATTAAAAACTGGAATAAATTGCATAGGGAGGCTGTGGAATCTCCATCTCTGGAGATATTTAAGAGTAGGTTAGATAAATGTCTATCAGGGATGGTCTAGACAGTGTTTGATCCTGCCATGAGGACAGGGGACTGGACTCGACCTCTCCAGTCCTAGTATTCTATGATTCTATATTCTTGCTACCATCCATACACAGCTCTCTCTGACTCAGGTCACCTGGCCCTCAGCTCCCAGATCCTATGATCCTCATTGACATTCAGATCCCTATCCAGGTCTGGTCATTTTGCAATATGGATGCAACTCGAGCTGTGGGACCATGTCAAAGGCTTGCATAGTGCAGTATGGATGTGTTAATATGATTTTGAGATACAGATCCAAAATTATAAACCTGGATTTACAACACAGTACTGCTGTTAGGGGGCGCCCCTGTGCCCGCCCCCCTTCTCCCACCTTGCCTCAGTGCCCCAACTGACTGTCTTCACTTAGCCCATCGCCAGGCCAACTGCAGTCCGTACTGGGTGCTCATCACTGGCACCCTCCTCACCCGGCCCGCCTACCGTTTCCCCACTGCTCCAGTCTCTAGTCGGCGTTGGCGTTCTCCTCTCCGCTCATGTCACCGCCACAACACATTCACCACTGTGGCGGGGGACACCGTGGAGGGAGAAGTGGGGACCCGGACCCGCCCCCACTCACGGGCCCCAGCCCAGGGCCCTAAGGACTCGGATCTATGGGGATCCGGTCTGGTTGGTGGGGCGAGCCACCTAAACTCGCCAACCACACCGGGTTTCGCCTTGGGTTACTTCCCTTCTCCTCAAAAGCCCCCCTGTTGCGGAGCTCACCTTCCCTTTCGTGTACAGGATTGCTGGAGGGGGAGCAACGGTTCCTGGCCAGGGCTGGCCTCTTCCTCCTGCGCTCGGACCTCCCTCTGAGCTTGGACCTCCCTCTCCCCTCGCGTCTGGGTGGCTGCATTTTAAATTGCCACTTCGCCCCATTCGCCCTATCTCCGGCGGGGGCTGTGCCGGAGGCTTGCCCCGGCTCTTCCAAATGCCAGTGTCCCCAAATGACGTCCCTGGTCTGGGACGCCGCGCACCTCCGCTCCTTTCTTGGAGGCGGGGCCTTTCCCCGCTCCCTCCGTCCACCCCGGGGCATCCCTGATGTCACCCCTCCTGACGTCAGCCCGGGGCAACGTTCGAGCGGCCTAGAAGCAGGCCACGCATGGACGAACCTCCCCACCGCGGCAACCGAACATCGCTTGCTCAGCAGCGGGGAAGGTGGCCAGCGGGGGAGCCCCGTCACAACTGCGAACACACAAATATGGACTTGAAACACCGAGGGTAAGTCTAAACTACACGAAAAAGCTTCTTTCAAAAGAGAGAGTCTAGACAGCCACTACTTTTTTCGAAAATGCTATCTGCTTTTTTTGAAAGAGAGAACCAAGGCAATCTGGATGCTCTCTTTTGAAAAAGCCATGTTTGTGTTCAAGAACGCTTTTTTTCAAAAGAGCTCTTTTTTTTAAAAAAAAAAAAAGGCGTTCTTCCTCGTAAAATGAGGTTTATCGGTTTCGAAAAAACTGCTTCATTCTTTCGATTTAATTTCTAAAGAATGCAGTGGCAGTCTAGATTCAAGTGATTTTTTTTCCCGAAAAAAGCCACTTTTTTCGAAAAAACCCTGTAGTCTAGACATAGCCCGAGTCCGCATGCCTAGATCTCACATGTGAGGGTTTACAATACAGTATAGATATATGCAGGGAGACCAAGAAAGGCATGGCTTCCATTAAATATGTATGTGTGTGAAATAATGTAATGTTACTAAGGACTATTCTCTATTTTAAAAGTGACTATAGCAACATGTCTGAATCATTTGACTTTTAGATTTCATCCCTGAGATCTGCACAGAATATATTAATATCAGGAATATGTGAGCTTGTCTTATGACCAAATCCTTTTTTCTTCGAGATAAAAACATCCTATATAACTACAATATATTTTATTCTAATTTAGGGCTCGTCAGAGAAACACAAAAAAGTATCTCTGAAAGAAGTGCAGTTTTTAAGGTAGATGAGTGTATTAGTCTTTATAAAATAAAGCTATTTTAAAGCTCAGAGCATGGGGAAGAGGAATGTTAATTATTGTGCGGGTTGGATCTCCCTGGTCTGGTCCCAGATGAGGGAATTTGCCGGATCAGGGGAGATCCCCTGCCACTGGCCTCCCAAGACTTCCCCCTCCCTCCTGCTGACCCCACTCCAGCCCTGCTGCTACAAAGACTTGGTGCTTGGCTCCGGCCCATTTCTACCAGCTGGCTTGGGGTCTCTGGGAACAGGGCTCCCCAGCTGCTGTGGTTCTGCTTCTGTCTTGCCTGGCTGGGGCTTCCCAGGGACGGGGCTCCATGGCTGCCCCACTGGGTCAAAGCTCCATGACTGCCCTGCTGCTGCTGCACTCGGCTAGGGTTCTGTAGCTGCACCACTACTGCCACAGTGGGATGGGGTTCCATGGCTGCCCCTCTGTGCCACACCCAGAGGGGGCTCACCGGTCCCCATGATGGGGCTCTCCTGCCTCTGGACTCCCGACTGGCTCTCACTCCCAGGCTCCAGGACTCTCTGGTCATCCTGCCAAACCATGGATGTTGATCGACAAGAGAGTCCTGAATTTAGGAGGTTCAACCTGTATAACAGAAGTGCATCAGGATATTGTTGACAATGAGTTCCACAAATTCTACCTTTCTTTGTTTTTGCCTTTCCTTCAACCTGTATTTAAATTGGCTAAGCTGCCATGAGTAACTAGACAGAGGTCCCAATCCTCTTCTCCCATACATTAGTGTAAATGAAGAGTGGCACTGTGAGCATAAGAAAGGAGAGGGCAAATAGAGGCAGAAAGAACAGGGTGTGATAGAAAGGGAAGTCAGGATTGATCTGACAGATAAACAACCAGAGAAGAGGGAAGCACCGGGCAATGAGCCATCTGTTGGATTTCTCTTGATAATACTAGGGGTGTTGGCATATAGTCATTGAAATGATTAACTGATAAACCTGGGTTATAAGTTAGTCCAAACAATGACACACACACACACACCCTTGCTGCCTCTGTATCAGCTTTTAAGCTGGCTCCCCGCATGTGCCGGTGCCTACCCACAGAGGCAGCAGAGTGGGGCGTGGAGGGGAAGGCAGGATACAGAGAGAGCAGCACAGGTTGATGGGGGGGCTCCCCAGGAGTGGAATTATATAATATACAACTCCCCAGTAGGGATGATATATTGACCACCTAATCAGGACAGTGAAAGTGACTATGAAATGCAAAGAGAGATTAGAGAGGCTATCAAAATAAAAAAAATAGTGGGGGGTTTCAGCTATCCCCATATTGACTGGGTACACGTCACCTTAGAATGGGAGAGATCTTGGAGTTATTGTGGATAGTTCTCTGAAAACATCCACTCAGTGTGCAGCGGCAGTCAAAAAAGCAAATAGAATGTTAGGAATAATTAAAAAAGGGATAGAGAATAAAACAGAAAATACCGTATGGCCTCTATATAAACCATGGTACAGCCACATCTTGAATACTGTGTACAGATGTGGTCGCCTCATCTCAAAAAAGATATATTGGCATTGGAAAAGGTTCAGAAAAGGGCAACAAAAATTATTAGGGGTTTGGAACGAGTCTCGTATGAAGAGAGATTAAAAAGACTTGGACTTTTCAGCTTAGAAAAGAGGAGACTAAGGGGGGATATGATAGAGGTCTCTAAAATCATGACTGGTGTGGAAAAAGTGAATAAGGAAAAGTTATTTACTTATTCCCACAATTTAAGAACTAGGGATCACCACATGAAATTAATAGGCAGTGGGTTTAAAACTAACACAAGGACATTTTTCTTCACTGAGCACAGTCAGTCTTGCCAGAGGATGTGGTGAAAGCTAGGACTATAACAGGGTTCAACAAAGAGCTAGATAGATTCATAGAGGTTGGGTCCATCAATGGCTATTAGCCAGGATGGATAGGAATGGTGTCCCTAACCTCGGTTTGCCTGGAAAAGGGTGTCAGGGGAGGATCACTTGAGGATTACCTGTTGCAATCCGTCCCTCTGGGGCATCTGGTATTGGCCACTGTCGGCAAACAGGATACTGGGTTGGATGGACTGTTGGTCTGACCCAGTATGGCCATTCTTCTGTTCTTATGAATTGGGAGTGCACTGGCTGTCAGTTCCACCCCGGGGAGCATTTTAGCAACCATGTAACTGCTAAAAATTGTTGCAGCTACACAATTATTATAATAAATAATATCTTACATTCCTAGATAACATTCAGACACTACAGTGATTGGGGAAAGTCCAATGCATATTGCAGTGATGGAAGCTCGGGAGGTGCGTGTAATAACAATACAAAAATGTTGAAGGGTTTGTATTCAGGGTGACAGAAGGGAGCAGGATGATGGGGTCAGAAAGGAGGACTGAGAGGCACTTACCCTCTTTGTAATTGTCTGATTGCTTACATTGTTAGTTCTTTTGAGCAGTGACCATCTTTGTCCTATGCTTTTACAGCACCTAGCACAATGGGATCCTGATCCATGACCTGGTTCTTTATGCTCTGCTGCAGTGCAAACAAACAGTGATTGCGAGGTGATGTGATAGGGAAAGACTTCTGTCAGCTCTAGAAATCTGAGTGTTCTTTAGCCAAACCATTAAAGAAACCTCTCTAAGTATATTCACTTTCTCATTGCAGAAGAGCAGCCCTGAGCAAATAATTAGTTTCAGTGCAACTGTGATAATGTGCCCTAAAAATAGATAAAGGAATTCAATGAGCATTCTAATTTGCAAGAAACAATAATACTGTGTGCTAAGTGTCAAATAACTTTGCCAGTAGGTGCTAATGTGACACGATGTGTAATCTATAAAACTGATTCTCTAATATGTTCAGTCGTACATTAAAACACCCACACTTATGAAAGAAGGAAAGGAGCAAGTACTTAACTGCTTCAGTAGTGTAGCACTGCAGGTCTCCTTGGTAAGAGATACAATACAGGTTGAACCACCCAAATCCGGGACTCTCTGATGCCAGACCATAGATGTTGCTAAACCAGAGAGGCCTGGAGAGGTGGGAGCAATGCAGGGGCCGGGGAACCCCCAGTGTTAGCAGGAGCAGGTGGCATTTGGAGAGCCCCCACACTAGCCAGAGAAACCTCTCCCCCCAGTGTTAGTGGGGTCAGGTGACTTGGAGAATCCTAGTCCCAGTCCCAGCCCCAGCTGGGGAACCTCGGACTACAGTGGAACTGGCTGTGGCCTGGCAGCCCAAGCCAGGAATCTCAGCAAACCCCTGATGGCAGCGGGGCTGGGAAGGGTTGCCAAACGGTTTCAACAAAAATACCAGACATACTTGACATTATATCACAATACATCTTATTTAGAAAATACCGGACATTTATATTTTCTCAATTTGTTTCCTGACCAGAAAGCTCAAATACTGGACTGTCCAACACCTGGCAACCCTAGAGCTGTGGTGACAGCTGTGTCTGCCAGGGAACCCCCTGGTTGAAGCGAGGCTGGTAGAGGTGGGCAGTCGGAATCCCCAGTGACAGCGGGGCCATTCCTAGCCGTGGGGCCGGGCGGCCGGGCACCCCAACGGGGGGACACTGCAGCAGCAGGGCCAGCAGTAGTCAAGCAGTCCCTGCTGGGAACCCCAGGAGACCCTGGGACAGTAGGCAGGCAGCAGTGTGAGGAGCTGTGCTGGGCCAGTGTTAGGGGGGTCAGCAGCAGGGCAGGGAGCCCCAAAGAGAGGAGCCTGGGAGTGGGGTAGCCAGCAGGGGAGCATTGACCTCCCCTGGTCCAGCAAACTCCCTGGTCTGGGACAGCTCAGGACCCAAGGAACAGGGAGGTGTCCAACCTGTATATGCATTTCTAATGGAGTGGATGTGAGTTGATCTTATTTGATGTGGTGAAGAGACAAGTCTGTTTCAGAATAAGAACATAAGGGGCTGTTTTGGGACAAAACTGCCAAACTTATTTGGTTTCAGAGTGATAGCCAAATTAGTCTGTAACTGCAAAAAAAAACCCAACAACGAACAGTCTAGCAGCATCCTAAAGACTAAATGCATGTAGATGGTATCATGAGCTTTCGTGGGTACAACCCACTTCTTCAGATGACTGGAGTATTGAAAGTCCAAATCCAAGAATAAAGAAAGAAAAAGGTAGGGAGGGGGAGAAAAAAATAGTGAATTGGATTGTTCAAGTTACAAGAGGCTAAGACCAATTTGCACCTCTATAAGTACCCGTTGGTTGTTTGGTTAAATCATTAGGACGTGGAAGGTATTGTGTGAGCCAGCCGATATCTTTATTCATTCCTCCCTGATAGGAATCAAACTTGTAATTGAAGTTAAGTTCCAACCCTTCTCTGTGTATTTGGCTTGTGAAATTGGCCTGAAACAACACTGTGACTTTGAGATTCATTAATGAATGCTGGGCAGGATAAAGTCGTCTTCAGCAGGTTTCTGTGTGTTGCCTTTTCGGATATCTGATTTGTGTCCATTAATTCTTTCCTGTACAGACTGTCCAGTTTGGCCAGTATATAGGCTGTGGGGCATTCCTGGCATTTGATGGCATAGATCACATTAGTGGATGTGCAATTAAATGAGCCCCGAGGTAGTGGCTGACGTGGTTGGGTTCAGTGATGAAATCGCTTGTGTAGATGTGTGGACAGAGTTGGCACCAGGGCTGATTGCAGGGGAGGGTTCCTGGATGATTTTGATGAAGACATGCAGTATAGTTACTGGAAAGAATTTGTTTGAGGTTTGGGAGCTGTCTGTAGGTAAGGATTGGCCTGTGAGAGTTTGGGGTCATTTTCAAGGATAGGTTGTAGATTGTTGATAATGCATTGGAGGGGTTTAATTTGTGGGTTGTAAGTGATGACAAGTGGAATTCTGTTGTTTTCTCTTCTTGGCCTGTCTTGAAGTAGTTCATGGGTACTCTTCTGGCTCTGTCGATCTGTTTTTTCACTTTTCCAGGTGGGTATTTCAGTTTTAAGAATGCTCTATCTAGATCCTCTAGGTCAGGGGTTCCCAACCTTTTTCAGTCCCCGTACCTCCTTGGCTTTTAGTAAACCTTCCCGTACCCCCTATTCAATATGAAAGGAAATCAATTCTAGACTCTAGAACAGTGGTCTCCAACCTTTTTGACCACAAGATCACTTTTTCAATGTAAGTGGAATGTAAGATCTACCTCAACCCCAAATACCCTTGCCCTACTTCCTTCCCACCCCTTCTTTGAGACCTTGCCCTGTTTCACCCCATGTCAGAGGCCTCACCCTGCTCACTCTTCCCCCCCCCCCCTTCCTCCCTGAACCTCATTTGCTTTTGCCAGGCTTGGGTAGGTAGGGGCTTGGGATGCAGGCTCTGGTTTTGGATGAAGGAGTTTGGGGTGTGGGAGGGGATCCAGGCTTAGCCCAGGGTGGGGCATTGGGATCCAGGAGGGGCTTCAGGGTATAAGCTCTGGGAAGGAGTTTGTGTACAGGGGGACTCACGACTGGGCAGTAGGTTGGGTGCAGAAGGAGGTTCAGGGATGGTACAGGGGTTTAGGAAGCAGGCTCTGGCTGGGCACAATTTAAATGAGACTCTTTCCAGGTGGTGGAGCAGTGGGGTGAAGGCAGGCTCACGCCTGCCCTGGCCCTTTACCACTCCTGAAAGCACCTGGCATGTACAGAAATGTCTCCATCACGCCATGTGCTGCCCCTCATCTATAGGCACCGAGCCCACAGCTTCTACTGGCCACGGCTCCCCGTTATTGATCAATAGGAGCTGCAGGAGTGGTGTCAGCAGGCAAGGACAGTGTGTAGAAACCCCCTGCTCTGCCTTTCTCAGGGGCTGCAGGGACATGCCAGTGACTTCCAGGAGCAGCAATTACCATAGGGATAATTAATCCAGCCACGGCAGGTTAGCTATTTTAGAACTCACAACTCAAAGAATTAAATTTAAGCGTAAGAGAGAAATGAAAATTATGAAATGCACAGACCGGTCAAAAACCAAAAGTAACCCACTTTGCAAGCTGTAAAAGATGTAACAGCAACCCCCCACCTATGTGTTGGGTCAGGAGATGAATGAAGGACAGTGTGCGTGAGAATGTCAGACACACACAGTGTGTGAGTGGAAGAGATTTGCATTGCCAAGCTCTCTCCATCCTCTTCTCTCTGTGTGGAGACAGGGTACAGAAGTGGGGGGAGGAGGGACACCCTGACATCAGTGCCCCCTTTCTCCCTCCCACATGCTGCACAGCAAGCAGGAGACTCCTAGGGGGCAGCTCCAAGGCAGAGGGCAGGAGCAGCAGCAGCATGACAGTGGGTAGAGGGGCAACTGAAGTGCCAGTGCTTGATAGCTTCCTGGCCAAACCAGTAAAGATCACCTGTCAGAGGCTCCAAGATCTACCGGTAGATCCCGATCTACTGGTTGGTGACCACTGCTCTAGAATCTACAACTTTTTTCACTAACACTACTACTTTTGGAATATTTCAGTTAGGAATATTTCAAATATTCCCTGTACCCCCTTGACAAGTGTCTCATACTCCCTGGGGGTACGCGCACCCCAGGTTGGAAACCCCTGCTCTAGGTGTTTGTCTCTGTCTGTGGGATTGGAGCAAATCTGGGCTCCAGTGTATCTTAGGGCTTGGCTGTAAACAATAGATTGAGAAATGTGTCTGGGATGGAAGCTAGAGGCATGAAGGTGAGTGTAGCAGTAGGTAAGTTTCCGGTACATGACGGACACATTTCCACCATCTTAGACCAGAGCCCTAGTCATGGACCAGGATATCATTGAGCGAGGTGCTTTAAACACAGAGAACAAAAAGGATCTTACAATTTCAGTATAAGACAATAACAAATGATTATAATCAGGATAATAGTAGGAAACAATGGGACTATATTGATTAGATAATGGGCGGTGATCTCTGTAGCAGAAAACTAAATATTATCAAATTTCTGTAGGCATCACAGCTAAGGAGAATTTTGAGGAGTGATTTGAATGTGGACAATGAGTTGATGGGGAAGCACCGTCTAAGCAGGTGGGACAACATGGGAGAAAGCACAAAAGTGTTTGAAAATGTAGTTAGTGGAGAATGGATCATGCGCTGATTAGAGGTGACCATCAGCTCAGTAGTGAATGAGAGGTAGAGTGGAGACTGACTGTGAAGGGCCTTTAAAGTCAATACGTGCAGTTTGGTGCGATAGAGGAGGGATTTAAAGAGAGTGGTGACTTGGTCATGGCTAGCAAAATGATCTTTGCAGCAGCACTCTGAAAGGATAAGAAGTAATCGGCGTAATCTGCAGAAAAGAAGATTTTTAGGACAGATATTAGGGAAAATGTTCAAATTACAAGGATAGTGAAGTGTTGGAATAGACTTCCAAAGGAGATTGCAGAATCCCTCTCATTAGAGACTTTTAAGAAGAGGTTCCTGTGAAGAATGGTGCATAGAGCTGCCCTGTATGACTTCTTGAGGTCCCTTCCAGACATACATTTTTCTATTTCAGTGAAATGAGCAGGACAAGGCTGCTTAAGGCCCAAAAGACAGATGTTGTAACAGTCAAGACACGAGATGGTGAAAGCTTGGATGAGAATTTTAGCTGTATAAGTGGGCATGGGAGACCTTATTTTAGAGATCTTGCGTTGGAAGAATCAACAAGATTTAGATATAGCCTAGATGTAAGGGCCAAATGACTCCTAGCTTATGGGCCTGAGTGATTGGCGGGAATGGTGGCATTGGGCACCGTGATGGAGGAAGGAGGTAGTGGGGAAGATTTAGGGGAAAGGGAAGATTAGGAGCTCTGTTTTAGTCACTTTTAGCTTGAGGTGACAACTAAACCTCCATAAGGAGATAGCAGCTTTCATCTGGACTGTAGGCACTCTAAACTTGTGTTCACAGGAAATGAGATGCTATTTACTGTTTGGTGTGGAAAATTAATTTTGAAACCTATAGACAGTACAAACCTGTTTTGGAAAACCTTTCTTGGGTACTACAGTACTTTGCTCCTGTGAGTACTTTCTCAAAATTCACCTCTTTTTTGGTCTCTACAGCAATGATTCTCACTCCTTCACAATCTTGAAGGTGTTACAGCCAAGATTACCAAAAGCAAGTAGCAATTTGAGGTATCTTAATATTTGAGTGCCCCTCTTGAGCCACTATAACCAGGTCTGGAGGCTGAATTTTCAGCAGCATTGCCAGCATACCTGTGCCACTCTGACCCTTGCCTGGTTATGGTATTCGCATGTGAGTGCAACCATCTGACAAATGATTGCTGAGTTTAAATGATGTGAGAGTCTGAGCTTTTCACCACTTCTTCAGGAAGATTCTTTCTTAGGATTTTTTAATCATGCTGGACTAACAGGTATTATTATTAAATTATATAATTATATTTCTGACAATATTGGAAGGGAAGAAATTCTAGGATAAGTGTTAAGTAGTAAAATATCTGCTGAAAAAGATACAGCATTGTACAAGTTGCTCTCTACTAAGCATTAATGCGGGGAAGTAGTTGTTTCTTAGCATTCACAGATTTACTGATGTGTTTTCTAGTATTTGTGAAGTTTTGCTGTTGGCAGTTACATCTCTGTTCTTAACTGCAGGAAAATGAAAACAAATACTTTTTCTGCCTTATGCTCTTTTAATCATTTCTGTACTTACAATATTTGACTTCTTCCTCTTTTCAGAAATGTACCAAATCCCCTGTGCAGAATGGACAGATGGCTTCCTTTTTACTTGACTGCACCTGTGTTTTGCCCATATGCCCTACAGGAATGTTGAGGGTTCTGAGAACAGAAAAAATAAAAAAAAATTGTGCACTGACCTGATTTGCACTGATAAAAAATAAAACAGGTGCATTAAAATATGTGAGAATCATTTTAAAGTAGAACTTTTTGACATTGTACTCCTTATTACCTTCCCTATGTGCTACTCTTCAATATTAGTATTCTTATCAATAAAGCATATAATATGATGACACGTAGATAGGTCATTAAATATACAATACCTAAATTTACTTCTACTTTTACAGCTTATACCAAGCTCTAAATACATCAGTCATTTAAGCAAGAATTAAGTACATCATTTAAAAAGTATAATTCAATGAAAAATAATTTGTCCATGATAAAAGGACACATTCTTGATCCCAACCACAAAACTAGGATTCTCAAACTTGAGTTTATTAACCTTCTTTTGCTTAAAATTCCTGCATAAATAGATTAATTTAAGCAGTGTGCCAGAAAGTTTAAAGAATAGTGTGGTCTGTTGGACCAAAGGGAAAATTGAGCTGCAGAGGGAAAAACCCTTTAAGTATAATGCTTTGCTATCAACTCTTTTTCTTCTGAATGAAGAGGGGGTACCAGTGATGGAAACATCTAATAGAGAATAGTGCATTGAGGGATGAGGTCTCTTAAGGATGCAGCTCTCAAAGCATTCAGAGGATAAAACAAATTACTCAAAATGTTCAAAAGTTGACTGATTTTGATTGCCTCCATTTTGGGTGCCCAACTTGACAGACCAGATTTTCAGAAAGACATCAGCAACCACCATGAAAATTCAACTCCTAAAAGGGTCTGTCTGCACTACAATTAATGACCCATGGCTGGACCATGGCAGCTGACTCAGGCTTCTGGAGCTCGGCCATGGAGCTGTAAAATAGCAGTGTAGATGCTTGGGTGGGGTTCCAGCCTCTGGGATCCCTCAATGGGGGAAGGTCCTAGAGTCCAGACTCAAGCCTGAGCCAGAATGTCTACACTACAATTTTACAGCCTCACAGATTTAGGACCACAAACCCACATCTGCTGACATGGACATCTTCTGGTGTTTTATTGCAGTACAGACAGATGTTAAAGACATCTCAAGTTGGACATGGGGGAAAAAATGGAAACATCTAAAATTGTTAGACAATTCTGCAGATTTTGGCTAAATCCTTTTTAATTCCACTGAGAACTGAACTGGTAGCTTGTACAGGTCCTGGTACATTGATATTATAGGTTTTTGTTTGATTTGGGTGACTTATCCCTAATAACATTGAAACTCCACAGTAGGAGCTATATTTTTGCTATATAATGCTACAATCCAGGAATTTCAAATCTTAAATGGAATGTGGGCATCTCAATTATCATTACTCAGTGAATCTGGTTTTATTACATATCCAAGTCCTTTGTGTGCTTAAGAGTAGCTATGAACATAACATCTCTACAGATAATGCTTGCAAAGCTGCTAATAAACCAAAAGTACATATTTTTTCTTTGTCAGTAAAATCAAAGCAATGCTATCACTTTTCTTCCCAATAAAATAATAACTGGTATTATTTCCTTAAAAGAAGGAATTTTAAGGGACCTGCTGAGTAAATAATTGTTTTTGAGACTCATCTGCTGTGCTCAGAACAGCCTGGTTATCGGGAGCCTTTGTAATACAATTGATTCTCTGTAGCACAAATAATTCCAAGATGTCAAATATTTAAATATATGTTATGAAGCCAACCCCCAGGGTAGGTTCTCGCAGATTTTTAATAAAAATATCCACAATTTATAGCACACTCATAGGACAACTTTGAAATTAAGGGTTTTTTGAAAAGTGACTAATGCTTCTGTGCATGAATTCAGTAGAAAGCTTTTAATGTTCACAGTGAAAAGTTAATGCAGTAAATCTTACCCATTATATTATTGCACCTAGTGGGTTTGGGGATTGATTTTTTTTGTTTTTGGCTGATGCATGTTAATGAGATATAAGCACTGACATTAGGAGAATGGTGTGAAGTAGATTCCAGGTTTTTTATGTATGTTGGGGACTGCAAAAATACTAACTACTTTGGGTAATTCTTTCCAATCATTTAATACACCAAGGAGTTGAATCCTTGACTTAAATCTGTCTGCATGAAGTGTAGTTATTGTTTTAGGAAGCAAGTAGGGTAAAATCTTTCTTCCCAAATGTCTGTCCTTCCTTGGTTTATAACAGCTGCACCTTTCTGCTACTTTTCAGTCCCATTTTATCTTCAGAAACAAAGTCTCTTCATCTCATTGCTACTTGAACTAATTAGGTGGGATTTTCACAAATGCTTTTGTTGGTCTAATACAACTGTCCTTAAAGGCCATGATAAAACTCTGATTAACCTTCACAGAACTGAGTTAGGCTATCACTTGGTGCTTTGGAAAAATCCTTCTTTTGTTCTGGATATTGTGGGGATAGGCCATAGAAATATCAGAGATATATCATAGATCTCTAATCAATGTTAGATAGTTTTATGTGAATTCCAGACTTCCTCCTTTTCATCTTTATAACATAAACAGAGAGAAGGGGAGGAGGGAGTATGTATTGCTACACACATACTTATTCAACATAGCTAAAAGTGCGTATGTGCTTTACATAAAATGACCTTTATTTTAATTTAAATAAACATTTGTGTAGTTCAGACATTAAAACTCTTCCCTATTAAATGAGGCAATTGCCTCCAATGATCAAAAATGCACCACTATCAGAGAGGTGAGATTTTCAGGTCACTAATGTTCCAAATCATCTGGGACTTGATGGGAGTGAGATTAGTCCCTTCAAAGGCTAATTACTTGAGTCATTAGCTCAATGACTAGAGGACCCTGCCTCTTTGGCTTTTCAGTCAAGCACCATGTAAATCTGTGTCACTATACATGAAATTCTCTCTTTCTATGTATGTTTGCATCCACAACTTCCTTTTAAAATCATAACTTGAAATGTCCTACTTTTCTCTCTTCATTGTAATGTCATTTTTGCTGCTGCTTTTGGTCTTCTGACTAAAACCTTGACTATACTACCAAAACTCCCCACTAATGATGATGAGTGTCATCAACAGATGTTCAACAGTTTGGCTACAAAAGTAGTCAGGGCCAAATGAGGTTAATTTATGAGGTTACATTTTCCTTCAGTTCCCATACTTTTTTTGTGGGGGAAGGGTGTTGTTTTAACTTGATCAAGTATTTTGGGATAGAATTTGTATGAAACACCAAATAAAGGATAGTGGCTGATCGTGCAAAATGCTGAATGACCTCGATTTCCATTGCTATCAGCTTACTCAGGACTGATCCCCAAAATTACTTTCCATAGTAGCGATGACAATGAGCCAGGCCATGCTCAATAAACAGGGAGCAGAATAGCTACACGAAAGAGCTAAGCAACACTCAAAATGTTTTAAATGTATTCAGCTCTCTGAAAAACAACTAGGAGTCCTGTGGAATCTTAAAGAGCAACAGTTTTATGTGAAACTGCTGAGCTGGAATTCATATGCAAATTTGACATCATCAGAATGGGTCTCAATAGGGATTTGGAATGGGTAGCTCATTACCAGGGCTCAACAAACGGCTGAATCTACTCGCCTATGGCGAGTAGATTTCAGCCGGTTGTTCCATGAGCTCCATTCACTAGCGCTTTGCGCATGCACAGCGCGGGGCTGGCGAGTGGCTCTCGCCGGGGTTTGTGAAGCCCTGCTCATTACCATAAGTAATTTTCCACATTAGATATTCTTACCTTCCTATCCACATCCACCCTGATTGACTTAGCTCTGACGTAACACTTCCATCTCTGTATCCCTACTATCTGTTTTTTTCTTTCCCTTCATGCCTCTGATGAAGTGAGTTGCAACTTACAAAAGCTTATGTCATAATAAAATTATTAGTCTTGAATGTGCCACTGAACTCCTTGTTGTTTTGCTGAAACAGACTAATATGGCTACCTCTGAAACCTATCAACTCTTTGAAACTCACTTGTTCTTTTTTTAAGTAAAGCATATTAGGTTTCTTGTTGAGGTATGTGATTGTATTTTGCAGCATTCCAGACCTTCCTTGGGAAAGAGGATGTCTCTCGTGAAGTAGAAGAAGTTTTGGCAGAGAGTCAAGCACAGAAAAGTGTTAAATTAGTGTCTGTCCTTCAACTTCTGAGAAACCGCTCTGTGCGCTGGCAGATCATTACTGTGATTGTCACTATGGCCTGCTACCAGCTCTGTGGGCTAAATGCTGTAAGTATTCCTTTTCTGTATGCTGCCTGCCAGTGGAGTCATGCCTTTGGTTAATTAGTATTTAGATGTTCTCCTACTTGACAAACTTCCTGATTTTTCATTTTTTTCCTGCTAGTCCTTATGACCGTTGTTTCTTATTTGTATAGCAGTAGCATTTTAAAGCCCCAGCTGGCAACAGGGTTAGAACTAACAAACTTTTTGAACAAATGCTACACTTGCTGAAAAATGCAGTTTTGGACTTTGTGACGTTTAGAGAAATTAATATGAATTTGCCTGAAAAAACAGGTGCCATTGGCAGCCTCCTCATAACCTTAGCAGATTTGTTGAGTTCTCACCTAGTAGGTAGGAGAGATGGGTTCAGTCCCACCCCTGTGCTGATGTGGAGCACATGCTTGAACTTGAGTTTCTTATGTTATGACAGGGAGGTCCCTAACCACAAGAATATGTGGTATTCTGCTGTTTGGTTCTCTGTCTCTGTGGCTGGAACTCAGGATGTAAAATCTCGCTGAAAAAGTTAACTGGTTATATGTTAACCAGGAGCCCATAGATGCAAGGGGCCACTCCACCCCGGCTAGACTGCCGATTAACCGCTTACCCAGTCAGCGTCACCTGCTTTTGTCAATGTTACCTAAGTGATTTGTTTAAGCTCATATTGCAGAATA
Organism: Pelodiscus sinensis; assembly: GCF_049634645.1. Classification (NCBI taxonomy): domain Eukaryota; kingdom Metazoa; phylum Chordata; order Testudines; family Trionychidae; genus Pelodiscus; species Pelodiscus sinensis. Next base: position 110,163,293 of record NC_134715.1, read on the forward strand.
GTGAACTGGAAATGTAACCTAGGTAACGAAAAACTTTCAACACATGTCAGAAAGAACTTTAAAAGATTTTCTTCAACTTTTAGGAGAAATTAGGGGGAAAATAAACCTAGCACAGTAGATATTGTTTTCTTGTAACTGCAGATTTTAGTGGTAATGATAGGTTTTTTGTTCCTTGTTGTGGATATTTTGCTATGAAATGAAATGGAATTATCTTGTCACCCATTCTTTGTTACAGTATATCAACTCAACTTACTTACTGTAGATGTCATTTATATGTGCTTGCATTGTTTAAAATCCCACAGATACATGTGGGAGAGATTGGTGTATTTGGAAAACCAAACTGACCACCTCCAATGGAATGTATGATATCCATTAAAAACAAAACACTTAATTTTCCATGGTGGGGTATATATTTTTTTAAACTATTGTACATGTTTCAAAATTAATGCAGCACTTATTTTAGGCTAGCACATTTTGAAATCAAGCTCCATATAAAAGTATCAATTAGCAGTGCCCTGTAGTTGTAGGAATTGCTATTTTTATCTAATTTTTCCCCCATCTAAGTCTGCCTCTTAAGCAACAAATGTTACATAAATTGACTTTTGAATTATGATTTAAAACATTTTCTAGTTAAATTATTATTGTTATAAAACCTTCTTCGATGCCTGTGAGAAAGGTGCTGTGTAACAGAAATTGGCTGAAATAAACTCTGTAACACTGTTTCACTTGCTTTGTTATGCCACTAAGAACGTAAGAGGAGGATAAAGTATCTGGAAAAAACTACTGCTGCTTTTCTTTGGTTGATGTTAATTTTATAACCCGCCATCACTCTCTTTCTGCAAAATCAAATCAAAACCTAATTAGCTCTCTGATATATTTGATTTCCTGTAGAGGAAAATGGAAATCATGCACATGTTCAATGACAGAGTTTTCTCCCAACGGCTTTTACTTAACTTTACACTACTTGTTTCAATCATATTTCTCCAAAAAGTTCATTAATCTGTGTAAGAAATATTTCTCCCTGAATTACTTATTCAGTACTGAATTCAACAACATATTTAAGCAAAGTCCTAAATTTAAGTGGATGAATACTTCCATTGTTTACTTAAAATTAGTAATATGCTTAAATACTTTGCTAAATCAGGACCTTATTTCCATACATATGCATACCCTAATTTTTAATTCTGCAGCCACTGAAATATTAAAAATATAATCAGAGACGTAATTTGGTAATTACTGATTGTCACACTTAGGCATATGCTGGAATCCTGGTATCTTATGAAATTGTCATTTTAATGTCTATTGGAACTACAGATTATTCATAACTAGAAGATTTACCCAGCATTGCTTGGGTCCTTAACTCAGTTCATTTTAATTTTTAGAAAACAAAATGAAAAACGTACATGCTTCATTTAAATCGTTGCTCTGGGAGTGGGCCATGGATGAGGGTTCAGTATGCAGGCTGCCCTGGGGAGAGAGGACTACCCCAGCTCGCTCTCATGGTAGTAGCTTGGGGCCAGGTGAGAAGCACCTCTTGATGACTGCTGCAACTTCAGCAGGCATAGCAGGGGAGGGGTGCATGTCCCCTGGATGGGGCAGGTCCAGGTTCATCAGCCTTCTGTGCTTCCCTGACAGAGTGAGGAAAGAAGCAAACTGTGTGTACTTTTTTTCTCCCCCCCCCCAAACAAAGGGGAATAGCCAGCAATGTTCCCATACAAATTGGAGGGGGGAGCGTCAGCCCTCCCCTTGCTCTCCCCAAAGGGAACCTGGGGCAGTAGGAGGCTCAGGACTGGGGTAGTACAAGAGGAGGGAGGGCGCACTCCCAGCTAGCTTCTTTCACCTGCTTGGTGATTCTGTCTCTTTTCTGTATGGTTTTATAAGAAGCAATCCCATTCCAGGCACATCCCATTTTCCTGTTATAACCCAACACTTACATTTCTTTAAGTTATGACAAGAGGAAGCTGCATACTGAATTTGATGGTTCTAGCTCTTAGCATTTAGGAGCAGTTCTTGAACAGACAGACAGATGGATGGATGGACAGACTCACACTCAAATATATAGTAAATGTAGAAGGGCACAAAGAGTGAGTAGGTTCTCATCTTTCTTATAGGATCTAAAAGTAGAACAGTGCAAGTATGTGATGTTTTGCATGGTGTATAATTTTTCTAAGCTTGGGCCTGATCCAATACCCTGGAGGCTAGTGTGAATATCTCCAATTGATTTCAGTGGATTTTAGATTAGGCCTTCAGTTGGGACAATGGGACTGAAAGAAAAAAGATGATACTGCCCATCTGTTAGGAAAATAAGATTGGGCAGAAACAGGTGCCAGCCATCTCCTGGTGCAAGTTTTTTTGAGGTAGCGTTATTTTAATTTTGAGGGCAATTAGCCTTTTATTTCTAAACCATACAACCAGTATTCTTAAACTGACTGTGTATTTATGGAAATTGTGTCAGATCTGTTTATTTTACTCATATAGAAATCCCATTTGTTTCAGCAGGACTATGTGGCAATCAAGATTCAGCCCATAATTAATCAACTTACGTGAGCAAGTATTTTGCCTGCTTTATAGCAAGCGCACTAAATCCATTCTCTGGCAGTATTTTAAGTGGATTCACCTTTTTTTCTCATTTAATCTGAGAGTTCTTTGCAATATGAAAATCCCTCAGAATATTAAACTCTAAGATCCAGTTGGCCTATGGTGCTCTACTAACCAGGCAGTGCTTGCCATATGTCTTGCCCAGATGACTAACAAAAAAACAAACAAAGACACCCACAACAACTTGGGCTAATTCTTTCACATTCTTCCAAGAGCTTCAAATCATTCCCAAGGGAAATTACCAAGTAGTTGGCTTCTGTAATTGTCCAGCTGGTATCTTCTAATATTCATTTCCAAGTCTTTATCTTGTAATAAAAATTCTCACCATTTAATTCCATCAAGTACATTATTTTCTAGATTCACCAGAAAGTATAACGAAGACATTGATGATCGTACTATTCGATATAGTTGTGGTGAAACATTAAACAGTCACAATTTTCAAAAGAAAGATTTATTAACTTTTTATTGAATAAATACATTATACCTCCAGCATGTGCTCTCTAATTCAAGATTTATAGTCATTTCAACGCTCTTTGGCAGCTCATCATGTAATATTTGGCTTTAGTAAAAGGTTTTTATGTATATATTAAAATTAAATGTTAACATCCCCTTTTTCAAACCATGACAATTTTAATGAAGCATTCATTTTGAATTTTTTTTAATATAGATCTGGTACTACACGAACAGCATTTTCAGTGAAGCTGGGATTAGTCATACACTGATCCCATATGTTACCTTGAGCACCGGGCTTATTGAGATTTTGGCTTCTGTTTCTTCCGTAAGTTGAATGCTAAATTGGAGAGGTGTATATTTGATAATAAATAGCCTCCTTTAAAATTACATATTTAATATTAAATTTATATCAGTGTTACTGATGTATTATTTCTTTATTCATGTTAAAATACTTTACTAGCTACTGTATATTGATGATTAAGTTCAATAGCTTGAAAATACCATAGTTGAGTTCAATTCTAGACCTACTTTCTATGACTCTGCAGGGTAGGGGTGGCAAACCTCCAGTGCACCGACTGTACGCAGCTCATCAGGGTTAGCTGCTGATGGGCTTCCAGAATTTGTGTATCTGAGCATCTACAAGCATGGAGTCCTGGAGCTTCCACTAGCTATGGATCACCATTCCCAGCCAATGGGAGCTGCAGGAAGCAGTGTGGGCTGAGCTACTACTTCCTGTACCTCCCGTTGGCGGGAAATGGTGAACCATGGACACTGGGAGCTACGGGGTCTATAACTGCAGACACTCAGATAATAAACCATCTTGTGGCCTGCCATCTCCTAACCCTGATGAACAATATGTGGCCCACAGGTCAGAGGTTGCCCACCCCTGTACTAAATCAAGCTACCAATACATTGTACAAAACATAAGGAGATCTTATGTCACAAAGACCTTCTCCTGATCTTTGTACTTTTCCACAGATGTATTTTTAGATTTGTAAGGATTTCAGTTTCACAATTAATGAGACATTATTTTAATATTTCTTTTAGATAAACTTAGAAACATAATTGCTACTTTTATGAGAAGGGTGATTTTTTTTTTGTCAAGAACTGAACATTATATAGAGATAGTTTCATGGCATAAAAGCCATTCTGTAAATAGTATCTTCTGTCTTTTTATTTGGGTTCCATAGTGTCAGTTTGTAGGGCATGTTCAGAACACGTTGCTATAGCTAATAAGAAGTGGCTATGTCTAGGTAAGTTCCTGGTATTTCTGATTTCTTTGGTAAGTTTTTCTCATGGCCGAAAGGTTTAATTCCCTTATTTTATATTCAGTCTTCTCGCTGTGCCTCTGGAAATATTGATGTATGGAAATCTCTAACTCTTCAAACGTGCTCTTTTGAGATAGGACTATAAAGCAATGTTTCAGTCTAATTTTATTTCGAGAATCCTCTGGTACATTTTACTGTTCCTTTTCAAAGGGGCTCCGACTTGAATTTTATATTGCCATTGGAAATGTTGTACCTTCTCTTCTTACAAGGGAATCCTAAGGTTACTATAGTTAGAAGAGATTGAAGGAGGATGTTTTTCTTTTCTTTTCTTTTTCCCCCCAGGTTTATTTTGTGCATTTGCCAGCATTTTATGTATAGTCAGTTTCACTGTTTTGTTGATGGCAAACTAAGTGACTCCTGCACAGCTCTGGGAGGGGAGTTCATAAACACACTCCTTTCTAGGAATCTACAAACATCTACTTTGTTTACAAATAGCAAATAAGTTGAAACTGAAACTAGGTCAGGTCATCATCACGAATAAAACCTAGGACCAAAACTCAGTTCCCTACCAAATGAGATCATGAATTTCCTCCATTCTTGGACAGCAGTTGTAGGCTTCTATCCTCTTTGTGGACTAGTCCATGATGCAGTAGGTTATATAGGCAGCATGCTGTTTCATAAAAAGACAGCAGAGTGACGGTGGTAGGACTTTGGGTCAACCCATGAGATAAGAGCGGAAAAAACCACATGTATTTTTAATAAAGAATCTAAAAAACATTAAATTCACAATATATCCTTAATACAGTAAAAAAAATTCAAATAGAAAGTTTCTCTCTAACTTATCTTCTGGGAATAATAGCACAGTAATTGACACGAGGGAAAAAAAATCTATAATTATAATATTAATTTACCCCGTTATAGCATTTTACAAATATTATCTCATTAATACTTAGCCATTACACTAATCTATTTGATTGCTTGCTATTAGCAAGCTTTAATTATAGCCTTGTCACTCTTTCTATGGAGTAGAAACCCCAATGGTTATATAAGCAAACAAGAACTTGAAAACTGAAATGCAAATATTGCTGCAAACACTGCTGTTCCCAAGCTCATGCCCAGGCTGAAACACCTGTCTAGTATGATTCATGACAAATCTACAGTCATACCACTTTGTATTCCAGTCCTTGTGATCCATCCAGTTCATTGGAAACATGCTGGATCAGTACTTGAATGAAAGACTGAATGAACACTTAAATAAATAGTGCATGCAGCAAGTGGTCTCAGTGTTTCTTTCTAAGCCATTGTTGAATCAGTTTCCTGCTACTGTACATTGTTGTGGAGACTGTGCTGCTGAAGTTCCAATTTTTTCTTTTTCTGCAATGTAGAAAACAGAAGTGTTGGCCATGTGTGCTCATTAATGACTCCAAGGTACTTTTTCTAAAGTAATAGGTATTGTACCCAAGACTTCCAGTCACATACAAACTCTGGTTGCCATGTTCTGAATATCCCTTTGTATTTTCAGTTGTCCAGAGTCCTCTCTCTCTCTCTCTCTCTCTCTCTCTCTCTCACACACTCACAGAGTAAAAAAAGAGTCACAAGGCAACAGTGGCAGCAGCTGAACCGAGAGAAAAGGGTAAAAAAGGGTTAAAAAAACAAACATTACAGTATACTGTATACAGTATGTACAATAAAAAGGGTTAAAAACACTTTATATACAGTATATACTGTATACAGTGTGTGTATATATATAACCAGTTTATAGTACCTCCTGATAGTCTGGCATATCCGATAATCCGGCACCACCTAGGTCCCAAAGGTTCCAGATTATCGGAAGTCTACTGTATATATATTTGTTAGCCTCTAAGGTGTCATAGGACTACTTGTTGTTTTTAAAGTTACAGACTAACATGGCAACCCCTCTGAGACTTATTAATTATCTATCAATTCAAACGTTAGTAAATTCATTTACATGAGTGGTCCAACTGAATTTAGTTTTGAAGCACTTTGGAATCTTTTGGAATGAAAGATATAGTAAAATTTAAGTCACATTTTACAATCATTATTTACTAATAAATACAGACTGTAACAAGAATATGAGCTTTGTTAATATTATTGTTTTTTTAAAAAATCTATAGAAGTTCCCTACAAATATTCTGTTGCTTTTTTCTTGTAAAGTGTTTGTGAAAATAATTACACCCTTTTAAAACAGCTTTTTACCTTAAATAAAATTAAGCATTGAATAAAAAACTGTTAACTGTATCAAGAGCAATATGTTTGCACAACATCATCTATTATTTTATCCAGCTATAAATAATTGTCCATGTAAGCAAACATTTAGTTTCATAAATTGACCGCTATGCTAATATGTTTACTCTGCCTAACATTTCAATAGCATGAATTTTTAGACTATTAAACTTTCAGTGTATTTTGCTTAATCCCATGAAAGCTCTCCCAAATATATGTGGTGATAACTGAATGATTTATTCAGCGCATAAAGCACTGGGTTCTTCTAGTCACAAAGAAGAATTCACTAATTAGTCTTCCTGTGCTCATCCTCATTTTGCTGTTTTCATATGTGTCTGATCCTTATGAAGCAAATTTTTGATCTGAAAGATACTTAGACTAGTATCACACCACATACAAATATAAAACCTAGAAATGTTATAGTTGTAGAAAATAGCTTTCGTCCCAGGAAAGTTTCAAGCGCATAAGATATTTGTTTTATGTGTATATGTATGTAGTGGTTGTCTTTTATAACATGGGGACTCTGAACTTAATAATAGAGAGCCAGATTATTATCACTTTATTTGCCCTGAGTAGTACCTATATTGAGGTCAATGTGACTGTTTATGGAATAAAATACTACTCAGTGTGAATAATCTGGGCCATTTGGTCACTTTTTATTAATCAATATTACTAGTATTGGAGTGTGAATTGGTCTGATGGTGGCCTTGGCTGGCAGTGGTGGCTTGTGTTGTGTCTGTGCACCAAGACCACTGTTAAGGCTCAGAAGGGTGGACTTTTTTTCCCTTTTGATTATGAGAGTTGAAAATACCACTGCTACAGCTTTGTTATATTTCTCTGGAGTGTTACTTCATTCTTTCCCTGACACATTTGCTGCTTTCCTGCTTCTTGTATGTAAATGTAGCATGCTTCATTGCTGTGCAATACAGTGTCTCATAAACTCATGCCTCATAAACTTGAATGCTAAATTGAGACCTAAGACATAACATGCTGAGTTAGATAATATTATAAATGACTTTTTCAGGAGTATACCAATATATTTTACATTTTAAAGAAATATTTATTATTTCTAAGGTTGTGAAAAATTCTTGAGGCTTGTTCGTTTAATATTCAATCCATATGTTGGTCACCTATCACAAATAATCCAGGAATTAGCCATTAAAGTCCCAAATGCCAACCACTACAAAGAACCAAGCAGTCTAAGCTTATGCCTACACTGGCAATTTCATTGCTCAAACTTTTGTCACTCAGGGATGTGAAAAAAACACACCTGTCAATGACAAAAGTTATAGTTGTGAAAAGCACTGGTGAGGACAGCACTTTGTCACTGGGAGCCACACTCCCAGTAGTGAAGCTACTTCCCTTCTCTGGAGGTGATTTTATTTTGTTGACAGAAGAGCTGGCAGTAAAGTGCGGTCAGGGTCAGAAAATCAGAGAAAGGTCCCAAAACCCTCAAAGATAGACCAACTGAAACAGAGGTGAATTCAACATGACTGAAAGATATGGGAGAATCCAATGGATCTCCTCCAGGGGTTCCCCTGCTGACAACTTTTTGACTGATTCAGTTGCTCATAGCGGCTGCTGAGTGATTGACATTCTCAACAAGTTGTCATATGAGAGCATAAGAACTTACCACCCAAGATGATGCAAGAGCCAAAGAGGATATAGTGTGCTTGTGTTGATGTGCCCAGTCTGGGTACCTCAGGCTAAACTTCTACATCTGGATTTAGGTACCTACATAAATGCATCCTGACTCTTTGCTTCTTTTTGGAACAGTATGCTTCATTCTCTAAGAGTAATGAGTGCACTGTGAATAAAAGGATATAATAAACCTATACATCAGAAAGTCCATCCATCTCACTGGTTTGTCTTCTTTTCTTGGATGCAAATGATTGTATCCTGAATGATGAATGGAGATGAGGGATGTAGATTTAATTATCTGCTTAATCTTACTTCTTAACATGGAAATAGCACAAAACTGGCATGTCACATTAATCACATGAGTCTGAATCTAAAGAGAAGATCCTATTCAGGGCAGTGTCAGAAGCATGTCAGGAGAAAAAAGGTAATATAATTATAATTTTAATTTTAATATTGAAAAGTAGTGAAGCATATTTAATAACAGGACTTAAGATATAAAAAGTATAATTGAGAGCTTTTTTAAGGAAATTTAAGGATTGGGGAAAACTTGAAATGAAGTATTAAGGATCCTACCATAAGGACAACGGAACTGGGACCTGTTAGCAATTCTACTTCCTTATAAACCTGCTCAGATTTTTTTGAATATGCTCTGATTTCATTATGTTAACACCAGTCTCTGCTGTTGATTCAAGTGGAAGTGATTGGTAATTGTTTTTTTTAACTCTGAATTTATTCACAGGAGTTGTCAGTCAGAACGTAGTTGTGTGATCTGTTGATACAGAAGATAGCAATAGATGAGTCAATGATAAATGAACTATCTGAAAAAAGTTACATCAGTGGAATTTTAAGGTTGCAGTATTAATTGCACACAAGTCAAGAACTTAATCACAAGAAACACAACTCCTTCTGGGAGGGTGTGCTCATTGTTTATATTATTTGGCAGGAAAGCAATTGCATTTTCTCTGTAATTATAGATGAACACATGCAGAATTTTCTTTTATGCCATATAAAGTGGACTACGGTACAGAAAATTTCTACTAGATTTTACTAGTTCGAGAAAAATCTGTAAATTGTGAATGCAGAATCATAAATGCTTCAAAGTGATTCAAAAACATAAGTGGGTTTTTCTAATTAACAACTTTTGAGCAAGTAATGATCTGTCAAAAGAGAGGCTTATAATCAAAGTCTGTATGTTATCCTGTCTGTAGCATTTTTTACCAGTGAAACAAGTAATTAACTTATTAAAAGAAGAACAATATCTGTGACTTTTTCCTTTTTATTTATTTGTTGACACCTTTTCTTCATTAGCTTTCTATTTAATGTCAGTGAAGCATTTGGGATCAATAAGACAAGGAGAATGTGAATTCAGAAAGTATTACAGTGTTATAAATACAAGTAATAAATATGTACTGTGAAAAAACATTGTGCACCAGACTTTGATAAGAAATCTTTAGTGCATTTGTGTTTTGCTTTATTTCCATTTTTTTCAGTGAAAACCAATGAGAAATATTAGGTAAGAGTCAAATGATTTCTAAGCTGAGAACAGTTAATTTTGCCATTTGAAATAATAAGAATCTCTTCATCTGATGTTTTTGAAATAAATAGAACAATCCAAAATTAAAGGACAATGAATGAAAACCGTGCATGAATCCAAAATAACTTGCAGTTTAGCATGATTTCTAAAGCATGACTATATCCGAGCACAGTCCACAGCTGAAGCTATAGTAGCATGAAATTTATTGAATTTGAAATTAAAAAATACACTTCCAAGATTGACATATGGCAAGAGAAGTATATGTAAATGCTTTCAAGGAAAAAGAGACAAAAAAACCCTGAAGTTGGTTTTTAATTGTTTGTCTTATTTTGTACCAGTTTTCATTGTGCTTTATAGATAACCACCTTATGCCAAGATATAGACCCTATGTATGGTTTGTTTGAGAGCTTAACAGAAAAGTCCTCCAGGAATTCTGGTTTAAAAGCTAAAACTATTCTCACTCTTACAAATGAATAATACTTCTTTTTACTTAATAAACTTAAGAACATAAGAATGGCCATATTGGGTCAGACCAAAGTTCCATCTAGACCAGTATCCTGGCTGCCGACAGTGGCCAATGCCAGGTGTCCCAGAGGGGGTGGACCGAAGACAATAATCAAGCAGTTTGTCTCCTGCCATCCTTCTTCAGTCTTTGACAAACAGAGGCCAGGGGCACCATTCAGGTATGTCTATACTTGCTTCCTAGTTCGAACTAGGGATGCAAATGTAGCCTACCGAAATTGCTAATGAAGCGGGGATTTAAATATCCCGTGCTTCATTAGTATAATCTCACCCACACGCTATTCTGCTCGCCATCTGATTCGAACCAGGAAGTGCGCTCCGGGATGCGTTAGTTCGAATCAAACCCCTTGGTTTGAACTAACATTACTCGTCATGTTTTGAGGAGCAACGTTCGTTTGAACTAAGGGGTTTGATTCGAACTAACATGTCCCAGAGCGCACTTCTTGGTTCGAATCAGCTGACGAGCGGAATAGCGTGTGGGCGAGATTATGCTAATGAAGTGCAGGATATTTAAATCCCCGCTTCATTAGCAATTTCGGTTGGCTACCTTTGCATCCCTAGTTCGAACTAGGGAGCAAGTATAGATGTACCCACCCTTACCCGCTGACTAATAGCCTTTTATAGACCTAACCTTCATGAATTTATCTAGCTCTTTTTTAAAATCTGTTATAGTCCTAGCCTTCACAGCCTCCTCTGGCAAGGAGTTCCACAGGTTGACTGTGCGCTGTTTGAAGAACACTCTTTTTTTAGTTTTAAACCTGCTACCCATTAATTTCATTTGGTGTCTTCTAGTTCTTATATTATGCGAACAAGTAAGTAACTTTTCTTTATTCACCCTCTCCACGCCACTCATGATTTTATATACCTCTATCATATCCCCCCTCAGTCTCCTTTTTTCTAAACTGAAAAGTCCCAGTCTTTTTAGCCTCTCCTCATATGGGACCCGTTCCAAACTCCTAATCATTTTAGTTGCCCTTCTTTGAACCTTTTCTAATGCCAAAATATCTTTTTTGAGGTGAGGAAACCACATCTGTACGCAATATTCAAGATGTGGGCGTACCATGGATTTATATAAGGGCAATAAAATATTCTCTGTCTTATTCTCTATCCCTTTTTTAATAATTCCTAACATCCTGTTTGCTTTTTTGACTGCCACTGCACACTGTGTGGATGTCTTCAGAGAACTATCCTCAATGACTCCAAGATCTCTTTCCTGATTAGTTGTAGCTAAATTAGCCCCCATCATATTGTATGTATAGTTGGGGTTATTTTTTCCAATGTGCATTACTTTACACTTATCCACATTAAATTTCATTTGCCATTTTGTTGCTCAATCACTCAGTTTGGTGAGATCTTTTTGAAGTTCTTCACAGTCTGCTTTGGTCTTGACTATCTTGAACAGTTTACTATCATCCGCAAAGTTTGCCACCTCACTGCTTACCCCTTTCTCTAAATCGTTTATGAATAAGTTGAATAGGATTGGTCCTAGGACTGACCCTTGGAGAACACCACTAGTGTAACTGGTGTTCTCCATTCTGAAAATTTACCATTTATTCTTACCTTTTGTTTCCTGTCTTTTAACCAGTTCTCAGTCCATGAAAGGATCTTCCCTCTTATCCCATGACAACCTAATTTACACAGTGATAGAGATGCAGCGGTGTTAGTCTGGTCTAGCTGAAAGAAAAGGACTATGCAGCACTTTAAAGACTAACAAGATGGTTTATTAGGTGATGAGCTTTCGTGGACCAGACCCACTTCCTCAGATCAATTTGTGGAAGAAAATTTGCCTGATCATATATACCAAAGTGATACAATCAAAAAAAGTGAACACATGTAAAATTGACAAATCAGATTTTAGAACAGAGGGGGGATGAGGGGAGAAGGTTAGTGTCTGTGAGGTAATGATATTGGGGGTGATAATTGGGGAAGCTATCTTTGTAATGGGTGAGATAATTAGCATCTTTGTTAAGGCCCATACATAAAGTGTCAAATTTAAGCATGAATGACAGTTCTGAGGCTTCTCTTTGAAGTCTGGAGTAAAAATCTCTTTGAACCAATAAACAGGTTTTAAGGTCATTGAGAGAATGGTCAGTCTGGTTAAAATGGCAAGAAACTGTTTTCTCTCTGTGAAAGAGCCTGATGTATGTTTTATGTGCATTGATTCTTTGGCGACGTGTCTGAGAAGTTTGTCCAATATACAAAGCAGATGGAAGCTTTAGGCACAAGATGGCATAAATTATATTTCTGGATGAACAGGAATATGTGTTCTTGATCTTGTAACTGGCGTGGTTAGGTCCAATAATGGTGTAAGCAGAATAAATATGTGGACAAAGCTGGCACCGGGGTTTGTGGCAAGGGAAAGTTCCAGGGTTGGTATTAGTGTGGTATGTCCTGTGGTTCTTGGTAAGAATCATCCTGAGGTTTGGTGGTTGTCTGTAGGAGACTATGGGGCTGTCTCCCAGAGCCTCTCAGAGGGTTGTATCCTGTTTCAGTATAGGTTGTAGTTTATTGATAACGCATTGGACGGGTTTAAGTTGGGGGCTATAGGTGATGACAAGTGGTTTTCTATTGTTGGTTTTCTTGGGTCTGTCTTGAAGTAGATGGTTTCTGGGTATTCATCTGGCTCTTTCAATTTGTTTTTTTATTTCTCCGGATGGGTAATTGAATTTTATAAATGCTTGGTAGAGATCCTGAAGTTTCTGGTCTCTGTCAGTGGGATTAGAGCAGAATTGATTCTATATCAGGGCTTGGCTATAGATGATGGATCGTATGATGTGTCCTGGATGGGAGCTGGAGGCATGTAGGTAACTGTGTGAGTCAGTGGGTTTTCTGTAGAGAGTGGTGTCTAATTTACCATTGGTGATTTGTACTGTGGTGTCCAGGAAATGGATCTCTTGTGCAGAATGGTCCAGCTGAGATTGATGGTGGCGTGTAGGTTGTTAAAGTCTCTGTGGAATGTCTCCAGTGTTTCCTGGCTATGGGTCCAGATCATAAAGATGTCATCGATGTAGCGTAAGTAGAGAAGAGGTAAAAGGGGACGGGATCTGAGGAAACGTTGTTCTAAGACAGCCTTAAAGATGTTACCGTACTGTGGGGCCAATTTACACAGGAGCCTTTGGTGAGAGACCTTATCAAAGGCTTTCTGGAAATCTAAGTATACTATATCTACTGGATCCCCCTTGTCCACATGTTTGTTAACCCCTTCAAAGAACTCTATTAGAGTACTTACTTCATAAACTACTTAATTAATGGCTAATTATAACATTATCTATTTCTGTTCATTACTTATTTCCTACAAATTCATCTGGGTTTTAATTTTAAGGCAATAATAACTTAGGTTTTGTTTTACTGTGGTGAACGGCAAGGCTGAAATGAAAACTGAGCTCTGGTCTATTCTGAAAAGTTTATACAGGTATAGCTATGCAGTTTAATGGTATGATTTGTTTTCCTCAACATAATTATACTTGTGAAAGTCCTATTGCCAAGGTAGTTATATTGGTATAACAGTGCTTTATACCAGTATAGTTTATGCTGGTTTCTAAAATGGCATACATTTTACTGGTGTAAGTACTTTCATACTGATATAAAATGTGTCGACAATAATATAGTGTTGTCTTTAGATAAAACAGCAAAATTTGCCAGGGTAGACTTTTCCTTAATTACCCTCAGGCAGGGACATTCAGTACATGTTCTTATGCTGTGGGAGACATTGAATAAAGAAATAAGTTTCCTTACCTTTAAAAATTCTTGTACTCACTTTGTGAAATTTTCTGTTATGTTCTGTTTAGCTACAGGCATTCTAGAAAGTGTCATCTTATGATTTCATTATTGCAGCCAGAATTACCTAGAGAGGGAAGAGAATTATATAAAGGCGATTTCTTTTCTCCTGTTTGCTCACCACAGATTGTGTTATAGAGACTTCCCTGCATAGGGGATCTAGATCTGGATTACACAATGGGCCCAGTGCTCTGGCCCACAGCCAGCAAGCGCTTACACATCCATTTACCTCCCAACACAAGAGTAGTCCCATTGTGAAGCATGTGCTTTGCTAAATCAGGACCAACGTGCTCAGTCCCTTGCAGGATTAAGAACCTAGGACATATCCTACCAGTTGAAGCACAGAGTTATGTCTTCTATTCCCATCTCTGCCAATGACTTGCTGTGTGGCTTTGGGAAAGTCTCTTGGGTCAAATTTTTCCAAATACTATGGGGTGCTTAGTTACTGGACTCGATTCTGTTTACTTTTACAATAAGAAAGAATAATTCTCTTCATTGATAGTGAAGTTCAGTGGCTTGTGTTGTGGAGGTCAGCCTAGATCCGTGGTCCACAACACGGTGCCCGTGGGCGCCATGGCGCCCACGGGGGCATTTCCATGTGCCCGCCAGGTGCTCGGGGCTGGCCTGGCACCGGGCGCAGGGCGGGGGGGAGCGCCGGCTCCGGGCGCGCGGCGCAGGGCGGGGGGAGCGCCGGCCCCGGGCGCGCGGCGCAGGGCGGGGGGAGCGCCGGCCCTGGGCGCGCGGCCCCGGGCATGCGGCTATGGGGGGGGCCGCCCCCGGGGCGCAAGTGTCCCCGCCCCCCTGGTGCCCGGCGGGTGAACGGCCATGCCCCCCTGGTGCCCGGCGGGCGAATGGCCACGCCCCCTGGCGCCCGACAACCTTGAAAGGTTGGGGACCACTGTCCTAGATGTTTATAATGGTCCCTTCTGGCCATAAAATACACACAGGCTAGATTATTTGGTCTACTATTTTCAGTGAGTGCTACATATTCTACACCAGCTGTCCCTACATACTTCCAGAAGAAGGGGAAGCTGCGATGGCATCAGACTCCTCTAGGCCAGATTCTCTACCAGTGTGAGCTCCAGTGGCCAAAATTTAAGTTGGCTTCCTGCTGCTTTAACTTCTGCTCAGGTTGGTGATCATGGAGCTGCAGGCACTGACTGCCACTGTCACCGGTGCTTGAGCAGAGCTCATATTTAATGGAAAATAGGAGCCTATGAATTGGTACTTGATGTCTCTGAAAAATCAGGCCATAAATGTCCCACGTGGGCACCCAAAATTAAATGAGACTTTTGAAGATGTGAGCCTCAGTATCTCTGTGCCTTAGTTCCTCTGTACAAGGATGTTATGAAGTATCTGCCTCTCAGGTTCACTTCATTTGTCTTTTGCAAAGCACCTTGTGACCCTAAGACAGAAGCTCCATCGAATGGTATGTTCAGTCTTCCATGTGTGCACAACAATGAAAAGAGGGGACCAAAGGAGCTCACTGGCAGCCTCTGAAATATTGGGCCGCTCTGGGTATGTCTATACAGAAAAGCAAAACCTTCAGCAGGCCTGTGCAGCTTGGGCTGCAGAGCTGTCTCATTGTTGTATTGACTTTTGGGCCAGAGCCTGGGCTTTGTAAGATTCAAGGGTCCCAGATCTTGGGCTCCAGTCCAACCCTGGAAGCTTACACATCAGTGAAACAACCTGAGAACTCAGATGCAGGCCAGCTATGATTTTTAATTTACTGTGAAGACACTTCCAAAGAATGCTTCAGACTAAGCCCAGTTTTGGCTTTAGCCTTCCAAAAGAGGGGGAGAAGGACTTGGCATGGGGTAGCAGTCACCTTGCTCCTCTTCCATAATACCTGGCAGAGCTGACATTTGTGGAGGGTGCACCTACTGCGCAAGTTGTGCCCTCTCCTTCCACATATATAGTCTAGAATGAATTTCATTTCTGCATTTCATCTTTCACATGGGTGATGCTTGAACACAGGCTTTTAGTCCAAAGTAATCGTTTACCTGGCAATTAAATATTTAATTCTAACTTTAAAACCATCTGAAGTAGTTATTTTCCACATACCCTTTAAAATTCAGGTCACTTTCCCCTTTCTTCATTAGAAAATTAATGAGTAATTATTGGGGAGAATAGAATGTTAGAAAATATTCTGATGTTTCTGGTCTAAAATATATACTACTCATCTATTTAGAATGTGACTGTAGGGTAATGAAATTAGTTTTATACTAACCCTTTTTAGGGCTCTTTTTATTCTTTTTAGAAGACATACTCTGATTTTGTGACTTTTTTTTAAATTTGAGTTTCTTTGCTGCAAAGCAGTCAACATAAATAAATGAAAAGTAGCACAAATGCATAGGTTTCAGTGCATCCATGCTACCCTACATTTGAATAAGATTTTATGATTCATAGCTTGGTACTCCCTTTATCTGATCATACAAATTCAAGTAACTGTTATGTAAGAAAAGTTAAGCATAACATTTATTTGATGACAGCACTAATGGAAAGTTAATGTACACCATTGCAACCAAAGACAATCCATTAGTTTCACATTCTTCCATCTATAATCTTCTGGTTCTATATAGGAAAAAGACATAACCCAACCAAATATTATTTATTGACTCTATTTTAATAAGTAATGCTTAATATTACAGTTACCTGTTTTCCATAGTCAGGTGATGTGATCTGACCGTAATTATGAACACGTTGCAGGTATGCATTAACAAAATTTAAGTTAGGTTCTATGTAAAAACCATAGATAGTGCTTCACTGTAAGAATGTCTTTAATTAACAAAGCTCTACTAGTAATTTAAGATAGTAAAATACCATTTCTTCTTTAGGGCTTAGCTATTGAACGGCTTGGACGCAGACCTCTACTTATTGGCGGTTTTGGTTTGATGGTCATCTTCTTTGTGATACTTACAGTATCCCTGACTTTACAGGTACAGTATATCTTTTATATAACTATTTTCATTTTTTCTATTTTAAATGTCAGGTATGTATTACTACTTCAACTTATTTCTGCAGGTCATTCCAACTTTTGATTAAATGATCGCCTATTCTGAAATGGAGATTTGAGGTTCTGTCTTCTGTTTAATTATACATTTAATTATTTCAGCATGTGATTGTTAGTTATAATGGGATCTAGAAGATTGTCTTATTCATTTCCAAGTGAGAGTTTCACATATGCAGATATGAGAGGATAATTTTGCCCCTGGTTGAGAAATGCTGCATTCAATACTTCTTACTTTTATTGTGAAACAGTATATATCTCCTTGAAATTTCTTGCATTTTCTAGGAACCTTCTGTGTACTGGTGATATTTTTTTCAAAAGCAAAAAGGTTAAATTCAACCAGAAGACTCCCAGGGGAGAAAACATTCCAGTGTGACAGTACCTTTGAAATTCAGTTCAGCTATTTTGACTCAAAAGGTGAAGATTCCTTATTTGTTGGAAGGCAGCACCTGGCATAGAGATGCAGGGTTAGCGTTTACTTCACAAGTGATTATGTCAAATGATTTAGAAGAAGGTTATTAAACTGTAACACTGAAAGGAAATCAGTTTGTCTGACATGTTTATCCTCTGTTTGTATGCATCCTCATGTGCAACTCTCTTTTTTTCCTGGGGCCTGAAAAGTAGAGTTCTGACAGGTTAAAACAGCCTGCTTTTGGTGATCTTTCAGAAAATTGTTCTTCTGGCTGTAGTCAAGACCTCTCTGTCTTTGGTAAAGTGGTAAATGGCAAGGCTCATTTTAATCTGACTGCTCTGGTCTGTTTCTTTGGTTGAGTTCATGTGAAGGGTACCACTGAGGGTATGTGTACATTGCAAACCAATGTTTAATTAGGCTGTGGGTTGCCTTAATCTAGCTAGTGAAGGCAATGATAGTAATGAAAATGTGGCAATACATGCTTCGGAGCAGGCAGGCTACCCCAGTACAATCCTGCCAGGGACCTTAGTACATATTTTCATTGCTTTCCCAGGTCCCTCTGTCTTCACTGCTAACATACCTGCACCTGCTTGCTTATGGCTAGTATAGGCATTTTCATTTGGGCTATCATTATAGCTTACTTTAGGGTGTGAACATACTCTTGGAATCCATGTGTGTAGCATATGAACATAGTAAAAACATAACAAGAACCAGTAGCTGGAAACTGAAGCTAGACAAATTAGAAATATTGTACACATTTTTAACAGTAAAGTGGTAAACCAGTGGAATAAAGAGAAACGGGAAGCAGTGGATTCTCTGTCAATGTACAGGCAGTCCCCGGGTTATGTACAAGATAGGGACTGTAGGTTTGTTCTTAAGTTGAATTTGTATGTAAGTCGGAACTGGTACATATTGTAGGGGAAACTCTAGCCAAACATTTCTCCAAAGCTCAGTTTTATTCTCCCACACCTCACTTCCCTCAGTCCTTTATTCTCAAGCTGAGGTGTCTGCTGAGAAAAGCCGCTTCGCGTCTCCCTGGTCTGCTGGGGGGAACGCTAGCTTCGCGTCTCCCTGGTCTGCTGAGGGGAAGCAGCTAGAGCGGGGTTGCCTCACCCCGTTTGTAAGTAGGGATCCGATGTAAGTCGGATCCATGTAACCCGGGGACTGCCTGTATTCAAATAAAGACTGGATTCCGTTCTGGAAGATGTACTTTAACCAAAAGCAAGTTATTGAGCTGAGTCCAAGAGAAATGGGTGAAATTTAAGGGCCTGTGTTATACAAGAGGTCAGACTAGATCAGCAATGGGCAAACGAGACTAGCAAGTGGGCTGCATGAGTAGCCCTTCTTCATTTCAGTGGGCCGCAAGATTGTCTCAATTGTGACAGCCTCCTGAGCTATACGGTAGTTCCGCTAATTGCACTTGTGTATGTAGTATTTTGGGGTGCGCCCATTGAACCGTAACAGCACTTTGATTGGATGCAGAGGGAACACACGACTCTCATGGTCATTGTATGCAATTAGCATGCACCTTGCCTCTCTTGCCCCTGCTTTATGTGCATGCCACTTTAATAATACCAGTGGGAAAGAACTACCCAGTAGGAAAGAACTACCCAGATGGAAACCAGCGGAATCTAGCAACCCTGCACATGGGCAACAATAAACAAAATGTCTCATGGGCTGCACACACACCCTTGATAGGCCACATAAGGCCCTTGAGCCGTAGGTTCCCCACCGCTGAGCTAGATGATTTAATGGTGTCTTCTGTCTTTAAACACTACAAATCTGTGAAATATCTAAATAGTACTTAACAACAGCCTTGATCTCTGAGGAAAATTGTATCTGGTTCTGAATTGCACCTACTTCCTCTCTGTACAAGGGGCTGAGAAATTTAGATCTGTGTTTGGATCCAGACTTTGGACCTTGAGCTCCTCTCTGATAAATGTATAGCTTTATGAATTCTCACAAATGCCGAGAAAATCCTTCACATATTGTAATGTATGAATTAGTGAAAAAACAAGTTAAAAGCAAACAAACCAATCAATATATTACTGTTCTGTTTGAACTTATACTTTAATCATTGATATTGACAAGTATACTTATGATGATGCTTCAGAATACTGTAAGGGAATATATCTTCATGTTTTGTAAAAGCAATAAAGACTTTGTTACAATGAGTGTGAATATTACTATATGCTATTAAACATTTTCTGAGAAATATGATGAGACCACAGCAGTGTGGTGGAAAAACAGGGAGGTTTACTACTCTGCTACATAAATGAATCAAGGACAGTGGGCTGGTAATTAAGTAGAATTTTCTCTCAATATTTCAAGCTAGCAGGAACATGCATATAATTTAGCAATCCTGTTGAATCTAACGCTACCTTCCTTTACGTTCTTCTTATTAATTTTAGATTATTCCTTTTGGTTACTTTTTACCTGTATTATGGTTGAGTCTGTTTTCTGTAGACAAAATCATCTTGATAGCCCGTGGCTATCCTTTTCCATACAAAACTTTCCTTGACTGCAGATTCAGACCCACTGGGTTGTTTGTCTATAATTTCAGGATGTGGCTGAAAATCCCATCCTGCTTGACTGCAACCACTGTCCATTGTTTGACGCTTAGAATGTAAGAATAGCCATGCTGGGTAAGAGGAAAGGTTCATCTTGCCCAGTATCCTGCCTTCTGACACGGGCCAGTGCCAGTTACTTCAGAGAAAATGAATGGAACAGATAATCATCAAATGATTCTTCTCCTGTCACCCATTCCCAGCTTCTGGAAAACAGGGCCCTGTTCTATTGAAGCCATGTGTTTAGTCTGTCATTCACAGAGATTACCTTTTGTCATTTAAAAAAGTAGCCATGCTGGCCTTCATTAATATGTCAGGTAGATGACTAAACAGAATTTGTGCAACACAAGATAAGTCTCTTTCACATCTTAGCTGAATTGCAACATGTAAAAAGTTATGAGATTTGAATATTTGAGCCTTGTTCAGTGCAGCAGACCTTTTGACATTTCAGTGTATGCATTCGAAGTTTTAATTTTAGTATAATTTGAATAATAAATTATCTAATAAATATTTCAGGAATACTGATTTTTAAGACTAACTTTTAGCATAAACCCTAGTTCAGTGTTTCTCAACCTTTTTTATAAAGTACCCCTTTAAAAAAATGTATAAGTACCCCCAGTACCTACAGTTTTCAGACATACAATTTTTTTTTCTAACATTGCAACACATTTGTTTAAACAATTTAATCGTAGCCAGGCAGGCGATGAAATTTTTGGGTATAAAAAGTACAAAAATAATAAAGCACTGTAAAACTTAAAACAAAAATTCAGTTTTCCCCAAATTTCAGTTGTTGACCTACCCCCCAGACTTCTCTCAATTACCACCAAGGGTACTTGTATCACTGGTTGAGAAACACTGCCCTAGTCTATGGAACATATGTATAGAATATTTTCATTCTATGTGATCTCTTATTATTGACTCAGCTTTTGATAGGAGTATGAGTTATTTTTTGTTGCTTTTTTTTCCAGAATCATGCATACTGGCTCCCCTATCTCAGTATATTTTGTATTCTTGCAACAATTGCATCATTTTGCATTGGCCCAGGTAAGTAATTTTTTTCACTTTTGTGTCATTTTCCATGCACCAAACACTAAAACATGCATTACATTAGACCAGTGTTTTTCAAAGTGGACCATGGGCCTGCTTTGGGAAAGTCACTAGTAGGCCCAAGCCACTTTATTTACCTAACAGGTCTGTAGCCATGGAGCCTAATGCATTGCCTCTTGTTCACTGTTTCCAGCCAAGGCAACACTTTGGGTAAACAAAGCGGTGCAGGCCCTCTAGCAGCTTTCACAAAGCGGGCCTGCAGCCCACTTTGAGAAACCTTGCATTAGACATTGCCACATGTGTGGCAGGGGGTTGTGTGTGCATCTTGTATAAGATGATGATCAAAAAGATTAATCTCCCCTCGATAATGCTTCTGGTTCCTCATTGCATGTCAATTTTACATAGACTGCATGAATTTAGAAGAGCATGTCGATAGTGTGCCAGTAATGACACTTGTACTCTGAGTACCTGTTTGTTAGTTCTTTCAGGATTTATTAGGCTTTTTCGTAGCAAAAGATACAACTTGATCCACTGTATGTTATCCTTAGTTTGCAGTCTATTACAATGAACTCTTTTTGGAACAGGGTTTGTTCAAAAGCACTGATACCTAATGGCCTGGATTTAGAACTCAGTTACATCAGTGTAATTTTGGAACAACTACATGACTTAAATAACATTATTCCAGGATTACATCAATTTAACTGAGAACAGAATCTAGCCCTGTGAATTTCCAAGTAGCTAATTTTGATACAGTTTGTTTGCAGATACAGAAAGATGCATTTAAGCAGCCTCAATTTGTGTACAATATGTGGTGCCTAAACAATGTGGTGGCTCCCCTCCCCCCAAAAAGATTCCGTAACAAATTAATCTTTACAAAAGTGGGAAAATAAACTACACTTATGATTTTTCCTTCCTGTTTGTTTTATTATAAATATGAAAGCAAGGTTTCTGTCCCCATCACTTCTGCCATTTCATTCTGCATATTTTCTCCTTTCTCTTTTTATGGAGCTGAAATGTAACGTGATTCTTTTGTTCCATTTCCTTACCTGTGCATCGTTGTTGTTGTTGGCATAATTTCTTATTAAGGCCACTGTTCTCTTTGGTGATGGCGTTCATTATTTAACTACTACTGTGAATACAGTTGGCAAAGGCAACATACTGTTTTTGTGTGGATTGTTTAATAAATATGGCTAAATTGTAATATGTAAACACCTCCACCCCCCAACCCAGTGGGGTTTTATGTAGCCATGACACTGCAGGAGAAGTTCTTTCCTACTTTCCTAATGCTCTGGGCAAACAGCTCTGTCACTAATCTATGCCAGCTCCCTTCCATGCTCTCTGGCTGGATGTGGGTTAAACTAGCTTGAAAAAGCTGACACATTTCTGCCCTTGCCTACCTACCTATGTGGGAGTTAGGGAGCAGCAGAGAATAGAAGTCCCACCCAATCCTGGCACCAAAACCCATTTTGCAAATCATCATGCAATCCACTTATGCTTTAATAAGACCACATGTCAATCTGCCCAAGTATGTCATGTTCGAAACAAAATTCTGAGTGAAAAATTGCTGGATTTTTTTTAAAGGCATTTTCAGTCTTGGGAGCTCAAGCAATTACTTTAAACTTCTTGCCAATTTCCCTTTTAAACACACAGAAATAATTTACCTCCTGTAAGTATGAACACTAGTCACCTCCACTTATTTTTGTTTCAAAAACCCCATAGAAGCAAATTTGCAGAGTCATTTTGGCCACCCCTAAAAATTATTCATTAGTTTTCAAAACTTCAAATGTACATTGGAGTTCAAATCTTTACAATAAATCCTCCACATTTTTCTCTTCTCCCACCCACCCCCCCCCCTTTGTTTCCTGTGATAGATTCTATTTTTGTTCACTCAACTTTGTACACTTACCTTTTATCCTGTTAATGCTGCTAGTCAGGATTTTCTAATACATTTTGCACTTGTATTGAGGCAATACATGTAAGTATGGAAGACTGAAACTTCTGTTCTTTATTGCAGACTTCTGCCTATAGAAAATCTCTAAAATTACAGCACTTTTCTTGAAGCTATGTTTTCTTGTTTCTCCTTCTAAGGAAGAAAACGTAATACTTGTTTTCTCTAAAACCAATCCATTGACCATTCTCATGCAGTCATATAATCCTAATTGCTGGTAAAAATGTGGTGACTGTGATAGATGCTATCAACACATTATATAATAGTCTATGAATGTTCCAGGTTTATAAATGTTATGTGTGTCTTTATGGGCTAGGGATAGTATTCCTGACTTAATAGGGATGCTAAAATGTTTCCTCAGTAACTATAATTACCGATGAAAAGTAACGAGAGGTAAGTAGCTGTGTTAGTATGATTTTGGCAAAGCAAGAAAAGCAGACATGTAGCACTTTAAAGACTAACAAGATGGTTTATTAGGTGATGAGCTTTCGTGGGGCAGACCCACTTCTTCAGATCATTTTCTGAAAGTGAAATGGCATGACCATTATATAACAGAGGGATACAATGAAGAAGTAAACAAATCAGCTACATAGAATAGAAGGTACAATATGACTCTTACAATAAGCAATTTCCTCCTTCCTTATCTCTTCCTCGTCCCCTCGTCCCTACCTTCTATTCTATGTAGCTGATTTGTTTTCTTCTTCATTGTATCCCTCTGTTATATAATGGTCATGCCATTTCACTTTCAGAATATGATCTGAAGAAGTGGGTCTGCCCCACGAAAGCTCATCACCTAATAAACCATCTTGTTAGTCTTTAAAGTGCTACATGACTGCTTTTTTAAATAATTACTGATGTTTGTTTAATGAACATCTCTGAGGCAGGTAATAAATCTGGAGAAATTTTGTCCCTGGGGGGGAATTGCATATAGTGGTTTGATGTGGTTTAAGAGGCCTAGCAAATAAACTGAAAGCCATCTAACATGACTACTATGACCTGAGAAGAAATGTTATTCTCACACTTGATACAAGAACTGGCATGAGACACACAGGTCCTGTCCTGAAATATTTTGGAACCTGCCAGAGCTCCCCTGTGAAGGCTGGGTGATACCTGGTAGATATAATTGTAAACTATTTGTTGTGAATACGAGGGATTTTCAGCTTAAATTCCAAGTCTGGAGGGAGTGAGTCGAGGGATTCTGCCCCAAGCATTATGATGATGATTCCATTAAAAAAATTAAAAGCACTTTAGCTAAATTGAATGAGGCCAGATTTACCCACAGTGAAACTGCCCCTCTGATCAGTTATCCTTTGTCTGGGCAGGCTCTGAATTTTTGTGCTTCTTTTGTTTCTGTAAAGGACCATTTTTCTTTTAGAAATGGAAACTAGTTTCCATCATTAGCCATATTTCATAATAAAAGAAAACCTACCCTATATTGTTAACCTAAAAAAAAGTATAGATTGGACCTCCTTGGTCCAGCACCGTTGGGACCTGATTGCTCCCAAATGAGAGAATTTGCCAGACTAGGGGAAGTCTCCTGCTACTAGCTGTCAAGGCTGCCCCAGAAGGCACCTGTCTCACCTCCCACTCCTCTCACTTGGCTGAGCACCTTGCCTAGCTGTTGCCGGCTCCCTGGGTAGCAGAAGCTGTGACTCCTGCGATGGGGTTCCAGCCCCATGCTCAGGGAACTTCTACGGGGCTCTTGCCCTGGCCCCACGCTCCAAGAAGCTGTTGGAGGATTCTAGTCCTGCACTGCCATGAGACTCCAACCTCAACCCCAAGTTCCTAGAGGCTACCATGGGGCTCCAGCCCAATGGTGATCTGTGTTGCTGGGGGACTCATGCGAAGCCCCACGCTGCTGTGGGCTGCTGGAAGCTGCCGTGGGGCTCTGGCCCCGGTCTGGCCTCCAGCCGGGCTTCCAACCCTGATGCCCTGGCTGGCTGGCCCTCCTGCCCTTAGGCTCCCGGATTTCTCTTTATCTAGTTGGGGCTGCGGGGAAGTAGCAATTTGCTGCCACCTTTTGCCAAGAGTAAGTTATGGCACCCCTGCTCGGAGATATCTGGGCTGGCTGGTGTATTGGAAAATAGAGCCCATGTTCCAATCCTCTCTGATCCCTTCCTCCTAGCCTGAGGTAGCAAGCAAGCATGGAGCAGTCCACTCTTTTCTCTCTCGTTGCCCAGATACAAGGTCTGGGGAGACTTTGCAAAGGTGCAATGAAGGTTCCTTTATGATTCTACATGGCTGCGTAGTCCAAATCAAAATTTAGCCCTTAATATTTCAAATCCAGCTCTGCGGTTTGCTGTACGGGCAGTCCCCGGGTTACGTACAAGATAGGGACTGTAGGATTGTTCTTAAGTTGAATTTGTACGTAAGTCAGAACTGGTGTCCAGTTTCTCTGCCCCGGGCTTCCTGGAATCATCCCTGATCAGTTTCAACAGCGGCTGAATCTGGATACCTGGGACAGAGCAACTGGGGCGCTGCGGGGACCAACCCGGCAGTACCCCAGCTGCTCTACCCCAGGTGTCCCCAAGTCAGCTGCTGCTGAAACTGATCAGCGGCTGATTCCAGGAAGCCCGGGGCAGAGCAACTCTGTCTCCGGCTTCCTGTAGTCAGCCACTGGTCAGTTTCAGCCGCGGCTGACTTGGGGACACCTGAGGCAGAGCAGCTGGGGTGCTGCTCCTCGGCGCTACTGGACCAACCCAGCAGCACCCCAGCTGCTCTGCCCCAGGCGTCCTGATTTCAGCCGCTGCTGAAACTGGCCAGCAGTGGCTGAATCAGGACTCCTGGGGCAGAGCAGCTGGGGTGCTGCCGGGTTGGTCTAGTAGCGCCGCTCCTTGGCGTTGCGGGACCAACCTGGCAGCGCCCCAGCTGCTCTACCACAGGTGTCAGCGAGAAAAGCCTGGTTTGCGGGGGGGGGGGGGGGGGGGGGGAGAATCGCGCACTAGCTGCGCCCCCCCCCCCCAGCAGACCAGGGAGACGCAGGCGGCGGGATGCCGAGACGCGCCGCGTCCTCCGGGACGAGAAAAGCCCCGTTCGTAAGTATGGATCCCATATAAGTCGGATCCGCGTAACCCGGGGACTGCCTGTATACCAAAGTCATCAGTGGTTTAAGTATATGAGACTCCCATTAACTTCAGTTATACGTGATTTTGTGGGGGCTGACACTGAATCTATATCTACATGTCTAAATAAGAAAAATGAACATAGATGTACTGATTGTACAACTGATATGCTGAGTGATACTTGACTCTGTGAGTAGTCTCATTGAAGTCAAGTGGGCTACTCTTTGAGCAAGGTGCTACCCTGTGGAAGTCAGTGTAGCACAGTCACGTCCTAAAGAGTTTTCACTTTGCATTTTTATTTTAAAATGGAGCCAGCCATGTTTTTTGTAGTCTGTCCTGGAAATGGGACATTTCTACTCATTTAAACCTTAGAGCTATTAAACAGCAGGACACTGTTATACCACAAAATATTTGCTGAATTGTCACATTGGTTTGAATCAGTGTTCTTTCTAAGCTGCATGGCAGAACAGCTTCACAGGTGATTAATCAGCCCTGTCCAGTCAGGCTCATGGCTTCATGCACAGAGCTGACTGACTGGGCAGCACTGATTAATCATCTGTGACGCTGTGCTGCCTACCAGCTTAGAGGGAACACTGCCCTGAATTATTTGATTCAACAGTATAATGAAAGAACCGGTGAAGAAGCAACTTCCTGTCTTTGTTGTGCTACTACACAAGGAGTGAAGGCTTATGAAGAGGAGTGCTCCTTTTCCATGCATAAGCATCAGTGTTTAAGTATTAAAATAAAGGTGCCAAGGTACAGTGATGATCCCCACACGTGGTCTGGTGAGTAGGGATGGTTGTCCAACTCTTTGACTCTTAGGATGTGTACTGCCACTAGACAGGAGTAGATGATGTTTATTGTCAAAGTAGCAGGAAAGGGGACCACACTAGGGATGTATCTGCTATTCAATTAGTAGATAGGAAGCCTGGCTCGGGCCCTGCTCGTGCTGGGTGCCGGCCCAACCCTGCTGCAGCTCTGCAATGTAAAGGCCAGTAGGAGTCAGGCAGCATGCCCTCCTCCCTCCCTTTCCACCCCTTCCCCCAGCTTCTACTGCATTTTAAAATGCAGAGCCGCAGCTGGGTTTGATACAGCACCTGGCATGAGCTGGGACTGAGCCAGGCTGCCTGCCCAGCCAGCAGCAGCCCCTGACCACAGGGGATCCCAACTCCCCACTGGGACCCCCTGCGGACAATCTGCTTTTAAATCAGAAATTAAAGGGAAATCATGCCTTACTAATCTGCTAGAGTTTTTTGAGGGGGTCAACAAACATGTGGATATAGTGTACTTAGATTTCCATAAAGCCTTTGACAAGGTCCCTCACCAAAGGCTCTTAAGTAAAGTAAGTTGTCATGGGATAAGAGGGAAGGTCCTTTCATGGATTGATAACCAATGAAAAGACAGGAAACAAAGGGTAGGAATAAATGGTAAGTTTTCCAAGTGGAGAGAGGAAAGTAGTGGTAACAAATGAATTGAGCACAGGCTATGTCAGTTATAGAGCTGGCTCCCACATTAGGAAGTGTTCCCCTTTCTCTTACTGGTTCTTCATGTACAATTGCATGCCAGATTGCTTTAGTTCCTTTTACATGAACAGATAAGACATCTAATTACTTTGAAATGGAACAAAAATAATCAATGAATTTTTAATTAAAATTAAATTAAATTTTAGTCCATCTAAATGGGCCTTATTAGATGAGTTGAGAGGGGGCTTACAGACAGGAAAAGTTGATAAACCATCAGTCACATATTAGTTAACTGATCTATGAAGACTGAGGAACCACCCATACTGTGCATTAGTGTAATTAAGCTAAGACCTAGATATAGTCAGTTTTGTAGAATCTTGAGCCATCATTCAGAACTCCAAGTGCTTTTTTAAGGGGTTGCTGATTGTGGGACTTAATGAGTTTAATGGGTTCTTTTTCTGGGTGTTAGATAAGCAGAATTGTATAGATGAAATTCCAAAAAATTAATAAGTATTCCAGAATCCAGTTGTGTAATTCTTGCTCAAATAAATATAAATGTGTGGTCCCATTGGCTGCAGTGAAACTACTCATGTGAGTGAAGAATTATAGGATTGGGCCCCTAAATTAGTTACTAGCCACTGGGCAAATAGCTACTTCAACATCAAAATCCAGTAGATTGTAGCTATGTCATCTTAACTTAAAATTAAAAGGGGAAGCTCTACTTTTGGGTCTTTGTTGGTAAAAGTAATAATGTATAGTAGTAACTTAACTTAAATTCGATACTCTGATATGTTATTGACTAATATAGTATTGCTCAAATTCTCTTCTCTGTTGTGTGTGCTACCCAACGTAAGGGAAACAGTTAATATATTTCATTGTGCAAATAGGAAAATGGTTGTAGTAATTGAAAATTAATCAGTGTGCCACTTCATCTTAATTTTATATTTTTTAAATAGAGTAACTGACTAGGCTCAAAGTTTTTCTGTTTACTAGGAGATTTTTTAAAATACCTAGAGGTGTGTAATGCAACATATTAATAAATTGAACATCTTTGTGCAAAATGTATGCTATGAACATAAAATAGTTTAATTTACTTTATTTCGTCAGCATTATGGTTCAGATTTTCATAGCACCAGCTAAATTTTGGTTCGTGTGTCTTTAGGTGTCTAGCTTGAGACACCTAGGGCCAGAAACTCAGGGGCTTACGTCTGACTGTTAAACGTCTGCTAGACTTCAAACTGGTCAAGAGCTTAAATGGAGAGGAGGTCCTGTGTGAGCCTTCTATGCCAGAATGAAGTTATTGCATTGTGGCCAACACAAAGGTCATATTAATGTTAAAGTTATGATCATGGTGAGGAAATGTTTGTAGCTTAATGCAATCATTAATCATAAAAAGTACAATTTCTCACTTTTAATATATAGCACACAAGAAGACTTATCTGGTGTTGCTCGGGTCCTTCAGGCCAGGGAAATGGTGGTATGGGGGGTGCAGGAGTCAGGGCAGAGGGTTGGGGGTGTGAGGTACTCGGGGAAAAGTATTGGGAGATGGCGGGGGCTCAGGCCAGGGAGTGGGGGACTCAGGCTAAGGTTCTGGGGGAGACTCATCATGGCCACCCGCAGCAGCAATGGCAGCACTGCACCTGCCTGGCTCCTGCTGGCTCCTCCGGGGGTTGGGGAGAACTAGAGCTGTGTTGCATGGCTCCAGCTCTTCAATGGAGAAGAAATGTTATGGAAAACAATTTGGATTCCAGGCACATTTTCCTGGCACAAGCAAACCCTGACCTTGCTTTAAGTTAGGATAAGAGGAAGCTGCCTAGAAAATGTAGTGGTTCTAGTTCTTACCGTTTAGGAGGGATTCTTGAACAAATGGACTCAGACAGACATATGCACAAACTCTCTAATATAGATAGATTATTGTAACTCGGATAGTAACGTAAGTAGACGTGAACATTATTTTTAATCTTTTCTGTTTGCCATAAATCTGAGAGAATGTTTTCCCCTGGAACATGAGCAATAATGTTCAGCCAGGTTGTACTTCCCAGAACCAGGACCCTCTGGTCCAATAATATCCATGGTCTGGCAGGCGGCAGCCTAGTCAGGTTGGTGCGAGGGGAGCCGGCTGGAGCTGGAGGCAGGGGGATTGGCATCTGGCAACCTAGCCAGGACCAACAGCCAGGGTGGAAGCAGAGCTGGTGGGAGGCTGGCAGGCAGGTGGCAAAGGACTTCCCCTGGTCTGGTAAATTCCCTTGTTCAGGATGTCAGGTTCCTAGGATGCCGGACCAGGAAGATCCAACCTGTCCAACTTAATAAACTATGTGACAGTTCTTAGCTTTGTGTGGAAAGATGAGTGTCACCTGAGTTAACAAGCTGGTATGGATTGTGTGATATAATTAAGGTTTTGGAATATGCCTTAACTATCTTTGTAGTTAATTGGAGCTTTCATATTGACTTCAGCAAGAGTTATAGATGGCTTCTAGTGGGTCAACAAATATAGATATTTGGCTAGGATAAATCCAGCATAACTTTGTTGACTTCTGTGGAGCTGTGTCAGTTTACCCCAGCTGAGGATCCAACCCACAGTGTATAGAAATTAATACTTTTAATTGCCTCACAGTGCCATAATAATTCATTTACAAATGCAATATTTTCTCTCCTGTTAGAACCTCTGATGATTTCTGTCTGTCACTTTCATAAAAGCATATGGCAGAGTCCCATCTGCTCCTCACTAACCAGGAACAGCTGTCACTTCTTCACTCAGGATCCCCCCCCCCCTTTTTTTTCAGGCAAGTTTGCAGATGTTTTCCACGCAGAAATCTTAAGTATTGAAACTGTAATGTTAACTACAGGTATATTGATGGATTGTTGATATCCCTCTGCTTACAACAAAGACAAACAAAAAGCTAAACTGTATTTCCTAACATTTTCCAGTGATGTTCTGTCCTAAAGTGCCTTAGTTCCTAAATATCCGAAGGCTGGGGTTCAACACTTATTTATGAACTTAAAATAGTAAAATTAGTTAACTAAATTCCTTCAAATGACAGTGGCCCCAGGGATCATGAGATACACAAGGTTTCTCTTAACTATTGTTCAGTACACTAGCTGCAGGGAGAAAGGTGCTATTACTCTCTTGACCTTCCAAGGATCCTATGAACTACAAAAATCCTACAGAAGATGGCTAACCCAACATTAAGGCTGCTTCAGCAAAGGAGTAGATTTGTACTTTTTTTTCTTGAATGATTTTTTTCAATAAACTACTATTCAACACTGCTAGAATAGTACATCTACTAGCAGGGTACATCTACACTGCAATGCTGTTTGGGGGTACTGGAGTATCCCGAAATAACTATCCCTCATCTTCACGGCAAGCCCATTACTTCTGGCTCGCTATTCCCCATCCCTGTAAACTTCAATGTACGACGAGTACAGGATGTTTTGGAATAGCACTTTATTTTGAAATTGGTACTGTGTTGACAGTGCCAAATGATGAAATAAGATATGCAATTTGCATAGCTCAAATTCCATACCTTATTTCGAGTTACAGGGCTGTGTAGATGCACCTTGAAGATCCAGAATAAAATTTACTTCTGATTAATTGATCAGAAAGCAAAGATGATGTATATATTCATGAATTCAAAGAAAATTATGCTGAGTAGAGAAGATTGGAACATTTCCTTGTAAGAGAAGTTTCATCAGATTATGTTGTTAAATTGAAGCCAGAATGTTTCACTAAGACGTGTTAGTTATGACTAATTTTGTCAAGAAGATGGGGAGAAAGAGAGAGGCTTCCCAAATACAAAAACTCTGATTTCTATCTGAAAATGTACACAGGCAGTCCCCGACTTACGCGGATCCGACTTATGTCGGATCCGCAGTTACGAACGGGGCTGCCCCGGAGTACACGGACTGCGGGACCTCATGGTCCCGCCGCCCGTGTACTCCAGGCGAGAAAAGCTGCTCCGCGTCTCCCTGGTCTGCCTGCTCCGCCGGGGGGCTCGAGCAGCGAGGCAGCCCAGGCGCGCCTGGGCTGCATCGCTGCCGGCTTCCCCAGGCTTTGCAAAGCTGCGGGGGGGGCTCGGGCAGCGGGGCAACCCAGGCGCACCTGGGCTGCTCCACTGCCGGCTTCCCCGAGGCTTTGCAAAGCCGCGGAGGGGCTCGGGCAGCGAGGCAACCCAGGCCGCCTGGGCAGCTCCGCTGCCGGCTTCCCCGCGGCTTTGCAAAGCCGCGGGGAAAGCCGGCAGTGGGACAGCCCAGGCGCCCCGCGGCTGTCCCGCTGCCGGCGTCCTCAGACGCTTTGCTCCCCGTCTCCCTGGTCTGCTGGTCTCCAGCAGACCAGGGAGACGGGGAGCAAAGCCGTGGAGGACCCAGGCGGTGGGACCGCGGTGCGTCTCGGTCCGCTGCCCGCGTCTTCCTGGTCTGCTGGGGTGGTGGGGGGGTGCAGCTAGTACGCCCCTCCCCCCCCAGCAGTCTAGGCTTTTCTCTGGACGCCTGTGGCAGAGCAGCTGGGGTGCTGCCGGTTGGTCCCGCAGCGCCGCTCTGGGCACTACTGGACCAACCCAGCAGCACCCCATCTGCTCTGCCCCAGGCGTCCTGATTTAGCCGCTGCTGAAACTGACCAGCGCTGACTACAGGAAGCCCGAGGCAGAGTTGCTCTGCCTCGGGCTTCCTGGAATCAGCTGCTGATCAGTTTCAGCAGCAGCTGACTTGGGGACGCTTGGGGTTCTTAAGTTGAATCTGTATGTAAGTCAGAACTGGCGTCCAGATTCAGCCGCGGTTGAAACTGATCAGTTTCAGCAGCGGCTGACGCCAGTTCTGACTTACATACAGATTCAACTTAAGAACAAACCTACAGTCCCTATCTTGTACGTAATCCGGGGACTGTCTGTATTGTGACCCAAATTCCTCTTTCACAAAAGTTTTGGAAAGGTATTGTTTTCTTCTACTGAAGAAGGAAAACAAATGTCAAAAGTTCTCGTGAAACAGAATTGTCATCCTGCAGCCAGCTCCAGTGCTGGCTGTAGTTGTTTATTTGAATATTAATATAATTCCAAATCTTACTATTGTCAGCCTATGACGAGGTAAGCAATAGGCAATAAGGTTTTCCAATTGGGCCTTATGAGTGGTGTCCACAAGGAACTGTTCCTGCAATTCAACACTTGCAATCTGTTGCCAAAAATATGTGTAAATGAATTACGGGTACAAAAATGTCCAGTTTAAATAGCAGTTCAGATATTTCCTGACTTGGCACATAAATTTAATACAATCTTGGCTTTTGTAATGTTTTTTTATCTAGTTTTGTGAAGTATTCTAAATAGTTTTTTGCATTTTGTATGTAATTATGTTGCATATCTGCTATTTGTCCACTGCTGTGTAGCCAGTCCAATTACAGTAAAACTCCAATTGTCCTGCATCCAGTGGTCCGGCACTCCGGATAGTCTGGCACCAACTGGAACCCCGAAGTGCTCCGGCCAGCCGGACAATTGGAGCTGCTCCATGCCACTTCCCCAAGGCCGCTGCTGAAAATGACCAGTGGCAGACTTGGGGAAGCCGGGGGCAGAACAGCTGGGGTGCTGCTGGGTTGGTCCCACAGCGCCGCTCAGGTGAGGGGTGGCATTGAGAGACCAACCCTGCAGCACCCCAGCTGCTCTGCCCCGCCGCTTCCCCAAGTCACCGGCTGCCGCTTGCAGCCCCAGCTGGCCTGTTGCCGGCGGCTGCGCGGGGCTTCCCCCGCCAACCCTGTCCCCAGAGCCTTCATAGCCCCCCTTCCGGAGTACCTCCTGATACTCTAGCATATCCGATAATTCAGCACCCCCTGAGTCCCAAAGGTGCCAGATTATCGGAAGTTTACTGTAGTAAGATTTCCCCACCCCAAAATCATGAAATTAGGGAAATAACTTTTAGAGCAGAATCTTGCAACTCTGGCAAACTGAAAATAACAGATTTATTTGTTCACTTGAAAAAAAATTAGCATTGATTTAAGACCACTACAGGTTGATTACAATCATGCTGTCTAACTTTTGACCGCTGAAATGGCATATAAACAAAGAAGAAAGGTATAAACCTTTTAATAAACAGAAACAGAGACACGCTTTAATATTCCTTGTTTTGTGGAATGGAATAAAAAAGCTGTTTGCTACAGTAGAGAGGAAATCTGCCTCTGATTGAGGAACAGTGAGTAAAAGTAATTTGGTGAACCTTCAGAGATCTGAAGTGTTAGCTCTGTTACCTGAAATTTATTCTAACCATCTTTGCTCTGGAGATTATACCAGTTTGGATCCAGTTCAAGTATGGGATTAATATTGTGTTCAGTTCTCACTTTGCCTTTGATATTTTAATCATATCTAGGAGGATGACAGAGACAGGGTTAATCAGAGACAGTTGAAAAGTCTGCTACCAGACAAGCTGAGCTATATCAAGTGTTCAGAATGACTGTATGCTTAGATAAAATAAAATATTGACTGAATGAGGGAGAAAGAGAAGGGTTACTTTGTGTCCTAGGGTGAGCTTCTACCTGGGCATTTGACTTGTCTTTTCTGATCCGTCTCTTTAACTTTATTTATTTGTGGAGAATTAACTATATTTATTTGGATGCTATTTTCATGCATTTCTTATAACCTTGTGAATCTAATTCCTTATCTCTTTATAATATTGTATGGGAAACCTGAGTTGAGAAGACGATCCAGCTCTGAATTTTAGGGTCCAAAACAGCTAAAGAAATTCAGCAGTTCTAGTTTTGAAATGTTGTTTTCTTTCTCTTTTTCTTTTGCTCTAGACTGCCTAAGAAGGATATTTCACTTTTGTCTTTGTAGCTTGTGGCTTGTCTTATGGTTTAGTTCTAAGTTTACTAGAATTTGTATGGAAAGTGATTCAAGATTGAATTTAGATGCAAGGTATGTATGTTAAATTGAGGTAGTTGCACGTTTGGCATCTGTTAAATTGGTGGCATGTTGTATACAGGAGGAAATTCAGAGAAAATTATTGCTGCACCTTGAGGTTGGTATTTAGATTTTAAATCAGTCTGGCTCTTATTCTGAATGTCAACGCAAAGCTGTATGAACAGTGGAACTGGTTGTGAGAAAAGGGTATCTTTGAAAGTCAGGAGGTTTGTTTGACCTGCAAGGGCAGTAAAAATGTTCCTGGATCCATGACAAAAGAAGAGGGTTAGACCATTCACAGTTACATGTCTCCGTTCATGTGCTGCCAGAAACAAAAAGATTGACATAAAATGTAACTTGTATTTCAGAAGGTAGTCCTGATATTGCAAGGCTCTCGTGTGTGGTATTGTTCTGTCTATCTCCACTTACAGGGATGCATGTGTTTCTTGAGTCTCATTTCTGTACTCCCAGCAGGTGTTAGATCTATGCTTGAGTGCATAAGCCTCCTTTTTCAACAGAAATCTGTGGCATCTAAACAAATCCAGGGGAGAGGGCGGGGAAAGGGAGAGCTGTATTTAATTGAAAAGCCACTTATTTTAAAGCTCCTCCATATTTTCAAACAGGGTCTTTAATCTTTCAGTTATAACAGAGTTGGGCAAGATATGGCCTGCAACCCAGATTCGGCCTGCCAAACCTTTTAATCTGGCCCACCCCACCAGGACCCTTAGGCACAGAGCAGCTCCATGCTGCTCAAAGTGGCTGACTGCTCAATGTCGCTCTGCACCGCATGCTTGCGTGGAGGGAAGCCAGTCAGCTGAGAGTTTGTTTTGAAGGCACAAGCACACACAAAACTTTCCCCCTCCAGCATGCCACCCAGAGAGCCTCTTTGAGCAGTCTGGAGCTGCTGGCAGGCAGGAACCCTGCCTGAGGCGCCTTCTGGGCTGCTGGCCAGGAGTGGCCTAAATAAGTGCCTTCTGTCCAGAGCCTCCCTCTGGCACTCCATCCCCTCATTCACCTCCACTCTCTGCTCTAGGTCGCCACCCAAGTCCTCTGCACACACTCCCTCCACCCCAAGACACAACTCTCTG
This sequence comes from Pelodiscus sinensis, assembly GCF_049634645.1. Classification (NCBI taxonomy): domain Eukaryota; kingdom Metazoa; phylum Chordata; order Testudines; family Trionychidae; genus Pelodiscus; species Pelodiscus sinensis. Next base: position 110,198,799 of record NC_134715.1, read on the forward strand.
CAAGACTCTGAACCTCCTTCTACAGCCCTCACCCAAGCTAGAATCCTCTCCTGTACCCATAAGCATACCCATACTCCCTCCTAGACCTTTCACCCAAAGCCCTGACCCCAGATCATGATCCCCTCCTTCATCCAAATTCCCTCTGACCCCACATCCTCTCCTGCACGCCAGTCCCCTACTCTGAGCTCCCTTCTGCACCCTGCACTCCCTTCATAGAAAAGTGTGGCTCTTGACCACTTACCAAAATCTTGGCATGCTCCCTGAGTTAGAAGCTTATGAAATCCTCCCAGATGGTAGGTATTCTTATGTAAGAGGACAGATAAAAACTGCTTTGGAGGAAGTAACCTTTAATATTCCTTTGTACTAAATAAATAAATGGGAGGGTCATTACAGTGCCTTTTCACGTGTTCAACATTTAGATCTAAACAGAAAATATTCTAGACATTTTACAGTCTTTTATAGTCTATTTCAGAGGTAACTCCCACAGTAATTGAACTCAGAGAATTGCTATTCAAATGTGAATGAACAAACCATAAGAAATCCCTAATTCCCTCACATTTTTAAGACACTAGACCCCCTTACTTACTAATATTCATCTGTTGTGCAGGTCTACTGGTATCGGAGATAAGTTGCCAATGTTGGATAGGACCCCTGGTGTGAAGATTTTATAAGAGCTTACAATCTAATTATGTCAATTTGCTTCACAATGGCAATTGCAAGTCATGTCAATTTTTGCAGCATGTACTCCCACAGAGATGAACTGAGGGAGTGGCCAGGTTTTGGTTTTGCATAACCAATACCAGGCGAGGTTTGAGTCCAGATTCCATTTGATCTGAACCAGCAAAGTTCAAGGGTTCTCACTTGTTTATCTCTTTAAGGCAATGGCTTTCAATCTTTCCAGACTGCTAGACCATTTTCAGGAGTCATATTTGTCTTGGGTATGCCCAAGTTTCACCTCACTCACTTACTTACAACATCAGACATATAAAATACAAGAGTCACCACTCTGTTACTGAGAAATTGCTCACTTTCTCTTTTTACCATATAATTATAGAATAAATCAATTGGAATATAAATATTATACTTACATTTCAGTGTATAGTATATAGAATACTATAAACAAGTTATTTTGTGAAATTTTAGTTGATACTGACTCTTTGTGCTTTTCATGGAATACTAGAACTGGAAGGGATCTCAAGAGATCTCTTAAATCTCGAGTGATGGAGATTCCACAGCCTCCCTAAGCAATTTATTCCAGCATTTAACCACCCTGGCAGTTAGGATGTTTTTCCTAATGTCCAACCTAAACATCCTTTGCTGCAGTTTAAGAATATTACTCCTTATCCTATCATCAGAGGCCAAGGAGAACAATTTTTCTCCCTCCTCTTTGTAAAACTCTTTTTGATACTTGAAAACTGCTATCGTGTCCCCCTTCAGTCTTCTCTTTTCTAAACTAAATAAGCCCAATTCTTTCAATCTTCCCTCATAGCTCATGCTTTCTAGACCTTTAATCATTTTTTGTTGCTCCTCTCTGGACCGTCTCCAATTTCTCCACATCTTTATTGAAATGTGGTGCCCAGAACTGGACAGAGTACACCAACTGAGGCCTAATCAATGCAGACTAGACAGAATAATTACTTCTCATGTCTTGGTCACAGCACTTCTGTTAATGCATCCCAGATCATGTTTGCTGCTTTTTTTTTTTTTTTTTTTGCAACAGCATCACACTCATATTGACTCATATGTAGCTTGTGGTCCACTATAACCCCTAGATCCGTTTCTGCAGTACTCCTTCCTAGAGAGACACTTCCCATTCTGTATGTGTGAAACTGATTTTTCCTGTTGCATAAAGCCTCTGCCTGAGCTATTACTTTATTTACACACATTTTGTGGAAATGCATTAAACTGTAAGGTCCTGACAACATATTAGAGAATGACAGAACCTGCTGCTGACTGCATTGCTGTGAACACTGTTTGAGGGGGGTAGTTGTCTTCTCAGTCAGATGCTGTGCTCTGGATGGTATCTTTGTAACTATTGAGCTTTGAAGCTTTGTACTTGTCTCTTTGTAACTTTCAGCTACCTTGACTTTTAAATTCTGCTCCTTGTTGTACAATTGTTGACCTTTGCAACTTTGTAACTCTCAGCCAGGTTGCTTTATAAGTGCAGAAACCTACTGTAATCTTGGTGATTGTCGAGTCTTTCAACTTTCTAATCTTTCTTTGTAACTCTCAGGCACTTTGCTTGTAACTTGCTCTAAGATGCGTGCCCCCCTGTAATAAGTGTGTGTGTGAGACTGGAGCCTGTTTGGGGTGAGGGAAACAGCAAGGCTAAACACATAGAGCCAGGAGCCAACTGGTGACTAAAGACACAAGGCTGCTTTAAGCAAACAAAGGACCCAGACTGCGGGAGGTCTGGGCAGGTTCCTCAGTGAGTAACGTGGAGGTAGGACCAGAGCCGGCTGACCGGGCTACCGCCCGGGGCACCCCATTGTAGGGGGCGCCGCACCGGGCTGCCAGACCGGGTGGGGGTGGAGCCGTGCATGTGCTGGGCACCCAGGGGCAGGGCTGGGCATGCGCCGCACTCTCAGGGGCGGCACCGTGCTCCCGGGGCTCATGAATGGCTCAGGTCGGCTCTGGGTAGGACCCCTGTGTGAATGACAGGAGCTGCCCAGCTCTTATAAAAGGGGAGAGCACCTGGCAGAAGCTCTCTTTCTTGACCAGCTCTCTGACGGGGATCCATGGCTAGAGGCAAACTTCCCAAGTCAATATGCCTTGGCTTGTTCTGCAACTCTGTGTGTGTGTGTGTGTGTGTGTGTGTGTGTGTGTGTGTGTGTGTGTGTGTGTGTGTGTGTGTGTGTGTGTGTGTGTGTGTGTGTGTGTGTGTGTGTGTGTGTGTGTGTGTGTGTGTGTGTGCACTCAAGCCCCTTCAGTTTAACCCTGTAGTGGCATTCAGTGACAGCTCAGTCCTCTTGAGATTAACCCTGTAATGGATTAATTCCTCATTTAATAAATCTATATGAGTGTAACTTTGGGGTGGTCTCCAGTGAAATTTGGGGGAACTGTTTCTTCCTAAGTGGTATACTTTGCATTTGTCTTTATTAAACTTCATTCTGTTTAAACTTCATTAAACTTCATTCTGTTCAGACCATTTCTCTAGTTGGTCCAGATCATTTTGAATTATGATTCCAAAGCACTAAGTATCTGCAAACTTAATAATGTTAGCAATGATGTAAAATAGACAAGTATCTATTCTAGATGAAGTAATGTACCCTCTTGGAAGATCTCTGCCTACCCCCTGGGTACATATACTCCTGGTTGAGAACCTGTGCAGAAATTATACTAGGGGTTGGTTTGGATTTTGATACATTTTTGTCTATCAGTATATGGAAGGTATTCAGATAAACTGTGACCCTTCACAATATTAAATAAGATATTATCAGTGACATCTCAAAATGAATACACTTAATTTTGGTTTCACTATGCACTTACATTGAGCCTACAGTGTAAGTCTGTTGACTTTCATAGAGTTCCATCAGGAATGAAGTATTTGGTCCTTAGTAATTAGTAAAGGTTTCAGAAAGAGATGAGGGTCTATAATAACTGAAAGGTTATAATCATCTGTATCTGTCAGATATGGAGTGTTGCTGGAGAGATGTGTGAATCTCTACAGTAGGAAATCTTATGAACCTTCCCCTTTTAACAATGGATTGTGAAAAATTATCTTAATTTCCAATTAAAACTGTAACTTTTAAATTGTGATTACTGTAACACTTGAAAAGAACATTAGCCTTAAACTAGATGTTTGCCTGAATGATAGTTAATTGCTTGCTAATGACTCAGTGTTCTAAGCTGGAAAAATGCCATGTGTTGTCTTAGAATTTTGCATATCCCTAAAAGAATATGGTGAAGATTTCAGAAGCTGCCAATTCAGTTTAAACACTCTACACGCATTATAGCTATTGGGAACGAGGTGTTCAAATTAAATTGGTGGCTTTGCAAATTGCAGCCTACAACTGGTATATGTTTAAGGTGAATAATTTTCTTTTGTAGACTATAAATAAAGCAATGTATTTATATTTGCCACACAACATTTATTTCTGGACTAATAACATTAGCAAGTTGTAATTCTCTTTCTAACATGCACATCCACACTCATGTACATTTAAAGAAAAGTCACAAGGCCATCCTTCTATTTGTTTAAGGCAGTCAACTAGTATAACTTTAATTTATTTGTTCCCAATTAATAATTTAAACATAATTAATAGGACCAAACTGAATTCTTTAAGGTTCGAACCTCTGAGGCATTTACAGATAACTTAATTTAGTGGCAGGTTCTGAATGACACAACAAGTAATTGAATTAAAGAGTTTATTTAAAAAATAATTAGTTAAAGCAAATATACATTACCATATAACTACTGTGGCAAAGTCAGTCCCACTCCTGGGCCCCAGACCTCTGTTCAGTCCACAAATTCATAGTCTAAGTACTGCAGCATGGGTCCTGCTTGTCCTTGTTGGTGTTTGGGCTTCTATCACTTGGCTAAAAGTGATGCCCCTGGTCAGTCTGGGCTGAGGAACTAGTCCTCCCTAGCTACTGGCTAGGTTCTCAAGCTATTTGGGTAAGGGAATCCAAACACTCCTCTTTGGAACACCGGCAGTGCTGCTGTTCTCTGTATCCACTTCTCTGATTCTTTTCTTATCAGCTATAAGTCCTCTCCACCAAACTCCCCCCCCCCCCCCCCCCCAATCTGGGAAGGCTTTTTAAAAGGCCCCTGTGGCTGCCTGAAGTCAGCTGTCCCTTAATTGATTTATTGCACGTCCCCTTCCCCCCCCCTTCCATTCTGCCCTTAATAGCCCCAGGTCAGCTACTCCTGGCTGCCCTGAAGTAACCCTCTCAGTCTAATCTAACTTGCCCTGTCATCTACACCTTGCTCACATTCCAAAGTGTCATGGTGCACTGTATTCAGAAGTGATAAGTCCTTGGATGAGAAGAATCTGAATATAATCCTTTTCCTAATGAAAGATGCATACTAATCTAAAATTACTATCCTTTTTATAATAAGTTATAACATTTAATTAATTAATTAATTAATTAAGCATGCCCTCTACCATATTTATATTTCTTCTGCTATATTTAATTTGCCATTCCACAAACCCCAGATGTCTTCTTTCTTGCCTATTAATATCAAACATCAGTCTAATTATTATTTGTCAATGCAAATTCTACAATTACCAATATCCCAAAAACATCCCAAAATTCCCCTACAACACTTGCTAAAACCAATTAAAACACAAATATATTTACCATATAACCCAAGATTGTCTCCTAACTTATCTCACTTTGTTTTCACTTATATTTTACTAGTCCTTATTGTTATCAAACCAAGATATAGGCTCCAAAATCTGTTCTTTATTTGCTTTTCAGCACATTTCTACACTTAAGCAAATGTGATCTCTTTAGGCTATGCTAGGAGTAAAAGGTTAAAATGTAATGAGTTTTAAGATACATTGCTAAATGGCCCTAAGGAAAAGAACGTAAAACCAAATTAAAAAGCTACAAGTAAGAGTTGTGTGGCAAAAAATACATTGGACAGAATCAATCAGGTGGGAAGACCCAGCACTCATACAGAAATATGAGTACACAGTCAAGAGATGAACAGAGTATGTTTGCCCCAGCAATAAGATTTAGAAGATTCACATCCAGGTCATGCTGACCACTTTGCTTTTGGAATGACTAAAGGAATGTCCTAAAGCAAACAAAATAGTGATAGAGATGTAGCCGTGTTAGTCTGGGGTAGCTGAAGCAAAATGCAGGACAATGTAGTTTCTTTTTTATTTCTCTGGGTGGGTAGTTGAGGTTTATAAATGCTTGGTAGAGATCCTGAAGCTTCTGGTCTCTGTCAGTGGGATTAGAGCAGATGCGGTTGTATCGAAGGGCTTGGCTATAGACAATGGATCGTGTGGTGTGTTCTGGATGGGAGCTGGAAGCATGTAGGTAACTGTATGAGTCGGTGGGTTTTCTGTAGAGAGTGGTATCTAATTTTCCATTGTTGATTTGTACTGTGGTGTCCAGGAAGTGGATCTCTCGTGTAGAATGGTCCAGGCTGAGGTTGATGGTGGGGTGTAGGTTGTTGAAATCTCTGTGGAATATCTCCAGTGTTTCTTGGCCATGCGTCCAGATCATAAAGATGTCATCGATGTACCGTAGGTAGAGGAGGGGTGAAAGGGGACAGGAGTTGAGGAAACGTTGTTCTAGGTCAGCCATAAAGATGTTAGCATACTGTGGGGCCATGCGTGTACCCATGGCTGTGCCGCTGATCTGGAGGTATAAGTTGTTCTCAAACTGGAAATAATTGTGGGTGAGAACAAAGTTACATAGGTCTGCTATCAGGTTGGCAGTAGTGTCCTCTGGGATAGTGTTTCTAATTGCTTGTAATCCGTCTTCATGTGGGATGTTGGTATATAGAGCTTCTACATCCATGGTGGTGCATGTCCTGCATTTTCTACATTGTCCTGCATTTTGCTAAAGCAAACAGAGCTACATCGGCTCACCAGCTACCACTCACACACCAAAGCATCTGAACTCTGTGCAGCCTTCTCAGAATAGTCATACTGCCCTGCAGTGATCCACATTACCCTTCCACATCACCCCAACCTCACCCCCAACTCCCTATGACCTGTACAGAGTGTTTAGCTTTTTGGTAGGCCATGCATCTTATATTCTCTCTCAGATAGAATCAGGAACAGTCATGTTCCGATAGAATATGCATCCAGCAAAATTTCCTCTGGGATCTAGTAAAAAATTCCATTTGCATGAACTTCCAGAATGTAGGTACCATCCAAACCTTTTCAGAGTATGCAAAATGTGTAAAGCTACACTTTCTTCTGGAGACATGGTGAACCCACATCCCTTCATCAGAAGGAAACCTTAAATCCTCTGTTGGGGCCTGAACTGCTGCTCATCCTCTTCTGGAAGGAACATCTCCATGAATGGAGGAAAGGCCACAAGCATCAGCATATCTGGTGCTCTACTCAAATCATGTGCCAGTGTGGGTCATCTACATTACTTACTCCCCAGAGTTCACTGTGCATCTCTGAGCCCATAGAGTCCACAAAATTCTAATGAATTTGGGCAGTCATTAACAAGGAAGCCTCCATGCCGTGTCTATTTGAAAAATACACAGGAAATCTAAATCCTATGATCCCAGAGTTTTATACTTTTTTGGATCCTTTAGGATGAAAGGTGCTGTTCTAAATATAAGACAACATAGCTGATTATAATTAATTATAATTGTTATTGTTAAAATATTTTACCATGGAAGCCTTAGATATCACATCAGCTCTTTTTAAAACTGTTTTGGATGAGAGGCATTTCACAGCCAATAACATTTATTGCTGATGGACCATCATCATGAATTCCTGACAGGGAACTCATGCCTGGTTAATTTTTCTTTGAGTGTGTTATTAAGGGAAGTAGTAAACCTAATTTGGTTGGATTTGTAAAAGGTTGTGATATTGATATGTCAACAAGAATATTGTGCATTAACGCCACAGGTTGTCACATCAATGAATCATTAATTCCACTGGGGAAAAAAATCTTTCCTGGCATTGCAGGCTGTTGCAAAATAGAAATGTAATAGACAATCCAACTATTTAATAGAATTTAAAGGGATAACTGTAAGAACCTTCTTTAGTCCTTAAAGTCCATTTGCTCATAATAAACTAAAGAATAGCTGAAGTAATTATCAGACTTTGAAGTTTAAAAGCATAAAAGTAATTCTATCTTAATAATGATTCAGTCTTGTAGTTGAATAAAGAAATTATTTGCTGTATGTTCAAGCAAGTGAATTGAAAGATATTTTAATTAGGGGGTTTGAAATGGCACAGAGAGTCTGAGAATACAGTTAAGACAGTGGTTCTCAAACTTGTTGACCTGTGGTCTACCCTACTCAATGCAGATCATTCTATGGACCGCCAGCCAGCCACCTGTGATGACAAAATGGGTACTGAAGGGGGTGGAGATGCAGAGTCTGGCTGAGAGGTAGGGTGCAGGAGCAGGCTGAGTTTAGGGATTGTGGGTGGAAGGTTGGTGCAGGACGGGGAGAAAAGGCGCAGGAGTGATCTGAGGTTGGAAGGTCTGGCTGGCAGGTTGGGTGCAGGAGCAGGCTGCAGATGGGGAGAGGAGGTCTTCACAGGTGGGAGAGTGCAGGAGCAAGGTAGGAGTGCCTGGTCTCAGTGAGAGGGATGTACATGAGGGAGATGGAGATGCGAGGTCTGAACATGAGGGGGACAGGGGACGATTACCTGGCTCTGTACCTCCCATTGCTCCCATGCACCACCTTCTGCTGCTCCCGTTGTCTGTGATTCCAGCCAATAGGAGCAGCAGGGAAAGACTCAGGCAAGCAATTACCTGCACTGCTGTTCCCCCAGCTGGGTGGAGGGGAAGCAGCAGTGGGTAGAGCTACTTCCTTCGCCACACAAGCTGACTTCAGCCCGTGAGTCTCTCCCTCCCCTCTGCAGTGAGAAGCTTTTGCTGGCAGAACAGCAGAGTTATCAGGGGTATTAAAGGTGAGAACAAGAAGCTAGAATTTAAGCAGAGGTAAAAGTATACTCAGTAGAATGATCCAAAGAAGGGGGTAGGTGGGTGATATGATCAAAATGACTGGCAAGGAAGACTGCCTTACCAACTGCATTTTGAATAACAAAGTGGCAATGTGGTTGTTGTGGAGACCAGAGAAAAAATGTTTATGGTAATTAATAAAAATTGATGATTTGGATAAGGGTTTCAGTTGTTTATAGGAAGAAGCAGCAAGATTTGGGTGTGGCATAGACGTATGGGGTGAGAGAGAAGATGAAATCAAAGGTGACCTGTTCCCAAAAATTACAGGTCTCAGTGACAATGAGCAAATTAGTGTTGTCAGCAGTGGCAGAAGATGAGGAGGCTGTAGTGTAGAAGGTTGGGGAGGAAAGAGAAGGATCCGTGGTAAGTTTGAAATGACAGGTATCCAGAAGATCAGATGTATTTAATGGGAGAAGGGATTATAAGCATCAAGAAAGCTGAAATTTTAATCTTGCTGAAATTCTTGAGGTTCTTCCATTGCGGAGAGTACAGGTTGAACCTCTCTAGTCTGGCACCCTAGGGACCTGACCAGTGCTGAACCAGAGAATTTGCTGAATCACAGGTCAGTATTGTCTAGAAGCTTTACCAACACTTGCATTGCTTACTAGGCTCTTAGAAGCTATATAGGGGTAAATTAGAGTTAAATAACACAGAACACTGAGCACCAGGACAGGTGGCTGTAAACAAATTTTATAGGACCACGGGAATCTTGGCCACATGCATAAGTGGACATCCAAATAACTAAAATCATGTCAAACCTAAAGATGTGAACAGTTAACCAGTACCAGGGAGCAGAACTCCATGCTTGAGGCTAATGAGTTCTGCTGCTAGCTGGAGCAGCATCCCATGTGCAAGTGGGAGAGCCAAGGAACAGAATCTCGCTTAATTGGTTAACCAGTTAAACCTAAGGTTTAACCTGTTAACTGATTAACTGGAATTTTACATCTCTAGCTGGACTGTGAATTTTGCGGGACCAGAGTGTGCCGGACTAGAAAGAGTAAATTTGTTCTTTTCTTTTATAGAAACAATTTGCGGAGAGGAAAATGCAGCTAGTAAATTTATGGTTCTGAAAGTTCTGCTTGAATGTGTACTGCCTTTTGGAACTGAGCATCTCTCAAAACACAGTAATTAGTATTCAAGGAAGGACGAACCTTTGTTCAGTAGACAACAAATCATGAGATGATTCAGATTAATAGTATTCCTAATATTGAAAATTTAAAAAGTACAAGGAATATGTAGGGTTTTTTAAAAAAAGATTACCATAACAGGCATAACAAGATTATTTTAATTTTTTCTTTATCTACTGGTTTTGTATCTATACTTAAATCACTTGGAATAAAGTACATGAGAATTAAAAACCTAAAATTTATACTAATGATCCTATTGTACAAGAGATCAATTTTTTACTTTTGTTCTGGGCCCTCAGTTCATTTATTTACTCTGATACACACCAACAATATTAATAATGCTCCCAGAACTGGCTTTCTATAATAGTGATGCCTGCAGTTTGCAGCCTATTGGGGTTGTATGTGGCCTGTGAGATATTTTGTTTACCATTGACCCCATGTAGGGGTGCTAGATTCCTCTGGTTTCTGTTCATGTGGTTTTTTCCCTATCTGTATTACTAAAGTGACACACATGTAGGGTTGCCAGATGGTTTCAACAAAAAATATTGGACACACTTGACATTACATCACAATCTACATTACATTTGATTGAGAAAATACTGGACAGTTCTATTTACTCAATTATAGTTTCTCAATTTTTTTCCTGACAGAAAGCTCAAATACTGGACTGTTTGGTTCAAAACTGGACACCTGGCAACCCTACACGCATGTATAGCAAGGGCACATGAAATGAGGTATGTGCTGATTGCACACAACATTGATTGGGAGAGTCATGTGTCCCCTTAGTGCTGCTACAGTTGCATAGGGACACCCCACAAATTCTGGATACGCAAGTGCAGTTAGCAAAACTAACCTATCCTGAGAGACTGTCTTGGTTATGACTATCTTGTGGCCCATTGAGATGGAGGAAGGCCACTCATATGGACTGTTAGCCTAAGTTGCCCAGCTGTTCTATATGATGTTAAATTAATACACTTTTTGAGTACCATAAATTAAAATGAAATAAAAAATAATAAAAACCAAAATAAAAATTTGGCACACTCGCGCGCACACACACACGCACACCCCAACACTGCCAAAACAGTGCCAGCATTGGCACCAGGCGAATGTGCCAGGGGAGCTCCGTAGCCTGGCAGCAAAAGCTGAGAGGGCCCTGTTCTATGTAGATGTCAGCCTTATCTCCTTAAGTGAAGGAATATGGAGCAGAGCCTCTCCAGCAAATCTTAATCTCTGGGCATGTTCATATAGGAGTCCTTCAAATACCCTGGTCACAAACTGTTTAAGGCTTTATAGGTCATAACTAAGACCTTGAATTGTGCCCAGAAGCATACTGGTAGCTAGTGCAGCTACCGGAGCACTGGCATAATGTGCTCAGTATAATGAGAATTAGTTAGAACTTGAGCAGCTGGATCTTGGACCAGTTGAAACTTCCAAGACTCTTCAAAGGCAGTCCCATGTAGAGCACGCTGCAGGAGTCCAATAGGGATGTGCAAAGAGCATGAATCGCTGTGGCCAAGTCATTCTTACTCTAGAAGGGTTACAGCTGGTGGATCAGCCACAGCAGCCCAAAAGCACTCCTGGCCACCAAGGAAATCTGATTCTCAAATGCTAGAAGAGGGTCCTAGTCTAGAAGCATGTGTGTCTGTGTGCACGCATGCACCCTTTTTATCCATGTTTTTATTCGTGTGTGTGTGTGTGTGTGTGAGAGAGAGAGAGAGAGAGAGAGAGAGAGAGAGAGAGAGAGTGAGTCGCCCCTCCTCTCTGTGTGTCTTAGTAGGTTTTATGCCCCCTTTCCCCCTTAGGATCTTTTATTCTGCTTTTAGTATATTGTGTGTTTAAAATTTTGTAAGATGCCTCCAATATTTTAAATAGAGAGGCAGGGCAAAATATTTTAAAATAAATACCAGATATTTGAGAGAATCTGTCTGTGTGTTTGTCTGCCTATTCAAGAACTCCTCCTAAACAGTAAGTACTAGGACCAGCAAATTCGGTATGCAGCTTCCTCTTATCATAACTTAAAACAACGTAAGTGTTTGGTTGTATCAGAAAAATGGGATGTGCTTGGAATGAGATTGCTTCTCATAAAACCATACAGAAGAGAGACAGAATCACCAGGCAGGTGAAAGGAGCTGGCTGGGGGTGTGCTACTCTTCCTGCCCCTCATTCAGGACTACCCTAGTCTCGAGCTTCCCACCACCCAGGTACACTTTAAGGAGGTCAGGGAGGCTGAAGTTCTCCCTCCTCCTGATTCATACTGGGACATTGCTGGCTGGGAACAAGGGAAAAGTGCACAGTTTGCTGCATTCATCACTCTGGCTGGGGAACACAGGGAGATGATGAACCTGATCTGCCTTAGCTGGGGATCATGCACCATTCCAATGGCTGTGCTTGCTGAAGCTGCAGCAGCCTTGGAGAGATGCTTCTCACCTGGCCCCAAGCTGCTGTGGTGAGAGAGGTTTGGAGTAGTCCTCTTTCCTTGGAGCAGCCTGCATACTGAACCTCTCATCCCAAGCACCACCCTAGAGCAATGATTTAATGGAGCATGTACATTTTAATTTTATTTTCCAAAAAACCAAAAATTGTTGGAGTTAAAGATCCAAGTAATGCCAGGTATATCTTCTAGTATGTATATATTTTATTAAAATGCATGTTGATACATATGCAAAATTTATTTGCATTTGTATTCCTAAAATCATGAAATTGACATTTTTTTTTTATTTATTTATTTATTTAATTTATTTAATGTATTATTTATTTTAGTGCTGTAATATCAGTTGCACACTCATCCAAATAGTCAATTATTGACATTTGCAATGAATTATATAGATTTCAGTGGTAGTGATTATGTATGGAAATAAATATTGCACAAGTACATAAACTTTGTCTGCCAAATTGTGTGCACACGCACACACATTTTTGGATGTTTATAAATCCGACCCTAAGTATGCTACAGCTGAAATAAGAAACTGGTAAGTTGTAGTGGTGATAGCAGTCTTAACAGGTATATTAGTCTTTCATTAAGACATCACAGTGTGTTAAGAGTTACTCCTCCTATTACACTCATTGCTACTCTGAAAAGAACAAAGTAATGAAAGTGAATCATCACAGTAATTATGGTTGGTGCATTAGCTTTCTAAATTCATGTTCAAAAGCTGCCTTGCTGGAAAAACTCCTACGGGAAAGTTTCCTAGTGTATATTTTCTTCTTTTATGATCATAACCAAAAAATAGCAATTTTACTGAAAATCATGTGTACAGCCTTCTGATGACCATGCTCAGGTATGGCTCATTCTTCATGGAAGTACATCATTTAGATGTGTGCTGAATCCATAATGCCAGGCTACATAAATACACATAGTGGAAGCTGCAAGATTCCGTGGCCATGTGTTTCAGAACAGCTGTGCCAACTCTGTGAATTGGTCATACTGGCTGCTTTTATTTATAATTTATTTCCAGTAACAAACCATATTTGGACATCGGCCAGAAATGTGCAGTTCACATTAATGATGGGGAAGAGGATACTTGAATTACGGCATTCACTCATTTGTACCGGATGATTGATAAAGACAAACTTTATCACAACAATCCAAGGAAATATTAAAATTTGGATTGCCTATGCTGTCTGTACCACATTTTTTTCTTTCACTGATACACTTGTCCAGATGATTTACCTGGATGGCTTGAAGAACATATTTGCAACTCTGTCAGTTTGGCAGGTCCATTTTACATAAATTTCCAAAATCTGAATACAGAATCTAAGCTCTTTTGGTATGGAAGTATAGGTACAGATATCACTGGATTAATAATAATTTGTATTCAATAGCAACTTCCATGAAAAAATCTTATTATATTTTACAAACTATGATTGATTTAAGTCTCATGCCCCCCCCCCCATTAGGTCGTAGTTGTGACAGATATTGCAACTGCATACTACACCTTTGGGTTTGTGTATTCGTGTGGGCTACTGACTATTTGCAACTGCAATGGGGAGGGTTATTTCAGCTCCTACAGGAACCAGAAACAGTGTGTACCTGGGAGGGGGCATGATTAAGGTGAGTCACTCCGTGGGATGGTTTCATATGCCGGTTCAAGCTGAGTTTTCCAGAGACCATCAGACAAAGAAAGTGTCAGGAATCAAGGCCTGCTGCAGAGCCAGTCTCTAGGCAACCTAACAATTGTAGCTAAACTGCTTGCTTGGTTATGCTGGCTGAATGACTGGAAAAAATCTGTACACTGGCTCTTAAGCACAGAATCTGCAGCAGTTCACTTAAGGGCTGCTAAAAGCATTTTCCCATGGCTTGTTTCAGCCTTCCCTTTCCCTGGGTAACCTGGTTCTGATTGTGACCTCTGGATCCTGACTCTGGGTTCCGATTCCTGGACAGTGAATCTTGTTCTGACCACCAGGCATGTTTCCTGTTCTGTCCACTGACCATATCCCAGTCCCGTAACAGAAAGAGCTTTTGCTAGAAAAAACATTGAACTGACTCAGGGCCTCTCTTCTGATCCAACAAGCAGACAGGAAGAAGAGGGCCCCAACACTTGTAGGAGAAGTGGAAACTGGCTTATTAGGGCCACTTCAAATGGAGGGGTTATTCCTGGTGCATTCAATGTGTGTTTAAATCTGTGTGTTGGGTTTTTTATCATGTTTTCTCTGTAATCCTTTTAGCTTTTAAGAATTTATTTGCTAACTTAGCTGTGTGGTGACTTGTGACTTCTGGCAACACACTGATCATAGCCATTGGAGGGAAAGCAAAGCAGAGACACTGGCCTTTAGGCAGACTGGATCCCTGTGGATATCCCAGTGTAAGTCAGTAAGCTGTGAAGCCTTAAAACTCCCCCCCTCAAGAGGGAGTGGGACCAAGTTCCCTGCCCAGAGGAGACTTAAGTGTCGGCGTTTTAACTGTTTCGCTGTTTACTAAAGCATGTGAGAAAGGAGAGGAAGATTATGAAAAACAGCCTGAACTGTGTCTCAGTTGTCACAACAGACCACTTATTTTGGGGAGGCTTTGGGTAGGTTAATGGGGAGAGCTGATTTCATTTTTCCTGAAGGGAGGCTGTTTTCATAGGGAAATGCTGCTCTAAAGTTTGTCATAGATGCCGGTGTAATTTTCATCTAAATTAATGCATACTAATAAGCAGTTGGAGGTCTTGAAGGCAACAATAAACAGTCACTTTCAATAGTGTATATATCTAGACTGTGTATCCTGTCCATTTGTATTCCTATACTTGTACATTAAATCATATTTATACATAAGTACCTTTGCTAGGTCATGCCTATGACATCGTGATGTTGACCTGTATCTCACTGACTTTTATTCTCGATTACTCTAGGTTTCATATCACAGTCCATTGAGTCCTAAGCCAGACCCTTTTTTCAAGAGTTATTATTTCATGGTGTCCTCTAATCTGTCTGGTGGTTCAATTCCTGCTTCATTTAACTCTGTTTGCATTGGGTCTTTCACCATAATTGGCTGTTCCCTTGTTCTAGCTCCTGGAAGACACTTTCATCCCTGCTTTGTGTCCCAGTGCAGCACAAGCCTTGTGATAATTTAGGGCTTTACATCACAGAATCTGCCTAATCCTAGCTTCCTGGTTTTTCTCAGAATTTCCCCATCCTTCATCTTAGTCAGACTTCCCTTCACATGCTCATCAGGGGCCAATTCATTCTCTCACACAATCTCTGACATCATCCCACGACAGTGGCATACCCTCCCTATGTTGGCTAGTAGGTGCCTTCTGGAAATGCTTAGTTATACTCCCCTGAAGCATAGAACCACTTGTCTGTACCATTTCTAATATCCCCGTTTCCCCTTAAGGGAAAAAAAACTGTTTGGAAAGGCTCCACAATACCACTCTCTCTTTTCTGGACTTCCTGGACACGGTACTAATTAAATTAGCTACGTTTCTTTTTTAATTACATTCAAGAGTTCTTGTGATGCTGGTGACTAACGTAAAGAACAATCTTATTAATGCTGAAATTGTATCTAGAGACCACACGTGATTTGTCAAGAACAAATCATGTCAAACCAGCCTGATAGTTTTCTTTGACAGGAGAACAAGCCTTAGGGATGGGGAGTGAGAAATGGTAGACATGATAGATCTTGATTTATCAAAGCTTTTGATACCGTTTTGCATGATCTTCTCATAAACTAGGGAACTACCACCTAAATCGGGGTGGGCAAAAGGGCCTCCGCGGGCCGGATCCGGCCAATCAAGCGGGTGGATCCAGCCTGCAGAGGCCCTGCTTCTCTCCCGCCCCCAGACCAATTAGGATCTGGGGGCAGAGGAGCGCCTGAAGCCACCTCTGCCTGGGGGCAGGGAGCATGCCAAGCCTCCTCCCGCCCTGCCAGGAGCACGTTGTGCTTTGAAGCTCAGCATGCTGCTCACAGGGTGGGGAAGGGGGGAGAGCGGAGGAAGCTTCGTTAGGGTTGCCAGGTGCCCGGTTTTGAACTGGACAGTCCAATATTTGAGTTTTCTGTTCAGGAAACAAATTGAGAAAATATAAATGTCCAGTATTTTCTAAATAAGACGTAATGTCGTGTGTGTCTGGTATCTTTGTTGAAACCATCTGGCAACCCTAGGCTTCGTGCACTCCCCTGCCCCCAGGCCAATCAGGGGAGCTGCATGAAGCTTCCTTCGCCCTGCCCCAGCCCTGCAAGGAGCCCGTGGCACTTCAAAGGGCCATGTGCTCCTCACAGGGCAGGAGGAGGCTTCCTGAGTTCCCCAGCCCCAAGGCCCAGATTGGCCTGGGGGCGAGGGAGTGTAATCATGGTCTGGGGATGGGTTGCCCCACTCCTTCCTGTTTAGGCTCTGCCCTCCTGGGATGGCCTGGCACTATTTCAAAAATTTTTGAAGTGACCCCCAGGCAAAATTATTACCCACCCCTGACCTAGATGGAGCTACTGTAAGGTGGAAAATTGTTCCCAGAGAGTCGTTCTCAGTAGTCAGTCATGCTGGAAAGGTATAATGAGTGGGGTCCTGCAGAGATCCGTTCTGGATCCAGGTCTGTTCGTATTTTCCTCAGTGATTTAGAGAGCACACTTGTAAATTTTGCGAATGATACCAAGCTGGGAGGAGTTGCAACTGATTTGGAGAACAGATTAAAATTCAGAATTAACTAGATAAATAGTCTGAAATAATTAGAATGAAATTCAATGAGTACTGTAAGGGAGGATTGAAAAAATTGGGTTTGTTTAATCTGCCAAAGAGAAGACTTGGAGGGTGTTAGACCTGGAGGAGGGTTCCCCCTAAAGGATGAGGGAACAGGCGTATATCTGCCTGGTATCTGCCAGTATCTAACACAGTGTTGGTATAATACCCTAAATACTCTTTATTGCTTACAAAATGAACTTCACTCACTCCATGTTCATACCCAAAGCATACTACACCAGAATCCATAGTCAAAAATCCTGATTTCTGGCCGAGGTTCACTTTAATCACAAGGTTCATGAGGTTTTCAAATAGCATAGCATATCCAAAAAGAGCTCTAGATCAATAAACTACATCAGATTGCAAATATGTGAAGCCTCCATTTATAAACCACTTCATGACATCATTAATCTTGTGTGTCTGTTGCCTGGACTTTTTACCAACAGAATTCCAATGAGACAATTCTGAGTGGGCCGCCGTGGTCCAAGGCATGCCATTTTCTTCAAATCTGACACATTTTTATAGCAGTCCAGCTGATGTTATTTCTTGGATTCTTCATATTTCTTCATGGACATCAATTATTTTGTACAAATAGCTCTTGACTGCTTGAAATCTTAAATTCTCACTTCTGTTGCCAACATGCAGTATACATATTTATGTCAAACAAACTAGTCTAAATGTCAACATTTAGACATAGTACCACAATAGGCTCCTTGGTCTATAACACATATTTTCTGGAATATATGGGTATACAGATTTACATAACCCAACAAGGGGACATAAGTTTTCAAGTACATAAAAGGGTATTAAAAGGAAGAAGGAGAAAAATATTCTCTTTAAACTGTGATGATTGGACAAAAAGGAATGAGCTTAAATTACAGCAAGGGAGATTTAGGTTGGACATTAGAAAAAACTTCCTAACAAGCAGAGTGTTAACTACTGGAATAAATTGCCTAGGAAGGTTGTGGAGTCTCCATCACTGGAGACTTTTAAGAACAGGTTAGGCAAACCTCTGTCAGATTTTTTAAAAAAATAGTCCTTCCTTGACTGCTGGGGACTAGATAACCTCCCGAGATCCCTTCCAGTCCTATGATTCTATGCTTTTTCAAGAAGCTGATTTTCAAATAGCATAGATAACATTATATGTTTCCATAACATTTATGCTTTATGATATATTTCTGTCCTTCTGTTCTTTCTTTTTTGCCTCTGGCTTTTTTCCTTTCTTATACAATGTGTATTTTCCCAAATGGATCTAGTACAACATTTTGATTATGCTGACAAGAACAGCAACACCTCTGTAGATTGTCCTACAGCAAAGGCATGACAGAATAAATTATAAATAGAGCCACATTCCATGGTTTCTGCGTATGCAGTACTTCGCTTCCTCTCTCCATAGGATAAACTCTGTGGCAAACAGCTTCCTCACATGGCATGTCAAGATCTGAAACAGATGCTGACGTAACTGATGCAGTTGTTATCTTGCCTGCCAGAACCTAGAAGCTGAACCCATGTAGCAGGAGTACAGCAGTCTCTCTCTGCAAGCCACCAAGTGTTAAGAGACTGTGTGTTGTCTGTGCTTCAAAATATATACTATAAAAGATATGCCTGTTGAGCCACTAAATAGCACTTTACTATACATCTTTAAAGTGATGTACAAAAAAGCCAGTGCACTGTATCAAATCCCCGCAGAGATTAATACAATTTTTAGTTGTGGAATATGGACAGGATGAGCAACTTTGAAGTAATAGTGCTTAGTGGTTTGGTACCTCAATTCCCCATCTGTAAGATGGGGTAACAATACTACCTTTCTGTGCCCTTTGTATTGTCCATTTAGACAGTAAGCTCTTTGGGTCAGAGACTTTTAATGTGTATTTGTACAGACCTTGCATTATAGGGCTTCAGTTTCAGTTGGAGCTTTCAGGCACTGGAAAGAAAAATAAATGATAGTGAATAGGATGTTTGCTGAACTTTACTGATCAGTATCATGGCTTTTTGCCACATCCCAGTTCCTCTTGCCATGTATCCATTGTTTCATTAGACTTTAAGCTCTTTGAGGCAGAGACAGGTTTTCCTGCTGTATGTTAGTAAGGTTCTTGTCTCATGTCTTCTATTCATCCCTTATTAATGTCTGCGAGATACTATGTCTTGGCGCACATATTATTTTTGGTACTGTATGTATTTTAAGAGTTGTACTGCTAAGCACTATACTGTAGCAGCCTACTGATATATCATTTTTAAGCACTGACAAGTGTGTTCAGTGCTAGGCAACGGTTAAGTGAAGCCAGAATCTCAACCCAAGGAGCTAACAATCTAAAGGGCAAAGATAGATCAGATAGAAACACTGGGCGGCAATGAAGAGAATGGATATAACCTACAGCAGAGTTTGTTTTTTAAATTTGTGCATGTTATGGAAAATGGATTTTCAAAAGGGATTTTAATTTAAAAGAACATTCTTCATTTAGAATGTGTGTTTGTGTGTGTGTAATAGCTCCTGTGGTATACTTTCATTGCTATGTCTACATTGGCAAGATTTTGCGCAAATACTTTTAACGCAAGAGTTTTTGCATTAAAGTGTTTGCGCAAGAGAGCGTCTACACTGGCATGTGCTTTTGCGCAAGAGATGTGCTTTTGCGCAAAAGCATCCATGCCAGTGTAGACACTCTCTTGCGCAAGAAAGCTCTGATGGCCATTTTAGCCATCGGGCTTTCTTGCGCAAGAAATTCATGTTGCCTGTCTACACTGGCCTCTTGCGCAAGAACAGTTGTGCAAGAGGGCTTATTCCTGAGCGGGGGAGCATCAGAGTTCTTGCACAAGAAGCACTGATTTCACACATTAGAATGTCAGTGTACTTGCACAAGAACTCCCCACCAGTGTAGACATGCAGCATGTTTTTGCGCAAAAGCAAGTGCTTTTGCACAAAATTATGCCAATGTAGACACAGCCATAGAGTAGCAACCATTTGCCTTTTTTCTTTTTTTACCATTTCAAGCTTCACTGTTACAAATGTGAATTATGCAATTATGTTATGAATTATAAAGGAATAATTTTATTTAATCTCATTGTTCTTTTTAAAGTATATTTCTAAGTCTCCTGTTCAGATGTTAATGTTTAACATAAAAATCTGTTATAGAATATCCCTTAAACTGCCGCATTTTGACTGTTTTAGTAAGAACAGAAATTAAACTACTCCCATGTTATCAACTTTAAATTGGAATACACTTTGGGCTGCATTATCCATTGTTACCAGTTTTATGTCACTGTAACTCCACAAAGGAATTATACTCATCCAAAGCTGGTATAATAGAGGGTAAATCCAAGCCCTTTAAAATTAAAGTTTCAGTAAGGAATGTGGAATAATAAATCCTAGTGATCAAGGTTTCCATGTTATAATTTCACACCAGAATAGAGACAGGTAGCTGCACCTGACATTGATTGATGTCACAGATCTCAGTGCTTGTGAATTTCTGATATTTCTATAATAATTACTACCACAGCTTTAGATCTCAGAGGTTATTAAACCATCCATTTTTTGGCTGTTGTATTTCAGGTGGGATTCCATTTGTCTTGACTGGAGAGTTTTTTCAGCAATCTCAAAAGCCTGCCGCATTTATGATAGCTGGGACAGTCAACTGGCTCTCCAACTTCTCAGTGGGCCTCCTTTTCCCTTTCATTCAGGTATATCCCATGCACAATTAACTGTATGCTGGTTGAATTAAAAGTATATTAGCAAGTGATGTTGAAACTTTGTGAAGTGGAATGAAACCTGCCCCTTCTTTTGATGCATTTCAATGTGCCAGTCGTAAATGCCTATTACGATGAAGCTCTACTTAATGGAAACTGGGGAGGAAAACATGATTATGTTGTGGACTTGTGGACAATAGCATATTTCTGATGAGAAAGAGTGGAGACTTAAAGAGAGCTTTATGCTCCCAAAAAAGAAGGGTGACCTTCAAGCAAATGCTGAACTTGGGTGATAAATGAGGACTTCAGGCTTGATCTGGGGCCCATTAAAGTCAATACCAAGATTCCCATTGACTTCACTTAATTGGGATTTGAATAGAACCAAAGAAATATAGAACAGTAGGGCTAACCTGTTCTTAAACACCTTAAAATCTTAAAAATTTTAAAAATCTTAATCTCCAATGATGGGGTGTCCATAACCTCACTTAGGAACTTATTTCACCGTTTACCGTTCTTTTCCTGTTGTCTAATCTGTTTCACTTGCTGCAGACTAAGCCCATAACTACTTGTCCTACCTTCAGTGGACATAGACAGCAGTATAACAATCCTTTGGGTACTGGAAGACTGTTATAAAGTTCCCCATCCGTCTTCTTTTCTCAAAATTAATCAGGTTTTCTTAACCTTTCTTCATAGATGAAGGTTTCTAAACTTTATATACATTTTTGTGCTCTCATCTGGACTCTCTCCAGTTTGTTTATATCAAGCCTTTTGTCTGTTTTGTCTGGAATATATTTATTGCAATGCTGTATATGTGTAGCACAGTCTCTTCAAACATGGCAAAGGACACTGCTTCTGTTTTCCCACTTTCATACAAGCTGGTGGGCATTAAGGAGTCTCCCACCACTGACAATATTTCAGTCACTTTCTGCAGGGATGCATTTATTGTATACACACAGCTAAATATATCAGAACAGATAAACCAAGTCTTGGCCCCTCCTAAAATCTTTGCCTCAGAGATCTTTTGCTGTTGTCTAAGTAATAGGTTTCTCCACCAGGCCTTTCATCTGGGTGGTGTGGCAAGCCCTCCTTGCCAGGTCATATCCTGAGTCTTCGGTATGGCCAGCTGGAATGCAACTAGTTATTCCCAGGTGGGGGCTAACCCCATCTTATTTACAGGGCATCCCACCTTATAATAATGTGATAAAAGTGGGGTCTACAATTACAAAACCAGAGTAGTGACTACGTAGTTGCCTGTTAACATTTTAAGCAAACACAGAAAATATTTTAGGGGGAAAAAATCAGAAGTTTTTCTCATGTAATTGTTGTCTAGAGAATAGTTCTGAAAAGTCTAAGGCTAATTGGACTAGTCCTTTCTGGGTAATGAGATTTGGAAATAATTGGTGTAATTTGGAATAATTGGAATAATAACACATTTTTTTTAATTTCTGGAAAATTGCTTTTTGTGTCTGCTCAGAAGTGAAAAAATATTTGATGTAAAATGTGTAGTGTTTCTGTTAGACATTTATTCTCAGTAGTATATAGGACATCTTTTACCATCTCATCCTTAGACCTTAGTCCAACCCATGCTTTTCAGCACAATGGGCTACCCATATTCTCCATGCTTGCGAATCAGCTGACATGTGACACAAGTCCTCCCATTTCTAATTAACTTTTCCTTTTTCATTATTCATTGTATACTTTCAAGTCATCCTAGGTCTGTCCCTCTTTCTTGTTGGATTTTATGGTTTCACTATAAGAGCCATAATTGGCGATCGGTTACAATTCCTTTTTTAACACATGCCTTTAGTGTCTTCTCACAAATTATTTGCAAGAGTCCTCACTTTAGCCATTTTTCTGACCTCAAGATTTGTTTTTCTTTCCTCATAGCTTATGTCTAATATTCTCTGGAAGCACTTAGCATGAAAGGCATCTTACTTGTGAGCATCTAGTTTTTTTAAGTTGCCAGGTTTCACTGCCATAGGTTTCTATCGCTACAACGATGGCTGAGTAGACACTTAGTTTTGTATGGAAGAACACAGTATGTTAACTTTTGGTTTTAACCTTTAACTTTTTGTTCCTAAGTTTATCGAAGGCTGTATTTGCTTTGCCAATCCATATTCTAATTTCTTCAGAGTATTTACCATCTTGACTTATCGTACTTCCAAATTGGGAAGGATAGGAGATTCTGGAAAATAGTTGTAAGTCCTCGCACAATTGGAATATTATCAAGTAATGGTACTAGAGTCCTAGAATTTTGTGCAGAAAACAATCTTTGGCTGTGTCTACATTGGTAAGATGTTGCGCAAAAACAACTGCTTTTGCGCAAAATCTTGCCGCCTGTCTACACTGGCCACGAATATTTGTGCAAGAACACTGACGCTCTACTGAATGAAATCAGTGCTTCTTGCGCAAATACTCTGATGCTCCCGCTCAGGGATAAGTCCTTTTGTGCAAATGTTCTTGCGCAAGAGGCCAGTGTAGACATGTAACATCAATTTCTTGCGCAAGAAAGCCCGATGGCTAAAATGGCCATCAGCGCTTTCTTGCGCAAGAGAGCATCTACGCTGGCACGGATGCTTTTGTGCAAAAGCAAATCTTTTGCACAAAGGCACATGCTAGTACAGACGCTCTCTTGCACAAACACTTTTAATGGAAAAACTTTTCCGGTAACAGTATTTGCGCAGAATCATGCCAGTGTAGATGCAGCCCTAGTATTTTCAATTCATATTTTCAGTACAAAAACATTCACAAATAGATCTGGGTATTCCAGAGGGTCTAATACAGAACAAAATACACTTATATATGTATCGGTCAAAGATGGAAAGTATCTGTAATACATATTAAATAGTAATAGAGAGGTAGCCATGTTAGTTTTTCCTTTTGTTTTAGCAAGATCAGACTATATAGCACTTTAAAGACTAACAAGATGGTTTAATAGGTGATGAGCTTTTGTGGGCCAGACCCACTTCCTCAGAGGAAGTGGATCTGGCCCACGAAAGCTCATTCACCTATTAAACCATCTTGTTAGTCTTTAAAGTGCTACATAGTTTTTCCTTTTGTGATACATAATAGAGTTTTTAGAGGAGCAGACATAGGTAATCACCCCTATTTACTGAAGACAAGCATTAGATTAGATTAGATTAAAACTTAAAAAGCTGAAAAAGGTTGACATACCTAAGGCATTTGACATAAAAAAGCTGCAAGATTCCGAACTAAAGAACGTGTACCACACTGATCTTAAAAACAAATTTCAGAGACTATGAAACAAACTATGTAGAGTAATTTTGGGACCATTTAAAAACAGCAGTCATTGAAGCAGCACAAAGGATGATTGATAGAAAAAGATTGATGATTTGACTGTTTCACCAACTAGCACTAGTTAAATTTCTCTGATAATCTAGAAATTGATAGACTCTGACCCAGCTAATCTAATCTTGCATTTAAATACAGGAGGAGAAGGTTTTTAGCCATTTGATTACTAAAATCACCTTCAAAATGTAAACAGAATACAAATATCCTAATCTGAACCTTTTCTCCTTCTTAGAACTGAGTGAATAATTGATGTTTTGGTCTGGGTGGTAAACAGAAAAATTCAGTAAAACAAAATCTGAACTGATTTGGCTTTTGGGTGATTGTGGGGCTGAGTGGTGGGTTGGTTTTTGGTCAATTGTTTTTTATGACCATAACAAAAAACAGGAAAAAATTATCTTCATGGAATGAAAACACATTTTTAGAATGATTCAAAATGATATTTTCTAAATGAAACTGATCAATTTGAAAGTAACTGTAAAAGTGGCTCAATTTGAACATGTTGAAATGAACGTTTTTCACCTTTTTTAAAAACAATTTTCTATGTTCAAGTTGGCCAAAGCTGCATTTTTGGTGAATTTGTTATGCACCAACATTTTTTGCCCTACTCTACAACTCTTGTCATTGACTTCAATAAGAATGCTCACAGGAATAATCCCTAAGAGCTCAATCGAATGTATAATGAAATCAATGGGAGTCTTTTCATTGGCTTCACTAGGCATTGGATCAATCTGTATTTCTAAAGTAAGGTGTAAGTGCTTTGCGCTCACCTAACTGTACTCCTGATAAAGTCACAGAAACTCCCCTGAGCTTCTATGGAGTTAGGCTATTGCTCTTAAATTTTGAAACTGTGTACATTTGTCAGGGCAATTTTCTCCTAAAAGTCAGGGAGGGTTTTTTTTCAGATTTTTCTTGTAGGAATAGACAACGTACTCCATGCATGTACTCTCATTTCTACTTCCTGCGCTCCCACTTGGAGACTGCTCTTCTGTCAGCCAAATCTGAACTGTGTGGCTCAAGCACATCTCTCCTGTTATGTAATCCATTACTTTCTTTGCTAGATTGTATTATATGTATTCTGTGTTTCTACTAGTACCTCATCATAGGTCACTCACTGAGTGTTGACTGTTTTTAAAAAGGCACTAGGCTAAAAATTGATTACCTTTCATTTTTATCTATATACTAACATTTATCTAATATTGTCCTTGTAAATACATTATTTAGATGAAAAAAAAATCTACTTCTAAGAACTTTTAATGACAAAAATACATCTTTAGTTGCATTGAAAAAAGAGTGTGCTGCAGTGTGTTTGTTTTTTGTTTTTAGAACTTTCTTACCATTAGAAATCAGAGGCATATACATGAAAACAGATTTACTCAGGTTTTGACTTTCTTCTGGGATTATTCATGAGATCAACTATTAATGTCATCCTCATTCAAAAAGTAGAAGTTGCACATTTAAGAATGGCTTCCTAAACTTTATCTTCATCCAGCTCCTTCAGTGCACATCTGAGTACTGCATTATAATCATATAATTTCAAAACAAAAAAGTGTAGCTCCCTCTTTGTTACACAAACGTTATGGATTAGCTACCCATTTCTAAATAACATCCACTTTTAAAACATTTTTCTCTTGCTGTATTCTGCTACAATGAAAAAACTGGACTATGTTATACTCTAAGAATTTTTATTTTCTACTTCAGGAGTCTGCAACTTGAGGATCTTTTAACATGTCCTTGCAGTCCTTTTCTACTGACAGATGGCAAAACTCTGTTTATCTCCTCACATTTTTGTTTGTGGGGCCAGCTGTTCAGATTGAGCTGCCAGGTTTAAGTGTATATAGTATTTGTAACAAGAAAATTAAGAAGCAAAGTAATAATACCTCTTAAATAACAGAAGTCAAAACATGCACTGTTTTACACCTTGAATTTATTAACTTAAAATATATTATGGGAGTTGTAACTTTATCACGTGTGGTCTTCTGTCTCTCTCTCTCTCTCACTCACACGATAAAAATTATATTTCTCAGTTTGGAGGCATTTCAAACTCCTCTTCATCACTTAAGGCTTGGTCATGAGGTCTGCTCAGAGGTGTTCCGTGCTCTCTACACCCACTGATTTAATTGGCCATTGAATACATGCCATAGTTCATAGGACTGGGCCCTGAAAAGACAAAAGACAGATCTTGGTGAGAGAAATGACTCAGTAGATCAGATTTAGAAAATGAGTTACCCAGATGTTGCCACCCCTTCTTCCAGAATGTCCCAGTTCTTCTCTGTATGCTAAAATTTTGGTGGTTTTAATGCTCTGGGTTTTATAGGCCAAATCCCAAAGTGCTTTACTGAAGCAAAATATCCATCAAATGAACAGGCACTTCAGGGTTGGTTCCTCTTTCCTAATGTATATATTTTTTCATGTGGATCCTTGTACCTGGAAAGGTTAAAGCACTCATCCCTGCTTCTGCCCTGCACTAGAATTTTGACAGTGTTGGGTAGTGTCTTTTGAAAAAGTATCTTGTGAGTTTGAAGGGCATATATAAATAATACACTGGTGAATACAGCTCTTTGAGATCTAAAATCTTTATCTCCAGGTCATCCAAGCCCAATGGGCTCACTGCTCAAAAGCATCAGTGTCAGGTTAATATCCATAATTTTTCAGAGTTTTGGAAAGTTCTCATAATTTTTATTCATTTTCAAGAAGGCATGTTGTCAGAAATGGGAATATTAATAAATCTATAAGCTAGATCTTAGCTCATTCTAAGGAATCTGTCAGGTTGGCATGTTGAACTCAGTCATGTCTCTCTTCTTTTGTGTAGCAAGTCCAAATGTTTGCTGAAGGGTCAGTTTTGGGAAATGAATAAGATCTGAAAAGGATCACTTTGTGATTTTTCTTTTCTGGATAAATAATGAGTTTGAAAGTAATATCCAGAATGATGTCAACAAGTATTGCTAAAACTACAAAATGATTTCACTTGTGTAGTGCCCTTTATGTTCTTTACCCAGACATTTAAGTAATCAGTCAATGATTATTATTGTTTTCTGAAAGCATATTTGTAACAAGCATCTGCAAATACCCCATGCAAATAAAATTTTCAAACTCCTTCATGTGCCCATCTAATCAAGGAACAGAGATTATACCATACATCTTATGTAATCAAACACAACCAGCCAATACAGCTGGAATTTTAGACTGGGATTTTCAAAAGTGCTCACTATTGACTGAACTCTGTTCCTATTAAACTCAGTGGAAGTCACTGGTGAAATTCCCAATGACCAATATTCTTGTAGAGTTTAGCCATCACTGAGCTTTTTTGAAAATCCCATCCTTAAGGATTAAGCCTGGTTAGGATCAGAGGCTAGTGCCCACCAGCTCTTCTGGAGGAATAGGAGAGTTTATGTTGTTTCATACTTGTTTGCACTTGGAATGTTTCAAAAGGAGTAGGACTGTAAGTGGCTAGCCAGAGGGCTAAGTCTCTGCAACACAGAAGATGTTAAAGGGTGGGCAGACCAGTGGATGAGTTGATGGAAAACCGGTGAATGGCTGCTGCTTTGGCAGACTAACAATATTCTGCAGTATCTTGAATGAATTTTATTAAATTAATGCCTTTTGAGTCCATTGTATTAAAAATGAAATTGGGAATCTGTTGTTGTGGATCTGTGTGCATTTCCATGAGCAGGGTGAATAGGAGAACAGCAGGAATGATTAGGCAAATTCATGTTGTATCATCTCCAGAGAGACACCTCCCTCCTCCCAAAAACAAAGGCCTGTACTTGTTCAGAGTGGATTCTCTAGGCTCTAGGTTTGCCAGATGGTTGAAACAAAAATACCGAACACCTTTCCCTCCTCCCCTCCCCCCCCCCTGCAAAAACAGGAAAAAATTCTGTTGAAGGGAAAAAAGGGAGGGGGAGGAGAGACCAAAGTTGTTGAGCAAAAAAAAGAAAAAGAACTCCGAGCCAAAAAAAAATTAAAATAAAACAGCATGTCCCATTTAAGAGTGAGTGCAGGGATAGGAACAGGGGGAGTAGTTGAGCACTAAAACCTAGGGGAAAGCATTGCTTTCCCTAGGTCTTTTGGCCGGCAGCCATTTTGTGCCGGCAGCCTTGGGGAACCAGGTAAGCCTTGTTGGGAGCCAAGGCGGGCTCAGGGAGGGAGGCCAGACACTGAGTATTTGTAGGGTTGCCAGGTGCCCAGGATTTTTGCCTCCTGGCCAGGGGAAAATTCAGAAAACACCGGACATCTCAGGTGTCCGGTATTCTCTGAATTTTTTTTTTTTACCAGACAGGAGCTAAAAATACCAGACTATCCAGGTGAATACTGGACACCTGGCAACCCTACTAGGCACTAATAGACAAAGCAAGGATTTGGGATAAATAACCTGGTTTTAAATTGGCATAGGGCCTTCTTCCTGGTTTAGCAGAAGACTGAACTTGTTAGAATCCATGTTAGGATTGGGATTCGTTCCAGTAAACTTATTGGCATGTGTGCAGGTTCTTTTATTGCTTTTAATATATTTTCTCTGTAATGCTTGTTACCTTATGCAAGACTACTTTATTCTTAAACTAATAGACTTTATAGCCAGAAGATACTATCATGATCATCCAGTCTGATCTCCTGAACATTGCAGGCCATAGAACCTCACCCAGCCACTCCCATACTAGTAAAAACAGGGTGGTACTTACAATGTAGCAGTTACACTTGTTAATTCTCTCTCAAGAAAAGCAAGCAGGTATCCAGGGGCAACCTGTCTGTAATGAGAAATGCATAGTATAGACTGAGAACTGTGCAACCTGAAAATACCCTGGTCATAAGGAGGAGAGATGTGGGTCTCTATTTAATAGGTTCGGAGGTAGAATCCTGAGATTGGATGCATTAGCTGGACCACTGAAGGGAAATACAAGTACAGTTGCCCTGAACTGTGATAGCTTTGCTGCCAGGGGACACTTTGTTAAGAAAGTGCCATAACATATTTGGGGTTTTTGGGAGGAAAAGGGAGACAGTGCAGTTCAGTTAAGTAGAAAAAAAATTGAAATGGGGTCATATTAGGTTCCTAATATACTTTGGTCACGGAACATTACAAATGTGCAAGGTGGCCAGATCTCCAACTATTAATAAAAAGAGATTTTTTTCCTCAGGCTATTTTATGTTTCAGAGTAAAAGGAACAGTATGAAAGATGCTCATTGCTTTTTATCCTTGCATAGTTCCATGGTTTTTAGCTGAGAGAACACCTCTTACTATTTATTACATTTGCTAAGGTCAGCTAGGATGATGCTCTCGCAGTCATTATTGACATTACAATCTCTGATCCAGAGAAAAGAGACTTTCTTTGTGCTGTCTTTGGAAATCTGCTAGGAGGCCTGTGTTTGGTGATCCTCAAGGCAGGATGCCAGGTATATTAATTTGTTTATCTTCTTCTTGAATGTTTTTAGTTTATCTCTTTGTTCATTCTTGATGAACTGACTGCTAATATCATTTTGATGGTTCCAGTAATGATTTATGAGGTTAATACAATTCCCTGGTGGTGTCCTCAAAAGCACTGAACATTGGCCTAACTGCTCCTCCAGGGTATTAGTGGAGCAGAATTATAACAATGAGCACTTTGGAACGCCCACGGGTCTCTCTTTTTAAATATTTAGGTAACCAATGCCTCCAGTAGTAGGCACTTTATAAATTGAGCTGCATCTTCACTAGCAGTTTCCCATCCAACAACAAATCCAGACTCACCTTGCTGAACTTGTGGTATCTAACAAGATTTTCGAATTTTCTACTAATTCAGTTGCATTACCTTTAACAGAATTACACCGACAGAGCAATTGTCCCCATATTATTTTAGCCAATGGAATTTGCAGAGGACAAGACAAAATAGAATGAAACCTATTTTTATGTGTATCTAATTCTTAGTGAGGGATCTTCTCCTACAGTGTTTGAATATCCTGAATCTATTCATCTATGAGATTAAATTACATTTCATGCTACTAGGCCTGGAATTAGAGTGCCACGTTCAGTACTATGCACAAGCTTGCTTTTTAGTCATTAGATTCTGAGTATCACATGAGTCCTGCAGTCTACTTAAAAGCTAAATTCCCAGAAATAGATGTAAATAGCTTACTTTTAATATTTAAATTGGGAGCAAAAACAAGTACATTTCTATAGAGAACATAAAAAAGAAAAATTGAGACCCTTCATTGTGTTATGTATACTTTCTTTCAAGTAATGTAGTTTTGATCTAGAGTCTGTCTTCTAAGCTTTCCAAAGTTAAGCTAATCAGAGCTAGTTATGTAACTTAAGCTTGCTGACTGGTTCTCTAATACTTAGAGCCCATCAAATCGGATGCTTTATCTTTCATCCTTTGGAAGATGCAAAAATGAACCATTTACTGTGTAACAGGTACAACAATAAATATATAAGATCCAGCAAAATGTTAGCGCTCTGGGTTCTTTGGCTAGTACTGGGTGCAGCCAATTCTTTGGCTTCTCTTCTGAAGTTATTGACAAGGATTCCTCAAGGAATGTAGATGCCAATCTCCTAGGAACCAGACAGAGGCCACCAAATTATCTATCATAAGCGACTAAAGAGCCATTAACAACTTTCAGTCATTTCTTATACCATAGGCTGGATTCAGAGGCTTAGAAACAGAAATTGAAGGCTGTATAGCTAGGTCACCTACCCTAGTCATTCTTAATTTTTCCATAACAGAATTTCCCCGTCAGCTTGCCAGTACCTTCTTCTCCTTCAGCTATATGAAATGGTCATGCTGTTTGTGAAACCCCTTGACAAGTGTTGACTATGTCTCTGGGGTCATACCGCCAAGGCTGAGTCTGACCTAAGTTGTTCAGTCGTTTAAATATGGTTTGATGGAAAACTCTGTGCTTTTGAGTTTCTTGATGCTTATCCATAATAGAATGGTGCACAGAAATCAACCATTTATATTAGCCTATCAGCATAAGAACATACATAAGAACATAACATAAGAATGGCCATACTGGGTCAGACCAAAGGTCCATCTAGCCCAGTATCCTGTCTGCCAACAGTGGCCAGCATCAGGTGCCCCAGAGAGGGTGGACCGAAGACAATGATCAAGCAATTTGTCTCCTGCCATCCCTCTCCAGCCTCTGACGGACAGAGGCCAAGGACACCATTTTATCCCCTGGCTAATAGCCTTTTATGGATCTAACCTCCATGAAATTATCTAGCTTCTCTTTAAACTCTATTATAGTCCTAGCCTTCACAGCCTCCTCTGGCAAGGAGTTCCACAGGTTGACTACACGCTATCTTTATCAAACAAGGGTTTACTTCAGAAACACTAGCAAATCTTCTATTCTAGCAGAGCTAAGGAATACAGCTCTCAAAATTGTTACCAGTCAACCAAAATATAGACAATAAAGCAGAGAAGAAACAGGAAAAAGTAGTACAAACATTTCAGTTTATACTGTGTCTTAAAGTCAATTTGTAGCCAGTGAAGTAAAAGGCAGCAAAAACAAACTTTTATTTTCATCATTAATTTTTCCTTTAGTGTTCATTATTTAAAATTTAACTAAACTCTGATTTTTTTAATTTAATGTGAAAATTGGCAGTGTTACAGAAATTTCTTTTTGTAGGAGAGTGAGTACAGTGCGACAACACAGAACTCTTTGTGCCTTCATTGAGAACTCATATCTGTGTAAGCTTTACTGGATCTAGGATAGTGGCTGTACTAATTTATGCTTGTTTCTTTCCCCAAGTAATGTTAAAAACAGAGATAAGCTATAGAGACAAGCAAGACTTGGTGACTTTTCTCCAGGAATGTTCTGATATTCTTGTGTGTTCGGTGCCTGTTTTCAAAAAGATGATTGCTCTGTATTACCTATGTTTAATCATGACTTTGCCATAATATGACAAAGTCAAAATGCAGAGAGATGGAGGAAGCAGCAAAATTGGTAGAATGATTGCCCCTTGAAAAGTGTGGTGGACCTACACAGAAATTTCTTAGGTGGCAATTGTACCCCCATCAGTGTAATTTAGTGGCAGCATTTAACTCTTAAAATACTGAGACTGGTTCCCTTCCAGCTCTTACTCCCCCAGTTAAATAGAACACCCACCACAGCTGCCAAACAGAGTGCCAGAACCTAATATTTGCCACCCTACAGAGACCACTTTGCTACCCCATTAGCTTCTCCACTAGCTCTTCTGCAAGGCTATGTCTACACTGGTGGTATCTTGCGCAAGGGTTCTTGTGCAAGAAGTCTTGCGCAAGAACGCATCCACACTGCCATGTGCGAGATATGCTTTTGCTCAAGAGCGTCCATGGCAGTGTGGATGCTCTCTTGCGCAGGAAAGCTCTGACAGCCATTTTAGCTATAGGGCTTTCTTGCTCAAGAAACCCCTGCCGCACATCCACACTGCCCTCTTGCGCGACAGCTTACACTTGTAAGAAAAGAGCATAGCTCTTGCGCAAGAAGCCCTCACTTACGGCGCCGTACTGTAAATCTTCTTGCACAAGAGCAGGTGAGCAGTGTGGATGCTCTGCAGGTTCTTACTCAAGAACCTGTCAATGTAGACATAGCCCAAGTGTCCATATCGGTTCCTCTTCCCAGTTGCCTCATCACATAACCTGTTCCCCTCCTGCATGAGCATCAGGCAGTAGAAACCTGTTAGGTGTTGGCTTGGAGATGGAGAAAGGGGATTCCTGAAGCAGAGGGGCAAGTCAGAACTCCTCAATCAAACAATTCCTAAGCCATAGGCTGCAAACTAGAATGAGAATTCCACACAGTAACTCTACTGTGGGAAAACGGTTTGTTCTTATAATGAGGCTCTATATAAGTGCTAACATGCTCAGGAATAACAAGGTTTTTGTTATAAGACCGTTACAGGATCACTTGGGAATAGTGACCATAATATAATAACATTCAACATTCCTGTGGTGGGAAGAACACCTTAGCAGTCCAGCACCCTGGCATTTAATTTCAAAAAGGGGAATTACACAAAAATGAGGAGGTTAGTTAAACAGAAATTAAAAGGCACAGTGACTAGAGCCAAAATCCCTGCAAGCTGCATGGAAACTTTTTAAAGACACCATAATAGAGGCCCAACTTAAATGTACACCCCAAATTAAAAAACATAGCAAGAGACCTAAAACAGTGTCATGGTGGCTTAACCACCATGTAAAAGAAGCAGTGAGGGACAAAAAGGTATCTTTTAAGAAGTGGAAGTCCAATCCTAGTGAGATAAATAAAAAGGAACATAAACACTGTCAAATCAAATGTAAAAATGTAATAAGAAAAGCAAAAAAAGATTTTGAGGAACAGCTAGCCAAAAACTCAAAAAGAAATAATAAAATGTTTTTTAAGTACATTAGAAGCAGGAAACCTGCTAAAAAACCTGTGGGTCCCCTAGATGATCGAGCTATAAAAGGAGCAATCAAGGACGATAAAGCCATTGCGGAGAAACTAAATGATTTCTTTGCTTCAGTCTTCACAGCTGAGGACGTTGGGGAGATTCCCGAATCTGCACTGTCCTTTGTGGGTGATGAATCTGAGGAACTGTCCTGGATTGAAGTGTCATTAGAGGAGGTTTTGGAACAAATAGAAAAAATTAATGTTAACAAATCTACGGGACCGGATGGCATTCATCCAAGGGTTCTAAAAGAACTCAAATGGGAAATTGCTAAGCTAGTATCTGTAGTTTGTAACCTATCCTTTAAATCGGCTTCCGTACCTAATGACTGGAAGGTAGCCAACGTGACACCAATATTAAAAAGGGCTCTAGAGGCGATCCTGGCAATTACAGACCAGTAAGTCTAACTTCAGTACCGGGCAAATTAGTCGAAACAATAGTAAAGAATAAAATTGTGAAGCATGTAGAAGAACAGAATTTGTTGGACAAAAGTCAACATGGTTTCTGTAAAGGGAAATCCTGTCTTACTAATCTATTAGAGTTCTTTGAAGGGGTTAACAAGCATGCAGATAAGGGGGATCCAGTAGATATAGTATACTTGGATTTTCAGAAAGCCTTTGACAAGGTCCCTCACCAAAGGCTTTTGTGTAAATTACATGGCCATGGGATAAGAGGAAAGGTCCTTTCTTGGATTGAGAACTGGTTAAAAGTCAGGAAACAAAGGGTAGGAATAAATGGTAAATTTTCAGATTGGAGAGGGGTAAATAGTGGTGTTCCCCAAGGGTCAGTCCTGGGACCAATCCTTTTCAACTTATTCATAAATGATCTGGAGAAAGGGGTAAGCAGTGAGGTAGTAAAGTTTGCGGATGTTACCAAACTGTTTAGGATAGCCAAGACAGAAGGAGACTGTGAGGGACTCCAAGAAAATCTCACCAAACTCAGTGATTGGGCAACAAAATGGCAAATGAAATTTAATGTGGATAAGTGTAAAGTAATGCACATCGGGAAAAATAACCCCAACTATACGTACAGTATGATGGGGGCTAATTTGGCTACGACAAATCAGGAAAGGGATCTTGGAGTTATCATGGACAGTTCTCTGAAAACTTCCATGCAGTGTGCAACGGCAGTCAAAAAGGCAAATAGGATGCTAGGAATTATTAGGAAAGGGATAGAAAATAAGACCCAGAATATCTTACTGCCCCTGTATAAAACTATGGTACGCCCACATCTGGAATACTGTGTACAGATGTGGTGGTCTCACCTCAAAAAAGATATTTTGGCCTTGGAAAGGGTTCAGAAAAGGGCAACTAAAATGATTAGGGGTTTGGAACAGGTCCCATATGAGGAGAGGTTAAAGAGACTGGGACTTTTCAGTTTAGAAAAAAGGAGACTGAGGGGGGATATGATAGAGGTCTATAAAATCATGAGTGGTGTGGAGAGGGCCGATAAAGAAAAGTTATTTATTAGTTCCCTAAATAGAAGAACTAGAGGTCACCAAATGAAATTAATGGGTAGCAGGTTTAAAACGAATAAAAGAAAGTTCTTCTTCACACAGCGTGTAGTCAACCTGTGGAACTCCTTGCCAGAGGAGGCTGTGAAGGTTAGGACTATAATAGAGTTAAGAGAAGCTAGATAATTTCATGGAGGTTAGGTCCATAAAAGGCTATTAGCCAGGGGATAAAATGGTGTCCTTGGCCTCTGTTTGTCAGAGGCTGGAGAGAGATGGCAGGAGACAAATCGCTTGATCATTGTCTTCGGTCCACCCTCTCTGGGGCACCTGATGCTGGCCACTGTTGGTAGACAGGATACTGGGCTAGAAGGACCCTTGGTCTGACCCATTACGGCCGTTCTTATGTTCTAAGATCACAGGAAACTGGTGAACCAAAAGCAAAGTTGAACGACTTTGGGCCATTCAGTGAGTGGCAGGAACTTTCCTTCCACCTTTCTGGCTTTGTGTACGTTTCTAGCCTCAGTGATGGCTCTTAAGTTCCCCCTTCCTTTCTTTTCCCTTGTATAGACCTGGCCTGAGTCTTCTACACCCAGAAGGTCGGTTTAAGGTATGTGACTCCAGCTACGTTAACAAGATAGATGGAATCAACATACCTTAAGCTGAGCTTTGTTCCTCATGGTCTAGATGGATCTTTGCACAGTAAGAACTTCCCGTGCCATGAAGTGCTAGTCATTCTATTCTTCCTGCCTGCTGTTAAGATGCAGTAAGGCTTTGCTATGTGTTTGATTCCCTCCCCCCCCCCCCCCAGTTCCCTTTTCAGCCCGTGTGTGTGTCTTCATTTCTCCTGGTGAAGTGGCACTTCCACATCATTATACAATTCATTAGCGCCCTGCATGCATCTCCATATTATTGCTGCCTCATTTTTCTACACTTGAGTCCCTTTTTTAGTCCCTGAGATTCACTTACCTGGTAGGGTTCCTTTGGATTATTTCCACAAATGTGTAATGATCCATTTTAAATTTTTTCAGTTATGCTGTACAATAATTTTAATAATGGGGAGTAGTGACAACAAAGTATATTAAAGCTTCTCTACCCAGGATATCATCTTAACCAAGTTATTTTATGCTTTTATAAGTAAGTGTATCTGGTGTTTTTAAAATTGCTATGAATATAGTTGGAGAAATGACAATCTTTTAGAAAAGTAATTAGCACTTCTTCTCGCTTTCTTATGTGAAGGTTAGACAAAGAACAGCTCATTAGGGCTATTCTACTACAGAATAAAATGCTGCATCATGTATTGAAGGGGAAATATGAAATGAATGGAAGTTAGGCATCTAAATGCAATTTATGCCTTTTAGCAGCTCCTCATCATTCCTTCTGGAATATTGCATATAGGTCTGGAGTCCACATTTTTAAAAAGTTATTTAAAATTAGAAAGGGTGCATAAAAGAGCCCCAGAAAAGCCTTACTGTGACGAACTGGTCTTATGAGAGAACTGAAGATAGGAATGTTAGATGTTGATTAATTAAATAATTGTGTAACCACATCAAATTTTAACGGTTACATGGCTATTGGATAGTCCTCTGGGGCGGGGCCAGCACCCAGTGCACCTCTGGCCCTACAGCTGGGGAGCCCCCTGCCACTCCACACTACTGCTGGTCTATCAGAGGCAGCAGCGTGGAATGGTAGCAGTCCCTGTCTGCGGGGGCTCCGAGTTCCATGTGAACAGAGGCTGCACCAGCATCCCATGGAGCAAACCCTCTCCCTCTCCCCCACACTGCTGCCTTTGTGGATCTGGTGCACATGGGGAACCAGTTTTTAAGTTGGCTCCCTCCAGGCACTGGCTCCTCTCCCCTCCCCTGCTGCCAGTGTGGAAGGAACCAAGCAGCTCCATGGAGCTCCCCACATGTATCCGCTTCCATCTACACTCACCCTTTCCTGGTGCCTGATAGAGGCAACACCATGACAAAGGGGGCAAGTGGTTCTGTGGGAGCCGATACACACGGGCAGCTGGCTTGGTAGCTGGCTTCCCATGTGTACCAGCTCCCGCCTGTTCCCCTCACCCTCCACACAGGGGGTAGGTGGCTCTGCGGGTCTGGTGCTCATGGAGAGCTGGCTTAAAAGCTAGCTCCCCACCTCCACCAGATCCACGGAGCCATCTACCCACTCCCCTGTGCATTAAAGTTGGCTCCCCATGCACCTAAAAGCTGGCTCCACAGGGGCACTGGATCCCACCTTCCTCCCTCTTGCTGCCTCTATATCAGAGGGGGAAGTGTGTGTAGTCGATAAGCTTGGGCTTATTGGTTAATCCTATCAATTAATCTTTCAGTCAATTGCAAATTGACATCCCTACTTAATGAACTAACTTTTTAAATGTATCTGTATTTGGTGCTGGTGCAACTACTACTCAGTACTCTGTGCAGTCCTGGTGCCCACAATTCAACAAGGATATTGATAAATGGGAAAGGATTCAGAGACGAGAAAATGACTAAAGCATGCCTTATAATATAGACTCAATCTACTTAGCTTAAAAGGAAAAGGTTAAGGGCTACCTTGATCAGTTTATCAGTACCTACACGTGGAACATATACTTGGTAATGGTCTCTTCAGTCTAACAGAAAACCATGTTGCAATGGCTGAAAATTGAAGTTAGACAAAGTCAGACTGGAAATAAGTTGTAGATTTTTAATAGAGTGATTAACCATTGGATCAGTTTACCACGGGTGATGAT
Source organism: Pelodiscus sinensis (assembly GCF_049634645.1). Lineage (NCBI taxonomy): Eukaryota > Metazoa > Chordata > Testudines > Trionychidae > Pelodiscus > Pelodiscus sinensis. Next base: position 110,236,234 of record NC_134715.1, read on the forward strand.
AGAGTCTCCATCACTGGCTATTTTTAGATCAAGATTGGATGTTTTTCTAAAAGAATGCCAGATGGCATTCACTCAAGAGCTCTGAAAGAACTCAGATGTGACATTGAGTAACTATTAACTGTGGTTTGTAACCTATCCTTTTAAATCAACTTCTGTACCTAATGACGAAAATAGTTAACATGATGCCAGTGTTTAAAAAGGACTCTAGTGGTGATCCAGGTAATTACAGACCAGTAAGTCTAACTTCAGTAATAAGCAAATTAGTTGAAACTATAGTAAAGAATAAAATTGTCAGACACATTGATGAACATAATTTGTTGGGGGGAAGTCAGCATGGTTTTGGTAAAGGGAAATCTGCCTTATTAATCTACTAGAGTTCTTTGAGGGCAACAAACATGGACAAGGGCGATCCAGTAGATATAGTATACTTAGATTTCCATGAAGCCTTTGACAAGGTCTTTCACCAAAGGCACTTAAGTAAAATAAGTTGCCATGGGATAAAAGGGAAGATCCTTTCATAGACTGATAACTGGATAAACAACAGGAAACAAAGGGTTAGAATAAGTGGTAAATTTTCAGAGTGGACAGAGGTAACTAGTGGTGTCCCCCAAGGGTCTGTTCTCGGACCCCATCTTATTATTTATAAGTGATCTAGAGAAAGGGGTAAACAGTGAAGTGGCAAAATTTGCAGATGATACCAATCTGCTCAAGATAGTTAAGACTATCTTGTGAATAGTGTCAAAAAGATGTCACCAAACTAAGTGATTGGGCAACAAAATGGCAAATGAAATTTAATGTTGATAAATGTAAAGTAATGCACATTGGAAAAAATAATCCCAACTATACATACATTATGATGGGGACTAATTTAGCTACAACTTCTCAAAAGAGAGATCTTGGAGTCACTGTGGATAGTTCTCTGAAAACATCCACTAAGTGTGAAGTGGCAGTCAAAGTATATAGAATGTTAGGAATAATTTAAAAAGGAATAGAAAATAAGACAAAGAATACGTTATTGCCTCTATATAAAAGCATGTTACACCCACATCTTGAATACTGCGTACAGACGTGGTTGCTTCATCTCAAAAAAGGTATATTGGCATTGAAAAAGGTTCAGAAAAGGACAACAAAAATGATTAGGGATTTGGAACAGGTCCCATATAAAGAAAGATTAAAAAGACTTGGACTTTTGAGCTTAGAAAGAGGAGACAAAGGGGGGATATGATAGATGTCTACAGTATCATGACTGGTGTGGAAAAAGTGAATAAGGAAAAGTTATTTACTTATTCCCACAATATAAGAACTAGTGGTCACCAAATGAAATTAATAGGCAGCAGATTTAAAACAAGCAAAGGAAGTTTTTCTTCACTCAGCTCAGTCAACCTGTGGGACTCATTGCCAGACGATACGGTGGAGACTAGCACCTTAACAGGGTTCAAAAAAGAACTAGATTGATTCATGGAGGTTAGGTCCATCAATGGCTTTTAGCCAGGATGTGTAGGAATGGTGTCCCCTTCTGTGTGTGTCTGGAAATGGATAACAGGATCCACGTGATGATTACCTGTTGTGATTCCTCCCTCTGGGTCATCTGGTATTGGCTACTGTCAGCAGACAGGATTCTGGGCTAAATGGATCTTTGGTCTGACCCATTATGGCTGTTTTTGTATACGCCCCACTATGATTCCAAGAGCATATAAGAATCAGATTAGATGATCTGAGTGTTCTGTTTTGGCTTTGGAGTCTATGAATCTGTGAATTTAAATATCAATTGCTGCAGAGTATAGAGGATCTTGGTTATATGTCCTTAATTTTGTTGCTGTAAAATCCAACAGAAATTAAGAAAATGAAGAGAAGGGCAACAGTCCCCAAGTAAAATTCTCTAAACAAGTAATGATGTAATCTGAAAGTGACTATGAAACAATGCTGCTATTCTAGAGATGGCAAATCAGGTACAAATAAAAGAATTCTAAATACTAAGTTTGGATTACATTTCCATGGAAAAGCTCTTAAAAAGCTCACAGTGCAGTTAAAAACAGGTCAACATCACAGAGCAAGAACTTTAAATACTATTTTTTCCAAATAAGATGATTTTAAAAGGCCTATTTCAAAAACTCAAATTTCAACACCTCTACAGAATGAGTTCATTCACTTATTCTGCTGTCTCATTGAGAATACATGCTGCCAAGTGATAGTTTTTATCCCCTTCACAATTACTGTATCACCACTTAGTAACTGAGCCTTACAGCAAAATGGGCTGAATAAGGAATCAATTGACACATTATTAAATGATCTGGCAAGGGACTGTATTCAACTAATTGCACATTTTTCCAGGCTATAGTATTTACAGAATGTAACTTCTTAACCTAAACAGCTGTACATTTTCTTCTTTTTAACAGCTTTAGAACACATTATGTTTTAAAAAAATCTATCCACACATACAAAAAGCATAGCAACATTTATTTTAATACTAGATCTTTTTTCAATTCATTTCACTTTTCTTGATTCAAAAATGAGCTCTTTAATACTTGCTCCATGTGGGCAGAGATGACTTTTGAAAAAGGTAAAAATCAATCACCATACCAATACTTTCTATCTGTGTACCCAATAATAACCCTACACAGACTTGGAACATGTTTGTATCCCTTAGAGAGGGTACATTGACTGCACTGCATTTTCATCCAAATGCATATAAATTACACAGCTGCAAATCAGAATCTAATTCAGGTTTTTCCATTTAGCACGTCTTGGACTTAATGGAGGGAACTGGGAGATACTTGATTTCCCTCAACTGCTGTTCACTGCAGTGGAAGATGGGGGAAGTCAGGAGGGGGCCCTTAAAGCCCACCTTGCCTATATGATGAACAAAGTCCCCTAGTTTTCCATTTTTTTGCTCTTAGCTCTTAATTGCAGAAAATGTAGATCTTTAGACTCCCAGAAACAAACAGGCCTGGCTGGAAATATTGTCCCACAGGAAACCAGACCTTTGATCAAATGAAGTTTTTCATCTAAATTATCTGCTTTTCTCAAAAAATTTCAAGCTTCTGTTAAAAGATTAAAAACCTTAAAAGCGAACTTTTTGGTTTTGTTGTAGTAGGGTTTTCAGCCAAAAAGTTTGGGTTTGGAAAGAGCAGGGGTTTGGTTTTCTGATGAAAAGTCAACATTTCCTGTGAATGGAGAGAAAATATTCTGTCCAAGAACTCCATTTTTCAACACAGTGTAGTGAATATAAGGCAGTGTCTGCTTTATGTTTAAAAGAATTGTGTCAAGTGGGAAAAGATTCTCCTCCTCCCCCAAAATTTTCATTGAGTAGAAAGTACATAAGGAAGTTTTCTGTGCCTTGCCCTCCCATTGTTAAGCCTTCTGCAATTGTGCATGCAAACTACATTGACATGAATCAGCAAGCGTATTGTGGTGAATAAAAAGCTGTAAGATCTATGAAGCCTCAAATCCACAGCAGTGCTGAGTATCGGGGATTCTCATTGAAAACAAGGAGTCAAACAGAGGCTCATGCTCACTTTTTACTCGCCTCTTATTCTTGCAAAGTCTCACTAAGGTCAAACTGAGCAAAAGACCTTGGGATTTGACTCCTGAATAGTTGCAGATAACCAACCAGTGCCTCTTTGGTTTTGGACCATATCTACTGAGAAGCCACTGATATAAATACAATACAAGGAAGGGACATTACAGACATCAGGGATATTACATTACGAAGGGACTCATTCCTATTTAAAAAAAAAAGCACAACTGCCCTATAAAATAAGAGCAGAATATAGGTAATTTCAACAGGATAAGACTCATATTTTATCTACAGAGTGATGGCTGATACAGGAAAGATGTTGATAGATCAGATAGGATAATAATCTGAGTACTTCGCTACTGTATTATCTTTTGCATCACATAATAGTCTCATATGATTTGCCATGATTTTGCTATGCCCAGTGAATTTATTGGTCCATCAAGACCAGTCTCCTCCCTCTGATGGGGCAACTTGTAAGGGTAAGAAGCAGGGCTCAACAGCCCTGAGGCTCACTTCCACTTTGTTTTATAGTCCCTGTGGTTCTAGGTTTCAGACAGCCAGTGGCAGGAGTCTCGAAGATTTTATTTTCCACAATGTATTCCAGGAGAATGGGTTTTTAATCTCTTACCTCTGACGCATCAGTGATGGCCATCAGTATACTGGGATATTGGGTGGTGTGGATCAGGTGGCAACCAGCATTCTCTCTCTCAGGTGCTTGATGGGCTGGTTCTTGCTCACATGTTCTGAGTCTCACTAATCCCCAGATGTGGGGTCAGGAAGGAATTTTCCTCCAGCTCAGTGTTTGGGGGTGGGGGTTGCTTTCCTCTGTGGAATATGGCTGTGCGCAACTTGTCAGGATTATCTGTGTCTATCCAGAGGGAAAAATAAGGGGGTGCACCCAGCTGCACAGCTCCAGCAAGAAGTGGCTGAGCTGTGCCAAAAGCAAGCAGGGAACTATTTAAAGAGCTGTCAGGAACCTGGGTTGCAATAGGACAGTATCTGTAAGAATATAAGTTCCTTTCACTCCTGGGTATATCTCAATTGCCAACCGTTGTAATGGGCCTCAAGCACTAGTGTACCTCCATTCTACCTATTTGCTGCCTGTGGCAAGAGGTGCATTTGTCAAAATGAGTAAATTGTTAGATTTCTGAGTCTGAGCGTGCCTATGCCTGAGTTACCACTGAACCCCAGCCTGCTTAAATATGATGAATCATCCCTGAGCCAGAAGGTGTTAGGATTCATCAAAGCCAATTAATTACCCCTGGGTCTTGTAATAGGCAGTCTCCTAGTCAACCAAGATTCAGACAAGCCACAGGCTAAAACCCATCAAGGTAACCCCAAGGCAGGTGTATTGGCTCTTAAAATAATTCTGTCCAATCTCTTCCTCATCACTATCTGGCTGGATGCTCGCTCACTGCCAATAGGTTTGTCTCATTGCTCCTGCTCCAGCTGGCTCTCACTCCTGTTTCTGCTTTAGCCAGGTCTGTTTCCATACTAATCAGCCCCTACTTCATTCTGCCTCAGCCCAGGCTTTGACATATACAAAAGTGCAATCTTATTATATGGTTCCAAATGCTGCAAATTCTAATTCAAAATAACAGTTCTAAAGCTGACAGGACAATTTATGGAGCTATTGTGAAGTTATTTTTCATCGCTATTAAATTAATTTGTTTCTGTCTGTCTATAAGCTTAAAAACCAGATCTGCTTCCTTACAAGAACATTTCCCCTCAATACATGTGTACGTGTTCTTACTATTGCTGGGTTTTGTATGAGCATTTTGCTGCTGGGATTTAATTGATGTTTGAAGAGAAAATTGCTGATGTACTCAGGGGGCCTTAGTCAATATATCAGATGTGCTTTCCAGGTTTCCTTGAGCTAGATGACAAATTAGCTATGGAGACATTGGGATTAGCTAAACTGGTAAATCGGCCACATTATTAAAAATGACAGCATAATAAATCCCTTTTATTAGATTTAGCCTTCACCAGTAAGTGTGTTTTGTTTCTCATCAAATGAAACCAGTGTTTCCTGTTAGCTGATTATCAGAGCACCCATAGCTAGCAGCATGTGTTTCTACTGGTGGTACACATCTGCATATGCCTTGGTGCACATAACAAAATTTATTCTGCACACAGATGGAAAAAATTAGAGGGAACAGTGGCTGACACACATAGGCTATGTCTACACTGGTGGCTCCTTGAGCAAGAACTTCTTGCGCAAGGGTTCTTGCTCAAGAAGCCGTCTCTTACCACACCATACTGTACATCTTCTTGCACAGGAGCAGGTGGGCAGTGTGGATGCACTGCGGATTATTGCAAGTGTAGACATAGCCCCAGTATTTAGCTGATAACTGAATGAGACATAAAATAGTGTTAGGCATAGTACTAACCCACATCCCAAAGAGCTTGCAGTCTAGAATATGGATGTGGGACAACAAATGAGGGCAAGAATACTATAGAGTTGGGGAAAGTCAGGGTTTCCCAAAGATTGATTGATGTTTTCATCAGTCCCTGTACACTTAATAAGTAATGGTAAGAGTGCATGTATGTGTGTGAATAAATATAAATACACACAAATATTTCCTCTTTTTTTTTTTTTAGGCTTCACAGAAAAGGTAAGTTTTTGGGGGGAATTTGAAGGAGGAAAGGGTAGTGGTTTGGACCCGATAGTGAGCTTCACAATGCTTAATCTTAGGCGTGTAGAAGGATCACTGGAACCACACTGATTCACAAGACTAAACTCTCTACACAGTGAATGGGGAGGAATAGATTCCTTATAATCATCATCATCGTCCTTCATGCCCACTGGCGTATAGGGCAGCAAATTCTGTCTGTCTCTGGCCAGCTTCTCAATAGTGCCCCAAGTGTAATTCATCATTTCTGCTTTCACCACTGGCAGTCATACAAGTAAGTCACTGAAAGTGACTCTGGAAGGCCGTCACGCACATTTAAAAAGAAATACTTTTTCTAGGTTGTTAGCCCTGAGCCAAACCCCCAATGCTGGAGGACCGGTGTGCATGCTTAGTCTGGCTCCTCTCCCCTTGACCTTTCCATCTTGGTTGAACCTACCAGGAGCACTAAGCTCCTGCTGGCATAGCTCCTGGGATCATAAGAACATGCAAGCTGCCCTGCCCCGACAAGGCACATGCACAAGGGGCAGATTCCTTATAATGTGATCCACAAAGCCAGCAGGCTACGCAGGAAGCTGCTCAAGGCAGCCAATGGGAAATACTGATAAGAGAGATGATGCTAAGCCCTCAACTTTCTGAAGGAGATAGGCATTTAAGAGCAGGTTTGCAGGGAAGTCTCTCTCTGCTTGTGATATGCAGTAGGGCATAGTGTTGTCAATTAACTGATAAGCAAAAGCTTAGGTTAATGCTATAGTCTGACTACACACATTTCACTCCCCGCCAGTAAATTTTTTATCAGGCTGGCCAGCAGTCTGGCTTGGTCCTGACTTGCATCGGGTCCAGGACCTACCCCTGCTGCAGCTCTGCATTCAAAGTGTATTAGGAGCTGGGTGGGCAGGCAGCCCGGCTCTGTCCTGACTCATGCCACGTGCTATGGCTCTGCATTTAAAGTGTTTTAGGAGCCAGATGTACAGTAAGCCCAGCTCAGTTCCATCTCGCACCCGGTCCAAGAGCTCAGACCCCCATAGACAGGGGCTGCTGCCTCTTTATCAGAGGCTGCGTCACAGGGCGACAGGCAGCCAGACCTCAAGGGGGCTGTTTTTTAAATTGGCTCCCCTTGTGGACCAGCTCCCACCTGGCACCCCATACTGCTGCCTCTGATAGAGAGGCAGCAGTGTGAAGTGGCAGGGGGCTCCTCAGGAATGAGGCTAGAGTGCACTGGCTGCTGGCCCCGCTCCCAGGGACTGTAGAATAGTCTATTAACCAATAAGAATTAATGCTATTACTCAACTATTCAATTAACTGATATTTAATGTCCCTAATTTGCAGTGACGAACCCCCTCGAGTCACTTGGCATAGGTGTCTGAGTCAGCTCTATTAAGAATGAACTAAGCACCTGCCTCGCTCCCCACAAAGCAGCTGGAGGCAGTGCCCACCTTATAACTCTTAGCCAAGTGATTAGAGCAGTAGTCACCAACCAGTAGATTGGGATCTACTGGTAGATCTTGGAGCCTTTGACAGGTGATCCTGACGGTGAGCTGGGAGGCTATCTAGTGCTGGTATTTCATCTGCCCCTCTCAGCATTGCCATGCTGCTCCTGCCCTCTGCCTTGGAGCTGTCCTCCACCTCCAAGGGCCTCTTGCTTGTTGTACAGGGCACAGGAAGAAGAGGAGGGATGCTGATGTCAGGGTTCCCCCTCCTCCAATCCTGTACCTCATCTCCACAGAGCAGAACAGGGATTGGAATGGAGAGAGTTTGTTGGCTGCTTTTGGGAGTGGTGCAGGGTGAGAGTCTCCCTTAGTCCCCTGTACCACCACCCAGAAGCCACCTGTGGTAAGCGGTGCCCAGCTGGAGACAACATTTCAACCCCAGCCCCCATCCTGAACCCCTCCTGCACCACAAACCCCTACCCCCAAACCGCCCTCCAGAGCCTGCACCCTGAACCCCCTCGTGCACCTAAACTCCCTGTCCCAGGTTCAGCTCAGAACCCCTCCCACACTCCAAATCCTTTAGCCCAAGATCAGAATCTGCACTCCCTCCCCTACACCTCTGCCCCCAGTCTGATTAAAAACTTGAGTGAGGATGGGAAGAGGGGGAAGCTGGAGTGAGCAAGGGCGGGGCCTTGGAGCAGGGCCAGGAAGGAGCTAGGGCAAGGGGGGGTTGGGTTTGAGGTAGATCCTGGATTGCACTTAAATTCAACAAGTGATCTCATGCTTTAAAAGGTCAGAGACTACTTGATTAGATCATTCATCTGGGATGTGAGAGACCCAGCCTCACTTCCACCCCCTTAGCAGAGGAGAAATAATTTCCAAAGGGATTTCCCATCACTCAACAAATTGTTCTAACCACTGAACTATGGGCTAGTTTGAGGTAGGGTTCCCACCACCTCACCTGCTGAAGCTGTTCCACTATGGATAAATACATCACTAAGCATGGGAGTCAGGTATAATAGACAGGGGCAAAACGCCAGCTTCACCCCAGAACGCCTACGGTAGGTGCACTGAGGGCAGAGTGTTGCTGCTCCCAAGCAGCCACTCTCCCCATGCTTCAGGCTGGAGAGGATGGAGCCACACACCCTCCTCCTTCCCCATGCTCCGGGGCTGGAGAGGCTGGGGATGCATGCTGCCCATGCATGTGCTTTGGGGCCAGGGAGGTTGGAGCCACATGCCTTCCTCCCTTCTTGTGCCTGGGGCCCAGAAAGCTGGGGCCACATGCACCACTTACCCACCCCATGCTCCAGGGCCAGGGAGGCTGGGGCTGCACACCCTCCTCCCTCCCTGTGCTCTGGGGCTTGGGAGGCTGGGACATGCACGCCCACCCACCCTATTCCCCTCCCTGTGGTTGTGGAGGGATAGGGAGGCACCCATGGGGGGGGTGGGGCCTCATCTGAAGGGGTGGAACTGGGGGGCTTGCCTCCCCCAGCCCTACCTTCATCAACCGTGCATGTCACTAGGCCAGGGAGCATGAGAATGATGTCTAGCAAGGAGAGTAACACTGGAGAGCTGGGAGACTGAGGAGCCCCAATCCTCCTGCTCCACTCAGTATTTGTCTGGAATACAACTTGGGTGCGTCTAGACTGGCAAGATTTTGCTCATAAGCAACTGCTTTTGCGCAAAAACTTGCTAGCTGTCTACACTGGCCGCTTGAATTTGCACAAGAGCACTGACTTTGTAATGTACAAAATCAGTGCTTCTTGCACAAATACTTTCATGCTCCCACTCGGGGAAAAAGCCCTCTTGCGCAAGAATACTTGCACAAGAGGGCCAGTGTAAACAGGGAAGAACTGTTTTACGCAAAAAAGCCCCGATGGCTAAAATGGCGATTGGGGCTTTCTTGCATAAAATCGTATCTAGACTGGCCATGGATGCTTTTTGCACAAAAGCACTTTTTGCGCAAAAGCATCCATGCCAATCTAGACGCGCTTTTGCGGAAATACTTTTAATGGAAAAACTTTTCCGTTAAAAGTATTTCCGCAAAATCATGCCAGTCTAGATGCAGCCCTCATCTTCTAACAACCTCTGTCATAGACAAAAGTGTGTGTGTCTGTGTTAAAGTAATACCTAGTTCCCTCCTGTATTCTTTACTCAGGACTGACTGTCAGATGTCATGGAAAATCTGTAATATTTGTGTAATTAGTTTATTAGATATGAACTGCAATCAACAGCTGAGCTTTACATTTTGCCCTGCTAATAAAAATACGTCAGAGATTTGTTCTGGGTACCCATATTGTTCTGAGTGTATTAAGTTACATAAAAACAGAGAAGAGTGAGATCTTTCAAAGTTCCAGTTGGTATCCCGACCCCACTGATTCAGTGGTTGTTCAATGTTCAGTGTTCCTGGTTTAAAGGAACTGTATCATGCAATACTCAAATACTACAGAAGATTTTGAAAAATTGTGTTATAGACATACAGTCTAAACAGGCTTGTTTAACAAGAGTTATTTAACAGCAGTATAGAAACTCTCGTTTTGATTATGCGCAAGTCCTACAAGCTGGCTAGAATTTTCATGATAAATTATTGAAGTTATCCCTTTTTTTGCACAGTAAAACATTTGCAGTAGTAAAATCTGAAGGATGTAAACGTGGATTGTATTTTATAGCACTTATCTTAGTTAACTCTTGCAACGGTCTCTCTTTCTTATAAGAAAAGTAAATATTGTAACATCTTTTATTATGTAATATACTCCTCGAAATTTAGAAATAGGAAAAAAAATCCAAGTTGATCTTTTTAATCTCAAAACTGTCATTTGGCTGCCTGAGGGCTTTGGCAGATTCCTAATTTTGTGCTCATTTAATTACAAAGGGGTGCTACTAAAAACACTGGCCAGCATTTTCAAACATTGATATGTAAATGCATATTTAGGCACCTAAATAACTAGCCTGATTTTCAGGGATGTGAACAACAGCATGTCCTATTAAAGTCATATTGGTAACTGCTATCACCTGCTTTAGAGTACAATATGCCTCAGGAGCACCTGCACCCCTGATCTGAGCTGTTAAGTAAGAGCCCTGGAAAAGGTTTGAGGAAGCTGTTTATACTCCTCCCTTCCTTGTGAAGTAACTGAAAAATTAGCATGTTTAAACTGGTAATGACTTGCTGTGCTGGCTTGAATTTATTGCTGTCTATTAGGTGAACTTTGTCAAAAAATTGCTCTGGGTTTCTCAAAATAAATGCAGTGCACGTGGGCTGCTGTTCTATAATGATTCATGTACTGTTTCTGTCAAACAAGTCTTAAACATTACTCTTATTCATAAGAGTCTTACCTCTCTAATATCTGAAACACTGGTTTGGTTTGTTTTCTATTCACAGAATGGACTGAAGACATTTTGCTTCCTGGTGTTTGCTGTCATCTGCCTTGCTGGAGCTACTTATCTGTTTTTAGTCCTGCCCGAAACAAAAAATAAGACCATTAATGAAATCAGCCAGGCATTTGCCAAAAGAACTTTAGAAGGACGGGAGATGAGCCAGTTTTCATCAGAAACAAAATCAAGTGAAGAACAAGAACATAACTTCCCTTCTACAGTGGACAATGGTGAAATTAAAAACAGAATAATATAACAATTCAGCGTTCTTTGTAAGGGGAAAAAATACTCACATGCTCTTCTGGCTTCGAAAGCATGTGATAGTTCTAGCAGTTCAGCGTTTGTGTTATTAATACCTCTGTTTATGTGCTTTTTTTCAATTCAGAGGAATATGGGCATAGGGCAAATCAGTGTCAGCTGGGAAGGTTCTGGAGGGAAGCTGATATATGAAGGATCATGACGTCTGATGGGAACAAGATCCCGAGTTTCCAGGAAACCTATGGAATCGATCATCAGGTGGCGGGAGGGGGATAGGATCAGGCACAGAGAAGGGAAGCTGGATTATCAATGGGAATTGGGTAGAGCGATCCTGTGCAAGGACTGGCTGATCAGTGTGCAGATAAATGTAGCAGCTACATGCCCGCTGATACAAGTGGACCTATATGCCAGTGTCAGAGATTGAGTGTCTTGGTGGACATGAAGAGAAGAGGGGGAGAGGCAAGTTCTCTCATCTTTTCCCAATATGCTATTAAAGTTGCACATCAAAATGAAAGGGACACGATCATGGTATTTTTTACATCATTTTTTAAATTTTAGCTGCTGTTCCACCTTTCAAGAACCTCTCTCATTCCCACTGACTTCAGAAGATGGAAACAGCAATTTGTTTCCACAATTACTGACGCACATTCTCCCTCCAACCCACAAATACTGGCTATAGAGCTAGATTTCTGGCATTGGGTTTCTGTTTTTTAAAGCAAATAGCAGTGAAGCATTTCTTCTAAAAACAAAAATTTCATATATTCTGAATTAATAGGGTTATGAGAAAAATTAATGAAATATTGAGTTACCCAGACTTTAACTTTGACAATAGTAATACTTTTAAAAGCATGTTAGCCCTATTTTCAAAAGTGATTTAGGAGCTTAAGTCTTACTAAAGGCCTATGAGACTAATGCACTGAAGTGCCTAAGGACATGTCTTCACTGCCTAAGGACATGTTTTCACATGCTGCAACGGTTCATCTTTTGGCATTCGATTTAGCTAGTCAAATAAAGACCCACTAAATCAAATAGTGAGGACACCCCTGTTGATCAATTGCAAGGAGTAAGGAAAGTCAATGGGAGTGTTTTTCTCATCAACCTCCTACTGTGGGGATGGCACCGAAACTCAGCTTAAAGTACATCGACTCCAGCTATGTTATTTATGTTGCTGGAATTGTGTGTTAAGCCAACTTTCAGCTCTAGTGTAGACCTGCCCTGAGTCAGATTTCAAAATAGGGCATAGACCCTTAACTCTTATGGTGCTTTTAAAAATGTTATCCAATGTTCGTTTAATTTCATAATAGAACAAGAGCAGGGATTTCTGGTCTGTGATGACAACAAGGAGTCCCGTTTGTATGGCACCTGAAACAGATGCATTGATGAAGTTGCATGCAGCCCACAAAAGATTATGCACAAATAAATTAGTTAGCCTTTAAGGTGCCACAGGACTTCTCATTATTTTTGCTAAAATAGATTTAACACAGCTGTCCCTCTAATATTGATTTGTGATGTTTACTCTTCCTGAATCTTAGAGTTTTTAGGCAAGCTATGGCTCTCTTTCATATTTTTCAATTGTTTTCCTTGAATAACTGAAGTACCTAGTTATTATTGGGATAAGCACTTTTGAAATAAAATAACAAAGAGCATCATTTTATATAAAAATAACAAATCCAAAGCACTTAGAGGTCCTGGGATAATTCCTGAGTGAGCATGTGCAATATTTTAGGGTTCCTTGCCTCACAACAGGACCAAGTCTGTGACATCTCTGACAGGTGTCTGTGTAACCCACACACCTAGAATCATAGAATCATAGGACTGGAAGGGACCTTGAGAGGTCATCGAGTCCAGCCCCCCGCCCTCAAGGCAGGACCAAGCTCCACCTACACCATCCCTGACAGATGTCTATCTAACCTGTTCTTAAATATCTCCAGAGAGGGAGATTCCACCACCTCCCTTGGCAATTTATTCCAATATTTGACCACCCTGACAGTTAGGAATTTTTTCCTAATGTCCAATCTAAACCTCCCTTGCTGCACTTTAAGCCCATCACTCCTTGTCCTGCCCTCAGAAACCAAGAGGAACAAATTTCCTCCCTCCTTGTGACACCCTTTTAGATATTTGAAAACCGCTATCATGTCCCCCCTTAATCTTCTTTTTTCCAAACTAAACAAGCCCAGTTCATGAAGCCTGGCTTCATAGGTCATGTTCTCTAGACCTTTAATCATTCTTGTCGCTCTTCTCTGTACCCTTTCCAATTTCTCCACATCTTTCTTGAAATGTGGCGCCCAGAACTGGACACAGTACTCCATCTGAGGCCTAACTAGTACAGAGTAGAGCGGCAGAATGACTTCACGAGTTTTGCTTACAACACACCTGTTGATACAACCTAGAATCATATTTGCTTTTTTTGCAACAGCATCACACTGTTGACTCATATTCAACTTGTGGTCCACTATGACCCCTAGATCCCTTTCCACCATGCTCCTTCCTAGACAGTCGCTTCCCATCTTGTATGTATGGAACTGATTGTTCCTTCCTAAGTGGAGCACTTTGCATTTCTCTTTATTAAACTTCATCCTGTTTACCTCTGACCATTTTTCTAACTTGCTAAGGTCATTTTGAATTATGTCCCTATCCTCCAAAGAAGTTGCAACCCCACCCAGTTTGGTATCATCTGCAAACTTAATAAGCGTACTCTCTATCCCAATATCTACATCACTGATGAAGATATTGAACAGTACGGGTCCCAAAACAGACCCTTGCGGAACTCCACTTGTTATCCTTTTGCAGCAGGATTTAGCACCGTTAACAACAACTCTCTGACTACGGTTATCCAGCCAATTATGCACCCACCTTATGGTGGCCCTATCTAAGTTATATTTGCCTAGTTTATCAATAAGAATATCATGCGAGACCGTATCAAATGCCTTACTAAAGTCTAGGTATATAACATCCACTGCTTCTCCCTTATCCACAAGGCTCGTTATCCTATCAAAGAAAGCTATCAGATTAGTTTGGCATGACTTGTTCTTCACAAACCCATGCTGGCTATTCCCTATCACTTTATTACCTTCCAAGTGTTTGCATATGATTTCCTTAATTACCTGCTCCATTATCTTCCCTGGGACAGACGTTAAACTGACCGGTCTGTAGTTTCCTGGGTTGTTCTTATTCCCCTTTTTATAGATGGGCACAATATTTGCCCTTTTCCAGTCTTCTGGAATCTCCCCTGTCTTCCATGATTTTTCCAAAGATCATAGCTAAAGGCTCAGATACCTTCTCTATCAGCTCCTTGAGTATCCTGGGATGCATTTCATCAGGACCTGGTGACTTGCTTACATCTAACTTTCCTAAGTGATTTTTAACTTGTTCTTTGTGTATCCTATCTTCTAAACTTACCCTCTCTCTGCTTGTATTCACTACGTTAGGCACACCTCCAGACTTCTCGGTGAAGACCAAAACAAAGAAGTCATTGAGCATCTCCGCCATTTCCAAGCTTCCTGTTACTGCTTCTCCCTCCTCACTGAGCAGTGGTCCTACCCTGTCCTTGGTCTTCCTCTTGCTTTTAATGTATTTATAAAAGGTCTTCTTGTTTCCCTTTATGCCTGTAGCTAGTTTGAGCTCATTTTGTGCCTTTGCCTTTCTAATCTTGCCCCTGCATTCCCATGTTGCTTGCCTATATTCATCCTTTGTTATTTGTCCTAGTTTCCATTTTTATATGACTCCTTTTTTATTTTGAGATCATGCAAGATCTCCTTGTTAAGCCAAGCTGGTCTTTTGCCATATTTTCTCTTTCCTACACAGCGGAATTGTTTGCTTTTGGGCCCTTAACAACGTCCCTTTGAAATACTTCCAACTCTCCTCAGTTGTTTTTCCCTTCAGTCTTGCTTCCCATGGGACCTTACCTACAAGTTCTCTGAGCTTATCAAAATCTGCCTTCCTGAAATCCATTACCTCAATTGTGCTGGTCTCCCTTCTACCTTTCCTTAAGATCATGAACTCTATTATTTCATGATCACTGTTCAAGTTCTCAACTAGTTCCTCCCTATTTGTTAAAATCAAATCCAAAACAGCTTCTCCTCTGGTAGCTTTTTCAACCTTCTGAAACAGAAAGTTGTCTCCAATGCAGTCCAGAAACTTATTGGATAGCCTGTGCCCCGCTGTGTTAGTTTCCCAACATATGTCTGGATAGTTGAAGTCCCCCATCACCACCAAATCTTGGGCTTTGGATAGTTTTGTTAATTGTTTAAAATTTACCTAGTGTGGTTCATTGTCCCATGCAGTGGCACCTAGACCACAGCAACAGATACTGCATGGGCTGAGAGTCAACTGGCTTTTAGCTCAAAGGGTTCAAATCTGCCCAGTGGCGGTTACATCTGTCTAACCTGTTCTTAAATATCTCCAGTGATGGAGATTCCACAACCTCCCTGGGCAGTTTATTGCAGTGCTTAACCACCCTGACAATTAGGAAAAGTTTCCTAATGTCCAACCTAAACCTCCCTTGCTACAGTTGTAAGCCCATTGCTTGTCCTATCATCAGAGGCCAAGAAGAACAATTTTCTCTCTCCTCTTTTTAACACTATTTTAGGTACTTGAAAACTGCTATCATGTTACCTCTCAGTCTTCTCTTTTTCATACTAAACAAACCTAGTTCTTTCAGTCTTCCCTCATAGGTCATGTTTTCTAGATCTTTAACCATTTTTGTTGCTCCTCTCTGGATCCTCTCTAATTTCTCCACATCTTTCTCGAAATGTGGTGCCCAGAACTGGACAAAATTCTCCAGTTGAGGCTTAATCAGTACAAAGTAGAGCAGAAGAATTACCTCTCATGTCTTGCTCACAACACTCTTGTTAATGCATCCCAGAATTATGGGGGTTTTTTTGTTTTGTTTTGTTTTTTTGCAACAGTGTCACACTTTTGATTCATATTTAGCTTGTGGTCCACTGAGTACTGTGATCTTTCTGCAGTACTCATTCCTAAACAGTCACTTCCCATTCTGTATATTTGAAAATGATTGTGCATTGCATTTCTCCTTATTAATCTTCATCCTATTTACCATTTCTCCAGTTTGTCCAGATCATTTTGAATTATGACCCTATCCTCCAAAGCACTTGCAACCCCTCCCAGGTTGGTATAATCTGCAGAGTTAAGAAGAGTACTCTCTATGCCAATCAGACCCAGCCAAAGCGCGTGCGGAGCCCAACGCAGCATGCTAAGCTGCACTGCCGTATGGCTTCCAGCCGCGTAGGTAGGGATGAGAGCTGGGCAGCACAGGGCCCTGAATGCATGGGGCCCAAGGTGACTGCCTCGCTCGCCTTGCCCAAAGGCTGGGTCTGATGCCAATATCTAAGATATTGAACAGAACTGGTCCCCAAACTGACCCCTGCAGAATCCCACTTGTTAGGCCCATGACTGTGGACCATTAATAACTACTCTCCGAGAACGGTTATCCAGTCAGTTGTACACCCACCTGTAGCCATTTGGGCTCATGCTGGAGACTGTCTCCAGGACTCTGTGAAGCAGAAGGGTCCCAGAGCTCAGATTGCAACCACAGCTCAAACATCCACTTCCCGGTTAAGCAACCTCTTAGCCCAAGTTCCCTGAGCCAGAGTCAGCTGCCACAAGCCAACTGCAGGTGTCAGTCACAGTTAAATACAAGGCAGAACACATTGTTTAGCATAAGTATTTAACATATATTTCAAGGAACTATTCTAAGTGAGGTGGCCAATAAGGGAAGGAAAAAACAATAATCTATAGTCCCCCCACCTCAACTTTCTCCTTCCCTACATCCTTCCCATCTCTCCATCTCCCATGACTGAAGAGGCGTTAACTTCAATAGATGTTGACTACTTGCACTAAACAATCTCTTCCCCCTTGTATTAGCTGTCATGTTGAGTACATTTCCCAGACTTGTAGAGCTCTGTGTAAACTAAACAATGTTTCTTATCAGTAGAGGTTGATCCATTAAAAGATATTACCTCACCCACCCTGTCTCTCTAATCTTACATTGTGATTGTATGTTCACATACCAGCTATGTATATTAACCATTACTAGAAAATTACCGGAGCGCACTTTTATTGATTGGTGATAGGAAAGGGTGAAGTTCTCCATACCAGATATTATTTCAATATATAATCTGGGTAATGCAAAGGAGAATCAGACTGTTTTTTAATACTAAATATTAAATATTAAATATGCCAGTGGACAGGGGTATATGTGGGGTGAGGGGAGGGACAATGCTTGATGTTAATGCCAGTCCCCTGCTAGTCTCCCTGGGCTGCATCACTTGGAGGCAGGGGCTTAGGGAAAAGACAGAGTAGAGGCAAGGCAGAGATCGTGCAGGGGCAGAGCAGGGATGGGGGAGATGGTGGATGAGGGTTGGGCAGGCATGGGTGGGACCTGGGGCAGAGGGGGCATTGGTTAAGCCCTCCCCCAGGCTAGAGTTGGCAGGGGGAGGAGTCATGTGGGGGCAGTCACGTAGCAGGTGCCCACCTCCTGTGTCCTTCCTCATCATTTGCCCTAGCAGTGGAGAATCATATGCTGAGATTAATCAAATCTTTAGGGAAAAAATACAGAGATGTTTTCTTCAAGAAAGTATTTGGAACTGCATAGCTCTTGTGCTTTGTCTCTCTATTTCCACAAAGGTTCAGAGCAGCTTGAAAGGGGAGCTGGTTTGGTCGGCGACAGCCTGCAGGTACCCTGACCTGCGGATAGAGACCCCTGGGAGTAACTGCTGTTTAGCTGCTTGTAGGGTTCTGGGGAACCCCTGGAGCAGCTGCTGCCATGCGTGGGGCCGGGAAATCTCAGGAACAGCTGCCACCATGTGTGGGAGTGGGGGGCAGGAAGAGAGCCCCACAAGCTGTCTGTGGGCAGCAGACCCAGGCAAGTGGGCTGGAAGAGGTCAATTCTCCAGGTTCTCCCGGGGCAGCTGCCAGGAGGGGAGCCCCAGGAGAGCCCGGATGCCTGATCTCCCCTGGTCTGGCAAATTCCCTTGTTCAGAACCACTCCCATCCCAAGGGTGCCGGACAAGGGAGGTTCAACCTGTACTCCGATTGAGTCAGGTTGTCATAACTGAACTCTTCATAATAACTTAAAATTGATACTTTGTGCTGCTCATCCTCTAGCCACTTGGCATTAATCTCTGATAATGTTGGCATTTGTGTTGGCACCCCGATATCAGTTTTACTGAACTTCTGAAGTACGGTTTAACCCTTCTATAATGGCAAACATTTACTAACAGTCTCATTTTGAACCAAGTATGGTTTTGAACTGTTCTCAAAGTATTGCCTAGCAACATTTTTCCATTCTTAGTCTGCTATAACTAGCAATCAAAGGATGGGATGTAATATTCTTACAAGTTTTCCCTTACTCTTCTATTTGGGTCTATTAAACTGTCTATACTCAAACCTATACATTTGTCAATGAATGTTCTATTTGTGCCATAGTCTGTTTTGCTAAATTCTGAATTAAAAATGGGAAATGCTGAACTGTGTGTTTTTGTTTTAAAGGCAGTATTAAAAATGTGTGATCAGTAGAGCCTGTGTGGATACAAAATTGTGTATCTGCATCACATCTGTTTCCTCAAAAATGGGTCACAGATATCCACATTCATATCCGTGGATTTAAAGGGGATATCTGCAAATTTGCAGGGTTTTAGATATAAAATTTGTATCCACATCCATATCTGCAAAAATGAGGTACGAATATAAAGTGGATAGACACAGATTTGCCGGGCTCTGCTGATCAGTGATTTCTGTATACAATGAGAGTCAGATAATGTATGAGAATGAAACTAGCAAGAGTCTGGCTCTATTTCACTGCTGGCAAATAATGTGAGATTATCCAAAGAGGATAGAAAGTATCAGTACTCAGGTTTTGGTTGTGTAACCCACATGATGTTTTCATGTAATTAATCATTAAAATCTTCTATGTACAATCAGGCCTGGAGAGTCTAAGTTATTTTGCAAACTCCATATTGTTACAATATACTTCTCAAATCGAGATGATGGAGATTTCATTTATTTTAGTCTCTAAGTGTTTTGATTAGAATTAAAGATATAAATCTATGTATAATGGAAGATAACTGTTCAGCAAGTAGGCATGCCACTCTGGTAAGTACAGCTTAGTGCTCTCCTCCCTCCCCCCTCACTGGAGTGAGAGGAATGGAGGTTCATAAGGCATAACAAGAAGGTCCAGCCCATGCAAATTCCTGCTTGGCTCTTGGCTGAAATCAGGAGCAGCTGAGTTAAATCAGAGCTCCTGAGATACAGATTCCAGCTCTTGGATTGGCAAGGACTGAACTGCAGCAGCAAATGCAAAACACAAAGATAAGCAGCCATGCTGTTTCCTTGGCTTACTCTTCCCTCTGACCAGCCAACCAAAAGCTACTTCTGCTGCTGTGTCCCCACTTCACCGCACCACTTGGAAAGGTAATTCATTCCTCCCCTTCCCCAGGCTGGCTACTCTACCAACAATGCAGAGGTGTATTTGTCAGAGCCAATAGCAGGACTAGGAGCTACTGCAGCACTTTTTTCAAATTCACTGAAACAAGCAGGCTCAAGGAGTGTTGGGGAAGAAAGCTCTGTACATGGATCAGAAGATGCTTGCTGCAGTATTTATCATGATCTGCCTTGTCATGGCTCCTTCCCCACTCTGGCATGATAAATGCAGAAGTGGGGGCCAGCAAGTGTACCCCAAAGCCTTATCTACCAGGCTTTGGTATAAAACTTCCCCCCAAGATCTTAAAAACCTAGATCTTGGGAATAAAACTTCCGCTGCCACCACCCAAATGTTGCTAAAGAAACCAGGGGAAAGATCATTTGGGAAATCTTCCCCCTAAACAAAAATCAGGGCACACCATTAACCACTGCCAGGTTAATAAAAGAAAAGAAAGAACTTTTATTATTACAACAATATTCTGGTTGCAAGTATAATGACTAGAGAGAAAGGTAACAAAATATACTCATGGAGAAACTCCATGGGCCTAGAACTTAGTTACAAAGAAAAGCCAAAACATCTTTTAAGCAGTGCCAGATCTCAGATCCCATACCCAATCCATAACACAATAAAACCTAACGAAACTACCTAAACTTTACCCTACTTACAGAAAATGAAGAATGATGTCTTGGAGAGAGAGAGAGAGACATGCTTGTCCCTCTCTGTAGCTGCAGAGAACTCTCCGAGAGACAAAAAGGAGAAAAGAAAAAAACCCAAATTCCTTTGTCCCAGTTTGAAAAGTCCCACCTACATTCCTATTGGTCACTCCACCTGGCTAGGTGTAGTTAACCCCTTAATCCCCAGGCTGCTGGCTAACCCTCATAATCATGACATGCCTCATCCTCACATCTTGATGTTTTACAAAGGCTAGAAGAAGCAAGCCCCCTGTGACACCAGTAGGGATGCTCAGGCTACCCCATGCACATCCACATTAGCCCAGCTTTGAATGTTTCAGTGCTTCACTGTAAGAGCAGCAGAGCAACAGAATGACCACCTGCGATCTTCCCCTGCTGACAAGAAACCAACCTCAGGTGTCACCCAACAAACATTACTTAAAGGATGCTTAAAAACTTTCGCACTTTTCCAACTCTCCAATTTTGGGGGCGAATGGCAATGCCCCAGGATGGCCATCTATTCTTCCATTTAGTGCCACATGTTTGTCAGTCTTTCTTTCGACTATAATGGGCTTTGGATCAGGTTACCAAGTAAGACAATGTAGACTGTTACACACAAAGGCTGATGCCTCATCGGGGTTGCAGTTGCACTTTGCAATTCTTGGACTTTTTTCCAAAACACCTTTTGAGGAGCTGCTGGTCCTCTACATATGCAAATACAAACAAATGCTGCTTTAAGCAGCCAGCCATTTTATAACTGTGTCTGTTGGACTGTTATGTCCTTCTCTTTCAACTGGTAAGTAATCATACGGTCTCGCATGATATTCTTATTGATAAACTAGGCAAATATAACTTAGATAGGGCCACCATAAGGTGGGTGCATAATTGGCTGGATAACCATAGTCAGAGAGTTGTTGTTAACGGTGCTAAATCCTGCTAGAAAGGGATAACAAGTGGAGTTCCGCAAGGGTCTGTTTTGGGACCCGTACTGTTCAATATCTTCATCAATGATTCACAACTTTGAATACGTCTGGGAATTTCATGGAGGTGATGTTTACTCTCAAATCTTTACAGCTTCACGTTAAGACCCTCCTTCCAATTCTTTGTATTTATTCATAGCTACTTGCATAAAGCATGCACATGAACCCAAGCCGAGATTTAGCTGACAATTTTATTGTTACAGATCTGTGCTGCTAACATCCACCATTTTATTATACTCTAGATCAGGCTTGGGCCAAATCCGACCTGCCAAGCCACCAGATCTGGCCTGTGGAGACAGTGAGAAGCCCCAGGTAGGCTCCCCAGCTTGCTCCGTAGCACTGTGCAGAAATGTAGCTGCAGGTAGGGTTGCCAGTTGTCCGATTTTGAACCAGACAGTCCAGTATTTGAGCTTTCTGTTCGGGAAACAAATTGAGAAAATATAAATATCCGGCATTTTCTAAATAAGATGTAATATAGATTGTCATGTTATGTCAAGTGTGTCTGGTATTCTTGTTGAAACCATCTGGCAACCCTACTTGCAGGGCTCCATTTCTGTTTTAATACTGGAGAAGGGGGGGAAGTTTTAGGGGCCACCCTGCCCCCAGCACATCCCATTGGCCAGTTTGTCAGAAACCAGGCAATGGGTGCTGCTTGTTGGAGTAACAGACAGCCAAGAAGAACCATGTTCCTCCCCTCCTCCCCCCACTTAACATACCCAAACCCTCTGTCCCCCTATTACACCCATACCCCCTCCCAGATCTGGCACCCCAAACTCCTGCCCCAGATCACAATCCCCTCCTACCCTGGGTCACATCCCAAACCCCTGCACTCCAGTCCCCCGCTCTAGGTCACAACCGCCTGCTTCATCCCAACTCCCTTCCAGTCTCCCTCCTGCACCCCAGTCCCTTACCCCAAGCTCCCAACCTGCAGCCAACCTCCATCCCAGACCCCACATCTCTTCCATTCATATCATGGAAGAGTGTGGCCCTCAATCAATCACTTTCCAAAATCTTGCAGTGTCATGTGTCTGCCCCCCCCCCCCCAATCAAAAATTATTGCCCACCCCTGCTCTAGAATATATAGTGGTTCTTTTTAAACCTATAGTCTAAGCTCATAATAATAAAAATTGTTTAAATACATAGATTGGGTTACTTTGGGGCTACTGCTTTTTTTCTTTGTTTTTTTATGTTTTTGCTATGGACTATTGATTCAGTAGAAATCTGGCAATTCTATTTTTGCTAATTTCTAAATTATTACAAGGAAGGAAAGGTGGCCTTTTTAAGGCAACCAAAAATGGAGGCATCAAAAATTACTAGTCAGTCATTTTTGAAAAATTTTGCCTTAAGACCCTGATGCCTCTACCGGAGTTCAAGTGGTCAAAAATAAAAACAAATGTTTAAAATCCTTTGAGCAACTTGAATGTCACATGTAGT
Source organism: Pelodiscus sinensis (assembly GCF_049634645.1). Classification (NCBI taxonomy): domain Eukaryota; kingdom Metazoa; phylum Chordata; order Testudines; family Trionychidae; genus Pelodiscus; species Pelodiscus sinensis. The sequence continues at coordinate 110,258,966 of NC_134715.1, forward strand.
CTTCCTACTATTTTTCTGCTTTTATCCCTGAGGTGAAAAATGTGTGTATTTCCATTAATGGTCTGATTATGCAAAGTGCTAAGTTTTCCCTGGAAGGAACTTAAGAATTAAATAGCTGAGCTGCTAAAAATATGCAATTGTTCATTAAAGTCAGCCACTGTAGCAGAGGACTGGAGGGTAGCAAATTAAATATTTTCTGTCTTATTCTTTATGTATCTTCACTTTGTTTGCTTTTTTGCCAGCTATGCCAGGTTGGGCAGTAGTTCCATTGACTTTCTCACCGTGATGTCTTGGTCTTTTCTTTACAGGGTTAGTGTTAATTTAGATTGAACTCGGCACTGCTGAGAGTTGCACAATTTATTTAAAAATATATTTGCCTGCATTTGTCAACCACTAATTTCATGTGGCCTCATCACACTCACTGACCTAATTTAATAAGTTTTTTTTCAAGTTCCTTAGTCGTCTTTGGAAGATTTTTAACCACCTAATTGTTGTCCATTCCAGATAACGGATAAACCCATTAAAACACCTATCCAAAACCAGATTTTTGGGGCAAGCAACTTTACCATTTTGTCATTTGGAAAATTGTCAAAATATTCCTATTTATTATTTTCTATTTCCTAGCCAATTTTAATCCATACCAGCACTTTACCTCTCACCCCATGAACACTAGGGATGTAATAGTATAACTGTTTAAATGTTTAACCGATAATCATGAGCATGCAGGCTCCCACCAGCATGAAGCCAGGAGCCAGCTTAAAAACCAGCTTCCAGAAATCACTAGCTCTCAGGGAGTCAGCTGCCACCCTACAGTGCAAGATCTGCAGTATAAAATATACCCACAGTACAGCTGTCTCCCTGAGAGTTGGACTGGCAGCTGGGGGCTGGCTCCCAGCACGTACTGGCTGCCAGCTCTGCTCCCAGGGAGCTTACTGCAATGTAAGATTTATACTGAAGAGCCTATAGCATGCAACTCTGTAACCGCTGAGATTTTCAGTGGATAGGAAGCAGTTAATTACGTAACTGTGTAACATCCCTAATGAACACTTAAGTTTCCTAATAGCTTCTTTTGAGGGACCTTTGTTAAATAATTTTTTACCATCTTAAAGTGTGTTAACTGGTTCTTCTTCACTTGATCTTTTACTGACATGTTCTAAGAATTCCATTGTTTGGCCATAAATTTCCTTTGCAAAAGCCCTACTAATTTCTCCTTCTCCGATTAAAAATAATCTATTTTAAAATTCTATTTAATTATAATGTCAACTAATTATCTTACCACCAAATTAAAGCTCATTTCTCTAGTTCTATGGATCATGCCCTAGGAACATCTTGTAAGGATAAGTACTTATGACGGTATAAAAACTAACTATAGGAACATGGCAGGTCACAGACTATAAGAATACGAATAAAAGAGAAGGGGAGGATTTGAAGACAGTTAATGAAAATTATTAGATTTCTGTAGGGAGAGAGAGAGAGAGAGTTAGAGAGATGACTAAGAAGGAACAGCAGAGATTAATACAAATAAACAGAGGTCAGCTAAGTGCTCCTCTTAACCCTTTTCTCACACCACATGAATAAGGCAATGAACTGAAGGCGACAAATTTAACTAATGAATAATTAACTTGTGGAACTAATTGCCACGAGATAACATTGAGGTCCAGGCTTAGTAGAATTTAGAGGAAAGATCAGAGGTTTATAGCAATAAGGACTACATTCACAAGTACATTAGCTAAGGTGAAACATTGGAAGGATACAGTTAATATTAATTAAATTAAGTAGTATCTAGGACAGTTCCAGATTGCTTTGCAATGCTGAATTCACTTAACAATATAAAGTAAGACTTTTTTTTTTCCATTGCCTATTTGTAATTCCTGATTTTTCAAACTGAGATGATGGGTATTAATGGAGAAATGTTCATGTTGGAATGCAGAATTGTTAGCAATTCTAGGCCATCCTTTACAGTTAGAAGAGATGTAAAACTGCAATAGTCTCCTATAGACAACCACCTAACCTCAAGATGATTCTTACCAACCACCACAGGACATACCACACTAATACCAACCCTGGTACCTTCCCTTGCAACAAACCCCGTTGCCAGCTTTGTTCACATATTCATTCTGCTGATACCATTATTGGACCTAACCAAGTGAGTTATAAGATCAAGAACACATATTCCTGCGCATCCAGAAATATAATCTATGCTATCATGTGCCGAAAGTGTCCGTCTGCTATGTACATTGGACAAACGTCTCAGACACTTCGCCAAAGGATTAATGCCCACAAAACAGATATCAGACAAGATCACAAAGAAAAAACAGTTTCTTGCCATTTTAACCAGAAAGGACACACTCTCAATGACTTAATCACCTGCATTCTGCTACAAAGACCTTTTACATCTGCACTTGAAAGGGAATCCTCTGAACTGTCATTCATTGACACTCTCCAAAGAGGATTGAACAAACACTTGAACTATCTTACACATTATCAAGATAGCTTTCCCAATTATCACCTCTAATACCATTAACTCACAAACATCCCACTCTCCCCACCTCTAATATCGTCAATTCACAGACACTTACCTTCCTTCCTCCCCCCCCCCCCCCCCCGCATCCTCCTCCTGTTCTGAAATGTGATTTGTCCTTTTCATATGTGTTCTTTTTTTTTAAATTGTATCCTTTGGTATATATGGTTGTGACTATTTTCTTCCACTATTTGATCTGAGGAAGTGGGTCTGGCCCACGAAAGCTCATCATCTAATAAACCATCTTATTAGTCTTTAAAGTGCTACATTGTCCTGCATTTTGCTTCAGCTACCCCAGACTAACACGGCTACATTTCTATCACTATTCTGCAATAGCCTGGATATTTTAAATATCATTATGCCACTTAGATTGTTTTGGAGGGAGGTTACATAAGAGATTTAATTAAAAGACAGATTAGATATCTTCCTATGAATTAGCAATGTTGGCAATATTCCCTTTTGTGCATAATGTTAGTCTATAGGTCTCATACATTCATTCACAGGCATTTGAGCTTCAGGAGTTGGATGTGGCTGATAGTCCTAGATAAAAGTCTAGAACTGAATTCTGTGAAAGTCTCCCAGTCTATTTCAAACACATGAGGAATTACTATAGAAATTAAAGGCATATAATTCTGTGTTATTTTGGAGTTACAGGCTATAGATCTTGGCAAGGATTTGCTATCAAATATTGTACTACTTCTTTGAGATAGCAGACAAGTTCATCTCTGGTATAACTCTAATTATTGCAACAGAAAACTGTCACCAACGGCAACAAGTCATGTCAGTATTCCTCATTAGCAATGAAACAGACAAGGATGGCCAGGATGTGGCCACCAGTGAGAAGAGGTTCAGGAGGAATTCCATACAGCTAACTGATATCAGGTCTTCAACACTAGAAAGTGTGGAAGGTACCTCTCAAGGCCTAGCTGATGCACGAAAACAGATCTTCAGGGCACACCTGTGGATGGCAGTTCAGCCCAATCTGCAAGAAAAGAAACAAGCTTGTCCACCAAGCACTCAAGGGAGACAGACAGCCCATGCTGGGGATTCAATAATCAGAAGAATCAAAAAAATCATTCTGCAAGAGACCAACCAGGGCTGCTGAGAGGGTGGTAAAGGGGGCAATTGCCCAGGGGTCCAGGTGATTTTAAAGGGCCCAGGTCTCCCACAACTACCGCTGTGGTAGCAGCAGCTGAGAGCTCCCTGACACTTCCTTTACAATCACATTAGCAGATTAGTGTGGCATGGCAGCAGCTTCAGGGTGGAAGTCCTGGGGCTTCCTGCTGCTTTTAAATCATGGCAATTTAATCACAGGCCAGGCCAGCAGCAGCATGATGCTGACAGAGCTGCTGACAAGGGTAGAGGGGCAGCTGCCCAGGGCCCTTTAAATCACTTCTGCAGAGCTCTAGATGCAAAGGCCAGGCAGTGATAAAGGGCTGGCTGGGGGAGGCTAGCTCACAGCTGGGCAAGATGTGGCCCAGGAGCTGAATCTGATCCAGCTCGCTGACTGCATCTGGCCACTTTCTATGTATAGAATTTCAATAAACTGCAGCAAGGGAGGTTTATAACTTCCTGTCAGGGTAGTCAAACACTGGAATAAATTGCCCAGGGAGGTTGTGGAATCGCCATCTCTGGAGATATTTAAGAGTAGGTTAGATAAATGTCTATCCGGGATGGTCTAGACCAGCGTTTCCCAAACTATGGGCCATGGCCCGGTACCAGGCTGCAGCAAAAATATCCCAGGCCTCAGCGTGGCTGCCGGAGTGTTCTGGGCTCCAAGCATGCCCGTGCGGCACCACATCCCGGAGCCTTGTCCCGGAGGATACGGCCGGGAGTTCTGGGCTCCCGGACTGCCAATTCAGCACCACATCTCCAAGCCCTGTCCTGGGCTGAACGGAGGATGCAACCAGGGTTGCTGGATGGCAGTGGTCTCCGTGGGTGAGTAGCAGACTACTACTTATGGGATTTCAGTGGCTCTCTGGGGGTGGGGCTCTCTGGGGCAGCACAGTGCTTTGGCAATGCCACGGAGCGCAGGCCACCTGGCAAGGGCTTCATCTCCCCAGAAGCATGTGTATTTTTCATGCAGCCAAGCCTGTGTCATTGGTTTACCTGTCACATGATACGGCAGCCTCAGCTTGTTTCTGCACAGTGGGACAACGTGCACGTCCTCTTAGGTTAACTGCTTAAGCTTTCTTCATTTATTTTCAATAACATACCCTCTCATTTTCATCTTCAATATGGATACATGGCTGAAGAATGTGACTGAAAATACAACTAAAAAATGTTTGAATGATGTGCAGCCTAGTACCAGTGAGAATAAGAAGATAAAAACTCCTTGGATCCACAATTATTCTGATGAGTATTTGAAATTTGGTTTTATAAGCGTTGGTAGTGATAACCACTTGCCATTATGCCTAATCTGCGTGTCAGAACTATCCAACGAGTGCATGAAACCATCAAAACTGAAACGCCATTTGGAATGCAAGCATCCAGAATATGCGAGTAAGCCCATAGATTTTTTTCATAAATAAGAGAAATGAATTAGCTTTTGCTAAAAAAAAAGAGCGCACTTTCAATGGGCTCTTCAAATGAAAACTTTGTGCTGGCTTCATATGAAGTTTCAAAACTAATAACCAAGACAGGTTACCCGTATACTGTTGGTGAAAGGTTAATACTCCCTGCATTGAATATTATTACATCCCATATTTATGGAGGAAAAAAGGGAAATCAGTTGTGTTCTCTGTCTTTATCCAACAATACAGTGAAATGTAGAATTGAAGAAATGGCAAAAAATATTGAAGAAACGCTCAGTCATCGACTACAGGATAGTCTGTGTTTTGACTTACAAGTGGATGAAAGCACTGATATAGCTAACGCTGCCAATTTGATGTGTTTTGTTAGATATGATTATGAAAGCTCCATTCAAGATCTCTTATTTTGTAAACCACTTCCAACAAGAACAACAGCTGCTGAATTTTTTAAGCTAATCAATGATTTAATTATTCAAAGCAATATTGACTGGAAAAAGTGTGTGGGACCGAGCAGTGATAGGGCTCAAGCAATGGCAGGGTCTCGCACTGAGCTTGTCCCACGGATTCGAACTGTAGCACCTGACTGTGTATGGGTGCACTGCAGTATTCACAGAGAGGCACTAGCTGTGAAAACTATGCCATCACTTTTGAGTCCCACTCTTCAATATTGTGTGAAGTTTATAAATTATATGAAATCTTGTCCTTTGAATTCCAGAATCTTTACTGCTTTGTGCAACGAATTAGGAAGTGAACATGAGCATCTCTTACTACACTGTGAGGTTCAATGGCTGTCGAAAGGAAACATTTTGAAACGACTCTTTGAAATGAAGGATGAAGTTTTATTGTTCTTGAAGTGACACCCTCCATTGGCAAAAGATGTTATATTTACATTTAAAGACAAGTTTCATGAATTTGATTGGTCAACAATGGTGGCTTACTTATGTGACATTTTGTCTTTTAAATTATTTAAGTTTGAATTTACAAGGCATTAAAATTAATATTTCCAAAGTTCACGAAAAAGTTGAGGCAACAATTAAAAAACTTCGTTTATGGGCACAGCAAGTTAACAAGAGAAACTTTCAGCATATTTTTCTTGTAATTCAGTTAAAGTATAAAAAGACTTAAACGAATATCTCAGATGCGATTTCTACAGCAATCCAAGAACACCTCTTGGGGCTAACATCAAGTTTAAATGAATATTTTCCTCCAATTGATGCCAGTAAAATGTGGATTAAGAACCTGTTTATTGTTGACACCAAAAATGAAGAAATACTACAACTGAGTGTATGAGAAGTGGATTCATTAATTGAACTGTCCTGTGACTCTGCCTTAAAACAGAACTTTGATTAACTATCCTTGATTGATTTTTGGTTGAGCTGTAGAAATGAATATTCACATTTATCTGAGAAAGCAGTCAAATTCTTAATGCCTTTCGTCACGACATAAGTGTGAAACTAGTTTCTCATCTTTGGTTTTCTTCAAAAATAAATATAAAAATAGATTGAATGTTGAACCAGATTTGAGGATAAAACTTTCTTCTTTTGCTCCTGCCATAAAGTTGCTATGTGATGCAAAACAACATCACCCTTCCCATTAGTTCTATTTTTAGTTATTTAAAAGTTATCAAGTGCACACAAATGACTTGTATTCAACTCATTCAATTATAAATAAATAAATAAATTCTACTGGTTAAATTGTAATTAAGATTTATGTTATATACTGTTATTATTGTGAATAAATAATGCACAGTGAAAATGTATTCATTTTTTCTTAATCTGCATTTATATTTTTGGAATGCAAGACACAGTACTAAAAAAATGGGTTCCAACTAAAGTAAAAAGTTTGGGAAACCCTGCTCTAGCCAGCTTTCTATCCATCTTACAGTCCGCTTATCCAATCAATATTCCCTTAACTTTCTGGAAAGAATATTGTGGATGACCGTATCAAAAGTTTTTCTAAGGCTGGCACTGACGGCTTTGGGAGGACCAGAAATGTATTTATTTACATAGTCATCATTTGCTTAATTAACATGCAAATATGCAAATGAATGTTACCGGTCCTCCAAAAGCTTGTGAATGGATTTATTGGTCCCCATCTCAAAAAGTTTGGGAACCCCTGGTCTAGACAGTACTGGGTCCTGCCATGAGGGCAGGGGATTGGACTCGATCTCTCAAGGTCCCTTCCAGTCCTAGTATTCTAAGATTCTATGAATTTCCAGAGGGTGGCTCAGATAGCAGGATGCTAATTAAATGGCTCATGGCTCCCCATCATGGTGCTAACCAGCAGGGGCCAGAGTCGCAAGCCCTTTAAATAGCCACAGCAACCCTGGATGGTTACAAAGCAATGTGGTAGCAGTGGAGCCAGGAGCTCTTTGCTGGGTTTTTATTCAAAGCCTCCAGCTTCAGACAACTCTGGGGGAGCTTAGTCCCCCTGCCCCTTCCAGGGCTGGAACTGGCCAGTGACCACATATAGAAATTCATTAAATGGCCCCCTACGCAAAAATTATGGCCCCCCCCGGGCTAGCCTCAAACCTGCCCATCCTGCACAAGGCCCCACCCCTTGCAGGGGAGCTAGAGCCTGCCCCCACAGTGCCCAGGGGCCTGGCAATTCTGTTGGCAGTCCTGCGCCAATACAACAATATGTTGCCTTCCTGTAGCCAAGACAAAGATCAAAAAGGTTTCTGAAACTGATCAGCAAAGATCCCTTAGTGATGATTGATATCAGCAGTAATGACACTGGATCATAGGATCTCTCTCAGATAACTTCTGGGAAGCTGACAGCATGCTGAAGAGGGAGAGTGACATCCTTCCAATCCCACAAGCAAAAGAAAAGAGAAGGAGAATAGTCTGTAAGTGAACTGCTGGCTGGTAAGTGGTGCAGGTTTTGTGGAACATTCCTTATAGAAGGTGGGCCAAAGGGGGGCTGTATAGTTTGGCTATAGTAGACTAATTAATCAAGAAAACATGAAACAAATAAAATAGGAGGGTACAAAAACAAATATCTGAGCATGCTTGTAGCACAAAAAAATCAAGATATTGCAAATAAAATTAATCAAGGAACTAAAAAACAGGAGGAGAAGAGATTTTTAACAGCCTATGCACCAATCTTGCTAACAAACAATGGATTGGAAAACTGATAAGGAGATTCATTTGACTGGAATGTTAAAAATCAATTATTATAACCTTTATAGCAAGGAGTGTATGTTCAAAAGAGGGAGGGTGCTCAATATAAAAAAATGACATTGCCTGACAGTCACTGATAACGTGAAAGAAAATGATATTGAACATAAGGATAAATCAATGGCTAGCAGAGTCACACCATTTTAAGTATATTACAGACAAAAAGAACCCTCACAATAATAGTGGTCCCATATAAGGTGGAAATTGTAGAATTATCAAGAATAGTCCCAAAGAGAGAGAATAAATATGTCTGTTCTGTATGGAGGGAGAGATTATGTTATTTCATATGATAACACAAAAAGTGATTTGGGAACATAGAATAGCTTCCATATGAGAAGAGATTAACAAGACTGGAGCGTCTCAGCTTGGAACAGAGATGACTAGAGGTGGGGTATGAGTGAGGTCGATAAAATCATGTTTGGTGTAGGGAAAGTAAATAATGAAAGGTTATTTACTCTTAACACAAGAGCTAAGAGTCACCAAATGAAATCAATAGGCAGCAGGTTTAAATAAAAGGAAGTATTTCTTCACACAGTGCATTGTCAAACTGTAGAACTCTTTGCCTGACGATTTGACTTGCCAACACTATAACAAGATTAAAAAAAGAGCTACATAAATTCATGGAGGTTAGGTCCATCAATGACTATTAGACAAGATGGGCAGGAATAGCACCCCTAGCCTCCATTTCCCAAAAGTGGGAAATAGGCGACAAGGGAGGGATCATTTGATTACCTGTTATGTTTATTCCCTTGGAAGCACCTGGCATTGCCCTCTGCCAGAAGACCAGATAGTAGGCTAGATGGACCTATAGTCTCACCCAGTGTTGTCATTCTTATGCAATTCTCCATTCCACATCTCAGGAGAGTGTTAAATAGCAGCTTCTAAAGTTAGACAGACATTTTTAAATCAGAAAGTCCCGATAACTTGCATACACAAGTTTTAAGAGTTAGCTGAAGAACTCACTTGCCCATTAATACTGATTTTCAATAAGTCTTAGTACTCTGGAGAAGTTCCTGAGGAGTGGAAGAAAGCTAATTTTGTGAGAATATGTATACAGGATAAACAAGATTATCCAGATAATTACAGACTTGTCAGACAAGATAATGGAGTGGCTGATATGGGACTTGATTAAACAAAATTAAAGGATGATATTGCAATAATACCAATCAACAAGGGTTTATGAAAGATAGGTTATGTCAAACTAACAATATATTTTATTAGATTACAAGCTTGGTTGGTAAAGATAATATTGTTGATATAATAAAATTCTGTAAAACATTTTAATTGGTACCACATGCCATTTTCATTAATAAACTAGAATGATAGAAAATCAACACGGCATGCAATAAATGGATTAAAAGCTGACTGAATGATATGTTATAATACTTAGTCCCATTATGAGTGCAGGAGACAGGACTAAATGACCTCTAGAGATCCTTTCCCATCCTACAACTCTATGTAATTGTAAATGGGAAATTCTTATCAAGCAGCTGGGTTTCTAGAGGGGTCCCTCAGGGACAGGTTCTTGACCCTATGCTATTTAACATTAACAAAGACCTGGAAGAAAATGCAAAAATTATAATTGATAAAGTTTGCAGATGACACAAAAATTAAGGGGGAAATGTAAATAACAAAGAGGACAGGTCATTGATACAGAGAGAGGTCTCCATATTATTGTTAGTTTTCTGAACAAAAAAAAACCCCAACTTTATCTTCACTCATGTAGTTCAAAGAGATTGGGCCTTACCTCATCAATGACGTTTTCTGGCAATGTATCTGTCACAAACAATGTTATAAATAGCTAAAGCCTGTCCTAAGCAGCCATACTTTATTATGTAGCCCAGACAGCAGGAAAATAATCAAAGATTTACTAACAATTCCATTCATCTGAAGAAGTGGGTTGTGCCCGCGAATGTTCATGATACTATCTACATGTTTTGTTAGTCTCCAAGGTACTATAGGATATTCACTGTTTTTTAAGTTTTAACATTTTAAAGGCACCAGTGGAAAGGCAGGAATATGTGAGTGTTGAATATAGACTGCTTCCCAATGCATTTTACATGTCTTTTGTCTGTTGGCTAAACTCAATATGGTAGTTCAGCCTGAGCAATCCGCTGTCATCTCATGACCCCCCCCCCCTACTGTGTGTCCACCTATGCGTGCACACACATACGCACCTAATGTGTCCTAAACTGTCATTCAAAACAGTGGGAGTGCTGTGGAATGTGATATTTAAGTACAGTTCTATCCTAATAGGCTAAACTGTCAAAATGGCTGTGGGGTCTCAGAGTTATTCTTGGCCTGCAGTTATATGAATGAAGAATCAGGCCTGATAGTTATGTAACTGCCAGCACTACATGCACATTCAGGGCTCTGGTAATAAAGCTGGTCTATCTCATCTCATGCATCACCAATAAAAAGTCTCTTCAGGCCAAATCGGACCTCTCAGTTAGGCTTTGTCTACATTGGCAATCAAGCGGCAAAGCTTTTGTCGTTCACGGGTTCATAAAAAAATAACATGAATGACAAAAGCTTTTCCTCAGCCCGTTTTAGTGTTAACAGTGCTTTCCTGCTGACAAAGCAAACACTGCTCATGGGGGGAGGGGAGAGTAGAAGTTTTTTGTCTGAAAAAATGCAGACAAACAGTGTTTACACTGTCCAACTTTTAGCAACACAAACACTATGCATAATTTCATGCAAATTTTGAATATGCAATTGCATTCTACATTTTTAACTGTGGCCTTCAGTGTTCAAAGTAATGCCAACTTCTAAAGCCTTAAAGTCAATAAGCTATACCTTCATTTGTGTATTTGATTAGAAATTGTAAGTTAAGTTAACAAGCCAACACACTTTCTTTATTCCACCTCATCTTTATTGAAATTAAATTATATACATGGATGTAAAGAAATGTGTGGTTTTTTTCCTCATTTGATTCCTTCCCGTGAAATATAAATATGATGGTCCCTGGATGAAGAAAAGGAGTTCAATCATTTCTTAGTGGTTATACCTCAATTCTGAATTATTGAAGCAAAAGAATATGTAATCAGCCTCAATCCACTTGCATAACACTCTCTGTATAGTGCTCTCTGCAAGAGCAGTTTGCATAAATCAAGGACCATATAGCAAAAGGCCCAAAATTCTGGATTATATGTCCAGACGGAAGAATAGTTATTCTAAACTTCAAATTTAGAACACCATAAGAAAAAGCCAGGGGAAAAAATTCCAGATGAGTTATTTTATTTTATCTGCTCATACATCCTCTAGATTATTGTATATAAAACATATTCAAAATATTCTCATAGAACTTCACAAGCAGTGTTGAATGGCTCATGAATTTTATGGTTTCTTCAGTATTTAAATTGGCATCGTTCTTTCTGCAGAACATCTTATTTATTGACAGTGGAATGGAAAGGAGTTCTCATTTATTAAATTCTACATCTCCTTTTATACACTAACAAGACAAGAAGGAGGATCCTAGGGACAATCTGGTGTTCGGGTGGCTATTTTGTGGCCGACCACCAGGTTTCCAGCTACATAACTGGATGGCTTAGACACGGTAGTAGGATTTGTAAACTAGTCTTCCAAAACTAAAGCCTTTCACTTTTAGGTTGGAATCTACTTCCAGGTTTATAAGGACCAAAAGTCATCGTTATTTGGTGGCCAGTCAGTAGCCTATGAGTTGATGTTTAACTGCCTCCATTACTTCAAAGACAGTCTTAAGAACACCATTAACAAGAACTAGCATAGAAGGTAATGTGTATTATTCAAGCCTACATCTAAGGCCCATTTCAGCACATGAGAGAAGTTTAACCTACTGTGAAGAATAATGCATTTTTATATCCCTTTCACCTTGAGGGTGACATCTTAAACTGTGGTATCTTAAACTTTATATTATGCTTTGGTTCTTTAAAAGTTGACATTTTAAAATGGGGTTGATGGGTTAAGTGGCACAATGATTCTCACTATAATTTTACCTTTTAAGAACTTCGTTTCATTCCTGGGTTTATTCTGGTCTCAATGTTTATCCCTGTAATTAGAACCATTTAATGATATCAAATGATGAGCTGACTAACAAAGAGTAGATAGATTATCAGAGTTTCAGGAAATGCTGGCTGTATTTAAAGAAGAACTTTGTGGTATATTTTAAAAAGCATTTTTGCATAATGAATTGTTCATATACTATAAAGCTTGATCATCTAGCCCAGAGTTTCCCCAACATATCGGTCGGGACCCAAATATGGGTCACCATTACATTTCATAAGGGTTGCCAAATGTCTCCCTAGGTGTCTCTGCCTCCCTTCCTCCTCCCATTTTTGAATTGCCCTGGGTCATCAAGTCTTACTGAATTGTCAAAATGAGTCCCCATCTAGAAAAGGTTGGGAACCGCTTGCCTAGCCTAACAAGCTATATGACACAGGACTTAACTCAATTAATTTGTGTTTGCATATTTCTAATCTAAACTTGATTTTTAGATTGCTAGTGATGGACAGCAACTGTTGAAATTCTTGATAAGGCCCTGCACAGATTGTCAGAAGGTCTTGGTTCTGTTACTGGCTTTGCCACTAACTAATGTGTGATCTTGCACAAGTCACTTCCTCTCCCTGTTTTAGTTTCCCAGTCTATAACATGAGGACAGTGCAGTGCACAGAGTTACATTTTCTGAGTAAATCTGAACACTGAATAGAATGCCAGGATAAAACCAACTCTGTAGCAATACAACTATGAACAGTCAGGGTTCCTGGAATTTCTGCAGCAAGCAGTTGGAATGTAATAATATTTTCTATGTTCCCTTGAAATGACCCAAAATCTCAATGATCCTGACTAGAAGAGGGAGAAAAAAAAACTTAAACACACACCAGCTACATACCAGACACATTTCTTTCTCCAGAAGGAACAGCCTGCATTCCAGCTCCCTCAGTCTCTTATCCCTTCTCCAACACTAATCAAGACTGTTAGGTGCAGTTTTATCTGTGGACAGAACTGAGTAGAAAATGCCTGCATTTGTAGGGACTTGGTCCATAGACAACACCAATTTTTGAATAATCTAGTTATTTCTGTCTGCTACAAGAGGATGCAGTGTGTCTCGAGTGAATAATGATAATCTTTACATTGGCTTTAAAACTTATTTTAACCTGAAACTTGCATTACAAAATAAGTGATTAAAAACACAAACTGTTCACATTTGCTTATACATTGTGATGCACAAAGTTTGGATAATTGGACTGAAGCTTGTTCATTTCACTTGTTCATATCACAACTGTGTTACTGACCTCAGTGCAGGGGGGAGCCAATAGAAATCAATGCATACAAGTTCAGGGCCTTAATTAGCTTCTATAAAAGCTAAACATTGATTTGGAAACTCCAATAATAATTATATATGAAATCTACAGCACTTCAATTAAAGGGAAAATTTTACACCACTATTAAACAATGTGGCAAAAAAAAATGCTACTGAATAACTGCATGTCCTTAGCTAACTAGTAGTGGCAGAAACAATCCAGGCTGGTTTTCTAGAATGGATATCTGCAATTCCTTTCAAATCCTTGATACAGCCTAGACCACACAGTGCTAGTTATTAGGGCAATTTGGTAAAACGAATGCATGAAATATCTCTCTCGAACATTGTGAATTATGAATGCATCATACTGTGTACTGGTTATTTGAGAGACACAAATTGAATCTTCCTAAATAAGCTATGGTAGCATAGATTAAAGTAACAAAAAGCACAATCAAAACAATATACTTTGGGCACTGTTGTATACAATGTATATATTGCAAATTCTAACTTTTGTGTCATGATAAGCATATGCTTCATGTTTGCAGAATGTATTTTCACTTGCTAAGGTTGTCCCTTTCACTGAGGAATCTTACAGCTACTTCTAACAACTCAGTGATGTTTACTCAATATTTATGCATTAAAAGTGCTGTTAATTTGACAAATTACAGAATCTTTTCAATAATGTTTTACATAGATTTTATTATTAATGTATATACATGGATAGAAACCCCTACTGCATTTTAAAGCAATTGGAGTGTTGCATGACATAAAAACAAACAACCTACTTTCAGTGGCCAATGCTCCCATTACTGAAAGTACACTACGTCTACATTGGCAAGATTTTGCGCAAAAGCAATTGCTTTTGCCCAAAAACTTGCTGCCTGTCTACACTGGCCGCGAGTTCTTCCTCAAGAATACTGACGTTATAATGTAAGAAATCAGTGCTTCTTGCGCAAGAACTATGATGCTCCCGCTCAGGAATAAGCCCTCTTGCGCAAGTGTTCTTGCGCAAGAGGCCAGTGTAGACAGGCAACATGAATTTTTCACAAGAGAGCATCTACACTGGCACGGATGCTTTTGCACAAAAGCACATGCCAGTGTAGACGCTCTCTTGAGCAAATACTTTAACGCAAAAACTCTTGCGTTAAAAGTATTTGCGCAAAATCTTGCCAATGTAGACGTAGCCTAAGTTCCGGATACACTTTCACCTATAACACACTTAAACACCTTTTCCTTACAGGATTTGTTTTCCTTCTTCCTCCATTATTCTTATTCCTATTCCCCATTGCCAGCCGTTGCTGTTAGTATTTTTATTATATTCCAGCTGTATCTTAAAGGCCTCAACCTAAGATTACTTTAAATTCACATTCAACTATTCAATACTTCTTTAATAAGATCCTTTCTACCTAACAAATTAGCATGATGTAGATGATGTAACATAAGATACAAATTGAACCTATACATCCTCTATATTCTGATGTTGCCTCCTTTCTAAGAAATATCATAATTGCTGGAGCCACTGTTTTTAATCACATTCATTCAAAGAAAATCAGTTTGCATAGTTGAGAAATGGGTATAATTTCCACCAAGGCTGAAAAGATGCTTGGATACTTAAGACCAAAGCAGACTCTGAAGCGCTTCAAAAAGACCTCACCAAATTAAATGATTCGGCAACAAAATAGAAAATGAAATTTAATGTTGATAAATGTAAAGTAATGCACATTGGAAAAAATAATCCCAACAACCTGATGGGGTCTACTTTAGCTACAACTATTCAAGAGAGATCTTGGAGTCATTGTGGATAGTTTCCTGAAAACATCCACTCAGTGTGCAGCGGCAGTCAAAAAAAGCAAATAGAATGTTAGGAATAATTTTGAAAGGGATAGAGAATAAGACAGAGAATACGTTATTGCCTCTATATAAAACCATGTTACACCCACATCTTGAATACTGCATACAGATGTGGTCCCCTCATCTAAAAAAAGATATATTGGCATTAGAAAAGGTTCAGAAAAGGGCAACAAAATGATTAGGGATTTGGAATGGGTCTCTTATGAAGACAGATTAAAAGGACTTGGACTTTTCAGCTTAGAAAAGGGGGGTATATAAGAGAGGTCTACAAACTCATGAAAGGAGTGGAAAAAGTGAATAAAGAAAAGTTATTTACTTTTTCCCACAATATAAAGATTAGGGGTCACCAAATGAAATTAATAGGCAGGAGAGGGATCACGTGATGATTACCTCTTGTGTTCCCTCCCTCTTCCCACCCTGCCAGGGGCATGGGTGCCTAGCGAAAAGGGGGGGCAAAGTGGCTCCCCCACCCTCACAGCAATTATGGTGTGGGGGGAAGGGGGGAGAAGCCGAGAAGCATTCTGGCCCCACTCCTTCTGGATTAGGCCCTGCCCCTTCCCGCCCAGGCAAAAAATTATGAGTCTACTATACATCTTATCTTGGGAGCTTTAGCTCATGAAATAGCTTCTCGTGCTTTTTTAGCTCTGGAAGACCCTGGTTTAATCTTTGCTGCTGACTAAAACTTCAGCCATTACATAAGAAGTCCTTCATAAATAGTCACGTGATAGATATACTCTATTCTGAGGTTTGACACTGGTGAAGCTTTGTTGCAGGAGCTCAGTCAGTGGGGTGGTCTTTCTTGGCATAACTCAGATTTGGAATATCCATTAGTTGTGGTCAGACTTGTTTCCCCCAGTGGAAATTCTTCCCCACTGGAAACTCTGACAGGTTCCACTTGCATCAATTAACTGGAAAACTAGTTGCCACAGGAGCCAATATTGTTCCAAACCATAGTTTCCAATTAGAACTAGCAGAATTTTTTTAGCTGGAATTTCCAGAAGGGTGGAATGGTCAGTACTTGACCCAGATGGTATGTCGAGAACTGAGCCCTCCTGGTTTGATGCCACTGCTTGTGGGTTACTTGGTGATAAATGAATAATACCAGAAATGAAATAAAGTTCCATGAGGTCTCCAAACTGTATCTTTCTATTTAGTCCATAGCACCCATCTTTTGCCATCAGCAACCAGCCATCCTTTATGGCTGTAGCATTCTCCCACTCTGCAGTAATTGCTAGTAATATGCTGATTAATCTAAGTGCCTGTGAATGTGATGGAGTGTGGTAATGTAATGCATCTCAGTTACAATTTAGTTCTCTCACTCTTGGTGTCTGTGTTTAACTGGAAACTGCTTGCAAATTCACAGAGGGCCTGTGTATGACTGCAAATACTCTCCTCAGTCAAGTGTTGCCATGAGTGGACATATTTCATTAAATCTGTGGTAAGGAGTCATCAAGGAGTGTTGAGGAAGGTTTTAGATGGTTTTTTCCTCTGGTAAAGCTGAAGGCAAGACTGAGTCCATCTACACTGCACAGCATTGGCAGCTGCACATAGGCTACATAACTAGACACCACAGAGAAAACCTTCCTTACTCCGTCAGAAAAAATGCTCATATGGGTTCAGAGATCATCAACTTGTCTTCTCTGAAGACAAATATGTATTCAAAGCAAGATCTTTGTTACCTTTATACTGTCTGGATTCTAATAGGGCAGAATAACTGAACAGGAAGATCGAGATCCCCTGAATTATTCAGGGTAGACTGGAAAGACTTTTGGGAAACTGGAAGTTTATTGCACAACCACCACCATTTGGAATTAGAATATGTAGCTCAGTTTGTATTTGACCTGCTTTAACTTCTCTACTACACGCATCTGAAGAAGAAGGTTGTGCCCACAAAAGCTCATGATGCTATTTATATATTTTTGTTAATCTCTAAGGTGCTACAGCACCACTTTTACTTTTTTTTTTTTAATTTTTTTTAAGTCACAAGCTAACACGGCTCCCCTCTGAGACTTCTCAACTCTCATTCTTTTGTCCTAGGGTATGTCTACACTACAGCATTATTTCAAAATAACTTATTTCGAAATAACATGTCTAGACACAAAATTCATTTTGCTATTTCAAAATAGCGCGTCCACACTGAGTGGACACTGAATCGCATTTAAGGCCAGCTGAAACTGGTTCCAGCAGGGCATCAGATCAATAGTTACTTTGTGTGGCTGCTGCCTGAGGTTATCTGAGGCTTGTGCTTAAAGGGACCCTGGAGGACTCTGGTCCTCCACTAGGGCTCTCTGGTCCAGTCACATCCGCGGCTGGTTCAACCTGTGCTATCGAATGACATGGTGTCAGACAGTGGCTCATTCTAATCCAGCAAAAATAATAGGCACAGAAAATGCCAGTGTTCATCCCTTCTAAAAACTTTCAGTTTGTTCAGGCTGAGTGGAAAGAGGGCTTCATCAGATTCTCGGCTGCATCAAGGCTTACCCCAGAGCAGCAAAGCACAGGCTAGCTAAGTAACATACAGTGGGCAGTGAAGCTGAAAATACATACAAATTATTTGCCTTCACTAAGGAAAGAGAAAAGAATTGTTCTGACATTCTTAGAATTCTGAGCCTTTTCGAGACACAGAGAGAGAGAGAGAGAGAGAGAGAGAGAGAGAGAGAGAGAGAAAGAGAGCGCGCACACACATGCACTATAGCAAGGCCCAGAAAGTGCTAGGAAGGCATTATAAAGACCTTTCATGAAATAGCAGAGTATCAGGACGATGGTACTACTAGAGATGATTCCCAAGGGTTTCTGCAATACATGACCCAGTTATTTGGATTCTGCACTGGGGCCTCAATTCTCCCTAAGCATGGAGGTCTTGTAATCAATTTGTTCCCCTCATCAGAGTCTCTGATGTAAAAATCAAGCATACATGAGACATAAATATGGGTCTCTAACATAGGTGTCTTTAACTTAATGTAGAATAATCAGTGATGCAGAAAGAATTCAGAGGAAATACTGGCCTCTTGTTTACTGAGGAAAGCTGACTCCCTCTGAACAGCCTCCCATCAGCTGCAAGAACTGGATTGCTGAAGTTGGAGAGAACAAACTGTGCTTATGTATTATATTAGATTAGCTTTAACCTCTCAACTCTCATTCTTTTGTCTTCTATAATAACTACAACAGGCTTATATTATTAGACGTTTTCTGGAATTGGAGGGAATTCTATGAGATATAAAAGGATTTACTGAGGGATGAAGAAAGTCATCAGGTTATAATACATTTATAGATGCCATCTTAAACTCCTGAGGTTCACATGAGCTTGCCACACTTTTCAGCTCTGACATTAATCTCAATGTAGGGAGAGTTTCCCCTTTGTAATACAATTAATTTAAATGTACAAAGGAGAAACTCCTAACAGCTTCATACTCTGTCTTAAATTAAATGGAAGAATAACCAAGACCAGGTATCAATTATGTTTTTTATTTCAAAAGAACAGACTTTGGGAAATTTAGAGAAATCAACTGGAGGAAGAGTCTATATTCCAGAATATATGAAAGGATTATATATTTATATATGAAAGGACATAAATATGGAGGGCAAAGCTTTTTTAATAAATTAGTTTAAAGATAAGTCAAGCTGAATTAAATCTTGCCAAGGAAATTAAAATAGTAAGGGGGTGGGTTTTTTTTAAGCTATGATTAATAAATAGAGACTTAGGATGGATGAAGTCAGGCTGCTATGCACAGGGAGGGAATGAAGATAATTTAGGTCTGGCCCCAAAGCACCATGGATACTTTGCCTCAGTTGTCAGTGAAGATGAGAATATGGAACATGGGTATGAAGGCAGAAAGGGTAATGGAAGTGAATTTATAGAAATGGAAATTACTACAACTGAAGCAGAATTAAAGTTTCAGTATCTTAATGTGCTCAAATTAGGGGCAGAGAATAATTTCTATCCTACAATTCTGACAGAACTGGCACATGAGATTGCAAGTCCACTTGCAAGGAATTTTTTAATGAATATCTCTATTTGGAAATAGTACCATATGACTGGAGAATAGCTAAAATTGGACTTTCATTTCAGAAAGGGGTGGGGAAGTGATCTAGGCAATTATAGACTTATTAGTCTGATCTCAGTACAGTAAACTCTATTATCTGACATGTTGCAGGAATGGGGAGTGCCAGTTAACTGGGAGTTACTAATTAAATGCCAATTTTCAAAGAATTGGAATACAATAAAATGAATCAAGTGTAAAATAGCACACAGGTACTCACCAATCCAGTAATAGTGCTGCACCATAGAGTGGTTGGATTCTTGAAGCACTTAGGTGTACACAGGTAACATTTTCTGTATAGTAGATCCTTATAACACTACATATTACTATGGGCAGAATATGGTGTACATCCACATTACTAAACATATACTTAACACTAATATTAAACTGAACATAATTTAATCTTTGATGATTCAGAAGGCATTTCAGGATTTTGCAATGCTTCGGGGTCATTGTTATCAACATTAGTTATCATTGTAGACGTAGAAGGTGTAGGAGATTGGACTGAATCTGTAATGACCCTGTAACATACCCCAGTAGCTGCTTTTTTGAATAAATCCTTGATTTCAGCTTGCTTACTTGTCTTCTGCCTCTTTTGCATAAAAGTAGAGCACAGAGTATGCAATTGCATAATGTGCTAGATAATATACTAGTCCAGTGAAGATTTGTACTGAGAAGAAATCAGAAATGTTGGTTAATAGAGTGCAAGATAATAGAGCTTTTACTGCAGTATGTAAGGTTTTAGAACACATTGTTTAAGAATGAATAATTAAATTCATGGAGCTAAACAGAAAAGAAGGAATAATGGAACATGGATTTACTAAAGATAGATTGTGCGAGACTAACCTGAGATCCTTCTTTGAGGAAAAGAATGGTTAAGATCAGAGCAATACACTAGAGCTAATACTGTACTTGGATTTCAGTAAAGCAATTGACAGTACCACATGGGAAATTATTAATTTCATTAGAGAAGAAGGTGATTAGTACAAGATTTTTAAGGTGGTTAAAGGAAGAAGGCAGCTGGTTGTGCTGAAAGGAGAACTATTGGACTGCAGGAGGCTGTTAGGAGTTCCTCCAGGACGAGTTTTGGGACCAATCTTATTCAGTATCTTTTTTAATTACGTTGACACAAGAAATAAGTGTGCGCTCATGAAACCTGTTGATGATACAAAATTGGGTGGCATTGTCAGTAGAGAGAGAATGATCAGATTATTGTGCAGGAAGATCTGAATAACCTTGAATTACCGGAGTAACAGAAATGGGATGAAATTCAATAGTACAGAGTGTAAGGTCACACACTTGGGATCTAATAATTTCTGCTATAAGCGGGGGTGTCTCATTAGCTGGAAATGATAGAGAAGAAAGACCTGGGTGCACTGGTTAGTCAGAGGATGACTGTGTCACCAATGTGATCCAACTGAAAAAACGGGCAAATGCATCAGGGGAGGCACTTCTAGCTTGTATAAAGTAATAGTGGAGTGCAGGGTATGTACAATTTTGGTATCCCATGTTCAAGACAGAGGGATCCAAATTGGAACAGGTGCAGAGAAAAGCTATAGCGGGATCAGGGACATGGAGAGCCTATCTAATGAGCGGGGACCGGAAGAGCTTGGCTTGTTTAGTTTAGTAAAAGGAAGGGGGAGAAGGGATAAATGTGTCAGGGATTAAATACCAGGGAGGAGGAAGAGCCATGTAAGCTCAAGGAGAATGTTGGCACAAGCCCAAATAGGTATAAACTAGCTGTGCACAAGTTTAGGATGGAAAACAGAAGATGATTTCTAAACATCAAAGGCATAGAACTATAGGAATTATGGGAGCAAAAACAGCTTTGAGAGAGAATTGGAAAAATGTGTGCAGGGATTGTATGATGGGACTGCTTGCTCTGGGTCTCACTATTTGCCACATGTAGGATCAATAAGGAACCTTCCTTGGGGTCATATTGTCAGTCACCTTAGAGGGAGGAGGGGATTGCCTTCCTCTGCAGAGTGGGGTGTGGGTTATTTGCCGGGATTATCTGGGTATCTCTCATTTTAATCAAGTCCCTGTCACTGAAGGGGCCTTAGAGAAGGTGCACCTCAGTTTCTCCTATAAAACTATGTGTCACAGGCAGAGAAGTCTGTTGAGGGCTGTCATATGAGTTAATTTTAGTTTCTGGGTTTACTGGCTTGTGATATACAGGATGTCAGACGCGATGATCACTTCTGGCCTTAAATTCTACAACTCTTCTACAAGATTATGGAATGGGTTAAGGACGGGCTGAACTAAAAAAGTAGAGCAGCAGTGCTGTTACCATCTGGTGCACAGGCAGCTGTATTGCTAAAAACAAACACAAAACAAGTTTAAAAGGCACTAAAAATGCCTTTTAAAAAGACACTCTGCTCACATTTAAAGATGAGAGAAAGGAACAGGGAATATTAGTGCTACAAAAAGGGGATGAAGAAAACAAATGGAAGGAATTAATACGAGAGTTCTATCATATCCTTATTTTCTATCATAAATAAGGTTAAAGATCTCTTTTTAAAAATCCATGCAGAAAATTGTGGAGACAGCTGCACTCTTTGCCCGCTGATCCATCTTTCAACCAAACTAGGTTTTCATACCCAACATGGTGCATCTACACAGCACCCAAAGCTCGAAATAAGATACACAATTTGAGCTATGCAAACTGCATAGCTTATTTCGCATCAATTTTGAAATAGCGTATTTCAAAATTTGGCACTGTCTACACAGCACTTATTTAGAAATAAATTGCTATTCTGAAACATCCCTTACTCCTCGTGGAATGAGGTTTACAGGGACATCAGAATAGCGAGCCCGTTATATTTTGAAATAACGAATGGGCTCAAAAGTTGCAGAATAACTATTCTGGGATACCAGAGGTATCCTGAAATAGTGCTGCAGTGTAGACATAGCCCATCTGAGCTGCTTTTAAAGAGCCACCTGGTCTCTTAAAATCACCACCCAAAAAAGTGTTCCCTTTTTTTTGTACCTGATCACGGGCCTGGAAATATTGAGTCATGCCTCAGTCCAACTTTATGGTACGGAAAGTCTGATTCTCTGGTATGGCACAGCTATTTTGTACCTACAAGCTCTAGTCCTAGCCTCATTACTTCACATCCAGCCAGCTTAGCTAGCCCAGACTAAAAACATCATTAGGTGCAGCACTTATTAGCCTATTAACTGTTATCTGCCTTATTTCAGCCTACTAAAATATTTGCTTTGTTTTAGTTAATTAGCAGCTTTATTATTTCATTTTTGTTTTTCCTTTATATAGATTTAAATATGCTGGTAATGCAAGGGGCCTGCAGAATTCATTTTCTGTAAAATGGCTTAAAGCAGTAGATAATCAGTGAAATACTTGTTTGTGATTTTCCATAAAGGGGTGAAGCAAGAGTTTGTGGTTGGCGCAAGAGTTTATTTTTTGAATCCTGCCTGGAATTTAAAGTATAAATCTGCTAACATAGCACTAACGGTTATTTTGAATTTCCTGCGCAATCACAACAGATGGAGGCCCTAGACCACAACCTCCCGCGCTTTCTCTGTGGCTCCAAGAAATTATCCAAGAAAACATCAGTCATTCATAATAAATATTCATAAGATACCCAAAGATTTCTTCTAAAAAAAAATGGTACCCTCAGAAATCTTAGGGTGCTAGGCCCAATTATGGAAAAGGGTGGTATATCCGGAACATTTTGGCGCCAAAAAGGATATTTAGGCCTAGGGATTTTGCGATATCGGGGCTGCTGAACCAGTGTCACTGAAAGCAGTCCACTCTGGTGTGTTATTTTGTCAGGTCAGAGAAACTGAACACTTATATCTAGCTCCTTCTATAACTGCTTCTTTATTTTCTTAATTTTGCTTAAGTTTGCTTTTAGGAATCCTACTAACACTTGCGCCCAGGTCTTCCAAGGGAAGGGAAGCCACCCTTCTCCATCAAACCATGGGCACCTTGTGTGTGTAGGAATTATTATTATTACTCCTTGTACACTTAGATAAGTTTTAATTTGATTGTGTTAATGACATCTTGGGAAGGAATTCAAGTAATTTGTGTTCTTACTGTTGTTTTTTTCATGGTAAGCATTATCGTTATTCCATTAGCAATAAAGCGGTTTTCTATTTAATTCCCTGAGTTAAAGTCTGGTTGCTGTTGGTCACCTGCCAGTCCTCAAGATAGGGAACCTTGTGGTTCCACTGAACTGTAAGTTGGGATAGAGGACAAACCTAGATCTTTTCCTGATCAGATTGGTGAGACTTACCCATCCAAATTTTACTAGAATCCTTCCCAGGTTACACAATTCATCCACAAAGATTCAGTTGCAGAATCTTGGCCTTAAGGCTTTTCTTGTGCCCCAGAGAACTATAGCCAGCAATTAAAGCACATGTTTGGCTGGGTTTGGGTGCTCTTATTTGTGAATGAGTGTACTAGATAGATTTATATCATACCTCTGTTACAACTCTAACTTGTCTGTCTTAATATTTGTTTTCATCCCCCTGAAAATGGCTCAAGTGTCATGCTAAAACAATGGACTCCCATAAAACAATTGGCACTCCCTGCTTCAGAGTACTTTAAATCATTTATTGCTATAAACACTTTTAACATTGTCCCACCACCTTGGAAAACTGCCTTGCACACCTGTAGATGTGCCTTGGAAAAATCAGATTATGAAACATTGGTTGCTTGGTCTCTCTCTGCACAAATAAAGTAGGATAGAATTAACCTTAAGTCGACTTAAGGAATTCAGTTTACTGATAAGATTGGAGTGCCTCCTGACATTGAAGTTTTAGTATAGCTCACAGTATAGTATTTCCTCCCATCTGTGATCATTACAAATGTCTATTATTAAGTCTTTAGTCTGTATTATCTTCACTCCTGCACTGAGACATTTATATTAGCAGCTATTATTGTCTTTAAAAGACATTTTTATTCTATCACTTAAGAGTTTGACTAATGTAACTATTAAGCATTTTGTCTTTATTTCTGAATCTTTTTTCAACTGTTTCCAATGCATTCCCAGATAACATTTCAGTCCAACAACTCTACTTCTAGAAACTAAAATGAAAAACCTTATAAAAATAAGTTTAAAGTTTTGACAAGGTGACAAAAGTACGTACATTTCAATTTAAGGATTTCAACTTCATTATTCTCCTAAAACATTAATTTATAGTTTAGAGGAGTAGTGTGGCCATTTTACAACCCTCTGAATTAAGTAAAACACTCAGAAATATTACATACATGGAGGCAGTTTAAATCCCTGTCAACTGTGAATCTAGGCGTCTAAGACAGTCACAGTGGAACAATACATTTGTTTTCAGACACACAAGTAACGCTACTCAGTTTCAGCTAAAAACAAATGGGGGTGAAGGCACCAGTGTCTGTCAGACCAGATTTGATTGCTGGATCATGGCTTAAGGGACAAAGCAGAGACAGACACGGAAGGCAATAAGATTAACTTTTTAGAATTTAGTTCCTGCCATTTTTCTGTGAGAGTTACAGATCCCATGGTACTTTCTAAGTGAAGGCAGACTGCTTTGATGTCTTTGCACATTGATTGCTGCTTTCCAGACAAAGAATTGTCTGTCTTTCAATGGCAAGGAATTCTCTACCTCTATGGATTACTTAATATGCGTTGGACTCTTTTGAGATTAAAATTATTATATAACACACAAATTATTTGCTGAAGAATTTGACTTTGACAGAGGTGGTCTTGGGGTTAAAGCATGGGGCTGAGACATGAATCTAGGTTCAAATGTTGGCAAAGCTTGAGTTAGGCACTGAGATTAACATAAGAACAGCCGTATTGGGTCAGACCAAAGGTCCATCTAGCCCAGTATCCTGTCTGCCAACAGTGGCCAGCATCAGGTGTCCCAGAGAGGGTGGACCGAAGACAACGATCAAGTGATTTGCCTCCTGCTATCCCTCTCCAGCCTCTGACAAACAGAGGCCAAGGACACCATTTTATCCCCTGGCTAATAGCCTTTTATGGACCTAACCTCCATGAAATTATCTAGCTTCTCTTTAAACTCTATTATAGTACTAGCCTTCACAGCCTCCTCTGGCAAAGGAGTTCCACAGGTTGACTACACGCTGTGTGAAGAACAACTTTCTTTTATTAGTTTTAAACCTGCAACCCATTAATTTCATTTGGTGTCCTCTAGTTCTTCTATTATGGGAACTAATAAATAACTTTTCTTTATCAGCCCTCTCCACACCACTCATGATTTTATAGACCTCTATCATATCCCCCCTCAGTCTCCTCTTTTCTAAACTGAAAAGTCCCAGTCGCTTTAACCTCTCCTCATATGGGACTCCGTTCCAAACCCCTAATCATTTTAGTTGCCCTTTTCTGAACCCTTTCCAAGGCCAAAATATCTTTTTTGAGGTGAGGAGACCACATCTGTACACAGTATTCAAGATGTGGGCGTACCATAGTTTTATACAGGGGCAGTAAGATATTCTCAGTCTTATTTTCTATCCCTTTCTTAATAATTCCTAGCATCCTATTTGCCTTTTTGACCGCCGCTGCATACTGTGTGGAAGTTTTCAGAGAACTGTCCACGATAACTCCAAGATCTCTTTCCTGATTTGTCGTAGCCAAATTAGCCCCCATCACACTGTACGTATAGTTGGGGTTATTTTTCCCAATGTGCATTACTTTACACTTATCCACATTAAATTTCATTTGCCATTTTGTTGCCCAATCACTCAGTTTGGTGAGATCTTCTTGGAGTCCCTCACAGTCTGCTTCTGTCTTGACTATCCTAAACAGTTTGGTATCATCTGCAAACAGATTCCTATGCCTGGGCTAGGCAATGGTAGATGCTGACCAAAAAGGTATGTATGAAGCACCATCCATCTCCTGGAGTGAGGTCATAAGCCCAAGCTTCAGGGAGAACCCTAGCTCTGCTAGTAGTTCTCAGCTACGCATGCTCTCCTAGAGTTAAGCACCTGTCCTATTTTAGCAAGAACCCATGGAAAAAGTATTCTTCCCTCATTATGCTAACCACCGGACTTAGAGGTCTCACTAGCAATATGCGACACCCCCCCCCCCCCCAGTTTAAGTCCCATCTCCACTTGGAGAGAAAGGATTGGAATGGAGATCTATTCCCAAGGGAGCTTTTACTGCAGTAATTTGGATGCTGAGTGAGCTCAGGCACTTATAGGCTTTAGTGGGAGACTGTGCATTGCAGTGTTTCCTAAACCGAGATTCGAGCATCAGCCCCTATTCCTTTTGTGAATCCAGGCCTTCAATTAAATTTTTCAAAGGCACTTGGTATTTGACAATTATGCTTCTTAGTGTTTTAAGGCACTTTTGGAGATGTAAGTTAGGCTACAAAATCATCCAGGCACTTTAGAGAAGGTGACCCTTAATCCCTCTCTGCTACACTGCAAAACAGAAATAATCGCTCTTTTCTCCCTCACAGGGATTCTGGGAGAACACATTCATTCATGTTTGGGAAGTGAGGTGAGGAGGGCTATATGAATATCTGGCTGGATAACCTCTATAAAGCACAGAAGTCAGACAAATATGAAGAGGTTTCTGAGGAAAAAAACAAGACTGCTTTAAAAAGGGGAAATGAAATGTAGTTACAATGCCAAGCACAACATAGTTTTGATAACCATGCACAGGACAATAAGAGCAATAGGAAAAGACATCCAGTGTCTTTATATTAGCCAGATGATGGATGCCTTCAAGTGAAATCAGTGGGTCCATGAGCAACAGATTTGCCACTATCAATACTATTATTTTCATACCAACCCTTTTCTAAAGTTTATCAATAAAACTAAAAGCTCAGGAGGAAAAAGAAAAGAAATCTTATTTTTCTGCTCTGCTGGAGATTGACAGTAATTGATCAGGTGACATCACAGCTGAAAGGGTCTACGCAGAAATATACTCTTGTAACTTTCTCTCAAGCACTTAGCAGCAGCAATGAAGGTGTTCCATACATCTAGGTGGAGAGTCTCATGAAAAAAAATTGAAGATCCACCCAGAATGCAGGGGGAGGAGGACACAAAGAACTCCTGCTCCAGTTCTCTTATGTAGGCAGGATTCCCTCTCCCAAGCATTCTATTAGACAAACAAGGGAAACTTTTTTTAAGAGAAGCAAGAACACAGAAGCTGAAAGGGACGGGGGAGAGAAATCAGCTATTAATATATTGAAAGTCAGGTTAAATCACTCAGCAAAACTGTAGTGCTCCATTCTACTCTTTCCACACCAGTCTCTCTCCAATAGGCAAGGGTCCAATGGCCACCCACCTCAAACCCACTCAGAGCCCAGACTTCTAAGAGTAGAACCCTCTGCAAGTTTGGCTTTGGTCTTCTTGAAGCTTCTTTCCAAGTTCTACAATGAGGTGCCACCACCTGGCCCAGACTTTTAACTCAGCTCAGTTTAAGTTCTAAGTGCTGGAGGATCTCACTGGTGTCACCTCTACTTTGCTACTGCTCCCTTGGTTTCTGTTGGGGAGGCCTCACTGAGCTGTATTCTCTCAAGGAGTCCTGTAGGTACCACAGAATCCTTAGCAGGTAGAAAACAAGAGCTTTCAGGACAATAGCTCAGAGTCCTTGCTAACTGGAGATGACCTGCTCATTGTAAACAGAAAGTTCTTCCCCTTTTAGAGTTCACACTTTACCTCTCTAACAAAGACCAAGTCCAGTACATTTTTGGGACTTTGAAGAGCAACTGATGGATTTGTGGGTAAGAAAGACAGGTCAGTGATGCTGCTGATAGCAACTTATTTACCTTTCTACCAACAGAACAAGCAAAGAGCTCCTATAACTTAAACTATATTTTGAGGTTTGAATGTATAAAGAACCTATTGAACATCAGCAAAATAGGAGCAAAAGGTGTGGCAATGGGCTATTCAAGCAAACACTTATTGTCACCTCATATTTCCAGTGTGCTTTATCTACTTCCCTTCTATCTCACAAAACCAGAATTAAATTCTAGGGCACATGAATATCAGTTATTCCATGCATTTGTTATACATTAAAACAATCTATCATCAATTAAAAGTAATATGAACCGATGAACCTAGAGAAAATAAATCTAATGTGGTTATGAAATAAAGTTTCATAACAGATATGTTCATTATTCATGTACTATCCTGCTGTCAAAGATCCCATGCACATACGGATTTATTGCAGCTTTCCTGGAAACTACAATTGAACAAACATACTGTATGAACAAACTGTTCACACAGCTGTTTCAAATCAATTAATCTCAACATAAGCAGTTCTTGGACCAGATCAATATTGCTTCAAGTGAATCCTTACTCAGATCATGTTCAAACAGAGAAGCCTTAGCTAGAAAAGCAAAGACTGAAGATTGGATTTGCCAACAGTTTTTGCAGCCCACTGGAGACTAAAGAAAATCTCAATCTATTTAGAGCACTCAAACTGGGGAACTTTTACATTATTGCTCACATTATCTAAACCCCTGGGGTATAATGTTGAGAAATATGGGAATTAATGATGATAATATTCAAAAGATGACAGACAATAGTGTAAATTTAATTAAGAATGCTTCCTTTAGTTTGTAAAACAGGACCAGTGATGAAGTAAGGCCATGGGATACTGGGGAAGTATTTCTTCCTTTCCATTGATCATGTAGCAGTATTATCAATGCTCTGTTGGAAAAATCTTGCAGGGAAGAATTCAGAGGGGACAAATACTCTTGAGTTTCAACTCAAAATTCCCTGCACATTGTGGCATCAGGGACTCAATGTTTCTCTCTAAACCCACAAATGTTCTATCCCAAGAGCCACACAGACTTGAACAAACCTAAAATGGAACACTTGTCTACATTAGCAAACCTCAGGCCCCTGATGCTGCCTATTCACTGGAAGCATGTGTGTGTGACTGCCCCATAGATCTCCTCCTCTGGAGCCAGTGCATCTGTACCCAAGTCCTGGGGACCGGGAGCATTCCCCCGCCCCGGGATGGGGGTCCCGTGGGCTTGCAGCCCCTTTTGCCCCATGCGCGCCCCCCCCACCCCCGCCCCCGCCAGCCTCTGTCTACCTTTTGGCTGCTCCTGCAGCATGGGCCCTCAGTCCTGGCAGCTTGCGTCCGCGTTCCTGGGGAGACCCTTTGGAGGTCCGGTGTCCGTCCAGTTGTCCTCCTCCTAAGGCTGCAGTCCACCCCGGCCTCCGTGGTCCGCTGCCCAGGCAATCAGGTCATCTCCCGGTGCTCGGGTCCCCTGGCTCCGCATCCCTGGTGTGGTCACCACTTCCTCAGTCTGCGGGGGGCAGAGGAGGTGGTTGAAAGCAACACCAGACCCTGCTGTCTTCCCCCCCACACACTTTTTCCTCCTCCCTTCTGCCCTTATCTGCTCCCTCCCAGCGTACCCCCGCCCACATCCCGCTCTGCCCAGCATCCCCGGGTCCTAATGCCTGCTGGCTTGACCCCGGGGCAGGGTGCGCATGCGTGGCATCCCCGGGCGCGTTCTCTTGCCCTGCACCAGCTGCTCCACCCACGCCGCAGCCCACTGGCTCCAGGCCGCTGTCAATGTGGGGGTTGGATCCCCCGTCACAACATCCCCACCAATTAGAAAAGGCCAGTGAGAGAGGGGTTTGGGCTGGCCTAACTGTGTGTTTGGCTGCTCAAGTTGTGCTGATTCACTACAGGTAGCACACATCCCCCGGGAGATATTAACTACAGGTTGAACCTCTGAAAACTGGCACTCTATAGTCTGGATTATGGATGCCCCTGGACCAGAGAGTCCAGGAGACTTATGTAGGAGGGCAAGCAGCCCAGCCAGGGGCAGCGGGGCCAGGGCTGCAAAAGTGCTGGGGCCGGGCCAGAAAACACCCGCAGACCACAGCAGTGAGGGGCCAGCATGGTGTCAGGGACTAAAGAAGCCTGTCTGCCTTTGGAAGTGTGGGGCTGAGAACTCTGGCAACCCACAAGAGTGCAGAAGTCCGCAGCAGCACAGGGGCAAGGAAACATGGCAGCATGGGGCTAGGGGCTGGAGAACTCCAGATGCCCATGGCAGCCTGGGGTTGGGGGATCAGCAGAGCAAACAGCCTGTCTGAGGAGGGTGTAGACGGAGCCAGAGGCAGGAGGCTGGCTGGCTTGGGGACGGCTGGCTCGGGGCAGAGGACACCACCCCTGGTCCAGAAAATTCTCTCATTCGGGACTGGTCAGATCCTAGCGGTACCAGACCAGGGAGGTCCAATCTGTAGAATCATTGTGGCCTGATTCTGTACCACTGAATCAATGGGAGTTGTGTCTTTTCTTAGCATTTCCATATTTAATGAAGTTTTGTAAGTACACTGAATGTAGAAAATGTGCAATACTGATTTTGAAATGTATTAGATCAGCACTACAGTAATATATGCCTCTCTGGTACACACATTTCTTAAATAATACCTTTATTCTCACTCTGCTGTTTGTACTGTACACACAAACACACAAAAAAAACTTTAGTGGCCTGGTTTTACATGTATCTCATTTTCTAGATCCGTCAGGCTCCTGTTTTATCCTAACCAACAATGAATGGAAGATGAATTTGAACCATTAATATCATCTCTCTCTCTCTTTTTTTTTTTTTTTATAATACAGGAAAGTATTTATAGTTCTCTTCATCTATTGAGCAAGTATAAAAGAAGCTGCTGCTCACAGAGTTTGGTAAATTCCACTAAAATGGAGTTTGCTTATGCAAAAGTCTTTTACAAATACAAAGCATGTACCAAAAAGCAAAAATATTGCCACAGGAAAAAAATTGACTGTGAAATCCTTAATGTACATCACATCCACTGCCTCAAGGATGGCTGTCCGGGCCCTGAAATCTAGCCACAAGACAGCAATCAAACCTGCAGTCAAAAGGAAGGCAAATACCATCATAGTTCTCAATGACAAAGATTATGTGACAAAACCAGCTGATGACTCTCTGACAATCTTCTATAAAGGACTCAGGGACAAGACAACCCCACCCCGCCGTTCTCCCCAGAATTTAAGGATAACCTCAAATCTTTCCTCACACAACCCCAAGAAAAACTCTATAACCTTATCCCCCATGAATTCACCTCAGGACTTTGTATCCTTTCTAAGATACACAAATAAGGGAACCCAGGCAGACCCATCACATCTGGCCAAGGCACTCCTGCCAAAGAAATATTGGGATCCCTAAAAACCATCCTCAAACCACTCACCACACAAAGGGCCAGCTTCCTCCTGGATGCAACTGATTTCCTCTAGAAACTCCACTTCATTAGATGCATGGAGTGAAAGAAAAAGAAACAGATAGGAGGGATACAAAGACGGGAGTCTTACCTCAGAGCCAACTCAACCAGGCTGGATGCTGATAACTAAAGTGGAAAATTACTTTTTGTAATGAGAGCCATTTCAAGCCCCTATTCAGACCCATTCTGATGTCAAATTTGCATCTGAATTCCAGCTCATCAGTTCACATGGCTGATTTTGAAGTTTTCCAGCTTTCAAGTCTGTAACTGTGAGTCCAGGAAGGCTAAAATATTCTCCCACTGGTTTTTGTATGCTACCATTCTTGATGACTGATTTTTGTCCGTTTATTTTGTTACATAGAGACAGTCTAGTTTGTCCAATGTACGTGGCAGATCTGCCACATAAAATTCTCAGTCTTTAAGGTGCCATTGGACGCTTCAGAGGAGAAAGTGCAGAGTATATACCTTACCATGCTTAAAACTGCCTTCACCAAACTATTTGTTTTCACCAAACTAGAGACTCTATCAAAGAAACAGATCACGTCATAGAACAGTGAGAACCTGTTTCAATCCTGGGGAAAAAATACCCTCTGACCAAATCTCATATTGTCACCTCTCACCCCATCTGGGAACTCGCATAGGATATTATTGAACAGTTACAGCTCTACTTGATGGAGACCGCTTCCTGAAAGACATCTTTCCCCTGTCTCCCTCTCTGGCCTTCAGATAAACACACCAAACTTATCATCAGAAGTCAGCTTCCCCCTGACAAGGACACATCAACTCAAAGGGGCACCAAACTCTGCCAGATCAACAGATGCAAAACCCGAAGACTTATCTCTGCTACCGATGATTAATAACCCTACCCCAGCCCACAATGGCTACATCCAGACTGCAGGCTTCTTTCAGAAGAAGCTTTTCCAGAAGAGATTCTCTGGAAAAATCATGGATGGGATCCTCAGGGAATCCATTCTGAAGCACTAGGAAGAGGGGAAAGTGATCAGGAATAGTCAACATGGATTCACCAAGGACAAGTCATACCTGACCAATCTGATTAGCTTCTATGATGAGGTAACTGGCTCTGTGGCTATGGGAAAGTCAGTGGATGTGATATACCTTGACTTTAGCAAAGCTTCTGATACAGTCTCCCACAATATTCTTGCCAGCAAGTTAAGGGAATATGGATTGGATAAATGGACTGTAAAATGGACAGAAAGCTGGCTAGACCGTCGCGCCCAACGGGTAGTGATCAACGGCTTGATGTCAGGTTGGCGGTCGGTTTCTAGCAGAGTGCCCCAAGGATCCATTCTTGGACTGGTTTTGTTCAATATCTTTATTAATGACCTGGATGAGGAGATGGATTGCACCCTCAGCAAGTTTGCAGATGACACTAAGCTAGGGGGAGAGGTAGATACGCTGGAGGGCAAGGATAGGGTCCAGAGTGACCTGGAAGATTAGAGGATTGGGCCAAAAGAAATCTGATGAGGTTCAACAAGGACAAGTGCAGAGTCCTGCCCTTGGGATGGAAGAATCCCAAGCATTCTTACAGGCTGAGGACTGAATGGCTAAGTAGCAGTTCTGCAGAAAAGGACCGGGGATTACAGTGGATGAGAAGCTGGATATGAGTCAACAGTGTGCCCTTGTAGACAAGAGGGCTAATGGCATATTGGGATGCGTTAGGAGGAGCACTGGCAACAGATCCAGAGAAGTTATTATTCCCCTTTATTCGGCTCTGGTGAGGCCACATCTAGAATATTATGCCCAGTTCTGGGCCCCCCACTATAGAAAGGATATAGACGCATTGGAGAGGATCCAGGGGAGGGCGACCAAAATGATTAGGGGGCTGGAGCGCATGACCTATGAGGACAAACTGAGGGATTTGGGTTTGTTTAGTCTGCAGAAGAGAAGAGTGAGGGGGGATTTGATAGTAGCCTTCAACTTCCTGAAGGGAGGTTCCAAAGAGGATGGAAAAATGCTGTTCACAGTAGTGACGGATGGCAGAACAAGGAGCAATGGTCTCAAGTTACAGTGAGAGAGGTCTAGGTTGGATATAAGGGAAAACTATTTCACTAGGAGGGTGGTGAAGCACTGCAATGGGGTACCTAGGGAGGTGGTGGCATCTCCATCCCTAGAGGTTTTTAAGAGGTTTTTAGGATTATTCTAAGAGGGGTGGGCGAGGTTCTGTGGCCTGCACTGTGCAGGGGGTCAGACTAGATGATCATAATGGTCCCTTCTGACCTTAAAGTCTATGAGTCTATGAGTCTATAAGTCTCGGCTTGATAAAGCCCTGGCTGGATTGATTTAGTTGGTATTGGTCCTGCCTTGGACAGGGGGCTGGACTTGATGACCTCCTGAGGTCTCTTCCAGCTCTATGGTTCTAAGAGATCTTCTGAAAAAACTTCTTCCGAAAGAGAGCATCCACACTGCCAAAGTGCATCGAAAAAGCGATCTGCTTTTTCGAAAGACAGAGTCCACACTGAATGGACGCCATCTCACATTTAAGTTGTGATTACTATGGATGGAGTGGCCACCAGGGCACTTGTGCTTTTTTCTCTTTCCTCTTCTTTCAAAAGAACTCCCTCTTCCCCGTCCACACATGCTTTTTTCTGAAAGAGCTCTTTCAGAAAAAGGCTTCTTCCTCATAGAAAGAGGTTTACCAATGTCGGGAAAACACCTGTTCTTTCCATTTTTTTTTTCCTGAAAACGCGATTGCAGTGTGGACGTAAGTGATTTTTTTTTTAAAGAAAAACAGCTGTTTTTCCAAAAAAACTTCTGTAGTGTAGACATAGCCAATATATCTTTTAAGATCCCTGGATCCTACATATGTCTATTGCAACAAGTGTTATCTGCCTCATCCTGTGCACTAAATGACCCCCAATAACAACTATGCAGGTGAAACAAGACAGTCACTGTGCATTTGAATGAACTTACATTAAAAAAAAGTGAGGACAAAAGCCACCACTCATTTTCCAAATCATTAATAAAAATACTGAATAGTATGGAGACCCAGGAATGACCCCTCAAGCCATTATTAGATATGCCTTCCCTGTTTGAAAGTGAACTATCACTAACCACTCTGAGAATGGCCTTTCAGCCATTTTTTGCATTTACGTTTATAGTAATTTCATGGAGACCACTGTTATGTTGTGGGGAGTTTCACAGTATAGGAAGAAATCAGTGGAAATGCAGAGAGCTGGAGTAACTGCAAGTGTCCATTTTATTGCATAGCACAGAACTAACTAAGCCCAGACTAGCTGGGCTGACCCCAGTGACCTACTCAGATCTATATCTACAACCCAATATACAACATATTGCTCCCCCCCTTAATAAAAAAGTCCCTTTAAGGAAACAAAAACTAACTATGAAATGAGGGTAGACCACCTCAAGTTCCCAGCTAACCCTGGGGATTATTTTGCCCCATCTGTGAGTTAATCTCAATTGAAGGTCCAGCCGTTGAGGAGGCCTCCTTTCTCTAAGTAGATTACGATGGACATCCGGCATTCTCGCACCCGAAGATGTTATGGGTGCAGGCCTGACATGGGGCTGGGAACTTGAAATGTGAAAAGGTGAGGCTGTTGAATCAGCCTGCTCAGGGAGGGGGTTATTGTTCGCTGCTAGTGGTGATGGAGGAGGAGAGTCAGGAGCAGGTGATTCTTGACACGGTAGCTCACCAGCAGTGGGAAGGATGGGCAACTCAACTGGAGATGTGCCTTGGGGGCAGGAATAACCTGTCAATAACTGATCTACATGCCGCCACCAGATGAGATCCTTCACAGTCCGGACAGTATAGGAAACAGGTCCTGTTTGAGCAATAATAGTGGCAGGGACCCATTTAGCTCCAGGAGCATAGTTCCGAGCCAAACTGTCTGTCCAGGACTAGCGGTTCGATCTTTTGCTCTGGATGCACACCTGATGACTTGACCTGGCTACTGATGTTGCACAATTTGTCACAGTTCTGAAGGTTTCAGCAAATCAAAGCACATGCGTAGCTGATGTCCCATCATTAGAAAAGCTGGGGACACTTTGGTTGTAGCATGAGGAGTGTTTCTGTAGGATACCAAGAAGGTGTCCAGACTCTTTTGTACGAGTGAATGTTCTCTAACTGATTTCAAAGCTTGTTTCATTGTCTGGACAAACCTCTCAGCCAATCCATTTGTGGCTGGGTGATATGGTGCTGAAGTGATGTGATGGATCCCGTTTGCTTTCATAAAATTTCCAAACTCCTGAGAGACAAACTGTGGACCGTTGTCGCTCACAAGTTGTTCAGGAATACCCAAATGACAGAAGATTCCCCATAATTTTTGGATAGTACTCCCAGCAGTAGTGGAAGGCATTATACAGACTTCTGGCCATCTGAAATGAGCATCTACCACCACCAATAACATGCTACCTTCAAATGGGCCAGCAAAATCAACATGAATACGTTGCCATGGTTTTTCAGGCCAGTCCCATGGGTGTAGAGGTGCCAATTGAGGTGCATTCCTCACACCCTGGCAAGAAATACAAGCTCTTGCCTTCTCTTCAATGTCACTGTCCAACCCAGGCCACCAAAAATAGCTTCGTGCAATTTCTTTCATGTGCACCATTCCAGTGTGACCTGAATGCAACTGCTCTAACATCTGTTGTCTCAGTATTTTTGGAATAATGACACGCATTCCCCACAGCAAGCACCCTGAACGGTTTATAACTCCGTTCTCCTGGACATGTAGGGGACAGGGTCAGATGAGACCTGAGAGTTCCATACAGATGTTCCACGCATCACTAGTTCCATTACTTGGCACAGTACTGGGTCAACACAAGTTGCTCTCTTAATTTGTGCAGCAGTGACGGGCATGTTCTTCACCTGTTCAAAATAAGAGATTTCCTTCTGGCCACTATCTTGATGTTTGCCTGGCAAAGGGCAGCCTAGAGAGAGCATCTGCATTTCCATGTAGAGTGGCTTTCTGATATCTGATCTCATATGTGTGTCCTGAAAGCCACAATGTCCATCATTGTATACGACTAGTAGCCATTGGTGGAATACCTGAGTGTGGACCAAAAATTGCCGTCAGAGGTCGATGGTCAGTGAGAAGTGTAAACTTCCATCCAAACAGGTACTGGTGAAATTTCCGAATTCCAAAAACGATTCCCAACGCTTCACGTTCAATTTGCGCATAGTTAGTTTCAGCCTTGCTTAAGGTGCACAAAGCAAAAGCAATTGGTTTCTCCCCTCCTGAAGGCATAACATGTGACAAGTCCGCTCCCTCTCCATATGGGGAGGTATCACAAGCCAACTGTAAAGGTAAGGATGGATCAAAATGTGTCAGGACCTCTGCGTTTAGCAATGCACATTTAGTCTTGTTAAGTGCAACATCAAAGGCGTCAGTCCACTTCCAGACCTTGTTCTGGCCAAGGAGCTCGTGAAGTGGTTTTAATAGTGTGGCTAGCTGTGAAATAAGCCTTCCATAATAGTTCAATAGTCCTAGAAATGAGCAAAGTTGACTAACATTTTGAGGGAGTGGAGCTTCCACAATAGCCTTAACTTTTGAAGGGGACTTATGAAGACCAGTAGCATCAATGATGTGTCCCAAATATTCAACAGAGGGCTGAAAGAATGCACACTTATCTTTACGGTCTCGTAGGCCATATTCTTCCAGTCTTTGTAAGGTAGCCTCTAAGTTCTTAAGGGGATCCTCCTCATTCCCACCTGTGACCAGGCTGTTGTCAAGATAGCACTGATCTCCTGGCAAGCCACACAAGATCTGGTCCATAGCTCTCTGGAACAAGGCCGGGGCAGTAGTTATTCTGAAGGGTAAGCGACAGTAACGATAAAGCCCTTTATGAGTCACAATAGTCAACAGCTCTTGGGATTCTTCATCAACTTGCATCTGTAAATATGCTTAAATCAGATCAATCTTGCTGAACTTTTATCCCCCAGCCAGGCCTGCAAAGATGTCATCGATACAAGGAAGGGGGTATTGCTCTGCACATAAAACAGGGTTAACAGTGACCTTAAAATCCCCACAAATCTGAATAGAACCGTCTTTCTTCAACATTGAAACTATTGGCGTTGCCCATTGACTATGGGTAACTGGTATTAGGACTCCATTTTTGAGTAGGCGTTCCAGGTCTGCTTCAACTTTTGGCCTGATAGCATATGGCACAGTTCTGGCCTTCAGATATTTTGGTTGGCTACCAGGTTTAATGTTCAGTTTCACAGTGATTCCCCTCATACTTCCCAGATCCTCTCCAAAAACAGCAGCCTGTTTCTTTAATATATCAGTCAGACCTGTTTCTTCTTTAGTCATCCGGTGCACTTCTGCCCCGTCCAGTGGGATCTTCCTAAGCCATGATCTCCTCATTAAGGCTGGGTAATGGCCTTTCACCACAAACAGTGGTAATTCTGCAGTCTGTCCATTAAGTTCAACCTTAACATCAGTAGTGCCCAATAGAGGTACTGCTTCTCCTGTATATGTCTTCAGAATGATCTTTGTTGCCTTAAGTGGAAGATGCTTCAACTTTTCCTTATACATCGTGTCTGAGACCAATGAAACTGCTGCACCAGTGTCCACCTCCATGCATACCGGTTTGCCATCCAACAGTGGGCTTACCCAGTGTTCCTGGGAGCCCCCTTCCAAAGACAAAACATAGCATGGCACCACTTCTTCAGACAGGGTGTCACTTTGATTATCAGGCATCTGCTCGATGGTATGCAGATTTTCCTTTTTGTTCTGCCAGATCACAGGCCTCTTTTTCTTTTGTTTGCAGGCACGCTCAAGGTGTCCTTTTTCCCCCCCACAATGTCAACACACTAGGGCTGTGTCCAGACTCAGGGGTTTTTCCGAAAAAAGTAGCCTTTTTTCGAAAAAAACTTCACCTGCATCTAGACTGCAGCCGCGTTCTTTCGAAATTAAATCAAAAGAATGCGGCTTTTCTTTCGACGGTGGTAAACCTAATTCCACGAGGAAGAACGCCTTCTTTCGAAAGAGCACTTTCGAAAAAAGGCGTTCTTGAAAGCAAACAGGCTTTTTAGAAAGAGAGCATCCAGACTCACTGGGTGCTTTCTTTCGAAAAAGCGGCTTGCTTTTTCGAAAGTTCCGCGTGCAGTCTAGACGCTCTCTTTCGAAAGAGGCTTGCAGTCTAGACATAGCCTAGGTTCTTACACCAGCATTCTGATGCATGGTGACCTGTCTTACCACAGCAGTAACATTCCTGACTCCCCACTGTTTTGTGAGTAGGATCTTGGGACATTTTATGCACCCCAGGGGGTGCACTAAGGCATTGTGCCTCCTGTGTGGCCAGTTCCATGGACACTGCAATATCAATGGCCTTCTGTAGGGTGAGCTGAGCTTCGGTTAACAGACACCTCCGTATAGCTTCACTGTGCAGGCCACAAACTAACTTGTCAGGTATGGCATCATTTAACATCTTTTTAAATTCACAGTGTTCAGCAAGCTTTTTCAAATTGGCTACAAATTGTAGAATTGTTTCACTTTCTTTTTGGTCTCTGTTATGGAACCTATACCTTTCTGCAATTACCAATGGTTTTGGAGCATAATGTGACCCCAGGATTTCCACAGTGTCACTGTAAGATTTGGTCTCTGGCTTAACAGGGAGCAGCAAACTGCGTAGCAGAGAGCAGGTCTTAGCCCCTACAACACTTAAAAATATTGACACCTTCTTTTCTTCTTTAATGTCATTTGCAATAACAAAAAGTTCAAAATGCTCAGTATATACGTGCCGTTGCTCTACAGTCTCCTCAAAAGGTCCCAGTGGCCCTGTAAGTGTTGCCATGGCTGTTGCACTCTCCCCCCACTTTCTCCCCCCCTTTTCAGTCTCTGGGCTCCTTGATCTTAGTTTCAGTTTGCACAGTATAGCAGTCAGTTCTCACCCCTACCTTCCAGAACAGCCAAAAAAAGTTGGTTTTCTTACACTGACTTCTACTTCTTTTGTTGCTGAAGGCAGCACAGGTATCCCATCCTCATCGCCACTTGTTATGCTGTGGGGAGTTTCACAGCATAGGAAGGAATCAGTGGAAATGCAGAGAGCTGGAGTAGCTGCAAGTGTCCATTTTATTGCATAGCACAGAACTAACTAGAATAAGCCCGGACTAGCTGGGCTGACCCCAGTGACCTACTCAGTTACTATAACAACAAGATCTATATCTACAACCCAATATACAACAACCACATTTCCCTAGTCTGCTTATGAGAATATCATGTGTGACTATGTTAAAATCTTTATTAAAAATCAAAATACATCCCATCTGAGGCTTACCCCCATGCACTAGGCCAGTAACTTTGTCAAAGAATTTGTCATCTATTACCTGTAGTTCCTCATTTTAATCTTTCTGGATTGTTTGTATTGTTTCTCTTTGCATTGTTTCTGTTTTTACTCCCATCCAATCCTATTGAAAATATTTATTCCTAAAAATCTGCTTTACCTGCAGAATTGAAGTAACCTACTGGGAGGCAGACTGAAAGTAGCATTTTTGAGACCATCTATTGCATGTTTTAAAAAAATATCCAAATATGTTATTCCAGTGACTTTACTATATTCCACTAATTTGTAAAAGTGTTACTGTCAAGCTGATAAGGCCTCCAACAGGGTGTCAGAAGACCCGGACTTTATTGCCAATTCTTCCATTTATTTGATGTATAATTCTGGGTAAGAGACTTGGTTTCCTTCTATTTCACCATATTTATAATGAGGCTAATGATGCCTTACTGTTAAGTGTTTTGAGATCCCTAGATTAAAATCACAATGATATTTGTATTGAAAGTGGATGATCAAATATTTCACAGTTTATTAGTAACCAATTAGGTTAATTATGCAAAGTCAACTGGGAATAAGCATTTTTAAATTAAGAGGCCCATATAACTTCCACCCAAGAGTTCTATAAGAACTAGCTAAGGAGATCTCTGTGAATATATTTCAATATTTTAAAAACAATGAAAATTCCAGAAAACTGGAAGAGTGCTAACATTGTGCCAATATTTAAATAGAGGGCAAGTGAGATGACCCAGGTAACTATAGGTTGGTTATCCAGCATAAATCCTGGGGGGGAGTGGGGGAATGAAAAAAATCCAATGAGAGACTTGTTATGGGTGTATCAGGCCTTCTTTTAGCCTACTGGAGATGTTGGTATCTGACACCTCCCTAATTAAGGAAAACTTGCTTAGGCCAAGCTATTGTAATTGACTTAGTCCTCCAGAGGATTAAATTAATAAGAACTCAAGGACTGAAATATAATTAAATGCCTGTCATCGTCAAACCAAACTTCATTCTTTGAGGAGATTACAAGTTTTCATAATAAAGATAACTTTCTATGCCTTCATTGCCCTATCTGTAAAATGGGGATAATGAGACTGATCTCCTTGAGATCTACTGGAGAGGGGCTACCTGGGCTCTAGATGGCATTATTATTGCAGCCAAATGCGTAGTTGTACATCTAGGAACAAGAAATGCAGGCTGGCATACAGAATGGAGGAAGAAAGAAGTGTCTTTAAAAAAGATCTAGGGGATATTGTGGACAAGCAACTTTACATGAGCACTCTATCGAAGAGCTAAAGTGATCCTTAGATGCATAAACCAATGACTAGGGAAGATGATTTTCTCTCTCTCAAAAGGGGCATCAGGGAGGCCAGTATCGGCATGCTACATGCAATTCTGGTGCCAACAATATAAGAAGAATATTGAAAAACTAGAGAGGGTGCAGAAAAGAGCCACCAAAGTGGGTTGAGGGCTAGAGAAAATGTTTTAGACTGTGAGACTTTATGAGCTCCATATGTTCAGTTTATCAGAAATAAGAGGGAGAGGAGACTTGAATACCTTCACAAGGCAAATACACTCAACAGTAACAGGCTCTTTAATCTAGCCAAGATGACATCACAAGAACCAGTGACTGGACACTGAACCCCAACAAATTTGAACTGGAAAGAAGGTGCAAACTTAACAATGATGGTGATAACCATTAGAACAAACTGCTAAGGGAAGTGGTAGATTCTGTCTCTTGATGTCTTCAGATCAAGACTGGACATAGGTGCTGAAACTAGGACTGTGACAGCACCCCCTGGCTTGAAGTGGTTTCCATTGTATAGAAGGTTTACAGTTTGGTTCAATGGCTCTCAGCATCACTACACAAATTGTTCTAGTACCCCTGGGACTTGATGCCCTTTTGGATATTATGTTTTAGCCAAACACAAGTTATTGGATTATATACAGGAAATATAATGGCTTGTGTTAGACAGTGTTTCAGGCTAGTTGATCTTATAGAGTTAAACTCTGGGAATCTATGAATAAATGACACTTGCTCTTCCTTTGCCATTTGGTGGA
Source organism: Pelodiscus sinensis (assembly GCF_049634645.1). Lineage (NCBI taxonomy): Eukaryota > Metazoa > Chordata > Testudines > Trionychidae > Pelodiscus > Pelodiscus sinensis. The sequence goes on from NC_134715.1 coordinate 110,300,858, forward strand.
AATATGAAGGGGCCCCTGGAATGCTATGTATATTGTCATACTGCCACCTAGTGGTCAGGTATACAAGAGGCATAAGAATTCCCCAAATGAGCAGATCAGTGGTCCAGATTTCAAACCTGGTTTGCTTCCAAGATTAGCCTGTCCCAAATGCTACAAAGGAAGATTTTCCCCTAATTCTTAACAATATTACCCATAACTGTGATCAGATTATTCTTGAAGTATGATGGCAAATAGCCTATGTAAGAAAAGATGATAGGGGAATAAAAGTTGATTTACTGACCATTAGGTTTTCCTGAAAGAGGGATTTAAATGCAGTACTCTAAACCAGAAATACACTAACAAATGGTTCTCTTATGAAGACAGTGCCAGTAGTTGACCTTTTTACTGTTAACAGGAATGTGTAGTTCAGCTCCAGTGCTAAACAAAATCTAAACATTCTTGTTCAAAGTCATTACTCATATCAATGATACATAAGGCCTCATTAGAAAACAGTGCCTGAATTAAAGCATGAAGATCAATGCAAAATTACAGTAGGAGAATATATATGGAAGGGCTTCCAAAGTTAAATGTAGGTGACTGTCTACAGAATTATTTACAGAGCGAATGAAAATCAGCTTCTGTGAAACACACAGCAAAAAAATTCCTCATTCATATCAAATATGATCAGCCAAGGGGAAAACTTTCAGACAGCTTCTGACTGACATAAAAACTATAAACAGGCTACAAGGCTCTGTGGATTATAAGGAAAATATCCAATGCCAGAACAAACACACACAACTGCAAACTGCATCCAAATTACACAATCACGTGAAAAGGAAACCAACAGAAGAGATAGAATTAGAGAAGCAACTGACAATGCCTCCAGAATACAGAACATTCAATAATATAATCACCCACAAATCAGTGCAATACAGAGACTCTGGATCTCAGACAGGCCATGTACAAGATCATTGGAATTGCTGCTACTCACACACTCTGAATTTGGCTTTGTGTTTTGGAAAATAGACTAGACAAGGCAGCAAGGCTGACAGCCATTGCAAGCTCTGGAACAAGGGGGTGGCTCTGCACTCCCAGAAGGGGCGGAGCTAAGGACAGAAAGGGCGGGGGCCAGGACAATCATCCCTCAGCACTGCCCTGAGCGTGGCACACCCTGCCTCCCAGCCATCGGTGCCATGCAGAGCAGTGCTCCAGTGCTCCCATGGCAATTCTAAGGGGCCACAGTAGCAGAGGCAGTGGCTAGGAGCTCCAGGCCCCTTTGAATCTTTAACTTAAAGAAAGCTTAGGGTTTGGCTGTGCCGGGAATGGGGTTGTTTTCCATAACATAGAAAGGGACAGGGCTAATAGGAGGGACAGTTATGCTCTGCAATAACCACAGGGGACAGCAAGTACAGGGAACAGTTATACTGCAGAGTAACCACAGGAGAGTCACCACACTAGAAAGAGAGTGGCCAGTTGGGGCCAAGGCTCTCCATGTTGCAGACCATTGGCCTGGGTAACTGAGCATCCTGCCCCAAAGCCTGACACCAAGCTCCTCCCTTCCGGCCCTCGGCCGTAACTCTGGATGGGGGCAGTAGCACCTACTGCCCACCCTGGGGAGCAGGAGTCAGAGCAAGGGGTTGGGGGCTCAGGGCAGGGAGCCAGGAGGTTGGGGGAAGCTTACTGGGGCTCCCTATGTTGGCACAGTTGGTACTGCTCCAGTGGCAGCTTCTCCTGGTGGGGCGGAGGCTGAGCTTCCCATCCAGTGGCTCCTCCTGGGGGGGGCTGCACTGCCCAACCAGCTGGCTGGGGAGCAACTGCTGGCTGGGGAGCATAATCCCAACCCTCCATTGATGAGCTGCTGGCTGGGGGGCATAGCCCTGGGCTCTTCTCACCTCTGGGAGGAGCCACTGACTGGAGCAATGCCACCCTCATCACCACAGGCAGCCTTGGTAAGCCCCCCAACCTCCCAAGTCCCCTGCCCTGAGTCTTGTACCTCCCATCCCCTGCCCTGAGCCCCCCACAACTCCCTAACCCCTTCCCTGAGCCACTCCTCACTGCTGCACCTCTCACACTCTATGCCCCTCCTCACTCCACACCAATCCTCTGCCCTGAGACCCTCTTCACTCCAAACCCTAACTCCTGCACCCCTGATGTCACCCTTGATCTCAGTGCCCCGCACCTCTCAACCCCTATCCTGATTCTTACACACACACCCCTCCAGTCTTAAAGACCGGAGCAATGCTGGGTACATCTGCTGGCAAGAGTACGAAGAAAGCAAGTAGTTTTCATCTATCTAGATTCTAGACAGTGTTACTGTAAAAGCTGGCACTACTCTTGGATTTTATTGACAAATTTCAAAGCAAACATAACTCAAACAGTTAATAAAAGAAATTACATAGTAGCCAGGAGGGAATAAAGATGGACTAGACAGGAAGGATGATCCAAGGCCCTTGTTTAGGAGAGCCATGTTCTAGACTCTGTTCCTCCACAGATGTCCCATGTGACCTCTGTGAGGTGCTCAGGTACTTATGTGGGCTCCCAATAAATAGGTACGACTCTTACATAGATTTACCTGTTGACTAAGTAGATCAATATCTGAGAGAGCTCATTAAATCTGGTTGTTGAATGCAATTGTTAGTTTTGCTGCTATTTGGTGAACAGATATTGTCTCATCTCGTAGAGTCATAGAACTGGAAGTCCAGTCCCCTGCACTCATGGCAAGACCAAGCACCATCTTGATCATCCCATCTTATGTGATCAGATATTGAACCAGGAACAGAATGGGGGGCAAAGGAACAATAAATGCATCTGAAACAAGTCCATGGCCATATCTGACCAAACAAAAGCAGTACGTACATGGTGTAGAACTGTAAACAGAAATGTTCCCGGTCCCTCAGCTACCCTCACCATCCCACTATGATAGCACAAGAAGGAAGAAGGGACTGACAGGGCCCTTCCATTCCCCTTGGAATCTTGATAGGGGAGAGGAAGCCAGTGGCAGAATCTCCTTTTTAATGGGCAAACTGGACAGAAGCTAGCTTTAAATTTTAAAAAGTAGTGTCCCCACACAAAGTTGCACCTCAACTCAATTTAGATAGCATTGTGTGTGCAGACTAGCCCTTCCCCCATTGGACAGTTGTTATTCTCCCATTAGATGCTACCTTTCTACTTACAGGAAAAGCTTTGATCCCCTTCAACTCTCCTGACAGGCATCAGATCCTCCTTTGGGTTCTCTTGTCTGATCAGTCACCATTTCTCCAACCAAGGAGGAGGCAGGTAGAGGAGAAGGCCAGTGGGAACTGAACTCTCCAGCCAAGGAAAGTGAGATGAGAAAGCATCCAAGGTCAGACAGAGGAAGGGAGGAAGCAAAATAGGTTGAAAGGAAGAATGGTCAAGTGTTAGGCTGTTAGTGTGGGACTTTGGTGGCCTCAGTTTAATTTCCTGCTGGGCCATAGACTTTCTGTTGGACCTTAAGCAATTCTCTTTAATTTCTTTCAGCTCCTCATCTAATAGTATGGATATATACACAATAACTATGAGGAGACATATAAGTTCATACCCTTTTCTGAACTCCCGTTATAGTGAAATAGATAGGAGAAGTTGCTGCTTTCACTGTCAGCACACTCTCCTTGCTCTCCTGAAAGTGCAAGTTTGTTTGTCTCTCTGCATCCCACCACCACTTTTTTGAGCCATGAAGTAGAGGCAAGGGAACAACATGTAAAAATCAACCATGAGTTTAACTGTCTCTCTGTTGATGTGAAGGACCTTGTAACTGTCTGAATAAACTGTGAAGTGCAAGGTATTGCTTTTTAAAAAATAATCACTTAAGGTTTTACAGTGTTCACCCAGCATTAAAGAAGGATAATTAATTCACTGTATTTTATTTTGATGTGCCTTATGGCAGTGTTGTGGGTGATGCAAAGTTACAGCAGGATGGACACTAATTTAAAAACTCTTTAGTTTCAAATTCATTCCACATTTGGTTTCTGACCTGGCATGAACCTTCTAGATTTTTTTATATGAATCTTCATGTTTTTTTTAAAGAGTGAAATGTATTCAGTTTACTTTGAAGATCAGAAACAAGAATTCTCATCCTGTCCATTTCATTAACACTCCTTTTGAGACCCCTTGGGGCTTAGTTTTGGACTGAAAATCTGTAATGACTTCTATAAAGGTTAGTTTTGGTCTGATTTAAAATGGTTCAAGTCTGAGTCATAAACCCACTTTTTATCTTAAAGCAGGGGAAAAGAATAAGTCTGATCTCCTTGAAGTTTGGGGGTTTTATAACTGTTTCATGCAGGCCATCCGTGACTATTAGTGAGGGGAGAAAGGGCTAAAAAGATTATTTACACTTTTAAGATAGCCCAAGCAATACCCCAAGTCAAAGAACTAGAGGAAGAGACACCATCAATTGTTCTGACTATGAAAAGTTGCATGTGAGTAGAAAAATTCATGTTAAAATGGTCCAGTCTTGTCTGGACCATCATATTGGTTAATGAAATTCACTCTTCAGAACCATTGCACCTTCTACAGAGTATGCTCATAATTTGGATCCCACCTATTTTTCATGTCAGTGTAGGATGTGGCCATGTTTCTTTCTCTCCTCCCCAAGTTTTAAAACAAAATGTAGTTCCACTTTTTAATTGTGGGGAAGAAAACTAAGCCCGTGGCCCTACAAATCTTTGCATACAGTCTGAACACTGTCTCTCAGCAAGGCCCTACTGAAACCTACATGCACACCTGCATATGACAGAATTGACAGCAATCTGGCTGGCAGCACGTAGCAACCCCTTCCTATTATGCTGACCAATGTTTTCTTGTTTACTTATATTCCCTCATCAATCTATATTCATCTATTGTCTCATCTTGTACTTAAACTGTAAGACTGTTGGGGCAGAGACTTTTTGTTCTGCATTTGTACAACCTAGCACAAGGGAACCCTGATCCATAACAAGAGCTCCAAAATATTTTAAATTATTGAAGTGCTTATTAATAAAAACAACCAACCATCACCAGAAGTAATATACCCTTTCTTTCTTTTCAAAACATTTAATTTGCTACCCAGCCTAATATTTTTGTGAAATCCCGTGTATAGCAACTGTTACTATGCTTCATGGTAGAAAAGAACGATGACTCGTGGAGTTTTTCCAAAGGCATGTTATCTGTGACAGTGCTGTAACTCATCAGGTAATGATATGCAGTATTGTTAGGCAAAACTTCAGATTTTTTTAAATCCCATCTGCCACACTGTAGGTTGTATAACTGGAAAAAAAAAAGCTTCACTAAATTCCAAAATTTGCATGTAAATGAGCAGCTAATTTGAGGCAGGAACTTCCAATAGCTTGCTGAAAATACCTGGAGGAAGACATGTTATGACCGAGGGATTACGGTGTAGTTTTTAGACCAATTTCAATACCGTTTTTAAAAACTCACTGTCTAAACAATATTCCTTGATTTCTTTTATACTCGTTTCTGCCACTCAGGTCTGATTCACCACTGTTACACTCCAATTTTATACCAGTAGTATTCTACTGAAATCAATGGCAGTAAACAGTAGTAATGCAATGTGCCATTATATAAATCAGTAAGCCCATCAAAGAAATTGATTCAAAAGTAGAGGACAACCAGAGAGGGCTGATGGGAACATGTAGCGGCATAGGTGATTGAAGAACTGGGTATTGTTTACCTTAGAAAATGACAGAAAATAGTGGACATGGTAAGGATACAAACAAAATAATGAACAGTCAAGAGGCCATTGAGTAAGTCTTTTTAATCTTCTAGCTGAGGGGCAACCTAGGCCAGTGAGTGAGCTGCATGAATAGCCCTCCATCTCAGTGGACCGCAAGATTGTCATAACAGGTAAACAGTGAGGTGGCAAAATTTGCAGATGACATTAAACTGGTCGAGATAGTTAAGACCAAAGCAGACTATGAAGAGCTTCAAAAAGATCTCACAAAATTAAGTGATTGGACACCAAAATGGCAAATGAAGCTTAATGTTGATAAATGTAAAGTAATGCACATTGGAAAAAAATATCCTAACTACACAATATGATGGTGGCTAATTTAGCTATAACTACTCAAGAGAAAGATCTTGGAGTCATTGTGAATAGTTCTCTGAAAACATCCACTCAAAGTGCAGTAGCAGGAAAAGAAAAGCAAACAAGGTTAGGAATCATAAAAAAAAGGGATAGAGAATAAGACCGAAAATATCTTATTGCATCTATAAACCATGGTACGCCCACATCTCTCATATATAGGCATTGGAAAAGGTCCAGAAAAGAGCAACAAAAATGATTAGGGGTTTGGAACAGTCCCATATGAAGAGAGATAAAAAAGACTGGGACTTTTCAGCTTAGAAAAGAAGAGACTAATAGGGGATATGATAGAGGTCTATAAAATCATGACTGCTGTGGAAAAAGTGAAGAATGAAAAGTTATTTACTCGTTTCCATAACATAAGAACTAGGGGTCACCAAATGAAATTAATAGGTAGCAGGTTTAAACAAACAAAAGGAAGTTTTTCTTCATGTAGCACATAGTCAAACTGTGGAACTCCTTGCCAGAGGATGTTGTAAAAACAAGGAGTTTAACAGGGTTCAAAAAAGAACTAGATAAGTTCATGGAAGTTAAGTCCATCAGGATGCGTAGGAATGGTATCCCTAGCCTGTTTGTCAGAAGCTGAAAATGGATGACAGGAGAGGAATCACATGATGATTACCTGTTCTGTTCACTCCCTCTGGGGCATCTGGCATTGGCCACTGTTGGAAGACAGGATACGGAGTTAGATGGACCTTTGGTCGGACCCAGAATGGCCATTCTTATGTAACCAGGATGATTTCCCAGAATAGAGTAGTTTCGCAAACTGCACTTGCATACACAGAATTTGTGTGGTATGCCAATAGAACTGCAGCAGTGCTTTGACTGGATACAGAGAGCGCCTAACAATGTTGTGTGCAATCAGCATGCACTTCACTTTAAGTGCCCTTGCTTTAAACCGGTGTTACTTTTGTAATGCTAGTAGGGGGGAAAAAAACATTGCATATGAAAGCCAGTAGAATCTGACAACCCTCTGTGTGGGCAATGGTAAACATAATGTCTCATGGGCCATACATAAAACACTGGTGGGCTGCATGTGACTCTTGGGCTTCAGGCTGCACACTACTGTTTTAGCCCTATACTAAAAAACAAGGGGCTATTCAATGAAACTGGCAAGTGTCAATTTCAAAACTGAGAAGAGGAAATATTTTTTCATTCATCACATGATTAGATTAACCTACAGGATGTTTGAGACCCACAATTTAGCAAGATCCAAAGCAGGATTGGATATCTATATTGTTATAAAAAAAACACTCAGGGTTGTTATAGTCAAGCTAAAAAAGTCAGAATGTACTGAAATAAAGCCTCCCGCATCAGGATTTAAGCAACTCTCTATCTCCTCATGTTCTCTGACTTCCTCATGGCTCTCCTCACAAACTCTTTACATATTCCCTATTCCCTCATTTTCTTTATTGTACTCCATGACTTCCCCATTCCCTCACCCACCCAGATCTTCTTATGCCATCCTTTTGGGATTACCCATTGTTCCATTAATTTATTCTTAGCGTTTTCTAGTCAGAACAACCTCTTATACTACTGTGCCTCAGTACAGTCTTCCAGAATGATGGATCTATTCCCTATGCTTTCTTGCTGTCTGAACTCTCGGATAGAAGTGTGTCTCCTGCAAATCTATCTGGGTTAGCTTGCCTGCTTTTTCCCCGAAAGCCCTGGGAGTGTCACACTGTGAAGGTGTTCTAAACAGTGTTTCTCAACCAACGGTACAGGTACCCTTAGGAGCACTCAAGAGAAGCCTGGCGGTACATCTACACAACTGAAATTTGGAGAAAACAGAATTTGTGTTAAGTTTTACAGTGGGTTATTATTTTTGCACTTTTTACACCCAAAAATTTCATCACCTGCCCGGCTACGATTAAGTTGTTTAAACAAATGTGTTGCAATGATAGAGAAAAAGATGTGTCTGTCTGAAAACTGGAGGTCCTGGCGGTACTTAAATTTTTTTTTTAAAAGGGGGTACTTTATAAAAAAAGGTTTGAGAAACACCGTTCTAGAACAAGTAGTTGCATAGTGCTGTATTCACCAGTCTATGTTGAAGAGGTACAACAACTGATAACTGGTGACTGAAAAATTGTAGCCAATCATACAGCTGCACCATGGACTGCACTAAATCCAGTGGATCTAGCTTAGGAGGATCCATGAGGGGTTGGAATTTGCCACAGAAGCTCATTCATCACACTCTCCAATATGTGGATATGAATGGAAGGAAAGGGTCAGAGTTAAAGTTTGTTTGGTTGGTTTTTTTCCCTCCTGCAGTCCTTGATTGGCGTATAAAGCTCCCTGATGCTGTTGTGTGTCAGCTTAGCATGAGATGCAGGCTGCTATAAGCTATTTCCATGGACTAGACAGATGTGCTCCTCCTATCCTATACTAAAGACAGCTTACAGCCACTTCTACATGCCTCCCCATTCTCAACTAAAGGAGCACTCCTCTGCCAAAACTCGAGTTCTGGGCCATAATTTTGAGGTATAACCAGTATAACCCTAGTTCTGATTCCACAGCCCATTCAATAAGATGAGCTTCACATTCAAGACCATTGAGAGCAATTTCTTTGTATTCTGTCTCTTAGGGTACATACATCTACACTGCAGAAAAAGATCGAAGTTGCCACTTTAGAGCTTTCAGGGTTCAAATTAGTCGTCAGGTTAAGAAAGCTAATTCAAACTGAGCGGGACCCTCCGGTCGATGCCAATAACCCTAATTTCACGAGTAAGGGAAAAGCCAAATTAAGGTATTTTGACTACAGCTATACGATTAACATAGCTGAAGTTATGCATCTTAATTCCACTTTGTCCCTCAGTATAGACATAGCCTTTGAGATGAGTCCCGGTTAGGTTTACAGACTGACTGCTTGGAGAGACAAAGACAAATTGTAAACATGAGTATTTCTAAGGCACCTGAACAATATGATCTTTTTCAGGATGCAAACAACCAGCTTCCGAGACAAGGAACAGTTTCAGTTGCTCAGAAGTACAGAATATGTTTTTAAAGGTTGAAAACTAAATTAAGTAAAACAATATTCTCCCATCTCAGAGGCAATCCAGCCATCCCACACACAGAAAACATGGCTTTTTACCCTGCCCTAAATATTATCAGGCCTTGTATCTATTGAAACCTATAGGGAAGTGAATTTTAAAGACAACAGTTCTGCCCCTGTCCTCACTGGGGACTGTTACCCTGAGCCACTCAGCTGCTATTTAACAGCTGTCATGATGCTTAGGAAAAGCATAAAATAGGCTTTATAGATCAAATTCAATGCTTTGAATTATACCCAAGCAAACTGTATCCAGTTATCCCAAGAAGCCTGCACAGCTGTGGAAGGACCAGTAAGAACGTAAGAATGGCCATGCCGAGTCAGGGATGTCCTTTAAACCTGCCAGAAGTTGGTACTGACCAACAGGGGACAGATCACTAGCCTAGAATCCAGTCTTCTGACAGTGACCAGTGCCAGGTGCTTTAGAAGGAATGAACAGAACAGAGCAATTTAAGGTTATCTGTTCCCCATTGTCAGTCCCAGTTTCTGGCATGTTTAAAGGACATCCCTGACTTTTCTAATAGCCATTGATGGACCTATCCTCTAGGAGTTTTTCTAGTATGTTTTTTTAACCCAATGATACTTTAGAACTTCATAACATCCTATGGCAATTATTGACTATTCATTGTGTGGAGGCATCTTTCCTTTTGTAGGTTTTAAAAATTCTGCCTCTTCATTTCATCAGATGACCTCTAGTTCTTCCCTATTTGCTTTTGCAACTTGCGATATTGCAGACGTCTATTTTATTCCCTACTTCAGTCCTGTACTACTTATAGGACAACCCGGCCCCATAATCAGGGCCAGTTAATTTCTTTGTTTCAGCAGAAATAGAATCTTGCAGCTCAATACAATTATTAATTGTAAGACCACCAAGTGCCTTTGCATGATTAGTGGAGCTATAAGGCATCCACTCAAACAGGTTAATTTTTTTTCCCACTGAACAGAACAAATTTACAGAAAACGTGGTTTTCAATTAAGTGAAATCTTTCTTAACAGGTGCCTTCTTCCCACAGAACATTTTTACTTTCACTTATTTTCATAGGGGGAAAAAATGAAATATGTTGGATAAAAAATATTTTGATTTGGAAATGCTGCCGTAATGCCTTGTGCAAGGTGTAGTTCAGTTGCCCTACCTCTTTATTATCTTGTATGGCCTTTGCTTCCTGGCTGGATTTTGGAAATATTTCAGATTTCCACAAAAAACCCTAAATGTTCTGCAAGAGAAAAAATGGCCAAAGATGTGCAATTGTGAAGCAGAAACTGGTAGGCTAGCCACAGCAATCCAAGCAGCACATGTTGAATAACTTGCACATGTGTACGCATGCACATGTATATGAACAACTGTTTCTCATTTTGTTACGTAGCAGCTGAAGAGACACTAAGATTTTAATAGCAGATTTTTTTCTCCTGGTCTAAGGTAGAAATTGATTGTGTTATACAATGGCACTCATTCCCCTTCTCATCCCTGACCCCTAACTGGTTAAAGGTAATTGCTTGCTATTTTCCTCTTTGTCCTCAGAAGCAGCAAGACTGAGATCAAGCTGGGACTAAGCAATAGCAATTTTGGGTTGTAATGTTGCAGATTCACAATCTCTGCACTTTTTTTATTATTAAAGGCTATTCCATTGTGGCTTCTCTCTAAGGCTCCCTTCTGCAACTGAATAAGACAAGCTTCCTCAGGAGACTTTCATAGGATAGTTCATTATGTTTAATCAAATAGAAAATAATTTTCTATAATAATAAATGTTCTCTCATGATTTATCCAAAATGAATAAAAGGAACCAGGAAAGAATAGCTAAAAATATTTTTTCAAAAAAGAGCATCAACTTTACACTGACAAGCTTTCCTCATGTAAAATGATCTTTTCTATTAATTGAATTGTATTGGTACATTTAAATAATGAATTCATACTGATGTCATCACCAAATTATTGAAACAACTTGTGCAAAAGATAAATCAAACAATGTATTTTAAAGCAATAGATTGCAGGGTTTGATTTTTGTGCTATGCCTCTTAGGTATGTCCTCACTTCAAGGTGGGATGGGAGGTAGTTCCCAGCTCAACAAGACATAACTGTGCTAGCACAAATCATTCTAATTCACTAAAACTAGTATAGCCACAGTGGCAGAAGTGAGCAGAGGAGCTGGCCACCTTGAGTACCTACCTAGCCAAGGTACACAGGGCAACTAGTCCCTCGCTTTAGCACACTAGCTAGATCAAAGCTAGCACGAGTGTAATGCGAACAGGTGGAACTGAACCTGGCTCGTCTGGAGCTTCATGTGTGAGCCTCTATCACTTGAGCTGAAAGCCAGATGACTCTCAGCTAAGGCTGTACAGGAAATTCATTCTCTCACTGCAAGTGGTCTACGTGCCATTATATGGGACAGTACACTTTACCCAGTAGGTGTGTGGAATACACAAGCATAGGTCCTTGATCCATGAATCAAATCACCAGTTCCTAGTGTACAAAATACTCTTAGATGAAACTAGCTCCCTAGGGCAAATGGAAGCAAAAGTGGCTTTAAAACATCTATTGTACGTTTCCCATTCTGGAAATCTTACATAAACACTCCTGTCAATACTCTCCAAAATGACATTTGCTTTTTTTTTTTTTTTTTTTTTTTGCAGCCACAACCCATTGTTGACTCTTATTTGTGATCCTCCATAATTCCCAGATCCTCTTCCGCAGTACTAGCATCTAGACAGTTATTCCCCAATTTAGTACTCATGCATTTGACTTTTCCTTTCCACTTGCAAAGTACTTTGCACTTAGTTCATTGAATTATCTTGATTAATTCAGACCAATTCTCCAAATTTGTCAAAGTAATTTTGAATTTTAATGCTGTCCTCCAAGATCCTTCTAAAGCTTAATTCACACCATCAGGGGCTCATCCCCCTGCACATACACTAACATGATATCATCATATGCCGGCAATGCCCCTCTGCCATGTATATTGACCAAGCCAGACAATTTCTGCGCCAAAGAATATATGAACACAAATCATACATCAAGAAAGGTAGCATTCATAAACCTGTAGAAGAACACATTAACCTTATTGGATATTCAGTACAGGCAGTCCCCGGGTTACGTACAAGATAGGGACTGTAGGTTTGTTCTTAAGTTGAATTTGTATGTAAGTCGGAACTGGTACATATTGTAGGGGAAACTCTAGCCAAACATTTCTCCAGAGCTCAGTTTTATTCTCCCACACCTCACTTCCCTCAGTCCTTTATTCTCAAGCTGAGGTGTCTGCTGAGAAAAGCCGCTCCGTGTCTCCCTAGTCTGCTGGGGGTGGGGCGCTAGCTTCGTGTCTCCCTGGTCTGCTGGGGGGGAGCAGCTAGTGCGGGGTTGCCTCACCCCGTTTGTAAATAGGGATCCGATGTAAGTTGGATCCATGTAACCCGGGGACTGCCTGTAATTGATTTAAAAGTAGCCATCCTTCTACAATCCCTTTCTCCTCCTCCTCCCCCCCCCCACCATATTACAAAAGGAAACAGCATAACTGCAATTCATTTGCATATCCAATCCAATCAAATTAGGACTGAATAAGGATTTAAATTGGTTATTTCCCTTCTCTTGGTATTTACACCTCCTCATTAAAAAGTTATGAGTAAGCCACATCCACTCTGACTTAATTGGCCTCATCAACACTGGTAAATAACTTCCTTCTTTTCTTTTATAAATATATCCATGCCTCTGTAATGTCCACTCCAATTCATCTGAAGTGGGTTTTACCCATGCAAGCTTATGCCCTAATAAATGTAAGTCTCAAAGATGACACAGGACTCTCCATTGTTTTTGTAGTTACAGACTAACACAGCTATTCCTCTGAGTCTTGTCTCCATTATGAAAGTCATTAATGAAAATATTGACTAGTACTAGACCCAGGGCAGCACCTGGTTAAACCTAATATTAGAACATCCTTTCCCCTTCCCAAGGTTGGCAGTGAACCATTGGTAAGTACTCTTTGATTATGGTTTTTTTCAAGCAGTTTTGCACAGATCCCGTAGTGATTTTATCTAGACCAGTTAACTTGGTTTGCTTATAAGAATATCATGCGGGACTGCTTCAGAAGCCTCAACAACAATCAAAACTATTATATCCACAGCTTCCCACTTGCATAATAACCCTGTCAAAGACGGATATTGAGTTGGGTTGGTAAGATTTGTTCCTGACAAATCCATGCTGGCTGTTCTTTATATCCCTATCCTACAGGAGCTTACAATTTGATGGTTTACTTTTTTGCAGTATCTTTCCAGGTATTGATGGGAGCCTGAATGCATACATATAATTCTTCAAGCCTTTTATTTTTCCCTTTTTAAAGATGGGCAAACATAGCACCTTTCTCCAGCTTTCTGGGACCTCACTCATCTTTCATAAGTTATGTGGGGTAATCACTTGGACACATTTCCTAAACTCGAAATAAGATACACAACTTGAGCTATGTCAATTATGTAGCTTAAGCTATTTCAACTTATTTTCATTTTGGGCACATCTACACAGCACTTATTTCAAAATAGGGCACTTCCCCCAACTTCCCCTACTCCTCATACAATGAGGTTTACAGATGTGTAGACATGAACTATGTTATTTCAGCATAACTGACATTATTCCAAAATAACACTGCTGTGTAGACTTGCCCTGACAGTTCCAGTATTGCCACAGTTAATTCCTTGAGTAACCCAAGGTGAATTTCATCAGGCTGTGTTGACTAGATAACATTTATTTTTAGCCTGTTTTCCTTATTTTCCTTTCTGCTCCTTTGTTAATATAATATTGAGTATATATCATTAACTTTTTAAATCAGCTGTGGCAAACCCATGGCCTCACGAGCCACATGTGGCTCTTGCCCCCCAAAGCCACTCCTGTGCCCTCCCCCCAGGCTTCCCTGTGCTTACTGGGTCAGAGCTGTGGGGTTTTAAAAATGGTGCTCAAGATGGCAGCCATCTTAAAGGGGCAGCCTCCTTTTTAAAAAAATTAAAAATTTTTTTTGTTTTTGCTCAACAATTCTGTTCTGGGAGGGGCTCCCCCCCTACAATTCTGGTGCGGCTCTTCACATTTTTTTTGCCACTGTTTTGGCTCTCTTTGGATTGGCCACCCCTGTTTTAAATAAAGACTGAAACAAATGGGTATTCAACAACTCAGCCTTTTCCTTCCACATGCTCAATTTGTTTATAAAACCTCTTATTGCCTTTTATGTCTCTTGCTATGCATGACTCATTTTGCGCCTTAGCCTTCCTAATTTTGTATTTACATGCTTTGTTATTCTTTTATAGTCAACGTTAGCAATTTGTTAGTGTTTCTATTTTTTATAGGATTCGTATTTGATTTTTCAGGTCATGAAAGAAATCTTGTCCTCTTAGGAAGAATACTAGCTATTCTTCACATTTGGATAGTTTGGTATTGTGCCTTTAGTATTTTCTCTTTTAAAAAACTGCCAGCTCTCCAGAACTCCTTCTGCTCCTCATATTTCTTCCTATGGGATCTATCAATTTTCTGAGATTGCTAAAATCTGCTTTTTTGAACTCTATCGCTTAATACTCACTTTCACTCAAGTTGCCTGCTTCAGATTTCCAACCAATTCCTCCTTGTTAGTAAGAATCAGGTCTAAAATGGCTGTCCCAGTTTACTTCCTTCACCTTTACTGTAGACAACTTTTTGTTTCAGAACTTAGTGGACATTATGGATTGTGCAAAATTACTTTCCCATAGATGTCTGGGTAGTTAAGAGCCTCCACTACCAGTAGGTCTTGTGGTTTGGATATTTTTGTTGTTTGTTCTAGAAATGCCTCATGTCCTGTAAGGATACGTGAATTTCTGTATCCCTGTACAAAAGAGGTGGAAAGGGAAGTTCAGCCATCCCTCCAGTAGATGGACTCCATCAAGAAGCTGGGGTGGGAAGGAGAGAATTCAACCAGAGCATCATCTTCTTCCACCTCTTAAGCTCTTAGCCTGGCAGTCTGGTTAGTGGTACAGACAGAAAGGATGTGTTAGTGGTTAAAAGTACTAGTTTCCACCCAATAATGGCATTGGCAGGATGTAATGTAATAATGCTTATTCTAGCAATGAAGGCCTTGATGCTGCAATTGGCAGTGCACTGGCAGACCTTGCTGTCCACGTGATGTCCTATTCAGGCAGCTCTGTACAGGTGCAAGAATCTTTCGATGCAGGGTTGATGCCAATATATTTTTCAAAGACACCATAATAGAGGCCCAACTTAAATGTATACCCCAAATTAAAAACACAGTAAGAGAACCAAAAAAGTACCTCAATGGCTTAACAACCAACTAACAGAATCAGTGAGAGATAAAAAGACATCTTTTTAAAAGTGGCAGTCAAATCCTAGTAAGGAAAATATAAAAGAGTATAAACATTGTAAAATTAAGTTTAAAATATAATAAGAAAAGCTAAAAAGGAGTTTAAAGAACAGCTAGCCAAAAACTCAGAAAGTAACAGCAAAATGTTTTTTAAGTACATCAGAAGCAGGAAGGCTGTTAAACAACCAATGGGGCCTCGGATGATCGAGATGCTAAAGGATCACTCAAAGATGATGAAGTCATTATGGAAAAGCTAAATGAATTCTCTGCTTCAGTCTTCACAGCTGAGGATATTGGGGAGCTCCCCAAACTTGAGCCATTCTTTTTCTATGACAAATCTGAGGAATTATCCCAGATCGAGGTGTCATTAGCAGAGGTTTTAAAACAAATTGATAAACTTAACGGTAACAAGTCACCAGGACCAGATGGCATTCACCCAAGAGTTCTGAAAGAACTCAAATGTGAAATTGTGGAACTACAGGCAGTCCCCGAGTTACGCGGATCCGACTTATGTCGGATCCGCAGTTATGAACGGGGCTTTTCTCGCCCCGGAGGAGCCGCGGTCCCGGCACCCGTGTTCTCTGGGGCGAGAAAAGCTGCTCCCCGTCTCCTTGGTCTGCTGGTCAGTTTCAGCAGCGGCTGAATCAGGACGCCTGGGGCAGAGCAGCTGGGGTGCTGCTGGGTTGCTCCAGGAGTGCCGAGGAGCGGCGCTACTGGAGCAACCCAGCAGCACCCCAGCTGCTCTGCCCCAGGCGTCCCCAAGTCAGCCGCTGCTGAAACTGACCAGCGGCTGACTACAGTAAGCCTGAGGCAGAGTTGCTCTGCCCCCGGCTTCCTGGAATCAGCCACTGATCAGTTTCAGCAGCAGCTGACTTGGGGACGCCTGGGGTTCTTAAGTTGAATCTGTATGTAAGTCAGAACTGGCATCCAGATTCAGCCGCTGTTGAAACTGATCTGGACGCCAGTTCCGACTTACATACAGATTCAACTTAAGAACAAACCTACAGTCCCTATCTTGTACGTAACCCAGGGACTGCCTGTATTAACTGTGGTTTATAACCTAGCCTGTAAAATCAGCTCCTGTACCTAATGACGGGAAGATAGCTAATGTGATGCCAATATTTTTAAAGGGCTCTAGAGATGGCCCTGACAATTACAAATCGGTAGGTCTAATGTCAGTTCCGGGCAAATTAATAGAAACTATAGTAAAGAATAAAATTGTCAGACACACAGATGAACATAATTTGTTGGGGAAAGACAACATGGCTTCTGTAAAAAAGAGAAATCATGCCTTACTAGAGTTCTTTGAAGGGGTCAACAAACATGTGGACAAACAGGATAAAGTGGATATTGTAGACTTAAGTTTCCAGAAAGCTTTAGACAAGTCCCTAACCAAAGGCTCTTCAGTAAAGTAAGTTGTCATGGGATAAGAAGGAAGGTCCTTTCATGGATTGATAACTGGTTTAAAAAAAAAAGGAAACAAAGAGTAGATATAAATAGTAAGTTTTCTGAGTGAGGGAATTTCTGAACTTTGATTTGTCCTTTTCATATATGTTCATTTTTTTAAATTGTATCCTTTGGTATATATGGTCGTGACTATTTTCTTCCACTATTTGATCTGAGGAAGTGGGTCTGGCCCACGAAAGCTCATCACCTAATAAACCATCTTGTTAGTCTTAAAGTGCTACATAGTCCTGTTTTTTGTTTCAGCTACACCAAACTAACATGGCTACATTTCTATCACTATTCACCAAACTAAGTGATTGGGCAACAAAATGGCAAATGAAATGTAATGTTGATAAGTGTAAAGAAATGCACAATGGAAAACAATCCCAAGTATACATACAATATGATGGGGACTAATTTAGCTACAACTACTGAAGAACGATCTTAGAGTCACTGAATAGTTCACTGAAAACATCCACTCAGTGTGCAGCAGGAGTCAAAAAAGCAAATAGAATGTTAGGAGTCATTAAAAAAGGGACAGAGAATACAACAGAAAAACCATGCTTCTATATAAAACCATGATACACCCACATCTAGAATACTGCATACAGATGTGGTTACCTCATCTCAAAAAAGATATATTGGTATTGGAACAGGTTCAGAAAAGGGCAACAAAAATGGGGTTTGGAATGGGGCCCATGTGAAGAGGGATTAAAAAGAGTTGGACTTTTCATCTTAGAAAACAGAAGACTAAGGAGAGGGGATATGATAGAGGTCTACACAATCATGACTGGTGTGGAAAAAGTGAATAAGGAAAAGTTATTTACTTATTCCCACAATATAAAAAATAGGGATCACCAAATCAAAGTAATAGACTGCATGTTTAAAACAAACAAAAGGAAGTTTTTCTTCACTCAGCGCACAATCCGTGGAACTCCTTGCCAGAGGATGTTGTGAAGATTAGGAATAAAAGGATTCAAAAAAGAGCTAGATAGATTTGTGGAGGTTAGGTCCATCAATGGCTTTTAGCCAGGATGTGTAGGAATGGCGTCCCTAGCCTCTGTTTCTCTGGAGGTGGGTGACAGGGGAGGGATCACATGATGATTACCTGTGGTGATCCCTCCCTCTGGGTGGGGCATCTGTATTGGCCATTGACAGCAGACAAGATACTGGGCTAGATGGACCTTTGGTCTGATCCATGTTTACCCAGTAGTTACTTTTTAATCCTGCTGTTTTAGCTTTGTAGAACAAGCAATGGGTGTGTGAGCAGAATTCTATTCTATTCCAGTTTATGCATTTCCGTAAATCCTGATCGCAGAATTTCTATTGCTCATAATGAGCAAGTCAGAAAGAATACACCTTTATTTTGAGACTCAGGGCTGCCAGGTTGAGGCTTAGTGAAATACCTATGTTTGTAGATTGGTAAGATTTGATCTGGACTCACTATGGGTATGTCTGCACTAGAAAATAATTTCACAATAACTTATTTTGAAATAATTCCCAAAATAATCATTTCGAAATAGCGCATCCACACTGATTAGAGCCTGCATCGGATTTAAATCCCTGGAAGCACTCCGGGAAGGATGCCAGCAGAGTGGACACTCCCTGTAGCTGCTTGCTGAGGCTAGCTAACCGTGCTTACCGGGGCTCCTCTCTACAGCCACATCTCAAATGCCACTCCTCCATTGCCCACCCCCTTGCAGGACACCAAACTCATACGGTGTGCTCTGGGGTTGCCCTGTCAGATGCCACAGCATTTCCAGCATGGAGCCAGAGTTGCTGTAAAGCAGTGCCCGGCTCATAGGCCTTGTGCTGTGCCTCTTGTCACACTTCATTCAAACTGCCCACATGCTGCTTCAGCACGACAACAACCAGCCCCAGCCAGCGGACCCCTTCATCCAGGCACTGGCACTCCTGCTGCAGCAAATGATTCTCAATCCCTACATACTGTGGAACGCCACTTCTGGCAGAGGGAGACCGGTTCCAACTGGTGGGACTGCATCATCCTGCAGCGATGGGACAACCAGCAGTGGCTCTAAAACTTCCATGTGTGGAACGCCACTTTCTTGCAGCTCTGCAAATGGCTTGCCCCTGCCCTCTGGCAATAGGACATCTGATTGCAACTCACCGTCACCCTGCCGAAACGTGTCACCATTGCCTGTGGAAGCTCACCACATTGGACAGCTACTGCTCTGTCGGGAACCAGTTCTGCATAGGGCAATCCACAGCTGGGGCCGTGCTCCTTCAGGTAGTCAAAGCCACAGTGCTTCTGCAGAGGGTTGTCACTCTAGGGAATGTCAACCCACTGTAGATGGCTTTGCCACCATGGGCTTCCCCAACTATGGGGGAGGGGCCATAGACAGCACTCTCATCCCCTGACCACTGTGTCTTGGACTATATCAACAGGAAGGGATACTTCTCTGATGATGATACAGGCACTGGTGGACTACACAGGACAGTTCACGAACATTAATGTCGGCTGGTTGGAGAAGGCGCAAGATGTCCACAACTTCCAGAACTCAAACCTGTTCCAGAAGATGCGTGCCAGCACTTTTTTCCCCTGACTACACCATCAGAGGTGGGGACTTGGACATGCTGATCTGCATTCTGGGCGATGCAACCTACCCAGTGCTCCCTTGGCTCATGAAGCCCTACACAGGCATCTCGGACCCCACCAAAGAGAACTTCACTGCCAGACTCAGCAGGTGCCACATTGTGGTGGAGCGTGCCTTCAGCTGCGTAAAGGGGAGGTGCAGAAGTCTCCTCACCCATCAGGATCTCAGTGAGCACAACATCCTCTACATGGTGGTGGCAGCACATTATGTGCACCACAACATATGTGAGAGCAAGGGGGGATTTCCTTGCCAGGGTGGGGGACAGAGGCTGATAGGCTGGCCAGGGTATACGAGCAGCCTGACACCAATAACATCAGGGGACTGTGCACATCCAGGAGGCCCTGAGGGAGAGTTTCAGGCCACCTGTGAGACTCTGCCCCAAGCCTCTCCACAAGGGGTCCCTGCATTGCCCATGTGTGTGTCTCCCCCCAAGCAGATAAATAAGTCTTTTGTCTGAAAAAAACCCTGTTTATTTGGGGGATATATGCAACAGGGGAGAGACTTGGGAAAGCACCTGGAATGGGAAAGGAGGGAAGAGGTCTCAGGGATGGAGCTGGAACTGGCGCCTGCCTCTAGTAGCTCAGGTGGCTTCACCTGCCCAAAAGGTCCTACCTCCACATGTTCGGGGGCCCTGAAGGCTCCGGGGGGGGGTTAGGAGGGGAAGCCTACAGAAGTGGGGCGGTGGCTGGTGGCCTGCTCCATGCATGCGGCCATGCTCTCCATCACAAAGGTTACGGAGGAGCAAATGGTCTCATGCTGGGGTGGCAGCCGGTCCCACACTGACTTCTGCTGCTCCTGATCAGACTGGTGCTCCTCCCAGCCAGTGGCCCGCTCCCGGCACTCCTCATTGAACCCCTAGATGAGGGACTGGAAGCAGGCCATCTTGTCCCTCATGAGGTCTTCCTGTGTTCACTTCCTCTGGCGGATCCCAGGAAGATGGTCTGGGAGGTGGTGGATATGCCAAGTGTACATCTTCTGGACCAGCTGTGAAGAAAAGTTACAAGGGCAATCATCCCAGGAGACAGCGTGCATGAAGCCTAGCCCTCATCTCTGCACCAACAATGAAGGTCTCGCTTCAGACAATGACGATGTGCTTCGAGCAAGGCCATCTGTTGCCAAGACAGCAGGCACTTTCCTGCAGGGGCACAGACATCCCAGGAGAGCATTGCTACACCCAGAGACAAGCAGGCATGGGAAGGTGCCATCCAGTCCAGGAGCTTGCAGGTGGGAGGAGGTGAACAGTTTGGCTGCCTTCTGCATCTTGCACAGGCAGCATCCAGAGAGCAAGAACTTCCATCACTGCCCATCGGGGAGGGGGTGGAGGGGAGAGAGGTGTGTGTGAGCAGCAGAGGCCACTTGCTGGAAAGTGTGCTACTGGGGTCCCCTCCTCTTCTTCCTCCCGGCAAGTTCCCATGCACAGGATGAGTCTCCTCTGCATCGCCATGCTTGACCGAACCTGATGCTGCCCAACCATGGCAATGATCCTGTGCCGCGTGCAGCATCTCTATGAGTTTCTGTAACCCCCGTCTCCTTTGCAGTGGCTTGTTGTGGGAAGGTGTCCCACCATGGAGGCCGAAGTAAGGTAGGCCTCTCCAGGAACCTTGTGAGAAGGACCAAGGGGTTCTTGTATGAGCACGTCATGGGGCTGAGTGCTCCAGACTGGTGCTCCATGTGCACGGGATGTTGTGCAACACACCCTCAAGCTGAGAAGGCCGAGTGAAGAGCATGCAGCCCCTTGTATGCCCCCGTGTGTAGATAGGGAAAGTTATGGAACTCATCTGAAGTGCTTTTGCTGGGATTGTCTGAGGCCTAGGAAACATCTTGTGGGATGGGGGGTACTGGCTCTAGGGTGATGAGCAGTACCTGGCTGGTGCACATGGTGCCCTGGCTGGCCTGCTCCTCCTCCTCACAATCCCGCCCTTATGAAGGCTGACGCTGGGTATGTCCTAGCCGGATTCGACGACAGTCAGGGGAGGGGGGTGACTGCCCCTGTCCCAGGATGGCATCCAGCTGCTTTTAGTAGTGGCAGGTGTGAAGAAACATCCCAGAGCATCCACTTTCCTCCCTGGCCTTGTTGTAGGCCTGCCAGAGCTCCTTTATTTTCATGTGGACCTAGGTAACAGTCTGCATATGTCCTTTTTCAGCTGGTAGCCATACAGCTGTAGATATCCACATTCCTCCTCCTGATGTGGAGATCCTAGGGGCTGACCTCTTCCCCCCCCAACTTCGATGGAGTCCAGGATCTCCGCACTAGTCAAGGCTGGTGCCCTCTTTTGTCCCTGGTTGGGACATCTGAGGGTGCTGCAAGGGTGCAGCCAGCCATGAGAGGTGCAGAGGGAGGGTTGGGGTTACTCCTGGCTCCTGCGATGGGTGCAGTGTGACACGGAGCTGGCAAAAACTCTCCTCGTGCCACAAGCCCTTGTCCTTCTGCCTGCTGCTTTAAAAGTGTCACACAACAAGGGGTGTGTGAGATGCCAGGTGTGGCCAGAGTGGCCACAAGTACAGCTGTGAGAGACCACTGAAGGCCATTTATTTTGAAATGGCAGCAGCTGATAGTCCACACTCACACTATTGCCAAAAAAAATTTTTTTTTTTAAATAAGCATTTATTCCTCATGGAAAGATGGAGTTATTTCAAAATAATGGTGTTGATGCTCCACTTGTTATTTTGAAATAACTCTCCTAGTGTAGACCAGGGTTGAAAGTGAGTTCATAAGGAACCACCTTGTGTTATTTTAAACACTTTTTCCAGAAAAGCTGCAAAATGAAATACATTTTACATTACATACATGGACTACATTAAATAGATAACAAAAATCATTGTGATGAGTCACATTCTCTAAAAGATGCTTTTAAAAATAAAAAGCTCTCTTATTTTGAATTCCATCAGAATGTAGTTTAAGTGGAAGTTATGGTATGCAGTTCGTGTAGGAGCGAACACTTACGCATGCTACTCTTTTACCTGTTGACTAAAGTAAGTCCATACCAACTCAAATCACTACTGCAATAAAATACATGTTTATAGAAGATTAAGTCTATATAACTTTAATACTATGGAAGATGATAATATTCAATCCTGAGGATGACCATCACCAATAGGTTTTCAGATTTAGGTTGCAAGATTCTTGGAGTAGAAACAACTTGTTCTTCCATCTCTGCATAGGGACGAGCTTTGTCACTAGCTTACAAATAACCACCCATGGGTACCCCACTTCTAAGTCTGTGACATTATTTGTATCAAAGTAACTATCCACAAACACAAGATTAAAAAGAAACATGAGATGTGCCCAGTTGCCATGATCTACTCTGCATGCGGGCAGTACATCTGATGCAAAACATGTTGGGTGTAATCAACTAGGCAAAAAAAAGCAGCCAAGCAAGTGAGCCATGCATTCATAGGATACTTACAAAAGGCCATGTTAAGAAATGGGTAGCCATTTCAAAGTTCAAGGATAACAAGACATTACTAAAGTTAAATTTGGTTCCCCTTCACCAGGTCAGTTTTCATGGGTGGGCTTGAGAGTCCAACAAGAACAGTAGTGTAGTTGAAGGTAAATGCAAATAGACACGCACACTTCTCACTTGTGGAATATGGAATTTAGTTTGTTTACTCACCTTTAAAAAAAAATCCACCATATTACCATAAGAGTATTCCCTAAAGCCAGCTTAACTTTCCCAGGTAACTTCTGCCCAGCTACAGCTGATCTTCTAGTGGGAGATATAGACAATATAGGAATTCTGATGTCATTTCCCTCCTTGCTATCAATACAGCAGGAGGAAGACAACATGTCCAGAAGAAAAGGCACAGATGCTCTTCATCTATGCCACACTGATTTTCAGTTCCATTTTTGCCCTGTCATGGCTTTGTGTGACCGAGTATAATTACAGTAAACTCAGGCTGCTCCGATGTTGCACATGAAAACTGGCTTTGACTACAGTAAATGATGAGCTGTAAGTCACTGTTTTTGACTTGCATTCCTTTCTGTTTAAACCATACCTCAGGACCTGACAAAGGATGTTACAGGTAAAGCTCTTGTGCAATCTTAAGTATACAGGCAGTCCCCGGGTTATGTACAAGATAGAGACTGTAGGTTTGTTCTTAAGTTGAATCTGTATGTAAGTCGGAACTGGCGTCCAGATTCAGCTGCTGCTGAAACTGACCGCCAGTTCTGACTTACATACAGATTCAACTTAAGAACCCCAAGTCCCCAAGTCAGCGGCTGCTGAAACTGATCAGCAGCTGATTCCAGGAAGCCCGGGGCAGAGCAACTGTGCCTCGGGCTTCCTGTAGTCAGCGCTGGTCAGTTTCAGCAACGGCTGACTTGGGGACGCCTGGGGCAGAGCAGCTGGGATGCTGCTGGGTTGCTCCAGTAGCGCGGCTCCTCGGTGCTACTGGACCAACCCAGCAGCACCCCAGCTGCTCTGCCCCAGGTGTCCTAATTCAGCCGCTGCTGAAACTGACCAGCAGCGGCTGAATCAGGACGCCTGGGGCAGAGCAGCTGGGGTGCTGCCGGGTTGGTCCAGTAGTGCCCAGAGCGGCGCTGCGGGACCAACCGGCAGCGCCCCAGCTGCTCTGCCCCAGGGTCCACAAGAAAAGCCTGGTCTGCTGGGGGGGGCACACTAGCTGCGCCCCCCCCCAGCAGACCAGGGACACGGGGAGCAAAGCCACAGCGGCAGGGTGCCGCGCCTCTGAGGCTTTGCTCTGGCGCGGGACCCGCCCGCTGCGGCGGGTTCCCACGCTTCTGAGGCTTTGCCAGAGCAAAGCCTCAGAAGCGCGGGAACCCGCCGCTGCTGCGGCTTTGCTCGCGGTGCCCCTGGTCTGCTGGAGATGGTCCCCAGCAGACCAGGGGCACCAGGAGCAGCTTTTCTCACCCCGGAGGTCGAGGTGGCGGACCGCTGCCTGTGAGCTCCGGGGCGAGAAAGTCCCGTTCGTAAGTGTGGACTGCCTGTACTGCAGTGAGCATGACTGGAACAATGGATTGGAACTGGAGTTGTGTTTAATTACACTTGCACTGATAACATGGTTAGGTTACATACCAATATCAAAGTTCATTAGAATTAATGACTGTGCACCTTCACTTCATCTTTGTGTGACTTTCTACTAAAGTCAATTGAGATATGCTGGAGTCATCAGCAATAATAGCTCTGGCATTGCCCCTTAACCAACCTTATATGGAAGCTGAGCAGAAGTGACTCTTAAGCCACCTCCTCCTGTCTGCCTGTCCCATCCCCTTTAATCAATCAATGATATTACACTATATTAGAGACCAGCCAACACAGAATTAAGTACTTATTACAGGTCACTCCCATGTTTATTACAGCATACATGTACATGCTTGTATGGAATTATTATTATTTGGCAAATGTTATACTTCCAACCTAATTCACCAGAATACTTCAAATGAATTGAATAGTCAAAGTGCAATTTAACTGGAATCACAGTTGTTTGGAGTCAGAGTGGCACAAAGCATCCAAAATGTATTAGTGAGTTTTGCCTCTAATAACATTACTTTGCAGAGATAAGCAGTCTGAGTTTTATGGTTAGAAGATAGTTAGCCTGGCAAGTGTGTTTCCTTGCAACTGACTAGGGAGATGAAATGTATAAATCAGGAAGCTTGACTTATTGTTTTCTAAATTGGATAGTTTGTATAATGGGTTATGCAGAATCCTATTGTCTGTTCATGAAACAGAACCTCGTTGTACCCTAGCAGGTTGCAGATTCTTTTCACTGGAAGTGAACAACATTAATATTGTCTAATACTTATTTTTCAAAGACACAGATGCTTCTAAATTATCTAGCTTCATTGCACTCTAAATCTATTGCGTTTAAGATCAATTGGCAAGACTTACTAAAAGTTCTTTCAGTGAAAAAAATTGGGCAAAACAATTTTTATATTCCATTTCATGTGCTTTGATTTCTGTAATTAAAGACTAGCAAAATTGTAAATTGAATATATAATCCTGCTTCCCTCAGAATTCCATTGAATAAGATAGAGTAAGTAAAACTATTGGTGTATCTAGGCACAATATAAGTCAAGAGCAGGGTCCAACCCCACTATACAAAACAGTCATTGCCCTGATGTGTTTACACCACCTAATTTAAGAAACAACAACTGAGCTGTTAGTAAGTAGGTTTACAATTTTACCTGGGTGTCAATTAAATGCCGAATACCTTTACCTTTATGCAGGCAAGGCTCTTAAGTTTTCTCAAAGAAATCAGTTATTTAATCTTGTCCTCTATAGAAGTTTAGTGTCCATTATGAAATATAAATAATGAGAAAAAATTACTGTTAATTTTGAGATTGTTTAAAAGATCCCCAAAGACAGACCAAAATAGTGTAGTTTAAAATAATTACTAAGCTATGCACGATGAGGTATTTCCAGATTTGGGAGGATGACTAAGTATGAGATACCTTGGGTACTAACTGTATGCTAGGAGCACTTGTTCATGAAAGGAAGTTAGTTTCCTGTTACTAACAGAAACTAGACAGTTGTATTTGACTATTTGTCAGTGACGGGAAGTAGCAATGTGTGGGAAGGAAACGTTTTAGATTTTGGTTAGATTTATTTTGTACATTTGTCCAAATACTATAAGGGGGTGATGATTATATGTTATCAATAATCAAGTTTTCTGCCCATAATAAAGGGTCCTGAAAGTTATCCTGGAACGAGGAGTAATGGTAGTTCGGAATAGGAAGCCTAATCCAAACTACCTAGTCCGTGCCGCGTGTAGCCACGCGGCATGGAGTCCGCACTAGTGGACAATATGCAAATGAAGCCCAGGAAATTCAAATCCCGGGCTTCATTTGCAACTCCGGTTGCCTACATTACCACCCTAGTTCGAACTAGGGTGGTAGTGTAGACATACCCTTAGAGACTGTTGTAGTTCCTGGAAGCTTACAAATTCCATAGTTGAATATGCATGACTAGATCATGCCTATGTTTCCTGTAGGTCCCTGAATTTGAATTAAAGAACAGGAGAAAATACATTTATCAACACTGCTACATAGCAACACTGTGGGTGGAGCTGCAGGACTAGGACAGAGAAATGGGGGAAGGGGTGCAGCTCTGTACAGGGCCAAAGAGCAGAAGTGCATCTAGGGCATATATAGCCGTGCTGGTACATACTTACTAAAAAACAAAAAACTGCAGAATTCCCCACCAAAGCTGTTGACTTTTGAGCTAAGGTCAATAGACTTGTTCCCACCAAACCATAAATAGTAATGAAATGAGCAGTAAAGCTCTTCAATGCTCCATCTGCCCTTCCTTTCACAGTCAGTCACCCTTCTTGACCACCACCTTTCCATTGCCCACAGTCCCTTTAAAGTGCTTTCTTTAAAAGGCCATTTCCTTTACTCACTTCACAGGGCTGTCAAAGATTAGTGACAATTTTGCAGTGCCCTGAAGATGAAGAGGCTAGTTTCTCCTCTGGGTAAAAGCAGGGGAAAAGAGAGGTGCTCATGCGCACCATGGAAGGGACATACAGCAACATAAGCAGCAGCATTGAGCTGTAATTTGTTCAGCACGGTCTGCCCAAGGCACATATTCCTGTAGTTAGTGGAGTAAAAAAATGGCCCCTGCACACAGGGCCATCCTTAGGATTTATGGTGCCCTAGGCGGGATTATTAAACTGGTGCCTCTATGCCTGACTTGCTCTTAGCAACACAAACATAAGCTTACAGTATTGGAAAACTTGCCACATGCACGTTATAAAAACAGTTTAACTTAATTAAGCACACTGTAATGCTGATGGACTAGCACTAAAGAAGTAGCACTATAGAAAAAAATCTGATTTATTGGCAGAATGATGCAAATAATATAATTTTTTAAATTGGTCAACGTTTTATTGGAAATTAATATGAAGAACCCTGCCCTCTTTCACCAGCTGCAAGATGGGGGCCAGCTGAAGGCCAGGGTTGGTCCATGGAGTCCTGCCCACCCCAGACAAACTTGAGATCAGGCTCGGCCTATGCAGGTCCTCTCACCCCTCCCCCCGGAGAAGCCGCTAACAGGAAAGCAAAGCTCTGTCCCCCTGGGAGAGTCGTCAGCATAGCACTGTCACCCTTGTAAGCTCCGTAATCTCTTCCAGCTCTCTCCTGAGTTCTGCACCTTCTTCCTGCCCTGACTCCTGCTCCCCCACCTCCCTACCCTAGTCCCCCCTCCACCCAGACCCTGTGCCCTGAATCCACCTCCCTGCTCTCACTCTATCACCGTCTGCCCTGAGCTGCCTCCACAAGCCTTCCAGCCCCCTGCCCACACATCGTAACCCCTACCAAAAGTCCCCCATATCTCTGCCCTGACTCCTGCCCTAACACCACGCACCAAACCCTCAGCCCCCTACCTCTTGCCTTCACTCCAGCACCCTTCAACCCCTGCCCTGAGTTGCCCAACTCTCCCAGCCCCCTGCCCTCACTCCTGTACCCCCACCCCTTTTTATTCTAGCAAAAAAGACAGAAAACTTGCAAATACTGTCCACCAAAAAAACTGTATCTGATGTTTTAATCACTTTCCTTCTGATATTAATACAAACTTCCTTTTCCCCTTCATTTTCAAAAAATTCTATCATTTACATAAAGCATGTACATTTTCCTTTTATTTTGTAACCTCTCCACCTCTCCACTCCCCCCCACTCACTCCCCCCTTCCCCAAAATTACCTCTTAAAGATCCAGATATGCTCATAGGGACATAAATATGTAATCACAACATGCATAATATCTCCTCTCAAAGATTTTCTCTTTAACCATGAAGCTTAGAAATGTTTGAAGAAAACAGAGAGTGCCACTTAGTAACAGGACTGCAGGAGCTGGGATTTATGGACCCCAGAGACCCCAGCAGCCAATCCTCTCCCTCAGACTGTGCTGCAGGCAGCGCATTCGGCTCTCTCTAGGACCCAGCAGCCCTGCTGTTGCATGTTCCACTGCTTCCCATTGCTCCTGGCAGAGTGGTGCCCCAGAAATACTGGTGCCCTAGGCAACTGCCTATTCTGCCTATGCCTAAGGACAGCCCTGCCTGCACACACATCTCTGAACATCCCTCCAAAATGATCACTCACACCTACCACCATCACTTCTTTTTTTCCTTTTCAGGTATCACAGTTTAAATTGGGGGTGGGGTTGATTTAACTTCTACTAGCTTCCATAGAGCCAGGATCTCACCTAGGATGGATAGAGGAAAGCAAGTACATGCATATAGTGAAAGGATGTTGCCCAGCCCTTATGCATCTGCAATTTGATAATTTTTCTGGACAGCACATAGAGGCTCTGCACGCTTTTGCTTTGCATGCAGCACTTATCCATGATTAACCCCTCTAAATGTCAGAGATTATATTTTGATCACCCACCCTCTCCATTTTGGAGTCCCATAATTTTTAGCATTGTTTTAAAAATGTGAACAAGAGTTTTCAATACAAAGTGTGGGTAGGTAGAAAATGGTTAAACAGCAACAATAAAGAACATAACAAAAGTTGTGAGAGTGATGCACTGAACATACTGCTTATCAAAAGGGAGGAAGAGTGCTGCATTCTATTTGTATCCAACTTAAAGAAACTGAGAAATTTGTCCTCGTCTCAGAAAAAAACATCTCTTTTGGGGTTTGAATATTAAAGCAGTATTTATAGTAGCTTGCTGCTTTTTAAAATAAAAGTGTTCCACATCTATGCTGCTTCTCCTAAGGACAACTTAAAAATTAAGGAGATTCCTGCATAGTTTTTTTTAAATTTGCATAAAAAGATAAATTAATTGAAAACATTCTACTGCTGATGACTTCGCCATCTCTGACGCAACCTTCATACTAGGCTTTGGATCAGCCCACAATTGAAGGTCTGATCATTTGATTGAAGCTGATGCAGTGGTAATTCAGCAAAGATAAAATATTCCAATGTAAAATTTTCTACCACTCTACAGAACAATAAATATAACACAAAATATAGAAACAGAAAAAAACCTGTGATTTTGAAGTCCACCCATCAGACTGAACTGGGATTACTAAACAAGGATCACTCAAGGACAAATATATTATACATTTCATAAAGCTACACTTCAAGTGCTAAACGAAAGAAACAATCAGGTTCACCCAACATTCTGATATTTAATTAGGGAACAAACACCATGCTAGGAGTAGGGTGGCGTTTATGGAATATTCATGCTGCTTTGATGTTAGGAGGTACAAGATAAAACATCTTGTAAAAGACAAGGTACTTAAGAAGAGATTGTTTCAGGCATGATAAAATGTGTAACAATCACTCTCCTTACTTGCTGTTCCAGTAAAAACTATTAGGAGTGAAAAATTGTCTTGGTAATTCTAGAATGAGAGAACACTTAAAACAGTAGGGCATCAGGTTCATCTGAGAGAAGCTAATTAAGCCAATTTATTTTTGGAATATTCTCATCAAAATGCTCTGTCACTTGCACAGTTGTAAGCAAGACCATCAACGCCAAGCACTACCACCATGTGAGCAACTGCAGACAAACACTTGGCCCAATAGGTTTCAAGTAGAATCATAGTAGTGTTCCACACAACAGTGCATTAAGTGTTGTAAGAGTCTCTCCTTACTATCAAAAATAAAAGGCATTGTCTCTTTAAAAATGTACATCTCGTTGAAAAGTCAAATGGGAGAATATTTTACTAACTATTTTTGTGACCCAAGTTACTACAGTATCTTAGCACAACAAAGGTACTGTTGTGGTTAGCTCTTATAGACTAAGTCCAATAAATGTTTTGAAACCATAATTGGAGTTATAAAACACCTAGAGGAACATGATATTAAAGGGACTAACCAGCAGGATTTCTGCAGTGGAATATAACACATCATTCATGTTAGAATTCTTTGAATAGGTCAGTGAGATAGTGAATAAAGAAAAACCAACTGATATTAATAAACAGACTGGGAACTTCCAAATCACTCTCATAATAAGACACACATTCAATGGGGGGGGGGGGGGAGGAAGGCATGCAGATTCAAAACTGATAAAAGGAAAGCATTTCATATAACATTCAGACTTTGGAACTCATTGCTACAAGTTATTACTGAAGCCAAAAGCTTAGCAGGATTCCAAAAGGATTTATAAAGATAACACACATCCAATTATAATAGTAATTTTAAAAAAATACACAAGAGCTTTGAAAAGAATATAAACCTTTGAGTTTCAATGCATAAACTAGTCTAACCACCAAGGACTAGGAGGAAATGTTCCCTGAGGTGGTTTATTGCATAACTGCTTATGACAGGATTTCTTCCTCTGAAGTTGCTAGTAGTAGTCATGGTGAGAGACAGGATACAATGGCAATTCCTAGATTCCTAATTTTCTATTATTATGCTTATCCTCACATCACTCTTGGAGTGTAGCAAAATATTTATCCTCAACGTACAAATGAGGTGCTGAGGTCCAGCATGGCTAAGGCCCTGATCTTGTGAGGGTATGTCTACACTAGCCCCCTAGTTCGAACTAGGGAGGCTAATGTAGGCATTTGAAGTTGCAAATCAAGCCTGGGATTTAAATATCCTGCGCTTGATTTGCATCTTCCCAGCCGGTCATTACTTTTTTGAAATTTACAAGTCTGGACTAACTGTCCGTGTCTAAATGCGGCAGGGACCCGGTAGTTCAAATTACCTGTTGTTCCTCCTGGAATGAGGTTTAACGGGTAGTTCAATTTAGGGGCTTTAATTCGAACTACCAGGTCCCTGCCACGTGTAGACGCGGGCAGTTAGTCTGGACTTGTAAATTTTTTAAAAAAAGCGACCGTCCGGGAAGATGCAAATAAGCGCGGGATATTTAAATCCCAGGCTCGATTTGAAACTTCGAATGCCTACATTAGCCTCCCTAGTTCAAACAAGGGGGCTACTGTAGACATACCCTGAGATATTCAGTTGTCTAACTCCAATTGAAATCAGGGGTATTTGTGAAGCAGAAATTGAATTGGAGGAACCAGCTCACATGGCACATGACAGGGAAGATGTTAAGAGGTGGGAAAACATTGGCAGGCACCTGTGGGACATACAGTCAAACTGATTGTCATATTACTCTGTATTTTTAACCATTATGTTCCTTGGGTTCATATTATGTATGCTGATGTTTTAAAGTTTGCCTTGAGATTGATGAAGAAAATAGTCTTATCGAGATGGGAGGAACAAATATAAGAGCTAACACGCACGTGAATTTTGCTCAAAGAAAAAGACCATCACCTGGTCCTTTACACAATGTAAATTCCACATTGGATCCACATAAACAAGAATATGGTGGCCTCTCTCTTTACATGTTCCCATCATTGCTAATTTACGCATGACCTGTGTAGAGAACCCCCTCATCATTATGCAGGGTATGGAGACATTCCTAATTTTCCCTTAACCTGTGCTGACCCAATGTTTCTCAAACACTATGCAAGCCCATAAACTTCAGTAGCAGCTGAGAAAGCGCAGAGACCTGGCTCCTAAGTAGGAGTGTATTTCCCACCGTCACATACTGGACATTCCACTGAAAAGCCCAGTTACTCTGACTTAACTAGGGAAACTGAATTTTACTCTGAGTAAATACAATCTTACAAAGAGGATACATTTGATCGTATTCTTTGATCCCTAAGTCAGTTCACCTTGATTATGTACAAGAGACTATGACTTTCCAAAACTAGATCCACAATATCCTAATCCAGTGGTTCTCAACTATACAACTACAACCCATGTCAACCCTCAGGGCCATCACATAGCATAGGATGAAGCTTATATTACATATTGTGGGGCACGTTTGCTACCCACAATGGTAAATAAGTTGAAAACTGCTGCCTTAATTTAAAGGTAGGCAGAAAAGGATATGAACTGAGATCTGCAAGCATCCTCAGTGATTAACAGAGAAAGTGAAAACATAGCCAATTAATGTCAAACAGTGCACTAAAAATACTGCATATATAAAAAAAGGACTGATCACTTTCTGAGCCAAACTCCAAATGTGTTCGGTAGAAGTGCTGCTTGAATAAAGATCCGAGATTTAGACATTTATAATTTGATTTGTCTTATTTCAGCTCTAACTTTAAGAATTGGAAAATGAGCAATAATACTCCTTAAAAAAAAATCAACTGTTATTCATAAAACAAAGCCAACTCTTAAAATTGCATTTTAATATTTAATTTACTCCCTTCAATAAACTGCCAGAGAAGTAATAACTCTCTTCCATTTTCTGAGCAGATATGCATAACTATTCTAATATATTCTAAAATATTTCATTGTACATGGAATGATTGAATAGAATTAATACATTTTTCAAAATCTGTATTAAAACCTTCTAATCCTAAATCTCATTAAATAGCTTTAGCATGTTAAAAGTTTGAATTAAAGATTCATCAAAACATTAGATTTTGGTTTAAAATTCAACAGCCACACCCTCATTTGTGAGAGCTCATTGCAACTGCAAAACCTAGCAGCAACCATGGTATGACTAATTATTGACAATTTTCTTAATTATAGGAAACACATAGTTTAGTGCATAGTATCATAGGAGGATATTCTTTGCTTACCATACTCTTAAAAGCTCATTCAGGTTTAGATTTAAGATTTAATATTTTATAAGTATATTTGTTTGATATTTTAAATACAGAAAATAATGACTAATAAAAGACATCCATGACAATTAATGAGAAGGAACAAAAACAGTAGGTAACAATCTAGCTCATGTATCAAAAAAGAGCTAGTATAAAAATCAGTTTTTTCCTATGTGCACTGAATTAACTCAAACATCCTATTTCCACAGACTGTAGTTTGCTACTGAAATAAGTAACTTTAATCATTCAAGTAGAAATGCTGGAATTTGAGTATACAATGCAAATCTTCAGGCTAATGAAGGAAATATAATCTCTTGGTCATTAACATTTATTTTCATCTTCGGAACCAGGCAAGTCATCAAAGGCAATAACACTGCCTAGGAAAACATGAATTACAGAGAAGTTGTTTTGAAAGAAACAGAAATAAGTACATTTAAATAATTCACCAACAACCCAATCCTTAGCTCCAAAGGAAATTCAAACAAAACAAGAACTGAACAATCTAAGAATTTTTTAGTGACTATATCATTTCAACACCTGTTCTCTTCTCATAAGTCACAATGTTTTGAGAGCACTTTCCCTCTTCAGAGCTTTTTAAAGACATTAACTAATTGTGATAATATTGTGGCGCTGATTTAACTCCCTAGTCCTCTCTCAATTTAGGGGATGTTGAATTAAGTTAGTTTTGTCATCTCTGTGTGGCAATTTCTAAACCTTAAAAGTGCTAGATACAATTGGGGTGAACTGACTGGCCAAATTACAGCTTCGAGTCCAGGAGTCTTTTCATTCTGTGTTTATAATTTGTTGTACAATCCAGTAAAAGTAGATAAGGTATTTAATGTAAACCATTTGTGGTAAAAGGTGTTATTTTGTCTAGAGAGATCTCCCCCTCACAGTCTAGCTCACACACAGAATCTGTGGCAATCTCATGATCTGGCGAGATCTGGGACATCCTGTCAAAAGGATCATCATTGCAATCAACCACATTAGGGATCATGTTGACATAAGCAGTCACTATTTCCTTATGGAAAAGGGTGTCTTGATTGTAGGAGATGAGTTCATTGCTTATATTGACAGTCTCCACTGGAGTGCTAGAGCAAAACTCACTGCACCCTAAAAGGTTGGAGAAAACCTTCCTGAAGTCAGCATTGAAAGCATAGATGATGGGATTAAGGGATGAGTTGGCCCAACCAAACCAGACAAAAATATTAAAGGTGGTCTCACTGACACAG
Organism: Pelodiscus sinensis; assembly: GCF_049634645.1. NCBI lineage: Eukaryota > Metazoa > Chordata > Testudines > Trionychidae > Pelodiscus > Pelodiscus sinensis. Next base: position 110,335,120 of record NC_134715.1, read on the forward strand.
GGAAGGCTAGCATGTGGGTCATTAGGAGGGCTCTCACAGAAGGGAACCATGCAGTTCAGGATGAAGAAGGGCAGCCAGCAACAGACAAAGACTCCCATGATGACTGACAGGGTCTTCAAGACCTTAGTCTCTTTTCTGATGGAAGTCTTGAGGCTGGTGTGGTGGTGGCAGTCAACGTGGTTGCTCCGGCAGCTCTGTGCATGCTCAGCTGCCCTCTCCAGGGAGGAGATCCTGCGGATTTGCACTTGAGCAATACGGTAGATCCGTGTGTAAGTGACTAGCATGATGGCCACTGGGATATAAAAGCTGATCAGTGAAGAGGAGATAGCATAGGTCCTGTTGAGGCTGGAATCACAGCTCTCAGCCTGTCCTTCATGGGTCTCATTGCTGCTGGGGGTCCCCTCAGAGGGTCTCATGACTGCTGTCCAAGTGGTGCCAATCCCTTCCGCCCAGGTGGCAGTGCCAGTGCCTGTGCCTGCTGCAGCCCAGGTGGTGTCAAGTTCACCCCCACCATCAGCAACAGCCTCCCCGCCCTTATGCCAGTTAAGCTGGACCGGGATGAAGGAGATGAGGACTGACAAAGCCCAAGCCACGCTGATCATCACCAAAGCCACCCTCTGGGTCATCTTCCTCTCGTACCTGAAAGGGCTGGAGATGGCCCAGTACCTGTCCACGCTGATCACGCAGAGGTTCAGAATGGAAGCGGTGGAGCACATGATATCAAAGGCCACCCAGACATTGCAGAAAGCCCCAAAGGGCCAGTAGCCAGCCACCTCGGCCACTGCCTTCCAGGGCATCACCAGGAGGGCCACCAAGAGGTCAGAGACGGCCAAGGACACAATGAAGATGTTGGTGACCTTGCTCCTCAGGTGCCGGAAGCGGATGATGGCCACACACACCAGCACGTTGCCGAACAGCGTCCAGAGGATCAGCAGGGAGAGCAGGCTGCCAGCTACCATCTGCGCTGGGCCCGGAGCCCCGGGCGGCTCCCCAGCGCCCACTGCAGGCGGCCCAAGCTGCTGCAACAGCAGCGAAAGTGGGAGAGGCGGGGAGAGCCGAGACTGATTCTCCCCTGGAGACTGGAGCATGGCTGGGTCGCTCCCCCCGGGGCTACTACCACTTCTCCCGAGCGCCCGCCGCTTGGCCCCATTGGGTCCCCGGCCAGTCACCGCCACCGGGTTCGCTGCTGCTCGCTCCTGCTGCTCGCACCCCCACTTCCTCCCGGGCTCCGCTCAGCTGCCCGGTGCTCGCGAGTCCGCGCACCCCTGCTCCCCTGCGGGGCGGGGTCCGCTCCTGCTCTCCGCGCCGGCCGCTGCAGCCCAGCCCTGGTGCTCTCGCTGCTGGGAGGGAAGTCCCGGAGCCAGGGCGGGCTCCCGCTCAGCTCCGCGTGCTGCAGCTAAAGTGCCTGCTCCTGCCGCTCTCGCCTCCGCTCCCCAGCCCGCTGGGTTTGCTCCGGTGAGCGAGCATGCTCAGTAACCAGGGGAGCCGCTGTCCGGAGCCGCTGCCGCCTGAGCCCGATGGGGACAGCAGGAACTTTGGGGAGCGCGGCTCGGCGCAGCTGCCCGCACTGAGGGGAGGAGGACGAGCGGTGGCATTTCGGGCTCACACTCCGGGATCGGGCTGAAAACCACTGGCCGGGGGACACGGAGTGGCCGATTCCAACACAGGCAGGTTGGAGGCAGCCGGCGGCAGTGGCTGGGGAGCTCAGCCTACGTCCGGACCGGTTCTCTGAGTTTCAAGGATTACAAAATGGGTAAAAGACTCAGAGAAAACGTGCTCAAGGCCCTCGTGCTGCAGAGCGGAGGCATGAAACAGAAGGGAGTGGTTGGCGCCTGGCATGGGGTGCCTGGCACCATCCCTTTTGCCCATGTCTGCATTTAGTGTCTCCAAACAGCGAGAGGCAAGGAATAGGCAGCTAGACAAGATTAGCCAAAATATAAATTCAAATACTGCCCTTAACAGAGACATGAAGCAGATCATTCTCTACATCTCTATATTGGGTTTGGCTAGTCCTAAGTATAGGAAGTTACGTCTTTATTCCTGCAAAAGTAGGTTGTTTATAGTCTCGCTGAATTACTTTCAGTTGTGTAAAGCCTATATGTTTTTGCAAGATCAGAAGCTCGACGGTAAGTGATTTTTATTCAGACCGTTTTTAATTTAAAATTAAAGCTGAGAACTCCTTGGTTCTCTAATAAGAACAGAAAAGACAAGATTTAATAGATCTAATATTAAGTCAAAGCAGAATTTTAAGGGGATTTTTAGAAAAGAAAGCCATACTAGTTTAGCGAGTCTCTAGAAATAAAAATAAGGGGAAGCACAGGTCCCATACTCTCTTCAAGATGATCCGAAGAAACTGCAATTATTTTAATACAAAATAAAATTTGTCATTGAAACCGAACCAACACTTCATAGACGGAGAAGCTTTTTTATTTCAGTGACCAAAGAAAAGATGCTGAATGATGCTTTCATGAAAAGTGTGCTTCTCTTACTACACTTACAAAGATGGTGAGCCTGAAAGTAGTTATCAAATTTGCACATTTGGTTAATACCAGTTATCCCACATGAAATGTTTTAAATCCATACAAACATATCCACTGTCACTACAGAATCAGTAGTTCAGCTACAATAGTGGGCGCGCTGTGAGAGTCAGTAAAAAAAAAAGTCTCCAACAAAATGTTAGTAGGGTTGCTCTGTGCCCTAGTGGAACTGAAGTTAACACACTCCAGGTTTTAAAATATTCTTCACTGATAATTTCCCATATTGGAAATTCTAGCAGCCACAAGAAATGGAGATCAGACACCACAAAAGATTGGTGCTAAAATGATCTAATCAAACCAAGAAAAAAGCTACATAAATGAAGGTAATGTTAACGGTCCCCTACATGGGTCCACTCACAAGGGTAGAGAAGTGTAGTTCTTTGGGTCAAGGTTTGTGGTGTACATTTCAAAAGCTTCTCCCATCCTATGAGTCATATGTAAGATCTCCCCCACAGCCAGAGAGCATATTACTGGGACATACATCAGACTAGGTGCCCTGCACCAATGTTCCCTCAGTTTTTCCATCCTGGGGTGGAATACATTTTATGTGCACTGAGGATTATGCAGATGTGCACCACCAATAGAAACACATGCTGTTCCATGTGATCAGCTGAGGGCACTCTGCTAATCAGCTGGGCACCACATGAAACTCTGCTGGGCAGTTACCCAAGTGCTCAGCTGACTGGGAACACTGCTCTGCACCCACTAAAGACCATAAGCATGAGGGAGCTCATAGGAACTCATGTAGAAAAAGCAGCTGGAAAGAAGAGCCTCAATGATTCTGGCTCTTTTCCTTCAGTGGAGATTTGGGGAACTGGGCTGGTGAACAGAAAAGAGCTGGAATCAGAGGTCATCTACAGGCCCAGCTCCTCCTCTCTCTCTGAGCCCTGTATGGATACAAAAATTAGTTTTTGCAGTTGCAGATAGAGATCAGAGGATAGCTGCATCCACATATGTGGATACCCACAAATATAAAATGGATATCTACAGATTTCCAGGGCTCCACTCATCCCTGATTTCTGGTAAGTCTCCCTAGCTATGTCTACACTACAAGGTTTTTTGCACAAAAACGTCTGTTCTTGCGCAAAAACTGGTGGAGCGTCCACACCTCAAGCATGTTTTTTTCCCCCCTTGCGCAAAAATTGACAGAACAGAGGGCTTTTGCTGGTAGTTATTCCTCTCCCTACGAGGAATAACTCCTTTTTGCGCTACAGCTCTCGCACAAAAAGGCAGGTGTGGAAGCTCCAGAGGGGTATTTGCACAAGAACCCCTATCAGAAAAAACACAGGTGCTCTGATGGCCATTCTGTGAATGGCCATCAGAGCTTTCTTGCACAAGAATGTCCATGCAGTGTGGATGCTCTCTTGCGCAAAAGCACATCACTTTTGCAATGTGCTTTGAGGTCTGGACACACTTTTGCACACAAAATTTTTGTGCAATAACTCTTCTGCAAAAGGCTTCTTGCACAAAAACCCTGCAGTGTAGACTAAGCCCCTGAGGCCTGCCAATGGGGGACAAAAGGGGCAATTGCCTAAAGGCCTGGGAGCCACCAGCCACAGCAGCCAGGAGCCATGGGCCCTCTTAAGTTACCTGGATGGGCTGCAGAGCTCCTAGGCACGTGCAGGAAAATACTGGCAGCTAAGGCATCTGGGTGGGTATGAGGAAGCCCAGGCTGTGCCAACAGCTTACTGGGTACCAGTCAATGCAGCTAGCAGTTCACTGGACACCAGCCAACACAGGAACAGCACCAGCCAAATGTCAGACCAAACACATCTGCATAGGCACGGTTTATGTGTTCATGGTGGTCCATTGACTTTTCTGCCGTGAGGCCCAGAATTGCAGTCGATGTGTCTAATCTCCCTATTTGTCTAGCTCTGGAAGTCTGAAATTAGGAGTCTCAAGAAAAACAGAAGACTTAACAGCTCTGCCAAATTAATGGATTAATTTCAGGAAGTTATTAGTTCCCCTCCCCCAAGCAGAAAGAGTCCATAATAAACTCAGTTATTTTGCAGACAAATAAAATTTTAAATTGGCTATGCTACTACAAATGCCTCTCAAAGCAGGCTATGCCAAGTTACAAATGATGACTATAAACAAACACCACAAGTATTTTAGCACTTGGTCCCACCATGAGTGCAGGAGACTGGACTTGATGACCTCTTGGATTCCTTCCAGTTCTATTATTCTGTTATGTGAATGCTATTGGAGATGGGGTAGGTTTAGAAGTTATCATAAAAATTAAAATTACTCAGAAAAAAAGTTAGATGTCTTCAAGTCACCAGGGCCTGATGAAAAGCATCCTAGACTACTCAAGGCACTGGATAGAGGAGGTAGCTGAACCTTCAGCTATCTTTTTTGAAGAGTCATGAAGTCAGGAGAGATTCCAGAAGACTGGAAAAGGGCAAATATAGTGCCTATTGATAAAAAAGGGAAATAAGAACAACGCAGGAAACTACAGACCAGTAAGTTTAACTTCTGTGCCAGGGAAGATAATGGAGCAAGTAATTAAGGAATTAATCTGCAAACACCTGGAAGATAAGGTGATAGGTAACAGCCAGCATGGATTTGTAAACAACAAATCCCGTCAAGCCAATCTGATAGCTTTCTGAGATAGGATAACAAGTCTTGTGAATAAGGGAGAAGCGGTGGATGTGGTATACCTAGACTTGATATGGTCTCGCATGACCCTATTAATGCAACCTAGATGGGGCTACTATTGGATGGATGCATAACCATTTTCAGAGTATCAGAGGGGTAGCCGTGTTAGTCTGAATCTGCATGCATCTGACGAAGTGGGTCTTTGCTCACGAAAGCTTATGCTCCAACACTTTGGTTAGTCTGTAAGTTGCCACAGGACTCCTCGCCATTTTCAGAGTGTAGTTATTAACGGTTCACAATCATGCTGGAAGGGCATAACAAGTGGGGTTCCACAGGGGTCTGTTTTGGAACCAGTTCTGTTCAACATTTTCATCAACAACATAGATGATGGCATAGAGTATGATTATTAAGTTTGCAGATGATACCAAGCTGGGAGAGGTTGCAAGTGCTTTGGAGGATAGGTCAAAATTCAGAATGATCTGGACAAACTAGAGAAATGGTCTGAGGTAAACAGTATGAAGTTTAATAAGGACAAATGTAAAGTACTCCACTTAAGAAGGAACATATCAGTTTCACACATACAGAATGGAAAGCGACCATTTAGGAAGGAGTACAGCAGAAAAAGCTACCTACGGGTCATAGTGGACCACAAGCAAAATACGAGTCAGTGTGACACTGTTGCCAAAAAGCAAACATGATTCATTAACAAGAGTGTTATGAGCAAGACACGAGAAGTCATTCTTCCATTCTACTCTGCACTGATTAGGCCTCAGTTGGAATAGTGTGTCCAGTTCTGGGCACCATATTTCAAAAAAAGATGTGGAAAAATTGGAGGTCTAGAGAAGAGCAACAGAAATGATAAGTCTAGAGCTATGAGGGAAGACTGAAAGAACTGGGTTTGTTTAGTTTAGAAAAGACTCGGGACATGATAGCAGTTTTCAAGTATCTAAAAGGGTGTTACAAGGAGGAAGGAGAAAAATTGTTGTCCGTGGCCTCTGATGATAGGACAAGAAGCAATGGGTTTAAATTGCATCAAGGGGGGCTTAGGGCGAATATTAGGAGAAAACTTCCTAACCATCGGGGTGGTTAAACACTGGAATAAACTGTAGGGAGATTGTGAAATCTCCAATGATGGCAATTTAGGAGCAGGTTAGATAAACATCTGTCAGAGGTGATCTAGACTTGGTCCTGCCATGAGAACAGGGGACTGGACTTGATAATCTCTTGTGGTCCCTTCCAGTTCTGTCACGTATGTAGGACAAAACTAGAAACTAAAAAGCACAAAATGAGATTCAATTAGCTAAAGACAAAGAGTGACAAGAAAACATTCTAGAAATACATTAAAAGCAACAGGAAGACCTGAGTACAAGGTAGGCCCAATGAGGAGTGGGGATGAGGGAGGGGAAAAAAAAATCAATAAAGCAGTTTGGAATTGCCAAAAGTTCAAAAATGATTTGTGTTTCAGTTTTCACCAGAGGGGTTACTAGTGATTGGACATCTAATCATGAATGCCAATGAAAACGACTTAGGATGAGAGGCAAGAATAGGGAAAGAATGTTAAAAGTTACTTAGACAAGATGTATGTCTTCAGGCCCTGGTGACCTGAAGACATTTATCCTGGAATATTCGAGGAGCTGAGTGAGCTATTAGCAATTATCTTCAAAAAGTCATAGAAGATGGGAGAGATTCCAGAGGACTTTGAAAGGGCAAATATAGAACCAATCTATGAGATGGGAAACAAGGACAAGATGAGAAATTACAGGCCAGATATCTTAACTTCAATACAGAGAAATATTATGGTGCAAATAATTAAGCAATCAATTTGCAAGCACATAATGTAGTAAGGTGGTGTAAAGGGTCCAGGTCAGCGGGAGGCCATGTCACCCCCCCAGAGTGCCCTGCAAGAGGGAAACCGCAGCGCCACAGTTGCCACACAGCCCGCCCCAGCCCAGCAACAATCCAAAGGCCATGCCCTCGGTCAGGGCAGGCACCAAACAAGCAGTCCAAACAGTCAGCAACTCAAGCCTCCCAGCAGGCTGCAAGGCAGCCAACAAGGCCCAGCCTTCAGCCCAGGCAGAGCCGTAGACCAACAGTCAAAGGCCCAGCCCAGGGCACAGCCTGGGCAATCAGTTTACAAGGCCTAGCCCTGGATCAGGGCAGGGCAGACAGACAAACGTTTAACACAAGCAGTTCAACAACAGTTACAGGGTAAAGCTCCAGCCAGGTCCCAGCAAGGTGATGGTCGGGTCTCCTTGCTGGCGAAGAGCAGACAAGCGCAGGGGTTTTGCCCCCACATGGGGAACCTGCCACCCAAGGGGAAGGGTGGCAGGGGGGATGCAGGCCCACCAACTCCACTGCATCCCAGCCCAGAGCCCTGACAGTGGCAGCCCAGCAGCCACTGGGTTGGCAGGGCTCCAGACTGCAACACACTGCCCACCCAACCTCCATCTCTTCAGCCACCCTGCATTTGGCTGTCCCTGGGCTGTTTCCCAGTTCCCCCTGGGGACCTACCTAGCTCAGGCACTGCTCCCTGGGGTCAGCTGGGGATGGAGGTGCTGGCAGTGTGTCCATGGGTTCTGGCTCCAGCTCAGGCAGGGGCCCAGGTGGACTGGTCCAGTCATCGGGGCTTGGAGGTCTCAGCATGTCTTCAGGACATGGCAGCGGTTTCAGCAGCCTGGGCCAGTACTCTTGTTGGATGCAGCATGGCTGGACCCTTCACTGTAGGAACTAGGGCTAGGCATCTGGCCTGTTCAGCTGCCAGGCTTCAACCGAGCTCTCAGCTCTTAAAATCTTAGTCCTGCCTTCCTGCAGGTGGAGCTAGGTGAGGCTGGATCCTCCCACCAAGGTGTCTTAGAGGGCCCTTCCTCTTTAGGGTAGGAGGGAGGCCGTGTTGCTGTTTCAGACTCATTACAGATGGAATTAACAGTCACTATGGATTTGTCAAAATCCAACTTCTAGCAGGTAATTTTCAATGGCAGCCAGCTGGGACAGCAACAGCTTGATGATTACTGTTGTTACAGGAGCTGATAACATATCATATGTTTCCAGAGTCTGAGATTAGGATAAATATCTTCAGCACTTAGATAGTGGTAACCTATCTTCTCTGTTCCCCGCATCAATTTACAAAGAGATCTCTTTTCATGGGTCCGTTAAGGTTGAGGCTGTTACCTGCAAAGAGATAGGTGACTATAGAAGATAAAGAAATACAAATATACAAAATGGCTTTTGTGCCTCTCCCTTGAATCATGGTGTCCTTTTTTGCTCTGTTAAAATTATGATTCTCATGCAGCTGAGAGATTGGAAGCAATGGAATTAGACTCCTTCAGAGAGAAAAGAGTTTGTGCACCTCTTGGTTCGGGAAATTTGTCTAGTCCTTCATATTCCTTAATGTAGCAAAGCCTGCATCCATTTCAGAAGAGCAGTACAGAAAAATATGTACTTAAAAATACAGGGATCAGACAAGTGGTATAGCCAATCAAATGTATACATACTAGCACCTGAGAAATCACTAAACACCAGTAGGGCAGTTAATATCTATTCTGTCTGGAGTTAAAATGTAAAAGGATTACATCAAGTAGTACTCCATCCAGCACAGATTCAAAAGCAAGAAAGAAAAATTATATGAAAATTAGTTGGGAGCCGTAATATATTAGTTTGTCTCCTATTCAAAGACTTTAGGCATCTGCTTAACTTTAAGCATATGTTTAAAGTCCATTCTTCAACTTTAGCACATGCTTAACTAAGTGCTATATATATGCTTAATTCCATTGATTTCTCTGCTCTGAAAGGGACGTCAATCTCAGAGGTGACCTCAGTGTTGATCCTCCCAGAAGGATGTAAGACAACCCAACCGTTCAGAATGTATATTTGTAACATGCAAATATTTGTAACACAGCTGGAGTGATTAAGTTTCAACATGAACAACAGAACTCAAGTTCTGTTCATTGTTTCATATTGTATTGTTTGCACCCCATAAACTCCATGGTTCCCAGTCCAGCCACTTTGTACTATTCTGGAAAAACAAAGCAGACAAAGTTGCTCTGAAGGACAGCCAAAAAAAAAAAAAGTCACCCCAGTGAAGGAGTATCCATGTTGGTGTAAAGCCTTTGAGGCAGCTTTACGCCACCCCTTTTTACCCCCTGCCTAGGAAGGTGACTATGGCAGTCTGGATGCAGTCCAGATCAGTGAAGTGTTGTCCCCAAGGCTACAGGGCATGGATGACCTCACAATACTCTAACAGTAAATCAAGTTAGTAATTATAATAGCAATCAGCCTGCAGGTCACACCATGAGTGTCAGTATAGCCACAATCCCAGTTCAGCAGCTCAGACCCTGACAGCCTATGGAGCAGCACACCAGTCACACTTCAGCAGTTTTAGTTATTACATCCAATTTACACACTCATAGTCCCAGATTCCCCATTCCTCTTCCCCCCTCCCCCCCCCCCCACCCCACCCCAGTGTGTTCTTCACTGTCCAAGCCCACTGATATTTTAGGTCCATTGTAGCAAATTATAGTTAAACTTGTTTTATTAATCAAAATGAATCCAGTGTTGTAAAATGTTTGGTACTGCCAATTAAGTTAGACAAAGAAATATACTTGCATTTAAAATCTAAGGCATTGAAGTCAGAAATGATTATGAGAGAAAAGATAAAAATGTTTTCTAGTATTAACATTTGAACTAGACTTGGTCCAACGTGAAGTCCTTAACCCGTGTTCTCAGGAACATTGCTGACAGAATTCTCAAGTCAGGATCTGACCCCAAAGTCTGAAGAGCTGCTTTGATTTGTTTCCTTTAGGTGATAGTCTAAGCAAGAGAGATGGAAAGAATATCTGGGGTGCTTTTGCTCTTCACTTCTATAGTCCAATCTCCCTTTGACATTTGGATCTCTCTCTTTTCTTGTGTATGCAGAAATGCAGATTTGCCTTGTCTTTTTGTTGTCTTGAGGAATTTGTTTACTAGTTTCATATACAGTACATTGAAGGTAACCATGCATTCCTTTGTTCAAGATAGACCTGCTTAATTAGGGGTATGTGGGTTTGAATGTGCAGTAACATTCAGGGGCCATTCATAACTGAATATAATTTTTCTATACAGATTTCACTAGCAAGTTATTAGTTTTCAAATAAACCTCACAAGGCATTTTTTTTTTTTTACAAAGAGAAAAATGGTGCATCAGGTGTATTAACAGGGTGCAATTGGGCTTAACAGCTTATCACACAGAGAGAGAGAGAGAGAGAGAGAGGTGTGCCTGAGTCATGAGGGCAAGTAGTGCAGGAGAGGGGGAGTCAGAGCATATAGTGCTCCCCCTGATTTTCAGTTGCCCCTATTAGATCATTGCAGTGGGCATAACGTAGACTTAGGCTGTTCTAAGTACTGAACCAGAAAATAAGACACTTTTTCTAAACTGTCCAAGTAGTTAGATTTTCTATCTTAGTGTTGCTCCACTTTTCATGGACTTGCCTATCCTAGGACTAAATTTTACAGTTTAGGATTTATTATTGGGCTCTAATCTTGTTTCAGATAAGGTGTTAGTTTCAAGAATCAGCAATTGTGTATTCTGAACCAAGCAATAACCATTCTCCAGCTTCTTCTTCAATTTGCTTTACAAATCAAATGATTCTTTGAAATCAATAAGGCTTCTCTGACTACATTCAAACAGCAGAAAGAAAACATTAGAAAAATCTTTTGACAACTACCACATTGGTTTAAGGAAGCGCTCTCAGTACTGCTAGCGAAACATCAAGCCAAATTGTTTTTAAGATGATGGACATGTGTCTCAGCATTCTGAACACCCCCTCCCCCAGGCAGAGCTCGGTTGCGCTAGTGTGATAAAAGACTAACACATGCATATACCCTTGGCCATCCCCCAAATAGCATGTACCTACCTATTCGGGGTTAGGAATATCAACTTGGGTACTGCACAGATGCTGCCTGGGGCAATACATTAAACAGTGTATTTGGATGTGCAAGTCACTTGTATATGCACACAACCCATAAGAAAATGAGAATGGCTATACTGGGTCAGACCTAAAATCCATCTAGCTCAGTATCCTATCCTCAGATAGCAGCCAATGCCAGGTGTCCTAGAGTAGTGGTCACCAACCAGTAGATCGGAATCTACTGGTTGATCTTGGAGCCTCTGACAGGTGATCCTGACTAGTTTGGCTGAGAGGCTATCAAGTGCCAGCACTTCAGCTGCCCCTCCCCCCACCGCTGCTCATCTCCTGCCCTTTGCCTTGGAGCTGCCTCTCACCCCACTGCACCACCACCCAGGAGCCACAAGCAGTGCCCAGCTGCAGCCCACATCCCAAATGACTACCCTAGTCATGAACCCTCTCCTGCACTCTAAGTCCCTGCCCTAGCCCCGAGCACCCCTGCATCCAAACGCCCTCCCAGAGCCTGCACCTAGAATCCCCTCCTACATTTCAACTGCCTGCCCCAAGAGCAGCTCAGAGCCCCTCCCCTCCAGATCCCATAATCCAAAACCAGAGCCTGCACCACAACCCTCTGCCCCAGCCTGAAGAAAATGAGGGAGAATGGGCAAGAGAGGGAGGATGGAGTGAGCAGAGGCGGGGCCTCAGAAGGAGTAGGAAGGAGGCAGGGCAACAGTATTTATATTTAAGGTAGATCTTGGATTGCATTTAAATTCAAAGAGTGATCTCATGCTCAGAAAGGTTAGAGACCACTGTCCTAGAGGGAATGAACAGAACAGGTAATCATCAAGTGATCCCTCCCCTGTCACCCATTCCCAGCTTCTGACAGAGACTAGGGACACCATTCCAGCTAATAGCTATTGATGGATCTGTCCTTCATGACGTTAACAGGGTTCAAAAAAGAACTAGATAAAGTGCTGGTCTTCGCAATATCCTCTAGCAAGGAGTTCCACAGGTTGACTGTGTGTAGCATAAAGAAATACTTCATTTTGTTTTCAACCTACCTATTAATTTAATTTTCATTTGATGACCTCTAGCTCATTATTGCTTATTCACTTTTCTCCACACTAGTCATAGGTTTATAGACCTCTATCATATCCCCCATAATCTCTTTTCTAAAATGAAAAGCCCTAGTCTTTTTAATCTCTCTTCATATGGTAGCAGTTTCAAGCCTCTAATAACTTGTTGCCCTTTTCTGAATCTTTTCCAATGCCAAGATATCTTTGAGATGAAGTGAATATTGCACACAGTATTCAAGATGTGGGTGTACCATGGATTTATACAGAGGAAATAAGGTTGGCTTATTCTCTAGCCCCTTTTTAATGATTCCTAACATTCTGTTTGCACATTGAACGTGTTGGATTGAAAATTGTATTCTTTTCATGTTTGTAATTTAGGTTTAGTAATGTAGGGTAATATATAGAAACATATTTAATATTGTAGTTAGTCAAACCCTTTAGTTAAGTATATATCTCCTATATTTCCTTGTTCTAAAGTGTAGTGAGTAAAGAGACAGAGTTTTGGTATTATGTCTGTGTTAATGAGACTAGAGGGATGTTGAAGGCTAAGGCCCTAATTGTTTCATTTACAGTGCCTTGTTGCTTTGCCCAATGCAGATATTGATGTTATGCTCCTCCTTGAGAAGTCCTTGTAAAAGATTGTTTGTGTGTGAAAGAGGCATGTATGTGTCAAGATAAAGGTGCAAAAGTTATTGCTCAGAACCAGATGGCTGAAGAAGGAGGGGTGCATGAGGGTGAAAACTAGACGACCCGGCATCAAAGAAAAACCATCTATAACCATCGATGCATACCCTTATTCACATGATGATTGGATATTGGCAGATTGAAGGCCTTAAAATGGAGCTAGCACCCCTGAAAGATGATTGATTACAGGGTAAGCTTTGGAAAATGTTTTGGAACGCTGACACCAAATAGGTAACACTCCAGACACAGAGCTGACACAGCGAAATCCATAGACTTCAACAGAGAAAAGGATTATAAAAGCAGGGTGCTTTGCTATAGAACTTTGGGTTCGTCTTGCCACCAACTCCAGAGGAGCATCGGATTGATCAACCGATAGAGCCCGGCTCCTCCTCAGTGATCAATCTGGCTGGCCACTAGATTAATCCAGACTCTGGTAACTATAACATCATCTGGCAAGAGAGAGAGAGTGTGTAAAGCATATGCAACTGTTGTAGTCTCAATAAATGCGGCATACTGCCTTTTCCCCTATAAAAGAGCTCATGTGCTTTGTTTAAGCATAACAAATGGATATTTTCAGAGAACTATCCTTAATGACTCCAAGATTACTTGAGTGGTGGTAATAATAAATAATAATAATAATAATGCCAGGGTGCGCATTATACATAGGAGCAATTTTTTAGAGTTTTAAACTCCCTCTCCCCTCCGCACAGAAACTTGCCCCCCTGCAGCGTAGCACGGGAGCCACTCCCCTGCCAGGCTCCTAGACAAGGGGCCGGAGCTCTACAGCCGCTGACAACCCCTGCTACCTCCGGGCCACAGGGAGCAGAGCTCTCCATCTCACTGGGACGGGGGGAAGCAGGGAAGAGGTGGGGACACTGTACAAGCCAGTAGAACAAATGTCAGAACTGGGCCAGTAGTGGGCTCTCAAACACACACAGACACAGACACACACACACACACAGACACACACACACACAATTTTTAGCCATTGTCAAGGTTGGACACACAGGACTCACAGATTTGTCAGACTACTCTGTTTATTAGCAAAGCCACTCTGCTAATACAGTACACCCAGAAAATGTGAGTACCATACAAGGCTCAAACCCCTTAGATTTATACAGTCAAAAGAAAGCCAACTTAACAAGATTAAAAGGTGGCAAATCTTCACATGATTAGTCTGAGACTAGTCAAGTATCTTCATTTCCACATCAAGCACACAGCAATCTCTCTGGTTACCTCAATTACTTTCTGCCTAACATCTAATGTTCCTTTTTACTGTTATTCCAGGCACACCTGGCTTCATTCTGAGCTGAATACCTACAAACATAATAATCTCTTTCCTGTTTAGAGACAAACAGTATTCAATTATTACAGTATAATTCATCTCTCTTACAATATAGTTCTTTCTACTTTCACACCATAGACACGCAAAAGCAATAACTGTATGAACATCAATTGTCATCTTAATATTGATCTGAAAAAAGGGAGTTTTCCAAGCGATTGACTAGCTTTCAGACTGACAGATGAGAAAATGAACACAAGTAAATAAGCTTGCTGCGTACAGCCTAACTAGTCATTATCAACGTAAATATTGTATAGCTGCATTCAACCAAGAAGGCAATTGCAGATCAAAACTTCTGGATTTTGTGAAGTCATCCTTAGTGACAGTCTCTCTCAATTGCAATAATTATATACAGGCAGTCCCCGGGTTACGTACAAGATAGGGACTGTAGGTTTGTTCTTAAGTTGAATTTGTATGTAAGTCGGAACTGGTACATATTGTAGGGGAAACTCTAGCCAGACATTTCTCCAGAGCTCAGTTTTATTCTCCCACACCTCACTTCCCTCAGTCCTTTATTCTCAAGCTGAGGTGTCTGCTGGGAAAAGCCGCTCCATGTCTCCCTGGTCTGCTGGGAGGACCGCTAGCTTCACGTCTCCCTGGTCTTCTGGGGGGAAGTAGCTAGTGCGGGGTTGCCTCACCCTGTTTGTAAGTAGGGATTCGATGTAAGTCGGATCCATATAACCTGGGGACTGTCTGTATAGCAATGCCACCTACCTCCTTTTGATTGAGAATTTGCAGCTACTTTACTGTCATACTTATCAGTTAAAAATAACTGCTTGTAAAAGTTCAAGAATTTTATCTTAGCTTTATAGTCAAAAAATGTTTCACTGTAACAGATTTTTAGCAAATCAAGAGTTACTACTAGCCAGATACACAGAGAAGCATTGGAATTAGAGCTCATCTGAAAATTCAGTTCTCATGCTAATGGACTCAATCGTGATGAAGGATGGTTACGACATTATCTACCTAATAGTCTATGAAGGTGCAAACAGCTCTTTGTGTAGATTCCTATGTCAGGAAGGATACTATCAATTGACTTTGATTCTTATCGGCTTCATTTTAACTACCCAATCTTCAGATACTTACTGATTCCCTCTACCTTCCTGAATTTTCTATACCCTCTGCTCCCTGTCTCCCACCCCCTCTTTTTTCCTATTCTCCCCCCCCCCATCCTATTTATTTTGGGTTTGCACATCCTAAACTCAAAACTCCAGTCATCTGGAGAAGTGGGCTATGCCCACGAAAGCTCATGATATCATCTACATGTTTTGTCTATAAAGTGCTACCACACCATTTGTGGTGGGGGGCGGGGGAGGGAGGAAATTGTATTATATAAGACAGTCATCCCAAAAAAAAGGTTAAATACTCATTTATTACCTGACAGAACAACACAGAAGTAAAGCATATGTTTTCCTTGAATCACTTAGTTTACCAGCAATATCTGCTGTCATTAACTTATTTTTGTTAGGGTACTATCCCCATCTAGTGGTTTTCAGACAAGCCTGTTTATCAGTTTTAATCTATACTCAGGTTATGTCTAAATTGCAGGGTTCTTTCAGAAGAAGCTTTTCCAGAAGAGATCTTAAAAAAAAAAAAAAAAAAAAAAAACCACCACACACACACACACACCACCAACACACAACCACTTCTTCCAAAAGAGCTCATCCACACTACTAAAGTGCATCAAAAAAGTGATCTACTTTTTTGAAAGATAGCATCCATTCAGTGTGGACATTATCTTGCATTTAAATTGTGATTACTATGGATGGAGCGGCAACCAGGGCACCTGTGCTTTTTCCTCTTTCCTTTTCTTCCGAAAGCACACCCTCTTCCCCATCCACCCACACCTTTTTCCAAAAGAGCTCTTTCGGAAAAAGGCTTCTTCCTTGTAGAAAAAGGATTACCAATGCTGGAAAAACCTCTCCGATCTTTCAAAAGAACATGATTGCAGTGTGGACACAATTGAAGTTTTTTCCGAAAAACTGCCATTTTCCAAATAAACTCTGTAGTGTAGACATACCCCCTGTAAGTGACCGCATGCCAGTTAGGCACGTGCTTAAGTATCTTGCTAAATTTTAAGTGCAAGTAGCCCCATTGAAGTTGTGTGCTTAAGTATTTTGCTTTGAGACCAGGGTACCTGACACTGATTTCACATGCCTGGAAAATCTCTTGTAATAGTGATCAAAGAAACATTTTTTGTATTTAAGACTAAAGGATTCTGAGAGAGGGAACAAAGAGGCTAGTGGTTACAAAAGGACCTAAGTGTGGAGCTTCCTGGAGGGTCCCCTTCAACCCAGGGGTTCTCAAACTTCATTGCAACAGGGCCACCTTTCTGATAGTATTATCGCATGACCCCAGAGCTGGCCCAACTGGGCTACCGCCCGGGGCGCCCATTGTAGGGGCCTCTGCACAGGGCTGCCAGGCCGGGTGGGGGCAGCACTGCGCATGTGCCGGGCACCCGGGGGCAGGTCCACACATGCGCCGCATACCTGGGGGCGGGGGAGAGGGTGCAAGGACAGCTCAGGCCAGCACTGCATGACCCCCAGGAGCAAAGCCTGAGCTCCAGCCCTTAGTGGAGGTGGAGCTCAGGCTTCAGCTCTGTGTCCTAGTAAGTCTAATGTTGGCCCTGGCAACCCCCATAAAATGGAGTTGCAACCCACAGTGTGAGAACTACACTCCATACCATTATGGTTAATTTCCTCAGTCAGTATGCCTCAGAAAGAGGAGATTCCATTTTATGGGAATAGTTTTCAGCTAACAGAATGGAAGCAGAAAAAAAAAACTCAGAGGGGGAGCCATATTAGTCTGCAGCTTTAAAAACAAGTGGCCCTGTGGCACCGCAGGGACTAACCACAATGTGTAGAATTATGAGCTTTCCTGGGTAAAACCCACTTCATCAGATGAATTGGAGTGGTACAAGCCATTTTGACTGTCATTGGATAGCTTACATAAACATTGAATGCTAACCCCATTCAAGCTAGCATGTTTTCTGTCATTGCTTTCAGTGGAGCCAGGATTTCCCTCCTAATTCCCAGACTCAGTGAAACTGTGTGTCTGTTCAGAACGGACAGGTCTTTGATATTTTTCCATTGATTCCTTTTGCCATAAAATATGTACAAAGTGTTCTGTTACCTGCCAAAGGACTGTTAAATTGTTTTATACCAACTTCAGTAACATGTAAGGAACCATATTCTGGAACAAAATAGAGGACTAAGAAGCTAGATGCCTAGTCCCTTTCTTTTCTTGTGTGCATATGAGCAATTCTTCCATTTTCCTTAAAGGTGGTAATAAAGTGCTTACTGGAGTGAGATGATCCAGCTATAAGTGTTTGTTTCATTTCAAATTTCCTAATGGTCATTTTTCACAAGAGGACCAAGTAGTACCCATTTATTTGTGCTATTTTGGCACTTGATAGAAAGATTGGTCGAGAAAAATCAGTGCTTTCTGAACAAGCTAGGAGGATGCAGTGCAGTGGGCAGAGGAAGGCATGACGCACTCTCTCTAGAGTGCTACAAGATTTGTTTCAATCTTAAGCCCAACTAGTGTTTCTAGGGGAACTAGGGGATCATTTTACAAAGTGATGTCAGATAGAAAAAAATAAGGAACAAGTTTAGTCAATGGGAGCTTTGTCATTACCTTCAATTCTATTCAACCATTGGGGTTCAGTAGACCCAGACACTTTTTTTAAAGTTTGCATTTGACCATCTCAGCCCCTTTAACATGCCAACTAAGATCTAGTTTTATTCATGGATTTACAGAATGAGGCTAAGATCTTTACAGAAAGGGTTTCTCCATGTAGGTGGATCCAAGGGTAGATGTTCCTTTTGGTTATTTCTAGCCTGATTAGTCAAGATAAGAAAACCTGTTCTCATTTGTCTGCATCTATGATTTGCTTCTTTATCATCTGCTATATATTTTAGAGAATGTGTGTGTCTGTCTAGTTTCTTCCAGAGCTCCTCCTAAATGGGAAGAGCTAGGACCATCAAGACAGACATGCAGCTTCCTCTGTTCATAACAGAAAGCAAGGTCAGGGTTGGGTTGTGCCAGGAAAATGGAGGGAGGGGAGTTATGTAGAATGAGATTGTTTCACATCAAACAGAAAGGGAAGGATATGAGAGCAGGGACAGTTATACTCCACAATGACTGCTTGGGGGCAGCAAGTGTCCTAGCCCCAGGGAAGCAACCAGCTGGCAGCCTGTGTGGCCCTCCTTGCTGCAGGAGTGCAGCCACCCTTTCAGTGAGCAGCTGGCTGACAGCCTGCATGGCCCTCCCCCAGGAAGCATGGCCACAGACCTGCCTCCCCCCCATCCTGGGCCAGGGCCAGGAGAAGCTGGTCTGTGCCCTCCCCCTACAGGCCAGCTCCAGTCCAAAGCAAATCTTTTAGTATAATATGCTCTGTTTGTTAGTCTTGATCTCACAACCACCACCACATAGGTACATTTCAAATAGGGGGTCTTTATAAAAGATGGGACCTGATGTTTACAGTAGGTCCATTAGCCTAATTTAATTTTCTTCCCCAGCTAGATCCTATGCTCAAATACCAGAAGTATTTTTCCTTTCCCACACTCCACTCCTCCATCCTGGACCCAACTACGCTGCAAGTACACCATGATTTTGTAACCAGGTAGTGACACTCACCTCCAGTGTTAACAAGTCTCACAATATTTAGTGCTGGTCTTAAATCACCAGTTCTGAATGAGCCTTGTGAATACACCAGAATCTCAGCTGCCCCTTAAAGTTTAGCTCCCAGAGTTACAGAAGGAAGCTTAAAAATATCAAGTCCATGTTCAGCAACATGAGGGCAGGTATAATTAAAAAACAAATTTTAATTCTATATAAAGAATATCACAAGGTTTAAACAAACATGATAAAGGGGGAAGAGGTCTGACTCAGCTATCCCATACGTCCTCAGTAGATGTTAATGTCATGAGAATATGCACACAGCATAGTACCAGTAACACAAAAACAATGCACTTTGAGATGTCTTGCCACACACAGACCTCAAAAGACAGAAAGCCTACCAAACCAGCTACACCATACGTAGGCAATAATTTTCACAGAGGGGGGCCCCCCCCACTTCAAAAATGTTATGTGATCATGGGCCAGCTCCAGGCTCCTTGGCAGAGATGGGGCCTCCAGGGAGAAGGGGTGGGACTGGGGGGGCTACAGAGAGAAACAAAGTGTGGAAGAGCGTGAAACAAAGCGTGAAACACACAAAGAGTGTGAGACACAAAGTGTGAAACAAAGTGTGAAACACACAGACTTTGAAACTCAGATTCAGTATGTATGGCAGTGACTGTGTGGGGCACAGGCTGGGGATGTGGAAGTGATACACGCTAGTGGCTACATCTACACTGGTGGCTTCTTGCACAAAAACAGCTGTTCTTGCCCAAAACTTGCTGGGTGTCTACCCTACACGCACGTTCTTGCGCAAGTAAATTTCCAGAAGAGTTATTCCTCTCCCCACAAGGAATAAGCAAGAGGGCAGTGTAGACAGGCAACATGCATTTCTTGGGCAAGAAATCCATATGGCTAAAATGGCCATCAGAGCTTTCTTGCGCAAGAGAGCGTCCACACTGCCATAGATGCTCTTGTGCAAAAGCACATGCCAGTGCAGACGCACTCTTGTGGAAGATTTTTTGCACAAGAACTCTTCCACAAAACAGTTCTTGCACAAGAAGCTAGCAATGTAGACATAGCCATAGTGGGTGTACTGGCTGATGCTGGGTAAGTTTTAACCCACACTCTGTCTCTTTAAGGGAAACGTACCCTTCTCTGCCCTCCCCTCCCCCAATACCTGCTCTGCACTTCTCTTAGTCACTTACACACTTACAGAGTTGCTCTAACCTGAAGCACAGTATCTCCCTCTCTGGGACCCCTGTACTGCAGAGGGGGACGGGGTTACAGGGTCAGGGAAATACCCTGAGTTCAGTGTTCCCTCTCTCCTCCACTCCCCCAGCTCTGCTCAGCTGCAGGATGGAGCAAGGTAGGGGAGGAGCAATTGAACACACAGTTGGCTGTAAATATACACACTCTGCTAATCAGCTGCCTTCCCCCACAAAAAAAAAAAAATGCTTGCCATGCTGTATTTGGTCCCCTGGCTTGAGTTTGCCCACCCCTAGGCTACAGTCATGGTTAGGAGGTGTGATGGGGGGAGGAAGGAAGAGGGTCCTACTCACCATTTGACAGCATTTAGGAATTAACTCTGCTGGGCTAATAGAGCAATTGTAGAATGGTGTTGTGTCCCTCTCACTCCAGTACCTGCAGCTTCCTCTTTGTAGCTCAGCACCACAGGCTGCTCACTAAACTGAAGGACTTTACCCAGAAGGGGAAAGCAAAGTCTCTTCTGTTTTCGGTAGCATCAGGCAGTATTCATGACCATTGCTGCTTCCTGTCACTCTTGCACTAGCCCAAACAGTACAGTCCCACAGTGCTTGGTAGGGGAGCCCTGCCTGCCTTCTATTCTGGATTCCAGTCCAAGTCTCTTTAGCAAACAAGCAAGATCTGCAGCTTTCAAAGCCTTGCTGTTCTCCCCCTAGGCTACTTCCAGTCTTCCTGGTCAGACTCCTGCCTCTTAGAACCTAGGAAAGCCAGCTCTTTTTCCTTAGAGCAGATGACTTCCAGTCTTGGCTTTGTGTAAGCCCCTACTTGTTCCCTCACAGGTGAGCTTGCTTTCAATTAGCCTAAATTCTCCCCTGTGTGCCATTTAGTCATCTAATTGGGCCCACCTGGTTTCATTCAGCCGGCATAGAAAGTACACCTCATCCCAAGGGGTCACATCCATAAAGCTGGGATAAGACAACTATTGATCAATCTGGGCTGTTGGTGAGGGAAAAGAGTGATGAGCTGTTATGGTTACTAACAGAGTATGAGTCATGTTTTTAGTGGACACAGAGCTATCCATGCTGCTAATTAGTTGCAAACAGTTCAAAACTATAGTATAGAATGGGCTCTTGTAGATGCTTCCTTTATGTTACCCCCACTTTCAGGAACAGCACCTCCATGTTGCTGTGCCTAACAGAATAGCTATTTTCAATGCCTCTCTCAAACTGCCTCTTTTCTTCTGCAACATATCCTCTAAAATAATAAATAAGGCGAGTAACAGGGGGATTTTTAAAAGCATCTGAGGGATTCAGGATCACAAATCCCACTGACAGTTCACAATTTAAGCTCAAGAAAACTTTTTGGCCTAAGCCCATGATTTGGGAAAGCTGCCTGTTTAGCAGTGCTCTTAAACACATTTCTTATAGGTGCCTCTGTAAAGTTTAAGGATTTAAAAAAAGAACATTTTACTTTTTAGGGTAAATAACAGTGTTTTTAAAGCTAAACAATTCAGTGTTTTCACCCTTCTTCCTTCTCTCTTTAAGACCTCCCACTGAAAAGAAATGTTTTTGAACAAATCTTTGAAAATATCCGCAAGGCTGTAAATTCCACAATGCCAGATATCTAAATAAGTAAAAATGACATCTTCCAGGTTTTTCCATCTTGGACCTTCATACTGAAGAACAACAAAAAAAAAAAAATATATGGCATTGGTATAGTTTTCCCAACTTTGTCATGAAATCTGTTAAAGCTGAAAATTGCCCCTTAATTTTACAGTCTTTTAAAAACAATCCAGGAGACCTCGAAAAATGGGAGAGAATGGATCAAACAGTTCAATCTGATTTACTCAAAGACAGTGAGGCCCAGACAAATGACTTATAAATTCATAATAAGTATTCTCATAGTTACTATAGATATGAACTTGCTTCAGGTGGTACTGACAAAGCTGGATGATATTGTTTGGTTGTGGATTTTGTAAACTATGCTTGCTCGCTCATCCCTGAAATATTACATAATATTTTCAAAAATGTATAAGAATTCCTTGGTTGAGAGTTCAGAGTTCAAAGCTCTTTATTTTAGGTCTGCAGTATTAGTCTGGGGAATATAAGTCCTAAGGGAGTTGTTCCTTATCCTTGTCAGCACAGCATTTATTCAAATAGATGCCTAGGGATATATTTTCTCTAAATGTGCTGCATACCTCCCATTACATTAATAGGAGTTATATTTATTCTGTGAGGGGAATGTACCCCTGGGTTACCATCTTTCTGGTAACTTTCAGTTATATTTACATCTGTATAGGGTTGCCAGATGGTTTCAACAAAAATACCCGACACACTTGACATTACATCACAATCTACATTACATCTTATTTAGAAAATACCGGACATTTATATTTTCTCGTTTATATTTTCTCAATTTGTTTCCTGAACAGAAAGCTTAAATACTGGACTGTCTGGTTCAAAACCCTGACACCTGGCAACCCTATCTGTATATAGAGATGAATGAGTGTGGAGCTGTGTTGAGGCTGGGGACAAGGTCAGGAGAAGGCCTGCAGCTGGGGATGGGGCCAGAGCAGTGCTGGGGTGGGGCTGGACTGGATGGCGCTTCATCCACACACCCCTTTTCAGGTGTACCCCAAAGTTTGGGAACCTCTGCAATAAGTTTTGTGCATCTACAGAAAAAAAAATTCATAGCAGGCCAGGGCATGATCTTGATTAAATATACCCCTAAAGAGATGTGATCTATTATTTAAGTATTTCTAACATCAGAATTCTACAGGGAACACTTATAAAATTGGCAGATACTAAAACATCTATTAACAGATGGGCAGATGATAAAACTGCCTTAGAACAAAGGTGAACATGAACCTTTCAACTCAGGAAAATGATATGTGGAAGCTCTTCAAGGCTATATTGAAGACACATAGTTACCGTATTTTCCGGCGTATAAGGCTACTGGGCGTATAAGACGACCCCCTAATTTTTGAGTCAAAAGATAGGGTTTCGTCTTATACCCCAGCGCCCCTCCGCCTCCCCGGCGCCCCCCGGCTTCCCCCGAGGCTTTGCAAAGCCATGGAGGGGCTCCGGCGGTGGGGCAGCCCAAGCGCGCCTGGGATGCCCCGCCACCGGCTTCCCCCGAGGCTTTGCAAAGCCGCAAAGCTGTATACCCGGTGTATAAGATGACCCCTAATTTTTGGGGGATGTTTTTTAACATCAAAAGTCGTCTTATACGCCGGAAAATACGGTAATTCTGACAGCATAATTTTCTTAGCCTGGGGTAAGTAAAGAACATTTTTATTGAGAACGCCAACAGAACTTTCTTTAAAGGTGGTGATGTAATATTTAGATATAACTACAAAAAGGATTTAGTACTTATATTTTGCTGATGAGTCTGAGATAAAGAGAACAGCTATAGAGGGATTTCTCCAGAGACCAAGGAGAGAACCAATCTGGCTTTATTAAAGCTCAGTTATGCATTTGTTGTATATCCAGAACTTCCCCTGAAATTCTGGAAAATTGCAAAGGGAGTCTGGGGTCTGAACAATAGGCAGGATCAGGCTCCTGATAAATTAACCCATTTTGGTTAAAAAAAATTGAGTTCAGGCAGAGCTAGATCCTGCTTTGCCATTACATGGGTTCCCAGTGGGAAGAAAAAGGAATCTCTCATTTTTCTGCAACCTGTAAAACAGCCAGTCAGTATACTGGAGGACCTGTTCCCTTGCATCTCCCTTGGGTGAGGTAATGGTACCCTAAAGGAGGTGGTGAGTAGAGAAGGGGTGGGATAGACAGAAAGATGGAGAAGCATAGGAGCAAAGGTGGAACGTATGGTTGAGTGGGGCAACACAAAGCTTGACAAAGGAGGAAGAGTAAAGAAGAACAGTCATGTAAAGTTTCAAATGTAATTATCATAAGCTTTAATTTGATGCTACTGGGGGGAGTCAGTAGAGCAAACCAGTCAGGGGGTAACATGCTCAAATGCCCGGGCAAGGACAATGAGTTTTGAGGTTTACACAGATGTGTGTGTGTTATGGACACACACACACAAAGAGTATATTAGGCAAGCTAAAGCAGGCTGTAAGGATAGTCTGAGAAAGTTGGCTGTGGTGCTGCCAGGAAAGAAATGAATCATGGGGATGATCAGATGGAGGAAGCAGCAGAATTTGGACATGGCCTGGATTTGTGGAGCAAAGGAGAGTGAGAAGACCTCAGGCCTGAGTGACAGAGAGAGACTGTGTGTGGGCATTGATAATAGACAAGAGGGAAACAAGGAAAATTTAAGGGAATAATTGACCAAAATTGGAGCAAAACCAGCATTATTCTTCTATTTAAATGCTGGCTTTTATTAGATAACAAAAAACTATGGAGAAGACAGACACCTTTTAAGACATACAACTGTGGAATCTTCAGCCTCTCTAGAGCCTACTGATGAGACACTGGATTAAGCCCTGATCCTGCAAACTTGTGCAACTTTACTCACATGGGCTACATCTAGACTGCAAGCCTCTTTTGAAAAAGAGCATCTAGACTGCAAGCAGTACTTTCGAAAAAGCGAGCCGCTTTTTCGAAAGAGAGCACCCAGGCAGTCTGGATGCTCTCTTTCGAAAAAGCCATGTTTGCATTCAAGAACGCCTTTTTTCGAAAGAGCACTTCCTTGTGAAATGAGGAGTACCGCTGTCGAAAGAAAAGCTGCGTTTTCAATTTAATTTCGAAAGAACGCGGCTGTAGTCTAGACGCAGGTGACGTTTTTTCGAAAAAAGGCTGCTTTTTTCGGAAAAAACCCTGCAGTCTAGACACAGCCATGAATATTCTGATATCAACAGTCTGCTCCTGTGGGTAAAGTTATCCACTTGATTGACTGCAGAATCTGACTCCTCGCCTTTAGCAAGAAATTTTTTATCCCTGATTTTGAAGTGTTATATTTTCTATATATTTTTAAAACATTGTTTTTAAAATGTGAATTTTAAGACTGTACATAGTCCTCATTGCTCTTGAAAATTCAATGGGAAAAATGAAGCAAAACTGCGGTCAGTTAAGGGTTTGGCTTTTGTGTTTTCTTTTATCAGATTTTTTTAAAATGTGTCCAAAATACTGTAGAACATCCCACCAGTCCTAAACCCTTTCGGATCAGATTTTCTTCATAAGAGAGACTTTCTTGTTGTACTGTCTGAAAAATTACATACCTTTCACTGGAACCAATTATAATAACAAATAATTGTTTAGCCACACAATTTGAGTATGAAATTAGGATCCTCAGAATGACTCTTAAGAATCAAGCAGAGTTCATCTTTGACTTTCAAGAAATGGTCACAGTTTTATGTAATTTTTCAAATAAAAATTAAACATTTTACATTATATGCACCTCTCCAAATTCCTGACCATTCCCAGACCATATACTTTTTGTCTGGGAAAAAAACCCACACATGGTTGATCATGGAACTGGTTCTTGACTTGACATGTCTCCTTTCTAATGTTAATACAAAATCAGAAACAATCTCCACAGACCTTAAGCCCGGACCAACTAGACAGATATCCTTTACAGGGCTTTAGAAAATTCAACCAATAACATGTCAAGATGTACACCTTGAGCATCATATCATTGACAACTCCAGCTCCAGTTTTCTACATCATAAATAAGATTTTCACTTGGGCTGGCAAACATGGGACTCTAAATTAGCGCCCTTTTACAAAAACTCCTGAAAGAGCATGTGCTGTATCATAATTTCCCTTCTATTCAGTTTTATTTCTTCCCATTCTTTAATTTTAATATTAAAAAGAAAATTCCTTAGGGAAGTGAATAGAATCTAAAACTTGTGAATGTTCCAAACTTCATGTCTGGTTGCTATTTCTACAATGGCCTAAATTACAATTCTGCTCTGCACCTCCAATCTTCAGGATCATTTAAATCTGTCCTAAATAATAATCCAACAAATTCTGTCACCAGATATTCATAGCTCCTTTCAGGCCAAATTCTGCTCTTTGCTTCACCAGAATATTCCCATTTAAGTAATTTATGTTCCATCAGTTTAACTGAGAGTAGCTTTTGCCCCATTTACTTAAATGGGAGTTGCACATAACTAAATGCAGAATGTTGGCCTAAATTTTCTTTTCTTGAAGAAACTTTACCTTAGTACAGTGCTCCCTCTAACATTTTCTATCCTTGAGTGGGTTGAATTTTCTTTTGGGTGGATTACATTTTCTGATGTGCACCACCAATATTGAGGTAGTATGTTGATGTGCACCACCAATACAAACAAAATACACTCACATATATACCGTATGTATGTATATTTTAAGCAGTCCATATGTGTGGAATAAAATATATTAAAACAAGACACCTGTGGCTAGTTGTTGTGAGGTACCCTTAGTGACTACACAAAGGTGCTGTGCAAAGGTACGGAATTAGTCTTCTTTCTCTGGAGGAAGAATAGAAGCCCCAGAACAAATTAACCCATGGCTTCAAGGTTCATAGACATTTGCATGTTTCAAAGAGCTTGCAAATACTGTTTCATCCTTCAAAACAACTAGCATCACACTTGCTACTTCTGACTCATAATAGCAAGAACTCTATCAGAGAGCAAATATCTGGCCTTCATGCAACACAATTTACCATGTATTAATTAGTAACACAGGATTTAAAAAAGAATCATTAAGTTAAAAGTTTAGATCTCTGCAACATTCCAAAAACTTCTGTTAAAGGAATTAAAAAACAACAAATAATCCTGTAGCACCTTAGGACTATTCACTATTTTTAATATTTTTTCAGCTACAGACTAACATGGCTACTCCTCTGAAACTGTTAAAATAATCTTTTCTTTCTTATATTAAGCCATATGAAAACTTTGTTTGAAATGTAATCATGCAAATATCCTCCTAGCACGCGCGCACACACACACCACGCTTTCCCCCTCAAAAAAACAGCCTAACAGAAAGAACTGCAGTGAGTCACACACCCCAAACAAACTGCCCCCTGCCTCCACCTCACTGCACAGATGCCAGCACTCAATCACTCTATCTTTTCCCCACCTACCCCCATGCAGTCAGCCCCTTACCTATGTCCTTCTCTGCCCAGGAGTATTGAAGAGACTGCTGGGTTTCTGCCTCTGCCTCCGCCCAGCTCATTCTCTCTCTTCCCACAGATGGGACTTTCCCACAAAACAATTAATTACTTGCTTCCTACTCCCAGTCACTCATTCCCTCATATCTCAGCTGTCTAATTGTCTTCCATTTCAAACGGGGAAGGGCCTGTCATGCCAATCAGCTGATCTCCCTGCCTGCATGGGGAGCTTTGAACATGTGTGCAGGGTTCAGAATATAGCTGAGCAGCTGCTCAGCCATGCAGCTTAGAGGGACCTTTGCCCTAATACCATAACATTATATTTATGATTGTGGAACCAGTTGTCTTATTTCAGTGGCAACTGTCAGCATGTGGAAAAGGCTAAGTATGGGTTAAATCCAGCTACATGAAACAATGTTCATGTTGTTACTGATCATTTTACAGCATCCAAAACTGTGTTATGGATTTGCCAGACCCATTACATCTGTGGATCACCTAGTCACAAAGAACATTATGTGTGATGATGTTGAAGATCACTATGCATAACTTTTAGGCATCCAGAAACCACCATCATTCACAATGCCTGCATTTGGTGCCTACACTCCCTATACAGTGAATGGAAAGAGAGAAGCACTTCTGAATGGGATTTTTAAAAACAGCATGCTAGACAGCCCTCACCTACATTAGCCCATGGAAGCTGCCAAGCCAAAGACTGTGTACTAAGTGATTGGAGCAGGGGACTGGATCTTGTGTTTCTCACCTGCCACAGGCATGTGCTAACCAGTAGGCTACTGAGCCAGTCTTGTGTTTGTTCTTGCTTTCTGGCCCAATTACCCTTTCATTATTTAGTCACAGTAAAATAGTTCTAACAGAAAAGATTAAATCCCCCCACATCTGAATAACCCATTGCACTCGCCTGAAAGGTGGCAGATTCCCTGTTAAATCCTTTCTCCCCCTTCAGGGACTGGGACCGGGGGAGAGTGTCTCCCCCACATTGCAATGAGTACCCTAACTACTGGGATAAAAGTTATGATTCAGGGGCACAAGGCCCCAGACAAGCCTGAGACAAGAGTAGTTTAGGGGTCCCCTCCCCTTTCCTTACCCCCAATATCACAGCTTGCAGCCTACCCTGCAGCCTCTCAACATCCTCCATTTCTCCCACAGTCCTCCTACATCCTCTATCCCCCACACTCTGCAGGCCTCCAAACATTCCCCACCCTCCTCATAACCCACCAACAGCTCTCCCCAGCCCCTCACCCACAGCTTCTGGAACCTTCCTAGCCACATTCCAGTGCGCCCCCAGCATAGCATTCTACTCCTTTCCCAAGCCAGGGAAGCTATTCCCAGTCCTGGCTCCTCAGCGTCTCTGCTATTGCCCACCCCACACTCATGTGGTACAGATCAATTTTGAGTGATGAGTGACATTGTGACTGGTTGCGTAGGTTTGCTGCAATGCTCAGATTTTGCCTGGCTGCCCTGCTGTGCTCCAGGTGTAATGCCCTAGTACCATTTCCTTTCAATGGGTCCCATGTCCTTATGGGCTCTCGCACAACTGCACCACTTGCCCTATTGTAGCATTGCCACTGGCTCGTGTGTAAGTTTTTCTATAGGGGCTGATCTGGTATGTTAGCTCTGAATCTGCTAAGTTTACCCAAGCAGACTTTGCAGGGGAGTAAAGAGATGAAAGTTTACCTTCTCCTATTAGGAAACTGTTCTGTGTTTAACCATCCTTGTGTGGGGCTGCATTGCACATGCACAGAGGTAGAAATATAGACACTGAGGCAACTTGAAGTGTTGAGTGAGTTTTGGCATCTACATGGTTTGGGGTAGGTAAGTGGATCACCAATGAGGGCTGATTCTGGAATTTACATGGAACTCCACCTGCTCACTCATATTTCACAGAATAAAACTAAAGGTGATGAGATATGAGATACTCCCTAAATCTGTGCTATTCCTGTTTTACCATTACTTCAATTATTTGTTTTAGATCACCACCTAGTGGTGTGCAGGCACCGTTGTTTTTAATCTGTTGAAGTTAAGCAAATGGTTCATGACCATCACTGTTAAATATTTGTGCAAAAGCTTCAGGAGATAGCCAAGTTTTGTCTGTACAGGATAAACTTTAAAAAAATAGACTGGTAGCACTTAAAAAACATTTGTGCCTAATTCCTAATTGAAATCTCTCAGGCTTTTGCTTCCAGCCATTGGTTCTTATTATAACTTTCTCTACTGTGTTAAAGGGTGCTTTAGTGCTTACTGTTTTGTTCCTGTGATGGTGCTTACACACTGTAATCAAATCACCTTTTGATCTTCTTTTTCATAAAATAAACAGATTGAGCTCCTTAAACCTGTCACTGTAATGAACTTTGTCCAGCTCTAATAGGACATATACCCCAGCAGTTGTTGTGGTATAAAGGAACTGGAAACACTTTACAAAAAAAGGCAGGATGGAAATAAACAATATTTATCTCCGTTACCCCTTTCCTTGTGGGTAGGTTATTCCATTTCTTGCTCTCTCTGCTAAAGCATCTGGTATTTACCACCATGGTATTTGCCACTATTGGACCATTAACTTGGTTAAGTATCATAGTTCCTCTGTTCCTGACACCATATACATTCGTGGTTCCAACATTGTATGAAAAATAACAATTGTACTTTTGTAATTCTATGTGATCTTCCACCCAAGGATCCTGCCAGGGCATTATTAGCTAAGCCTGATGGCACCAGTGAGAGATAAAAAGATATTATCTTCATTTTACAAGCTTCTCCAAAGTCACATGGAAAGTTCATGGCAGTGCTAGAACTAAAACACAACATAAATTACAAAAATACAAAAATATTTCCCTCGGTTTAAAAAATCTGGAAACCAAGCTGAACAATTAAAGAAATTAACTTTATTTATTAGCTATTTCATATAGTAAGTATAAAATAATGGAGCTTCCTGAATTAAATCATGTTTAACTCATACAGAATTATATACAGTATAATATCTAAAGCTATATAGTGTCTGTTTTCATACTGTACACTCAGGAGGATAATAATGTCTCAGTCTGAAAATTAAACAGACTTCCCCCCTCATCTAAATAACAGGTTATGTTTCCATCTTATATTATAAAACATCTTGCTAAACATTGAAAGTGACATTTTCAAAGGCACCTAAGAGCCTGGGTCTGTTGGAAAGTTAATAGGACCTTTGCTCCTAATTTTTTAAAAATCCCATCCAGACGCAACATTCAGAGAACTGCATCAGTACAAATAACACAAAGAATAAACCTTGTTTCTGCATGTTGAGTCTCAACTGATTTAAACATTAAAAGATTCATTTTAGTAAACTTTACAATAATATGGAAAAGTCTGTCTAAAAATGTACAATATAATATGTGGGAGAATTAATGATATTGAATATTAAGTTCTATTAACTATATTCTTCTTTATTAAAATAGTTGTAGAACCTGTTAAGTACAACAGCTGCTGGTGTATTCATTCTTTCTCCCATTCATTTATTCAGTCATGCATTCAACTAATTATTCACTGATGTACTGTGTATAGATTATGTTTTGCAATTGACCTCAAAGAGTGAGGAAGCTGAATGCATACGATAGAAAATAGAAAAGGGCATTGCAAGGTTAACAACAATTATCCAAGGTTCAAAGCCAAAAACTATTTCTTCCAGTCCATTGTCGTATTCTGGGCGGCAACCAAATGCTGGTGGAATCCAAAGCTGCATGGGAAGTAAACAACATTGGTATCAGTTATCATCTTCATTATGTTATACTTGCCTAGTGTGCCTGTTGTATGACACTCATTTCTTCTATGCTGCAAATGAATCAATGTTATTTGGAATCAAAGATCACTGAGCCCAATTTTCTACTCACACAGGTTTCAGCAATTACTCCTGACTTATTCAAGAATCTGGCCCTCTGTCTTGCTTAAGCTAATAGATTTGGCCTGAGTTCCTATCTCATATAATACATTAAGAGGTGGCTTGTGATGAAAGACTGTGTTGCACTTACAATATAAAGTATGGGCAACGCCAACAGAATCAAACCTTGGACCTCTGCAGCTTAGTGCATGAGCCTCTACTGCATAGAGCAGACTCCTTAGTCTCTCTGCAAGTGGGCTTAGTGTCAGGACCGGACTAAGGGGTGGGCGAGCCGGGCAGCTGCCCGGGGCGCCAACCGGTGGGAGGGTGCCTGACGGCAGCTGCAAGGGGCGCGCGGCATCCCTTATAGCTGCCATCAGGCGCTAAGCACCTGGATCCCACAGCGCAGGGGCCCCCCATCTCCACGACGCTAGCCAAGCAGCACCCTTTCCTCCACGGCCGCGGGGCCCTGTACAGCCAGGTGCAGCCCACCCCGGGCTGCGCACCAGCAGCGGTGACCGGGCCAGGCTGGGCAGCACATGCACCGTGTGCCCCATGGGCGGGCCCCAGGCTGCACGCCAGCGGCCGTGGCTGGGCAGCACATGCACCATGCACCCAGAGGGGCAGGCCCATGCATGCGCCGTGCACCCAGGGGCAGCACTGTGTGCCCGGGCCTGGGGTGCCAAAATGGCTCGGGTTGGCTTAAAGTGCCACTAAATGGGATAGTACACCACACCCAAAAGGTGTGTCAGTTATATGTATATTGCTTAGTTCATATAGCAAGATTGCTGGAAAGCATTATTAGTTTCTAAGGTCAGATTTTAAAGGTGTTTAGGGGTTGTTCCATTCAACATTCACAGTCTAAGTGAGTGAGACAAGTGAATCCCATTCTTCCAGAGTGATTTAGGCATATAAGCCTAAGACTATGTCTACACATGTTTTGTCGGAAAAGACAATGCAAACGAAGCACTGATTAGCATTTGCTTGTGCTTCATTTGCATTATCTATTCCGATCCATTTTTGTGCAAGAGGTTTTTGCACAAAAACATGCAGTGTGGACGTGTCCGTTTTGTGCAAAAACCCCTTTTTGCGCAAGATCCTTATGCCTCTCCAAGAGGTCCACAGATCAGAAACTGGTTAAAAGATAGGAAATGAAGGGTAGGAATAAATGGTCATTTTTTAGTATGGAGAGAAGTAAATACTGGGATCTATACTGGGATCAGTACATCCTCATAAATGATCCGGGAAAGAGGTAAACAGTAAGGTGGCAAAATTTGCAGTTTATACAAAACTACTTGAGATAGTTAAATCCAAAGCAGAGTGCAAGAATTAGAAAGGAATCTGTGACGGGGTGTACACCTCACACCGTCCCTTAAGAGGTTAATAGAAGTGGGCTTTGCCCACAAAAGCTCATGATACCATCTACACGTTTTGTTAGTCTTTAAAGTGCTACAGGACTATTTGTTGTTTTTTAAGTTCACGCTATTGCTGTCACTGGTTACAGCTCATTAGCAGACACAAAAGAAAGACCAAGGGTGGAGACTGAATTACTCTTTTCCCCTCTCTAAGTAGTCCTCCAGATCATTTTGGGGGCACACTGACAGGGCACAATTTCAGAAATCACTGTCTGTGCCATATCTGTACTGTGGCTAAATACCTTCATCCATGTCTATTCCACTTCTAAGTAGATGATATTCCCCAGTATTTCAGTCAGTCCCTCTCCTTTCACAAGCACTAGAATTCACTTACTATAAATAGTAAAATTAAGTAACATTAATTTTCTCACTGTTGGTGACTTTAGGGAGCTTTTTGGAATTAATTTTATTAATTAGATTCAAAATACCTTACCGAAAGATTACACAGGAATAAAAATGCCGCGATGTTCTTCAGGAGTCTCCTCTTATTGTTAACTGTGTTTTGACTGTAGAGTGAGAAATCTGAGGTTGAGTGTGCAACTGGACTGCTAGCTTGGCTCCTGACTTCATCCACACCATCATCACCAATTCTGTCTCTCACACAAATATCCCCATTGAACATGTATGGTAACTTCCCATTGTCCAGATCAGCGGCGGTAAGTGACAGAGTGCTCCCATTGGATACAGTTAATATTCGAAGCGTCTTAATGTCGTCATTCACCTTTTCCTGTTCACGATGTATGGACTCAATGATAAAGAGGTTCTGAATATATTTCTCAATAATAACCAGGATGGAATAAGCCAGATTGTACCAAGTGTATTTTGGATGGTCCTGGGCACAGATAATTGCTAAAATAGAACCCCAAGAAAGGAGCCAGGAACCTGAAGCTGTGCCAACTAATAAGTCCGCATCAAGTTTCCTGGCAGGATTTTTTGAATTATCCATTGATCTTTCTTCTAGTCTGTAAATAAAAAGGGCAACGATTCCAGCTGCACACATAAGAGTTAGTACAGAGATTGCATATACATAAAACATAGTAAGTGCTAACTCACTTTGGATTTTCGAACCTCCTATCTGAATTAAGTACACAACAACGATCCCTATTGTGCTAATCAGCACAATTAATCCAAAAATTGTGCCCACTGTTATGCCGTGAAACTTGAACAGTGTTTTGTGTTGGTGGTGGTGTTCTACTTTGCGGCCGATATTCTTCCACAGGACATAGAGCATCGTGGAGGCTAAAATATGATATTCTATGTTGAAGGGATACAGGTAATATATTCCTTGTGAAAATATTGAACAGAGAGTTGTTGTACAATTACATTCAGGTGCATGGTCATCTAAAATTTAAAAAAAAAAAAAAAAGGAGAAAAAGATTAGATTTTGCTGTACAATAATTTTTTCTTCTTTTAAATGAGACAATGCCACAATAGGAAGGATGATTTCAGTCTGACAGCTCATGTTATATATTTAGTCACCAAAAAAAATTAGTTGGGTGTTGGACACTGAAACCGCTAGTCAGAGAGCAGCTTTTGCATCCCCTACAAAACTTGGGCTATAGCCTTATTACAATTTCTAGGTAAAATCATTCTCAAAAGTGAACGTTAAAATACACAGACATCTCATAAAGTTCAGCTCGGTTTTGATTATAACAATGTATTTAAAATATTTACAATCCCAAACCAGTAGGGGCTTGATTCTGCAGATGAAGCACCTTCAAAACCAATAGGAGTTCCATATCTGGAGCAGATGCAGAACTGATTCCCAAGTAGGTAGGGGCCTCGTTCCTCTTTCAGTTAGGCTATGTCTATACTGCACATTTATTTTGGAATAAGCTATTCCAGAATAGTTATTCTGAAATAGCTTATTTCAAAATAGCACATCTACACTGCAGGAAAGCCTGAAAATTAGTCCAAGGCAGGCTTCCCTTATGCAGATGTGCTATTTTAGTTTAAAGCCCCAGGAGGCACTGGAGAGGAATAAATTAGAATGGCCCTGGTGAGGGGATACTTCGAAATAGCAGAAGTGGAGCATCTACACTGCCCCTATTTCAAAATAACTAACTATTTCAGAATAAGTGTTATTCTTCGTAAAACGAGGTTTACAAAAGTTGGAATAAGCCTCCCATTATTTCAAAATTATTTTGAAATAATGATATTGCTGTCTAGATACTCACATTGATATTTCATAATAATGCCCATTATTCCAAAATAACTTTGCTGTGTAGACACACCCTTACATACTTAACTGCCTTATTCCTAATTTACACTTGTGTACCTGACAGGATAGCTGGTCTTTATACACTTGTATTTGAATGTTACCAATATTTTAAATATCAATTCCCTTCCCAGTCATGTACCAAAGGGTATGTCTACACTTGCACCCTAGTTCGAACTAGGGATGCAAATGCAGGCATTCGAAATAGTCAATGAAGCAGGGATTTAAATATCCCGCGCTTCATTAGCATGATCACGCTGGCGTGCTAGTTCAAATCACAGCTGATTTGAACCAGGAAGTGTGCACCGGGACGCATTAGTTCGAATTAATGTTACTCCTCATTTTTTGAGGGGTAACGTTAGTTCGAACCAAGGGGTTTGGTTCGAACTAATGCGTCCTGGCGCACACTTTCACTTTAGAAACATCTGGCATTCGGAGTAATGCACCGGCGAGATCATGCTAATGAAGCACGGGATATTTAAATCCCTGCTTCATTGACTATTTAGAATGCCTGCATTGCATTGCTAGTTCGAACTAGGGTGCAGGTGTAGACATACCCAAACTGAATTGAGGCTTCCATCAGCTGTTGTAGGAAATACACAGACTCAGTCTTGGAAGGACAGTAAAGAAGAAGCTATCACTTTTGTTTTACATTATTTTTATCTGTAATATATAAGACAATTTCAAACTGGTCACAACTGTACTGTCCTTAGACTTTCTCAAAGGGTCCATTACCAAAGGCTGTTAAACAAACCAGCCATGGAATAAGAGCTAAAAGTCCCCTTACAGATCAGTAACTTAAAAGATCAGAAACAATGGTTAGGAATAAATAATCAGTTTTCACAATGAAGAGAAGTAAATAGCGGCATCCTCCAAGCATCTATATTGGTACCTGTGCTGTTCAACATAAAAATGGCCATAATGGGTCAGACCATTGGTCCATCTTGCCCAGTGTGTTGTCTCTTGATAGTGGCTGATGCCAGATACTTTAAAGGGGATTGAACAAAACAGTCTACTTTATGGAGCAATCCACTTCCTGTTATCCAGTTCCAGTTTCTAGAAGTCAGGTGTTTAGGGACAACCAATGCATAGGAGTGCATCCCTGATCATTTTGGTTAATAGTCATTAGTGGATCTAATCTTCATAAATTTATATAATTTTTTTTAACCCAACGAGTAATCCTGGGGCACCTTAGAGACTAACAAATTATATAGTATCATGAGCTTTTGTGGGCAAAACCCACTTCTTCATATGAACTAGGAGCTGAATTGGGTTTTGCCCACAAAAGTTCTATGATACTACAGAGACTAACAAAAATATAAGGCTACTCGTTTTTAAGTTACAGAATAACATGGCTACCAGTCTCAAATTTTTTTTAACCAAGTTATACATTTGACTTTCACAATGTTCCTTGGCAATGAATTCCATTTGTTGAGTATGCATTTTGTGAAGAAGTACTTCCTTAGGTTTGTTTTAAAACTGCTGCCTATTACTTTCTATGCTTCTTGTGTTTTGTGAAGGGATAAATAACACTTCCTTATTTTCTTTATACACACTATTCATGGTTTTATAGACCTCTAGCATATCCTCCCTTAGTCATCTTTTTAATCTTTCCTCATACGGAATCTGTTCCATTCCCCTAATGATTTTTGTTGTCCTCTGTACTCCTCCCCCAATTCTAATTCTCTTTGAGATGGGAGCAACCTGAAATGCGTGCAGTATGTCAAGTGGTGGAATACTATGGATTTATATAGTGGCAGTATGTTCTTTTCTATCATCTATTCCTTTCCTTATGGTTCATAACATTCTGTTAGCTTTTTTGACTGTTGTTGTACATTGACCAGATATTTTCAGATAACTATTTACAGCGATACCAAGATCTCTTTTTTGAATAATAGCAACTGGTTTGGACCCTATCATTTTGTATGTATAGTTGGGATTACATTTTCTATCTATATTACTTTGCATTTATCAATATTGAATATCCTCAACCATTTTGTTGCCCATTACCCAGATTTGTGAGATACATTTGTAACTCTTCAGTCTGATTTGGACCAAACAATCTTGGGTAATTTAGTGTCATCTGCAAACTTTGCCAGCTCAATGTTTACCCCATTTTCCAGAACATTTATGAATCTGTTGAACAGCACTGGTTCCATTACAGATCCCTGGGGGACCCACTATGTATCTCTCTCCATTCTGAAGTTTGACCATTTATTTCTATTCTTTGTTTCCTATCTTAACCAGTTACTGATCCATGAGAGGAGTTTCCCCCTTATTCCATGATTGCCTACCTTGCTTACGAGCAGGGGTTGGCAATCATTTTTGACTGGGGGCCACTTCAGAAATTTTTGAAGTAGCCCCAGGCCACCCCAGAAGGGGTGGGGCCTCAGTTGGAAGGGGTGAGGCCGGAATATTTCCATGATTCCCCACCCACAGACTCTGATTGGTCTGGGGGTGGGGGAGTGTGCAAAGTCTTTTCTCCCCCTCAGAGAGAACCTCCAGCTGTTCAGAACATCTGGTGGTTCCATCTAAGTACCTGTGCCCCTGGTGATGGGAGGAGACTTTGGTGCTCCCCCCTGTTGCCCCCAGGTCAATCAGGGCTTGGGGAGGAGGAATACATGAAATCTCTTGCTCCAGCCCCTGCCCTGCAAGGGAGCACCACACTTAGAGTCAACCACCAGCTGTGCAGCATCTGGTGGTTGACTTTTAAGTGCTGAGCCCCTTGCAGGATGGGAGGAGACTTCATGTGCTCCCCTCCCTAAGTCTTGATTGGCCTAGGGGTAGGGGGAGCACGTAAAGTCTCCTCCCACCCTGCCAGGAGCATGCAGTGCTTCTAAGCACCACACACTCCCTACAGGGTGGAGGCAGGGCAGGAGGAGACTTTGCATGCTTCCCCCCACCCTCAGTCCCTGATTGGCCAGAGGACAGGGGGAGCAGCAGAGCTTCCGTGGGCAGGATCAACTCACTTGGTGGGCCAGATTTGGCCCATGGAAGCCTTTTTGCCCACCCCTGCTTAAGAGGTTTTGGTGTGGGACCTTGTCAAAGGCTTTCTGAAAGTCTAAATACATTATATCCACTGGATCATCCTTGTTCACATATCTGTGACCCCATTAAAGCAGCACATGGCCGACGGCTACCGGAGCTGAAGCCACCTGTTCGTTGGGGCCCCTTGGTAAACTGGTAACATTATATTTGCATATTCATTATTTGCATAATGAATACACAAATAAAATGTAACCAGTCCACAAAAAGTTTGTGAATGGGTTTGCTGATCTATAGTATAAAAGGTTGGGAGCCACTACTTTAGCACCTCAATTGTCCAGTGGCCTTGCTAATTATTTGACATGCTTTCTGCTTCTGATGTGCTTAAAAAGCATTTATTAGTATTTGTCCTTTTCTAGCTGATCTTCAAAGCCTTTTTGAGCCTACTTTATTATAATTTTACATCTGGCTTGCCAGGATTTATGGTTCTTTCAATTTTCCTCAGAATTTGTCCTACAATTTTTTTAAAAAGTCTTTCTGCTTCTAACCACATCTTTTACTCTGTTTAGTTGTGTTGGCAATATTTTTTTTTAGACCTCTTACTTTTTAAATTTGGGATATGCATTTAGTTGGAGCCTCTATTGTGGGCTTTTTAAAAGTTTCCATGCAGCTTGCAGGCATTTCACTCTTTATGACTCTTTTTAATTTGCATTTAACTAGTGATTCCCCCTTTTGAAGTTAAATGCTACTGTGATGGGCTTATTTGGTATTTTCCCCCCTACAAGGATGGTGTCTTTTATGAATATATGAAAGCTTTGTTAAAAAAACCAAAAAGGTGAATAGTGGTGTGACACGATTTGCCAAGGATACAAAATTATTCCAGGTAGCTTAGTCCATAACTATCTATTACAAAATTACACAAAGGGATTTCTTAAACTGAGTAACTGAGCAAAGAAATGGTAGATAAAATTCAATATTGATGAATGTATTACTTTGCATTTTCCTTGAACTCTATTGAGAGTAATGAAAAATTACAAACTATTTTCAGATAATCTGCAATAGACAGAGGCAAAGGGTGGATGGTTGTGGCTTTAGTATTGAAAAAACAAAACAAGGTTTTAATATTCATGGTGAATGGATTCACTCGGAGGGAAAAAAATTACACCAAAACTGCAAATATATTCACTCCTTACATATCTCTGGCTCTCCCCACACACACACTTACAGTGAAAATTAACATGATCCCAAACAATCCTTCAGAACAATTTTGAGGCAGAAGTACTCTCACCTGCAGAGTGCTGTTATCTCTCATTTAAGCTACTGACTACCCTCAACTTCCCTTGATTTCATTGGGAGTTGAAGGTGCTCAGCACCTCAGAGGATCATATCCATAATTTGTCAAA
This sequence comes from Pelodiscus sinensis, assembly GCF_049634645.1. Classification (NCBI taxonomy): domain Eukaryota; kingdom Metazoa; phylum Chordata; order Testudines; family Trionychidae; genus Pelodiscus; species Pelodiscus sinensis. Next base: position 110,373,995 of record NC_134715.1, read on the forward strand.
AATCTGTGATTTGTTATCAGTGGAGAAAATTGTCCAGTATGAGAAGAGACTTTTACAATCAGAAGACAAACCAGCACTGACAAACAGAATCTTGACTTCAGTAGTGCAAATTGGGAGAAGGGAGCAGATATGGAGAGGAAGAACCAATGCTGCTCGCCTCCCTCCTCCTCCCCCTCCCCCCTCCAAGGGTAATGCACTTGCTTTAAGTTCCATAGGTTGTGGTCTGGGAGGCAGTCTGACCACTTTTGAACAGTGATTCAGTACTAAAACCAGTACAGCTCTGCCAGAGTGGTATGGAGCATTGCTTTGGCTGTGTGGTTGCAATGCCACTGAAATTTGACTTGTGCCCCCTCCTCAGCACTGTACAGGAACAGACTTCCTGTGTTATGTGTAAGGATGTCTACTGAGAACTTGTCTCCTGGTGCCACTGGCTCATATACCGTGTGGAGAGACTCCCCAGCCAAGGGTCCTGGCATCAGAACAAGATGGGGGTAGGAACTGCAGGCCAGTATGTGGGTGGTGGGAGTGCAAAGGTTACAAATACACCCCTCCTCCATGGTCCCCAGAGGCGGGGTTGGGCCTCGCTCCTGGTGTGTGTGCGGGTAATCAGCCCCAGCCTTCCCCCAGCTGGCTGGAGCATAGGAGAGGGATGCTAGGGCAGCATGCCGCTCCCTGCCTTCCCCCTGACAGCTGGAGAACACTTACTTGGGGGACTATGGAGGGGTGCCTTTGCACTCTTCCGTCCACATTTACAAAAAAGCACACACACACACACACACCCTAGAAATTCCTGCGTATGGGCCTGAATTGCTTCCTCTCCTTAACAGACCTCTGCATTGGTACGACTGGAGTAGTTCTATTGAATTCAGAGGGACTCTTCAGCTGACAGGCTTTGCAAGATTGAACCCATGCCAGAAGAGCTGCTTATCACTAATAACATGGTAACAATTACTATCTCTTTTTAACTAAATCCTTTGTTCAGTTACCTTCTGTGCTTTCTTACTGGATAGATGCTTTGGAGATTATATATATATATATAAAGTTACAACATCCTTTTTTTTTTAAGAGCATGTGGTCATTATTATTATTCTGGCCCTAATTCAGTAAGGTGACTGAGCACCAGCAGCTCCCACTGAAGTAAATGAGAGTTGCAGGTGATGAGGGCCATTATGTATGGTATGATGCTTAGGATATCATATTTAGAATAACCATGCATTATAGAAGATCTACCAAAAATGTATCAACCCTCTAGCTTACCTATTGTTATGTTTCCAAAACCAAGTGTGATTAGTCTTTCCTTGTGTTCGTTGAGTTGGTGTTTTGATTCTGTTAATACTCCATTTGTCCACAGGAGTAAATTTGTAAACACAGAATGGATCACCCCAAACCTAAAAGAAAGATTAGTTATTGATACCATCTGTACAAAGGATTTCACCCTATTTGTTTTAAATGCAATGCATCTCTTTTAAATTTGTTTTAAATGCAATGCATCTAAGCCCTTGGACTTTGGCTTCCCTTCCTTCTCCCACTCAGGGTGGTGAGACTGGCTTTGGCTTTGTCCTTTCCACCTGGGGTAGCAGGATTCAAGCAGGTGAAGACTTTGGTGTCCCCTCCTGGGTCATTTAGTAATTTTCATTGTCAGAAGGGCATTGTGGTGCAATGAAATTTGAGACCTCCCCTCCACCCTTGCTCTAGATCTCTGTGAAAATATCAAACTATATAGCATCTATGAAAATACTTCCTAAAACTATGGTTGAACAGGTGGGCAGCATTCTAGCAGGGACAAAATTAAACAGTGACTGAAAAAATAATAAAATTACAACTAGCACCATTGAGAGAGGGGAAGAAATTAGTATGATTTACAGTGCATTACTGGCTAGTGATAACAAATGTCAAAAGCACCTTAGAAACCTAGGACCTATTGACTTTCAGTAGGATTTAAGATCCTAATTCACATAGGTACATTTGAAAATTTCATCCTGAACTTCATGTGACATCATTGATTTGAGTGGACCCACAACGCCTAAATGTCAGATCTCAGGCATTCTTTTTATTGCTAAACCTACAATCATTGCCCATGGCATTGTACAATGATGAAGTGCCACAGATGTAAGCCAACAGGTTTATCTAGTGATACCTGACAAATGTCATAATGCTCATCTTGAAACATCACTGCTAAACTGCAAGAACTGGCTACATAGTGATAGAAAACAACCCAGACACCTTGCTTCTAGGTTCTGTCCTCTTCAGGTTTGTGTATAAATCCCACAAACACCAATGAGAATTATGTTAAAAAATAGAAAAAAGAAAATAAGCCAAGTCCTATATTTACTAAGTCTTTCTGATATATAGAATAGAGGCAGGTGTGGTCCAGTGACCCAAATTCAGCAGTCAGTGCCAGGAAGTCATAAATCCTCATCTTGCAAGCAGTGATGACCCCCCCGTGGCTCTCAACAAGTCTCTTTTACCATGTTCCGCATATTACTCAGCTACCTCACAATGACTGTGATGAGTGAATAGAAAGAGTGAGACAATATGAAGTAACCCAGTGCATTGTCTTATGTAAAGGAGGCAGGGTAGTCCAATGAATACAGAAATGACCAGGGAGCCAGGGAAACTGGTTTCTAGTCCTGGCTCTGCTACACGATGTTATACAAGTCACTTTCATTCTCTTTGGTCTCCCATCTTTGTTTGGTCTCCCATCTTTGTTTGATCAATTTAAATTGTAAATTCTTTGAGCCATGGATTTTCTTTCACTGTGTTTTTATACAGAGCCAATGAGGTCTGATTTTGACTGGGGCCTCTAGGTGTTATTGTTATATAAATAATAAATATCTGACCAGGCTTGGCTTTCATTTTTAGACAAGATCCTGAGTCAAGTCCTGAACTAAAAAGTCATGTTATGGTTTTTCAGAATCTCAAGTGTGAAAATCCACACACATTAGTTGGATTTGGGGCCAGTTCATACAACTATGGGAATGCTCTTGAAAACAGTTGTGAGGTACTAGTTCTTCACTTCCATTATTGGCTTCACCGCAGAAGCACAATAGAGCCTTTGTTATATGCTGTGCAGTGACTCTCATACAGTGTGACATTAAAACATATTGTTCTATTTAATCATATAAAATACTATTATTTTAGTTTATTTTCAGAAGTCTTGCAGTATGTACAAGTGAAATAAGCAATCCACTTATAAATCAATCTTGTAGTGTGTTAGTTTTGAATCTGGGACTTTGTGCAAAGGTGAGATAAAGAAATTATCAGAGAATGCAAACAGATTTGAAACTTAATGCAGCAGAAAGAAGTCTGTGGTGAGCAGTGGGAATACTATTTTGTTCCCTACTACAGTATTCTACAATAATGGGTCAAAACATCCATAGTTTTCAATTTACTGTTATGTTTTGACCCATTATCCCACTACATATTCCAAGTATATTTGTCTTTACTCTAATTTTCAGATGAGTTCATGTTATTCTGGGATTAAGGATTTAAGGTCTCTTAAGGTGTTTAACTACACTACTCCCACTTATTTGAGTTGGAATTGTGTGAACAATCCCCTCTGCAGCTTTGACCATTTCTACCAGGAAATCTGGCTCAGCAGATGGAAATGGAGTAGAATCTGGAGAAGGCAGGGGAATCCCTGTAAGGAAGGGTGACTATAATGGGTATGAGGAAGAAGTGCAGAATGCTTTGAAGTACCTGTTCAGGGAAGTGGAAAATAGAGCCTATTAACATAAACCAACTCCTGTTTAGATTAGCAAATCCTTGTCATAAATGTGCACTTTCATATAAAACCATCCAGGAAGTTACTATAATATGACTATTTCTGAAGACTGACATATGCTATTCTTATCAATAACGCCATCATATAAATATAAACAATGCCATTGTATAAGACCCACTTCCTCAGATCAAATAGTGGAAGAAAATAGTTACAACCATATATACAAAAGGATACAATTTTTAAAAAATGAACACATATGAAAAGGACAAATCAAATTTCAGAACAGAAGGAGAATGCGGGGGGGGGGGGTAAGTGTCTGTGGGCTAATGATATTAGAGGTGATAATTGGGGAAGCTGTCTTTGTAATGGGTAAGATAACTAGAGTGTTTGTTGAGACCCACTTGTAAAGTGTCGAATTTTAGCATGAATGACAGTTCAGAGGATTCCCTTTTAAGTGCAGATTTAAAAGGTCTTTGGAGCAGGATGCAGGTAGTTAAGTTGTTGAGACTATGTCCTTTCTGGTTGAAATGGCAAGAAACTGTTTTTTCTTTGTGATCCTGTCTAATATCTGTTTTGTGGGCATTAATCCTTTGGTGAAGTGTCTGAGACGTTTGTCCAATGTACATAGCAGACGGACACTTTTGGCACATGATAGCATAAATTATATTTCTGGATGCGCAAGAATATGTGTTCTTGATCTTATAACTCACTTGGTTAGGTCCAATAATGGTATCAGCAGAGTGAATATGTGGACAAAGCTGGCAATGGGTTGTTCATTTTTTAAATTGTATCCTTTGGTATACATGGGTATGTCTACACTACCCTCCTAATTCGAACTAGGAGGGTAATGTAGGCATACCGCACTTGCAAATGAAGCCCGGGATTTGAATTTCCCGGGCTTCATTTGCATAAGCCGGGCGCCGCCCTTTTTAAATCCCGGCTGGTTCGAACCCCGTGCCGCGCGGCTACACGCGGCACGAACTAGGTAGTTCGGACTAGGCTTCCTAGTTCGAACTACCGTTACTCCTCACTCCACGAGGAGTAACGGTAGTTCGAACTAGGAAGCCTAGTCCGAACTACCTAGTTCGTGCCGCGTGTAGCCGCGCGGCACGGGGTTCGAACCAGCCGGGATTTAAAAAGGGCGGCGCCCGGCTTATGCAAATGAAGCCCGGGAAATTCAAATCCCGGGTTTCATTAGCAAGTGCGGTATGCCTACATTACCCCGCTAGTTCGAACTAGCGGGGTAGTGTAGACATACCCTATGGTTGTAACTATTTTCTTCCACTATTTGATCTGAGGAAGTGGGTCTGGCCCACGAAAGCTCATCATCTAATAAACCATCTTGTTAGTCTTTAAAGTGCTACATAGTCCTGTATTTTGCTTCAGCTACACCAGACTAACACGGCTACATTTCTATTACTATGCTGTAGCAGTCGTGTCACATGATATAATTAGTTGAAATATGCATATTCTTTGACTATTTTTGTTAAAGTATAAACACTGTTTAAATGGAAAATATTAATTTAAAAACTATTCCCCCTCTCACTTACTCTAGTAAATGAAATTGCACACAATTTACACAAATATGAGTAAAGGGAGAATCATACTCAGAGTTTTCACTTTTTTATATGATAATACATTTTAAAACAAACTAGAAGTAATATTCAGGAGCTAAATCATATTCATTTTACCTTTCAAGTGTTTTGAAAGACTGGATAATATCCTTGGCATGACACCAAAGAAAATACACCTAAACAGAAATACAGATAAAAATACAATCAGTTCATTTGGGTAAATGTCACTACATTTGTGAGTAACGATGAAGGTGGATATACATGAAAATACTGATGGCCAGATTCTCTGCTGATTTTAAATTGGTGCAGAACAATTGCCTTCCAAGCTCAGTTGATCTGAAATAATCTCTGGCCTCCTGTGCCATTCACCCAGAACTTGCCTGCCACTCAGAAACCTGAGCAATTGTCTACACTACCTGCCAGAACAATGGGCAGTGATCAGTCCAGCGGGAATTGATGCATCATGTCTAGTATAGATGCAATAAATCAACTGCTGAGGACTCTGTCGACACTGGCATGCCATCAGAATGAGAACTGCAGATGTGAAGAGGAGCGCATACACTGTTGACTTACCTCAGTGAAGACACGGAGGGAAGTAGACCTAAGTACATTGACTTCAGCTATGTTATTCATGTAGCTAAAGCTGCATAACTTAGATCAATGGACCCCAGTAATCTTAAACCAAACCTAACATTGTAATAGAAAGTTCATTAGGATATGTCTCATCCCATACTTGAAGTTTCTGTAGCTAAAGAAACTTATTTTTCATGTAGTGGTGGAAAATATAAAGGAAATTGCAAGACTGACAGGACAGAAATATAAAGTCCTTTGTGAACAGGACAGATATTTTAACAGCAACAGTAGCTGTGCTGCCATGAGAAGAGCCTTTTGATGGGTGAGAGGTTCATACTGGTTCCCAACCTGTACAGCAGTTTGTTTCTTGGCTGAGGCTGCCAATAAAGTTTCCAGGTAATTAAGTGTTTTTATCTTGCAGACGACTGCCTATTAGTAACCATTATTATTAATTTAAAAGAAGGACAGTGCATTTACACTTGGCTTTACAGCATATTTAAAGGAGAAGAATCCCCTGCCCCAAGGAACTATAAGTTTAAAACAGACAACAGTAAGACACAGGAGACAAGTTACAAGATGATAGTTCAGGTGACAGATCATTGGTGAGGGGAACAAGGTAGGAAGAATTCCTGGTGAGATTTTAATTGTGCAGTGAAGGAGAGCATAGTGAAGGTTCCATGGGGACAAGAAATGGGAGACTGCTCCATGAGTAAGGTTACTGCATGAGCAAAAGCATAAAGACAAAAGTAGGCATTGGAAAGAAGGAAGAAGAAAAGGAGAATGAGAGGAATGTATGGAGTGAAAGTAAGAAGTGCAATCAGACATGTAGGCAGCAGTGAGATTTATGTAGGGCCTGATGAGGCTGAGAATGTTGAGAATGATGAGGAAAGAGACAGACCAATGAAGGAATTCAAGATGAAGGGGATGCTGTGAATAGCCTGCAGGGAGGAGACGTGACATATAGAAAGCAGAAGAGAAGGCTGGTAGTTATCAGAGAAACAACCACAGCAGGTAAAAGGTTGAAGGAGCCAAAAGTGCAGAAAGGCCAGTTTTGGGGGAAATGAAAGAGGCAGAGCACATCACTGAAGACTGGGTAGGAAAGAAAGAAAGAAAGGAAGAAAGAAAGAAAGAAAGAAAGAAAGAAAGAAAGAAAGAAAGAAAGAAAGAAAGAAAGAAAGAAAGAAAGAAAGAAAGAAAGAAGAATCTGATGATACTGAGGTTATAATCAAGTGTGAAAGTAACTTAAATTTCTTACAGGGCAGGGGGCTGACAGGTGTGGGGACTCAGGGTAGGCAGGTGGGGAAGACTTAGGGCTGGGGCAGTCCCAGCCAGTTAGCCTGTCCCACACTGCTCCTGTTCCTGGACAAATGGGAGCTGCAGGGCCAGTGCCTGCATGCACAGCACCATGTAAAGACACTCTGTTGCTCCCCCACTCCAGAGGCTGCATGTTGCAGGTGCTGCACAGTTTCCAGCCAGCACAGGGCCAGCAGGACAGTCTGAGAGCCCCACATAACCAAGAGGGAGCATGGCTGGGAATGCACACTCCGCCACCTGCAGCATCCCCCGCCAGCCATTTTCTTACTAGTATGGAATACCTGGGTACATTGGCCTACTTTCACCTTTGGTTGTGGAAGGACAATAGAGTGAGACTTCAGGATTGAGTTCCCTATTGATTCAGTCTAGTGGAATGAATGAGGAATGCAAGGTGATAGTGGAATGACACACCATATTCCGCAGGGATGATGGCATGGAATCTGGAGAAATCAGATTCCCAGAATACTATAAGGTGGGTGCATAACTGGCTAGATAACCATTCTTAGGGTATGTCTACACTACCACCCTAGTTCGAACTAGGGTGGTTAATGTAGGCAACCGGAGTTGCAAATGAAGCCCGGGATTTGAATTTCCCGGGCTTCATTTGCATATTGCCGGGCGCCGCCATTTTTAAATGTCCGCTAGTTCGGACTCCGTGCCCGCAGCTACACGCGGCATGAACTAGGTAGTTCGGATTAGGCTTCCTATTCTGAACTACCGGTACACCTCGTTCCACCGGTACACCTCATTCCACCTGAAAGTAGGAATAAGAGATCCTCCGGAAAAGGGCTTTATTCCGGAGGATCGCGCCAGTCTAGACGCTTTTTTCCGGCTTTTCCCCAAGCCGGAAAAAAAGCGGCGGACATGTTTATTTAAATCCCGTGGGGGATATTTAAATCCCCCGCGGATTTCCCTATTCCAAAGTTGGAAATTAGCATGGCTATTTCGTAATAGGGGCCAGTCTAGACGTAGCCATAAAGTTTGCAGATGATACCAAGCTAGAAGGGTTTGCAAGTGTTTGGAGGATAGGGTCATAATTCAAAATTATCTGATAAATAGGATGAAGTTGAATAAGGACAAATGCAAAGTACTCCACTTAGGGAGAACAATCAGTTTCAAACATTCAAAATAGGAAGTGATTGTCTAAGTAGGAGCACTGCAGAAAGGGATCTAGGATCTTTTTTTTTTTGCTTGACAAATTTTGCCCAGCAGTTTTTTTCCCCGCCCCAAAGTGGTTGCCTGGGGCCGCCAATTGGTTTGGACCAGCCATGGACATCTGTCAGGGATGATCTAGATCAGTGGTTCTCAACGTGTGGTCTGTAGACCACTAGTGGGCTGCGGGCCCATGGCTCGCTTCCCCCTCCTGCATCAGGGAACCTGTACAGGTGCTCCAGTCCCCCCTCCTCTGCTGTGAGGTTGGAGCACCAGCACTTGCTTCCCATTGCAAGGGGTAGGGGGAGCCTCTTAGGTTGGATCTGGCTTGTGGGGGAAGGTAGTGTCTCCCCCAGATGAGGTAGGGGGCAGCAGCACAGGAAACAGCTTGCTTGCAACAAAGGGATGCAAATCAAGCACATTGAAATCCCTAATAAAGCAGGGATTTAAATATCCTGTGCCTCGTTAGCATAAACATGGCTGCCGCTTTTTTTTTTAATGAAGTTTATTCGAAAAAAATGGTAGTCTGGATGCGGATCTGTTGGAAATAAACCCTTTTTTGACAGATCCTGTATTCCTCAAAAAATGAGGTTTACAGGATTTGTTGAAAAAGGCTTTATTTTCTACAGATATTTAAATCCCTGCTTCATTAGAAATTTCGATGGGCCTAATCTACATCTCCCTGTCGACAGAGAGGTGTAGTCTAGACATACCTTGGGAGTAGTGGGAGGCATAGAGTCAAATAAATGCTCCCTATTCCCTCCTGCCAAGACTCCCCACCTCTCAGCACACTCCTGCACCTATCCTCCCAGCCAGACCCCCCATCCCTACTCCCTCCTGCACCCATTTTGTCATCATGAGTGGTGGGACACAGAAAGATCTGCATTGAGAAGGGTGGTCTACGGACCAAAAAGTTAGAGAACCACTGATCTAGATGGTGCTTGGTCCTGCCGTGAGGAGAGGTCATCAAGTCCAGTCCCCTGCCAAGATACCTTCTAGCTCTAGTCAATCTTCAGTAATCACAGAACACAACAGAGTAAATGCTTGAAAAGGGGGCAGGCATAGAATGATAGAGTTTAAGCCCAAAGGGAACACCAGATCATCTAGTCTGAACATCTGCATATCACAATCAAAGTTAGACCTCAGTATTCCAGGCCAAAGGAGTCTAGACTATTATTTGCCACAGGCAGAAAACAGGAGAGACTGAGATGCACCTGTATCAGAGACCCCAGCAATGGCAGGGAAATTATTAAGTGAGATATACCCAGATGGTTTTGGCAAGTGACTAGCATCTACATGCTGCAGAGGCAGGCAAAATACCCCCAATGTCACTGCCAATCTGACATCACAGAAAATTCCTTCCCAGACCCACAGATGGCTGGTGATCATGTGTAGGGAGAAACCCTGACTTGGTGAGCTCTCTGAACTGGTGCCAATTAGCCAAGTACTTGAGCAAGGGAACGCTCAGGGCTACCTCACAACTCTGGCCCACTGCACCCAATGTCCCATCTCCAGCTATGGCAAGCAAGGAGACAAACAACATCAAAACAATTCAGAATAATTTAGATGGCTGGGATGGGGGTGAAATGAATCCCTTTCTGATCCCTGCAGATGGCTGGCTGAAACCCCGAAGCAGGAGATTTTAGGAACATCAGACTTAAACTGCGTGTGAACCTTAGGCTTGCCCATGCCATCACAAGCAACCCCATCATGCAATCACTCAAATTTGTCCGTCCCTCTCTTAAATCTAATTAAGTTCCCCCCCCCCCCCCCCACACACACACACACCCAAATCGTATTGGGAGGCTGTTCCAGAATTTCATCCCTCCGCTGAGTAGAAAGTTGCTTTTGATTCCCAGTCTGAATTTATTCATAGCCAGTACATAATCATTTGTTCTTGCACCAATATTGTCATTTAATATAAATAGCTCTTTACCCATCCACCTCTTTACCCACTAATGCATTCATAGAAAGCTATCATATCCCCTCTCAGGCGTCTTTCTGCAAGGCTAAAAATGCCAGCCTCTTCCAATCTCCTCTCATAAGATAGGTCCTCCATTTCCCTGGTCATCATTAGATAAGGAAAATGGGCATACTGCATCAGACCAATCATCCATCTAGACCAATCTCTTGTCTCTCAACAGTGGCTATAGCCAGAAGATGCTTCAGAGAGTGTGAACAGAACACAGCAATTCATAGCTGTGCTTTTTTACACTTGTTCCAGTGTTTTTTGAAGATGAGTGACACTTAGTGGACACTTCTGAAAATGTGGGCCTAAGTTTATACAGCATTTCATTGATGAAACTGAGAGATCTGATCTCCAGCATGCTAACCAAAATACCACATTCCCTCCACATTTGCCTATCTGTTCAGTGAAACATTTGCCAAATGTAAAATGGGCCTATACTAAAACACTGGATCAAAAGGCTTCCTAATTTTATGAAAGTTTTTAATCAAATCCAAATTGTCTAGCACAGTTCTTACCCAGCACCTATTGTCATGTTATCTAAGCACCTTCTGGAGGTGCATTAAGTGATCTTATAAGCATGAGTCATTTGTGGGTTTTTTATTTTTCCCTTTCTCAGTACAACTCTGCATTAAAGATGGGAGAGCTCAGGTTGGAATTCTGCTTCAGAGCTGGCTGTACAAGGGAATTGAAGTTAGTTAGGCCTCCCCCAATACGCATCTGACACTCATGCTTGTGCATAATCTGGTTCACTGTCTGGGATGAAGAAACTATGAGGATCTTGATTCAGGTAGTCAACGTTGTGGAGGCTATTGTGAAATTTCATCAGCCTCTCCTTTTTGCCCTACTACGTAACAAGGGGTTGTCTGTAAGCTTAAAATAATAGAAAAGAAACACTTCTTCAGGCAACATATAATCGAGTGTGGAATTCATTGCCACATGATAACATGGAGACAAATGGTTGGACTTAAAATACAACTGGATAATTGCACATTCCTCATTGGCTATGTTTGCTGTCATGCATGCAGTGACGTGCGTGATCAATAACATGCTTCAGGGTGAAAACCCATAATTAGCTTGTTTCAGGAAGGAATTTCCCCCTGGTGAATAAGCATTGCACAAGTACATTTTGTAGGGGTTTTGCTTTCCTTGAAGAATCAAATATTCATTACTGCGAGCCGCAGGACACCAGACTAGATGGATCAATGGACTGAACTGGTATGGCTAGTCCCAGTGCAGAAGCAACAGTGAAATGTATTTGTCTCCTTTTATATAAAGAGATATGACAACTATGTACCTATCTTGAACTACAAAAAGATATGTTGCTCCAAATTTAGGACCAAAATTTTAGGACACTTTTTTATCTATGAAATATTTATACATATATCTCTGTATGAGGAGCCATTATATTTTTAAATACAAACAGGCAGTTTTGGATATAAATTGGGTAACTTCTTGCTCTGCTGCCTGATCTGCATGCTCAAATCCCAGTTTGCATTCAGAAAGGGGTCTGCACACACAAAAAGTTTAAGCTTTAATAAGTTATCCTTTAACATTTTTAGAAACTAAATTAGCAGAAACAGAGTAAAAGGAACATGCACAAAAAAGTATGCTTGGTGAGAAAAACAGATATAAATTAAACTGGTTGCTTTTACCTGAAAAAGCGTATGCATTGCATGTGTAACAGGAAAAATGCCTTCAGTTGCTGATAAACAGTTTGAGAATCCAATAAAGAATCCAATTTTAAAAGAGTCCAGAATTAAAGTAATCACTGCAAATAATGTAATCCCACCTAAAACAAAAAAGAGATTAGAAAATGTTAATATGTGGTTTACCTGTCTTCAGAGAATCTGTACTAAAAAATGAAAATTCATGTTTTGAAAAAGCTATGCCTACTAACCAGTAAACAAAGTAAATGGTCATAAGATCAGTTTACTCCATGCAATAAAGCTCTGTAATTCATGAAAGCTTTTTCACATTCTAGGACTTAAATATAACCAGAATACACGAATACCTCACACAGTTTTTAGGGACCGATCTTACAATTCCCAGGGAGCTAAAGGCTTTCAGCATCTTATAGGAAGTACTCAGCACCTTGCTTGAACAGAGCCTCAAGTAACTGTAGCACAGAGTCTGTTATACAGTGAAATGAATTAATGCCCTATATAGCTGAACCACAAACTATACTGCTTGCAGAGGTGAACAATACTGTTACAGTCTCCTGACCCAAGAGTCCTACACTGTGCAGTAATACAATCACTTGGTATGCCATCTCAATTGTTCAGAAGGTTATTCTGAACCACTATAAGTCAGAGACCAAAAACTTTAAGCATTTTTTTCAAATGAACTCAAGAGATTTCAGAATTCATCCTGAGAGACATTACTTTAACATGTATTTATTTGTGTTTGTCTAATGTTTATATAACGTTTTATAGAGGGTTTTTTTTAATGTTCCCCTGTACATTTTTCTGGTATAATTCCAATGTCTTTCACTTCAAAGATCTAAGTGAGAACTCATTTTGGAAATCTATATGATAAGATACAGCTATGTTGTTACTGAACCATATTGTATCAACATAATTAACACGACACAAAGGAAGATAAAATTACTATGCCAGACTGAAGCCTTTCTTCAATATTTCTTCCTGAATCCTTGCGTAGACAAACTCCCATTAATTTTAAACTTACGTTAATCTGAATAAAGTCCAGGTAAAAATTGTCTAAGTACCCTCTGAATTTAGATCACTGGGTCTTTGATCCTGCTTCTTATTATAATATAGAGATGGCAGATGATATCACAAGAGCTGACTTTGTTCAGTATTTATTTTATATTTAACGGACCAAATCTTGTTCACCTTATGAACATGAAATGTCCCATTGAAATTATTGTTTGAGGGCAATATGTATTTTGTTCTCTAAAATTAAAGTTAACAAGTGAACCAAGGAGACTCTTCATTCTTATAATAACACTTCAAAAATACCCTACTACAGATAAGCTATTTATTTAAATGAAAATTGTAATAGTGTAAGTGTTTCTGTTTGGGAATTATTCATATTTATAGTGTACTTCCCTGGTTATATTACAAATGAACAAGAAGTTCCAACGTGGGTGAGGTAGTACCTTTTATTGGACTAGCAGTTGGCCCAATAAAAGACATTACCTTACTCACCTTGTCTCTACTATGCTGGGACTGACACAGCTACAACACTGCAATACAAGAAGATTCAAATCAGGTACAGAGGAGAAAATATATATATATATATATATATATATATATATATATATATATTCACACTTTGCTACAGACATTTTTTAAATAACAGTTTACTCAGTTAATTTGCTTTGTCACTAAATAAGAATAAGGTTTGGGAATGGAATGCAATCTGAAGGATTTCATTTTAATTAATATTTTTAGTTTCATATTTTACAAATATTTTATACATAAAGAAACCAAGACGAAAATTCCTAGAGATACTGCTTACACCAGCAGAGAATCCGGTCTCAACTTTTCACTGGCCCAATCTGCAAATACCTGTTTATGTGAGTAATTTTACTGAAGTGAGTATTCCCATTGAGTTCATTTGGACTAGTCATTATGCAATGTTTCTCACATATGGATGTGTTTGCATGATTAGTACCTTGATTTAACTACACATACTGTATAATTTTTCAACTTGTACTGTAAGATGGTAGAATTTAGACTGCTTTAGCAGTTGGTCATTTAGGCTTGCTTCTACAACAAATTAATATTGTTTAAAAGAGAATTAGGATTATTAACCCTATTAAAATACCTTGCAGGGTAATTTCTAAAATACCAAGGAACTACTACAAAAAAAAAAATTTAAAAAACCCCACAGTCTATTTGGACACTTTTTCTTATGGTTTCAATATGCCTTAAGGGTTTGTTTCTTTTTTAATGTAATTATCTTAACAGGAAGCAAAATCCTTCTGCAGCAACAGTTGGTATACACACAGAGACTGACTTTGAAATGATTTAACCCCTAATCCTGATCCCAGTGGGAAAACTACTATGACGAGTGGTACAGGCTCAAGCCCTAATATTTCTATATTATAAATATCTTTAAACACCATTTTTCTCACTTTAGTTAAATATTAAAGTGAGAAAAATTATTTCTACATATACGTATACTCTAAAACTATGTGAAATGGTGAAGTCATGTGGTTAGTGAAAAGGATGCACAGTACTAGGGTCTGATTCTACAAACTCTTTTTCATTACTTATGAGAAGAATGCAACTGAGTTTGGGGCATTCCTAAGGGATGGAGGGAATGAGAGAAGAGAAAGAAAAGAAAGGCTTAAGCACACAAAAGCAAAAATGAATTGTAACTTAGTTTCTGATAAGACGCCTCCACTACTCACATCTTGTTTTCACCCGGATCAGCAATTGTACATTTATTGTAATTCCGGTCCGTTTGGCTTTGTATTACACAGGGTCATGGATTTCCTTTGACAAGTTTTCTAAATTTCACAAGTTCTAGACAATTATTCTAAATGGTCAGTGGAGAAACACTTTTCCCCTGCATAGAGTAAGAATGATTTATGTTACAATGACTATTTCTGCACACATACTTCCTTTGGTTTTCTCTAAATATGCTATGGGTTCATACTTGCTCCCATTGAAGTCAATGAGAGTTATGTCATTGTCTACAAGGAAGTTAAAGTAGGTCTTCTGTGACTCAAATTAAAAATATATTGTTTGGGCAGTTTCAAACAACAAGTAGTCCAATTAATGTCTCAGGCCAATACACCAACACCACATACAAAATGCCCAGCATTCAAATTTGAGGCTAAGGGTCTTTGTCCAAGTTAACTAGGCTGGCCATAATTTAGATGTGACTTGTGTTGTTGGAGGCCAGATCTGCACTAGAGGAGAAGGTCAAATCAAGGTACACAACTCCAGCTACATTAATTAGCATACAGGTCAACATACCTTGTTTCAAATTTCCCGGCGGTCTCCACAGCAGGAGGCTGACGGGAGCAAATGCTCTCGTTAGCTTCCCTGCTCCTTGCAGAAACAGGAGTATTTGTTGCTGTTGGGAGCACCCTCTGAGTTCGATTTAGCTAGTCTTACCTAGACCTGGTAAATGGCACTCCGGAAGACTGATCGCAGCAGCATCAATCTTCTGTTTAGTGAAGACATGACCAGAGAAAAGAATAGGATAAACTTGCTCATGGGAGAAACATGTTCATTTCTCTCTTAAAAAACTGCCCACCTCATTTGTCTGAGGCACTATACAATAAAGCAGTGTTCAATGTTGATATATTCAGTTTTGATAAATGCAAAAAGATTGGAAAACAATTCCAACTATGCATATAAAATGATGGGATCAAAATTAGCTATTACCACTCAAGAAAGATCTTGGAGTCATTGTGGATAATTCTCTGAAAACATCCACTGAATGTGCAGCAACACTCAAAAAAGTTGATAGAATATTGGGAATCATTCAGAAAGGGATAAATAATAAGATGAAAAAATATAATATTGCCTCTACATAAATCTAAGATATACCCATATCTTAAATACTGTGGGCAGATGTCATAAGCCCATTTTTTTAAAAATCTTGCCATTGGAAAAAGTTCAGAAAAAGGCAACAAAAATGATTAGATGTATGGAACAGCTGCTGTATGAGGAGAGTTTATAAACACTGGGACTTTTCAGCTTGCAAAAAGAGATGACTAAATATATGATAGAGATCTATAAAATCATGACTGGTGTGGAAAAAGTGAATAAAGAAGAGCTATTTACTCCTTCACATATCACAAGAATTAGAAATCACCAAATGAAATAAATAGGCAGCAGGTTTAAAAACTGACAAAAGGAAGTATTCTCCCCCCCCGCCCCCCCCCCACACACACAAAACGCACAGTCAACCTATGGAACTCCCTGCCAGAGAATGTTGTGAAGGCCAAGTTCAAAAAAAGAACTAGATAAATTCATGAAGCGCAGGACTATCAAAGGCTGTTAGTCAGGATGGGCAGGAACAATATCTCTAGCCTCTGTCTGATCTGGAAGTGGATGACAGGGAATGGATCACTTGATGATTACCTGTTCTGTTCAGTCCCTCTCAGGCTTCTGGCATTAATCACAGTCAGAAACAGGATACCAAGCTAGATGGATCTATGGTTGTTCTTATGTCTCTTTTAATCATGGGATCAAGACAGGAAAATGCCATACTGGAATAAGTCAGGCAAAGGAATTCATTTATGTATCTTTCTTGCTAACTTTTAAGGAAATGATTACTTGGGAGCATGCTTATATAATCTTAACAGAAGCAAAATAGAAGTCAATAGAAACTTTTCCTGCATTAAGACTTCAGGAGATGTGCTTTGCATACCATACAAATTTGGAAAGAACAATATTCTGAGGTTCAAACTGCCAATATATTTCACAAAAGGATCTTGTTAGAAATGGTTTAGGTTGGATGAAAATCTATTGTGCCTAACTTCACTATATTTTACATCTTAGCTAACTATATAAGAAGATACATAACTGTATAAAGAGATGTTTTTGTTCAGTAAATCTCATCCAATTTTTATGTTGGTAAAATGCAAGCTGTAAGTGGTAAAGTAGTTACAGTTTTTCCACCATGGTATTTGCTGACAAAAGAAAATACATAAAAACATGTCATTTATTGAGTATCAAAATGCTTGACAATTAAATCCAACTAAGTAATCTAGATAAAATTAATATTTTCTAATTTAGCCAGTCTTCTTCTTGTCTTGCCATTTTCTTTTTGCAATGAGAACAAAGAAACACATCCTGAAAAACTAGCTAATAGAGCTGGCCAAAAAAATGAGGAAAACTTGTGAAAATCATCATGCAAATGTTGAGTGATCACCCAGTACATATCAGTGGCCCTGATGGAGTCTCCATCACTCACATTTTTTAAATCAAGACTGGATATTTTTTGAGGAGATATGCTCTAGGAATTATTTTGGGGAAGTTCTATGGCTTATGTTATATAAGAGATCAGACAACATGGTTACAGTGGTCCTTTCTGATTCTGGAGTCAGTGACAAAATGAAGTTTTAGAGCAACTACTTATTATTTTGAAATATCAAATTTTAGATTTCCTAGTGTTTTTCATCTAAGTGATGGTCACTAGCAGCTGCACAGAAATGGTCTTCTATTTGCATCAAAGCTATGAGACATTGCTTTTAAAAATGCTCTGGCCCCAGTGGTTTATGCAACTTCTATATTCCATCTAACTCACCCATGTTTCTAGTTTATCACTTACAGCACTACAGGTAGAAAAAAAAAGATTGTTGATAAATTCAGCCTTGCCAGCTGGAATTCCAAGCTACAGCTTAATGGTTACTGCAGAAGGCCTTGCTTTGTTCCTGCAACCCTGAAAACACAACATTCTTTTAACATAACATGACTTTGTCACTGTTCAGTACATTATTAAATAAAACTTCCCAGAAATTCCATTTTTAGCCTTTAGGTGCTACTGGAATAGCATACCTAGTTTACATCCTAAACTGCACACTCCTTGGGGAAGGGTTCTTGCCATCTTGGCTCTCTGAAAAGCATCACAAATACTTGCGGTGCCATAAGAACATAAGAATGGCCATGCTGGGTCAGACTAATGGTCCATTTAGCTCAGTATACTCTTTTCCAAAAGTAGCTGGAGTCAGATGCTTCAGAGGGAATGAATAGAACAGTGCAATTACTGATTGATTCAGCCCCAGCTTCTGGCATGCAGAGGCTTAAGGACACCTAAAGCATGGAGTTGCATCCCTGACTATCTGGGTTAATAGCCATTGATGAACTTATCTACATTTTTGGACCACAATCTAATTTTGGCCTTCACAACATCTCCTGCCAATGAGTTCCACATATTGACCGTGTGAAGAAGTACTTCCTCATAGTTTTTTTAAACCTGCTGCCTATTAATTGAATCGCGTGATTTCCAGTTATTGTGTTATGTGAAGGGATAAATAACACTTCCTTATTCATTTTCTCCAAACCACTCATGATTTTATAGAATTCTGACATAACCTCTCCTCTTAGTCATTATGAAATAAAATAAATAATGTTGCCTTGTTTGAAAAGAGTGCATTTTCCAGATGCCAAATTCCTCTCTACAAATGGATTCACACTTCTTGTTTTATTTGCCTGATCTTTATGCCTGATCCAACCTAATTGTCCTATCTTCAATGTGCCTGCCATGCTGATATCTAGGTTTCATGCAGTGTGGGGTGTTTTTTTTCCAGTCTTTAGTATGTTCACCTACATAATGGGTATTTAAATCCTCTGTAGTTACATCTATTTCTATAGCTATAGACATATAGTTGAGTTTGTTTGTTTGGCTGGTTGGTTGGTTGATTGGCTGTTTTTACTGGTTTTGTACTGAAAAGAACAGCATTAAGAAGAAAAATATAATCACAAAATAAAAGAATACTCTGGTGTGGCACATATCTCTGATAAGAAGGGTAGAAGTTAGGGGATTTCAGAGGAACTTTCTTTCTGGGAGTGAAATTTCTCTTTTCAAAGGAACCTGACTGGCCACTTGTAGGTGGCATGGAATGAACTAACTAGAAACTTACATTGTGCTGAACATGGGCACCTTCGCTACACTCTGACCAGGGGTAGAGCAAGTACCCAGGCGCGCTGAGCCGCTGGGAGGTTGCTGGGGGAGTTTGGCAATTCTTGCCGGGGGACCCAAAGAGCAGGCTTGGCCCTGCCAGGACATGGCTGGGGGGCTCGCTACTTACACTTTAACCAGCGGGCTCCCGCGTGAGTGTCTTTCTCTTGGATGAGCCTCCTCTGGCTGTAGCTCCTGCAGATGTACCACAGCATCCAGAGCAGCTGGATGAGCATGATGGTGATGAGATAGGAGAGCAGATCCTGCTTCCTGATGCCCACCGCATGCACAGCCCAGGCGAACATGAGCAGCAGCCCGGCGAGGAACAGGTTGATGCCGTACTGGCTGCTCAGAATCTCGGCATTTTTCTGCGGGTAGCTGCCTCCCGCCGATCCGCTGCCTCCGGGTTGCGCTGGTGGCCCCTGCGCCGGCTTCTCCATCTCCCACTCCTCCGGCTGCCGGCTGCTGGGGTAAGGCAGCGGCTGGTCCGGGCATCCCCCGCGGCTCGTCTTCTCCCCGGAGCTGGGGTCTGTTTTCTCTTCCACCATAGCGGCCGTCGAGAGCCCTGAGCGTGGCGGAGCTGCGCACCGGGACTGGCTGGGGAGGGACAGGGCGGCGGGATCCCAGGCGCTCCGCTAGCCGCTCTGCGAAAGGGAGGAGGCGAAGGGGGCGGCGACCAGAATCACCTGTGAGCGCTCACCGCGCGGCCGGGCTGCTCCCCTGCCTCCCTCCGCCTGCCCGCGCTCGCCTGTCCCCTCCCTTCTCCCCGCCAGGCTGGAAGCGAAGGGCTCAGTGGCCTCTCTCTGTCCCCGCGCAGGGGCTCGGAGGGGCTGTGCGCTCCCGCCAGCAGCCGTCTCCTACCACAGCCCGCCCGGCTCCCTCGCCTTGCGGGCCAGGGAATGGGCACCGAGCCGGTTTTTTATACCGCTGGCCAGGCAAGGTCCCGCTGTCATTGCCCGCGGCTGGGCGCGGGAGGGGATTGGCTTTCAGCCGCGCACCGCTCTGGGGGAAGCTCACCAGCGTCAGCCGGCCCCTGCGCCCTATCCCCTCCCTCTAGCCGTGCCCCGGGGGCGAGAGGAGCGAGCGCAGGGCAAGGCTGGGGGAGGGGAGTGGGGATCGGGGCGGGGGCGGGGAGGGGGCCTGGCGAGTCTGGGCGCATCGCAGCAGGTGGGCGAGGTGCGGCGGACGCTGGGGAAAGCGCGCGGAGCGCCCGCAGCTGGAGAAGTCAGGGCCGCTGAAAGCGGGAGTCAGGGTTGCCCGTGTCTGTGGGGAGCTGGAGGAGGGTTTGGCGATGGGGAGCCGGGTACTGTAGCTGAGGCGCTGGGATTGGTGGAAGGGTGAAGGATGCAAGCGGAGGTGGTTTCCTATGAGGGTGTAACGGGGGGCGCAGTGGGACTTCAGCGAGGGCGGGTTGTCAGAGTGCAGGGGCCAGGGCTGAGTGACCGAGCGGCAGGAGCAAGGTGTATGGAGGGAGAGGCGGGTGTCGGTCGCCTGTCCTAGAAGGGATAGGGGTGAATGGGTTCCGAGTCTGGGGGCTTGAAGAAGCGTGTGGTTTGGCTTTGTCAGTGCTGGAGGGGGGCGAAAGTGGTGTGTGTGTGGGGGGGGGGGGGGGTGGAGTCCGTAACGGTGGTGTAGGACTGAGGTAGGCGGTTTGTCAGTGCCTAGAGTAGGGGTCCTTGGCATGAAGTGGAGAGGTGTGATGCCCTTTGGGGAAAAGGAAAAGAGAATAAAAAGCGCCGAAAAAATCCATTAGCCAATTCATCTTTCCCAGGGGAGCTTTGTGGAAGGGTTCCACGAATAATGACAAAGAGCTAAGCCACGTGGTATTAAAAGAGAGAGATAGAATGACAGTGTTTCCTAGACAGATTCCTGAAAGGCATATGGAGTCTGGGATCCCGGAGAGGGGAGTTAATAACAGGTAATTCAATTCTGTCTCACTCAGGTGGAAATGTGGTAATTGCCATGATCTGGGACTTTCATTCCCTCTCATCTTGTTTTTGGCAGGTGATACTCCACCTGGCTATATAATACCTTTCTTTTCAAGAAGCATCTCTGTTACCGAAAGGAGTGCAATCTAGTCGGCATAGCAAGGAGCTAAGACTTAGGACTTCTAGGCATTGCTGTGTGGCATAGGCAAGTCACATATAGCCTGATCTTATGATGTTCTGAGCACCTGGGAAGTGCTGAGACTCCCTCAGTTCCCATTAAATGCAGGAAAACTAAGGGCATTCAGCATCCTGCATAACCAGTCACTGAATCCTCCGTGTCTTAATAACAGGAGTGTTGTGATGCTTGAGTAATTCACATTTGTAAAGTACTCCGAGATCCTCCAGTGAAATAGTTACATATGTGGTATTATACTGTTTGCTTGAGAGAATGCCAGACCCAAAGTTTCATATCACGTGTAGTTATAACCTGCTACTTTTGCATATACGAAACATAAAAATGACTAATAACTAAAAGCGCCCTCTCTTAGGGCAGAAATTGCCCAGTCTTGCTAAATAAGTTCCCTTTAAAAACAAAAAAAAATTCCAGTTTTAGTGCACTGGAATTAGCAGCATGTTTTGTTTAAAAACTTAATCTCACACTTCCATCACTCCACACCTATTCCCACCACCACTGCCACCTCCCAGCAGCAAACTGTAACTCACCCGCATTCTTACCAACCCCAAGTTTTATTTGCTTAGAATGAAAGATATAGGGGCACAATTGGAATGAACCAACCTATAAATGTCTCATTGAATCACATGTGCAGCAAAATCCACCAAATCCATCACCTTCACCACCAGAGCCGGAATGAGGCTGTCATATTTCTTTTAGATTCATGAAAATTGCTGCTGCATTATGAAGCACTTTTACTTTGTTCAGGGGAAAAGATTTTATATTGTAGCTACCAAAACAAAATAGCCTTCAGAATCAAAAATACATTGCCGCGGAAGGTCCTGCTGTCATTGCCCAGGGGTTGGCGCTGGAGGGATTGGATTTCAGCCACACACAGCTATGGGGAATGCTGCTGTTGTCTTGTTAACTCAACATTGGAGAAAATGTTTTGCAGTTAAGCAAAATCAAGTAAATTTTGGTTCCGATTTTAAATGGCTAGTTGCTGATTTGGCCACTGAAATGCAAGAGAAGTGCTTAATAGTGTTCTAACCTGTCAATGTCCTTGTTTAATTAAGGGCAAGGGTAACTGGGCCAGCGCGCTATGGAGGGACTTCAGCCTGCTGGACCCAACCAGTGGTCCCTACTTGAACTAGGCCAACTGGATCCATGCCGACCTTGATCTCTGTTTCTAGCTCTGGATCCGCTCAGAGGGCTTGATTAAAAACTTTTTGAGAGATGTGCAGCTCCACTGTCCTGCTGCCTCCACATTCTGGGCAGGACCGTAACAAGGAGCAAGTGGAGAGCTTGCCTCAGGCTCATCATAATCAGGGACACAAGAAGTAAAAATACTAAGCTGCAAAAGTAAAGAGCACAATGCGTAATAACCTAAAGCGAGGGCGGCCATAATTAATATTTTGCGCAAAAATACCTAGTTACAGCACTGATTCTGGGACCAGAGCCTTAGACCCCTGAATCGCCATAGTCATTTACACACATTCAGAGCTCCACTTAGCCTTTAGTCGCTCTGGGGTTATGAATTTATCACTTCAAGAACATGGCAAAAAGGTAAGGAGCACAGTAGGCTTAGCCAAGGTTAACCTCTGTCACTTTACTCTGACTAGAGAGTTACAGATCTTTACAAAATGGAAGTTCTGAGACACCCCTTCCCCTGTCTGATCTCACTCCTCCTGAGGTCTTGCCAGCACTTCTGGCCAAACAGATGCCCCCATGCCTTCTCTTCATCCAGAAAGTTATTTTTCATATGGCAGTGTTTGACCCTACTCCACTGAGAAGCCATCCCCCTTAAATGCAATCTCTATGTTCTTTTGGTATGTATCCACATGCTTCTGTGCAGAGTTCATTGTTTCATGGACTTGGGACAGCAATCAAGAGATGAAATTGATGGCCCCAGATTGCTCTGTGATGATTTTGTCACAGTTATCTAACTAGGTGTCAAGTCTTTTTCCTAGGCTGGCCAGCTATCTGGAATACAGCATAAGACTGATCTTACCAAGGTCAGACTGGTTTTCCAACACAGCATACAAAATAGTAGTTAACACACAAAATGGAAGACACTGTACAAAATGGAAAGCATAATTTGTTTAGAAATATTCCAGGGTCTCAGACCCCATTCTTGTCTATTACTGAAACTTGCTTAACCATTTTGGGCCCATTTGATTCCAGCTGGGCATTTGGTCCAGCATGAACCAATCAGGAATCACCAGGGATATAGAGTGGACAGGTGGCTGTACATTTTGCAACCATTCTGAAGTACAGGGTGTCTTCTGCCACAAGACTATATCAAATACAGTGTGTTCATCTAGCATGTGAATCGTTCTGTGGTGTGAAATTGGAGTTAGATTTAGGTTACTGATTCCCATACAATACTCCAAAGTCCCTGCTTGAGCTGATGAAGTGTACATACTTCAGTGACACTGGAAACAACAAGACTGACAGTGCTCGGTGACTCCAACATCTGGATAGTGAAACATTAGAATCAGCTCATGGCCATCATTATACAGGTGGCTATTGCCTTGATGACTTAGCTAGACCAACCATAATCTCATTTTAAGGTCAGGATGCATGTACACTGATAAAAAAAAAGGGCTTAAGAGATGGTATATTTCTTCTGATAAGTCACTTTCTCCAGATTTTTGTTAGGGTTTTATAATAATCTTCTACAGCCGGTCCCTGAGTTACGAACGCATTGATTTATGACTGTTCGTATTTACGACCAACCTCCTATACAGACGGAACCTGCGTTACGAACGAAATCCGCACTTACGAACAGCGCGGCCGTACGTCAGTGAATGCAATCTGATTTACAACCACATTGAGTTACGACCAAGTGCTTGGAACGTAACTCATTCGTAAGTCGGAGACCGGCTGTATTTTCAGTTCTTGATAGGAGGTACCCTATGTACTTTCTTAGTTAACTTTGCTCTCACAAAGCCTTTTTAGTTTGGCAAAGCTGGTGGAAATAAACACATTGCTATATCCTGTCATATCCAGCTGTTGTCTGACTTAGCCAGGACTCTCTTTGGGATAGGAACTGTCTTTTTGTTGTGTTTGTACAGCACCTAGCACAACTGAGTCCCAGGCTTGCATAAACCCATGCATGTTGCCTCTTGAAGGGGTGGGCTTCCACTTATGTCTACATTTGTGACAGACCTCTCCTATGTAACTGTGAAGCCTGCTGTTAGGTATGTCTGTGCAAACAATTTGTAGCAGATGACATATAGCAAATATGTAAGTACTGTGTGTTATTAAACACTAAAAGCTTTCTATGTATAGGTGACAGTAGATAATGAAACATCCAGATAGTTATACCACAATTTGCCTTTGAAAACGTCTCATACAGTGTCTTTTTACAAGAATTGATTTAATAGTCGGGATGAGAAGCTTTTTCAATACAGAAAAAGCTTATATACCTATTTGTGTTACTATTTGCTATTGATCCTGTACTACCTTCAGACTTCAGCATTTTGTCTGTTTTACATCCTTGGTATTTTAAGCAACACCTCAAGCATTTTCCTTTATCTTGTGACAACTCTCTTCTACACAGGCCCTCATGGCCTAAGAGTCATCTTTGTTATTAACAGGAATGCTTGTTAATCCTTCCTAGAGCATGAGACCACTATCACGTTGACTAATATTATCTTGTTTCCATGTACTTGTTTGTATCCTTCTCTTGTCTTATATGTAGCCCTTCTCTTGTCACCCTAACTCTGTTAAGTGTCTGCGCTACAATTTTGCTCCTGGGGTTGTAATTTACCCACTACACTGAGTTACTTATCTGCCCCTCCCTGAGAGGTGTACAGACAATGTTGATGTAATTAGGTCAATGCATTGTCAGTGGAGATACAGTGTTGCTTACATTGATTGGTGTGGAGAAGGTGAATAAAGAAAAGTTATTTATTAGTTCCCA
This sequence comes from Pelodiscus sinensis, assembly GCF_049634645.1. Taxonomy (NCBI): domain Eukaryota; kingdom Metazoa; phylum Chordata; order Testudines; family Trionychidae; genus Pelodiscus; species Pelodiscus sinensis. Next base: position 110,398,936 of record NC_134715.1, read on the forward strand.
TAATAGAAGAACTAGAGGACACCAAATGAAGTTAATGGGTAGCAGGTTTAAAACTAATAAAAGAAAGTTCTTCACACAGCGCGTAGTCAACCTGTGGAACTTCTTGCCAGAGGCAGCTGTGAAGGCTAGGACTATAATAGAGTTTAAAGAGAAGCTAGATAATTTCATGAAGGTTAGGTCCATAAAAGGCTATTAGCCAGGGGATACAAATGGTGTCCCTGGCCTCTGTTTGTCAGAGGCTGGAGAAGGATAGCAGGAGACAAATCACTTAACCATTGTCTTCGATCCACTACCTCTGGGGCACCTGGTGCTGGTCACTGTTGGAAGACAGGCTACTGGGCTACGATGGACCTTTGGTCTGATCCAGTACGGCCATTCTTATGTTCTTATGATTGTTGCTGGCTTTCAGATGCCATCCCTCAGTGCCCCATACGGACAGTTCAATCTTTGCAAGTGCTTTTGGTGAGGATGTGCACTGCCAATACAAGAAGCAAGATGAAGACATGCACAAATGATATAATTACTGCAATGGCTGTATGTCAATGTATGTTAAATTAATTTTGTAATGTAGACATGCCCTTAGATTATAAGCTATTTGGCACAAGGACCGAATTTTTGTTGTCTGTACAGTGTGTAAAACAATGGGTTCCTAATTCATGTCTAGGGTTCTTAGAACTTGGCATTGGAAAAGTTTCAGAAAAGGCCACAAAATGATTAGAGGTTTGGAACGGGTGCCATATGAAGAGAAATTAAAGGAGTGGGACTTTTCAGTTTAGAAAAAAGGAAATTAAGGGGGGATATGATAGGGGGTCTATAAAAACATGACAGGTATGGGGAAAGTCAATAAGGAAAAGTTGTGTACTTGTTCCCATAATATAAGAACTAGGGGTCACAAATTAAAATTAATAGGTAGCAGGCTTAAAACAAACAAAAGTAAGTATTTCTTCATGCAGTGCATAGTCAACCCGTGGAACTCCTTGCCAGATGTTGTGAAGACCAGGACTTTACGAGAGTTCAAAAAAATTCATGGAGGATAGGTCCGGCAATACTTATTAGACAGGATGGGTAGGAATGGTGTCCCTAACCTCTGGTTGTCAGAGGATGGAAATGGGTGACAAAAGAGAGATCACTTCATGATTACTTATGTTAATTTCCTCTGGGGGCACCTAGAACTGGTTACTGTCAGAAGACAGAATAGTGGGCTAGATGGACCTTTGACCCACTATGGCCATTCTTAGGGTACGTCTAGACTACATGCCTCTGTCGCCAGAGGCATGTAGATTAGGCTACCCGACATAGTAAAATGAAGCGGCGATTTAAATAATCGCCGCTTCATTTAAATTTACATGGCTGCCATGCTGAGCCGACAAACAGCTGATCAGCTGTTTGTCGGCTCAGCGCGAGTCTGGACGTGCGGGTGTCAACATCAAAGGTATTTGTCGACCACCCAGGTATGCCTCCTGGGATGAGGTATACCTGGGTGGTCGACAAATAGTCTAGACGCGCGGGTAGCGACATCAAAGGTATTTGTCGACCACCCAGGTATACCTCATCCCAGGAGGCATACCTGGGTGGTCGACCAATACCTTTGATGTTGACACCCGCGCGTCCAGACTATCACGCTGAGCCGACAAACAGCTAATCAGCTGTTTGTCGGCTCAGCGTGGCAGCCATGTAAATTTAAATGAAGCGGCGATTATTTAAATCGCCGCTTCATTTTACTATGTCGGGTAGCCTAATCTACATGCCTCTGGCGACAGAGGCATGTAGTCTAGACGTACCCTTACATTCCTAGGTGTTACAGTAATACAAATAATAATGTTATGGGTTCCTTCTGCCTAAATGTTATAGCCATCTATGTTCTCTTCATTTTGCTACAATTGTGCTGTATCTGCTATGGGTTACTTTTACTGGAGATTTTGTTTTGCAACTGGTACCCAAATATTCCTTGAAGGAGGTTCCTGAGGGAGATGCACAACAAAATCTATGTGGGAATATTGTGGGTATTAATTTTTTTTCACAGCCAACAATAGCTGCCGTCAAGTGTGCAAATGACTGTGGCAGTGTGAGTACAATACTGGAACTGACAGTATGGGAAGGATTGCACATAGCTTGCTGCTTTGTGTGTGTTGACATTTTTTAATATACTAAGACCATAGATGGCTGCCAAGGTATGCTCATGTGGTGGCTATGCTGTTTTGAAACTGGATGGCTTAAGTCATGGATCCACAAGCTCAGATCTATGTCCAAGCCTGTAATTAGACCCCTTTATGTCCTCTGGCCAACAGATGTGCATACTTATCTCTACAGGGGCAGTTCCATGGCTTTCAAGACCCTGAAACTGAGCCTTCAGACATGAGTAATCAGTCTTTCACCATGGCTCCTTGCAGCGAGTCCATGCAAGTCAGACTCATGGGGAGACATGAACTTCAGAGGACAATGCTCTCAGCATTTGAAATAACACCAGGCAGCTTTTCCAAAATAAGGTATCGATTTATTAGTGAAATAGAGGTTTTTTAAAGTCGTTAGATCTGCAGAGAGGCAAAGGTTAAGACAGAGTTCAGTCTGGACATCACCAGGGCGCCCTTGGGCCATGTTGTTGTCAAACCCATATTGGCTCGCTCTCTGTCTCTGACCCTTTGTCCTTAGTCTGAGATGAGAGCTGCTGAGTGTCTTTCCAACAGCCAACTCTTAACCCCCATTGAACCATGCTGAGTTCACATGTTCCACCTGCTAGAGATTCCCATGGATAAGTGTTAACTGTTCAATCCATACAGGCTTCTATTATCTTTGTGGATCCTCCATCTTGATATGGGTCAGTTTCAGCTAGTCCTTTAACAACCCGTTAATTCCACCTCAGATAGTTATGTAACAATACCTCATTCTCTTGCTCTGCTCCAAGACAGCTTATCTCTTCTGCATGGACTGGGTAGCATTGCAAAGTACAGAGGGAAATTGAGGCCCATATAGGCATCATAGAAATGTTACAGAAATTTCCCATGTCATCAGAGCTTAGTGGGTGGATCAGTGCATCATTCAAAAGCAATATTTACATGTGAAATGAACACAAATAAAAGATTTGTTACGTCCCAATTAAACAACACTTGTTGGGGGAGGGGGAGAAACCAGGTAGTCATTACTCAAGAATTACAATTAGTTTCTTCTTGGTGCTGACAATGAGTGGTAAGAAAAAAACTGAACAATTGGCAGCATGCAGTGTATTACTCTAGCAAAGGGGGAACATTTCCAGGATTCATACATCTGAAATACTTGTTGCCATGTTAATATATTGACAAATGCTTACAAATAATTATCCTCAGGGCCTTATTTTGGAATAGTCTCTCCTGTAATCATTCTTTCCCTTTTCAATAGCTGTAATGAGTTTTTCTTTTTCACACATACTTTACAAACTTAGATGGGGCAGTGCCTTCTTTAGAATTCAGCCTACAAAAGGTTTAAACATCCATTACTTATTTTCTTCCCTTTCCCCTGTGGTTTATAGGCTTCCTTTAACTGTTTGGATAATTTTATGATCATTGTTATCATTTACAGCTGTGCAAGGTAAAGACAATATTATATATCCATATCTCAAAATTTGGAGCATCAGCCAAGGGCTTGCAAGAATGGAGAGAAACTTACTCCAGTGCAAAACATTGCACAAGTTATTTAGGTGAGTTGAACAGGGCATGCCTTTCTTCTGTCACACCACATATTGGCCACAGCTAGAGGCTAAATACCAAACTAGACTGGTCTGTGGTCTAATTTTAGTGTGGTTTCTTTACCTCATTTTTCTGCGCATAGTTTGTGCACAACATCTTTTAACTTTTTCAAATACTTTTTATGTATTTATTTAATGTTCAGCTCAACTGTTCAGGCTAGGAGTGGTCATAATGTCTCAACAAATTAAGATGATAGATCTAGATGCAGTTAAAGCTGGATAGAAGAGGAAAAATAAAAGCACTTGTCTCATTTTCATGACCATGGCACTGCTATCCAGTGATCTAAACCCCCTGGAGGCATGCAGTTGCGATATGATTACTCCTTAAGAGAGAGTAGACACTGTGAGTGTCATCAAGTGGCTAATTAAAATACTGACTGCTGACTATGAAAAATTCTTCATATTTTTACATCCTCTTATCAAATAAGTTACACTATTTCTAACTTCAAAATAGCCTGAGATTTATTTACACACACACACACACACACACACACACCCCACTTAATTTTAGCTTTGTAAAGAACCAGAATACCACTATGTTGGGCCTTCTATAGCAACTATACCAGAATGTAAAAGAAAAGAAAATAAGACAAAGCTGTAGGAAGAACAGCTGTGGTCAATAGCATTAAATGTAATCATGATATAAATAGATAGGAAGTTAATGAAGTGTAATAAAGAAGGTAAACATGAAGAGTAAGTAAGAGAAAACACCAATTAAATATAATGGTGTTAAATATAACAAAATAGCTGATTAGGAGAGGATTTTCAAAAACTAGCACAGCAGACAATGACATTTTTATTAATGGACATTCAACCCACAGATTAACAGCCAATAGTACCTGGCAATGGCCACTTTCAGAAGACAGAATACTGGGCTAGGTGGACCTTTGGTCTGACCCAGTATGGCCATTATATATAACTTTGTAAAGTTTCTTTTTTCTAGAATCAGCAGTGTGTGAAAAACAATTTTTATTAATAGGCACCCATTGCTGAGGGGAATGTGGGAGGCCTGACTGCAACTATCCTTTGCCAGGTATCACCTCAGGTAACCTCTGAGGCCACAACTCTTGGGAGACAGGATGCAATGCAGGGAGAGGACAGGAAGAGGAGAGGCTTGGGGACAGACATGCCTCTCTCCTGGGCTGGATTGCAAATATACTCTGGCCTATAGCTAGTCCACAAGACATGAGTTTGAGACCGCACAGCAATAGATCGAAGTAGAAGGAAGTACCTACCACAAAAGAAAAAAGTCTCAGTATTCAAGTGAGTTCAAATTAAGGCACACCCTTTTAGACCGGGGTAGGGAATGTCAGGTCTTTTCCTTCTCAGTCAGAGACTTCTCACTTTTGTGCAGCCCCAACTAATTTTTCTATAGGTCAGCAGCCGCCTACCCAAAAAAGGTTCCCCACCTCTGTTTTAGACACAACAGTCTGCATCTTGACAGAGTTAAACTACAGGACCCTTGCGGGGTCATTTAGTCATAGAATCATGATTCTATGATCCCTAATGAGCAATGTTTTTCCTCTGGTATTTATTATGGCATGTGTGGAGACTTCACCCCAAGAGAACTAGGCATGGTAAATTAAGTCACGTTAAAATGTGACAATTTGATCTGTTGTTTTTATTGCTACTTTCATGCAACTCTTTAGGTTTCCAAAGGAGTCACATTAAACCCTTTGCCAGGTGCTGTGCTTGGTACTTCTCATGGCCAGCCATGTCACATGTCCTTGGAGCCTGCTTTCTAGATGGAAAAGGAGTCAGACTGAGCTGGTTTAAAATCTCCTAGTTGTTAATGATTATTTGGCAGAACTATCTACCGTTTTTCAGCCAAATTATAGAGTCGTTATTTTTCAAAAAGTTAAAGATTCTATTAAAAATTTACAACGTTTTCTGCAGTATGTGACCTGCTCTAGATCTGATAAGCTGACTGGCAACTGAAGTTTGAATGCTCTCCTGAGCCAATGCAAAAAACAAAAAACAAAAAGAGGTTTATAGGCTCTTGTGCAAAAGAGTTTTTTTTCTGACAAATGGCCCTGCCTACAAAGGGCTTATTTGCTAAAACCTCTTCTGCAAATAGGATTGGAAGAGGATATGCAAACGAACACACCATTTGCATATCTGTGCTGAAAAAAACCACGCAGTGTAGACTTAGCCTAAGTGGCAGGAGCAAGTGAGCGGGAGCAGTAGATGTAGGATTGTCTTGTGTCCCTCTCTTGCACCAGTCTCATTAGAAGCTCTCTCAGAATAAGGATAAAGATGATCCACCGTCCCAAGTAGCACCTGAAATTTTCTTGTTTTTTCACTGAGCCAGCCTCTCCCCCACAATTGTTGTCTGAGACCCTCCAGTAGATATGAAATACCCCATCTACTTATTTTACTCACCAAATAGGCCTAATTTTCAAACACAGCAATTTCAGTCCACTGATTCTATGCTTTTGTTTGTCACTCATGATCTTACCACTCTCCTGGAGTCATATCAGTAGACTTCTTCGGACTAACTCAATCCCGTCCTCCAACATATTACTAGTTATTATAACACTATTATAACTTTCACTTATTTTAATAGCTGATCTCATAATTAGGATAAATTCAAAAAGCCCAATTATTGCAATAGACCTACTTCACAAATCTACATGTTTATGTGTTAGTATTTAATTCACTGTGTTCTGAGTCATTTATAAATAATTTTTATTAAAAGCATTCCGTTATAATGGCTTTGCAATATTAAGTATGCTGCATAGTATTTTATTAATACAAAATACAAGATTTAAAGTAACCAATTTATGTGGCTGATGTATACAATGACAGAACTAATATTCCTGAGTAAAACATTGTGATACCACAAAACAAAATACACCTCAGATGGGCATATATACACATGCAGAAACTGTGGGAACCTTTTAAACAAGCTGAAACACCCTGAGCTTGCAGAAAGTCTTTTTAATATTTCTAGCTCTCATTTGACCAGCAAGGTTAAAATTAAGTTGACAGCTTGAGTAAGTCACTTTCATTGTACCAGGTAGTCCAAATACAAATACAATTTTAATTTGATAGGTAACTTATTAGCATGCTTTCTGTAACACGTTTTCCTCGATGAAGCTATTCGTTTATGGTAGACATGATGCCCATTCCCATCAGTTAATAAAAGCTGACAAACACTTCATAAAATGTGGAAGTAGTGCTACTACAGTTTGAGTTAAGAAAATTTATACAAGTTAAATGATTTAATCTCAGCTAGCCAACATGACGACTAGCAATCCCAAAATTTCAATACATTTAGTACATAGGAGATTTGAGTTGAAGCATATGTAAGTTTTAAAATGCTTGTTTTTGGTGGTAGAGTAGTTAGTCTAAGTTATCAAACAGTTTGGTCCATTCTGGGCAAAAAGCCAAGATAGCCGTGGATCCAACATGAAGAGCTGGGGCAAAGTTGTCAAGAAAAAAGCTCTGCCCCTTTAAGAAACCACAGTTAAACATTTTGCAGCTTTTTGGCCACAGCAGGCTCCTGCTGCCTGCCACCATCTTCATTTCTGCAGCTTTCGTGGCTATGCTGGACAGCTCCCCTGCCCAGGAGCAGAGGGCTGTTTCAGGGAGCGTGGGGGTGGCTTTCAAGCCACGGGGGGGGGGATGGGGAGAGGACTTTGCGAGACGCACCGGAGGGGGGCAGGGGGAGGAGCCGCATGTGGCTCGTGAGCCTTGGGTTGGCCACCTCAGTTTGGGTGATTAAATGTTGTCGTTTTAAAATTTGTTAATCTTAAACCAAAATGAATAAATAGTTTTACACTCCAATTATTGCATGACTAGATGCCTTTACATGTATTAGTTTTCCCCTCTTGTTGAGAAAGGAAAGGGGAATCTGGCAAACAGGCACTCTTCCATGTAATACACAAAAATAATTTAACAGCAGATAGGAGGAGAAATGGTAAATACAGTGCAATTCCTCAAATCTTGTATCAGAGAAGCAAACAGAATAAATTGCACTTGTACTTTCCATAACTTACTGTCTCTAGTAAACATCTTTAAATGTACATATTTGTTTCTTTGCCAATTCAGACACTCATATTTTAATGGATCAATGATTTTTCTAGACATAGGGCATTATTTTTCCAGTTGCAGCATAGTTAGTATCAGAGCTAGCAGAATCATGATGGGAGAGTCACACTAGCAAAGGGGAACTTCTAGTAGCACCCATTCATTCGAGAGACTATCTAGTTTATTCCAAGGAAACTAAAGTGTCTAACAGTGGTACTAGGATCAAAGGCATGCAAAAGTGAGGTTTGCACCACCTCTGAAGGCACCCTCCCATACTTACATGTAGTTTCTTTGCTATTACAAATAATCTGGCCTCAAAGTTTTTAATGGAGATAAAGAAACATCTTGTGCTATTGCGTTACTCTAAGATAAAATATGGCATACCAGAAGTTTATAAACAGTGAATCAGGCTCAGTCTAGACTGATAGATTCCAAATACCTTAATTTGATCAGTTCTTTAATTCAGCCTAATAGCTTCTGAGCATTGCAGCATATGCACCCTTCTCCCCTACAAATTCCAACAATAACAGGGTTAGAGTCAGATGGAACAGGCATGTGAATCAGACTCTTAATGTTAATACACATTACGTTTTTTCAGCAGGTATTTACAAGGTATTTAACGTTAGCACACATGTAGTGAACCAAGTTAGTTACCTCCTTGCAAAGGCAGACTTCTTGACTCCTAGAAATTAAAAAAAGGAAAAAAAAAGATTTTAGTGTGTACAAACAAAAGCAAAAACAGCATTACATATTGTCAGAACTATTAATTCTCAGATGTGCTAGCTTTAGAGTTAGAGAGACAAAGAAGGTACATTACATTCTTCGTCACTGTATTCATGTAAAGGCTTGCTGGCCTGTGTCAACTAGCAGCCCAGATCCTGGACAAGCCACTTAAAAATCTATTCCAAAGTAGGGATGTTAAAATTCCATTACATTCCTAATCGAGTAGTCCTTTATAATGAATGCAGAGCAGCAACGTAGGGAGGGAGGGAAGCAACTACTTAATAGTACTAATTGATAAGCTTCTGCTAGTTGACTAACCGCTTACATCCCTATTCCACAGTACATTTCTTTACTATGCTCAGGCCAAAGCACCACAAAGACATGCACAAATATACCCAACATCTTTATGCCACTAGCACCAACACAGAAGTGACATATTCCAACCTTGGCTCATTCCCAAAAGTTGAAAAAGCACAATTCAGGAATTAAAGGGTAAATAAGGACTTAGTTTATAGCATGTAAAAAACTGCATATGTTGCACAAGAACTAATTTACAGACCAAGTATATTAAGATTTTAGAGTTCTATTTCTTGCATCTTATACATTAAATTTAATGTTGATAAAAGTGATGCACAATGGAAAAAATAATCCCAACTACAGGCAGTCCCCGAGTTACGCAGATCCGACTTACGTCGGATCCGCAGTTACAAACAGGGATTTTCTCGCCCCGGAGGACTGGAGCGGCAGGACGCCTGGTCCTGCCGCCCGCCTCCTCTGGGGCGAGAAAAGCTGCTCCCCGTCTCCCTGGTCTGCTGGGGGAGCTGATCTGGAAGCGCCGCGGGTCCAGCCCCGGGTCCTCCGTGGCTTTGATCAGCGTCTCCCTGGTCTGCAGACCAGGGAGACGCTGAGCAAAGCCGTGGAGGATCGGGCCGGCCCGGGTCCTCCACCGCTTTGCTCCGCGTCTCCCTAGTCTGCTTGGGGGGGGGGGGGGGGGGGACACGACGCAACTAGTGCCCCCCCCCAGCAGACCAGGGAGACGTGGAGCAAAGCCCGGGGCCTGTGGTAGAGCAGGTGGGGCGCTGCCGGTTGGTCCCGCCGCTCCTTGGCGCTACTGGACCAACCCGGCAGCACCCCAGCTGCTCTGCCCCAGGAGTCCTGATTCAGCCGCTGCTGATCAGTTTCAGCAGTGGCTGAATCAGGACGCCTGGGGCAGAGCAGCTGGAGTGCTGCTGGGTTGGTCCAGTAGCGCCGAGGAGCGGCCGCGCTACTGGACCAACCCAGCAGCACCGGAGCTGCTCTGCCCCAGGCGTCCCCAAGTTAGCCGCTGCTGAAATTGACCAGCGGCTGACTACAGGAAGCCCGAGGCAGAGTTGCTCTGCCCCGGGCTTCCTGGAATCAGCTGCTGATCAGTTTCAGCAGCAGCTGACTTGGGGACACCTGGGGTTCTTAAGTTGAATCTGTATGTAAGTCAGAATTGGTGTCCAGATTCAGCTGCTGTTGAAACTGATCAGTTTCAGCAGCAGCTGAATCTGGATGCCAGTTCCGACTTACATACAGATTCAACTTAAGAACAAACCTACAGTCCCTATCTTGTACGTAACCCGGGGACTGCCTGTATACATACAATATGATGGGGACTAATTTAGCTATAACTACTCAAGACAGATCTTGGAGTCATTATGGATAGTTCTCTGAAAACATCTACTCAATGTGCAGCAGCAGTCAAAAAAGGAAACAGTGTTAGGAATCATTAAAAGGGGCAGAGAATAAGACAGAACATCTTATAGTCTCTATAAGAAACTATGGTACTCCCACATCTTGAATACTATGTACAAATGTGGTCACCTCATCTCCAAAATAAATATATTGGCATTGGAAAAGGTTCAGAAAAGGGCAACAAAAATGATTAAGGGTTTGGAACAGGTCCCATATGAAGAGAAATTAAAAAGGACTGGGACTTTTCATCTTAGAAAAAAAGGAGACTCGGGGGGGGGGGGGCGGGGAAGATATGAAAGAGGTCTATAAAATCATGACTGGTGTAGAAAAAGTGAATAAGAAAAAGTTATTTACTTATTCCCAAAACATCAGAACTAGGGGTCATCAAATGAAATTAATAGGTAGTGCTTTAAAACAAACAAAAGGAAGTTTTTCTTCCAAAGGCTGACTGTGCACTGTGTGAACTCCTTGCCAGAAGAGGTTGTCAAGACCAGGTCTTTCACAGGGTTCAAGGAAGAATTAGATACATTTGTGGAGGATAGGTCCATCAATATTTATTAGCCAGGACAGGCAGGAATGGTGTTTCCCTTAGCCTTTGTCAGAGGCTGGGAATGGGTGACAGGAGACTTGACGATTCCCTGGTCCGTTCACTCCTTTTGGGTCATCTGGCATAGTCCACTGTTGGACAGGACACTGGGCTAGATGGACCATTGGTCTGACTCAGTATGGCTGTTCTTATCTGTATTAGAGAACAATTGGTTTGCCAAATGAAAGAATTAATGTAATTCAGACAAAAGGTTTATGGATGCACACAGATATTTAAAAATGTGTTACCTTAGGTGATCTATCCCAGCAGAGACACAAGCATTACAACACCCATAAACTGAGTGAACAGCAACAGAGGGGTGAGAAATGACCACACAGGCCATAAGGCAATGTTGAAACTGGAAATAAAAAACAAATTTAATTTTTTTTAAGTAGTTCTAATGTCATATACTATCTTCTACACATATTTGGCATACTGCACCAGAAATAACAGTAAGGACTCAACATCCCAATCTCAAAATATAAAATTTGAATACAGAATTGTAAACAGTATGGATAAAAATAGATTTAGTTAATAAAATCAAAACAATTTTTGATCAATACTACATTTCTCATTAAAAACAAGAGTTACAATTTAATCTCATCACAAATATGCTACATGTATGCTTATAATCTCAAAAATGAATTAATGGTGCTAGCCTGTCCAGCCTAACACCTCTTGCTTTTTGAAAGTTCTGGGCCTTCATTTTGTTTCTCAGAAGACTAAAAAGTAACATGTGTGAATACAGACAAGCTAGATAGTATTATTTTCTATGTTTATGCTTGGCCAAGGTCCATCACCACACAGCAGAGGAGTTAGTTAAGACAGTTTTAAAAACAGAGACAATATATAGGAAAGAAAGGAGGCAGCATAAAGGAGCAGCGGAGTGGACTGAAAACAAAAAAGGGAAGGCATTCAGCATACACACAGTGCTTCCTGTAGTCCCCATTACTTGGGTCACAGAAAAAGAGGCATGGCCCCAGTAAGAAGGACCCTACCTTGGAATATTTTGAAACAATGTGCTCCCCGGGGTAAAAAAGGAAACTTCAAGTGTAAGCAGTAAAAGAGAATGATGCAGAGCCTCGCTGCACGAATAAAGCAACTTAAATAATTGATTTTGCAATGCATCATTCTTCAAGACTCTCTCTGCCTTTTAATACAAGTATAACTTGACAAGTAAATTTCCAGGCTGTTTGCTATGTTAGACATGGCTAGAAAAAAAAAAAGTTTGGCTTAGCTAATTCTTATGGCTTATTTAATTAGTTTAAAAGCTTCAGAGGAGTAGCTGAGTCTGTAACTAGAAAAAAAACAACTAAATAGTCTAGTAGCATCTTAAAGACTAACAAAACATGTAGATGGTATCATGAATTTTCATGGGTACAACCCACTTTCTCTGAAAAGTGGGTTGTACCCACGAAAGCTCATGATACCATCAGTTAAATTGTTAAGTAGGCTTAGAATCTATTACTTAAGTATACAATACAGAAAGCCACAGTAAGAGGAATTTAAAGTTGCCACTGAGTATCATTTTCTTATTTTATACTACATGCTCCTTATTTTGGGGCAGCATGGCCACAGATCATGAAAGAGCCATAAATGCCAATCCCTATTTTACTTGAGCATGACTCAGCTTTTCCAAGGGAACCCCATTTTACACTTGTTTTCTCAAAAAACAGAAGTGCGAGCAAGTCCAGTGGGACTTAATTTTGGAGTAAGTGCACTCTAAGCATGCTGTCTTTGCTTTCTTGGGTAACTTGATTTACATCAATGATTTTTTTTGTGATTACATGGCTACCCCCAGGAAGTTTGATTTAAATCAATCCACCCTGATTGTAATTAGGGTGGTCAATTAATCATGGTTAATAATATTAATTGCAATTTGTTCAACTGAAACAACAGAATGCCATTTACAGGTTGAACCTCCCTAGTCCAGCACTCTGGGGAGCAGACTTGTCCCAAACCAGGGGATTTACCAGCCCAGGAAAGGTCAATATTAGCCTCTCTAATGCCAACTCCTTTCAACCAGCGGCAGCAGAGTGAGGACATGGGAAGAAGCGGGTGGAGGGCAGTGCACATGTTCGGGGGAAAGGTAGAGGTGGTTGCATTCCCATGGGGTTCTACAGCTGCTCTGCTTTTTCCCTTCTTCAACCAAAAGTCCCCTCCAATCTCTACTCATCCCCCTTCCTCCCAGGACTTGAATACCTCCAGGAGCTCTTGATGGACAGGGGAAGAATTACAGAGAGTGGGGCCCTCAATTTTTCCACATGAAGGCTGGAGCACTCCGAGCGCCTGCAGTTACTGGACCAATATAGAGCTTCAACTTGTATTTAAATATTTTCAAATATACTGATTTCAATTGCAGAATACACAAAGTATGCAGTGTTCATTATTTTTATTACCATTTTTACAGTGCAAATATTTGTAATTTCAGTTCAATCTATCATGAAAGTTTTATTTTTGAATGCAGTTCATTTTGTACATAATTCTATATTTGTAGATGTATCTTGACAAACTTTTGTGGCTGAAAACAACTATGTCCAAATAAATCTGTTAGTCTTTAAGTGCCACAGGACTCCTTATTGCTTTTACAGAAACAGATCAACATGACTACCCCGAGACTTATCTACAATTGTAAGTTGCACTTTCAGGACAGAGAGATTGTACTAGTTAGTATTTTTCTGTTTACTTAATACAAGTAATTCTATTTATCATTTACAGTGCCAATATTTGCAATCAAAAGAAAGTAAGCACTGTACACTGTTGTAATCGAAATCAATATTTAAAATTTTAAGTTCAATACTTAACAGAAGTGATTAAAATTGCATTTAATCACAATTTTAATCAAATTTGAGTTAATCAATCAACAGCCCTAATTGTAATAAATTCTCCCCTTCCTGTACAATCAAATAATTTCGTTATGGCATGAAAAATAATGCTATAAAAGTGGCATCATGTTATTATACATCTGTGTCAAATCCTTGATAGAAACCTCCCAATATAAAGATAATTAATTATTGTCCTATTCAACAAATATTGAAGCCATGGAAAAAAAAGCATTTGCATAAAGAAATTTTAATTTAAGGCTTTTTGCTATCTGTGTTTATGAAGGAAATAAGATGAGCAATTTGATTTTTGGATAGTGGTCAGTGGGCAGGGCTGGCAGTTATAAAAAATGTTTACATCTTCTAGCTAAGCAGCCCTGATCATGAATTAACTGACAAGAGAACTCTAAGACAGTCTTGTACAAACTGAGCATAAAATTTTAACTGAAGCAGAAAGTTCAACAATTCTAAGCCAAGTATGACCATTTATTGACTTCCATCCCTGTGTTCTAAAGTTTTGCAGTAAATTTGTTATAAGATCACCTACTGGCACTGTCTGAAAACGTATTCAGTAGTGAACATTCAAAATGAGCTTCATCTTTTTTAAACTGAACTAGAAAGCAAAGAATACACATACTTAGTTTTTTGCAACTTTTTCGCTGCCTCCATACACTGAATAGTTAGCACTTTATAAAGCAAAGTGTCTGGCTGCAACATTTCAGTGCAAGCCAAGTTAAAACCCCATTGAAAATAAGCTTTCCAAAAAAAGCCACATAAAGAGTATAGAAAAATTTCAGCACATTTTAACAGCATTCTTGCAAGTATGAAAATAAAGCTTGCTCTATCTCTATTGGCCACTGGTTTGGCTATAAAGCAAATTGAGGTACTTGGGAAAATTTTTTCCCTCTTTTTTTTTTTTTTTTTTTTTTTAAAATACAGAGTACAGGCAGTCCCCGGGTTACATGGATCCGACTTACCCCGTTTGCAAGTAGAGATCCAATGTGAGGCAACCCCGCACTAGCTGCTTCCCCCCAGCAGATCAGGGAGACGCGAAGCTAGCACCCCCCTCAGCAGACCAGGGAGACGCGGAGCGGCTTTTCTCAGCAGACACCTCAGCTTGAGAATAAAGGACTGAGGGAAGTGAAGTGTGGGAGAATAAAACTGAGCTCTGGAGAAATGTTTGGCTAGAGTTTCCCCTACAATATGTACCAGTTCCGACTTACATACAAATTCAACTTAAGAACAAACCTACAGTCCCTATCTTGTACGTAACCCGGGGACTGCCTGTATTTAGTTCTCTTAGTTCTCTCCCCAACTACAGATGTAAGTGACTAGTCTCTTTGCACCCCCTCCTCTTCCCTGCTTGCAGCCTCTTGTAAGAGAGAGGCAGCGGGGGAGGGGAGCAGGATCCGGTGCTGGGGGGAGCCAACTTATAGCTGGTTTCCCCAAGCATTGTCTCGATTGGGAGAAACGGTAGGGGTGCAGAAGGAAACTGGCAGTGCTTCCGCTTTTGAAATATAGCAAGAGCAGGCCTTTTGCTACATTTCAAAAGCAGAAGTGTTGTGGGGCACCTGGGGCGAGCTGGGGACTCACATAGTGCCCTGCGCTCCTGGCAGCATTTTGCTTCTGAAATGAACAAGAGCCCTCCCGGGGCTTTTGTACATTTCAAAAGCAGGGAGCCTGGGGCCAGCAAGGGACTGCTTGAGTCCCCACTGGCCATGCTCCCCACAGCGCTTCTGCCTTTGAAATGTAACGAGAGCCAGAAGGGCTCTTCCTACACTTCAAAGGTGGAGGCGCCCTTATTGACTAATCGAATAGCAGATGCAAATTACATCAATTATTCAATCAGTTGATTAACCTAAATTTAACATCCTTAGTCCTATCTTGTCATATGCACTTCATCTTCTCAGCTTTATTTTTAACAAACATCTTTAAATTTAACAAAAATAGACAAGCCCTTCACTATTTTTCTAACATCTGGAAAAAATTAAAGACCCAGTATACTTAGAAGTGAACTTAATATACAATGTGAACAATTACTGATCTCAGTTCCAGTCTACAATCAAAGCTTTCCAACAGTTATGAATTCACTTTTTCAATACAAGTGAAATGCAACCAAAATAATGCAAGTATGTCTATTTTATACACACACACACACACACACACACACACACACACACACACACACACACACAAATAAATAAAATGCAAATATAATGTCAACAGTGGTTGATTTTTTTTACCTGGACCTGGCATGTGTTTACTCAACAATGCATTCTGTATTTTTTTTTTATATAAGAGATTTTGTTTTAAAAGTTTTAAGAAACAAGGCCAGGTCTACCACCTTTAATTTTTTTTTTTTTTTTTAAAGTAAACTACATACCATCCATAAAAGGTCATCTGATTTACAGGAGAGACTATCCATGGAACAAGATACTACTGAAAAGGAAGAAGTGTGGCAGAATCTGGCCAATGGTCTCCATGGTTGTTAAAAATTGAAATAAGGATTGTATGCTAAATAGAACTAATTCAGGATGTGAGTAATATTACTGGACAGAAGTAACCATTTTATCAGTGTCCACCAGCAGCGTTAAGTTTGAGAGCCTGTTGGCATTACCATTGGTAATCAGTTTACACACACACACACACACACACACACACACACACGTACACGTCTTTTGCATAGCTACAGAATTTAACTTACCAAACCGCTGCTGCAATAAAAGTGGCAGTTGTGATCGGTATCAATACTGGATACTGGGCATCATAATCCTCAATTCCACAGTACCACTCTAAATATATTATGCAGTAAAAAGCAATAGCTAAGCTTGCAACCAACAAACAACTGCCAAGAAAAAAGCACCAACTGCAAAGAAATAAAACATCAATTAGATACAACCACATTTCAGTTAGCATACTATTATCCACCACTAAAAAACAGTAGTTCCTTATTTCAGTGTTGTAGTAAAAGCTGATGTTACTAAGAGTACATTTCTGTCAAAACATGGTTTTGTTTCATATAGGCATATTATCTGTCAAAGAAATAACGTAAGTATATATTATGATACTTTTCTTACAAAAAGAAAACTTTCCCCATGATAATTCACAAAATTCAGTTACTTGCAATAAATCTCAATAATTGGGAGTGTAAATGACTTTGCTATGTAAACAAATTATTCCAGTATATTTATCAATCGAGCTTTGTCAGATTGATTCCAAAATAGTTAAGCTCATGCCAGGTGTACACACCAGAAAAGATTTAGCCATCTAGCTATATGGACCAATCCAACACATACCAGCAAAAAGTACTGCTTTTGCTGGTATAGCTAAGTTAAATTGCCAGAATGAAAAACTATACTGCCAGAAGCATTTTTATGCCAGTATAAAACAAAATACCACCATACCAAACCCCTCATTGATACTATTATCAATTTAGTTTAGACCTACTCACTTTCCCAAGTCAGATAATAACTACTATATTTGTATTTTATATGACTGTTTATTGTATAGGTGTTATAAAGTAAATTTCTGAGCTTTTCAATCGAACATTGTCAAACAGAAGCCTTCCTAAATTAAAGCTTAGTTTAAGTTTAGTTCTGCTGTACTAAAACACTTAGAAAAAAAATTGTTACACAGTATTACCTTTTCAATTGCTGAACTCTAGTAATTTCTCAGATCATTCTCAGACAAAGTTAAGTGTTCTACAGATTCCATCTCCAAAAAAATGACACACTGGTCCAGCAACATGCTCCTGGACCAGAGAGCGCAGGAGGGCTAGCTGGGGTCAGAAGCAGGAAGGGTGACAGCCTCGCGACAGCCCCTTACAAGCAAGGCTGGGGCCACACAACAACCCAGCCAGCTGGAGAGCCAGCAGTAGCTGGGTAAAGGCAGCCTGGCTAGGCTAGCATGAGGGCTGGGGGCAGGAGGGGCCACGGTACCTGCTGAGGTGGTACTAGCCGGCAGCAGGCAAGGGCATGGAGGCTGGTGGCAGGGGACCTCACCTGGTCTGGCAAGTTCTCTCCTTTAGGTCCTAATTGGTCCCAAAGGTACTGGACCAAGAAGGTTCAAGCTATAATAATCTTTTTCACATCTACAAACTCATTATAGGATTCTAATAGAGTCAAATAGTTTAATATACTAAAACTGTACCGAAACACTTTTCAAAATCCAGGGATAAGTGGATAATCAACGGTATAGGTCTTAGAAAGAAAGTTAAACTATGGACTAATATAGGTCATGATTTCTTATCTCTAGAAAAAAATAATTTAAATTATTTTCTGGTGAAATATGTCCAGATAGAGTTCAAATATGCTCAACTTAACAAATGAATCCCATTTAGATTACCACAGTAAAATGTACTAAGCCACACCACACAGCAAAGCAACTGTCTTCATTCAAGAGATCACTGGCTCTCAAATACCGTAGCAAAGCTCTTGTGCACAATAGACAAGGTGACGCATAGGACCTTATTTTACTCTCTCAAAATCACTGGGAACTGAGAACAGCTCAGCACAGAATTGGACTTTTGGCCACATCTGGGAACATATTTTCAAAAATGGTCATCATGCACCAACCCAACTGAAACAATGCAGAAATGTTAACTTTCTACTATATTTAGGAAAAAAGTTATTGACTGATCCTAAACAATTGTTAAATTTAAAGAAAAATACACACACACACACACACACACACACACACACACACACACACACACACACACACGAAAACAAGTTGCTCTTAAGTTCTGTTATCTTTTTATAGTACCATAATGGTACTTTGCTGCTCTACAAACTTCTGTCATATATATTTTAAATCGGTTAATATGAGGAAGTAATAATAAAAGTGAGGATTACCCAAAATCCCTCAGGGACTGCATTTCTTTAAAACTAATTTAATAAGAAACTAGGATCTTTATTTAAAGTATGTTTGCATGTGAGATATATTAGTAAAGAAGGTAAGCCAAAGCCACCCAATGATTATCTGGGTGCCTGAAACATAAAACTGTTTGTAGAATAACCTTTGGCACAAGATTATACCACCGTAAAAAGCTTTTTTTTTTTTTTTTTTTTTAAAACAAAAACAGACTGCCACCTTCTCCTTTCCATGACAGCAATGTTTATAAACCCAGAAAACATCAGCTATATTCAAAACTGATAACCTAGTAAGACAGACAGACAGGAAACTTTATTCACAAGTTAATTATGACCATCTGCTATATGTGCAATATATGGATTTTACAGATAAATATTATGTGGACTGGTTAAGAATTTTAGATTTCTTTCAGTATCTCAAAATTAATCAACAGGATTAGTTCACGACTTGTGTTAACCCAAGTTCAAACCAACTCAAGTCTTTAGAGTTCTGCACATATCCATTTTATAACTGTGGAAGCATTATCTGATGCTTCCGGATACCATGTTTGTGAATCAGATGCAAATACAATTTTATATTCACGCAGAGCTCTGCAAATCTTTATTCCAATTCAACAGTGCAGATGGTACTTCTATTGATAAGAGTGTAGTCTCAGACACCACTCCTTGCAAATATGTACTTTGATTTCAGTGGGTCTAGCCATAGTAGCAATGGATTATTCATAGTAGTAAAAATTTAAGCATATGCAAGTATTTACAAGACTGAGGGATTATAAAAGTTACTTTAAAACACCCAATCTTCAATTTGATCCATAGGTTTTGAGATAGTTTCAATTTAACCCTCCGCAATATACTAGACTGTAAAGTAATTCTATAGAACAAATATTTATTTTCATGGTTATTACCTTTTATTCTTTTAAGATATAGATTCCAATCAGGTTTTATGCCCACATTTTTATATTCCAATTCCCATTCCCTCACACTCAAGGATGCAGCAAACTATCCTTAATTAGAGGTGTTCACTTCTTTCAATCTCAATCCATTTTCCAAAAACAAGCAGAAGAGTTTCTACAGAGCCATAAGACAGACATGACGTGACGTGACCTGACCTTCCCAAAATATAGCCAACATACTACCCAATAAAGAACCAAAACACAGGTCAAGTTCTAAATTCTGTTACCATGCATTACAGCAAAATAGCGTACTATGATTACATTGCTGTGTCTTGCATTATTGTGCAAAAAGAACCTTTTAAGGTGTATGGAAACAATTTTTCATTAACCACAAAGGTGAAATCTACAGTAATTATGCAACATTTAAATAGACCATATTTTGCGTATGATGTTGAAGACATACACAGTTTTTTAATGAAGATCCCTTACCTATCTGTCTGAATGGTCTCTTTAACAGTTTTAAAAAATTCAACGTAGTATGTCACAGCAATTGATGACAAAATCCAGAATGCAGAGTGAACATTAAGTCTGGGAAGAGGCTTCTCTTTTTTCTCCTCATTTGTAGATTCTTCTGTAAATAAAGCCATGATTACTGTGTTATAAACACCACTAAATGGAGTATCATTTTATTAAAATAAAACAGTACACTTAATCTTTCCGGAAAAATACAATGAGAGCATATGCTCTCATTGTATGGGTTTTGTTTTTGTTTTTTTTCCAAATCAAAAGGCACCTTGCTTAGTTTGTTTTTCGAAAAGGTTCTACACATTTCTTGAAATAATTTTAAAAAAATTTATAGTGAATACATTTAATCTCCAAAGAAGAATGAATTATAAGAATTAACAGCTGTTTACATTGCTGAAAAGGTTATTTAACCACTTAAGAATTCTCTATTACAATGAAAAAATATATTTGTTTGATATGAAAAACACATATGGAAAGGTAAGACCAACATTCCTCATACTAATTTTTTTGCATCCATGTCATTAACTTGGATGTTTGAAAGCTGAATTTCCCCATAGATCATCCTCCTTCCCATGTCACAGGCCAAGTGTTCAATTTCAGGTGCTACCTTGAATATGCAGAGGATATTACCTGTACTTTTTAAAAGCTATTAGAGGGAAATCTAGACTTTCTTTAAACACAATTTTCATTGTAAAATCTGAGTGCTTTTCAAATTTTCTAACAGACAGAATCAGTGTGAGGGCAAAGGAGCATGCTATTTTGAAGGCAAAGGTTTATGTTCTTATGTGTAGTGCTGCAGACCTTCTCTTCACACAAAATAGATTTACTGTTAGAATAAAGTAAACTAAATTAAATTGATGGGAATACCAGTGGAAATACCTGCATATTTGAACGTGCCACATTTTATTTATAACTGCCTCTGTACCTTAGTACTAAATATTCAGTAACACCCTCGCCATACTAATATTTGTTATTTCACTTTGTATTTTTTATGATTTTCATGATCATTTGCATGGTACATTTTACCACTGTGGAACCTTCCTTTGTCTCAACCACCTTTGGTCAACAGTTCCCAAGCCTTTATGACCAGATTCTTGTATTCCTCAGATCCTTTCCAAGCAAGAGTGAGACCTTTTCCTACCCTCCCCTTGTTTTACTAGTCTCCTTCACACCACTCTCCCTCCTCCCATTACAAATGTTAAATGCTTCAGAATTAGTAAATTACAACCTGATATTTGACACACCTAAAATTTAAGGAGAACTTTAAGTACTGATAAGCTCCCATTAGCTGATGGGGAGAGGGAAGCAGAGAATATCCTGACAGACAGGTCATGAACTTTTCTGGGTAAAACCCACTTCATCCATTTTACCCACAAAAGCTTATGACCAAATATATGAATAAGGCACCAAAGGACTGCTCATTGTTTTTAAAGTTACAGACCAACACAGATAACCCGCTGAGACTAAAAGACTGGGACAACTATTGGAACTCACACAGAGAGATGTCCACATGAAAAAGTGTACTGCGAGGTACCCACAAAGAAGCCCCCTACCGTGGCTATAGTTATAGCAGGGTAAGGTATGCTGCAACCAACTAGCTTATGGGAAGAGTAATAACTACAGTGGCACGAGACACAATTTAGAATGGCCTCAGTGGCTCCAGCAGGAGGTTTACTGGTGTTAGTTATTTCAACCAAAAGCCTCTGACCCGCACGCTTACAGGCTGCTTACACTTTCAAGTGCAGAGCAGATAGACCTGAAGTTGCTGCCCCGGGGTAACGCTCCCGAAACCGGTGCAATCTCCCCGAGCCACCAGCAGCCGCAGCGCGACCGGCTCCCAGCCCCACACCCCAGCCCTGAGGCGCCTTCTCCTGTCCCAGCCTGTCTCCTCTGGCTCCGTCTGCGCGGCACGCCCGCTGCTGCAGGGGAGCCCGGCAGGCGTGAAGCAAGGGCCGTGATCGGTCGGCCCCAGCCTCTTCCCCCACGTACCGGATTCCAGACGGGAGCCTCCCTCTGCCCGAGGACACCGCTGCCCCGGCTCACCTGGCACTAGGGACCCGCCCTCTTCTCCCTTATCGCCCCCGCCCGCGGTCACGCACCGTCCCCGTCTTAAGGCGCGGGGGTGACCAAGCTCTAAAAAGCACCTACCCGCCGGTCCCCCGCCCCCAAGGGGAGGTTGTAGCAGCAGCGCCTGGGGCTCTACCTCCTCCCTCAAGTGGCGTCTCAACCGCAGCAACGGATCGCCACCTCCTACCCCCGCTGCCATCTTGGACTGGTCCGGAAGTGACGCCAACAGGAAGTAGCAACGAGGCGGCCGGGGGAGGAGCTATAAATGGAAGCGTGATGGTGGTTCTGAACAGTCGTCGCCATCGCCCTGAGGGGCTGGTGCTAGCGGGCGCGTCGGCGGTGCCAGTATTCCTGTCCGTTTTCGTGACTTATTTTCCTTGGCTTTTGAATTAAAGGTTAATTTGGGGTGCTTGTTTGTTGTAAGAGCCAAGAGCCGCGTGGGTGGGGCCCCATCCTTTTGGGAACTAAGGCTGTAAGCAGCTAGTCCAGTAGTTGACTTCCTGATGAATATATTCTTATGGGACAGTGGAGTGACTAGTCGTCTAAATGCAGCAAAGGGGGGAGCAGGAAGCGGCTTAAAAGCTTGTTTTCCCCAGCACTGTTGGGGAGGGAAGGATGGGCAGAGGCAAGGCTGGGGACCAACATGAGCAGGGAATCAGCTGTCCTAGCTAGTCTCTGCCTTTTAAATGTATTAAGAGTCAGCCAGTTGTTACTACATTTAAAAGGCAGAACCACAGCAGGGTTAGCTGGCAGGGTGGGACCTAACCCTGCTGTGGCTCTACTGTTCCCCCTCTTATCAACTAATCAAGCAGTTGATGGAAATTTCATTGACTAGTTGATTAGCTGATTGAACAAAATTTAATATGCCTAGAACTAACCCTGTTGCTGGCTTGGGAATGATGAAGCCTGTAGCTGTGGTCTCCACAGTGCCTTTGCCCACCTCGCTGCCGTGATGTGACAACAGCTACACCTATTTCAGCCTCCAAAAGGCCCCCGGGAGGGTGGCATAGCCTTGTATTTTGGCTCAGCTTGAGCCCATAGGAAGGACAGATAGTATGCACTGGTGCATTCAATGCAATACAAAACTCTTGGGAAGTATTTGTGAGTGTCACTAAGGAGTCATCTCTGGCAAAGGATGATTTAGCAGTGCTCAAGAGTGAATAATCTGTAGTCACCTCTGTTCAGTTGGATCATGGAATTGAGAGCTTTCTCCAACAAATTATTAACAGACTTGCTCAAAGTCTGTGGCTGCGTCTAAACTGGCAAGTTTTTCCGCAAAAGCAGCCACTTTTGCACAAAAACTTGCCAGCTGTCTACACTGGCCGCTTGATTTTGCGTAAAAGCACTGACGTTCTACTGTCTGAAATCAGTGCTTCTTGCGCAAATGCTTTGACATTCCCATTCGGGCAAAAGCCCTTTTCTGGAAATGTTTTTGCGCAAGAGGGCGAGCGTAGACAGCTAAAAACTGTTTTGCGCAAAAGAGTACTGATGGCGAAAATGGCGATCGGGGCTTTCTTGCGCAAAACTGCGTCTAGATTGGCACGGACGCTTTTCCGCAAAAAGTGCTTTTGCGGAAGAGCGTCCGTGCCAATCTAGGCGCTCTTTTCCACAAATGCTTTTAACGGAAAAACTTTTCCGTTAAAAGCATTTGCGGAAAATCATGCCAGTCTAGACGTAGCCTGTGTGTCCAGAGAGATCCTAGAGCCCTGCAGTCCATATAAGTTCAACTGCTATATACCTCAAGCACCATTTCTTTTAAACATTTGGGCTGTGTCTACACTCGCTGCTTCTTGCGCAAGAATCTGCAGAGCATCCACACTGCCCGCCTGCTGTTGCACAAGGAAATTTACAATACGGCGTGGTAAGAGAGGGCTCCTTGTGCAAGAGTTACGCTCTTTTTTATCAGGTGTAAGCCCTCTTGCGCAGGTGCTCTTGCACAAGAGGGCAGTGTGGATGCTCGGCAGGGATTTCTTGCGCAAGAAGCAGCGAGTGTAGACACAGCCCAAATGTTTAAAAGAAATGGTGCTTGAGGTATATAGCAGTTGAACTTATATGGACTGCAGGGCCCGAGGATCTCTCTGGACACACAGGCTACGTCTAGACTGGCATGATTTTCCGCAAATGCTTTTAACGGAAAAGTTTTTCCATTAAAAGCATTTGTGGAAAAGAGCGCCTAGATTGGCACAGACGCTCTTCCGCAAAAGCACTTTTTGCGGAAAAGCGTCCGTGCCAATCTAGACGCAGTTTTGCGCAAGAAAGCCCCGATCGCCATTTTCGCCATCAGTACTCTTTTGCGCAAAACAGTTTTTAGCTGTCTACACTGGCCCTCTTGCTGCTGCTATCAGTAAGAGGCAGCAAGGGCGGGGGGAAGAGAAAGGGGTGCTGAGGGAGCCGCTTAAAAGACAGTTCCTTCCAGATCCAGCTCCGTGGGGGGGGGGGAAGGGGTGCAGTGGTAGCGTTCCCCCTTTGAAATGTACAAGAGTCCCTGCTGGGGATCTTGTACATTTCAAAGCAGAAGTGCTGCTTGGAGCCAGCTGGGGACTTCCTGCTTGCCCCTGGCTCCATGCTGCATTCCAATCTTTGAAATGCACAAAGGCTCTTGGACATTTCAAGGGCAGAATGCTGCACAGCACGTCTGCCTTTGAAATGTAGCAACAGCCAGGTGGGCTCTTGCTGCATTTCAAAGCGGAAGTGCCCTTACTGACTAATCAAATAGTCAATGGAAATTCCATCGACTATTTGATTAGTTGATTAATTTTAACATCCCTAATCCAGGCCCATTCAAAATCTGACTCCTTGTAGTGGAGCCACCATCCCATTTCAGTCAGGATGTAGGAAATTTGGGTTCAGTGCCCTCCTCTTGTCTGATGGGGAGAGACACCCCTTTTTTATTCTTTCACTGACCTTTTAGGATAGTAGCTTAATCCTGGTGATGTGGTCCTCCCTTTCTTTTCTGTTCAAGCCATTATTCAGATGCTTAAAGTTAGGCATATATATATAAGTACCTTGCTGAATTAGGGTCTCAGTGCATATAACCTTACACAATATCCAACCTGTAAAATATGGATATTATCAGCTCTTAGACTTCCAATTATGTGCACAGAGAAGAGGAAGCTTTTTTTTTCCAGCACAGGACTATAAATTAAGTGTTTTGGGTCCTGCTGTGTTACATACCAGTTCAACCACAGACTTCCAAAAGGCAAATGACTTTGGCCTGATTTTGCAAACCTGAAGTGGAAAATGCTCATATAGGAGTTGCAAGGAGCCGAAGCAATATCATATCATATTGCTAATCTGATCAACCAGAAATAAACATCATAATTCAAATAATAAATGTAAAATTCTATGCTAAGAATATGCTTTGTAATCAATTCATGTTTTTTAAAGTACCACAATTTTTGAATGATTTCAAATAATGAATAAACGGGAGAAAATCTGAATCTTTAAAAAATATTCTGTAATTAAAACACACATTTAAGTTTCCTTTCTAATTAATAGTTTATCTTTCACCCAAGTCTAATAAAAATGCCTTTCCATTAAATTCAGATTATTTTCTTTTTGTGTTCTAGGTAATTTCTTACTAATAAAAGATTCTGCCTATATGAATTGCTTCAGGAAGAGAGATACTCTTTGTACGTTTACTAAGGAGAAACAGTTTTATGCATTCACCTACATCCATTGATGACTATGGCTCCAGTCTAGCAATTGAATTCACACAAGCAGATCTTTGTACTACACAGAACATGGGATATTACATTTCGATTAATCAGCTAATCGAGTAGTTGATGGAATTTCCATAGACTACTCGATTAGTCGATAAGGGGTGGTCGCTATCCCGCTGCGCCTCTCTCTTTGAAATGTGCATGAGCTGCCTGCATTGAATTTCAAAGGATGAGGTGCAGCAGGGAACCCATGGAGGAACAAAGCAGTCCCTGCTCACGTAGGGTCCCAACTGCTGTGCCTCTTCCTTTGAAATACATTCCCACGGAGATGGTGCTGGGAGGAGTCGGCTTTTAAGCTGGCTCCCCCAGCATCGGCTTCTGCTCTTCCCCCGTTGGTGCCTTTGATACAGAGGCAGCAAGTGGCAGGGAGAACACCTATTCAAGTAGTTACTCAACTACCCGATAAGCCTAGATCTAGCACAGGAGCTGACAACCTACAACACGCATGCCACAGGTGGCACGCAAGTGGATTTTCATTGGCTCGTGTGGCAGGAGCTGAGCTCTGCCCCTCCTCCCCCATGCAACCGGGAGCCTGTGCCAGTGTTCCCTTAACGTGTGCGCCTATCCTGCAATGCACAAAAAATCTACTATAAGGCCCGCCCACTTCCTCAGCAACATTCACTTTCTTTCTGCTCCTGGACAGTGAGTGTCATGGCTGCACCCACTGTCGGGGATGGGGAGGTGTCGGGGAGGGGGGGGACGGTTGGGTTGAGGACTAGGGGGTGTTGAAGCCACGGGTGGGCTGGTTAGGCGGGGGGGAAGGGGGTTTGAAGCCGTAGGCTGGTTGGGGATGGAGTTGTTGAACTTGTGGGTGGGAGGGTTGGGAAGCAGAAGGAGGGGGGGAGGAGGTGTTGAAGCTACAGATGGCCAGGTCCACATTGGAGACCAACTGCAGGTGGGGCTGAGGCTGCATTGTGGGGCAGCTGTCAATGGTGATTTGGGTCTAGAACACGTGGCAGCCAGACAGGTTGCTGCCATGGGGGGGTTGAACCTTGGGGGTTGGATATGTATTGCAGTGGTTCCCAACCTATGGTCTGCGTACCCTGATGGTCCACGATAGCACTGCAAGGGGTGCAAGGAAAGTTTTTTAAATGTTTGTGGGTCTGATCCTTACTTTTCTTTTACTTTTCCATTTCATTTCCTTTTCCTTTTTTTCCCAGGGAGGGGTCCAATAAATTTTAATAGATTGAAAAGGGGTCCATAAGCTCGAAAAGGTTGGGAACCATATGCTGAAAAAACTATTGCTCCTTGCATATGCACAGTACTGACTGGAATAAGTATTGCTCTTTTACAGTCTCCAGCTTTCCCCCACGTGCACTAGTCTTGTGTTATTCTGAGGCAACCAAAGCCGGAGGTAGGGAAAAAGAAAAGCCATCAAAATAGTATATTTAAAAAAAATACAGACATCTTTGCAGCAGGAAGAATTGGTTTTCAGCAACTAATGGTGGTTCCTAAGAAAACAAAGTTACATGTTTGCTCATTTCAGCCTTCTTGAACAGGTGAATATGGATTTGTTCAACATAAAGACCGTGCTGTTTGTACCATATGTTGTGAGTGTTTGCCGCACATCAAGTGTCCAATGACATTTTCGGACAAAGCCTAAGAAGCGCTTCAAGGATGAAGTGCACAGAGCTGTATCAATCAAAGGGGCCATAGCGAGATACGAAAAGCAAAGCAGTGTCTTCACTAATTTCTCTGTCATTAAAAATCAAGCCACAGAGAGAAGTTACAAAATAGCACATTGTGTTGCAAAACATGGAAAGCCATTTACAGATGGAAATTATATAAAAGAGGCTTTTCTTGGTTCGGATGTTTTGTTCAATGGCTTGCCCAATAAAGACACAATCGCGTAACTTACGTTGAAATAGCTTATTTTGGCTTTTGACACTGTCTACATGGCAGAAAGTCCGACAGAAAGCACTCTTCCTACGACTTCTCTTACTGCTCATAAAATGATGGTTACAGGAGTCCAGTTCGACATTATTTTGATATTGTCAGAATAACTGCTTGCAATGTACATCCAGACTGTGTTATAATATCAGTTATTCCTAATTAACACTGTTGCGTAGATGTACCCTTCTACAATACAATTCCTCTAGCAGGTCAATAGCACAGGGAGCTAGTATTTGCCCTTAAACTCCCTTCCAATAGTTTTCCCTGTCCCTCCTGTATCTATCACTGAAGGTGATAATTACTCTTAGGCTGTGTCTAGACTGGCCAGTTTTTCCGGAAAATCAGCCGCTTTTCTGGAAAAACTTGCCAGCTGTCTACACTGGCCGCTTGAATTTCTGCAAAAGCACTGACTTCCTACTGTAAATACTATTCTGCTCCTGTTCAGGGAAAAGTCCCTTTTTCGCAAAGCTTTTGCGCAAAAGAGCCAGTGTAGACAGCTCAGATTTGTTTTCCGCAAAAAAGCCCCGATCGCGAAAATGGCGATCGGGGCTTTTTTTTCAGAAAAGCGCGTCTAGATTGGCTTGGATGCTTTTCTGCAAAAAGTGCTTTTGCGGAAAAGCGTCCGTGCCAATCTAGACACTCTGTTCCGAAAATGCTTTTAACTGAAAACTTTTCCGTTAAAAGCCTTTCCGGAAAATCATGCCAATCTAGACGCACCCTTAAAGTACTAGGAGGCAAATACAGACGTACAAACAGAACAAGATTTATTAAACAAAGGATAGCACAACCAATAACAGGCTATGTCCAGACTCAAGGTTTTTTTTAAAAAAAGTAGCCTTTTTTCAAAAAAACTTCACCTGCGTCTAGACTACAGCCGCGTTCTTTCGAAATTAAATCGAAAGAACGTGGCTTTTCTTTCGACGGCGGAAAACCTCATTTCAGGAGGAAGAACGCCTTTTTCGATGGAGATCCGTCGAAAATAAGTGAGTGTGGACGCGGGGAGGCTTTTTTTCTCGAAAATAATGGCCTCCAGGAAGAAGCCCTGGTGGACAATCTGGGGCATGCCTTGCATATCTCTGGTTCCTGTCTGCAGCCATTTTTTAAAAGGACAGGCACCCTCACAGCCACTTGTGGCAGCAAAGCAGCCAGAGCACACGGCTACTTAGGTGCAGCATGTCCCAGCCCCAAGACCCTCCTGGCCCTTCTAGAGAGCCTTCTGGGGACCCAACCAGGGGCTCCAAATGTCAGGCACTGGCATGGTCTGGGCCAGAGCTCAAGACCCTTCTCGAGCTCTGGGCAGAGGAGGAGGCCTTACAAGCCCTACAAACCAGGCGGCGAAATGCAGACATTTTTGCCCGCATGGCAGAGGCCCTGGCCAAGAAAGGACACTACCCCCGCACCAAGGACCAGGTGCGCTCCAAAGTTAAGGAGCTGCACCAAGGTTATGTGAAGGCCAGGGAGGCGAGCTCCCATTCTGGGGCAGCCCCCCACTCCTGCCCCATTAATTCTGAGCTGGTCCACATCCTGGGTGGTGGTGAAGCACACACACCACTGCGTCTCGTCCAGTCAGGCTTGGGGGACCCTGTGGTGGACGCGCCAGAGCAGTCTGGAGACGGGGACATGGTGCCGGAGGAGGAGGACAGTGAGGAGACGGGGACCCTCACTCTGGAGCCAGTCACGCAGACCCCAGAGGCCTCCCAGGTGTCATCTGATGCCGGAGATGAAGCAGCAGGTGAGTGCAGATAGGTTGTGTAACACACAGGGGGGGAGGGAGGGCAGGAGGTGGGTGCACAGTGGGTGATGCACAAGGGAAACCTGTTATGCTCAGGCTGATGCCCAGGTCACACATGGTGTTACCTTCAGAATGTCTGATTCCCCTGTCTGAAGGAGAGGGCATGCCCTTTTGGACAGCTGTTGCACACATGACTGATTGTGATAGAAATTTAGCCATGTTAGTCTAATCTGAGGAAGTGGGTCTGGGCCACGAAAGCTCATCCCCTAATAAACCATCTTGTTAGTATTTTAAGTGCTACATAGTCCAGTTTTTTATGACTGATTGTGTCTTCCTCTTTCCTCCACAGCCGGACCAGCCGTGCAAGAGGGCTGCAGCACCCCATCCCCACCTCCATCTCCATCTCGGGGACATGGGAGCCGCAGACACAGGCATGTGTATGAGGACATCCTGAGGCAGCATGTGGCGGCCGTGCAGGACCTCAACACCATCCTGCGAGAGAGGGCGGAGGTAGAGGCTCGGTGGCATGATCGGCTGATGGAGGAGCTTGTCTAGCAGCGCACGTCCCTGTGTGCCACTCTCAGGGAGGTCTGCGGCTTGCCTGCACCTGTGCCTGGTCCTGCTCCTCCAGCACCCCATGACTCCGCCCCACCAAACCCCCCTTCCACAGCACCATCCCTTTCCCCCCTTGTACCTCCCTCTCCCCCAGCCCTCCCAGTTCCTGAGCCCCTCTCTCCCCCTGGCCCTCCTCTCCTCCAGGCCTCCCAGTCCCAAGAGCACCTACCCTCTGTTGTCCAGCCAACAGACAGTCGCCCCACCCGATCCTGTGGCCATGGTGGACCCCAAACACGAGGCCCAAGCAGGAGACTGACAGCAGGCAAGCACCATGCAACCTGATCCCCTTCCCCCCTCCAGGTTTCAAGTCCCCTTCCACTCTCCAGGTTTCAAGCACCCCCATCACGCCAGTTAAATAACAAGGATTGTGTTAAAGAAAATGTTTATTGTACATAGTTTGTCATGAAAGTATATTTTATACATCAAAAATCAAAAGCTTTTTTATGTTTGCAACGTTATACAATTTTTCACTGACTGACATTTATAACAATAAAACAGAACTTAATCTTTTGAGACAAACCCTGGTGTTTATTATTTCTACCAGCAGGGTCAGGAGATGGGTTGAGAAGGGAAGTTTTTATTGGGCCAGAGCCAATTCCCCAGGCAGAAGCCCCTCAGTAGAGTCAGTGGCCTCCAATTGAGAATCGCTCCTGTAGGGCCTCCCGTATGCAAACGGCAGACCGGTGAGCCTGACGGATGGCAGCTGTCCGGGGCTGGGCAAAGTGCCTCTCCTGACCATCAGCACCTGTACCCCACCCTGGTAGGAAGGCCTCCCTTTTCCTCTCCACCAGGTTATGGAGAATGCAACACGCGGCCACCACCTCAGGGATGTTGCGCTCCCCCATGTCTAGCCGTGTGAGCAAGCACCGGAATCTCCCTTTTAAACGTTCGAATGCACATTCCACCTGGTTGCGAGCCCGGTTAAGGTGAGCATTAAACTGCTCCTTGCTCGCATCCAGGTGGCCGGTATAGGGCTTCATCAGCCACGGCATCAGCCACTATGCACACCGGCATGTGCACATCCCCAACCGCAAAGTCGTGATGTGGGAAAAATGTTCCTGCCTCAAACCTCCGGTAGAGGTACGAGTTCCTGAAGATGTGGGCATCATGTGCCCACCCTGACCACCCAACACAAATGTCAGAAAACTGGCCACAATAGTCGACCAGGGCCTGGAGGACCATAGAAAAGTAGCCCTTTCTGTTAATGAACTGGGCTGCTCGATGGGGCGGTGCACGGATTGGAATGTGTGTCCCATCGAGTGCCCCTCCACAATTCGGGAAGCCAAGGGCAGCAAAGCCGGCCATGACGCTGTCCAGATCTGCTAGACAGACGAGCCTGTTGAGCAGCTCAGAATTGATGGCCCTCACCACCTGCAGAAAGAGACAGACAACAAAATTTTAGAAGGGGTGCCTTATCTCTTAGGAGGAGAACCCACCACCCACCTTCCCTCTCAAACACCCCGAGAACTCCCCCCCCCCAGCAGTTCAGGGTGAGTGGAGGAGCTCCCTCCCACTCCACTTTGCCCTTCCTGACAGTCTCCCTTCCCCCCACAAACTGTGACTGTCCCCAGACATTGACTTACCTCCATCAGGATGTATCCAACAGTAGACCTGCCCACTCCAAATTGGTGTCCCACGGAGCGGTAGCTGTCGGGGGTGGCCAGCTTCCAGAGGGCAATAGCAACCCTCTTTTCCAGGGGGATAGTGGGCCGCAGGTGGGTGTCTTGCCGTTGCAGAGCCGGGGCGAGCCAGGTACACAGCTCCTGGAAAGTGGTCTTTCACATCCGGAAGTTGCATAGCCACTCTTGGTCATCCCAGAGCTCTATAACGAGCCGGTCCCACCAGTCAGAGCTGGTGTCAAGCCTCCAAACACGCCTGTCCACAAAGAAGTTTGGAGGCAAGGGCAGTGGGGCTGCATGACGGACGATCCCTTCATACCTCTGGTCTGGGTCCAGATGGGGAAGCAGCCTAATGACTATGTCATGCAGATGCAGCAACACTTGCAGTATGATGGCATGGAGCCATCACCTGCCCAGGGGCAGCTCTGGCTCCATGCCAAAAAAACGGGTCTAAAACAGAAAAACCTCCAAACAAAAAACCTGCTGGGGTGTCCCAGGAAGCTGAGCACTCCAAACAAGCACTGCAATGCCTTGCTTACCTCCTAGAGGGACAGCAAAGGCAGCTGCAGGAGCAGAGCAACGGGTGTTCAGAGGCGTCCCTTTAACCATGTGTCTCTGCAAAGGGCAGGCAGCAGCACCCGGAAGGAAATGCTGCCCCCATAACCTGGCAGAAGCGGTTCCGGGTGGCTTTTCCTTTCGAAAGAGCGTCCAGCAGTCAGGACGCTCTTTTTCGAAAAAGCAGATCGATTTTCCGATCCACGTATTGTTGTCTAGACGCTCTTTTTCAAAAGAGGCTTTTTCAAAAGTATCTTTCGAAAAAGCCTCTTTCGAAAGAGGCTTGCAGTCTAGACGTAGCCACAGTGAACAATCAATAAGGCACCTGGCTGTTAACAAACAGCCCTGAAGCCAGGAACCCCAAACAATACAGGTAGTTGGTAAGATCAGAAAACTAATGCATCACTATATTGTTCTGCATTTTGTATACTTAAAGTCACCCTTTCCCTGAACTTTATCTCAACTTTCCTTCATGTATCTCTGCAATTATGTATTTGTAATCATTGTACTTGTTCACAATGAACTCCTCCTCCATGATGTTTTGGGCAGATTATTTCTCTTGGCTAAGGTCCAAAAATGTTCTGTATTTAGCAACTAGCTTGCTAATATTTTCAGTGCTAAATTCATGACTTATTTGCTGTGATGAAAGTGAGGGAAAGTCAAAAGCTGCCCATTCATTTAGTTCCTTTTCTGGAAAACTTTTATTCAGATGATCGCACAATAGCAATATGAAACTTAGAAGAGATTTACTGCTAAACTGTTTGTCTCTTGTGCTTGAATGCAATTAGATTTTTTTAACACCGTTGCTCCAAGAGACTGTTTCTCCAAGATACTGGCCACTCATTTTGCAGATCTGGGCCCTTGAACAGCTTCAGTTGTTAAAGAGCTCTTTGGTCAGTTATCATTCATATAAGACATCATTTAATGCAGTTAGTGATATAGTACAGTAAAACTCCATTAGTCTGGCATCCAATGCTCCGGGACTCCTGATGGTCCGGCACCATCAGGAACCCGGAAGTCCTGGGGCAGCCGGACAGGCTTCCCCCATTCAGCTGCTGCTGAAACTGACCAGCAGCTGAATCGGGGAAGCCGGGAGCAGAGCAGCTGGGGTGCTGCCGGGTTGGTCTGGTAGCGCTGCCCCTCGGGGCTGCGGGACCAACCCGGCAGCACTCCAGCTGCTCTGCCCCAGGCGTCCCCAAGAGCAGCTGGGGTGCTGCCAGGTTGGTCCCGCAGCCCCGAGGGGCAGCGCTACCAGACCAACCCGGCAGCACCCCAGCTGCTCTGCTCCCGGCTTCCCCAAGAGCAGCTGGGGTGCTGCTGGGTTGGTCCCGCAGCCCCGAGGAGCAGCGCTACGGGACCAACCCGGCAGCACCCCAGCTGCTCTATTGCAGGCATCCCCAATTCAGCTGCTGCTGAAACTGACCAGCAGCGGCTGAATCAGTGACTCCTGGGGCAGAGCCTGACTATCGTAAGGGGGGGCTATGAGAGGTCTGGGGTGGCATCCCCTCCCACCGCACTCCAGACCCCTCATAGCCCCCCCTTCTGATAGTCCGGCATATTTGATAATCCGGCACACCCTGGGTCCTAAAGGTGCCGGATTATCGGAAGTTTACTGTAATTAGTTTCAGAGAGCTTCTTCAGGCAGTACTTTGCTATTGGGTCGCTATTTTCTGAGCTTTGATGTTGAAAGTATCTAAGAAGGGTCTTGTAATTGTGCACTAAAGCACTTACAGCAGAAGTATAGCTAGTCACCTCACTTCATTTACAGGTTTAAATAATAAATTTTATTTTCTGTGATATTTGCCATCTCGAATTGTCCTGTTCAGATTAAAAGACCATTTATACAGTCTTCTGCAAATCTTCAAAGTGTGTTATTTTCTTCATGATGGTACTTTGTACCATCATCAACTAACCCAGATCTTCACAATGGGCCACACAGTGATGTTCTGTTAAATGTGGAATGAACTGCTTGAATTGTGTCAACCACATTGTTTTTCCCTAGAAAGACAGAAGCACTTTTTGAAGTGATCATCCTCATTTTCATCACATCCAGCTTATTCAGAGTGCAGAAATCTTTGATAGCAGCTGTTATAGCTTTCATATTATAAGCAGATAAGTTAATAATTCTACCAAACACTGTTTTATATACTGCAGGTGCTGCATCTCTGAACTTCAAGTATGTTACAAGCATCTTGTTAATAGAAATATCTGTGCTTTCATCAATAACAAGTGAATGCTAGGAAGAGAGGTGAAACTTCAGCATGAAATAGTTGATTGACTCAAAAACTCGAAAGCATAGTTTGTGCTATATAGATTTGCTGGTGCATGCAGGTGCTTTGCCTTGTGTTCATTAATATTTTGCATGGAGTTCATGAAGATTTCATTTGTACTCCAAGCAGAATATTTATCTATGAGAAGTTTTATTTCATTTAGTTTTGAACATTTTCTTTTCACCAATTCCAGTCTCTGCTGTTTTTTCATTAATGGTTTCTAATAGAATATTTCACAAGTCAAAGAATTTATGCATCTAATTTGTACACCAGATTGATGACTTTAAATAAATGCCTCTTCATATAATCCAACTTCTGTCTATCTTCCCATTTTTCGCCTGAAAAGAAGTTGCTGGATATTCTAGCTATAGCACAAATTTTGCAGATCAAGCCCACATCAGCACTGCACTGGATTATTTCCCTCAGTTGTATACAAACCTTGCCTCTAGATTGTTGCGATTATGTTTTAATTATTTCATCCAACCACTTTCTTTTGAACATGAGGCAGCATTTCTTCTTAGGATTTGCCCCTTTGTTGGTTGCTGCTGTTTGCCTTCATTTAAACACAGCTCTTCAAAGGATACACTTTTGATAATAAATAGACTATCCACAATAAATCATTAAATAATAAGTAATCATTTTTAAAATTCTACATTAAACCCTGACTTTTTACTGTAGGCAAGACTTTACCCACAGTGTTTATATGTTTGATGTGAGAGAAACAACTTGGAATTGTTTATAATTACACTGAACCACAACATTATTAGATTGAACTGAAAACCCGGTAAAGTTAGTACACATAAGTACTTTTATCAACAGAACACACCACATTACAAATATAAATTCTATCACTTTTACTGGGTGAAAATCAAGAGAGTAGCAACTGCATGTTACATTGCAATTACACCATGCCCACATGTCCTTGCCAGCATGAAGAGAGCTGTCAGCATTAGTCCAGTGAATATAGAGCAAAATTCAGTTTATTTTCTTTCTTTGTTCCTATCTCAAACATAATGAAGCCTTGATATTCTGACAAACATTTCTTGGACTGAATCTACCAAGATAACCACAAGTTGCTGTCACTGAGTTTGCACGTGACTGTCATAATCAAATTTGTGGCATTTGATGGATTTTTGTGCAGTTATTCCAGGGCACATCTTAGAGGGCACACTGTTTCTGGTCTTCTGGTCTTGACTAAGGTCTCAGCTTGAATCACTTACAAGGTACTGGGCAGCTGCACTCAGTCCTTAGATAACTCCCTATCTTTAGGCTGATTACATTTGTTCCATGATCAATTCCTGTCTTAATTTGAAAAAGGACACCAACATAGCAAAGAAGAAGGGTACCAACACAGAGGTCAAACAGCAACTATGGTAAAACAAAGGGCAATTTAGCAATTGGCCCTATGTTAATAGGTTATGATAATGAGTTATGAGAATGGGTGTATTTAAACCATGTTATTCAACTGTAATTATTTAGGCCTATTATATTTTTAAAATAGCCTGAAAGTGCCATTGACATCAGCAGGCTCAGGATTTCACCAATTGTGTACTTTGATTGTAATGTCTTCAAGGCAAGGACTATTCACATTATTTGCACAATGAATTTCAGCCCTTATTTATTTGTAACACAAATAAGGGCTGAACTTCAATGTGCAAATAAAGTAATACAAATAAATAAGAAGAATTGTGCTATTTTTATATATAATAGTTATTTGGCAAGACTTCAGAGGAATACTTTGCAAAGTGTACTTTCCCAGAATCATTTACAAAGCAGATATTACATCTCAGAAGCATGACTAGATAAATGATACAGTAATAGAGATACAAAAAGGAGAAAAGAAACCATTATTACAGAATGTGGTGATTCACTGTGGTCCAGATTCTGTAGATATTACTTAGGGCCTGTCGCTCTAAGATCTAAAACCCTACCTCCATATATTTTTCCAAATGTACTGTAGTCCCAACTTCAAAAGAATAAAAGTATAATGCATATTTCTGAGAAAATTATTTCTCTAAAACCGTCTAAATTCAGCCCTGTCTTTCATACTTACAGTGGATTTTGCAAACCTTGTGCAGTTGCAACTATTTAGAACAAAGGTCTAGACAGGACAGGAATCAAATATAAGGGCTTGGGAGTTAAGAGAACTCTGGGTATCCTGTAATATTGTGGAAGAGACCTATAATTGAATTTAATAACCAGGTTCTTAGTACTAGAACAGAAGATAAAAAGAAAAGTAAAAAAAAAACCTAATAAAACTGGACAATAGATTGCCTTTGTTTCAACTCTCAATAGATGAATTATCTGTCCTATAACTACTTTTGATAAATTCACATAAGCATGTTTCAATAAACACAGCTCACAAGGTTTCTAATAATCATACTGTATAGTTGCTTTCTGTTACGCAGACATATGGACAAGGTAAAAATTAAGTGCTCAAAATTTATCTATCTATCTAGTCCATCTAGTTTTGGTATTTATAAGATGTTTGTTACATTTTCATCTAATAGTATTTTCATGATATACTAGTTGAATGAATACAATTAATGAAGTAATCATAAGCCTTCCAAACCAGTGCTGTTCCTCCCCTGGAGTCTTTAGGTTCCTTCCCTCGGGTGTACCAGCCAAAGAGAAATAAAAAAACAAATTGAAAGAGACAGATAAATACCCAGAAACCATCTACTTCAAGACAGACCCAAGAAAACCAACAATAGAACACCACTTGTCATCACCTATAGCCCCCAACTTTAACCCGTCCAATGCATTATCAATAAACTACAACCTATACTGGAACAGGATACTGTACTCCGAGAGGCTCTGGGAGACAGACCCATAGTCTCCTATAGACAACCACCTAACCTCAGGATGATTCTTACCTACAACTATAGGACATACCACACTAATACCAACCCTGGAACTTTCCCTTGCAACAAACCCCGGTGCCAGCTTTGTCCACATATTTACTCTGCTGACACCATTATTGGACCTAACCATGCCAGTTACAAGATCAAGAACACATATTCCTGTTTATCCAGAAAGATAATTTATGCCATCATGTGGCTAAAGTGTCCATCTGCTATGTACATTGGACAAACTTCTCAGACACTTCGCCAAAGAATCAATGCACACAAAACAGACATAAGACTCTCTCACAGAGAGAAAGCTGTTGCTTGCCATTTCAGCCAGACTGACCATTCCTTCAATGACCTTAAAACATACATATTGCTTCAAAGAGATTTTAACTCCAGACTTCAAAGAGAAGCTTCAGAATTGTCATTCATGCTTAAATTTCATAGAATCATAGAATACTAGGACTGGAAGAGACCTTAAGAGGTCATCGAGTCCAGTCCCCAGCCCTCATGGCAGGACCAAATACTGTCTAGACCATCCCTGATAGACATTTATCTAACCTGCTCTTAAATATCTCCAGAGATGGGGATTCCACAACCTCCCTGGGCAATTTATTCCAGTGTTTGACTACCCTGGCAGTTAGGAACTTTTCCCTAATGTTCAACCTAAACCTCCTTTGCTGCAGTTTAAGCCCATTGCTTCTTGTTCTATCCTCAGAGGCCAAGATGAACAAGTTTTCTCCCTCCTCCTTATGACACCCTTTTAGATACCTGAAAACGGCTATCATGTCCCCCCTCAGTCTTCTCTTTTCTAAACCCAATTCTTTCAGCCTTCCTTCATAGGTCATGTTCTCTAGACCTTTAATCATTCTTGTTGCTCTTCTCTGGACCCTCTCCAATTTCTCCACATCTTTCTTGAAATGTGTGCCCAGAACTGGACACAATACTCCAAGGCTACGTCTACATTGGCAAAATATTGCGCCAAAGCGGCCACTTTTGCGCAAAATCTTGCCACCTGTCTATACTTGCCACCTGTCTACACTGACATTCTAATGTATAAAATCAGTGCTTCTTCGCAACTACTCTGACGCTCCCACTCAGGGATAAGCCCTCTTGCGCAACTGTTCTTGCGCAAGAGGCCAGTGTAGAAAGGCAACGTTAATTTCTTGCGCAAGAAAACCCGATGGCTAAAATGGCCATTGGAGCTTTCTTGCGCAAGAGAGCGTCTATACTGGGACGGATGCTTTTGCGCAAAAGCACATCTCTTGCGCAAAGGCACATGCAAGTGTAGACGCTCCCTTGCGCAAATTCTTTAACGCAAAAACTTCTGCGTTAAAAGTATTTGCGCAAAATCATACCAGTGTAGACGTAGCCCAACTGAGGCCTAACCATTTGACACTTTATGTATGGGTCTCTACAAAGATTCTAATTATCTCACTCATTACAAAGATAGCTTCCCCAATTATCACCCCTAATGTCATTACCTCACAGACACTAACCTTCCCCCCTCACCTCCACTCTGTTCTAAAATTTGATTTGTCAATTTAATATGTGTTCATTTTTTTTTTTATTGTATCACTTTGGTATATATGGTTATGCCAATTTTCTTCCACAAATTGATCTGAGGAAGTGGATCTAGCTCATGAAAGCCCATCACCTAATAAACCATCTTGTTAGTCTTTAAAGTGCTACATAGTTCTGTCTTTTGTTTCAGCTAGACCAGACTAACAGGGCTGTATCTCTATCACTATTCTACTTTCCTATTGTTTTTAAAGATTCCCCTTTTGCATGGAAAGTCACCTGGCCAGTCTGCCAAACACAGCTAAGACTTAAGGACAAAAGGCTATTTTCATATGATTGCCCAGACATTGAGGCCTCCGAACAGTGGAATCACCCTAGATGGCTTTAAATTTACACATTTAAAATTCATAAACCATTCTGTACCCCATATGTCTAATTTTACACACAAGAATGATACATACACCAAAATAAGATAAACAAATCCAATGGATTAAGAGATGAAGATTGATAGGTTACATGAGATAATTTGCCCAAAGCATCTTTGAATTATGTGTATTTGTGCCCATAAGTCCATTTCATAATGCATGGCGGGGGGAGGGGGACCCCGTCACAATAGACTCCATCTTTGCTACCCTTCTTCAGAGACTTTCATACCCTTTTTCCATTGGCAGGAAGCAGAGACTGATTCAAACGAGTTAGAATTAAAACGTTGATGCCACAGAGGCTACAGAAGGACAGCACATGCGTCGGAGGAGTCCTTCACTGGTCACCTGATCTATCTAACACCTGAATCTACTCACTGGTTCCAGGGACTTGCCTATTTCATCAGTTTCTGGTTCCAGATGAGATGGTCCTGAGTTCTACCTGTCTCCAGTACCCTAAAGCAAAAGGACAGAGAGTTATTTACCGTCAGCAGCTTTGTTCATAACCAATTGATTTGTTCGTCTCATAATGGGTCAGAGGAATCCTACAAGTACAGTTTTAGGGATTAACTTTGTATTTGCCAAGGATCATTTGGGCACTGGTCCTTAGGCTAATTTTGGGGCAAACACAAAGTTGTTTTTAAGTTTATCTGCTTTTCCAGTTCCTCCCTTATATTGTTAACACTCCCTCAATAAATCCCAGTTTTGTTTTCAAAGTACATCATTCTAGTTAGGCTTCTGTTCCTTACCTGGTGGGCTGTGGCAGGATTATTGGTTACTTATTCCCCAGATGATAGAGATACTTGTTTGCCAGTCCAAGAACCTTGCCCAGTTACCTAAGAACACATAATAGTTGGGCTGTGTCTACACTGGGCCACTTATTCTGGAAAAGCAGCCGCGTTTACGGAATAACTTGAAAGCTGTCTACACTGGCCGCTTGCTTTTCCGGAAAAGCACTGACGATCTACTGTAAAATCATCAGTGCTTTTCCAGAAAAACTATGCTGCTCCCGTTCGGGCAAAAGTCCTTTTCCGGAAAACTGTTCCGAAAAAGGGCCAGTTTAGACAGCACAGTAGTGTTTTCCGCAAAAAAGCCCCAATCGCGATAATGACGATCGGGGATTTTTTGCGGAAAAGCGCATCTACATTGGCACGGACACTTTTCCAGAAAAGCATCCTGCCAATTTAGACACGCTTTTTCCGGAAATACTTATAACGGAAAACTGTTCCGTTTTAAGCATTTCCGGAAAAGGGTGCCAATGTAGACACAGCCTTGTAGTGACCACATCAGAATTGGCAGAGGCGTAAGCTCTGGCAGTAACTGAGTATCTATCTGCCAGGCTGCTTGTTTTTTTTTTATTGTGTCCTTTCTGTACCTTATTATCTGCTTTGTGGTTGCAGATAGAACCTATGGTAGAGTTGGTGGTTGCAGTGAACAGCTTGCTGAGACAGATGCTTTGGTCTCCTCCAGCGCTGGTACAGAGTTGGAGTTATAGCCCATAGCACAGTAAGGCTATGTCTACACTGCAGAGCTATTTCGGTATACCAGAAGTATCCTAAAATAGCTATTCCGTGTCTTTTGAGTGTGCCTGTTATTTTGAAATAAAACGGGGCTCTCTATAACAAGGGTTAAAGGATGTTTCAGAATAGTGCTTTATTTTGAAATTACCTCAAAATAAGCTACACAATTTGCATAGTGCAAATTGTGTAGCTTATTTGGAGGTAAGGGTGCAGTGTAGATGCACCCTAATAGACACTGAGATCAGCTCAGTTCTGAGAAGGCCCAGTCAAAGGATGAGCAACTGCACAGCACCCGGGTACACAGCCCCAGTATGGGACCAGAGCCCCAAATAAATCTGTCTTACTCCATATAAAGTGTTATATGGAGCAAGCTCATAAACTGCTTGCCCCTTTATCAATGAAAGAGAGACTTGCATAGCTGTCTCCTGCCCCCAAAACAATTATTTACACCTGGTGTATTAACAATCCATCTTAGACTGAGGCAGGGACACTTGGCAAGGGGCCCAGTCCAGAGACATGGAGGGTGGCTGGCTCAGGGTTTGGTGATTTGAGCCAGCCTGGGATTTGAGGTTAGGGAGGGGGGTCTAGGGCCAGAAGCCTGCCTGGGGTATGGGGTAGTGATTGGGGGCCAGGGCCAAGGGTTAGGGGCCTTAGCCAGGGCCAGATGGATGAGGTCACGCAGCCTCCTCCATGCTGGTACTCCCTGGGTCCAGCCCAGGAGTCCTTACAGGCTCTCCTGTTGGTACTCAGTGAGGGGCAAAAGGAAAGTCCCCCACTGGCACCCCCTGGGCCCAGCCTGGGGGGGGGGGAGGGTCAGAATTGTAGGGGGGACTGTACAGGCCTTTGCCAGAGGAGTGGTGGGAAGAAATGGAAGAGTGTGCAGGTTGGGCATCAGTGACCATGCTGGGCATCCCAGCAGTGCAGGCTGGGGTGTGTGTGGCACCAGTGATCCTGTGGGGAGGTGAGCAGGGGTGTGCTGGCTGGCCCCAGTGATGCTCTTGTGGGGAAAGTCTCACAGCAGTGGGGTTAGGGTGAGGAAGGGTTCTATGCGGGGAGAACACTTAACAGTGGCAAGCAGGATGCCAGAACCCCATCCCAAACTGGCTACTTC
Organism: Pelodiscus sinensis; assembly: GCF_049634645.1. Taxonomy (NCBI): domain Eukaryota; kingdom Metazoa; phylum Chordata; order Testudines; family Trionychidae; genus Pelodiscus; species Pelodiscus sinensis. Next base: position 110,440,718 of record NC_134715.1, read on the forward strand.
CAGTGATCACTCTGCAGTATAGCTCTCCCCTGCTCTCACTGCCTCCATTGGTAAGTATAAGGATTGTGTCCCTCCTACCTCCCTTTCCATGTTATGGAAAACTATCAAATTCCAGGCACATCTCATTGTCCTGGCACAGTCAAACCCTGACTTTGCTTTAAGTTAGGCTAAGAGGAATCTGCATACCACATTTGGTGGTCCCAACTCTTACCCTTTAGGAGAAGTTCTTTAACAAATCAGCTCACAGACAGAAACCTCTTTTATGTATTTTATCTATCTAAAAATATAGATATAAATAATATTTGTCAACAATTCCAAAATTTAAGAGCTGACCTATATAAGGAATGAAAATTGAATAGTTTACTTAATGCCACTCTGAAGATCTAACACGTTGTTTGTTATGAAAGCAGATCATACTAGTCTTTGTCAGCTCAATAAAATCATTGTTTGTTTTAAATTAAATCATTAAATAATCCCGTTTTCTGAACTGCTTACAGCACTGTGCAATTATTCTAACATTAAATTCCTAATCATTCTTCAAAATATCATCACTGTTGATTTTCTTCATCATCCTTAAGACATTTCAACATTCTTAAGACAGCCTATGATAAATTAAAAGGCCCGTTTTAATTAAATAAGTGTATACATTCTTTCATCAAAGTAGCTTATTCACAAAATATTAATTTAATAAAAATGAAATTTCATATCCGTGGATATTTCTAAAGTTTGGATGGCATTACTGTATATGTGTGTTGTTTTTCATCATTACAACTTAATTAATTTTAGATTTTGGCACACTCCTGCCATATTTTGCAACATTTTTGTTTAGGTAAGTATTGAATTTCATCATAAATCTTATTTATTATTGACTGTGGACAGATTTTTGTAAAATGATGAAAAAATACCACTGTATTAAAATATTACTACTTGTTCCCAAGTTGTTCATGATTTTGGTGAACTTAAAACAAGCCTAAAAATTATATAGTGCTATGGTTTTGCAATACAGCCAACTACTCTGACAATGGGAAATCTAGGCATTGAAAAAAATGCAGGATCAATCCAAAAATATGTATTGCACAAATAAGAAATAACTATTGCTTTATGTGTTGAAAAAGCAGAACAGGTGAAACTCCCAACAATGTGGCTTTGAAGATTGTCAATTGGACAGGATATTTTCAACTTAAAGGACAAAAATAATTTCCATGATGACCTCTATCATATATTCTTTATACACTTAAAATTCCCACTTACTTCAATGGAAATTTTTTCAGTGCACAAGAAATGCATCATAGCCCCTGTAAAAGGAAAGCTCCAGTGAATATGATAAATGTTCAGGGAAAAAAAAAGGTTAGTACTAATCACAAGTGTTCATTAATAATGTGGTAACCCAGGTTTACTATTATTATTGCCCGTGCAGGTAGCTATTTATAGAAATGGTTAGAGAGACAAGGTGGGTGAGATGATATATTTTATTGGAGAGCTTCCATTGGTGAGCAAGACAAGCTTTGGACCCACACAGTGCTCTTCAAGTCCGAAAAAGGTACTTCCAGAGTCACAGCAAAATGCAAGATACAACAGATTGTTTTGCATAAGACTTTAGCACATATGGTTAGGGACTGTTAAATGTAGAGTGGCCTGTTAACACCTTTACAGTCACAGGAGAAAACGAGGGGGTTAATGGGTTACAAATTGTTAAACTATAAATCCAGTTCTCAGTTCAGTCCATAATTTTTGGTGTCTATCTGAAGCTTTGTCTACACTTGAAATTGATCAACAAAGCCTTTGTTGTTCATTGGTTCTTAAAACCTGCCCACCCCCAAATGACAAAAGTTTTACTGCAGCAAGTGCAAGTGTGAATGCAATGAAGCAAAAGTTGCACATAGGGCCTGGAAGTATTTTGTAGGCAAACGTGTGGATAAAGAGTTTTCACTGTTGCCTCTAGCTGGGGAATTGCTCAACCCCCTCTTTGCCCCAAGTCCCGCCCCCACTCCACCACTTCCTCCAAGTCCCACCCTGCCTTTTCCATCTCCTTTCTTAAGTGTGCCCTGTCTCTGCTCCTTCCCCACAATAATTTCACAGACTAAAGCAATGTTCTTGGATATGCTACATGCTCTATATTCAGTGGTTCCCAACTTTTTGGGGCTGCCAGCCACCCGGGGCGGGGCCACTCATACACCGCATGCCCAGTGCCAATGCCACCCATGCGCCACACTCCTGGGGCCGGCACCACTCCTGTGCCATGCACCCGGGGCTGGCGCCACTCCTGTGCTGTGCGCCCGGGAGCGGGGCTGCCCATACGCTACGCGCCCAGGGTCAGGAGAGCCCATGCGCTGCATGCTCGGGGCCAGCGCCACGCCTGTGCCGCGCATTCAGGAGCCGGCAGCGCCTATGCGCTGCACATCTAGGGCTAGCGCTGCTCCTGTGCAGCGCGCCCAGGAGTGGGGATGCCTATACGCCGCTTCCGGGACTGGCACAGCCCATGCTCCACGTGCCCAGGGCTGGCGCTGCCCCTGTGCCACGTGCCCGGGGGCGGGGCCAGCCCCGATCACTCGGCGGGCGCACAGAAATGCCTGGCGGGTGCCATGGCGCCCGTGGACACTGCGTTGGGGACCACTGCAAATTTGCACTCACAGCTTTTGGAGCAGAGAATGCAAAAAAGAGATGCCCAGTTCCTTCCCTGGGCTGCAGCTGGGGTGGTACAGCTGGATATCCTGATTTACAGAGGGCAAATTAAAAACACAATCTAACCCACATAGCTTAGGAAGATGCTATTTAATCATTCTAAATCTTAATTGGCTTTGTCTAGCCTGGTTTTGTTTTATAATTAATGTAAAGGCATTATTTAAATATAAAACATCATCAAAGAGTTGAAAGTACTTGGAGTTGGCAGCTCAATGCAAATCTGCTGAAGTATAACTAGAGTTTAAAACCTGATCTAACTTGAACATTATACATATACAAACTGTTGAACTCAAGTTAGAATTCTCCTGTGTGTATTAAATTACAGTGCAACCCTGAGCTGACCCTTTTGAGGAAAACAATACATATAATAGTGTATTTGAAACAAAGAATGTGCTATAAGCATGCATGCATTTGAACTGCATGATGGGAGAAGATGGGAAGAGAGGTAATGTAAAGGCAATTAAAAGGTGAACAGGGCATCTTTGAAAGTCTAAAACAGAACATTTTAAAGAAAGGCATTGTATAAAAATGTGATCTGATCTACCCAATTGCTACATTCTCTGCTCCAAAAGCTGTTAGTGCAAATTATGGAGCATGTAGTTTATCCAACAACATTTGCTTTAGTCTGTCTGAGATTCTTGACTCTTTCCTTACTGAAAAGCTTCAGAGGGGTAGCTACTCTTTAAAATGCTACCATATTATTTGTTGTTGTTTAAGTTTATTCTTGATGAAAGATAGTTTCAATATGTTGCATTGCTCTGCAGAAGAATCCCTGGCTAGCTAGGAGGCTTGATTTTTGCCCTTAACTTTGCCATCACCAATAGTAAGAATATAATGATCTCACTAAATCCGCACACTATTTCTTTCCTAAATATTTTTTGTAATTTTTCTCTTTAGAGTTTCAACAAACCATTCTCTCCCCCACAGGATTGCAACAACACTGATGTTTTCCTCTATGGGATTGTTACTCCAGAGCAGAGGAGGGGGAACCTTTTTTGGGTCAGTGACCACTGACCCACAGAAAAAGCATTCGGGCCCGTACAAAAAGTGAGACTCAGACAAAACAAAACAAAACCACCTCACTGACATGGCCCTTACACTCCAGAGCTAGTACATTTTGTGGGAGGGGGAAAAAAGCCTCCAGACAGTGCTTTACTGTGCAAGCCAGGAGATGGGGAGCAGCAGGCAGCACGTCAAGCTACTTCCTCCCACGCCAGGCAGAGTCTCTGGACTGGATCCAGCTCTAGCTTGCCTGACTCAAGCCTGCGAGACTCAGGCTCCTCCCCACACAGCAAAGAGCTGATGCTGGCACTCCAGTCCCATGGGGGTCGAGGGGCACTGTGGAGGGCATGGAGCTGGAGTGCCAGCATGGGCTCCCCAATGTTGGGGGGGCGGGCAACCTTGAGCATTGGATCTGCCCCCTAGGCCTTAGATTCCCACCCCCACTCCCACCTTCATATACACTGAAGTACATCTGAGGGCAACTTTCAGTGTAATATTTTACAGTTTTTTGGGGTTGTTGGTTTTTTTTTTTGCTTGTGTGTGTTTATTTTGTGTGTGAAAGAGAGGGAGGGAGATGAGGTTTTATGCAGCTTTGCATCTACTCTTGACAACAAGCATGTAAGTAGTTTTAAATAAATTAATAATTATTAAATTTATATATGCCCTTCATCCTGAGGCACTTTAATATAAACAATATCATCACTGCAACCACCACTGAAATATAGAGATCTTTTTATCCTTTAGGGCACATCTACACAGCAGGGCTAAAGCCAAAATAAGCTACGCAACATGAGCTACGTCAATTGTTTTCCTATTGCATGATCCTCATCCCTCCACTCTTCTGTATATCCCTCTCAGGCTATGTCTACACTACAGAGTTTTTTGGAAAAACAACCGTTTTTCCAAAAAATGTCAATTATGTCCACACTGCAATTGCGTTCTATCGAAAATAATTCAAAAGAACAGAGGGGTTTCTCCGACAGCAGTAATCCTCTTTCTACAAGGAAAAACACCTTTTCTGAAAGAGCTCTTTTGGGAAAAGGCATGTGTGAATGGAGAAAAGAGGTTTTCTTTTGAAAGAAGAGGCCTCCAAGAAATAACACAGGTGCCCCGGTGGCCACTCTGTCCAAAGTAATCACAACTCTATAGTTCCTGTCTCCTGGCCCCCCTTAAAGCTTCAGACACCCTGGACAAGCCTTGCGGCAGGAAGCTGGCCCTGGAGCAGCACTCTGACCATGCGGCTCTCCCTGCCACGGGACTGCTCACCCATGGTGCAGCATGTTGCTTTATCCCTCTGAGAAAGATCCCACGTGCTTCTTTTAAACATAACAAAAGGGCAAACAAGATCTTCCACAATTTATTGGGAATGAAATAAAAAGAAATCAGCGTATTGAAGCAAAACCATGGAGTATGTCCCTGGAAACTTTAATGAATGTAGCACTAGCATAGATACAGAAGTCGAGTGTTATACTACATGGTTACCCTTACTTGAGCTAGGATAACTGGAGAGACGTACCTCAAGTGTAATCAACTTCAGTTAACTTTGCAGTGAAAGATGCATCCTAAGTCTCCAAGGGCTGGTGGGATATGTGGAGAAAAATTTGTCCATGCAATATGGTAAGAATAAATAGGTTATGAATACTTTGTGTTGCATCTGAACTGAATTGCTTTGTTTTCTGATGCTCCATGAATTCCTCAAGAGTGTGAATGAAAAATGGCTGTACAATTAAGAGATTTTCTTAGGTCCAGTGTATCATCCTTATATGAGATTTTCTCTCCTCTGCCTTGTTACTCCTTATAATGGGGCTACTCAACATACAGTTTGCAGTCCGTGGTGAGGTTTGGGTTTACGTAGGGCTGAACACGCAGCTTGTGGGTGGCATTCTTTGAACATGGCCTCCACTGGGAACACGCTCTATAATGGCAAGGCGGAGTGAGCATTGAAAGACGCAAGCGGACGGACTGGCTGGAACAGACAGGTACTGGGTGTCCGCATTTCTAGCCCCTAAGGAGGAGCTGAGAGTGCTGGGACATTGTGGGAAGTGCTTTGTATTCATGCCTGTCAGTGTGAAAGAAGCTATTTGAATATATTTTCATATATATTTGCATGTATATGCAACCACACTTAAGTTGCAGCCCAGCATGTGCTGTGAGTATCATTGTGGCCCCCGGGGCTTCCGAAGTTGAGTAGCCCTGCCTTATAACATTCATTCTCTTAACGTTTGAAAGGCAAAACTACTTAAACAGACTTTTTGAAGAATACTGTGTACTGTAATTGGTTTTGCATGTGGGATGTTTTTTAAAGAGCAGCTTTGCTGAGTAGTAGAGCTCGGGGGAAATTGTAAAATCGGTGAAAAATACTGTTGAATATAGAAAGGATTCCCCCCCAAAGTAATCATTGACATATTTGTTCAAAATAACATTTAAATCATTGCTGTAGTGTGAGAGAAGTAGGTATAATAGTACCGTCACAGAAAAATACAACGTATTTTATAGTAATGGTCTAAATAAGGGATGTAAAATCCTGTTTAACTAGTTAAAATTAAGGTTAACCAATTACACAGGAGGGATTGTTCCAGCCTATTGGGCTGGAGCATTCTCTTTGGTCCTATGGCTGGACTGGAGTGGCCCCCGTGCTGCAGGCAGGAGCTGCTCCAGCCCAGCTGCTTCCAACCCTGCAATGCTTCCAACCTTGCCAGCTCCCAGCTTGTGTGGGCTAGGAGCCAGCAGCCTCTTACAACGTTGATAGGGGAGAAGGCTGCTGGCTAGATCCATAACCCTCCCCCTGCTGCCACTTCTGTGCCACACAATGCTGCTGACTCCCAGCCTACAAGCCCACATGGGTTGGGAGCCGGCAGCCCTCCCCCACTCCATCAATGACGCTCTTCCCCACACACATGAGGTGGCAGGCAGGGGACTGCTCCTGGGTAATAGTTAACCATTACCGAGTAAGCATCACCCACTAAGAATGTGCTTACCAGGTAAGGTCCCTAGAAAAACTGTTTGCAGCAGTTACATAGGCTATGTCTACACTGCCTCCTCTTGTGCAAAAAAATATGCAAATGAGGTGAAGCATGGAATATGGTTGTGCCTCATTTGCAATAATTAATGAGGCTCCGTTTTTGCGCAAGAGGCTTTTGTGCAAAAAGGAGCCATCTAGATGGTTCCTTTTTGTGCAAAACCCCCCTCTTGCGCAAGAGCCATTCTTCCTGAAAAAAAGAGGAGGAATGGCTTTTGTGCAAGTCTCTTGAGCAAAAACGGAGCCTCATTAATTATGCAAATGAGGCACAACGATATTCCACACTTTGCCTCATTTGCATATTTTTTGCACAAGAGGAGGCAGTATAGCCATAGCCTTAGAGTATTGTAGGGGGATTTGGGTTGCTTGCTTTGTTTTTTTAAAGCCTGCCAAATTTGTCAGCAAAGCAACACTTCAGAGTCTGTACTACATCAGGCAGCAAAATAAAAGACCCAAACCTAGAAGTTCCACCCTAAATTTGATAAGACTGTACTTTGGAAAACAATTGACTACATCTTGGGGCTAAGATGGACAACTGTGTTTTTGTAATTAGGTTGCAACACCTACATCTGTTCTGGTTACAACAAACACAGCTGTGGACAGCAAGCAGTTTTTCTCACAATACACTCTCGTGTCAATTGTGTTTATATTCCACACCTACTATTTTGCTAAATCACATTATGCGCTGTGAAAATCTGAGCAGTTATCCTATACTGTTTCAGAGAATATGCATACAGAGCCATACCAAAAATAGTGAGGCAATGAGCTCAGAAATATCCTACTGCTAAGAGTTGGGAAGCAGAATGATCAACCAACTTAGTTACACAAACCTGGGTCAGGGTGCAGCCTGCACTCCTATGCTATGAAATGATCAGAAGAAAATGACCATGTGGCAAAACAGGCAACTGGCAAAAGTGAAATACTTAAATGTCACAGTTACTAACTGGAGAGACAAAGTGAGTGAGGTAATATCCTTCATTGGAATAACTTCTGTTAGTGAGGCAGACAAGCTTTTGAGCTTACACTGAGCTCTTCTTCAGGTCTGGGAAACACACTCAAGGTGTCCAATAAAAGATATTACCTCACCCATCTTGTGTCTTTAATATCCTGGGACCAACACAGCTACACAAAACTGCATACAGTTTAATTGTGAGTTAATCCTGCTGTGTCAATGTAAGCCCTTTTGCTGACTGGTTACAAACTTGGTTAAGCAATATAATGCAGATAGAACAGAAACTGAAATTTACTTCACACTGAGATGAATGAGTTTGATGCAGGACTAAAATTCACACATTTACTGTTTCTGTTTGGCTGGGGACATTTTTCTTTGGACCAGGATAACAAGAAAACAAGCTCTAGAACAATCACCTCAACATTGAAAACAATTTTTTCCCTATCATCACAAAGTGCATCAATCACTGCTTTGACATCCTGTTTGGTCACCCTTTTTATAGGCTACTGACCTTATGAACAAAAGCAGTCAAGGACACAGGAAAGAGAAAGGAATGGATAGTGTGCTAAACATAAAAAATTACAGAGATCAAGGGAGAAAGAGGAGGGAGCTGACCAGTTCCTTGGCAACTGAGCTGAATTCAATGGTATTTTAGCTGGATTCCTATATATGAATTAAGAACAAAGGAATCAGGGTCATCAAGTCCAGTCCCCTGCTGACATAGGCAATCTCATCATATAGTTCTGTTCATAAACATATTTACATAGACACACAATTATCCAGACATTCTCTTTTTGGTTATTTTCTGTCCATTGTATTATTTTTTATTTGCACAGTACCGTATTTTCCGGCGTATAGGGCGACTAAGACGACCCCCTATCTTTTTAATTAAAAGATAGGGTTTCATCTTATACCCCAGCGCCCCTCCGCCTCCTTTGCTCCCGGTGTCCCTGGTCTGCTGGAGATGGTCCCCAGCAGACCAGAGGCACCGGGAGCAAAGCCGCCAGGAGCGCCTGGGCTGCCCCCTCCCCCCCCGCCGGAGCCCCTCCGCGGCTTTGAAAGCCTCGGGGGAAGCCGGCGGCGGGGCATCCCAGGCGCGCCTGGGATGCCCCGCCGCCGGCTTCCCCCGAGGCTTTCAAAGCCGCGGAGGGGCTCCGGCGGGGGGGCAGCCCATGCGCGCCTGGGATGCCCCGCCGCCGGCTTCCCCCGAGGCTTTCAAAGCCGCGGAGGGGCTCCGGCGGGGGGGCAGCCCATGCGCGCCTGGGATGCCCCCCCGCCGGCTTCCCCCGAGGCTTTCAAAGCCGCGGAGGGGCTCCGGCGGGGGCGCAGCCCAGGCGCGCCTGGGATGCCCCCCCGCTGGCTTCCCCCGAGGCTTTCAAAGCCGCGGAGGGGCTCCAGCGGGGGGGGCAGCCCATGCGCGCCTGGGATGCCCCCCCGCCGGCTTCCCCCGAGGCTTTCAAAGCCGCGGAGGGGCTCCGGCGGGGGGGCAGCCCAGGCGCGCCTGGGATGCCCCGCCGCCGGCTTCCCCCGAGGCTTTCAAAGCCGTGGAGGGGCTCCGGCGGCGGGGCATCCGGTGTACAAGACGACCCCCGATTTTTGGGGGATGTTTTTTAACATCAGAGGTCGTCTTGTACGCCGGAATATACGGTAGTATTGCCAACTGTATCCCTTCAAAAATCAGACATAAATCTCAACTTCAATTTAACAATCATGAGATTAGATTTGATTTCAAACATTTCTTCTTTGTCTGTTTTCTGATATTTTTTTAAACACTCAGGGAACAATTGCCCCTATTTGTGTGCGCCCATTTCAGGAAACCACTCAAAACGTACCAAAAAAAAAAGTAGAAAAGAGTCACAAAGTTAAATGTGGGCTGATTAGACACCATGATTACAATGCTAATGAAAAGTACACTGTGAAGGCACTTTTTGTCCATGTGCAGTTTCTATAGATATTACTTTCTGGTCATGGTAAACAGCACTTAGGTTTATTTTGTAAATGAATAATGAACACTAGAAAATACCACAAGTCTATCACCAATTCCAGAGGAAATTTACCCCACTGCAAACTTCCAAAATCTGTTGCCTCTCAACTGGTCAACAATGTAAACAAAGTGAAGCAAGAAACTTTGAACTGGGAACTGCAATAGCAAGAGAATAGCATGTGTGTACTTTATGGTGTAAGACAAGTAAACTGAAAGAACAGCATTTTTAATTAGATAAAATGAAAAGAAGGAGTGTCTCCGAAAATCAATAAAAGCCTAAAGTCCAATGGAGTGCCTGTGAAAATGTTTATAAGCCTTTGCATTAGCAAGTGATTTAGGAGTCTGAGGAAAGATAATTTTGAAGTAGTGTATTGGCTGCAGAGCATTTACTTTTTCTGCCAAGAAAGAGGAATTAATAGGAACATTTTCTCCCACCAAAAACCAACCCATTAATCCACTTATATCAGGTTTGGGCAGAGCCATCCAGTCCATAAGACAATTTGAGGCAGCCACCCCAGGAGCCCCCACCGGCCACTTCAATTGTCTTGTGGATGGGGCCCAGTGTAGCATGGGATATTAGCTGGGGGCCTAGTGCAGGGTGGCAGCAGCAGCTGTCCTCCCCTCCACTCACTATGGTGGTGGAAGCAGGAGAGACACAGCAGCCTGCTCCACTCCATCCCACACTGCCACCCTCTCCCAGCCTGCTATACTCAATTTTACCGTGTCAGTGCAAAGCAGAGCGATGCAGCCCAGCCCTGGCCGTAAGGTCAGGTGAAATGGAGGGCAGCAGAGAGGAGCAGACTGCCTGGTCACTTCGGCTCCCATCGCCGTGGTAAGTGTGGAAGAAAGGGGCTGACCCCTGCTGCTACCCCACACTAGGCACCCTAGTTAACACCCTGGTTGCTTGCGGGAGGGGGTTTTAAGCAAGAGGGCAGAGTAAGGGCTTAATAAAAAAAGGTGGGATATGCTGATGTCAAAGAGAAGGGGGAAGTTAGAAATTTGAAGCTGTAGGAAGGGCCAGATACCGGCATATAGATTTGGTTTGGGTTTTGGATTTTTTATTTTCCAGAAATAATGAAGGCCAAAAGCAGAAGAGCTGATAGGGAAAAATTGTCCAGTAGATTGTTCTTCCAACAGCATAGTTTAGGAACCTCTGTTTCCGTCACACTCTCAGTTATGATGTTCTCTTTTCCATTTAAAAATATGTAGAGAGGAAAAAACGGTTACTTACCTCTGTAACTGTTGTTCTTCGAGATGTGTTGCTCATGTCCATTCCATGTATGGGGGAATACATCACGTGCATGCGTCATTGGAAGTTTTTCTCTTAGCAGTACCCATTGGGCCAGCAGGGGAGCCCCTAGAGTGGCGCTGCTATATTGACTAATACGTACCCCTGCTGGCCCTCCACCCTCTTGGTTCCTCCATATTGGACTACTCTGAATAGGGGGAGGAGGGCGGGATTTGGAATGGACATGAGCAACACATCTCGAAGAACAGTTACAAAGGTATGTGTGAGGCAGTGTGGTCACAGATGACCCCTTGGGGGGTACCTCTCGGGGTGCCGACACGGCCACTGACACTCGCTTTCCTGTTCTCTGGGGCTCCACCCAACCCGGTCCTGCTGGGCCAGCTCTGCTGGTCTCCCCCAGCCAAGGCCCTGAGCTGAGGTCCCTGCCCCCACCAAGAAGCAGTACAGACACTGAACCACTTCAGGTCCAAGGGAGTGCAGTTTAGAGCCCAACCTCCTGAGGTAGCACCAGATGGGATCAAACCCCAAAGAATTAGGTAAGCCACCTTTAACAATAAAAGGGGGAATGTGCACACTGGTTGCCCCCTTCTCCAAGGTAATAATTATTTACACTGGGTTTGATAGAAAATAAAAATGATTTTAAGTGGAAGCAGTAGGATTTAAGTAGTAAAAAGTGAGAATAGGCAGAGCAAAGTAAGTTACAAATCAAAAGAGACAAAAACTCTTGGCTAATTCTACACTGAAACCTCAGTACAAACTCTTCAAAAACTCACCCTAAAACCTCTTTTCCAGCTGCCAGTTTAAACCAGGGCTCTCTTTACCACCGTAGGGTCCTCGGCTCCTTCCTTCAGGTGCAGCCCAGCCAAAGACCAAGGCCTCTCCTCTCCTATTCCTTTTGTTAAAGAATTGAGGACACTTCCTACCAACCACTGCTAGGACTTAAGAACAAAAGGGATAGTTTAACAGTTGCTCATCAAGACTTTGAAGGTTACATCCTCCATGTCTCTCATTCATACATTGAAACCCACAAAGTATTCCCCACTCCATGGCTACGTCTACACTGGCCCCTTTTCCGAAAGGGGCATGCTAATTTTCAACTTCAGAATAGGGAAATCCACGGGGGATTTAAATAAAGATGTCCGCCGCTTTTTTCCGGCTTGGGGAAAAGCCGGAAAAAAGCGTCTAGACTGGTCCGATCCTCCGGAATAAAGCCCTTAACCACTTCCTTATTTATTGCAAGCTTTAAGCAGTTAATACAGTTGTTTAAGTTTTACAAACCTTAAAAATAATTACTATACAATTTAAACCTTAAATGCTATACATTCTAAAGCAATTAACACAGGCAGTCCCCGGGTTACGTACAAGATAGGGACTATAGGTTTGTTCTTAAGTTGAATTTGTATGTAAGTCAGAACTGGCTCCAGATTCAGCTGCTGCCACTGAAACTGACCAGGGGCTGACTACAGGAAGCCGGAGGCAGAGTTGCTCTGCCCCCAGCTTCCTGGAATCAGCCTGATCAGTTTCAACAGCTGCTGAATCTGGAGCCTGGGACAGAACAGCTGGGGCGCTGCCCGGTAGGTTCCCACAGGACCAACCCGGCAGCACCCTAGCAGCTCTACCCGAGGCGACCCGCAACAAAAGCCTGGTCTGCTGGGGGGGGGCGCACTAGCTGCGCCCCCTGCCCCCCCCAGCAGACCAGGGAGACCCGAGCAAAGCCGCACAGGTGGAGGGACCCCGCTGCCTGTGCGGCTTTGCTCCTGTCTCCCTGGTCTGCTGGGGGTCCCGCTGCCTGGGCAGCTTTGCTCGGGTGTCCCTGGCTTTGCTGGACCCCCCCAGCAGACCAGGGACACCAGAGCAAAGCCGCCCAGGCGGCGGGGTTCCCACTGCCTGGGCGGCTTTGCTCCTGGGCAAACGAGCAAAGCCGCCCAGGCGGCGGCTTTGCTCGGGTGTCCCTGGTCTGCTGGGGGGGGGTCCAGCAGGTTTGCTGGACCCCCCCCCCCCCAGCAGACCAGGGGGACAGGAGCAAAGCCGCCCAGGCGGCAGGGGTCCCGCTGCCTGGGCAGCTTTGCTCCCAGGCAAACGAGTGTCCAGCGGCTTTGCTGGACCCCCCCAGCAGACCAGGGAGACCGGGAGAAGCTTTTCTTGCCCCGGAAGACAGTGCTGACAGCCCCGTTCGTAAGTGCGACATAAATCGGATCCGCGTAAGTCGGGGACTGCCTATACAGCACAAAGCGATGCAAAAGCAATTAATAAGAGATCTACTATATATAATAATAAAGCCTAATTCACTTACACTTTACCCATATGCTACCTACAGTACCAGGCAGGAAGTTGTGGTTCCTTCTCTTCCCACACAATGGAACACCATGCACTGAATCGCCTGTGTAAATGGCCTATTTACTTCTAGTTACATAGAGCAGGACGTGAGAGTCCATCCTGCCCATTCCCTCCCATTGATTGTTCTTACTAAGCCCATTTTATAGCAAAATGAGACTTGGTTGTTCTAATAATATTTATGAATTGATTACGTATTGTGTAGGATACATAAAATGCCCAATGCCCCTATGTGGGGTACATCCTACTCAGGATGTTGTTATGTGCATAGCTGACAGTTTCAGGGCTGCATATGTAATTTTTTGCTTATCAGAAACAGAAGTACCAGTACAAGGTTGCTTGTTGTGTATTCTTGACGTGGTCTCGCGTACCATGCTTAATCTGCATTGTTATGCAAAACAATTCCTGACTCTTGGGCCTTGCCTGCATGCTTTGGCACACCAGACTTGAAACAGGCCAGAAATCTGCACTTTGGACAAGTTATTGCCAAGGCAGGGTAGTCCAGGCTCCCCTACACTTATATTCATCCTTTGTACTATGACTTAGTTTCCACTTTTTTATGACTCCCTTTTGATTTTTAGATTATTCAAGATCTTGGGGTTAAGTCAGGGTAGTCTCTTGCCATACTTCCTATCTTTTCCACACAGTGGAATGGTGAGCTCTTGTCCACTTAGCTATTTTTCAAAGAAACATTATTAAGTATATTCATTGTTTTTCCTCTTAGTCTTACTTTCTACGGGATCTTATTTACCAGCTCCCTCAGCTCACTAAAGTCTGCCTTCTTGAAATCCATTGTTTTAATTCTGCTGTTCTCCCTTCTACCATTCCTTAAAATCATGAATTCTATCATTTCACAATCACTTTCACACAAGCTCCCTTTCAATTTTCAACCAGTTCTTCCCTATTTGTTAAAATCAAATCTAGAACAGCTTCCCTGCAACAGCTCTCTCTGCCTTCTGAAATAAGAAATTGCCTCCAATACATTTCAAGAATTTGTTGGATCATCTTGCTCCATTATTTTTCCCAATGGATGTCTAGAGTTATAGTCCCTCATCACCAGCAAGTCCTGCGCTTTGGATAATTTTGTGAGTTGTTTAAACAAAATCCTCATCCACCTCTTCTTCCTGGTTAGGATGTTCTTCATTTTTAATGGGCATGTTTCCATGTTCATTTATCTCCAGCACACTGAAAAAGCAAGTAATAGATTTCTTACAAGCTAGTTGATAAATCCACTTGCCAATGGCAAGAAGCAAACTTTCCCTACCAAATAGGACTGTGCAGCCCTCATTTTCTGTTGAAGAAACTTGTGAGGCCTACAAGTGAGGTAGGTTAGAATGGTTTGCACAGGTGTAAATGACATGACAATACAAGGTGCAAAATAGTGGAAGATCTGACCCTGCAAGTTCAAATTTGGCAGAAACTTAGATGGTTTTTTAAAAAGGGTTACATGATTTGCCCTTTGGGTTGCATAAAAAGCCCTTTCAAATGTAAAATAAATGTCTCCTTGCCTTCAAGAGAAGTAGAGAAAACTGGTGTACTATTTACAGGTTGGTTCCCATATATCTCTAACGCATTTTGCTTCCTCACACAAAATTGCTCCTTCTGGTTCATGAGTATTCAAATCTCTGGAGTAGACTTGCTATGAACAAAGCTTGCCACCTAATGTCCTCCTCCGTACCCAATTCCACTGGTGCATTCCAAAGGGACATTGCTAGTGTAATAACCCTAATGATGCAACTTAGTCTTGACCATATCATGCCACAACACAAGTTACTGCTTAGGTTGATGGACTAATCCAATTTCTACAGATTACAGTTCATGCATCTGCACAATGGATACCTGATTCTTTAGGTTAGGGCTTTCAAAGGCAGTTGGATTTGGCCACACCACTTCCTTTTGTATTTTTCTCTTAAGTTTAGCCAAAGAGCCCTTGGCTATGGGGATCTTTTGACTATATAGATTCAAATTTACTAGAATCCACTTAAGTTTATCAGAAGCCATTGAGCTGCATCCTCCCAACCTTCCTTCTAAGTATCTCCTGCGTGCCTGGTCTAGCTATTGAAGTCCAGTACTGGGAGCTAGATACATCTAATTACAATCAAGGTCTCTGTCTACATGTGAAAAAAGAGCGGTATTTAAAAAAACATGGTAAAAATGTGCTTGCTTTGAACTTATTAGCTGGTTAGCCCTAGCATGACTCTCTTATTTACACTGTGCTAAGTGATGATTTAAAGTGTCATAATTACAATATATACATAGCATACATTTTTCCAGTATAGGCATAGGACATAAAAGCTGAACTTCATCCAGCGATTTTAGCAATTTAGTAACTCTTGAGCAAACATGCACATTTCATTATGAAAGGCCAATAATCTTTTCATAGTTAAGGCAGTATGTGTTTTAAAGTACACTTTTCATTCCCTTTTGTCTTTGTCAAAACTAAATCAATTCACCTACTTCAATTCCTTTTGCTTGATTTGCTTTGCAAGTAAAAAGCAATTATTTTGAACATTTGAAGTTATCAAAGGAGGTTTAAGACTTTCAAATTGCCTGTTCCTTGGAATTTGAAAATTGACTTGGGTCTAAATTGAAACGTCTAATTTATTCACATCTCACATGGGACTTGTGGTGATGTAATTTCAATAATACATTTTGGCCAAATGTATGAGAAGACTAATGTATTTGAACTAACTAGTATACGAGTTTCTGTGATAATACTCTGTATATTTTTTGAAGTCTACATTGAAGTAGTCCTGGAATATGGGCTTACAGACAGAGACTTTAGATGTGGACAATAACTACCACAGGGACTCCTAAGAAATCATTAATATTTAAAATGAGCCGATTTTAGTTCACAGTGATTCAGGGGTATGGCTATATACTAACTCTACTTTAGGGGGGAAGAATCCTCTGATCAGCAACAGAGTGGTTTAGTACCAAACAATTCAATAAGAAAAAGAGGGACGAAACATATATTTAAGGAGAAAAGTCTACTTAAAGAAACCACAGAATAAATCATTTGTTCATAATCTAACAGCAGGTTGATAGCATAAATGCTGCACAGTTCTTTGTTTTAATTTATAACATCCTCTTTACATAAAAAGTAAAATAAAGCAGGAGAATATATGCTTATTGGAACAGCTATTAAGCTCTATGACCTAGAATCTTGAAATAACCTGTCTTAAAATGACTTAATTTAAGCAAAAAAATGTGATATGCTTCAAATCAACTCTATTAACAAGTAAAAACAGTAAGATACCTTCTCAACTGCGCCTACCTACCAATTAAAATATGGCCTCATTTCCACCACTTTATACCAGAAACCTACTGATCATTATACTTACCTACATGCCATTAGCTTTCATTCAGGACACATCACACAATCAGTTGTTTACATGCAGGCCCTAAGATACCACTGGATGTGCTCCAATCTCACAGACACAAACACCTACAGGATCCCTATCAGGCTTAAATACCCACCTGGGGAAGTGGAAAACAAAAACAAAACAAACAAAAACAGACAGACAGAGCCAAATGAGTACCCAGGCATCAGCTTCTTCAAGATAGGCCCAACAACAAAGTAACAGAACACCACTAGTCATCACTACAGCCCCCAACTTAAACCCCTCCAGCGCATCATTAACAATCTGCAGCCTATCCTGGAAAATGATCCCTCACTCTCACAGGTCTTGGGAGAAAGGCCAATCCTTGCCTACAGACAGCCCCATAACTTGAAACTAATTATTTCCAGCAATCACGCATCAAACCTCAATCATACCCATGAATCCACCCCTGCAATCAACTCTCTCAACATACCTACATAGGATCTGACCACATCAGCCACTGCATCAGAGGATCATACAACTACACATCCACTAATGTGTTATACCATAAAGTGCCAGCAATGTCCCTCTGCCACGTATATTGGCCAAACTGGACAGTCTCTACGACAAATGGACACAAATCAGCTATTCAAAATCTTAACACAGAGAAACCTGTTGGAGAAAATTTTAACTGCCTGAACACTCACTAATGCATAGTAATAATGGATTACTATCATCTTACAAAGTAATTTCAGGAAGCAGCTAGAGAGTGAGTCTGCAGAACTGGCCTTCATATGCAAATTTGACACGTTCATCCAAAAATTGAACAAAGACATGTCTTGAATGGGCTGTTTTATTCAACACCCAAATGACATCAAAAGCAAGTCTTGGGTACTTATAGCTCACTCTATTAGCCTCATGTAGCACGGACACTTTAATTGACAGTTTTCCCCCTCCCTTTCTCCCCTCTTTTTCTGCTACATATTTGTACCCCTGGATCCCTTGCTCCATATTTGTCATCTGAAGAAGTGGGTTGGGCCCAGGAAAGCTCATGATACTACCTATATTTTTAGTTAGTCTCTAAGGTGCTACAGGACCATTTATTGTTTATGTAGTTTTTCTACATATCAAGAAAAAAGCTACTAATAAGAGGTCTTCTAGCCCAAGTGAAATTTAGAATTCAATATTAGGTAACACTTCCTGTAAAACTACTAATGAGAAACCTAATACACTTTCCTTGGCTGACAGAGCAGAAAAGAAACTTAGAGGACTTATTCTTGTTTTTCTTGAAAATTAATTGGGAGAAGAAAAGGACAAATTTTGAATACATTATGAGATCTGGTAACCTGGGAGTAAAGTTATATATAACAATGCCCTTTTTTCGCGTATCTTATATTAACTTTACATATGCTCTCTGATTTTCGTCATAAGGGAGAGTTTTGCAGCTTAACAAGTGCCTGAATGAAATAATGCAGAGAGACTATATTCAATGGCCATCAAGTATAATCACTAGTCATGTTAAGTTCTGAATACATTGTACTGAAGCAATCAGACTACTGCATCAGATGGGAGGATCATTTTTCAACAGAAGAAAAAAATGAACTACACTAGTACAGAAGCATAACCCAGTGCTGAGAATAAGTAGATGTGCATCCTTTGAAGCTTTTTTCCCTTTAAATGACTAAACTGCCTGCTTAAATACATGCATAATACATTTACAAATTCCCTCCCCTTGTTAGATTAAAAGAGGGGGAAAAAACAGTTTGCAAAGAAATAGCAGGCAGGGTTTAAAATTCCAATATAATTTTTTGAAAGGAAAATAACAGTAATAATTAACATATGTTTAAAAATGAAGACAGATTGTGCTGTTTAATACATGATACAGCACAAGGAGACATCTAAGCAGCTCACTTCCGTAGTTTCCTGTTACATTAGTACTCCATGTTAGCTTGTTATAATGAGAAGCTGACAGTCCAACATTTAGATTTTTTTTGGAAAAGAAAATCAAAGGTTATTAGAAACCTCATGACTGTGTTGATTTAAAAGAAAAGTGAGCAAAATGTTGTGTTTTTTTTTTTTTTTTTTAATAAATACTCCCCTGCAGTGGTTCTCAAAATTTTTCCATACTGTGGCCTCATGTCACAATAGAAACGAGATTCAAGAATTCTGATAAGTTTCAGTATTTGAGCAAATGCCAGAGGAGAACAATAAAGGGAAATTGAATGAAGAAAAACTAGTCTAATTTAACTTTTTCAAGGCATATATAAATAATAAACAGTATAAATGGTAAAACACATTTTAAAATGAATATGTAGTAATCTAAGATGTAATATCACAGTAAAATGTGCAGGACTATGCCAAGGGTCTCAGGTTTCAAAAATCTGTGTACCCGGACTGTGATCCTTCTCAGCCAACTTGGTCTCTACTGCCTGGGAGAAGCTCACACTGCAGGGAGATACTGTATTTCCCAGTTGAATCCAAGATGGCTGAGCTCTTCATCTGTGCAAGTATCTCATGGAGATGGTCATGAGACCACACACAAGTGCATGCCAGAGAACCCCTTCCATATATCAGTCTGATTCAACCTCCTGCTAGCGTGTCCGACTGCAGTGCTGGTGGGATCACCCTGCTGACCTCATGGTGGGGCCGTCAGGAAATTTGAAAGCATTCAGGAAAGCATAGGGCTAAGTCTTCCTCTAATCCGAAGCAGCAGAGTGGGCGGGGGGAAGCAGGCAGGAGCTGGTACGTGTGGGAAGCCAGCTTTTAAGCTGGCTCTCTGCATGTGCCGGCTTCCACAGAGCTACCTGCCCCTCAACCCCCACTGCCTACTACAGAGGCAGCAGCATGGAGGGTGAGGGAAGGGAACCAGTACTCTGGGGGTAGCTGGCTTTCAAGCCTCCCACACAGCCACCTGCTCCCAGCCCCCCTTGCTGCTGCCTCTGATGTTTAGAGGAAGACTTAGCCCCATGTTTACCTGAAGGTTTTCAAACTTCCCAATGAGGTTAATTCAGGTTAGGGGGTTGTCTGTAGGTGAGGACTAGCCTGTCTCCCAAGACCTGTCTCCCAAGATCATTTTACAGAATAGGTTGTAGATTTGTCAATGATGCTCTAGAGGAGTTTGAGCTCAGGGATATAGGTGGTATCTAGTGGTCTTCTTTTCCTTGTTGGGCTTGTCTGGTAGAAGCAAATTCCTGTGTAATTGTTTGGCTCTGTCAATCTGTTTCTTCGCTTCCTCAGGTGGATATTTAAGTTTTAAGAATGCCTGATAAAGACTTTCTAGGTGTTTGTCTCTTGTTTGTGGGATTGGAGCAAATCCGGTTGTATCAGAGCCTAGCTGTAAACAATTAATCATATGATGTGTCCTGGGTAGAAACTAGAGGCATGTAGGTGAGAATAAAAAAGTCAGTAGGTTTCCAGTATAGAGTAGTGTGGCCATCATCTAAGTGTACTTTAGTGTCAAGGAAGTGGATCTCTTGTATGGACTGGTCGAGGCTAAGGTTGATTGTGGAGTGGAAGTTGTTGAAATTAATTTTAAGTTTTGCACAGGGGTAAAATTGGATTTTTGAATGTTCAATTGTAGGCTCACTATGAGGAAGAGATGTAAGGCTACAAAGTTGCTCATGAACTTGATTCTAGGAAGCAATCCTTCAGCAGCCAATCATCCAGGTAAGGGAAGACTAAAATATCTTTCCTGTGGAGCTATGCTGTTACTACTAATACGATCTCTGAAAAGGCCCTTGAGACAGATGACATGTCAAAAGGGAGCACGCTGTACTGAAAGTGTTCCAGGCTAACAAGAAAAGATAGGAATTGTTTGAGAGGTGGGTAGATTGCAACATGGAAGTATGAATTCTGAAGGTCAAAGGCAGAGAACCAATCTTCTTGATCTATTGATGGAATTTTCACGGCAAGTGACACCATTTTGAATTTGGGGCTTAAGTGTTGAGTAGCCTCAAATCTAGGCTGGATCACCAACCATCATTCCTTTTTAGTACAAGGAAGTACCTTGAATAAAAATAACCTTCCAGGAAAGGAGGATAGAGGAGCACCACAGGAACACACATCTCAAAGAACCACTGTTACTGCACAAGGTAACTTCTCCTTTGAGTGGTGTCTTTGTGAATGTTCCACTCAGGTGACCATAGAGCAATATCTGCAGAAGACAGTGGTGGGCTTTGGAGCCATGCCTTAGAGGTAGCAAGTAGAGCGAGGCCCACAGATGTAGCTGGAATTGGGCCCTGTTGTAATGCACAGTGTTGTGCAAAGGTATGATGGGAGGACCAACTAGCCACCCTGCAGATGTCCAAGAGGGAAACATTACGGATTAAGGCCATAGATGTTGCCAGTGCTTGGGTTGAATGTGCCGTGATCCTTGGGGATGGGCACTTGTTGCGAAACTTGTAGCCAGTATGGACACAGGATGATATGCATTTAGATATTCACGGTGCTGACACTGCCGACCCCTTAGAGGGCTCAGTGGTATAGAGATAAAAAGTCTAGTGAATGTCCAGAATTGTCTTGTTCTGTGCAGATAAAATGCCACAGCTTGCCATACATCCAGGTCACACTGTTGAGGAGCTC
The DNA here is from genome assembly GCF_049634645.1 of Pelodiscus sinensis. Taxonomy (NCBI): domain Eukaryota; kingdom Metazoa; phylum Chordata; order Testudines; family Trionychidae; genus Pelodiscus; species Pelodiscus sinensis. The sequence goes on from NC_134715.1 coordinate 110,461,844, forward strand.
TGTCTTCTGCCAATGACATGAAAAGGAATGGAGGGACTTGCGCCGCACACGCAGCTAACGGACACAACACCACAAGGCAACAACTACACATGCATGCCGTGGGAAAGCACTGGTAGGGGAAAATCCTCCAATCACTGACACAAAGACGCACCAACGCATGAGTGGAACACCCACAGGGACTCGAATGAGAACAAATAATTTATAGATTGGGTTTAGTAAACTTCCTCCTGAGTCGTGAGTCAAGTTTTCAACCCAAAGGCTGTTAGAGCTATATTTAGGATTACACCTTGACATTGTATAACGTTCAATGATGCTGGGTACTTGCACCACTAATTGAGCTCACACTGAATTTTTTAATTCTATATGCAGTAGCTGTGGATATTCTAATTATCCATATACAGGTATAATTCTATTTTAAATCAAACTCTTGAATTCAATGTGTAAACCTATTATGTTCAATTTCATTAACTTACTTTATGTTTGTTGAGAAGTAAATAAAAGGCCTGATTTTACCTTTTTAATCTATTCATTATTTTGCATATCAGTGTCACGACCACTTCCGTTTGTCACTTTCTGAACTAAACCATCCCAATCTTTTAAATGGCTTCTTGTATGGAAGTAATTCCATGCCTCTGATCACTTCCATCATCCATTTCTGAAATATTTACCCTTCTTCAGTGAAGACAAAAGTATCTAAACTTTATTTTGTGTATGAGTTGAAAGTATATTGTATCCAAACAAAGTAAAAATATTTGAAGAAATGGGACAAGTATTCAGACACTTAAAACTCATAGCTACAGCTTTAAAATCAGTAAGTGAAACATTTATATAAGCTTATAAAAACAATGAGTTCTGTGGGACCTTAGAGACTAACAAGTTAGAGCAAAAGTTTATGCTCTAACAAATCTATCAGTTTCTAAGGTGCCACAGGACTCCTCATACTTTTGCAGATGCAGACGAACTTTTTGTGTGGGTGTATGTATTTTAATTGTGTGTTTAATAAAATTTATGGCTTCTCAAAGATCCTAAAGCCATCTGAGAATCCTGTCATCCTCAAATCTTATAGGCTTCAGTCTAGTTTAAATGGCTTCAAGTAACAGTTTTCACCACTTTCTTTGCTATTCCATGGTAGTACAGATTGGACCTCCCTGGTCCAGCATCCTTGGGACCCAACCAGTCCTGGATGAGGGATTTTGCTGGACCAGGGCTGGTCATTTCTGGCTCCGTCTGCCAGTCCCCTCCAGCTCTGGCCCAATCACTGCCCTCGCAGCTGGCTCCCCCCTCTTACTGGCCCCGCTGCCCTGTCAGCTCTCACTGCTCTGCTAGGCAGCCCCACTGCCTCTGCTCACTTGGCTCCCACTGCTGTGCCAGGCAGCTTTGCTGTCTGTGCATGCACTAGGCTCCTGTTCCAGCGCCCAACAGCCCCATTGTCTCCGTGCACCAGGTTTCCACTGCAGAGCCTGGCTCCTACTTCTGTTCTGAGCAGCCCTGCAGCCTCTGCCGCACATGGGGCTCTCACAGCCCTGCCAGGAAGCTCTGCTGCTCTGCCAGCCTGCAGTGCTCCTGGGCGCTAGCCCTCCAATAGGACTTTCTGGTTCTGGAACATTCATGGTCCTAATGGACCACACATGTTGCTGGATCAGAGAGTCCCAGTTAAGAGAGTTTCAACCTGTAGGTATTTCTAGATAGTGGCAGTAAATGTTATTCTATTATTTCAAGTAAAACTCCCTACACAAATTTCATTTTATTCCCCACCCCGTTTCTAACATCTAAGTCCCTTACTACTGAAACAGAAATATTTATTACACCTTCTAATTTAAAATTACAGTACCTGTAATTGTAGTTAGTGCATAATTCCTGATTCTAAAAGCACATAAACAAAGATGTATAAAACTAGGAAAAACTTCCAATAAAACAATGCCAATTTAGCAGTATTTATTGTAAAATTATCCATTGAGGCAATAGCACTCAAAAAATAGCTTTACTTGCTTTCTAATCAAATATTTATGGTACTGAAATATGAACTGATTAAATGTTGTGTATATAAATATATGTATTTTCTTTTAGTGTGCATTAGGAAATTCAACATCATTAAATGGATAGTGACTTAACAGAAAAATCTCAATTATTCCTCTTATGGCAAATTGGATGCTAATATATTAGTATGTATGATCTGTAGCATTTGGACCCCAACATTTGTTTCTTACAATGAAAATATTTTATTAAATGTTGTATTAATGTATGTTTGCAATTGTACTGCTTCCTGCAAAAGTGCAATTCATTCCAGGTCCTAATAAGTAAATTCACACCTGCATAATTTCAGTACCATGAAAAGGATTTTAATAGACTGGGCAGCAATTTTCCATTCTGTTAAAAATTCTACAAAAGATATACATTTGCTGTAAAATCAAAATGGCTGGAAACAAGATGTGGAACCATTCCCAATTTTTCAATTGTACATATGAACATAGGGGGGAAAAAAGGGGTGGGGAGGATTGGGAAATCCAGGAATAGAATTACAACTAAATAAGCTGTAATATATATTCAGTATATATTGTAATCAGTGAAAATTGTTTGCGTACTTCATAGGAGAATTTGGATACAGTCTGCAAATAAAATTTGAGTATTATAAAAATATTCATAGTCTATTTCATAAGTTTAACTCTGTCCTTTAAAACCTTGAATTTGGGATTGTTGTTCACTTTCTTATTAAATATGACCAGAAGATCCTCTTGTGATTTATGATATTCACCAACTACTGCATGAAACTGAGCTAAAACCTACATAAAAAAAACAAAACAAAATAGTTCAAATTAACAGGAAATATTTCACTTTTTTACATAAACATTTCACACTAAACGGCATACATATTTTGTATCAATTCAATGATATCATTTAACTTAAATCCAACAAGAAATCTTTCAATACCTATAACTCAGAGCTGAAATTGCAGACTTCAATATGTCCTTACATGGTGTTTTGCAGGGTTGGGAGGGAAGGACCTCCCTAAATATAAATTTAAATCACAGAATAAATTTCATAAATCAATTTTTTTTGAATCTTTATATGATTTACTATTTAACCAGTTAACATTCAACACGATATGACATATATTTCAAAGTCTTTGTTTATGAAGAATAGTTGTATATTTTCACATAAGTAATTAAAAAAAAGACTATTGCATAAACTAAAAGGGGTTTTAAAAACTGAAATTCTACTGTACCTTTTTTCTTAGTTTTTTAATTGAAATTTCATGGTTTGGGGCTTGCTTCAGAACAGCTTTGATAGTTCCCTTCCAGTTGAATTTACCTGTAATATTGTTGAAAACATAATGGTATTATATATTTTCTGTATTTCTAGGTTATCTTTTCATCTTCTGTTCTAACTAAAACTGTTCACACAACCATTGTCCGGTTCCTTTATTCTTGGCTGATTATTGTATCCACAACACTATCACTACCCTGGCACAAAGATCAAGTTGTTCCTCAGGTTAGTTACTGTAACTAACAGTAATGGAGTGTACAGTCCCATGCTAGCCTGGCAACCAAGAAGTTAACACAGAAACCAACAGCCAGTGTGAGGCTGCCAAAAAAAAAAAAGAGCCAAGGAGAATGGCCAGCAAAAATGAATGAACAAACCAAGGGAAACTAATTATCAGGCTCAAATGAATAGCTGCACTTAGTTATGTGTTATGAAATGACTCATTATCTTACTAAAGTACAGATGTCTAAACTTCCACTGTGTTTGAGGATACCTTTATCTGCATCCCCACTTTCTTCAGTTTCAATGGCTGCATCCCCACTTTCTTCATTTTCTGTTGCCACAGATGATTTTGTGTATTTCATTCTTTTTGTTACTGTGTTGGGTTCTTCTGGAAAAGAAGTGATCAGAAATAAATTTAATGAGGAAAAAATATTAAAATTTTAATTACTAAAATTTATTATAAATAAAAGTTTCTATTCTTGGCATTGGAGTTTGTTGTAAGATTTTTCCAGGTTTCTGGAATTAGGTGAAACTGGAATGTTTTATTTTAAGTTGCATTATATACCCTCCCCCCCCCCTTTTTTTTTTGTACTTACAAGTGTATTTAAAAGTTAAAGAGGTTCCACCAAAGCAAGTTACTGAGTTTTCAAGAAAAAAAACCAAAACACAACTTATCTTGCATGGAATATGAGCTAAATATATACCTTCTGCATGTTTACGTTTTTGTTTTTTTGTATTGGTTTGTTTTTCTTCCTTATAATGGCCATTTCCATTTATTTCCAGATGAGATGTATTAGTCTTCTCATGCTTTCTCTTTTTTTTCCTTTCCTCATTATTACAGTTGGAAGTTTCCTCATTTTCATCCTCAGCACATCCCTTTTTTTTCTTAGGCTTTTTGCCTTGTTTAGTTTCAGAGTTCTCTCGTAGGCTTTCTAATTTCACTTCTTTTTTCTCTGTCTTTCTATTCTTTTGTCTTTCTTCTTTTCGTTCTCTTTTACTCTTTTTTCTCTCAAGTTTATCAGCTGTCACTTCATTTTTTTCTGTGGACAATGGGTTTACTTCACTTTTTACAGGCTGGCTTTCTATTTTCTGCAGTGGTTTCTCTAGTTCTTTTTTGCTTGGCCCCTTTTGTTGAAAGAAAATAATATTATAATAGAAATATCTTTCACATACTTCCATTATTTATGCAGGAGATATTATGCTCATAAAATAAAGTCTATCAGTTATTAAAGAATAGCATTAGTTTGTGGAGACAATGCATGTCAATTGAAGAGCAAGGCATTGTAGTCCGACTGCCCCATCTCAGATTTTATTTTACAATCCAAGCATGCTTTTGTTATTCCACTTAATTTTGTTTAGGAGGATGAAGTGGACATTAATTTATTAATTAAAAAAATTCCAACATGATAAACTTAATTTTTTCAATACAACAGAAAAATTTCCACGCAGATCTGAGTGCGATGAACGTCACACAAGCACAAACAGCACAGAACAATGAGGCAAGTCCAGGAAAAGGATAGTTGCTAAATTACAACACAATAGTGAACAGGTAAAGAATGAGACACAGAAGGTGTTGGCAACAGCTAAGCAAATCAGAATATTAAACAGAAATTAGAAGCATCCGGCTAACAGTTACAAGTTCTTTTTAAAAACTGTTATGAGCTTCTGGTTACAATTCCATAAGCAAGGCTGAGTTCCACTCAAGCATGGATTCACCACTGTATTTTGTATGAAAACTAGAGCTCATCTTCTTTAAACACACAGCATTTTCACTCAGAATAACAAAATTTACTACTACCCTGCAGTGGTATCACAAAAGGGAAAAATATGAAGAAATATCTGGAACCATGAACAGTAAAATGCCTTAATCATAATCTGACAGTTATTGCATGACATCACTAACAAAGTTAAAGTTCCTTAAAATGTCTGGATATCTTTTGACTCTGAATTTCCTGGATTTAGAACACTTGGTTGGGAGACAGTTCAGGAATATGTAGTTAAGTTATGGATATTTTAAACCTTAAATTCATCTTAATGAAGCTGCGTGTCTGGGAACAGAATTATTAATCTTAAAAATACATTAAATATTATTTATATTTAACAGAATTGCTCTTTCAATAGAAATATCCAATTTTAAAGTTGTGCTTATGAAATGAGTTAATAAAATACACTCCAATGGATGGGTAATGAGACAATATACACACTTTTAAGTTGCAATGGAAAAAAAGATGTGCAAAAATATTACTGGACAAAGATTTCACAGCAGATTGGGGTAGTAAAGATCAGAAAGCGAACTGACTGTTCCTTACTAGAAAAAGCACCTCGGATAAAAAGTTTTCCCATAATCTTCGTATAAGTATTATGCTATGTCTATATATAGCTTAGCATCAGATATTATTATGCATATCCAAGCTATACTGTATTAGCAACACACTGCTCCATAAATTAGCAAGAATTTGGTCTCATACTTTTCATTTTTTTGTTGTGCATCAGGGAATGACTCTTCCCTAATACACTGCACTTAGTGTCTCCAATAGGAGTCTTGAAGATTCTCCACCCTGTTGCCCTATTCTATTCTTACTGAAATATTTTGTGGTTTTGATTTGACTTACATTGCTGATTACTTCAGAAAAAATATCCCACACCTGGTCCTGCAGAGCACAATTACCAATATTCATGTTGTTCACCATCCAATTCTGTGCAAAAAAAAAAAAAAGTAAGAAAACTTAGACAAGTGGCAGGCATTGTATTTTAACTTGATAACTATACATAGGATAAGTCTGGTTAAGGAAATAGGTATGTGCGTGTTGCTAGTGTGTTGCTATTTTAAAAATCAAATAATCTGTCTTAAAATGAGCCAAAATGTCCCCTTCCGAACCAAAACCTCAGTGTGAGGTCAAGTCCAATGGGAGAAACTATTGGACAACAAGGAGAGGAAAAAAGTCCTCGGGAAGAAAGGAGGTTGTAAATTTTATCTGGACTAAGACAGGAAATAAGGGTGAATTGCCAGTACCTAATTGGAGATTTCAGCTAAAAACCAGTTTATTTGTTTGTTAAAAAGTGTATAAAAAAAATGAACTCTTAAAAAGAGTTTGTTACTAATTCCTACTTGACCATGCTGGAGCTGACCAATATGGGTTTGAGTACCTCTGGGCTGAACTCATTTGTAAATATCTTGATTTAAAAAAAAGTTTTGTTGCTATTTGGATGTAGTACATTGCTTGTTAATTAGCTAGTTTAGGCATGTTTGGAGCAACTCCATGAATAATCATTTGGCTTTTTGATTTATTAAGAGAATGTATAGCTAAATTGGTGTTTGGTGATTCCCTATATTAATAATTTCAAATATTTATTTAAAATTCCAACATATGATCACTTACTATTAGTGATTAGTGGGCAAATGATTCATTCTCCCCATTGTGCCAGTGCTGTAATTTGTTTTGCATCTATCTAATATACCATCTGTGCTTCTAATTGAGCACTTCAATAGCTGACCAAAATTCTTGTCCAGGTCAAGAATCAGTCCCAAGCCTCTTCTGAGTAGGGACTGCCAAATGTACTAGCATCCCATTAAACTACATAATGTTTATTAAGTGAGATATAACATTCAGGCTCAATGAAGTCATTTAAAATATGGAACAACTGAGCACGCTTCATTGCCTTAGTTTTATCACAGAGTATTAAAATGCAAATAAGTTTCACATATATCTGTTTAGAAAATTGTTGGAGCAGTGTCAGAAGTTCCTGTTGAAGAGGAAAGTGCAGCAAAAAGCTTATTTTGATATTCTGAAGAATCAGCAGAAACAGATTTTTTTTAAATGAGGGGAGGAGGAATAGTAATGGCATTAATAATTTGCAAAGTCATTGGCTCCCTAGAAAGTTACTCAAATGTTCATGTCTGTTATGGTATCTCAAGAAGTTTCACCACAGTTTGTTTCCTGAATCGTATAAAAGAGATATGTATTGTCTTTTGTCAGCCTTATAAACTGAAGCATGGAATAGAAGAAATATGCTCACTCATCCTTGCCATGTCTATTATTCTTTATGGATACTATATAAAAGATATGGAACCAGGCATAGTGGTCTAGAGGCAGCTCAATAAGGTACCATTTAGAGGAATGTAAGTCAGAGCCCTAAGAAACAATTAAGATTTCTGGAATGAGTGATATCTAGCAGAACAATCAATGTAATTTTTTCAGGCATATTTGTTGTTTCTGCCAACTTCCACATCCCTAAGTGGAAAAATATTAAAGTGTGTGGTTTTGAAATGCAGGCAGACTTACTGAGAGGGAGTTTGCACCTGCAAGACTCCAAACCTACCAAATTCTTGAATATGTCTAATAATAATTTAGATTAAAAAATTACATACACAGAAGGCCTTCCATTCAAAGATTAAAGCTTTATAAATATGAATTTAATATGACAGTTACAGTTATTCTCCTGTATCTACCTCCCAAATTACACAGAAGTACAGACAGGGTAAGCAACTGGTCTCAGGTAACAAGATAGTGGTACGTATGAGATTATAATCCTGAAATCCTAATTTCAAATCCATTACTTGCTTTATTTAAATCATACCTGAAATTTGCCCTTTTTTCTTGGAATATTGTCATAGTTGAGCATTTGCTCTAAGATGTTTCTCAGTTTGGGGCTAATGTTAGGCTTTTTAATAACTTCATGAATCTTCTGCAAGAAAGAAACCAAATAACTTGTCAAGGAAGCACAGAGTTAATTAGAAAGGTCAGATGCAAAGCGAGATGAGAAATACGGAGCACCTTGAGTAAAAAATGCTTGCAAACCATGTAGCACAGTCTATTATTTGCTATCTTTGTAGTCAGACAGATTATACAGCGAATTCTGAAAGTGCTATAGTATTACAAAAACTGTACAACAAACACCAATTCTTGAGATTTTTCATTCTAAAATTCACTGGAATAAAATCACAGAAAGTGATATGACTAATATTACCTGCTTTTTAACATCCCTAGTTGACATACCTTAATCCAAGGTAGGGTGCAGTCTTTGCTGTGGAAGGTCAACGGCAGACATGCTCTTGTCAACTTCCCTTACTCCTCACAACCGGCCCTCCCTCAGGATTCGATTTAATGTGTACCCACTAGACCCACTAAATTGCACACCAGAAGACGACTGCCACAGCATTGATTTTCTCGGTAATACAGACATGTCCTTAGTGTGCTTTAAATCTTCTCCTACTGCAAAGCTAGGAAGATCAGCACATACTAAGGAACCATTAGTGAGTATCAGCAAGGTCCACACAAACACTTAAGACTATATGTCTACATTGTACAGATTGAACCTCTCTAGTCTGGCAATATCCGTGGTCAGGCATAATTTTAGTTAGCTGGATGGCCACTTATCATGGGTGTGAACAAATTTCTGATGGTCTCATAAAATTTGTTTATAGATGCCAGTCCTGGCTCTCGGTGTTCAGTGCTGTTATTTAGCTCTAATTTACCCCCAAAATCTCTTCTAAAGAGCCCAAGAAGCAGTAGGAGTATTGGTAATGCTGCTAGACAATATTGACCTCCTGTGGGTTGGCAAATTCTCTGGTGTGGCACCGGTGAGGTCTCGAGGGTGATAGACTAGAGAAGTTCAACTGGTGTGCTTCCCCAGAACACTAAAAACAGCAGTATGGCCATTCTCAGAAGGACAGCAGCTCAGGGATAGTCAAATTATAGCCCATGGGACACATCCAGATCATCAACTGTTTTAATCTGGCTCTTGAGGTCCTGCTGGGGAGCTGGCTCTGAGGTTTACTCCGATCTGTGTATGCCGTAACCTCACAATGCTTTTGGAAGCAGCAGCATGTGCCTCCCTCCAGTTTCTATTAGTATGGGCAGCCAAAAGACCCCGTGCACTGCCCCCACTCCAAGCACCGCTCCTACAGCTACCATTGGCTGGGAATCACATGGTTGTGCCTTTGTGTAGGACCTGGCCAAAAGAGAATAAAGCTTCTGCTTTCAGGAGCAGCTTTAAGTGCAGTCTAGAAGGCACCCCAGAGGTACCCATCCCCAGCACCCCAACTCCCTGCATCAGCTTCAATCCCCCTCCCTTCTTCAGTCCCAACTCAAAGCCTTTCTTGTACCCCAAACCTCTCATGCCCAGAGCCTGTACCTCATCCCCTCCTGCCCCCCAGCCTCAATTGCATGAGCATTCATGGCCCTCCATACAGTTTCCATATCCTGATGTGGTCCTCAGGCCAAAAAGATTGCCCATTTCATGGCTGGCTGCTTGAGTATATACCCAGCAGGTGTGACTTGTACTCTGGTAGATGACTGCAGCAGCTCAGGCTATGCTGCTTATTGTTAGCACATGTCCAGGTGCAACGTACCCTTTACATACAGCAAGTTACAATTGGATAGAGTCACACCTCACATTGCTGTGAATTAAATGTTCCCATAGACAAGCCCTTGCTTTACTTTTGATTGGTTACTTGAATTGTTCAGAAACTTTGTCAATGATGTTGCTATAGATGTGGAAAAAACAACGGTACAAATCCAGTTCAAGGCCTATATTACTTATTACAATACTTGTTTTTTAATTTGCGTGTATATACACAGACTAATCTACAGGATTATTTATATATTTAAATAAATACTTACAATTCTGTATTTACATTATTCTCAAGGGTGAGAGAAAATGATCTCTAAAACCCTCTTAGAAATCTCAAGAATCCTCTTACCAGTTTTTAGTTGTCACTTTTCTCTCCTTTCCTTCAATTTATGATACCCACCCCACTAGAGAAAGAAGCAAGTTCAGCTTCCTAACAAGCAAGCAGGTCACAACGAACAGACAAATGACCTGCAGGGGAAGAGCATGCTAACATTTACAATATTCATCCCAGGAGCAAAGACAGAAACTGAAGTTCTGATGCTCAGCTGGTGAGATGCATTGTTAGAATGTCAGGCTTGTCTGCTCTTCTCTTCATTTCAGACTATTTTTCAGAACATGCATTGTTATTTAAAATAAAACACCTATACATTTGTTTCCAATATGAATGCTTGTTTTTAGTATGCAAGATTTTTCTGAAATAAAGTTATAAAAAAGAATATTAAATATATATATTTAAAGCATTACCTGAATCCACTCCTGTTGTTTAACATCTCCTTTGTTAGATTTGGCTTCATAACCCTTGCCACCATATTTCTGATCTTCGCTTAAACATTTCACATGGCTCTTATAATCATCACCCCTTAAATATTAATAAGCCACACTTAAATTCTGTAAACAGTGTTCCACTTCAATTAACAAAACCGTTAACAGATCACATTCAGTATCTCAAACGAGGCAACTTCACAAATTTAGCATCTAATTCTATGAAACAGGGATGTAAGCAGCTAATTGACTATTTGATAAGAAAAAGCTTATTGGATAGTCAACTAGCCCCTCGACTAGTCACTTCTCTCCCTCCTCCTCCCCCACTTGCTGACTCCATATGAGTCCATCAGAGGCAGCAAGAGGGGGAGCAAGAGCTGGTGTTGCGGGTACCAGCAACATTCACACATTCAGAGATGCTCAATGACTTATTTGTTTTGGTCTTCACCGAGAAGTCTGTAGGAATGCCCAACACAGTGAATGCTAGTGGGAAGGGAGTAGTTTTAGAAGGTAAAATAAAAAAAAAAAACAAGTTAAAAATCACCTAGAAAAGTTAGATGCCTGCAAGTCACCAGGGCCTGATGAAATGCATCCTAGAATACTCAAGGAGCTTGGTACAGGAGGTATCTGAGCCTCTAGCTATCATCTCTGGAAAATCATGGGAGACAGGAGAGATGCCAGAGGACTGGAAAAGGGCAAATATAGTGCCCATCTATAAAAAGGGAAATAAGAACAATCCAGGAAACTACAGACCAGTTAGTTTAACTTCTGTGCCAGGGAAGATAATGGAGCAAATAATTAAGGAAATCATCTGTAAACACTTGGAAAGTGGCAAGGTGATAGGGAACAGCCAGCATGGATTTGTAAAGAACAAATCATGTCAAACTAATCTGATAGCTTTCTTTAATAGGATAACGAGTCTTGTGGATAAGGGAGAAGTGGTGGATGTGGTATACTTAGACTTTAGTAAGGCGTTTGATACGGTCTCACAATATTCTTATCAATAAACTAGGTAAATACAACTTAGATGGGGCCACTATAAGGTGGGTGCATAACTGGCTGGATAACCGTACTCAGAGAGTAGTTATTAATGGTTCACAATCCTGCTGGAAAGGCATAACAAGTGGGGTTCCACAGGGGTCTGTTTTGGGACAGGCTCTGTTCAATATCTTCATCAACGATTGAGATATTGGTATAGAAAGTACGCTTATTAAGTTTGCAGATGATACCAAGCTGGGAGGGGTTGCGACTAATCTGGAGGATAGGGCCATAATTCAAAATGACCTGGACAAATTGGAGAAATTGTCTGAGGTAAATAGGATGAAGCTTAATAAAGACAAATGCAAAGTGCTCCACTTAGGAAGGAACAATCAGTTTCACACATACAGAATGGGAAGCGACTGTCTGGGAAGGAGTCTAGGGTCATAGTGGACCAGAAGCAGAAAGGAATCTAGGGGTCATAGTGGACCACAAGCTGAATATGAGTCAACAGTGTGATGCTGTTGCAAAGAAAGCAACATGATTCTGGGATGCATTAACAGGTGTGTTGTGAGCAAGACATGATAAGTCATTCTTCCGCTCTACTCTGCACTGGTTAGACTCAGTTGGAGTATTGTGTCCAGTTCTGGGCACCGCATTTCAAGAAAGATGTGGAGAAATTGGAGAGTCCAGAGAAGAGCAACAGGAACGATTAAAGGTCTAGAGAACAGGACCTATGAGGGAAGACTGAAGGAATTGGATTTGTTTAGTTTAGAAAAGAGAAGATTGAGGGGGGACATGATAGCAGTTTTCAGGTATGTAAAAGGGTATCCTAAGGAGCAGGGAAAAAATTGTTCATCTTGGCCTCTGGGGATAGAACAAGAAGCAATGGGCTTAAACTGCAGCAAGGGAGGTTTAGGTTGGACATTAGGAAAAAGTTCCTAACTGTCAGGGTAGTCAAACACTGGAATAAATTGCCCAGGGAGGTTGTAGAATCTCCTTATGTAGAGATATTAAAGAGGAGGTTAGATAAATGTCTATCAGGGATGGTCTAGACAGTATTTGGTCTTGCCATGAGGGCAGGGGACTGGACTCGATGACCTCTCGAGGTCTCTTCCAGTCCTAGTATTCTATGATTCTATGATCTGTTAAGCCCTAGCACACAATCATTGACATACCAGAAATCTTTGCCACAATCCATACAAGAGAGGCACTGGCAGTTCCTGCAAATGTTTACATGTTTTTCAACCTGTCCTTTCTTCACAGAGTCTCCACATGCACTGCAGGTAAAGACTACCATTTTGGTGAAGCGATCAAAATAATTTCTTCTCAAAAGTGGTTAAAACTGGTTCTTTTCCAAATCCAAACCTACAAAAAATGCAATTAAAGTTATAACTCTGAAAAAAGCGTGTGAATTATATTTAAAGTGTATGTAGCTCTAGCTACCAATATCAAATCTATCAGATTTCATGTGAACAAGATTCTCAAGTTAACTGTGCTTCTAAGTAACATTCATTTTTAATTGCAAACATTTTTCTCTGTGTATACAACTCAAACAATTATTCTGATTGTTTTTAAAATAGAAAACTGCATCAAACTTGGATCATCTCTGATTCTTGCTTTTCCTTCTCTCTTCACATAAAGGTGCTTGCCAAATCTTGCTGTTCTCTCTTTGTAATATTTCTGTAATATGTTCTTCCCCTTTGTCTCTGATGTCAAAATCCTGGTTCAGGCCCCGTAGTGTTCTTTGACACTTGGATTAATTTAAACTCCTCTGTTCTAAAGAGGGGAGAGTCAGTGATTCTATGCAACTTTCAAAGGGACAGTCATGTTAGTCTGTATCTGCAAAAACAAGGAGTCCTGGGGAACCTTAAACACTAATCTGTTATATAGCCACAGGACTCCTAGTTGTCTATACAACTTTTGTACTAGGGATGTAAAAATGTGTTTAAAAATGTTAACTTTGTGATCACTAAAAATCATAGCAGTTACACACGCTGCGGGCTCTGCAGTATAAAGCTTAAATAAGCTTTATACTGCAGAGGCCACAGCGAAGCCTCCTCAGGAGTAGGGCTGCTGCCAGTCCCACTCCCAGAAAACCAGTGTGTAAGCTGCAGCGAGGAATGGGCCAGGCCCCACCAGACAGGGGTTGCTCCAGCTCCTACGGGTTAACCGGAATCGGTAAACCATTTATATCCCTACTTTGTACTGATTAAAAGGCTACATCATCCCTTCCTGATGTTAACACAGACTGCCAGTCAGATTTTGTATGAAGATCAAACTCATCTCTCTAAAAATTTAAGTCTTTACCTATTTGACCATCCATTGCCCTCCACCTTGTTCTTCTTAGTTCTCTTTTTGTTTATTCTCCCAGTCTTCATTTCTCCCCTTTTAAAAAACCTCCTCCCATATTTGGCCCTCACTAAACACTATATCGGGGTGGGGAACCTTTTTGGGTTGGGGGCTGCTGACCCACAGAAAAAACAGTTGGGGGGAGGGAGAGGTGTTGCACACAAGTAAGAAAAAAAACACCTCACTGACCAGGCCCCTGACTGAGATGGACACTCCCTACATTCTCCTTGCACTCCAGAGCAGGGTGGAAGCACTAGGCTAGTAGATTTTGTGTGCTCCAGTCCCATGGTGGGGCAGCGGGGGGCTAGAGCACCAAAGCAGGCTCCCCAATGCTGGGGGAGAGCCCTGAGGTTCAGGGGCCAGATCCAGGCAGTAATGAGGGGTGGGTTTTTTTGTGTCCTTATCAGTGCCCCCTGATTTTTCTGAGCCAGTGGCCCCTGACAGGGAAAAATAAAGCTCTCTACCCCAACTTAGGGTATGCTACACCAGTGGTCTCCAACCTTTTTAACCACAGAATCAATTTTTCAATTTAAGTGCAATGCAAGATCTACCTCAAACCCGAATACCCTTGCCCTACTTCCTTCCCACCCCTTCTTTTAGGCCCTGCCCCTGCTCCACCCCTTCTCCGAGGCCTCACCCTGCTCACTCCATCCCCCTTCGTTCCCCATCCTCACTCACTTTCACCAGGATGGAGTAGGGGTGCAGGCTCTGATCTTGGGCCAATGACTTTGGAGTGTGGGAGGGGCTTAGCCCAGGGTGAGGGATTGGTGTCCAGGAGGGGTTTCAGTGTGCAAGCCCTGGGAAGGAGCTTGGGATCAGGGGGACTCATGTCTGGGGCAGGAGGTTGGGTGCAGGAGGGGGTTCAAGGCTACGACAGAGGTTCAGGAAGCAGGCTCTGGCTGGGCTTCCAGGTGGTGGAGCAGCAGAGTTAAGTCAGGCTTACTCCTGCTCTAGCGCTGCACCGCTCCTCAAAGCAGCTGGCATGTACAGCAATGGCTCCATGGCACCATGTGCTGCCTTCCTGTATAGGCTCTGAGCCCACAGCTTCTACTGACTATGGTTCCTCATTACTAATTGATGGGAGCTACAGGAGTGGTGTCTGCAGGCAAGGATAGCATAAGGAGACCCACTATTCTGCCTCTCAGGGGCTGCAAGGACATGCCAAACACTTCCAGGAACAGCAATTACACCATAGGGATAATTAGCCCAGCCACACCAGGTTAGACATGTTAGAACTCCCTCCTCAAAGAATTAAATTTAAGCATAAGAGAGAAATGAACATTATGAACTGCACAGACCAGTCAAAACCCAAAACTAACACACTTTGCAAGCAGTAAAAGCAGTAACACCCACCCTCCAGTATATGTTAGGTCAGGAGATGAGAGGACAGTTGGTGTTTGTGAGACTGACACAGACCCACACAGTGTGACAGTGTCAGAGATTTGCATTGCCACGCTCCTGCCAGCCCCTTCTCTCCGTGTGGAGATAAGGTACAGAAGTGGGGAGACGGGACACCCCGCCATCAGTGCCCCCCTGCTCCCTCCCACACCCTACACAGCAAGAAGGAGGCTTCCAGGGGGGCAGCTCCAAGGCAGGAGCAGGAGCAGCAGCAGGACAGGGGGTGGAGGGGCAGCTGAAGCGCCAGCACTTGACAGACTCCAGCCCAAACCGGTCAGGATCAGCTATAACGCCCTTCCCCTGCTGGGCGCACCAGCCTGGTGTTTCCCTCGGCCAGCCCGGGGCGGGTCGCTGGGGGTCGTGCAGGAATCTCCCGTCCAGCGTCCATCCCTGCAGCGCAAGCGCTCGCGGGCAGCCTACCGGTCAGAGCGCGCGCCCAGCCGTTAGCGTCCCGCCCCGACCGGCTCGTGCAGTCAGCGCGACACAAGCCCTGCCGCCGCTCCCCACCCTCGGAAGGCGCCCCGGGGCTCGAGGCGATCCCAGGCATGGCTGGCCCCTCCACTCACTTTAAACGCTGCGCCACCGCCTCCAACGGCCAATCCCGCCTGACCCCGGCACGTGCCTCCTCCACTCGGTCGCCGCGGAGCTTGGAAGGGGGGGGGGGGGTTTCGACTCCGCTGGGCCCCAACTGCGCCTGCGCTCCCGATGGGGTCACCCTAGCCCCGCCGCACGTGCGCCTCGGTGTCCCCGTCGCGCCGTCCCGCGTGCCTGCCACCGGGAGTCCCCTCCGCGCGGAAACGGAAGTGCTGCCACCGGAAGTGCCGGGCCGGAACGGGAGGGTGGTGGCCCCAACGGGGTAGATCGAGCCGATGATGGAGAGGAGAGGCGGCTGGAGCCGGTAGGAAGGTTGGGCGGGAGGAGGCCTTAGAGCGGCTCCCCAGTCCCGAGGGAGAGGGGCAGGTCCCTGCCCTCAAGTCCTGGGAGCCGCGCTCCGGTACCGGGGCCAGGCCCCGCCCGGCCACACTCTTCTTGGTCAGTGACTTGGTAGTTAGCACCTGGTGTCCGCCCCTACCCGTTGCGCAGCTGCCCCCGCTCCCCCCGCGTTGTACTTATAGCTGGTGGCGGTAACATTGGGGCCAAAACAACCCATCGTGCGCTCACAACATTGCACCAGCTCCTCTGTAATATCTGTGGCTTGGGATGAGCTGGGGATCAATATAGTAACCCTTCTCCTACTCTCCTTCATTACACCAGTCCCCCATGACTGTGGCTAAGGATGAACTGGGAATCAGTATAATTCTTCCCCTATTCTTTCCCCCATTATGCCTGTGCCTATGTAAAGTCTGTGGCAAGAATTATTATGACCCCATATCTTCCTTTCCCCCACTCCCCAATATTACAACAGCCCCCATATCTGTACTTAGCATCACACTTGAATGTATCCTGCATCCCCAACATTATACCAGTCCCCCATGACAGTCCCCAACGAGGGGGGATGTGAAGGTGTAGAGCTGACTTGAGAGTTAGTATAGCACATGTCTATCATGTGCAGATGTGCACTACCAATAGAAAGACATGCTACCTGCTGTGGGTGCT
Source organism: Pelodiscus sinensis (assembly GCF_049634645.1). Lineage (NCBI taxonomy): Eukaryota > Metazoa > Chordata > Testudines > Trionychidae > Pelodiscus > Pelodiscus sinensis. Next base: position 110,478,767 of record NC_134715.1, read on the forward strand.
CTACTAATCAGGTGGGTAGCATTTAAATCTCTTCTGGGTGGCTGCCTAAGAACTCAGTTTACAGGAAATACTGGTTAGTGTAATCTCTATTTGTTCCCTCCCCTTGACCCTTTAATATTAGACCAGCATTCTCTACCCCCACACATTTATGTTAGGGCTGTAAATAGGGCTAATCTGGGGGTTAGCATAACTACTGCATATTTCCCTCTTACCCCACTCACTAACATTAGGCAAGTGCTGTCCTTCCCCCAATAATATACTTGTAGCTAGGCATAAGGTTGGGATTAGCATAAACCTTGTATAGCCTCCTCTCCCAATAACAATACATCAGACTTTCCCTCACTTTTACACAAGGATGAAAATATCTTAAATTTCTTACAAGTATTGTTGTATCACAACAGGAGTCCCTCGGGGGGCGGGGCAAGTGTCAGGGCAGGAGAGTGAGGGGGAGTTGTGATCAGACAGTACCTGTAAGAAATGTAAGTGTGGAATGGAGTGTAGGGGGGCTCACGGCAGGGGATTGGAGAGGTGGGTGTTGGGAGCTCAGAGCAGGGGGTTACTGGTTTGGGGTTGGGCAAGGAGTTAGGGCAAGAGGTTGGGAAGTGTGGGGGCTCAAGGTGGAAGGTGCAAGAGTTAAGGCAGGGGTCTGGAATGGGGAGGATCAAGGCTGGAGTACCCAGGAGCAGGAGCAGGGGCAGCCACCACCAGCATCCCCAGGGCTGGAGCTGGCATCAGCTGAAGGTAGGGAGGATGTGGGGGTGTAAGAATCATGGCAGGGAGTTGTGGAGTCAAGGCAGGGGTGTGGAGAGTGTGGGGATGTGGGAATCAGGGCAGGGGTTTGTGGGGTGGGGGTGGGGGCTCAGGACAGACTGCTCTGCCCAGCCACTGGAGTACTGGAGAGGCAAGGACTTGCTTGCCCAGCCACCCAAGCACTGTGATGCCTGGTCACCTGAGCACTGAGGTGGTTGGGACCATTCTATCCAGCCACTTGAGCACCAGGGCTGTAGTCTGGGTGTGATGTGGCCGTGCTGCCTCAGGGGTTGGTAGCATCTAGAGCAGTAGTCCCCAACGTGGTGCCCGCGGGCGCCGTGGCGCCCGCCGGGGCATTTGTGTGCGCCTGGCGACAACCTGGGCCGGCCCCGCCCCTGGCGCACTGGAGGCGCCAGCCCCAGGCGCGCGGCGCTCTGGCAGCCCGGGGCACATGTGGGCGCGCAGCGCCGGTGCCGGCCCCAGGCGCGCGGCTCGGGTGGCAGCGCCGGGCCTATGGCACAAGGCACTCGGGCGGCCCTGGCCCCGGCCCTGGGGCACATGCCGGCGCCGGGTGCAAGGGCATCCCCGCCCCTGGCGTGCCCCAGGACGCGCGGCCCCACCCCCAGGGCGCCTGGCGCGTGAGTGGCCCCACCCCCCAGGCGACTGGCGCGTGAGTGGCCCCGCCCCGAGGCGCCTGGTGCGTGAGTGGCCTCGGGCGCCCGGGAGCCTCTAAAGGTTGGGGACCACTGATCTAGAGCCCAGCCAGCCAGTCTCTGACCCATGAGCTGTACTGGGGCGCACAGGCTTACTTTCACCTTTGGGTTAATGTAAGGGTGGTGTCACTCTCACATTCCTTGCATGCTAATATTGGAGCAAACGATTCCCTGTGTTATATCTGAGGCTGTTTCCTTTCTTATTCTGATTTCATGAAGACTTCTTCTAACATTTAAAAGAACAACCTAGATTGCTGCTGATTTTATTCCTGATAAGACAGTGACTCTAGCATCTTTGGGTTCCCTTCCACCCCAAGGGAGAGAGGCACTTGCAATCACCATCCTTAAACACAGTCACCAATGTTGCAGATTGCTTCAGTAAACTATCAGATCCTGTGGAGTAGGGAGAGGTTTTAGGGACTATCATAATGTTAAGAGGTTTTCAGTGAACTCTGATAGGAATTTTAACAATCGGCGTAGTGAAATAATACTTCTGAATAGCAGATGAGTATAATTAGGATGCATTCAAAGGCAATGCATCAAAAATACTCCAGGATGGTGCCCTGTAGTAGTCCTGAAAAAATGATGGAAAACTAATTTAATAGTGGGATGCAAATATACAAATTTCTTTTGATGGGTGACCCAATTAAAATTTCACTGATACATCCAGTAGTGAAGAGAAGCCCCTAAAATATTGTATTCTTCCTCCTTTCTTAGTCTTGTAGGCAAAAATTAAAATAAAGCATAGGTTATGTACAGCTCTTCATTTGGGAACAAATGTTAGATATTTTCTATTCCAGATCACTTTTGTGAGCAGCTCAAAGAGACTTTAAATATAATGTACTTTCTTTTCTGTGAAAAATAGTAATGTCTAATACTGCTATATTTTATGTATATGACAACTATAAGTGAAATGTGTTTAGTGCTACAGCAATGAGCACGATATAAATATATTTGATAGTAACTGAGTTTGGTCATTGAAGGATTTTCTGTTCTGATTTTAGAGAATTAAGAAACTAAGTTTTTTCCTGTACCAGGTACTTGTTAAATTTGTGGATCTTATCTTTGGATCTTCTGTGTTCTGTTTGCTTAAGTCTAATACATGTTGAAGTGAATATGGAGTATGTATAGCTATAAAGTTTAATTTTTTTGCAGCATCTCCATTACCAGATATTTGTGCACAAATCATTGTAATAGGAAATATTCACTTTAATAAAACTTTCTGTGTGCATGGTTACAGACATTAATCATCAATAGTTTGTTCATTAATCTTTAAATTGCTGGAATATGATTAGACATCTGTTTCCCTTGCAAGATAGGGAAAATAGTAGCAATACATTAATTTTAATGTAATTTAAAATTTGTTCTGCAATTGCACTATTGTAATTTAAAACTTAATTCCCAGAGTATTTTTATATGTTGTAGGTAATCAAATGGTATTCTAGCATGGACACTGTTGCTAGCCATAGTTGTCATCTTCTCCAGCAGCTACATGAACAGCGCATTCAAGGCCTTCTCTGTGACTGCATGTTGGTAGTAAAAGGTGTCTGCTTCAAAGCTCATAAAAATGTGTTAGCTGCTTTCAGTCAGTATTTCAGGTATGTAGTAGGAAATATTGTTATTGCAGAAATAAACAGGATACTGTATAACTCATGTCTTAATCTCTGAGGAGAGAACTTTTTTGCTAGCTAGGAATGCTAATCACAGGTTAGAAGAAAAAAGTAAGGAGAACTTGGATCATTTGTCCAGAGATAATCTGTATCTCACATTTGGTCTAATTAGAAAATATGGTATGCTTAAGTTATTTTGTACTTGTACTTATTTAGCCAGTAAGCTCTTTGAGAGCCTCTTTTCATTGCATACATACAGGACCCTAGCATAGTGGGGCCCCAATTTCTGGTGGGAGGGTGTTGACAAAAATGCAGTACATAGTAATACGCACTCCTTCCAAAATGCAGTTTGGGTTTGCATTGCAATACGGTGAGCAGAGCCAGGTGAGAGATTTAGTGGGTCAGACAACCACATCATTGTCCTTTGCTCTTTGGTGTTTAAAAGGAAACAGAGCAGGAGGACAGTTTTCTTTTTTCAGTTTTTCTGAATATGTATCTGTATCAGATTCACATATTGAAATATCTTGATGTGCTAGTCAGTGCATCTGTAACATAAGTGTGTCAGCAGTTCCTGCAGTGAGCAGCATTTACTATTCACTTGTCTTGGGATGCTGGGTAAGACAATTTTTCTTGCCTGTCAGTGAATAATCTGGTATGATTTTTTTACCCTGTATCTTGCACCATCACTAAAGCATGTGCTACCAAGACTTCCTGAGGGGAAAGAAAGTTGATATTCAAATGTTTCTCCACCTGTCCAAGTGTCATAAACACTGTCAAAAATAAAAGGACTCATGCCCAAAGACTTTTGGCCACCAAGTTTGAGCTGAAGGGAGTTAGGATCCTTTAAACATTCCAGCCCAAAAATAATAAAAACAATTACAGAAGGCTTAGGTAGTACAGTAGTGCACATTTTATATGCAAACAATTATGTATATAAAGTGATTTTGTTCTATGGATATGGCCACAGCTTGAAAAATTTACCATCCATTTAAACCTACTTGTTAGAGGCAGAGCTCTAAGTAGGATGTACCCTAGTGAGGTACACTGGCAGAGCCCAAAGGAAGTGCTTATTTGCTGGAAGGGGGAAATACCTTGGTTTTCCGAACTATAGGGTCCCATCTTTATTTTAATTTTGATTAGCTAAATATAGTGCTTCCTTTCTTACTCCCCATTCTGTTTGCCAGAAGGAAAGGGGAAGCCCCCCCTTCTCTGTCAATTTACTTGTGCACAAACAATACACTAACACAAGATTAAAGTTGATATTTAGAACACATAAAATAGGAAATTATAAGTATACAGTGAGATTTTCAATAGCTGTTAATGTTAAAGTCAACAGTAGAACTCCCATTTCATAGAACCATAGGGTTTGAAGAGCCCTCAGAAGGTCAACAAGTCCAACCCTCTGCTAAAAACAGGACCAATCCCAACTAGCTTATCCCAGCCAGGACTTTGTCAAGCTAGGACTTTACTTCTAGTGATGAAGATTCCACATCCTCCCTAGGTAACCCATTGCAATGCTTCTCCACCCTTGTAGTGAATTACAGAATTAGGCTAATTATGAGCATTTTCAAAAGTCCTGTCAGTAAATACCAGAGCAACTGTCTTGCAGCCCCATATTACATATTGAGTTATTGATTCACTTTGGCGTAAGATATTATGTTTGACAGATATTTTATTTAAAAAGTTCAAACTAGTAGGGTATATGCTTGTATATTATAAAGAGTTATGCTTCATTTCATCAGGACCCTATTTCAGAATTCTCCAGGCCAGAAGAATGATGTTTTTCACTTGGACATTAAAAATGTAGGAGGTATAGGCCAAATCTTGGACTTCATGTACACCTCACACCTTGATCTTAGCCAGGATAACGTACAAGCTATGTTGGATATCGCACAATGTCTACAAGTGCAAAATGTGCTGAACATTTGCCATACTTTTTTAAAATCTTCTACAGCGGTAGAACAGCCTGCTAGCATGCCTTGCAATAGTGTGTTCTCCTTGCAAAGTACTTTGGCTACAGAGACTAACTGTGTAAATGAAAATTATGGTACTAACTTACTGCATGAATGCTCATCAGATGCACAACCGAGTAAAGTGTTGGATGACCATCATTCTCACGGATCACAAACTATTAATCTTCATACTTCCTCAGGTGATGTACAGAAACAGACACAAGACTCCTTAGATGGTAATTGCACAGAGCTCCCTTTTAAACAGCCAAATTACTATTATAAACTGCGTAATTTTTATAGCAAGCAGTTCTACAAGCAAAATGCATGTTCCAACCAAGAGAGAATAACAGAACAGTCCTTTGCATTCAATACATCTACTGAACTAAGTACGGTAGAGAACAATTCTTGTACTGTCAGTCAATCTGAATGTATTTTGGAATCGTCTGACCACTTACCATCAAACTTTCTGGTTCAGGCCTTGAATGAATCTACACCAGACCAAGATTTGGAAAACACGTCCTTGCAGCCAACCCAACAGATGCAACTGAAAAAGGCAATACACCTGAAAAAACTGAATTTTCTAAGATCACAGAAGTCTGCAGAACAGTTGTCTGAACCTAAGAGAGATGACAACAATATAACAAGGGTAATTGAATCTGTAAATGGAAGTGCCATGGAGATGACAAATATTAGTGCCATTGAAGAAAAAGAAACTGAAGATCTTGTTAGTTCAGAGAGTTTTGAACAAACTGTTGAAATGGAAATATCTCAAGGTCCTTCAGAGCAAGAAGAGCAATCACAGATTCTTCAGTCACAGAGGCAATATACTTGTGAATTATGTGGAAAGGCTTTTAAACATCCAAGCAATTTGGAGCTCCATAAAAGGTCTCATACAGGTACAATTATTTCATGCTTGCATATGAAATATTTAATAATGATATAAAAAAGGAATTATATCCAGGCCTCCTAGTTCACACCTGGGACTTGGCAGTGCAGCTGCACCCAACTTTAGCTCAGTGCAAGGTCTGGGACTGCCCCAAAGAAACCTGGGCTCTGTTTTTCTGCCCAAGGTGCCTCAGGTGTGAGTGGGCAGGCTCAGCCCAGTAGGATCCAAGGATGGAGATGCTTAGTGTGGGGGATCCATGTTTGGGGTGAGAAGTTTTTGGGTCAGGCAAACTGATGTCTCAGTGGCAGATTTGGATGCACAGGGGCTCATTTGGGTGGTGGTGTCCAGGTGTAGTGTCAGTGGACTCTTCAGGAAATCCAGGTAAAGGTGGTTGGTGCTCAGCAGAGAGGGGGGGGGGGTCTGGGTATGGTGACATGGGGATTTGTGGGAGAATCCTGGGTGTGGGGACTTAGTGGGAGTGTCTGGGTGCTGGGGGAATGTGGATTGATGGGGTCAGGGTCCAGGTGTGGCTGGTTGGAGCCCAGTGGGATGAGGATCTGGGTGTGGGGGCCATTTGGGGGGCTAGGATTTGTCAGGGTGAGGATTCAGTGGGCTTGCTAACGGGAGCTCCAGCTGCTGTTGAAGGAACATCACATGCCAGACTTCTGCTTCCCTCATTATTCCCCCATCCTCTTTTCTTCCTCATCTCATTCCCCTTTTCCACTGCCCGCCTTCCTCTCACTTCCACATTTCTCTCCCTCTGCCCTATTCCATCTCCTCTTCCTTGCCAGCTGCCTCTTTGTCTCACCTCCTCACTCCCTTGCTTCCTCATTTCCCCTGCCTTCCCTTACCCAGCCCCATTGTAGGCATTCATTGTTGCACAGAAAACAGGAAAGATCCCAGCACACAGAATAGGGACCAGATTGACACTATGACCCAGGAAGCATTGTTCAGTTGCAGAGTCAATGGAGCCAAGATGCAGATTTCTTCAGCTAGGCAGCTCTGCCCGCACAGAAATGGGGGAGGGAGGCAGTGGCAGGTTATTCCATGTGCTCTCTATGCCCCAAAACTGCCCAGGATTGTCCCTCTGGAATCTCTCCCATGTGACTTCCCTGTGCTGATATTTTCTGCTGGAAAGCACAGGCATTTGGGACTCTTTTTGGTGGGTGCATAGTCTTGCAGAATTCCCCCAGGAATAGCCTTTTGTGTGCTATACCCAATTTGTGTAACCATCCAAAAGCATAGATATATGGAGAAAAGACAATATAAATGGATGTGGGTGAGGAAAAACTTGTAGTTAAAAAATCTGTAACGTCTGTCAGGCTTATCTTTTTCTGTAGTATTTAATAATAAATTGAGACCATTGTAAATTATATAGGGTAGGAACTTTGTTTCTCTGTTATGTACAGTGTTAAACACACTGTGATAGTTACAGTGTTTATCGAGGTTTCTAGTGGAGACTATGTTCCCACTTGACAATACTTTGTAAAGAAAATTAGAGGGGTTGAATAATTTTGCTGTACACTTCTAAAATCCATTCAGATAACTTCATTTGAAAATTAAGTGCATATTGGTTTCTAAAAACAATACACAGGTTCGTATTTCTTTGTCATGATGAAAAATAAACCCATTCTTAACTTTTTAGCTCATCACTATGAACGTTTAATGTCATAAACTATAATAAATTTATCCAAAACTGTTATACAATTATAACAATAGCTATTCAAGCAATACCATTAATGTCCATCATTTATCATGTCGTCTTTCGTGGAGAAACTAATGGATGTTTTCTGCCCCTCTTTTTCCTTTATATTCCAGTAGCCAATGACATAATTTGCAAATGCATAAAGATTCATCTTGCCAAATAAATATCTTCGCTTGTCAGATTATGCATTTTCTGCACAGAAGTCAAAGAGAATATGACCTTTGTTCTAATACACATTCATTTCTTTGGTACATCATGGTCTTTAGTAGTGGGAATTTAGATTTCCATAAATTATTAGTGAGCAGCCCTTCCAGAAGCAAGAAATGTGAACTTTCTCCATCATAGGGTCTCCTTTGAAAATCCTCATTCGCTGTTTGTAAGGTTTTTCTGGATGTTTGTGTTATAACTCATATATCAGTATTTTTTTTAATTATGTTGCCCAGTAGGGATGAAAGTGACTAGTTGAGTATATGATAAGCCTAGGCTTATTAGTTAATCTTCTTGAGTACTCAAATTTCTCTGTATCAGAGGCAGCAAAGGAGGGAGGGAGCAAGAGCTGGTGCTGGGGGAGGTGGCTTAAAAAACAGCTCCCCACGCAGACCGGCTGTCTGTTGCCTCTGTTTGTTGGAGTCTAGCTCCTGGTGGACAGAAGCTGCTGCCAGGAGAGGGAGGGAGTGGGGGAGACTGCTATGAAACAGCCTCTGTCTGTGGCAGCCAGAACTGGCTGTGGACAGAGGCAGCAAGTGGGGTGGGGAGTGCTTGTAATCAATAAAATTAACCGATAAGCCAAGGCTTATTGATTAATCGTGTAGTGAACTACACGTTAACATCTCTAGTGCACATAAAATTCATGTGGTGGGAGTGGGGCCAAGTGGGTTCTGTATGTGGGAGGGAACTCAGGGCTGGGGTCAAAAGTTGGTGTGCAGAAGTCTGAGGACTCCGGCTGGAGGTGCAGGCTCTATGGTAGGGCTGAGTTGAGGGTCTCAGCATCAGGATGCAAGGGCTCTAGCTGGAAGTAGAGCCTGGGGTGGGCTGAGGATGAGGAGTTCAGGGTAGAGAAGGGGGTTTGGGGAAGGAGTGAGGGTGCAGGAGGGAGTTCTGGGTTAGTGGAGTAGGCTTTTGGGTTGGGGCTAGGGATGAGAACTTTGGGGTGCAGAAGCGTGCTCATGGTTGTGGGGAGCTCAAGATGGGGCAGAGGGTTGGCACATGGGCTTACCTAGAAAGCTCCCTGCTGGGGACAGTGAGGAGCGGTCCCCTTCCTCCAGTTCCAGCAGCTTGGTGCTAGGACCAGTGGGGAGGGATGTCCCTCCACAGATAGTGGCAGCTCAGTGCTGGCCTGGTGAGGAGTGGTCCCCCCCACATCCCTAGCTGCTCAGTATTGGAGTCAGCAGGGATGAGCTCCCCTCTACCAATCACGGCAGCTTCAGGACTTGGGGAGAGAGATCTCTTCTAGCTAGGTACGTGAATGACTAGTTGACTATTCGATAAGGATAGAGGCAGCAAGTGGGTGGGGAAAGTGACTACTAATCAGATGTTCAACTAGTCGTTCACCTCCCTAGTGGGGATGATTGAATCCCCCACTGGCCCTGTGCTCCCCACACTGCTTTCGCTTTTGAAGCGTAGCAATAGCTTGGGGGAACTTAGGCTCTGTGTCTTTTAATTGTTAAATGAGTGGAATGGGTGCTGGGATATAGCAGAACAGGAGTACGAAATTGAGACAGGTAGCAAGGATGTGTGAGTAGCCAAAACAGTAGAAAGTATATTAAACAGAAAAACAAAGGAAGGGGCATTCACCTGGATGTAGAGAGAAGAGCATGTGATACAGGCAGTCCCCGGGTTACTTACAAGATAGGGACTGTAGGTTTGTTCTTAAGTTGAATCTGTATGTAAGTCGGAACTGGCGTCAGCCGCTGCTGAAACTGATCAGTTTCAACCGCGGCTGAATCTGGACGCCAGTTTTGACTTACATACAGATTCAACTTAAGAAACCCAGGCGTCCCCAAGTCAGCTGCTGCTGAAACTGATCAGCGGCTGATTCCAGGAAGCCTGGGGCAGAGCAACTCTGCCTCGGGCTTCCTGTAGTCAGCCGCTGGTCGGTTTCAGCAGCGGTTGACTTGGGGACGCCTGGGGCAGAGCAGCTGGGGTGCTGCTGGGTTGCTCCAGTAGCGCAGCTCCTCGGCGCTACTGGAGCAACCCAGCAGCACCCCAGCTGCTCTGCCCCAGGCGTCCTGATTCAGCCGCTGCTGAAACTGACCAGCAGCGGCTGAAACCAGTGGCGCTGCGGGACCAACCCGGCAGCCCCCAGCTGTTCTACCCCAGGGGTAGGCAAGAAAAGCCTGGTCTGCTGGGGGGGGGGGACACTAGCTGCACCTCTAGCTGCAACCCCCCCCCCCCAGCAGACCAGGGGGATAGGAGCAAAGCCTTGGAGCACGCCCACAGCGGGACAGCCCAAGCGTGCCTGGGCTGTCCCGCTGGGGGCATGCTCCAAGGCTTTGCTCCCCGTCTCCCTGCAGACAAGGGAGATGGAGAGCAAAGCCGCTGAGCACGCCCGCAGTGGGACAGCCTGGGCGCGCTTGGGCTGTCCCCCTGCGGGCGTGCTCCAAGGCTTTGCTCTCCGTCTCCCTGGTCTGCAGAGAGACGGGGAGCAAAGCCGCGGAGCACGCCCGCAGCGGGACAGCCTGGGTGCGCTTGGGCTGTCCCCCTGCGGGCGTGCTCCGCGGCTTTGCTCCTGTCTCCCTGGTCTGCTGGGGGGGTCCAGTGGCTTTGCTGGACCCCCCCAGAAAACCAGGGGGACAGGAGCAAAGCCACCCAGGCGGTGGGAGTCCCGCTGCCTGGGCGGCTTTGCTTGGGGCAAACGAGCAAAGCCGCCCAGGCAGCGGGACTCCCACCGCCTGGGCGGCTTTGCTCGGGTGTCCCTGGTCTGCTGGGGGGGTCCAGCGGCTTTTCTGGACCCCCCCCCCCCCAGCAGACCAGGGAGACCGGGAGAAGCTTTTCTCGCCCTGGAGGACACGGGTGGCGACCCGCCGCCCATGAACTCCAGGGCGAGAAAAGCCCTGTTCGTAAGTGCGTATCCGACATAAGTCGGATCCGCGTAAATCGGGGACTGCCTGTACTTGGTTTACTTGTCGTCTTAAATATATCCCTATGACTTAATGTATTTAGTGGTGTGAGTTCTGTTGAACAAACTACATCTGTGTTCCAAGTAATAAGTTCCTTCCTATTTATTTGTGTACAAGTCAAGGTGTTAGATGTTGGTGCATTAATTTATAAATCCCGATATAGTCTGGATAACTAGGAGAGCAGTAGTTTATGTGCCATTCTGACAGCTAAAGTCAGATGTGGCAGCTCTACTCACAATCAGAGTAACTTTTTGGTACTAAAAGCAGGCTATTCAAAGATTTGCTTGTGCTTAACCGGACATCAACTCCCTGACACCATCAATTACTTCAGCACTTTGATAGCCTTTACTTTTGCCTTTCAGGTTTACAGTTGGTGCGCCCCAAGCCCCAAGTCCAGAGCTGTCCTGGACCCATATGCATAATATGCAGATGCATAAGTCACTCAAAATGTAGGGCACCACTGGTTCTTAAACTTTGTCAAATTAAGTGTAAAAATATAATAAGAAAATCCAAAAAGGAGTTTGAAGAAGAGCTAGCCAAAAACTCAGAAAGTAATAGCAAAATGTTTTTAAGTACACAAGAAGCAGAAAGCCTGCTAAACAACCAGTGTGGCCCTTGGATGATTGAGATGCTAAAAGAGCACTCAAAGATGATACATTCATTGCAGAGAAGCTAAATGAAATCTTTGCTTCAGTCTACATGGTGAGGCTATTGGGAGATTTCCAAATCTGAGCCATTCATTTTAGGTTGACAAATCTGAGGTATTGTCTCAGATTGAGGTGTCATTAAAGGAGGTTTTGGAACAAATTGATAAACTAAATAGCAACAAATCACTGGGACAAGATGGCATTCACCCAAGAGTTCTGAAAGAATTCAAATGTGAAATTGTGGAACTACTAACTGTGGTTTGTAACCTATCCTTTAAATCAGCTTCCATACCTAATGACTGGAAGATAGCTAACGTGATGCCAATATTTAAAAGGGGCTCTAGAGATGATCCTGGCAATTACAGATTGGTAAGTCTAATGTCAGTAACAGGCAAATTAGTTGAAACTATAGTAAAGAATAAAATTGTCAGACACATAGATGAACATAATTTGTTGGGGGAAAGTCAACATGGTTTCTGTAATGGGAAATCATGCCTTACTAATCAACAAATGTGGACAAGGGGGATCCAGTAGATATAATATACTTAGATTTCCAGAATGCCTTTGGCAAGGTCCCTCACCAAAGGCCCTTAAGTAGAGTAAGTTGTAATGGGATAAGAGGGAAAGTCCTTTCATGGATTGATAACTAGTTAAACAACAGGAAACAAAGGGTAGGAATAAGTGGTACATTTTCAGAGTGGTGGGAGGTAACTAGTCGTGTCCCCTAAGTGTCTATCCTGGGACCAATCCTATTCAACTTATTTATATGTGATCTATATAAAGGGGTAAACAGTGGAGTGGCAAAATTTGCAGATGATACCAAACTGCTCAAGATAGCTAAGACCAAATCATACTGTGAAGAGCTTCAAAAAGATCTCACTGAACTAAGTGATTGGGCAACAAAATGGCAAATGAAATTTAATGTTGATAAATGTAAAGTAATGCACAATGGAAAAAATAATCCCTACTATACATACATTATGAAGTAGACTAATTTGGCTACAACTGAAGAGAGATCTTGGAGTCTTTGTGGCTAGTTCTATGAAAACATCCACTCGGTGTGCAGCGGCAGTCAAAAAAGCAAATAGAATGTTAAGAATCTTTTAAAAAGAGATAGAGAATAAAATAGAAAATATCTTATTACTTTTATATAAAACCACGGTACGCCACATCTGGAATACTGTATACGGATGTGGTCTCCTCACCTCAAAAAAGATATATTAGGATTGGAAAAGGTTCACAAAAGGGCAACAAAAATGATTAGGGGTTTGAAACGGGTTCCATATGAAGAGAGATTAAAAAGACTTGTACTTTTCAGCTTAGAAAAGAGGAGACAAAGGGGAGATATGATAGAGATCTATAAAATCATGACTGGTGTAGTAAAAGTGAATAAGGAAAATTTATTTACTTATTCCCACAATATAAGAACTAGGGGTCACCAAATAAAATGAATAGGCAGCAGGTTTAAAACAAACAAAAGGAAGTTTTTCTTCACTCAGCACATAATCAGCCTATGGAACTCCTTGCCAGAAGATGTGGTGTGAAGGCTATGACTTTAACAGGGTTCCAAAAGGAGCTAGATAGATTCATGGAGGTTAGGTCCATCAATGGCTATTATGCAGGATTGATAGGAATGGTGTCCCTAGCCTGTTTGTTTGGAAATGGGTGACACGGGGGGATCACGTGAGGATTAACTGTTGCGTTCCCTCCCTCTGGGGCATCTGGGATTGGCCACTGTTGGCAGAAAGGATACAGATCTGAGTGGACCATTGGTTTGACCCAGTATGGCCGTTCTTATGTTCTTAACATCCACCTACCTGCCTCTACCTATCCCTATTCTGCACCTCTGTTTCCTTTGGAGAGAATCTAATTTACTTAAAAGTGAAAAAGGCTGCCAGACCTATTAGTAGAACATGGAACCTCTAAAAGAGCCATTCAAATAGAAATGAAGCCCATTAATAGGAATTTGCCACCCCCAGGTGTATACTATCAGTTTTTTTAATTCAGTATGTCAGTCTATAGAGCCTTAGTTTAAAATTAAAAATTTTTTTGATTAGTGTGTTGCTGAAGATTATAAAATCAAATCTCTCAAAAATTGTCCTGCCCTCAGCTGCCATTGTGCATAGTGGCACCAGTTTAATAGTGCTGCTTAGGGCCCCCTAAATCCTAGGGATATCCTGCCCAAGTCGTCTTGAAGCATACTCCTGCAGTGTCCAGCTCTTAACTACCGGACACTCAGAGAAATGACCAGGTAAACTGCCCCTACAGTCTGTGCATCACCCACACAACAGCTTAAATATAACATGACGCTGAGATACAGTTATATAAAAACGTAAGTTTTATTATTTAAGGCTGAGATTTAAGAGGCAGTGAGTAAAGATAACAAATGGAGGCAGAATGGTTACATATAAAACAAAAAATAGAACATGCTTCCTGGAGTCTAAACTTTTAACAGTCTAAAACTCTTGTCTAATACAGTTAGTCTCACCATAAGCAAGCTCACCGCATTTGCAACCAACATGGTTGGGCTCCCCCTTTAGTAAATATAAAAAGTGCTGTCTTTTTTAATTTTCTTTATGAAGGGAAAAAAACAGTCCTTTTGACTTCTTATAACTCCAATATTAATTGTTTTGTCCCCAATGTCAGGATGACCCCTGTGGTTTATTCCCTGATATACTGGCTTAATGTTGCATTTCTATCCTTGTGTTGATGTTGTGTTGGTATACAGTGCTTATTTACATGTGAACCAAGGCAAATATACATCCTTTGGTCAAAATCTGCTTATCAACCTTGCTTTGGTTCAGATTTTAAAACATTTTAAATGTCATCAATACATAAATCTCTCAGCAGTTATGAAAATCAGTATGACATAAGTTTTTATTAGATATTTCACTTGACTCTCTTTGGATAAATACTATGTAAGCAATATGTTGGGTATAGCGAGTTCTGTAAAATCAGGGAAGCGATAGATAAGGTTAACATACTATTTTTCTATGTTGGTGATTATTCAGAAACGGCATAATATAAAAGCTTCAAAAGTGACTTCATTCTTTGTCTTTCAATGAGTCTTCAGTTATGTGGTGCTGAAGGGCTGGATTTTCAAAGATGTTTAGATGCTTAGTGGGATTTTCAGAACTGTCAAGATGACTAACTTCTTTTGAAATCAGTGGAAGTTAGGGTTCCTGCTGACAATCCCAGAAAATGCTAGATTCACAAAAGATCTTGGGTGCTTATCTGCCACTTTAGTTGCCTGAATCCCAGAATCAGGCCTGACTTGGATGCACAAAACCTCCGCCCATTTGCCATCTAATACTGAATTGTTTAAACTCGCTCAGTGCCTATATTTTTCTATTAAAAGTTCCTTAGGCACCTGTTTCTGCCTTTGAACATGTGTGTAACTGCCTCACTCCAGTCATTTGGATACCTGAGCCCCAAGGCTAGTCACAAACCAGTGTACTAGTCATCCCCCAGATTTGCAAAGGGGACCCAATCAGGAGTACAGGATCTTTCGAAATGGGGCATTTCTGTCAAAAATGCCCTGTCTAAATTCCTGGTTTTTTTTAAAAAAAAAAGCTCCGTTTCGAAAAATAGCAGCGGCTGCCATTATGCAAATGAAGCACGGGATATTTAAATCCCGGCTTCATTTGCACTTTCACTACGTCTAATTTACATCCCTCTGCCAATAGAAGGGTTTAGTTTAGACGTACTCTTAGTTTTCTCTTTTCTAAACTAAACAAGCCCAGTGTATCTTTAGACAGCTAAATGTCTTTAAAAATCTGGCCCTTATCACTTTGAAAATGAGATTTAGGTTCCTAAATCCCAAATGGACTCCTGTAAGCTAACCATAATCTAAAATTAGGAAACCCATTAAAAGGGAAAATTATGGCAGAACTATTTAGTAGCTAAATGTCCTTATACAACAGGGGGGAAATTATTGAAAAAGAGTACAGGTATACATTGATTCTAACTGATAACTATGTGTCTGGACTAGAAAACTGAAGAAAGTGGCTAAATATCACAATTACGATACAGTTCAAAAATTACAGGGATGTGAATGACTAGTTGACTATCCGATAAGCAAAAGCCTTATCGGATAGTTGACTGGTTGCTCTCCTCCATCTGAAAGAGGCAGCAAGGGGGGAGGGTGAAGAGGAGGGTGTGCTTCAAAGCGGCAGTGCCGCATGGAGACTGGGGCAAAAACTTGGGCTCCATGCGGCACTACCGCTTTGAAATGCTGCTTGCAGCCCAGGCCAACTGGGAGTCCACATTCCACGCAGCATTGCCGCTTTGAAATGCTGCACGGAGCCTGATGCTGGGCTCCCCGCAGCATTTCAAAGCGACAGCTCCACATGGAGTCCGGGGTCAGAGTCCCCAGCTGACCTTGGGCTCCATGCAGCACTGCCACTTTGAAACACCACAGGGAGCACAGGGCCAACAGGGGACTGCTTGAGTCCTCCACTGGCCCCATGCTTCCTGCAGCGCTTTCGCCTTTGAAGTGTAGCAACAGCCCTGGGGCTGTTGCTGCACTTTAAAGGCAGAAGCACACTTATCAACTAATTGAATAGTTAATGCAAATTGCCAAGACTATTCGATTAGTCAAAACTCATTATTGACCAAAATGCTCAAGTTAGTTGTCAGATCCTATTATAAAGGACAACTAAAAGTGAAGAGTTAGAGGGCAAAAGTAAAGGCCGTTAAGTTCAATTTATTTTTAGTGAGAAGTCACAAGTTATAAATCGTTTTCAGGGTCTCTGACGGTCAGAGATGATGTCAAGTGAACAGAATCTTGCAAAAAGAAAGTACAAGACCTCACGTTTCTTCGTGAATTATTAATTTGTCTGGTGTGTGTGTGTAAAATTGTGACACTAATGTGCTCTTTTAAATGTCTTAATTTGACAGAGTTACCACACTTCCTTCAAGCATTTATAATTCTCATTCTCACCCTTATCCTCCAAGGAAGAAAAGTGTAAATGTTAAGAACATTTTTGTTCCCTATTCCTTCTTGGCTAGTTCTTTATTTGTGAAATATGAATTATATTCCAAAGAGATTCTCCTTTAAGAGGTAAATGACAGACACACAATGCCTATTTAATTTTCTCTTTAAATTACTTTGGTAAGTGCCCTTTTGGCTTTAAGTTTTATCTAAATTATATATTTTAAAGGGAAGTATACCAATTTAAAACATTTGTATTCTGTTGCAACTATTAGATATGCCATGTTCTGTCTTTTCTCCTTTTAGGTGAGAAACCTTTTGAATGTAACATTTGTGGGAAACACTTCTCACAGGTGGGAATATTTTATTTTATGATATTTAAAGTTAAACTAAATGCATTTGTGTTTTGATTTTAAAAATAAACTTAGTTTTGTTTATGGTGACATACCATGGCCTTATCCAGTGTTACAATCCTAAATTTATTTTTTAGCCATCTGTGGTGGCTTTTGAAAAATACTCATTACAGTTTCTAAAATTTCTTTAAGATATTTCTGCCTTTTTTTTCTTCTACTTTTATGTAGCACTTCTGTCACCTCTCCCTCAATCTGTCTTTTATTTTTGTGCTTTTTTCTCAGCAGTTGGGTTCATAGTTATATAGATTTCAGAAAAAAAGTCCTCCATATATTTAAAATCAAGAGTACATTTACTGCCAAATTGTAACCATGTGGTACCTAAAGTATACATGTACTTCATCTAGGAATACAATTTGGCTGTGTCTAGACTACATCCCTCTATCAGCAGAGGGATGTAAATGAAGCACTTTGAAAGTGTAAATGAAGCCGAGATTTAAATATCCCGTGCTTCATTTGCATAATCACGTAATGGCGGTCTGTCGAAAAAGCACTATTTCGAAATTGAAACCACAGTCTAGATGTGGTATACTGCACATACTGGAGTCTTCCTATACACCTCATTTTTTGAGGTTTACATGATCTTTCAAAAAAGTGCCCCGTTTTCGAAAGAACCACGTCTAGACTGTGGTTTCAATTTCGAAATAGCCCTTTTTCGAAAGAGCGCCATTACATAATTATTCAAATGAAGTGCGGGATATTTAAATCCCGGCTTCTTTTGCTCTTTCGAAGTGCTTCATTTACATCCCTCTGCCCACAGAGGGATGTAGTCTAGACGTAGCCTTTGAGTGGTATTTAGAGGAACAGTGGAGTCAGTCTTGTATACTATTATTTTTATATGCTGTAAAGCAAATGCCTCTTAGTCATATATATAATTTGTTGCACATACTGTAGTCTTCCTATACACCAAATGTAGCTATGCGGACCTCTTCAGAGGTCCAGATATGGAAAACTGAGTAGCTGATAATTGCATAACTACAGTCAGACTAATTTCTTTTTAGCCAAAGTTCAAATGGTTCCAAAGCCTGACATAATAATCCAGTTTAAATTTACTTAGAAAATAAAAGTTGGAATTTTTTTCCTGATAACCTGGCCCTGACTTTTAGCTGCGCCTCGACTTGACCTTCATTATTTAAATTGCAAAGTTTCAGGTATTGTTAAATTCGTTGGCATTTGCACACCTCAGGCACCTCACTACTTGACTTACAGGTACTATCAGGTAGGTTGTTAAAAGGATCCAGTTTGTTGTGTCCCTAAAATTTCATCAGCAATATTAGAGATCACTTCTGAAAATTCAGGACTTGGCCTTTTAATTGTAATTTATTATCTGTACTTACAGTTTAACTATATTCCATCTTTTATTTATATGAGAATACTTATCCATTACAAGAGGAGTGTGTGTAAGAGGGTGAGACTGAGAGAAATAGTCAAGTGTGTGTTTTATACTGAAATAGATTCAATTTAAGTGTGAGGTCCAGCCCCACATTCAGTGTGTGATTGTGCTTAGCCAGTCATTTTGGACACTGTTTTAAGTACATATGAGCCATAGAAAACACATTTTTCTTTTGTTGAAGATTGACATTCTAAAAGCATGTCTACGCTACAAAATTAGGTTGATTTTATTTAATTTGACTTTGAACATCTGATTTAATAAATGTGATTTTGCATGGTAATGGGTGCAGGTTGTCAGCCTTTGCTGTCTGACTCACAACAAGCCTTGTTCCACAGAATGCTTGTCTAAGCTCTTTTATTTTCACATTGTATTGCTGTGTGTCCCTGGTGTAGGTCTTATACACCATGCCCTGAATGCTTTTGACATAGATATCAACATTCCTTCTGCTAGTTCAGAGCTCTGCCTATATAGACTCTTTCCCCTCCGACAACCGTCAGATGAGCTGTCTCCTGAATGCTTCTTGCTGGAGAAGTTTATGACCCTGGTCATGCATGCTCAGCTGTGCTGGTGAGCTCTCCATCTTGCCCCAATAGGAAATGAACCATCAAGTTCCCCGGGGGCTTTTCCTTATCTCCTGGCTGAGGAGCACTGGTGTTTAAAGTGCTCTGCAGAACACAGAGTAATCTGGATCATCACCTGTAGGCCAATAACTCTGAATTACAATACAGTGTTTTTACACTGTCCTTAATTCTAGGCATGAATGTCACCTCAGGCTTTACTCCACTGGTTCAGGTGGAGTAAAGGGGTCAATTTTAGCCCTTTAGGTCGACAGGAGGTGACTGGGCAGTGTAGACACACTCATTACAAATTTGACCTAATGCTGAATTAATTGATGTAAGCTCATAGTGTAGACCAGCCCTAAGTATCAGAACGGATATAACCATTAAAAGCAGCTTTTCAAAATGGTTGTAAAGATACACTAGCCTAGGCACAAGAACACATTGCTGCCTTTCATCCTGATGAGGATAAGAAAATATGGTTGGTGTATTTGATCATAAAATATTTTTTGCTTCAGGTAAGCAGAACAGCCTTTTTCAAGGCTGGTCTAGGTTACTGATGGGGGATTTCTGTGAGGGGAGAGGAAACAGTATGTATGTCACAGATATGACAAACTTAAGACATTTCTTATGTAACAGACTTTGTTTTTAATTAATTCTTTTAACTTTCCATCTGTTGAGAAAAGGTACTGAAAACTTTAATTTCTCATTTTAACTACTCTTAAGCAGTTTTTCTCCCCCATCGTAATTTCCTGAAGGTGCAGCTAGTCAAATGTTAGTACAGGATATTCATATTTGCAAAATATAAGGTCTACAGCCATCAAATGAAATGTATCTCCTTCTCTCTTCTTTCCTTATGACAACAACTCAAAAACAAGCACATGCATCTGACGAAGTGGGTCTTTGCCCACGAAAGCTTATGCTCCTACACTTCAGTTAGTCTATAAGGTGCCACAGGACTCCTCGCCACTTTTGCAGATTCAGACTAACACGGCTACCCCTCTGATACTCAAAAACAAGCTGTGACTTAAAAAAGCGGTGTTTAAAATTTTGTTTTTCTTGGCTTAATATACTGGTGAATATTGGTAAAGGAAGGGTAAAATAGTGAAATTCCAGGCCTGTCCTCTTAGCATCTCTCTCTCCATTCTGCAAATACAATACCATTACCACCATCTTACCAAAAAGTAAAGTGCAAAAAAAATAGACTTCTGATTTTATAATGACTAGGTCCTCCCACATTCCTCTGCTGTCACAGCCTGTAAGCATGGGAGATTACAGCATTGTTCGCTCTAGCCTTCATCTGTTGTGCCTTTGGACCCAGTCTTGCATCTGTCCAGCGAATGGATTTCCATTGAAGTCAATTGCAGTTCCAAGTGCACAGCAGATGCTAAATCAGTATTACTTTTTGTACTTAGAAATACATGAAAGATTAAAGTAGTAAAAATTGGACTGGACATAAGATGATGAGCAAAAGGAACCTACTTTACTCGGCTTTTGGAGAGATGAAAAGAGTCCTTTTGCTTCCCAATATATGTCTTTCCACACTACCAGTATACCAGCTGCTTGCCTGCATGATATTCTGCCATCCCTCTTCTCTGCAATCACTGATAACATTGCAGGTCTCTTGTGTAACTTTTTCTGATGAGTCTCTCTCAAGACATTTTCTGTGAATACCTGTTCGTAAGACATGCCATTTGAGCCTGAGATTGTTTTGGTCAAAGATTTGTAATAGGATCAAACCAACTGTCCTCTTTTTCTGAGGTAGTCTATGAAATGCAACCAGGATCAGTCTGGCTCAGAAATCCCACTCGCTTACCTTTAATATATCTTCCTTTCATCAAAATGTCAAGTGTCTTCCTATCCCTCATCTTCCTATCAGTCAGTATTATTCCTTTGCAGGGTTGAAGCCCAGGGATCAGGCCAAAAGTGACAGGACAATGATATACAGCAGAAACTCAGAGTTAGGAACATCTTGGGAATGGAGGTAGTTCGTAACTCTGAACAAAATGTTATGGTTATTCTTTCAAAAGTTTACAACTGAACATTGACTTCATGAAATTGTGAAACTTTGCTAGGCCAAGAAAGATGCTGATCTTGATCATCTTAATTTAAATGAAACAAGCACAGAAACAGTTTCCTTACCATGTCAATTAAAAAAAAAAAACTTTCTTCCTATTTTTAGTAGTTTACATTTAACACAGTACTGTACTGTATTTACTTTTTATTTTTTTTAAATCTGTGCTGCTGCCTCATTATGTACTTCCAGTTCCAAATGAAGTATGTAGTTTACTGATCAGTTCATAACTCTGGTGTTTATAATTCTAAGATTCTTCTGTCCTTGTTTCCTAGGCTTCAAATTACTCCTGTAAAAAAGGTATCAGAACTGCTAATAAGTTCATTGTCCTAGCATCCTTTGGAGATAGGATCATGGATTTATTTGCATAAGAAAATTAACCAGAAAAGCTATTTTGTAATAGCTCCCCATGGATATTGTTGTTCCAGAATAAGAGTGTCCAAATTGGAAACTGTTCCAGAATAGCTGTTGTACTTTGAATTCTCACACTGTGTTAATCTAAAATAACTTTTAAGTATGAACAGTCCCTGTATTCCTATTTGTTCTGTGGTGCAGTGGAGACAGAGGTTCTGCCCTTTCCATGGTGTGGGTACTTCAGGCTTCCCAGATTTTACCTCTCCAGGGAGAATCTCCCTCTTCCCAAACCCCAGTTTTATGTTGTCAGGTTATACAAAGGAGAGGTTCTCTTAGTCAAGATTCCCATTGTTCTCAGACCTCCAGAGATCTGCTCATAGACTCTGAGTCTCCAGAACACTTGCCCAGTTCCCATTCCTGTTACTGATTTCAACCTTCTGACTCTTTGAGAGTATAAGAGCGAACCTGATATTTTTCTAAAAGACTTTGAAATGGTTAAAAACAAGCTGTTTCAGGGTGAAATCTATGGTCATTTTTCATCTGTATGGATTCTTTGCAATGCGTTTCACCTCACTTTTTCCTTTGTTGTTTTGACCTCTGATGTCAAGTTCCTTTTACCTCCTTTTGCTATTTCCATAAACTTTGGTTGTCCAAGTTGCTGAAATTGCCTATGAGCATTTCAAGGAGAGAGAGACAGAATCAGAAGCATGACCCTTGAGGATAGTTCCTCTGATCTTTCTTTATCTAGGAAGGGCACTAAATAAAGGTAATTAAGAATCTCTGTATACTTCATAAGAGAGATGTATCTCATAGGGATATAAAATCCCATTTAAAAGTTAACCGGTTAAACATTATGGTTAACCAGTTAACTGGGATCCTGCAGGCCATACCCGCCGTTCTACATGCTGCTCCGGCCAGGCCAGGCCAAGCCTGCTGCACTGTGGGTGGGAGCTGCGTGGGCTGGGCCCACCACACCCTGGATGGGAAGCTGCTCGAGTTGGGCTACTCTTGCTGCATCACACTGTGAGCACAAGGCTGGCCGGGTTGGGCCTGCTGCGCTGCGAGTGGGGAGCTGCTCTAGTCTTGCTGGCCTACTAGTTATCCTACTAGTTTATAGTTATCCCTATAAACATGCCTTAAGGCTGATGCTTACTGCTTAAATAGTTAACCCACATCCCTAATATCTTACATTTTCTACTCAAGCTGAATTTAAATAAAGCCAAATCAGTTTCTTTGAGTGTTCTAAAATTGCAAAAAGGCTGGTAAGTATTAGCATGTGACCTTGGAATCAAGTAAAACATTCTCAGACAATGTTCAGGGTTCCTCCCTCCAACATGTTTATGTCTTGCATATACAGTTGGAGTCTTAGAGGATTATCTATTCAGAACCATCACTGATCTTCACTACTCAGGCTATGTAAACACTACATCTGTCATGGCACATCTTTTGCCCTGCAGGTATGGTGCTGTACAATTGCAGTGTAGGCACTCGTTCCAGCAAATAAGGGGTTCTTCCATCGCTTTAGTTCTGGTCTGCTCAACTTTGGATGCCCTGGGGGCCACAGTGATACTCACAGCATATGGCAAGGGCTGCAAGTTAAGTGTGGTTACATATATATGCAGATAGTTTCTTTCACATTGATGGGCATGAATACAAAGATTAAGGCAAGACTACACAACACACAGGCACCGTTTAAGTCAGTTCTGCTGATATTAATAAAATGCAATACTTACCTGATTTCCACCCATATGACAGCACTTTTAATGAACAATGACAGTCCAGGAATTTAACTACTAAAACGCATCTCAACAGAAGACCATTATATTGACTCGCTATTGTGGAGTGTGTTCCCAGTGGAGGCCATGTTCAAAGGATCCTCGTGTTGAGCCCCACGTAAACCCAAACTGCACCGTGGACAACATGAGGCCCATGGACCACATGTTGAGAAGCCCCGCTGTAGTTAATCCACCCCTCCAAGAAACTTCTGTTGATCTAATGATTCTACACCAAAACTTAGGTCAGCTTAACAATGTTGCTCAGGGGTGTAAATTTTTCCCATCCTTGTGTGATAGTGTAGTTATGTTGACTTAAGTTTTAGACGTAGCCTAGGCCAAACGGTTATTAGGAAGAAGTATGCATCATGCGTCTGGACTTCTTATTTGCCTTGCTTGATATTTCAGCGTGACTTTTGCAGGAAAGGGAAGATATACAAGGAAAAAATACTTACCAGTGATTTGTTTGATCATAGTCTTCTCCTCTTCCTTATCCTACTTTCTTCTTTTGTTGGGGGTATTTTTGTGGCTTTTGAAGTACTCAGACTTGCGTACTGTGATGGCAGAGTCAGGGTTCCCCCGATTCTGCACCCCCGTAGCAGCCAGAACAGTCTCCACCAGCCAGCAGAATAGAGAGGGGTTCATTGATTTTCCAGAATACAGCACAGCATAGACGTGATGTGGCAGTTGGAGGGGGGCTAGGATGCCCCAGACCCCTTAAGATGGGGTGCCTGAGGCCTTAGTCTCCAAGCTCCCTCCCTAGACTGTCTCCATCATGTTTCCAGCCCCTGACTAACTCTTCCTCCCCCCACGTACTTCCTTTGTTCCAACCTCCTTCCCTCCCCCCAGTCAGAACCGGTCAAGGCAGTGTCTGGCACCCCTGCTGGGCCATGCTCACAGGCAGGGCCAGCAGGGGACAGCCCAAGCCTTGTGACCAGCAAGATGCCCCACTACATCACAAGTACTTACTAAATAGACAATAGCTGATCATTTTTCTTTGCCTGCTGGTAGTGAATTCAGACATCATGATGTAGTGGTGTTTTATTTGGAGGATAGGAAAGAGGAGACTTAAGACAAATCAGATTACTGGTAAGTAATCCTCTCCCTATGACTATAAACCTGTATGTTGTATTAGGCCTTGTCTATATAAACCCCTGCTGTTGATGTAATCTACTTCACTTCAGCTATGTAAAAAGCGAAGCTGAAGTCGACATACTTACCATGGAGTCCTGTGTGCAGTAGGGTCGGTGAGAGCCGCTCTCCCATCAACAACTCTGCTTGTCCTGATGGAATACCAACGTTGATGGCTGAGTACTCGGGTATCTATTTATCGCATCTAAGCAGACGTGATAAATCGACGGCCGGTGGATCAGTCGCTGCAGCGTTAATCCCCAGCACGGTGGAGACAAGCCCTTAGGTTTTCTCTCTTAACAGGATAAGTCTTTCAGATGTAACTTGTTTCCAAATTGTTTAAATCTGGGCTTCTGGTTTGTTTTTGTTTTTTAATTGCTTCTCTTCTGTTTCACAATTTGCTCTTGTCAATTTATAGTTGCCTAGATAGTTAGGTAGCTATTAGTATAGACAACAGTATTTCTTGATCAAACACCATAATACTTCATTATACAAATGGAACATAGCCTTGAACACTTTAAAATTATGAACTGAAAGCCAGCTTCAGGTTTCTGTTCTTTACCACCTTAACGTACACTCCTACAGACACTGACTGGCTAGTTCTGCCCTCTTTAAACCTTTTATTCCCATCTTTTCAGGCAGGTAACCTACAGACTCATTTACGTCGGCACTCTGGTGAAAAACCATATATTTGTGAAATCTGTGGGAAAAGGTTAGTACAGTTGTTATTCTCCTGTACAGTTACTGTGTCAGTGCTTTAAGACTGTATTTTAATTGTTTAACCCTAATAATAACCCAGAGACCAAGGTTTAGGTAGCATGAATAGTTTGTGCTGATTATACCACCATAGGCTTTTATGGTCTATTTGCCCATCTTTGTGCAGTTCTGCCTTCATTGGAATTCTGGTAAATGACAAGAGATTAACTTTAGTACTTGCTTGTTAAAAGAAAGTACCAAATGATGGGTTGTGCAAAAGTATTTTTTTAGTTCTCTGGGGAGGAAGAAGAGTACAGTAATGCTGAAACTCATCAAACCTGTGCTTTATGGGCTTATTTAGATTTCTGTTCACTGGCAACTTTTTAATTAACTAAAAATATTTCGTGTCTAATTAAACTATTCAACTTACAAAACTTTTGGAAATTCTGACCCATAATGATAAAGTATGTACATTTCTGTGTTTTTCCTTTAAAGCTGTTCGTTGCCATAATGATTTAGACCCAAAATTATTAGGGTTTTGTTTACAAAAATGTGATCAGGAGATAGGTCTTCATTATTTAATTTGAGTTTTTTAAATTTCCTTGAAGTCTTTACAGCTCAAATATTGCTGCATTCTGCACGACAGAAAATACACAAACCTGTAACTGACTTGTCTATTTTACTTTAAGCTGGGCAAAATACAAAAAGTAAATAAATAGTATTAATATAAAAAGTTTGATTGATGATTTGATTGTTAACAATAGATGTTTGAAATTTAAGGTGTTACGCTTGTTTAAAAAATATACCTAACCTGACAATGTCAATTTAATGGCATCTAATGGTAGGGGCTTTTAACATTTTAGTATACTGCCCTCTAACCATGAAAGAATTTTCAAGACTGTTGAAGCATTATGACTTATGCTCTCCAAATGATATCCACTTATGATGAGTAGTAGGATACCCACTTATGATGAGTAGTATGTAGAAATACTTTAACTAAATTTCCAAATTCTATTTCAGGTTTGCTGCTTCTGGTGATGTACAGCGTCACATTATTATTCATTCTGGAGAAAAACCTCACTTATGTGATATCTGTGGCCGAGGTATGCAAGAATTATTTTTTTCTGTCTGTAGGTTTTATGATTGAAATGTGAGTAGTCTTCTTAATCTTAGTGTCTGTTACATTCTTCCAGGGTTTAGTAACTTTAGTAACTTAAAGGAACACAAAAAGACCCATACAGCAGATAAAGTATTCACCTGCGATGAGTGTGGAAAGTCATTTAATATGCAACGGAAATTAGTAAAGCACAGAATTAGGCACACAGGAGAAAGACCATACAGCTGTTCAGCATGTGGTAAGTAAGGTTTAGAATACATACATGTTTATTTTTAAAAGCTAGTGGAAATTCACCTTATTCCCTGAGTGACTTGGAAATAGACAAAGTAACATTGGATTGAAATACCCTTTTCTGGATATCTTTATTTGGTGTAGTTGATGGTTCAAATAGTTTTCAACTTGGTTTATTACCAGTTTACACTCATGCATAGGACTTCACTATTATTTATGGCACAAATGTTACTTTTTCAACAAGGTGTCCTGTATCACCTTTGCAGTAAGCCTTAAACAGTGCTAGACTGAGCACAAATTATTTCACCAAGACGTGTTTAGCTTCCCTCCTAAAGAAGTATGTTGAAAGGACAACTTTAGTGTTTTTGTCCTAAACATTTGGGTGCAATATTCAAATTAAATCTCACTGAATTCTAGTGAAAGCTGATAGCTACCTTTAATCTACCATTTAACTTTTAAAGGGAAGTCTCCTGTGAAAGCATAACTGGGTTAACCCCACAGAGTCTAGAATACTATTTTTCAAATTGTATCACATGGATCCAACTTCCAGGCAGTCTGTAAAGTTGCTGTATTTGATAGCAATTCATCTTTTCTTGTGAGTGTCCAGAGGTTTTAATGATCATTTAAACTCTCACATCCCAAGCACCTCTCAGCATCCTGAGGTGGTACTTAATTATCTTCCTGCAATGCTTGTTGCTTTTGGTATAAGTTCAGTCATGTTCATATGTTCAGAGGACATCAATATCGGAGAGGGATAGCAAACAGGTGAGTTTTAAGTAATGTAAAGCCTTTCACCCAGTCAGCAGAAATAAACTGCAAATACAAATTAGAGAAAATGTAAACAAGTAATTTCTTCCATCACATTAAAATAGGCTTGTTTTAATCTTGTCCCTTTAATATTGTTCTGATTAGCTTTTCTTATAGCCAATTCATCTGGTTTCCACAGAGAAGGTGTAGAATCTAGGCTGAGAACAAAAATGGCCCACAAGAGGATCCATCTCTTAAGAAATAGTCTACCATAGGTAAAAATTCAACACCTATTGGCCCAGTGATAATGTGGCTATGCAAAAAAGTCTGCATTTTTTTAAAATTAAGGGTTAATATAAACAGTTGTATGCAAACTGTAATGCCAAAAAATAAAAATATAGTAATGTGTAGATCAATATATTGTACATCAGTTGCAATTTCCTAAGCTTTCACAGTTTACTTTCATGGTACCTGTCCATATAAAATACAGCATTGAAACAATCATTAATATGGACAAAACCACGTAAAATCAAATTATACTATTTTGAAGAATGTAAAATCGCAGAATCACGGTGTACAATTTCAACAGCAATTTTATAAATTAGAAACATCTTTTTCTTGTAGTGTACTATGATATTGTCAATATCTTTACCCAATTTCAGTCACTTACTATATTGCTGTCTGTAGTTTTATAAGAGTTATTTTACTTCTGGCTTCTGTTTATTCTAAAAAATATACACATACTGCATCTTAAGAAGTTTTTCATTGTTCTTGAATGCTCCAAGCAATAATAAAAATTGCAACACTGAAAATATTCTGTAGCCAAAATGTGCTTATTTACATTATCTATCCTGTTAGGTTTTTATAATAGTAACCATCACTGAAGTATCGAAAATCAAACCTCAGTAGTGAGGCAATTATTATAAGGTATATTTCATTTCTCCAATGAAAAACGTATTAACATGCCATGTTCCTCAGGCTGTTACTGTAGGGATCAAAGTGATTAAATTCAGCAAAGACAGACACAAACTGAGACTAGCAGTTGTTACTAATGCTTGTCACTGCCTTCCAGTGCTATAGGTTGGACCTCCCACGGGACCTGATTGATCCCGGACAAGGGAATTTGCCAGACCATGGGAGGTTGGAGGGCGGGTGCCAGCTTCTCCACTGGGTTCCTCTCTCCAGATTCTGGGCTCCTGCAACCCAGCTGGCTTTGCTGCCACGCTGGGCTCTAGCAGCCCCACAGGCTTCACTGTCATGCTAGCCCTGGGGGCTCTCCTGACCCATGGGCTCTGCTGCCGTGCCAGCCACTGGCAACCTCTGCCACTGGGGCTCTCTGATCCAGCAACATCCGTAGTCCTGTGGACCACGGATGTTGCTGGACCACAGAGGTTCAACCTGTAGTGGGTATTTTTGATACCACAGACTATAAACCAGTGGTCACCAACCAGTAGATTGGGAGCCTCTGA
Organism: Pelodiscus sinensis; assembly: GCF_049634645.1. Lineage (NCBI taxonomy): Eukaryota > Metazoa > Chordata > Testudines > Trionychidae > Pelodiscus > Pelodiscus sinensis. Next base: position 110,507,033 of record NC_134715.1, read on the forward strand.
CAGGTGATCCTGAGAGGTTTGGCCAAAAGGCTATCAAGTGCCAGCACTTCAGCTGCCCCTCCACCCACTGCTGCACACCTCCTGCCCTTTGTCTTGGAGCTACTCCTCCTCCTGCGGAGCTTCCTGCTTTCTGTGCAGGGCAGGGGAGGGAGAATAGGGGCGCTGATGTCAAGGTGCCCCTCCCATCCTGTATCCTATCTCCACAAAACAGAGAGGGGGCACAACAAGGCTTGGTATGGAGGGTGTTTGTTGGCTGCTTTTGAGAGTGATGCAGGACCAGGACAGGGGCGAGCCTGCCTTAGCCCCACTGCACCACCACTCAGGAGCCACCTGCCCAGCTGGTGCCCACATCCCTAACTCCTACCCCAGTCATGAACCCCCTCCTACGTCCAAGTCCCTCCCCCACCACGAGCACCCCAGCATCCAAATGCCCGCCCAGAGCCTGCACCTAGATCCTCCTCCTACATCCCAACTGCCTGCCCCAAGAGCAGCTCAGAGGTCCTCTCTCACTCCAGATCCCTTAATCCAAGACCACAACCTGCTTCCCAAGCCTCTGCCCCAGCCTGGTGAAAGTGAGTGAGAATGGGCAAGAGAGGGAGGATGGAGTGAGCAGGGGTAGGGCCTTGGAGGGGCAGGAAGGAGGCAGGGCAAGGGTATTTATATCTGAGGTAGATCTTGGATTGCACTTAAATTGAAAAAATGATCTTGTGCTTAAAAAGGTTGGAGACCTCTGCTATAAACGGAAGGATATGGAAATACAGGAGAGCAAGTCAGGTCAAGAAGAAGAAAAGTACAAATAATTGAGTTTTAAAAATAGAAGGAGCAAGTGTGAGACTGTTCTCGATAGAAAGCATGACACATTAAGAGATGATCTGTACTAATAACACTTGATATTCCCTCTTATCAAACATGTTCATAGCATTCATGTTGAGAGAAACAAAATCTAAAAGTATTACTTTTATCTCTTAGGAAAATGTTTTGCAGGGTCTGGTGACCTACGCAGACATGTGCGGACTCATACAGGAGAAAAGCCCTATACTTGTGAGACCTGTAATAAATGCTTCACGCGTTCTGCTGTTCTGCGGCGGCATAAGAAAATGCACTGCAAGGCCAGTGATGAGGGACCAAATACCCTCGAGGAATTGACTCAGGCAATTGAAACTTCTGATCTTGAGAAATCTCAGCATTCTGACTCATTTGCCCAAGAAATGTCTGTTACTTTGTTACCAGTATCAGTTAAATTTCCTGTTCGTCCAGTTGGAAATTCAGTTAATGAATTTGATAGCTCTGAAGGATCTTATTGCAAGTTGCGGTCAATGATTCACCACCATGAGTCTACAATCCAACAAAAATTGAATCTGGATCCTGTTGAACTTCCAAAACCTCAGACACAGCAAACTCCTCAGTCACCTTTCACTTACACAGAGGTAGATGCGTCACCTACAGAAGAACCCCTACACTCTGATAATATTTCTATGATTCGTTCATCAATGACAACCCTGGACGGTCATTGTGGTGACCCTTTGGGCAATCGTTCATCTTCTGCTGCATATAGGACTAATGAAGGACCATTTTTTTCCAGTATGACCCTGTGGGGCTTAGCTATGAAGACCTTGCAAAACGAAAGTGAGTTGGATCAATGAGGGTTCATGTTAACGATTCACAATCTTTTAGGAGAATTGTTTTAATTTACCAGACTAAGACCACATATTCTTGTTCTAATGCTCACTACCTCCCATTTAACTAGCTATGTTCTATCCTACAATGGAACTTGTCTTGTTCCAAGGCCCAATTTCATTACTAAAATGCATAAAGGTGAACAGAGAATATATAAGCAAAAACTCTACTGGGGTTTGTTAGGGCAATGTGTGGGAAAAGAACGGTGTTCCAGACATAAGAGGCTGACATACCAGTAATATAATGTTTATCATTAAGATGATTGGTTTACATGACTTCACATGTTTAAATAATGTGACATATTAATTGTAAAATACTGTATAATATTTGTCAATAGTGCAAAGTAATTGTATAACTAGAAACTTTATTTTTACAATAAAAGCCTTTTATAGTATTTTATAAACTATTTTGCACAGAGATTTATCTGTAGAATGTAGCTCACACTGAGAAAATGCTAATTTAAATTGAATAAAGAGAAATTATTTTACATAGCATCTTAATTGTTGAGTGTGATGCATCTTTGCTTATTCAGAAAAATGAAATGGAAATTGATGGTAGCTATTTTAGCGGTATAATTCTTTTTTTCCAGATGGCTCTGTTGCTAAAGGTGGTATTGAGACAAGCAGAATTACACTACATATTGTCATGTTTGTTGATAAATTAATGGAAAATGTTGGTGAATTATTGTGATTAATGGAGGTTGTGCAAGAGATCTTAGTGTTTGGCAGGTGGTTTTCATTTTTAGGTTAAGTCTCAACTGGCACTTCACAGTGCTGTCACTTTTTTTGGCTTAAGGATGTAAAAAAACAGCCCCCGAGCACAGTAAATGTTACAACACTGTAAAGCAATAGTATGAACCAGGCTACAGCACTGGGACCTATGCTCCCAGCGCTGTTAGCTACTCCCCTCATGAACGTGGTTTATGTAGATGGCTGGGAGAGCTCTCTACCACCGCTCGTGCTGTGGCCACACTTTCTGCTTAAAGAGCTGCCGCGGCTGCACTTTAAACTTTTAAGTGTAGACAAAGCTTCAGTATCTCTTTGGTCCTACCTCAGAGACTAGGTTGCTGCAGTCAGACAAGTGTTACAGGCCAAGCAAGTTCACAAATCATTTAAGTGTGTTCTCAGGCTTTGTGCCAAAACATCTTAACAGATATTAAAGTTTTTGAGATACAGATGACTTCCACTAATCTTGTTTCTTTTGATTTTTTTCCTGAGTTTGGACAATTTTATAAACTAAAGGGCATATTGTTGATTTCTTTATAAGGAGCTTTTGGATTTGTGCATGGGAAGATAGCTCCCAGCACTGATTTGTCTCCTAGCCAATGTGAGGCTTATTAGGCTTTGGTACCTCACTTTGTGTGGAAAATATTTAGGTATTTCCATTTAAGACTGTATCATTTTAACACAGCACTACCTGTCTAACAACAACAAAAAACCCTCCTTAAACAATAACTGTAATTGTATAAGAGTTAAGACCAAAAGACCTAGTTATAGTCTGAGGAATTGCTGTCAGTGTTGGCAGTAAAGGACATCCAGTAAATGGTGACATTACTGTTCCTGTATGAAAAAGTATAGCTTTCTATGCAGCTAAGAACCCATATCTGGTCTAGGCAGATACCATTTTATACAGTGCATTTATTGTATACCAGAAAAAGTAAAAACCAAGGCCAAGGTTCTACAATAACACCCCTTTGTGCATGCATCCAGTGGTCCGGCACTCCTGATAGTCCGGCACCAACTGGAACCCAGAAGTGCTCTGGCCAGCCCGACAATTGGAGGTGCTCTGCCCCTGGCTTCCCCAAGTCAGCTGCTGGTCAGTTTTAGCAGCGGCTGACTTAGGGAAGCCGGGAGCTGAGCAGCTGGAGTGCTGCCAGGTTTGTCCCGCAGCGCTGACCCTCGCCTGAGCGGCGCTGAGGGACCAACCCGGCAGCACCCCAGCTGCTCTGCCCCCGGCTTCCCCAAGTCAGCCACTGGTCAGTTTCAGCAGCAGCTGACTTGGGGAAGCCGGGGGCAGAGCAGCTGCGGTGCTGCTGGGTTGGTCCCACAGCGCTACCCTCTCCCACACTGCGCAGTTCCCTGCTGACCCTTCACCCCCACCCCACACCCCTCATAGCCCCCTTCTGGTACTCTGGCATATCTGATAATCCGGCACCCCCTGGGTCCTAAAGGTGCCAGATTATCGTAAGTTTACTGTAATAGGTTTGCATGGCACTTGAAAGAACAGCTCTCTGTATTCACAAGTTTACAATCAAATTTCTTGAAAGTAAAGCTGGTGGGCATTTTTCATCAGAAAACAGTAATTTGTCAAAACCCAGAACTTTTCATGGATATGGTTTGGTTTTGACACATACTTCATTAGGAAGATTTCTCAGATCCAGAACAGAATTTGTGGTCAAAGGAAGAGACCACTCCTAGATGGTCTAGGAAGAGGCTAATGGTGAGGGCACTAACCTGCCTATTTATGTGGTTTCTACCTCAAGTTAGGGATGCAATAGTGTAGTCGATTAACCAATAAGCAAAAGCTTATAGGTTAATGCTACAGACTACATGCCCCCTTCCCCTTGCCAGTAAATTTTTTAGCAGGCTAGCCAGCAGCCCGGCTCAGTCCCAGCTTATGCCAGGTCTGGGACCTACCCCAGCTGCAGCTCTGCATTTAAAGTGTATTTAGGAGCCTGGTAGGTGGGCAGGCAGCCTGGCTCAGTTCTGGCTTGCATTGGGTCCGGGAGCTCAGACCCCCCTGGACAGGGACTGCTGCCACCCTGCGCTGCTGCCTCTGTATTAGAGGCAGCAGTACAAGGCGACATGCAGACAATTTGCGAGGGGAGCTGGTTTTTAAACTGTCTCCCCTTGTGGACCAGCTCCCGCCTGGTACCCCACAGAGGCAGCAGTGTGGAGTGGCAGGGGGTTCCTCAGGGGTGGGGCTGGACTGCACTGGTTGCCAGCACTCCCCCCGAGGGATTATAGAATAGTTGAGTAACCGATAAAAATTCATGAGGTTAATCAGCTATTTAGTTAACTGATATTTAACATCCCTACTTCAAATCAGGTTGGGTAATGACTTGAACCTAGCTCTTCCACATTCTAGACAAGTGTCTTAACCACTGTGGGTGGGTATGAATAAGAGATGCTCTGTGAAACCTGGTGTGTGAAAGAGAGTTCAAAAAAGTGTAGGTGTCCTTCTGGGGCAGAATGTAAACAAATGTCAAAGCCTTGATTTCTTGCTAACTGGGTTTCTGGTTATCTGGCCAGCCCCAGTCAAAACAGAGTGAAAACTGACAAAGGTAATGAAAGGGTGGGAAGAATAATGATAATTTGCATTTTTTTTTCTTCAGGATTCGTTTGGGGACTTATGATTAGAGTGCAAAAGGTGAAGTACATGAATACACGTAGATTATGTGAGAAGAGAAAGTTAGTGGTGGAAAGTCAGCCAAACCAAGTGAGTTTTACAGGATGATTTGAAATGTGAGAATGGAGTTATTTGGAAAATAAATTGCCAACAGAATACAAGAGCATTAAGCTTAGCCATCTTTCAGTATAATTCACTAATGATTTTAGAGTCATCCATTTTCACTCTACTGCAAATAGATTTTTTTTGTATTAATACATGTTGACTCGTGTTTTCTGACCCATAGCCTTAATTATTAATCCTTACTGACACCTAATGTTGAATTTGGTGTGTCTCGACAGTCAATTGACATCTTCTTTATGAAATCTCTTATCTTAATGAATGGAGAAAAAATTATTTTACGTATTGCCTGCAGACACTATCTTTAAATGGCATGTCTTCTTGGTATTTAATTTTTTAAAAAGACATCATAATGCTCTTAAATACAGGAGGAAGGGGTGTTCTTCTTGATAGTCATAGGGTTTTGTAATCTGCCAACAGTTTTGTTCTCGTGGGCTGAGGGAATTTTTCCTTGAAGGTTACAAAGGCCCTGTTAATGCATTCGCACAAGGCAGTACTGTGGAGGTACATTCATGAGCTAAACATCTGCTTGCTTTTTGTTAAGCTCTGCAGGGGTCAGTATAGTGAAATAAATTATTTCAGGCTCTTTTGATGTAGATCTGACCTTCTACTCTACATTAAAAAGATGTCTGGAAGCAGAGAGATAGGTCAGCATGATTGCAGTTAATATTTGTAAGTATTTCTATATTTTTGAGATAGAAGGGAAAGATCTTAAATGTGAAAATGTATCCCACAAGTGTAAAGAGGATCAAAGGGAGCCAGCATGTGCTCAAGTGTATTGCCAAGAGGCAATGGTTCTTCCCTTAAGGGATTCAGAGGCAATAAGCACACAAATTGGGTGAAGGTTTAAAGATTTTACTAAGCAAATATTAAGGTAAAATACAATGCTTAATATTAGAATAAAGTACAATGCTTGTTAAACAAATCTTAGAATAAAATACAATACTTATTAAGCCTAAAGAAATCTTAGAAAAAAATCTTAGAATAGGATACAATGCTTATTAAGCCTAAGCCTTTCTTCAAGTAAAATGCAATGCTTACTAAGAAAGTACAATGCTTATTAAGCCTAAGTAAGCCTCAGAATAAAATGCAATGCATATGTCCCTTCTGCTGTCGGGAACCCCCTGAAGAAGGACAGCGAACAGACCCTAGTGGCCGGTATGTAGCACCTTCTGCGGCTTTGGTCTACGCCAAGGTTCCAATGTTAGGAATATCCCCGGCACTTATATACTGTTGGATCTATAGTAATGTGCCCTATTGTTTTGAGAACCTAACAAGATCATTGGTACATATTTTCTCACATCCAATAATTAGCTTGTTGATACTTTGCATATTTTCCCAGGCCAAATAATTAGCATTATCAGGTGGGAAACATACAGCAAAGATAGCTATTTGATCTTCCCAAGCCCCCTGCACTCCCATACCAGGTGCATGGCCTTGGGTCCTGTCCCAGAACTTGTTGACAGTCAACAGAGCATTCCTACACTTGTACCATCTTGAGCAAACAGCTAACTCTTTGGGTGTGTCTAGACTACAGGGTAGGAATAACATCCTCCGGAAAAGGGCTTTTTTTCCGGAGGATCGGGGCCAGTGTAGACGCTCTTTTCCGGCTTTTCTAAAAGCCGGAAAAAAGCGGCGGACATTTTTATTTAAATGCCGCGGGGGATATTTAAATCCCCCGCGCATTTCCCTATTGCGATTTCAAAAATTACCATGCCCCTTCCGGAAAAGGGGCCAATGTAGACGTAGCCGTGCAGTCCATCAGATATGACTTGCTACAAATCTCCATCCCATTCCATTCCATTCTGTGGAATACATATAGAGATGACAGATCTTGAAAAACATCCCGTTACAGGTCAGTAATCTCCATGGCTACATCTACACTGGCATGATTTTCCGCAAATGCTTTTAATGGAAAAGTTTTCCGTTAAAAGCATTTTCGGAAAAGCGCGTCTAGATTGGCAGGATGCTTTTCCACAAAAGCACTTTTTGCGGAAAAGCGTCCGTGGTCAATCTAGATGAGCTTTTCCGCAAAAAAGCCCCAATCTCCATTTTCGCGACCGGGGCTTTTTTGCAGAAAACAAATCTCAGCTGTCTACACTGGCCCTTTTGCAAAGTCAGTGCTTTTGCAGAAATTCAAGCGGCCAGTGTAGACAGCTGGCAAGTTCTTCCGGAAAAGCGGCTGATTTTCCAGAAAAACTGGCCAGTCTAGACACAGCCCATTTGTGTGACTCTTGAATTTCACTTCCTCGAGTATCATTCGCTATAAACCAGCAACCTCTACAGGCTAATATTCACTTTGCATTTATAATCCAAATGAAACCAAAAATCCCCAAACCAAAGCTCATTCTTATCTGAAAATGCACGAGTTAGTTCAGGTTTCCTCCAAAGTTGTCTTAAAGCTTGGAAATGGTGAAGTGATTTTGGTGATTGATAGATTTCTGTTTCTGTAATGTTCGGGAATTTTTGTTTTGCTTCACTTTTTAAGTAGGTGATGGCAAAAATTCTCATGCCTTAGAGGTACAGGGTGTCGACCCAACACACTACACTTGATTGCTGACTCCGTTTCAAGTCCAACCCACTTGCATCTGCAAAGAAATTACAGTAAAACTCCATTGGTCCGGCATTCAATGCTCCGGCAATCCTGATGGTCCGGCACCATCAGGAACCCAGAAGTGCTCTGGGCAGCTGGACAATTGGAGCTGCTCTGCGCCTGGCTTCCCCGATTCAGCCGCTGCTGAAACTGACCAGCAGCTGAATCGGAGAAGCCAGGGGCAGAGCAGCTGGGGTGCAGCCGGGTTGGTCCCGTAGCACTGCCCCTCACGGGCAGGAGCCCCCGAGCCTGCTCTTGCGGAGGTACAGGCTCTGGCCTGAGTCCCTGGGGCCCTGGCTGGTTCCAGCCAGCATCCACTCTTCCCCCCCGGTCCTGCCGGATGTGTGTGAGCAGCACAGTCCCAGGTGTGCCCTGCAGCTGCCTGCCGTGGCCACATCCCGCTCGGTCACCAGTCTGCACGTGGTTGCACATGCTGCTTACTGCCTAATGCTACACAGCGTGCAGCTCATGTGGCCTGAGTGACATGCTCTTCCCCCCCCCCCTTGTGAGTGCAAAGTGCAACACTCACCGGTGGATCCTTCCCCAGCCTCCGAGGATGCACGGGAGACATTGGGGCTGCCAGAGGGGGCCTGCAGGGTGGCAGTGCTGGCCTCATCCCCCGACACACTGCTGATGTCTTCTTCCCCCACCTCAGTGGTCCTGGTGATGGGGGGGAGGGTGCATGCTGCTGTCCGTGGGGACGTCCAGTGCCTGCGGTACTGGCTGGCCCAGGATGGCATGGAGCCGTTGGTAATGGGGGCAGATGTCGGCTCCTGCCCCCTGGCCCTTGCCGACCCAGACGTAGCCCAGGTGCAATTCTTTGACTTTAGCCCGGACTTGCTCCAGGGTCTGGGCTGGATGGCCCTGCTGGGAGAGCGCCTGGGCCATGCTGGCAAAGAACTCCGCGTTCCAGCACCAGGAGCGGGTCTCATGCAGGGCCTCCTCCTCCTGCCAGAGGTCCAGGAGGGCTTCCAGCTCCCCTGAGGACCAGGATGGGGCCCTTCTTTTTCTGGCCCTGGGGGCCTCCTGTGCTGGGGGTGCAGGTGGCTGATCCGCACCTGGAGCTGCCATCGTGCTTGGGGGTGTCTGCTGGACGGCAGGGGCCACGTGGCAGACCTCTGGCCAGAGGTTGGAGAAGGGCTCCTGCCTTGTGACCTCAGCAGCCTGCGTCTGCTTTAAGGGGGCTCGCGTTACCAGGAAGTCTGGGAGCTGATTGCGGCTATGGAGCCTCCAAGTGTCCACTAGGTCTTTTTTCCGTTTAACCTGCTTTTGCGCAAAATGTCTTAGCTGCCTGTCTACACTGGCCCTTTTGCACAAAAACATTTGCGCAAGAGGGCTTTTTCCCTGAACGGGAGCATCAAAGCATTTGCGCAAGAAGCACTGATTTTGGGCAGTAGAACGTCGGTGTTCTTGCGCAAAATCAAGCGGCCAGTGTAGACAGCTGGCAAGTTTTTGTGCAAAAGCACCTGCTTTTGCGCAAAATCTTGCCAGTCTAGATGCACCCTTGGGCTGGTCTACACTGACCCCTTTTCCGAAAGGGGCATGGTAATTTCAGAGATCGTAACAGGGAAATCCGCGGGGGATTTAAATATCCCCCGCGGCATTTAAATAAAAATGTCCGCCGCTTTTTTCCGGCTTTTAGAAAAGCCGGAAAAGAGCGTCTACACTGGCCCCGATCCTCCGGAAAAAGCGCTCTTTTTCAAAGTAGGAATAAGATCCTCCAGAAAAGAGCGCTTTTTCCGGAGGATCGGGGCCAGTGTAGACGCTCTTTTCCGGCTTTTCTAAAAGGCGGAAAAAAGCGGCGGACATTTTTATTTAAATGCCGCGGGGGATATTTAAATCCCCCGCGGATTTCCCTGTTACGATCTCTGAAATTACCATGCCCCTTTCGGAAAAGGGGCCAGTGTAAACGTAGCCTTTCTGTGTTAGCACGGCCATCACTAAGCAGTCCTGCATCAAGTCCTGCTAGGTGGCCAGAGGAATGCAGCTGGATTCTTGTTATAAGCCAAGCAAGATGTTTGACTTCAGTAAGAACACAAATTATCATGCCTACAAAGCTATATTCAAGCCGCTGGCAGTGTTGAGGATTCACTGGACTACAGAACAATGCAGAGCATGAATAAAGATGCTAAAGACAGACATTGCACAGTCAAATGATTCTAACAGCAGGTGGGAACTCCCCATCTTCCTGCCTCTGTTAAGAGAAGATATATCTGGAAGCAGACTGTAGAGACATTCAGACTACGAATAAATTCACATTTTGAAACAGCAATGCTAACTAACCTATCAGAACAAGTTATCTAGGGATGTGGTGAATTGCCTATCACTTTAATTCTTTAAACCAAGACTTGATATCTTTCTGAAATATATCGGCTAACTTCAAACTAAACCCATGGGCTTGATGAGGGTGCGGGGAGGTTGGTTCTTTGGCTGTTTTTGTGCAGGAGGTCAGATTAGATTATTATAATAGTTCCTTCTAACTTTATAATTATTAATCTGAATGAATAAATACTACTAAGCATAAATTTAGCAGAATCAGGCCCCTAATTTGCAGAACTCAACTTTTGTTTCTGCCCCTATCTGTGGCTGATCTTAAACATATATGATCTCAGAAGTCAAATTTCTTATGCATGCACTCATTCTCTCTCACCCTCCCCAACTCCTTTGGCCTATAAACCTCTCACAGAATGGGCAGAGGAGGACTACAGCACAATGAAACAGAAGGCAGCTATGCATGGGGTTGTGCTGCTCACTCAAGCTGTGTCTAGACTACATGGCTCCATCGACGGAGCCATGTAGATTAGGGTTGTAGGCAAAGGGAAATGAAGCGGCAATTTAAATAATCACCGCTACATTTAAATTTACATGGCTGCCGCGCTGAGCCAACAAATAGCTGATCAGCTGTTTGTCCGCTCAGCACGCTAGTCTGGACGCTCCCCTGCCAACGTCAAAGCCCTTTGTCGGCAGCCCCGTTATTCCTCGTGGCATGAGATTTACCGGGGCTGCCGACAAAGGGCTTTGATGTCGGCAGGGGAGCGTCCAGACTAGCGCACTGAGCAGACAAACAGCTGATTAGCTGTTTGTCGGCTCAGCACGGCAGCCATGTAAATTTAAATGAAGCGGCGATTATTTAAATTGCCGCTTCATTTCCCTTTGCCCAGTAAACAAATCTACATGGCTCTGTCGATGGAGCCATGTAGTGTAGACGTACCCTCAGTGCTTATTTGTAATGAAAGAGGTGCCTGGGTTCAAGCAGTTTCTACATTCAAAACTGATGCAGCAAACCCAGAGGTGCTGGCACTACAAACTGCCATGCTAGGAAGTGCTGGGGGCTCAGTCTTGGCACAATATAAGCACTGCATTTAGTAACGGTGAGGACCACAGCCATGGGGAGGGAGAATGGAATCTGCACGGGGAACCTTGAAAATCTAGGGCTGGCCCTGGTTAGGTTAAACTATGGCTGCCACAATAGAATGGTTACTATACATCAGTGGTGCTCATCCAATGGCTGCAGCCCATGTCATCCTCAGGGCCACACAGGTGGTATACAGCCTCTCTCTGAGTTACGGACCAAATACTTGGCCGTAACTCGATCTGTTCATAACTCGGACCCCACTGAGTTACATGCGACCGTGCTGTTCGTGAGTGCGGGTCGCGTTCGTAACTCGGGGACTGCCTTTACGACCGCTCCATGGGAGCTTTGGTCGTAAGTGCGAACGGTCGTAACTCAACCATTTGCAACTCGGGGAGCGGCTGTATACATATGCAGACCCCAATGATAAACAGGCTGAAAACCAATGCTGTAGATTCATAGAAGTATTAACATATCAGACTGTCTCCAGTAATAGACCAAGGCACCTATCACCAGTGTTACCAATGTTCATTAATTTAATCGCAAGTCTCATAATATTTGGGTGTTTTTTAAAGCTCCAGGTCTTGAAGATGTGCCCTTATGAGAACTGGAGCATTTATTTATAAAAAAACCCCTGGCCCTCATGATTGCAGGGGTAAGCCTGAAATCATAAACCAAACATATTCTAAACACGCAAAGGCAAATAAAGTGAACCCCAAAAGTATTTTTAGAGTCTCAAGATTCGAGTTCTTGTCATTATGTTAAACAATTTTATGCCTTGTGAGTTAAGATTGTCAAATAACTTTTTCTGTGGATTGTGAGCTAAGCTCACCCATTAGGTAACACTAATGAAATCCAAAATTCAGGAAGAATCAACTTGGACTTCTATTTAGAGTCCATCTTTACTCATTTTCCTGTGTTTTTTTTCAAATTAGTCACTGGCAATTGTCCACCAGATGGCGATAAAAGCCTTATTTAGCAGAATAGTAATAGAAATGTAGCCGTGTTAGTCTGGTGTAGCTGAAACAAAAAACAGGACTATGTAGCACTTTAAAGACTAACAAGATGGTTTATTAGGTGATGAGCTTTCGTGGGCCAGTCCCACTTCCTCAGATCAAATAGTGGAAGAAAATTGGCACAACCATATATACCAAAGGATACAATAAAAAAAATGAACATGTATGAAAAGGACAAATCAAATTTCAGAACAGAAGGAGGATGAGGGGAGGAGGTAAATGTCTGTGAGATAATGATATTAGAGGTGATAATTGGGGAAGCTATCTTTGTAATGGGTAAGATAATTAATGTCTTTGTTTAGACCTAGGTGTAAAGTGTCGAATTTAAGCATGAATGACAATTCAGAGGATTCTCTTACAAGTCTGGTGTTAAAAGGTCTTTGAAGCAGGATGCAGGTAATCAAGTCGTTGAGACAATGTCCTTTCTGGCTGAAATGACAAGAAACTGTTTTTTCTTTATGATCCTGTCTAATATCTGTTTTGTGGCATTGATTCTTTGGCGAAGTGTCTGAGACGTTTGTCCAATGTACATAGCAGACGGACACTTTCGGCACATGATGGCATAAATTATATTTCTGGATGAGCAGGAATATGTGTTCTTGATCTTCTAACTCAATTAGTTAGGTCCAATAATGGTATCAGCAGAGTGAGTATGTGGACAAAGCTGGCAATGGGGTTTGTTGCAAGGGAAGGTTCCAGAGTTGGTATTAGTGTGGTATGTCCTGTGGTTGTTGGTAAGAATCATCTTGAGGTTAGGTGGTTGTCTATAGGAGACTATGGGTCTGTCTCCCAGAGCCTCTTGGAGTTTAGTATCCTGTTCCAGTATAGGCTGTAGTTTATTGATAATGTGTTGGACAGGTTTAAGTTGGGGGCTGTAGGTGATAAGTGGTGTTCTAGTGTTGGTTTTCTTGGGTCTGTCTTGTAGTAGATGGTTTCTAGGTATTCGTCTGGCTCTTTCAATTTGTTTTTTTATTTCTCCGGGTGGATAGTTGAGGTTTATAAATGCTTGGTAGAGATCCTGAAGTTTCTGGTCTCTGTCAGTGGGATTAGAGCAGATGCGGTTGTATTGAAGGGCCATCATCTATAGCCAAGCCAACAATAGAACACTACTTGTTATCACCTGGGGTATGTCTAGACTACAGGGTTTTGTCAACAGAAGTTTTGTTGACAAATACTGTCGACAAAGCTTCTGTCGACAAAGAGCGTCTAGACTACATCCAGTTCTGTCGACAAAGCAAGCCGTTTTGTCGACATAACAGTGTGGACACAAAGGACAGTGTAGATGCAATAATGCCTTCAATCGACAGAACTCTGTCAACAAAAGGTGTTATTCCTCGTAGAATGAGGTTTACATACGTCAACAAAAGTGCTGAGTTTTGTTGATGTTATGTCGACATAACTCAAAGGCAGTGTGGACGCAGGTATAGTTTTGTCGACAAAAGTCCACATTTGTCGACAAAACCCTGTAGTCTAGACACACCCCTGCAGCCCCCAACTTAAACCTGTCCAACACATTATCAATAAACTACAACCTATACTGGAACCTAACCAATTGAGTTACGAGATATTATTAGCTCACAGACATTTACCTCCTCCTCTCATCTCCCTTCTGTTCTGAAATTTGATTTGTCCTTTTCATACATGTTCATTTTTTTTATTGTATCCTTTGGTATATATGGTTGTGCCAATTTTCTTCCACTATTTGAGCTGAGGAAGTGGGTCTGGCCCACGAAAGCTCGTCACCTAATAAAGCATCTTGTTAGTCTTTAAAGTGCTACATAGTCCTGTTTTTGTTATATTTTTGTGTCCTGCTTTGGATAGCTGCATGACAATGCCCTGGCTCCAGTTCAGTAATTAAGCCTGGTTTACTTTTTTATATATACTTTGTATGCAGTCAGAATACTCTTGCTTTCTGCACTATTAGTAATTGTAAAACACATTCATTTATATTAGTGTGTGGCCATGCAGTTAATAAACTGGATTGAAATCTGGAATGCTAGCAGTAAATTGTAATAAAGTGATTTCTTAACAGTACATGCTTATAGAGTAAAGATGGAGCAGTCACCATTTCTATCAATAGCAGGGGTGTGAGTAGGTTCCAATCTTGTGCCTATTATGAACAGTAATGTATCAAGTTTCATAATATGGGTTATCACTCTGTGTCTTGGCAGTTTACGTTCTTGTTTAGTCTGAAAAATCCACACTATATATTATGAGCAACTGATTTAGCTAAATACTTTGCAAAATATAAAAACCAGAAGAATATACTGAATTATCGAGGGGCAACTAAATTCACCAGAAGTAATGATATAAGACTGTGTAAAAGAATATTAGTGCTCAATTTTAGTGAGTTCCATTAACTATATACCACCACATATTTAATTAAAAACCAATATGGGCTTCTCAGGAACATCTACCCCCTTACATATCGTTGTCAATTGGCCTGGGTGGTTAGTCAATATTATGGACATAACAAGATTGTTTCTGTGAGGGGGAGAAATTGATTATATGCGTCAAAAATATTATTTGGGATAATCCTGTTTATTTACAAAGCAGTATGGATTTAAAATATTTTAAAAATTTGGATTTTTATTTAATTTTTTTAACTTTAAATTCATTTTTAAAATATAAATACATTTGAAATTATGAAACCTGTATTAAGGCTTCAACTTAGTGTAATGTATTACAATAATTTAAAGTTAAATTAAAAAATACAAGCAGTACATGTTTGCTGCCAAAGCTTTAAAGGAAGTCAAACCTTTGAATTGGAGGAAGTCACTGGCTAAGCCTTTGGAACTGGAATTTGTTTAAATGCTAAACCAGTTTTTGACACAGCACCCTATTTTGCAAGTACAGAGAGAATACTGTCCTTCAGCTTTGTCTAGACTGGCACTTTTATCGACAAAACTTTTGTTGTTCAAGGGTGTTTTTAAAAAAACACACATGCCCCAAACAACAAAATTTTTGCTGACAAAAAAAAGTTGGTGTGAGCAGTGCTTTGTCATCGAGCGTGCTTTCCTGCCAACAAAGTCACTGCCACTGATGGAGCAGGGGGCCTGAAGAGTAGAAGTAGAAGTAGAAGAGCTTTCCCCTGCCGACAAACAACAGCTACCCTGAAGAAGTCAACTGAAGTGGTCATCTGAGGAAGTGGGTTGTGCCCACAAAAGCTCATGATACCATCTACATGTTTAAGGTGCTACTAGACTATTTGTTGTTTTTTAAGTGTTTAACAGCTACACTGCACGCCTTTTAGCGGCACAGCTGTAATGGTACAGCCATGTCACTAAAAATTGTGTAATGTAGCCATAGCCTTCATTTCATGTTGAGAAGTTCAGTTCAATGACTAGTTCATGAAAAGTTAAGAAACCAGTGTTTGAAAAATCATGAAGGTTTTTTTCTCTCTCACTCTACAAATAAAAATGAGATGTGAAGATGGAATCTACTAGTTTTAAAACCTTGAAGGACATCACGACTAGAAACAGCTTAATACTCCAATTACAGACATTCCTTTGTTTAAAAATAAATCAGTTTTAAATGCAAAACATGTTTTGATACATTCCTTATATATCTTGAATATTTAAGATTGTTCATTAGTTTATGTAAAACTCATTTTAAATGCTAGTTTTGTTAAACTGAATTTAATTCCACATTTCATCCAAATACAGCCTGACACGAGTTGCTATTAAAAAATGAATATACTCAGTAAGAAATGCAATATTAACCATTTTCTAACATAATGAAACAATAAAATTTAAGAATCTGAATCAATGTAATTTAAGATAAATAATTACAGGGCATCACCGCTATAAGTCACCACAGTATACATCCGTTCTGCACTAAAGTCATTGATGCTCGCAGGAACCATGCATTTTAAGTCCCCATTCTCCACTCTTATATCATGCAAAAAAAACCCAACAACCCAATTTGTGCAAATGGAAGTCAGCTGCAGGAAAAAAATTCCCCGCTTTAAGTTGTTTCGCTATAAGTCCAAGTTTTTTGGAACATATATTGGACTTACAGTGAGGATGGCCCGTATTTGTATAAAAATTGTGCACAGATAGTATAACCTTCTGGTTAGCAAAAAGAAATACCACATTTAGTGTAAAGGTTATGTTTAATTGCAAATCCACATATTTTAATGAGAATCAACATCTTTTTAGGAAAAGTAAAAATATAAATCAACATTAAAATTGCTGTTTTAAATAATAAAATCACATTAAATCACTTTGATTTACCTCAATCCACCCTATTACAAAGAATGTAAAAAGTCCTGTTTCTCTGATCATAGTAAGAACAGGCAGCAGGCCTTCCTGGTTCATTATTTCCAAATGTTCACAGAATTTTAGCTCTTAGGTCCCTAGAGCTCCAGGAAGTGTGCCAGCTTTGCCTGCAATTGCCCAGCTGATCTCCCTATAGTCTTTGGAATGAATGGACCAGTGATTAGCCTGCATTATCAGAAAATCAGAAGAAAGTGCAGAAGTTGACATTTCCATCAGCTACTCTCAGTGCAGCTCAAACTAGCTATCCTGAACCAAAGGGATGCCTTTTTAATAGTTCAGAAGTGGCCTATGTCCAGTGTATCAGAATAGGAGAGTCTGCAATTTGCAAGATTGTGATTGTTTAGCTAGAGTAGCCCAAAGAAATCTGGGCAAAAATTTAAAAAGAGAGCATTTGAAAGTGTTTTCACTACCATAGTAAATATTTTCCTGAAAAAAAATATGTAGAAAAATCAATAAAACATTATTGTACCAAATGTGCAGACTAAAATCAAGCATTGAAGTGTAAAACAAAGATTTTAATCCTGCCCTAAGTGCAAATCTCAACACAACCTTACTCATGGAACTGCTGCAGATGCCATTATAATTTGGGCTTATCCAGTGTAGTTTTGAAGCCAGTAAACTAAGGGTCATACCACCTCAGTTGGTTTTAAAACAGTTTACAACACTGAAAGCTATAAAGGGAACCATAAAGTGCTGTGTGTCAAACAGCACAGGTTTTGTAGTAACTTTGGCTATAGAAACCAATTTCATTTTATGGATTTACCATTAGTGGTGAGAATGTTTATCATTGTAATTGATATTATCTTGTTACTACCTATGTCACTGTTAGGAAAAATGACCCAACTTGAACAAGATTTAACTGGCATATATAACACCCTCTAAAGTCAGTAGGAACTAAAGGTCTAGCACTTCAAAAAGTTTAGAAAGCAGCTAACAGTATATTTTAACTATTACACAAGTTAAAATATATAATCATTTTAAGAGCATCTTGTTTTCTACATATCCTAAGTGTATAAAAATCACCCAGTGATCATAATTACAAATACATTATACTATTAATCATACAAATTTAAGGAACTAAGTTCTGCGATATCTGGGAGTTAATTACTAGACTTCTATACACATATAAAATTTATGTCTGCATCTGATCTGTGATCCACAAAAATGATCTGTAGATATAAAGCAGATATCTTCAGATTTACAGGACTATATCAATTACTTTATAAAGGGGTAATAATTTTACTATAAAAAGGCCTGTTAACAAAAAGTCATTAAGAAAACATTATTCTGATATTGTGCACAAAAACAGGAATTCTTTGCAACATATTTTTAAGATCAGAAATGTTGTTTTTTATTAGTAAAGCCATTAGCACGAGGATTTTTAAAAGCCCTAAGGGAGTTAAACACCTGGGGTTAGACTCAGAGAAATTTAGCACGAAACAGACGACTGTTATTCACAAATCTGAAGTTTGGCACCTAGACTCCCTATACAACAAATGGAGATAGGTGCCTTATTATGGGATTTGCAAAGGAAGCAGTATCTGGGCCTGTCTCATTACCTCTAGCACAGTGATTAGGATGCTCAGTAGGATGTGGGAGGTCCCTACTTCAATTTTCCCCTCCACTGGAGGGTGAAAAGGTATTTAAACAGTGCTCTTTCCCCTCTTAGATGAGTGTCCTATCCACCGGTCTATGGGATATTCTGATGTGGGATTCCCTTGGTCTCTCCCACTGATCCTGTTCCACTATGTATACATAATTAAAATATCCATAGGAACAGGAGGACTAAATTCTGAGTCTCCCAGGTCAGTGCTTTATAGAGCACATAGTCAGTGTTGTGCTGTCCCTGGCCCAATGATTCTTCCATTATTCAGCCACACTGCAGCAGCTTACCTATTGGATGAGAGAGAGAGATGCTAGCCTGGTGGTTAGAGCACTCGTGGGAGACTCAGGAATTAGTCCTCATGCTCCAATGATTTTTTTAAATTATTTATACTCAGTGAAAGAACTTCAATAGAGGAGACTGAAGGAGCCTCACATCAGACTATCCTATATTCCAGAGGTTGGAATACTCGTCTGAGAGATGGCAGATGCCTGTTCTCTTTCAGAAAGCTGCATGGAAACTTTTTAAAGACACCATAATAGAGGCCCAACTTAAATGTATACCCCAAATTAAAAAACATAGCAAGACACCTAAAAAAGAGTCACCGTGGCTTAACCACCATGTAAAAGAAGCAGTGAGGGACAAAAAGGTATCTTTTAAGAAGTGGAAGTCCAATCCTAGTAAGATAAATAGAAAGGAACATAAACACTGTCAAATCAAGTGTAAACATGTAATAAGAAAAGCAAAAACAGATTTTGAGGAACAGCTAGCCAAAAACTCAAAAAGAAATAACAAAATGTTTTTTTAAGTACATTAGAAGCAGGAAGCCTACTAAAAAACCTGTGTGTCCCCTAGATGATTGAGCTATAAAAGGAGCAATCAAGGACGATAAAGCCATTGCGGAGAAACTAAATGATTTCTTTGCTTCAGTCTTCACAGCTGAGGACGTTGGGGAGATTCCTGAATCTGCACCATCCTTTTTGGGTGATGAATCTGAGGAACTGTCCCGGATTGAAGTGTCATTAGAGGAGGTTTTGGAACAAATAGAAAAACTTAATGTTAACAAATCTCCGGGACCGGATGGCATTCATCCAAGGGTTCTAAAAGAATTTAAATGGGAAATTGCTGAGCTATTATCTGTGATTTGTAACCTATCCTTTAAATCGGCTTCCGTACCTAATGACTGGAAGGTAGCCAAAGTGACACCAATATTTAAAAAGGGCTCTAGAGGCGATCCTGGCAATTACAGACCGCTAAGTCTAACTTCAGTACCGGGCAAATTAGTCGAAACAGCAGTAAAGAATAAAATTGTGAAGCATGTAGAAGAACATAATTTGTTGGACAAAAGTCAACATGGTTTCTGTAAAGGGGAAATCCTGTCTTACTAATCTGTTAGAGTTCTTTGAAGGGATTAACAAACATGCGGACAAGGGGGATCCAGTAGATATAGTATACTTGGATTTTCAGAAAGCCTTTGACAAGGTCCCTCACCAAAGGCTCTTGTGTAAATTACATGGCCATGGAATAAGAGGGAAGGTCCTTTCTTGGATTGAGAACTGGTTAAAAGACAGGAAACAAAGGTTAGAAATAAATGGTAAATTTTCAGATTGGAGAGGGGTAACTAGTGGTGTACCCCAAGGGTCAGTCCTGGGACCAATCCTTTTCAACTTATTCATAAATGATCTGGAGAAAGGGGTAAGCAGTGAGGTAGTAAAGTTTGCAGATGATACCAAACTGTTTAGGATAGTCAAGACAGAAGCAGACTGTGAGGGACTCCAAGAAGATCTCACCAAACTCAGTGATTGGGCAACAAAATGGCAAATGAAATTTAATGTGGATAAGTGTAAAGTAATGCATATCGGGAAAAATAACCCCAACTATATGTACAGTATGATGGGGGCTAATTTGGCTACGACAAATCAGGAAAGAGATCTTGGAGTTATCGTGGACAGTTCTCTGAAAACTTCCACGCAGAGTGCAGCGGCGGTCAAAAAGGCAAATAGGATGCTAGGAATTATTAGGAAAGGGATAGAAAATAAGACCCAGAATATCTTACTGCCCCTGTATAAAACTATGGTACGCCCACATCTTAAATACTGTGTACAGATGTGGTCTCCTCGCCTCAAAAAAGATATTTTGGCCTTGGAAAGGGTTCAGAAAAGGGCAACTAAAATGATTAGGGGTTTGGAACGGGTCCCATATGAGGAGAGGTTAAAGCGACTGGGACTTTTCTGTTTAGAAAGGAGGAGACTGAGGGGGGATATGATAGAGGTCTATAAAATCATGAGTGGTGTAGAGAGGGCTGATAAAGAAAAGTTATTTATAGTTCCCATAATAGAAGAACTAGAGAACACCAAATGAAATTAATGGGTAGCAGGTTTAAAACTAATAAAAGAAAGTTCTTCTTCACACAGCGTGTAGTCAACCTGTGGAACTCCTTGCCAGAGGAGGCTGTGAAGGCTAGGACTATAATAGAGTTTAAAGAGAAGCTGGATAAATTCATGGAGGTTAGGTCCATAAAAGGCTATTAGCCAGGGGATAAAATGGTGTCCTTGGCCTCTGTTTGTCAGAGGCTGGAGAGGGATGGCAGGAGACAAATCGCTCGATCATTGTCTTCGGTCCACCCTCTCTGGGGCACCTGGTGCTGGCCACTGTCGGTAGACAGGATACTGGGCTAGATGGACCTTTGGTCTGACCCAGTACGGCCGTTCTTATGTTCTTATGTAGATGATGGGGTCTAGGATTGGGTGTCTCCCACATCCTAGGTGAGTATTAAGAGAGGTATCAGAGCACCAGCTCAGGAGAGCTGTCTTCTTTTTCCACCCCTACACTGCCATTTTGTGTAAGCTCACCAAGCTAGTAGATGAGATCTGAGCATTCTAACTTGTCTGAGCCCTGGAGGAACAAGTTAGGTGGAGGAACAATTGTCTGCCCCCATTTATGACTCACTCTGGAGCTCAGGTGTCTGGTCACTTGATGCAGTTGAGGCAGTGCAGAGGCAGAAATGTAGGCCTCTCGGGAACTTTTAATGCAAAAATGTAGGCATCAAATGAGTTTAAGTTCCTATAGGGCTCATCTGCCAGTTGAGTAGGAGTTTTGTGAATTTCAGTGGGACTAAAGTGGAAGTTAAGCTTAAGTTCTTTTGTAAACCCAGACAGCAGGGCCAGATTCAGAAAGGTATTTAGGCACCTAAAGATGCAAATAGAAACCTAGTGAGATTTTCAAAGATCCCTAATTCCTTAGATGCCCCACTATTTTTTTAAATCCAACTAGGCATCTATCAGCATCTTTAGACACCTGAACTCCAAATCTGGTCCTTCTCTTAGGATTTGTCTAAAAGATGTACAGCTGTCCCTGCACTCAGTGCCCTCAGTGGTGACTATGCAGATGATTGTGTGGCCCAGCAGTGTTGCGGGGGGGGGGGAACGGATCTGTAGATTTAGGTGGTGCTCTGTGTGGGGACATTGGCTGCCCCTCCGGTCCAGAGCTGGGGGTGAGGGCCGGGGAGGAAGGGCTAGGGGTAAAAGGATCACTTACCTGGACTGGTGACCGGCAAGGTGGTGAGCTCTGTCCCCATCTGGTCACTTCCTCCCTGGTGCGGCTGCCCCTAGTGTTCACTCTGCAGTACAGCTGTCCCTTGCACTCGCTGCCCCTCGTGGACTGTGCAGTATTGCATCCTTCTGATTGCCCCCCACCCCCACCCCCACACTCACCCCCGTCCATGTTATGGAAAAGAATCAAATTCCAGGCACATCCCATTTTCTAGGCATAACTAAACCCTGACCTAGCTTTAAATTATGATAAGAGGAGGCTGAATACCAAATTTGGTGGTCCTAGCTGTTACCATTTAGGAGAAGTTCTTGAACAAATGGACTCACAGATGGACAGATGAACTCATAGATAGACAGACACCTCTAAATATATCTATGGATATAAAATAACATATAATATAAAAATTAGCAATTGAAATACGTTACCATCAGTGATAAATTTTTAATTGAAGGAGAAAAAATTCTCAAATATACTCTCCAACTATTTTGCTCTCTGACTGAATTACATGAGGAAGAAATCTGAGAATCAGGAGTTGTGTGCTAGTTGATCTGTGCTGTCTGGAGGTGGGTGGCCATGCTTTTCATTTTTTCAACTAATAGAACAACAATTATCCCTTAAGTGACAAGATGATTCATGTTACATTCTGTGACTTTTCTCCCTGCGTTACAACTTATTTTACCTGCTGCATTTATTTGGTTATGCCTGTTCCAAGGACCTCCATTTGCAGAGAATGTCAGTTTAAAGAAACTAAAATGGATTGCAAGGAGAGGAAAAACTGAGTACGGGCAGTCCCTGAGTTACGCGGATCTGACTTATGTCGGATCCGCACTTACGAACGGGGCTTTCTTGCCCCGGAGCTCACAGGCAGCAGGACCGCCCAGAGCGCAGCGGTCCCGCCACCTCGACCTCCGGGGCGAGGAAAGCTGCTCCGGGTGCCCTTGGTCTGCTGGGGACCGTCTCCACCAGACCAGGGACACCTGGAGCAAAGCCGGGGAGGCGGAGGGGTCCCGCGCCTCTGAGGCTATGCTCTGGCAAAGCCTCAGAGGCGCGGGACTCCGCTGCCGCTGCGGCTTTGCTCCCGGTGTCCCTGGTCTGCTGGAGACGGTCCCCAGGAGACCAGAGGCACCGGGAGCAAAGCTGAAGTGGCGGCGGGGTCCCGCGCCTCCCCGGCTTTGCCAGAGCAAAGCCTCAGAGGCGCGGGACCCCTCCGCCTCCCCGGCTTTGCTCCGGGTGTCTCTGGTCTGCTGGGGGGGGGGGGGGGGGGCGCAGCTAGTGCGCCCCTCCCCCCCCCCAGCAGACCAGGCTTTTGTTGTGGACCCTGGGGTAGAGCAGCTGGGGTGCTGCCGGGTTGGTCCTGCAGGGACCTACCTGGCAGCCCAGCTGTTCTGTCCCAGGCGCGAGATTCAGCCGCTGTTGAAACTGATCAGTGGGGGTATGTCTACACTACCCCGCTAGTTCGAACTAGCGGGGTAATGTATGCATACCGCACTTGCTAATGAAGCCCGGGATTTGAATTTCCCGGGCTTCATTAGCATAAGCGGGGAGCCGCCATTTTTAAATCCCCGCTGCTTCGAACCCCGTGTAGCGCGGCTACACGGGGCTCGAACTAGGTAGTTCGGACTAGGGTGCCTATTCCGAACTACCGGGGAGTACCGGTAGTTCGGAATAGGACCCTAGTCCGAACTACCTAGTTCGAGCCCCGTGTAGCCGCGCTACACGGGGTTCGAAGCAGCGGGGATTTAAAAATGGCGGCTCCCCGCTTATGCTAATGAAGCCCGGGAAATTCAAATCCCGGGCTTCATTAGCAAGTGCGGTATGCATACATTACCCCGCTAGTTCGAACTAGCGGGGTAGTGTAGACATACCCTGGCTGATTCCAGGAAGCTGGGGGCTGAGCAATTCTGCCTCCAGCTTCCTGTAGTCAGCCCCTGGTCAGTTTCAGCAGCAGCGGCTGAATCTGGAGCCAGTTCCGACTTACATACAAATTCAACTTAAGAACAAACCTATAGTCCCTATCTTGTATGTAACCCGGGGACTGCCTGTACGTTAAGCCACAATAGGGTTCTAATCTTATAATTTTATACATATGGTACACTCATCTTTCAGGATTTGTCATGCACATTTCCCATTAAAGCAAATGACACCAACATAAACCCAGGTGCATCAAGAACACAACAGGAATACCAGGACATATTAGGTAAAATGCCCTTCCTGCTACCAGATCATTGATGAAGGTTATAAATAAACCAACTTCGCATCATAAAACATACCTCTGTGGCATTCTGATAGGCTGTTCTTCACTCAATGAATTTTAGTTTCTTTGTTATCTTTATTTGCAGTCCTTTTTCAAGTTTTCAGGTTGATGTATTTAAAATTTTTCAAAAAAGTTTAATTGCAATCTACAAATGCTGCATTCCATTAATCTATCTAGTAATTCAATCAAAATAATCCAATTATTTTGGTATGGTTTGTTTTGTAGACAACCATATTGTTCATTACTCATAATTCCATTGATTGTCAATGGGAATTAGAAGTCTAACTCAGTTAAGTGCTGATATAAGTCTTACTAAACCCTCACCAGCATCTGTAGCATCTCTGCAACCTAAAATCCAGTGCACAAAGTAAACATAAACATAGAGACAAGTGCCTAATGGGATTTTCAAAAGCTCCTAGGTACCTAACTCTCTGTGATTTTCCACTGATTTTATTGGCAGTAAGGCACACAGACATTTTTGAAAATCCCACTAGGCATCTACATTTTTAGGTGCATAAATACCTTAAAATCTGGGGTCCCTGGTCTGTGTTTTGATAAAGCAGACAGCAGTAACTTTAATGGTTTAAATGAACGTAAATTACAAGCAGAATTAATTCATGCAGAGACCTGTAAAAGCTCTACTTCAATTACTTCTAGAAAATCTGAATACCTGCCATCCCCATACAATCTAGTCCAATTTGTGGGTGGAGTTTAAATCTGAAAATGATCACATTTATTTAGGAGTCAGAATGTGAATTTAGGAGCTTATCTTGAGGCATCCAGCTTTTAACAAAAAATCCCTTTTGAAAATGAAATTTAGGCTTCTAAGGTTCTTTCTGCACTACAGACTTCTGCCAACATAGCTCTGTTGCTCAGGTACGTGAAGAGGTGTGATCCCTGACCCACATGGTTGTACTGGCAGAAGCTATCCCCTAGTGCTGATTCAATTATACCCACAAAACTGTGTTTTTAGTTATATAGTTTGGTTTGCTTATATGGGATGATTTTACCATACAGTACAAAGCACAGATTGGCCAATATAGCAGTGTCCATACTAAGCACAATTTGCCAGTATAGTTCACTGGTATTCCTATATCAATAATCACTTTGAGTGTCAATATGGCCTATGCTATTTACATGCTTCTGAAAATTTTACCCATGGCCCCTCTCCTATGGAACTTGCAAAGATTCAGTATTGCCTCCAAAGTATTGCAACCACATTTCTATCTCCCTACTGAGCACATTTAAGAATTCTGGTTTAAATTCTCAGAAGTGACTACTGATTTTAAGTGTCTCAAATAAGGGATCTGATTTGCAGAGAGGATACCTGTTCAATACTTTATGAAAATCAGGCTGTTTCTAAGATTTTTCAGAATGGGTACCCGAGAGTAAGATCTCCAAAATCATTAGTCTTGTTTGAAAATGTCAGGGTATAACTATTGAAATTAAATCAGAATTTATTTGAAAATTGTATATCTGCCAGGTTGTATCTATAAAATTATCTAAAAAGAATACTCTCTCTCTCTCTCTCTAAAAATATGCAGAGGTCCAAATTTTCAACCTCGTCTTTATATTTGCATGCACACAAATGGTAGCTAGATATGAGTGCCCTGTCACTCTATTTGCATATACAGTACTGAAATGATAGTGAGCTCAAAACTGTGTGAACTAATGTGTGATTAATGTATTAATATGTTTCTAATTACATTTAGTTGTATAAGAGCTTTTTCTTTCTGTGTTGTATAAGAGTTTGTTTGAATACATGTTTTAAATAAACTGATTTGATTTAGCTGCAGGCTAACTGCAGCGTTTGAGTATTAGTTGTCCTATTTTTTTCTTTGCTTTCTCTGAGGAATTACATAATTTTCTCATTTCTAATGACTTTTGCCTAAATATAAAACTGTGGCATTATTTGCCTCCTTTGGCTCCAGACCAACTAATTTCAAGTGGTTCAAGGCCAAAAAGACGTCTATAATCATATCCCAAAATACTTACTGAAGTTTTTTTGTAAGTGGTTCAACAATAAGTTGATATTCAGTTGAAATTGGTCTTATCCCTAAAATTGTACCTAATGCTCTAAATTAATAAAAGATCACTTGAACATATATGTGGTCTTGTGCATTTTGGATACTATCTGAAATCCATGTGTAGTGGCAATTTATATAATAGCCAAAATATTACTGCGTTTTGATAAAGTGGACAAGAATGACTTTTAGTGATTTAAATGAACTTAAATTACAAACAGGATTAGCCTATGCAGGGACCAGTAAAAGCTCTATCGCAATTTATTTCTAGAGAATCTGAGCATCTGCAGCTTCCATACATTCTAGTCTGATTTGTAGGTGCTGCTTAAATCTGAAGATGAGGTCACTTTTATTTAGAAGTATAAGTGCGATCTTAGGAGCATAATTTTCGGATTTGGAAAATAAATTGGCAACTATCTTCCACACATTCAAATGTTCCAATCTACAAGAAAGAATACAGATTTCTTAATCACTGATTACCTTTCTCAATTCTCATATGTCCGAGTTTAAAATCCCTTTTCTCACTGATCTTGGAATTAGTAGATTTTACCTCTTTTTTGTTACACTTCTTCCATTCCCACCCAGGTCATCTTGAAGGGCTGGTGCACACTTATCAATTAGGATGACATTTACATATAGTCAAAGATATGAAAAAAACTTCACCCTTGACCAACATAGCTAAGGAGACCTAACACCTAGTGTAGGTACAGCTATTTTAATGAAAGATTCTTCCATCAATATACCTAACTTTGTTTGCAGAAGTGGTTTTTCTACTCCAGTGGAAAAATCCCTTGCACCAGTGTAGGCTACATCTATGCTATGGATATATGCCAGCATAACTGGTATAGTCTCCTTACTATAGACACTGCCTTAATACAGAATTAATATACAGTAACTAGAGAATATCTGCTTTTTGAAATTTTTATTTTACTGCCTTTATCTTTGTTTTTGACCTGATAGCTTTTGATCATTCACTGGAGAATAGCTAGCAGATGTATTTATTAACACAAACATTTCTTCATCCATTTTAATATGAATGTCTGGCCTTTTCATTAAAACCCACCTTCACATACTCATTATCACTTTTGTTTGCTTAGTTTGTATGTTAGGGAAGAAGAATAGGTTTATGATCATAGGAACTGAGTTATTTTTCTCAGCTCTGCCATTCATGTCAAATATCCTGGAGAAAGTCATTTAACCTCTCTGAGCCTCAGTTTCTCCATCTGCATAACAATAAATTAATAAAACAAAAGGAAAAACTATGTAGCACTTTGAAGACTAACAAGATGGTTTAATAGGTGATGAGCTTTCATGGGCCAGTTTTCTCAGATCATATCCTGGAAGAGAATTGGCATGACCATATATACCAAAGGAATACAATGAAAAAAATGAACACATTATTAAACTGACAAATCAGATTTAGTACAGAAGGTAGGGAGAGGGAGAGAGGGAATAGCTATTTATGAGTCAATGAATGGCTAATCAGGGGTAATAAGTGGGGAATCTATCTTTGTAATGTATAAGGTAATTAGCATCTTTGTTAAGGCCCATTCATAAAGTGTCAAATTTAAGCGTGAATGAAAGTTCTGAAGTTTCCCTCTGTAATCTGGTGTTAACGTCTCTTTGAAGTAAGATGCATGTAGTAAGGTCATTAAGACTATGTCCAGGTAGGTTGAATGAAAACCAACTAGTTTTTCCTTGTGAAGATGTCTGATGTCTGATTTGTGGGCATTAATTCTTTAGCAAAATGTCTGAGAAGTCTGTCCAATATACATAGCAGAAGGACACTGTTGGCACATGATGGCATAAATTATATTTCTGTATGAACAGGAATATGTGTCCTTGATCATATAACTGACATGGTTAGGTCCAGTGAAGGTGTCACCAGAGTAAATATGTGGACAAAGTTGGCAATGGGGTTTGTTGCAAGGGAAAGTTCCAGGGTTGGTATTAATGTGGTATGTCCTGTGGTTGTTGGTAAGAATCATCCTGAGATTAGGTGGTTGTCTATAGGGCTATAGATACTTTCGAAAGAGCCTCTTTCGAAAGAGAGCGTCTAGACTGCACGCGGAACTTTCGAAAAAGCGGCTTGCTTTTTCGAAAGAAAGCACCCAGTGAGTCTGGATGCTCTCTTTCGAAGAAGCCCTATTTACATTCAAGAACGCCTTCTTTCGAAAGAGGAACTTTCAAAAGAAGGCGTTCTTCCTCGTGCAATGAGGTTTACCGCCGTCGAAAGAAAAGCCGCGTTCTTTCGATTTAATTCAATGTAGACGCGCTTTTCCAGAAAAGAGCCCCGATCATCATTTTCGCGATCGGGGCTTTTTTCCGGAAAAGACTACTGGGCTGTCTCTACTGGTCCTTTTCCGGAACAGTGTTCCGGAATAAGGACTTATGCCTGAGTGGGAGCAGAGTAGCTTTTCCGGAATAGCGGCTGATTTTGTACTGTAGAGCGTCGTTGCTTTTCTGGAAATTCAAGGGCCAGTGTAGACAGCTCGCAGCTTATTCCGGAAAAGCGGCTGATTTTCCGGAATAAGTGGCCCGGTATAGACACAGCCTTGGTGTTCAAGTGGTATACAAGTGGGCTACGTCTACACTGGCATGATTTTCCGAAAATGCTTTTAACGGAAAAGTTTTCCGTTAAAAGCATTTTTGGAAAAGCACGTCTAGATTGGCAGGATGCTTTTCCGCAAAAGCACTTTTTGCAGAAAATCGTCCGTGGCCAATCTAGGCGTGCTTTTCTGCAAAAAAGCCCCGATCGCCATTTTCGCGATCGGG
This sequence comes from Pelodiscus sinensis, assembly GCF_049634645.1. NCBI lineage: Eukaryota > Metazoa > Chordata > Testudines > Trionychidae > Pelodiscus > Pelodiscus sinensis. The sequence goes on from NC_134715.1 coordinate 110,535,627, forward strand.
GCTTTTTTGCGGAAAACAGTACTGTGCTGTCTACACTGGTCCTTTTGCACAAAAGTCTTTCAGAAAAAGACTTTTGCCCAAATGGGAGCAGCATAGTATTTCCGGAAAAGCACTGACGATCTTACATGAGATCGTCAGTGCTTTTCCGGAAATTCAAGCGGCCAGTGTAGACAACTGGCAAGTTTTTCCGGAAAAGTGGCTGATTTTCCGGAAAAACTTACCAGTCTAGACACAGCCGTGGTGTGGTGTTCTATTATTGGTTTTCTTGGTTTACAAGTCTGCTGTTAAACTTAATTCAGTCATGTTTGCCATGTTCTTTCAGACCTTCTGATGGAATAAGTGCAATACTTAGCAGTAACCAATGTGCAGGGCTCGCCGCGCTGTCTGGCGATCTGCTCTTCCGGGTTACAATCTACTCACCATAGGTGAGTAGATTGTACTATTTGACGAGCCCTGCCAATGTGTATTTTGCAAAGATTATTGGTTTGTTTTTTAGAAAAAGAATTAGTGATCTGTTTGATTTAGGGGAGATATTCTCTCTTCACTACATGCAGGTGCAGCCTCTTTTTGCGTTAAATACAGATATTGTAGAGGACTGAGTGCCTTTGAATAAATAAACTGGTGGGACAGCTGGTAAACAACAACAGCTAACACTTTTCTTCTTTATTTAAGCGGAGTGTGTGTCTTTTTGTGAAAGCTTTTGTTGCACAAGCAACTGCTGCATTGTTCTGCATCAGCACTGTTCCTAATCCTGATTTGAGAGCTTCAGCTGACAACTTGACAGGGTGTGACACATTGTATGTTAAAGTGTTTTCAGCTGCATTGACATGATAAATTGTAATGGCTCCAAAAGACCCAAGTCAGTTAACTGTGGCACTGAACCACAAACTGCAAAGAAGTATATACATGACAGACATATATATGCAGCATCTATAAGGCCTAGCAGGTCAAATTAATAATTTTCTCTTTTTTTCAAAAGAAAGGGATTTATTCCTTGTTTTAAAGGAACAAACATTTATACTTACTAAGTCGTGGTGAAAATCCTAGCAATCTGCTGTCCAGTCCTGTTGGAGTGTACACCTTGCTAGAATAATATCACTTCCTTCATTTCTATATGGAGGGAATCCTGTACCTCTCTACACCTCCTCTCAGTGACAGAGAGCTTGGAGAGCTTGTCATGATTGATGTATACTCTGTTCACAACAGGAAACAGGTTATCCTGTTGTCTCTCCCTAACCTCCAAACCCTCCTTCATCCCCCCCCAAACTCCTTTGTCACAACCTTAATGTTGTTTAAACATATTACACCACATTCATCCCTGGTACAACTCTGTTCCATTGCAACAGGAATGAATTTGGTCCAAATTTGGCCATAGTCTTTGTTGCAAATGCGAGTTGTATTGACATGACTGAGAGCATAATTTGCCTCAATTTTATTACAGTAAGCAAGATTTTATTGTAGGATCATTTATAAAAGTAACTTCTAGCAGAGATACTTTGCTTGTGGTAATATTCAGGGTCACACTCCATGGACCAAATTCTGTTGATTTACATTTTTGTAACCTCAGTGAACTCAAAGAGATTCCTGAGCAAGTAAATCAGAGTGGAATTCGACTTAATGAGTCAAGCCAATGATGAGTAATTGCACTACTAAGTAGCTTGTTCTGTTGCCTGTCCACCAGTTTTTAAAAAAGCACAAACAAGTATAGCATTTTCTCAGAGATCACCTCCTATGACACAGTCAGCCCTGCCTTTCAAATCTTGTCCTCCCCTAGCTTCTGTGATGCATCCTCTCTAGCTTCTACTTTGTAATCACACCTTCAGCAGGACCTCATCGTTTCCTTCTCCAACTTTCTATGGTGGTTCCCCAGGGTTTTTCTTCTATTATCCCTCATCTCTGGATAATCTCATTCACACAGTTATTTTTATGCTAATAAGTCACATAACTGCTCAGGACATTTCTCCTATAATCTTCTAAACTAAAACCTTGGTCTGTCTCTCTGACATCCCTGACATCTCTTCATGGTTGTCCACCCTCCATCTCAAGCTAACATGGGTGTCATCTTTGACTTGTACCTCTTGCTGATTCTTTCTTCATACTGTTTCTAAGATACAGCCCTTTTTATCCATCCACACAGTTAAAAAGCTTGCTCAAGGTGTCATCATCTTGTGTCTCAAATGCTCCACCATCCTTCTCTTTGGCCAGGGCACATGCAATCTTGCTCCCCATATCTATTCAAAATGTTGTAGCTGAGATTATATCCCTAGAGTGTCCCTTTGACCTTATCACCCTTTTCTTTCAGTCTCTTCACTAGCTCTTCCCTCTTTCTCAAATCACACATAAATTGCTTATATTCACTTTCAACGTCAATCCCACCCTATCACGTCTAATTTGCTTTCAGTACACCCCTCTGATTGGTCCAAGAAACTAGTGTCCATCGTCCATTTATGTGTTCTCCCATTCTGCTCCCTATGCTTGGGAAATATTTCCCATGAATGTAAGCAAAGCTGCTTCCTTATCCACTTTCAAATTTGTCCTCAAAACTCTCGTTTGCTGTGACATCTACAAAAAAAATGGACAATTAGGCTGCTGTTGTCCCTACCATGGTGCCCAGTACTGCCTCACTGTTTACTGTACTCCTTCAACTGTATATCAGTTTGTTTTGTTTTATTTTTTAGGTTGTAAGCTCTTTGGGACAGGAACAGTCTTTTGGTTCTGTTTGTACGGCGCCTAGCACACTAGGATCCTGGTTCATGACCAGGGCTCTTAGGTACTATAGTAATACAAGTAATAAATAGCAATAAATAAAGGGCTTCTTTCATAGGTATAAAGGCATGAAATTAAATTTCTGGAATTAAAATAAAATGTACATGAGTTTCGTCATGTGCGTAATCAATAGTGAGCTGTCTAGTGCCTGCTAATTTTGCACATCTTTTAGCTAACTCAGGGATCCAAATATAAAACTCAGAAAGGTTAGAAATGGAAAAGACTTGCTCAGCTTGTTAATTCCTTTGTCTTTGTAAGTTTGTTCCCTAGAGTATGTTCTCAAGTGTACTTGGGGGCATCATATGGATTTGTGACACACTGAGTGACTTTTGCTCCACAAATCAATGAACAGATTTGACTCATCCAGCTATGGTTAATTCATTGGTTCAGTCCAATAAACTCTGCTTAGGGATGCAAGCATTGCCAAAGTTAATTGATCAAGTACGATAGCCATTGCTTCAGAGAGGTCCTTCCAATATAATTTCTATTGGGGGGAGGCAGCTTTCACTAAAGAGGAAGTAATATGTTTTTATTTATTAACAAAACCAAGAATATTTTATAAAACGTTGTTCATATGGTAGAAATATTATTCAACTTATTTATCCATCTCAACCCTGTGTGGGAGAACACAGCTCAGTGGGAATTGCAATCGCCTTTCATATATTATGTATATAGCATTTTGTTAAACATGTAGCATACGTCCTAGTACTGTAACAACCATATAACACCAATTTTTGATGGAGGAATAGTATGGTAATGTGCTTCTCATTTCAAGCAAAGCTATTATCCTAACTGTCCCATTTTATAAGATGTATTGCAGGCATACAACACTGTTGGTCCATATGTAATTTTGGATTCAAATCAATCATAAATAGATAATTAGGAATGCAAGTGCATATTATATTAATTTTATGTCTTGCTGAATGCATATATTGGCTAAATTATTTAGGACTTCCAGTTTTAGCAAATCAAAATTAGTTTGATGCTATTAGTCACTGTTCTGGCTTATTTTTATCTTATATTTGTATTAGGGTAGCATTTGAATTTGCCACTATACAAACAGTAAGACAGACAGACAAAGGGTATAAAAAGAAAACAGGCACAGACAGTATCTCTTGAATCTTACACCAGTGCCTTATAAAGAAAAAAATAATTAGGATCCCATTTTGGATTGGAGAACCAGAACAAATCTCATAGGAAAGTTAAGACTTGAATAGTGGACATATTTGCGAGAACTTAAAGAGCAGATCTGAATATTCTGTATATGCAAGATTGCCAAAGAAAACAGCAAGGTGTATAATGTAAATGCTGCTGCTATTACAGTGCTCAAAGCTATACCTAAATTTTTAAAGATTTCCCTCTCAAAGATCAGAAATTGATCTCCCAGAGTATGTCTAGACTCCATGGTTCCGTTAATGGAGCCATGTAAACTAGTTTACCCGGCATAGGCAAAGAAGCGGGGATTAAAATATTCCCTGCTTCATTAAAATAAACATGGCCGCCATGCTGTGCCGACGATCAGCTGATCCGGCACAGCGCGGTAGTCTAGAAGCAGATTGGTCGGCTGGGGAAGCCTTTGCCGACCAATACCTTATGCTTCCCCAGCCGACCGATCTGCGTCTAGACTACCGCGCTGTGCCGGATCAGCTGATTGTCGGCACAGCACCGTGGCCATGTTTATTTTAACAAAGCGGGGATTATTTAAATCCCCACTTCTTTGCCTATGCCGGGTAAACTAGTTTACATGGCTCCGTCGACGGAGTAGGAATAAGAGATCCTCCGGAATAGGGCTTTATTCCGGAGGATCGGGCCAGTCTAGACGCTTTTTTCCGGCTTTTCCCCAAGCCGGAAAAAAGCAGCGGACATCTTTATTTAAATCCCGCGGGGGATATTTAATTCCCTCGCGGACTTCCCTATTCTGAAGTTGAAAATTAGCACGCCCCTTTCGGAAAAGGGGCCAGTGTAGACGTAGGGCCAGTGTTTAAAAGCAATACAGACAAGCCCAAAATTTCACCTACCATAAACATGCTAGTTTAGGGGTGTCCTGTGGCTCCTGCTACTTCACCAAGAAACTTTTTAAAAGCAAGTGAATAGCCATTGAAAATGATGGTCTCTGACAAGCAAAACAAAGCTTGCTGAACAGCCAGCCAGCCAGCTTGCTGAACAGACAGCCAAATAGCCAGGAGTTTAATGAACTGTATTTCCTAGAACTCTGCTGATGACATTGACGTTATCATTAATGCTTATGACAAGAGTCAGTGAAGGAAAATCTATTTGGCTTGTGTTACTTGAGAAACAGAAGGGAAAATAAATCATTTGCCAAAGAGAAAAAAGGAAGTAATGATATAAAAAATTATATCCTGGCCTTCAGAGAACAAAAGAAAGAATCAAAGTGTACTTTGCATTATCACTTTAAATTGCTCTAAAGGTGATTTTTCACAATAGGATATTGTGAGCTTACAAACTCTCACTCCAGCCTTCATTTAAAAAAAATACAATAATTGAAATAAGCATGTGCATTTTTCATTTTTTTTAAATTACTTCAGTTAAAGACTTGAGCAATCCCAGGTACATCTGCTAGTAGGTCTTTATTAACCTCAGTTCCAAACTATTGGTGTCACGAAAGCACACATGTATGCCTTTATCAGACAGTGCTTTCTAGGAGGTTTTTGAAATCCCACAGCACAGTGGAAGCATTACTCCTGGGCAGAGGGGAAAAGAAGGTGGTGCCATTCCAGTAACTGCCAGCTGGGGCACTCCGTTGCAGGTAGAGGCATGCAACATGGCTTGTAATGTGCTTTTCCAGCTAGGCTCCCTCTGGGTTCCACATGGTCCCTGCTGTAGTCAGGGGCAGCTCGCGGACCTAGGCAAACTAGGCAGTTGCCTAGGGCACTGCAGGCACAGGCACCCGATGATGACGTCACGACCATTGACAGCCATGCAGGCAGGGGTGCCAATCGCTCCTTCCGCCTAGGATGCCAGCTGCCACAGCCGACTTCGGCCCGCTCCTGGCTGTAGGCTGGGGCTAACAGCCCCATGTGCGATGAACAGTAGGCCCCCAGGTGAGGCAAGCATGTGCGAAAGGGGCCCATTGGAGGTGCACTGTTATAGGAGAGGTGAGTGAGCTTCAAGCCAGGCTCCTGGTGGGGCATCAGCTTCTGTCTTGCTGCCTTAGCCCTCTCTAGCTGGATGCCAGACACCACACATGCATTTTCTGCAGTACACACTCCTATTGGCAGACCTGGGAAAAAGGCAGGTCACCCAACCAGCCCACCTTCCTCAGGTGCGGGGGGAGGGGAGCAATTGCAGTAGACCAGTGGTCCCCAACCATTTGGAGCTGCTGGGCTCCAAGGGGCGGGGCCGTTCACCCACCAGGAGCCAGAGGGCAGGGACACTCACAGGCTCAGGGGTGGGGCCGCGCATACGCTACACTCCCATGAGCCACGTGCCTGGGGTCAGCAACCCCATGCACTGCGTGGCCACGGGCAGGGCCGCCCATTCACCGCAAGACTGGGGCTGGCGCCCTCCAGAGCCACACGCCCAGGGCTGGCACCCCCCATAGCCATGCACCTGGGGGCGGGGCGGCCAATTTGCCACGTGCCTGGGGCCAGGGCAGCCAATTTGCCGCGCGCCTAGGAGCGGCACTTCCCATGCACCACACACCCGGAGCGCAGGCGGTCAATTCACTGCACGCCTGGGGCCGGTGCTCCGCATGCAGTAGACCAGTGGTATGCGTGTATGCTCAGTGCTCCTGGGGCCGACACCGCGTATGCGCAGTGCGCCTGGGGCTGACACCGCGTATGTGCCAGCCCTGAGAACTTGGCGGGTGCACACAAATGCCCCCGTGTGCCATAGCACCCACGGGCACCATGTTGGGGAACACTGCTCTAGCCCATATGCTAGCAATCTTCACCATGTGACGAGTGTAAACCAACAGAGTGGTTAATTTCTTCTGCAAAATCTTTGAACCAATAAGATACAAAAAAAGATGTGAAGTACCCCTCATCTCATTTCCAATAGATTAACTCTGATTTACTTTTTTTCTGTTTAAGAGATCAAAGCCCACAAGGAAGGAGAGGATGATCATATTTTACAAATAATAGAAATGTTTTATTTTAGGTGGATTTTGGTTCTTGTCAGTAGGTCTTGGCTGAGTACCCTCCTTCTCTCTTATGCATTGGAGAGGGTCCAGTGGAGGGCAACCAAAATGATTAGGGGGCTGGAGCATATGACTTATGAGGAGAGGCTGAGGGAGCTGGGTCTGTTTAGTCTGCAGAAGAGAAGAGTGAGGGGGGATTTGATAACAGCTTTCAACTTCCTGAAGGGAGGTTCCAAGGAGGATGGAGAGAGGCTGTTCACAGTAGTGATGGATGGCAGAACAAGGAGCAATGGTCCCCATTCGCGGTGGGAGAGGTCCAGGTTGGATATTAGGAAAAACTATTTCACTAGGAGGGTAGTGAAGCACTGGAATGGGTTACCTAGGAAAGTAGTGGAGTCTCCATCACTAGAGGTGTTTAAGTCTCGGCTTGACAAAGCCCTGGCCGGGTTGATTTAGTTGGGATTGGTCCTGCCTAGAGCAGGGGGCTGGACTTGATGACCGTCTGAGGTCTCTTCCAGTTCTATGATTCTATGATTTCATAACATGTAGCTCAGTGTTCCTCAAGATGCCTACATTTGCTTCCCAGAAAGCGATGCACCTAGGGGATTACAAGCAGTGCACACTGGTTGCCTGGGGTTACAAGACATTAATGGAGTGCACCTGAACCATTTCCCCCACCAAAATGGCTTTTTGCTTGGGTTTAAAGCTGCATGATCTGAGTCTGCCTTGAAGTGCCCTGGACTTCAATACAAGAGTTAGTAAAATGCAGCAAGGTCAAAACAGAAAACTAACTTGAACAGCAGGTCTGCTTGACAATTTGGAGACAGAGAAAATGCTTTAGGGCAAGATTAACCGTCCAAATGATGAAGCATAAAAATCTTCAGTCTCCTACCCATACTTATGAGGCAGCTTGAATATTAGGTGGACCATTGCCTTGGGCTGTCTCCCTTCCCTAAGGTCTCCTCTGGCTTTTTGACTTGCCTCTGACACTGAAGAGGCTGTGCAGGTGCTGAAATACTTTATGCGCAGCCTGTCAGCAGCAAAGCAAGCAAACGCCAGAAAAGCTGAATAACGGATCGTGGCCTCAATTACCAGGGCTCAGGAAAACAATGCAATTAAAATGATAAATTGGCTGCACCAACAGGCAGGGCGCATTCGGCGGGTTATTTAGTGAAGATTTCCCTCAATTAGGGATTGCAGCGTTTTTTATCCCTCTTTCACCAGCACCCACCAAGCTGCGGGGGGGGGGGGTGCATGGAGCCCGGGGCTCACAGGTACGAGGCCGGGTCAGACAGGCGTATACAGCTGAGTCAGGGGCAACGCGACCCTCCCTATCTCCCCGGCCATAAGGCGGCTCCCAGTCCCCAGCATGCCCCCGGCCCCTAGGAGGAGCAGGCTAGTTACGGGGAGCGTCGCGCGCCGCTGCCCCGGGGACAGGAGCAGCTCGCGCCCCAGGAACAAAGCCTCCGGCCCCACCCAGGCCCTTTGCACCGCATCTCCTGCCACCGGTAGGGAAGGACCTGAAGCGCCGCCCGTAGCCCGGCGAAAGCGACGCGCCTCGGAGCCGCGCAGTGCCCTCGGCCCGCCTGTACCGCGCTGCGCCCCGCCCCACCCCGGGCCCCCAGCCCGCTTGTAGCGCGCAACGCCCATCCCCTTCCCAGCTCTCTTGTGTCATGCAGCGCCCCCCGCGCTAGTCACTTGTACCTTGCACTTCCCCCCGCGCGCTCCCCGGCCCGCTTGTACCGCTGCCTCACGGGCTTAGCGAGGTCATTGTCCTCTCACAGCCCAGCCCGATTGTAGCGCCCAGCGCTCCCCTCCTGGCTGCTAGAAGCGGGGGGACAACAAGGCGCCGCGCTCCCCTAGCGGGAGCTACCCACGGGCCTTACAAGTAGCACTGCGCCCCCCTCCCCCTTGTAGCGCTCTGCAGGGGGAGCCTCGCCCCCCCCCACCTGCTGCAGCCGGCGCAGGGAGAGCCAAGCGTGCGCCTCCCCCGCCCCCCGGGGCCCCTTTGTGCTGCTGCTGCTCGGATCTGCCCTAAGACACGCGGCGGATGCGTCACGGCGGAGGCGCTGCTGCTGCTGCGAGCTACGCGCACGAGCCCATTAACCCCAAGGCAGCCCAGCGCCGATCGATCGCGTCGCTCCCCTGCACCCAACCTCCCGCCCGAGCCGCTCCGAAGAGGCGTCCGAGCCGCGCCGCCATTTCCCAGCGCTGAAACAGAGGGCTCGGAGCCTCCCCCACCTTGCACCCACCCACCCACCAGCCCCGCACAGAGGGAACGGCAGAGGAGCAGCTGAGGTAGGTGCGAGCCGCGGCTTTTCCGTCGCCAGCGATTATTGCTGGGGTGGGAGCTTCATGCCCCTAGCAGCTCAGGGTGGGGAAGGACGTGGAGGGCTTCTCATTGCGCCCCGCTCTCACCCACGTCCTCTGGAGCCGGGCGCGCTCAGAGCAAGAGGAGCAGGGACGGTGCGCAGAGGGGGGCGGTGTCGCTGGACACAAGGATGCAGCAATGGAGACTGTGGAAATGGATTGATGGACGTGGGGCGGTGGCGGCGGCGGCGGGGGGCAGGGGGAGAGGAAGAAGAGAAGCTCTATGGATGTAGATAGGTGGAGAGGTGCAGTGATCCCCTTTGTGGATGGAGAGGACTGTGGGGATGGATGGATACCATTATATGGAAAGATGTTGCGTTTCCGCTGGATGTTATTCAGGGCTTCTAGAAAGCGCTCTGGAGAGGATGCAGTTCACCCTTCGGCTATGAAGGAATACACCGTTGTAGTTAGTCACGCTTAGAAAACAACACCTCCATCCCCAAAACTGTCATGCAGTTACAGCTGATGCCTTCTTAATGACCATTCGAAAGTGAGAGGGATGTTAAAAAGTGGAATTAGGTCACTTGAGATCAACGGAAGAAATGATGCCTGAAAAAATGTATTTTAGGATTTGTGTGTTTTTTGGGGGGATATATTTTTGCCATAATATGTGTTTGAGTAGCACTACGTTATGGTTTTCTTTTTTTTGTATGTGTGCTTGTAGGAAATCCTTTTTTCTTTTTAATCCAGGAAGGATGGTGAAACTAGGGAATAATTTCAGTGAGAAGAGCACAAAGCAGCCCCTCTTGGAGGATGGATTTGACACTATCCCCTTGATCACACCCCTGGACGTCAATCAGCTACAGTTCCCACCTCCTGATAAGGTACAGTAGGCTCCAGTTTGCACTACAGAGAATCACACCCAAATTGCTCACAAAGAACAGGAGAATAATTTCTATAGTAGGGCATTTTAAGGAGTGGCTATTTCTTCACAGAAAAAAAAATTAAACTAATGATAATCACGAACATGTCAATTAAAGTCTTTTTTTTTTTTCATTTAAATGCCATCATGAAAACACTTATTGTAAAAAAAAAAAAATCAGGTATAAGTAAATTTCGCTTTATTTGGTACTGTGGGACACAATGAGGTATTTGCAAGCTTGTTTGTGATCACTTGTCACTCTTTATATTGTAGCCCCATCTTTAGAATCTTTAAGGCAGCTGTGAAAATTCATTGTGAAATACAAGTCTGTTGGCTGTAAGACATCCTACAGTGTGGAAGCATTGCTTTAGGACTCCAAAGGGCGGGTTCAGGCAAAATAGCCACACAGGGGATCTTATGTACCCCTCAGGTGGATCTCAGAAGGGGCTCCATGCAGGCGCCAGATAAACCAACAGGGGAAGTCGTGGATGGGATAGTTACTAGATTAATAATTAATCTATCCTGCCCTCCACAATTCTTGAATACGGAGAGAACTTGTGTGAATGTTTGGGGTTGGGGCTAGTATCTGCTGGTCCAGTCCACAGACTGGAATGTGGATCAAAGAAAGTTTGTATTGCTGCCCCATATCTTCTTGTCCACTTGGAGGAGAGGCTTGTATTCTGCCTCCCTGACAGCTGTTTACTAGTCGCTTATGCAAAGCCTGATTTGTGCAGCCTGAGGATGAAGGACAAATACATCTCAAAACACTTTTCTGACCCTGCACAAATAATCTGATAACACTTATCACTTATGTGACATAATGAGACTGGTTCACGAAGATTTTTTTCAAATATTCTTCCATTTGTATAACTTAAAAACTTAATGGTTTCCATTGTTGATACTTTCTGGAGCCACAAATTCAGACTGGCAAATGATGATTAAATATATTTGGTAACAAATTTCACGGTGAGTTTATGCTTTGTAATCTTTGAAGGCTTGATTCTTTTCTTAGATATATGGTAGATATAGGTTGCATGTCTTGAATATTTCATATGTTCTTACACTAGGAAAAAAAGAATAGCTGTAAAACTGTCTAAAAATGTTTATGTATGGTCTATTTATACCATTGACACTTCTGTCTAGGATGTGATCACCAGTTGGCTGACACTTTACATAGGATTAGCCCATAGCCTTAGAATCCATATCTGCTCTGAGTTACATGTGTGTAATTCCTGTACTGATGGCAGAATTGGACACTTAGGCTTTAAAACTGTTGCTGTGGCTGATTGTGTTTGCTGTCTGGTGACCAGGCAACCAATTAGCAGGGTCGTACATTCAGAGGCTGAACTTATTGAGTATGTGTGTTATATTACTTAGCTGCTAAGCAGAGCCTTGAAGCAAGAATCCCTGTGGTCCACAGGCAGCAGCTTCACCAAAATGGAGTCTCCGTGGCTAAGCCAGTAAAAACTGTGCTGAGTTTTTCTACTGGAAGTTGTTCTTTTATTGGTATGTGGTCAAGTGGTACTGGGCAGAACTCCCACTGCAGACAACAGGAGTTATGTGAGCAGAACCAAGGGCAAATTACATGGACCCAAAGTCGAACAGAAGACTCAGACATTTGCTTAGCATTTCTTTTTTTCCCCACTGCTCAACTATGTGTGTTTCCCTTCATTTGTGCAATTATTTACACATGAATATAAGAGTATTTTATAGGTCTCTATAGGTCCTTTTTGTGCTCAGCTGGTCCTAGCCATGTAAAATGCTTCTTAGTCTCAGTCGTGATGAGGGATGGTTGGGACATTATTAACCTAACATTCAATGAAGGTGCAAACATCTTTGTGTAGATTCTTGTGTTAGTACCCTTCCTACCTATTACCTTTTATCCTTATCTGCTTCATTTTAACTATCCAATCTTCAGGTGCTTACTGATGGCCAGTTCTGCCTTCCTGTTTTTCCCTTTCATATTTTCATACCCCCTTCTCCTTGTTTCCCTTCCCCCCTCCTTTTTTTCCTTTCCCCCCTCTCTCTCTTCTCCCCTATTTATTTTGGGTCTGCACATCCTAAACTCAATACTCCGGTCATCTGGAGAAGTGGGCTAAGCCCACGAAAGCTCATGATACCATCTACATGTTTTGTTAGTCTATAAAGTGCTACCAGACCATTTGTTGTTTTTTAAGCTTATCTTGTAGGTCACTGATACAGTCTTAAATGTTCTATCTTTAATAGCTCTCATAGTAAAGGTGCCAGTAGTAGTAAGGATTGATAGAGATCAAATTCTGAAGTATAAGTATAGCCATGTGTAATATGGATAAGTACATACTTCACCTATCCATGCTTATTATGCAGTACAAAGCTCTAGTGTGGGAGTGAAGCATAAAAAACTTTGTGAAGAATAGTGATTTTAACTCTTAGAATGTGATGGTTTTGACAGTTCCTAAATTAAAGACTGAATTGATTTAAGTATATTTTTGGTTATATTAAACAAAAGAAAACATTATATAACCAGACAGATAAAACTATGTTCATTGTCATTTGGATATGATTTTGATTGCCTGAGACTAAGCAACATAATGAAAGGGGGGAGGGACAGCGCATTAAAATGGGAAAAATAAAAAAAAGCCATTGAACATAATTATAATCAAAATGAAGATAAGATGTATGGAAAATAGTTTCCAATAACTCAGCACATTTTCTAAAGGCAATCATTTTGTGTTGTGGCATTAGACCCAAACCATCACACATTCAAGACACTGCTTAAGAGAAGGAACTGGCTGTAAAAGTAGGCAAACCCAAAGGTTTCAGTTCGGGCTCTTGGTTAAGTGTCACAGTTCTGCTTTCAGAGGTATATAGTTCCCATTTTATCTAAAGACAGTATTGGGGGTTAAACCAAATTAAGACTTATGGGACTTGAGGAGAAATCTCTTTATGGAGGAGGCTTGTGTGAAGCTAATTACCATGGGTAAATATATTTTTTAAAAAGCTAGCCTAGTACTTGAACAATATCACAGCATACATACAGAACAAGGTAGGTAGATAGGTGGATGGATGGATGGATGGATTGACCTACAGAGGGCATTTTACTTCTTTCAATTCCAGAATGCTTCTGTGAAAGAATACTGCTATTGCTACTATGTTATTATTGACAGAATTTTTAAACTGACCTCTTAATTGACTATCTGATCCAGTCAATCTCTGGCTTGAAACCTCACTAGTTGAATTCTCCTGAAGCTGATTGAGATGACCATTGTGACACTCTGACACTATCCTGAGCAAACCTTATAGAATTAGATAAACTTTATTGAATTAAGTTAAATATTATTGATTTAGGGTTTAATACCTTTGGGGTACATTGTATTAAAAATGCAGTTGTGTATGTGTTAGGGTATGTCTACACTACCCTCCTAGTTCGAACTAAGAGGGTAATGTAGGCATACCGCACTTGCAAATGAAGCCCGGGATTTGAATTTCCCGGGCTTCATTTGCATAAGCGGGGAGCCGCCATTTTTAAAACCCCACTGGTTCGAACCCCGTGCAGCGCAGCTACACGGGGCACGAACTAGGTAGTTCGAACTAGACTTCCTAGTTCAAACTACTGTTACTCCTCATTTCACGAGGAGTAACGGTAGTTCGAACTAGGAAGCCTAGTTCGAACTACCTAGTTCGTGCCCCGTGTAGCCGCGCTGCACGGGGTTCGAACCAGCGGGGTTTTAAAAATGGCGGCTCCCCGCTTATGCAAATGAAGCCCGGGAAATTCAAATCCCGGGCTTCATTTGCAAGTGCGGTATGCCTACATTACTCCACTAGTTCGAACTAGCGGGGTAGTGTAGACATACCCTTAGTGTGTATCTTTTCTAGTAAGGATGGGGAGGCCAACATACTTCCTTTATCAACCCTCTGAAACCCACCTCCCCAGAAAGACGCACAAATATGAGTTCAAACTAGATTCTCCAGAGACCAACAGACAAAGGAAGAGTTTTGGGATAAACATCTGGCTTTAAGCTGGCTCGTGACCTTTTTCCTAATGGGCAGGACCCTGGTCCACAGAGGGCCCCAATCCTTTGGGAAGTATTGGAAGGACTGGGCCTAATGAGGCCCCATAAGACCAGGTGCTTGTTCTGAAGTGAAGCTGTGATGAGCTTGTAACCAGAAGGAATCCTCTTGGGTGAGGTGTTGAAGGACTGCTCCTGACAGTCTCCCTGTTAGGGAGATCTCTAGTAAGCTTATTAATATACATATAAGTACTTTCATTGTTTTTTTTCCCCCCTCTGTAGTGAAGAAAATAGGCTTGCATGGGAAGTGTTATGTGGTACCTTATAATGGTACCAATTACATCTGGTAACAGTCTCGGAAGAGAAAGCGTAACTCACACACCTAGGGCTCGTCTACACTGGCCCCTTTTCCGAAAGGGGCATGCTAATTTCACAGGTCGTAATAGGGAAATCCGCGGGGGATTTAAATATCCCCCGCGGCATTTAAATAAAAATGTCCGCCGCTTTTTTCCGGCTTTTAGAAAAGCCGGAAAAGAGCGTCTACACTGGCCCCGATCCTCCGGAAAAAAGGGCTTTGAAGTAGGAATAAGAGATCCTCCGGAAAAGGGCTTTTTTCCGGAGGATCGGGGCCAGTGTAGATACTCTTTTCCGGCTTTTCTAAAAGCCGGAAAAAAGCGGCGGACATTTTTATTTAAATGCCGCGGGGAATATTTAAATCCCCCGCGGATTTCCCTATTACGACCTGTGAAATTAGCATGCCCCTTTCGGAAAAGGGGCCAGTGTAGACGTAGCCCTAGTGCGGTTCATTGGCCAATGCAGTGGCATTTAGATCACAGCAACAGTTAAGACCAAGAAACCTACAGGATGGGCTGGGAGCCAGCTGGCTTTTCGCTCAGAGGGTAGAGGCTCCTATACTCTGCTCCAGAGGTCTCAAGTTCAAATCTGCCTGGTGGTGATTACAAAAGTAAATAGGGGTCCTTGGGCAACCTCTCTGTGCTGGGAATAACACAGTGAAGACAGGGAACTGTGCAACCTGGAAATAATCAGAAGGGAGATAGATGTGAATCTCCGCCATGAGTATCATAGGTGGGAGAAGGCATTGCTTTCCCAAACTGCCAGGCTGACTCCACCCCAGAAGGCCTACTGAGGGTCAGAGTGTTGCTGCAACAGGCAATGCAGCACTAACAAAATGGATCATTTGTGGAATAGTTTTTCTATTATATGCTCCCTTCAAATTCCTCAAACACATGGAAGGGAAATTCATCAGCATTTGCTAGTTGAAAAAGGGTAAAATTGATAAGAATATTTTAATTTTCATGTCCTCCATGAGGCAGTTATATGTAATAGGAAATATACTTATTTAGTTAGCATCAGTGGTATGTTTGCCAGTGAAAAAAAATAAAATGAACTTGAAAAAATTACTTGATGGTTGGGACCCAAAGTATTTATACCGTACACACGATTGTCATTATCTTTATACAAAATATGCCTAACATTTGAAAATGAATAACTCACTCATTAATATTCTTGCAGGAGAATAGGGCCATCCTGAGGCATATGCAGCTGCATAGGACACCACTAAATTTTGGGCAACTGGTGCCCCAAATTTAGTGGTGCCTTATGCTGCTGGCTTTGGTGGCCCCATCCCCTGGCCGCGCTCCTGCTTCCCCATCCTGCGGGCTCAGCGACTCAGTGTCGGGACTCTGGTAGCCTCCATCCTCATACCCCACAGGCTGAGCATCTAGCTTCTGCTCACCAGGTGGTAGTGAACAGCGTGAGCATGGGCTGAAGGACTTAGACAGAGCACAGGGCAGCCACGCAGTCAGTGGCTGCAGAAAAATGGCACTTTCCCCTTCAAAGCACCACTTTTCTCCAGCAGGCATTTGCATGGCTGCCGCTGCTCCTCTGGCCCATGCTTTCACCACCCGCCATTGCTGGTACCTCCCACTTGCAACATATGTCTAAGGACAGGACACAGGATTATAGGCAGTGCCAGCTTCAGCGGCCCCACTCCCTATCTGCCTGCTCCCCCTCCCTCAAGCTGCTGGTGAACCTGCAGGTGAGCCTCCCTCCCTGCTCTGCTCCAGGGCTTGACTTCTGGTCTGGTAGAGTTGGTAACCCCTTATCCCCACAGATTCTATCTTCTTGCAGCCCTCCCCCAGGAGTAGCTGCTCTCCCCATGGGGATTAAGGAAATCCTATGCAAACACTTGGAAGGTAATAAAGTGATAGGGAATAGCCAGCATGGGTTTGTGAAGAACAAGTCATGCCAAACTAATCTGATAGCTTTCTTTGATAAGATAACGAGCCTTGTGGATAAGGGAGAAGCGGTGGATGTCATATACCTAGACTTTAGTAAGGCATTTGATACGGTCTCGCATGATATTCTTATTGATAAACTAGGCAAATATAACTTAGATAGGGCCACGATAAGGTGGGTGCATAATTGGCTGGATAACCGTAGTCAGAGAGTTGTTGTTAATGGTTCTAAATCCTGCTGGAAAGGGATAACAAGTGGAGTTCCTCAAGGGTCTGTTTTGGGACCCGTACTGTTCAATATCTTCATCAATGATGTAGATATTGGGATAGAGAGTATGCTTATTAAGTTTGCAGATGATACCAAACTGGGTGGGGTTGCGACTTCTTTGGAGGATAGGGACATAATTCAAAATGACCTTAGCAAGTTAGAGAAATGGTCAGAGGTAAACAGGATGAGGTTTAATAAAGAGAAATGCAAAGTGCTCCACTTAGGAAGGAACAATCAGTTCCATACATACAAGATGGGAAGTGACTGTCTAGGAAGGAGCATGGCGGAAAGGGATCTAGGGGTCATAGTGGACCACAAGTTGAATATGAGTCAACAGTGTGATGCTGTTGCAAAAAAAGCAAATATGATTCTAGGTTGTATCAACAGGTGTGTTGTAAGCAAAACTCGTGAAGTCATTCTGCCGCTCTACTCTGCACTAGTTAGGCCTCAGCTGGAGTACTGTGTCCAGTTCTGGGCGCCACATTTCAAGAAAGATGTGGAGAAATTGGAAAGGGTACAGAGAAGAGTGACAAGTATGATTAAAGGTTTAGAGAACATGACCTATGAAGCCAGGCTTCATGAACTGGGCTTGTTTAGTTTGGAAAAAAGAAGATTAAGGGGGGACATGATAGCGGTTTTCAAATATCTAAAAGGGTGTCACAAGGAAGAAGGAGAAAATTTGTTCCTCTTGGTTTCTGAGGACAGGACAAGGAGTAATGGGCTTAAAGTGCAGCAGGGGAGGTTTAGATTGGACATTAGGAAAAAATTCCTAACTGTCAGGGTGGTCAAATATTGGAATAAATTGCCAAGGGAGGTGGTGGAATCTCCCTCTCTGGAGGTATTTAAGAACAGGTTAGATAGACATCTGTCAGGGATGGTGTAGGTGGAGCTTGGTCCTGCCTTGAGGGCGGGGGGGCTGGACTCGATGACCTCTTGAGGTCCCTTCCAGTCCTATTATTCTATGATTCTATGATTGGTAGTGTCGATGCTGGGCTGCATAGGGCACCAGCACTGGTAGGGACAGCTGTGCAGGAGAAAAAAGCTTGGTTTGGGTTTTACTTTTCAGAAGAATCCATTTCAAATGCTTACTGGCCTGTAAAGACAAGGGAGCTGTACCTCAAGTGATAACCGGTTGAATCTACTAATTTAATGCAGTATGATTGCATCATAAATTTATGAATGCATGCCCACATAGGAGGGAATGGCACAGCTATCTGCCTATGCATACGTGAATTAAGCATGGTAGAATTAGAAACAACACAAGCCCAATTTACATAGAAATCATACAGGGATGGGAAGCTTACAAGACAGGAAGAATGGCATGACGTTATCCTACCTCTTGAAACAAGTTCTTTGGGCTTTGGAAGATAAAAGTAAAGATGGACGCCACTTATGACATCCCCTACTAGATGGACACAAGAGACCAGAGTATTTGCAATCTGAGAAGGACAAATCCTAAAAGTAGGGGTGAGAGAAGGAATTGGAATTGAATACAGATATGAAGGAATTGGAATTGAATATAGATCTTTCCTGCTTAGGAACAATCTTTTGCCTAAATTGACAAGGGAGGCCAGCACTTTGTTCTTTTGTGGAAGGTTCTAACTCAGGAAAAGTCAGCCATGCCTTGAAGAACAACTGGTTAGCATAGATGCTGGAACTATGGGTCTGCGGTGAGGGTGCAGCAGCACCCCCGGCTCGAAGTGGCTAATATCATCTGCACAATAAAATTTATTCCAGCACCTATCTTGAATAAAGCCTGTATCTTGCTGTATTAATTTTATACTTTTAGAAGTGTACTTAGTTTTGTTTTATTTGTGTAACTTTATAGTTGAACTCATTGAATCCTTTTTCTGTTTAATAAGTTTTTAATTTTTACTCAGTGCTTCATTTAAAGCAGGTGTGGGGAACCTAAGGTCCAGGAGTCTGATGTGGCCCCTGGCTTTCCACACAGCATGGGGAGTCCACACTGGAACTCCAGTCCCCATGCCACACACCCTCCACCCCCCAGTATGGTACTGGAGCAAAATCTACTAACCTGGGCTCCACTAAGCTCTGGTGTGAGAGGAGAATGTGAGGAGTGTCTTTTTCCTTCTCAGTTGGGGGCAACGTCAGTGAAGGTTTTGGGTTTTTTTTCTCACTTGTGTGCAGCCCCTGACTAACTTTTTCTGTGAGTAAGTTGGCACCTGACCCAAAAAAGCTTTCTCAACCCTGGTTTAAAGGGAAGTGTATATTTACGCTAGATAGCTTAATAAGCTGTGATTTCTGTGTGTGTCTCTTTTTTAGAGGAATAAACAAACAATATTTTATTTCCCTGAACTGTCCAGGAGAAGACTGCACATTGAAGAACAGAGTTTTGGGAAAACTTGGGAGTGTGTTGTGGTCACCTTTCAAGTAGCTACCAGGGTTCAGAGCTGCTGAACCAGAGGTGTCTAGTACACAGTCAGTCATGGTGTGATCTGCATGCTGGTTGTGTGTGGCCCCTGTTGGAAGTTAGAACAGGAGTACGTTATAAGCTGTGCGCTTGTGCAGCCTTTCAAGAGTTATTCAAATGCTGCCTAACTGATTAGCAGAGTGTCCACAGTTAGGTTTTGTGTTTCTATTGGTGGTGTGCATGCCTTGGTGTGAACACACAAAAAATTCACACATGGACGGAAAAAAATATGCACATGGATGGAAAAGATTAGAGGGAACATTAATTGTGAGGCACCCAGGACAGGTGGTGTCATAACTTCTCCCTGATTCAGATTGCACTCCTGAATGTGGCAGTGGTATCCTTTTTATTGCATTGGGAAATTCAGATTATTTCATAGGTAAAGTTATAACCTGGAAGATTTCCATATCTAGTACAAAGCTAGTTGTTTGAGGGAAATAAGCCTTAGAATGTACTGATTTAACTAGTGATCACTTCTTTTGTTGTTGATGTTTTTGATAAGGTTGTGGTCAAAACAAAAACAGAATATGAACCTGATCGCAAGAAAGGAAAATTTCGTACTCCCAAAATAGCTGAATTCACAATCAGCATCACTGATGGAGTTTCTGAAAGATTTAAGGTAAGCAGGACTTTCTATGATGTTTATAATTCAGTTACTGTTAATTACCAACTGTAGTAAAAGAAAACTGGATTTAAATAACAAAGATATGGCAGAAAATTTTAAAAAATTGAGTGCAATTATGGTATATCTTAACATTATTAATTAGTACCATCTCCTGTAGTCCTTACATTCAAGTTTTCCACTCCTTACTTTGACAAAAATCCCACTGAAGTTTCAGTCAATGGGAGTTCAGCATGATTAAGTGGTGAATATCTTATGGACTTGTAACTCGCATTATGTGACTAATACCCCCATTAGTGTTAGAGGATAAATATTACATGGGCATTCCCTTTCTTTTTTGCTTATTTTTTATCATATTGAAAACATTCTTTTAAAGGAGCAGTCTTTTTCCCTAGTATTTTTCCTTGTGATAGTTGATGACTATAAATGCATTGAGTGATTTGATGGCTCAGGAAATTAGTAACAGAGCTGTCTGCCACCAGCTTACTAGTTCAGATGTATCCCTTAGTATGGTGGTTTTATGAAAACTGTTACCCTCTGATGCCTCTTCATTGAAAGTGGGTGGCTTAAGTACATTTCTTGGTGAAAATATATCCACATCACACCCTTTGTTGGGATTGTGACAGAGGTGAAGGATTTAACAGATTAAAAGACTTGAATCACTCTCCCCATAGAGGATGGAGTTCCTCGAGCCATATTATCAAGACACAGTGATGAAATGACAGCAACAATGCAAATTCTGTCAAATTTCTGTTTCCTGTGCTATGGCACCTTGCACAGACATTAAGTTCAGGCAGAAAACAGCTTAAAATATTTAGTAGGTGAAGGCAGTTTAGTGCACAGACTAAAAAGTGGCTGAAAGGTTTAAGGTTTAGTTTGGAGATAAAATGTTGGGCTGAAATAAAGGAGCATATTCTCTTCCCAGTGCATATGGGCAACTCCCATTAGTATTAATGGAAGTTTTATGGCACATCAACATGCTCTTAAGCATGCAGAATAAAACCGTGATACAGAAAGTTCTGAGAGCAGATTTTGGCCCAAAAAGGTATATAGATAGCTTTCACTGAAATCAAAGCAATCTGTATGCATATAACCAACAGTAGAATTGGAGTCTTTGTGCCTGTGCTGAAAGAGAGCTGAGCAAATAAGATCTCTCTAAGCAACAAGTAAATTGCTTGTCTCACACTGTAGTGTAGTCATTTCTAATTTATAGGGCTGTGCAGTTAGAAGCAAAAGCATTTTATGTAGCATTTTTATGTACTTTTGGATGGCATACTTGAAACAAAATGTCTTTTAGATATGACTTTACAATTACCACTCTGGGATTAATTTCAAACTACAGGGTTGCTAGGTAGTGCTGCTAGGTAACTGCTGCATCAGAGAGAGGTTTCTGTAAGATTTTTCTATCTCTAGGGGTTTGCATGATGAATCACACTATGGCTGTATGTCTAGGTTTCTGAAGGGAGGACATGCGGGTTGACCAGTTAGGAAAATTGCAATTTAGTTAATAGAAGATAGTAGTTTTATACAGAACAATGAAGCCCTAAAAATGTTCCTCAATTTCCTTATAACAGAGGTAGGATTAAATTATGCTGCTTTGTAACATTTTAGAAAGGACTGACTACTGCTTTAGCAGAGACGATTGTCGTATTCTCCACTCCCAGTAGTAAACAGTTCATGAATAATTGATGACATTTCATAAATATGCAGATAAAAAGAAGAGATTGTTATGGAGTTTTCTCCTGGGTCCTTATTAATTGTGCACCATCATGTTAACTGCTGCTGTTGATTCTGAGAGAGCAAAAGGATGTTTGTTTGAAAGTTAAATATTTGCTATAATTATAAAGCACATTATTTAACTGGTGGGATATTGACTTTGGTTTGTGTGAATGAAAAAGCTTCAGAAGTTGTTTTAATGACTTGTACATCAGCTATGCATCTACTTTCTATGGACTAAAAACATAATACTGTACTAACAATATAAACAAACAAATTTACTAATAATTCACATGTGTATTCCAAGATGTTAGTCCTTAAATAAAAACAGATTGTGTTTTTGGGATTCAGTAGTGCAGATCATCTAAAGCTGTGCTGCTTAAGAAGTTCCACATTATGGCAAACTATAAGCAGTCAGTATGTGCATATGTCATGTACCTCATTTGTTGCAGCAGTTGGGTGAATATGAAGTTATAAAATATATTCTCTGCATTCAATCTATACTGTCATAGGTATGATAGAGGTCAAATTGTTTATGGAGTAGAATTAAAGTATATTTTTCCCTAAAGCTTAATTAGATGTATACAGCTAGACTCTGATCTATGACTTCAATGCAACTGAAATTAGAATTTGGTTCAGGTGTCCAAAATGGGCAGAACATGAACACTGTCTGTATAGGATGGGGTGGGCAATAAGATGGAGGCAGTTTGCTAGGATTAGTCCCTGGTGGGCCACCGCTGCTATATTTATCTGTGGCTTCCACAGATGCAGGCACTTGCAGCTCCTGTTGGCTGTGGATTGCCATGGGAGCTGTGGGAAGCAGCACTGACTGGGATACCATTTCTTGCAGCTCCCATTGTCGGGGAACAGCGATCCGCGGCCAATGAGAGTTGCAAGTGCCCATAACTGTGGAGTCGCAGATAAATACAGTGGTGGCAGCCCACCAGGGGCTAACCCTAGCGAACTGCAGACAGCCTGGGGGCTTGTTATTGCCTACCACTGGTATAGGTCAACTCTATTCTGGTTTTCCACAAGTAACCACTCCTGTATGGATATGAATTTAAATGGCTAGTTATGAGTGGTTCTCTTCCAGTTTACCAAGTAAGTCCTGAGCCTATACTCTAACATAATGTCAGGGGTCCCTGTACTGTGGAAGGGGCAGCATGTCAGCTGAGAAATCAAATTGACATTATGACCATTTGGTTAGGAGCGCAGGGTGTGTTTTACAGCACTGTTAGCCTGCAGTGTTCTAGTCAGACTTAGTCTTGAGTAATTATGTTTTGCCTACTTTAAATTCTCTTGGAATTTAAACAGAATGCTATCTGTTTAGCATTGTTGTATTTCCTCCCAGACATGCCTGCATTCATTGGTAAGTAGAGTATATGTGTAGGTTGTGAATCATGTGGATGAAACTAAAGGTCAATACAAATTCTTTTTGTATGGCGCTGCATGTGCATTACAGAGAAATCAGAAACAAGGACTACAGTCTAAATTGCTTAATATGGAGACGTAGACTGGGGAATGGAACATGGCTAAGCAAGTGGCTGAGCAGGGAAACCTGGAATATGCTGTGTTAGTTTCACATTTACTAACATGAATGCTTTTAGGAGGAGAGGAATAGGATTTATATGCCTCCTGAAGGCTGGGTCTCCTCGCCTCTCCCCCCCCCCCTGGAATTTCTTCACGCCACAAGTTTGGGAACCCATGATATAATGGGTTAACAAAAGGCTCCAGGCAGAAAGGGGCTGCTTGACACACAGTGTGGATGTGAGGACTCAAAAGGAGCAGTAAGCCAAGTTTTGCAGGACAAGAAAAAGTGCAAGGAGAGAAGAACTGAAACGGCGGGAGCTAAATTGGATATGGCATTGAAACAAATTGACTTTTAGCTAAGGTGGTTAAATTTAATTCAGAAGGGGATGGGAAATCAGGAAAGGATTTGAAGAGGGGCAGACAGTGTTGGAGCAGTGGATAACTTTGCAGTAGCATTTTAGGTTGATTGAAAAGAAGCAAAATAAATATCAGCAAAGAGAGGGAGGTTGCAATAGTTAAGGAGACAGGTGAATACAATTTAGACTTTTTTTTTGCAGCTGTGGTGTAGGGGAATGGATTGATAAAATGTTATACCTGTTGGATTGCTATTCAGACTTTTTAATTTTTGTCTATCCTTTTTCTCTGTTTAATTGTCAAGAATCTATGAGGGGTTTTTCCCCCAGTATTTCCAAACTCCATATTTATCTGTCTGTACTAAGAAACCTTAGTTTATTTGACAGTCAACTCTTGACTCCATTATTACATAGTAGGCATCTGCCAACATTCTCTGACTACTGACAAGCACCCCCCCCCCCCCTTGCTGCTTGGATGCTGCAAAAACTGTAGGGAATCCCTGTCTGTATAAACAGAAGTCTCAGAACTGAATAGTCTGTGTTTAGAAGAGGACGGGAGTCCTGGCTCCAGCTTCTCCTGCCCTTTCAATAGGGTTGAGGATAGCATTACCAACTGTTTGGTAGCTTGCTTGGGGGCTTGCTGAACCTGTCCTGGGCAGATGGAATGCTAGAGTCTGCTGCCTCCCTGGAAGATCAGTTTGACCTTCTTGAGGGAAGTTTCCCTGAAACCTTCCAGGAATCATCTTGGGAGCTGTAGAGCTGCTGCCTGCTCTCTCCCAGAGGTGTCCAGCAGTTCACTGGAACTTCCCTACTTTCTGAACCCTGATTTCATCCCTGACATGACTGACCAGGGCTGGAGAGGCAGGCCAGCTTTGTCCATATCAGTTCTTTAACCCGTTTGTCACCAGTGCAGGGTTTATAAACTTACCACATTTACTTTGGCTAGTCTTCTACTTAAAATCTGTTCCGAAATGTGTCATATGTTTAATATGTTATCTCTCTTGTTTTGAGCAGTTACACACCAGTTCTCTCTAAAATCAGCTTGAAAAGGAGTCTCTCAAGTGAGGTGCAACATTTAGGTTTTTTTCTCTAGTAATATATTTTAAAGAACAATGTAATAGAAATATTTTACACTAACTATTTTGTACTTATAACAATTGTTTTAAGCAGCAATTACTCCTGTTCAATGGTGGAAACCCAAATGCTTCCCAGGAGAGTACTTAGGCATGTACGCTCACTAGCACACAAACACTCCACTCCCACTGTGTCGATACCTCAGGCACTCCGCCAACAGGCTGCCATGAGCAAAAGAGATGCAAAGTCCCCTTGGGGAAAAGAGCAGCTGTGTCTGTATCAGAATTTCTACCTTCTTCCCCCCTTTAAACAAAGGATGAGAGTGAACTGTTGCTAGGACCTTCCTGTGGGAGGAAGAAAAGAACCCTCCCCTAGGTGAAGGAAAGGATGAAAAGCTGTTGTGGAGGGAAGCAATCAAGTGACTATTTGGAGCAGCTTGTTCCATTCCTTTGCCTCCATCCTACCACCCCTCAAATTGCAGAGGGCAAATTGGTTATTCTTGAGGTGGTTGGCCAGGGGGATTAAATATGGATTGAAGGGGGCAGTAGGTGAGAATCGCTTTAAGGATGGGAATTTGCATCAGAAGGATCAGTTAGGTGAGGAGTGGATTTCTTGCCAGATGATTGGATGAGAGTCTGGAGTGTTGTTCTGGCATATCAAAAGGAAGATTATTATGTGATCAAGGGAAATTTGGCTATTGGAAGAGGAGATATTAATAGGATTTAGGGATGTCAACATGTAGACTACACGATTAACTGATAAGCCTAGGCTTATCGGTTAATTCTGTCAGCTACACACATTCCCTCTCCACTTCCTGTCTCTATCTTTTAAGTCAGCTCCCCACAAGCACCAGATGCACCTCTCCCCTCTACCCGCAAGCTGCTGCCTCTGATAGAAAGGCAGCAAAGTGGTGGGGGGGGGGGGGTAGGTGGGAGCTGATACACATGGGGAGCCAGGTTTTAAGCTGGCTCTCCATGTGTGCTGGCTCCATGGACCCACCTGGTCCCACCTTGCTGCCTCCTACAAAGGCAGCGGGGAGGCAGGAGCCAGACCCCCCCCCCCCCCCCCCCCGGTTCCCAAAGAGGCTAAGAACTTAGTTCAGATTAATTTCTCACTGCCGCATGTAGCCGCGGGCAGTCAGTTCAAACTAAGGGGATTTAAAAATGGCACCCGCCCGGGAACATGCAAATGAAGTCCGGGATATTTAAATCCCGGGCTTCATTTGCAAGTTCGAATGCCTACATTACCCACCCTAGTTCGAACTAGGGGGCTAGTGTAGACATACCCTCCGAGAGTGACTGAATGGGGTGGGAACTGAGGGGAGTTCAGATTGTAATTTAGGGACCTTATTATTCCCCTGGCATATACAAGGAGTAACGTGCATCGTGGATGTCAGCAGAATGACAAGAGGTTAAGAGACCTAGTTAGGTTGGATGTAGCCAGCAGATTTCTAATTAGGAGTTTGGACATGTAGTCTGGTTGTAAATTGCAAGCATTGCAGGCATCAGAATTCACATTTGAAAGCCATTATGAATTGGATAGGTAATATATTCTATAATAAAGTGCAGGGCAGTGGTAAGACCTGGGAACTGGGGGACCTGGTATCTATTGCCCATTTTCACATAACTGTGCAATTGGAAAGTCATTTAGGACCTGGTCTGCAGCAACACTGAGCACACTGAGGTCAACGAATAGAGTTGCCAGCCCTCCAGGATTGACCTTCTCTCCCAGGGTATGTCTACACTACCCCCCTAGTTCGAACTAGTGGGGTAATGTAGGCATACCGCACTTGCAAATGAAGCCCGGGATTTGAATTTCCCGGGCTTCATTTGCATAAGCGGGGAGCCGCCATTTTTAAAACCCCGCTGGTTCGAACCCCGTGCAGCGCGGCTACATGGGGCACGAACTAGGTAGTTCGAACTAGACTTCCTAGTTCGAACTACCGTTACTCCTCGTGAAATGAGGAGTAACAGTAGTTCGAACTAGGAAGCCTAGTTCGAACTACCTAGTTCGTGCTGCACGGGGTTCGAACCAGCGGGGTTTTAAAAATGGTGGCTCCCCGCTTATGCAAATGAAGCCCGGGAAATTCAAATCCCGGGCTTCATTTGCAAGTGCGGTATGCCTACATTACTCCACTAGTTCGAACTAGGAGGGTAGTGTAGACATACCCCCAGTGACTACTGAAAGCAATCCTGGAGATTTTAAGAAAATGACAGTCATGTTGGAGGAAACCCCCCACCCTGGAATAGATTGTCAGAATTGGCAACCCTATCTGTGAAATAAGTCAGTAGTCAGCACCTCTGAAAATCGGTTCCCCAGCACCTGATTCAGCAAGGTGCCAAACACCTACCAATCCCAGTAATATTGCAGGATGGGCCATGGCTCAGACCAGTTGTCCATTTAGCCCAGTATCTTGTCTTCCAACAACTGCCAATGCCATATACTTCAGAGGGAATGAACAACACAGGCAGAGCGATCCATCCTGTCATACTCTCTCAGCTTCTAGTAGTCATAGGCTAGAGAAGCTCACACCATGGACTTGTGTATCTAACCATCTTGGCTAATCGCCATTCATGAGCCTATCTTCCATGAATGTACCTACTTTGGGTGTGTCTAGACTACAGGGTTTTCAAAAAAAGGGGCCTTTTTTCGGGGGGGGGGGGGGAGGAAACCTTCCCCTGCATCCAGACTGCCACTGTGTTCTTTCGAAATTAAATTGAAAGAACGTGGCAGTTTTTTCGACCGTGGTAAACCTCATTTCACAAGAAAGATCGCCTTTTTTGGAAAGTGCTCTTTTGAAAAAAGGTATTCTTGAATGCAAACAGGGTTTTTTCAAAAAAGAGCATCCAGCCTGCTTGGGTGCGCTCTTTCAAAAAAAAAAAAAAAGTGACTTTTTTGAAAGAAGTGGTTGCAGTCTAGACGCTCTCTTTCGAAAGAGGCTTGTAGTCTAGACGTAGCTTTTGTTTTAACCCAGTTTTGGCTTTCACAACATCCCCTGGCAGCATTGTTCCTTCTAAGCTGTGCGGCAGCACAGCTTCATAGATGATCAGTCAGCCCCGCCCTGTCAGAGGCTCAGGGCTCCTTGCAGGGAGCTAACCACCTGAGCAGAGCTGATTGATTATCTGTGAAACTGCGCTGCTGTGCAACTTAGTGGAGACACTGGCAACATTTTCCACAAAGCTGACTTCATTTTGTAAAGAGGCACATCCTTAGGTTTGTTTTAAACCTGCTGTCTATTCATTTCATTGGGTGACCTGTTTCTTGTTATGTGAAAGAGTAAATAACACTTAGTTTTCTCTTACCCAGTCACAATTTTTAACACCTCTATCATATCTTGTTAGTCATCTCTTGTGCAAGATGAAAAATCTTTTTAAATTTCTCCTAATAAGGAAACTTATTCCTTGTTGCCCTTCACTTTTACAATTTTAATAATCTCTTCTGAGTTATGAGTTAATGTTACCCCAAATTTCACTGGAGACCACCCCAAGGTTACGCTCATATGGATTTATTAAATGAGGAATTATCAATCCACAATAGGGTTAAATTAAAGGGGAATGAGCTCTCTCTCTGTCTCTCATGCACATACACACATTCATTCATGCCCTCAGACACTCTCACACTTACACAGGCAAAAGGTTGCAAGGCAAGCCAAAGCATATTATGTCCAGAGCGTCTGCCTGCAGTCATGGATCCTGGCTGGAGAGCTGATCATAAGAGAGCTTGTGCCACATGTTCTCTCCTTTTACTGGAACTGGGCAGCTCCTGTGACAAACACAGGATCCTTCCTCCACCATGTCACGGAACAGCATGCCCAAACTTCCCTAGATCCAGGTCCTTTGTTTGCTTAGAACAGCGATGTCTCCATGATTGCTTCAATTAGTCACCTCCTGGTTCCAAGTGTTTAGCCTGGCTGTTTCCCTCACCCCAAACACGCTCCAGTCTCCATTCTCATACACGTTCTTATCACAGGGTGAATGCAATTTAGAGCAAGTTACAAAGTGGCTGAAAAGTCATAAAGATTACAAAGCTCAACAATCTGACAACAAGGTGCAGAATTTAAAAGGCAAGGTAGCTGAAAGTTACAGAGACAGGTACAAAGCTTCAAAGCTCAGTGGTTACAAAGATGCAATCCAAAGCAGAACTGACTGTGAACAATTTCAATCTTAATCCCCTACAAATAATCAGTAATAAAGTGACTGAGAAGACAACTGCCCTCCCCTCAAACAGTGTTCACAGCAATGCGGTCAGAAGCAGGGTTTGTCATTCTTAAGTCATGTGTTGGCAGGACCTTACAGTTTAATGCATTTCCAGAAAATGTATGTGAAAATCAAGTAAATAGCTTGGGTGGAGGCTTTATACACCAGTAACAGCATGCAGTACTCAAGGTGTGGTGTATTATAGATTTATATAGTGGTATTAGGGTATTGACTGATGTTAGGTATCCCTTTCCTCATGGTTCTTAACATTGTTAGCTTTTTTGACTGTTGCTGCACATTGAGCAGAGAACTATTACCTCACCCACATTGCCTTTCTAATACTCTGGGACTAACAACAGCACTGCAGACTAGGCATGTCAGTATTTATAATACACCACCTATAATGCAGGTGATTTTCCTAGGGTAGACAAAGCCCCAAAATCTGATGCTGAAATGTTTAAATGTCTCAGGTTGTCCCACTGCCATGAGTAAGGTTTGTAGAATGGGCTTCCCAGCCCTGGGTTAGTACTTCCTGTAATGAGAACACAGGTTTCCCTTTCTCTCTAAATGCAGAAATCCCAAAACCTTTCTTGCTTTACAACATCTCAAAATACTGTCTTTTGCTTATTTAAACCTAGAGCAGTGAAATTCTTCTCCTTCTAAAGATCTGTACAGCTGGCTCGCTCTGCTCTCTTTAAAATCCAAATTCCTTAAAAATCCATTTTCTCTTTTGATGACTTAATCATGTAATTTTGTTTTGGCTCTGTTTGCTGTTGTTTCATTTGCTGTAACATGCTATTTTTTCTGATTTATCAAAAAAAAAAAAAAGTGCCTCTTGCAGCAGCCAGGCATTTGTGCATGAGTTCTGAAATTCAGCTAAAAATAACAAGGTCATTTCAAAGACAACTCCCCAAACAACAAATGAAACTCAGTCAGGCTACACCTCCCTCAGGCAAAGGCCTGATGAGATAAGCTCTGCAATATGCCCTTTAGTTTAACCAACTTTGTCTTTCTAAGACAAGAGGAGAGTTAATTCCAGAGCCAATGCCCCACCCACAGAGTTCCATTTTGAGAATGGGTAGCTTGAATACAGCAGCTTACATCAGAGTTGTCTGGATGATGCTTAGAGAAAGAAACTAGCACACTGTGCCAGTACCCATTTAAGTCAATAGGAGTCTCTCTATTAACTTGAATGGGCATAAAGCCCCTTAGTCATGGGCTTTTGTAGGTCAAAGTCAACACTATGAATTTTACTTAACAGATGTTTTTTGCTCAGTCAAAAGGATACCCAGACTGCAAATGTCATTAACAAACAAAGTTGTATATCCCCTAATTAGAAGGAGCAGATAACACTTTGCACATACCCTTTGGATGGTTCTCCTGCACCCACTAGAGTCACCTTGGTTGTATCTAGATTAGGGATGGGCAACCAGTGCTCCAGTGCGTGAGAGGCACGTGGGGGGAAGAAGGCAGAAAGGGGGTGCATGTGCGGCAGGTTGCCCACCACTGATTTAGATTGACATTGAAACCCCTCCACTGGCCCAAAACACCTGATTCTGTCCCTGCAGCCTTGAGTGCGTACTGGACAGGGAAAGGTGACAACAGAACCTTTCATAGAATTCTAGACTTGGAAGGGACCTCAAGAGGTCATCGAGTCTAATCCCCTGCCTTGATGGCAGGACCAAGCACTATCTAGATCAGTGGTGGGAAACCTTTTTTGGGCTGGGGGATGCTAACCCACAGGCTAGACTACAATGATCTACTGGGAAAAAGTATGCAAAATGCGCCCCGCAATTTGCATACCTTTTCCTGATAGTTTTTCGGAAGAGGCTTTTCTGAAATTTGGCCCGTCTACACTGGGCCAGATTTCGGAAAATCCTCCTCTTTTGGAAGAACCCTTCTTCCTCATGGAAGAAGGAAAACAGGGCTTCTGAAAGAGTGCTCGTGCTCTTCTGCGCAAAAAAAAAAAAAAAGCAGAAGAGCAGACGCATTCCCTGGACACGGTGGAGTTTTTCTGGGATACTGTACTTCTGAAAAACCCTGTGGTCTAGATGTACCCTCAGAGAGATCCTTCGGGGGCTGCCCAAAAGTTTAGCTCATCCCTGGCAAGTGTCTAACCTGCTCTTAAATATCTCTTGTGATGGAGATTCCACAACCTCCCTTGGCAATTTATTCCAGTTGCTTAACCACCCTGATTTTCCTAATGTCCAACCTAAACCTCCCTTGCTGCAATTTAAGCCCATTGCTTCTTGTCCAATCCTCAGAAGCCATGGAGAACAATTTTTTTTCCTCCTCCTTGTAACACCCTTTTAGCTACTTGAAAATTGCTATCATGTCCCCTCTCGATCTTCTTTTCTAACTGAAACAAATCCAATTCTTTCAGTCTTCCGTCCTAGGTCATGTTTTCTAGATCTTTAATCATTTTTGTTGCTCTTCTCTGGACTTTCTCCATAAATGTGGTGCCCAGAACTGGACACAGTACTCCAACGGAGGCCTAATCAGTGCAGAGTACAGCAGAAGAATGTCTTCGCATGTCTTGCTCACAACACTCCTGTTAATTCATACCAGAATCACGTTTGCTTTTTTTGTAACAGTGTCATACTGTTGACTCCTGTTTAACTTGTGATCCACTATAACCCCTAGATCCCTTTCTGCAATACTCCTTCCAGCTCACTAGACAACCACTTCCCATTCTGTATGTGTGAAACTTACTTTTCCTTCCTAAGTGGAGCACTTTGCATTTGTTCTTATTAAACTTCATCCTGTTTACCTCAGATCATTTCTCTAGTTTGTCCAGATCATTTTGAATTTTCTCCAAAGCACTTGCAACCCCTCCCAGCTTGGTATCATCTGCAAACTTAATAATCGTACTATACCATCATCTAAATAACTGAATAAGATATTGAATAGAACCGGCCCCAAAACAGACCCCTCTGTGGAACCCCACTCTTCATGCCTTTCGGGCATGATTCTGAACCGTTAATAACTACTCTCTGAAAACGGTTATCCAGCCAGGTATGCATCCACCATTGCGCCATCTAGGTTGCATTGCCCTAGTTTATTGATAAGAAGGTCATGAGAGACCATATCAAATGCCTTACTAAAGTCTAGGTATACCACGTCCACTGCTTCTCCCTTATCCACAAGGCTTGATATCCTATCAAAGAAAGCTGTCTGGTTGGTTTGACATGATTTGTCCTTACAAATCCATACTAGCTGTTACTTATCACCTTACTATCTTCCAAATGTTTGCAGATGGATTCCTTAATTACTTGCTCCATTATCTTCCCTGGCACAGAAGTTAAACTGACTGATCTGTAGTTTCCTGGGTTGTTCTTATTTCCCTATTTATAGATGGGCACTATATTTACCCTTTTCCAGTCTTCTGGAATCTCTCCCACCTTCCATGATTTTTCAAAGATGACAATACATCTTTCAGTAAAAAAGCCTTTGCACTAATTTAGAAGACATAAATAGTGCACTATCCAACAGTGTTTAAAAAGGTCTGGGGTTTGGTATACAGATACCTGAGCTTGCTTAGAACCATGGAAAACATCATCAAACATTCTTTTAACATTTTATTAAAGAACTGTTTTTCCTTCTTTTAACACTTGAAATGTACAGTTTTAAGTGAGGTTTACATTTTAACAACATCCCTTGTTCCCTTTCCCATCAGCTGGAGAGAGCCTTTTAGAAGGTTTCTGCCCTTGTTTGACAGTCTTGCATGGTCTCTCTGATGGTAATAACTCCTTTTATGGAAAAATAAGAAGTTTGCTGAGATGGGCTGAAGGAAGAGTTGTGACTGCTGCTGTTAAAAGTCTGATACTGTTTTATCCCAGCATGTTTGGGATTCAGCTGAATCGGTAGAGGTAGTGATGTCATCTGGGTCCCTCTCTGGCCTCACAGGGTCAAGACATCTTTCAGGAAGAGAGAGGCTTTGTGTCCCAGGAGATGGTAGGGGGAGCAACTATGATGATTAAGCTTGCTCCAGTAGCCTCAGTCTGCTCTTTATCTTTTCCTCCCAAAGAGTCTATCTTTAGGCCCCAAAAGGGAAGTGGTGGGTGGAATAGCCCATTCCCTCATAATTGGTGGACAAAACAAGGACAGTTTCCAACACACCAATTTTGGTCTATTAATTTCCAGACACTGTGTTGAGCTCATGCTGGGTAAACAAGAAAGTTCTTTTGGTTGGATTAATTCAGTTTTTTTGTCTGGTAATAACTTGACCTACTTTTCATGGATAATTCCCAAGCAGACAAAAAAATTATAGGCCCAATTGTCACAACAATCCCCTAGGTGATGAACAAGTGAGCAGAACTATCTTCTGGGTTCTCTGAGTGGGAGGTACAGAGGCACATTTGCTACTTTGTTCACTTATTAGTGGCTAAATTACTTGTTTGGCTTTTTTATTGCAAAGCACATTGATTCTAGACAGTACATTAATGAATGATAATGTGATAAGGAATGCATTGCTAACACAAACATTCTATTGTTTCTTTTTGCAGGTAACTGTTCTGGTCCTTTTTGCTCTTGCGTTCTTAACGTGTGTTGTATTTTTGGTCGTCTACAAGGTTTACAAGTATGATCATACCTGTCCAGAAGGATTTGTTTTCAAGGTAAAGCACATAAATTTTAGAAAAATAGAAAAACATGTAAAACTATCTCTGCTGCTTTTTACTTATCATTGGGCAAGTTATGTCGATTTACACAGTTTTAATATTTTATAGAATGCTACTTTCTCTGTTCCTTTCTGCATAGTTAGTGAGGTGGTGAGTATCTCATTTACATAATCTTGATTCTTTTTGCTGCTGTTCTACAGATCAAGAGACTAACATAATTCTTAATCCTGTGCCCTTAAAATCACAATCTTTACTTGCAGCTGTTTGGAAGATGAATGTCACATGCTTCCCCAAATTTATAAGCCATAGGATGGAAGATCTAAATCTAAAACATGGAGTGAAACTTCTGGACTCTGCTCCTACTTTAGATTTATGACAGATGTATAAAAGTTATCATTAGATTGTAAGACTGTGTAAAAACAAGCCTTTATATACTTACAGGTGGTCATAGAATATATTGCTTTTTATAGGAACAGGCCCAGAGATCCAATAAAGGAAAAATATATTTTCCTGTAAATGTTTCTTTGCTAACTAATGTAATTACATACCTGGGGTTTAAAGTTAGGGAGGTAGCATGAAGATAATAGAGAATGAATCAACTAGGAAGGAAGGGGAGAGAGAGATTGGAATGGGAATCAGTTTTCACAAGAACATGGTGACTTACTTATCTCTGGCCATACAGAGGAGCAGTATGATTTCTTTCACTTCTAAATTCTCCACTATCACCATCTGCAGGATCAGGCTTTCATTCTTAGTGCTTGTCACCTACTCATATTCCTAGTTGTCTGTCTCTTCTTATACTCCTAACTTTTAACAAAAACCCCTCGTTTATTTCTGTTAAGCTATCTCTTTCCCCATTACATTCGTCTTTAAAGTAAATAAATGCTTTTTGTGGCTGAACTGGGGATCGTCTGACCTAGTGGTTGGAGCCCACGGTTGTGGTCAGGAGTTACACCAAGGGCCACAGCAAACTGCAGTGAGGAAGCAGGAACAGGACATAGTAACAAGCACAAAGAGTAGGAACCAGGCAAAGAGGCAGGAACTTGGTCCCATGGGTCTGGTCAGCAGCAGGCCTAGCAACTAGCTGCTCAAACAATAGCTATGGCAGGAACAGGATGCTTTATACTAAAGATGTGTCCAATCAGCAGTCTGCTGCTAGTCAGCTGATCCTGCTGAGTCAACAAGTTCGGCCTCTGTTTGTGGGAGAGTTAGCAACAGTTTCCTGGTGCCACAGAGGGGAATGCTTTTGCTTGGCAACCAGGACTGAGCTCAGGGCCTCAGGAGATTAGACTTCAGTGTCTGTTTCTGCCTTGGAGACTTCTTGTGTGACCTCAAGCAAGTCACTTTCTGTGCTAGTGTCTCATCTTTAAAATGAAGACCATAATACTTAATCCTAATATGTGTCCATCATGTCTGTTTAGATAGTCCCGGCTTGAGAGAGCTTTCAGTGTGTTTGTACAATGCCTAGAATAATTCTTAGTTGGGCCTGTTAAGTACTATTGTAATAAAGGCTATTTCTTCCTGGAAGACTTATGTCATGTTTTCAGCAGTAACCTCTCTCTGCTGTCCCGTGTCCTCTCTTGTCTTTGCTTGCCTTTTCTACCTTCCGTAGTCAATGCAGGGAAATTTTCTTTCTTCTAATTTCTGAGATTATTATTTCACTGGATTCCTGCTTTTGGTCTTGTCCTTCTTAACAAAGGCAGGTGGGATCACCCAAGGATCTCAAAGCTTTCTCGCTCTTTAATGCATTGGTACATATAGCTCATATCAAAAGACATTTATTGGTGCTTGTTACTGTCACAGTAGTGGGTGTTTTGTGGAGACAGTTTGTGAAAGGACAGTTAGTTTTGACCATTTCATGATAGATGGGAACACAAACTTTTATGTTTGTCAGATAAATCCATAGACTATCAAAGCTATACTGCAATAATTGATCTGAATGTCATGAGGCCTAAAATGGAAATGTTGACTTGAATTTGGGCTCTTGACAGTGCCTGTGCCTCTTTTCTGGAGGATCAGGCAAAGCTTTGGGCAAATGTCACATTCTGAGACCAAGGAAAAGTGCTCCAATAAAAATTATTTACTAACGGTTTTACTATCTCTAAACTATCTTTGCCTGCATTGACTTTCTCTTGCATTGATGTCCCTAGCCTAGGATGCGGATGTGCTCTGCATGCAAAGAGTAAAGAGTGTTCCTCATCGATAGTTCTAGAGCTATAGGGGGTCATTTTGACTCAAGGATGTGGCAAGTATACAAAGTTAGTTTATTCTACTCTGCTTGGATACCCACATATAGTGGGGCATCTTCAAACTCAAACAACTTGTTTCTAGGTCCTTGTAGAATCAATGCCTGGGCAGTCTTACTATGTCATGGGTACCACAGTTCCATTCTCTCAAACTTTTATACTATTCTGTGGATCCAACGCTTCAAATTGCCTATGTGCATTTAATGGTGTGACATTGTCATCTCCCATGGCAGTTCTACAGGTGCTTTGACCATGAAGCACCAACTGCATCGAAGACCTCAAATCAAGTAACATCAGTAGTATTTTGTGCTTGGAATAAAGCTGTGTAGAAATCTCATGGCAACAAGACCCTGCTTTGATCATTAAATGTCACTGATGGCATTGTCAGTTCCAAGTGACTCTCCAGTTGCCTTGAGAGATGGATCACATGGCATATTATGCACTGGAATGACTTGAATAAAGACTTGAGTAGTTATTCTCTATTTTCAACCTATTTTACAACCACACTACCATAAAATGTCTTGACTGCTTCAAGGCCCAAAAGATCATGGATTGTGAGACAACTCTGTACCTTAACAACCAAGGCTGTCTTATATCTACTTTGGTCCCACTGTCCCCGGGTGAGACAAAGACAACACTTTATATACAGGTACAAACAAATTACACATTGCTCCTGATGTGTCAGGTTACCACCCTCTTGACGCTACTTAGATACCACCCATCGCCCTGCACCTCGTGGTTTGATTAAATCATTTTTATCCATTATGCTGTCATTTTAGACCCTTTCCTGAACCTGGGTCGATAGCTGTGGGAGTGTGGGTACCAAAGTCTTTTTTAATGAGCTGGTGTTGCCATGTGCTTTCAAGTTATGACCAGTACTAATTACTTTTTACAGTTGGTACCAATTACTGGTCTACAAGTGGGCCTGGTACCAATTTGTGTTTGGCACTCTCAGCCCTGTTTGTGCCAAGTTCTATGAGCAGGGGCCTGCCTCTTGCTCACAGCTTAGCTTTCCTTTATATTAGCTATGTTTTGTTTGTTATTAGCTAGGCCGCAGGTCTCTAAATCAGGCCTGTGCTACATGGGCTTATGTTTTAGGCCTTCATTTTACTAACCAAGAACTCAGTCATAAGAAATAACTGATGACTCATCTTGAGGCTTTCGGGAGTCAGTGATCCTGTCTCAGAGTTTGAGGACCAGCCTTGTTGCTTCTGAAATCAACCTCATGGGGCAGTTCTGTGCCAGTGCCTTAACAGCATAAATTTGTTTGGGCTCCTAATTTTGTCTTGTGGGCTAGCTATATAGTCCCTAGCCTTTCCACGCTGGAGACTCCTTCCACTGGGCATCAGACATAAGGCTTATTTAGATGATAGGCTCACAATATCAAAATTCAACTAACTCAGATACCTGCTGAGAGGTAGACTGCACTTTTGAAGTGCTCTTAACTTTTAACATACAGGTCAGATTTACAGGAATGTCAGCTGGAGACATGGGCCATTCCATTCTTATTTAAACATCCCATGTCAGTTTCTCCAAGACAGTTAACTTAATATAGTCACAAAGGAATGTTTGACTCTAGATGCCAGAGCACTTGCCTCCTCTTGAACCCAGAGACAACTGATCAAAACAATTTCAAAATATCAACTAAAGTCTGGCACAGCCTTACACATTACACCCAAAGCTGTCAACATGATAATGGAGCTGAATAGAATCACCGTCCCTCTAAAGAAAGCATTGAGGCCATCAATACAGCCCACCTCAAGAGAACAAGAGCCATCTTGATGTAGCCAAATTCAAGCAGAAGTAGAAAGCATAGTTGCCATGGGTATCAAAGGCTCTACCTATGACTAGCTGCTGCTGCAGGCTATGAAAAAGACAGGTGTCCCAAACCTAGGCATAAGTCACTAGCTCAGTCACCCCCTCTGTACTACTTTCTTACATAATTTGAGAATTAGGAAAATGAATAAAAAGAATTCAAAATGATGTCACGAACCAAGACACAGGCTGCAGGACAGTTAGAGAGCTAGATCCAGCCCCAACAAAACACTTACAATAAAGAGCTCATTTGGTGGCTACAACTAAGTATCTTACTGGTGGGGAATATTGAAGGATGCTGAACTGGGCAATATAGTAGGAACACTGCCTAATTCCTTGAAGGGCCAACAGATTTAGTCCATGGAGCTAATTGTGGAATCCAGGCTAGTGATAAAACAAATAGGAAAGTCTGGGTAGATTGAATCGTGCTGAGTAGAGATACTGTCCTTTGCCATATTTGTCATTAATCTCACATGAATTCAGCTTTTTGTAAAAACTCATGATTGGTTAGAATTGATAAATCACCCACAATGTTCTTTTATAAATTAAGGATTTTTAAAGGGTGTTCATTTGAATGCCCTCTGGCAGCAATGCCTCCTGTACAGGTTAGACCTGCCACAATATTTTATTCATCTGGTGCTTTCTGATAGAACTACCATACAGGCTGATGGTTTTGGGATGCCTTTACTTTTTCCTTCAGTTTTATGTCTAGCCCATAAACACTAACCCCACTCTATATAATCATGCTCTATTTTAGGGCACAAATTATTCTAACATCTTCTATTGTCTCCCAGATTATCTAGCTTTATTTTTGTGTGTCTCTTAAACATTAAGCTGTTTGGGGAATCTTATTAGTACTTTGTTTTTAAAAAAGCCTCTCTTTTCTACTAAGGTGATTAATAAAGTGATATTAATCAAATAAGATATTGCAATTTTAACATGCCCTCTATTGTGCCTGAGAATTGCTGCCCCTAAATTGTATTACTGTTGTGTTTTGGGAGAGTGCTATTAAAATGTATTTGACTACTTCCCAAGTATTTCAAGACTACTGACATTTTTTTAAAATGTGTTTCTAGGTGAGGTAGACATAATTAGACTTATTCAGTTCTCAAACTGATCTGAGTAGTGCAATTACCAATAACTGGGGAAAATGTTTATTTCATAGTCATATTTGCCTTCATTAGCTTATCTTGAACTAGCCTCCTAAGAAGAGTTGAAATTTTCTTAGCAAGTGGTAGTATCGTTTACTACATCATCATTGGAATGATAGCTTAGAGCTAGCCAACAGGTAATGAAAATATGTACATTCATGCACAGTTCCCTAGCTAGGCTTTTCAAATACAGGTAGCTAAAATTAGGCTCTGAATTCCATATTAGATATGGATTTAAGAGCCTAACTTCAGCTACATATTTTAGAAAATCTTGGGTTTGTATAAACACGGCACATTTTTTGCTGTGGCATAGTTTACTACTGTTGTGTTCATAGGTTGGCAACAGCATTTGTTAGCTTTTATCTAACATGGACCAAAATCAGACTATTAAAGTGCCTGCAGCAATATGTAACTGGAATTGTAGCTTTAACTGCTAGAATCAGCTAGCTTGTTATTGAACTGAGGCGTCAGAGATGTCTGGTTGTAGAAACTTAGAGCTTTTTAAAAAAACCTTTGTAAGGTAAACTAAATGTGACTGCTTAATGTTGCCTGCTATTTTAGTGTGTGTCTGTATTAAAATTGTGCTATACAGAAGTAATATAATTGCATGACTATTTTCCCTGTGGGACTCAAGATTTGATCAAGGAGGTTGTTATAGTGAGGAACATTCCAAAATAAATTCGAATCACTGATACCATTATATAGTAACCATCACAACAATTCAACAAGGAGTATGTTGCTTTCTAGACTTTCACAGAAGTAAATCATGTAGAATATAAAAAAATCAATTACTTGTTTAGTGTCTTTGTAACAGTTTCTAATATAAATAGTGAATTTTTTTCAGAACAATCAATGCATTCCAGCTGGATTAGAGAATTACTACTCTGAGCAAGACTCCAGCGCTCGAGGGAAATTTTACACTGTCATAAACCACTACAATCTGGCCAAACAAACCATCACACGCTCAGTGTCTCCATGGATGACAGTACTGTCAGAAGAGAAATTATCTGAACAGGAGACTGAAGCTGCTGAGAAATCAGCTTAGTGTGATTATTAATGTCATTTGAAGGTAACTAAGGGACTTTAAGGAACTTTTCATTAAATATAATTATGGATAATTTAGAGGTTACTCATGTTTATGGTGCAATTGCTTCTGTTTGCTGATACCGCTTTGCAAAAAACAAAAATCTTGCTACAAAACATTCATGGGCATAAAATAAAGTGCATATCAGCATTGCTTTAGATCTTTGACACCATTTTCAATGTTAAGAAATCAATTTTAGATATTTTCTTGCAATTTATTGGATGCTGACAGAATTTTTCACTGGATTTTTCAGTGATTTGGACTTCTCACAAATGATGTGCTTTATTGTCTGAACTGATACTTTTTTATTATGTAGCCATTTTTGCAAACTGAAACATCATAGCCATAACTAGAGTGATCTCTTGTTTAGCAAAGAGCTGTATTTAAAACTTGCTTTCAGCTCAAGTAAGGCTGTTATCAGAACTGCTATCAAGGGTATGCTGTAATGATTAGAATGGAGAAAGGAAAAAAAACCCGTCAGGTAGCATTTTTTTCTTCACTGTTGATTTGTAAGTGATAATGAAGTTCTCTGGAACAAGGCATGCTCAATGTTTTATTATTGCTGTCAACAAAATTTCACTACATTTCCACTATGGCTTTAGTATGTTAGTAAGTATGTGCACTGAAACACAAACTAGATAGGACACCGGAGAGAGACACGTTTTTAGCTATGGATTTGTTCAGATTGTATAAAAACAACTTATGAACTGGAGGGATAAGAAATGGCATCCTTTGATTGCAGTGAACAGGCAGAAAGCCTTTCACTCTATTTGTAATCCACTCTGTAATTTCTCTGATATGACAGAGGGAGTAACATTTAAAAAACACTTTTATACAATATTAACACTTTCCCTTTTTATACATTCTGAATAGCTTTGAGTTAACTATGCTGTTTGCAGTTTGCTGATTTGCTGAAACATTACAGGACATCACAAGTGAAACAGCTGTCTTAGTTTATGCTACTTGCTGTTTTAAAGTTGACTTAAGAATCATAACTGTGTACAATAGAAGAAAAAAGACCATACAAGACTAGTACTGTGGGCGCATGTTCAAGTTTGGTGTTTTCTTGTATTGACATTTTTTTTGTATGAAGCCATGTTTTTAGTTTAATCTTCAATAAGCATTACAAAAATAATTTGCTTAATCTTCCAGTTAGACAAATTAAGCGTGTGAAGCTTTTAGGTATGAGATTAACTTTTCCTTTCATATTACTTGAATGTGATATTTCTAGTGGACATGTCAAAAGTTTCATTGTTGTAGACATGATACAAAAATGAAAGGAAATAATTTGTCTAGTTTTGTACTCAAACTTGGTTAGCTTCATTTTTGGGTTTTCTTCTAATCAATTATTAGCGTATTTAGTATCAAGAACTTTACATCCCAATAAAGTACAAAATGGCCACTACTACTCTATAGGTTTAATACCAA
Organism: Pelodiscus sinensis; assembly: GCF_049634645.1. Classification (NCBI taxonomy): domain Eukaryota; kingdom Metazoa; phylum Chordata; order Testudines; family Trionychidae; genus Pelodiscus; species Pelodiscus sinensis. Next base: position 110,576,504 of record NC_134715.1, read on the forward strand.
ACATAATGTTATTAACATCATAGAGTTATAAATCACAAAAGGTTTCTGTTATGCTGCATGGGATGCATAAAAAGCAATAAATTATGTGCCAAAATTTCTTTGCATTTTTTAAAATTAACTTATGTAAACACATTAAAACATACCATGTTTTGTTTTCTAGTAGAGATGTACTTTATTGAATGTAAATAATTCACATGTAACTTTTGACATTTTCACTTCATGCAAAATAAAGAATAAGAACATTGCCGGTTGCAAAGAGCATGTTGACATACATTTCCCAAGATACACAGTAAAATGTACTTCTAAAATTAATTTTTACCAAAATATGAATTCAAATTTTAGAAGGAAAGATTTGTTTCCCATTATTATCAACCATAGATTTGATTAATATATTTTCCTCTTAAAATTAGATCAGTAAACAACTTCATTGTACAGCCAGCTGCTGAGCAGCAAGACTACCATCATAAAAGTAAACTTCCAAAAAAATTATGATGAAGCAGCTGGAAACATAAAACTCATTTGGTGACTGATCCTGTACTTCTTGAAGTCAAAGGGAGTTTTTCCACTGACTTCAACAGAAGGTGGTTCATAAACTCCTGGCTCCAACAGCTTCTCAAGTTCTCCCATCCTGTCTAAATAGGTAGTTAATAGTTTTAACACTCCAAAACGTTTGGTTTATATATTACCTATTTCTCAGCTTTACTCCATCTTAATACAATCTGTTTACTATACATACAGAACACTTCCCCAACTTCTTGGAACAGTGTGTAAGTAAAGCTTTACAACAGTGTTTAAAAGACAATTATTTTCCAGCAAATACTCGTGAGCCCTGTACAACCCAATTCTACAGAAATAGGAGCGATGATCACATATGTACAATTATTACAATTTGTAGTGAGTGATGTGACCAAAAATGAAACCTGAGAAGACTGATTAAAAAAAAGCTAAATGCTGTATACTGCCACAGTTTTTTTTCATTGTATATCCTGAACTTTCCACTAACTGGCATGATGGGCTACCCGTTTCCTGAATGTTGTATAATTTATTTTGCTGAAAATTTCTTGCAGCTCACTAAACTCCAGAGTGCTTTTCGTTTGCTAGCTGATTCAAAGTTTTCAGTTTTGAAAGACTACCTACCTTTGTTTTATGTAGCTGCTGAATGGGCTTAAATAGTATTGATCTGCATTACAAGAGTGGGTATGTGTACACACTTTTTGCTGGAAAATATTCGAGTCACAAGAGTATGGCATTTGCAGATAGTGTACCATTTTTTGAGAGACGGAATGTCTAAATCTTATACAAATATAACACACAGGGTTTATTAGCTGTCATACCAGTCCAGGAAAAGCAAGGAGAATGAACACATTACAAGGAAGAAAAGGATCCACACTCGAAATCCAGCATTTTTTTTGATTGCCTGTAGGAAGATATGAGCTCAATGACTATTTTTTCCTAAAAAATTCTGAATTTCAATAATGTGACTCAACTAACAGTCAATACAGGCCCAATCTGGCACCTCTTGAAGCCAGTAGTAAAGCTGCTCATTGACTTCAAAGTTAGGCCCATATTTCTGTAGTCTCACCCCATGACACAATTCTCAATTTCCAAAGCAGAGTCAGCTGAAAGAAGAAAAGGCATTCCCCCATTCACCAAGATAGTTGGGGTTAGTTAATAATAGAATATATGCTATATCCAATAATGAATAGTTCCTAAAGAGCCAAAAATTAATAAAAAATGCATATACATTCTATTTACATGCCAAAAGTTGACATTCTAAGAATAAGTGATGCAGCTTCTCTAAACAGTGCAATTAGAGCTCTGCTATGATTAAATAACTTGAGAGTGACTGTTATTGAGGGCTGATTTAACATTGGTTTGAGCTATCTTTAAATATTATAAATGACCAAGTCCAATTTCAAAATAAACACTGATTCCAAGATTTGTTTTCAACTGAAATGGTAAGGCTGGGGGGTTATTTTAGACATAATGTCAACAGATTATCTTAAACAGTATCAGTCTCAATTCTTAAATAGAGATGTTTTCATTTGTCTACAAAGAGTTTTCTAGGTAGGGAAACTGAAGCACAGAGATTAAGCAACTTCCTGAGTTAACATGCATCATGTGAGGAAGTGGGTTGTGTCCATGAAAGCTCATGATACTCTCTATATTTGTGTTAGTCATTAAGGTGCCACAGGACTACTCCTTTCAGAAGATCTATGTTCTAGTCACAGCTCTGCCACTGATGGACTTTGTTACATTAAATAAATCAGTTACTCTGCCTCAGTAGCACCAGCAATTAGAATGAAGACGATGCTCAGAGTCATGAATGAGATGTGCGGAATATTAAGTCTACTGACAATGTGTCTTAAAAGATTAATCTCTGCCACTTCATGCTACTTTTTGGATAACTGAATATGAGAAATAAAATACCAAAGCAAAGTCTCTGAAAATAAAGCCCCAAACAGATTTTCAAAAATAGATGCCTAATGATAGGATCCTAAATTCATGTTTAGGCAGTTAGATAAATGAATCTATAAATAAGACCTTACCCAGTATGGGGAAGGCCTCTTCTGATAAAGCTAATGTGTCATGACAACATTCCCATCAATGTGAGTGGTGTCCTTTTCCACCAAACCTTTAGGGACACTGCATAGGTGACTACATGCAGCCCAGGGTCTCTCACATCTTTAACAAGGAAGTGAAGATTAGCAAAGTTTACAGGTCCCAGTGATTGTTCAGTCCAAGATTAGTGAGACATAAAGTTCAACAGGCTACACTTCCTTTTAAGTGATCAAGTTAGCTTCGACCTACACTATTATTGCTAATCAGGTATGCCCTTAAGGTAGTCTTCAAGTTGCAAATCTAGCCATGGTATATAGTCATGAATATGCAAAAATGCTTTGATAGTTAGCAAGAAATGCATTAGAACACAACATAGTAACATTACCTCTCTTATGTCTTCATTGCCTTCTTTGATATTCTCTGTTGCACCCACAACTAACTGATGAATATTGTCAATTTCAGTGTCCTGTTGAGCAAGAGTTCCATAAAGACAATGACAAATTCTGCAGAAAAATGTTAACTGTAAAGCTCTGGGTCAGAATAGATCACAAATATGAAATAAAGAAGTGTGTTTGTGTTAATCTCTTATATGCATCTTTATCTATCATTAAGAGGCTGTTGGTTAATTAAATATTAAATTTTCTATGTCACTAGGGGCCTGAAAACAAAAGAAAAACTTCCATTGGCTTCTGTAACTTTGGATCAGACCTACGTGTTGCCTATCAGTTTTTGCTATTTGTCTTAGGAAAATGTTATAGTTTCCAAAATGCCACTAATTTAGCATAAGCAACAAGCATGATTAACAGTGTTCTAGGAGGAAGGGAATCTTAATAGTTAATTCAAGAATGTTTTTATTCTTATAAACTACTAAGAACATACATCTAGTAAGATTATTATACAGGACAAGCCATCCAGTATTTGGCTTTGAAATAGGAAGTTCCATTTTTGCTCAATGTTTATTTTCTTTTATTCGCCTATCTCGTAATATAACTAAGACGACACAGTTTCACAGCTAAGCCTAACCCTAAGCTTTTCTACAAGAAAAGCTCATTTTGCTTAAGCACACAGTTAAAAGTTACTAGCGGGCTGAGCCCCATGCTCACAAACCCCCCACTCTCTGGCAGCTTTTGTGATGACATCATTCTGTTGCCCATCAAGAAAAACTTTTTATATACAAAGAGAGATTTCTCGTGACATTTTGACATTACAGCAGCAAACATTTTTTTTACCTGTTGTAAGACTTTTTCTGTGAATATCTCTTGAAGTCTGGAGATTTCAACCACTTTTCCTTCAATTTGCCTTGACAAAAACAAACAAACAAAAAAAACCCCAACAAACACCCCCCATATGTCACTGTGTTCGTGCAAACATTTTCCACTATAGATTCACTCCAAACTCACATTTTCACCTCCAACAAATCAGTTTATAAATAAGGTAGTCATTTTGTCAGCAATTTGTTTAGTTAGCAGTTACATGCAAATATTCCACAATTTATGGTGAGAAAGAGTAAAGCCTGTAAAGATGCTTACAGGATTACAGGAAGTTCTGTAGCAGCTTCCCATGAATTTAAAAGGAGGGGAAAGAGTGTTGTTGAAATGAAGTGGAAACGAATAATGCAAATACAGTAGCCCTTCAATTAGTGATTTTAGATATTAGATCCATTTTATTTTCAACTCATCCCATGTTTACAGTTTTTCATTGCTGAAGACTTGTATGACAACACATATATGGTAGTTGTCAGAGAAAAGATGGGAGGGGTTTGATAGGAGGGTCTTTTGCATTTGGGGAAGCATGGGAGATAATTGGGGATTACAGGATAAACACAAACATCCAGCTGTGTTAAAATGATCGGAATTAAATAACCCATTGAATGGAAACAGATCACACACCTTGCAGAGATTTTTTTTCAGGCTGCCTATGGAAATAACATGGCACAAGTTTACATTCAGTTTACATTTTTAAGGTTTATTTACAATTATATGGATTTGAGGTTTTTAAATGAAAGCCTATAACAAATGAAAGGTATTAGCAAGTGGTGGATTCTGTGGCCATGGAACACAGGGGCCCTGGTTATAAAACATGCAAACCCAATAAATAAGAGAAAGTTATACCTTACTTCATCAAACAGGCTATTCATCTCACCAACAAGTCGCTGGTTTTCCTGTTCAAACTAAAGAAGGAAAACAACAGCAAAAACACTGCATGAAGTCACAGATCAGAATGCTGTCAAAGACATTCTAAAGAAGAAAGTAAAATCTAAATTATAATTAATTCTGAAGCAGTCAATGTTTAAGAGCTAAATGAGGTTTTTCAGCATCTTCACTGTAGTAGGAAGTAAAAAAGCATCATGAACATGTTTGCTTATATTTAAACAGCAACCTCAAAATCCACTATTTTCACCCAATGATGAGAGAAAATTATTCTACAGATTTGCTCAATATACAAGTACACAAAAAACACAGTAAATGCAACATTCCCGCAATTTTATATATGTTTTGACTTGAGAAGAAGCCAAAGTAGGTGATATTATTGTAACAGTATAATATGAAATTAAGAGAAGATGGTTACTTACCATTGTAACTCTTACTCTTCGAGATGTGTTGCTCATGTCCATTCCATGTCAGTGTGTGCCCGCTGCATGCACGTCATTGGAAGTATCCATTGGGCCAACAGGTGAGCCTCCTGCAGTGTTGCCGCTACATTGGCCAATATATACTTCTGCTGGCCCTCCACGCTCTTGTTTCCTTTTTACCGGACTACTCCGAAAAAGGGGAGGCAGACGGGCTTTGGAATGGACATGAGCAACACATCTCAAAGAACAAGTTACAACGGTAAGTAATTCTAGCTTTCCACTGACCTAAGTACAACCCTACCCAGGGCTGTGTCCTTCCCAGCCTAATTAGCCAGCACATAGTGATTGGCGAAAGTGTGGACAGAAGACCATGTGACGGCCCTACAGACGTCCAAGATAGGGACCTGAACTACAAACGCCATAGAGGAGGCCTGCACCCTAGTAGAGTGGACTGTGAGGGAAGGGGCCAGTATCACAGCAAACCCACAGCACTCCCTAATACAGGTCGTGATCCAGGATGAGAGTCTTTGTGCAAATACTGGTGGCCCCTTCAGCCATTCTGCAATTGCTACAAAGAGCTGCAGGAGCTACCAAAGGGCTTTGTTCTTTCTACATAAAAAGCAGGCATTCTTCTAACATCAAAGGTGTGTAACACCTGTTTCTTACTCGATGCATGGGGCTTGGGGTAAAAGACAGGGAGGTAAATGTCCTGAGACATATAGAAGCTAGAAACCACCTTAGGAAGGAAGGCAAGGTTGGGGCGTAACCTGAGCTTGTCTTTAAAGAAAACTGTATATGGGGGGTCCAAAGTGAGGGCTCTTAGTTCGGACACACTCCTGGCCGATGTGATAGCCACCAAAAAGAATACTTTCCAAAAAAGATGCATCAGTGAGCACGTTGCCAGGGGTTCAAAGAGAGGTCCCATGAGCTTAGCAGAACTAGACAGGTCCCACTGAGGGATGGGCTGACAGACATGCTGGTAGGCCTTTCAAAAATCCGTTCACCATCGGGTCCTCAAAGTGGGCCTTACCTCTGGAGCCCAGGTGAGAGGCGGAAATAGCCTAATGGAAGAGGATGATAACCCCAATAGCCTGAGATCTAGAAGGTAGTCCAGGACCCATGGGACCTGGGCATCTATGGGTGATACCCCCTCTTGGGTAGTCCAAGTGGAGAAGCCAGGTAAGTAGCCCTAGTGGAAGGTTTACTTCTACCCAGCAGCACCCCCTGCACATGCTCCAAGCACTGCAGCTCTGCCACTATCAGCGATGGAACTTCCAGCCAGGGATCACAGGTTTAGGTGGCAAAGCCTTCCGAAGTCCTGTGTTATAAGGGCCAGTTCCAATAGGAGAGTGATCTGCCTCTTGTAGGACAGGGATGTGAAACAGTGCTGCCTTGGCCAGTGCTGGCAGCAGTACACCCAGAAGAGAGGGGCCAGTGGCTGCAGGACTCAGTGCTGCTGTCGGTATTGCCCAAAGATCCTGTACCAATGCCGGGCAGGTCTGGTGCTCGGACAGGAGTGGAGGCTGCAGCTGGTGCCAAGGATTAGGGCAGTGCCATGCCCAGCATGGGGGTTGAAGCTGCAGGCGCTGGGGCAGAGTAGTGATGTCCCCTTGCTTTGGCCACCCTTAGGGTCAGGAGCTGATGATCTCCTCCTGAAGGAGATGCAAGGTTCCGGGGCCAATGGCCGGTGCCATCTTGGCTCGTGCGCCTTTGCTGAATCCTGTGCCAAGGTCGTGGAGAAGGACAGCTCAATCGAGTCTCTTACTTTTAAGGTCTCTGGAGTGGAAGGCTCTGGGAAGTTACCTGCTGGGCTGTAAACTCACTGTGGGCTAGAGCGGTGTCGGCCTGACGGTGATAGTCCAGGTGCAGCACTCGATGGTGCTGCATGCCTCACTTGAGGGTGCATGGAGGGCATGTGCTCTGAAGGGGACCTGCCCCTGCCTGGTCTCCCTTTTCTTCTGGGGCACCGGGGACTGATACCAGTGCCAAGGCGTATGCAGTGTCAGCGAGGCACACGAATGGCTGGGCGCTCCCCGCACTGAGGGCAATGTGCTCTAGATTGCTGGAACTGGGTCAGACACCAGTGCTGGGAGCAAAGCTGCCTCCATAAGTATAATCTTCAAGCGAGATTCTCTTTCCCGCTTGGTGCACGATTTGAAGGCCTTACAGATTTCACAGCCCTCAGACAAATGAGCCTCCCTGAGGCACTTAAGGCAGGCTGAGTGAGGGTCTCCACAGGGCACAGGCTTCTGGCACTTCTTGCAGGGCTTGAAGCAGTGGGGCCTGGGCATGCCCTGCCAAACGGGATGTCGCACTTGATTGTTCAGCCAGAAGTAACACACTTAACTACTTAGGGACAGACAACACAGATGAACTGCAAAAACTGTAACAAAGAACTAAAACACTAGGTAAAACTGCTAAGAAGTGCTTGCAGTGCAAGAGCAAAAGCACATTCCAACAACCCACAGTCAGGAGCGGTAAGAAGGAACTGAGGTTACGGAGGCCAGCAGGGATATATATTAGCCAATATAGTGGTGCCACTCCAGGGGGCTCTCCTTGCTGGCCCAAGAGATACTGTTAAGGGAAACACTTCTGACAACACATGCACACAGAACGTGCACACCTACATGGAATGGACATGAGCAATCACGCGAGGAACAACTCTGAGTTTGCCAAAATATAAAATCTTCTGACATCTAGTACTGATACTTTAGAAAATGAGGCAAAGGCCCATACAGTTGCAGTCCCTAAGCTGTCACTTTTCCATTTTAAATTGGGGTTACTCCGTGAAATAACTTTTAAATTTACTATCATTATATTTTCTAAGCAAATAACTATACACAGATTTCATGAGTGAAATAACCTCTTCTTTCAAAGATGGACTACATTCATTATCAATTCATTTGGCATTCATAGTACTAGGTTTTTCTATCATGCTCACCCAAAAAGCCTAACAGAAATCTGAAGATGGATTCAGTAAGTTTCACAGCCAAATTGTAACAAATAAATAACAGGCTAACTGCAATCCTCATCTTAAACAAACTGTTCCCAAACCCACCAACTTCTGTGACCTAATTACCACATTATGAAACTATATGTAAATGGTGGATGGATTTTCTTAAGTGACTTAGAAGAATAAATCCCATTGAAAGTCACAAGTTGCATTTGAAAAAAATCCCCCACTAGAATTTAATAAACTCTCTGAAAAGTTAATATATGGAAAATGTTGGGTTGATTTCTTTTCTGTGTAAATTTTAATGATATGAAACATTAAGATTTATAATACACATCCTAGGTAGGATGTACTGTGATATATTTTTAAATAGGAAGTCCCACACCTAGCATTATGAATACTGGAAAATTGGTCCTCGCTGTCCAAATAATTTGACACAGGAGCAGAATGAAATAGACCTTCACTGTCACTGTGCAAAGAGAATAAATATTATTCTATTTCTTTCAAGAGCAGTTGATATTAACATTGAACTCATCTATTAAAACATTTCCTTTGTGTTCTGGCATAATCAAATCATGTTACAATTTCGTTAGTAATAAAAATCTAGGGCTTCCCCATATAGGGTTGCCAGGTATTCAGTTTTCAAACTGTGCACCTAGTTGAAAAGAAACACTGGCAGCTCCAGTCCAGTGGACTGATACAAAGTCGTGCTGCAGGCTCCCTCCTGGCAGGCTCCCTGCTTGGATCTGTGCGGCTCCTGGAAGTGGCCAGCGTGTCCCGCCAGCTCCCAGGTGGAGGGACGGCCATAGGAGCTCTGCATGCTGTCCCACTCCGAGCACCAGCTCTGTGGCTCTGTTCAATAGGAGCGGGAAGCAATCTGAGCAAATGCCCAGTATTTCGAAGGTAGTGAGAAACAGGAGTCCTGAAGCGACTAAGCAAAAATGATTTAGAACTGTATATGTAAATGCAAAAAGCGGAGGAATCTGGGAACTGCCTGAACCACTGTCTAACAGATAAGATGGGTAGTTACATTCATCTGGAATAGCCACATACAGGTAGCTAGACATTTTGCTTTGCATTAGACATTACGGAAAATGTCCTCTCTAAAGCTGTATTTTTAAAATGATAGGCAATGTAAAAATATCAATACTTCAGAGTAATTTAAACATTTAATTCGGCTTTTTTTTTTTCAAAAATACTGCATGTAAATTAACATGCACAATATGGTATAAAGCTAATCTGACTCAGCTTTTATGCAGCTCCAATATGCATGAGTAGACAACTTTAATGCCATTATGCTGCCATCTTTCCTAATTAATCATAATCTTTGTTGCTCACCCTAGTCACTTTCCCACCAGTCCTCTTAGCATAAAAAAGGATTATGCTCATAGCACAAATTTTTCAAAAGATTTGTTTCTATCTCAAACTAATCAACACTTATTTGAAAACCCTCAGAAAATTCAACATTTACAGATTATATGCTGTAAATTTCAGGAAAATATACTGGGATCTTTGTGCTAATACAGAAGTCAACACTAGTTTAATCAACATTGGTTTAATTATGGAAAACTGAACATTGTCTCCATAATGTCCTCCAGCTGATTTATGTTTTCAGGAAATGCCACTGTATATAACAGTCCAGTACTTTTCTTTCCTACTGATAATCTTATTCCAATTTTCTAACACAGCAACAGTACCATTCTTTTTTCTTTTTTTGGTACAGTCAAGCACTTCCCTTCCAAATGATCTTAGTTCATTGAGTGATCATTAGACCATTCCAGGTATAGTGCATACCACACTGATTTATGATGAGGAAGTTTGCCCTTCAAGACAGCCTGGATTTTAAAATACTTCTTTAGGATACACTGTTCTGTGATTTATTTACACACTACAGATAGATAGTGTAACAGGGGGACTGGCCCCTTTAAGGAGAGTTTGGACCAACCCTATATATAATTAATTAGCTAGTTCTCAGCCTGAGAGGGCATGGCTAACAGATGTCAGCTGATGCTTTAATGGCAAAGCAGGTCACATAAGAAGGGCTGAGACAGATCAGTCCACAGTGGAACCACAGGCAGGCGGCTGGCTCCTGTGAAGGCCCTAGTGATGAGCTGCAGGAGGTTGGGTATCATAGCAGGAAGTTGGGTACTACAGCTCTACTACCCTTGTCGTATACCAAGGAGGGAAGGATGAAAGGAACAGAGCCCAGCAGGTGATGAGGACTGTATTCCAGGGGAAATGGCCTATGGGCTGAGCACTTAGAGCCAGGGAGACTCACAAAGGTAGCCCAGAAAGGGACTGGGAATGGGGCCCATAGCTGAAGAGAAGTTCCAGAAAGGCAGAAGAAACCTTGTGTTTGTAGGGAATTTTAGTTGGCTTGGAAGAATATGCTTGTTTGTGACTTAGTCACATCCCTAGAACAGATTGATGTCTGGAAAGCTGAGGTGCTAAACCTCTGGGAAGGAAACCAAGGCAAGGTCCATGCTTGGCTAGCAGGGAGTGTTACAGAGTGGTCACCAACTCACAATAGATGGTCATTGTGTGGCATTTATTTCATTCTGATATTTAAAACTAGCACATTTACCCAGCATTGCTCAGGTCCTTAAGAAGGGGATCCGGTCAGAGAATGAGGGGGGGCAGGAACTGGGCACAAGGGGCAAAGTGTTCCTCCCTGCTGAGATTTGTATCAGGGCTGCTTGCTCTTCTGTTTCCTGTCCCCGTCACAGAGAGAGCGCAAAGTGCACAGCTCATTTGCCCCCTGCACACCCCAGCCAGAGTGAGGAATGCAGCAAACTGTGCATTTTCCCCATACTCCCTGATGAAGGGGAACAGCCAGCAATGTTTCCGTACGAATCTGGGGGAGGAGGGGTTCAGACCCCCGCCATCTCTAATGGGCACCTGAGTAATGGGTGGATGGAGCAGTATGGTGGGGGAGGAAAGGAGTGCCCCCCCATCAGCCTCTTTCATCTGCTTGGTGATTGTCACTTTTCTGAGAAACAATCCCATTCCAGGCACATCCTAGTTTCTTGGCAAAACTAAACCCCTTACTTTGCTTTAAGTGATAACAGAAAGCTGTATATTAAATTTGGTGGTCCTAGCTTTTACTGTTTGGAAGGAGCTCTTAAACAAGCAGAAAAATGGACACGCAGGCAAACTCTCCAATACACAGTAGATGAACATTATTAACCCATTAAAAGGAGTCCGGTGTCCAATTAATATAGTGTCAACATTTATTATAGAAGAGTGAATGTTGAGTATGATAATTTTGAGCAAGTTCATTTATCTGTTCATTTATTCCAAAATGCTCTACCCTGTTTAGGGATAGGGGTAGCTTCATAACAGCTACATTCCATGCATCAGGAATATTGAACTGTGGTCACAGCCACGGCTTACCCATGCTCAACTACAGAGTGATGTTAGACAGGGGATATCTAGTGACAAGCCCTCCTTTCCTACAGGCATTGAAATACTCCAGAAAGTGTCTTACAGTGGTTCAATCCTATCAGAAGCAATCCATTCATGGTCCAGCATACCCCACCCCAACAGATTAATGATTAGATCATGACAGACTCCTAACATCCCAACCTAAATAATTTAATTACATCCCATCACAAGGACCCTGTTTTTGGAGACTTTTCCTCCAAAAAGAGCATGCATGAACAAAATCTAATCACTTGGTATAGACATATTTACTGTTATAATAATGAATGGCTAAAAAAAGTTAAACCCATTGGAACCTGGTTCAACACTATAGTACTTCGGGTTTACACAAGTGTAAGTATTAAATGGAGTTGCAACAGTGTAAACCTGAAATGAAGTGGTGAACTTAAATCAGGAGGTCCAGTCAAGATGGTCATTGATTGGAGAGGACGGCCAATTATCACTGTTTGTAAAAGTTTTGGTGAACCTTTCACGCAGGGCTATTCAAACTTGTTCATGCTGCTGCAGGAATTGGAAAAGCTCTTTGTGAAAAATTAAGCTTTTTTTTTTTCTTTTTTATTAACTGTTTTAGCACCCTAGTAAGAATTACATAATCAATTTAGAAGTCAGATTTTCAATATGCAGTAAATGATTGTGATCTGTTTACAAACAATATAAGCCCATTTGGAGAAAGTATTCTGAAAGACATCTAAAACCTTCTTCTCATATTTAAAAAAAAAAAAAAAAACCCCTGGATAAACTTTGTAATTTGAAATGATAGCCGATGAAGTATTTGGTTCTCACTGTAATAAGCTATGATAGAACAGTCAATTGAACAAAAGGTTAGAACAGAGAGTATATAATACATCAATATGTCACAAAAGAATTTACATGATAGGAACATAAAACTGAAACTACGACAATCAATATAGCTCAACTTTCTATGGCTTAATAAAGAAAGCACTTTTTATGGCAGTAAAATATGCTGCTACAAAAAGATGGCACAAAGTGACAAATTGCTTAGACTTTGCTCAAGATATAATGAATAGAAATAATAATCAGGACTCTTTTTTTTGTTATCCCAAGAGATACATCATTAAATGTCTGTACGTGATTTCATCATAGACAAAAATAAGATGAAAGTAGTTCAGGAAAATTAGACCTTTTCAGAACAGAAACAGATTTTATTCCACTCAATCTGACCACAAGACATCTGCTTACAATAACTATAAAAACATTAATATACCTGTACTATGGGTTATAAATTAAAATTTATTGTGCAAATCGTACAATAGTCTGCAACCATTTTGGACCATGTAATGATCTCTCCTGTGGGTGAAATAATGAATTAAATGTCTGCTGTAGCCATACGATAGAGGTTTAACTCATTACTTTACCCTCAAGAAAGATCATGAAACACTGATTGTAAATTATGGGTATAATTTGTTACAACATATTCCAATTAAAAACCAATACTCCAATTTCTACAATAGTTCTCACTGCTCGTTTTCGGAGTCAAATTCCTTAAAATAACTGTAACTTCTATGCAACTGGACCATCATATACCATTGTTCACCAAAAAATAATTAAAAAAGCAAATATTAACTTTTCCTCTATGCTGTTACTGGTGTAATGCCTAAACACTCTTTAATATATCAGTTATTGGATATTGTGAGGATTCAGTATAATTTGTAAAAGCCCATTACGATTCTTGAAGATGTTACGTTACTACAGTGTTGTGATTAAGCATGTTATCTGATCCAGGCTATGTCTACAATTCAGAGTTTGTGGAAAAATGGCTGTTTTTCCCACAAAAACTTGGAGCGTCCACACCTCAAGCGCGTTTTTGTGCAAGTCAATCATAAGAACATAAGAATGGCCATACTGGGTCAGACCAAAGGTCCATCCAGCCTAGTACCCAGTCTGCCAACAGTGGCCAATGCCAGGTGTCCCAGAGGGAGTGAATCGAACAGGTAATGATCAAGAGATCTCTCTTCTGCCATCCATCTCCACCCTCTGACAAACAGAGGCTAGGGACACCATCCTTATCTATGCTGGCTAATAGCCATTTATGGACTTAACCTCCATGAATTTATCTAGTTCTCTTTTAAAACCTGTTAAAGTCCTAGCCTTCACAACCTCCTCAGGCAACGAGTTCCACAGATTGACTATGCACTGTGTGAAGAAGAACTTCCTTTTATTTGTTTTAAATCTGTTGCCCATTAGTTTTATTTGGTGGCCCCTAGTTCTTATATTATGGGAACAAATAAATAACTTTTCCTTATTCATTTTCTCAAAAACCACTCATGATTTTATAGACCTCTATCATATCCCCCCTTAGTCTCCTCTTTTCAAAGCTGAAAAGTCCCAGTCTCTGTAATCTCTCCTCATGTGGGACCAGTTCCAAACCCCTAATCATTTTAGTTGCCCTTCTCTGAACCTTTTCTAATGCCAGTATATCTTTTTTGAGATGAGGAGACCACATCTGTATGTAGTATTCAAGATGTGGGCATACCATGGATTTATAGAAGGGCAATAGATATTCTCTGTCTTATTCTCTATTCCTTTTTTAATGATTCCTAACTTCCTGTTTGCTTTTTTGACTGCTGCAGCACACTGCATAGATGTCTTCAGAGAACTATTCATGATGACTCCAAGATCTCTTTCCTGATTAGTTGTAGCTAAGTTAGCTCCCATCATATTATATGTATCGTTGGGGTTATTTTTTCCCATGTGCATTCCTTTACATTTATCCACATTAAATTTTATTTGCCATTTTGTTACCCTTAGTTTGGTGAGATCTTTTTGAAGTTCTTCACAGTCTGCTTTGGTCTTAACTACCTTGAGCAGTTTAGTGTCATCTGCAAACTTTGCCACCTCACTGTTTACCCCTTTCTCCAGATCATTTATTTGGAGAAAGTCGAAAGATCAGAGGGGTTTTTGCACAATTTGTAATCCTCATTCTACAAGGAAGAATGCCTTTTTGCGCAAGAGCTCTAGCGCAAAAAAGGTGTGTGTGGACAGGTTTTTTTGCGCAAGAAGAGGGAAGAGGAAAAAGCACAGGTGCCCTCGTGGCCATTCTGTCCATAGAATCATAGAGCTGGAAGAGACCTCAGGAGGTCATCCAATCCAGCCCCCTACCCAAGGCAGGATCAATCCCAAGTAAATCAACCCAGCCAGGGCTTTGTCAAGCCGAGACTTAAAAACCTCTAGGGATGGAGATTCCACCACATCATTAGGTAACCAATTCCAGTGTTTCACCACTCTCCTAGGAAAATAGTTTTTCCTAATATCCAACCTAGACCTCTCCCACTGTAACTTGAGACCATTGCTCCTTGTTCTGCCATCCTTCACTACTGTGAACAGCCTTTCTCCATCCTCTTTGGAACCTCCCTTCAGGAAGTTGAAGGCTGCTATCAAATCCCCTCTCACTCTTCTCTTCTGCAGACTAAACCAACCCAAATCCTTCAGTCTCTCCTCATAGGTCATATGCTCCAACCCCCTAATCGTTTTGGTCGCCCTCCGCTAGACCCTCACTTCTCTGGATCTGCTGGCAATGCTCCTCCTAATGCACCCCAATATGCCATTAGCCTTCTTGGCTACAAGGGCACACTGTTGACTCATATCCAGCTTCTCATCCACTGTAATTCCAAGGTCCTTTTCTGCAGAACTGCTACTGCCATTCGGTCCCCAGCCTGTAACAATGCTTGAGATTCTTCCGTCCCAAGTGAAGGACTCTACATTTGTCCATGTTGAACCTCATCAGATTTCTTTTGGCCCATTCCTCTAATCTTCCCAGGTCACTCTGGACCCTATCACTGTCCTCCAGCGCATCCACTTCTCCCCCTAGCTTAGTGTAATCTGCAAACTTGCTGAGGGTGCAATCCATCCCCTCATCCAGGTCATTAATAAAGATGTTGAACAAAACCAGTTCAAGAACAGATCTTTGGGGCACTCCACTAGAAACCAATTGCCAACTTGATATCGAGCCATTGATCACTATCCATTGGGCCCGATAGTCTAGCCAGCTTTCTATTCATCTTACAGTCCATTTATCCAATCCATATTCCCTTAAGTTGCTGGCAAGAATATTGTGGAAAACTGTAAGAAAAGCTTTCCTAGAAAAGCTTTGCTAAACAAGGTATATCACATCCACTGAATTTCCCATATCTACAAAGCCAGTTACCTCATCATAGAAGCTAATCAGATTGGTCAGGCATGACTTGCTCTTCATGAATCCATGTTGACTATTCCTGATCACTTTACCCTCTTCCAAGTGCTTCAAAATGGATTCCTTGAGGATCCCCTGCCTGATTTTTCCAGGGACTGAGGTACGGCTGACAGGACTGTAGTTCCCTGGATTGTTGTTCTTCCCTTTTTTAAAGAAGGGTACTTATATTTGCCTTTTTCCAATCTTCCGCGATCTCTCTTGATCGCCATGAGTTTTCAAAGATAATGGCCAAAGGCTCCGCAATGACACTTGCCAACTCCGTCAGTACCGTCGGATGCATAGCAATCATTGCTTACTTGCAAGAGAGCATCCAGGCAGTCTGGACGCTCTCTTTTGGAAAAGTGCATTGCTTTTCTATGCGCTTTTGCAATGTTGACGCTCTGTTGTGGCTAGAAGTTTTTGCAGAAGATCTCTTCCAACAAAAGCTTCTTGCGCAAAAAGCCTGCAGTCTAGATGTAGCCCCAATATCCTAAATGCAAAACTCAAGGGAATAGCAAAGATCTGCCTGATTTATACATACTAAGGTAATTCCACTGAATCCTGTTTTTGCACATGAATGGAAAAATTGGTTTACTTCTGTCAGGGGAGAAAAATCTTTTAGAACAGCTTGGAAATTTATCAGTTTTTAATTCTTGTTAATCAACATAATCATATGAAAAGAACCTAAAATGTATCAAAACATACACAAAATTCTTCAGCTAAGTGCCAGCAGCTCTCACGCATACCTGGAGAACTACTGTTCAAAAAATGCCTTCACGTGTTGATGACCATGGTAACACTGCCAACTATCTAGAAACACTCTCTGTGTGTTCAATCAGAGCACACAACATCCACACCATTCGTAGAAAATCTCCCTATCGTGGATACTTAGGCTGTGTCTACACAGCAGTGTTATTAAAGAATAACTAATGTCATTCCAAAATAACACAGTCCACGTCTACACAGCAAGCAGTTATTTCGACATAATGTCAAAATAACATTGAGCCAGAGGACTTTTTACTCCCCTTACTCCTCATAAAATGAGGGTTACAGAAGTTGGAGGGAGAGTGCCCTTTCTTGGACTTCCTGCTGTGTAGACCGTGCCAAAAGCTGAAATAAGCTATTTCAACTTAAGCTATTCAATTGATGTAGCTCAAGTTGTGTAGCTAATTTTGGCTTTAGACCTGCTGTGCAGCTGTGCCCTAATAGAACAGCAATATGGCCATCAGTCCACTCCTTTCTTTGTGAGCTATTATTCAATTAATGCTGTGTCAAGGGATGATGCAAATGTAGAGAAAGATGTTCTGCAGTCTTCCAGTGAGATTCCTAGCCCCACCTTCACTGGAAACTGCCTGGGCATCATCTCGTGCAATGGACATTAATTTACTCAATCAGTCAAAGCAGCACCTCTTAAGTGTTCTCACCTCTTAAGTGTTGTTCTTTAAGATGGGATATTTCATGGAAGGGTCAGGTATGGCTCTGCCCTTTATACCCTTGCCTCAGAGCATGAGGGCACCAGTCAAAGGCAGGGCCCCTATGGATATCACTAGAGAAAACTCTTCAGTACTGGTGCACGTGATGGCCGCACATTTAGGGCAGATCTGCACTACAAGGACAGGTCAACCTAAGCTATGCAATTTGAGTCACATTAATAGCATAACTCAAATCGACATAGCTTAGCTGGACATGCTACAGGGGGTTGACAGAAAAAATTCTCCTGTCAATTCCTGTTACTCATCTTGTTCTGCTGAAGTACTAGCATCAAAAGGAGAGTGATCAATGGTTGATTTAGTACGTCTTTACTAGACTTGCTAAATTGACCGCTGGTGGAATGATTGCTCACGGTCAAACCATCCCATAGTGGAGAAAAACCCTTAGTGTAATAAACATATATACCACATCTTGAAGTACAAGAGTTATGCGAGGCAAGTAACTATTTTTACTAGTATTGCCCCCTCTATCTCTGTTGATGTTACAGTAGCACATGACAGAGTGATCCGCTGGGAAAGTCATTCTGCATAGGAGGTGAATAGTTGGGAAGAGATCTGAAAAGGCTTCATTCTATCTAGATAAAAAGCTAGAACATCCAGAATGTGGAGCTTTGGTTCATCCTCATGTGCTTTGGAGAAAAAAAAATCCTATGTAGAGATGATTGAGATAGAAGCCATGTACTCTTCCAGAGAGAAACTGAGGCCTAAGCTGTACTTCATCCTTTACAAAACTGTGTGCGAAGGATAAGAACATAAGAATGGCCATACCGGGTCAGACCAAAGGTCCATCCAGCCCAGTATCCTGTCTGCCGACAGTGGCCGATACCAGGTGTCCCAGAGGGAGTGAACCGAACAGGTAATGATCAAGCGATCTCTCCCCTACGATCCATCTCCACCCTCTGACAAACAGAGGCTAGCGACACCACTCCTTACCCATCCTGGCTAATAGCCATTAATGGAGTTAACCTCCATGAATGTATCTAGTTCTCTTTTAAACCCTGTTATAGTCCTAGCCTTCACAATCTCCTCAGGCAAGGAGTTCCACGGATTGACTATGCACTGTGTGAAGAAGAACTTCCTTTTATTTGTTTTAAACCTGCTGCCCATTAATTTCATTAATGGATCCATTTCTAGGGCATGCAGTTCATCTACTTTCCTTGTGGAGGTGGCGGCCACTGAAAAGACCAGAAGCGGGAGGCTAACGGGTCAACAGGGGGACACAAAAGGCTGATAACACATGAGAGGGTGGGAAGATACATACCTAACTTGCAGCTTTGATTAATGCAGGTCATATTCTCTTATAATTCTGGTATAACAAAAGAGATCAACTCTGTCTAACAGATCAATGATTTTTCAGGTAAGCCTGTAGCACCTGAACTGAAGTTAAGGAAGGTTCAACATAGAATGAGAAGAAAACCAGCCAACCAGATCAGGACGGACTTTGGCAACATTCTAAGTTAGGGCAGAAGAGAGGGGTAACTCTTAGCCATAGTGACAGCTCACTTTTGCATGGTTCTTTCAGCACTTGTTTCCTGCTGTATTTTCAGCCTCATGTGCTCCCATACTAAGGGAAGATACCTCTCCTTTTGTGCTAACAAAAATACATTTGAAGTGAAAATTTGCAATTAATATTTAAAAGTAAATTAATGCACAATCCCAGGAGCAATTTACTTACCATAATAATAGATCACTTAGGAGGCAAATATTTAAAAAAAATCTCAATATCATTCTGCATCTGATACTCCACTGACCAGGCTATTACATTTGGAGCTAACTTTTGGCACAAATTATTCCACTAGCTGAGGCATGGCGGGGTGTCAGGTTATTGTCATGTCTGGGGTATCATCCCACAAAATGTCAGCAGAACAAGGCACGTTAAGAATAAAAGTGACAGGCTAGCCTTGTATTTGTTTATTTAGCTCAGAACATGAATGTTGTTTTCATGCAGGTTTTCGAGATTAAGTGTCACTAGTGACACACAGCAGATGATGTCTCAAAAGTGAGCTAGTGTCAGATGAACAATGTTAAGTGCAAATATAAAAAAAAATTAAAATGAAGAGCAGGAGGATTTTCAAAGGTGACCTGGAGTTATACTGTTCTTTCTAGTGATATCCATCAGCTACCCCTTAGGGATGCATCTACACTGCACCCGTACGTCAATATAAGATACGCAATTTGAGCTACTCAAATTGCATTATCTTATTTCAATCTAATTTTGAAATTGTTTATTTCAAAATTTGGCTCTGTCTTCACAGCTCCAAATTTCAAAATAAACCCTATTTCAAAACATCAGAATAGTGAGCCCGTTTTTTGAATCTATTTTGAAATCATGGGCTGGTTCAAAAGACATGGAATTGCTATTTTGATAGTGCGGCAGTCTAGACGTACCCTAGGAATAGACGACAGAATATCAGGCTAAAGGTAGTTCAGAATTGTGAATTCTATAATTCCTCCTATCATCTCGTTGTGAATATTTATTTCTCAATCACTTAAAAAAAAATCTTTAAATACTACAGAGAGACACTATGAAACTTTATCCTAAACTGCTAGAATAAAGAGTAAAAAACTGCTCCAAAACTTAGGATAGAACACAAAGCCAAAAGAAAGGAAACTAACAAGGCTATGAATTGACTAATAGAAAACCATTTTTTATATAGCAACTCAAATAGCTGGAGTTAGCCTCTATTTGATCTGCAGGAGCTCTAACATTATCATGCAGAGTGCTGGAAGAAAACAGAAGAAACTAGGCCTCTGTGAAAAGTGGGTTTTGTGCTTCAGATTGAGCAAAGAGATGGTAATTTGTGAGAAGGAAGAGAATGTTGTCATTCAGGGACACCTGTGAAGGGCTTTAGTAGGATTATCTCTGCTCCCTTCTTTTGAGAGGGGCCACAATTGCCCTTTTTCATGAAATCTTCAATTCAGGGGGCTGGTTTTGTCTCTCACCTTCCTCAGACTCTCAGTAACTGTGGTGAAGAGTATTTGTTTTTTCAATCTGTGATTAGCTCAGTGTGACTTTTCCCTTGTATATAGCCCTTCCCACTGTTATTTATAACTTTATCATCACTAATGTGGGCATGATAATGTTCTACAAAGGACCTAAGCTCCCTCAAGCTGCACAGCCACCCAACAGTCTATCAAGTGCTACATACTTCAGGCGCTCCTGCCCCCAGGGCCCCGCTGCTCTTGACTTCTGCTTTGAAGCCCCCAGCCAGGTGCTCCTGGAAACCTCCTGCTTGCTGCAGAGCAGGAAGAAGGGTGCTAATGTCAAGGTGTCCTCCTCTGCACCCTCCTCCCCCCATACTCCATCTCTGTGGAGCAGGAGAAGGGGACACAACAGGACTCAGGAGTGGGATGTGGAAGGAAGCTTGCTGGCAGCTGCTGCTATGTCTGAATGAACAGGCTTCAGACTGGTGAGGCAGTGTGTCTCTAACCCACAGATACCTACAGTGTGCATCTGTATCTGACACAGAGAGACACTGTGTGAGAGACAGAGACCGACTATATGAGACACACTGTGTACCTCTCTCTCTCTCTCTCTCTCTCTCTCTCTCTCTCTCTCTCTCACACACACACACACCCTTTTCAAAACATATTTATTACTGTTACTTCTTGATACTTCTAGCAATGCACATATATTCTCTGTAATTTTATTTTTTCCAAGTACTGTTATTTTTTAAATTATGTTAATTTCATAGTTTTTATTTCTTTTGTACACTTAAATTTAATTCTCTGAATAGTGAGTTTTAAAATACCTAACCTGTCCTGGATGGACTAATTATCCCTATGGCAACATTTTAAAAATATATACATTATATCTAGGTTATTTTGTTTCTACTGGTTACACACATCCACATATTCTCTTGATTCATTCCCAATATGGATGAGAAAATTAGAGGAAACATTTCCTAGAACTACTCTTGAATACCATCTGGAAGCTTCAGATACTGCTGACATACTTCAACCATTTTTAATAAGGGGTGCGAGAACATATTTTGAGAACCAAAGGGGTGCAGGCTGCAGTAAGGTTAAGAACCACTGGTTTAGAGGAAAACATTAAGATGGTAAAATTACTTGTATTCAAGAAAATGCAATGGCAATCAATCAGAACTATGCAGAACAACATTCAAATTAACACCAAGTTGACTGATCCCCTGTTAAAAAGAAATTTGTGGTTGGAGTCTTTTTATTCATTTTCTTATCTTTAAGGTATGCAAGACACACACACTGTCTGTCTGTCTGTCTGTCTCTGTCTGTCTGTCTCTCTCACCCACCCACCCACCCAACTCTCCCTGCCCCAGTGTTCTCCACCCTCCATACCTGGCTGGGCCCCCAGAACAGACCCCATCTTTCCTGATACCTGGAACTGTCTCTTTTTGAGGCAATCTATCGGGGACACGCAGGGTCAGACAAACAGATCTGCTCCTCAGATTTCTGTGAAAGTTCACACCAGAATGTGGTCAGCCACAGCCTTTCAACACTGTGCAGGAGGAGTTGCTTTCAGCCACGGGGAAGAGTGACTGGGCCCATGTCTTTGCAGAGATCATCTGTTTCTCTCCTTCTCCACTTTCCGCCCAGAAGCAGCTTGTCCCTTCCTCCCTGTAGGAAGACAGCTAACACCAACAAGCTGCTGTTGGCCATTGGCATAACCCAGCTACTTCCTGTCCCCTGGCTCCAATGTGGGAAGGAAGGAGTTAAGCCCTAAGGATCTATTGTGCACAAGAAGGTGAGGGGGTTAAGGCTGAAGCAGGCTTAAAAGCCGGTTCCCCCCAGCACCAGCTTCCTGGTGCTGCCTTCCCACAGCACTGCCTCTGTCAGAGGAAACAGCATGGGAGGAAAATGAGGAGGCAGGGAGGTTGAACTGGTGTTAGCAATGGCAGGAAAAAATTAGAAAATTCCCCTAGAGTAGGAAGAACCTCAGAGAGAGCCTCTCCTTCCCTGCCCTTCTGACAGCTGGGATCAGAGTATTTGTTAGGGCCAGGGTTTGAGTTTTCTAGGTTTGAGGACTACATAAACAGCTGTGAAGGAAAGGTTGCAGGCTGCCTATTCACACTTTAAAAAACCCCAACCCACTCAATCTCTTTTACAAGCACTAAAAATTCACAGATAAAAATAATTACGTTATATAAGAGTAATAGGGAACTGAATAACTCAAAAAGGGGTGGCAACAGTAGCAATCTTTATCCTCCAAAAGGTTCTCTATGCTTCTCTTAATGTTGCCATGACTTCCTTTGTTCACTGATTTAAACAGCAGCCTATAATAGCAATT
The DNA here is from genome assembly GCF_049634645.1 of Pelodiscus sinensis. NCBI lineage: Eukaryota > Metazoa > Chordata > Testudines > Trionychidae > Pelodiscus > Pelodiscus sinensis. The sequence goes on from NC_134715.1 coordinate 110,598,977, forward strand.
TTAAAGGGAAATTTCAATTTCAATTGGCAGTTTTAATTGCTGAAAAATACGCTCTAATATCATGGCTCTGCTGCAATCTTTCTTTTTTGATCGCAATTTTAAATATTAACAGATACCAAGAATCAGGAAACCAAATGGAAAAAGAACATTTAAGTTACGTTACTCTGCATGAAAAGTCTCAAAGGGGTTAGCCATGTTAGTCTGTAACTTTAAAAAAAGAAAAGAAAAAAAGAATGGTCTTTGGCATATGAAAAGGAAGTCAAGAGCCAAGTGAGCGTGTGTATTCTCTTCCTTAATGCACCATGTGGACAGATCGCATTAGTTGGAAAGGTGGTATGGGGGCAGGGGAAGAAAGAAATCAATTAACAGAAATAAAACAAATTTACCATCTGAACTTCTTCAGGTGACAGTTCATCTTCACCTTTGCCATCCCCCCATATCCCAAAGTTAGTGTGGGCATCTGTCAGATTCTGATCTATAAAGATAACAAAAAAAAAAACACACACACACACACCAAAATACATCAGCATACAGTACTGAAATGCAATGCTACAACCACTACTTACTCATTTAACATTGATTATCAAACATTAGATTTTATTTTTTAGTTAGAGATTCATGGTCTACATTTATCATCAGTTCACACAGGTAAGGTACAAGTGTAGGGATGGGGGCAAAGATTTACACCAATGCTTAATTTTGTTCATGGGAGTAGCTGCATTGAAGTACGCACATTGCAGCAAGTGAAACTACTTCTTGTGCATAAGGTTAACCTCATGCAGAAGTCTTTGCAGCAAACAAGGTATCTGCAAAAGTTAAAAGACACTTCTCCCACAATATGTACTTTAGCAGAAATATAAACTTTTGAAAATGACACCAACTGTATGAAACCATCACTTTTCCTGAGATTTCAGAGAAACGTCTCCTTGCTGCACACTATTTTGCAATATTAAATCCAGAACCTCATTTTAAAATGTTAGCATATACCTCCCTAGAATGATCTTGTTTCCTCATGTTGTTCATTCTGCAGATTAAAGCACCAATCGTGCAACTGATTCCTCACAAGGGGTCTGCCTATAAGTTAGATCAGGCTCCATCCTGCAAACACTTATAACACCAGTTTAGTTTACATACTGGAGCAGCCCCATTCATTTCAATAAGGCTACTCTCATCAAGTGAAGTTGCATATCGATTTGCAAGACTGAGGCCTCAAACATCTTAAATATTTAACTTCTGAAAACATAGTATATAACAGAAATTACAATTTAAGATTACATTTTGTAAGGTACTTCAGGACAAGAAGAAAAATGCCACTTCCTTTTTATTCCTTTTCTCTCATAGCATCCAAACAATTCTAACATTTTGTCTGTTTTGGCAAGAAGCAGCTTCAGAACCCAAAGTGATGGAGTTATTACTGCATCCCTGGCAGATTCTTTACCAGCCCTCAGCTGGGACATTGTTACAAACCTCAGCACGGAGATCTGCTATCACCCAGGAGACTCTATGGCGTGGTTGGCTCAAAGCTACCAGATTCAAGTCAGAAAATTAAAATGCAAAAAGCTTTTGTTTCACCTTTATAGATTTTGGATTTGCTGTTAATCATATTTTCCTTATTTGGATACTTAGATACTTAATGTGCTTTATTGTAACTTTTTAGAATCTTGTATCTGAATGTTTTCAATTAAATAAGCAACATTGATGCTTCACTCAGAGAAACCAACTTCTCTTGGGAAACCTCAGAAAGCAGTCTCTTTAAAAACAATTTAATGCGAGATATAGTAAAGAGATATTTTCCTCTTGCTCATTGTTACCAAAACATTAAACTCTGGTTTTACTGCTCATTCCTTCACCAAAAATTATAGGATTGGTTTCTGACATCACAGCTGATTTCCGTGGAAATAATTGCAATGTTACAAACAAAGGATTGTGAACGAGCAGCAGGATTAGTTTATGAAAACCAGACTTTTTGTTTCTTAGCCGTAAATAATAATAATAATAAAAAGTAAAGATAAGAAAAATTTTATGATTGTTTAAAAATAATTCTGTTTTTCATGGAGCATCGTCAGTTCTCTACATGTATTTCACAGAGATATACATTATTTTGTTTAGATGTCCCACCAAAATTATAATGAATGCATGTTGCAGAAAAATATCCTGTTTAGTTTTCAGTGAAGTAGTTGTTCAAGATTTCATCTATCATTCTGATTTTATTCACTTGATTCAAAGAAAAAAGGATAATTAGTTTACAGAACTGAATATAAAATAATAATAATAAATATTCTCTTTTTTATCCCAAAGGAACCAATTATTTCCAGGCACTGCCAATACTTGGCAAGAAACAGCACGTGTATCTAACAAGTTCATTAATAAGCAAATTCACCCAGGGTAGCACTAGGTGAGAGACTCTCTCATCTTCCCAGAGTTGCGCCTGTAATTGTGGCTCATTTCCTGCTACTGGAAAAACAGATTTGAGGCTTACCTGGAGTCGGTACGCCTTAATGCAGCCTATGAACGCGATTAATTTAGCAAAACCAAGAGAAAGAAAAATGTCTATTTCTTAGGGATGCTGAAATGCAGTGCTTCATATCTCTGTTGTTCCTAAAAGATGCATTAGCTGTTTTAATTATCAAATTCCTTTTAAACCATTTCCAAATTGGCTTACTTCACACTGAAGTGAGATCTGTTAAACTGAAGGATTAATTCAAAATCTATAATTTATATTTCATTCCATAAGCAAACTGCCCTGTGTGTAATAAGCAAATCAAAACTGAGCAGGCTTTAAAGGCTTATTAAACGAAGGATAATAAATATCAGTTAATTTACTAGACGAATAGTCGATGGAATTTCCATCGACTACTTGGCTAGTCGATAGGCAACTCTGCGTATGGCCCAGGGCCAGCGGGAAGCCCCGCCGACTGTGAGCTGCACGTGGGCATGCCAACTTTGCAACGTACAAGAGTCCCCAACTGGGGGGCGGGGTCTTGTGCATTTTAAAGCGGAAGTGCCCTCGTGGAGCCTGGAGTCAGTGGGGGACTCAGAGTCCCCTGCTGACCCTGGACTCCATGTTGTGCTGCCGATTTGAAATGCTGTGTGGAGCCCAGGGTCAGCTGGGGGCTTCCCAGCTGATCCTGGGCTCCGCGTGGCATTTCCCCAGAACCCAGGATCAGCTGGGGATTGAGGAAATGCTGTGCGGAGCCCAAAATCAGCTGGAGTTATAGCAAACAAACCCCTAATGGGCGTTTCCTACAATAATGCCTGTGTTATAATTCTGATGTAAAAAACGTGTTGAGTATCAAAACCAAGTATCAGAGGGTATGTCTACACTACCACCCTAGTTCGAACTAGGGTTGTTAATGTAGGCAACCGGAGTTGCAAATGAAGCCTGGGATTTGAATTTCCCGGACTTCATTTGCATGTTGCCGGGCGCCGCCATTTTTAAATGTCCGCTAGTTCAGACTCCGTGCCGCGCGGCTACACGCGGCACGAACTAGGTAGTTCGGATTAGGCTTCCTATTCCGAACTATTTGTACACCTCATTCCACTAGCGGACATTTAAAAATGGCGGCGCCCGGCAACATGCAAATGAAGCCTGGGAAATTCAAATCCCGGGCTTCATTTGCAACTCCGGTTGCCTACATTAACCACCCTAGTTCGAACTGGGGTGGTAGTGTAGACATATGCTAACCTACCAGACAATGAACTAAACCAGTGGTCACCGACCAGCAGATCAGGATCTCCTGGTAGATCCTGGAGCCTCTGATAGGTGACAGTCACTGGTCTGGACAGGCTATCACGTGCTGGCACTTCTGATGTCCCTCCCTCCCTGTGCATTGGAGCGGTCACCTGGAAGCCTCCTACTTGCTGGGTCGGGGAAATAGAAGAGGGGGGCACTGACATCAGAGTGTTCCCCACCCCTCACCTCTGTACCAGGAAGGGCATGAAAGGACTCAGGACGGAGGGAGCTTGCTGGCACCTGCTCCTATGTCTGTATGTGTTGAGCATACTCGAAGGGCAATGTGAATCTCTGTCATTCTCCTGGCATGACCCTGCAGCCCCTGGGGAAGGTGGGCCATGGGGTTTCCACATGCTGTCCTTGCCTATAAGCACCACTCCCGCAACTCCTACTGGGAGGTGGGAAGGTAGTGCCTGTGGACAGCACATGGAGCCATCTGTCCCTCCCCACCAAGCGCTGCTGCTGGACATTCCAGATACTTTCAGGAATGGCACAGGGCCAAGGTGGGGGTTAGCCTGCCTACGCCCCATTGTACCACTGCCCAGGAGCTGCCTGAGGTACATGGTGTCTAAGAGGAGCCTGCATCCTGAACCTCTGCCCCAGCCCTGATCCCCCACCCAAACCCCAGAACTTGAGCCCTAAACCTCCTCCTGCATCCTAATCCCCTCCCCTAGGCTCAGCCTGGAGCCCCTCCCATACTCCGAATCTCTTGGCCCAAGACCAGAGCTTGCACCCCAACCCACTGCCCCAGGCTAGTGAAAGTAAGGATGGAGGAGGGAGGTAGGATGCAGTGAGCAGGGCAGAACCTCAAAGGGGTGGGGCAGGGTTGGGACTTCAAAGAATGCAAGAAAGGAGGTGGGGTAGGGTTCTTTGGGTTTGAGGTAGATCCTGGATTGAATTTAAATTCAAAAAGTGATGTTGTGCTTAAAAAAATTGGAGACAATTGGACTAAACCAGGGGTGAGGAACCTTTTTTGGGTCGGAGGCAACTGATTTTTCTGCGGGTCAGTAGAGTGGAGGGCAGCAGGGACTGGAGTGCCAGCACAGGCTCTCCAGTGCGGGGTGGGAAGAGCCCTGAGGGCCAGATCCAGGCAAGCTGGGAACTGCATCCGGCCCCTGGGCCTTAGGTTCTCCACCCATGGAATAAACCATGATAAATGAAGGTAAAAGATTCATGCAAGATTCCAAAAGGGCAGAGTCCCCAACTGCATTTGAGTCTGACTAATGAGATGCTATTTACCTGGGGATCTGGGTAAGAGCTACACTTCTTACCAGGGAATGATCTTTGTAGCACAGATGTTTATGCAAGTGCTCCCAAAGGCTGTGGTGACAGACACTTCAGAAATGCAAACAATCACCACTCCTCAAGCTACTGATGCCCCATGATATATATCCTATTTAGAAATAACCTTAGTTATATTTTTTCAAATTTCTAGAGTTTGTTTTTTATGACAGAAAACAGACATAAGAAATCAAAGGTAAAAATATTTAAATTCACAATCCCCTATTGATAGCATCACCATCATTTCCACAGCAACTACCTGTAATGTCACAATGAAATTTATGGTTTTATATAAAATAGCAAACAACTCTTAAAATTTCCCTCATATATACAACAAAGAACACAGGGTACAGCATTAATTCTCCATTATACGTGTGTATTACATATTCCAGGTAGAACTATTTTGATAAAGAAACCTCACAGTTGTCTCAAAAATTCATCAGCATCTCTAAGAGCACTGCAACCCCTTCACTTCTATAATGAAATGCACCCTTCCTACTTGCTTCTACACAATTAAAGTTAGGCTAATAATGAAAGAACAACAACAACCACTTATCACAATCATACTGAAGTCTGAAACGCTGTGAAAGGTGCAATAAGTAACACCTCTTTGCAGTGTAATGTGATTCAGATCTGCTGGCCCTAGGCAACTGAAGGCTAGAGCCTCTTGTGGCATAGCACAGATTTCTGCACTGAATTTTGTAACAGGCCTCTGGATGATGGAGCTGCACAGAGTTGTCCGAAATTACAGTGATGTTACATAGAGCTACAACGGCAGAAAACAACTGAAGATATTATTACATTGCTAGTTCTCTGCTGGCATGCTTCACACCTGTAAAATACTGATGATGTGAGATAAAGGAAAACATGACTATGATCTACATGCTGGACTTACTATGGAAATGTAGCACATATCATAAACAGACATCCAAAACCTGCAGTTTTATGTCTTATAGCAGGTTCAATTTGTGAAGAAAAAGCTTATAGTAAAATTGCAGAAAGTAGCTGGCTAGATAGATGAAACTGGAGTATCTGAGATTTAAAATGCTTTTATGTGCTGAGGGACCATTCAAAATTAGAGCCTTCATTCAGAAATGGAGTTTATCCATGTCTCCCTAATTTTTCTTCCACATAACATGTAAAAATCACTACCCAGAGGGGCTTGATCCTTCTACCAAAATTATTTAAGAAAAAGATAAAACAGCTGATGGCCAGAAATACCCCTCTGGGTATTATACATCTACATTACAATACATCTATTGCTCCATCTATCAGATGCATATGCAGTCTTAATGAAGTCACATTCATGCCAGTTTTTGTTTTCCTCTAACAAGAATGTTAGTGCTGTAGATTATATTTATATAGTGTCTCAGGCTCCTCTGTCAAATCAACTGCAGAACTAACACTGGGAAAAGCATTTGCTTCTATGGCTTGTCTATACTAATGGGAAAATCAATGATCTAGAGATGGATCTTCTGGGGTTTAATTTAGTGGGTCTGGTAAGAACACGCTAAATCGAACTCTGACGGCATCAACCCCATGACTCCACCGGGTTGTAAGGAGTAAGGGAAGTTGTCAAGAGAATTTCTCCCATTGACTTGTGGGGGCTCAGGAGAAATTCAATTTAAGGTATGTTGACTCCAGCTTCGCAATTCTCATAGCTAATGTAGTGTATTTTAAATCAAATGTATCACATAGTGTAGACCTGGCCTATACCACCATTCAGAAAATAGAAATCCCTTTGGAGATGACATGACATTACATTTTAATATGGATTGAGATGTCATATCCTAAAATGCTGAAAAAAATGCAGAACATTAGAAACAACAAGGGAATACAGGTTTATGGGAAAGATCAGTGATCTCTTCTGGCAGCTCTGCATGGAAAGATGTCTCCCAAAAAAGTTTTTGCCCTTGGCTGAAGAAAGCTTCTGAAACATGCCACCAAGATGGATATGCTGCTGCCTCATTCTCAGAATCTGCTTTGCAACAGCTTGGTTAACACAGGAAGAGGAAGAAAGAAGAGGACGTACAAGTGACAGCAGGAAGCCATTCAATAGTTTTGTGTTCTGAGGAAAGTATCCAGTTTATGAAGAGCGCCTGTCACAAAAGTAAAAAATAATGGGATTGGATTCTTACCTTTGTTTTCCTCATAAGCAGATTTTTCTTCAGATTCTTCTGAAGAATTCCGTACAGTTTTTTCAGGGAAAGATGGTGCCTGAGCTTTGCTGATCTGTTCAGGTTCAAGTCTGGACCTAAAAGCATAAGACCCCATAATTTAACTAGGCTGAGGTAGCTGAATCTCCCTACAGTGAGATAAGGAGGTGATCAAAGATTACTTGGAAATTAGCACATATTAAAGTCTATCTTGCAAAACTCTTATGAATATTTATCAGTCAAGACACAAAATCTATTTACCACCCTTTACCATGATATTTGGGAATAATAATAAAGAAAATGAAAGATATTTTACTCACTCCTAGAAAAATAATCACTTGCACAGGATAAGCAGAATATTGTATCCATTTATTGGTGTTCTACAAAAAATTAAAATGAACTTCTTTTTATAAACCTAACTGATTAAAATGTCAATTCTAGGCTAGTTTGTTTAAACAGTCCTGTAATAACAAACATGTTTTCTGTAATACAATGGCCAATTCAACATTACTTTTCAAGTAACAGATACAGTAAGAACTCAAAAATTGTCAAAATATCATCAAGCAAAAGTAACAAAATTTAAATCCTGAGCATTTGGTTTCAAAAATAATTATCTTCACTCAGCAAGCCAAAGTAGTATTCCAATAGTACTGCCAGTAAAGGAAAATGAATCTCTCATATATTGTATGCAGAAGCAAACTTAGAAGCAACTCAGGAAAGTTTGTACTGTAAAGCTTTATTGTAAAGTAACTCCCTGGAACTGCCTGTGATGTTAATAAGTGTCATGTGAATGGAGCATTGGTCTCGGATTTCGGAAACATGAATTCTATGCGAAGCTCAGCCACTGGCCTGGTGAGAGTGACTTTGGGCAAGTCACTTCCTCTCTCTTTGCACTGGTTTTCTCATCTGTAAAATGGGAATAATTATGGTGACCACTTTTGTAAAATTCTTTGAGATCTATTCAGGAGAATAGAGCTAGGGATTAATTTAGTATTATACTAGCTGGAGTTACCCGGCATTGCTCGGAAAAGCTAATATAACTGAGGTGAGGAGCCTGAGGGGAGGGAGGGGGAAGGGAGCCACGTGCCTGCCACCGGTGCCCAAGCCCACCCTCCGCTTCCTTGTCCCTCCACCGGCTTATGAGTGACTGTCCCTGCCGTTTCCCCTGGGAAACTACTTCTCCTTGCAATGCCAAGCTCCGTGCAGCCCTGGGGAGAGGCGTCGGTCTCTCATCTCTTCCCTCCCACAGTCCCTTAAAACCTTCTCCTGGAGGAAAGGTTATCCCATGCAAACTTTGGTTGCGGTAGCTCTTATAGTGTCCACGTTATTAGCACACAAACTTATAAACATTCTCCTTTATATATTAGATATGGTGGTATTTGTGTAGGGATAACATATTAAAGTATTAAAAATGATTCCCTCAAGTTGAAGTGACTCCCCATAATTTGTTCCCCACAACTAAAAGTCTAAGTTAGTATAAGTTTGTTAAGTAGAAGCATATAAGTGTTTAGATTTATTCTTGTTACAGTGTTTAGATTTAGTGTTGTCAAGCTTGATAAGTGTTTAGATTTATTATTATTATTATTATTATTATTATTATTATTATTTGTTAAGATTATTAAATATTTAGATTTATAATTATTGCCCCTCTGGAATATAATTTGTTAGGAATGTAATATTAGGTCATGTAACTTAAAACTGTTAAAAATATAATACTATGTAGCCAGAAACAGCTCCCCCTCTGTGTCCCAGGGCATGCTCAAACTTTTGCAAGTGGCTGCTTGTTAAGCCACTAACTCTGCTCTGGGAGCTAAGCCCTGTAATTGACTAAGGGCATTGTTCTTCAAATCATTGTGAAGCAATTCACCCTAATCGCAAAGTGAAACATTGTAACTATAACAGTAACTAACTCAGCACTCAGAGAGAGAATGTTTTAAGAAATGACACCCAGAAACTTTTGTAACTTTTTGTAACTACAACTCTTGTACATGTAAAATTATTATTATACAAAATACTGTATGTGAAACATTAATTAGGGAATGTATGGAAGAGAGAGAGAGAGAGTGCTTGGACAATGAATGAATGGTTTGAGAGGTGCCAGCCTGAGAATGCAGCATCAAAGGGCTGAAGAAGGCGTCAGGTGCTAGTGCAACCAAAAGGTGTCAAGTGGAGAAAAACTGGAGACTGGAGGTCCACCCTATGAGATCACTGACAAGCACCTGGCAGTCACCCTGAAGACATCAGCATGATGCAGCAATTCCCATAGACTGGCATAGGAAGAAATTCCTATAAAGATTGGACCAAAAGACTATGGAGTCAGAGTCCAAAATTCTGCTTCCAGCCCACCAGGAGCTTCAGATGTGCATCTGATCAGGACTTCGTTCCCCACTACCATCACTTGTGTACAGAATACCTGGCCAGTATTCTGTCACAAGCAACTTCCAGGCTGGTAACTATAACCTGAATGAATGGATGAATGATTGAATGAATGTTTTTTTATATATATAATTATTATCTTTACAATAAATGTGGCTTTTGCCTTATCCCCCCTCATAAGATCCTGCTTGCTTTTATTGGTACAACACTTGACCAGATATGGTGGAAGAAAATCAGATTCTTTGTCTATGTGGGGCACAGGGTGGCAGATAGGGAGGTGGCTGGGGAGGGGTGGGGCGGAGTGGGGCACTGCCTGTGTGGGGCCCAGGCTGGCAGTTAGGGAGATGGCAGGCAAGGGGGGAAGGGGTGGCAGCATGCAAAAGAGCCGACCCCACTCTCCCTTCCTCCTTCTCTCTCTCCCCCGCCCCTTGTGTCTGGCCCAGCTCCGGTTTTAACAGTCAGTGTCCTTTTCCACGCCAGCATCCCTGCTGGCATCGCTGCTCTCCCCGGGTCCACCTGCCCGCCAGTTTGCATGCCGGCTGAGGCACGCCTGCGCTGTGAGGGTGGTCCTCTGCGCGCCGCCTCTGCACAAGCGCCACAGGCCCAGAACAGCGGCGGCCTGGGAGCACATTGCTGCTGGCGGAGCTAGTGTGGGGGGTGAGGAGTGGGACCTCCGTCATACCCTCCCACAGTAACTTAAAACCTTCTCCTGGAGGAAAGGTTATCCCATGGAAAGTTTGGTTGTGGTAGCTCTTATAGTATCCAAGTTATTAGAGCACAAAAATACAAACATTCTCCTTTATATATTAAATTATTATTAAAATATCAGTTATTTATTTAGCAATCTCTTAGGGCACATCTACACTGCACGCTTATTTCAAAATAAGCTAGTCCAGAATAAATACTCTGAAATAGCTTATTTTGAAATAGCTCATCTAGTCTATGGGTAAGCCTCAAAATTAGCCTGAGGCAGGATTCCCTGATGTGGACGTGCTATCGTGATTTAGCACCCCAGAAAGCACTGGGGAGTAATTACTTTGGATCACCCTGGGGAGGAGCTTTTTTGAAATAGCAGCAGAGGAGCATCCACACTACTGCTATTCTGAAATAGTTATTACGGAATAGGTTTTATTCCCTGTGGAATGAGGTTTATAGAAGTCAGAATAAACCATCCATTATTTTGAATTCATTTTGAAATAACGGAATTGCTGTGTAGATGCTTGCATTGTTATTTCAGAATAATGGTCATGATTACAAAATAACTTTGTTGTGTAGACACACCCTTACTAAATATCTGTCACACATATTTATCCTAAAAATACAAAAATAGAGAAACAGTGGGATGGAAAATGAGCAGTAAACTTCAGTGATTTGCCTTTGTTGGCTATGAATGCTAACAGCAATGGAGTGGAGGACTGAAGCCAAACCATGTTGCTGTTATATGGTGAAACTAAATAGCAGGTCTAACTTCTTCACATTGTTTCCAGTATTGAAAATTTGCTACCCCAGAATGCGAATGGCAGATTAAAATGATCAGGCAGTAACACACCCACCCACCCACCCTAATCTGGTCATACACACTATATTTAAATTAAACTTTAATTGGACCTAAAAATTAACTACAAGAACTGGGTATTCGGGGAAGCACATAACGAAAAGCCTCCTGCATCTGTACCATAGACAGAAATCTATGACTTGCTGAAGATAATAAATTTGCATAGTTGTTCTGAAAACAAATACTGATTCTCCATATAAAAAGAAAACCAGCTGGATTTGAATAAAAGACCCGTTCTCTCTTAAAAGCTATATCCAATGCCAGAGTTTAGTCTGTAACGAACAGCTTACAATGAGAGAGAAAATATAATTTTAAATGTCAATGACTATAACTGTTTTAACTAGTCAGTCTCATTTCGGAAAATAATAAAAATGTAGCGCTAGAAGGGACCTTGAGATATTATCACATCCAGCCCTTTCTGCTAAGGCAGGGCCAAGTAAACCTAGCCAATCCCTGACAGGTGCTTGTTCAACCTCTTCTTAAAAACTTATACAGATTGGGATTCCACAATCTCCATTGAAAGCTGGTTCCAGATGTTAATTACCCTTTTATTTCACCTACGTCCCTTTTGCTGCAGATTAAGCCCATTACTTCTTGTCCTATCTTCAGTGGACATGCATAACAATTAATCACAGTCCTCTTTTAATAGCATTTAACATAGCTGAAGGCCATATCAGGTTTCTCTTTTTCCTCAAACTAAAGATGTCCAGGTTTTCTGAATTTTCTCCTAGGTCAGGTTTTCTAAACCTTGATTCAGAGGACAGCAACAAAATGGACTCCTTCCAATTTATCCACATCTGTTCTAAAGTGTGGTTCCCTGAAACTGACAGGGTATGCCAGCTGAGGCATTCCCAGAGCCAAGTAGAAAGGGACAATTACCTCCTAAATATTACATACAATACTCCTATTAATGCACCCCAGAATGATATCAGCCTTGTTTGCAACTGCACCACACTGTTGACTCATATTCAATTTGTGATCTACTATAAGCCCTAAATCCTTTATAGCAGTTATTCCCCTTTTGTAGTTGCATATTTGATTTTATGCTTATAAGTGAAGTACTTTATATTTATCATTAATGTATTTAATTTTGTTGATTTCAGACAAATTCTCCAATTTGTCAGTTATTTTGAATTCTAACCCAGTGCTCCAAAATGCTTGCAAGCTTTCTCAGCTTGGTGTCAGCCATGCATTTTATCAAAATATTCTTTTTCATTCCATTATCCAGTCATTAATGTGAATACTAACTAGTACTGTTTCCAAGACTGATCCCTGCAGGACCCCACTAGATACACCATCTCAGTTTGACAGCATATCGTTAATAACTACTGTTTGAGTACGGTCTTTTAACCAGTTCTGCATCCACTTTATATAGTAACTTAATAGACTATATGTTCCTAGTTTGTTTATGACAATATCATAGGGGACTGGGTCACAAAGCCTTTATAAAAATCAAGATTAATACATCTATCTACTATACAATAGGTGAGTAAGTTAGTAACATAAAAGAGAAGGGCAACAGCTCATTTCTTTTAATATTTCATTTTGGGAAATTAATCAGAGGTGATTAGCAGAACTTTTGAATATACAAAGCCAAATTATATCATGTCTGGAAACTACAAATCCACATAGTTCATTTCTGATTTAGCATGCTCATATAAATGAAGAGAAACAAGATTTACTTACACAATACTAAAAAAGGCTCCAGTTAACAAGCTTATATTTAATGTTGCTAAACTACAGTAAAGAAGATCTGGCAAAGGACTAATTGACTTTTAAATAAATGTATCCTTTATTTTTTGTAATTCTCAACTTCTGAGTATGCTCATGTACCCATTTTCAATTAAAAAAGAGTAAAAAGTCTGCAATGCAGCTCTCAAGCAAAATCTAGCTTAAGTCATAAAACAAATTCTTATCACATTAAGTGTCTCTTACAATTCTTACAGAAATCACAAGTCAATTAGTTAAAGGCAAAGAAAAATTGCTTTTTTATACAAGTCGTCAGAAAGATTAGTTTATGCCCTGTGATTTGTTGAAATTGAAATTCAATGTAAATAGCAAGTTAGCTATTACATCACATCTGCAATGCATACAGCCTCAATCTAGCTAACATCTATTTTTCTGGCTCCAACACTAGACAAAAGCGGCAGAACTCCCCCCTCTGGTCTTCTAATCAAGTTTTATTTAAGGGCTTGCCTTCTCCATACAAAAGATCGCTGCTGCCTTGATCGATCTTCCGGAGTTTGATTTAGTGAAGCTAGTTAAGACACGCTAAACTGAACTCAGAGTAAGGATGTTAAGAAACGGGTAATTGGGTAAACATGCCGTTGATACACCATTAGTCAATAAGGGAAGGCACCCAGAAGCTACCCCTCTGCGGCTCTGCAGTTTAAATGTACAGGTTACACCTCCCTTAACCAGATCTCTATGGTCTGGCAACATTGACCAAGGAAGTTCCTGGAGCACAGGTATAGGAAGGTCAGGCCAGGGAGCAGGAGCGGAGACTCAGCCGGAACCAGGGTGTAGAGGGGTAGGCAGCACAGCAGGGAGCTCTGGCCCCTGCAGCCAGGTGGTAGCAAGGGCCCGGCAGTGGCAGCTGTGGAACTCTGGCCAGGTCATGGAGCTTGGGGACTGCAGTGGAAGCTGTGAAGCTCGGGGACAGCAGTGGCAGAGCTCTAGCCCCGACTGTGGAACACCATCCCTGGCCACAGAGCTCCGACCCCAGCAGCAGCCAGGGAACTCTATCCCCGGTTGCGGAGCTCCGACCCCAGTGGCAGCCAGAGTCAGGCAGGAGCAGGGGGGCTAGGCTGGAGCCCTAGCCAGGGGCAGCAGGACAGCAGGGAACATGTTGGGTGGGACCTCCCCTGGTCCAGTAAATCCCCTTGTTTGGGACCGGTCAGGTTACGAGGGTGCCGGAAGAGGGAGGTTCAACCTATAGTAAAAGCTGGATGTGCAGGCAGCCCAGCTCCTACTACATTTAAACTGCAGAGCCATAGTGGGTGTAGCTACTGGACTTGGTGCGAGCTGGGACTGAACCAAGCTCGCTCAGTCTCAGCTTGCACTAGGTCCACCAGCCCCAGCTGCTGCGAACAAAGGCTGTTCCCGCAGCAGTCCCTATCTCCAGTGGTTGACTGATGGGAGGGGTGGGGGGGTGGGCAAGTGGCACCACGTCCCCCTCCCCTCTTGGTGCCTCTGACATAGGCAATTTGACTACCTGATAAGCCTTGGCTTATCGGGTAGTCGACTAATCAACTATTCTCATACATCCCTAACTCAGAGGCGACCTTCCAGCATCTGGTACTCCTACTCTTGCAAGCAGTAAAGGAAGCCAATGGAGGCATTTGCTCCCGTTGGCCTTCCACTGTGGGGACGCTGACAAGCTTGGCTTAAGGTAAACAGACTCCAGTTATGTAGAATACGTAGCTGGGCTTGTGTACCTTCAGCCGAGCTGCCAGGTCTAGTGTAGACCTAGCATAAATGTTATACTGTTGATTAAGCTTTGCGAGAAGTTCTAACTTCTAGTGTAGCTCATTAGTTCCATTCTTACTGCACATAAAATTGTTTTCCCCATTTCTCCATCTTCAAAATCAGCCTCACATAGAGGTGACAGCACAATGGCATTGTAAGCAGAAAAATAAGGAACGTTCATTAGTTTAATATTGCTGGAAACAAACCGTTTTTTTCCTCCAAAATTTGTTTATGAAAAACACTGAATCTTACCAGATGGTATACCTAACGTGCAAGAATTTATTGCTGGGTTTGCTTTTATCCATTGTGCCATCACGAGCAGATGACTCACAATGGATTACAAAAAATTTTAGTGAGTTTTCCTGATTTTCTCATGATGTTGGTTTCAGTCTCTCTATAAATGGGAAATGAACCAGATCTTACCACTATATTTTTCTAAGGGAAAAAGTCTCGAGTGTATCGCATCACCTTTAATTATAGATATGTTGTATTGTTTGGGTGGAATATACATCCCAGAGGATAAAGACCATCCCATTAGTTTTAATTTAAATAATATAGGATCAGTTCACACTCTAACCAGATAAAGGGGTATCAGTTTTTCAAAAATGTTGGAGACCTTAACTACTGGCATATCTATTGTGCAATCTGTTATTTCCACATGAAAAGCTTGCTTAAGGGAATCAGGGCCAGAATTAGCTTTGTGAAGATTCAGTGGTAGGCAACCCAGATATTTTCATAGGCACCACCTTCTACAGTGCAGAGTGGCTATGATTCTCTGTTCCAGGATGTGAGGATGATGCAGGTGAAGGGGCTGCAAGGACATGCTGGCTGCCATGTCCCACAGCTCCCATTTTCTGGGAACAGAAAAAAGTGGCCACAAAGAGCTGCAGGAGTGAGGGGGCGGTGTCTGCAATTGGTTAACGCCAGCAAAATGTCTCATGGGCTTGCCATCTGATTACCCTGATGGGCTGCATGACTCCCACAGGCTGCTTATCACTGATGAAGGCTGAGAAAAGGATTACAACTTTAAAGACTATTGTTTCTCAGAGGCTATGCCTAGACTACAAGCCTCTTTTGAAAGAGAGCGTCTAAGACTACAAGCAGATTTTTCAAAAAAAGTGAGCAGCTTTTTCGAAAGAGAGTCTAGAAGCTCTCTTTCAAAAAAGCACAGTTTGCATTCAATAGTGCCTTTTTTCAAAAGAGTACTTTCCAAAATAGGCGTTATTCCTCATAAATGAGGTTTACCACAATTGAAAAAAACTGCCGTGTTCTTTCATTTACTTTTGAAAGAATGTGGCTGCAGTCTAGAATCAGGTGAAGTTTTTTTGAAAAATGGCTACTTTTTTCGAAGAAAAAAAAACAACAACCTGTAGTCTAGACACACCCAAAGTGACAGACAAAAAAAAATTATTTTTCCTCACTCAATCTTCCCACATGAAAAATGAACAAGCCAAAAAGAAATAACCTGCAGGAAGCTGAGTTTGTTGCTTGGTTGCAATAAAGCAACAACCTACATATTCTTTCACATAACCTTAGCTTCTTTGAAAAAAAATATTCATTTGGATGACAGGATGATATAGACAAATGTCCAGGGCTCACCAAGCGGCGGCGAGCCCTGCTCGCCAGCTGCACGGAAGCGCACGCTGCGCGGCCCTGCCGGGCTAAAATCTACTCGCCATGGGCGAGTAGATTGCCTAATTTGTTGAGCCCTGCAAATGTCATAAGACTTTTCTACCTCTAGGTGATTAGTTCAAATTCAACTCATGCTAGTAGCAGAAGGAAGATGTTATATCCCAATAGCTGTTTGATGAGCTATGAGTTTGTGGTTTCAATCCAGCTCCTAGTTAATCCTCATCACAAAAAATGCTAACTCAAGTAGCATTCTTTTATCCCTGTTAGCAGTGTCTGCAGCAAGATCAGAGCTGGATGAGCACGGAGAGGATATGAGGAATGCTGTCAGGTTACAGTGTCCCCAAATGGGATGTTCTTATATACAGTAGCAGATCTCTGATTTTTAAAAATATTAGAGAGACAATTTCAGATCTACACAAGAGTTTCCTTGTATTTGTGGGTTTCAAGTCAGATTGTTGAAATAAAGGTTACCAGTGTTGTGGTTTATTCAGATACACATCTGAAATCTGGAACAAATGGCTATATATTTTGGCTTTCAACATTTTATAATCTTCACTTGTGATAGAGACATAAAAAGTTGCAGCCATTCACCATGAAACCTGAATATATTGCCGTTTTTATTGAATATGGGCATCAGGTGAGAGTTGCTAGTCCCTTGCACTTGGTTCATATTTATTCAATTACAAAGTTACACAGGCAATCAGTTATATAAAGTAACAGTACTCACAGTCTTTTCTTATCTACCATTCGTTTAACTCGGATGGCTCTTTGTTCAGAGTACAGCTTACATACTCCTGTTAAAAAATTTCAAGAATAGCAGGGAAAAATGTAGTTAGGCAACTATGATTTTCTCTAAGAAATTATTCCTGTAATCTTAAAAATATGAAAATAAAGAGGTTGATAATACTGTACTATCAAATAACCATTCACTTAGAAATGTTACATGTTTGTAGAAAAACAAATATAACATACTTTTTAAATAATCTTCAATGAAGTCCAAGACAGCTGCTCTGTGCTCCTTCACTTGTAGGGATTGGATGCCTTTGTGGGCTGAAATGAAAAATATTTTTCACTTCATGTTAAAGAAGATGAAAGCCCACTACTTCAGGGTTCCATAGAATAAACTTTTTATACAGCTTTGTATTTACAAAAGTCTATTAGTATATTTTAAGAAATTAAATGTATATCTTTGCAATGGCAGCTAAAGGAAGCAAAAAATAGTATCACAGTTTACATTTTATTATTGCTAGATATTCTCTTCAGGTGCTCTAATCATGTGTCAATCACATTTGTATTAAAAATAGATTTTTGCTCAAACTAATCTTAAAGACACAAATCTAAAGATTCCATTTACTTATTACATTCTAGACCAGAGATTCTCAAACAAGGGTTCGCAAGTATCATCCAGGGCCACTAGCCCCACTAATGAACTCCTGGCCCCTCCCTCCTGCTCTCAGTGCCTCCTGCACATCATGGAACAGCTGTGTAGTGGCCTGCAGGAGGTGCTGGGATGGGGTGCATTTGAGGATGGAACCAGAAAGAGGCAGGAAAAAGAAAGGAGCTTAGAAGAAGAGATGGAGAGGGGCAGTGGCGGATATAGGGTAGGGCGAGCGGGGTGGCTGCCCCGGGCCCTGCGCTTCAATAGGGCCCGTGTCCATAGACGTGCACATGGGGTGTGCCCAGGCACACCCTAATGTTTCAAAAAGGCCGGCTGACTGCTGCTGGCAGAGGAAGGGTGTGACAGGAAAAGCCCGTCCCCCCGTACCCGCAAGAAGACGCCGGCCCAGCAAGCCATGGAGCTGCTATGAATGCTCTGGTGGCTGCGTGGGCACTTCAAAAGCCAGGGCCGCACAGCTGAAGAAAGGGAGCGAGCCAGAGAGAGAACTTGGAGGAGAGGTCACATGCGCGTGCCACAGCAAACCAGGGTGTGCGCGTGCATGCGCTGCAACCACAGTCTTTGAGGGCACTGGGCTGGGGGGTGGAGTGCACAGCCCCACGCATTGCAGCGAGCCAGGAGCGACTGGCAGGCTATGCAAATTGCAATCAAACCGAGGCAGCTGGGCTGGGTGGCAGGATCGGCTATTTTAAAGGTAGGGTTACTCGTCCTGTACTTCTGGTGCCTGGCTCTGCGGGAGGGGGATTTGGTTGGGGGGAGAAGGGGTGGCTGGGAGTGCCTGGCTTTGGGGGAGGAGTGGATGCACTGGGATGGGGGAGTGCCTCACTCTGTGGGACAGTGGGTGCTTTAGGATGGGGGGGGTGAGTGAGAATGAGGGTGCCTGGCTCTGGGAGAGGGGTACGGCATTGAGATAGAACGGTGGGTTGGGGTGCCTGGCTCTAGGGGAAGGGTGTGCGCACTGACTTATAATGTTTTTTTTTTAAAAAGGTACTTTATAAAAAAGGAAAAACTTTAAAAAAACAACAAATAGTCTAGTGGCACTTTGAAGACTGGCAGAACATGTAGATGGTATCGCGAGCTTTCGTGGACAAAACCCACTTCTGCCCATGAAGGCTCATGATGCCATCTACATGCTCTGTTGGTCTTTGAAGTGCTACTAGACTATCTGTCATTTTTTAAAGTTTTTCCTGTTCCAGACTAACTCGGCTACCCCCCTCTGAAGCTTATAAAAAAAGGTTGAGAAACTTTTGGGCAGGCAGGAATTTTGGTAAAAATATATCAGACATATGCACACAGTGCCTGCTCTACCTCAGCTGGTGCTGGATAATCAGAGCCTCAATTCTAAAGGAGTTGGCATTACTGAAGTGATAGATCCCCCCCAAGTTTTGTTGTGGATTTTCCCCCAAAAATGCTGGTGTTTTCTATAGGTCACCCACATCTCCCAGACATAGCAGAGACTTGGGATTAACATGGCTTTCTCACCTAAGGGCAGCCCAGATCTGCGTGTTTCTTAGGGATCAATGGCCCCTGACACACAGGAATCACCAATTTGACCCTGTACGGCTTGCTCTGGGGAGCTACATTTCCCAGGCAGGTGGGATGTTGAGCCTGGAGGATAAATGTGGCTTCTAGTGCCTCTGTGTGTGGGTCCCGCCCAGAGCATTGGGGCTTCGAGCTCTGTGGTTACTACGGTCTCATGTGTCTCTTAGAGACCTTCCGCCTGGCCCTGGGCCAGCAGCTGGAGCGGCTCCACAGACTCCAGCTCTACAAACTGGAAGGCAGAAGGTGGGGGAGGAAGGGGCTTGTGCTGAGGGGAGGGGGGCAGGTCAGGAGAAGAAAGGGGAGAGAGTTGTATTACAGTTCATGACTGTTTGAAAATAATTTGTTCGAACAATATGGAAGACATATATCCTAATATTTATATCGCTCTTAGGATACTTCTAACTAGTCCAGTGACAGTAGCTTCGGCAGATAGAAGTTTCTCTAAATTGAAATTAATAACAAATTACTTAAGATCTACTATGAGCCAGGAGCATTTTGTAGGTCTTTTGATTATATTGATTGAAAACGACGTGTGTAAAGAAATGGACTTTAATGACATAAATGAAGAATGTGCTGCCAAACGAGTTAGACAGCTATAATAGACTTAAATACAAATGAAAATTTTTAATTATAATGCAGAATTTTGTTTAAGAATGAATTACAATATAATTAAAATAAAAATTATCCAACTAAATTAAGTTTCTATCAAATTTACCCAATTCACATTTAATATGAAAATAGCCTTCAATTTGCGCATTTGACGCCTTTTTTCTATTTTTTCTCCAAAAGGGGGCCCTGCGAAATTGTGCTGCCCTGGGCCCTGCAAAACTCTCATCTGCCCCTGGAAAGGGGGCAGGACCTAAGACTCAGGGAGGGGAAAAATTAGAAGCTGGTTTGGGGTCCACAAAAAAATTTAAATCAAAATAGGGGTCTTTGGTTGCTAAAGGTTGAGAACTGCTATTCTATACTATAAACTCTCTGGGATAGAGACTGTCCTGGTATTTGTGTCTTTCCCAATGTCAAACATCATTTTGACTCTTAAATATTTAGGTTTTTATTTCACCCTTTAACACAAAAACTAAGTCTGATTTTAAACGGATATGCTTAGAAATGGTGGGAAAAGTAATGAAGATTTAGTAACTATGCAATTTAGGGTTTTTTTTTGTATCGTGTATGTGTTAGTCTCTTAAGTTATGGATTTTTATTAGTACAGTTTACTGGGAAAGTCTTCCATTGACTTTAATGGATTTTGGGTCAGGCCTGTATGCCACTTTTTTATTAAAAAAATTACTTACATGGTAAATGTTTAGAAAGACAAGATTTTTTTTCTTTTTATCAGATGTTAATTAATGGATTTGGATGACTAGGTTAAATTCTATGTGTTGCACTCTCCTGTTACTCATACAAATGTATTTGAAGAGTAATTCCTCCTGAAGTCAATGGAGTTAAGCAAATGGAAAATTAAACCCTATGTAGCTTTCTTTTTAAAGATCGTTCAGACTACTGTTCAACCTTCAGGGTCACATCAGCATTTATCGTTAATGCCTCAATAATTAACACAATCCATTTACCATTTTACTAATTTTACCTTCCGTTCTCAACTGTTGAATGGCATCAGCACACGTCCTCATAAATATCTGTGCATCTTGATCAATCTGATCACGTTCTGTGTCAGTCATCCTAATATATTCAGACATAAGATGGCTGGGGGGGGAAAAAAAAGAAATTCTTTTTTTAATCATGTATCATTTACAAGCATATGTTTTTGACATTCCTTTTCCCATTTCTCTTCATATGTGTGTTTTTGGTTTTGTTAAACAGCCTGATTTTCATATAGACCAAGAAAGTGCAATAGACCATTCTAAAAGTACAATACTCAGCATATTGGTGGAATATCCCTTTTTGTGACTGTTCTTCAAGACGTGTCACACATGTCAATTCTACTTGAGGTGTGTGCATGACTCATGCATAGCTGTCAAAGAATTTTTTCCCTTCTGCAGTACCTATTGGAGCAGCTCAAGAACACTTAGCCATCATATGCTACTGAATGCATTTATGACAGGATGGAGCTGTCCAATTCACCTCCGTTCCTTCTTACTGGATAGACTCCAATAGAGAGGGCAAGAAGAATGGGTTATGGAATGGACATGTGCAACACATCTTGAAAAACACCACTTTTAGAAAGGTACGAGTGACAGAAAACACCCCTGTACTCACCACTATTGCAATAACCAGTACAAAATATGACCTGTGAGGTAGAATTTGAAAACTAACAACTCTGTGGTCAGTAATATCATGGTGAAATGTGTGTAGTATCATTATAGGTAAAGCTATGAACATAAGCTGAAATTATGACTTAAGGTGTTTACCAGGCAAGTTTGAAAACTAGGTAAATTAGTTTCTCAAAGACAAAGGACAAGATGACACCTCTAGGCAGATGTTGTCAAAGCTGATGGGCAATCACCTGTCAAGTGGCTATTCTTTGGCAAGGAAGGGGGGCAGGAACAAACATCTATATTTTAACAAACAACAGCATGGAATCTCTTACACCACAAGACTTCTTGTCTCTGTACTCACTGCAAGAATTAACTTTAATTAAGGGTAACTGTGACAGACTGCTGGCTAAGCCAGAGCTCTGCCACTGTAGCCTGACTGAAGAGGCTTAGGGGAAACAGCTGAGCAAGCCCAGGCCTGAAGGGCTATTAGAACCAGCTGTGGGCCTCACTGGGAGAGAGCTAGATAAGGCAGAGGAAGGAAGCCAGAAGGGGGCAAGGAGCCAGGGTATGGCTGAGTATAGTATAGACAGAGGATCTAGCTGAATAGATTGTAAGCTTTGTTCATAGAAGGTGGTGAGATCTAACAATAAAAGCATTGGTGACTGCACCAGAAGCATCTCTGGCTGATTTGTGGACCAAAAGGTATCCCAGACCCAGGGCCTAAATGGGGACTCCGCCACAGTAACCCTCAGGGAAGTGCATTTCAAGGGCAGACTGGACTATAAAGTGAGGGGCAAAACCAACACACAGTATCTCTCTTTAACCTAAGACAACAAAAGGAAGCAGCCATTTGACTTTTTGAGAGAACCTGACCTGAAATTTGAGCAACTCTGTGGTTAGGAGTACAGGCAGTCCCCGAATTACGCAGATCCGACTTATGTTACGAACGGGGCTTTCTCGCTCTGGAGAACGCGAGCGGCAGGACGCCCAGATGCGCCGCGGTCCCGCCGCCTGCGTCCTCCAGGGCGAGAAAAGCTGCTCCGCATCTCCCTAGTCTGCTGGGGGGGGGGGGGAGCGGGGGGGGGAGCCCCCCCCCCAGCAGACCAGGGAGACGCGGAGCAAAGCCGCAGAGCACGCGGGCAGAGGGACAGCCCAGACATGCCGCGGCTGTCCCGCTGCCCGTGTCCTCCGCGGCTTTGCTCCCCATCTCCCTGGTGTGCTGGGGGGAGCCCGCCCCCCCCAGCAGACCAAGGAGACGCGGAGCAAAGCCGCGGAGGTTGCGGGTGGGACCGCGGCGCGTCTCGGTGGTCCCGCCACGCGCGTCTCCCTGGTCTGCTGGGGGGTGGGGTGCAGCTAGTGCGCCCCCTCCCCCAGCCGACCAGGCTTATCTCGCCGCCGACGCCTGGGGTAGAGCAGCTGGGGCGCTGCCGGGTTGGTCCCGCAGCGCCGCTCCTCGGCGCTACTGGACCAACCCGGCAGTACTCCAGCTGCTCTGCCCCAGGTGTCCCCAAGTCAGCCGCTGCTGAAACTGACCAGCGGCTGACTACAGGAAGCCCGAGGCAGAGTTGCTCTGCCCCGGGCTTCCTGGAATCAGCCACTGGTCAGTTTCAGCAGCGGCTGACTTGGGGACACCTGAGGTAGAGCAGCTGGAGTGCTGCCGGGTTGGTCCCCGCAGCACTGAGGTGCGGGGACCTACCCGGCAGCGCCCCAGCTGCTCTGTCCCAGGTGTCCAAATTCAGCCGCTGTTGAAACTGATCAGCGGCTGATTCCAGGAAGCCCAAGGCAGAGCAACTCTGCCTCGGGCTTCCTGTAGTCAGCCGCTGGTTAGTTTCAGCAGCGGCTGAATCTGGACGCCAGTTCCGACTTACATACAAATTCTACTTAAGAACAAACCTACAGTCCCTATCTTGTACGTAACCCGGGGACTGCCTGTATACGATAAGGAGATTATCTTGAAACAAGTCTAATTTGTTAAGTTTTAGCACTAGAAATCATTATCTCTATTTCTCTTGTAACCATTTCTGACTTTAATGCCTTATAGTTGTATTCACTTAATACTTCTCTCTTTGTGGTTAAATAAACTTGTTTTCTTCTGAAGAAGAAGGAGAAGGGGAAAGGGCTGGCGCTGGAGCCAGGGCCCCCTGCTTCTACACCCTTATTCTCCGTTGACTGTCCTCTGGCTTTGGTGCTAGGTAATTGCCAGAGACTTTGATGGTGCAAAAGATATGAAAATGAGACTCTGGGAGAAATGTTCTTGGCTGTATTGAGTCCAATGCTGCCCTTATTGGACAATGCTGTCCAATGCTATTTGTAAATGGTGGTCAGGGTTGATTTCTACACATTCCATAGAAGGCCCAGGCCACTGAATGACTGTGGTTCTCCATGTACCTGAGATACTTTATGAGACGGTGTTACTGAAATATGAAAATAAGCATTCTTCAAGACAAGGGCAGCATACCACAATCTACCCTGATGCACAGAAGGGATAATGGAAGTCAAAGAGACCAAGTGGAACTTTAGTATCTTCACTAATTTCTTGTGGTCTCCCAGGTCCAGGATGGGCATGAGGCCATCTTTGGCTTTCGGTATTAGCAAATACCATGAATAAAAACCCTTTCCTTTCAGCTCCTGGGGAACCTCACCCACTTAGGAGCATGTGCACCTCCTGCATAAGATGGCACTTGTGAGAGGGGACCCTGAAGAGGGACAGGGAAAGAGGTGGAAGGGAAGAAGGGAGATAAATTGGAGAGAAAGTCCCAGTTCTACCATGCATGGCATGCAGTCTGGTGTAGTTCAGGCCCACAAAGGGTAGAAATAGGAGAATCAGCATGAATAAGTAGACATGTTATTGAGCCAGAGTTTTGACTGATACTTGTCCTCTTGAGCATCTTCAAAAGGTCTGCTTTTAACCTGAGGACTATTTTAACCTGCCCAGAGTCTTGAGCCACAGGGAAGGAGGCCTCCTTCTATTATTTGGATTACAGTAGCCATGCCTGTTCTGCAAGTGATAGACTTGGGGGAGGGACTGTGGCTTAAAATGCCTGCAATGCTTAGAGTATGAAGGCCCAGGGCTCTTAAGTCCTTAAGGCTATGAAGCAGCAAGCATGTTTTGTCAAAGGCTTGAACCCTCAAACAAATCCTGAATCGGTGGTGAGCAACCTATGGCCCACAGGCCACCTGCAGCTCATGCAGCATATTCAGAGTCCAAAAGTCCCCTGACGAGGGTGTGCAGATTGCAAATTGATAAACTGCAAGGGGATGGAGGATAATAGACACCTATATGATGATGGGCAATCACTCATTGCCAAGTATGATAATCCACGGAAGTGGTGGACCCTCAGGTGGCTGAGGCGGCCAATCCTCAAACCACAAATTCTATTACTATGAGTACAAATGTTTCTAGGTACAGCAGGAAGCTATTGATCAGAAGCCACTCTTCCTTCCCACTCTGCTTCAACCTCCTCAGCGGGAAAATTCAAAATGCAAGGGGCCATTATGTAGGACTTCTCTCCATTTTGAGCAATCCTGGGTGAGTGTCTCCCAAGTGTCAATGTCAAACTTCTGTAAGTTATCTTTTAGAAAGTCCTTATAATGCTTCCGTTGTCCTCCCATGTTACAGTATCCTTCTTTCATCTGAGAAAACAGGATCTGTTTTGGGAGGCGATGATGGTCTGGCATCCGAACAACATGACCAGTCCAGCGAAGCTGCTGATGGATGATCATTGCCTCGACACCAGTGTGCCTGTCTTCCCGTTTGATCTTCAAGGTCTTGCAGAGGCAGCACTGGTAATGATGCCTCTCAAGGACTTCCAAATGAGGTATGTAGGTTGCCCAGGCTTCAGACGCATACAATAGTGTTGGGAGAATGACGGCTTGATAGACAGGATGCTTGGTGTCTGTTTGTATGTTGTGATCTTCAAAAACCCAGTGCCCTAAATGAGCAAAGGATGAACTGGCACAGCTCAGATAATGTTGGATTTCTACATCAATATCTGCCTTGAATGAAAGATAACTTCTAAGGCAGAGAAAATGACTGACCTTCTCCAGTGCCTCTGCATTGATTTCAATAGATGGGGAATATGGTACCTCATTTGGAGAGGGCTGATGGAGCACTTTGGTCTCAACCTCACCATCAAAAAGACCAAGACATGCATAAGCATCAAGTTCAACACAGTTTGAAAAACTCTCTCAGAATTGGCAAAAACTGCATTATCATTGGCATACTGTAGATCCATTCTGGAGATCAGGGCTGGGCAAAATGTGGCCCCCCAAGCCACTGGATCTGGCCCGCAACCCAGCCTGCCTTTCGGGTGCTGCAGGCATAGGTAAGCGCCTCCCAGTCAGACCCTGCCTCTGGCACCCCAGCCCCTCCTGAACCCCAATTCCTTCCTCCAGGTCACCATCCAAACTCTCTGCACCCCCTGCCCCAGGTCACAACTCCCTCCCAGATCCTGTACTCCTTCCTATGCCCCTTCCCCAGGGCAGAATCCTCTCCTGCACTCAAACACTCTCCCAGACCCTGCACCCAATCACCACCCATACCTTCTGTAGTCTGCACCCCCTTTTCCCCTTCACCCAGGTCACAATTCCCTCCCAGACTTTGCACCTCCTCCTAGTGCCCCTCTCCCAGGCCAGAATCCTCTCTTGTACCCATGCCCCCTCCCTGACCCTACATCCCTATCCCCTGATCCAGGTCACAACCCCCTCTTTTGCCCAAACACCCTCTCAGACCTCACATCATCTCCTGCACCCCAATACCTTACCCTATGCACCCTTCTGCGCCCAACCTCCATCCTAGACCCTGCTCCCCATCCACAGAAAAGTGCAGCTCTTGACCACTTTCCAAAATCCCCACCAAAAATTATTGCCCACCTGCCGTCGATAATTTCAATGCCAGTTGGGAGCTTCCCAGCAATTATGAAAAAAAAAATGGTAATAAAGACCATGAACATGATTGGAGCGAGGATACAGCCCTGTTTGACTCCTGCTTGTCCATTGAAAGGTTCTCTCTGGGAGCCAGTGCTGCTCAGAACAGTTGCTTTCATGTGGTCATGAAGCAACTTTACAACACTGATGGTCTTATCTGGACATCCAACCTTCCAAAGTATAGTCCAAAGGGCACATCAAAGGCTTTAGTTAGATCAATAAAAGCCATGTATAGTGGTCAGTTTTGCTCCCAACACTTTTCTTGTAGCTGCCAGGCAATGAAGATCATATCCACAGTTCCGTGACATGGACGGAAGTCACTCCGTGACTCTGGTAAAACTTCTTCTGGCAGGGGAGAAGATGGGTTGCAAGGACCTGTACCAGAACATTGCCTGAAACAGCAAGGAGAGCAATACCACACTAGTTTCCACAGTCCGCTTTATACCCTTTTTTAAAGAGGGTAACAATCAAGGCATCCCTCATTTCACTAGGTATCTCCTCCTTTCCCCAGATCTTAAAGAAAAGCAGGCAAAGCTGCCAAATTAGCTCTGGTCCACCGTCTTTAAAGATTTCAGCAGGGATCCCATCTGGACCTCCTGCCTTGATGTTTTTCATCTGCCTGATGGCATTGTATACCTCATGCAAACTGGAGGGTCTCCAAGCTCATTCCTAGAAGGTGTTAGGGGAATTTGCTCTAAGAACTTCATCTACAACCATGAAGTTATGATTAAGAATTCCCAGCAGCTCTGCAACCATGAAAGCAGTTGAGAGGTTGTATAAGGCCCAAAGGAAGAGCTATGTACCAATTTCTACAAGGCTGAAACATGAAAGGGCAGATTCCTCTTCTCCCTTATGTCATAGTACCACTGTAATCAATTGAGTCATACAGTTTAAGATTGATACGAGAGGAGATTTGGGCCTAAAGTCTGTATGAAATTAGGGAAAGATTTTTTTTTTTAAGGAGTTGCTCACTAGTGATATTATTATAACTGCAAATTAACTGAATTCCAGTGTACATGAAGGAATCTACAAAAGGTGACAATTTAACAATGGTTTTTAACATTTGACAGGAATTGATATTTAACCTTTTGATATTATTTGTATTGAGCATAGGTATAAACATCCTTTGTAACTATCAATTAATGTGTTTAAAATTCAAATAAACTCTGGTTTAGGAAAGTCTGACTGTTAATTTTTCTTACTTCCATTAAAATATGCGCTACGCCACAAGTAACTACATCTAATGGAACATGTTCTTTGAACAGTCAGAAATTTAATATCCAACCAGAAAACAAATTATTAATGAGCAAATCCTTGAGACAACCAAACAAGATATTAACATGCTCTTAATATACTAATATTAAACAATACTTCAAAACAGTTTGATAGCACCCATCAAATACTAGTTAATTTATTTCAGATTCAAACACTGGGGAATACTGCTATAAGCGATTACAAAAGGGAATATCCAAAAAGCACACAGCGGTATTTTTAAATCCAAAGTGAAATTAGGCTACTTTTCACTCCATTTATCATTTCACTTTTTAACATCCCTTTCAAGATAGGTAAAGCAAATACAATATGAAAAGTTAGTGCATCCAGAATTTTCAAATAATTTAAGCATCAATATACACTCAACTATTATTGACTACTTTTCCCCCACCCCCATTGCAGTTACTGAAATTCCACTACTATATCCATTCATTTTGTGGCTTTCACAAAATAAAACTGTTTTTTTTTTAAATTAAATTCACAGCACCATCTAGTGTTGTTTATTAACTATTCCAACCAGTACTACAAATAAAAACCCAAGAGTTTGTTATACCAGCTATCTTTATACTGGTTTTGTTTGTTATTTTGGAGAAAGAATTACTCTCTCTGTCAATATTTACATTCTGAAGAACTGAGCACCCACAGCTCTTGTTGGCTTGAACAGAGTTGAGGATACACAGTACATCTGAAATTCAAGCCTATAGTGTCCTTTCTTGGCACACTGAACAGGTGTTATCAGTATCGGTAAAAAAGTGCACTCAGTCATTTGGCAATTCACCATGGGACACCTTTTGATACCACAGATCATATGGCATTGCTGACACAGCAACAGTTCATCTGGTACCAAGAGAAGCCAAAGAGTAGCACTAGATGATTGCTCACCTATTTAGAACAGGACTATGTAGCACTTTAAAGACTAACGAGATGGTTTATTAGGTGATGAGCTTTCGTGGGCCAGACCCAGATCTGAGGTACCACTCTGATTACAGAGAAGGCTCAGATCCTGCAGAGATGGGCTGAACATTTTGAAGATGTCTTCAACCAACCGTCATTTATCAACGACGAGGCGATTAAGAGGATTCCTCAGGTTGACATCAACGGCGCTATGGATGATCCACTGGTAGTAGCTGAAGTTTCACAAGCTGTTAACCAGCTAACCAGCGGCAAAGCTCCAGGGGCAGACG
Source organism: Pelodiscus sinensis (assembly GCF_049634645.1). Taxonomy (NCBI): domain Eukaryota; kingdom Metazoa; phylum Chordata; order Testudines; family Trionychidae; genus Pelodiscus; species Pelodiscus sinensis. The sequence goes on from NC_134715.1 coordinate 110,627,714, forward strand.
CTATGCCTGCAGAGGTCTATAAAGCCGGCGGTCACGTATTCACAGAGAAGCTCACCGAGTTGTTCCAGTCTTTTTGGGAGCAAGGATCCATTCCTCAGGAACTCAAGGATGCATCCATTGTACACCTCTATAAGAGGAAGGGCAGTCGACAGGTATGTGACAATCATCAGGAAATTTCGCTGCTTTCCATCGCAGGTAAAATCCTTGCAAGAGTGATGTTAAATCGTCTGGTCACTGATCTGGAGTGTGGCCTCCTGCCGGAGTCACAATGTGGCTTTCGTAAGGGCCGCGGGACTATTGATATGATCTTTGCCACGCGCCAACTTCAGGAGAAGTGTCAGGAGCAGAATTGTGATCTTTACATAACCTTTGTTGACCTCATGAAAGCCTTCGACACTGTCAGCCGACAAGGTCTGTGGAGGATCATGTCAAAGTTTGGCTGCCCCCCAAATTCATTCAGATGGTACGCCAGTTTCATGATGGCCAGAGTGCTAGACGGTGGAGAATCTTCTAAGGCATTCCCAGTCACCAATGGTGTCAAACAGGGCTGTGTACTCGCACCTACACTGTTCAGCATCATGTTTGCTGCAATGCTGAATGATGCCTTCCAGGACAGCATTGCCGGAATCAGCCTTAAGTACAGAGTGGATGGGAATCTTTTCAACCTGAGGAGACTTCAGGCTATCACCAAAGTGAAAGAGACTGTTCTGAGACACTTGTTTGCCAATGATTGCGCCTTGTATGCTGGCTCTGAAGCAGAGATGCAAGTTAGTGTGGACAAGTTATGCACAGCTTGTGACAACTTTGGGCTCACCATTAACAGCAGAAAGACCGAAGTCGTGTATCAGCCTGTCCCATATGCACCGTACACAGAATCCACAATCACAGTCACAGGGCAGATGCTACAGGCAGTGGACCAGTTCACTTACCTTGGCAGCACTCTTTCCCATGCAGCTAACATTGACATAGAAGTCACATGCAGAATAGCGAAGGCAAGTTCTGCTTTTGGTAGACTGCGCCCCACTGTATGGGAATGTCGAGGAATCAGCCAAGCAACAAAACTGAAGGTCTACAGGGCCGTGGTACTCACCACCCTCCTGTATGCCTGTGAAACGTGGACTGTGTATTGGAGGCACGCAAGACAGCTTAATCACTTCCACATGACTTGTCTTCGCAGAATATTACGCATCAGATAGCAAGACAAAATACCAGACACTGAGGTTCTCTCTAGAGCAAGTTTACCATCAGTCCACACTCTGCTGATGAGAGCACAGACTAGATGGGCAGGTCATGTCATTCGTATGCCAGACGAACATATACCTAAGCAGCTCCTTTTTGGGGAACTCTCTACTGGTAAACGCTCACGTGGTGGACAGAGGAAACGTTACAAAGACACACTCAAGGCCTCCCTGAAGTCGTTTGGAATTGATACAACCACCAGGGAATCGCTGGCACACAACCGCCCTGCCTGGCGCAGTCTCATCCACAAGGGATGCCAAGCTCTCGAAACAAGGCGCATCTCTGAAGCACAAACAAGTGCGTGCTGCGCAAGTCCAAAGCTACCAGCACAACGATTGCAATGCCTACACATGTCTGCCTGACATGTTCCAGGACATTTGGTGCCCGAATTGGCTTGATAAGTCATCTTCGGACACACTGTATCCAGTCTCAAAGCACTTAGTGGTGTTGAGGTCTTCATCGACCACAATGGACGAACAACAACATAGTCCTGTTTTTTGTTTCAGCTACAGCAGACTAATACGGCTACATTTTTATCACTAATCTACTTAGAACATTCTCTAATGGGAGGAGGGGTTTCTATCTTGTCATTGCTTCCATGCATCTGAGAGACCTTTGGGGGAAAAGTAGAGAGATGATTTGGGACTCAAGATCTTCAGTACTCAGTTGATTTTTATTCTGTGTCTGTATTTCATCAGGCTTGACTGGTGCAATTAATTAGCTTATTCAGTGTCCTGCCAGAATCAGGAAGTGAATTGGGCTGGCTACAACTCAAAACTCCAGTTATGCAGATAGGCAGGGGGAAAAAAATCACAAGTAACTACAGAGTGGTATCAATGCCCTCTGCTAGGAAAATCTGCCCACGTTCTTTTTCTCTCTAGCTGGTGCTGGACATTTACATAGCAGCAGAAGCCAGGAGTAGTTTTTATTATTTATGCTGACCCATATGCTTCTTTTTCAGATATGAGCATTGCCACATATGCTTTTTTCATCTAAAAAATGAATTCCTGCATGATCCTTTGCACAGGGATATACTCTATGACAATTTAGAAATTTCCCTGGTGTAAAATTTGATGGCCCCTTTATAAAAGAGTGTTTGTTGCAGGAAGCACATAATATATCTATGTTCTATCATTTGAATAGGCTTCCAATTCACAATTAGATGAAATTTAAGATGTTGGTGGGGCTCTGCTAATTTCAGAGGCTACCCTTCTCTTGATGTGATACCAAAGCACAGAAGATCATCTTGGCTAAAATTCAAGTAAGTTAGAGGCACGGTAATTTCCTTCTGGGATATTCCATTCTTGAATGTACTTCCGTGTCAATTAGCCAAAGATTTAATGTACTGATTTTCAGGTTATGCTGCAAATTCATTTTCTCTCTCAGACTTTTATGTGGACGGGAGGCAGGAAGGAGGACAAAGAAGAATGATTATATATGTAGGGTAATTCCTACTTTTGAGGCTTCTGTTAGAATTTAGGTAATTGGTTCAAATGTATTGTCTTCACAATGAGTGAGTGATGAGCCTTGTAAGTAAGTAAGTAAGGAAAGTGAGGGAGGAAGAGAGGAAGGAAACTAAATAGTATGACTAATCAAGTATTTTAAAATTGACCTTTTGAACATCTGCTTTCAGTGGTGGAGTTGATAAATTGGAAACCTTTACTCTACATTCTCTGTCCTGTTTTCCGTGGAGTGGAATGTTGTTCATAGTGTGTAAATATGTATCATTTCACGAAGGTTGACAGGCCTAAAGATTACAAGACTCTAAAGATTACATTTTTATGGTTTAAAATGTTTATCTACAAATTATTTGGAATGAGATTTCCAAAATTCAGGTGGCAACAATATTAAAATCCCCAGGCTTAGACTGTGACCTAACAATAAAGTGCTGTTTGTTGGGATGGTAGATGTAAGATTACCTCTATGTAACAAGCAAGTAGCCTGATTCTCAATTCATGCTGACATACTTGTGCTTGCTCAATGAGAGCTGGAATGAATATATATAGAAGTGTAGCTCTGGTAGCACAGGCAGCAGTGGCACAATTTAACTGTTTCAAGTCTAAACCCACTTGAATTTGTGCTAGCTCTAGAGTGAGAAAGTATTCATGCATTAGCATTACATCCCTAGCTCACAGTGTAGACATAGCCTAAGTATGCATGCTACAGCTCCCTTGAACTTTTCCCACCAGCTTCTATCTTGTAAATGGACACAGGATTGAAACAGACAAGACACCTGCTATTTGCTAATTGAACATGCAAAGAAATTCAAGAATGCCACATGTTTCCTACAACGTCGTAAGGGAGGATGCTTCTACTGTCACAACATCAAATATATTCTCCCTATAAGATCAAGCACTTGGACTGACTCCTCAAAACGTTAATGTCTGAAAGCAAATAAATTCACAGTGAGTAGTTTTCCAATATGGTGTTCTCAATGAGGTCCCTCAGTTCTGGAATTCACTCCCCAGAGTTTGATGAGCCTTATCCCATTACTTTTATCATCTATCTGCTCAAGATTTCCAGTGACCACTTAGGCTATGTCTACAGCACCACCAGGAGATGTAATTCCCAGCTCGTAAAGGTACAATATTAGCTTGCTAGCTCTGCTTGAATTAGTGCACAAAAATAGCAGTATTGCTGTGACAACAGCAGCAGCTTGAGTAAGCCGACTCAGAAAGTAATTAGGATTGCAGCAGTATTGTACTCTGGCAGCTACTCTATAATATCATCATGATCACACTGCTGATTTGAGTGCATTAGTTTGGAGCAGCTAGTGCCCGTATATTATGCCTCTCAGCTGCTATGTAGACCTAGCCTTACTAGCAGGCAACAGGTCTAGCTTACAGGCAGTCCCTGAGTTACGCGGATCCGACTTATGTCGGATCCGCAGTTACGAACGGGGCCCTCCCTCTCCCTGGTCTCCAGCAGACCAGGGAGAGGAAGCAAAGCGGCGGAACACGCGGGCAGCGGACAGGCCTGTCCGCTGCCCGCGTGCTCCGCGGCTTTGCTCTGCTTTGCCCCCCGTCCCCCTGGTCTGCTGACCAGGGGGAGGGGGGCAAAGCAGAGCAAAGCCGCGGAGCACGCGGGCAGCAGGACAGCCACGGCGTGTCTGGGCTGTCCCGCTGCCTCCGTGCTCCGCGGCTTTGCTCCGGACGCCTGTGGTACAGCAGCTGGGGTGCTGCCGGTTGGTCATGTAGCGCCGCTCTGGGCACTACTGGACCAACCCGGCAGCACCCCAGCTGCTCTGCCCCAGGCATCCTGATTCAGCCACTGCTGGTCAGTTTCAGCAGCAGCTGAATCAGGACGCCTGGGGCAGAGCAGCTTGGGTGCTGCTGGGTTGGTCCAGTAGCGCCGAGGAGCGGCGGCGCTACTGGACCAACCCAGCAGCACCCCAGCTGCTCTGCCCCAGGCGTCCCCAAGTCAGCCGCTGCTGAAACTGACCAGTGGCTGACTACAGGAAACCCCTGCCCCGGGCTTCTTGGAATCAGCCGCTGATCAGTTTCAGCAGCAGCTGACTTGGGGACGCCTGGGGTTCTTAAGTTGAATCTGTATGTAAGTCAGAACTGGCGTCCAGATTCAGCCGCTGTTGAAACTGATCAGTTTCAGCAGCGGCTGAATCTGGACGCCAGTTCCGACTTACATACAGATTCAACTTAAGAACAAACCTACAGTCCCTATCTTGTACGTAACCCGGGGACTGCCTGTATATCCCTTAGGAAAAATCACTTAGGAAAGTTAGATGTCAGCAAGTCACCAGGTCCTGATGAAATGCATCCCAGGATACTCAAGGAGCTGATAGAGGAGGTATCTGAGCCTTTAGCTATGATCTTTGAAAAATCATGGAAGACAGGGGAGATTCCAGAAGACTGGAAAAGGGCAAATATTGTGCCCATCTATAAAAAGGGGAATAAGAACAACCCAGGAAACTACAGACCCGTCAGTTTAACGTCTGTCCCAGGGAAGATAATGGAGCAGGTAATTAAGGAAATCATATGCAAACACTTGGAAGGTAATAAAGTGATAGGGAATAGCCAGCATGGGTTTGTGAAGAACAAGTCATGCCAAACTAATCTGATAGCTTTCTTTGATAGGATAACGAGCCTTGTGGATAAGGGAGAAGCGGTGGATGTTGTAGGGATAACATATTAATGTATTGAAAATGATTCCTCCAAATGGAAGTGACTCCCCATAATTTGTTCCCCACAACTTAAAGTGTTTAGATTTATTATTAATTCTTCTTCTTATTATTATTATTATTTGTTAAGATTGTTAAATGTTTAGATGTATTATTATTATTGCCCCTTTAGAATATAATGTATTAGGTCATGTAACTTAGAACTGTTAAGAATATAATCCTATGTAGCCAGAAACAGCCCCCCCTCTGTGCCCAAGGGCATGCTCAAGCTTGTGCAAGGGGCTTCTTGAAATTGACATTGCAGAGATACATTGTAACAATGCATTGTCAAGGCACTAACTCTGCTATGGGAGCCAAGCCCTGTAATTGACTAAGGGCATTGTTACATAATTGACGCCCGTTTTCTTTAAAACTTTACTCAGCACTCAGAGAATGTTTTAAGCAATACCACCCAGAAACTTTTGTAACTACAACTTTTATTATACAAAATACTGTATGGGAAACATTAATTAGGGAATGTATGTAAGAGAGAGAGAGAGAGAGAGTGCTTGGACGATGAATGAATGGTTCTGAGAGGTGCCAGCCTGAGAATACAGCAACAAAGGGCTGAAGAAGGCGTCAGGTGCCAGTGCAACCAAAAGGTGTCAAGTGGAGAAAACCAAGTACTGGAGGTCCACCCCATGAGATCACTGATGAGCACTTGGCAGCCACCCTGGAGACATCAGCATGATGCAGCAATTTCCACAGACTGGCATAGGAAAAAATTCCTATAAGAACTGGACTAAAAAACTATGGAGTCAGAGTCCAAGTTTCTGCTGCCAGCCTACCAGGAGCTTCAGATGCGCATCTGATCAGGACTTCGCTCCCCACTACCATCACTTGTGTACAGAGTACCTGGCCAGTATTCTGTCACAAGCAACTTCCAGGCTGCTAACTATAACAAATACACAGAACCTGAATGAATGGATGAATGAATGTTTATATGTATATGGGTTAAGTAGTTAAACAATGTTGTTTGCTTCTATCTTTTCTTTATTTTTTTATTATTATCTTTACAATAAATGTGGCTTTTTGCCTTATCCCCCTCATAAGATCCTGCTTGCTTTTATTGGTATAACAATGTCATATACCTAGACTTTAGTAAGGCATTTGATATGGTCTCGCATGATATTCTTATTGATAAACTAGGCAAATATAACTTAGATAGGGCCACGATAAGGTGGGTGCATAATTGGCTGGATAACCGTAGTCAGAGAGTTGTTGTTAACGGTGCTAAATCCTGCTGCAAAGGGATAACAAGTGGAGTTCCGCAAGGGTCTGTTTTGGGACCCGTACTGTTCAATATCTTCATCAATGATGTAGATATTGGGATAGAGAGTACGCTTATTAAGTTTGCAGATGATACCAAACGGGGTGGGGTTGCAACTTCTTTGGAGGATAGGGACATAATTCAAAATGACCTTAGCAAGTTAGAGAAATGGTCAGAGGTAAACAGGATGAAGTTTAATAAAGAGAAATGCAAAGTGCTCCACTTAGGAAGGAACAATCAGTTCCATACATACAAGATGGGAAGAGACTGTCTAGGAAGGAGCATGGCAGAAAGAGATCTAGGGGTCATAGTGACCACAAGTTGAATATGAGTCAACAGTGTGATGCTGTTGCAAAAAAAGCAAATATGATTCTAGGTTGTATCAACAGGTGTGTTGCAGCAAAACTCGTGAAGTCATTCTGCTGCTCTACTCTGCACTAGTTAGGCCTCAGCTGAAGTACTGTGTCCAGTTCTGGGCGCCACATTTCAAGAAAGATGTGGAGAAATTGGAAAGGGTACAGAGAAGAGCGACAAGAATGATTAAAGGTCTAGAGAACATGACCTATGAAGCCAGGCTTCATGAACTGGGCTTGTTTAGTTTGGAAACTTGATTTCTGAGGACAGGACAAGGAGTAATGGGCTTAAAGTGCAGCAGGGGAGGTTTAGATTGGACATTAGGAAAAAATTCCTAACTGTGAGGGTAGTCAAATATTGGAATAAATTGCCAAGGTGGAATCTCCCTCTCTGGAGATATTTAAGAACAGGTTAGATAGACATCTGTCAGGGATGGTGTAGACGGAGCTTGGTCCTGCCTTGAGGGCGGGGGGCTGGACTCGATGACCTCTCGAGGTCCCTTCCAGTCCTATGATTCTATGATCCCATCCAGGACAAAATCTGCCGGCAAACTGTGTACTTTTTCTTAAACTATGTCGGTGTACTCACAGAATTTTAATGAGCTCATTTTACAAATTTGAAAATCAAGTTTTAAAACAGAGACAATTGAAAAACAGCATACATTTACCTGTAAGCATTAATGTAATCCTTTCTGTGTTGTAGAAGAAAATCCTTCAGTTTCCCAATATTAGTAATCTAAACAGGAAAGTAAAATATAAATGTTAAATCCACAATTTTCTAAAATGGATTTTTGACATGTTTCTATTTTCTGTTCCTTAGAAGTACAAATATCAGTAAGGTGTGTACATCTGAACTATAAACTAAACTACAGTCTATAATGTAATTCGACACTACAATTATAAAGGATACACAGAAATTTAAGCTATTCATCCAGATTCCTTTTTGAAATAAAATTCTCTTTTTATTAGGTATGTCAGTGGTCTCCAACCTTTTTACATCCAAGATCACTTTTTAAATCTCAGAACAGGCAAAGATCTACCGCCCCGCCCCTTCCTTGAAGCCCCGCCCTCTCTAGTCTCCTCCTGTCCATCACTTGCTATCCCCAGCCCTTACTTACACACTCTGATAAAACACTTTATTTTTAAATTATGTAATATATAAAATTATAATAATGTGTTTATAGTTATGAAATAAATGGTCTGTTTTTTATTCATGCAATTTAAATCTAAAATGAAGCATTTATAATTATACATTTTGTGAGGACAGAGTTCTGCGGCTGGGGGCAGGGGAGAGGGAACAGGGTGCTGGGAGGGCAGAGGACAGGGCTCTGCAGCAGGGGACAGGGTGCCAGTGGGGACGGGAATGGGGACAGGGAAGTGGGGACAGAGTTTGGGAAGTGGGGACAGGGGAGTAGGATCTGGGGAGCAGGGACAGGGTGCCAGTGGCAGCAGAGTCACCTGCATCTGTCTCCTCCCAGGATTCTCTCACACTTCCCCCCCCCTGGTGGGAAGCCAGCACATGCCTCCTCCGGGCCCCCCTCGGCGCAGGGAAACCCCGAGCGTGCCTGCCCCAGGGCTAACCCCCACGCTAGCCTGCACCAGGGGCAACCCCTACCCCTCCCGCGGTGGGGCCAAACCCCCCTTCCGCGGTGCAGCCCGGCCCCTCCCCTTCCGCAGCACGGCCAAAACCCGCGGGCACCTGCCCCGGGGCCAAACCCCCCTCCCGCAGCGCAGCGCGGCCAACCCCATCCTGCAGCATGGCTAACCCCCGCGGGTGCCTGCCCCGGGGTCAAACCCCCTCTCTCGCGGTGCGGCCCGGCCAACTCCCTCCCCTCCCGCAGCGCGGCCAAACCCCGGGGCTGATTCCCGCTCCCGCAGCGCAGGGAAACCCCTGCGCCCAACTCACCCCTCCGGCGCCGGTGGCACAGGGAAGCCTCTGCACTCCTCCTCTAGGGCCAACGCCCCCTCCCCCAGCACGCAACAGAGCTGTAGGAGGGGGAGCAGCCCGCACACTTCCGGAACCCCCGGAAGTGACGCGGGCTTCAGAGAGGACTTCCGTCCACCCCGCGGGAAGCCGGCACTACACTAGAGGTAGGTAGTGGGGCTTCTCGGGGGTGGGAGGAAAATGGGGGGGCGGGGTTGCCCGAACGCTTTGTGATCTACTGGTCGAGGCCTCGCAATCGACCAGTCGATCGCGATCGACGGGTTGGTGACCACGGAGGTATGTAGGCAATGCTTAAAACTAGGCTAAGGGAAATAAATTTAAGTGAGAGCTCTCCTTGAACAGAAAAAAAAGCACTATTAAAAAAAAAAGTTACATGAAGTATATACTTAATCACTAAATAGAACAATGTTTGTGGGCAAGGATCAAGCATACATTTTAGAAATCAGGTTCATTTAAAAAAAAGATTTTTACAAAAAGAAAATACCAAATATGCATAAGTGCTTTATAAAACAGAAACTCTGATCCAAATATTTCAATTCAACTGTAAGAACTATACTGCATTGCTGCTACATTACCCACATTAGGGATCACAGAACACTAGAACTGAAAGAGACCTCAAGAGGTCATCGAGTCCAGTCCCTTGTCCTTCCGAAAGGACCCAGTACCTTTTAGACCAGGCATGTCCAAAGTCCGGCCCGCGGGCCAATTGCGGCCCGTGTTCCGATTTAATACGGCCCCCGCTTCCTCCCCCTCTCCTGGCTCCCCGGCGCTCTTTTGAACTGGCGCGCCCAGCTCTCCGCCGCCGCCGCCCATGGCCTCCGCGGTCCTAGAGCCTGCCCTGTAGGGCACGTCCGCAGCCCCGCTCTCCCGCTCAGCTGCGGGTTCGCCCTGCCCCCGGGCCGCCGTGAGGCCGGCGTGCCCTGCACTCTCCGCCCGCCTCCGACCCTGCGGGCCCTCCGCCTTGGGGCTGAGAGTGCAGGGACGGCCCTCACGCATATTCACTTCTTCACATCTGGCCCTCTTTGAAAAAAGTTTGGACACCCCTGTTTTAGACCATCCCTGATAGATGTCTATCCAACCTGCTCTTAAATATCTCCAAAGATGGAGATCCCACAATCTCCCTAGGCAACTTATTCCAGTTTTTAACCACCCTGACAGGAAGTTTTTCCTGATGTCCAATCTAAACTTCCCTTGCTGCAGTTTAAGTGCATTGCTTCTTGTCTGATCCTCAGAGGCCACAGAGAACAATTTTTCTCCCTCCTCGTGACACCCCTTTAGATACCTGAAAACTGCTATCATGTTCCCTTCTCAGTCTTTTCCATTCCAAACTAAAGAAGCCCAATTCTTTCAGTCTTCCTCATGTTCTCTAGACCTTTAATCAAGGTCATGTTCTCTAGACCTTTAATCATTTTTGTTGCTCTTCTCTGGACCTTCTCCAATTTCTCCACATATTTCTTGAAATGTGGTGCCCAGAACTGGACACAAAACTCCAACTGAGGCCTAATCAGCACAGAGTAGAGCGGAAGAATGACTTCTCGTATCGTGCTCACAACACTCCTTTTAATTCATCCCAGAATCATGTTTTCTTTTTTTGTAACACCATCACACTGTTGATTCATATTTAGCTTTTGGTCCACTATGACCCCTAGATACCTTTCTGCAGTACTCCTTCCTAGACAGTCGCTTCCCATACTGTATGCGTAAAACTGATTGTTCCTTCCTAAGTGGAATACTTTGCATTTGTTCTTATTAAACTTCATCCTATTTACCTCAGACCATTTCTCTAGTTTGTCCAGATAATTTTGAAATATGACCCTATCCTCCAAAGCAGCTACAACCCCTCCCAGCTTTGTATCATCTACAAACTTAATAAGTGTACTCTCTATGCCAATATCTAAATCATTGATGAAGATATTGAACAGAACCGATCCCAAAACGAACCCCTGTGGAACCCCACTTGTTATTCCCTTCCAGCAGGACTGTGAACCATTAATAACTACTCTCTGACAATGGTTATCCAGCCAGTTAGGCACCCACCTTATAGGAGACCTAGCTAAGTTGTATTTGCCTGGTTTATTGATAAGATGATTATGCGAGACCATATCAAATGCCTTACTAAAGTCTAGGTATACCACATCCACCAGTTTTCCCTCATCTACAAGACTCGTTATCCTATGTAATAGCGTAGTTGATTAACCAATAAGCAAAAACTTATAGGTTAATGCTATAGACTGGATGCATTTCCCCTTCTATCCCCCTCACCTCCCGTATATTTTTTAGCAGGCTGGCCAGCAGCCTGGCTCAGTCCTGGCTTGCAATAGGTCTAGGGCCTACCCACACTGTGGCTCTGCATTTAAAGTGTATTAGGAGCTAGATAGACAGGCAGCCCAGCTCAGTTCTGGCTCACGCCAGGTCCAGGAGCTCAGACCTCCCCTGGACAGGGGCTGCTGCCACCCCGTACTGCGGCCTCTGTATCAGTCGAGTAAACCAATAAGAATTCATGAGGTTAATCGACTATGCAATTAACTGATATTTAACATCCCTAACTCACATCTACCAAAAGGGAAGCAAATTGACCAATATTATTTATCTGAACATTTTTACCTGTTTTTGCAGTGAGTGCTTTTATTATCCAGACTGATTAATCCCTAGTCCACCTCAACCAAAAAAAGTTAAACCTATCAAATGAAATGCCCTATGAGGAGGATGTAAACATAAATAAAGACCACTTTACAGTAACACATATTGGAGTAAGTGGCTCCAGTAGTCTCAGTAGGCAGCTAACCTGAACGGAAACTCTGATTTCAATGATTAAACATTCAGTTAACTGGAATCTGTAGCAGCCCTCCTCCCCATCCGTGGTAGGCATGACCAGGGTGGAGCAGCCCCGCACACAGTGCAAATGAGGGGCTGCTCCAGCCTGCTGGTTAACTGGTTACATCCTTACATTGGACAGCCAACCCATCAAGCTCCTCCATTTGATAGGTTTATCAGAACTGATGTCCATGACAAGTGTGCCTCAGATTCCTTCCAAGCAAAGTAGTACAACTGCCTGGCCTGGCTGCAGTACCTACATAAGACTTGCTAAAATTAAAGAAGGGAGTCAGTAAGCAGAGATATTTAAGCTGGAATATAGAAATGCTGCCTGGAAGTTTGGAGCTTGTGAATTCTTAAAGACGACGACAGTAAATGTGGCATGTGTACAAGAGACTTAATGGAAAGGTTGCAAAGTTCAGTTGCTGGCAGATTACCAAATCTGAGTTCAACCTCCTGTCAGCCGACGGTCAGGGCAGTGAGTGGTGTGTGTGTGTGTTATACATCCGAGACTTCAACTGCTGAGACTGGGGTCCCTTCACAGTGGGCAACCTGGAGAAGGTTGACGGGCGCCCCAAGAAGTTTACAGGGAGAGCTTATTACACCTCAGATTTCAGCTGCTAGGATACAGGATCCCTTTGCAGCGGGCAGTCTAGGGAAGACTGAGAGATGCCCCCAACGGATCTGTCACCTGGGAGTGACACGATCCAAAATGCCCATGCTCTTCCTATACCTGTCCCTTATGACCAGCTGAAGTTCTTTTAAATTGTGCTTGGTTCTGTTACAGCAACCGAAGGAATCAGGTTAAAGCTTAAACAGTTACTATTCTATTGTTACAGGGTAAACTTAGCTGTTAAATGCTACTGCTGTGTTACAGATAACACAGCCACTACAAAGGACAGGACAGAAATTACATTAATAAGTCACTTACAGGTACCATGAAACCCTTTTGGTTCTCTGAGCTCTTATTAAATGCATGCAAAATAGCAGGTATATATTCTCACCCTTGCGTTCCAGACTTGGCGTGGCCAGTGTCTTTCTCTCAATCCCTCGGGAAGAAGTAGGGCGAGGTTGGGCATCCCACAGACCTCGGGAGAGAATCAATACCTGCCAGCAGGTGTAGATAGAATCATAGGACTGGAAGGGACCTCAAGAGGTCATCGAGTCCAGCCCCCTGCCCTCAAGGCAGGACCAAGCTCAGTCTACACCATCCCTGACAGATGTCTATCTAACCTGTTCTTAAATAATCTCCAGAAAGGGAGATTCCACCACCTCCCTTGGCAATTTATTCCAATATTTGACCACCCTGACAGTTAGGAATTTTTTCCTAATGTCCAATCTAAACCTCCCCTGCTGCACTTTAAGCCCATTACTCCTTGTCCTGTCCTCAGAAACCAAGAGGAACAAATTTTCTCCTTCCTTCTTGTGACACCCTTTTAGATATTTGAAAACCGCTATCATGTCCCCTCTTAATCTTCTTTTTTCCAAACTAAACAAGCCCAGTTCATGAAGCCTGGCTTCATAGGTCATGTTCTCTAGACCTTTAATCATTCTTGTCGCTCTTCTCTGTACCCTTTCCAATTTCTCCACATCTTTCTTGAAATGTGGCGCTGTGACGGGGCGGCCCCGCCCCGCACTCAAGCCCAGGGAAACCACCTGGGGCCGGGGGCGGAGAGGGCCCCACCCACACAGCCCTACTGGGCATGCTCCAAAGGGAGCCAAGGTATAAAAGGCTGCTGGCCTGCTCAGAAAGGGCAGACTACGACCCGAGCAGGAGCTATCGGCCACTGGACAGAGAGGGAGTCACCGGGGGAGCTGAGCGTGCTGCTGCCGGGCCTCTGCAGGGCTCGACCCCAACGCCGGAGCCGCCGACCGACCCCCCGCGACCCGAGTGCTGGACCGGACTCCGCCAACTCTGCAGCTGCCAGGGGGAGGACCACTACAGCCCGTCGACCGACGCCGACAGGTGGGACCGCGGCAGGCTGCGAGCAGGGGGTAGGAAGCGACCCAGGGCAGGGAGCTGTAGAAGCCCCTGAGGGCTCGGGGCGTTGCGGGGAGGAGCCCCCGCCAAGCCAATGGTGGGAACCATCCGCCACTACTAGGGCCCTGGGTCGGGGTCTGGGGGAGAGGGAGGGCCCGGACCCCCCTACCCCTGCGGCCTGAGACCCTGACACGTGGGAGCAGGGTAACAAGCTGCAAACTGTGGACTAGGCCTCTGGGCCTGCAAACTGTGGACTAGGCCTCTGGGCCTGCAAACTGTGGACTAGGCCGGGAGGCCGTATTTCCCCTAGCACATGGGCATTGTACTTTGGGACTAGGCCGGTGGGCCGTATTTCCCCTACGAGAGGGGCAGTGTACTTTGAGGGCTAGGCCCAGACGGGCCGAGTTAGGCCCCGGATGGGGGTGGCAACCCCAAGACAGGGGCGAGCCCCCCGACACATGGTGGAGAATGTGAGTACGCGACCCCGCCCCTGGACAGAGGGGCTGGCAAAGGGGATTGGTAGATGCGGGCCGCGAGAACCCCGGGGACAGAAACCGGGGTTGCTGACCTGGCGACAGCGGTATGAAGGGGACCTGACCGAACTGCGGAGGCAGTTGGCAGGCCTACAAGAGCGACAGGACCGATGGGAGCGGGAGGTCGCGAGCCAGTTGGGGGCCCAGGGAAGGGCGGTGCCCCCCGGGGGCTGCCCCTTTGGGCAAGCGCCGATTGTAGAACCTGGTAGGGGGCCAACGGACCCTGCTAAAATGGTGGTGAGACTTAGGGTAGAAGGGAACCCCACGGTGGCACTGGTAGACTCAGGGTGCAGCCAGACCCTAGTTAGGGCCGACCTAATATCTGAGCCAGAGCCAGCCGGGGGCCCCATCCGGTTGTTGTGTGTACACGGGGACGTACGGGCGTACCCGACAGCATGGGTGCAGCTAGATGATGGCCAGGAGGTGGGGGTCTATAGCGTGGGTTTGGTCCCGACGCTCGCCTACCCCGTGATATTAGGCCGCGATTGGAGAGGCCTAGGCCGGGTGTTGCGGGAGTGGGGACAGCAGTCAGTGCCAGGGCAGGGCACCCCCCCACACGACCTGGAGGAAGCCACCCAAGGCAAGAGTCTAAGGGGGGAGGAGAGGCCGAACCCAGGAACAGCGACGGGCCTGCCATCGAACCGGGGAGACCACCCCGCCTGGGAGGAGGAAGTCGAAACCTTAGAAGTAGAGGGCGACTTTATGAGAGAGCAAAGGGAAGACCAGACCCTGAGTCGAGCTTGGGAGCAGGTGCAGGACCCAGGGGAGGGGACCAGCCAAGACCCCCATAAGCCCCAAGGCCCGCGGTTCTGTGTGAAGGCAGATCGGCTATATAGGGTGGTCCGGGAACCCCAGACGGGGGAAGACATCTGGCAGCTCCTGGTCCCCCGCAGGTTTAGGAACGCCGTACTCCGGCTGGCGCACCGGCTGCCTTGGGCTGGCCACCTCGGGCGAGAAAAGACCCTGCAACGGATAGGGATGAGGTTTTTTTGGCCGGGCATACACCACGCCGTGAGGGCCTTCTGTGAATCCTGCCCCGAGTGCCAACTCACCAGTAGAAAGGGGGTGCCGAAAGCCCCCTTGGTGGCCCTGCCCGTGATAGGGGTCCCCTTTGAAAGGATCGGGTTGGACCTGGTGGGACCCCTAGAAAAGGCCAGCTCAGGCTGTCAATACATCATGGTGGTGGTGGACTATGCCACCCGTTACCCAGAAGCGGTTCCCCTACGTAATACCACCGCCCGCACTCTTGCCGAAGAACTTTTTAAACTGTTTGCTCGAGTAGGGATACCGAAGGAGATCCTGACCGACCAGGGGACCAATGTGTCGTCCCGGCTGATGGCAGAACTATCGCGGCTACTGAACATCCACCCTCTGAGGACGACGGTTTACCATCCCCAGACAGACAGCCTGGTGGAGCGTTTTAACCAAACGCTAAAGACGATGCTGCGTAAGTTCGTGGCTGAGGACCCTCGACACTGGGACAAGCTCCTACCAGCCTTGTTATTTGCCATTCGGGAGGTCCCCCAGGCGTCAACGGGTTTCTCCCCATTCGAGCTCCTATATGGGCAACAGCCGAGGGGAATACTCGACCTTTTACGAGAAAGCTGGGAAGAACAAGAATCGCAGGTACAAGGGACAGTACCCTACATCTTACAGCTGCGGGAACGCCTGCGGAAGGTAGGGGAATTTGCCAGGGCTAACCTCCTACAGGCGCAGGAGGTCCAAGCCCGATATTACAACCGAGGGGCCAAACTCCGCTCTTTTGAACCGGGGGACCACGTCCTCGTCCTACTGCCATCCCGAGAGTCCAAGCTACTGGCCCGATGGCAAGGCCCGTTCGAGGTGGTCCAGCGAATAGGGACGGTGGACTACGAAGTGAGGCTGCCGGGGAGGAGGAGAGAGGTACGACTATACCACATCAACCTCTTGAAGGAGTGGAAGACCGCCGAAGGACTACTGGTCACCCCATATCCCCCGGAGCCAGAGCTCGGGCCAGCCGTAGAGGACCTCCGGGGGGAGGCTCAGGTAACGATGGGGCCCGAGTTGAATCCAGTACAGCGGGGAGAATTACAGCGAGTGGCCCAGAGGTTCGCGCCATTTTTCTCCACTCAACCCGGCCGCGTCCACACCACGCATCACCACATCGCTACCCGGCCAGGCCATAAGGTGCGAGACCAACACAGGCCCCTCCCTAGGAAGATGTGGGAAACAGTCCAGCGGGAACTCCAGACCATGCTAGAGATGGGAGTGGTGGAGGAATCTCATAGTGAGTGGAAGAGTCCCATAGTTCTAGTCCCGAAGCCAGACGGCATGACGCGATTTTGCATCGATTTTCGGAAAGTGAATGCCATCTCGCGGTTCGATGCCTACCCGATGCCCCGAACCGAGGAGCTCTTGGAACGGCTCGGCCAAGCGGAATACTTCTCCATCCTGGACATGACGAAAGGGTATTGGCAGATCCCCCTGACACCAGCCTCTAAGGAGAAGACGGCCTTCCCTACACCATGGGGCCTGTTTCAATTCGTGACCATGCCATTCGGACTGCATGGGGCAGCGGCCACATTCCAACGATTAATGGACCGATTGTTACAGCCCCATCACGCCTACGCAGCCGCATATATAGATGACGTGGTGATCTATAGCCCAACGTGGACGGCCCATCTGCAGCATTTAGAAGCCGTATTGAAGTCCCTGAAGGAGGCCGGCCTCACAGCCAACCCGCGAAAATGCCAGCTGGGACGCCGGGAAGTAACCTACTTGGGGTACACGGTCGGGCAAGGGACAGTACGACCGCTGGTGGACAAAGTGAAAGCCGTGCAGGAGTGCAAGACACCCGCAACCAAAAAGCAGGTACGCCAGTTCTTGGGGCTTGCGGGGTACTATCGCCGGTTTATCCCCGGTTTTGCGGCCATTGCAGCCCCTCTATCTGACCTCACGAAAAGTACCCAGCCGAACAAGGTACAATGGTCAGCGGACTGCGAGGTGGCTTTCAGGACACTGAAGGACCAGCTTACTAAAGCCCCAGTCCTGTTCCACCCAGATTTTTCAAAGCCCTTCCTACTGCAAACGGATGCATCAGAAAGAGGCTTGGGGGCAGTGCTGTCCCAACAGGCAGAGGGAGGGGAGCACCCGATAGTATATTTGAGCCGCAAGCTCTTCCCACGAGAACAGAACTACGCTACCATAGAAAAGGAGGCACTGGCAATAAAGTGGGCTATAGACGCCCTAAGATATTATTTATTGGGCAACACGTTTCAGGTGGTGACAGACCATGCCCCCCTGAAATGGTTAAATAGCATGAAAGAGACGAACCCCCGTTTAATGCGGTGGTATCTATCTTTCCAGCCGTACAATTTCAGTATAACCCATCGCCCAGGGAAGGCGCACACGAATGCTGATTTCCTTTCCAGAGTGGGGGAAGAAGAGACGGGAACGGACGAGGGGATAGGTACCCACTTAAGGGGGGGGGGGGTGTGTGACGGGGCGGCCCCGCCCCGCACTCAAGCCCAGGGAAACCACCTGGGGCCGGGGGCGGAGAGGGCCCCACCCACACAGCCCTACTGGGCATGCTCCAAAGGGAGCCAAGGTATAAAAGGCTGCTGGCCTGCTCAGAAAGGGCAGACTACGACCCGAGCAGGAGCTATCGGCCACTGGACAGAGAGGGAGTCACCGGGGGAGCTGAGCGTGCTGCTGCTGGGCCTCTGCAGGGCTCGGCCCCAACGCCGGAGCCGCCGACCGACCCCCCGCGACCCGAGTGCTGGACCGGACTCCGCCAACTCTGCAGCTGCCAGGGGGAGGACCACTACAGCCCGTCGACCGACGCCGACAGGTGGGACCGCGGCAGGCTGCGAGCAGGGGGTAGGAAGCGACCCAGGGCAGGGAGCTGTAGAAGCCCCTGAGGGCTCGGGGCGTTGCGGGGAGGAGCCCCCGCCAAGCCAATGGTGGGAACCATCCGCCACTACTAGGGCCCTGGGTCGGGGTCTGGGGGAGAGGGAGGGCCCGGACCCCCCTACCCCTGCGGCCTGAGACCCTGACACGTGGGAGCAGGGTAACAAGCTGCAAACTGTGGACTAGGCCTCTGGGCCTGCAAACTGTGGACTAGGCCTCTGGGCCTGCAAACTGTGGACTAGGCCTCTGGGCCTGCAAACTGTGGACTAGGCCGGGAGGCCGTATTTCCCCTAGCACAGGGGCATTGTACTTTGGGACTAGGCCGGTGGGCCGTATTTCCCCTACGAGAGGGGCAGTGTACTTTGAGGGCTAGGCCCAGACGGGCCGAGTTAGGCCCCGGATGGGGGTGGCAACCCCAAGACAGGGGCGAGCCCCCCGACAGGCGCCCAGAACTGGA
The DNA here is from genome assembly GCF_049634645.1 of Pelodiscus sinensis. NCBI lineage: Eukaryota > Metazoa > Chordata > Testudines > Trionychidae > Pelodiscus > Pelodiscus sinensis. The sequence continues at coordinate 110,646,368 of NC_134715.1, forward strand.
CACAGTACTCCAGCTGAGGCCTAACTAGTGCAGAGTAGAGCGGCAGAATGACTTCACGAGTTTTGCTTACAACACACCTGTTGATACAACCTAGAATCATATCAGTTTAAAAGCAGTTTAAAAGTCAGTTCCCCTCAGCATCATCTCCGTGGTGCTGCCCTCCCCCCCTCCCCCCAAATCAGCAGCACTTTTCCATTGTAAATACTATATAGTAAGAGTCGCAGTATAGGTGGCTCAAGCTGGCTCCAGGAGCTACCCTCCGCTACGGGTCTGCAGAGTGGTCCTTATTGACTAATTGTGTCATTGATAAAATTATATCAACTACAGGATTATTCAGATTATCGCAATTTAACATCCTTAGTACAGGGAGGCTGGAACAATTTGTATAGTGGGGATGCGGAGGGACACAGAGCCAAACTGTAAACCCTTGATACAAAGGAAACAACTTCAAGCCAAAGGGTGCTGCAGCACCCCCACACTCCTAATTCCAGAACCTATGCCGCAGTAATAGCAGTAGAAGCCTTCTTCATCCATCAGAGAGGTAGGGAGTGGCAGCTGGAGCACGGGGGTTCCCAGCTTACATATCCCAGCAGCTTACATATCCCAGTGGTATGCATGAGCTTAGTACTGGGACCAATGTACTCTTTTCTTCATGCTACACATTAGGGATGTTAAATTTCAATTAATCAGCTAATCGAGTAGTTGATGGAATTTCCATACGGGCAGGTGGGCCGCCTGCTATCCCAACTGAGTCCTGCAGGGCTCTTACTATACAGGCAGTCCCCGGGTTACATGGATCCGACTTACATCGGATCCCTACTTACAAACGGGGTGAGGCAACCCCTCACTAGCTGCTTCACCCCAGCAGACCAGGGAGACGCGAAGCTAGCGCCCCCCCCCCAGCAGACCAGGGAGACGCGGAGCGGCTTTTCTCAGCAGACACCTCAGCTTGAGAATAAAGGACTGAGGGAAGTGAGGTGTGGGAGAATAAAACTGAGCTCTGGAGAAATGTTTGGCTAGAGTTTCCCCTACAATATGTACCAGTTCCGACTTACATACAAATTCAACTTAAGAACAAACCTACAGTCCCTATCTTGTACGTAACCCGGGGACTGCCTGTATTTCAAAGGCAGAGACACAGTGGGGAACCCGGAGAGAGTGGGAACTGCTTCAGTCCCCTCTCGTGCTGTTTCCCCGCTGCACCTCTGTATTGGAGGCAGCAAAGGGGGGAGGGAGCAACTAGTCGAATAGTGACTCGACTACCCAATAAGCCTATGCTTGGTTGAATAATTGCTTACATTCCTACTACACACAGAGTCCCCCTATGGTAAAGGCTCTGTGTGTAGCAGGAAGAGTGCAGTGGAACCCCCACTAATTATAGCTGTGGTTAACATCTCACTGAGATGCACAAAATAATTTACACCTCTGAAAGTTACTATTTCTGGCTGACATCAGATTCAGGCATGGTCTACACTTAAAGATTAGGTCACCATAATTATGAAACAACATAGTGTTGAAAAATCTACACTTATGAGAGTAACTATGATGACCCTGCCTCTCGAGTGGACACAGCTATATTGATGAAAGTATGCTTCCGTCCACTCAGAGGCCGTCAGTTGGGGGATGGGAGTGGTGATCCTACAGTGATGGTTTTGTCACAGAGACTCCCTTGTCACTGCCACTGGATTTGCTGAAATACCACCGAACCTACTTTTCTGCCCTCCTGGGCTCCCCTCAACTATGTCTGTTGAGCCAGGCCTGCTGGTCTCCCCCTCACGGAGAGATAAGATCACAGCCCTTTGCAGTACAATACAGACATGTTGAGATGGCTCGGTGAAAGGGAATTGCATCAGCACCCAAATGCACAGCCTCAGTGGAACCCAAACCCCAGCTAAATTAGTCTTACGCTGTATAAAATAAGTTCATGTTTGCCCTCCTTCTCACAGTAAAGAGAAATGCAGACTCCTTGGCCCCTCCCAACATCTCAAGACTCCAGAAATTGCAGCCCTAGACATGAAACTACAGTGACAATGACTTACTATTGTCTCACCCTTCAGGAAATATCTGAGAAGCTAGTCAAGCCTTACAGACCATCATGGGATTCAACAAATGTGCACCCTGTTGGACCAATAAGGGAGCAATTGAATTACAGAGAGTTAAGGCCCCTTCATAGAAGATATTGTGACGCTATCTACTCTATCAGCTGTGTTCCTTCTGCACTATTACTTGAGAGAAGAAATCTCTAAATCAGCCAATACCAAATGTATATTGGCCATTATAAACCCAAATCAAGAATTTAAATAGGGCACTAAAGTAACAAAAATCTCTTGTAAAGTACATCAGGCTAGAATCTTGTAAATTACATTTTTTAAATTACATTTAGCTTTTTTTCCCGGATATGTTTGGGGTGAGATTTAAAAAAAAATCAAATACACAAATAGCCTAGGATTAAGTACTTCTCATATCTATAAAGAAAAATAACTTCCAATAAGAACTTGCATCTCACATTTCAACCCAGTTTAATCTTAAAACACCATAAAACCATGCATCCAAATCACAGTAATATTTAAGAATTTCCCAAGCGTCGTCCTAGGAGAGAGAAAAGGATTGAGTCTTCATTCTCCAGAGTTAAATGAAAATTCATCAAACTGATACGTCATCCACTAGATGGCAACAAAAAGTCTCAGTGTTCGGTCTACATTCACATTTGTAGTTTTAAAATGGCATTTTTTAAACTTAGGTCCCAAACTGTAGGTACTTTAAAAGTTGTATCTTCATTTAGATAGCATCTTGGAATGTACGTGTACTTAATTGTTTTTAAAAAATAATGACTAGTTATTAAAAACAAAAGAACAAATATTGCATTTAGTTCAAGTCCAATACAAAGGAAGCTGTGAATGGTTGCCATCTGCTATTACAGGTGGCATGCACAACTTTATATATCTGAGGCCTTCACTAGCTGTAATATATACTTTTTAACTTTTTTTCATTTTTCAAAGTAGGATATTTTTAATAAATAAAAAGAGATATAAACAAGAAAACGCTTGTTAAGAAACACCTTCAGAAAACACACACAAATCAGGCCTAAAAACTTGATTTGTGTCCTTTTAGTATCTCAGCAATATATATATTTCTGTCGTGCTTGCAACAATCACTCATGAAACTGTAGGTTCCAATTTGCATAAATTTACCATTGCAAGAAGCAGCAGCACTGTTTACGATTCAAATTATTTGAGTATTCCCATGACACAGTATAGGGAGAACTCTGCAGTACTGAAAAATTATTTTCACTGAATATAGCATTTCATCAATCCTTCTGGACAATAAAAAACTATTTCCTGCCATATGAAATTGATGAAAAGTTTGTTAAACTTTATAACTATGTAGTAACTTTAAAACTTTTTGACGTGCAGTTTGTTTAAAAAACCTCACACCCTTAAAAATACCTTACAGAGATGCACTACGGAATAGCTTTTGCATAAGTTTTCTATAATATTTACCACTTTTCATCGTAACTGATAACAATATGAATCCTGATTATGGACAAAAGTTAAAATCTCAAGTCAAAGTATTTTTGTTTATTTTTAAAAGGAATCCTAACAGTTAATTCCCAACTCCATATTTGGACACCCAAAACAGCAGTACTGATTTTCAACAGTTTGAGCACTTAGTAGTTCCCACATAAGATTCACAGTTTTAAAAAACATATAGTTGAAAAGCTTATTATTATTAGCATTACCTGTCTCGTTGTGACAGTAGACGAACACGTGATTTCTGCCCTCCCCCCCCACTGTCCTCAGGGGCAAGGAGGCTTGGTCCGGCTCAGGCTGCGTGGCTGCCTCCCTTCCTGCTACTCTGGGGTCAGGGAAGTTGGAGCCACATGACCTCTTCCCTCCCCACTGCTCCAGGGATGCTGGGGCGCACACGGCCTCCTCCCTCTGCTCCTGGGGTCAGGAAGGCTTGGGTTGGCTCCTACTGAAGGGCTTCCTCTCTCCCCGCTGCTCCCAAGGGAGATGGGGGTTGGCGTCGGGCGTCCTCCTCCCTCCCCACTGCTTCGGGGATGCGGGCGCATGCTGTCTTTCCCTCCCTGTGGTGAAGGGCCTTCATGCATGCTCTTCCCCTCCTCATGATGCGGGCTGAGGAGGGGGCGTGCGTATATCAACTGCTTTTTAACAGAACATATTTTAGAAGGAGTTGTGACTTTCAAATAGCAGTCAGAACAGGAGTGGGGAACCTAAGGCCTGGGGGCCACAGGCCTCTTCTCCCAGCATTAGGGAGCCTGTGTTGGCACTCCAGCACTCCCCTGCTCCACCACAGGGCTTGATCACACAAATCTACTAGCTTGGGTCCCCTAGGTGCTGGTGTGTGAGGGGAATGTGGGGAGTGTCTTTTTCCTTCTCAGTTGGGGGCCACCTCTGTGAGGGTTTGGGTTTTTTTCCCTTCTCACTCATGTGTCGTCCCCAACTGATTTTTCTATGGGTCAGCAGTCCCCAACTCAAAAAAGGTTCGGCACTCCAGAGTCAGAAGTAGGGATGTAAAAGAGTAGTCAAATAGTCGACAACTTGCATCCCCCCCCCCGCCTCTATATCAGAAGCTGCAAGGGGGTGGGGAAGCAAGCTTAAAAGTCATTTCCTTACCCCCAGCACCTTTTCTGTGGTGTGGGGAGCAGGAGAGGCAGAGGCGCAGCAGCACTGCCTTTTAAATGTAGTAAGAGCACGGCTGGCTCTAGGTTTTTTGCTGCCCCAAGAAAAAAAACTTTTTGGCGCCCCGCCCCGTTTTTTCACAGAGGCAAGAGTGGAGTGGGGCTGGGGACAGAAGGAAGCAGCACTCCACACTCACTCTTGTTCTCAGGTCCCAGTGTGCAGAAGAAACTGGCTGCAAGGGCTGCCCTCATTTCCCAGCATTCCCGCCCCTCCCCCACCTTGGCGTGTGTTCGCCCCAGGGAGGCTCAGCGTCACCAGCAGCAGCCTCGGCTACCCCCACTCCGCCTTCCAGGAAGCACCCCACCAGGGGCCGCACCTCGGGGCCTCCCACACAGAGCTCCCAGCGCCCCGGGGCCAGGCACAGGCTCCGACCAGCCGGGTGCGGGGCTCCCAGCTCGGGGCGACCTCTGTGGGGCTCCCCTCCTGCTCCTCCTTGGGCCGGAATGCTGCCCTGGCAATGTGCCGCCCCAACCACGTTCTTCCTTTGCTGGTGCCTAGAGCCAATCCTGAGTAAGAGCCACCTGACTAACTGTATCGAGTACACGATTAGTCATTTACTCAAGTATCAGAGGGATAGCCGTGTTAGTCTGAATCTGCAAAAGCAACGAGGAGTCCTGTGGCACTTTATAGACTAACTGAAGTGTTGGATTCCTGCCTCTGGAAATTTCCACTACATGCATCTGACGAAGTGGGTCTTTGCCCACGAAAGCTTATGCTCCAACACTTCAGTTAGTCTATAAGGTGCCACAGGACTCCTAGTCATTTACTCGATACTTAATATCCTTAGAAGATACACAGACATGGCACAGCTCAAACATTTAAAGCTACAGCCTTCATAATAGTGGGAGTCATAGCAACAGCTACAATTAAGGTTGCAAACGTGCCTCCATTATAAAACCAAGTAACCTAACCTTCCAAAACTTTCACTTTTTTGGCTGAAATGTTCCAACTTGCACTGGCCTCTGTTCAAAGATGAACTTTCTTAGACTTTGGAGCAAGACCTAGTTAAAATTTAAGAGTACATGGGGAGTTAAAACCAATGAGCTTTTTCCATAATTAAAAAAAATTGTTTTGTTTGATTTAGTTTTTAGAACTGTTCTACAGCAGAAACAGAACAAGAGGACATTTGTTATGGATATAGCTAAATAGCTCTCACTGAAAAGTCTTCCAGTGAGAACAGATATTGATTTCATACAGTGCAACTTTCAAAGGTTCATAGCTCTAAAGCCCAGATCTGGTAAAAAGTTACATCTGTTATTAAGCATGGTAGCCCCACTAAGTTTGCATGCAGGGGGATATCACTAAGTCTGCACGCTAGGGTATATGCAAAGGAGGTGCAAGCAGAGGCATAGTCCTCTGCACCCCAATAATTATCTTCTGCCCTGGCCTCAGCCCCATGATTCCCTCCCCTAAGCCCTTCCTCCACCCCTCACCCCTGCCCTGCTTCTGCCAGGTTGAAAGTCTGGCTGAACATAGCTGGACACATGCCTGGGGAACAGCAGCTCGTGCTCCCCCTGACCTTCCATAAATGGTGCCCCGAGCAGGGAAGCTGAGCTGGCAGCAAAGTTCTGCAAGAGGTGACCCAGGAAGCCACCTGAACTCTTTTTCTCACCCACAGCATCCAGTAAGTGCTTGAAGCCCAGCACAATGGGGAATGGAGAGAGGCAGGGAGATGCTGGGCAGATGGGTGGAGAGAGCCCACAGACACAATAGGAACCAGTGCAGTGGAGGAGGCAACAGATCCAAGGCCATTTTGGGGGTGTTAAAGTGCCCCCCAAAGTAGTGACATTTAAATCTCTGTGCATGCCTTACTCCACATGTAAGTCCTTGCAGGATGGAGGACTAAGCACAAACCATAAATTTTGCATGGTGATTTTTTTTTTAAGTTGATGAAGTGAGCAGCTCACAAATGCTTAAGTGTATCTTAGTACAACGCCTTTAGGCTGTTTGGTGAAAAGTAAACGAAAGGTGCACATGGGCTCTGCAGGATCCCCTCCTGCAGACACTGACACCGAAAGCATGGAAGTAAAGAAGGGAGGTTTAAAATGAGCAGACAGCAGCTCTACTATAAGGCATTTCAGGAAATGCACATATAATACAAGAATTGCAATTTAAATGCTGAGATTTGAGATTGTGTCTCAAACTTAAATGGGGTAGCAGAAAGTCAGGAGACAATCAGCCTGGTTACCCGCAAACTGTTACCTTGTTTGGTTTCTGCCTTACATCAGAAAATGAGGAACAACAACAACATTAACATTCCACAGGGCAAGTCTAAAGATAAAGCACAATTTAGAACTACCTTATTCTTAATTTACTTTACATATTATATGATGTTTCTTCTATAACAATATTTCTCCTATGAGAGAAATAAATGTTACAACACAAGTTAAATTTTAAAAAAAATAAACACAAAAGTCCAATGCTGTTTGACTATGAAAATGTAATCCCTAAAAGAAGATATATGTGGAATTTCCAAAAGTCAGTTCTTGGATCTATATAACAAGACAGAAAATTGAGTAAAAGGACCTCAGCCAAAAAATTATTCAAATTCCAAGATCAATCCATAACCATATTTTAGATCATATTCCTTTTCTCCACTGTGGTCTCCTTCAAAGTAAATAAGACATGAAACTTTAAAACACTAAATATATACACACACACACACACACACACACACTGTAAAGTGTTTATTATGTATTTCTCTAGATAACTAGTGAACAGTCAAATATTAGCTGTTTAGGGAAAACCAAAAAATAAAATTTAATGCATGCTTATAAAATGTATATTAACCACTGCAAAGACAATATGGAGACTTAAAATAGTTTAGACAGTATTCAGTAGTGATAAAAGAAATCTTCTGATTATTATTTATCATTTGTATTAAGGTGAAACAGCTAAAGTGCAATTGACAGTTTTATAACAAAAAAATTCATTTTACACAGTATCAAACTGACAAAAAAGAAAAACATTTTAAAATACTCTCATTACAATAAAAAGTTTATTTTAGAATGAAATTTTTTTTATATATTTTGTACCAGATTAAAAAAATCTCACTGACATTGATTTTTATGACTCTAGGTTCACATTTTAAATACTAAATTTTTTAAAATATGTTCTGCATCTGCATTTGATAGTATTACATTATAGAATTAAAAAAAATTAACATTAGGCTGAAGTTTCAGAGGGGTACTTAACTCAATATCAACATATGTTAATAAAGAACATTTTGCAAGATTATTTTTAAAAATGATGGTTCAAAATAAAATCTAGATACTGGATAGGCCATTTTAAGGAAGTGTGCAACTGTTACTAGCATTTTGATTTTTAAAATTTAGTTTTCTAGAGAGGATGGCAAAATTAGAGCCTAATCCTTTTAAGTTATTTAAACACTATCACTGCTTCCACCAACTTTAGTAAGCACCGAGAACACTGAATAATCTTGTAGGATTTAGGTCAGGATTGTTTTGCTCAACATTAGCATTGTACCTAAATCAAACTCTAAAACTGTGCCCCCCCCCCAAAAAAACCCCACAACACAAAAAAACACTTTTCACAACTTCAGAATACATTTTATGTTCTCTAAATCCAAAAGATATACAGAGTTTAATCTGACTGTAACAGTTAATTAAGTGTATAGGCAGATTCAGTCTATAAATTGCTAAAATATAAAATGTGAAGACAAATACTTTAATAGATTACCTGAAATAAAAACTTAAAGTTGCTAATTCAAAATGTACTGTATTTGTTTTAGTTTAATGGTAATAATGCATAAATTTAGCTTTTGCAAGATTTTTAAATGTCTTAAAATTGCTACTTATGTTTACTCAAACTATTAAGACATTTTATCAGAATGCACTGTAAGCAATGACAATTAAAAGGGCTAAAAAAACATATCATGAACTTTAGATCAAATAAATGGAAGATCTCTAATGCTCAAAAACAGTCCAAATTTTCAGCTCTACTTGTCTGCTTATATTCATTCTCGCTCTCTCTATGGCAACAAGCACTGTTCAATAAGAAAAAAGAAAAAAAGAGGCAACATCTGATTTTAATACACCTTCCCAATTTGTTTTTTCATGTTTGTTGTCCAACTCCAATCATAACTTTCCTTAACATTTATATTTTCACACAACCATCCAAAACCTCACCCACTAAAATAAAACCCCACGGCAATTGTGGGAGATGTTTTGCTTGGGAGATAAAAGCAAACTGGTTAAAATACATATTTGCAATAATTGGCATTTACTTCTGCTGTTGGAAACACTCCATTTGCAACTCTTCAGTAACTGAACTTCATTTGTGTCATTTCTGAAAGACGTTTTATCCTTTTCCCCTCTGTTCTTACAATTTAAAAACTCATTTAATGTAATATATTTGACTCAAATAGGTTTTTTAAAAATGACAGAATTTCCAATCATATGCAACACACTCAGTACTAAAAAAGGTTTTGTTTTCTGAAGTTCATTATGAACTTTTGAAGTTCAGCTTATACACCCCTCCTCCCCCCCATCTGACTTGAATGGTGTGATGGAGGTTCACACTCCACCCCCCATGCTTTCTGAAATGGACTTATGGACAAAAATGTCCATAACTCAAAGGTGCTTTGAGCAAAATACTTCATATAATCTATCAATCTTCATGCCTTAATCTGCTGTATCTGTTTATCTTATTTTGGAGTATGTATCATTCTTGTGTGTAAAAATAGACATATGGAGTAGGGAATACTTCATGGGTTTTATATATGTGAATAAAAGCCATCAAGGGAAGCCTCAGTGTGTGGACAATCACATGCAAATAGCTTTTTGTCCTTAAGTTTTAGCAGTGGTTGGTAGGGAGCGGCCAGGTGACTCCCCAAGCACTAAGGAAATTCTTTAGAAAGAATAGGAAGGTAGGTAGGTGTCTTTTGTCTTTGGCTGGCTGGATACACCTTTGGAAGGTGAATCAGAGACCCCAGGGGAAGGGAGATAACCCTGTTTTGGAAGGCAGCTGGAACACAGTGAGTTTATAATAAGTTTATGCTGAGAATTTTAGTGCTACAATTAGCTAAGCGTGTTTTGTTACTTTTGATTTGTAATCTACTTTGCTCTGCCTGTTCTTCCTTAGAACTACTTAAAATCTTACTGCTTTTACTTTAAAAAAAATCACTTTTACTTACTATTCAGCCCAGTGTAAACAATTATTAACTGGGGGAGCTGTCAGTGTGCACATTCCCCCTTTCACTGTTAAAGGGGGCTTACCCAAATAATTCCTTTGGGGTTTTGATCCCATTTGGGGAGTGGTATCCCAGGAAGCTAAACTCAAAACTACACTCTCCTTGGACCTGAAGGGGATCAGTGTCTGTACCTCTTCTCGAGAAGGGGCAGTCATCTCAGCTCGGTGCCTTGGCTGGGGGAGACCAGCGGAACTGGCCCAGCAGGAGTGAGCTGTGAGAAGCCCCAGAGAGCAGGTAGGCAGGTGGCAGTGACTGTGTCACAGTCACACTCCAGGAGGCACCTCAAGGAGTTGCCTGGGACCTCACCCCATCACAAATGGAACTAGCTACAATGCACTGAAAAAAGGGTATGTCAAGGCAATAAGATTCCTCAGAGAGTATAAAATTAAGCATGTGCTTAAGTCTTAGTAGAATCAGAACTTAATATATGAAAATAATGAAGTGGTCATTTGTTACCACTGAAGTCAGCAAAGGCAGTACTCAGGCCTTAGGCACCTAAATCCATCACTTAGGCCTAGTTCACATTACCATGAGCTGTCGATCTGAAGTTACGGAACTTCAGCTACATGAATAACATATCTGAAGTCAATGTACTTAGATCTACTTACCACGGTGTCTTCTCTGACCTAGAGTCAACCGCTGATACTCTCCCATCAACTCCCTTTTCTTTTTCTGGGAGAGTATTGGAGTCGACAAAGAATGTGCTTGGCAGTCGATTTATCACTTCTTTACTAGCTGCAATAAATCAACCCCTGATGAACTGACTGCTACCTGTCAATCAGGCGGGTAGTAAAAACATGCCATTAGGGGTCACTGGCATTCACAAAAGTGCTGCTCTGCTGCCACCTAACTCTCTAGGCATCCAAATGTCTAATGTAAGAACTCTAGGTATGTACATTTCTGCTAATGAGCATGCTTACAACCACCTCAGTTCTGACACTGCCAAGCAGCTCAGTGCCTAACTCACACCTAACCCTGATAGGATTCGCAAACAAGGGACTCTCCTTGCTTATTGCGTTTACAGGGCTCTGCCTGGCAGTGTTGGTGCTTCCCTTTTATTCAATATCCAGTGGCTGGAGCACTGACCCACAATGTGGAAGTAGCCAATTCAAATAGTTATTGGAGAAGAGACTATAACCTAGGTCTTCCAAATCTCAGGTGAATATTCTCACCACTGGCTCTCTCTCTTTCTGGTGGAGGAAATTAATATTTCAAATATTTATAGAATTTGGAACAGCTTAAAATGGAGACACAGAGAGATCCTCCACAGAACACCCGATAGACTTATGCTTAGGACACCCTGGAATATGGGAGATCTGAGTCTAAATTAATGCTGCAGATCACTCCCCCTGGCCTCACCATAAGCACCTGATTTTCTGAGGGTGGAGTTAACTTTAAGAAACTTTCCGCTTTGTACATTTGCTATTGGCTAGGTCAGGCAATAGGTATGTTCAGCTTGTTGACTCTGGTGACTCTTTTTTTCAGGTATTTACAAATTCCACTTGGTGACAGGGCAGTTAGGCTTAGTGTTGCAGACAGGAGTGAAAATTATTTACATTTCTTATATGTACTGTCATATTGTAACCCAGGGGTGGGGGGAGAGACTGCAATACAATAGTATGTGTAAAAGTGTGGGGTGGATCATGGGGGGTTCAGGGCAAGGGACAGGTGGGTGGGGGTGGGGTGAGAGAGAGAGAGAGAGAGAGAGAGGAGGAGTGGGGGTGAGGGAGAAAAGACACAGCTTGCATCCCTTATTCCTCTGTCCACTCCCCTCCATAGCCAGGAGTGAGAGGAATGCATGCAAGTGGTGTATTTTCCTCTCATTCCCTGATAGTCAGGGAATGGGGAAGAGCAAGAGCCTTGTGGTATGAGTCTGAACTCCGCACCCCCCCCCCCTTTCTAAATGGAGCCCTTGGTAAGGGGCCAGGGCTAGGACACTCATGGACTGGCGGGGAGGGGTGATAGGGCTGACAGGGAGCAGTTCAGGTCACAGCAAGATCACTTAGCTGTGGATGGATCCCAGCCCTGTGCTGTTCCTGTTCTTCTACTGCCAAACATCCAGCCAGTGTGATAAGAGAGGGGCAACAAGACAGCGCTGGGATGCGGATGCCCCATCAGGAGCTTGGCTGGAACCATATATGCTTCCATGCACAGCATGCCCCTAGGTGGCCGTTTTCATCCACTGCCTAGCACGCCAGCCTCCAGGAAAGTCTTGGAAGCTGGCGGGAGCATGCCACGCCTCTTCCTGTAGCAGAGCACTCCAGTGCCAACCAGTTCCTTCTTAATCGAGCAGCACACCAGGGCGCACAGCCTAACATTCAGCTGTGGTTGCAGAGCCTAAGGGTATGTCTACACTGCCCCACAATTTAGGCTAAGAGACTGAACAGCAGTGCAGACTAAGTGCCTCCTTGTCCCTGTGTAGTCACGTATTTAAATTTCCTTACTTTGCATTAATATAATCTAATTTGAGGAGAACTATCTTAGTGAGAGTTATGGACCAGTAATTCTGCACTCACAGCATCCATACAGAGGAGTTACAGGGAAGAATTTTTGTGCACACTGATATTCACATCCTTGTAGTACAAACTGGGAGCGTGTGTAGATATTCCTTAGTCCCCCCTTATGAATCTAGCTCCAGGAGTTTCAACGACTTACTTCAATGGAAAAGACCATGACCCTAAATGGTAACTCAATCTGTTTAACGGGGGTGGATGACATACAGCCCACAAATAAAAATGGTGTCATGTGACAGAAAAAAAAGTCACCTGAAAAGAAACTAATTTTCCTTTTAGGATATCATAACCAAACATCTTTTTAGTCCGTGGAATTCTGCATCAAAACAGATATAAGCAATTGTACTCTGGCTTTTGAATTTAGAATTTTATAGATAGCTATTAGCATAATAGACAAGAAAAACTGTTATTAATTATGTTACTGTGCTCAGAGCCCTCTTTGAAAAACTACATTGTGTAAATCCTCATCACAAATATTTCAAAGGATACATTTAATATAATCAATCTCTAAGGACACCATTTTGCAGGATGGAACTTTAAGGTTTTGGCTCTTAAGAGCAACAACAAGAATGTCAGACTTGCTACTGGGTACCATTTACCTCCATCTTCTGCATCAAAAACAACACTTTCTGATCATTAGCATCAGTTCTTTTGCTGGTTTGATTAATAAATGAGCTGCGCACAGTATTCTGTGACATTAGCTATTGCTCCAGCTATCCTTCAGATACAGTGATGCTTGTCCAGAATATTTTTTGACCCCAATCTTTCATTCCAATCATGTCCAGTTCAGAGTTCTACATTTTTAGGCCTTTGTCTTGTGCAAAGGCAGAACAACAAAGACTCAGTTATCCTACTAAATAGCATTTTACTGATAGATGTACTGGGGGCACCATTAGTTTGAAAGAAATTATCAATTCTACTCATATTCCTGAAGTTTTTAAATACAAGAAATATTTTTTAAAACTAGTAGAAACTTTCAACTTAAAAGCAGCATTTTAAGTGTGATTACTTGAGAATGATGGTTCTCAGTGCCTCAGCAAATAGTCAAAGTTGATCCTCTCAAGCGAGTATGGCCTCCAATCATCCTCAGAAATATCTCAGGAATCCTTGAACTGACAGGGTAAAATTTCATTGGGCATTGTGCTTTTGAGAAGATGGCTTGGGTCTCAATTTTAGTAGATGGCTTTGAAGGTATAAGGGAAAAATGTTCAGTAACTTGTTCTATAACTATTCTTCAAAATGTGTTGTATGTGTTCATTCCACTTCCACTGTGTGCATGCCCAATGCGCTAGCAGCAACTCCCCCACCCCCCAAAAGCATTCCCCATCAGGATGGCATGTGCACATCTGCTGCTGTAGAGGGAATTACAGAATTAAGCAACCACCTAAACAACAAGTTTCTTTTTACCAGACTCAATATAAAGGAGTGACCATGCAAAACTTAAATTTTCTTTATGTATTGTGGCAAGGTCCTTGCCCAGACCCCTTGCCTTGGGATTCCCTTCTTGGGTCACAAATCAGCCAGAGACCCTTTCTGGGGCAATCACCCGTGTCTTTTATTGTTAGTTCCAATTTCCCACCACACTCTAGTTACAGAGCTTTGGTCCACAGCCAACTCCGCCAACCTCTCTTTCTGCCTGGGGAACACACTCAGCCACACCCTGGCTCCTCATGCCTCCCCTTTCACTTCCCCTCTGGCTGCCTGATAGAGCCCTCTGGCTAATGAGGCCTACAACAGCTTCCATTACCCCTTCAGGCCTTGGCTTGCTCAGTTGGCTGTAACTGGCCTTTTCAGCCAGGCTGTAGTGGCAGAGTTCTGGTTTAACCAGCAGTCTGTCTCAGTATTTTTTCCAGCACTCTCAGGTTTAGTGTAAGTCTTAGACCTCTTTTTAAATCAGGAAAGAGAGGGAATAAAAACCTCTCTCCCCTCTAATAAAAAAGGAATGTTCTCTGATTCCAGGAGAGACTGGACCCTCCAAAGGAGTATTCCCTCTTCAGAGTGGTCCCTAAAAAGAGATGAGGGAGGAAGAGAAGTGAGTAGGAATGAGGGACAGGAACAAACTGAAGAGTGTATCACAATTCCATCATGCTTAAGACTAGGGGTCTTAACATCTACACTGCACCACAGCTTGAAACAAACTACGCAATTTGAGCTACACAAATTGCGTAGCTTATTTCAAGTGTATTTCAAAATAGCTTATTTCAAAATAAATTTCAAAATAAACTGCTATTCCAAAACATCCCTTAATCCTCATGGAACGAGGTTTACAGGGACAACAGAATAGCGAGCCTGTTATATTTTGAAATAACGGGTTTGGTGTCAAATCATAGAATCATAGAATAATAGGACTGGAAGGGACCTCGAGAGGTCATCGAGTCCAGCCCCCCGCCCTCAAGGCAGGACCAAGCTCCGTCTACACCATCCCTAACAGATGTCTATCTAACCTGTTCTTAAATATCTCCAGAGAGGGAGATTCCACTACCTCCCTTGGCAATTTATTCCAATATTTGACCACCCTGACAGTTAGGAATTTTTTCCTAATGTCCAATCTAAACCTCCCCTGCTGCACTTTAAGCCCATTACTCCTTGTCCTGTCCTCAGAAACCAAGAGGAACAAATTTTCTCCTTCCTCCTTGTGACACCCTTTTAGATATTTGAAAACCGCTATCATGTCCCCCCTTAATCTTCTTTTTTCCAAACTAAACAAGCCCAGTTCATGAAGCCTGGCTTCATAGGTCATGTTCTCTAAACCTTTAATCATTCTTGTCGCTCTTCTCTGTACCCTTTCCAATTTCTCCACATCTTTCTTGAAATGTGGCGCCCAGAACTGGACACAGTACTCCAGCTGAGGCCTAACTAGTGCAGAGTAGAGCAGCAGAATGACTTCACGAGTTTTGCTTACAACACACCTGTTGATACAACCTAGAATCATATTTGCTTTTTTTGCAACAGCATCACACTGTTGACTCATATTCAACTTGTGGTCACTATGACCCCTAGATCTCTTTCTGCCATGCTCCTTCCTAGACAGTCTCTTCCCATCTTGTATGTATGGAACTGATTGTTCCTTCCTAAGTGGAGCACTTTGCAATTCTCTTTATTAAACCTCATCCTGTTTAATCAAGATGCAGAAAACACTATTTCGGGATACCGGAAGTATCCTGAAATAGTGCCACTGTCTAGATGTACCCTAGGGATGTGAAAGTGTAACCATGTACACAGTTAACTGATGAGCCTGGGCTCATTGGTTAATGTTCACAGTTACACACAGACTCCTGGTATGCACGGGGAGCTGGCTTAAAAGCCGGCTCCCAAGGAGCCACTTGCTGCTGCCTCTGATACAGAGGCAGTAGCTCAGGGTGGCAGGCAGGAGCCACCTGATGTGGGGGGGGGGGGGGGGGTGAAGGAGGGCAAATAGGAGAAGATGACATAATGCAAATTAGTTAGCTGTCCTCTACGAGCACATCAAACTGACTGATTATTAAAGAGACAACAAAAACACCACCACTACAAACTGTTTAGCTTTCTCAGGCTGTCTGGACAATCTAACTGTAGATGAAAAATGAAGAGGATTGTGGTATCCCCCTATGACCTTTCCTTTTCCACCTAGACTGATCATGCTGTTGAGGCACAGAAGCACTGAAGTGAAAGTATTTCTTCTTTAAGAGCTGTGAATAAATTCCTAAAGACTACAGCGCCTTAGTGTCCTTGAGACTATGAAGTCGGTCATCAGTCTGCTGGGATGAAGTCGGTCATCAGTCTGCTGGGACAAAGTCAGTCCCTCGAAAGGAAGATTCTGAATGGTTTGCTGGAGCACCTGTGGAAGACCTGATGCCTGGAGCCATGAAAATCCATGCATTGTTATGGCACATGCTATAACTCTGGCTGCAGCATCTTGGATTTCCAATGCAGTTTGAAGCAAGATCCTAGCAACTGGCTTTTCCATATCCACTAGTGCCTGAAACTCTTGCTTGGTTTCTGCAAATTTAACATTCTCCAAGAAAAAGAAATCCTATTGTTCCAGAAAAGCCTGATGATTAGATATTTGAAACTGCAGACACATTACAAAACACATTTTTCTATCAAAAAGATTGAGTTTCTTTGCCTCTCTCAACTTGGGAGTAAAAGCAGGCTGTTCCAGATATCCCCTTTCATTAACAATTAAAACCATCAAAGAGCTCAGAAGGGGGTGTACATAAAAATGTTCATATGCCTGAGAGGGGGACATGATAGTTCCTTTGAGTTATTTTGGCTGTAAGTGACAGAGAAGATGTCATTTGCCTCAAGATCTTTGAGGGGTCCACTGTGAGCCATTGAGGAGGGTCTTACTGAAAAGAGTGACAGCTTCTATCTAAGGCCAAGACAAACAATTCAATCTCTGACTCACGAGACAAATCCTAGTAAGCCAACCAGGGTGGAGTTGCATCCTTCAGCACCGAGGACCTATGTCACAAATCCAGAGAGATAGTACCTATAAAAACATAGTAGGCTCACCACTTCATGACTCACAGGCCCATCTGGCCTCCTGGGCCTGGGCCTGGGCCTGAGCCTGAGCCTGAGCCTGGGTGGCTATCCTGAAACTCCGTTGGAGCCATAACATCCACACTACTATTTTTAAAGTGCTAGTTTGAGTCAAGCTAGCATAACCCTGTCCACCTAGGTTGGGAGGCTCATTCCCAGGTGCAGCGTATATACACCCTTAGACAACTATGATGGCCTGTCACGAGAATATCTTCAGAAAAGCAAAACTATAGATTGGACCAACGTGGCCTGGCCAGTCCCAAATGAAGGATTTTGCCAGACCAGAAGAGGTCATTCTGGGCCCCCATCACCGGCCCTCCCAGCCCTGGCCTGGCCAACAGCCTCCCAGCCAGCTCCCCACTTGCTGACAGCTCTACTGGGCTTCCCAGCCACACCGGGCAGCTCACTGTCGGCAGCTCCCACGGATGTTGCTGGACCAGAGAGTACTGATTTAGAGAGGTTCAACCTGTACAGGTAAATAATTTCCCCTTAAGGATTGCAAACTGCACTTTCATATGCAGACTGGAAATCATCCCAAGGAAGGATTTGAGAATTCTATACACTACAGATCAATAAGCACTGTTTTAGAGATACTGAAAATGGGAAATCAACACTATTCTTAATAGCAAGCAGATTATTTTAATATTTGTAAGAAAAGCTTCGTAGCTGTCAATGAATCACTGAATACCTGACAATAGATTTTGGTTGTGTAAAATGACATTCCATTCCTCCCACCTTCTCCAAGTTAGGGATGTTAAATATCAGTTAATTGAATAGTTGATTAACCTCATGAATTTTTATTGGTTACTCAACTATTCTATTGTCACTGGGGACGGAGCCAGCAGCAAGTGCGCTCTGGCCCCATTCCTGAGGAGACGCCTGCCACTCCACGCTGCTGCCTCTATATCAGAGGCAGCAGCGTGGAGTGCCAAGTAGGAATAAAATAGTATAGTCAATTAACTGATTAGCATTAATCTATAAGCTTTTGCTTTAGACTACACGCATTTCCCGCCATTCCCACCCCTTTCCAGTACATATTTTAGCAGTCTGGCCAGCAGCCCAGCTCAGCACCAGCTTGCACTGGGTTCTGGACCTTCCCCCACTGTGGCCCTGAATTTTAAGTGTATTAGGAGCCAGACAGGCAGGCAGACCGGTTCAGTTCCAACTCGTGCTGGGTCCGGGAGCTCAGACACCTTCCCCTGGACAGGGGCTGCCCAAAGACTATAGAATAGTCAACTAACCAATAAGAATTCATGAAGTGAACTGACTATTCAATTAACCAATATTTAACATCCCTAGGGCCAGGCAGGAGCTGGTCCACGAGGGGCACCAGTTTAAAAATCAGCTCCCCTTGGGAATCAGCTGCCTGTTGCCCCATGCTGTTCCCTCTGAAACAGAGGCAGCACCGCAGAGTTGCAGCAACCCCTGTTTGGGAGGGGCAGGGGGGTGAGCACCCAAATCTGGCACGAGCCGCAACTGCTCCTAATACAGTTTAAATGCAGAGCATCTGTGGGAGTAGGTCCCAGACCTAGCACAAGCCAGGACTGAGCCAGACTGCTGGCCAGCCTCCTAAAAAAATTTACCTGCGGGGGAGAGGGGAGGAGGAAATCCGTGTAGTCTATGGCATATGGTTAACCAACTATACTATTACATCCCTACTCCAAGCTAATAAGTCTAATTTTTTTTTAAATCTATTTACTGTCATTTTGGTTACTTTAGTGTAAAATTATTTTACATTGTTATGGTGCCATTGGGGTATCATTACAAATATTTTAATGTGTTTAAATCTAGAAAATAAAATTAAGTAATAGTTTCTCTTATGAAGAGGCTGTCAACCCAGTTCTGAACAAACAGTATTTCTTTAAAGTAATCTAGCAATTTATTTCTCCCTGTAACCATAGAAATTAATCTTAAACTTAGACAAAATAGCATGAAACACCATCTATTTAATGAAAATCAGAACACTGCTATTGCAAATACCAAATGAGGTTTGGTATTTTTTCTTTAATTGAACAAAAAGTTCTGTATGTAGTCATAGGATTTTACTTGATGGGCTGCTTCTTACAGCTTAATTGTACGCAATTAACCAATTTCAACAAAGCATTTAGATTTCCATGAATTTTAATTTTACTTTAAAAAAGGACATAAATCAGAAAGAAAAAAGTCATTTAAAAAAGCTGTTTTCAATAGAGAAGTTAATTTAATGATGCCAAGTAGCCAAGAAAAAATCATAGTTACATTGGGAGTTAAGGAGAAAACAGCACAAAAAAAGCTTAAGAAGGATAGACAAGAAACAACCACAAACTGAGCAACATGTTTATGTCAGCATGACTATTAAATGACAGGACATTATGAAAAACAGTTTTCACTTTGGAATAAAAATATTTACAAAGTTTCCTGCAGCAGTTCTGCATACAGTTGCCAGGAGGATCTGGCAGTGCCCAGTCAGATGTACTGACCAGTCACCAAAAGTCTGGTTACTATGGATATGCTGGATCATCAACCCATGCCAACTCTTGCTCAGTTGGGACCATCCCCTACCAGCATCTTGCAGGCAGGCAGGCTTCACATCAGGCTGCAGCTCTGGAGTATGGTGGAGGGGGTGAGGCGAGGAGTGAAGTGGATCTTAGCTATGACGAAAGGGGGACATCAGAGAGTGACAGGAATAGGGAGGCAGAAGAGCAAGAGGGCAGCAGGGTCTGGAGAAAGAAGTGGCACAAGGGCAAGACGTTTGGGAAAGAGGCAGAGCTAGGGGTGCAGTGGGGATCTGGCAGTCTCCAATTAGAAAGCTGGCAATCCTTCTCTAAAACTCCAGAGCCACAACAAGTAGTAGTACAATGTCACATAAGGAACTGTAAGATTGAAGGAATTACTGATTTATAGCGTGGTTGAACGAGAACTAAAGGGGAACATAACTCTCTCAAGGGAGAAAAGTAATTGTTTAGGTTCACACAAGGGGGCATAGATAGATATATTATAATACCAAAGGAAGGAAACTGTAGCCCAAATACTAGAAATATATTCACATTAAGATAACAGATCCAACAGCCATCATGGGCCTTATGGCATGGTGTGTGTGGGGAGGGGTGGCTTCACAACACCTGGAAGGGGCAGGGCCAAAGGCAGTCAACCCTTAGTGCCACCCAGACTGCAGTGACAAACCCTCCCTCTTCCCAACCCTCAGAGCAGCACAGAGTGGCCCTCGAGCACTCCCACAGCAATTCAAAGAAGTCTAAGCCAGGAGATCCAGGCCCCTTTGAAATTCTGGGCCTGAGGCAATTGTCCCTTTTCTCCCTCCGTGGTCAGCAGGCCTGCATTGAGATAAATTAGACTGAACTAGTTTCCCAAAGGAAGTGGTGAAATCTACTTAAATTTGCAGGAAGGGCCCTGGAAAATAAGGAGTAGGAAATAATTTCAAACTCACACAAAGTTTCCATTTCTAATTTTCATGGATTTTATGATTATGGTCATTATATCTAGACTTACAAGGATTAGACTGGTCAATGTCAATTTCACAACAAGCACAAATGAAATAATACAGGTTGAACCTCTCTACTCTGGCACTCTCTGGTCCAGCAACATCCATGGTCCTGCATGATTTTAGTTAGCTGGATGTCCACTTATCATGGGAATGGCCAAATTTCCTATAGACCCATAAAAGTTTGTCTACAGCTATAAGTCCTAGTTTTCAGTGGGTTCTCTGCTGTTATTTAGTTCTCATTTACCCTAAATGTCTTTTAAGAGCTGTTAAGCCTTGGGTAGGCATAGGCTTATATCTAGTGTATCGGTACAGTCATACATTATTAAGCAGCATTGCAAGCATTGTTCCATTATTCGCTTCAGTGAAATAAAAATAAAAAGAGTCCTGCTCGCTACAATATTGATTTCCTATAGCTCAGCAAATGTGGTTCGGCAACAGTCAGGTCCCAAAGATGCTGGACTAGTTAGGTTCAACCTGTATTTCCATTTATAATAAATTACAGACACCCAAAGAAACAAAGTGCTTTTTCAGAACTTAAAAGTTTGATTTACATGTATTTACTTTGTATATTTAGATGTGATGTTGACCATTTGTGTTACCTGTTAAAGTTTTTTTTTTATCTCAACAGCTGCAGAGATTAAATATTTATCTGAACTTTCCCCCATAACCTCCTGCAACTTCCAGTTTCAAAAAATGTTTGACATACAATTCTGTGAAACTCTGAAAATTAAACCAATAAAAATGTTAAAAGCTTAAAAATAGATCTTGTCAAAATTATAAAAATAATATTCTGCCATGCCCAATTATGAAATACTGTTTTCTACCTGCACATATTCCTTCCACCTGAACCTACCCAATAGATAGGAAAATCCTTTTAGGACCTTGAAGGATGTTAAGTCTTTATCAGATACAGTGTATTAGCTAGCCAATAACCATACCACATAGTAGGGGATACGTTGCTGAAGAATGGACTGACATTTGCAATGCAGCAAGTCTATCAGTGGATTATCCTCAGTTGTAGTAATCATATCGTTCTCTTGGCTTGGAGGCCTACCATAATTAAAACCCATAATTACCTTATTTCTACTACAGTAAAACTCCCATTAGTCCGGCATCCAATGCTCCGGGACTCCTGATGGTCCGGCACCATCAGAAACCCGGAAGTGCTGGGGCAGCCGGACAGGCTTCCCCCATTCAGCTGCTGCTGAAACTGACCAGCAGCTGAATCGGGGAAGCCAGGAGCAGAGCAGCTGGGATGCTGCCGGGTTGGTCCCGTAGCGCTGCCCCTCAGGGCTGCGGGACCAACCCGGCAGCACCCCAGCTGCTCTTGGGGACGCCTGGGACAGAGCAGCTGGAGTGCTGCCAGGTTGGTCCCGCAGCGCCAAAGGACGACGCTGTGGGACCAACCCAGCAGGACCCCAGCTGCTCTGCCCCAGGGGTCCCCAAGTCAGCCGCTGCTGAAACAGATCAGCGGCTGATTCCAGGAAGCCCGGGGCAGAGCACTAGTGTATCGGTACAGCTGCTCTGCCCCAGGCTTCCTGGAATCAGCCGCTGATCTGTTTCAGCAGCGGCTGACTTGGGGACCCCTGGGGCAGAGCAGCTGGGGTCCTGCCGGGTTGGTCCCGCAACGCTGAGGCCCGGTGCTACGGGAGCAACCCGGCAGCACCCCAGCTGCTTTGCCCCAGACGTCGGGATTCAGCCGCTGCTGAAACTGACCAGCAGCGTCAGTTTCACCAGCGGGCTGAATCCCGATGCCTGGGGCAAAGCAGCTGGGGTCCTGCCAGGTTGGTCCCGCAGCGCCATCCTTTGGCTCTGCCCCAGGCGTCCATGATTCAGCTGCTGCTGGTCAGTTTCAGCAGCAGCTGAATCAGGGATGCCTGCAATAGAGCAGCTGGGGTGCTGCCCGGTTGGTCCCGCAGCGCTGAGGGGCAGCGCTATGGGACCAACTGGGCAGTACCCCAGCTGCTCTGTCCCAGGCGTCCCCAAGAGCAGCTGGAGTGCTGCTGGGTTGGTGCCGTAGCGCCGCCCCTCAGCGCTGCGGGACCAACCCGGCAGCACCCCAGCTGCTCTATTGCAGGCATCCCTGATTCAGCTGCTGCTGAAACTGACCAGCAGCAGCTGAATCATGGACGCCTGGGGCAAAGTCGGACTATCGTAAGGGGGGGCTATGAGGGGTCTGGGGTGGCATCCCCTCCCACCCCACTCCAGACCCCTCATAGCCCCCCCTTCTGATAGTCCATCATATCTGATAATCCGGCACCCCCTGGGTCCTAAAGGTGCCGGATTATCGGAAGTTTACTGTACATGATGAATGAGGTAAGCAGGCCTGGTATAAAACTGAAGAAAGATGGTGAAAATCTTCAGGGAAAATAATAGCTGCTTAGAATTACGTAGGAACCATTCTAGACATTGCTAATCTAACTTTTCTATAGTCATATGGACCTCTTTCTATGATGATTAATTTTTTAACAGACTTGATGTATTTCCTCAAATTTGAACACTTTTAAGTTTGATTAAGATGTTTCTTGTTCAAAAGGGCAAACTTTCTCCATAGACTTCAGCTTTAGAGACTAACAGAAGAAAACCTTAAAAGAGTGATCCTGTAGCACCTTAGAGACTCATATTATATATCTATATCTATATCTATATCTATATCTATATCTCTATATATAAAAAATCTTCTTGAGATCTTCAGATCATACAATATATACATATATATCTATAGCTAGTCTAAGGTGCTACAGGACCACTCTTTTTTTAAGTTACAAACTAACATGATTACCCCTCTGAGACAAAGAAAGCCCATGAGGAAATAGCAATGGCAAAGACAGAGAAAGAAAAGATTTGCACAATGGAGTTTCATTATATTCAGGGCTTGACAAACCACGGCGAAATCTACTCACCAGCCCCGCACTGCACTTGCGCAAAACCAGCACTGCATGCACGCCACTGGTGAACGGGGCAACCGGTTGAAATCTACTCGCCACGGGCAAGTAGATTCACTGATTTGTTGAGCCCTGATTATATTAATATTTTTAAAGTTCTATTAATAATCCTTAATTAACAATGTATTTAGAGAGAGGAAAAAAATCCTTCCTTCTTGCCAACTGTGTTGGAGAGTTAATGATGAGACCCTCTTTTCAGGGTAATCTGTTTACCAACGGATCTCTATATAAAACCTCATTAGAGCAGAGACTGTACCTTAAGGGTTAGGTTCCATCTACACTGTGAAGAAAGACCCCATTACATGACTGTGGCTAGCCCAGATTAGCAGACTCAGGATTGGGCTGCAGGGCTCTAAAACTACAGTGTAGCCAATTAGGCCTAGGATCGGTGACCCGGTGAGGGGGCAACGCTTCAGACTCTGGGATTCAGTCCAATCCCATACATCTACCCTGAGGTTTTTAGCCCTACAACCTGAGACCCAAAGCCTGAGTCAGCTGAGCTCAAAGACGTGGTACCCATTAGTTTTTTAATCAGAGTGGAGACATACTGTTAGCGCTTGTCTTCACTAGAAATGTAGACTGGCTTAGCTGAATTGCTTAGGGCAGTGAAAAAAATTCACACCCTGTGTGATGGAATGAAGATGATCTAAGCCCCAATGCTAAAATGGCAGAAGAATTCTTCTTGGAGAAGTCAGATTTACTATAGCAATGGAAGAACCCTTTGCTATATTCCAGTGCTAGAGCAATGCAGTGATTCTAGTGCAGACATATCCTAGGGGCTGGTCTACACTGAAAAGTTACATCAGGATAGGGACATTGCTTATGTTCCCACACTGAGATTTACCTAAAACAGCTTAACCCCCAGAATAGACAGCACAACACAAAGCCAACAAAAGAATGCTGTCACTTTGGTCCAGCAACATCCATGGTCCTGCACGGACCACCGATGTTTCTGGATTGCAGAGCCCAGGAAGAGGGAAGTCTGGCTGCAGGGCAGGAGCGCCATAAAGGGCGCCCGTGACTCAGCCAGGAGACCAGAGTGTGTGGGTGACGGGGGGGGAGCGGGAGGGAAGAGAAGGGAAGGACGGACGAACAGACGGACAACATGTGGGTGGGAGGGAGTTCTGGCCCTAGCAGAGCTCCCTGTTCCCAGTGGCCTGGGAGCTCTAGCCTGGTTGCGGCCATGGACCTCCACCCCTGGCCCAGGAGCTCCAATCCCAGCAGCAGCCAGGGAGCTCTGGCCCTGTCCTTGGCCACGGAGCTCCGGCTGCATTCTGACTCCAGAGACCAAGGAACTCCAGCCCCAGCAGCAGGCAGGGAGCTCTGGCCCAGACCCCATCTTTCCACCCAGGTCACAGAGCTCCGGCTCTTGCCATGAGGCAAGACGGCTGCGGAGCTCTGCCCCCGCTGCACAGCTCTGACCGTGGTGCTCCAGCCCCGGCAGTAGCAAGGCCAGGGAGAGCCCCGGGGGAGGGCTGAGACAGCAGCGGGGGCAGACTAGAGCCCTAGCTCAGTGGCAGCACAGCCACGAGGAGA
Organism: Pelodiscus sinensis; assembly: GCF_049634645.1. Classification (NCBI taxonomy): domain Eukaryota; kingdom Metazoa; phylum Chordata; order Testudines; family Trionychidae; genus Pelodiscus; species Pelodiscus sinensis. Next base: position 110,671,279 of record NC_134715.1, read on the forward strand.
GGGATCTTCCCTGCTCTTGCAAATCTCCTTGTTCAGGACCAGTCAGGTCCAGCGGGTGCCAGACCAGCAAGATCCAACCTGCAATGCCTCTCAAAGAAGTTTACTTACATTACTAAGCTCGGACTCCCTACAGACAAGGGCTGCTGCCAACCCCGTGCTAGTACTCATGTATCAGAGGCAGGCCTACATGGAGTGCTGGTTTTTAAACTGGCTCCTGTAACGGACCAGCTTCCTCCCTACCCCATGCAGCAGTGTGACGAAGCAGGGGGCTCCCCAGGAGTGTGACTGGGAGCGCACTGGCTGCCAGTCCTACCCTGAGGACTATCAAATAGTCGTGTAATCGCTAAAATTTCACACAGTTACACCAGGGATGGGGAACTTTTTTTGGATTGGGGCCACTAACCCACAGAAAAATCAGTCGTGAGCCACACACAACAGAAGCAAAAAAAGAAACCAAACCCTCACTGACGTGGCCCCTGACTGAGAAGGCAGCCCTCCCCACATTTTCCCTCAAACACCAGAGCCTAGGGGGACCCAGGCTAGTAAATTGTGTGTGCTTCAGCCCCACGGTGGGGTGGCAGAGTTCCAGTGTGGGATCCCCAATGCATCAGTTATAGCTCTGATGGCAGTGCTTGGAATACACTCCCTTTCTCTGACTCCTAGTCCAGTGTCTTATTCTAGGATCATGCTGCCGCCCAGTTTGGTTGTAAGAGCATAGGCCCAGCTCCGAGCCACTACTGAGCATCCTGAACTCACAGTTGCACATAAAGGAAGGGAAGATGCACATGAAAAAAGTAATTGGGGAGGAGATGGAAGGAAGGAAGGAGAGGAGATGGAAGAAAGACAGAAAGAAAGAAAAACAGAAAGCAAAACTACAGGGAAGAGAAGGGTGGAGGCATGGGAGAAGAAAGGAGTAGGATACAGCAGCTGCACTAGGGCACAGTACACATGCATAAGGTGGGGACAAGGAAAGGAGCTCTCCAATATTCTATGCAAAGGGGATCTCTGAGAAGGAAAGGACAATGGGGAATAAATGTCATTTTAGTTCCATCTTTCGTTGGGGCTTATTTCCCTTTTTTAAAATTCTGTAGCGTGGGTGTTTATCTGAGCAGTGACAAGAGGCAATGGATGAGCTAGTGGGAATACTAGAGTGGAAAGAAAGAGGAATACTCAAAAGAGAAAGAGGGTGGGAGGGACAGAGGGAGAGAGAAACAGTCTCAGAGAGACTGTGACCGAGAACAAAGTGTTGGCAAAAACAATCAAAAAGAAATATATCTAAAACATCCCTCAGCCAAGATATGTATCAAATCAGGGTTGCAGGAGGGGACATGAAAAGTCGGCAGTTATTTGAACGTATATATCAAGGATGGCAGAAAAGTTATACAGAGAGATATTCATATGGTCTATTCAGTCCCTTTCTCTATACTTTCTTTTCTATTAGCGTGCACCCATGGAATTAAAAATTACTCATTTGGTTGAGTGATAAGATAATTAATTGGCATGGGGATGACTTAGTGGCCTGCAGATCTGTGGCCAATGTTTTGATCCTTTCTATGCACCAAAAGGCAGTTTTTCATTTTTCCAGTTTGTGAGACTGATAATCTAGCACGATAAATATGAAAAAGAGGGTGTTATGTCTGAATGAAAACCCTGATCAATAGCAGAAATGTCTTTCCCTTGTTTTTTGTTCTCTTCTCCTGCTGTTTCTCGGTCTTTGCTTTTATGTTTTACTTTGCCAAAATTCAGAGTTGGGCACTTTTGATTAAACGATATGATTTTTAAATTGGTTTAGTTATGCTAGTACAAAAACATGTGAGCACTCTGAATTCTATTTTAAACTGATTTATACTGATTTAATTTAATGTGATAAGGAATCTTCTGCCCCTTCAATCTTCACAGCCTAGTAGAGCTCACTGTTACACATTTGTTCCTGATATCTAGCCTATATCACTTCTAAATCTACAAAAAAAAAAAAAAAAAAAAAAAAAACCACACAACTAAAATGGCTGGATTCCACCTTACTGTTTTATTATCCTGTTAAACCATCATCCTTTCTCCTCTACTTCATGCTTTCTTAGGGCTTATTTTAAATAGCTCTGTATACCAACTACTACATAATACTGATTATGACATTATTATACATCAAAGTTAAACTGGATGTATCTATTGCTACAGTCATATCCCTTTCTCTCACTATTTGTGCACCAAAAATCCTTATAATTCAACTATGTATGTTCATAAAAGGTTATTTCTTCATATTTCAGCTAAGGTCTTATGTTTGTACATATGTTAAAAACCACAGTATTTATATGCTTTTGCCACCAGTGTATAAAATGAATGAAGCTACGTTACCAACTTACCAATACGGCATTACTTCCGAGGGATACATTCTATATATTTGAATATTGTATATCATCTTTATTGTACAGACCATTTTCTAATTAATGGCTGCATATTTAAGCCACTTTACTAAATCATTCAGCCTTACTAGGATGGAAATGGAAATATTGCCACTGGCCGATGCAGCACTTAACTTATCTTTGGAAATATATGGTAATGAACTGGTTGTTTATATACTTTGTGAGCCAATAACAAAAAAGTCATCTGAGCTGGGACTTGGCAGCCATGGAATTACTCTGTACTAACGACTGCAAATTTGGAGCAGTGAAGCCTGTTCTTTGAGTATGCTTATGTGATAGAACATGAAGCCCATTTATTGTATCTGCTTTTATCCAGAAACCCACCTGAATGAAACACACAGGTTAGCCAAATGACAAAACTTTTATCCTGGTTTCTGAGCAGGCCCAACAGGCAAGTTAGTGTGTGGCAATTGAAAAGCCTATCTTGATTACATTTTTTCAGAATAAACCCAAATCTGTTTTATCAGATGTAAAGTCTATTTATGTGACTGGACAAAATAAAAATGTAAAAACACTGTTACAACTATTCAAAAATTAGTCTAATGCAATGTTAAAAAAGAAAATTAAAAAAGACAAAGAATTGTAACAGTCAATTAACAATAGCTTCTGTTGCGCTTAAAATGTGTTACTCAATGCTGAGAAAGTATTTTACAAGGTCCCCATCCTGCAAACTCTACAACTAGGTGTAGATTTATTAACTTCAACAGAATTAAGACTAGTAGCTAGACTATGCCTGGAAATAAGAGCTTTCATGATCTGACAACTGGGTAGCAAACTTAATCCTTTAAAAACTATCAAACCAAACAAAATAAAATAAAATTAGATATAAATTCAAGTTTTAGACTGCAGTCAATTGAGGTCTAGACAAAACCCTACATTTGTTCACTGCCTAGTCTCCAGTCTGCTCCAAGTTTGAAAAGGTAATTGGACTCTGTCTATAATTACTGGATTAGACACAGATGGGCTCAGTACATTTCGGAGGGGAAAAGCACTGTTTTGATTCATTTTATGATTGCCTGTAAGGTCGAACTTTTCAAAATGTACTTTCATCTGTTAAATGGTTTCTCAAATTCCCAGGAGTATATCTTCAATAACTGATGTTTTAAGCAATTTGGGCCTATCAGATCCTGTCTTTGAATGTAATAAGCTGCCCATTTTCTAGTATTATAAATGTGCATGTAGGTTAATTGCTACATCTCTTACATATTTTCAAAATTGCACTTTTTTAGAAAACTGAAAATTTTACTCAGTAACTAGTATATAGAAATCTTACAAATACTATATTTTAAGGTGAAAAATATCCACACAGAGTAAGTTACTCAGTTAAACCATGAATGTTCTTACTCGTAACAACGCACAGATGAATTCCTTACAGTAATTGATAAAAGCTAAGCTTTTTGGTAACTGATTAAACTTCTCTTCTGGACTCCAATTCAGTAAGGTATGTGAATACATTCCTAATTTTAAGCATTACCTACATGGTTAAACATAGTTATGTGCTTAAGCATATTACAGAAATGGGCCTTAAACACTTTAACAGTGAGTTTTCCCTTCCAGTGTATCACCCCATTCCCCTCAGCAACAATAAAATTGTGCAACATGACGTACCATCTGCTGCTGCTGACTATTCAATTTGTTTCTATTTCATGAGTGAAATCTTGTCCTCCCTGAAATCAATGGTAGCTCTGACACTGACTTCAACAGGGCCAGATTTTCATCTTACATCTTTCCCTTTAGCTCTCTAAGGGTGCGTCAACATTGCAAGGCTTAACTTGAAATAAGCTATACAAATTGAGCTATCTCAATTGCTTATCTTATTTTGAAATAACTTATTTCGAAACAGGGAGTGTCTACACAGCACTTATTTCAAAATAAAGCACTCTTCCTCTGACTTCCCTTATTCCTTGTACAATGAGGGTTACAGGAATCGGAGTAAGAAGTCCTCCAGCTTGACAGTATTTTGAAATAACTATCTGCTGGGTAGACGCAAGTTATTTTGGAATAGTACTATTTATTTCAAAATAGTATTGCAGTGTAGACATACCCTAACAAACTGTCTTGTCTATTTAGACTGTAAGCCGTTCACAAACGAGACTATCTATTAGTTTCCCAGCACAGTGCAGCTCTAATTTCGGTTGGGACCCTAGCCATTACCATAGTAAAAACAATAAATAATAATTTAACAATAACCAATCAGAATGCTATGTACCAGCAAAGACTACAGCTCAACACATAAAGGGAAAGATTTAAATAAAATGGGACAGATTTTATATTTTACTATTAATAACTTCAGAAATTGCACTTTAGCTTTTTTGCTCTATAGAATAAACTTTCAATGAGAATAAAAATGAGTTGTATTTGAGCAAAAGTATGTGTCGTTTCTTATCCTGTGACGAGACCTGGCCATGCAGACCCTTATATTCAAGCAGTTGCATTTACAGGATCAGACAAGATTGTCTACATAGGAATATTTTTTCCAGAATAACTCTCTAATTTACTCCATTTGTGGATGGTCTTATTCTGGAATAGAAGTGCCTTTCTACAAAATATCTTAATCCTTTGGAATAAGGCACTTTCATCTGGAATAAAGTAGATTTAAACAGGCATAGTTAATCCACTGACTGTACACGTTGCTTTATTCCGGATTAATTTTTGTAGACCAGTCCTTTGAGGGTATTTCATCAAAGACTTAGGCTCTAAACACTACTAATAAGGATAATGTGAAAAATGTTAATGTAAACCCTCTTCTGTCTCTGTGCAGGATGCTGAGAGAGGCTGAAAAGTACAGGATTTCTTCTAGGTGACTTCAAATATTTAATATTTTAGTCATGTTACTGAGAAGAATCATTTGAAAATAAGGGCCAAATCATGGTTTTATTGAACTTAAGGTTTTGCAGTAGCTACTTCTAAGTGAAAAGATCCTTCAAAATATGTAAGTTGCATGACAAAAATATACCAGTGTCCTAATGCTTGGATTGTGGTAACATACAATGATAAAGTCCCACTGAAATCATTCAATGGTTCTGCACATTATGGATAAAGTAGCTGTTCTTACATTTTAGAAATTTAAAAGTGTTCTGTCCACAGAAATGCCCCAATACTAGTAACAGAAATAAACAGAAAGCAACAAAACAAAAGAATATGAAGAATCTTAAAATATTTCTTTTGCTCTTTTTTGGTAGTCATAATTTATTTAAAAGCACTAACAACACATCCACCCATACTCAAAGCCAAATTCTGCCCTCAGATGTGCATGAATGATTCCTATTGGTGTTAATGGAAACTATTAACATGCATTTCAGAGAAGACTTGGACAATGAATATTTGTAATCATATTATTTTCTAGATCTCTACTGGGTGCTTTTGACTACATTTCATGACAACTGGAATAATGTTCTTATCACTATCTACACAGGATAACATTGTTAAAAAGGAAAAGGCTTCTTCTATTCAGCCCATCACCCATCGAAAAAAACTTTTCATTAAAATTAAAAAAAGCTACGTTTTATTTTTCCGACAAGAAAATTATGCTTAGTATCATTCAAAATGGATGGTATGAACTCTCAGACCGCATCTGACATTACTGTAATTTTCTAGGACAGGGACAATAAATTTTCAAACAATGCTACAAAGACCACAATACAGTGCACTTCACATGTCACGCTGCATAAGAATGGCAAAAATGAAACAAAATGATATGTGAGGTCAGATTTTATTCAAACTGTTTGATTCTTAGATAACTGTTGCCTTGATCCTTCACATTTTTGATTCTGTAATCAAAATACAGATGCAGCATCTGAGTTTTCATAAGTGTTTCCTATCTGTAATATTACATAATGGGTTTCTAAGCAAGGTGAGAATTTAAAGTTAGGAAACTGAAAGAATATCTTTGAGTAAAACAAAATTTATATTTTAATGATGAACCAATAACACTTATTTTACTCCAGAAACTGAATATCATGAGCTTTGCAGAGAAACGAGAAATAGCATACACAAAAAGAGATACCTGATATATGTATGAAACCGAGATGGTATAAAGACCAAAGCAGTTCAAAGGATATAATTGTTTAAACATCCTCCCCCTGCTTCCCAACTCAAGTAAAATGATTAAATACTCTTTGGATTTGAGTATCTCCACTGATAATTGTGCAGGAAGAAACTACCACACCAAACCATTACAGAAAATAAAGTTTGCTTAATTCACAATGGTAATTTCTACAGCCAATTTTTAAACTAAATACAAGACTAAATTCAAGACAGATATGCTACATTAAATATGCTTTAAATGAATGCATCTTTGCCTAGTTCTATTATTAAAATGAAGACTAAGCATTCAAAGAATCATAACTTCTCTGATCTGAACAGAACCGTAGGCTTGTGATGAGAGGAAGGATGGTTCAATAGTTCTTTTACTTGCCTGGATCTGCAGAGACTTTGATTTAATCTTTTGCTCTGCCATAGAGTCCATTTGAGACCAGGGGCAAGTAATTTAATCTCTCCGTGCCTCAGTTATGCATCGGGAAAGTGGGAAGAATAGTACTTCTTATGTGGATTTTACAAAAATAACTACATTTAAGATTGAGGGGCATTCTGAATAATAATGAAGGGGGCATATAAATACCATAGCAATATACAGGGCTCTTCAAACTGCGGTGAGAGCTACTCGCCAGCCCCGCACCGCGCATACGGCAGACCGGCACTGTGCATGCGTGCAGCGCCGGTGAATGGGGCGCACGGAGTAACCGGCTGAAATCTACTCACCACGGGCAAGTAGAAACAGCAGTTTGTCAAGCCCTGGCAATATAGATGTAGTTTGACTTCCGGAATAACACAGGCCAAAGTATCTCACAAAATAACTCCTGCTTCAGGCTCATGCCTTCTGACTGTAACAGAGCACACTTTTTAGAAAGATAGCCAATCTTGACAATGAAGGTAAATTACTTTCATTGTTAAACATATGCACTTTATTTCTAGTTGTAATTTGTCTGACTTCAGTTTCCAGGTGCTGGATTTTGTTATGCTTTTGAGAAGTGCAAAAGCCCTCTACTATCAGAAATATTCCCATGTAGTTGCTTCTACTCCACAATAGAGTCACAGCCTTACCAATTCTTGGACAAACTAATAGGTTGACTTATTTAATATTTCACTACAAGGCATATCTTAGATGATTCTTGTAGATCTTTTCTGAACCTCTTCCAATTTTTCAACATCCTTTTAAAAGTCTGGACACAAGAACTAGACACAGAATTCCACTATCACATTAACGCCATACTTAGTGACAACATCATCTCCTTATTTCTACTCAATATTTCTCTGCTTATTTCATTAAAATTAAATCTTAATGTTTAAAAATGTAGTATTGCTGCTGTATCAAATTATGTGTGTAATACATATTGTGTAATTTCTTCAATGAGTACAGCTTAAATAGGCCAAGTTCTACTTTTACAAAGTTCCGAATGAAGTGCAAATACTGCTTTTATTGACATCTCCCAGTAAAATTTGGCCTAAAAAACCCAAAAACAAACAAAAAAAAACCAACAACTTTGAACACTTTCAATAAATCCACTAGATAATGAAATCTGTACTCCAATATAAATCTAAATGATTAAACTCTTCCCCACCAAATAATGTAACAGAAATTATACTACATATATTATCCAGGTGGCTCTATCTAGAATGTAATATAGAATAGAGGCTGAAGAAAAAAGAAATTAAAAATAATAAAAAATTTGTAACTGTCATTTAAAAGAAAAAAACCTTTGTAACCAAGCTCTGAAAGAATATCCCAAGAACATGCACATCTGTTTAATATTACAAGCCAACTGTCAACATCTTAAGTGAAGTTTTAATTTAATATTTTTTCTTTCTTGATGTTTTACCTTTAATCAATGCCTTGTGAGAGTATCAACTTTCTACGAGAAACTGTTAAATATAAAGAAATGTTATTGTAGCATGTTTATAAAATCATAGTTCGAGAACTTTTTATTTTTCTAAAGCCTGACCACAACTTAATTATCCGCAGGACATTCCAAACTCGCAATTGCAAGCTCCAATTCCCAAGCAATTTTAAACAATATCTACTGTACAGGACATGGGTATTCCAAATACCACAACATGGTTATATTTCCAAAAGTCAGCATTAGGGCATTTAGACCTGGATTTTATTTTCAATAAATATGTTTCCCCACTAATCTTTAAATGGTTATCATTGCCATCACATGTTTTTATTTCACATGGCAATTTGCTACCTCAGTACAATCAAAGTAAGCTAGGTTTATCTATCTTTGCATAATATATTACTCCAGTTCAAAGAGTTTTGTAAGATACCTATTCAACTCCCACCTGCATTGCTATCACCTCTTCCCCTAATCAAATGAAATCAAAGAATTTCCCGGAATTAATCTGGAGTTAAATTTCAAAGAATGTATCATTCACTTCAGTTAAAAAAAAAAACAACTTGTATAAGAAAGCTAGAGTTTCCTCAAATGACAGAAATACTAGAAAGCTTATAAATTCCAAGTTAAGACTTTACAGAAACTTCCAAACTATTGAAGGTATGCAAATAAACACAAAATCCAATTACTTAAAAAAAAAATCTTAGGTCTACATGCACAGTGCCAATCTGAAAACAACCAGAAATTCTGAGGCTGTTATGAGAGGGGATTGGAAATCTTCCAACAGAACGTTTTTCCATCAGAAAATGCCAATTCTTCCCATGGAAAAAATTCAATATTGAACATGTCAGTTTCTACAAATACAGAAACAGAAACTTAAGTTTCTTACTAACTCACCCACCCATCTCTGTTTCAGCAGCAGCCCATTTGGTGGGATGATATGGAGTTGGAGCTCTCCAGCAGCTCAGTTGATGAGCTACTGCAGAGGCATAGCTCACAGGCTGCCCCAGAGCCAGGAATTCCAAGGGAGGATATTCTGTTTTGGAAACACTAAAACATTCCAACAGTGTGAACATTTCAGTGTTTCCAAAAGTAAATATAGCAGAATTTCATGTCTGCAAAACAATGACAGAGGTCTGGTTTTTCATCCCGATTCAGGATGAAAAAATTCCCAAAACCTTGACTTTTTTTTTTTTTTTTTTTAAGGTAGTGAAATTCAGTTTGGAGGCAACTTTAAGACCTTCTTCTGAACATCAGTGAATCTGTCTGATAAACTGATATGCCTTTTCTCAAGAGCTTCTGGGGAGGTAAGGCTACACTGCACATTAAGACCAGGCTCTGACCCAGGCTTGAGCCTAAGCCTCCCTTCTGTCCACACACAACTCAGTATGACTTGGGTCAGCAAGCATTCATGATCTATGTCCTAGGACCCCCATTGGGAGGGCAGATCAGAATACAACTCCCACTGTGACTTGGGACCAAGTCATACAATGTGGACACAAGTCAAGCTGCTACAAGAATCACCCATAAGATCCAAGGAGAAAAACAATCAACCAAAAAAAGAAAATACATGACAGAGGAACATGGCAAGTTGTAACTCTGCACAAGTTAAGTTTTTTTTCATATTCATCTACATCTAGGCACTTATAAGGGTTCCGCAAGTAGGGATGCTCTCCCAAAAAATACCAAGCATGCGGGCTAAACATTTTTGTTGAGCAAAAACAAACACACAAAAAACCACGCATGTCTCCACTTGGCCCCCTGGCATTTGTCTCTCCTGTACCCTGCCTCTTAGTGCCTTCCCCTTTCTCCTGACCTACCCCGCTCCCTCAGCGCAAGCTCCTTCCCCTCCTCTACATGGCTTCTGCCTTCCAGGTTGCGGGGTTGCTGGAGCCTTTTTGTCCTGGCATCTGCTGGCACCCCACCTCATCGCGCCAGAGCTGCATCTTCCCCCTCCCCGGCAGCGCTCCGCTCCTCTGCCCAGCCAGCGGATCGGATGGGGCTGCACCGCCTGTAGTTGACATGGGCCACACAGTGAGCCCCTGCGGGCCACATGTTGTTCAGGCCTGGTGTAAACAGAACGCAGAAACTTACAAACAAATGCACATCATATATTCTATACCCTGACCCCCAAAAAAGGGAAAGATGGAAGCTTAGTCAGAATGAAAGGATGAGAAGGGCCAAACCCACACGTCAAAGGTTGGCACATAACAAATGTGTTATTTTTGGCAGAGAGGAAGATTTGCCACCACTGCCCTGAAAGCAGGAACTTACATTTTCAATAAAGTAGCCACAATTTATCATTCTAAGCAATTATTTTAAACTGTAATATTTTAGTTATTAGAGACATTTTTCACTTCCCCACCCCACAATTTTTCCCTTCAATTGCTGTAACTGCTAAAATTATAATTCCAATCCTTGATCTACTTATTCTCCACCCTGAAAAACATTTTACAGGTGTACTGGCATGGAGCTCCCAAGACTAACAACATTACACAATATTTTAGAGACATACAATATCTCTTCATCAATGCTGAAACCAAAAGAAATTTAATCCACTAGGTAGCAAAAATACAAAGAAACAGCTTGACATTGAGATATTACCCCAACAGCTAACCCTGGTGATAAAAAGCACATCCCAAAACAATTCCAAAAATACAACAGTATGCTATAAATGTTACCTAAACACATGACGACAGCAAAGATTTATTACTATTTGTTTACATAATATGGTGTCTTTACTTTTTCAGCTATGAATGACCACATAAATACTTCCTACTCACCTACCTTTGTACTGTTGTTGAGAGCTAAACAAAAAAACTCTCATTTTGTTGCTGACAGTTTAATTTATATTCACTACTCAAGTCTCTATCTATAGTGCCACAGTCGTATTACTGATAATTTGGTAAAAATTTCACAGCACAAAGTTGCTAACATCTACGATCTATCTGACATTGTTAGAGAAAGGAAAGCACTTTGGCTTGCCTCTATAGTCAGCAGATACTACGGCAAACAGCATTCTACAAATGCCCAAGCAAATAGGGTATCCTTCCCTGTCTAGTCATGATTTTTAGATCAATATAAAACTACAAAATATGAGACATATACCATAAGCATATATAAGAGTACAGGCCTACCTCTGCTCCCCTATATCATTTAAATCTTTCAGGTCTCTCCTGAAGGAGAAAGAGAGAGGAGATATTCTCAAAGTACATCTGCTGACAGGACTGCTGGGTCCAGGACTAGATGCAGGGACACAGCTCCAGGCCCCTGAAAGGGACAAGACATTGTGTGGAAGGGGCAAGGCTGAGCCCATGCTGTCCAGAGCTCTGGCAGCAATTTAAAGAATCCAGGACTCTGGGGTCCACTTCTGCTGCAGTTGAGGCAGAAGGTGAAAGCTCCAAGTCATTTTAAATCACTGGGACCCAGAGCAGCTACCTCTTTGCTCCCTCCCCTCATCAGCAGCCCTCTCTCAAAGCAAGCAACATCATAACTTTCTAAAGAATGAAGCTGGCTTTCTCTTTGCATTGATACATTTCATTTTTGTCTTTTTTGTGAGTTATTTAACTGCAGAATCCAAAGCTGCCAGCACTATTAACATAATAAAAGTGGTCCAAATGGTCAGGCCATCCTACTCCCAACATTTAGAAAAAAACCCTTAATATCTACCAGAATAATAATAATAATAAAAAAATAAGGCATAACTGGAACAACATCCATTAACCTAAACATTCTCTAGGTTTTTCTTTGCTTCCTTTTTTCTATTTTTCTCTCCTATTTCAAGACCCATTCCATCACTCTCCATGCCCTTTTCTCTCTCTCATTTGTCCTATTTGTTGTGTCCATCTCCCTGCTCTGTGTATTCAGTGGTCTCTCCCCCTCTTCTGTTCTCTCCAGCTCCTTGGGTCTCATTCAGGCTCAGTCTACACTACAGCTGTATTTCGGAAAAAGCAACTCAAAATGTTCTCCGTTTTTCGTGTACCTCTTTCTGATGTTTTTTTCAGAAGAAACTTTTCCGAAATTTGGCTCATTTACACTGGGCCAAATTTTGGAAAATCCCCCTCTTTTGGAAGAACCCTTCTTCCTCATGGAATGAGGAAAACAGGGCTTCCGAAGGAGCACATTTGTACTTCTTTAAAAAAAAAAAATTCCCTTGACCCGGCGGAGTTTTTCCGGGATATCCCACAGTGTAGATATACCCTCAGTATGCCACTTTCTCTCCAGTCCTCCCCTGCCACACTCACTCTCTCTCCCCCTCTCCCTCTACTTAAGTTCATTCCCTTTCTGCTCCCTCTGATGTTCCTCCCCCTCTCCTTTCTGAGGAAAGCAGGAGGCCAAATACTCTTTTCTTCTTCAATCCATCATGTGCCAGAAGCCTGTAATTGAGTCTCCACTGAACTCACATCTTACCACAGGTAAGGGATAAAGTCAGCAATTCAGAGGAGGAGCCAATTCAACTGCTAACCAGCAGCGGAGTAGATTTTACAGTGGCTCTAACTCTATCAACAGGAGCCTCAGTAGTTCCACCCACAGTTAAAACCCAGTGAGAAAAACAAATCCTCTCACCCCTCTCATCCAAAGAAGCTGACCCTGGAACTCTGAGATAGGAGATGGAGATGAATACAGAGGATATATGCTCTCAGTACACTGAATGGCAGACTTGAAATAGTTTGGATGCATCACTGCCACTGGATGGTTGATTACTCACAGTGGTAAAATAGCTTAGTAACTCGGGGGGGGGGGGGGGGGAAATCACAGTAACTTGCTGAATTTGAACTGGCATTTAAAAGATTCCAAAATAAGGATGCTCAGAACTACATCCTCCAAATACATGGACAGTGTTCTTGACACTATTTCTTAAAGGAATTTCACTGAAACCAGAAACAGACACATGGGGACTATTAGCTGTGTGAATGAGAGCTTTTCATTCTACTCTGAAATCATTTTAATATCTTTCCTCTATCATTTCCTCCTATTCCTTTTACCTTTTCTTCCTTTCAATATGATCTTCATATCTTCCCTCAATCGTTAGGACAAAATTCTTCTCTGAGAAGGATGGAGGGAATGCAATAGAGGAGATGGGCGTGGGAGGTAAAAATACAGAAAACAAACAAGCTGATAATAAATCATACATAACCTTCAACCTCAGTTATGAAGCAGATTCTGACATTCGTACTGGAAAGAGTATGTTTTTAGCACAACTTAAATGCATAATTTAGAATAAAAGTATGCAAGTACTGTACAAAACACAGCATTCATATTCAAGGACTATGTTATGAAATAATGAACTTTTTAATAGGAGAGGGAGAAATAAATCTGGTTTTTTCCCCCCTAACGACTTCAGCTATGAGCTCAATTTATTAGACCCTGAACTCATTACCACAGTTTAAAAAGTGGACTGAAAATAACTTGTAGTCAAAAATTGAGCACATTAATTAATTTCTACCGACGAGTATAATTGACCATATCAAAAATGCTATATGCTACATTTGCAGGCATATACTCTCTTTTGGGAATTACTAAGTAACCATTACAGTCAAGTCTATAAAATAAACATAGTAAATATGTTTAGGGAACACACACAATTGGGGGGGAATCAGTAAATATGTTTAGGGAACACATACAATTGGGGGGAAAGGGGAGAATCATACATGTCTCACTAAAAACAAAACACTTTTAATCTTACTATTTAGCAATTTATCATTTTTATATTTCAATATCTCAATTCATTATGCATGTATTATCACTCAAATGGGAGAGTTAAAGAGCACTCTAAACCCAAAATGTCATCATTTAACTTCTTTAATCATAGGTTTCCAAAGGCCTCTCTCACTCAAAGTCCAGCCTTATGTATGCAAATCATTACCCCCCCCAAAAAAAGCAATTAAAAAAAACACTTAGTAGTAATTTTCCCTGTCTTGCATTTTGACTGTATCTTAAATTTAAGACTGAAATAATTATCATTCCCCAACAGTCATCCCTCAGTCACCTTTGGAAATATAGTATTTTCCAGAGTGATTCTTATTTTACACAATGGAGTATGGGGATATGGGTCAAACCTTGTTTTCTTTCATGTTTCTTTGGCCAAGCCTTTAGCATTAGCCTTATCTCACAACACATTATAAGCCCTCCTAAAACTACAAACACTTATATCCATAAAAATGTATCTTAAAACTATATGTCACAGTTGGATGTTTCCCCACTATATTTACTTGATCTCCCCAGCTAACTAGCTACAATTCTTGTTCAATTTGATTGTTTGCTGTATTTACTTTAGCAATATGTATTGTAAAGTTAGGAGAAACTGCAAAGCCCGATGACCAAAGCTTGGCTGATTTATTTATTTTTTTTACTACTGGTTCAACAACGGTGGGTATAGGTATGATTTTTGACTAAACCAATTACACTTTTGAATTCTGAACAGTAATTGAACTAATTGGGCATACTTTTCCTACATAACTGCATTTTAACTGTTGTGTGACGAGACAGTATTTTGCATTACCCACATGGGTGGCATATTTTATGTTCATTCCAGGTTCTCAGCCATACCGAGCAGTTGAAAGAAGGCCTTTCTTGAGTTCTTGTCTCATTATGATCTATATCGCAGATAGGTTATATAGCCCTTAAGGCATGGCATTGCCCCATCCATTTGGCTTGCACTTCCGTGCAGCAGTCCAGAAGGGGTGTCTGCCAACATCCACATGTCTTACTAGCATCTGGGAGACACTGACACATCATTTAAAAATAGTGTCTTCAAAGTGAACAAACATGTACTATTATCTCAAACATCCTTTTCAATTATTGGAAGGGAAAGTGAAAAAACAAACTTGCAAGTCTTTAGTAAAGAGTTAACACTGATATCCTCTGAACTCTAGCTGTGATAATCTTTGAGATTACAGGCAGTCGGAACTTTCTCCAGATTCAGCCGCTGCTGAAACTGATCAGAGGCTGACTACAGGAAGCCCTAGGCAGAGTTGCTCTGCCCCCAGCTTCCTGGAATCAGCCTGATCAGTTTCAACAGCGGCTGAATCTGGAGCCTGGGACAGAACAGCTGGGGCGCTGCCCGGTAGGTTCCCACAGGACCAACCCGACAGCACCCCAGCTGCTCTACCCGAGGCGTCCCACAACGAAAGCCTGGTCTGCTGGGGTGGGGGGCGCACTAGCTGCGCCCCCTCCCCCCCCAGCAGACCAGGGAGACCTGAGCAAAACCACACAGGCGGAGGGACCCTGCCGCCCGTGTGGCTTTGCTCCTGTCTCCCTGGAGAAGCTTTGCTCGTTTGCCCGGGACCCCCGCCGCCTGGGCGGCTTTGCTCCTGTCCCCTTGGTCTGCTGGGGGGGGAGGGTCACATACACAGCCAGACCCCACCCACCTTCCCCTCCCGCCATGACACTCAGCTGACTTCTGCGCCACTCAGCCAGGCCGTCAGGGGGGAGCAAGCGGCACAAGCAGCCGTGTGGGCCCCACACTACCCATGCAGCACGGGCCACCCAGAGGGAACAGCCAGCATTTCAGCAACAGTGCTGCCCAGAGGGAACAGCCAGCATTTCAGCGTTACAGACTCTCATACATTGGGCTACTATTATGAACCTATTGCATTGTACATTAGTGCCTTAGCTATAGTATGATTTCCAGCTTTATCATTATTGTGATTAAGTAACAGATTAATCCCTTTTGGGGGGTTTCCCTTAATACTTAGCCAATAATAAGAACTGCCCAACAGTGTGAAGGATATTGATAATCAAAGGCAATATAAGCAAAATTCTTAACAGCTCCAAATGTAGCCACTCTATGTTCTTTACACTAAGTATATTTGTTCTAGAGTAGCTAATATTTGAGATGCATGAACACTAGGGCTCCAAGTAACAAGTGAATTCCTATACTGACCCAGAGCATGTGCCAGCGCTTCTGCTGTAGCAGCTAGTTCCAACATAAATGGTTATGAATAGTCAGGCTGAACCAACATAGAAACTGAAGCTAATGTCTTCTTCAATTTAGTGCCTGCTTCAGTTAACTGTAGGTTTACACTATCTTGTCTTATGATTTTAATTGCAGTAAATTAATAATTTAACAAATATTTTAGAAATCATTTTGCAAAATATTAATACAATGTTTACAGAAAAAGCGTATTATTGTTAACTGATTAATGTGGACCTTTTACATTTTTTATCCCCCTCACTTGGAAAGTTATGCCACAGGAATAACAACTGATTCACCTAAAGGATGAACTGTTTACAACTTTTCCTCTCAGCAGGATTACATTATTCATCACAGTGGGATTCTCTATATTTTGTGCTCTTCCAGATTGACAACTGTGCTATAGGGACTGCTAAGGTCACATTATATATTTTTGTGTTCAACAGGACAAACATGTTTACAATATATAACAAAATATGAATAGCTTTACAATTTATAAACTAATAAAGGTCTTTTAATCTCTAACTGAAAATGTGTGATATAAAAATATTTTTATTTTGTGATAATTTATGTTCACATTTTTGTTACAAATAAACATAAAACTCAAAAGAAAAATTTCAAGCTAGTTTCCATTGTTCAGAGCCAGTCCATTGTGGTCCATCCCTCCTGCTGCCATTCTGGGATAGAACCACATCATCATCCTAGTGAAGAGGGCTGTAGCTGTGGTGATTGTCGAGGTGAAAGCACGGGCTTCGGAGAAGTCTGAAAGGACCATGGAGAAACTACCGACTGGACTCAAAAGTATTCTGGCAAACCATTCATTGTCTTAGTAGGGGTTTGTGGGATGTTGCCCTGGCTGTTCTTAGCAAGGGTGGTGAAGCACTGACCTCGACTGAGGAGAGATAGAAGGAGCACTTTGAGGAACTCCTCAACCTGGTGGACATGCCCCCCTTTCAGGAGACAGTGCCAGAAACCCACAGTGAAATCAGATCTCTTTCTGTTTTTGAAGTTGCTACAATAATAATGTGCCTTTGCAGCAGCGGTGTATGAGATTTGTCCAGATATCTGGAAATCGGTGAACAATGTCTAAGTATTGTGGTTAACATGTTGCATGGAAGGCAGGGGCAATATCTTTGGACCTGAAAACTGGTACCCATCTTTAAGAAAGGAGACCAGCGAGTGTATTCCACCTTTGGGGGGAGGGAGGAGCAGGGAAGAGGGAAGAAAAAAAAAAAATCACACTGCTCAGCCTCTTCAGCTAAGACTATGGCAGGGTATTGAAGAGGAGGGTACACCCATTATTTAAACCTTGGCTTCAGGAAGAACAATGCAGATTCAGTACCAGCCATGGAAAAACAGACCAGCTCTTTGCTCTCATGCAGATGTTAGAGAGGTCATGAGCGTTTGCTAATCTGGTCTATCTTTGTTTTGTAGATCTGGAGAAAATATATGACCATATTCTTGGAGATGTCTTGTGGGAAGTGGTGCAAGACTATGAGGTGCCAATGCCACGTTTGTCCTGCTATCTTGTCCTGCTATTCATGAAGTGAGTTGCATCTGTATTCTTGGCATTAAGTCCAGTTCATTCAAGATGAGCATTAGACTCCGCCAAGGTTGCATCTTGTCTGTGCTCCTGCTCGTGATTTTCATGGACAGGATTTCAAGATGCAGCCAAACTCTGGAGCACATCTGGTATGGGGACTCAGTATCACTGTTGTTTGTATATAATATTATCCTCCTTGCTTGTTCAGATTCTCATCTTAGATGCACACTCAAATGTTTCACTGCCAAATCTGAAGTTACCTGGATGCGATTCAGCACTTTCAAATCAGAGGTCATGGTTCTCTCCCAAAAGAAAATGGACTTTTTCCTCCAGGCAATGACAGAGCAGCTGTCCTTAGTGGAAGAGTTTGAGTGCCTATGGGTCTTGTTCACAAGTGATAGTAAGCACAAGTGAGAACCTGACCAGTGGATTGATGCAACAGCGGCGATGCAGGCACTGTTCTGACCCATGTGTAAGCGGGGGAATGGTCCCGCTATTGTGGGGGACTTTCTTGTCTTCTATACTACCCCAGTGAAATGAACCAGCAAAAGGATCTGAGTCCCCACTCCCACTTCTTTTACCCAAAGACCTCCCTGTCTGAGGGCTCCCCTTCCACTCTCCCGAGTAGCAGAGTCCTCAAAAATCACAAAAACTCTGAGCCCAGGTTTTCTAGGGCTCAATCCCCGACCTTGTAGTCACTTAGGGCAAGTGTTAGGGTGTCCCCACTCTGGGGTGTTCTCTTCACACTGGATGCTTTCTTGACCCACTGATCATTACACAGTTCAAAGCAAATACAATTTATTAAACAGCAACTGATTAAAAAGAAAAGAATAAGGAAAAAATGAGAAAGGTTAAAAGAGAACACACAGTCCCACTCTGTAGCACGGGGACATCACAAACAGCAGTTTGCAGAGTGTAAGGACAGTCCACAGTCTGTTCCTTATAAGTCCCAGGGCTCTCTCTCAGTTCCTGGCTGTGCTGCGGGGAGCTGCAGGTTGGACTTGCTTGATCTGGCAGTGACCACACAACTTCAGGCTCTAGGTGGTAGGACCCCTTTTCCAGTTGGAGTTACAATCCCTCTCCAAGTCTGGCCTGCAGGGCCTCTTGGCTGGTGGCATCTTCCTGCCCAGAGCCTCTTTTCCCCCCCCCTTTGCTGGTCCCAGCTCCAGACTATGCTGCTTTGTCAGCCTCCAGCTTCTTGTGTTGTTTCTCTGACCCCTTTGAGTCTGGTCACTGCAGATCTACTTCTTAGCACAGGGTCTGTGCTCTGTGGGCTGTATGGCCTCTGGCTCTGTCACTGCAGGTCTGCTCTTCAGCACAGCTTGGACCTCTTGCTGCTCTTCTTAGCTCTCTCCCCTTTTGACTCAGAGACCCAGAAAATCCCAGCTCACACAGAGGACGGGACCTGGCCTTCTAATTCCCTCATTGGCCTGCCCAACCAGTCAATCAGGCTGACCTGGAGTGTTGGCCTCTTCCCATTTTCCCTGGGGACTGTCAGTCTCAGGGCCCTGATTTCTCATGGACTCTTCCCCTTTTGGTACTGGGAGCTGGCCAACCAAAAACTCCCACTGAGTTTTAGTAAGGGGCTAACAGTCCCCTTACACATGGTGGAGAAACAAGAGCTGAGTTCTCAAAGTTACTGGTTTGCAGTGCAATCTACATCCCCCTCCTCAACTATAGTAATGAAGCTTAGGTAATGACTGAAAGGATATCATATCATAGGTATAAGTGATGGAAATCAGTTTTTCCTTCAAGGTGGCTGAACTTACTCTCAGAGACAAGGCAATGGACTCAACTCTACAGGAGGGCCTTAAAGTAGAACTACTACTCCTCTGGCTTGAGAGGAGATGTTTTCGGGACATGATAAAGCCCAGGGAGGCTTCCTTTGGAACACTATTATGCATGCCCCACTGAGAGGAGGCCTCAAGGCCAACTCAGGACATGCTGGACAAATTCTCTCTTTCAGCTGGTCTGAAAACACTCGGGAATCCAGAAGGAGCTGAAAACTGTTGCAGAAGCAAGAAAAATTATAAAGAGATGGTTACATGATACAGAACATACAACATATAAAATAAGGTAAGCAGCAAAAACTAGAGTTCTGCAAAGCAAATACAATGAAAAATGTAACATACCAAGATGAGTCAGAAATATAGAAAACACTATTAGGTTTAGTCACGGGGGGGGGGGGGGGACAGGGGGAGAGGGGGGAGACACAGTTTGCCAGAGATCAACTGTTGATTCTATAAAAAACAAAAACAAAAAATTGATTTAGTTACCGCACTTTAGATCAGGGCTACAATGACACAGCACATGCCAAGGGCTGCAATTTAAGTGTGGTTGCATATACATGCAAATAGCTTCTTTCACACTGATGGGCATGATTACAAAGATTAAGGCAAGGCTATGAAACATACAGGCCCCATGTAAGTCAGTTCTGCTGATATTAATAAAATGCAATATTTACCCGATTTCCACCCATACGACAGAACTTTCAATGAGCAATCACAGTCAAGGAATTTAACTACTAAAACGCATATCAACAGAAGACCATTATATTGACTACTTTTTGTTTTGGCTCCCACCCGCAGAGCAAACGTTGAGCCCCACGTAAACCCAAACTACATTGCGGGCCGCAAACAAATGGGCTGCGGGCCGCATGTGGCCTACAGGTCTCGTGTTGAGTAGCCCTGCTTTAGATGGAGCTCATCCAGGAATCTGTTTATTTTGAATGACTAATAACAGAAGAAACACTACTAAATAAATGACTAATTTTTAAAATATATTTAATAATTTACCTAAAGGTATTTATAAGTTTTAGGTTTGCCTTTTCCTACCCCTATTTTTTCATGTGTGCATAACATGGAAAAGTTTTTTAACTTGTAAAATAAGTAACTCTTATCTTTTTTTCTATGTTTAAAATAATGAAGACATTTAACTTTGACTGTTAAGGCCAATGGATTCTAGTGGAATTCTATTAAAAAACACATTCATTTTGCATTCCCCTTTAAATGGGGATTGACATTCTTGAAGTTTTTCCTTTGTATATTGCAGACTGTGAGCTGATGGACACATTTAAGTTATTCACATTCCCAAGCTGCAATTTTACTTGAACATTTTCTCTGTTTCTCGCAAAACTTAACATAAATGTTTTCATGGATCTGGATGGTGAGAAGAGTCCAACAACGTATTTATCCTTCCATGATTTAAACTCAAAACTTTTTAACAAACAATTTGAGAGGTCTATAAACCAAGAAAATTACCAGTGGCCAGCATTTTAACAGAAGAGTTCTCTGGGATGAGAAGAGGGAGAACACAAATCAAGCTCATCATTCTCTTCTTCTCAAAAAGGCAACTGGGGAGAGTGCAACAACAGGGCCAGTGTCCTTACATTTTTAAATTCTCTATTTGGCATATTACGATACATTTTGTCTTCCTATGACACGCAGTCTATGTTTCTCACTCTCATAATACAGTAAGTGATTTTTATGAAGAACAAATACTGAGGCTGCCACTTGCCCACAACTTTTTAAATTCTACTTTTAACGGTTTGCAGGATTAACTCCTTTTAACTTGTGTTTACGGGACAAGTTCATTACATATAATTCTTCAATACAAACTCACTTTTTAAGGGAGTTTTTGTATTTCCAGTTCACATTACTCTTAAAAGTCTTTTCTACCACATCATCAGCTGCTGCCCTTCAGACTTTTCTATCATAGCCCCCTCTATGGGAGATAATAAACTGTTTAACATAGTCATAAAGAAGGAATGAGAACGTGTTTTCTTACCTTTGTTATTTTCTTCAATACCATAACTAGGAGCTCTCTTCAACTTCCTATGCCTTTTTAATACTCCAAAAGTCTTAGGTCACAATCCCAAAAAACCCAGAATTGGCAATAAGACATCTTAGACTTTTCCACATCCAGGGAAGCCAATGTTAGAAGTGTAAAGTAGAACACAAGAGTCACAAGCCCAACCAATTTAGGCGACCTCTGGCCTGTATTTCTCAGTCCTGTTCCTTCAATTTCTGATCCAATATTTTTCCAATTTAAGCCTTGTTCACCTTTCTCCAATCAACATTAAGCATTTGTTTTAGGCAACCTGTACAATATGCATGCCCATGCTTCAATTTACACAGCTTTTGCTGTTTGTCATTTTTTTGTTCCTGAGTGTTCCTTGTAAAGAAGTTTCTTGTAATTAGAGGTTTATATGCTTGTTACTAGGGATGTTCAAATCTAGGGGGATTACATGCAGGAGGGGGGAAGGAATAGATGGATTCACAAAGGGCAAGTCATGCCAGACCAATCTGATTAGCTTCTATGATGAGGTACCTGGCTCTGTGGATATGGGGAAGTCAGTGGATGTGATATCCTTGACTTTAGCAAAGCTTTTGATACGATCTCCCACAATACTCTGGTCAGCAAATTAAGGGAGTATGGATTAGATAAATGGACTGTAAAATGGATTAAAAGGTGGCTAGAATGTCAGGCCCATGTAACCATGACAGTTAACCAATGAGCTCATGTGTAACCGTTTAATTGTGTACACTAACAAATCCCTACTTGAAAAATTTAAAGAACAACTAATAGTCTTGCAGCATCTTGGAAACTAACAAAACATGTACTTTGTTTTGTTAGTTTCTAAGGTGCTGCAAGACTATTCATTGTTTAAGTTTTTCCAGTTACAGACTAACTTGATTACCCCCCTGAAGCTTTTGAAAATCTCTACTTGTTACCTAAACTATTCCAAACAATATTATTTTGTCTTGTTAGCAGTAATAACATTTTAATCAAAAGAGCAATTCTATACAAAAAAGGAGAACTACCAAAACCACACTCGTACGAGTGAGGCCTTGACCAAAATGTTACCTTGTCTAAACTCATTAACTATCCATAAAATTATTAAAAATCTAACAATGCTCTCAATTTTACCATTTAGCCATTCTTCATCTTTATATTTCAATATCATATTATTTCAGTAAGAGTGCATGTGTGTGTGTGTGAGAGAGAGAGAGAGAGAGAGAGCGAGCGAGCGCCTACCTACTGCGGTGAGAGGGGGCAATTAAAGAGCATTCTGACAACAAAATACCAATAAGTTTTTATTTTCTTTAAACACAAAAATTCAAATGCCTTTTTCTCTCAAAGTCTACTTTTATGTTTACAAATAATTATAAAACACGTGCACAGTTAGTAATTTTCCAAGTTGTATTTTGAGTAATGATGTTAAGGAGCAGTTATTTAGTTAATTGTGTAGTTGATACAATTTGTATCGACTATTCGTGTAGTCGATAAGGGGAGCCACTCTGCAAAGCCACAGTGAGCGTAACTCCTGGAGTTGGTGCAAGCTGGGACTGCACAGTCCTGTCACGTGCCGGCTCCGGGAACCACCCACACTGTGGCTCTGCATTTTAAGAGTAGTAAGAGCTGGGATGTTAATGACTAGTCGCCTCTCTTTTTTTTTTTTTTTAAATCAAAGCTTATCAGATAGTCGACTTAGTCCCTCAACTAGTTACTCCCCCGGCCTGCTAGATGCTTCTATCAGAGGCAACTGGGAGGAAGGAGCAGGAGCTAGCACTGGGGGGAGCCGGCTTAAAAGATGATTCCTCCCAGCATCGTCTCCATGGGGGGCCGAGGAGGCAGAAGGGTCACAGGGACTGGGTACGAGCCGGGAATCAGCTTATTCCTGGCTCGCACCCACTCCCAGATGCTGTGCTCCAGCCTCTTAAATGTATTAAAAGCCTGCTGGCTCTTAATACATTTAAAAGGCTGGAGCACAGAGGAGGAACTCAGCGCGAGGCAGGAATCAGCTCTCTCGGCTCGCGTTGGGTCCCCCCACTGCGCTCTAGCCTTTTAAATGTATTAAAAGCTGGCAGGCTCTTAATACATTTAAAAGGAAGAGGCACAGCATCTGGGAGTGGGTGCTGCGGAGTCAGTGCTAGGGAGAACCGGGTTTTAAGCTGGCTCCCCCCAGCACCAGCTCCTATGCCCCTCTGCCCTTGGAAACTAACATCCTACTCTGATTTACAGATGTAATAGTATAGTCAGTTAACCGATTAACAGATAAGTTTGTAGGTTAATGCTATATATTACACGCATTTCCCTCTTCCTCCTCTCCCTGACAGAGAATTTCTCAGTCCTGGCTTGCGACCTACCTCTGCTGCAGCTCTGCATTTCAAATGTATTAAAAGCTGGGCAAGCAGGCAACTCAGCTCAGTTCTGGCTTGTGCCGGGTTCAGGAGCTCAGACCCCCTCCCCCAGACAGGGAGTGCTTCCACCCCGCACTGCTGCCTTTTTCTCAGAAGCAGCTGCACAGGGCGACAGGCAGTTGGTTTGCAAGGGGAGCTGGTTTTCAAACTGGCGCCTCTTGTGGACCAGCTCCCACCTGGCACCCCACGCTACTGCCTCTGAAACAGTGGCTGCTGGCCCCGCCCCAGGGACTATAGAATAGTCGACTAACCAATCAAATTTCATGAGATTACTCGACCATTCAATTAACCGACATTTAACATCCCTACTCTGGTTTGGCTGGAAAATAAAACTGCTGGTTGCCATTCTGGCAAAAACACTTTGAAACACTTAAAGTACCTGAAAAGAACCTATCCAATCTCTCCTGGGAAATCGCCAGAGACAACTGATCAGGCATCATGTTGAAACTGCAACTCAGGGTCAGGCATGCTTAGCAGAACACTTATCTTTGGTTCAACTCATTTCTGAAGAAATTGCTATGTGGCTGAGATCAGTTAAATTCATCCCTTCTTCTACTCAAATTGAAAACTCAGCTCTATTGCTCTCTGAATGTCACCTTAGTGCATGAAAACTCCGTCACTGAGAGGCATCTCAGTATTGTTGTGCATGGTTTTAGGCATCCACTACCAGTCAACCCCATTGTACTTGTTTGGCAGACAGGATATCTGACACAAAATACAGGACTATGTAGCACTTTAAAGACTAACAAGATGGTTTATTAGATGATGAGCTTTTGTGGGACAGACCCACTTCCTCAGATCAAATAGTGGGTCTGGCCCACGAAAGCTCATCATCTAATAAACCATCTTGTTAGTCTTTAAAGTGCTACATAGACCTGTATTTTGTTTCAGCTACACCAGACTAACACGGCTACATTTCTATCAGGATATCTGACAGTTCCACTTGCCTAGAATGCACTCATGCTATTGCCCAGAAGCCTGGAATATGAAGTTTTCTTGTGCTTATGACTACAGGTTTAAGTGATTCAAGATGAGAGATTTCCTGAGACAAGCTTCCAGTTCTGATAAAGTCAAATTGCCACTGTAACTTTATTAATTATTTTAAATTAACATAATAGTCTTTAAATCAGATTTTAATTTAAATAATGTTACCACCTATGCTAGATTGCAAAGTCTCAGTGCATAAATAACTGAATAAAAAGGATCATTACTACTTCTAATTAGAATATTTATTTCAGAGGCTCTCTCATGTTAAATATTGGTTAACTGAATATAGGGCATCCGCACTGTACATCCAAGATACATTTAAAAAAAAGTAGACGTATAGCAAAGGGATGTAAAGCGAGGAATTTTCTTCCTGTGACTAACATCCGTTTCCGTCATTAAAAAAAAAGACCAATTAGTGCAGAACAGAGAATGGGAGGACTTAAAACGGAACAGTTCCCACAAGCATCAATGACGCCAGCTCAGAAGCAACATATACTGGGGCAACTTATAGCAAGGATGCCCTGTAGTCGAGTAACCTCATGAATTCTTATCAGTTAGTCAACTATTCTACAGTCCCTGGGGGCAGGCCTGGCAGCCACTGTATCAGAGGTAGCAGCAAAGGGTGCCAGGCAGACACTGGTCCGCAAGGGAAGTCAGTTTAAAAACAAGCTTCACTCGCAGACCAGCTGCCTGTTGCTCCGTGCTGCTGCCTCTGATAAAGAAGCAGCAGCGCAGGGTGGCAGCAGCCCCTGTCTAGTGGGGGTCTAAGCTCCCAAACCTGGCATGAGCCAGAACTGAACTGGGTTGCCTGCCTGGCTGGCTTCTAATACACATTAAATGCAGAGCCGCAGTAGGGGTATGTCCTGGACCCATCACAAGCCAGGACTCAGAAATTTACTGGCAGGAAGAGAGAAAGAGGGAAATGCATGTCTTCTATAGCATTAACCTATAACCTTTTGCTTATCAGTTAATTAATCAACTACACTATTACATCCCTAGCTCCCACCTCTAAATTCATTCTTCTGCA
The DNA here is from genome assembly GCF_049634645.1 of Pelodiscus sinensis. Classification (NCBI taxonomy): domain Eukaryota; kingdom Metazoa; phylum Chordata; order Testudines; family Trionychidae; genus Pelodiscus; species Pelodiscus sinensis. The sequence goes on from NC_134715.1 coordinate 110,697,268, forward strand.
AATAACCAATATTGTCAAAAGTAAAATATCCCCATGACATTATGCCAAAAAGTGCAATTCTGCTGACACCCTCCAGAAAAAGTGTCAATATTTCTTAATATATTCTCTAATACACATATTTTTGTTTCCAATAGCTGCAGGCTATATATTTTTGTTTATATCTATCAGGTTACTTTAGCTCTAGTGTATAGAGGTACAACTCCACTGGCTTCATAATTTGAATCATGATTTAATTTAGCCTACTGTTTTAAAAACTGCAACTCCAGCAATAAAAATATCTCTGGTAGTTGATTTTAAAAAGTGGCAATTCATTAAAGCTGTTCAATGGGTTGGAATGATAGCCTAAAATCTGGAGAGAGATTAATGAACAGAAGACAGGTAAAGCTCTCAAGAGTTCATTGTAAATACAATTTATGACATGGTTAGGACACTGTATTAGTACAGCATGTAATATTTATCTGCACACAGAACATACACATACATCTTCAACAGTTATATGGCCCCAATTCTAAAAACCTAATTGTGCACATAGTATATTTAACTGTAGTCACAAGAATAGATCTAGTAACTACTATGTCACTATTCTTCTGAGTAAATTTACGTTCAAGCATAAATGTTTGCAGGAGCAGGGGCTACAAAAAAGGAGGAATTCTGGTACTCGCATGCAACAGAATTAACCCTAATAATGAATACAGCATAGAGGCTATATAATATCACCAGAGACTGCTACGTGTCATTATAAGCAATATACATGCCTTACCTCTGCCAAGTCACTTGGGGGAGGGCTTAGTTTTAAAGGGATATGTCAACCTGAAAGCTGATCAGTTTTTTTTTTAAGCGTCAGGACAAGAGTAGTTTTAGGTTCTCCTGCGTCCCCCACCAATTGCTGAGTTTGAAAACCATACTGCTGGCTATTATTTTGTTTTTGTGTTCTTTCTCTCCTGTTCCTGGGTAAAAGTCCCCCACGAACAACCGAGAGTAAACGAACGACTACCGGGCAGTTGTTTGTGGGAGGTTTTTTTTTTTTTGCCCAGCACGTTGGTTTTAATGGGAACTTTTAAAAGCCCCCCCCCCCCCCCCCCCGCAGCCCGACCAGCCACGCAGAGCCACCGCCTGGTCACTGCGGATGCACGGGGGCTGTAAAGGGGAAAGACCGACACGCAGGGGAGGGGGCTGCCAAGTGCACGAAGGAAAAGACTACGGGGCGGAGGGGGGGGGGGATAAGAGACTCTCCTCCCCCCTCCCCCCATCGCTTTGCATGGCACCGAGCTGCGGGGCACCTGTAGCTGAGATGGGGCTCGCTGTGCAGACGGGCAGTTGCTCTATTACCTCCACGCCACCCCCTCCCCCGCACTCACCACCTCGCGGGCCCGGCAGGAGAAGTCGCTCTTGGGCCGCTGGCTGCCCCGTTTGAGCAGCTCATCCCGGCCGCTCTCGCCGACCGGGACCCCCAGCGCCTTGTTCCGGGTCTTCACCGTCTTCACGCTGGCTTTGAACAGCAGCGTGATGTCCGCGGCCATAGCGACCCCGCTGCCGCCTCGCACGCCGGCCCCGCGTGGGTCACCCGCACAGTCCTCCCCGCACAACTCCGGCCGCCGTGCAGGGTTCCGCCGCCTTATCCGCCCCGGCGCCGCCCCGAGCCGCCAGGGAGCGCAGAGCCGCTGGGGTGGCACAAAGTGCAACTGGCACGTTCCCAGGCCCCCGCCCCGCGGAAACCCCGCTGCAGTGCCCCAGTGTGGGCGTGAGGGGAGCCCCCAGTGCCCAGTGTGGGTGTGGGGGGAACCCCCAGGGAGCGCCTGCAGTGCCCAGTGTGGGTGTGGGGGGAACCCCCAGGGAGCGCCTGCAGTGCCCAGTGTGGGTGTGGGGGGAACCCCCAGTGCCCAGTGTGGGTGTGGAGGGAACCCCCAGGGAGAGCCCCCAGTGCCCAGTGTGGGTGTGGGGGGAACCCCCAGGGAGAGCCCCAGTGCCCAGTGTGGGTGTGGAGGGAACCCCCAAGGAGAGCCCCCAGTGCCCAGTGTGGGTGTGGAGGGAACCCCCAGGGAGAGCCCCCAGTGCCCAGTGTGGGTGTGGGGGGAACCCCCAGGGAGAGCCCCAGTGCCCAGTGTGGGTGTGGAGGGAACCCCCAAGGAGAGCCCCCAGTGCCCAGTGTGGGTGTGGAGGGAACCCCCAAGGAGAGCCCCCAGTGCCCAGTGTGGGGAGAACCCCCAGGGAGAGCCCCAGTGCCCAGTGTGGGGGGAACCCCCAGGGAGAGCCCCCAGTGCCCAGTGTGGGTGTGGGGGGAACCCCCAGGGAGAGCCTGCAGTGCCCAGTGTGGGTGTGGGAGGAACCCCCAAGGAGAGCCCCCAGTGCCCAGTGTGGGTGTGGGAGGAACCCCCAAGGAGAGCCCGCAGTGCCCAGTGTGGGTGTGGGAGGAACCCCCAAGGAGAGCCCCCAGTGCCCAGTGTGGGTGTGGGGGGAACCCCCAAGGAGAGCCCCCAGTGCCCAGTGTGGGTGTGGGGGGAACCCCCAGGGAGAGCCCCAGTGCCCAGTGTGGGTGTGGAGGGAACCCCCAAGGAGAGCCCCCAGTGCCCAGTGTGGGGGGAACCCCCAGGGAGAGCCCCAGTGCCCAGTGTGGGGAGAACCCCCAGGGAGAGCCCCAGTGCCCAGTGTGGGGGGAACCCCCAGGGAGAGCCCCCAGTGCCCAGTGTGGGTGTGGAGGGAACCCCCAGGGAGAGCCTGCAGTGCCCAGTGTGGGTGTGGGAGGAACCCCCAAGGAGAGCCCCCAGTGCCCAGTGTGGGTGTGGAGGGAACCCCCAGGGAGAGCCCGCAGTGCCCAGTGTGGGTGTGGGAGGAACCCCCAAGGAGAGCCCCCAGTGCCCAGTGTGGGTGTGGGGGGAACCCCCAGGGAGAGCCCCCAGTGCCCAGTGTGGGTGTGGGGGGAACCCCCAGGGAGAGCCCCCAGTGCCCAGTGTGGGTGTGGGAGGAACCCCCAAGGAGAGCCCCCAGTGCCCAGTGTGGGTGTGGGGGGAACCCCCAAGGAGAGCCCCCAGTGCCCAGTGTGGGTGTGGGGGGAACCCCCAGGGAGAGCCTGCAGTGCCCCAGTGTGGGTGTGGGGGGAACCCCCAGGGAGAGGCCCCAGTGCCCAGTGTGGGTGTGAGAGGAATCCCCAAGGAGAGCCTGCAGTGCCCAGTGTCGGTGTGGGGGGAGCCCCCAGGGAGAGCCTGCAGTGCCCCAGTGTGGGTGTGGGGGGAACCCCCAAGGAGAGCCTGCAGTGCCCAGTGTGGGTGTGGGGGGAACCCCCAGGGAGAGGCCCCAGTGCCCAGTGTGGGTGTGAGAGGAATCCCCAAGCAGAGCCTGCAGTGCCCAGTGTCGGTGTGGGGGGACCCCCCAGGGAGAGCCTGCAGTGCCCAGTGTCGGTGTGGGGGGACCCCCCAGGGAGAGCCTGCAGTGCCCAGTGTGGGTGGGTGTGCGGGGGGGGGGGGCAGCGAGCCTGCAAGGTTACCTTACTGCACTGCCCTGGTGGTGGGGGGAGAGGGGAGCCCCTCTTTGCCTCAGTGTGCAGGGGGTGAGCCTCCAGGAAATCTTTCACTGCTGCAGGGGAAGGGGTATGAGTCTCCCCTCCAACCCCAGTGAGATCCTCTGTTCCAGTACCCGTGGGGTTATCACTCTCCATGCCACAGGCAGACTGTCTCACTGGGGGAAGAGAGTGACCTTTCATTCTACAATGAGGCCCCTATACAGTTGTGGTGGGGAGGAGTGAGCCCTACTGAAACTAAAATCAACAGGGCTCCCTGAAGGAGTTCTATCAAAACTGGGGTTTGAGGACTAATTTTTCTTCAGTTGAATCGTAAAATAAAAATTGGTAGGGTTCCTGCATTTACTAAAAGAGATCTTAATCTGTCTTTGAATCTTTGCACTCTAATTCCTTTTACTTCCATGAAAGATATATATTTCACCAAAAGCATAGTTTGGACTTATGCTTAGCATTCTGTTTTTGTTTCTTACAGTAAACGCTTAACCATTACAAGCCAAACTTAATAAAGCGTGGGTCACGCATATGAATTTTGCCAGTATTGTAATACTGGCCAATCCCTCCTAATGCAGATGCAGTTACATAGTCACAAAAATGTTTTGGCCAGGATCTCTTTTTTTCTGGTTCAATGACTGAAACAATCTATATTTGGCAAAAACAAAAGCTGGTATAACTGCATCTACACTAGGGCTTTTGCCAGGATAACAATGTTGTAAAAAAAAAAAATTAACGGTAAAACTTTTAACTGTAGACCTGGCCTTAGGTGGGTATTTTCATGCAGTGTGTTCTTATAAACAATATTATGGCAGGTGTCACCAGGTGGTGCTATTACAGTGTGTTATTGTTGTCCAAGTTCTTTTTCTTAGGCTATGTCTAATGCTACAGTGGACAGCTGCAGTGCACTACTATAGAAATTAACTGCAGTGCTTCTGTGTAGTCCAGAGTCACCAACAGCAGCATGGGGGGCTGTAGCCCACAATTAAAAGGGCCCACGGCTCTAGACTGCCACTGCCACTGACAATAGCATCTGGAGCCTATACAGCATGATCCAGGTGGTGCTGAGGGCTGGGTGGGGAAGGCTACTCCCCCCCGGAAAACTCTGCCAATTCTGTCCAAGGCCTCGCCCTTTACTAGGGGCCCAGAGTTGAGCTCCCCTCCCACTTTGCTGAGGTCCCAGTGAAGTCTGTCGCTTGCTCTGGTGTAGACACTATCTACACTGTCTGCAAGATAATCCACATTCCCAAGAGTTGGTAACTAGAGTGAACAGAAGAATTTCTTCATTAAACTAGCACTATCTACAGTGGGGGTTAGGTCACCAAAGCTACTTCTCTTCCATGTGTGAAAAATCCTGAGGCCTTGTCTACACCTACCAGCACCTTCAATCTACTTCAACTATGCAAATAGCATAGCTGAAGTTGACATTCTCCCTGTGGTGTCTTGCATTCAGTAAGGTTGGAGACTGCTCTCCCATCGATGCCAGCTACTCTTCTCGTCTTAGTAGACTACTAGCATCAAAGGGAGTGCACTCGGAGATCACTTAGTGTAGACAAGCCCTGAGAAAAGTAGCATATGCTGTATGCTGAAAAGTAGCTATTCCCAGTTTGGATTGGCCCCTGCATTTTTCAACCATGTGGAGACATGTTGATTAGTTGATTGAAGTAGGTTTTTCCTCTGGAACTGGGCACTGGTGTTAGGCTTACATTCCTGAAAGAAGAGTTGCATGCAATCTCTTGACCACCTCTGTTCCATGACTAATGTATAAGTGTAAATAAAACAAGTTACTATGTCAATGCTTTCTCTTCCACTGGGAAGCTGAGCTGTGAGGCCCTGGACAGCTGTTACCATTCAGCAGAGGGGCAATGGTAGTATTGGAACAGGACACTGGTGATGGAAGAGGGGGCAATAGTAAATTGCACTTTGAATTGTCTAGCAATGACACTAGCAACTCCATGGAAGGGCTGGAGACAATTTTAAGAAATAACATGTTGTTTTTAATATTATTGAGGAAAATTCATTCTCCCCAGATTGAGCACAAGCAGTTTGCCTTTGTGCAAGAGGATGTTGCAGGCATAGAGGGGAATGCAGTCTCACTCAGCAGACTATGATGGTGCTTTAGTCTCAGCCCACCACTAACTTCTGTAAGTTGCCTTCATGGGGAAGGGAAAAAACGTATGTGTAAATTGCTGGTGGATCTACATATATTGTAACTTACAACTCTTCTCCGACAGTTCCCCATCCTGCTTTTGGCCCATAAACTCCCATGGTAGTCCTCAGAGAGTAGAACCTCTGCAGAGGCCTCAAAATCCTGCCACTTGCCACAGAAGAACTGAAATTAATACAGGCTGAACCTCTCTAGTCTGGCACTCTCTGGTCTGGCAACATATGTGGTTTGGCATGATTTAAGTTAGCTGGATGTCCATTTATCATCTTTGTGGCCACGTTTCCCATGGTCCCATAAAGTTTTACTACAGCCACCAGTCTTGGCTCTCAGTAGTGTATGCTGTTATTTAGCTCTAAATATCTTTTAAGAGCCCAGTAATCAGTGGAATTGTAGGTAATGCTGTTAGATAATATTGATCTCCCATGGTTCAGCAAAATCTCTGGTTTGGCACTGGTCAGGTCCTAAGGGTGCTGGACTAGAGAGGTTTAACCTATACATTGAATTGGAGGATCTCCATAGCTGCATAAAAAGTCATGATTTTTACCATTATTATAATCCAGCGTTACACGAGTTTAAAAGCTCAACACAAGCTTAACTATGGATATATTAATAAGCTCCCTACTTTCAGTCTAAACAGGTAACAGATGAAAATGGCAGAAAAGTAAAAATGAACTTTATCATTGCAAACTATAAGATCCATTTAAAAAAACACCTTAAAAATGAGTGGTCCTATAGCACTTTAAAGACTAACAAGAATATAGGTAGCATCATGAGCTTCTGTGGGCACAACCCACTTCTTCAGGTGCTACAGGACCACACATTGTATTTTAAGCTTCCTGGGGCTGAGTGTGGGGACTTCTGGATTGCCTGAGTCAGAGGGCAGGGGTGCCTACTTTCAGCACTGGTGCAGCCAGAATCCCCACTGTCACCTGCGTGGACTGAAAGTGGGAGAGCTCATTAACAGATCCATAGTTAGCGTTGTGTGTGGTAGGACTCATGCTGTCAAACTTGCAGTGGAAGCCTAATGTGGAATTGTTGATTTCTGCAGTATTGTAAGTTAAGCAAGGCATTAATAATAATTCATATATTTTACTTATTGTTCTGTTCATCTCCTAAATGGTGATTCTATTCGGACATTAATGTGTCTTTTCAATAAAAAGAATACAGAGTTGGTTGCTAACCTCAGTTAAGTCACTGTCCTTTGTGCCAGATTTAAAATGAGAAAATATTTGAAGTATTAACTGGGGGTATGTCTACACTAGCCACCCTAGTTCGGACTAGGGTGGCTAATGTAGTCATTAGTACTTGCAAATGAAGCCCAGGATTTAAATATCCCGGGCTTCATTTGCATGTTCCCTGGCGCCGCCATTTTGAAATGCCCGGTAGTTCGAACTACCTGCCCGCGGCTACACGTGGCACGGGCTAGGTAGTTCGAACTAAAGCTCCTAATTTGAACTACCATTACTCCTCCTGCAATGAGGAGTAACGGTAGTTCAAATTAGGAGCTTTAGTTCGAACTACCTACCCCGTGCCGCTTATAGCCACGGGCAGGTAGTTAGAACGACCGGGCGTTTAAAAATGGCAGCGCCCGGGAACATGCAAATGAAGCCTGGGATATTTAAATCCCAGGCTTCATTTGCAAGTTCTAATGACTACATTAGCCACCCTAGTCCGAACTAGGGTGGCTGATGTAGACATACCCTAAGTGGGCACTGGGGGAGGCAAGATTCTTCATTCCAGGAATGCCACAATTATTTGTGTGAACTAGTAGTCAAATGCCATTGCTCTTTTGAGTTTTAAAAAATTCTGTATGGGGGCTATTGCAAGAAAATATTCATGTAATAATATGTACGTAATAATGCCAGAAATTCACAGGTGGTAAATTAGATATTTAGAGAAAGGTGTTTTTTTTAAATTGCATATTTCCATCTTTCCGTGCATTACCGAGAATAAATTCCAAAAATAATGACTCTTTAATCATGCTGTCACCTTGTATAGATCTTTTTGTAGACTTTTTTGATGCATTAAAACTACTATTGCCATATATTAACATACCTCTTGCAGGCTATAATTATGCCACCCTTATGCTCTGAATAGTCCCTTTCTCTGCAAACAGTCTCCCCAAAATGAATGGGATTATTCACATAGATTCATATTGTGAATCCCTTACTCCCATTGATGAGCTGTTACTTGTACCAGCAGTCTTCTTGAAGTCAATAGTATTGCTTGGGGAAATAACTCCTTACCACTAAAACAGCCTCACTCATAGTAAGATACAACTAAAAGTGAGAGAAGGTGGCAGTATCAAGCTTTGTTCCTATGCTGCCTTATGCTTATGGAACCTGATTGGAAAAAACACCCAAAAGTCAGTGGACAACTTTTCATAGACTCCAATGGACTTTGGATAGACAACGTTTTTATATTATTGGACTATAGTTATTGTAGCTCTTATACTATTTGACTTTATTGCAGCTCTTAGGAATATAAAAGATGAGCTTGAAACTTGGACCTTCATCCTATCTTCCTGTGTTCAGAAACAGCATCTCCTTGGTGCTTATTTCATGTCATAGCCAAGGCTGGCCTTACCATGAGGCGAACTGAGGCAGCCACCTCAGGTGCCAGATTGTGTGTGTGTGGGGGGGAGGGGTGCCACTAGGACCCAGAGTGTAGAAAATTGTGTCTGCTACTGGTACATATGTATTCTGTATGTTCTAGATGCACAGAGATGGTGGAGTGCTGTGCTGGAAGAAGGCGGGCACAAGAGACATAACAGGCAGGCAGGTGAGAGGGAATAACAGAAAGCAGCAGAAGCTGCAGAGAGAGAGAGGAGGAGGAGCCTCTTATGTACCTCTTTAGCACCACCAGGAGCCTGGACTGATTAACTCCAGCTTCTCAGGGAGATTCCTGTTTCCTGCTGCTTCCCTGAACCCACTTGAGGAGAACAGTCAACTGAAGTAGTAGGAGCCAGTTAGGTCCTTAACATGCTGATATCTTCCCTCACTCAGGCCCTGCTACCAGCTTGCTTATTTGTTCCCTTCAACTGAGTGTTGAGAGCCACTATAGCTGGCACAGAACAGCAGTCATGAATGAAAGAAGAAAACTCCCCTCTGGGGCAGCATTCAGAAAAAGCAAGCAAGCAAAGGAAGTTTTTCTCATCTGAGCAGGAAGGAGCTCTCCTGAGATACATAGAGACAAAATGTTAATGGTGAGCCTTCCGGCCCCAGTGAGGATGTGAGTGGTGAGGAGATGCCTGATCTTCCAGTTAGTCAGAGTGCAGGTGACCTGGCAGCTACTGCAGCATCCATATCTCCATCTCAAATGGATGTAACCATATACATTCCTGAAGAAAAGTGTAGATCAGAGAAGAGTGTGGTGGCGGCACAAGAAATAGCTGTTGCTGAGTTTAGTTCCTTAAGTCTAGATGATCAAGGACTGTGCATCCACTTGATCAGTAGCCTGAGGGACTTCCTTGTACTGCATGGGCCACAGCAAGTGAAAAACTTCATGTTCCCCAAAGACAATGAAAATAGAAGTTTCTATCCAACACATTACTGGCGTGAAATCCCCAATGGTGACAAAGTGGAGAGGCCATGGCGTATGTACTCAAAAATCTAGAATGCTGCATACTGTTTTTGTTCCAAACTCTTCCAGTCTAATATTCCAGCCACATTGGGTTCTACAGGAACAAAAGACTGGAAAAATCTGGCTAGAAATCTGGCATGCCATGAGAAGGCAGCAAATTACCAGAGAGCATTCCATAGGTAGAAAAAGCTTGAGTTGAGACTAAGGTTAAAGGCCACCATAGATGATCAGTATCAAGAGAAGATTGCATCAGAGTCTCTTTACTGGCAAAATGTTCTGAAAAGGCTCATTGCCATTGTGAGCAGGGCCAGCCTTAGGCTGATTCAGCCGATTCCCCCGAATCAGGCACTGTGCCTAAAGGGGCCCCATGCCCTGAACCCGGAAGTGTGCCGGGCGCCATGGGCATGAGTTAATATTCAGAGCCAGAAACCCTGCTCCACAATATTTGGAGCTGCGTCTCACCCCCGGCTCTTCCTGGAGTGGTCCCCGGCCCCACCTGCCACCTCCCCTGCGCATTCTCCCATCTCGGCTGCAGAGCATCTCGCCAGCCCTGGCCCCAGGCCTATCCCGTCCCTGCCATGCGTGGCTCTAAGTGCAGCTCCCCCTCGCTGGCTGCTGCTGCCATGCGCGGCTTTCCCATGAGCGGGGATACGCTCAGACATGATGTAACGCCATGACTCGGCACTTTAAAAGTCTCGGCATCACATTGCGGGGGCATGGCTGGCTCCGGAATCAGAGTCCGGGGCCCGAGCGCAGACTCCAGTCCCGCAAAATGAAAGGCAGAAGGTAGGGGTAGGGAAAGGGGAAAACTAGGGGGAGGGGGTGAGAGAGGAAGGGGCTTGTGCAGAGGGGGAGGGGGGAAAAGAAGAGGAAGGGGCTTGTGGGGAGGGGAAGGGGGGAGAGGAAGGCAGGCTTGTGGGGAGGGGGAGGGGGAAGAGGAAGGCAGGCTTGTGGGGAGGGGGAGAGACAAATGCCAGGGGGCCAAATGCAGACAATGAGGAAAAGGGCAGGAGGGGAGGTGTCAGTGGGAGGGGGAACGGGTTGATGCTGGGAGAGGAGAGGCTAAGAGCATTGGCGGTTAGAGGGGGGAGGGGGAGATGCTGGGAGAAGGCTTGAAAGAAGGCGTGGGCATGAGAAAGGTGGGGATGGAGCAAGTCATGTGTGAGAGCACAGGGGCAGGAGGGGAACGGGGGCAGAGGGTGGTGAGGGAGTGGGCATCAGGGAAAAAGAGGGCAAAGGGGTCAGGGGCAGTGAGGGAATGGGGAGGCACCAGGAGGTTGCAGGAGTAAGGGAAGGTGCAGGTTCCAGGGGATTCTGGGGGTGAAGCAGAAAGGCAGATACCTGCAGGGGAGGGACTAGCACCAAAGGAGAGAGGCAGGGCAGGTTATAGAGGGAGGTGTTAGAAGAGGGGATGAGGAGGGGTAGCTCACATGATCAGAGTGGGGCTACTGGAGGAGTGGGCACAAGGGGGAGAGAAGGGCTGGTGGAGGGGAGCAGGTCACAGGAGGACTGAGGGCAGTGAGAAGGGCCTATTTGAAATCATGGGAAGGTGGGTGGGCAAAGCCTGCCCACATTCTAAAAGCCCCTCCCCAACCTTATGGGAGGGACACTGAACCCATGTTCAACTGAATCCGGGGGACAAAAAATGACAACAGGGTCAAGGAGTGCGGGTCACAGGTTTAAAATAAGGGAGCCAGATCGGGACACCGAGCAGAGAACCCTGGACAGTGCCTACTGCTCCTCAAAGCTGCAGTGAGAAGGGCAGGAGTCAGGACAGCAGAGGAGGATGAGGAGTTGGGGGGGCAGCAGGCACCAGGGGAGCTGATGGAGCAAGGGGAGGAGACATGGCAGCAGAGAGAAAAGGGAAAGGTTTATAAAATACTTATTAAGAACTTGGGTGCCACAGTGGCACATCCACACAAGCCACATGAACTCAGTACAGGTGCACAACACAAAATCCATTCTGCTCATGGGATGAAACTCTTAGGCTATGTCTACACTGGCGGCTTCTTGCACAAGAACATCTTGCACAAGAGTTCTTGTGCAAGAAGTCTTGTGCAATAATATGTCTCACTGCCATGTGCGAGCTGTGCTTTTGCACAAGGGCATCATGGCAGTGTGGAAGCTCTCTCTTGAGCAAAAAAGCTCCAATAGCGATTTTAGCCATAGGAGTTTCTTGCGCAAGAAATCCCTGCTGAGCATCCACACTGCATTCTTGCGCAAGAGAGCTTACACCTGTTAGAAAAGAGCATAGCTCTTGCGTAAGACACGCTCTGTTACCACGCAATACTGTAAATTTCCTTGCATAAGAGCAGGCGGGCAGTGTGGGTATTCTGTGGGTTTTTGCACAAGAATGCCTATACTTGCTCAAGAAGCCGCGAGTGTAGACATAGCCTTAGAGGAAACACTTCCTCCAGCCTCTCCGCCCCCGAGTTAATGTCACACACATTGGGTTAATGCAATTGCAGGATAGTTGCATGAAGGTGGTTTGGTGGGGGCCAAACTAATCCCTGTTGGTAGGAGGATGGTGGGAAAAGTCCTTCGAGAGGGGTGACATGACATCTTTTACTTCTGGTCATGTGTCCATCTTGCCCCGAGCCTGTTGCCTGCAGAGGCCTAGTTAATGGGGGTCAGAGAATGTGGCTAATGGGGGTCGGAGCGTGGTTAATGGTGTCAGGATGTGTGGCTAATTGGGGTTGGGGTGTGGTTAAATGGGAACCAGGGGGTGTGGCTAATGGGGCACCACCAAAAATTATACAAATCTGTCGCCCCTGCCAGCCCCGGAGGATGAGTGCGTCGTCTGACTGCGCCACAGGAGGTGTGAGTTTAGTGCAGGGTCTTCCTGTGCCATGGGAGTGTGTGTGTGTGCTGGGTTTTTTTTCTCAATTAAAATTCCTGGGCCCATGCACTGTGTGCTTTTTTTTTTTTCAATCAAAATTGTTGTGGGGCCCCGTCCAAATTGTTCGAATTGGGCCCCGCACTTCCCAAAGCCGGCCCTGATTGTGAGAATGCTTGCTACCCAAAACCTAGCACTTCAGATCAGCTGTATGTGCCAAACAATGGAAACTTCCTTAAAATTGTGGAGTTGATGACTTGAGTTTGATGCTGTACTCCAGGAGCATCTAAGAAGAGTCACCACCCAAGAAATGTACACACACCACTACTTTAGAAAAACAATTCTAAATGAGATCATACAGTTACTGGCAACAAAATTCAAACAGAAGACTGTGGCAGATCTGAATTCAGCAAGATATTACTTTGTTATTGTGGACTGCACACCTGACATCAATCATACGGATCAAATGACTTTAATGGTGCGTTTTGTAACAACAACAGAACCTAGTGAAAATGTCCCTGCAATGGTGACTGTCAGAGAGCATTTTCTAGGATTTATTGACATTGATGATACTACAGGAGCTGGTCTGACATGGGAATTGCGATAGCTGACATGAGAGATCAGGGCTACGATAATGGTGCCAACATGAGAGGAAAGAACAGAGGAGTGCAGACACAGATCTGAGAGTTAAACTCTCGAGCTTTTTTTGTCCCATGCAATTCTCATTCATTGAACTTGATGGTCAGTGATGCAGCATCACCTTCTAGTGAGGCTGCTGATTTTTTAAATGTAATTCAAAGCATCTATGTATTTTTCTCTGCATCAACTCATCGATGGCAAATTTTGAAACAATCTGGGAACATCCTCTCTGCCACTGAAACCACTGAGTGCCACACTATGGGAAAGTCGAGTGGAGGCGATAAAACCTATCAAACACCAAATTGGGAAGATGGATGATGCCATAGTTGCCATTATAGAGGATAATGTTATGACAGGAACTGTTTGTGGGAGAACAGTGGCAGAGGGAAATGGAATCACCAGAAACATACACAACTTCAAATTTCTGTGTGGCTTAGTGTTGTGGCATGACGTACTGTATGAAATAAATGTTGTAAGCAAGAGACTTCAAGGTGTTGACCTTGATATATCTGGAGCAATGGAACAACTGGACAAAGCAAAGTCATACCTACTGTCTTACTGGTCAGGAGAGGGATTTAAAAATGTTCTGAAGAGTGCACAGAAATTGGCAGAGGAACTTCACACTGAAGCTATTTTCCCACCCATTCAAGAATACAAGAGTCACTGAAGAAGATATTTTGATTACGAGGCACAGGATAATCCCATAAGAGAGCCCAAACAACAATTCAAAGTTGAATTCTTTAACCAGGTGCTAGATTGTACAATATAGTCAACTGAAGGTTTCATGCAGCTCAAGGAACACAGCAGTATATTTGGGATGTGTTCCCAAAGCTCCTCAGTATACCTGAAGTAGACCTATACCAGCAATGCAGGGCACTAGAGACAGTGTTGACACATGATGACATGCGCGAGTGATTTAGGTGAGGAACTGAAAGCCCTTTCAAGATACATTTCAGCAGGATCAACTCCAAAGGCTGTTCTGGAATATATGTGTACAAATAAGATGACCACCCTCTTTCCAAATGCTTTTGTTGCTCTGCACATACTTCTAACATTTCCTGTAACAGTTGCCAGTGGAGAACACAGCTTCTCCAAGCCGAAGTTAATAAAAACACATCTACGCTCCACAATGACACGGGAGAGACTGGTTGGCCTTGCAACCATCTCAACAGAGCATGAGCTGGACCAGACTGTGGACCTTCAGGAAGCAGTTCAAATCTTTGCAACCAAGAAGGCACGGAAAGCACCATTTTGATTATTCAAACAGATAAAAATGTTTACTATGCAGACAAGAAAAGTTACATTTGCTGTTCAGGCGTTTGAAAGTTAAGTGTTACTTAAAATTTTTGAACAAGGCATTTTAAGTTGTTAGTTCTCCTTTACTGGGGCAGGTAGCAGAGCAGTACCATGAGAGGAGTAGAACAGGAAGAAGGCAGAATTGAGACCTTTCAAAGTTTTGGCCCAAGTGAGGGAGCATGGGGCCGGCATTTGAGCTCCCTGCCTCCAGTGCCAAAATGTTGTTGGCCGGCCCTGGTCATAGCCTATTTAATTTTTGCTTTATTATATGCATGTAAGTATTAACAATTAAAAGGTATACTACTAATAATTTTGGAATGAAAATTTGACCTAGTACTGCAGGTGATTTGCTATTGACTGAAAGGGTCATATAACCCTATGAGTTAAAATAAATAAGAATCTGAGCAATGACCGAGATAACAGAAAAACAGGATAGTTGAGCTTCAGCATATTAAACAAAATAGATTTTAAACAGTATAATATAATTGAGATCTTGATTCTGAAAAGACTTGCACACATATTTTGTGTACTGTGAATACTCATATTGAGGTCAGTTGGATTATTCACAATGAGCATGTTAAAAACATACAGAACTCTTTTGCAGGATGAGGATTTTACATTGTAAACTATTCAAACCAGGATTATATTATGTCTTTACTTTTGTTTGTTAGGCCCCTGCATGCTTTTAGGTGCTAAGATATAATGTGTCAATGGAGAATACGATATTTTCACCAATTTACTGAAAATAGCAAAAGTGTAATATTGGTTAATTCATAATAAAATTACACAAGTCATTCCTGAATGTATATGGTCTTTAAAACTTCCTTTGAGAGGATAGGGGCAGAAGCCAATATATGTTTCAGTGCGCAACATGGTGTTAAAATTCTGCATAGCTGATCTCATCTGTCAGCAACAGAATGAGCAGCCAATCTGGAAGAGGAAAAAGTTAAAATATTTTTTGACCTGGAAAGAAGGCTGCTTAAATGGTCTGTCTCATTAGGTATATAATATCCTTGGTCCCCTTCCACAGAGATAAACAGATAGCTTTGTAGATTACAACTACTTTAAAATCAGTTGCTAAGAACTGGTGCCCAGGCCTTTTATTTGAACTTGATCCTAGCTTCCTGCATACAGTAACTACATCTACTTAGTGGTGAGTTGTAGTTCCACAGGCACCTTGTTTTGAAAGTTTAAAGCTTAGTTTCGGGCCAGATAGATTTCAGCAGTACATGCGGTAGCTTCCTGTAATTGCTAAAAAGACTAACCTTGAAACTTAAGATTTTCAGGTTGGACTAAATTTCCTAAACACACACAAAGAACTACATTCTTTCCATAAGCACTGCAGGTAAATATGTAAAAATGTATACTCTTATGGCACAGTTAAACCTCTGTAGAGAGAGGGACCCATGCTGGGGAAGAGAGTAGTGCTGAAGACATAAGGCCTTTGCAAAGAATACATTTATAAACATTGTGAGGAGACTTTGGTGGGTATCAGGACTTGCTGCATCTGTGTAACAGGTGTATCCCATGTTCTCCCCAGTGCAACCCAGCGGGGATAAATGTGATTAGGCTTAGGCTATTCCACCCCAACACAAGATTTTCTGTCTCCTGTAAATGAGGGGCTCAGTAGTAGGAAAGAAACTCCTGATCCTTCTCCTCTCCAGTACACACACGGTGAAGCAGCAATAATTAGGCCCTAATTATATAAAACAGCTTGCAGTGTATTTTATGTGTTCCATGTTTTTATGGCACAGAAACAGCAACTTCTTGTATGTGATGTTAATGTTGAAAAGTTAATCAAAATATAAAAAGGAAGGCAATTTGCTTACAAATCTCATTTGTAATCAAGGCAAATCAAAAGGGGAGAAAAGCTGTATTTGAAGATTGTTTAAATCATTGAATCAATAGCATGTATTCTCATTGGTCCAAATTCAAAGTAAACTCAGCAACTACATGGATGAGTAAAGAACTCTTTTTCCACCTTTAAAGCTAAACTTGGGGAAAAGTATGTCTTTACAAAGAACCTCAATGAATGAATGTTCAGTAAATACATAATGTTACGTAGAGAGAATGGATCTGAATATAAGTGTTACAAACACAGTGCATTGTCTGTAGCAACAAATTTAGGCTGCTAGATACTAACCCAATTTGTAATATTCTCAACATTATATAATTTCTTTTGACTCCAGGCCACTACTATCCAACGCACACCAAGAAAAATCCTTAACCCCTAGCTTAAAATTTATTATTTCCTAAAATTGTCTGTGATTTATGATGTCTGGAAAGACATCAAAGTATGAATTCGGGCTTAGGGAAAAACAAAAACCTGTCTTTAGCATTATTCAACGACATGGGTACACTATAAGATGAAACCATTTTAAATGGTATTGAAGGACAGCTGTATTGTAAGTGGTTGGCGGATATGATAGATCCCATCCAAACTACATAATCAAAGCACTAAAGATTTGTTTGTATCTAATATAAACAACATCATGGAACTGTACAGTCTGGCTTTCTATACTGTCAGGGATGAATCCTAGTTGATCCACTGCAAACACTAGAGGGAGTTAATAGAAAGAGTCAGGAGGAAGGGAGAAGTGGTGGCAAAGGAGTGGAGCTCTTACAAGCTATTGTGATTTTGTGGCAATAAAGAATCCCACTTAAGCTGTTCATTTCAATCGAAAGTATAAATAGTTAATATGTGCTGTAAAACTAGATTTGTCTACATGGAAGGTTTAAAGTGACCCAAGTGGTAGCATACACACAACACGCTCCATTATTGTGCACTAATTCTGCATATGCCATGACCTCTGGAGTCCTCTTGCCAAGTGGATTAGGTTTGATGCATAGATCACAAGCCTCTCCTGCCACCTGCAGCACTCCTGGAGGGACCATCCTATTTATCAGCCTCCCAGGGTATGTCACTGGTCTGCCTTTTGCATTTTGGAATGAGACTATTTTTTGCCTCTTAATCATCCGCATCAGTCTAAAAGTGTAATCAAGAGTAAAGACAGCCTAAAGTTGATGTAAGGAGCTCAGGCCCTGATGCTCCCCTGTTGCCCCTCTGATATCTTAGAAGTGCCTCAAATATACAAATACAACTGTCAAACCAAAATGGAAAGCGTCTCCATGGCCAAAGAGCAAATGGGAAAAGACAGGGACTGAAGATGCAAAGGCGTCTTATCATATTATGCTGACCCAGTGTAGCCAGACATGAACCCCATCTTGGTTTCTGCCCATCCCCCCCTCCAGAGAGCAAGAGAAAGGCAGTCAGCCTTTGATGCTCTGGGAAGACAGGTGTGCTGCCTGTCCCTGACTCTACCATAAACAGAAACCAGACAGTAAATGGGCTAGCTGACAACCTGGGGCCTCCCGCCGCCCTGATGGCTCTTTTTAGTCAGTAAGTAGATTACTTTGGTAAATGTATTTTCAAATAAAAAATGGGTTCAAGGAAACAATGTTTGGCTTACTGTTTTTTCAAAATAAAAAATTAAAATACATTTTTGGTCCATTACAACTCATCACTGCATGTAATGTACAGTTCTTTAAATACCACTAAAATAAGGCTTTTACAAAAATATATAAGTACCATCTGACTTCCACCAAACAATACTGCACAGGTCACAGTCTGTCCCAACCCCACTTCCATAGATTAGCAGCTACATGGTCAAGCATGAGACTCAACATATGAACAATAGACATCCTTGACAATAACCCCCCAGGTTTTAGTGTTCTCTATGGGATGTCTTGCTGGAAGCTTAAGCTGTTGAGCAAGTCTCTGCACATCGGCTACTACAGGCAACTGGTCAGGGAGGACCAGGGGACCACCAGCCACGTGAACCGCCACCCAGTCCAGGGAAGGTCTGGGACAACCCTCCTCCACTCCAGGCTCTGCTTCTCCCCGCCCTTCTTCTGCCCTGCTGCTCCACCTACCAGGTGGCCCAGGGGACTAGCAGGGCTGGCACTGGCAACAGAGATCTCTTCCCTCTCCCCTCCCACTCACCAGCAGCAGCAGGGTAAGCGACTCGCTTTTAGACCAATGCATGCAGACAATGATCCTGCTAGCTTGCTGTGACAGACTGAAGCACAATCCAGACCATTGGGAGGGGGAGGGGGAAAGGGAGAACTATTATCACCCTTGACCTGAAGCCTTGGATGCCTTACAATGCCTTGATGAGTTAGTTCCCACTTGGGCTGCTCACAAACTTAGGGTGCCTGTGTGTAACCACAGCCTGCCAACTACATCTGGACTTTTCATCAGCCTTGATTATACTGCAAGATGACCCCAACACTTTCCCAGTCCAGGATTTCCCCCCAGAAATGTATGTCCTGTACTCTCTTCTGGACAGCAAAAATATTTTAAGTCCATTATTCCTTCAACAGAATAATATGCCAGCTTTATTTTCTTAAATAAAATTACCCAGACTTGAATTTAAACACACTGGATGAAATAAAATAATGAAACAACATCATCAACCATAAAGAAATGGATTTTAAGTGCATATAAGTAATAAGCGACGAGGAGTCCTGTGGCACCTTATAGACTAACTGAAGTGTAGGAGCATAAGCTTTCGTGGGCAAAGACCCACTTCGTCAGATGCATGTCATGCATGCATCTGACGAAGTGGGTCTTTGCCCACGAAAGCTTATGCTCCTACACTTCAGTTAGTCTATAAGGTGCCACAGGACTCCTCGTCGCTTTTGCAGATTCAGACTAACACGGCTACCCCTCTGATACTTGACACTATAAGTAATAAGGCATAAAAATCATAAATGGTTACAAGAAAAATAAAGATAAAAATGCTTACTAGTGCCTAACTTTAAAAACTGAGTAGTCTGGGGCACCTTAAAGACTAAAGTGGATTTTGCCCATGAAAGCTCATGATACTGTATATATTTTTGTTAGTCTCTAAGGCTACATCTACACAGTTAAGCTATTTCAAGATACCTTGCACTTTCACCTTCCTGATAACTCCCCTGCTCTCGAGCAATATATTTATACTCCTTCCTAGTTATCTGTCCAAGTTTCCACTTCTTGTAAGCTTCCTTTTTATGTTTAAGCTCACCAAGGATTTCCCCAGTAAGCCAATCTGGTCACGTACCATATTTGCTTTTCTTACTGCACCTCGGGATAGTCTCTTTCAGTGCCTTTAATAGGGCTTCTTTAAAATATTGCTAGCTCTCCTGGATTCCTTTCCCCTTCATGTTAGCATCCCAGGGAATCCTGCCCTTCAGTTCTCTGAGGGAGTCAAAGTCTGCTTTTCTGAAGTCCAGAGTGTGTATTTTGCTACTCTCCTTTCTTCCTTTGGTCAGGAATCCTGAAATCTACCATCTCATGATCACTGCTTCCCAGGTTGTCACCCGCCTCTACTTGCCCTACTAGTTCCTTCCTGCTTGTGATTCTATGATTCTACCTTTGGTATCCAGAAAAAGCTTTTCCACGTCTTAAGAGCAAGCCTGTTATATCGAAATATAACCTGCTCGCTATTCCAACATCCCTGTAAACCTCATTGCACAAAGGTTAAGGGATGTTTCAGAATAGCGCCTTATTTCAAAATTTGGCACAGTGTAGACAATGCCCAATTTTGAAATTACCTTGAAATAAGCTACGCAATTTGCATAGTGCAAATTGCGTAGCTTATTTCGAGGTAAAAGTGCTGTGTAGATGCACCCAAAGGTGCCACAGGGCTACTCACTGTTTTTAAAGTTACAAAGTAACCCAGCCACCCCTCTGAGACTTTTAAAAATTGTTAGATTCAAGTGACATTTCCCACCAAATGCTTCCAGCAAGGTTACCAATGAAACTCTTTAGATCAGAACATCTTTCCCCCTGCCCTACAAGTGTCCAACAGCTGTTTTCTATTGTCCTCTCAGGTGCACTGGACACTGTGTGTGGGGGGGGGAGGGTCCCTTGTGGCACTTGTCATTCCTTTTTATAATTCTAGTCCCACTCTGAAAAACCTTCACAGCTGATGATCAGGTGACAAATTGGCTATATGGGAGGAGGTTCTCTGCTGGTTATTTCCCCTTTTTTGATATTTCTTTATTTTACCTTTTTCCTTGATGATTCTTTTTACCGTTTAAATGCAAATTAAGGCAAGTACACCTTTCTGTGTTTATACCAGACCTGTTTCCTAACTTCTGCTTGGGCAGGGCTGTAGTGTTTGGAACATGCATTAATAACATCATACAGGGGAATCTTATAATTCCACATTCAGTGTTCCCACACATTTTATCAGGACAATACTGACCTGCAAACTGTGAGCTTTCAAATGATACTTTACAAAGCATACCCCATACAAAGTCTATCATAATTCACAGCACCAATAATAGCACAGCACCAAGATGCATGCTGCTCAGCTGTAAAGAGATGCCTTCCAAGAATGCTACTTCCTCAGTTAGCAGCAAACTGCCACCATGTGTTCAGATGATGAAAACTGAATATGGAACAGAATCCTGTGTGAATGCTATTGGTGTGACGTGCATAATGCGAGTTACCAGATGCTCATCAAAATGCTCTGCATTAATTCCCTCTTGTAGACATATCCTTAGGTAAAGTATTAGTTTGTTTCCATTTCTTTCTGCATGCATATCATGGCATCATTAGGACATGCTAGTTGGGACATGTGTATCGAGAAGACAAACTTAATAGAAACATAAGAAATTCCTTTTCTTTTTCATTTAAATTAATGTTTATTTGAATTCTCTTGTTTCTGCTCACTTGGCTTCATCCTCTACAGTCTGATATTTCATCTAAAATGGGGAAGAAAGATTATAAGAGGACTTTGGCAAACTGTAGATATACATCCTCTAGGAAAATACAATCATTTTCAGTGAACACAATACAATGAGGAGGTGTCTTATTACATAATTGAGGAGACAATGTCTTTTATATACTTCCTGGCTCACTTTTCACACTAAATTAATCTTAATAAGCATCTGCTTTGAGTTAAGAGAGTTTTGTGATAATTCAACCATGACATCTCTAGAAGTCCAAATGATTTCACTTTATGCCTCAGACTGGAGTATTCTTTTGAAACATTCCTTTTTACTGTATGATAATCAGTATGTTAACATGAGTTGATTAATCCCATCAGTCTAAGTAATGTCAATATCCTGACTCTTGTGCTCTTTCCCTGATAAACACATGGCTATGAAATCATTGGCTTTACAACCCGAACTGGAAGATATACAACTGCATTTATCTTCTCAATTAGTCAACTGTTAGTTTTTTAATATTTATTCAAAGCAAAACCTTTTTTATAAACCATCAATGCAACACAATAGAAAGTAGAGACCTATTAAGAAAGGCTTCCTTTTAATTTTAGAATAGAGACTGAATTGATGCAAATGTAAAATGCTTATTCTAATTTACCAGATTATCTATAGTCTTGGAAGGATTAGATTTTTATTGCCAAATGTTGCTAAATATTAATTTAATCATATGCACACAGAGGCATGCAAACATATTTCAAGTGATAGCAGTCAGCATTTACAAACATGTAAAGAAATAAAACTGACACTGGAGAATTTATTATGATTTCATTTAAGGATATTTACTCTGTATAGTTTGAAATATATAAAAAAAATCCAAAATAAGCATCAATATTATCTGTCAAAATTATGTTAAAAAATTGAATTCTCCCAAGTCTAAACATGTAGCTATACCTCAGCAGTGATAATTCAAAATCCTGGTGATCCTATTTAATTTGAAATTAATGGAAAAAAAGAGTATGCAGTAACTTGCTGAAAAAAGCCCTGTTTTAACATTCCAATGTTCACATATTGTCTTTAAATAAAAAAGCAGCAAAGAAAACCAAAGCAAAAAAGATACCTTTGTTTTTTGTGATTATCTGCTCAAAAAACTTATATTAGCACATTAAAAAAGCCTCTTCAAAACACATTTCAGTTACTTTTGTCAGCTGTCAGAGCAGTTTGTAAGACCAGAAGGAGACACAGCCAAATGAAGCTGGGTTGGAGTTGACCAATACTTCAGCTGGAGACCTTTGGACACTGCAGGAAGTGGCTTGGTGATTTACTCATTGACATTCTTCTCTCTGAGGGTGTGTCTAGACTACATGCCTCCTTCGACGGAGGCATGTAGATTAGCCAGATCGGAAGAGGGAAATGAAGCCGCGATTAAAATAATCGCGGCTTCATTTAAATTTAAATGGCTGCCCCGATCTGCCGATCAGCTGTTTGTCGGCAGATCGGGGCAGTCTGGACACAACGCGCCGACAAAGAAGCCTTTCTTCATCGGCACAGGTAAGCCTCGTGAAACCAGGTTTACCTGTGCCGATGAAGAAAGGCTTCTTTGTCGGCGCATCGCGTCCAGACTGCCCCGATCTGCCGACAAACAGCTGATCGGCAGATCGGGGCAGCCATTTAAATTTAAATGAAGCCGCGATTATTTTAATCGCGGCTTCATTTCCCTCTTCCGATCTGGCTAATCTACATGCCTCCGTCGAAGGAGGCATGTAGTCTAGACACACCCTGAGGGTCTGATCCTGCTGCAATTGAAGTTAATGATAAAATTAGCATTGATTTCAATGGGCGCAAGAGTGAGCTTAAATCAGTATGGAATTTATGTTTAACACTATGTTGCTCCTGGAACCATAAAAAGGAGCTTATAATTTGTCATTAGTTTTGGTCATTAACACTTCTATCACATTTTTATATATATAAGAATGTTAACCCTATTGTCCTGCCCAAAACCCAATTCCAGTAATCATATTTGCCTACCTTAAATTCCTCCTGCAATTTCAGTTTTTTATGGTATTTTCTTTTACTTTGTCCAGCAATTGTGTACTATTTGCCATTCATTTTCCTATCGGCTATATTCCTTTCCAAATGAGCTGGCATTTCAGGGGTCGATCCAGTCATGATTCCTAAATATACCTTCTCTACCACACAAAGATTTTTGTGGGTGTCAGTGTTTGTAAAATACATTGAGAACAATGGGGTTGAAAAGCAAATTAGATTCTATGTTAAGAACATTATTATTGTAAATCTAAACCACTATTTTACATTTAAATAAAGTATTTAGAAAAAATAAATATTTAACTCAAACTTTTATGGTCTCCCCAGACTCCACCCTCCTCCTTCTTTCTTCCACCCCAACCGCAAAGTTGGAACATTTGTTTTACTTAAGAGAAACATTTCTTGAGAAGACTGAGTATTTGGCACTATACAAGCAGCAAATATAAACATAGGCCAAAAATTTCAAATATCACTACAGGGTGAACCTCTCTGGTCTAGGATTTCTGTGGTCCTGCAACATCTGTGGTCCAGCAGGACTACAGATATTGCTAGATTAGAGAGCCCTGGCTAAAGAAGTTGAGAATGGCAGGGAGAGGAGCCAGTCCAGTTAGCGGCAGCCTGCAGGACCAATGACCTGGGGTGGAGAGCCCCAGGGGAGACTGCCACCCAGTGGGAGATGGAGGCAGGGAGCCCCATGAGTATCTGCTACCTTGTGCAGGGCCAGGTGGCAAGGGTCAGGGAACCCCGGGAGCAGCTGCCGCCCTGCATGGGGCTGATGGCAAGGAATCCTTGGAGCAGCTGTGGCCTGCATGGGGCTGCGGAACCCCAGGAGCAGCTGCTACCTCACACAGGGCTGGGGGAACCCTGGGAAAAGAGCCCCGCCCCCCCAAGCAGGCTGGGAGCAGCAGAACCAGGCAAGTGGGCTGAAGAAGGTCAGCCCTCCAGGCTCTCCTGGAGCAGCGGCCAGGAGGGAAGCCCTAGGAAAGCCCACACGCCTGACCTCCCCTGGTCTGGCAAATTCCCTTGTGAGGGTGCCAGACCAGGGAGATTCAATCTGTAGTGATTTTAGCAGCCTCAATTTTTGGATGCCCAATTAGACAAGACACTTTAAAAGGATCGAATTACCAGAAAGTGCTAAACTCACACTTTTGCTAAAATCAGATTAATTTAAGTTTATTTAAGTTCATTTTTTAGTTTAATCATCCCCAGAATCAATAGTCATTTTTTTATAAACATCTTGGTCATATGCCACATCCTATAGAATATCTCTCCTTAGGCTCTCATGGCCTAAAATAAGATAGAGGGAATTGATTTCCAGCAAACACTGAAAGTCAAATTTATTTTGTTTAAAATTAAATTCAGCAAATTGTTTACAAATATGGGATCTCACAAACATACATCTGGACAGATCTTCATCTGGTAAACATTTTCATAGTTTCATCAAGCTATGAGGTTCTGCCTCTTATTTTTTGTCTGCTATTCTGCAGATGCAATAGTGGCAATGAATTTGCATTGAAATTAAAGCTAAATTTAATTATTTAAATATGCCTCAAAAAACCTGGGAAATCTTGCCCCTACCCCTCCAAAAAAGACCAAAAGTTGTTTAACTTGGAATCAAAATTATTAAGGTTGTTCTTTGGAATTTACTATCAATTCATAAGTATTATTAATATATACAAACATACTCAAACATATATGCACCTTTCCCAGCTTCACAACTTTCTTTCAGGTCTAAATTACAATCACATACACTCAAATACACAACTTTAATTCCGACCTCAATACAATTTGTTTTTCACACAACACATTGTAGACTTCAATGATACAGATGTGTCAACAGATAATTTTACCTCTATTTACTTAAGTTTGAGTGTGATTATGAAGAGCTGCATGTGAGCATGATAGCTGGGTATGTAGTTACAATAGAAATGGGATTTTGTTTTGAGTGGAGAAGGCTGTGAATGTCTTTGTGTGTTAACATGTTAGGGTAGCATGTCATGAGAGCTGACATTTATACGCATATGGATGCTGGCTTAATTGGTGATTTCCTTGAATTTTAGTGATTGTGTTGCTAGAAAACATACTTGAGTAATGTTAACTGACCATTTAAAATGGGTGTGTGTGTGGGATTCAATAAGAATATAAATTTGGGCTACGAGAAAATTATGTTGATTGGAAACTCTTTGGGTTAAGTGTTAACACAACACTGCCATGGTGCTGTTTCCTGGGTAGACCTTTCATGTTTTTGTGGCATACTGAGGCTATGTCTACACTATAGAGTTTTTTCAGAAAAATAGCCATTTTTCAAAAAAATCTTCACTTACGTCCACACTGCAATTGTATTCTTTCGGAAAAAAAATCGAAAGAACAGAGGGGTTTTTCCAACATTGGTAAACCTCTTTCTATGAGGAAGAAGCCTTTTCCGGAAGTGCTCTTTTGGAAAAAGATGTGTGTGGATGGGGAAGAGGGAGTTATTTTGAAAGAAACAGAAAGAGGAAAAAGCACAGGTGCCCTGGTGACCACTCCATCCTTAGTAATCACAGCTGAAATGCGAGATAGAATCCATTCAGTGTGGACTCTCTCTTTTGAAAAAGCAGATTGCTTTTCCGATGCGCTTGACAGTGTGGACGCTCTCTTTCGAAAGAAGTTTTTTTGGAAGATCTCTTCCAGAAAAGCTTCTTCTAAAAGAAGCCTGCAGTCTAGATGCAGCATGACTGTATAGCACAAAGCCTCTTGCACCAGGTCTTGCGGATGTGTTGCTATTAGAATCCATTACTCCACGGTGCTTTGGGAGCAGGAAGAGATGGAGGACTAGACCACATGGTATCAGAGATACCAATCCACACAGACTTGTGGAAAACCATCTGGGGCTTTATTAAAGCCCAATTCAGAGCTGTTACTGATAAGCCAAAAGAGAGTCTGAAGAGAACATACACAGTAAAGTAACAGTGAAAGGCACTCCCCTATAAAGATGACTTTGTGCACCCAAGATTTGGGAAGCTTATTTCAAAATTTGGCACTGTCTACACAGCACTTATTTTGAAATAAATCGCTGTTCTGAAACGTCCCTTACTCCTGGTGGAATGAGGTATACAGGGACATTGGAATAGCAAGCCCATTATATTTTGAAATAACGGGTGCGCTCAAAAGTCATGAAATAGCTATTTTGGGATACCTTTGGTATCCTGAAATAGTGCTGCAGTGCAGACGTAGCCTTGATGTGCTAAATCCTATATTAGCCTACCAAGTCACACAAAGGTATATCACATTTTATTTTAAAACTAACTCATATCAAGTAACAGGCTTTGTGGGGATATTTTTGAGGACTTGTTTACATTCAATTCCTACACCACAAGGGTCAGAACATGATTTGAAATCAATACAACTCTTTAGTATGAATGCAGTATCTCTATACTGAATCCACACTAAAGAGTTTTATACACACACGCATTATTTGCAGATCCTTACAGGCAAACAAAGTCCATATTATAAACACGCACACACAGAGCTAGATGATCCCAGTTCATTATCTGATGTAACTTGGCTAAACCACAATAAACACCTTTATATCATTATAACTGCTGCCACACTTAGGGGTTGAACCAATTTAACAGGGTTTTTTTTCTATTATTTAGTTAAATCAGTGAAATACTGAGTGCAGACCAGGCCTCAGAGCATGCTCTTATTAGTAAAGCAAACACTGACTTTGTTTTTGCTGCTGCTATTTGTTTTCATTGCTGTCTGAATGACCTTTTTGTGGTCTCTGCCTTTGCCTGGCTGGCTGCACCCAATGGCATTTAATTACACTTACTCAAAAGTTTAGCCAGGCTCACTGATCATTACCTATCAAGTCCAATCACTATTATTTAAATCCAAAGATTCGGAACTGGAGAGTTTATCTGTTGTACAATTATTGCCTAAATACCCAGTGTAAACATGCAGAAATCTGGGAGCCTTGTTCTGACCATGGTGATTAAAGGCAAAGAGCAAGATGGATGGAGTCAGTTGTGATCAGCAGGCTCAGTGTCCTGCTGTGCGCCAGTCTCTGCCATTGTGCTGTGCTCTGGGTACCAGACTTGCCATGGTCCTCTCAGCTCTAAAAGGAAAGCTGGCTTTGTTTGCCTGTAAGCATCTGCAAACTGTTCTGACACATGATCTACCCTCTCAGCAAGGCCACTCATTAGGCTGATTATCACTTCAAAGTTTGTATTATCATCCATCTCTAAAGGCAATTAGGAATGGGTGGCTTTGAGTATCAGACACTGGGTGACACCAAGTGACTCATCTTTATTGATTCTTTTGTGAGCAGAGACAGTGATTGAGATGATATGATTGCAGCCTACCTGCCCCTTTGACTGGTAAATACTGAAGAAAACGGTGTGTAATTAACTGACAGTTAATATAGGTTCTGTTTAGTGTTCTGAGAGCACAATAGGAGAAGCTGCCCGAAAGGAACAAAGTAAGGCAACTCCTTTGACAAGTTAAACTCTAAAGCCAACTGTGTAATTATCTGACAGTTAAAGGGGGAGGGGCAGGCAAAGGGAAGGACTCTGTTTAGTATTTATGAGACCAAAGGAATTCCTGTGTGTGAACAACAGAGAAAGTTACAGACAATAATAATAACAGCTGCCCCAAATATTTGTTTGTATACATTGACTTGCAAATGACTGATTATTAGTTTTATGGACAGAGGAAACTATATAACTTTAGAGATGGAGCACTGGTGATATAATGTGGATCAGTTTGTATGTGAGAAATAAGTCCAGCTGCAATATAGGCTGACAGGAGGGGAGGCAAAATGGGCAAACATCCCAGGGCCTGGCAATTCAAAGAGGTCCAAGGCTCCCCACCGCCACTGCTATTACTGTGGCAGGGCCTGGACCCCCAGGTCCTTTAAATTGATGCTGGCTCTGGACAGCCCTGAGAGGAGGGCACAGTTCGGGCAGTCCAGGGGCTGAGGGCCGGCTGCCCTAGTCCCACGCTTATGAGATCAAGGAGCCCCACACACACATCTTGCCTAGGGGCCTGGTGTGTCTGGCTTTCCTGATGTTAGGCTTATATTCTAAACTGCTTTGGTCTTAGACCTACAAATTATGATTTACCTACACTTAGAACGCTATAATAGCACATCTGCCTTACTGTAGTGCTAACAGTATAGACACCACATTAGTAGGAGAGGTTCTCCCATGGGTACAGGTAATCCACTTCCCCGAGAGGCAGTAGCTAGATCAACAGAAGTTGGCATAGCCTGGCTTGCATCCATATTTCCTTTTGTCTTCTACCAACAAAACTCTCCATCTTTTTCATCATAGTCATTCCACTTTATGGAGTAATATACGTTGTTAGAGTTTTACTGTTACATTGGTAGTGTGGATGCACATGCACCTGTACCAATATAAAGCAGTTTTCCCATTGCATTCCCACAGTGCAACCATGCCTTCAGGAATTTTTGAATTTCACTGTGCAGAAGGCCCAATAAGCGAGAAAGACAAAGTTGAACTGATTTTAACATTTTAATAGCTGATAGAACATGACCTGCCATATCTGCAGTTGGGGCAGGTGCTCAAGACCAATTCTTCTCTCTATAAAAGAGAGGGGAATGGTGGCAAAAAGTTCCAGAATAGGCTTTAGCTCCCCACACTTTAGGCCAAAGTAGCTCCTCAGGGTGTGTTGCAAGGCACACCTGTTTGCTCAGGCTGCTGCCAGGGGAGGGAGAGGGTCATGGGGCTGTTATGAGTGTGTGGAAAGGGAAGTTTTATGTTCTGCTGGTTATTTAATTTTATTTCTGATTTTGTCATTTATGGCCAGAGCATCTAGAGCAGTGTTTCTCAACCAGTAGTATGAGCAGTACTTTTTTTGTGATGGTACTGCCCGGAATGGCGTACCATCACCTATTTTCCCAGCCCACAGAAAGGGAATGGGATTTCCCCAGCGCGTACTGGCACTTGTTTTCCTGGGGTGGCTTGGCTCCTGTCTGAAGCCTGTTCGGGACGTGCAGTGTTTTTTTTTTTGGCTCCCAGGGGCCACGATTGATTGGGGGGGGGAGAGGGAGGATTGGCTCAATAAATTTTCCTTTTTTTTGGTTTTGTTTTGCTCAACAAGTTTGTCCCAGAATACTGGCACCTTTTTTCTTACAAAAAAAAGCACTGGGTATGAGTACCCTTAAGGGTACTTGAGAGAAGTCTTGGGGGGTACTTCAACACAACTGAAATTTGGAGAAAACTAAGTTTTTGTTGTACATTTTACAGTGCTTTATTATTTTTGAACTTTTTATACCCCAAAATTTCATCGCCTGCCCAGCTACGATTAAGTTGTTTAAACAAATGTGTTGCAATGGTAGAAAAAAATTGTGTGTGTCTGAAAACTGTACGTACTAGGGGTACTTATAATTTTTTTTAAAAGGGGTACTTTATAAAAAAAGGTTGAGAAACACTGATCTAGAATATTGCAGAGATAACTTTAATTTTGGATACTCATCTAAGTAGGAGAACAAGACTCTGTGGGTGGAGGTATGTATGAGGTTCACTTTGAACAACAGTGTTTCAACATACATACAGCTAAGCATACTGTCACACAGAATGTAAGTCACACCTATAGGATAGGGAACAATATCAGAGAGCAACAGCTCTTTTTGAAAAGGAGTTAGAGGTCCTAGTGGATAACAAATGAACATGAGCATAGATGCTGTAGCTAAGAAAGCATATGTGATGCTTAAATGTATGTCTAAATAATGGAATAGCAAAACAGAAGTAGTAGGTGCTATTGCCACTGTATACAGTGTGGCTATGTCTACACTGGCATGGTTTTCTGGAAATGCTTTTAACAGAAAAGTTTTCCGTTAAAAGCATTTTTGGAAAAGTGCATCTAGATTGGCAGGACGCTTTTCCGCAAAAGCACTTTTTGCGGAAAAGCGTCCGTGGCCAATCTAGACGTGCTTTTCCGCAAAAAAGCCCCGATCGCCATTTTTGCGATCGGGGCTTTTTTGTGGAAAACAAATCTCTGCTGTCTATACTGGCCCCTTTGCGCAAAAGTTTTTCGGAAAAAGACTTTTGCCCGAACGGGAGCAGCATAGTATTTCCGCAAAAGTGCTGACAATTTTGCGGAAATTCAAGTGGCCAGTGTATACAGCTGGCAAGTTTTTCCACAAAAGCAGATGATTTTGCGGAAAAACTTGCCAGTCTAGACACAGCCTGTTAGTTAGACCATTATTAGGATATTGTGTCCAGTTCTTGTCTCTACATTTAAAAACAATGCTAACAAATTGGAAAGAATTGAAGAAAATTGCTGCAAGAGTGGTCTGAAGTCTGGAAACCCGGCTTATAGTCACAGACTCACATAGTTCAATCTATGTAGTTTACATAAGAGAAGATTAAGAGGTGACTTGCTCAAGAGCTATAGGTTATCTACACAAGAAAGAGATTTCTGATAGTCTAGAGCTCTTTAATCTACTAGACAAAGGCATAACAAGATCCAATGGCTTTAAGATAAAGCTAGATAAGTTCAGACTTGAAATAAGGGTCATGGTTTTTAGTGAGGGTAATTAGCCATTGCAACAATTTACCTACGGGGATTCTTCACCATTGCAAAGAGTTAACATCAGTATCTCAAAATTGGATGGATATCTAAAAATATGCTCTCCCTCAGCTAGAGTTCATGGGCTTGATTCAGGAATCATGTGTTGTTAGTCCCTGGCCTGTATTCTGCAGGAGGGTGGACTAGGATGATCACAGTGGTCCCTTCTGGCCTTAAAAAAATCTATGACTCTGAGCAGGGGCTTTGTGGGACATCAGGAGCTAGGAGGGCAGCTGTCCTGGCAGGATGGATAGAGCATTGGACTAGGACTCAGGACTCCTGGCTCTGCCACTAACCTGCTATGTGACCTTGGGCAAGTCTCTTCACCTCTCTGTGTCGGTTTCCCCTTCTCGCCCTTTGATTGTCTTGTCTGGAATGTAAACTTCAAGGCATGTACCATCTCTCTCTATTGTTTGTACTGCACCTAGCCCACCACTTTCAGGTAGGGCCTCCCCACCTGTTATTGTGATGCAGAAACAACATTAAAGCACTTCTCTGTCATTGCTCCTGCCTCCCCATTGTTCTATGATTCTATGATTCCCCTCCAAAAAACAAAACAAAACAAAACAAAAACCCATCCCAATCACACAGGTGCAGGAAATGTAGGATGAAGACAGGACTATTTATTGTTTTTACTGGTACTTCAGTAAAACAAAGCAATGGAAGCAAAGTGAGGACTGAACAGCAAAAATTATAAGCAGCTGGGAGAACTGTCAACAGATAGCAGAGAGTCAAAGCAAACTGTAACTATGTCATCTAAATCCGGTCTTCTGAAAAAGTGGGCTGCCCACGAAAGCTCATGATACCATCTACATGTTTTGTTAGTCTTTAAAGTGCTACCAGACTATTTGTTGGTTTTTAGGTTTTTCCTGTTACAGACTAACTCGGCTACCCCTCTGTAACTGTGCTAGTTTTTTTAATTCTAAGGGGGAAATCCTTGGTAAATTGAATTATTCCAGTCTCTCTTACATTACAAGTTATGGGAAGTTTTCAAATTTACCTAGTTTCTTCTGGACATGTAACAATAACTAACACACTCGCCCTTCCTCCTATTCCTGATAAAGTTCATAAAGAATAACCAGATTGGGGTGAGGAGAGAAGAAAACTGCAGACAATGATTTTGCTAATTCATTTTGACCTCCACTTGCTGTTTGTAGGGATGACACTACTTTCTCTGTCTCCCACTTCTATCTTGATTCCAGTTTAATCTGATCCAAACAAATTATATGCAAATGGTTGTTTTTATTTGAGCCTTGTTCATTGAGACACTTAACATACGATCAATTGACGAACAAGATAAGAACAGCAAACAAAGATAAGCTTTTGTTTAGATAGGGGAATCAGAGATAATGGCCTGACTAGAAATAGCCTGCACAGGCTCAGCTTTGAATGATATTATCTTTTAAAGTGCAACATTGTGAGCCCATTCACTGCATTTATCTGTTAGTTTTATTCATAAAGCCAAATTTACATGAAGACTGATTTGTCAGTTCATTTAAAATAGGTACAGATAGAAATAAGACAAATTTTTAGAGTGAGCATAACTTTTTCGGTTGAATCTAAGAGAAAATGTCTGAAATATAGATTATTTGCCTTTTATCTCTATGCTTTGTATCAAGAAAAACAGACTCACTTGAACTGGTAGAAGAAGAGCAAATGGAAAAAAGAATAAATGCTTTAGTGAAATTACAAAATGACAACAATCCTAAGTTGAACTGAGTTTCATTGGTGGGAGATCTTGAACTGTCATTGAGAATGTTGTACTTTTTCTGTTTATAAATAAATAATACTTTTCACTTCTTTAATATCTTCCATGCAAAACACTTTACACACATGAATAAAATCAGTCTAATAGCTTTCCTGTGAAGTAGGTAGGCATTATATTATCTCTTTCACTGTTGGGGAAACTGATTCAGAGTGATTAACTGACTTCCCTAAGGTTAAAGAGGCAGCCTGGCAGAGTGGATAATAGAACCCACATCTCCTGACTCATAATTCTATGTCTTAACCAAAAGACCATCCTTCCTCAAATAGGACCAAAACCCCAAATTCATTGATGTTACTGGGTTTGGTGTCAGGCCCACCAAGAATTTCAGTCTTTAAATATATTTATCTGGCACCTCTCACCAGCATTAATGTAACATAATTACAATTTTTTAAAAAGAGCACTACAATTATAAACATATTGGAAAAAATGAGTGTAATTCAAAGACAAGGGTAAGGGGGATGAGTTCTAGATTTCAGAAAACACATATATACAATTGGAACACAATTAAATGTGTGCATTAAATGTATCTGGACATTGGCAACAAGCTTTTCTAGAGTCATGCATAAATATTGATCCATTGAATAAAGCATTTCGTAAACAGATCCCTTTAATTAAATCTCCACTTAACATTAGTCTGTGTAAAAAGCCAGATTCACATTCAAGCATATTTTACATGTTTAAAATATGAAAATGTATGTACATATGCACACACAATGTGCAAGACATGGTGGTGGAAAGAGTGAATTATTATACATTTTAGAGATGTACTCAAACTTCAAATTTCAGATTCAGATTTGATAAATATCTGAATTTTTTTTCAAAGATCAGAAGTGTTTAGATCTGAGGCCCCGGTTTAGCCCATTTTAGAGACATGCCAATTTTAAATTGTGATGGGAATGTACAACAGAGAATATAACTTGTCCTTAGTCTACATTGGGGCGGGGAACCTCATGTCTGGGGGCTGGATGCCCCTGACTTGGCTGGATCTGGCCCCCGAGGCTCAGGGCCCCCACCCAGCATGGAGGAGCCCATGCTGGCACTCCAGCCCCTCCCCCCCCATTACCCCACTACTGGGCTGTAGCACACAAAATCTGCTAGGCTAGGCCCCTTAGGCTCTGGTGTGGAAGTGAAATGTGAGGAGTGTCTTTCTTCTCAGTCGTGGGCCATGTCAGTGAGTGTTTTTTCTGTTTTTGCTTTTTATTTCTCACTTGTGCAGCCCCCGACTGATTTTTCTTTAGGTCAGCAGCCCCCAACCCAAAAAGCTTCGCCACCCCTGGGCTACATCATACAAAAAAAATTCAAGTATAATTCTGCGTGGTTATCAGTGTAATATAAGAAGATTGCAGTCTACCATGGATCCCTAATGCAGGGATTCACAGCTTATTTTTTTTTTCTGAAACCTCCCAACATGCTATTAAAATTCTGTCGTCCATCTGGGTCACAATAACTATTTTTCAGTAGATTAAAAGCTAGGGTTAGTTTTTAGGGGGTAAGAGGCACAGCAATTGCTCAGGGCCCCAGGTCACAAGGAGCAGACCCCATGAAGCTAAGTTGCTCAGGCTTTGGCTTCAGGTTCAAGTAGTGGGGCTCTTGACTGAATTTGACTTTCTGCCTGGGCCCTGGTGTGTCTAACGCTGGCCCTGTTCTATGGATTGTTTCGGAAGACCCCTCAAAACTTGCTCATAGACTTCCAGGGAGCCTTGGACCCCTCAGCTGCATCTACAAAACATCCTTACCTCGAAATAGCTTATTTCTAAATTGGTGCTATCTACACAGTGCCAAATTTTGAAATAAAGCTTTATTCCAACAAGTCCGTTAACTCTTGTGGAACAAGGGTTACAGGGATACCAGAATAGCACACCTGTTATTTCAAAATATATTTCAAAATACCGGACACGTTTAAATATGTAGAATTGCTATTTTGGAACACTTCCGGTATCCTGAAATAGCCCCGCTGTCTAGACGTAGCCCTGGTTGAGAACCATTGACCTAAAGAACTCACAGAAAAGCCAAGAACCAAGCAGATTTAAGTCTTCTTACTAGCACCAAAACTTCACAGTTACTGGAACGTCCTTCCCTCTTATCACATGACAGTTGAAATGTAAAAAAGTTCAAAGATGGTTATGGGAGAAGTAGACAGAAAAATCATGGAAATATAGGCTGGAAGGGACCTTAGGAGTTTATCTTTTTCAGCTGCCCATGGTGAGGCAGGACCTAGTATACCTAGACCATTCCTGGCAGGTTTTTTTGTTTTAACTCCTTCTTTTCTCAAGACTAAACATGCCCAGTTTTTTTAACCTTTCCTCATAGGTCAGGTTTTCCAAGCCTTTTATGATTTTTGTTGCTTTTATTTTAATTCTCTGATTTGTATACATCTTTCTTTAAGATCTAGAGATAGTACTTCAGCTGAGGTCTCACTATTGCCAAAAAATAGTGGGACAATTACCTACAATACTTCTGGTACAGGCCAGAATTATATTAACTTTTTTTGCCACTACATCATGTTGTTGAATCATATTCAATTTGTGACCCACTATAATCCCCAGATCCTTTCCAGCAATGCTACCACCTAGCCAGATATGTCCCATTTTGTAGCCGCATGCTTGATTTTTCTTTCCTAAGTGAAGTACTTTGCACTTGTCTTTGCTGAATTTCAACCTGTTGATTTCAAACCATTTCTCCAATTTGTCAAAATCATTTTGAATTCTAATCCTGTGCATCAAAGTGCAATATTTCTCAGCCTGGGGTCACCTAAAATTGTATACGCTCACTCTCCATGTCACTATCCAAGTCATTAAAGAAACTATTAATTAGTACCAGACCCCAGAAAGTCTCCCGCAGGACCTCACTCAATATGTCCCCTTAATCTGACAGTGCACCATTAATAGCTACTCTCTCATCCAGTTGTACACCTACCTTATAGCATTTCATCTAAAACCACATTTCCCTAGTTTGCTTATGATATGACATGTGGGACCATGTCAAAAGACTTATTAAAAATTAAGATATATCACATCTATAGCTTTCCCCTTATCCATTAGTCCAGTAGGAGAAAATTAGGTGGGTTCAGCACAATTTGTTCTTGACAAATCCATGTTGTGTATTACTTATAGTCCTATTTTCTTTTAGGTGCTTACAAATTGATTGTCTAATCATTTGTTTTGGTGTCTCTCCGGGTATCAGAGTTTGATGGCTCTATAATTCCCTGGCTCCTCTTTTACCCTTAGCCTTTTAAATTTAGGTAGGATTGCCCTTCTCTAATCTCCTGGGACTTAACCTGAACCCCATGAGACTTTTCAAAGAGAATCACTAACAGTTCCACGATTGCTTCAGCCAATTTCTAAAGTACCCCAGGGTACATTTCATCAAGCCCTGGTAACCTGAATATATCTAATTAATCTAACCTCTTCTTTTCCTATGGATTTGGTTCCTTGTTACCCCCTTCCCGTGGTTGTTAATATTAATTTTGCTAGTATTTTCTCACCACTAACCTGTTTAGTGAAGACTGAAGTAAAATAGGCATGAAACACTTTAGCTTTTTGATGACATCTGCTTCTAGCTCAATTTTCCCACTAAGTATGGGACCTACAGTTTCCTTCATCTTTCTCTTGCTCCCTCTTCTTATTGCCTTTTATTTCCTTTTCTAGGTATAGCTCATTTTGTGAATTGCCATTTCTGATTTTGTCCCTTTGCATGCTTGTGCTCTACTTTTGTTCTTATCGTTAGTGATGTGTCCATGTTTCCTCATCCCTGTCATCCAGCGCTGGGGGCTTAAACTAGCATCACATAAAGTTGGAAGGGCTGCAGGGAAGAGTTGGGTGTACAGGTCAGACAATAGCAGATAAATACGGACTGGCAAAGTTATGAAGTATCCTGAAACTGAAGACAAGCTTGAATTTGATGCAGTGAAAAAGGGGAAGTCAATTAAAGGATTCAAAGTGTGTGTGTGTGTATGTGTGTGTATGTGTGTGTGTGGAGTGGGGGATAACTGGTCAATATGGGCATATCTACACTACTGTAGGAAATTATTTTGAAATAACTAAATTTGACTTAATAACTCCCGATTTTACAAAATTGAAAGTGTGTCTCCACTATGAGCAAGCCTCGAAATTAGTCTGAAGCAGGCAGTGGATGTGCTACCTCGACTTAGAGCATCAAGAAATACTGGTGAATAATAGTTTGAATTACTCTGAGGAGTAGTTATTTTAAAATAGTGGCGTCAGAGCATCCACATTAATGCTATTTCGAAATAACTATTTCAAAATTAGTGTTATTCTCTGAGGAAAGCAGGAGTACAGATTTTTAAATAAGGCTGTGTCCAGACTCAAGGGTTTTTTCGAAAAAAGTAGCCTTTTTTCGAAAAAACTTCACCTGCGTCTAGACTACAGCTGCGTTCTTTCGAAATTAAATCGAAAGAACGTGGATTTCTTTCGACAGTAGAAAACCTCATTTCACAAGGAAGAACGCCTTTTTTCGAAAGTGCTCTTTCGAAAAAAGGCGTTCTTGAATGCAAACAGGGCTTTTTCGAAAGAGAGCATCCAGACTGCTTGGGTGCTTTCTTTCGAAAAAGCAGCTTGCTTTTTCGAAAGTACTGCTTGAAGTCTAGACGCTCTTTTTCGAAAAAGCCTCTTTCGAAAGAGGCTTGCAGTCTAGACGTAGCCTAAGTGGCCTGTTATTTCGAAATAATGGTCTTGGTAATATGGACACTCTGCTTATACATTCAACCTAACCCCCCTTATTTTGAAATAACACTGTAGACTAGACCAGGGCTATGATGGATGGTGACTATAGTAAAAGTTTGAATAGACTGGGGCGGAGTGTAGGATGTCGAGGTTTCAGTAACACACAAGGAGTTGATGATGGCTTGCATGAGAGTTCTAGGGGTGTGAGCAGTAAGAAAAGTTCAGATCTTAGAAATGTCCTGGAAGAGTGACAAAATTTTGGCCATTGCCTGTATGTTTGGGGTCAGGGAGATGAAAGAGATGTGCATGAAGTTTCAATTTAAAAAGAAAGAAAAATATTAGTGAATGGCCTAGTCTCTCATGAGGGCATGTCTACACTGGGAAATAAGTTATTTTGAAATAATAACTCCTGAAATAACAATTTTGAAATAAGCATGATTCCTCTTTACAAGCAGGAGTTATTATTTCAAAATAACAAGTCCCTTATTTCGAAATAACGGGCTTGGTAGTGTGGATGCTCGCCTTATTATTTTGAAATAAGGGGAGTTATTTCAAAGTAACTTCCCAGTGTAGACATGCCCAAATTTGATTCAGATCCAGAGATGAATCATTTGCATTTCAAGCATCCTCCATTCCAGAGTTGTGGTTCAGCTCACAGAAATAGGGGCTACTATTATCCAAATTCAGAGAGAGGTTAAAAATTTCAGTCACCCCAATGATCCAATAAATTGGTGTGATATTATCTCCAGAAGAAAAATCATATAATATGGCTTGGAATTGGGTTTATGTAGAAGGCAAATATTCAGAATAGGAGTTTTAAGCTGATTGATATTTGTTAGAGAGTTAAATTTGTTCTGCCTGAAAAAAAGCTGGGGAAAGGGTTCCTTCTTCTCTTATTCACTGAACAGAAGGTAATTGGGGGATCTCTTTATGGGAGGATTTACGACCCTTGTTGAGCCTCAGTTGTTTTGAACTAAATAATAATGCATTTGCATCGTGACTGTATCTAATTTGAATTTTGCTTCCTGCCTAAACACTTTGAAAAGATGCATGCCTTGAGGTGTCTGCCTGAATAAAATTCCTGTGGAATTGAGGCTTACAAATAAAGTCTGTCGTGGTGCATTAGAATCTGCTTTGCCCTAAAGAATAGCTCTCCTGATAAATTGTCGGATTTATAATGACAATTGCTCCCACTGTTGTATACATGTATACCTTACAGTAATGGGAATTAAAGAGGCTTTCATGTGAACCAAATATTTAACTTTGAAGTCACGCAGGATGGAGTGCTCAGCACCTGGCAGGACCAGTTCCTAGGGAATTAACTTTTCACTTTATAATTTCTTCTCAACATTTTTTCCTACACTATAAAAATGGTATGAGTTTGTAACGATACAGAGTAGTCATAACGATGAGATTTCATAATGTAGGATGGGTTAGCATGATCTGGTTTAAAGAACTCAGGTCTTATTTTTTTGCTCTATTAATTTTGTTTTACACCAGTTTGATGTGCCAGTTGCTGGTGTGAATTTTTATAATAGGTTTAGTATTTTACCATAAGATCCTCAGAAAGAGGCTTTGTTGTCCATACATTTGCAAAGTGCTATAGACCATTAAAATATTCTGTAATTCATCATTGTGCTCTTATGCCAGAGCCATGTCAGCTCTGTAATTCTCTCTCATGTCTGTTAGATATTTTTGACTTGCCTTTTGTGTCCTGCTCATTTTGGATTAATCAAAGTGTACATGGAAAGCTGATATGTTCTCTAGTTACTTAGTACTTATGCCAAAGGGGCAACACTTCATTCTAAGTATCCCTTTGTTAAAGACAGTATTAAAATGACTTTTCCATTGGTTGTTGTGAAACAAACAACGAAATAAGCCAGCATGAGAACTGACAAACTGCTTACAATTAGTTCTGGTCATAGGAGAATGGCTCTATTGCTGGCACTGTAAAGTGTACAATGCTGCATGGCATGAATGATGTGGGGTCAGCCTTCCAATATACCCAAGCTACTAGTTATTTATGAATTGATAGCACTAAGGTCCCAATAAGCATCTGGACATGTGAAACAAATAAAACATCTTTAAAAAATTAAAATAATTAAAAAATAATTAAAAAATAAATGTGGGTACCTATGAGTGACTCAGGAAATGCACGTACAAAGGATGCAATTTTTTGAGGTCCTGAGTGCTTTCACCTTCAAATGTTTGTGACTTTCATGGGAGCTAAGTTAATACCTGGCAGATGTATTTAGGGGATTAAGCTCTAAGGGTGTGTCGAGACTACATGGCTCCATCGACGGAGCCATGTAGATGAGGCAGGACGACAAAGGGAAATGCCTCGGCTTACATGATCTGCCGACAAAGGGTTCTGGGGCTGGTAGATCCCCGTCTAGACTGCCGCGCTGTGTTGACAAACAGCTGATCGGCACAGCGTGGTGGCCATTTTGATTTAAATGATGCGGTGATTATTTAAATCGCAGCTTCATTTCCCTTTGTTGAGTAAACTAATCTATATGGCTCCATCGACGGAGTCATGTAGTCTAGACATACCCTAAATTAACATGTTTTCTCCATGGAGAATTGAAAAATGAGTAAAAGGCATAAGCAGAGTTTTTTCACATACAGACCCCTGACACTTGTCAGTGCTTTCAGATCCTTTGACTTGCGCATGCCGCTTTCCTTGCAAATTCCAGTGAGCTATGTGAACAAGATGTGAATGTTACATTATTCCAAGGCTATTTGTGATGTTAAATTGAGCAATTAAGCTTTTTGCGTGAAGAGAATTTGGGAGAAAGTGTTAACCAGTAACCCTAAAAACATGGGAAAGCTTCTACTGTAATAATTAATAGAATTTTAACCATGCAATTGTCTGCAGTTACAGGAGCCTTAATTTCAGTCATTTGTTAGGGTTATACCAGGTCCATATCGAACCCTTATGAGAGGGATTTCTCTATAGGTCCATGTGTTCTAGTGAATTTTAATGCACACAGCGGCAGTGGAAATACCCGTGAAAGACTCTATGTTACTACATGCAAGTGCTTCAAATGCTTCCCAGACTTCCTAGATATCACCTCAACTGCACTAGAAACAAGCAAAACTGCAATTTTGGTCTAGCATAGGGTGCATCTATACTGTGGCGGCTCTAGACTAGCTGCCAGCAACTGGCACCCTAGGCGAACCATGTAATCGGCGCCCCCACCTCCAAACCCTTCAATGATATTGCGCTTGAATTTGGCGCCCCATTTAACTTGGCACCCTAGGCAGCCACCTAGTTCACCTATATGGATAGGTCACCCCTGCGTCTACATTGCACCATTCTCTCAAGATAACTAGTATTATTTTGAAATAACAATGCGAGCATCTACACAGCCATTCCATTATTTCAAAATAATTTCGAAATAACGTATGACTTCTTCCGAAATCTGTAAGCCTCATTCTATGAGGAATAATGCCTATTCCAAAATAGCTATTTTGAAATAAGGCATGTGTAGATGCTCCACTGCTGCTATTTCAAAATAGCCCTTCACCAGGGCCATTCTAAGTTATTTCTCCCCAGTGCCTCCTGGGGCTCTAAATCAAGATAGTACATCTACATTCGGGAAGCCTGTCTTGGACTAATTTCAAGGCTTCCCTGCAATGTAGATGTGCTATTTCAAAATAAGCTATTTCAGAATAACTATTCCGGAATAGCTTATTTCAAAATAAGCGTGTAGTATAGATGTACCCACGCAGGACGTGCAGGCAACAAAGCTACACTGGGACATCTGTTCTAAAAGCATAATCACACACAACACAATGCTCTTGCTCAGACTTTAGTGACAAAGCTCAGAGCACTGCTTCCATCACCTGCCAAACCCAACCCCCGGCTACATGCATGAGGAAGCTCTTGGCTTTGCCTGTTATTCGCACCCCCCCTCTGTTGCAGGCAGGTTTAAGAGCAGCTAAGGTAATGCTAAGCTGGTCTTTCTCCTGACAATCACCTCCCTGCTCCTCCAAGACATTGGTCATGCAGAATGTATACAGGATCCATAACATTAAAAACCAAAGTCAAAATCCCGTTTATAGGCAGTGACACTTCTTCCCATCACAAAACTATTTTTTCCATTTTAATATATGAAATAATTTTATTTTAATTCTTCACCCCAACTCCTCCTACTGACACGTCATGTGAAAAACACAAGGTAAACCCATACTGCACACATCACAAACATGCATGCTCATGTATGTACTTACCATGTATACTCACTTCAGTGGGAGCTGTGGTTGGCATTTGGGTACAATACTAAGCATGGAGGTTAGTAGGCCTGCCAATGGGAAGGGGGGCAAAAGGGGAAGCTGTCCTGAAGCCCAGTGATACGAAAGGGCCAGGACCTCCAAGCTGCCACTGTAGTAGCAGTAGTGACAGCAAGAACCCAAGGCCTTTTAAATCGCTGCCAGAGCAGGGTGATGTGTACCCTGGGCAGCACTGAGGGCTGCCTAGTCTCAGCCCTGCCCCGTCTACTGGAGCCCCTGTCCTTTCCGGGGTGTGGAGCAGGGCCCCCAACTTGCCCAAGAGCCTAGCCAGGCTGTTGGTCTCACTAGAGGTTAGTATCTCATCATGATCCAAAATTTCTTAAATTTCAAGGATCAGTCTTAAACGTTTTACAGACAGGTAAATTTGGATGTCTTGGAAATTGGTATAACAGAACCAGAACACAAAAGGCCAATTCCATACTTAAGTGGTTTAATCTAAGGGGTGTTTAATATGATTCAAGTTTCTATTTCAAAGAAGTTTAAAAAAGTAGATTTTTTACTATTATGTTTAATGTATCGAGTTCCATAGACATACATGGTGGTTTACAGTCATGCAAGACAACTACTTCTCAGCCCAGAAGACCTTGAAATCTTGATTATTATTATAAATAGTTGTAACCAGTCACAAAAGTATGAAGGGAAGGGAAGAGGAGTCAATAGAGAATAATGAAAAAAAGGGGATGCTGTTCTTCAATGGGAAACAGTGCTGTGTGGACTCAGTACCTCTGAAAGTCGGGCTGCTCATTTAGATATCTCCACATGGATTTAGGTGTTTATGGCTAGGCAGCTGAGCTTGACAATTTTAGACACATGGTAAGTTATCATAAACGGCAATGGTCCAAATTCCAAAGTCCTAACTCAGCTGTTATATTGGCACAAGCCAGATGGGCTTCAGTGATTTGTTCCCGAAGAGAGAATTGGTAAAAACCGAGTAAGAACTTTAGGATTTATTTGGCTAATTGAGACTGGAGCCAGAAAAGACCTCAAAGGACTCATTGTTGCCATCCCCTTTCCATTGCAGAATTATTCCCTTCACCAGACATGCCAGTAGCATTTGTGGTCTCTTCTGCAAGTTTTAACTCTGATTTTTATTGTTTTGTAGTCCATTTTTTTTAACTGTAGGATGTTTTCTCAGGGAGCAGTGCAGAGTCTCATTCACATAATACACTTTGACCCAAAGATAAGAGCAAGATTTTGTCCGAGACACTTAATTAAGAGAATATCTTCCCAGTGGTTTGTAGCTGCCATCTCCAGAAGCACACTCTTGTTTCTGACTGCAGATTAATTAATTAAAGTTGCAAGCACATTTTTCCCTGTCAGACTTTTGACTGGTTCTGAAATGTGCGTGGACAGTTTAAAAGAAATATCTTCTGTCAGCACAATTGCACCAGCTACACTTCATATTTTATTTAAAACAAAAAAGAACAGATGCCTAAAAAATCATAGCAACAAAGTTGAAACTTGCATTGTCAGCACTGACTTCATAACTGTGTGCAAGTTTTTCAAACCCCTCGGCCAGGTCTGATTTCTGTTACATGAGTGCAAACCCAAAGTAACACTTTTGAAGTTAGTGGAAGTTCTCAGAATTTATCTCCTCTTAAAGGCAAACAACTGAAACTATAACAGTCTGGAATTACAGGTGTGCGATATGCCTTTTGGGATAGTCATTATAGCTCTGTGAATGAATCAGGTGGAAATTCCAGTCAGTCTGAGTGAGCTGAATCTAACACAGTCATCCTGAGATCAAGTTTGGCAGACATTGTGTTGCTCACATTGTGGTACCAATTCCATCATGTGCAGGGCTCGACAAATAATGCAATCTACTCACCTGTGGCAAGTAGATTGCAACCCGGAAGAGCTGGGTTCAGGTGATCTGCGAATGTGCAGATCGCCGGACAGTGCGGCTATAGAGCAGGGCTCGCCCTGATCATGTGCCTTATATTCTGGGTGCCACTTAGCAGACTGAGGGCATAAAAATGGAATTGGATCAGTGGTGGACAACCTGCAGCTTGTGGATGTCATGAGGCCCACTGGGGTTCCACCTGAGGCCTGCGCACTCTGTCTGTCCCTCTCCCTCTCCCCCACACTTCTCATGCAGTGAGGCACTGGAGCCCTGCACTTCCTATTCCTCTCCTCCCTCCCAGAGCTTGCACACTGAAATGTGAAGGCAGTGCTAGCACCAGCAGCAGCCAAGAAATAAGGGTAGCAGTATTGCATCCCCCCCCAGAATAACTTCACATTCTGCCTCAGTTGCTCTTCTCCTCACAAGCTATCCACATTGTACACAGCAGCCGAGGCAGTATGAGAAGAAGTTATCTACTACAGGTTGGACCTCTCTGAACCAGCATCCTCCGGATCTTACTGGCCCTGAATGAGGGAAATGGGCAAGCTGCAGAAAGTTTGGATTGGAGATTTCCTATTCACCATAAACTTTTCTGAACCAGGGAGTTTGCCAGATCAGGGATGGTCAATTCTGGCCCCTCTGTTCTGGGCCTCCGGGCTCTCCCGAGGGGTCACTGGACTCCCAGTCAGGCTCCCTTCTCGGCCACTTATCCTGCTTCTGGTCCTGGCCACTGGGATCCACTGCTGGTCCTACTGCTCCCTGCCCCTGGCCACCAAACCAGCTCTGCTCCTGGCCCCCCCTCCCACAGAGCCCCTCTGCCACCAGACTCCCAACCAGTCCCCACTCCTTGCTGCTGAGGCTCTCTTATCCAGGGGCTCTCTGGTCCGGCAACATCTGTGGTCTTGCTAGACCACAGATGTTGTCAGACCAGAGTGTCCTGGACCAGAGATGTTCAATCTGTATTGCTAAGGGCAGTGAGTAGATTATGTCCAATCTGGGAATAACTGTGATATGGGGAAAAAGTTATTTTTCCAAGTCACAATATCATCCTTGGAGTGCTCCAGAGATGGGGCAGATATGCACCATCCCTTATCTAGCTGAGATGTAAAGTTTCAATCTTGCCCTTAGAAATGAAGAGTCAACCCAATGTCCTAAC
This sequence comes from Pelodiscus sinensis, assembly GCF_049634645.1. Taxonomy (NCBI): domain Eukaryota; kingdom Metazoa; phylum Chordata; order Testudines; family Trionychidae; genus Pelodiscus; species Pelodiscus sinensis. Next base: position 110,741,370 of record NC_134715.1, read on the forward strand.
TGATGTCAGTGAGAGTTTCACATGAAAGGCAGGGAGCAGGGATATCAGGATTTGGTCTTAGCTGCCCTGTGAACTCAGTGGGAATTGAGAGTTATCTGCATCTTTCAAGAAGTCTCTGACTTTCAGCATAAATAGATGAATATTTCATCTCTGCCAAGACTTTTACCTTTACAAGGACACTGATGTTTGGCACAGGGATCCAAGTGAGTTTCTATAAGGAAGGATTTTGGAAGAATAATATGAATGGAAACATTGTCATGGTTTGTTCTCATTATAATGAAAAGCATTTTGCATTTGAACATCACTTGCCACGTGAGTACAGCTAACACTGGAATGTGAGTGCCTGAAAACCAGAATATGAACATTACCAGAAATGGTTATAAAAAAAAATGTGCCACTGATTACGATTTTCAATTTGCATTTCATGCAATTGAGAGAATGTAAATAAACAGTCTCAATAGTAAAAAGAAAAGTAGATATTGAGAAATCTTTTGGGCCAAATTCTGGTCAGCATTTGTGCCTAGTTGCATAAGGAAAACCCCCAATTCTGGTTCTCCCAAAACCTACAGAGAGCCCACATCACAGGCCTCTGCAGAGAATCATGAAAAGGAAAGAAAAGATTCATGGAGCAGCATTCCTAGAAGGGGCCAGGGACCAGGAATTTTCATTTAAATTGTACATGCCCTTGCCTGGCCATAGTCCTGTAAATGACTCATGCACCTGGAAAAAATCATCTGAGAGAGAATGTGCATGGGGCCATAGCAGGCATAAAACTAATACCACAGTCAATGCTGTAAGGGCTCAGTTATATCTGATGAGGAGCACAGACTTGTGTTGGGGCAGTGAAGAACTACCCCACCACAGGAGGCTTCCTACTTCCTGCTTTCCCTCACTCCCTTTGGGGTCACTAGAATCCCAAGGAACATAAAGAAAGACTACAATTGCAAAACTTCTTTGCTCTTTCCTCCCTGAACATCCACAATGATGCCTTTTTGAAAGGGAAACCCAAAGAGCTCTAGAATGGACCCAGATGCTTTTGCAAAACGAAGATGTGCATTAGTATAGCTGATTGAAATAGTGTTTTCTGCCAGAAAAAAAAATGTGCTAAAAATGTTCATAAAATACAAACGTTTTATTGGGAAAATAATTTTCAACCAGCTTTTGATTTTTTTGTGCCCCCCCCCTAGGAAATTTCAAAGTGAAAGGAAAATTGGTTTAATTTCAAATAGTATTTTGTTTCCCTTTAAAAAGATTCAATTAAAATAAAAATCACAGAGAAAATTGTCTATTAAAATAATAAATGAAAATGTGCTTTGTTTTGAAATTTCCTGTAAAAAATTAAAAAAATTAAATGAAAACTTTTTGCTCAAAATTTCTCATGGCAAAAATGTTTTTTCGATCAATTCCAGTCACTAGCAATAGAAGTAAAGACTTTTCTTTAAATACATGAGTGTTATGTTGAGAACCCTCTAAGCAAATATCCGTTTTGTCATTTACACTGTCAAACACAAATATTGGGAATGACAGTTTTTAAATCTGGAAAAAGCTCAGCAATGCTGTCTTAAACATATCTGAAATGCCATGAATGAGAAGTGTAACCGCATCCTGCTGAATATCTGGATAGTAATAACATGGTGTGAAACTTTGTGGGGATGTGTCCCAAATAATTAACCTCTTTGGTCAACTTCCTTTTGTCTGGTGCCAGTTGCCATATGGAACCTCTAAAATGTTCATTTACGATCAATGGAGAATTTGCTCTGTTGTTGTGCTATTATTTGACTTAAAAGGTAAAAACTATTTAAAAAAAAACACCCTTTGCAATATCAACTTGTTAATAAAGATAAATATTTAGACAGAAAATAATTACAGATTCATGACACAAGAATGCTTTTTACTACTGCTGAGTGAACCAGCTGAGATAAAACTGAAACTGGCCCAAACAGAAAGAGTCAAACAGGACTAATTTTTTCATGAGCTAATAAAAAGTTCCATTAATTTTTGGGAGTGTGGGTTTATGACACTATTTTTCATTTACACTTGGCTCTACCCTTTCTTGCTGTAGCTTGAAACTAGAAGCCCAAGACTCAAAATACTAGCCTTGTGTCCATTTTGTGCTGAGTTTGGAAAGAGCCACAAATCCCTCAAGAAAGTATACCCGCTTGAGAATTCCAGCCCAAGGGCCTTATCCTCTTCCTGCTGAAGTCGGTGAGAGGCCATTTACTGATTTCAAAGAGAGTTGGATTAGATCCAGGTGTAGCAGATGCAGTGCTTTGAATAGTTCAGTTGGGATGAGATTTGATAAGCATATACTCCATTTAATTAATTAACTGAAGACAACTGATTTGCCAGAATGGAAGGGTCACCTACCACACGTTTTTACGTTCCAAGTCTTGAGCTCAGGGATGTGTGTGTTTCTCTTCTAACAATAATGTCACTAACGTGGTCACCTAATGCAATGCAGGAGCTGCGTCTTTCATAATGCTTTTAGAGAAGGCCCCCGTAGTGCAGTGGAGATGGGATATGGCTGAGTGAATACTGTACACATTTGATAGACAGGGCTCTGTAGCACTCTCTGACAGTCTAGCTCCAATCTAGCTAAACAGAGTCTGCTGCATAATATCCTGATACCAGGTCACGGCTAAGCAGTCAGGGAAGGGACTGCAGATAAATCCTAAAACAAACCCCCTTGAAGTCTGGAAAAGTTCAAATCAGGATCCAAACTTTTGCAGCTCAAAGCAATCTCTAAGTGCTTTAGGTGTCAGTGATTTCTCTATCTAGGTTCTCTTACTTCACCCATCACCAGAGCATTTTGAGTGTGAGAGCACAGCAGTCACAAAAAACTCAGAGCTCTGTTGTCCTTAACTCATGCCTTTGAAGCTACATAGAGGAAGAACTAATTTTTAACAACTTGTTTTACGCTGCATGTACAGTGCAATGTTTGTAACTTCTAACTCTACATATGTGTTCTGTTAGGGAAATGAGATCTCAAAGAGCTCTGTGTGTGTGTGTGTGTGTGTGTTTTTAAAGCATTTCAGTTCACCTTTAACCACAAGTTTCTATAACACAAGAGGATGCTGTTTCAACTTCAGAGCTATAAGCTCAAGGGTCTTCAGGGGCCTTTGACCTTGGAGCCTTTTGAGCTGGACAAACCAACAATCAACAAAGGCCACAGTACCCAGCTCCTGCCACCCTACCTTCAAAGCATCTGTGGGTGCTCGCACAGCAATTTCCTCCTCCGTAATCTGACAATTACAATGCAGTCATGGTCCTTTTCTTTCTCTCTCGCTTTTTTGCTTGTCTTGGTGCCTTTTTCAGCTTTAAGGCTGCTCCATGTTGTCAGAAGTCTGGCTTCAGTGGTCTGAAGGGAGACAGATACTGATAAATTTCCTTTTGATCTCTGCTCCACAAAACCACTCAGTCAGAAAAAATAGTGGGGTCTGTGCATGTAGGGGTTGGAGGATGTGAAAGGCAGAGTACCCACCCTATCATGCTAGAGTGAATATAACTCCCCTTTCACATTAGAGTGCAAAGAGGAACACGAAGAGCTGAGTAAGTATTTTGCAAATGAAGGCAATACAGCCTAAGGAAATGGAACAAACTAATTTAACCTTTAACCACAAGTTTCTATAACACAAGAGGATGCTGTTTCAACTTCAGCAGTGGCAGCCAGAGCCCTGGGTCCTTTAAATTGCCATCAGAGTGCCAGGTAGCATGTTCCAGGCAGAGCCCAAGGGTTGGTAGAGGAAGGCTAGGCCCCTGTCCTGCCCCTTCCATTCAAGGCTGTGCTCCTTCAGGGAGCACAGAGCTGCATTTACAGTGCATATACCGTGCAATTCTGTCAGCCCCCCCCCCCCCCCCCGTTATCACTTAAAGCCCATTTGTGCAACCTTCAATCACCTTGCTGGCTGTTTAAAAAAGTTCACTAGCATTCTTAGTCTAAAATGTCTCTACCTAGGCTCAGCTCCTGGAAGCATATTAGACAGGGCGTCAATGTTCTAAATGCCATCTCATGTAGATATGTTGTTGGCAGAATTAGGCAATACAATGCTTAGGATCAGCTGTTGCCCTTTCTACTCAAAAGCTCGCAACATTGCTAGTACTTGTGAGATGAAATCATCGGGGTGGGAGGTAGTGGAACTTCTGGAGCAAAAAAAAGCCTCATTGTAAATACTTCCAGTGGGATTACTGGATGACCAGGTGTTTACCAACATGAGTTAAGGGTCCAGAAAGAGATCCCAGATTACATTATCTCCCAAACCAGCTTTTTTTCAAAGGCATGTCTGTTTCTTTGGATTGCTATGTACATTCTGCTGAACAGAACACACAAATATTTATGATTGGACATTTAAAAAAATTAAGCCACATGTAAAGTATTTTTGTTGACATGAATGCTTTTTTAAGATAATAGGCATATATTAAACTTATAGCTAGTAATTGTAATGTATAACAAAAACTAGTGGCAAAATGCTAGATATGGAGTGTGTGGATAAAACGAACGCCACTTTTATATATAGTTTAACAGGACTTGTACTATGTTGGATTCAATAAAATATGTGTTATATCTTTTGCACTTCATATAAAAAATAACAATATGAATGAAGAAGGAAAATAAGGATAGTTAGATCCCAAATAACTGAGTTTATTCAATACACATAAGGCCAACACATATCTGCTCTAGCTGGTTGCTGGCGGCATCTAAAGCATAGAACACAATGAACATCCTAAAATTCTAGCAAACAATTTAAAAGCGTACTACCCTAAATTATGGAAAATACAAAAGCAAGAAAAATTTCTTATACAGTTTTAGCTTAGGTGCATGTTTTTCTCAGTTCAAAACTCTGCATTCCAATGGTCTATGACAAATCCATTATATGTTCAAAGAAACCATTCCCTTTTTTCTGGAGGCTTACAAAGTTTTGATACAAAAGGAGTCTTTCTACCACAAACTCTTCCAAACGATATCACAGAGTGTACAGTACATCATCATATTGTTTTTAAAGGAAATCTCATCTTAACATAGTGATATACTTCTTACCACCTTTAATTACAAGGAAGAGTATGTGACTGAAAAAAGGTTAAGGACTTCTACTGGTTAAGGTGAACCCAGATAGTTGAACTCAGTAATGGAGCAAGGCTCATTGTCTCATGGAGGACTATATAGCCACCTTAGCCATTTGGGGATCTTCTCTGGAGGAAATAACTGCTCCAGGTACATGGGAGAAGGAAATGGGCTAAGGATCTAAGGATACGTCTACACTTGCTCCCTAGTTCGAACTAGGGATGCAAATGTAGCTGACTGAAATTGCTAACGAAGTGGGGATTTAACTATCCTGCGTTTCATTAGCATAATCTTACCCGTGCGCTATTCCACTCATTTTTTTGAGGAGTAACGTTAATTTGAACAAAGGGGTTTGATTCGAACTAACATGTCCCAGAGTGCACTTCCTAGTTTGAATCAGCTGGCGAGCGGAATAGCATACGGGCGAGATTATGCTAATGAAGCGCGAGATATTTAAATCCCTGCTTCATTAGCAATTTTGGTCGGCTACATTTGCATCCCAAGTTCGAATACCCAAGAGTGTTGGCCCCCCTCATGTTAACGCCAAGAAAATGGTTAAAGTTGACTGATTCATGGATAAGATGGGGGCAGGTGAACACCTCAAGGTTTGTGGGTAAAATGTGTGTGTGACAATAGGCCTGTGCCTTTAAGTGCCCTATCAGCTCTTGGCTCCCTGCCTAGGTAGGAAGAAGGATCCAGTGGAATGCAGGAAGAAGTTAAACCAGCCTTGAGAAATAGCCTATTACTGCTGTAGACCATAGGGGACCAAATTGCATGACTGCCCCATCATGACTTCAGACATGTCTGGACCAAAGAGAATAGGGCACATTAATAAAGTTGGGGAAACTCACAATCAAAGTGAAGGGCCAAAAGGTGATCAGACATTTGTCAAGGAATGGATATTGAATAAGTAGGGATTTCCCTGTTTCTAAGTTTCCCTATTCAATGTATCCAAAAGGATATTTTATGGTATCCCAGTATGAATAGAAGACTGACTCTTGTTGGGAACCAAGATCAGATGAAAGAATGAGTGGACCGGCCCTAACCATTGACATTAGGCCGAGTCTGGCTATATTTCCCTGAACTCTTGCAGAGACTTCCATTAACACAGAAACCTGAGGAAAACACTCTAGAAGAGATGTTTGAGTTCTTGTTCCCTTTTAAGGACCCTTTTTACCTCCCAGCCTAACAAAAGAAAATCCCAGAAAGAAAAAAGGATTGACAGGAAAGAGTAAAGGGAGGCATAATAGAGACCACAAACACTATTGCTGATGCCTGTGGGTGGCAATGTGCCTTATAATTTTTCCATTCATGTGCAGAATGAATTTTATCTGCACTGAGGCATGCATGGATGTGCACTTCCAGAGGAAACACATGCAGCTGACAGCTTTGGGAACTCTGCTAATCAGCTAGGTGGCATTTGAATTTCTCCTGGGTGGCCATCAATGTGCACAGCTTACAGAGAACACTGGTGGATAAAGGACCCTAGACAAGATCCATCTATGAAACCAAATACACTACTTTCTTCACAACTGAACCCAGAGAAGTTACCAGATACTTAGATTTCCGCATGGAACAAAGGAACAATGAGACCTAGGGTGTGTCTAGACTACAGAGTTTTGTTGACAAAAGTGGACTTTTGTCGACAAAACTATACCTGCGTCTACACTACCGCTGAGTTCTGTCGACATAACGTCGACAGAACTCAGCAGTTTTGTCGACGCTGGTAAACCTCATTTTAAGAGGCATAACGCCTTCTGTCGACAGAGTTCTGTCGACAGAAGGTGTTATTGCATGTAGAGTTGTGTCTAGACTACAGGGTTTTGTCGACAAAGCAGCTTACTTTGTCAACAGAACTGAATGTAGTCTAGACGCTCTTTGTTGACAGAAGCTTTGTCGACAGTATCTGTCGACAAAACTTCTGTCGACAAAACCCTGTAGTCTAGATGTACCCCTAGAGTCGAGGTTTCAAATAAGTAGACATGATATACAACAAGGATGTGGGTCCTGTAAAGGTACAGCAGTAACCCCACTTTGCCCTTATAATTGACCTGTTATATTGCATAGAGAAAGACAAGCAGAAACAAGACATGTAACTGTAGTACCTTGGGGCTGTGTCTACATTGGCATGATTTTGTGCAAAAGCAAGTGCTTTTGCGCAAAAACTTGCTGCCTGTCTACACTGGCGGGGAGTTCTTGCGCAAGAACACTGACGTTCTAATGTGTGAAATCAGAGCTTCTTGCGCAAGAACTATGATGCTCTCAGTCAGGAATAAGCCCTCTTGCGCCACTGTTCTTGCGCAAGAGGCCAGTGTAGACAGGCAACATGAATTTCTTGCGCAAGAAAGCCTGAGAGTTAAAATGGCCATCGGAGCTTTCTTGCGCAAGAGAGAGTCTGCACTGGCACGGATGCTCTTATGCAAAAGCACATCTTTTGCACAAAGGCATATGCCAGTGTAGACGCTCTCTTGCACAAATACTCTAATGCAAGAACTCTTGCATTAAAGAGTATTTGCGCAAAATCTTGCCAATGTAGACATAGCCTGGGTGTATCATTATGAATTACAAGTCTCAGAGGGGAAGCTGAAAAAACTAGAAAAACAACAATAGTCCTGCAGTACCTTAGAACTAACAAAAAATGTAGTGGTATCATGAGCTTTCATGGGCACAACCCACTTCTTCAGATGAATGGAATAGGAGGTCCAGAGTACAAATAAATATCAGAGAAAGAGAGTGGAAGAGGAGTGGAAGAGGAGGAAAAGAGAAGGAAAAAAATAGGAAGAAAAAAAATCTTATCAATTAGGCCATGTCTACATTACAAAGAGAAGTTGGAAAAAGATATGCAAATTGCAAACCGCAATTTGCGTATCTTTTTCTGCTTTTCTTCTGAAAGAGGCTTTTCCGACATTTGGCCCACATATACAGGGCCAAATGTTGGAAAAAAGCCTTCTTCCTGAACATCCCTTCTTCCTAATAGAACAAGGTTTACAGGGACACCTAAAAAACGTATCTGCTTTTCCGATTTTTTTTTTTTTGGAAAAGCAGATGCATTTCTTGGATGTGGCAGTGTTGACATAGCCTCTGAGTGTCATGAATTACTGCATCTGGCACATGCAACCCCACGTGTAGAGCATCTTGGGAAAGACAAGATGTACCTTAGGATTCTGACCCTAGTTTTGGCCAGGATTTTTTAAAGAAATCAAATATTTCTGTGTCTTGCACCCCAAATGTCAGTTGACAGCCCTTAAGGGAATCCTGAGGGCTCTACTAGTACCCCTCTCTTTGGTAGAGACTTGCTTTGAAAGAATAGGAATAGATCTTATAGGAAAATGCCTCTTGACATCAGTCTATACTTCTCATTGTCAATTATGCCACCAGATACCCAGAAGCAATACTACCATGGATGTTGCTAGACTAGAGACCCAGTGAAGGACCAGAGGCAGGAGCCCTGCAGGGGTCGGGAACCCAACCAGGTTGGCTGCAGGAAGGCCAGTGCCTGGGAGCCCTGCCGCGGAAGTCCGGCTGAGCTGGTGGCAGGGCTTTGGAATGCCAGTGGGCTCCGGCAGGGCAGTGGTCTGCTGTGGTGGGGCCAGGATCCCTGGTGGTGGGAGCACAGGGCTGCCTCAACAGGGCTGGTTGGGCCAGGAGCCCCGGCAGGGGGGCTCCTGGTAGAGCTGGCAGGGTTGGGGACCCCGGCAGCTGAGCAGTGGTCTGCCGTGGGGGTGGAGGGTGGGGCAGGAGTCCTGGCAGTGGGACTGTGGGGTGGTGGGGCTGGTGCTGCCATGGCAGGGAGGGGAGCACTGGCGGCAGGGCAGTGGTTTGCTGCAGTGAAGCTGAGAGCCCCAGCAGTGGGACTGTGGGCCGCTGTGGCAGGGCAGTGGAGCTGATCGCATATGCCAGAAGTAGAGTCAGGCTGGTGGCAGGGGGGCAATAATGACCTCCCCATGTCTTGCAAAATCCCTCCTTCGGGTCCTGAAGGTGCTGACCCAGGGACGTCCAACCTGTACTAAACTACAAGAACCATCTTACAATGAAGTAAATAAACAGGTTCTAGGCCTAAATATCACAAGATTAGCAAGGCCAAAAGCTTCAAAAATAGCCCCTAATTATGAATACTATGGGCTGGATTTTCAGAAATGTTGAGCACCCAAAACTCAAGCTGAAGTCAATGGGAGTTGAGGCTGTATAGTCCCTTGAACTCAAAGAGTGAGAAGGTAGGCAATCAGGAATCAAGGGCACCCAAAATCAGAAGACATTTTAAGAAACAGTTTTGAAAGAACGCTTTTTGAAAACCATTTTAGGGGAAATGAGGAATATGATACAACATAATCCTTTACATCAGTCATTCACAGTTATGCTATAATCCTGGTGTCTGCTCCTCTCCCCACCCCCTGCCGCTAGCTTGTTTTTTAAAAATGTTGCTTAAACATCTTCTTTGAGATTCCAATTAAAGTATCCTCTGGGTTCAGCAGATGGTTGCATTTAGCTCCTATTTGTTTGTCTGGTTATTGAGTTTCATGGGATGGAATGATGAAACAGTTATTGTACTTGCTGAATAACAAGTGGAGATGATTGAAAAATTGAAATTTTTGTTCCTAAGGTAATTCCACAAACAATTTGTTTTGGAAAGATCAAAATGTTTAATTTGGGCTCAGCCTGACATTAATCTGTGCCCCCTCAGTCAGATCCGCGTAAGTCGGGGACTGCCTGTATTTGATTGTTTTCCATAACATGGAAAGGGAGGGGGCAGAGAAAGGAGGGACACAATCCTCATAGTCACCACTGGAGACAGCAAGCACAAGACAGAGCTATCCTGCAGAGTGACCACTGGTGGCGGTTATACCACCAATGAACTGGGCAGCTGGGGATAGGGCTCACCATCTTGCCTACCACTGGCCCAGGTAAATGGCCTCCCTGCCTTAAACCCCTCTCCCCTGGCCTTTGGCCCCAATGCCAAACTGGTGGGGAAGGAAAACCACAACCCTCCTCTAGCCCCACTACCACAGCCCCTTCTCAGGATCATCATGAGCGCCAGGCAGCACAGCCCCAGCTGCCTCCCACAGGACCCATCAGCAGCCCCCCTCCCAGTGTAGCCAACATGTGCAGCTCCTTCCTTCCCCCCGGCCAGCCTGGAGAGCACCAATAGGGGAGGCCTGCACAGACCTTCCCTTTCCTCTCCATCCCCCAGGCCTGAGTGGCCCTACCACAGGCCAAGCCGATCCAATCTCAACCCCAACCTCCGGCCTCTGGCCCCTGGCCTCCTCCCCAACCCCAAGACCCAACCCCAGGCTGACCCCATCCCAACTCCAAATCCTGGACCCGGGACGCCCCCCCCACCGGACTGGCCCTGGGCAGCGCTGGGTATGTCTGCTAGTATTCTCTCATAAAAAAGAAAACCATATGATATTCTTGATGATCAGTTCTGTTTATAAACAAATAAAGGAGGAAATATCTTAAGTTACACAAAATATAATTTTATTATATACAAAAATATGTTAAAGAAGTTAAGAGTCTGGCTTACCGGAAAAAAAACTAGGAAATTCAGAGGTAAAGCTTCTTCTCTGCCCTTACCTCACTCCTCAACCATATAAAAAGGCTAAGTTAAATAAGTCACAATTAGGGTTAACTTGTTGCTCCTGTTTATAAGCTTATTAAATTTAGCAGGGTGTGGTCAGGGTAATCCAGTTTATTTAATATGGTGCTCAGTTACCGTTCTGATGGGGTCTAGATGAGAAACTAGATAGCTAATATTTGCTCAGTTTGTTCTTACACGTAACTTCCATTGATACAAGAAGACATTTTGCCCGAGTAAGGGCATCATGATTGAGCCTTGAATAGATTATCCCAACGGTCTCCAACCTTTTTAAGCATGAGATTACTTTTTTAATTTAAGTGCAATACAGGATCTACCTCAAATTCAAATACCCTTGCCCCATCTCCTTCCCACCCCTTCCCTGAGGCCCTGCGCCTGCTTCCTCCCTCCCTCCCTTTCACCAGGCTGGGGCAGAGGGTTGGGGCACAGGCTCTGGTCTTGGGGATCTGGAGTGTGAGGGGGCTCTGAGCTGAGCCTGGGTCAGGAGTTGGGGTGCAGGAGGAGGTTCAGGGTACAGCCTCTGTAAGGGAGTTTGGATCCGGGGGGGGTTTGGGGTGCAGAAGGGGGGTTCATGACTGGGGCAGGGGATCGGAGCTGGCTCCAGCTGGTCACTGCTTATCTGAGGTGGCTCCTCGGCGGTGGGGCAGTGAGGCAAAGGCAGGCTCACCCCAGCCCTTGCCCTGCACCACACTCCAAAGCAGCCAACAAACTCCCTCCATCCCAAACCCTGTTGTGCCCCCACTCTCAGTTCTGTGGAGATAGAATACAGGGTGGGAGAAGGGGCATCCTGACATCAGCGCCCCTCCTCTTCCTTTTCTGCTCTGAACCACAAGCAGGAGGATCCCAGGGAGGGGCAGCTCCAAGGCAAAGGACAGGAGATGTTCAGTAGTAGGGGGAGGGGCAGTTGAAGTGCCTGCACTTGATAGCCTCTTGGCCAAACCAGTCAAGATCACCTGTCAAAGGCTCCAGATTCTACCAGTAGATACCGATCTACTGGTTGGTGATGACTTATCCTTTCTAGCATAGCTCATTTTAAGCTAGTCTGGTTTTGCTTTTCACTTAACACATGGATTTCCAATTTCTGTACCTTAGTGGTTATCCTATTTGTCTCATGTGGTCCCTAGTTTAAAACTTGACAGAAACAGTCTTGCTATCTTGAGAGGCACTGCAAAATGTTCGTCTTTGAAAATACCTTTCTTCTATATGACTACCACAACATTGGCACCCCATTCTTCTAAAATAAAACCTCTCAATCTCACAAACAAAGCAAAAATAACCCTAAAAAAATCAACCTTAACAATAAATTAATAAAAATAAAAACTCTACTTCATTTAAAGTTTCTACCCCAAAAAGTAAAATGTGCCACAGATGCCACAAAATCCACTAGAAATGTTGCTGTTAATTGATTTTATGTATAAGGTTCTCAGATACCAAAGGTGTAGAAAACCCTACGACAGATGAGTACATAAAACAGCCAAACTGGGTCAGACCAAAGGTCCATCTAGCCCAGTATTTTGTCTCCTGACAGCTGCCAATGTCAGGTGCCCCAGAGGGAAAGAACAGAATAGGCAATCACCAAGGCTATGTCTACACTGCCCCCTCTTGCACAAAAAAAATATGCAAATGAGATGAAGCGTGGAATATTGCCACACCTCATTTGCATAATTAATGAGGCTCTGGTTTTGTGCAAGAGGTTTTTGCCCCAAACCCCCCTCTTGCACAAGAGCCGTTCTTCTTCTTTTTTTCAGGAAGAACGGCTCTTGCACAAGGGGGGGTTTTGCGCAAAAACGGAGCCTAATTAATTATGCAAATGAGGCACCGCGATATTCCACTCTTCACCTCATGTAGACATAGCCCCTGTGATCCATCCCCTGATGCCCACTCCTTGCCTCTGGCAAAAAGCCTAAGGACATCATCCCTAGAGGTAGATATATTGGGAGTAACTACTGAAGTTACAAAAGTTCTATGCTGGATACAAGGACAATCAGGCTCTCTATATCTTTATATTGTTGAACGGGTCTTTTTTGTGTGACTCAGAGATGTTATATAATCTTTTTGTACCTTTGGAAGTCATATGCACCTGTTCAAAGTAGATACAAAATGCATCAAATCAAAATGCATTTCCATCTGTGCAAAGTGAATGGGGGCAGTATTTCAGATCCATTTTACACAGATTAAAATTATCCCACAAAGGAAAAGGCAGTGGTGAATTATCCCCACACTCTTATTGATCTCTTATGATTATATGATTATGTTAGTATGGCTTGGGGAACAAGTTATGGGGTTATTTCAAATGTTATGTTTGGACTTTAAAAGGCTGATTGATCAGGGAGGGCCCAATCGATAACACATTGCATTACTACTTGCTGCTGAATATGACAGCTCATTCATTTTAGGAAAAAGGACAGGTCCTCTTACATTAGTGGCCTGGAGAAATCAGGTATGGGAAAACCTTTCAATGGCAAAAATGATGGGCAATCTTATACAGTATCAGAATCACATTTTATAACATATGGTTAACATGTTTGGAATATGGACCAAATAAATACGCAGACCAATCCAAATGTGTTTTTTTAAAGGTTACAACTTCAAATTTGTTAATAATGATAAAATGAAAAGGCATTTAAAAGATCTGATTGAAGTAGTGCAATGGTTTGTATGACTTTGTATGTCATGACAAAGACAAATTGTTAGATTAAGTTGGTTTGGTTTTTGCAGCTGGATTTTATGATGTTTGACTTCATAATGGAGGCACACAGAACTGATTCCATTACTTTAAAATTTTGACTTAATGTAATTGACTTAAGTGATGCCTATAAGATGAAAATGTCTTTCTTTTAAATTTAAAAGCATAAGTAGCAAAGGTAGCAAGAACAGTAAGTAATATCTAGTTACTGATGTTTCCAAAGATTTACATATCAGTGTAGGACAGCGGTGGTCTGGGAAGCCCAAGGATGTTAGAATTTATTAAACTTGTAGTAAAAAATACCAAATATGTACAAAGGAATAAAGAGGTTAAGTGAAAACACAACTTGAATAAGAAAGTGTCTGATCATATTTCTTCACAGAAATGCTGTCATAAATGGGTATTGTACATCAGTGTTTCTAGCTTCAACATACAATTTCTTGTGGTTTTCAATAAATTAAGGTTTTTCGTACCTAGATTTCACTGAAGAAGGTAGCTTTGAAATGTGTTGTCATGAGTTCAGCAGGATAAAGGGAGAGGAGGTATACAGGTGATTATTAGTACTAAATTCCATTCTGGCAGCAGTGATTTATTCAAATTGTTAGTACAGGAAAACAGGCGCCACAAAGCCGACCGTGAGGACCCAGCTCCCTGGCAGCCTAATTTTACATTTATGAATCAGTACTACATGGAAGGACAAGTCTAGATAAATAAAAATAAGATTAAAATAAAGTTAGAGTGCCAAAACTGTTCCACATGGAAAAGATCATTGCTGATTACCAGATCTGGAACACATGCACTACAGATAAAACCCAACCAGAGGCTACTGGCAGATGAAACACTTTTATCTTTTCCAGGGAGATAAACATGCAAGTTTGGATGATATTCTTTATTTACAACAGCCAGTTAAGTCAGTTCTAGAATCATGTAAAACACATTACTTAGATTTCAGAGGTTGCCTTAGTTACCTAGTAACTTAGCACTATTTAAGCTAGGCTGATTTACTGTTTTTATTGTTGCATTTCTTTTTTCTTCATGTTGAATAAGATTGGGATTTCTTTCCCATTCATGATGCATGAGGTGATAGTCTTTCAAAAACACTTAAATGTATGTTCATTTTCTACATCTCTAAGGCAAGTGCTTTTTCTTAGTCAAGGTAAGATACCAGTATTCCCCACAGATAAGGTTCCTCCCCTCATTGGCTCAGAGCTGCTGGGGTTATCATTTGGAATTGGGAATAAATGAAAATGGAGTGAAAAATGTGTCGCTATTGTGTAGGCTTCCTCTCTAATGTTCTTTGTCACAAAACATCTCTAAACATGGCAGCTGTGCATCAACCCATGCAACATTTTTCATAAGTGTGATGGGAGAAAAAAAAAGGCAGAAAAATGGTTTGAGGCAAAAGTATCATTTTGGTTCTGCAATTTGTTTTAAATTGTTTTGATCAAACCCAGAGTCCAGTGATCCTATTTTTGAGCAAATTCCCATAGAACTTCATTTTTTTAAAAACCCTGAAGCAGATCCAATAAAACTGCAGAAAACGAAATGACAGGCAATAACTTCGTTGTGTCAGTATTTCCAGACACAGATGTCATTGTAATTCTGTCTTAAAAGTACAATACCATCCATCCTCCTTTGGATAGCTTACAGTACCATCATCCCAAGTTATTTTTTTCCCTTTTACCAGTCTCTGTTGGTTTAGCTGTAATATTGATGGACCTAAGGTCTGTTTATCTGACTATTTAAATAGTCAGAAAGCAAAGTGTTAACTTTTTGAACTGTATACAGCCTTGGCCATCTAAGGGTACGTCTACACTACAGCGCTAGTTCGAACTAACTTAGTTCGAATTAGTTAATTCGAACTAAGCTAATTCGAACTAACGCGTCTAGAACTAAAAACTAGTTCGAATTAGCGTTTTGCTAATTCGAACTAACAAGTCCACGTTGAGTGGACTCTGAACAGGGCTTAAGGATGGCCGGAAGCAGTGCCGGCAGGGCATAAGAGGAGGACTTAGAGCGTGGAGATGCTGTCTCAGGCTAGCCAAGGGCTGCGCTTAAAGGGTCCCGACCCCCACCCCGGACACACAGTTCTAAGGGGTGCCCCGCTTGCAAAGAAGTTCTGGCTTGGAGTGCCCAGAGTACCCACACTGGGGACATCACACCACTCGGCCATCAGCCCGGCTGCACTTGCCGCAGGCTGCCATCTGGGGAGAGGGGGCAATTGGGGGGCTGCAGGAGAGCTTCCACCCCCAGAAGCCCACAGAGCCAGCCCAGTCCTCCCCATCGGGGGCTCGTACCCCATTCCTCCCTCACCTCCTTCCACTTACCCTTCCCTAGCCCCCCTTCTTATTGATGTACAAAATAAAGATAACGTTTCTTCCAACATTGACTCTGTCTTTATTGAACAAAACTGGGGGAGACTGGGAAAAGGAGGTGGGAGAGGGGAAGAGAAAGGCTGGGAGAAGGGAGGGCAACTAACATGATCAGGGGTTGGGAACAGGTCCCAGATGAAGAAAGGCTACAGAGACTGGGACTGTTCAGCTTAGAAAAGAGGAGACGGAGGGGGGACAGGATAGAGGTCTCTAAAAGCAGGGGTTGGGTGGAGAGGGTGCATTCAGAAAAGTTCTTCCTGAGTTCCCATAAAGAAGGACTAGAGGACACCAAAGGAAAGGAATGGGTAGCAGGCTTCAAACTAGTAAGAGAAAGTTGTTCTTCTTCCCAAAGCAAAGAGTTAACCTGCGGAACTCCTTGCTGCAGGAGGCTGTGAAGGCTACAACTAGAACAGAGTTGAAAGGGAAGAGAGATCAAGTCATGGAGGTTGGGTCCATGGAGTGGTATTAGCCAGGGGGTAGGAGTGGTGTCCCTGCCCAAAGTTTGTGGAAGGCTGGAGAAGGATGGCACGAGACAAATGGCTTGGTCACTGTCTTCGGTCCATCCCCTCCAGGGTCCCTAGGGTTGGCCGCTGTCGGCAGACAGGCTACTGGGCTAGATGGACCTTTGGTCTGACCCAGGACGGCCATTGTAAGCTCAGGGCTCAGGGTCGGGGGTCTCAGTGGACCCCCTTGATTTTCATGCACACCTGCTCCTGGGTGGCCAGGGTGGCAGCTCTCCTGCCCTAGCCGGCCACTTTCCTGTGCCTAGTGCGGAGATCGTGGACAAGGTCCACAATCTCCGCACTAGCCCAGGAAGGTGCCCGCCTCTTGCGGTCCAGGGCAAGCTCCCGGGAGCCGCCAGCCTGGTCCCGGGAAGAGGGGGTGGGCTGGGGGACATCGGGTGGGTGGCTCTGTGCTGTGCCAGGTGCAGGGTCTGCTGGCTGGGTGCTGGCAGGCTTGCACCTGGCACGGGCACCGTAGCCAGCCTGTGCCCCTTTAAGGGGTCCGGGGCCGGGAGGGGGGCATAGAGTTTCCCTGGTGTTGGCCAGAGTGGCCACCAGGGAAAGCTGGGGAGGGCTAGCCTCCCACTAGTTCGAATTAAGGGGCTACACACCCCTTAATTCGAACTAGCTAGTTCGAACTAGGCTTAGTCCTCGTACAATGAGGTTTACCTAGTTCGAACTAAGTGCTCCGTTAGTTCGAATTAAGTTCGAACTAGCGGAGTGCTAGTGTAGCGGCTATGAATGTTAGTTCGAACTAACGTCCGTTAGTTCGAACTAACATTGTAGTGTAGACATACCCTAGGCTACCTCTAGACAGAAGCAAGTATTTTGGGATACTGGGAGGTATCCCGAAATAGCTATCCCGCGTCTTAACAGCAAGCCTGTTATTCTGAAATATAATGGGCTCACTATTCTGTTGTCCACAAGGAGTAAGGGACGTTTCAGAATAGCGGGTTATTTCAAAATTTGGCACTTTACAAAATAACCTATATTGACTCAAAATAAGCTTAAATAGAATAGCTTAAATTATGTAACTTATTTCAAGATATGGGTGCAGTGCAGATGCACCCCTAGAGACAGGTATATCTGTTCTCTGCTCCTAATCCCTCCATTACCAGTGACCATCTTCCTACTGTCAATCACGTAGCTTAGAAAAAGTTTCCTTGATATGATATGCTCTTCTGTCTTCTGGATCCCATCCTGAAGGACCTATCCCTCACACTGCTGACCTGTTGTGACATGTCTTCTTGAAGGCTTCAGTAGCTAGATAGTATACACTGGGGTGGGAACCTTTTTTAGAACAGGGGCCTCTAACCCACCGAAAAATCAGTCGGGGGCTACACAAAAGTGAGAAGCAAAAAACCCCATACCTCACTGACATGGCCCCTGACTGAGAAGCAGAAAGACACTTCCCCCATTCCCCTCACACAGCAGAACCTCGGGGAGCCCAGGATAGTAGATTTTGTGGGGGAAAAGCCTCCAGGCAGCACTTTATTGCACCAGGCAAGGGGAAGGAGAGCAGCAGAACATTGAACCATTTCCTCCCCCACCAGGCGGAGCCCATGGGGCAGATCTAGCTTGCCTTACTCTGGCCCATGAGGCTCGGGGCTCCTGCCCCACAGTGGGAAGCTGGCGGGGGCACGCCAGCCCTATGATGGATCCTGTGTGTATGGGAGAGATGTGGGGTTGGAGTATGGGCTCCACAATGCTGAGTGGGGAGCCCTAAGCCTTGGGAGCCAGATCCAGGCAAGCTAGGGGCCTTACGTTCCCCTCCCCTGGTATACTACATCCTTCCCTTCTCTTGTAAGGTATGTTTTAGACATTGATCAGGTAGGGCACAACCTGCTCTACTCTGTGATGGGCCTGCTGAAGTAGGATTGCCAACCCACCAGGATTGTCCCAGAGTCTTCAGGAATTAAAGATTAATCTTTTTAATTGAAGACTGTCGTATGACGAAACCTTCAGGAATACTTCCAACTACAACTGGTAACCTGATGCTGAAGTGACCATTTAAAAATGCTGGCTTTTCTTAGGATGCCTTCCCAGCATGCAGGAAAAGTTCGGAGTGAGTGAAAAATATTACTTGAATTATAGTACTGCCTATGTGAAAAGAAGGAGGGAGCTCAAGTGCTCCATGCTTTCAGAATCCTACTCTGCATGCTGGGGCATAAACTGCAGAGACTCTTCAGTCATGCTACATTTTAAGAGACATATTTTCAAAGGAGCTCAGAACCCAGAAGCTGCCATTAAGAATAGAAAGAACTACTAGAAATGGAGCACATTGGAAACTCTGGCCACTTCCAGTAGCCTAACTGGACACTGAGTTATTTTGAAAGTCCAGCCCTAAAGCTGCTGAATATGAGGGTCCATACAATTGAATTTTGTGGGCTACTGAGCTTCATAAAGGGGGAACACAACAAGTAATAGAACCAGGTTTCAGGCTGGTGATGATGAGTCAATGTAAAGGTTGGATAATTAGGGTAAACAGTGGGAATGAAATCGTGGCTCCACTGAAGTTAATGAGAGTTTTTCCTTTGACTTCACAAGGGCCAGGAATGTACCCTGGGTATTTTGGAAGCATAGCTAAACTGACCCTGCCAAAACCAGCCATTTATATTTGATTCCTTCAAGACTGGGGAACATCTGTTTTCTATAAGCAGTATGTGTATTCAGAGGTAAAGAAAGAAGGCACTGAAAGGCCACACACAATGGTCACCCTATTATAATGTTGGTGTGATGGGGCCTTCTCTATGCTTTATGAAAATATGTTTATGAATATGTATAACTGGAAAATGCTTTGTGCAAATAATTATTGTCAAGTATCGTTGGAAAGCTTGCAATCTACAGAATGTATATATTCTATTTGCATACATGTGCCATTTCTGTATCTGAAATTCAGGATATTGACTTTAGATTTATCAACAAGGTGTTCATGTTGGGAAAAGCCTATTAACAGCCCATCACCTGCAGTGGTACTACAAAGAGATGTCCATGTCACCTGATGCTGAAATCCATCTTGAATCTTGTACTTTTCCACAGAGGTGGAGGGAATCAAACAAAGGCTTCTCCCACTAGAGAAATTCTAAATAAGGCAAGGGAAGTAAACTATGATTGACTTCCAGTGGCTTTGCAAACTGCCTCCTCACCCACAGTGGATACATGAAAACATCTGGAAACAAAAGAACTGTAAAGACAGGAGTTACAAGGACATCTCTGGTCTGAGAAGTAATTTGCCTGAAATAAAAATTAGGGTGAGAAATTATAATTTGTAACAAGTTCTCTTAATGTATTAAACATAAGTTGAATGTTTTGTTTAGTAACCTACATTATTCTGTCTGCTATCCCTTATGACCACTTAAATCCTGTCTTTTATACTTAATAAAATCACTTTTGTTTAAACCCAGTGAAAATAATTGGTATGGGGGGAGGGGAGGCAAACAGTTGTGGATCTCTCTCTTTTATTGATAAGAAAGGCGAACGTTTGGTGAGATTACTCTGTATAAATTCTTGTACAGAGTAAGACAGATTTCTCTGGGGTTCTGGTCCCATTGGGGCGGGGCATCTGGGCACTGTAGCAAGTACGGATGTAATAGTATAACCATTTAAATGGTTACCTGATAAACCTGAGCTTATTGGTTACCATTAACAATTGCATGTAGGCTCTTGGCCCTGCTCCCGGGGAGCCGGCTGCCACAGCGTGCTGCTGGCTTTGTATAAGAGCCTGCAGTGCACAGTAGCAGCTGGCTCCCTGGGAGCAGGTCCAGGACCCAGGATGAGACTAGTAGCCAGAAGCAGGGTTGGGAGCCAGACTGGCAGGCAGGAGCCAGTACATGCCGGGAGCTAGCTTAAAAGCTGGTTCCGATGCACACCGGCTCCCGGGGGGCTGGCTGCCACACTGTGCTGAAGCCTCTATAGTATAAAGTTTATACTGCATAGCCTGCAGAACAACCAGCTCCCTGGGAGCTGGCCCAGCTGGCTCTGCTCTCAGGGAGCCGGCTGCACTGTGGGCTCTGAAATATAAGCATTATACTGCAGAGCCCACAGTGTGTAACCATGTAACTGCTGAGATTTTGACAGATTTCCCTTTGACTGAGCCTTCTCAGAGCTGATCTGATCTGATCTCAGTGTCTGTATTGGTCTGCTGTGGGCTGTGACCCCAACTCTGTGCCAATGCTGGAGGAGACAAGAAGGTCTGTCTCAGCAGGACAGGAGCATCAGATGCTTCAAAGGCCCGGAAGGTGGGTTCAGTGTTATTTCAGCACACCAAATGACAGTCTCAAAGGGGTCTCTGTGACCAAACCTGTCACAGTTGGTAGATGATGTTTTCATTCAGTGGATGGTCTCTCATTATCAATATATGTTTATTAGTGTGTGTTAGCTATGCCAAAAGAAAATTAGGAACTTGAGTATTAACAACCATATGTAAACAAAAATCAAGGGTCAGGTTTAATACTCTAATATGCTTTCTTAACTCTATAGGAGTATGTCTACACTGCCACCCTAGTTCAAATTAGGGTGGCTAATGTAAGCATTTGAACTTGCAGGAAGAATAACAGTAGTTCAAATTAGGAGCTTTAATTCGAACTACCTAGTCCATGCCATGTGTAGCCGCGGGCAGATAGTTCAAACTACAGGGCATTTAAAAATGGCGGTGCCCGGGAACATGCAAATGAAGCCCGGGATATTTAAATCCCGGGCTTCATTTGCAAGTTCGAATGCCTACATTAGCCACCCTAGTTTTAACTAGGGTGGCAGTGTAGAAATACCCTAGGGCTACGTCTACACTGGTCCCTAATTCCGGAAAAGTCATGCAAAGCAGGTAAGTCAGAATAGGGAAATCCGTGGGGGATTTAAATATCCCCCGCGGGATTTAAATAAACATGTCCGCCGCTTTTTTTCTGGCTTGGGGAAAAGCCGGAAAAAAGTGTCTAGACTTGAAAGTAGGAATAAGAGATCTTGCGGAAAAGGGCTTTATTCCGGAGGATCGCGCCAGTCTAGACGCTTTTTTCTGGCTTTTCCCCAAGCCGGAAAAAAAGCGGCGGACATGTTTATTTAAATCCGCGGGGGATATTTAAATCCCCCGCGGATTTCCCTATTCTGACGTACCTGCTTTGCATGACTTTTCCGGAATTAGGGGCCAGTGTAGACGTAGCCTAGGAGTTTTCTGGTTCTTTAATGTTATGTATCCTCCCTGTGGTATCTCTTTTGCTTTATTCTAATATTAAGTAATGATATCTTAATTGAAAATTACTTACAACAAGGGACAGTCTTTGTTTTGATATTAATATTCAATTACATTATCAATGTATGTTTGTTAGGCTAGTCTGTGTTAGCTAAGGTAAAAGAAAACTTGAATATTACTAATCTTAAGTAAACAAAAATCATGAGTCAGACTTAACATTCATGATATTAAAAATAATGACATTTGTGTTCTTTTAATTTGCCTCGTGGGTTTATTTTATGATACACTTGGTTCATGTTTGCAGGCTTGTCTCCAAAACTATTAGGATTAAAAACATTTTTAAAAAATGAAAGCTGAAATTCTCAGTCACTGGGAATTGAGGCTTTAAGAAAAATATCAAATTTCATGAGACTTGCTACATAAGTGTGTGGTTTACACTTTCAAACTGGTTAAGCTCAAAAAGAAATAGGCAACTGGATTCAGCAATGACTGTCCACCTCTGAATATAATCAGCCACAACTCCAGGCAAGCTCCAAGTTTGAGTGCCATTTCATGATAGCCTTCATAATTGCTTCATATGAACCAAAAACTGGAGGCAGACACAACCTGTACTTATATGTTGGTACAGGCATTTGCTCATGGGTCTGGATGAGAGCTGAACTCAGCTTAACATTAGGTAGTTTGTTCTTTCACTTTCAACTTTTCACTCAACTTTCCTGCTTGGACTCTCTGCAGGTGAAGGAGGCAGTACAGAAAATGGCTTTGGAGCTATGGGCGGCAGGTTTGTATAATTTTTGGTGGTGCCCCATTAGCCACACCCCTTGACCCCCGTTAGCCACGCTCTCCCCTGTTAGCTGTGCCTCTGGAGGTAACACGCTCGGGGCAAGATGGACACATGACCAGAAATAAAAGATGTCATGTCACCCCCTTCGAAGGGCTTTTCCCACCATCCTCCTACCGACAGGGATTAGTTTGGCCCCCACCAAACCCCGCTCATGCAACTATCCTGCAGTTGCATTAACTCAATGAGTGAGACATTAACTCGGGGGCAGAGAGGCTGGGGGAAGTGTTCCCTCTAAGGCTACGTCTACACTCGCGGCTTCTTGCGCAAGTACAGCCTTTCTTGTGCAAGAACCCACAGAGCAGCCACACAGTCCGTCTGCTCTTGCGCAAGGAAATTTACAGTACGGCGTAGTAAGAGGGCGTCTTGCGCAAGAACTATGCTCTTTTCTAACAGGTGTAAGCTCTCTTGAACAAGAGGGCAGTGTGGATGCTCAGCGGGAATTTCTTGCACAAGAAACCCCTATGGCTAAAATGACCATCGGACCTTTCTTGAGCAAGAGAGCATCCACACTGCCATGGATGCTCTTGTGCAAAAGCACAGCTTGCACATGGCAGTATGGATGTGTTCTTGCTCAAGACTTCTTGCACAAGAACCCTTGCGCAAGATGTTCTTGCGCAAGAAACTGCCAGTGTAGACATAGCCTAAGAGTTTCCTCCCATGAGCAGAATGAATTTTGTGTTGTGCACCAGTACTGAGTTCATGTGGCTTGTGTGGATGTGCCACTGTGGCTTCCAAGTTATTAATAAATATTTTTAACCTTTACCTTTTCTCTCTGCTGCCATGTCTCCTCCCCTTGCTCCATCAACTCCCCTGGTGCCTGCTGCCCCCCAACTCCTCACCCTCCTCTGCTGTCCTGATTCCTGCCCTTCTCACTGTCCTCAGCCCTCCTGCAACCTGCCCCCCTCCACCAGCCCTTCTCTCCCTCTTGTGCCCACTCCTCCAGTAGCCCCACTCTGAAGGGGCTGCAGGGAGGACCCAGGGGCTGGGCCCAGTTGCTGAGTGTGTGTAGGGTTGCCAGGTGTCTGGTATTTTCACCTCTTCTCTGGTAAAAAAAAAAAAATCAGAAAATACCAGACACCTAAAATGTCCAGTATTTTCTGATTGTTTTTACCAGATAGGAGGAGAAAATACCAGACACCTGGCAACCCTACACACACTCAGCAACCGGGCCCAGCCCCTGGGTCCTCCATGCAGCCCCCAACCCTCCCTCCCCCCACTTGCTTGGTTCCGCAGGGGATCTCTCTTCTGGCACAGAGTAAGAAAACAAGATGGCTGCCACCCCAAAGGTCTTAAAGGAGCCATGCTGTTTTTTTGGTATTTTTGTTGGGTTTTTTTGCTCAATAACTGTCGGGGTCCCTTTTTTTGGCGGGGGAGGGGCGGGTGTTGGGTATTTTTGGTTAAACCATCTGGCAACCCTAGCAGCACTTGCTAGCCAAATTCAGCTCTCCCCTCCTTACAAGCTTCAGCTTTTTAAACTTCGCTTCTCCATGCATGTTTTGCAGATGCAGCTAACTGGCACCGCCAGAGTGCAGGAATGCTCTCTGGCCTTTCTATCAGTTGTATTGGGTGTGTCCCATCACAGAGCACCAAGGAAAACCTCTTGCAAGCTGTAGTGCCTAACAGAATTCCAGGCTAACTATGGTGGTTCCTTTCACCACAGGACAAGGAGGGATTAAAAAAATATAGATCTCTGATGTGAAACCCAGCAGCAGAAAATGAAGCTGGACTATGAAAAAACTGAGCAGAGCAGACTGTTATTAAAACTACAGCTGTCTCTTCACCGTCACCCCTAATTACTTCATATGAAGTTTGGATTGTGTTTAGAGCTTGGACCATGGCAGTATTATGGAATAGGGTTTGGTTTGGGATTTTCCTACACACTGCTCCCTCCATATTGCTTTAAGTCTCTTTCTCCTACTTGTGTCTTTACACCTGAATTAGCAGAAGATTTAGGCACAAGATTAACTTTAAGCATATGAGCAGTGCCATTGACTTTGGTGCTTTGTTGGATAAAGGGCTCTGTATGCCTTTTGCTAAAGCAGTGGGACTACTTGTAGAACGAAGAAATAATTTGTTCATTATTTGACCCTGGAGATTGTTTCTGGTGTGAAAATGCCTATCTGAATTAAAAGTAAGAAATCTACCCAGTAATAGGGTTTCCAGGTGTCCGGTATTGTCTGTTTTTCTTGGATGGAAGGCCACTTGGGACATTCTTCCTCTGCTGCGTCTGGTGGGGCAGGGGTGGGGGAGAAGCATGGGGATTTAAAGACACAGTGACTTTTTTTTTCTCAACCAATGTTTTTCCCACCATGTTTGGTATTTTTTGTGAAACTATCTGGCAACCCTACCCAGTAAGCAAAGCTGCCTTTAAAATACTATTCTACTAGTTCACCAAAGACTTTTGTTAAGGGGCTCCCATTCACCAGCAAGCATGGACTCATTCACCAACAAGAATGACTGGAAAGCCACTAATATAATATGCTAGAGGCTGTTTACTTAGCAATGGCTTTAGCTTTCTCCACTTCAAGCAGGCCTTAAGGTTTCTCAGATTCACTTTTGTTTTTGACTGTGGGCTTATAAATATAATGAGTAGTCCTGTGGTACAGGCATTGTTCTTTTTTGCCAGGTCTCAACCTCTTTATGACTCCAAAATGTAGTATAATTAGAGCAGTTTTACATATAAATCTCTTAAATAATTGTGCCCCAAAATCCGCCTTTAATTTACTATCTTTGCAAAACAGCACTGTTTTCATCTTGAGTCATAACAAATATTACTTAAGGATAATCCTAGGAGCTACACATGCAAAACCTCACACAGTCCCGAGCAGAGTTTCTCACTTTGTGCTTTTTTAAAAATAGAGCATCTAAATGGCTTCTGGGTATCTTTTACATTCCAGATCTCAAACTGGTGGCAACCTTTTAATTTTGGTCTTATCAATGCCTTCCCATGGATGGTTTTAAACCCTGATTTAGTCATCCAAAAAATGGTGCTCCTCTCTAGATTTCAATCATGGACATTTACTGACAGAGCAATTTGTAGCTCTGGATGGAATACACAAACCTATTTAGAGTAGCTCATATATTTTTAAGATAAAAATATAGAAGCCACAATCGTGCATGCTAGAGCATCAGCTTTTCATGTTCTGATCACAAAATTGTAACTACTAATGAACTGCACATGGAAGCTGATTCCTAGCCCCATTTTAGTAATTGGGAGTTTTGCATTGACTTTAGGGGGGCAAGGGATTGAAACTGTGAGTAATAATAGAATAAAGAATAATCTTTGTATATTGAAGTTATTTTTATTTAAAAGATTACATCTACCTTACATATAAGATATATTTATTGCAATTTTGCTTCTCTGTACACTCTACTACTATGGTTTTTAATTCTAAACCTAGCTAAATATTTTTGTGTATACTTACATATTTCTCTCTTTAAAAATTCATATTTCCAGTGATCTAGGCTTATGTCCACTTATCTTAGAAATGAAATATTATTTGTATTTTGAGACAGAAGTACCCCATAATGGGGTAATGTTAAAATGGGGTTACGGTTGAGACTATGCATCAGTAACTTAATAGTAAAATACTTTCCAGGGACAGTTTAATTAAGTCAGCACCAACCATTATGAATCCAGGAAATTCAGAGTTAAGATCAATCTAAAAAGAAATCCATGCATGTTAAGGAAAGGAGTGCACAGTTAAGGCACCTAAACAGCCTTAAATATGCCCTTTAGTGATGCCATGCAATAACCATATAGTTATGATTAAGGTATTTCATATTTTGGGTCTCCAATTAGATTACATTAATTTTTAAAAATGTTAATTTTTGGTCATATTTTTCTCCATTTCTGGCATCATTGCTGGACAGAGGTATGGTTGTTTAAGTGCCTTAAGTGTAAATGTTGCAAATGTGGGGAGTATATGCTCTATATGTCATACAAACAAAGAGTGTGAATCCTTGCTTTAAGTGCAAAACAAAGCTTAGACTAAGTCTACACTGGCACTTTACAGCACTGTAACTCTGGCTCAGGGGTGTGAACTCTCCCCCTTCTCCCTGTGTGCAGCAAGTTACAGTGCTGTTAAGCATCAGTGTGAACCAGACTACAGTGCTGGGAGCTGTGCTGTGCTATTCCCCTCATGCGGATGGTTTACATAAGGTACATCTACACTACAGAGGAAGATCAAAGCTGCTGCTGTCGATCTTTCAAGGTTTGAATTAGCGATCTGGTTAAGACAGCTAATTTGAAGTGAGAGGGACACTCTGATTGATGCCAGTAATTCTGCTTTCACAAGGAGTAAGGGAAGTTGAAGGAAGAATTTTCTTCCTTCGACTTCCTACTGTGTGGATAGCGCCAAAGCCAAGTTAATCTACTTCGACTTCAGCTATGCAATTAATGTAGCGTAGCTTAATTTGACTTTGTCTATATAGTGTAGACATACCCAAAGAGTGCTGGGAGAGCTTTCTTCCAGCATTCAAGCCAGTGGCCTCACTTTCAGTTTAAAGCACCGTTGTGCAAAGCCTTTGCCTTAACTATGGTTTTATGATTGGCATCCCCAGATTTACAAGGGCCAGAGGACCCAAGTGAGATGGGCATCCCATTGTGTTAGGGTATGTACACACACACACACTAGATCCAAAGCCTATAGCAGTGAAAGTCCTTGCCCCCAAGATCTTACATTCTAAATAGGCAAGAAAGACAAAGGGCAAGATAAAGGTCAAACAATTATTGCCATTTTACATGGGGCATAGCCTCCAAAACCAGAGCTCTCCCATCAACCTTTGCTCATCCCTATTGCTTGGAAAAGCATCTGGAATTTAAACAAATTAGAATATGCCTGGTTTGCTACTAGTAAATGGATCTTGAAGTAAAAACAGCTTGTTTATATTAGCAATGTTTATGTTCTGAGTTACTTTGATTGCACAAATATTGCTATACACTTACCAAACTTTACATTGTAGAGTCCACTAGCAATATGCAGAGAACTCTTTCTACATAACTTTGTTAAAAAGCTGTTCACCTTTCCCATGTCCCTTTTGCATTATGTATGCAGCTTGCTTTGTCCCTCGCCTAGTGCATATTTATATTTTGCATTTAAATTACATGCATCTACAACACAATATGCTTCCAAATAGGATTTTACTAGGATGCAACTGATTTTAAGATTTGAAACAAGTTGTGGCCGTATTGACTCTATGGGACAGTAAAACTAGGATTAGATTGTAATTAAAGCTGAGGATAAAGAATGAGCTCATTGAGTAGTTAGATGGGAAAAGTAGAGACAGCAACACCATGTGAGTTCTCTTTCTAACTCTTTACTAAATTAACAGTTTTTATAACAATTACAGTGTGTGAGAAATTCCTGATTAAATCTTTTCATCAAAGATCAAACTCCCAGTTTACACTGGCTTATGAAAATACTTTCAATTGTTATTAGCAGACTTTAATTGCACCAATATGCTTTTCTGTGCTTAGAAAAGCCTTTGTTCTTCACAAATAGTAATAGAAAGGTAACAGCAATACTTCAGTGGCTTTTACTGCTTGGATGCAAAATGTCCTTAAGCTTTAAAAATCTTCTCTTTCAGAGATACTATCTTTTGCCTGGAGCTAAAGGAATTAGGGAATATTTACATGATTTAAAGCTAATTTTATAGCATATTATGTTCCTCCTCTGTTGGAATCAAATACTGGAGGATTTGATTTTTTTTAATGTAAATATTGGCAAAATGTAATAAAACTGTTGTTTGTATTGGAAATTTTCATATTAATCTGGAAACAATATACACATATTTAAGTACTGCATCTTGGTGGTCAGAATTGGAAACATAAAAAAACCACTATGGATGCTCTGAAAAGATAAGCAAATTGCATTCAAATGGAGGCTGCAAGAAAAAAGTAGTGTGCTACTACTAGTATCTATACAAGACACTTGAAATAATCAATCTAGAAGGTGAAATTTGAGTTCTAAAAACCTGGTTTCTTTGGCAATGGAAAACAGAGAGAAATGTATGTTAGCTGATAATTGGATGTCACCAAAATCTAGAGTATGTAAGTCTCAGTAAAAATAATTAAGCATGATGTTTCTAAACTGGTTACCCAGCATCAGAGTCTAAGAACACATTGAGAATGATCTAATCTTTAGGTTGGAAATGAACTTACAGAAAGGTGCCTTGATTTTGGTTAACCTTTAACACATTTTGAGGTTTTGGTTAACCTTTAAAGACACATTTTGAGAAAGGAAATAAATGAGTCTGTCTAGCATTTGCCTATCGAGGTTCCAACTGTTCCATATGTGTTGATGAACAATAGAGAGTAGACTAGAAGGTTGATTTAACAGCAGTATTTCTAGCTATCCCTTTTAAATTTGTATAAAAACAAATCTGAACAGCGCTGAACTGTTTCCAAAAATAGCTGGCAACACACAAAGGCTCTCTATTCAGTGTGTATTTGTATCTATTCTCTTCCCCTTTTGTGTACACAGTTACTATCCATGGATGGCAGTGAACTGCTGCTGACTGGAAGAGGCTAGCCCCCAACCCTTCCCCTTCCATCTGACTCCCCTCCCCTTCTGCGTTTCCTGGAACCCCATCCTCCCCTCCCATTGCAGCTGCCAGCTCCCAAAACAGGCTGGCTAGTGCTCACAGCCCCTCCCTAGCCCCAGGAAGGCAGGCATCATAGCCCCAACCCTGGAACCTAGGAGCACAGCCAAAGCAGGGGGGTCTGGCGGCAGCCTCCCTCAGCCTTCCCCGCCGGCCACCAATGTTATTTCCTGTAGGTCAGGGGTGGCCAACCTAAACCTGAAAAGAAGCCAGAATTTACCAATGTACATTGCCAAAGAGCAACAGTTCTATGTCACCAGCCCTGATCATCTCTCCACCTCCACTCTCAGCGCATCCCCCGCACTGGCAGCCCCACCGGTCAGTGCCTCCTCTTTTTCCTCCTGCCCACTGTGATCGTCTCTCTCTTAGTGGGAGACACTGGAGGGCAGAAGCATGGTTCAGAAGAGAGGGTGGAAAGTGGCAGGATCCTAGAGGGAAGTTTGGAGGGGGCCAGCACCTAGGGTAGAGCTGGGGGTTGAACAGTGAGCACCCTCTGGCCAAGGGGAAAGTTGGCACCTGTAGCTCCAGGCCTGGATTTGGTACCTATGTAAGGAGCCGCATATTAACTTCTGAAGAGCCACATGTGGCTCTGGAGCCACAGATTGGCCACCCCTGCTGTAGGCGATCAGATAGAGTGGTCCCAGTCCTGCAACAATGTATCCACAGGTACTTTTATCCATGGAAGCTGAGCTCAGTGGCACTACTTATGTTTATAAAGGTATTTATATAAATACAAATTTGCAGGGCTGTGGCCTGAATAAAAGCCTAAGAGGACAGCAGGATATCTAAGTCTTCAATCAACACACACCCCAAATTAATTGAAATTGCAAAAGGACCTAGTAAAGACGGCAAGAACAGTCATCCGTAAAATTAATCTGGTCACATATGTATTTATTTTGTGTTTCAACCTAAGTATCTATACATAGGCCATTGTTGAAGCAATGTCAATATGACTGATAAAAAGATACTTTTAAAACATGAATATTTAGGGCTTTGTTTACATGGGGTGTTAGTTGGCACCAGAAGGGTATAAATTCTAGTACACATAAGTGTGTCACTTACTAACTAGCCTGTGCAGACCCTGCTAGTGTTCACTTAAAGTTCCTCGTGCACATTAATGTAGTCTCTTTTCAAGCAGTCTTACATAAGAACATAAGAATGGCCATACTGGGTCAGACCAAAGTATCTAGCCCAGTATTCAACAGTGGCCAATGCCAGGTGCCCCAGAGGGAGTAAACAGAATAGATAAACATCAAGTGATCACTCTCCTGTCATCCATTTCCAGCCTCTGACAAACAGAGGCTAGGGACACCATTTCTATCCATCCTGGCTAATAAATATTGGTGGACCAATCCTCCATGAATATATCTAATTTATTTTTGAACATTAACATGCACTGGGAACTTTTAGTGCCTGCCAGCAAGATTCACACGAGCCAGTTAATGCAGTAAATGTTGACATGCCTTAGAATTTATTCTCTTCTGGTGTGAGCTAACCTACTGTTTAGACAAGCCCTGAGTCACTTCTTTGCCTGCTATGTTTCATTTTTCTGAGTATACAGATAACATTGAGATTCCCTCCCTTGTGATGACTCTCCTATGCTGTCTTCATGTCCCAGAGTCCTCCTGCCACTTCACTTTGCCCTCATTTGAATTTGTTTTAGATTCTGTGAGACTGAAGATGCCATTAGAGCCATATTTAATGGTAGAAATGCTTGGCTCTTCAAACATGTCTACCTGATATGGCAAACTACGCTGACATGCAAGCAGTGGCATATAAGCAAGCGTATCTGTCTCAAAGTAGTCTGTGGAACATGTATGTCAAACAGGCCTCTGGAGGGCCACATGTAGATGGATCAAAATTTTTTGTGGCCCACCACTACATTTTTATAAAACAATGAAGTACAGCCCAATGGCCGCTCGGATCACGTGGCTGAGTGCAGATCACAGCTGACCGATCGGCCACTCTGTGCATGGCACTGCAGTGACTGCTCACTGCTGGATGGGCCACTCTGCGCACAGTGGGGGTAGGCATTGGGTTAGAAAAAGGCGGGTGCTCTGGGGGAGTGGAGGGGAATTATTAGAATGGGGCTAGGGAGTGCCTGGCTCTGGGGGAAAGGAGGGGAATATTTTGTTAACATTTTGTTTTGTATTTATTTATTATCAAATAATATCACAAAATGTATATTAATTTTATATCAGTAAATATGTCAATTTTTTGCAACTGCATGAATATTATATGTTTGTGCAAAATCTCAAACTTACAAAGTATCTGAAATTTTTACATTAGCCTGTTCTATTTGATTAACCACAGTCTAGACTTGTTTCTATTTCAACAAAATAAGTTATGTACCATATAAAAAATTAAAAAGTACCTTACATTTATATTTAAATTAAAAATTATTTTATATGGGCAAATAACAATTTTACACATCAAATTATTGTATTATATTAAAAGAAGATCTGAAAAATTATAAAATATACCTAAAACATAATCTATTATAATAATAAATAATTATGACTTTCTAGTAGAAGTACACTTTCTCTGGTGGCCCTGAAAGCTATTTGTGTGGCCCTCAGTAGACTTCAAGTTTGACATGCTTGGTGGATCATTGTTTAAAAATGAACATCCAAGCATATGTGGTAAAAATGTGACCAAATAGCTATTTTTTTGAGTTAAAAATTCTTCTACTTCATCTTAGTATTTTCAAGCCACAAGCAGTAAACTGTTAACAAAATATACTGCAATTTCATAGACATCAAATCTCCAGGCAAAATCTGAAGTGCAATCTCGACCTTGTGTGATTTTAGTTTGAGCAGGAGAAAATACCCTCCAGATTTTTTTTTTAAATGTTCTCATATACTTTGACTTTTCCTTGGTCATGAACCTCAAGGCTTTGCAGTTAAATAATAATAAATAATTTAAATAAATATGCATTAATATTGTGTTTCAACCTAAGTATCTATTCATATGCCATTTTGTATGTGTGTGTGTATATTTGCCATTTGAGCATGGTTGCACTTAAATAACAAGTGGCACTTTGTCTCTTCAATGCAGTGTTGAGAGTTTTTCCTGAGTAAGAACTGGATAAAGACTTGAGGGCCTTTAATATTAGACCAAGTGATTTTAGGTGTCTGTTTGCAAGATATGAATCATTTAAAGAAAGCAATGCATTGAAAATTCATTTATACAGAAATATTTATATACTGCTTGGGTTTGCAAATAAAGTTAGCTACATTTCTTTTTTATAAATTGTTGCTTAAGAAAAGTTACCACAAAAGCACATTGTTTTAAAGGACAATAGTGTTAGCAATAACAAACAGAGTTCAAGTGTTTTGAAATAAACTCTAGCCATAAAAATAACAAAATACTTCAGACTTGCAGTTTTCAGGACAAACACAAGAGGGGGCTTCTAGATGCTATTGTATCTTGTCCTTTAGATTGTTTAGCAAACACTAGGTTCAAAGAGGTATTGGCTCGGGTTCTCCTCTCACACCAGTTTTACCCACGGGTGCAATAAGGCCATGAATTCAAAATGAAATCACTTCACTTTTGCACCAGTCAGACTGAGAACCAGACTCAGCAAGGTTAGTTTATTTTCTGCCTGGGAAAATTCAATGTGTTGAAGTGTGTGTGTGTATAACTCTTCAATTATATACTACAAACACACAAAAAAGTCTTTGTGAACATTGGGCATAGCTCACAAAAGAAAACACAAGGCAGTTAAACCGTGCCACACCCCATTTATAGTCCAGTCATCCATCTGTCTTCTCAACCCCAACTACTTCCCTTCCACCACTTGCACCACACATATCTCCACCTCCAACCAAAATAATCAACATGCACCCTTGACTGAACTTTGGCCAGGTTTATTGGTTATAATTTCCTATGCTTTAATGATTACTCTACAACTAGTATGGCTTTCATGAATTACACTCTAAGTAAGTGATTCTGTATGTGGTTTTTTATTGGGTTGTGTAAGGAAGATGCACACTGTCAGATGCCAAATAGTAATTATAAGCTATAATTTTTGAATGTTCAGAGAAATGTCTGAGTGGGTGATCTATGTTAGTGATTGTTCTACATTTGGTATCAATTTTTCTGAGGAAATTACAGTATTGAAATCTGCATGTGCTTTGGTGTATTACATTTATGGATGGAACAAAAGTTGCAGAGTGATTGTTCAGGATGTGAGCAGGGAATGTGGGCCAACAAGAGGGTGGCAGAAGCAGAATCTGGGAAAGGAACTGATTGCTGGAGTACAGATGAGGTGATGAATGTCTTAATTGCTCATTTTCTTGCTTCTTACAGTTTGCATTGATAGGCTCTGCAAGCCACCCACCATCATGAAAAGGTAAAAATAATTTGGGGGGGGGGAATTTATCAGATATTGAAAAATATAATGAATGTAACAGTTACAAATAGCTATAATCAGTTGGGTGTTATCACTCGTATGCCCGCATGCACTCACTGTCCCTCTCACCCCAATATAGAGCTCTAATTTCTTTATCCCCAAACTTACCTAGTTCCCTTGATCTCTCTCTGAGGTGACCCACTCCATTCATTCCCCCCATAATGCCCTTCTCCACAACATGCTCCTCACTTACCCCCATTCCTTATCACCATCACCTTTAAAAAATATTGATGGATATCAATGTTTGTAAATAGTTCCAGGGTCACAATGATGTTTGAGAACTGAATATGGTAGGAAAGTAAAGGGCACAGTGGGGAATAAGCGTGTGTGTGTGAGGGGAGAGAGCAATATCGGGGACTTGCAGGTTCTGATCAGGGGAAGGAGATAAAAGACTGGTGTGTATGTTGTGGGGGAGGAGTATATAGGGAAGGTGGGGAGGTTGGTGGGAATATAGAACTTGTGCTAGGATGGGGTCTAACCCTTCTCCTGGGTGTTGTCTGCAGCAGCAGAGGCCAGATTCAATTATCTAGTGGTTCTTCCTGAAAACTTGAATGACATTGGTTGAACCCCACCTCAGAAACCTGGAGAAACTATATTACCTTCCCTGGTTGCCCTTGATAAGCAAGTCTTGCCTGTATACAAGTGCACAGTCCATTGTACAATACCAGTACAACTTTACTGGAGGAAAAAAGGGCATCAAATAATCCACAGAAAGCCAGTAAAACCATATCTGCTTGTATGTAAGTGAGACTCCCCAGCTCTTAGATCAGCTTACATTGTGAACTTCTAGTAAAGTAACGTGATCCTAAAATAGCCACTTCCCTCCTCCCCTTCATCTCCTACTCACTGTTTGTTGTTCAGGGTTAGTAGAGTTCAGAGTTCCACCTCCAACCCCCAAGGTAGCCAGGCAGCTCCACCACCAGCTCCCAAGGTCTGCTAGAGAGGCCTCTACTGCCTAACTCAACTGTAACAATTACAGCTTTATTGATTACTGGACAGGGTAGGAGTCCTTACCGGAGATGCATAGCTATATCATTGTCCCCTAAGTATTCAGCAATCACCATCCTAGTGCCACCCTCCACCTCAGAATTGCCTCTTCAATAGGTCTTCAGAGAGGGTTCAATGGCTTTTAGGACCCTAGGCAATCCAATGGGAATGAACTCCACCTGAGGACAGACACCCCTTTCCTTGTCTTTGTTTAGTTAGCTTTGTCCAGGCTCCATTACCCAACCATGCCAAAGTGGTTGAGGTTAGGGTGAGTGCTTACCTCCGAATTATTTGATGCAGTACTGCTGTACTATCAATACCTAACAGGAATAATACTGTTTTATTATTCTTATACTTTAAACTTAAATGAATGTTCACCAAAACTCCCCAAACTGTTAGGTAACAAAGATGCAAATAAGACCTAGTGTCATTCAGTCATTTTGGCTTGCTCACCAGCAGATGGCAGAAGAGAGCTCCCTCCCATGTGGAATTTCTGTTCTTGTGGAGTTCTTAAGCAGCTCTGGATCACTCTTTGGCTATGTCTACACTCGT
The DNA here is from genome assembly GCF_049634645.1 of Pelodiscus sinensis. Classification (NCBI taxonomy): domain Eukaryota; kingdom Metazoa; phylum Chordata; order Testudines; family Trionychidae; genus Pelodiscus; species Pelodiscus sinensis. The sequence continues at coordinate 110,776,165 of NC_134715.1, forward strand.
GGCTTCTTGAGCAAGAACATCTTGCGCAAGGGTTCTTGTGCAAGAAGTCTTGCACAAGAAAACATCCACACTGCCACGTGCGCGCTGTGCTTTTGCGCAAGAGCTCCCATGGCAGTGTGGATGCTCTCTTGAGCAAGAAAGCTCTGACGGCCGTTTTAGCCATAGGGCTTTGTTGTGCAAGAAATCCCTGCCGAGCGTCCACACTGCCCTCTTGCGCAAGAGCTCATGCGCAAGAGGGCTTACACCTATTAAAAAAGAGCATAGCTTTTGTGCAATAAGCCCTCTCTTACCATGCCGTACTGTAAATTTCCTTGCGCAAGAGCAGGCGGGCAGTGTAGACGCTCTACGGATTCTTGCGCAAGAACGGCCATTCTTGCGCAAGAAGCCGCGAGTGTAGACATAGGCTTCTTGTTTACCAACAGATATCACTAGCTCTCCCTTTGGGTATGTCTACACTACCACCCTAGTTCGAACTAGGGTGGTAATGTAGTCAACCGGAGTTGCAAATGAATCCCGGGATTTGAATTTCCCGGGCTTCATTTGCATGTTGCCGGGTGCCGCCATTTTAAAATGTCCGCTAGTTTGGACTCCGTGCCCCATGGCTACACACGGCACGAACTAGGTAGTTTGGACTAGGCTTCCTATTCCGAACTACCTGTACTCCTCATGGAATGTGGAACGAGGAGTACAGGTAGTTTGGAATAGGAAGCCTAGTCCGAACTACCTAGTTCGTGCCGCATGTAGCTGCGGGGCACGGAGTCCGAACTAGTGGACATTTAAAAATGGCGGCGCCCGGCAACATGCAAATGAAGCCCAGGAAATTCAAATCCTGGGCTTCATTTGCAACTCCGGTTGACTACATTACCACCCTAGTTCGAACTAGCGGGGTAGTGTAGACATACCCTCTGTTCTTTAAGGCTACATGACTTACAAGAAGAATCAGAGAGCATGGATCCCCACTCCGACAAAGCCTCTGTGGTTCTTCAGAGAGGCTGGTTGTTCAAATGTGAGTGGTGGAAGGGAAGCTAACTGAGGATGACAAGGAGAACAGCTGTGTCGTATGTAAATGGACCACTGAATGGCTTAACTGCCCATTTCCCTATATTTTATGGTTTGTATTGGTAGGTGATGAGTTTAACAACTGTACCTTAAAATTAACACAACTATTTGTGTACAGCAAGTGTTCATGCAGCTAGTACAAAAACATATAAGTCTCTCATGCTGTAGGGCACAAGATTCTTAAGGATCAGGAAGAAATTGTCGTGCCCAAAGGTATAGTATCATGGAGTGTTTATTTCTTTGAAACATTGGGCATCTGTCACTATCAGAGACAAGATGCTGAACTCAATGAACCATTGATTTAATTCCGCAATAGCAATTTTTATGTACTTGTAAGCAGGGTCTGAATCAATGCTTCCATTACAGCCAGCTGGAATGGGAAAGAAATCCTGGGTGAGGTTATGTAAATACAGTTTATTCCTCTTAAAATCAGGAATAAGGGACCTATCAGAAAAGGGTTTATTTTCTGAAAGATCCCGTCTAGACATGTGAGAAGGATTGGACATGTGAAGGGACATTTACACTGCTGGACTTGAGAGCCTGAGAGGAAAAGGCCATTGCTCAACATACTTGAGCTGGGACATTTACTCATGGTTTTGGTTATGAACTTTGCTTGTGGTGTTTTCCCAAATTAATGTCACGTTACTTCTCTCCCTTTTTATCAAAAAGTTTCTTTTCTACACTTAAACACTGTGCTTGTGAGTGGGGAAGCATTGCCTCGTAGAGGTGCCCAAGATTTTCTCCCCAGGTTACTGGGTGGGGGCTCGAGCCAGTTCTGAGTTGGATGGATGGAGAGGAACCCCCTAGGTATTCAACCTTGACTGCTGCTGAAGCTACCTGCCAGAAGGATTACATATTTAAAGTAACGTTAAAGTTCAAAACATTTTTCCTTTTCCTATCTTGAGTTACCTCTAATGAAGCAAGCTGTATGGATATCTCAGTACAAAATGTAGTGGAGTTTAAACTTGCTAGAACATCTACTGTAGATGAGAATTACTTTTAAAAAGTTTATTTCCAAAGAAAGAATAACAAATGCTTCCAGATAATGCTTCTGAAACCCTTTATATTTTTCTGTTTTAAAAATAGACTAAAACATGTGAAGTAGAAAACTGTTTCCCAACTTTGTCTCCAAATTCTTTGATCCGTGAATTTCAGAACAGTCTCACAGATCTGAAGGGGAAAAAAATTTCTTTATGTGTAAAAGTTGAAGTCACGTGTCAGACCAAGCTCTATTAAGGTTTAGGTAAAAAAAATATTTTAGCTACCTCTTAAACATGTGACTCTTTTGAGCCTGTCTTCAAATCCTTTTTCCTACAGCCCTGTGTAAATACAGTGTGTCAAATTAACACTTCGTATAATCTACTGAGGTGCCTAGAGGAGATATACTCACTTAAAACCATCTGAATTTTGCCTGTTACTTATTTGTAAATAACAACCTATTTATTACCTCTAATAATTGATCTCTTTCTTATCTCATCCTGGTCTCTCAGTATACTATGATGATATCACTTTCACTTTCTCCTTATTGGACTCTAAGCAATTTAAAAAAATACCTGCCCCAATCTCCCACCTAGTTTGAAATTTTGGGGGAAAATTTGGACCCTTCCAAATCCACAAAATTTGCTTTTTAGATATTTTTTTTATGACTCCCAAGACTATCCTATCTTTCCCTCCCTCATTGTTTTTTGTTAATTTTCATAAAGAAAGAAACAATAAACAATATAAAAAGGTAAAACAACTAACAGATTGTGTTACTCAGTACTACACATTTCACAGGATAGCCAATACAATTATGCAATTATGCAATTTTACAACATGTCAGAGTGGCAAAGCCAGAGAACACAAAAATCAGACAATATTACACAGCCACAACATATTAGGGTGGGGGTAACATCAAAATATGCAAATAGTCAAGAAAGGGAATGTGGGGACCAGGGGATGTGAGGAGGACAATGGGAAGAGAATGAAAAAAGAAGAGAGGTCATATGTAAGTCTGGCATTATTTAAAGGAATATTGTGTCTGGCAAGGATGATTTACCAACATCCACAGTGGGAATGAGTGATGTCAGAGGCAGAGAAATCATCACAACTCTTCCTTCAGCATGGTGCTGATATTTTCTCCTCAGAGTCTCCTCTGTCACTTCACTGGAAGGGAGGGGCAGTTGTCAGAGGGTCACTAGTTCTCTCTGCCTGGAACTCTGTCTTTGTAACTTGCTTTACAATCATCTCAAAAAATGTGTATCATGCAGGGGACCTATTTTTCAGAGATGGCAACCGCTACATCTTCTGTTAGACCTTACTTTTGAACATTCAAATAACAATTAAGCACATAAGTGGCAATAGGGAATTTGAAGCTACTGTTAATAACCCACTAACTGAGTATTGGGCTAATTTCACAAAGGGAATGTATGCACATAACTGCCCCTTCAGGGGCCACAAGCATTCACAAAGGCATTGTTCAGCTGCCTTGGGGATGTCTGGAGGTGCCTAATGTCTCTAAATACCTACATTTTCATTGTTAAAGTTCTCTAGGTGTCTGAGATTGTTCCTGTGGGCATGCGGAAATCAACCTAAATCCTGACATTGCCCAGTACCTCTGCCCCTAACTCATACCTTAGCCCTGGTGAAATTCATTTCCCCACCTATCTTTCTTGTGTGGACCTATTCAGTAGGCATGCTCGGAGCATATCTACCCTGCACAAAGACAGTTTAAAGAGGAGGTTCAGTGACCTTTTCACCTTTTATATCCAATAGCTCAATGGTTAGGCCCATCACCTGCAATGTGGGAAATCTGAGTTCTGGTCCCCTAAGCCAGGCACTGGGTCTCATTACTGCAGGGTGATCAGATGACCAGTGAGGGAGCTTAAGGAGATAACAGAAGCGGCCAGCAACAGCCCTGGCTCCTCGGTGGGGAGAGCACACAGAGCTCCGCACACTGCCCCAGCCCTGAGCATTAGCTTCACATTCCCATTGGCTGGGAACCTGCTGCTGGCTGCTTCTGGGGCGCAGCTTTCTGGACAGCCAGGAAGCCTGACATAGCACCCCTGCTGCACTGCTGACCGGGAGATGCTCAAGGTAAGCCCCTCCTGCCCCAGCCTTGACACCTCCAAAGCCAGAGCCCCTCCTGCACCCCATATCTCTCATCTTTAGCCCCAATTATGCTGAATTGTGGACATCAACAATTTTCTTCAACTAGGTCATGAGAAAAAAAGTTTGAAAATCACAGCCCTAGGCTCATGAATATTTAAGCATAATGAATATTTAAGCATTTCATTTCATACAGCATGGAACACCTCCAACAGGAAAGACTGGGAGAGCCCCCGAGCCACAGAGTACCCCCTAAACCAGTGATTAAGGTGTTTTCCTTAGAAGTAGGAGAGCAGGGTTCATATTCCTACTTCAGCTAAGCCAGAGTGGAGATTTGAATCAGGATCTCTACATCCCAGGCAAATGCCATCAGTATAAAGGAGGTCTGAGTTCTCCCTCTGGTTTTTGGTGGGAAAGGCACCTAAGCCAGGTCAGCCCTATCTCCAGGAGAGGATTCATGGCTGAGAAGGCTAATAACTCCCCGAGAGATGCGGGGCTTAGGCCCCACCACTGTGGGACATTTCCTACTAGATAGTTCAGGCAACTGCCCTGCCCCCTCAGCTTTCTGGTTTCTGTGCATCCTTTTCTTGGGCACCTTAATTATTTCCATACATTGTATAGGGAGTCTGAGTGCCTAACTCAGGATTAGGAATTCTACTATGTAGCAGGGTATCTAAAATAAACGTGTTGCAACTCTTGTGCTATAATGCTTAAGCCCCCTTGTGAATCTAGCCCTGTGTATTAAGCATGCTTTCTAAAAATGTATTGTTTTTCTGCATAGGTGTACAACATCATATAATGTACAAGGCTATTGTTAAAGAATTGTTTACGCTAAAGTGGCCTGTACTGATGATATGATGCTCATACAGCCTCAAAAGCCAATCAGTTCATAAAAGCGCAGACATTAGGGGTACCATGGGCTATGAATCTTTCTGCTGGCGAGTAAAACAACAAACAAAAGATGAAATCTCCCTGGAAAAGGGAAACGAATTCATCTGCTTCAGTCTAATCTGGAGAAGGATCAGTTGTAGAACTCCGCAGTCACAGCCTTTCTATGGCAGAAGCCTGTGCCGTTGTCACTCACGCTGATGCGATAGAGGATCTGCTGTGACAGTTCCCAGGCTGTGTGTTCATAACAGTAGTTCTTGTGTGCAAACAGCGCTAGCTGTATTTCAAGCATTCAGACTCTGAGTGGGGGATATTTCTTCAGTCATGAATCTTTTCCCCTCAAGTTCACAGCCAGCAAATTCCTCATTCACGTCAGCATGAAGCATTCCTTCCAATTTCAGCTACTCAGTCAGTTTAGGCTCTGGGAATCAGTTCTCCAGCTGTACAAAGGGCACAACAATTTCTTTGAAGTACTCCATGATGAAAAATTCTTCAGACATTACTACAGAAAGTTATTCCTCTGCTAGCAGTCCATTACATAGGGAGCGTTGGGCTGTGGAAGTGCTATTGGATCCAAGTGCAGTGTTTAGACCATTTCCTCTGCTTATATAATAATAGACACAGTTGAATCACTTCTCTGCCTCATTAACTTTTCTTTGACAAAGTTTACTCGACATACGCAGCTTGGTACTATGCTTTGGCTCTCTTGTAAACTTTTATTTCAGAGGTGTCTGAGGGTCTACACATAAGGGACTTTAAAGCAAACACATTTACAACTACATTCTCCTATTCTGAGACTGCTGGCCTTTGGTTTTACATCTCCCAAGTTAATTTTTTTTCTAGTGCTCCATGACTGGATAACAGCTTCTAGTGATTGTGTCCCTTTCTGGAAGGGGTCAGACTATATGATCTAATAGTCCCCTTTAGTATTAAAATCTATGAAACTATGTGCATCTAAAGGATACCATTGAAGTACTGACTTGGCTTATTCATCAGGATCTTGCCTCATTAATAAGCAATGGAAAATAAGTATTTGTATAAAATCAGTAGAGTCTGCAGCGAAATCCAAAGGAACTGCCTGGTGGCTGGTAAAATATAATTCATTCCTCCCAATGCTGCATGCCGGGGTCTACATGGCAGAGACTAACCCTTTCTTACTGCATGCCATATCTATGTAATCCTGAGCTCCATCAGCTATGACAGAATGGTATTGTGAACCACAATTAATTTCCTTTACAATAGTGTGGATAACTTCATGGCTCATTAGACTGATGATTTCATTCTGAATTGTTGGACTTGTGTAATCTTGTTTTCTCTTCAGTTAGCTTCCCAGGGTCTCATTGTCATTGCTGTGAAGCTTCAGTAATTCAATAAAATTCCCTTCATCAATCTGATGGCCATGAATTGCCAAGCCTTGTCTACTCAAATAAGATACAGAGAGTATTATTTTATACAGTATGCAAAACCATTCTCTTTTAACATTACATCTTGCCAATCTTCTTCCAATGACAATGAAAAGCGTGTGAGTCTGACATTACAATCCAAATGTGAGCACTTCTGTGATATTTAATGCTTGCTGGTACCTGGAGGGAATCCCAGGTTGGTAGATCTGTGCTGCTTTTCCCTCTGCTTTTGTTTTAGGAACAGCTCATGCAGAGCAGAGGAATTGTGACATCAGAGACAAGTCACTTCCTGTTCAGTGAAATATTTAGAGTGGTAGATTTGTGACATCAGATCCAGGAGAATAGTCATGCAGCAGGCAAGGATGGGTGGAGACCAGACAGAAACAAACAAACCATTTTTTAAATGAATAAAGGACCAACCACTTCTACTACCCAGAAGAGTACAGAATATTTGTATTGTTGGGTCTCCAAACTGCCATGTTATTATGTTTTCTTGGAATTACTTCTAGAATGAATGACATTGTAGCGGCATCCTATCAGAATTCACTGTCACCAGTGATGCAAAATAAAAGACAAAAGACATTGAAAAAGAGAGAGAAAGTGTCTCAGTGCCAGTAGCTGTGAGTTTTCAGCAGGGATTTGAAGGCAGAGTGTGAGGGGAAAGCAAATGTAAATTGTTTTTAATTTTAGTTCTAATGTTATAAAGACAAAAGGATTGTGGGGTTTTATTTCCCAGTTTCAGCAGGGACATTTGATTATATTCGGGTTTTGAGATAATATCATTGTGCAGCATTTCTGGGGTTTGGAAGAAGAAATTGAGAGGCGGATTATCATTGACTAGGGCACTAGCTTGGAACTTGGGAGACAAAGGTACAGTTTTTTGCTCTGCCACAGTCTTCCTAGGTGACTTTGGTTTCCTTAGGACTAGAATGTTGCACAAAAGGGACTTAGGCTCAGCGTTCCAAAAACTAAACTTTATGCACCCTGCCCGTCTAGCAGAATCACAGCCCTAAGTGAGGCATCTAGGCTCCCTGTACAATGCACAGGCAGAGTTAGGTGCCTAAGAAAGGGTTTTGCAGAAGTCAACAAGCTGAACGGGAGCCACCTAAACTACCCACTAACAAATGCCAAGGAGAAGAGCAGGGCTTAGGTCATGCTCCTTAAGGAGAGTTAAGTGAATCTCTGATCCCTCTCCTGGAGTTAGATGCCTCAGCCACATCAGCCCTTTCTTGAGAAAGTGATGTAGATGCTGTCTTTGTCCCCTTTTATCCAGTGGCTCAGTGGTTAGAGAGCTCACCCAGGCAATTGGAAACCAGTTTCAAATCCCACTGTACTTGATTTGACTTGAAGCCAGCTCTACCAGGTAAATGCTCTAATCAATAGGGATCTAGGATATCCTTGCTCACTCTCTCTTGCTGAGACTATTAATGTAATGTCATACAAAGTGAAACAATCGAATATTCATTAGAGCCAGGAGAGGAACCTGAGTTTCATAGGAAACTGCTCTACTTATTAGGCTTAGATTCACTCACTCCCTTTTTGACCCAATAGCTATTTATGTCTTTATGCAAAGTGGGATGGCTTGAATGTTTACTTATTGATGTAAGATTCCACCCCATCATTTTTTATCTTGAAGCTTCCTTATGTAGCATGAATTATGTGACTATTTCCAGTTTGGTTCATTGGTGCTTGCAATATTCCATATTTGTTATATATTAGAGTTCTCCATTCAGGGTAGTGATTTGGGAAGTCACAGTTAAACACTGGATAGCAACATTGCTATACAGGAGTAAAAGGAATAGAGTAATTAGAAATGAGAATATTTTTTATAACAAGCAATATCAATAAATAATGAAAAATTGGTTATACTTTTAAACAGAGGATGCATCTACACAGCAAGGCTTAATTCGAAATAAGCTATGCAAATTGAGTTACGTCAGTTGCATAGCTTATTTCCAAATAGCTTATTTTGAAACAGAGACTCTTCCTCTGACTTCCCTTACTCCTTGTACAATGAGGGTTACAGGAGTTGGAATAAGAAGTCCTCCAGCTTGACAATATTTTGACATTATTTCAAAATAACTGCCTGCTGTGTAGACATGGACTAAATTATTTAGAAATAATGCTAGTTATTTCAAAATAATGTTGCTGTGTAGACGTACGCAGAGTGACTAATGGACTTGTAGTTGTCTTGCATTTACAGTGCAGTTGTGCTTTGACTGCTTGCCACTATTTCATGTAACTTTAATCTAGCTACAAAGTAAATATTACTAATTACCCCTTTTTTATTTTTAAAAAACTTAGTACATGCAGTGTTTATACACTGCCGTTAGCATTTGGGTTATAAGAATTATTGATAATTAAATTACATGCATCAAAAATCATAACCATAAAGTAATTACATAGTAACTGCAGTGCAACTACAGTGTTATTACAGTCACTCCATTAAAAGTGTAATTGAAATACAGGCAGTCCCCGGGTTACGTACAAGATAGGGACTGTAGGTTTGTTCTTAAGTTGAATCTGTATGTAAGTCGGAACTGGCGTCCTGATTCAGCCGCTGCTGAAACTGACCGCCAGTTCTGACTTACATACAGATTCAACTTAAGAACCCCAAGCTTCCCCAAGTCAGCTGCTGCTGAAACTGATGAGTGCTGATTCCAGGAAGCCTGGGGCAGAGCAACTCTGCCTCTGGCTTCCTGTAGTCAGCGCTGGTCAGTTTCAGCAGCGGCTGACTTGGGGACGCCTGGGGCAGAGCAGCTGGGGTGCTGCTGGGTTGCTCCAGTAGCACCGCTCCTCGGCGCTACTAGACCAACCCAGCAGCACCCCAGCTGCTCTGCCCCAGGCGTCCTGATTCAGCCACTGCTGAAACTGACCAGCAGCGGCTGAATCAGGACCTGGGGCAGAGCAGCTGGGGTGCTGCCGGGTTGGTCCAGTAGTGCCCAGAGCGGGTGCTGCAGGACCAATCCGCAGCGCCCCAGCTGCTCTGCTCCATGGTCCAAAACAAAAGCCTGGTCTGCTGGGGGGGGCACACTATCCGCGCCCCCCCCCCCAGCAGACCAGGGACACGGGGAGCAGAGCAGCAGCGGCAGCGGGGTGCCGCGCCTCTGAGGCTTTGCTCTGGCAAAGACTCAGAGGCGCGGGACCCTCCCCCCCCCGTGGCTGCGGCTTCAGTCCCGGTGCCTGTGGTCTGCTGGGGACCGTCCCCAGCAGACCACAGGCACCGGGTCTCAAGCGGCAGCAGCGGCGGTTCCCGCGCTTCTGAGGCTTTGCTCTGGCAAAGCCTCAGAAGCGCGGGAACCCGCCCGGTGCCCCTGGTCTGCTGGAGACGGACTCCAGCAGACCAGGGGCACCGGAGCAGCTTACGAACGGGGCTTTCTCGCCCCGGAGCTCGCAGGTAGCAATCCGCTACCTCGACCTCCGGGGCGAGAAAGCCCCGTTCGTAAGTGCGGATCCGACGTAAGTCGGATCCGCGTAAGTCGGGGACTGCCTGTACTTTTTTTCTATGTAACAGATGAACGGACTTTGACCAAATATACTTTTGAATGGAGATCTGAGTATGAACCCTGATCTTTTGTATTGTGACAAGAGTTTCATTAATGTAACTTAAGTCTATCAAATGTTTGAAGCTAAATCCTGAGCTTCACTGGACATTTTTTTATTATATTGGTCATATCAAGAGGCCATGCTGCTACCTTAAGCATCAACAGAAGTTTCCTCCTGTGTATGGGGAATCTTCTGGTAGCATAAGGCCAGTTGCGCACAGATATGTAAACACCACACCTAAATCCCCAATGTAGGTGTTTAAGTCCCAGTTTTAGGTGGGACAAATTTCTCAGTTGCCTAACCCTGTAGATGCCCAATCTTCAGCTGTGTCTATACTTGCACTTGAACAACAAAAGTTTTGTTGTTCACAGGTGCTTAAAACATCCATCCCCATGAATCACAAAGTTTTGCCACCGTAAATGCATGTGTGAATTCTGCTTTGTTAATAGGAGCGCTCTCCTGGTGACAAAGTGAAACCTGCTTGTTTGGGACAGAAATAAAGGTTGAACCTCTTTAGTCTGGCAACATCCATGGTCCAGCATGACTTTAGTTACCCAGCTGTCCACTTATCACAGGTGTGGCCAAGTTTCCCATGATCTCATAAAATTTGTTTACAGCCGCCAGCCCTGACTCGCAGTGTTCTGTGCTGTTATTACGCTCCAATTTACCCTTAAATGCCTTCTAAGAGCCCACTAACATGGGCATCTGGTGGCTTAAATGAGGGAAGGCTCTGCCTTCCCAAACGACCAGCCTGGCCACACCCACACTCCACCCCCAGCATGCCTGCTATAGGTGTTCTGGAAGTGGAGTGTTGCTGCCCCCAGCATCTGCCCTCCTGGTGCTCCTGGCCTGGGAAGCTGGAACTACTTCCTCCCTTCCCGTAGTGCTCGGGAGCTATGCTGTGCGCATGCTCCCCTTTCCTCTCTTCCCCTCCCCGGTACTCTGGGGAGGCTGGGGAGCACTTGGCCCACTGTCTTGCCTCCTTCCCTCCCCATGAGGGATGGGGCCTCAATAGAGGGGGCAGGGCTGTAGGGGGGTTTGGGGGCCTGCCTTCCTAAGCTCCAGCTGCACCAACCGCCCATGTCCCAAAAGCAGTAATGCTGTTAGACAACAATGACCTGTGGTTCAGCAAATTCTCCTGTTCGGTACCGGTCAGGTCCTGAGGGTGCCTGTCTAGAGAGCTTCAGCCTGTATTTTGTTGACAACAGTGCCAACAAACAGCAATCACACATGCTGACTTTTAGCAACAGGGCTGTGCAACACAGCCTTTTTACTAAAAGCTACATAGTACAGGCATACCCTTAGTCGGTGCCTACCATTTTAGTGAAAAAGTTCACTAGTGCCTAAGTTTCTGCTTTTGGGCATGTGCTCTGCTGCCTCCGTCTATGAACCTGGATACTTATCTCACAACTAAGCCCCAGTGCAATTCAAACTAAGGAAAGATGGGCGAGTGTCCATTGCCGATCTTGCCTGTAGGACCCAACGTGGTAGGCATGCTCTGACTGTGCCCGTAACACATTGGGCTCCATTCAAAATCTGGCAATATCATTTTAGCTTACTAGTGACTAGAACTGTTCCCTGGGATGTGGGAGGCCTGGGTTCAGTTCCCCTTTCTGTCTAAGGAGACGTGAGGATTTGGCCAGAGGTCTTCAAAAGAGCAACAGGATATGCTAATGTGGGTTTTCCTCCCTTTTTCTTGTTGAAGCCATTCCACTTTGGACAACTACTGAAACAGTCACTGAGCCAAAAAGGGAACACGAGAATGACTATAATCTGGTAGCTGGACCACCCAACTGGGAGATCTGGATCTGGAATCCAGACTCTTTCTCCAGTGACTATTCATATCCACAGAATGACTTCAACAGGAGAAACTGAAGGACAGCAATATTGGAATATCTCATAGCCCTGTGGTTACAGAACTCAGCTGGGAGGTGGCAGAGCTTCTCTTCAAATGCTCTCTCCCATTCAATCAGGGTATGTCTACACTACCACCCTAGTTCGAACTAGGGTGGTAATGTAGGCAACCGGAGTTGCAAATGAAGCCCGGGATTTGAATTTCCCGGGCTTCATTTGCATCTTGCTGGGCGCCGCCATTTTTAAATGTCCGCTAGGTAACTTACATCCTGGGTGAGTCTGCTAGCTTCTGGGGTAAAAGGCAGAAGAAGCCGTAGCACCATATCATCCAGGCCTCTGGTTTTTGTGGTGTTAGGTATCTAAGCCACAAAACTCAAGAAAAGGGGTACCTGAAAAGCAGAGATGTGTCATAAGCAGAGATGTTTCTCCCTGGGGCATGGATTTAGGCACTGAAATTCCTGATGGGTGTGGGACTTGGGATATGCCCTCTTCTCACCATTTCCAATTGGCTAGTATAGCTCCCTAGTTAATTTGTGCTTTTGTGAATCCTATTTTTTGGCACCTATATCTTTGCAGGCATTGTATAGGGACTCTATGTCTACACTCGCGGCTTCTTGCGCAGGTACAACCGTTCTTGCCGAGCGTCCCTGCCGAGCGTCCACACTGCCTGCCCGCTTGTGTACTAGGAAATTTACAGTAAGGCGTGGTAACAGAGGGCTTCCTGCGCAAGAGCTATGCTCTTTTTTATCAGGTGTAAGCCCTCTTGCGCAAGAGCTCTTGCACAAGAGGGCAATGTGGACGCTCGGCAGGGATTTCTTGCGCAAGAAAGCCCTATGGCTAAAATGGCCATCAGAGCTTTCTTGCGCAAGAGAACACCCACACTGTCATGGGAGCTCTTGTGCAAAAGCACATCTCGCACATGACAGTGTGGACATTTTCTTGCGCAAGACTTCTTGCACAAGAACCCTTGCACAAGATGTTCTTGCGCAAGAACCTGGCTTAACAGGGCTTAACTCGAAATAAGCTATGCAAATTGGGTTATGTCAGTTGCATAGCTTATTTCCAAATAGCTTATTGAAAAATTGGGAGCATCTACACAGCATTTATTTTGAAATAGAGCACTCTTCCTCCAACTTCCCTTACTCCTCTTACAATAAGGCTACGTCTACACTGGCATGATTTTGCGCAAGAACTCTTTTGCGGAAGAGTTCTTGTGCAAAAACTCTTCCAGAAGAGAGCATCTACACTGGCATGTGCCTTTGTGCAAGAGCATCCTTGTCAGTGTAGACGCTCTCTTGCGGAAGAAAGCTCTGATGGCCATTTTAACCATAGGGCTTTCTTGCGCAAGAAATTCATGTTGCCTGTCTACACTGGCCTCTTGTGCAAGAACAGTTGCGCAAGAGGGCTTATTCCTGAGCAGGAGCATCATAGTTCTTGTGCAAGAAGCACTGATTTAATACATTAGAATGTCAGTGTTCTTATGCAAGAACTTGCGGCCAGCGTAGACACAGCCTGAGGGTTACAGGAATCGGAGTAAGAAGTCCTCCAGCTTGACAGTATTTCGACATTATTTCAAAATAACTGCCTGCTGTGTAGACGTGGACTAAGTTATTTTGAAATAACACTAGTTATTTTGAAAGAATGTTGCTGTGTAGACATAACCTTGTGTGCCTAACTCATGCTTTGTGGATCCCATTCTTGTTGCAGTGCTTTCCTAGGCATCTAAGGGGTCTCCCTCTTCTGCAGTTGGGAGTAAACCTCATAGCAGTGGGGACATTATTAGGAAGGAAGTGGTACAGACTAGTCACCCAAACTTGCAACAAAGGGATTGGTGGGCTTGTACTCTGGAGAGTAGCCTGAGCCACCAACTGTGCCATAACACCCCGTGACAGGGTGCTTGCGGTGCATTGGCCCTTTAAGGGAAAAACCCCAGCCCTGACTGAGGGTTGGGAGTGAAGCCCCAGCTGAGGCAGTTCTGGCTAATGAGGGCCCAGCTAGGGGCTATATAAAGAAGGACTCCTGCAGGGAGGGAAGGAACTGATTGCTGCTCTAGAGAGAGAATTGTAGGGATCTTACTGCCAGGAAAGCAGGCGGTTTCCTGGAGGTAAAACAGTGCTTGGGAAGCAAGGCAGGGCTGGGGAAGCTCTGGCCAATCAAGCTCCCAGGCTGCAGGGCCAGAAGCAGCCACATTAGGCAAAGGCAGCAGGTCCACACCCCTTTGCCAGTGATGTGTGGCCATTACAGACTACAGATTGCTCCTGAGGTAGGAGCTAGATGAAGACTGATAGTGGGTCACTGTGGAACTGAGTGTCCCTGGGAGCAGAGCAGGGTACTCCTGGGGTAGGGAGGACTCTGGAATGCAAAATGGAATAAATACCAATCCTTGGAAGGGAGGCTCAGACACTGGAGTGGGCACTGCCGGAGGGCAGTGTCCTGAAAGGGATGCCGTGGTCAAAGAAGCACCTGTGGTGATACTAGCTAGAGGGAGGTGTCCAGTGAAACAACATGCTAATTCCCAGAGCAGCCAGCTAGAGGCATCATGCTGGGGAGTCTGCCCTGTGACACACCCACATTGCTATTTTTACTGTGTCGCTAGAGCAGAGCTACTGTGGGTCTAGCTACCTGAGTTGGGAGCATGCTCCCAACTCAGACATGCACATGCCCTAAAAGTTATATATGTGCAATAGTGAGAGAGCTCTGCAATGCATAAGTCTGTCTGTGGATCCTAGCAACAAAGATGCTCTTCATCACCATCTTCCCAGCCCCTCTTCTAGGGTATGTGATGGGTACAGAAGAGGGCAGGATTGAAGTTCGTCTGCTTCAGGAATTTTTAACTTGCACAAAGCACTTATGGATGGGGGTGTTGTAGTAGGATTATAGATTGAGCTGCTTTGACGCTGCTCTAAACTATGCCCTCAGGATTGCAGCTGGCTCTATTATGACTCCCTTCCTGTTGCTGCACTGAGATTGACTGATGCAGCTGAGAACAGGTCCCTTATTATTTAAAGTTTTTGAGTACATCCCAAACCAATGTGAGCTGTTAACATGACACTAATGTTTGCATATTGTCACTGAATCAATAGAAAAACAGATTATCAGGGACTACAGTGATTCTGCCCACACAATTGGGAGAGGCCAATGAGAGGGCATATATATATATATATATATATATACACCATGGAAAATATCTGCCCTCCCCCAAAATAGTAAGCTACTGCTTTTCAATTCAGTACTGAAACCTTAAAGCAGGGGTGGGCAATCATTTTACTAGGGCAACTTCAGACATTTTTGAAGTGGCCCTGGGCTGCCCAGGAAGGGGCAGGGCCTCAGGTGAAAGTGGTGGGGCCAGAATACTTCTGTGCTTTCCCGCCCACAGACCTTGATTGGTCTGTGGGTGGAGAAATGTGTTCAAAACAGCTGGTGGTTCCCTCTAGGTGCCTGTGCCCCTGGTGGTGGGAGGAGACTGACCGGGGGCAAGGGTGGAGTGCACAGTCAGGGCCTGGGGTTGAGAGGAGCATGTGAAGTCTGCCCTCGCCTTGCAAGGGAGTGCCATTTTTAGAGTCACCTGCCAATGGAGAGTCAACTACCAGCTGCTGCTAAGTGCTGAGCCCCTTGCCGGGTGGGAGGAAACTTTGTGGGCTTCCCACACCCAGGCCCTGATTGGCCTGGGAACAGGAGGAATGCATGAAGTCTCTCGCTCCCTGCCCTTTGGTATGCGGCACTTAGAGTCAACCGCCAGGGTTGACTTTAAGCACTGCGTGCTTCCCCATCCCTGGGTCTTGATTGACCTGGGGGTGGGGAGTGGCAGGATCTCAGCAAGCTGGATCAACCCATTTGGTGGGCCGGACCCAGCGCACGGAGGCCCTTTTGCCTCTCCCTACCTTAGAGGAACACTACCTCAATGTTTGTACATTTATATATACTGGATAAGTCTGTGTTTTCATTTGTCAATGCCTTATTGAAAAGTTGTCCAAGTTAATCTTTTTAATATCACATAAAGGACTATCATATATAAAAAAATGTACATAAGAACGGCCACACAGGGTCAGATCATAGGTCCATCTAGACCATGTATCCTGTCTTCCAACAGTGAGCAATGCCAGATGCCCCAGAGTGAGTGAACAGAACAGGTAATCACCAAGTGATCCTCGCCTGTCATCCATTTCCAGCCTCTGACAAAGAGCCTGGCTAATAGCCATTGATGGACTTAACCTCCATTAATCTAGTTCTTTTTTGAACCCTATTAAAGTCCTAGCCTTCACCACATCCTCTGGCGAGGAGTTCTACAAGTTGACTATGCACTACATGAAGAAAAACTTCCTTTTTTTTTTAAACCTACTACCTATTTTATTTGATGTCCCCTAGTCCTTATGTTATGGGAACAAGTAAAAAAACTTCCTTATTCACTTTTTCCACCATATGCTCTGGAAACCTTGAGACAAGGTTTTACTCACAAAATAGGTTGGGTTATTTTGTATCTTTTAAAACATTATTTTGATACTTGGGAAAAATAGGTAACGCAGGATTTTAATCTTTTGGGACCTCTTCAGCAGTTTCGTGACTATCCATCATAGTATTAGTAAGTCTAGACAGTTTAACACAAATTGTATACTGTTTTCTTGTGATCTTAATATATCACATTACACTCTCCATGGAATATAGTCTTTTAATACTGTGTCTAAATTGTTATCCACATCAGTAAAATAAGAGCTCTACTTGCACTGTTTGAGCTAGGTGAAAGACTGGCCATGGATTGAATTTTGACATTTGGAAATAGTGGATAAAATTATCCAGCTGTGCACCAAACATGGATGCGTTTTTCTGTAGTAAATTACAGGTATTTTACACATAGTTTCTCAAAGAAATGCCTTACTGTATGCATTCATTCTGTGACAAATCCATCACAGGCTTTTTTGCATAGCAGGGAAGAGACTAGGGCTTAGTGCAGATTTATAAAGAAAAGCAGGTCTATGTGCCAAAAGTCTGTTTCCATTTGGAACAAACCCTTTTTATGGTCATCCTACCCCAAACTGCAATGGTGTCTTTACTCCTTGGGATCAAAGCTTAACAGAGCAATGTAGGTCACTTATTTTCCCTACAACAAGTTATGTCAAAACCCAAGTCTGTCACAGCCCACTTAAGGGAACAACTCTAGATTGACTTTTGGATGAAATGTAAAGATGGTTTTGATTTATAAAGCTCAGAATGCTTTGTGTTTCAGAGACTGCATCTAATCCCCAGTGGGTGTTAGACGTCCTTCTCACTAAATCTACTGTATCCTGATAGCTACGAATGCTCCCATTGCGCAGGCAGCAAAGGTGTTATTTCCTGATCCAAATCCCAGCTCTTTCTGACGAAAGCCTAAAGGTTCAATCTCCACAACCCAAAGACACATCCTGTTTTTCCAATTATTTTGGGCAGCTGTCCTTTCTGCTTCAAGCATTGGCATCAAAATCACAATCACCATGAACAATCTTGTATCTTGTTCTCTGCCTAAAACTCTAGCCAATGTCAATAGGAATTTACAAGTTCTCATTCCATTGTTTTGAGCCTATTCTCTGTTAAGTCATTGGGGCTAGGTCTACACTAGGGGATAAGTTTGAATTTAGATACGCAACTACTGATAAGTTAATTGCAGAGCTTGAGTCTAAGTATCTTGAATCAAATGTTGACACCATCCACGCTTCAGGAGGTCAATGGGAGTGCACTCTCCCTTCGACTTCCCTTACTCCTCATAGGAGCAGGACTACTGGCGATGATGGGAACTCTCTCTCAGTTCAAATTAGTGTGTCGTCTCTAAACCCACTAATTTGAACCTGAAAGAGCGTCTGTGGTTGCTTTGATTTTTTTTCTGTAGTGTAGACATGGCCCCATGGGAGTTTTACTATCTGTTTCAATGGGAGCAGGATCAGTGCCTTGAGCAAGGAGGAAGTAATTTGCAGGGAACCATGAAAACTGAATGGAGAATGAATCCTGAGTCAGGCCTATTTATTTATAAACATAAAACCCAGAACACAGTTTGTAGGAATTAGGGTGCAAATTAAGCAGCCTCTCAGATTTAGAATTTTAATTGCAAATAGATAAGCAGAGTATATATTTCCTTTTAATGATGAACTAATGTTTCTATTTCTATAAATTCTATAAATATATTAGAAGCAAGAGGAAGACCAAGACCAGGGTAGGCCCATTGTTCAGTGAAGAGAGAGAAACATTAACAGGAAACTTTGAAATGCGAAAGGTGCTTAATGACTTCTTTGTTTTGGTTTTCACCAAGAAGTTTGATGATGAAGGGATGCCTAACATAGTGAATGCTAGTGAAAATAGGGTAGGTTTAGAAGATAAAATAAAAAAACAAGTTAAAAATCACTTAGAAAAGTCAGATGTCTTGAAGTCACCAGGGCTTGAAGACATGCATCCTAGAATACTCAAGGAGCTGATAGAGGAGGTATCTGAGCCTTTAGCCATCATCTTTAAAAAATCATGGAAGTCAGGAGAGATTCCAGAAGACTGGAAAAGGGCAAATATGGTGCCCATCTATAAAAAAGAAAATAAGAACAACCCAGGAAACTACAGACCAGTCAGTTTAAGTTCTGTGCCAGGAAAGATAATGGACCAGGTTATTAAGGAATCCATCTGCAAACGTCTGGAGGAAAATAAGGTGATAGGTAACAGCAATCGTGGACTTGTAAAGAACAAATCACGTCAAACCAGTCTGATAGCTTTCTTTGATAGGATAACAAGTCTTGTGGATAAGGGGGAAACGGTGGACATGATATACCTAGA
This sequence comes from Pelodiscus sinensis, assembly GCF_049634645.1. Lineage (NCBI taxonomy): Eukaryota > Metazoa > Chordata > Testudines > Trionychidae > Pelodiscus > Pelodiscus sinensis. Next base: position 110,794,785 of record NC_134715.1, read on the forward strand.
CTTTAGTAAGGCATTTGATACGGTCTCACAAGACTTTCTTATCAATAAACTAGGCAAATACAACTTATATGGGGCTACTATAAGGTGGGTGCATAATTGGCTAGATAACCATTCTCAGAGAGTAGTTAGTAATGGTTCACAATCCTGCTGGAAACGCACAACAAGAGGGGCTCCACAGGGGTCTGTTCTGGGACTGGTTCTGTTCAATATTTTCATCAGTGATTTAGATGATGACTGAGGGTATGTTTACACTACCCCGCTAGTTCGAACTAGCGGGGTAATGTAGGCATACCGCACTTGCAAATGAAGCCCGGGATTTGAATTTCCCGGGCTTCATTTGCATAAGCGGGGAGCCGCCATTTTTAAAACCCTGCTGGTTCGAACCCCGTGCAGCGCGGCTACACGGGGCTCGAACTAGGTAGTTCAAACTAGGATTCCTATCCCGAACTACCGTGAAGGTGTCACGTTGGCTACCTTCCAGTCATTAGGTACGGAAGCCGATTTAAAGGATAGGTTACAAATCACAGATAATAGCTCAGCAATTTCCCATTTAAGTTCTTTTAGAACCCTTGGATGAATGCCATCCGGTCCCGGAGATTTGTTAACATTAAGTTTTTCTATTTGTTCCAACCTCCTCTAATGACACTTCAATCCGGGACAGTTCCTCAGATTCATGACCCACAAAAGACAGTGCAGATTCAGGAATCTCCCCAACGTCCTCAGCCGTGAAGACTGAAGCAAAGAAATCATTTAGTTTCTCCGCAATGGCTTTATTGTCCTTGATTGCTCTTTTTATAGCTCGATCATCTAGGGGACCCACAGGCTTTTTAGCAGGCTTCCTGCTTCTAATGTACTTAAAAAACATTTTATTATTTCTTTTTGAGTTTTTGGCTAGCTGTTCCTCAAAATCTTTTTTTGCTTTCAAAATGATCTGGACAAATTGGATAAATGGTCTGAGGTAAATAGGATGGAGTTTAATAAAGGCAAATGCAAAGTGTCCACTTAGGAAGGAACAATCAGTTTCACACATACAGAATGGGAAGTTACTGTCTAGGAAGGAGTACTGCAGAAAAGGATCTAGGGGTCATAGTGGACCACAAACTAAATATGATCCAACAGTGTGACACTGGTGCAAAAAAAGCCAACATGATTCTGGGATGCATTAGCAGGAGTGGTCTGAGAGTCACGGGAAGTCATTCTTATGCTTTACTCTGTACTAATTAGGCCTCAACTGGAGTATTGTCTCCAGTTCTGGGCACCATATTTTAAGAAAGATGTGGAGAGATTGGCGAAATTGGAGAAGGTCCAGAGAAGAGCAACAAAAATGGTTAAGGGTCTAGAAAGAAAGGCTGAAGGAAATGGGCTTGTTTAGTTTGGAAAAGAGAAGTCTTAAAAGGGACACGATAGCAGTTTTCAGGTATTTAAAGGGGTGTTACGGTGGCCAGATTTTCAGAATAACTGACCTCATTGTGAACACTTTTGAAAACCTCGCCACTTAATTTGGGTGCCAGAATAAGAGCTGTGTTTTTTCCCCCTAGAAAGTCAAGCATTGTTATTACACACCCCTTTATATCAAAACACTTTTTTTCTGAACTTCATTCTGTAGTTCTTATACAAACAAACCCCCTCCTTATGTGGGAATTTTGCATGAGGAATGGCTACAGAAGCCAACGTTTTTTGGATAATATTTGAGCTATTGATATTATTTAATACATTTTATTTAACTAGCTAAATGAAATGTAATTCAGCAGAGGAATTAAAAGGGGATTCTGAAATTGCTACTGGACTAATTCATGACTTATAGTAGCATGTAGCAGTAACATGAACTTAACAGTACTATGTTTTCTTCCTTTAAGGTCTTTTATGAACGCCAATGAGCACCCAACCAGCAAAATTCAGTCTGAACATTTATAGGTGAACTTCAAAGCTTTTGCATGGTTAGACTGTTCAAGGTTCTGAATTAATAGACTACAGGCAGAAAAACTGTACATGCTTTTTGCAATTTTGATTCAATTTATGAAAATGTGTCCCCCCAAGCCTCTAGATGTAGCCAGACTTTGAAACACTGTGAAATAACATTTTGTATGCCACCAATTGGCAGCAATAAAATGAACTCCTTGAATTTATAGCCCCTTCTGACAGAATAAGAACAAAGGCAAGAATAGTGATCTTAATCCACTACCTGAGGAGTCCTAAAACTACCTCAGACAAAATGAAAATATAGGTTGTTCCCTGAAAGTGTGGAGATTGGGGTCTGGACCCCAAGACCTTTTCTCTCATCAATAAGTTTGTAAGAGGTATGATTTAGTGCCACTATTGTTATACTAGTATAATTTCTAATGTGGTATCGGCAGGGGTGGTACCTTGGTATTATGCTGGTACAGTACATAAGGTACATACTTGTCATATGGCAGGGGTGGGGAGCCTTGTTTGAGTTGGGGGCTGCACACAAGTGACATGTCCCCTGACTGAGGAGACTATCTCTTGCACACCTTGTCTAGGGAGGCCCAGCCTAGTAATATAATATATGGAGATATACCTATCTCCTAGAGCTGGAAGGGACCTTGAGAGGTCATCAAGTCCAGTCCCCTGACCTCATGGCAGGACCAAGTACCATCCCTGACAGATTTGCCCTAGATCCCTAAATGACCCACTCAAGGATTAAATGCTCAACCTTGGCGCGGGGAGCGCCGGCCCTGGGCGCGCGGCGCTTGACTGGGGGAGCGCCGGCCCCGGGCGCGCGGCGCTTGGCTGGGGGAGCGCCGGCCCCGGGCGCATGGCGCTTGGCTGGGGGAGCGCCGGCCCCGGGCACATGGCGCTTGGCGCGGGGAGCGCCAGCCCCGGGCGTGCGGCGCTTGGCGGGGGGAGCGCCGGCCCCGGGCGCGCGGCGCTTGGCGGGGGGAGCACCGGGCGCGCGGCGCTTGGCGCAGGGAGCGCCGGCCCCGGGCGCCCAGCCCTTGGAGGGGGCACCGGCCCCAGGCGCGCAGCCCTTGGAGGGGGCACCGGCCCCAGGCGCGTGGCTATGGGGGGTGCTGGCCCCGGGTTGGCAGCCCTTGGAGGGGGCACCGGCCCCAGGTGCGTGGGTATGGGACGGGCTGCCCCCGGGCGCGCAAGTGTCCCCACCCCTTGGCGCCTGGCGGGTGAACGGCCACGCCCCCTGGCGCCCGGCGGGGGGACAGCCATGTTCTGTAAGTGGGTGGTAGAAAAGACCCCATCATGGCTCCAACAAGAAGAAGGAAATTTGAAGCCAGTTTCAAGCTGAAAGTTGTAAACTTTGCCAAGGAACATAATAACTGTGCTGCTGCAAGTCAATATGGAGTAACAGAAAAGATGGTCCGAGACTGGAAAGCAAATGAAGATGCATTAAAGAGTATGCCAAGTAGTAAGTGTGCATTAAGAAGAGGCACCCCACATTGGTCAGAACTTGAAAAGCATGTAGCAGACATGGTGCATGAGCATCGTCAAAATGGTTATGTAGTGACACGAAACAAAAATACGTATGTTTGCACTTCAGTGGGGCAAATCTAACCCAGATCACAGCAAAGGATTTAAGGCCACTGTATCCTGGTGTACTAGGTTCATGGAAAGGCATAATCTGGTACTGAGGCAAAAGACCAAAATTGCACAAAAATTACCTGCAGATCTCGACGGAAAAGTAAGTCTTTTCCATCGATATGTAATACAACAGCGCAAGAAACATGGCTATGCGTTAAGTCAGATCAGAAATATGGATGAAACTCCTATGAATTTTGATATGGTTGGAAATAAAACGGTTAATCCAAAAGGTGCAAAAACAGTGTTAATTAAAACAACAGGACATGAGAAGTCCAGTTTTACAGTGGTACTAGCATGTACAGCTGATGGCGCCAATCTAAGACCAATGATTATTTTTAAAAGAAAAAAAATGCCAAAAATCAAGTTCCCTGTTGGAGTTTTTGTACATGTGAATGAAAAAGGCTGGATGGATGAAGAAGGGGTAAAGCTATGGCTTGATAATGTATGGAGTAGGCGACCAGGTGGACTTCGTCAAGAACGTAGCCTACTGGTGTGGGATATGTTCAGGGCTCATTTAACTACCAGCACAAAGAAAAGGCTGGCAAGAATAAACACAGATGTGGCAGTTATTCCTGCAGGATTGACATCATTGGTACAGCCACTGGATGTGTGCCTAAACAAGTCATTTACAGATCGCATTCGAGAACAGTGGAATGAGTGGATGGTTAGCGGCGAAAAGTCATTCACAAAAGGAGGAAACATGCGTGTGCCACAATTGGATATTTTGTGTAACTTTGTCATAAAAGCCTGGAATGATATTGATTCAGAAACAGTAATCAAGTCTTTCAAGAAGTGTGGCATATCAAATTCTTTGGATGGTATGGAGGACGACTTCTTGTGGCAAGATGAAGGGGAAGCCAAAGCTGAAGCCATACCATCTGATTCGGAATTAGATCCATATGATGACTGTCTTACAAATGTACCACAAGATGTCATTGATGAACTTATGATGTCAGAGGATGAACATGATGAGGATTTTGAAGGATTTTAAGTAAGTCAAACCCATTTTAATTAAAATTATTTAAATCAAATCTGATGTTATTAAATGGTGTTGCCTCAGAAGGGGGGGTAGTCTTATACGGCAAGTATAGGCCAAAACCTATGTTTTAACTGGAAAATTAGGGGGTCGTCTTATACGCCCAGTCGTCTTATACGCCGGAAAATATGGTATATTTCTGTAGAGACCATTGTCTTTTTGCAGGAATAGGAAACTTCAAATATCTTCCTTGAACTGTAAGCTTCCGAATCACAATGTAGATATTCAGTGGAATTTAGGAACTGCCATCAGGGAATCAAGCCATCTAGAACCCAATCCCATTTCTGACAGTGGCCAGTACCAGCAGCTTCGGAGGATAGTGCAAGAAACTTTGCAGAAGGCAGTTATGGAATAACCTGCCCACAGTAGTTAAAATGTAAAAAAAAAAAAATTGAAAATGTAACAAATACATGAAAAGCGATTCTCTCTCATCCTTTTATAAAAGTATTTGTAAATGAGTTCCAAGGCATTTAAAGAACCAACTGGCATTCTTTTATCAAATATTTAGAGTAAATTCTCTATTTATAAAAATGCTGGACAACTTCTTTTGCATCCACTGAATATTCATTGAGAAGTTCATTGGTGAGTGCCTATTCAGAACTAAAAGATCAAAAGGGAACTGTGTCAATTTTGTTCTTTTCTGGGGTGACTGCTATTTTTTGATGTAATAAATTGCCAATTTTGGAGGGGTAAAGAACAGAAATGGAAACGAGTCTGCCTTTCAGGGGACTTTTGACTGTGCCATTATGAATAGTCTCCAAACAAACAGCTTGTTGCAGGCCATTCAAATAGTAGATAGACATCCAATTGTTAACCATGCAAATAGCCATATCCAATGGTCAGACAGCTGTTAGCTGGCTTTTAGAATGCTGGTAACCACATTTTTGTAGGACTTACCCATGGCTGGGCTGCTTGGTCTCATCTTTTTCTGAAGTCTTAATAAAATTAAGAAGTTTTATGCAGTTGTGAATGTCTTTGAAAAGCCCCCTATCAGTAATTGTTATATAAAGAGAAAGATGTTTACATGTTATCTTTATAGCCACAGTTTACTCCACGTAAATGTTACATACATAAAATTACCTTTGTGTGACTATTGTACAGCCTTCTACTTTGAGTGGGGTATATGGTGTGTGTAAAATATATATTTTATACACACACATATACTCACATTCATACTCTACAGGGACCTAGGTCATAGGCCTACACCCTGAAAATGGAGCAGATAGCCTCCAAAACTTAGCCTCTTAGAGGCCCAAACTCCCACTGATGTCTGTGAATCACTAATGAACACTCCTTTAGAGAATTAGGCAACTGCACCCCCACGTTTCAACTGAAAAGTCTGCACATTAGAAGTATTTTTTTCATATAATAAAAATGTTCGTATATATCAGTGAGATTTTATCTAAGATACGCAGACAGCTGATTTTTTTCAGAGTAAACCAAAATTGATTGATGGAAAAAAGCCCCTCCAGATTAATCTAATAATCAGAGCAACAGCTGGACCTGAATTAACAATCCTCAAGGCCATACACAATCAGAAGATCATATATGGGTAATGGGGCTTAATAGGGACTGTGTGGCTCTTCTATGCATGCAAGGAACATGCATTGATAACTTAAATGGAAGACACTGTAAAATTATTTTTATAATTTTTACAGGACAAAGTAATCTATTGTAAATGATTTCAATTTATAAAGGAGAGTGAGGATGGTCCAGAGGTTGGAATGCTCTGGGTTTGAGAGACTGAGGCCTTGTCTAACTACTCAATTTTGTTAGCAAAAGGTAGCTTTTGCCGAAAAAAAATTGGAGATGTATGCACCAGAAAGCCTCTTTTGGTAGTAAAACTCTGCTGTTTTGCTGACAAAATAAAATGACGCGGACAAGAGGCAGAAGGCTCAGAAGTGACATAATGGCCATTCATTATGTCAACATAACGGGCCTCCCTCAGTATCCCACAATGCCCGCTGTGATCGCTCTGCTTACTGTTCTGAACTCGGCTGTCCAGCAGGCATGTGGCCCTCCCCTCTCACAGCTCTGGAAATTCCTCAGCAGGGAGAGCTCACAGAGCTGCTGAGGATGCCACTACCAGTAGTTGAGACAGCTATGGGAGAACGAGGAGGGACTCACAGAACCATCAATGTGGAATTGGCAGGCAGGCAGAGTTTGGGAAGTGGGGCAGGGTGATGCTGCCATTAATTATGTTGACGTAACTGGCCTCCCCCAGCATCCCAACAATGCCCCCAGCAGGGGAAAAAAAGAGGATAGTATACTTAAACTAATGTACTCCACTAAAGTCAGTCATAGTAAATGGGGGTATGTCTACACTACCCCACTAGTTCGAACTAGCGGGGTAATGTATGCATACCGCACTTGCTAATGAAGCCCGAGATTTGAATTTCCCGGGCTTCATTAGCATAAACGGGGAGCCGCCATTTTTAAATCCCCGCTGCTTCGAACCCCGTGCAGCGCGGCTACACGGGGCTCGAACTAGGTAGTTCGGACTAGGTTCCTATTCCGAACTACCATTACTCCTCGTGAAACGAGGTGTACCGGTAGTTCGGAATAGGCACCCTAGTCCGAACTACCTAGTTCGAGCCCCGTGTAGCCGCGCTACACGGGGTTCGAAGCAGCGGGGATTTAAAAATGGCGGCTCCCCGTTTATGCTAATGAAGCCCGGGAAATTCAAATCCCGGGCTTCATTAGCAAGTGCGGTATGCATACATTACCCCGCTAGTTCGAACTAGCGGGGTAGTTAGACATACCCTGGGTTGCCTCACTGTTCCATCTCATAAGTGGGGACAGGGAATCTGGAATTTCACTGCATTGACTTGCACTGTGACATTGGGCAGCAGACTGTATAACCAATAATCGTGGGCTTTTGTCCCTTCTGGTTTTAGTGACTCTTGGAAATTTTATGTTGTAGACCCATTTGTCTAGAAGAAGCAAACCTTTATATTGCAAAAGCCCTTTTTTGAAAGGTGATAGAGTTTAGTCTGTCAGTGCTCTCCAACCTTTTAAAGCACAAGACCACTTTTTAAATTTAAGTGCAATGTAGGATCTACCTCAAACTCAAATATCCTGGCCCTGCTTCCTTCTTGCCCCTTCTCCGAGGTCCTGCTCCTGCTCACTCCATCCTCCCTCCCCCATTCTCCCTCCCTTTCACCAGGCAGGGGCAAAGGGTTGGGGCACAAGCTCTGGTCTTGGGCTAAGGTATTTGGAGTGTGAGGGGGCTCTGAGCTGAGCCTGGGGCAGGGATTTGGGGTGCAGCAGGCAGTTCAGGGTACAAGCTCTGTAAAGGGAGTCTGAGTCCAGGAGGTCAGGACTAGGACAGGTGCTTGGGGTGCAGGAGGGGGTTCATGACTGGGGCAGGGGTTCGGAACTAGCTCCAGCTGGACACTGATTATCTCAGGTGACTCCTGGATGGTGGTGCAGTGGGGCTAAACCAGGCTCACCCCTGCCCTGGCTCTGCACTACTCCCAAAAGCAGCAAGCAAACTCCCTCCATCCTAAGCCCTGTTGTGCCCTTTCCCCACCCCTTCTGTGGAGATAGAATACAGAATGGGAGAGGGGGCACCTTGACATCAGTGCCCCCTCCTCTCCTTCCCTGCTCTGTACCGTAAGCAGGAGGCTTGGGGGAGGTGAGGCAGCTCCAAGGCAAAGGGCAGGAGATGCACAGCAGTGGGGGAGGGGCAGCTGAAGTGCTGCGTGTGTTAGCCTCTTGGCCAAACCATTCAGGGCCAGACTAGATGTTATCAAGACTGGAGTTGTCAAGAGACAGGCTGCATGCCAAATCTGGACTGCCAGTCACTTTTGAATGGACCCCAAAGTCGTCTCGTTTACTTATTTTCATTGTTAATCTATATTATTTTTTTCTGGTGTGTAGACCTTGACCAACAAATTGTACCTTGACCAAGAAATAGATTACCTTGAAAGGTGTTTGTCTAACCTGCGATGGAAATTCTACAGTTTCCCTAGGCAATTTATTGTAACATGTAACCACCCTGACAGTTAATATCTAGCCCAAACTTCCCTTGTTGCAATTTAAACCCATTTTTTCTTATCCTTCAGTTGGTGACAGGGAGGAAAATTGTTCTCCCTTCTTGTAACAAACTTTTCATGTACTTGGAAACTGTTATGTCCCCTATGTCTTCTCTTTTCCAGACAATGCAGTCCCCCTTTTTTCCATCAATCATCATAATTAGTGTTTTCCAGACCTTTAATAATGTTATGCTTTTCCTTGGACTTTCTCCCATTTGTCCATATCTTTTCTGAAATGTGGCACCCAGAACTGGACACAATACTCCAATTAAGGCCTAATCAGCACAAGTGGAATTATTTCTTCTGTATTGCTTACAATATTCCTGCTGTATCCCAGAATGATATATATATACATATATATATATATATTGCAACAGTGTTATGCTGTTCATAGGCAACGCATGGGTGGTGCATACAGAGCCACATGTACCCCCCAATGTGCACATGACATGAAGGTCTGGCTAAGAGCTGGAAGGGGGGCTAGTAACCATGGGGTCATGCTGGTAGCAGGAGCCCATGCTGCTCCTCTTCCCCCCCCCCCCCCCCATATCCACTGGCAGCACCACCCTGCAGTCCCAGCATAGCTAGAGAGAGCGGTGTCGTACAAGCTGGAGCCGCCCAGCTTGCACCCTCCTTGCAGTTGCCAGTGAGTGCAGGGGGGACACAGTGCAGACCCCTGTTGCCAGCACCAGGGGTGGAGCAAGGGCAGGGCGGGGCAGAACTGGCTGCCCCCCCTCCTTTCTCTGTCACTGGTCATTGCTGCAACTGTAGACTCATATGTAGCTTGTGATCCACTATGGCCCCTAGATCCCTTTTGTCAGTGCTCCTTCCTTGGCAGTCATTTCCCATTCTGTATCTGTGCAACTGATCATTCCTTCCTAAATCGAGTACTTTGCATTTGTCCTTATTGAATGTTTTATCCTATCCTCCAAAGCACTTGCAACTCCTCCCACCTTGGTATTGCCTGCAAACTTTCTAAGTGCGCTCTCTGACAATATCTAAATTACTGATGAGACATTGAACAGAAGCAGACCCAAAACTAATTCCTGCGGGACCCCACATGATATACCTTTTCAGCTTGACTGTGATCCAATGATTACCATTCCCAGAGAGTAGTTTTCTTGTGGTCCCTTCTGGCCTTAAACTCTGTGACTATGACTAACTGCAAAAAAATGTTGTACAGACCTCCTGCCTTCGGCACTTTCTTTCATTAGTGGCTTCATGAAGAAACTCTACCCTGCTCGTGAGTAGAGAGCCAGGAGTCAGTACTAGTGCACAGTAGGACAACCCCAGCAATAGACATATGTAGCATATTTGGTGAAGTAGGCACATACATTACACAAAATAGAATCTTATAAGAATTCCTTTTTTAGATAAATCTCAGCTACTGTGACAGAAAGATGTTTGATACAGGTCTGTGCAATTTCAGACTCAGTGGTACCATAATAGATAGGGGGTATGTTTTCCAGGACTGTATATCATTGTAGCTCTACTAATTTCAGTGGACCCTATCTCTGATATACACTAGGTGTTGCCAACAATGTCTGTTTCTCTCTTGATTTGCTAGAATATGGCAAATATATGTATATAAACATCATTTATATGTTTGATTCCTTATAAAAATGTCCTTGTCTTAGCTTGGGCCATGCTGATTGAAATATCAGAGTTAAAGAACAGTTACTAACTTAACTGCTCTGAAACAAGAATACCTAAGAGTTAAAGTTACATTGTTCCCACGGTGACAAGATAATGCAGTGTGCATATGTTACGCATATCTTCAACTCTACTTTCCTTCAATAGCTCCTTCATACACACCAGCACCATAAGGGTGTGTCTAGACTACAGGGTTTTTTTAAAAAAACTTCTCCTGCGTCTAGACTGCTGCTGCATTCTTTTGAAATTAAATCGAAAGAACGCGACTTTTTTTTTTTTACCATGGTAAACCTCATTTTACGAGAAAGAACGCCTTTTTTTTGAAAGTGCTCTTTTGAAAAAAGACGTTCTTGAATGCAAACAGGGCTTTTTCAAAAGAGAGCATTCAGACTGCCTGGGTGCTCTTTCGAAAAAGCAGCTCGCTTTTTCAGAAGAAGTGGTTGCAGTCTAGATGCTCTTTTGAAAAAGCCTCTTTTGAAAGAGGCTTGAAGTCTAGACACAGCCTAATATATATTCATGGAAAATTGGTAAAAAAAAAAAGGTGTCCCCTGCTTCTATCTTTGCCTATCTAATATAGGGTGATAGCAAGTATGAAAAAGGGATGCTTTTGTGAGGGGAGGCTAATTGTTTATATAAGATTTAAAAAAATTAGACACAGAATGTACACATAGGACAACCTTGTCCTGTAGTGCTCCTTGAATGAGCCTAACTCTGACCCCCTCCGGGTGGCATGGCTCAGGCTCCTTCAGAGCTCCGTGAAAAATCTGGACAAATGTCATGCCAACAGGACTTTGATTGGGATGGGGAGAAAGCCCCTAATATCAGGACAGTCCCCATTTTCTCAGGACATCTGGTTACCCTAGTTGAATATTAACCAGTGTACATTAACTGGTGAGTTAGAAGTCCCTTAGAAAATAGGATTAAGCCCAGAAATGCAGACTGACCCTTAATAGTGGTGCCAACAGGCATTGCTATGACGGACTTGTATTCAACACAGTCAAAGATTGCAAGCCACGCCCCAGGAAACCTCCTGTGGCTTCCAAATACAATGTGACACAGTCAAGTTGGGAGGAGGGAAAATTAAGCTATTTATGTGCTTTATTTTAAATAAGCCTCTCTTTTTTTTAAAGTATAACCATTAGTTTTTATTGATGGGACTAAAGCTTTGCATTCAACCTAAATTATAATAGGAAAGGAGATGCTTAAGGGTAACTGGGTGATGAAAGGACTACATTAGTGTACACGTCCAAAGGCTGCTGTTTCTTATTTGTAATGCTGAATCCACATGCAAGTCAAATTTAATCTATAAATGGTGGTGCCTAGGGAGCATACACTCAGAGTGCCTTGAGAAACTAAATACTTTTATCAAATCACCAGATGGCCCAGTATTCAAAAAACATTTTCCTGAACAACATTGTTTTTAATAGGTCTATCCTCAGTTAAGTTCATGGGCATTTCATGGAGGGCAAATAAGCTAGCATATTTAGATTTAATTTTCATATTTTATTTAGGCATTTCATTATTTATTTATTTCTATAAATTCCTTATACAACTGAGTCTTCATGGACCTAGCATATTTAAGAGCGATATTGTATAGTTCATATAGCATCAAATTTGCTCCTCAGAAATGCCATCATACTCAAACTCCTGCATCTTAGAAAAAATAACTTTGGCTAATATTCTGGCTTCATAAAGAAGTTTGGAATATTGCCCGGATAGCTATTGAGAAAAGGTAGCAAACCAGATGTGGACGGCACAGAAAAATTATGCCCCCATATTTGAGATTTTAGGGTGTTACAGAGGAGCATTTTAGATTCATGGATCATTGGAATGGCTTCTGTGATGACAGCTTTAAGAATCTAGCTAGAGATCGAGATGGGTGGTGCTAAATCTGCAAGGAGGGTTGGGATTTGCCATAATGAGGATAGCTTTTTTTGCATTAAAAAATCTTCACTTTAGCATCAACATCCTAGAGGCAAACCTTTTGGATCTCTTTAATTATGCTTTAAACCCATAGGAGCAGAAGAGAAGGGAAAGTTGTGTTTGTTCAAATGATCATGTAAGTTCTTGCAACATACAAAGTAACTTGGAAAATAGGATTTTCTGAAATAAAAGATGAAGGCAATTAAGACGAGTGGGTGAGTTTCGCAACTAGAATGTCTGTTTGCATGCAAGGAGCACGCAAAACAAGCAGGATGACCTAGATATATTAGATGATGGGAGTTATGGCTTAGTGCGCATTGCTGAAACTTGGTGGATTGATTCTCAAAGAGAATGGCAGCACAGCCATATGAAATAGGTCCAAAGAGCAGAAGAGGTGCACTCTGTGTCTAAAATATTTACAGTGTTAGCAACTACAGATTAACAGTGAAGAGGGTGATGGTACTACCAAACATATTGGACTAACATTTAAAGCCTGATTCTCAGAATTGCTAAATGTACAATATCCTCCCCTCCATTAAAGTCAACATCTGCCTTAGCTCATCTTTTTCTTTTCTTTTCTTTTTTTTTTTAAGTCAGACTGTTAATCTTTCTACATATGTATAGGTATATTCCTAGTGCACCAGGGACCATGTACTAGCAATATACCTGGGATGCTAAAGACCTCTAAGCTGCATGACACTAAACCTTTCAGTCTGATGTTTACACCCAGGACAGTTCAAGCACAATCAAGGAACACCTTGCTCTGCCATTGGGAATCCTCTGTATGGACAAGAGGAAATTAATTAAGAGAAAAGGCCCAAAGTTAGCAACAATGCTGGCTGTTACAGGCCCCCAATCACTAACCAAGGGATCAGCAACCTTTGTCTCTTAGCCCATCAGGGTAATTTGCAGGTGGGCCAAGAGACAGTTTTTTTTAGTGTGTGAGGGCACAGCCCCATGCAACTTCCAATGGCTGCTATTTCCCATTTCCAGCCAATGGGAGCTGCAGGAAGCAGCAGCCAGCATGTCTCTGCAGCCCACTATAGGCTTTATTTTTCTATTTATAAGTTTAGTTGACCTGATTTAAGGTTCTGAGGTAAGGGCCTTATGAACTAGTTTAAATGGTTCTTACACTGACCTGGTGGCTAAGGGAAAGGAAGCTTATCTCCTGAATGATAGGGGAGCTAAGACTTCTGCTAGTTGCAGTTGGCTTGGAGGCCTTCCCAAAGAGGGCATGTGTTGTTAGTTGGGTTTTGGCTTCCCCCTTCTTGAATTCTTTACACACACAGCTGTTGAGTAACAAATACAACCAAATATACTTTCAGGACTAGGGATATGATGTGAGCCATCATAAATTAGTTCATACAGTTCCTATGGAAGTTAAAAAAATGAAGGATAAGTAGCCAAGTTCTCTTCCTGAGGAGCTTGGGAGGTCTAAACTGGGAAAAGAAAGTGAGACACAACCCTGGTGGGGGAAGCCACAATGAGTTTTCTGCCAGCCAAGGAGAAAAATAAACTTTGTACAAATACAAGTACTAGAAATAAAGAACATACAAAAATGAGACATTAGAAATGGGATTAATACAATTAATTTAATTTTCAGATAAAATGGGATGAGTGAATTCTAAGGCAGGAACTCTTGGTATTCACGTCAAGCACACTGTCAGCCCTTACCTGATAATTACTAAAACAGTCATTGAGCAAAGAAATATATTGCTGTGCGATCTAGAAAGATTAGAGACATGGGGAAAACATTATATGAAATTTAACTAGAGAAGAAACCAAACTCCCCATCCAAAGAGCTGGATAGAAAAAGACATTAAATTGCAACCCCGGCATAACCTGAACCAGGAATACCTATATAAACTACCCATCCTTCCTCTCTCTCCCTTCAGCTATTTCAACATTTTGATATTTAAGGATCTAGAGCAAAAATTCTTTGCTTTTTTATTTACAGTCCTCAGTGCCATTCCATCTCTTTAGTATTATTCTTCATTTAAGAAAGGACCTCTTCTATACAGAAGGGGAGTGTGGTAGAAGGAGAGTTTGAAATATACGATAGTGAGAACTATTCGGAACTTTCCTTTTTGGCTAGACATGTGTGGTATCTAAGCCAACCATCTAATCAAGATTATTTAATAAAACTCTCACTGGCGTGATAGAAACAAACACTTTCCTTTTGGTTTTCTACAGCCTCTCTTGCTGCTTTCTGAACTGATTGTCTTTCTGCTTTGTTACACAATTACTTTTAGTGAATCACCTTTTTAATGAGACCAGAAGGGAAACAGCCAAGCAAACATTTCTCCAGAAAGGCCCACTGGAATTTTAAATGATTCTTATTTTGTGTACTTTGCATAATTTGTTACACTAAATATGAAACAGATTTCAGCTGCAGCTGTCGTGCATGTGTTGGTATTCAGAAAAGCTCAAGTCTCATAGAACACCATTGCTGGCTAATTCCGAGTTTGTTAAAATTGTAATCACTGGGCAGAAGGACACTAACTAGAAATGCCATCCAATGATGAAACAAAACAAATAATTATGGGTAGGCGAGATTTAGCCTAGAAAATACGTAACATTTGCTTGACCCTCACCTTCCTTCTTGACACTGCATTATAACTTAAGGTTATATGAAAACATCAAATCTTTTACCAAATTGTTTCATCAGTATTATCATTGTCAGGAGAACATGTAAAAAGAGAAACATGGGGCTTGTCTGAACTGGTGACTTGCCCCAGTTACATCCATAGGGGGGCTGGCCACCAATATAGCTGTAGAAGAGCAAACCATGAATGCAGACAGGCAAACCTGAATAAATCACAATTTGTATCAGGCAGCAGTTTTAAGCAGAGACCAGCTGCACTGGTGCAAATCCTTGTTTATAACAGTTTTTCCTGTGTCAACTTTGGTGCTTTATGTAACTTCAAAACCAGCCACCAGAGGCTGGTATTGACTGTAGTTCCCTACACGCTAATGTTTTACTTTTCAAAATGGATGCTCTTCAGTGTGCAACAACACCTGTATCCTGACACATCAATCACAGCTGCTCCCTGTAAATTAAAGATATGTCTACGTTGCAAGTGTTATGGGGGCATAGACATAGCAATGCAGCTATGTTGCATAGTGTAAACATACCAAGAAGAAAGGGTTTTTCCATCACTGTAGTCTGTCCATCCCCTTGAGAGGTGACAATTAGGTTGATGGAAACCACTAAGAGCAACAAGATTATTTAGACAATCTTCCACCTGAAAGTCACCCATTCACACCAAACTCCATAATCTGAGGCATCCCGTTCATAAGGGATGGCCCTGTCAATAATGACAGGCTGGTTCAATTGTAGGGCTGTAATGTAAATAACCTCCAGAAAAATCATTTCTGAGCTTTACTAGGCCAAAGTTCTGGAACTGCCTAGCAATTCAAAACCTGAGAAATATCTACATCGAACCTAGTCTTACTCCAAAATAATTCAATGACAAAACTGTTGACTTTCTTGGCAGTAAAATCACATCCTTGATTTTTTTTTCAAGCAAACTTAAGTTCCTGCCTCATCTCTACCCCAACTTCTCATGAGGTAACTCCCTTTGTTCTTCTTTCTTTGTCCTAATCAAATTGTAAAGGCTTTTGGTTTGTGTGATGGAAGGGTTTGAATCTTTGTCATTTATATTTAATATCAAAAAGAAAAAAACGAGAAGATGAAATGATCCAGATAGTCTGAGTCAAGCTCAATTTGCCTTTAATGCATGAGGATTTACAGTGCACTAACACCTTCAGGTAGGAATATCTGACATGGAAACCAAACGCCAAGCACTTTGGGCAAGATCAAAAGGGGCATTTGAAAAGTTAGGCTTTCAAAAAAAAATTGGGAAATGCTTCCAGACCTAGGCTATGTCCTAGCTATAGACCTTACAGTGACACAGCTCTCCTATTTATGTCTCCTATTTAGCTGCTCTACACAGACAGAGAAGGCTTCTGGGGGAATAATTAATACCCCCTCCCAATGCTCTCACTGACATAGTGACCAAAGCAATGGTGTATACACAGCACTAGGAAAAGAGGGGCTAATGTTGGAAGGTGAAGGAGACAGTAGCCATTGTACAGGAAGCAGAGAAGAAGGCAAAGAAAACAGATGGGGTCAAATGTTAAGGAGAGAGAGTTTCAACCACACAAACGATAGTTAATTAAAACATAGCAGTCTTCCATTTAAAGTCAGTAAAATTGGATGCATAATGCCAACACACCTTTAAAAGTTCCCTCACATGTTCCATCACATGAAGGCAGACAACTAAATATTGACATGCTTAAATACAAATATAAGACATTTAAATACAAAGATGGGTGAATGAGTGCCTGGTATTACATGAGAATATTGATAAAATAGGCCTCTCAAACTTCATGAAATGATGACACTCAACGGGACACAAAATATACAGGAAAGGCAAAGTCATGCAGGCAGAGGAGTGGCACTATATCTAAAGCAGTGGTTCTCAAGCTTTTTGGCCTGTGGCCCACTTGGCTCAATGCAAACCTTTCCATGGACCACCAGTTGCTAATGGAAACTCGCCGTTAATTACACAATTACACCCGAGCCATTTTGCTAGTGCTGCAGGGAGGAAGAATGGTTTAATTGAACCAGTAAGAAAGGAAATATTAATTTAAATTATTAAACAGATTAAGTACTTTAAGAGCTTCGGGGGTAGCCGAGTTAGGCTGTTACAGGAAAAAAAAAAGCAAGCAAATGGTCTGGTAGCACTTTATAGACTAACAAAACATGTAGATGGTATCATGAGCTTTTGTGGGCACAGCCCACTTCTTCAGATGACTGGAGTTATGACTAGAGGATAAGAAATAAATAGGAGAAGGGAAGGGGAGGGGGGGAGTGGAAGAGAAAGATGCTCTGTCGTCCACCCCTGTACTTCTATACAGTACTACCAGACCATTTGCTTGCTGTTTTTTAAGTGCTTTAACTTTCTCATGTTAGTTTATCAAATGTCATTTAAAATAAAGTAACATATTAATTTATGTTCAATACACAAAGTTCCCATGTTTTCTTTATTTATGGCAAGGATAGGGAACCGTTTTTGGGTAAGGGACCACTGACCCAGAGAAAAATCAGTTGAGGAACACACAAGTGAGCAGCAAAACAAAACCTAAAAACCACTCTCCAAACCCCCCAACCCTCATTGATGTCACCCCCAATTGAGACACTTTACTACTCTGGCACTCAGGGCTTCCCATAGGCCAGATATACTCTTCTGAGGTTCCAGGGTTAGTGGATCTTGTGGACTCCCCAAGCTCTGGAGTTGGGACAAAAATGAGGGGTTCAGTATGCGGGCCAGGGCTGCCAATGAGAGGCATAGGGATGCTTGATTTGGGCAGGAGGTGGGGTGCAGGTAGGGGTGAGGATGCAAGGTCTAAATTAGAGACAGGGTACAAGAGCAGATTGGGACTAGGATGTCTGGCCAGGGGGAGGGGACAAGAGCAAGGGAAAGTGCAATGTGTGGCCAGAAGGGAGGGTGCAGGAGCAAGGGAGGAAGCAGGATTGGGTTAGGGTGTCTGGCCAGGGAGGAGGGTGCAGTAATAGGCTGGGGGCATGGTGTCTGGCTAGGGGAGAGGATACAAGAGCAGGCTGGGAGTAGGTACAGGGGCAAGGGAGGGTGCAGTAGCATGCTGGGGACAGGGTGTCTGTCCAGGAGGTAGGGTGCAGGAGTGGGCTGGGGTAGGGTGTTTGGCCAAGGGGGAGGGTGCAGGAGCGGGCTGTGGGGTGGGGTCTCGGCAGGCAGGGTGGGTGCGTGAGAGGGCAGCGAGTGTGGGGGTCTGGGCATGAAGGGGTGGGGAGGCATGCACTTGCCTTTTCACCCCAAACTGTTCCTAGGCACGGCCTCCTGCTGTTCCCATTGGCTGGATTCTGGCCAATGGGAGCAGCAGGGAAAGCCTCCAAGCAGTGTACCCATAAGCTGTTCCCCCAGCTGGTGGAGGTGAAGGTGCAGGGGCAGCACTTCATCCCTGCAAGCTGGACCACTCAGCAAAGCTCGGGGCTTTCCCTCCCTGCCACTTCCCAGCGGGAACCTAGCACTGGTGCTCTAACCTCACAGAGGAGGGAGGACAAGGCTGAAGCGCCAGCACGGGTTCCCTGCCACAAGGGTGGCAGGGAGGGAAAGACCTGAGCCTTGCTCGGATGGCAGTTTTAGAACTATTGATCTAAAAGAAATGTTAGTCAAATATTGTAGAATTCTTAAATTAATCAAGCAGTATGTTAACATTTATATGAATAGAAATTCCATGCTTGAATAATAAATTTATAGCAGTAGGACTACAGTATTGACCACATGACTAAGATGGTGAGGGTGACTTTGAAATATTCGGGGAAAACAGAAAGGTTCCAAAATCAGAAAATCTGGTAATAATGAGTGATTTCAATTATCCCCATATTGACTGGTACCTCTCACCTCAGGATGGGATACAGAGATACAATTTTTAGACATCATTAATGATTGTTTCTTGGAGCAGCAAGAAACCTACAGTGGGAGAGGCAATTATTGATTTAGTTTTAAGTAGAGAATAGGAATTGGTCCAATAGTGAATTTAGCTGAACCATTCATTAACAATAACCACAAAATGTAATTACATTCATCACAATAGACGCTCAAATTAAATATATACCCCATTTTTAAAAAAAGGCCCAAAAGAATGCAACCATGGATAAACAGAATAAAGAGGAAGTTAGAAAAAACACATTTTAAAAACTGGAAATAAAATCCTACAATGGAAACTAAAAAGGAACATGAATTCTTGGAAGTCAAGCAATTGCTGGAGCCACTAGACTAGACAATCCAGGTTCTAAAGGAGCACTTAAGGAAAACAAAGCCATTGTGGAGAAGCTAAACGAATTCTTTGCATTTGTCTTCACTGCAGAGAATGTTAGGGAGAATCACATGAGCCATTCTTTGTAAGGGACAAATCTAAAGAAGTGTCTGAGATGTAGGTCTCAGTAAAGGAAGTTTTGGAACAAATTGATAAATTAAACAGCAGTAAGCCAGAACTGGATGGTATTAACCCAAGAATTCTGAAGGAACTCTAATATGAAATTGTAGCACTAATAACTGTGGCATGTAACCTATCATTACAATCAGACTCTGTAACAGATGACTGGTGGATAGCTAATGTAAAACTGAGTTTAAAAAAAAGACTCCAGAGGTGATCCTTGGAATTATGGGCCAGTAAATCTAATTTCAGAGACAAACTTTTAAGCTTACACAGAGCAGCAGCAGAGTTCCGTGTAACCTCACAAGCGTGTTTCTTTCACCAACTGAAGTTGGTCCAATAAAAGATATTACTTCACCTACCTGTCCCTAGAATCGTCAGGAATATCAATGGACATGATTTGTTGGGGGAAGAGGTATAGAGTCTGGGGGAGCAGTTAGGATGGGGCTGGGCAGAAGGTTGGGGTGCAGAATGCTTATTGAGACAGTTCCTGTTTGAGGGGGACTGCCCCTTGTAGCTACCATTGGCTATAATTCCTGGCCAAAGGGAGCTGTGTGGGCAAAACCTCCAGACAAGTGCAGTATGGGGACAGAGTTTCTTCCAGCACTCAAAGTGATGCGTCTCTAGCCAGGAGGGAAAGGGTGGTGGGACATGAGACGATAATGCATAGAACCACTGCCTCCCACCACCACCAGGAAGAGCTAGTTCAGAACAGAGGGACTTTTGGAGCTGCAGCCCAGGGCCTGAGGCTATGGGGGGGGGGGGGGGGGGGGGGCAGGTGTCTCAGCCCAGGACCCTGGGATGCAGCTACTAATATCCCTTTCTTACTCTGGACCTGGTGGGGAAACTGAAAAGGTCAAGTAGGAAAAGGAGAAATGTTACTTTTTAAATGCAAGCGATTATTTTTTCAGGCGATTTAAAGCTGTGGAAGACTTGGCTGGGTGAGTTTTGCAAACTTTAAGATTCATACATTCAGCATGCTTTTCTCTTGTGTTTTACGCTGATCTCTCTGGCTATGTCTAGATTACAGGGTTTTTTTTTTTAAGTGTCCTTTTTTCGAAAAAATGTCACTTGTGTCTAGACTGCCACCGTGTTGTTTTGAAATTAAATCAAAAGAACGTGGCAGTTTTACTGACAGCAGTAAACCTCATTTTACGAGGAAGAACGCCTTTTTTCAAAAGAGCTCTTTCGAAAAAAGACATTCTTGACTGCAAACAGGGCTTTTTCAAAAGAGAACATCTAGATTGGCTGGGTGCTCTCTCCTGAAAAAGCGGATCGCTTTTTCGAAAAAGTTGTGGCTGTCTAGACGATCTCTTTCGAAAGAAGCTTTTTAAAAAGCTTCTTTCAAAAAAGCTTCTTTCAAAAAGCATGTAGACTAGACGTACCCTCTCTGTCCTTTAATTACACCTCAGGAGACTTGCTGTGGACTGGGAATTTCCTGCAGACCTTGAAATTCTGTTAAAACAGCACAAATGAAGGAGTCACCTCCCCCTACCATGTCACTCTCTCAGGACAGTGTTCCGCTGACCACATGAGAAATGCTGACTGAACACAGATGACGACTCACTGTGAAGTGGCTCAGATGACAGTGTTTGGAATAATTTGTCACTCACAGCCACAGATAAACAGTACTATGTCTGTGACTCAGGCCAACTCTACACTGGCAAATTACTGTGCAGTAAATCAGCCCCCAGATCTGTAACTTCCATGGTGTCCACACTGGCAAAGCACTTAGCTCTGCAGTTAGTTCTCTCTTGGTAAACCACCTCCATGAGAAGCATAGAGCTTGCTGTGCTCTGGATAGCATGCTAGGGTGCCAGCGTGGACACCGTGGTATTCAGGCAGTCCCCGAGTTACGCGGATCCGACTTATGTCGGATCCGCAGTTACGAACGGGGCCCTCTCCCTGGTCTCCAGCAGACCAGGGAGAGGAAGCAAAGCGGCGGAACACGCGAGCAGCGGACAGCCCAGATGCATCTGGGCTGTCCGCTGCCCGCGTGCTCGGCGACTTTGCTCTGCTTTGCTCCCCGTCCCCCTGGTCTGCAGACCAGAGGGACGGGGAGCAAGGCGGCGGAACACGCGGGCAGCAGACAGCCCAGACGCCTCTGGATTGTCCGCTGCCCGCGTGTTCCACCGCTTTGCTTCCTCTCCCTGGTCTGCTGGAGGGGGGACGGGGAGCAAAGCAGAGCAAAGCCGCCGAGCACGCGGGCAGCGGACAGCCCAGACACCTCTGCCCAGCCCAGCGGACAGCCCAGACATGTTCCGCCGCTTTGCTTCCTCTCCCTGGTCTGCTTCCTCTCCCTGCTCCCTCTCCCTGGTTCCTCTCCCAGGGGGATGGGGAGCAAAGCGGCGGAACACGCGGGCAGTGGACAGCCCAGAGGTGTCTGGGCTGTCCGCTGCCCGTGTGCTCGGCGGCTTTGCTTTGCTTTGCTCCCCGTCCCCCTGGTCTGCAGACCAGGGAGATGGGGAGCAAAACAGAGCAAAGCCGCGGAGCCTGAGGGCAGCAGGACAGCCATGGCGCGTCTGGGCTGTCCCGCTGCCCCCGTGCTCCGTAGCTTTGCTCCGGACGCCTGTGGTACAGCAGCTGGGACGCTGCCGGTTGGTCCCGTAGCGCTGCTCTGGGCGCTACAGGACCAAACCGGCAGCACCCCAGCTGCTCTGCCCCAGGCATCCTGATTCAGCCACTGCTGACCACTTCCTGGAATCAGCCGCTGATCAGTTTCAGCAGCAGCTGACTTGGGGATGCCTGGGGTTCTTAAGTTGAATCTGTATGTAAGTCGGAACTGGCGTCCAGATTCAGCCGCTGTTGAAACTGATCAGTTTCAGCAGCGGCTGAATCTGGACGCCAGTTCCGACTTACATACAGATTCAACTTAAGAACAAACCTACAGTCCCTATCTTGTACGTAACCCGGGGACTGCCTGTAGTACTGTGTCCTGACTGACCTCCAGCACCCTTCCCACAATGCTTGTTTTGGACTCTTTGGTCAGCTCTTTGAAGTCTACGACCTTGCTTAGGTGACCAGCACCCACCTGTGCATAATCTTTGGAATTTGAAAGTCCCCTTTCTGTTTGTGTGGTGACTCATGGTGAGTTCTCAGCACCTCTCTCCAGCTGGCCATGCCTGCCCCATGCATCAGGAAATCCCAGCTTGAAGCCATGCTGAAGTGCTGGACCTCATCAGTATTTGGGCACAAGAGTCTATTCAGTCTCAGTTACCTTAATTCCTGTAGCAGGAGTGTATCTATGGGCACTTCTCCAGGTGCATGACTGAAAGAGGCCATGAACAGGATGCAATGCAGTGTAGGGTCAAAGTAAAGGAGCTGCTAAATGCTTACCACAAGATGCGGGAAGCAAACCACCACTCTAAGGCTGCATCCATGACCTGCAGGCACTACAAAAAGCTGGGTAGTTTACTTGGAGGTGACCCCACTTCCACTCTGAAGATCCCCATGGACACCTCGGAGCTCCGGGACCATCCATCTGGCAGTGGACTGAGACAGGAGGAGGAAGTTGTGGCTGAGTGTTCAGAGGGGGAGAGGGACCCTAGTAATGCAGCCATTGCAGTGCTATGCATAGCAACAAGTTTTACTGACTTTCAGCATCTGCTGCCTCAAGTCCTCCCTGATCCTTATGCACCCGTACTGTGCTCCTCTAATATTCCTGGTCTTAGACTGTCCAAACTTGGCTGTCAGGTGTTGTGCCTCAGCAGTCCAGCTCTGAGCAAAGCTTTCACCTTTCCCTTCCAAATATTATGGAGGGTAGAGCATGCAGTGATAACCATAGGGATGTAATCATTGGCCAAGTCAAGCTTCCTGTACAAACATTGCCAGTGAGCCTTCCAATGGCCAAAAACACACTCCACAGTCATTCTGCACCTGTTTAGCCTGTTACTGAACTGCTCCTTGCTGCCGTTGAGGCTTCCCCATGGACAGCTCTATGAGCCATGGTATTAGGGGAAGGCAGGATCTCCAGTGACCGCAATGGACATTTCCACTTCCTCCACAGTGATCTTCTGGTCTGGAAGAAAGTCCTGCACTTGCAGCTTCCTGAACAGGTCAGTATTCCAAAAGATGTGTGCATCATGGACCTTTCTGGACCAGCCTGAGTTAATGTCAGTGAAATGCCCATGGTAATCCACAAGCAGCAGTACCATGGAGAAATACCCTGTGTGGTTAATGTACTCGGAAGCTCAGTGGCCAGGTGCCAGAAGTGGAATATGTGTGCCATCTATTGCCCTTCCACAGTTTGGGAAGCCCATCTGTGCAAAGTCATCTACAATTTCATGTATGTTGGCCAGAGTCACAATCTTTTGAAGCAGGATGTTATTGATGGTCTTGCACACTTCCATCAGAACAAGCCCAATGGTTGACTTTCACACTTCAAAATGATTGGTGACTGAGTGAAAGCTGTGTGGAGTAGCCAGCTTCTACAGTGCAATCTCCAGGCACTTCTCCACTGGCAGGGCAGCACATTTTTGTGTCCTTGCACCACAGGTTGGGGGTGAGCTCAGCACATGGTCCCATGAAAGTGGCTTTCCTCATCTGAAAGTTCTGCAGACCCTGTTCATCATCCCAGGGCTTTGTGAAGCCAGGACTGAAAAATCCCTTTCTCCATTGACTTCACTGAAATTTGGATTAAGCTACTTGTTCCTTAGATTACAGCAGCACATAGAGTTTCATGCATTTCTACAGTAGTCAGCCATGTTCTGATTCACTGAATCTAGAAGAGCCTTGGGGACATACTCCTATTTAAGTATTTGTACAAAACAAAACCAAGTAGTTGTGCATGTTTATAACCACCCGCAGGTGGAAATGAACCTGGGATCTCTTGAATTTAGCATAGGAGCCTTTACAGCTTGAGCTACAAAGCCCTCAGCTTGTCATGTTAGGGCAGGCGGAGGAGCTCACTCGATCTTATCTCTCTGCTGTAAGTGGTCTAAGTGTCATTACATGAAACAATGAACCACACCCCATAGGTGTGTGTGTTACATAATCTCTCTGTTTACCATATAAATACAGGCAGCCCCCAGGTTACACGGATCTGACTTACATCGGATCCCTACTTACAAACGGGGTGAGGCAACCCCGCACTAGCTGCTTCCCCCCAGCAGACCAGGGAGACACGAAGCTAGCACCCCCCCCCCCCCCCCCCCCAGAAGACCAGGGAGATGCGGAGCAGCTTTTCTCAGCAGACACCTCAGCTTGAGAATAAAGGACTGAGGGAAGTGAGGTGTGGGAGAATAAAACTGAGCTCTGGAGAAATGTTTGGCTAGAGTTTCCCCTACAATATGTACCAGTTCCGACTTACATACAAATTCAACATAAGAACAAACCTACAGTCCCTATCTTGTACGTAACCCGGGGACTGCCTGTAGCTTACTCCACTGTGCATCAGGGCTGGAATGACCACACTTTTGTAATTTATCTGTGCAAAATACCATGTTCATCTGTGATGCCATGTCCAAATGTGGATGATAATAGTTATGCTATCTTACCAAGCAGGGTAGTGATGATTTATATCTTCCTTATGGCTAGACGATCCAAATATCTGTGCATCTCTGGAACTATTGGCAGCCACTTTAAAAAGAAAAAGAAATAACATTGTATTAGGATTGAAAAACCTGGCATTTGCTTTCATATTTAAGATAGATTTCCTTACCCTCACTCCAAATCATCACTACCCTATTTATATCCTTTTTATAAAGTTTGCGGTATGGTTAACTCTAATCAGATTAAATGTTGCCTATTTTTAAACCACTGCTGATCTAGTTTGATCCCAATGAACAGGCTAAAAATGCAGTAATTTGTACAGCTGGCAACACTTTTAGGAGCAAATACAGGTTTTTTTTCCCCTTTGAATTTAGGAGGAGGTAAAGAGCAAAGGAAAGGAGCATGAAATTTCAATAGTTTAATGTTGCTTCAGTGCTGAATTCAAGTATAAAATATTCTCTGAGGCTGTTCAAGATGTGCCAACAGGTCAAAACAGGTTTCTAGTTCATCTAACTACTTTTAATAAAGTAGTAACTGTTTGAGGATTTGACAAGTCCCATGAGTCAGGAAACACACATTAAACAGCCTTACAGCGTTTTCCCCCTTTAGTACTGAACTGATATTGTATGACGTTAAAGGAGAGCTTGCATTCTTTTACATGCCATAAAGTGATCTCTTTCAATCTCTTTTTTGAGTGCTAAGATGTAGGGACTTTTTATCTTAAATATAAATCAGGCCCAGTTATTCTACCAAACAAAAAAAAAACAAAAAAAAAGTGGAGGCTGAATATGAACATTTTAAGTGAAAGAGGGAAGAGGAATAAAAGGGACTAAGAGAAAAGAACAGTTAAAGAACTAGCATCCTTCTTTTCCTCTACCTGGTTTTCCTGCTTTCCCTATTAACTCCTCTCTCTTCTTTCTCCTTCATTCCCCTTTTCACTTTTTTTACTATCTACTTCTCTTTTTCCCACCCCTTCTTTGTCTTCTGCCTTCTATTATTTTATGTAAATATATTAAAATGAGCCTATTCAAAGTTCTAAATATGTGTTCCTCAGTCCCAAAGATATCACTACAAGAAGTCATGGCTTCCTGAAAGAAAATATGTCTCCCAAGTGGACTTCACCAGCATAGAGGTACATTGATACAACTTACAGGTCATAATCCAAAGGTCCCCAAACATTTCCAAAAGCTCAGTATGCGACACCATCCAAAACTTAAACAGAGAACTCCATATATTTCCTGTCATCATCTGGCCATCATAGAAGACAGAGGCTGATCACAATCAAAGTTGTCTTATGCACAGCTAGGCTAAACATGCTTCACAGTGAGAAATATTTCACTGCAAACAAGTAGAGACTCCTTGGGGTTCATCACAATGATCACCACTTAGAACAGCTACATGTTAAATATTCTGAAGTCTCCCTGTCTTGCCCCTTTTTCCCAACCATTTTTTTTTAATCTTTGTGTTCAGGACTTTGTATTTTATTTCCATCTATCTTTTCTGCTATTCGCATCTTCTCCATCAAGTTTTGAATTTATTTTTATACTCTTCAAAGTCTTTTGATTCATCACTCTAAGAAATCTCATCTCCCCAGCTTTGCTTTCCTATCCTTTTTTGTACCTAAAAAAGTTAGCTCAGGTGTTCTGATAAAGTTCCAGTTGGGTTTTTACACTCTGTCTCCCTCATGTGGCCAGTAGGAAGGAAGGCTGACAGACTTGCCAGGCTCGTCCTGGGCAAGGTGGAGAGGGCCTAGATCTGTACTTCCAGGCTATGTCTACACTGCAGAGTTTTTGCGCAAAAACTCACAGAGAGTCCACACTACAAGTGCGTTTTTGTGCAAGAAAAAGTATGGTAGATCGTCAGAAGACAGGGCTTTTTGCATAACAGTTATTCCCCTTTCTACGAGGAATAAGACTTTTTGCGCAAGAGCTCTTGCGCAAAAAAGCATGTGTAAACAGACAACAGGCGTTTCTTGTGCAAGCAACCCCTATCAGAAAAAACACAGGTGCTCTCATGGCTATTCTGTGAATGGCCATCAGAGCTTTCTTGAGCAAGAACGTCCATGGCAGTGTGGACGCTCTCTTGCGCAAAAGCACATGGCAGTGAGGACACGCTCCTGCGCAAGAACTTTTTGCGGAAGATCTCTTCCACAAAAAGGTCTTGCGCAAGAAGCCTGTAGTGTAGACATAGCCCCCAAAGGGGCAGGGTCTTGGGCAGAAAGGGCAGCCTGAAACAGACAGCCTTCAGCACCATTTGGAGCACACTGCACTGGTCCCCTCATTCCCCCACAGTCCTGAAAGCCACCCAGATCTCGTTGTGTGGCACTCTGCTGATGATTTAAAGGGCCTGGGGCTCTGGCTGACACTGCTCCTGTGGTCACAGTGATGGCAGCCAGGAGTCCCAGGCCCTTTTGAATTGCCGGGCCCTCAGGCAACTGCCCCCATCCTTACACCCCCCAGTCAGTGGGCCTGCCAGTAGCTCAGATAATCTTCATAAAGTATTCTCGGTTTTCTACCCTGAACACTCATGGAGTTTTGTTGTGCTCTATTAAGCAGGTGCTGCTTCTGAATGAAATCAACACACACACACACACACACACACACACACACACACGTCTCATGCTTTGCAGCAGTTTGATCTAAACGCTGTCCCAAAACTCATATTTATAGCTATCCACGGTAGTGGACTGGAAATTCTGTGGTATCTGCAGTTCAGTGTTTTATTAGAGAGTGTCAAGTGTCCGCATTTTTGTACATGTAGCAGCAGATTCAAATACTCTGTAATATGTCCCAGAGGAGGTGAACATTCTCTTTTGTTTGGTTTACCCATCTATGGATATTATTATTGCTGTCATATAAGAGAGCCTGGGTTCAATGGCCCCTTACATTTTTTTCCACCCACATGCAGAATAAATTTTGTTATGTGTGCAAGTGCATATGTGTACCACCAAGAGAAACAAATGCTGTCTACTGTGAGCAGCTATGATCACTCTGCTAATCAGTTGAGCAGCACCTGGATGGCCTCCCAAATACTCATCTTACAGGGAATGCTGCTTGGGTTCAAAGATTTTTATTTATTTATTTATTTATTTATTTATTTATTTTTTAAAGGACAGGCTAGATGACCCTTCTTGGCCTTAAGATCTGTGAATAAACTAAAGCCCAGAGCAGAACTGGTTAAAAACATTAAAATTTCAATGACACATTTTGCTGAAATTTCAAATTTTTACGGAAAAAAATCAGGACAAATTATTTACAACAATTTTCATTCCAGTTTTTAACCAGCTAGAAAACTGAAATGTATTAGTGAAACAAATATGAATTGTTATCATATAATCAAAGGAGATCTGGTGTTAATCAGATATTCTACTCGTTTTACACTGCCTCTGGATTTTTTTAATTTTCACTATGTATTGAAAACAGGGCAAGATTCCACATATTTTGGAGGCCTGTGAAACATGTTGCCTCCATAACTGCTCCACCCTCAAAATACTGACTCCTGTACTTTTAGAACTAGTTAAGATATCCACATGTCCCCTGAAAACTGGGAGTATTTTAGCCCCAAATCTGCCTGCCAATGCACACAGCTCTATTGCCAAAGTTGCAGCTGTGATAAGGTCATTCTACATTCTAATATTTTTAGGGAAGAATTTTCTTGCATTTCCTTTGTCTACTAGGGACTTCTGTGGTCTATGCCTCAGGCTTATTGTGGGGATCAGAATTTGGCCTATTATTGTTAAGGGAGAATCGCTGTTGCTTTGTACTCAAACAATAAATGACTTTGATGGCTAAAGCAAAGATGAGACTTTTATTCCATTTCCAAATCTGTTAATTGTGAGCGTACTAGAGGGCAATGTGGTGGGACAGACACAATTACACAATAAACTATAGAGCAAAAATGATAGAAATGTGCTTTTCTTCCATCAGGATCTCAGTGTAGTACTCAATATCTATCTCAGATTCTAGTGACAGAGCTACACACTTTGGGACATGGGCATTAATAACTTAGCATGAGCAAAGCTAGACCTGATTAATATCCTCAAAGCACACTAGGTTGGGCCTTCTTTAAAAGGACTATGTGATCACCTACATCCTGTATGAATCAATGAGGCTTTTCGTTATCATTTCTGAGATCTGCAACCATATTATATCTATCAATTCCTCTATTTTTTAACAGTTACCACTGTATCTGTTTTCTATATACAATCTATCAGCAACACTCTAGATACCAAAATTGTTACATGGGGTCTGCAGGGTTTGTAACTCAATTTTTAATAACAAAGGGCCAAATCCTGTATGTCCCAGGGGAAAATATGATATTGACTTCAACTGGCATTTTGCCTGTTTTAGCCCAGGATTGAGTAATTACGAAAATACACATCAGATACCTTCCATAGCATCATCTTGCTGATGTCCTTTTGTGACACAGCCCAGAAAATGTATTGTAATAAATAAGTGAGCAAATACATTGCCATTAATTGGCATCCCATGTATTTACTGATAGATGAGTCCCTGAGAATCAGTTTCATTTATAGCATGTGGCTTAATATGATAATATGTAAAGGAAATAATTTTGGAAAACAGATGCAAACAAAGCCACAGAGTAACATTTCCTTTTGATGTGTGGTGCCATATCACAACCATTTAACTTAATCCCACTAATAACAGCCTTGTAGTTGCATATTGAAACCACATAAAACTTTACCTAATGCTGTAACAATAACGTATTTTAACTGTTTGTATACTTTGTAATGATAAAGTATTTTGACTGTTTAAAAAAAATAAATTTACTTTACAGTTACTAATAACAGCCATTTACTAAGATATCAACATTAAAATTGACATCTTACGTTTATTAGTTTACACAGATGCCAGATTCATTCGTGCTCCAGAGCTGTCACTGTATAATTTAATCTTTCTTAAAACAAAATCAGTATCGTTTTCTGGTTTGCGCTATATCTTACACTCAATGCAACAATCACGTCTTCAAGACTTTCTGAAAATGATCCTTCCCTCCCCCCAAAAACCCCTCCCTGTGCAAGTATAATTCTGGAAAGCTGTATTTTATTTTGATCTGTTCCTTTTTTCCGTAGGAAAAAAACCCTGAAGCATAGACAAGCAAGTGTAATATATTACCTCTGTTGGCTTAGCTGGACAGCAGCGGGGGCTTGTAATAAGGATGTGGTAATACACCACAAGGAATCTGTAGACTCATAAAACCTGACCTTATAAATCTCAATGTTTATCAATTCCATACAGCAGCCACTCCCTGCGGTGGAAGTCTCAGACCAATAAACCTGCAGTTGATAACCATATAATTTATCCTCTGTTTTCCCTCCACCAAATCAGCTAATCATGCTACATTAATAACGTTTGAAAAAAAATTGAAATGTCATTTTAAAATAAAGATACCATCTGATCATTCTCGTTATCCGACATACAATTAAAATGTTAAGCAAATGAATTTATATGGATACCAAAGCATCCTATAAATGCTTAATTCACTTGTGTGTGTCTCTCTCTCTTTAAGTGCCTTCACCCATGACATACTATTTTTCTGTTTTCTCTCTGTATTTGGCTTTCTATGCTAGGTCAATTTAATAGTTTCTCTCACAGAACGATGTAAATTCAAGAAACAGGGACACAGGTTTAGATTGCAAGTATACTGTAACTATGGAATATGCTTTCTTTTTGTTAAGGCTGGCAGTACCTTTAAAACACTGTGATTCCTGGTTACACATCTTAAGAGCATTAAGGAGCAAACCCTATCCCTGCACCAAAGCAGACTTCAGAGACTTGGCACAGGGGAGCTCTGCAAGGGTTTGGGTGGGGGAAATGGGAGGAGGAGTAATCCTCCCACCAGGCCTTGGAATGGCAGCAGAGTGGCAGAGGCTGCTTATTGAAGCCTCATGACTGCAGTAGGTTGCTCCCTTCCCAACAATGGTGGAGAGGAGGCAAGTTCAACCCATCATCAGGTCATTTACTATTCATATTCCATCAGGGGCCTAGAGGCCTCAGCCAGGCTGGATACTGTGCAACCCTACCTTGCCTTCATCTTTAGAGCCCGAGCACCTGTACTGCAGAGCTCAGGTCCACAGGCCACTCAGGGTGTATCCCCCTGCCCTTTCTCAATGTCCTGATTCCTGCATAATGAGACAGGGTTTGCCACTAAAGACCACGTTCCTAAATTCTTTGTGCAGCCAGTTTTGGATGCACAAGGGCTGGCGCTGCTGGCTTAAGTCCTACATTTGCATGTAGGCAGTGACTAAACAAGCATTCGTTCTTCTCTGTTTCCCAAGCCCATGCCCTCCCACACAAGGTTTCCATTTGCAGCTACTCACACGTGATGTGCACCAACAAAACTGCCAGCCTATTTATGATATTCAGACAGAAAATCTGGTGGCCAGCAAGAATGAGGATGAAGTTTGGTTTATTCATTTGATATTCATGCTACACTTAAAATGCATTGTTCTCGCACAATGGGTCCAGCTCTGTAGCAGATCCGCATGCTAAATGCCTATTAAAGTTATTTAATTTCTTATAGCTGCGAAATCAGGCTCAATGTAAGATATTTATTCTTTTAATGCCATAAGAGTTAATAGTTGTTGTTCAAATGAATCTCTTATACTTTGAAAGGAAATGTGATCCTGACTTGTATCTATTGAGATTCAGCTCACATTGAGGCTTAACCTACACTACACCCCTCCCCGCTGGTTGATCTAACTTATGCAACTTCAGCTATGCTAATAGCATAGCTGAAGCTGACGTACTTATTGTGGTGTCTTCCACGCATTAAAGTCAGCAGGGACTGCTCTCCTGCCAACTCCAGCTATTCTTCTCATCCTGGTGGAGTACCACAGTTGACATTAGAGTGCTCCAAGGTCAATTTATCATGTCTAAGCTGATGTGATAAATGGACTACTGGTGGATCGATTGCTGCAATGCTGAATCACCAAGTAGTGAAGTCAAGCCATGAGTGACAGATAGGGTTGCCAGGTGTCTGGTATTGACCCAGACAGTCTGGTATTTTCGCCTCCTTTCCAGTAAAAAAATTCAGAAAATACCGGACACCTAAAAGATGGCAGATGGCTGCTGGCAGCCTGCTAGGGCCAAAAAGCCTCAAAAGTGTTTCTTAAAGGGCCCATGCTGTTTAAAAACAAAAAACAATTTGTAATTTTTTTTGCTTAACAAGTCTCAGGATCCTTCTTTTTTTTTTTTTCTCAACAACTTTGGTCTCCTCTTTTTTTTCCTCAACAGAATTTCCTTCCCCCCCCCCCCCCCGGTAGTTTTTTTTTTTGGGAGGGGGGAGGGTGTTCGGTATTTTTGGTTAAACCATCTGGCAACCCTGGTGACAGACCACAGTGCAACACTTGTTATATATCTATATCT
The DNA here is from genome assembly GCF_049634645.1 of Pelodiscus sinensis. Taxonomy (NCBI): domain Eukaryota; kingdom Metazoa; phylum Chordata; order Testudines; family Trionychidae; genus Pelodiscus; species Pelodiscus sinensis. The sequence continues at coordinate 110,826,848 of NC_134715.1, forward strand.
TACAAGTATCCTGTGAATTCAGTTGGCTGGTATGTGTTTAAAAGGGACAATTTTGTATCCTATCAGTCTTTTAGTTTGAAATGAGACCCTCAATATTAAAAAAAAAAAAAAAATCAAGGTCTGGTCTGATCTGCATGGTTATTGAAGGTCCCATTTTTCCTGTGTCCTCAGCCAAGAAGTTACTCTTTATTCCTATTGGCTTGCAGTGTTGTGTGCGTGGGTCTTGGCTACCACCCCCACCAAAGTAGGCTACATGTTAGTAGCTACTGTATATGTAGTTTGCTAGGTGCACAGGAATGAAAGAAGCCTTAAAACAGGGATGGGCAAATTCCAGCCTGTGGGGCTGGACTAGTCCATAGGGTTAGTCCCTAGTTGGCCCCCACCTCTATATTTACCTGCGCCTCCACAGGTATTGGGGCAATCACAGCTCTCGGTGGCCACAGACAGCTGTTCACGACTAATGGGAGTGGCGGGTAGAGGTGTCTTGAAATTAATGCTGTAAGGAGGTGTGCAGTCAACTTCTTCCTAAGAGTAGTGGGGGAGAAAAGGAGAAATTGTGACTCTTCAAGACACCATTTATTCCTGGGTCTAAGGCTAGGGGAGTAGCTATATGTTACCCCTCAGTAGCTACCCCTTTAGTCAGGGCCACCCCTAGACTACACATCCTTACACAGCCCCTCCATGGGGAGGGAGAACCAGCATTCACAGGGAGGAGGAGCAGTGTTCAGGGCCAGGGAGACAGGAGCTGTGACCTGGCCCCGCCCTCTTTGCTCTCCTGTCTCCTCCACTCCCCCCATACTCACCAGTGGCAGGAAGTGGAGAGATATGGCTGGGAGCCGGGGGAGCAGAGCAGAGCAGGCTGGAGCCAGGTCTCTCTTCTTCCTCCTGTTGCTGCTGCCGGTGAGTTTGTGTGTGGGGAGGGAAAGGGGGTTTGACCTGACCCCAGCTGCTGACACCCGGCATTCCGCTAGTCTCCCAAATTTTGTGGTGCCATACAAGGCTGCGAACTTTGCCTGTTGGTAGGGATGGCCCTGGCCCCGTTTAGTTCTTTCGGTTTCTGTGAATTTAGGGCCAGACTCTGAGCAGTGAAGGCACTCACCAATGTGCAGGATCATGCTCTGAATTGTTAAGGGGTTGCAGGAGTATAGGAGTATACAGAACAGGACCAATAGTTAGTCAAACATTGCAAACATAAACCTTGATGTAGTAGTCTGATACAGTATTAAACAAACACGCCAACAAAAATGTTCTGGGACAAAAAGCCCACACTAAAAACAAAAATTCCAAACATAACTATTTTCCTGCATATATATCAGCTCTTTTCAGGAAATCAATCCAACCTGACTATTAAACCACAAACAAGAATAAGCAGAGTAATAGCAACAGCAGCAGGCTAATATAAGAATTCTCTTTCCAGGATTATTTTTTCCCCATAGGCAATCCTGAAAAGCAAAAGCAGACAGTTCTCATTTTCCTGTAGCTGGGGAGTCTAATATATATATTGTTTTACGATTTTTTTGTCTTTACTGTACTGCACATTTGCAGCCAAGATTTACCATATTCTTGTCTCTGAATCAAATGATCATTTCAAAAATTTGTTTGAAGACTTCATCAATAAAGTATGCTATTATATCTACTAAAAGTATGGGTCTTCCTATTGAAGAAAAATTGAAGTTTTGCCACTAGCTGCAATAGGGTCAGGATTTCACCCATCAAATTTACTAGTTGTATTTTATTGGTAAAGTATGATAAAGCAATTCTGAATTTAATTTACACATCTAATAAATTAGTTAAAATGGACTAAGTGGTGTATTTTAAACAAGTTTTTGCTTGCCAGAAATTATTTTTATAGTGTTAATATTTGTTTTTACTGTTTATCGGGTCCATCGTAACAAGGATCAAGTCTTAAGTGTGTATGTTTATATACCAAGTAGTTAGAGTGAAAAACTTTATTAACTCTCCTCTCCCCTCCCCCACCCCCCAGCAAACTAACAAAAGAAAAAACTTCACTCAAGGGCAGCAGGTAAAAGCAAGCCCAAACCCTGCTCCTTCCACCAAAAGCCACATCCCTTCCCCACCCCCAGCCAAGCTCTACCCAATCCCTGCCTCCAAGCCCAATTCTTCCTGGCCACCTGGAGGGCTAGGGCTGCCACACTACGGCCCAGCTCTCCCAGGCACCTGGACAGCGTAGGCAGTTTTGGGATGGCACTGCCTTCCCTTGCCTATGTCACTGCCACCTATGACCCCACAACACTTGTGCTGCATAAATGAAGCCTAAAGAGTGATTGGAACATTGAAATCAATGGCACTGAGCAAATCATGAAATCATGGCAAAAAATGCTTACTGCTGTCAATGGGGCCAGGATATCACTGCTGTGTGCTGATTGATACCTACCAATAAGGAGAAGAAAAGCCATTCTCTTTGGCTCAGATCCTGCAATTTGGGCTAGACCTCTGCACCTGTGTGCTGCTGCATTTGTTTAACTGGGATGCAGGCCACATGAACTAGTGTGTGGAAAGGGCCCTTTTGTGGAGGACGTATTGTGTAGTCCATAGTGCACTGGACTAGGGCAGGACATTAGGGTTCTGGTCCCAGCTCTTCTAGTGGCTTATCTTGGGTAGTTGCTGTTCTACCCTTTCCCATCTGTAGAATGAGGATAATGATACCAACCTACTTTGTAAAGCATTTTGAGATCTGTAGTCTGTGGATAAAAAATGCTGTGTAAAAGCTAGGTATTAGGATTTGGAAAATGCAAGAACAACTGTACATATGTGAGCGATATGTTCATAAGAAATATAGAACTGGTTAAATCTTAGTTCTGATTATTACTAAATGAGTTAATATACATTTAGATACCTTGCTAGGGATATATTCCCCATAACAACATTTGATATGCACAGGACACTATTCTGAAGGTCCGTAAAACAGGAATAGTCTCTTCATCCAAATTTGTACAGTGTCCATTGGGAAGAGGCTGCAATCCTGATGAGGCCTTCACACAGTACCATAATATAACTGATGAATAATAACAGCAACAGGAAAATTCTGTATCTGTGCAATCTATGGATGGTCTATTAAAGCAAACAATCATGATGAACTTTTTATTGATAAATTAAATAGACTAGTAGAAAAGATTCACTAGTTACTATTCCTTACATGTGTTACTGGTTTTTGTGACTTGTGGTGGGGGTGCCTAGAGTCTGGATCAAGTCCCCTTCTTGTTTTGTGCAAACCTTGACCCTGGTTCAGAGGTACTCAAGCATGTTCTCATTTCTAAGAATGTGTTTATGTCCCATTGATCTCAAGAGAATTCAGTCATGTACTTAAAGTTATGTACTTAAGTACTTTGCTGAATCGGGGACCTAAGGAAAATTAATTAATTTTAATCAATATCTAGCCCAGTGCATTTTATTTTTAGGAAACAGGCATCTAATTAAATACAAATTCTGGGCTGGTTCATTGATCTGCAATCTCGCCCATTGCTGGGCTGGCTCCGGAGCAAGCCCCCAGGGAGATTGTGACTTGGGGACTTACAATTTCCCTCCCAGTCCTCTCACGGCTCCAGTGAGGAAGTTAGTGGTGACAAGACTACATCCATCATATTACATTATACAGTCCTTGATGCCCTGGCATAACTACACCATGGGGCAGATTAGGGGCACAGTCAAGATAGTCACCTCCTCACCCCTTTCTGTCCAACTGCACAAGGGTGAGAACATAAGTTCTGCAGAATGCTTCCCCTCGCCACACAGGAAGCACCAGTACAAGAGAATTCCTTTCACCTCATATTCTCCCTGGAGCCAGCATGCAGGATAGGCCATGATTTTGTTGGCAAATATCATGGCTACAGCAATTTGCACCACTTCATATCACATAATCAAATAGTCATCTAACTGAGGTGCAAAAACTGCCTAGATTCTGAAATCTTAAAGGTATCAATCTCTTTTCTGTCCTCCAAAAGTGCTTCCAAAATTTAATTGCAAAGGTCAGAATTTTAAGGGAGCGTTGTTTTTTAAGCACCACTGAAGAAAATTGTTATACCACAATGAAAGAAGGGTTAGGTCCAATTCATGCAAGAGAGTATTTAACTCCGATGAAAGGACTAATTTATTCAACATATTTCTGTAGGATCTGCATTTTATCCCTTTTTAATTAACTCATTTCAAAGCTTTCAAACTTGTACAAAAATATTTTATTGGAATTTCATTACTATTGTTTTCCTTGGGAAGGCATCCTATAATCTTCATGATATTATTGTAAAGCCATCACTAAGCAACATGCTTTGGCATTTGTATAAGCTTTTGTCCTCCTCCTTCTCCCCATCCAAATGCAGACATTTGCATTTACTGTTAAAATATTACAGATGCTGACACCAGTTTAGCCTCAAGACCTGGTGTTAGACTGTCTCTAATTGATTTAATTATTCATAATTGCTCAGTTGGGGCTTATGAGTACTTTAGCATGATTAAAGGGGAACATACAAGTCTGCAGTTAATGATGTGTTCCATCATAATTTACAACCGTGAAGTTGATGGAGTTAAATTGTATAGGCAGAGTACACTTCTAATCCTGTTTTAGAATGGTTTTTCAGACCTAAAGTTAACCCTTCCTCCCCCCAGCACACTAACAACTCCCCCCCCCCTCACACACACACACTTGTGCTGCATAAATGAAGTTTAAAGAATGATTGGAACAACTTGAATTCTCTTTTAGTTTGTTTATATTAAAAAGACACCAGATAAAGTCATCTGTATCTGTACAGTGTATGATTCCATTGTAATGCATTCCTTTTGTTGTCTCCACCTTTCTATTTAGTTGTATTTACTAATCTGGTGCTAAAACCAAAGTGGTGTTATTTTATTTGGAAAATAGTAAGGCATCTGTGGTTACACAAATGTAAAAGTATCTTCTGTCAACACAATGCATCACCATGATCATACATGGTGGTTTTCCTAATAGTCACCATCACCAAACATGTTTCTCTAATTAGTTCAAGACAAGCAATTTAGACAACATGGTGTACATTTTATGAGACAATGTCCTTAAAAGCTAATGTTGAGAGACAGTGGCTTGCACACTGTGGAAGTTACTGGACTACAAGACTAAATAATAAAACTATATATTGAAAATTGTTGATTTATTGTGTTCTTCAGTAGCTGACTTTTTAAAAAGCTTCCTCTGAACAGAAGTGCATCTTATTTTCCTAAAGGGTATGTCTGTAGTAAACACACACACACAGATACAGTATAAATGATGATGAACTTTTTAAAAGATTTATATATCATGGAATTATTAGTTTCAAGTTAAGCCTTTCTGTTGAATTCACTTAAATCAGAGATAGCCACAGAAAAAGATTTAGCCTTTTTAAAGGATTAGGTTCAATTTGATGTTATGTAGACGGTGAAATGATGCAAACCAGAAAAGGCACCACTTGCATCTTAATATTAGAGGCAGTGTGGTTTTGTCTGGAATAAACCCTAAATGGTAGCATGGCGTTAACTTTATATAGAGCTTTGTATTTGTAACTCCTCTGAACAACCCAAAAGGAGTATTTTCCCTCCAATCATTACATAGCATGGTTTTGTGGATCTCTAGATAGACACAACATGCAGCAGTTAGAACTGAAATGTATTATCAGAAGGATGTAATTACAATTATTTATTTAAGCTGGTTCTGAACCAGAGAATTCTGATATGAAGCTGGAGCCAGTAAAGGCTTGAAAAACTACTGACAATAAGCAATTCTTCATGGAACAAAACTATTACAATAGAGAGCCTTTGATCTTGCCTGTCTCCTGTTGCCAATTGAACTTTGTCACCATGCACTGTCATCCACAAGGGAGCACTTTTGAATTAAGCAGTCTACAGCAATTTAGTCTGTTCTAGCTTTGAAGTGCCAACATCAGTCAGGCCAGTACTAACTTTTTTCATTAATTTTTTTTTTTGAGTTCTTTTAGGAGTTGTGTAGCCCTGGCATTTAGATAACTAAAGTCAAGAAACTAAGGCACTAAGACATCAAAAGCAAAAGGGGCCCCTAAAATACAAATGTGAGCAATCATTAGGCTCTAATGGTGCACTTCATTAATGTCCAGTTCAAAGCAAAAGTTTACTGACTTTGGGATTGACTAATTTACACATTGTGGGAAATTGCTGCCAGCCATGCATGTAACCACTAAATGTTTCTGAAATAAATAGAAACGCCCTCTTCCTTCAGAAATCAGGAACTGCAAACTGAGCCTTTAATTGCAAGAAGGCTTTTCATTTGAATTGGAATGGATACCCTGCCTAGTGCATAAATCACTAAAGCTGTGTGTAGTTAATCAGACGCCAATCAGCACCTTTTTGCAAATTCCTACTCCCCCTCCCTACACCCAAGAAGAAAATAGTACTGATCCTTTCCTTATGGAAATGTTCATCTGTTTGGAACATTCATTGACAAGGGCTAAAATTATTTAAAATTTTAAGTGACTTAGGAGCCTAAATTCCATTTTTTAAAGTGACTAAGGCTCTTGGAAGACAAACGTCTAATTGAAAGTCAATCAGCCCAAGGGTATGTATATGCTTCAGCCTCTACAATGGTGTGGCTAGGTCCTGCAGCTGTGGGGCTGTAGTGAAGATATTTCCTCAATAGACAAAAGAGTTTTTTCCATCCATGGAGGTAATTTTGTGCTCTAGGAAACTGTACCTAGATTAATGGAAGAATTCTTCCATCAACCTAGCTATACCAGAGTTAGGTTGACCTAACTACAGAACTTAGGCAAGACATTTTTCACAGCCCTGGTTCACATAGCTAGGATGATCTCAGTTTTATGTGTTAGACCAGGCCTTGGGCTCTTAAGTGCCTACAGCACTTTTCAAAATGTGACTTTATCTCTAAGGTCTTGTCTACACACAAAAAGTGCATCACTTTAAGTACATTTATATACAAGGTATTTAAAGGGGTACAACTCTCTCAAGTATAAATGGTACCATAATACTGTTATAACTGCATGCACACTGGAAGTCTCACAGTATAATTATTATGTGGTAAAAATCACACCCCTAATTGACATACTGGTCAAAAAACTGTATATAGATGAAGCCTTTGGAAAATGGTACACAACAACTTCACTTAATAGTGCTAACAAAACAAATTTACACAATACATTGTCCAAGTTATAGAATTGGCAGGGATCTTCGAGATGTGTTTTTCAGATTGTGATCAATCAGGTTGGATGTGTCACGGAGGAAGGTGACCATGACTTTAGATGTCAGTATAGCCCAGGAAAAGTGGTATTCAGGGTTGAATCATTGTTTGTTGATACTATTATGCTAAATATAATTTGTTGTGGTCTACGCTAACCACTGTCATAGTAATACCCAGCTATCTAACTGAACTGTTCCCAATCTTTTTCAAACAATCAGAGCTTGTAATATAGATGAGCCCCATAGGAACAATAAGATGATCAGCATCTTTGAAAACCAGGCCATTGGTTTTTCATTAGCAAAAGAGTTGAAAATAGCCTGCAAAACCAGTATTTGGACAAAGTTGTCAGAGATCTACACTTACTCATGCATTTTTGGAAAAGGAAAACTATTAGACATGGATTAGCCAAAACACACAGAGAGGCTGCCAATTCATATGATAAAAAAGGAGGAGGGACTGTAACTCTGCTGCTTTGTATTTCAACTAACTTCCTTAATTATAGAAAATTTTTTGCAATTACCTCCTCTTTGCAACATTTCAATAAAAGTTCTGCCTTTATGCCTGGCAGAGAAACTGACTTGCCATGGGCAAGAATGGCAAAAAGAAGAAGAAGCAGAAGAAAAAAAAAAACCACTTAGCAAACCACAAATTTCAGAGACCTAGTCACATCTGCATTTTATCAGCTTTTTCCGGATAGTATTACACCAAACAATTGTCTGCAGATCGGTAGACAGCTGAGACTTTAAAGTGCTGAATTACTGAGAAAATGCTAGAGATAAAAAACAGCACATGTATCCTATCAGTATAATGAAACCAACCTGCTCCTAGCGCCGTAGTGCCTTAGTTCTAAGTACCCTGTAGAGGAACGGAAGGCTTTCATTTAACTCTTAAGAGGAAAGTAAGGGAAAGAAGAGTAAAGGTCATCTAATACCCAGACTTAATCACAGAACAGAAATACTTTTAGATATATGAAGGGAGGAATGCTTGGTGTTCAAAATTAAATGCCAACAGCAGACAACAAGAGGGAGCCTGCTCATACTGGGGTTAGCATTTCCTGTTCAAAATTTCCAAGCTTTACCTTGATGTCAGCTGGAGTTACATCTCCATGGAACACAGCAAAGGATAAAACTAAAATCAAACATGTAGGTACTCAGGCTCTGCTACATAAAGGATTAATTCAATCTACTTTGAAACTTTCAAACAGAAGGTAGATTGAGTTGATCAGCCAGAAGGTACTTCGGAAGCGAATAATGGATATTTCCTGAACTGAGCATGGTTATTTTGCATCAGGGCTACTATCTTTGTGGCAGATGTCTAGGTAGAAGTCATGTTCAGAAATCCAAAAAGGGGAATCCATTAGTCATGAAAAAGGTTTATTGTAGTTTTTCTCACTGTTTATTGTTTAACATCATGTAAGGATTGCAGTGTGGATTATATCTGAGGTTATACTGCTCATCCTAGCCGAGAATAACATTTAGGCAGATGTCAGAGGTGGATTTACTCATAAAAGGCACAATCCTGCACCCACTGAAGTTAGTAGTAAAACTCCTGAGGTGAAATCCGCATCCCATTGAAGACAATGGGAGTTTTGCCATTGGTTTCAATAGGTATTAACTCCATGGTCTCCCACAGGAATAGGATCAGCCCTGCAGTGACTGCACAGGAGAACAGAGATGATTATTCTCAATCTTACTAGATATTTTAAAAATGTGTGTCTGTCCATTCATCTGTGAGACCATTTGTTCAAGAACTGCTGAACAGCAAGAGGCAGGACCACCAAATTTGGTATGCCGCTTCCTCTTATCATAACTTAAAGCAAGAGAAGGGTTTGGTTGTGCCAGGGTAACAGGAAGTGCCTGGAATTTGATTGTTTCTCATAAAATGGAAAGGGAGTGGACTGACAGGAGGGAGAGTTATACTGCAGAATAATCACAGAGGGGGCAGCCAGGGACCAGAGATGGGAACTGGGACAGCTATAACCTCATTGGGACCCCAGCGCACAGGAGAAGAGAAAGTGATAGCAAACTATTATATATTTCAGAGAGTTTGTGTGTGTCTGTCGGAACACATTTACCTCTCCCCTGGCTGTGCCTGCTGGAGCTGCAGAGGCCATGGACAGATGCTTCTCACCTGGCCTCAAGCTGCTATGGTGAGAGAGGGCTGGGTTTGTTCTTTTTCCCTGAGGCAGCATGCACACTGAACCCCTAAGCCCCTATCCCTATCCCTATCCTGGAATAATAATTTAAATGATGAAAAACAAAATTTATTTGCGTTAAAGACCTGAGCAACGCCAGGTAAATCTTCTAGTATTTAATATTTCTATTACAGCAAATCTCAGAAACACCAACAAGAATCAATCCCCTTTTATACTAGTTGAATAAACATAAAGGTAGGAAATAATCCCTTCAGAGATTGAAAAGCAGCAACACAAGAAGAATGCTGGAAAGGGAAATACAGTATTTTATATTTATATGCAATTACATTTGATTAGTTTTTAAAACTAACAGAAATACCCGGCATCGCCCAGGGAAAATATAGTAAAAGGTGTGATGAATGAACTACATCGATGACATTAACATAGCATATTTTATTGGAAATACTTTTCTCTTATATATTACTTTAAGAAATTAACATAGCTAGTACTTTTTCTGTTATCATAGGGAAAGGATCTCTTAGTTGCAGTTTATGTGACAAGCTTAAGAGAAGAGTCCAGCAAATGATCAGGCGCTACTAAAAGCTAATTAGTGGCCCAGTTGGAGTTCTGGGGGGCCCAATTGGGGCTCCACGGGAACCAATTTTGAGATATAACCAATCCAGTTATTTAAGTTAGGAAATCAATAGTATCAGTGAAAATTTTGGTGTTTCTAGCTCTTACCAACTGGAGCTCTGGGGGAACCGGAGGAACCAATTTCAAGATATAATCAGTCCAGGTATTTAAGTTAGGAAAACAGTAGTATCTGTGCAAAATTTTGTGTTTCTATGATCAGGCACTACTAAAAGCTAATTATCAGTGGGCCCAGTTGGAGCTCTGGGGGAACCCGTGGGAACCGATTTTGAGATACAGGCAGTCCCCAGGTTACGTACAAGATAGGGACTGTAGGTTTGTTCTTAAGTTGAATCTGTATATAAGTTGGAACTGGCGTCAGCCGCTGCTGAAACTGATCAGTTTCAACCGCGGCTGAATCTGGACGCCAGTTCTGACTTACATACAGATTCAACTTAAGAAACCCAGGCATCCCCAAGTCAGCTGCTGCTGAAACTGATCAGCGGCTGATTCCAGGAAGCCTGGGGCAGAGCAACTCTGCCTCGGGCTTCCTGTAGTCAGCCGCTGGTCAGTTTCAGCAGCGGCTGACTTGGGGACGCCTGGGGCAGAGCAGCTGGGGTGCTGCTGGGTTGCTCCAGTAGCGCGGCTCCTTGGCGCTACTGGAGCAACCCAGCAGCACCCCAGCTGCCCTGTCCCAGATGTCCTGATTCAGCCGCTGCTGAAACTGACCAGCAGCGGCTGAATCAGGACGCCTGGGGCAGAGCAGCTGGGGTGCTGCCGGGTTGGTCCGGAGCGGCGCTGCGGGACCAACCCGGCAGCCCCCAGCTGCTCTATCCCAGGGGTAGGCAAGAAATCCTGGTCTGCTGGGGGGGGCACTAGCTGCGCCCCCCCCCCCCCCCCAGCAGACCAGGGAGACGGGGGTGGCGGGACCGCCCAAGTCCTCCACGGCTTTGCTCCGTCTCCCTGGTCTGCTGACCTGGGAGATGTGGAGCAAAGCTGCAGAGCACGTGGGCAGCGGGACAGTCCAGGCGCGCCGCGGCTGTCCCACTGCTGGCGTGCTCCAAGGCTTTGCTCCCTGTCTCCCTGCAGACCAGGGAGATGGGGAGCAAAGCCGGGGAGCACGCCCGCAGGAGGACAACTCAAGCGCGCCCGGGCTGTCTCGCTGCGGGCGTGCTCCAATGCTTTGCTCCCCATCTCCCTGCAGACCAGGGAGACGGGGAGCAGCTTTTCTCGCCCCGGAGGACAGGGGCGGCAGACCGCGGCACATCTGGGCGTCCCGGCGCTCCCGTCCTTCGGTGCGAGAAAAGCCCCGTTCGTAACTGCGGATCGTCGGATCCGCGTAACTCGGGGACTGCCTGTATAACCAATCCAGTTATTTAAGTTAGGATATCAGTAGTATTCGTGCAAAAATTGGTGTTTCTAGCGCTTACCATTTCGGAGATCTTTCGAGACAAACAAACAAACTTTCAGAAATACATAGAAGATGAATTTTTTAATGCGGTATTACCCCATCATAGGTTTGGCTCTGGTAGTTACAGGTTCTAGATCAACAGAATGAAAGTCACCTCTACTATTTGCTTCCGATTTAGAGTCTCTAGGACAGTGGTTACCAACCAGGAGATCGGGATCTACTGGTAGATCTTGGAACCATTGACAGGTGATCAGAGCCGGCTTTAGGAAGTGCGGGGCCCAATTCGAACAATTTTGATGGGACCCCGCAGCAATTTTGGTTGATCAAAAAAAAAACGCACGCAAAAAAATCCCCAGCTACCTCTCCTGCAAAGCCCTGGAGGTAGCTAACTCCTCCAACCCCCCGTGGTGCAGGGAAACCCTGTGCTCAACACGCACCTCCTGCGGCGCAGGCAGCCGCCACACTCCTCCTCCGGGGCCGACGCCCCCTCCCGCAGCGCACCCGGCATACTTCCGGGCAGGGGCTGCAGGTTTGTATAATTTTTGGTGGTGCCCCATTAGCCATACCCCGTTAATCACCCGTTAATCACACCCCGATCCACATTAGCCACATCCCTGACCCCCATAAACCACACCCTCTGACCCCCATTAACCAGGCCTCTGGAGGTAACACTCTCGGGCAAGATGGACACGTGACCAGAAGGAAAAGGTGTCATGTCACCCCTCTTGAAGGCCTTTTCCCACCATCCTCCTACCAACAGGGATTAGTTTGGCCCCCACCAAACCCCTCTCATGCAACTATCCTATAATTGCATTAACCTAATGTGTGTGACATTAACTCAGGGGCAGAGAGGCTGGGGGAAGTGTTCCCTCTAAGGCTATGTCTACACTCGTGGCTTCTTGCGCAAGTACAGCCGGTCTTGTGCAAGAACCCACAGAGTATCCACACTGCCCGCCTGCTCTTGCACAAGAGCAGTTACAGTACGGTGTGGTAAGAGAGGGCATCTTGCGCAACAGCTACGCTCTTTTCTAACAGGTGTTAGAAGCACAGCTCGCACATGGCAGTGTGGACATGTTCTTGCGCAACACTTCTTGCACAAGAACCCTTGCGCAAGATGTTCTTGTGCAAGAAGCCGTCAGTGTAGACATAGCCTAAGAATTTCCTCCCCTGAGCAGAATGAATTGTGTTGTGCACCTGTACTGAGTTCATGTGGCTTGTGTGGATGTGCCACTGTGGCACCCAAGTTATTTATAAATATTTTATAAACCTTTATCTTTTCTCTCTGCTGCCATGTCTCCTCCCCTTGCTCCATCAGCTCCCCTGGTACCTGCTGCCCCCCAACTCCTCACCCTCCTCTGCTGTCCTGACTCCTGCCCTTCTCACTGCCCTCGGCCCTCCTGCGACCTGCCCCCCTCCACCAGCCCTTCTCTGCCCCCTATGCCCACTCCTCCAGTAGCCCCATTCTGCTCATGTGAGCTACCCCTCCTCATCCCCTCTTCTAACACCCCCCTCTACACACCTGCCCTGCCTCTCTCCTCTGGTGCTGGTCCCTCCCCTGGCACCTGCACCTTCCCTTAGCCCTGCACCCTTCTGGTGCCTCCTCCTTCCCTCACTGCTCCTGCCCCCTTTGCTCTCTTTTTCCCTGTGCCCACCCCCTCACCACCTTCTGCCCCCATTCCCTCACACGACTTGCTCCATCTGCACCTTTCTCATGCCCACCCCTTCTTTCAAGCCTTCTCCCAGCACCTCCCCCTTCTCCCTCTAATCCCCAATGGCCTTATCCTCTCCTCTCCCAGCATCACCCTGCCCCCCTCCCACTGACACCTCCCTTCCTGCCCTTTTCTTCATTGTCTGCACTTGGCCCCCTGGCATTTGTCTCTCCTCCACCCTGCCCTTTGGGGCCTTCTCCTTTCTTCCTCCTCCCCCTCCACACAAGCCCTTTCCTCTGCCACCCTTTCCTCTATTTTCTCCCTCCCCCTCCGCACAAGCCCCTTCCTCCCCTCCTCCTCCCTTTACCTTACCTTACCTTCTGCCTTCCATTTTGTGGGGGTAGAGTCTACGCTTGGGCCCCAGATGTCCCCGGACTCTGTACCCGGAGCTAGGCCATGCGGCGCAACGTGGTGCCGAGCAATTTTAAAGTCCTGGGCCGTGACATCACGGCACGCCCAGGCGTATTCCCGCTCACCTGGGAATGCCGCGAATGGCAGCAGCAGCCAGCAGCGGGGAGCTGGACTGAAAGCTGTGTACGGCAGGGATGGGATGGGGCCGGAGAGGAGGGATGCGGGGAGAGGGGGGCCCGGGGCCCGCTCCAGGCAGGGCTGGGGGAGAGACCCAGCTCCACATATTGGTGGAGCATGGCCCCCGGCTCTGAATATTGGAACATGGAGCATGCTTCTGGGTTCAGGGTGTGGGGCCCCTTTAGGTGCGGGGCCCGATTCTGGGGAATCGGATGAATCAGCCTAAGGCCGGCCCTGCAGGTGATCCTGACAAGTTTGGCTGGGAGGCTATCAAGTGCCAGCACTTCATCTGCTCCTCTCAGCACTGAAGTGCTGCTCCTGTCCTCTGCCTTGGAGATGCCCCTCACCCCTGGAACCCTCCTGCTTGCTGTGCAGGGCACGGGTAGAAGAGGAAAGGGGGGTGCTGTTGTCAGGGTGCCCCTCTCCTCACCCTGTATCCCATCTCCACAGAGCAGGGTGGGGGCAGGGATGAAGAGAGTTTGCTAGCTGCTTTTGGGAGAGTTTCAGGGCCAGGGTAGGGGTGAGCTTGCTTAGTCCCCTGCACCACCACCACTCAAAAGCCACCTATGCTAAGCAGTGCCCTGCTGGAGCCAGCTCTGAACCTCAGCCCCAGTGCTGAACTCCTCCTGCACCCCAAACGCCTGCCCCCAGCCTGATAAAAGTGAGTGAGGATGGGGAGGGAGGATGGAGTGAGCAGGGGCGGGGCCTCGGAGAAGGGGCAGGAAGGAAGCGGGGCCAAAGGCGTTTGGACTTCATCACATCACAGATGCATAACTGAGATATATGGAAGTAAAGGAAATGATGAAGTGCAAAACTACTCAATAATGCATTTGAAGTCCATTCCATTTTTAATGTGCTCTACAGTGCAACCAAGTGTGAAACTGATACAACATTTTATAAATAAAGCCTATAATTTAGCCTTATTGGCATTTATTTTTATTGGCATTCTCATTTAAACACAGTGGAGACCTGTAGTTTGCAAGGTTTGTTTTTAACTCTATGTTCAACTACAGACTGCTTAATAGTGTGTCCAAATCCCAAAAAATGGCATGTAGACATATAAAATGGGATTTCATGCACTTAAGATCTTATTTGGGCATCCAAATATGAGTTTAAACTGTCATACATATACCACTTATCATTGAAAATTGCTGGAAGGTTACTTCAGTAAACCTTCTGGGATTCATTGCTCGCAGTACTGTATAGTTTACTGTCTATCAAAGAAAGAGTACCTTTACTTACAAATTCTACGCAAGATGGATATTCTATGTCAAAGGAACTAAATATAGAGTTTTGACAAGATTAGAGGAATGTTCAAAGATGGTGGTAAGTGTCCAGTAACTTTACAGGGCAGTATAAGGGGGAAACTGTATTCAACCTATGTATTCTGGTAGATAAGGTCCCATGGGAAGCAAAACTAAGAGGAAAAACAATTGAAGAAGTTGGAAGTTTTTCAAAGAGATGTTACTTAGGGCACAAGAGCAAACTATTCCACTGAATAGGAAAGATAGGAAGTATGGCAAGAGACCACCCAACTTAACCAGAAGCTCTTGAATGATCTAAAAATAAAAAAGGAATCCTATCAGAAGTGGAAACTAGATCAAAGTACAAAGGATGAATATAGACAAATAACACAAGTATGTAAGGGTAAAATTAGAAAAGACACGCACAAAACGAGCTCAAGCTAGCTAGAGACATAAAGGGTAAAAAGAAAACATTCTACAAAAATATTAGAAGAAAGGGTAGGCCAGTTGCTCAATGAAGAAGAAAAAACAATAACAGAAAATGTGGAAATGGCAAAAGTGCTTAATAACTTCTTTGTTTAGGTTTTCACCAAGGTTGGTGGTGATTGGATGCCTACAATAGTGAATGTTAGAGAAGGTAGGTTCAAAAGTTAAAATAAGAAAAGAATAAGTTAAAATTATTTAGAAAAATTTGATGATTTCACATCACCAGGTCCAGATGTAATGCATCCTAGAGTACTCAAGGAGTTGACAAAGGAGGTATCTGAGCCATTAGCTTTGAAAAGTCATGGAAGACGGAAGAGATTCCAGAAGACTGGAAAAGGCAAATATAGTGCCCATCTATAAAAAGGGAAATAAGGACAACCCAGGAAACTACAAACTAGTCAGCTTAATGGAGCAAATAATTAAGGAATCCATCTGCAGACATCTGGAATATAATAAGGTAATACATAACACTATAAAAAGGGAAATAAGGACAATCCAGAACAAATCACGTCAAATCTACCCAATAGCTTTCTTGGATCAGATAACAAGTCTTGTGGATAAAGGGGAAGCAGTAGATGTGATATACCTAGATGTTAGTAAAGCATTTGTTACAATCTCACATGACTTTCTGATAAATAAACTAGGGAAATATAGCATAAATGGGGCTACAATAAGGTGGCTGCATTACTTGTTGGATAACCATTCTCAGAGAGTAGTTATCAATGATTCACAGTTATGCTGGAAGGGTGTAATAAATGGGGATCCTCAGGGATCAGTTTTAGGACTGGTTCTATTCAATATCTTCATCAGCAGTTTATGTAATGACATAGAGAATATATTTCTAAAGTTTGCAGATGATACCAATCTGGGAAGGGTTGCAAGTGCTTTAGAAAGTTATAACTCAAAATGATCTGGACAAACTGAGGTAAATAGGATTAAATTAAATAGGGATAAATGCAAAGTACTCCACTTAGGAAGGAACAGTCAGTTTCACACATTCAAAATAGGAAGTGACTGTCTAGGAAGGAGTACTGCAGAAAGGGATCTAAGGGTCATAGTGAATCACAAGCTAAATATGATTCAAAAGAGTGACACTGTTGCAAAAAAGCAAATATTCTGGGATGCATTAAAAGAAGTGTTGTAAGCAAGATAAAAGAAGCAATTCTTTCACACTGCTCTGCACTGATTAGGCTTCAACTGGAGTATTGTGTCCATTTCAGGAAAGATGTAGAGAAATTGGATAATGTCCAGAAAAGAGCAACAAAAATGATTAAAAATCTAGAAAACATGACTTATGAGGGTAGAGTGAAAGTATGGGGTTTGTTTAGTTTGGAAAATAGAAGACTGAGAGGAGACATGATAATACCTTTTAAGTAACTAAAAGGGTACTATAAGGAGGAGTGAGAAAAATTGTTCTCCTTAATCTCTGATGATAGGACAAGAAGCAATGGGCTAAAATTGCAGGAAGGGAGATTTAGGTTGAATATTATGAAAAACTTCCTAACTGTCAGGATGGTTAAGCATTAGAATAAATTGCCTAGTGAGATTGTGGAATCTCCATCATTGGAAATATTTAACAGCAGGTTAGACAGCAGGGATGATCTAGATGGTGCTTGGCCCTCCTTGAATGCTGTGGATTGAACTTGATGACCTCTATTGGTCCCTTTCAGTTCTATGATTCTAGTTACAAAGAATGCAAACAATTAAATCAATCCCATCAATACACACATTTAGAAGATTTTAATTTTGTTTACAGAGCTAAAATTTCAAAAGTTTTCAAGCAATGGTGCATGTCATTCACTTATTGTTCCAATTCCATTCTCTTTTAATGTTGGTTGATTTAAAAGGTTGTCTTTAATTTAAAAGCTGTTTTCATTTTTGTTTTCCTCTTTCTGGCATGTTCCAAATGAGATGAAATTGAATTACTCACTAGTATAAACAGAGTTTTGTTTCCCTCATTGGTTGATTTACAAGTATTGCAAATTGGCATCTTTCTTTTCTTCCACCTCCAATCCTAAGATCTCTCATCAAGAGGATGTGACCACTGACCATCTTAGTCCTTCCTTAGGACACCCTGTTCTTTGTGAACCAAAATTAGACTCAGATTTAAAGTCCAGAAGAGACTGTTGTGATAGTCTTGTCTGATCTCCTGAACAATGCGGGCCACAGAACCTCATCCACTCATTCTGATAATAGATCCCTAAGCTCTGTCTGAATTACTAAAGTCCTCAAATCTTAATTTAGCCTTCAAGTTATAGAGAATACAATTTACCATTTTCTCTAGTTCAAATCACAATATAATCAGTTTTTAGCCAACAAAGGGAAGGGTGTAATCACACAAACATGCCCCACAGCAATGGAAATACAGCTGGAGAGGACATGCTACATGTACAATGTAGCACTCCATATATACCCATAAGAAGCGAAGGTCATACAGAAGCAAAGAGGCCTGTATATTGCTCTGTTCCATGCCTCAATATGATTAAACCCAGACAGACTGGACAATGACATATGATCAGATCATAATGCCTCTCATGCAGTATTTCCCTGTGTTTATTTTGGATCTACTTATCTTACTGGGATCCTGTAATGTGAATCACTATAGTTTGGACATCTTCATTTTTATGCTTTTACTATAGCCTTTGGTAATTATTGCATTCTCAGCCCTGCTCACAGTGTGCCCATTGCCTTTAGCATGGCTGTTCTTAGCATGGCATTGCACCACCTAATCCCATTTGCACATCACATCCAATGCTCTTTTATTTTTGTGATATTTTGTTATATAAGCAATCACTGCACATCAGGCAAAAACACAGGATTGTTTGGCCTTCCTATATCAGATAGTGTACGTGTGACTCCTGGCCTATTGTTGACCTGACAAAGACAGGCCTTGGCTTGTGTCTGTTAAATTTCCAGCTCAGCATGGAATAACTGAAAACAATTTTTCTTAAAATAAAACAAACACCTTGGGGGTCCAAAAGGTCAGTTCTACCCTCTCTGAAATAATATCAAGATATAGTAGGTTAATATTTTGGCTTTTTAGCTTTGAAAGTGTCTAATAGTAGACATCTCGTTCCTGCTTGCTCCTTACTTGGGGACAACCTATGTAAATATAGCTTTCTGAAGCAGCATGAGAAGTGAGATGACAGAATTGTCCTACAAATACTGGGTGCATACAAGGACTATTAGCACTTCCGTGATTAGTACTTTTTAATTTGTATAAAGTAGCTGGAGCAAGGCAATTATTTACCCTGTTTTACTGAACTATCACCCTGATTTTCTTTATCATTTGTCATTTTAGAGAATCAGCTAGTTCACTGTCTTCCTCTAAAGACAGTTAATTTAGATTTTTAATTGAACAGTATATTCTTGAACATGCAAGTGAGTGTCAAGAGCTCCTTGCAGAGTTTCTCTTTCATCTTTAATTGGGAAGGGATCAACATCAATCTGCTGGCTTTTGAATGTACCTTTATGTACAATTTAAATAGATTTGATAGTAACAGACACATGAAGTCTATTTTGATCAGTTCTTGGATAGTCCCTGGGTGCAATTTAGCTCTACTATTTGATTCAGGGGAGATCAAATGCTGTTGGCTCTGTTTTCTTAGCCTATTATAGGAATTATGGCCATTGATCTGGCTATCCTGTTGCAATATGCTAAGATATGGCAGCTAGATCAGAGAATGGAGCACAGATTGGCTGGCTTCAAGACAACACTGACAACATTTTTTTACAGGTATATTCTCATCTCAGTGCATAGATTTTGCATATAGCTCATGTTGAAACCAGTTCCCTGTGGACTGGGCTTGAAAGGACCCTTTTCATCAAAATGAGACGTGATGAAAAGCAATTTATTCCCAGTCAAGTGTGTTATACAAGGGTAAGCCAAGCAACACCAGAGGAAAACTATCTAGGTATGGATTAATTTTCCTTCCACCTCAGAGCTAGAAAGATATGGACAGAGCTTCCCTTGCAATTTATAGGGCCCTATGCAATTTACCTAAGGCTGACCCCCCTCCCTGCTTATGCAGTTTCTTCCAGGCTTGGGGTTTCTTTCATGCCCTCCCCACCCCCCGCAGCTTCTGCCAGCTGTGGGCTTTCTTCGTCTCCCCTCCCCACTGTATGCTGAGAGTCTAGAGGAGAACAACAAAAACAAGAAAAGTGGGGAAGGTAAGGGGGCAGTTGCCCCAGGGTCTGGTGATTGAAAGGGGAGTCCCAACCATCATTGTTGCTACTGTGGCAGCAGCAGATGGAGCCCCAGACCCCTTTGACGTTGCTGCTGGAGTGCTGGAGCGCTGCGCTGAGCACTTTGTGCAGCTCTGAGGACTGGGGAAGGGCATCCCCAAACCCGCCCCTTCTGCCCGAGGCCCCGCCCCTTCTGCCCAAGGCCCTGCTCCTTCTGGGGGTGCAAAGCTGCCCCCCCCCCACATCTTGACCCAGAGCCCATGGTAGTTGTTGGCCCCACTGTCTCTGAAGAAAGATTTTAAAACCCGTGGCTACGTCTAGACTGGCATGATTTTCCGGAAATGCTTTTAATGGAAAAGTTTTCCGTTAAAAGCATTTTTGGAAAAGAGTGTCTAGATTGGCACGAACGCTTTTCCACAAAAGCACTTTTTGCGGAAAAGCATCTGTGCCAATCTAGATGCGCTTTTCTGCAAAAAAGCCCCGATCGCCATTTTTGCAATCGGGGCTTTTTTGCGGAAAACAAATCTCAGCTGTCTACACTGGCCCTTTTGCCCAAATGGGAGCAGAATAGTATTTCCTCAAGAAGCACTGATTTCTTACAGTAGGAAGTCAGTGCTTTTGCGGAAATTCAAGAGGCCAGTGTAGACAGCTGGCAAGTTTTTCCGGAAAAGCGGCTGATTTTCCAGAAAAACTGGCCAGTCTAGACACAGCCCATATGTTTATTGTTAAGAAAAGAAAACTTAGTGGGGACCTGGTAACAATCTTCATCATGGGTGGTGAGTAATATAGGCAAGGGAAGGCGTTGCCTTCCCAAAAATGCCTACACTCCTGGGGAAGGCTGGGCTAAGAGTCTAGAAAGCTGGCCTGAGAAGGCTGAAGCTGCAGTGCAGCAGGCTGGCTTCCTAACCGCAGGGGACGGCTAGGGCCCTGGTGCAGCACGGTAGCCCCAGCGCTCCAGTTGTTCAGGAAGGATCGGGCTTCAGTTGGGCGGGGCTTGGCTCCATAGGAGGCGGGGGGGAAGGGAAAGGTTGCTGAAGGGGTGGAGCCTTGTGTGGAAGGGTAGGGCTGGGACTTGCCTTCCCCAGCTGGGCCTTCACTCGCAGCCCATGATCTTCATATATGCTAAGGGCTGTTCAGAGAATTGTGATCAGTTGCTCCCCATGTTCACTGTATGCTGGACAAGAAGTAATGGACTTAATCTGTAACAAGTGATAGTTAGGGGTGTGTCTAGACTACACCTCTCTGTCGACAGAGAGATGTAGATTAGGCATGACGAAATTGCTAATGAAGCTGGGATTTAAATATCCCACGCTTCATTAGCATAAACATGGCTGCCACTTTTTTTTCGAAATGGAGCTTTTTCAAAAAATACCGGCAGTCTAGACACGGCTCTGTCAAAAATAAACACTTTTTCGACAGATCCTGTAAATCTTATTTTTTGAGGAATACAGGATCTGTCAAAAAAGGGTTTATTTTCGACAGATCTGCATCTAGACTGCCATTTTTTTGAAAAAGCTCCAGTTCAAAAAAAGCGGCGGCCATGTTTATGCTAATGAAGTGCGGGATATTTAAATCCCAGCTTCATTAGCAATTTCGATGTGCCTAATCTACATCTCTCTGTCAACAGAGAGGTGTAGTCTACTCATAGCCTAGGTAAGATAGTAGGAGAATGTTTCTAATTAGTGGGTAATTAAACTTTACACTTGACTTCTAAATGAGGTTGTGAAAACTCTGTTACTGGAGGTTTTAAAGAAAGGTTGGACAAATAACTGTCAGAGATGGTTTAGGTTTATTTGGTCTTGCCACAGTGTATGGGGTAGGACTTAATGATCTCTCAAGGTCTCTTCTAGCTTTACATATCTATGGTTCAATGATTTCTATGATTCTACAAAACATTTACATAAAGAAGGACTCTTAAGCAAAGCCATGGAGTGGAGCTCCCATTAAGGCTTCAAACTTTGTTCAAAATTTGGCTCTAGATCTGAATTTGGTAGGTGAATTCCATTTCTACAAGGAATCAAATCAAAGCTCTAGGCCTTAACACCCCTACATTGAGTAGGTCATAATCCAGATTGGAATTTTTCACCTTGGGTCCATCAATAATTTTACCTGGAGTGATTCTCAAACGTAAACAACTTGGCATAGTCTACAGTACTGGTACCCGAAACTTCAGTCCTTTAATTAGAGCACCTGGATAAATATAGATGGTACAGGGCAGGAAAGATGGCTATATTGCCAACTCTTCAGCTAACAGCATACTGTAAAGTTACTGGAATTATTGGGGAAAAATAAAGATCTTCTTTTGCTTAGTGCACATCAATTGTGAATAGGAAATGCAGTTACCAGCACCACAGAACTTAACATACCCATCTCCATCACAGCATGAAACACAGAAGAAGGAAAAATATTCCTAAAGGAATGCTGAGAAGTGCAAAGAAAATGTTAAAAAAAAGAAAATAAACAAAAAAAGGTGAGTTGTGGTGTTTGTTTTTATTAGCTGAGTCCTACTGTTTGAAGTCCCTTCTTGTAGTTTTATAACTTTATCTACTGCTCCTCAGAGAACAGACACCATGCTATCATTTTGTATATACTACACTGATAATGCTATATTGCATTGCATTAGAGAACTTCATTTTCCATGGTGCTGTTTGAGCACAAAGCTTATGCTATGCAGAGCAAATTTGCTTCAACTTTATTTCACTTTAAGCTTACAAGTGTCGGAAAGTCTTTAAACCATAGGTGAAAGTGAGTAAGCAAGGGCCAGTAAGGCGTACCAGTAAGAAGTGGCTGCCCGTACGGCCCATACACTGCCAATGTTACAGCACTGCCTGTAAATGGCATTTGAAATGCTTGCTTGAACAGATGAAGATATATGTTCTGTTAGTTTCTACACAAGCTTACAGCTATATTCTAGGACCCCAATTCTGCCCTCAGTTACATCTCTACAAGAACACTGACTTCCTTCGGGCTGAATTTGTAGGCCAGTCTGTCTGAGGTGTGGGAGTAACCAAACCCATGTAATACAGAGCCCTTTCATATCAGATTTCCTCTTCAGGCCACACCCACTAATGATGGGACTACTATTTTCTACCCAATGTACACCTTTCATTTGTAAAATGTAAATACAGTTCAAGGTTTAAAGCATTAGAGATATTAATAATATCAATTTTTCCTATATGCTGGGAGCAAGCCCAGCTTTGAAGGTGTCACTGGACTTAGTCTATCTTTACAAAAGTGTAACTGAGAACAGAATTTGATCCCATATGCATACAGGCTCAAAATATGGGCTCAAAATATGCACATGGGATCAAAACAGACTGGAAGCATATGTTTAGCTCTGTGTATAATAACATACTGTAATATGAACGGCTCACCTGTCCTTACTGAAGGTATCATGCAAACTGTAGAAACACCAATATGCAAGCTCCTTTCAATATAAATGTAGTGTTGTTTTCATTTTCAAAATAAAGATACAGTGCTGTAAGATATGATGGTCAACATGACACACACTATCTTCATGAATTGCTGGCTGTTCTTTTCTCAGAAGATAACTAGCTATCTAATCAAAATGCATAAGCAGTGTCTGCCCCCTCCACCCTGTGCTCCATTCATTTTCTACTCATGATCTCTGCTTGGGGTACTATAATTGCTTTAGACATAATTTACTGCTTACTTGGTAATGCGGCATTTCAGCCTCTGATAAAAACCATATCAAGTCACAGCACTGGTCCTCGGCTTGAAAGGGAGTTAGTGTAATCACTTTCTTACTCTAACCCATTGCCATATCATTTTTGCTGGATGAGGGGCTGAAAAGTAATCATTGTTAAATGATGCTGGCTCCAAAGAGGGGCATTGAGTTCCCCGCCTGACCACTCTTCTTTGTCTCTTGATTATTTTATGGGGAGGCAGCAGGGAAACTTTTATAGTTTGAATTTCATGGGAATAAAATGAATATAATGGCTGACCATACAGACATGAGACATTTATCCTAGTGCAGGGCAAATATAAGTACCCAAGAACTAGCTTTCAGGAGTGGTGAAAGGAAATTGATTCATGATGATGCAAGAGGATAGATAAAGTCTTGAACATTTGTATCACATTTATGGATTTATACTGGCTGTTGCTGAAAGTGTGCTACAAGTAGTAGATTGGATGCAATAGCATATAGAATCATAGAATACTAGGACTGGAAGGGACTTCGAGAGGTCATCAAGTCCAGTCCCCTGCCCCCATGGCAGGACCAAATACTGTCTAGACCATCCCTGATAGACATTTATCTAATCTACTCTTAAATATCTCCAGAGATGGGGATTCCACAACCTCTCTGGGCAATTTATTCCAGTGTTTGACTACCCTGACAGTTAGGAACTTTTCCTAATGTCCAACCTAAACCTCCCTTGCTGCAGTTTAAGCCCATTGCTTCTTGTTCTATCCTTAGAGGCCAAGATGAACAATTTTTCCCCCTCCTCCTTATGACACCCTTTTAGATACCTGAAAACGGCTATCATGACCCCCCTCAGTCTTTTCTTTTCTAAACTAAACAAACCCAATTCTTTCAGCCTTCCTTCACGGGTCATGTTCTCTAGACCTTTAATCATTCTTGTTGCTTTTCTCTGGACCCTCTCCAATTTCTCCACATCTTTCTTGAAATATGGTGCCCAGAACTAGACACAGTACTCCAACTGAGGTCTAACCAGCGCAGAATAGAGCGGAAGAATGACTTCTCGTGTCTTGCTCACAACACACCTCTTAATGCATCCCAGAATCATGTTTGCTTTTTTTGCAACAGCATCACACTGTTGACTCATATTCAGCTTGTGGTCCACTATAACCCCTAGATCCTTTTCTGCCGTACTACTTCCTAGACAGTCGCTTCACAATCTGTATGTGTGAAACTGATTGTTCCTTCCTAAGTGGAGCACTTTACATTTGTCTTTATTAAACTTCATTCTATTTACCTCAGACAATTTCTCCAATTTGTCTAGGTCATTTTGAATTATGGCCCTATCCTCCAGAGCAGTTGCA
Source organism: Pelodiscus sinensis (assembly GCF_049634645.1). NCBI lineage: Eukaryota > Metazoa > Chordata > Testudines > Trionychidae > Pelodiscus > Pelodiscus sinensis. The sequence continues at coordinate 110,851,386 of NC_134715.1, forward strand.
ACCCCTCCCAACTTGGTATCATCTGCAAACCTAATAAGCATACTTTCTATGCCAATATCTAAATCGTTGATGAAGATATTGAACAGAGATGGTCCCAAAACAGACCCCTGCGGAACCCCACTTGTTATACCTTTCCAGCAGGATTGTGAACCATTAATAACTACTCTCTGAGTACAGTTATCCAGCCAGTTATGCATCCACCTTATAGTAGCCCCATCTAAGTTGTATTTGCCTACTTTATTGATAAGAATATCATGTGATACCGTATCAAACGCCTTACTAAAGTCTAGGTATACCACATCCACCACTTCTCCCTTATCCACAAGACTCGTTATCCTATCAAAGAAAGCTATCAGATTGGTTTGACATGATTTATTCTTTACAAATCCATGCTGGCTGTTCCCTATCACCTTGCCACCTTCCAGGTGTTTACAGATGATTTCCTTAATTACTTGCTCCATTACCTTCCCTGGCACAGAAGTTAAACTGACTGGTCTGTAGTTTCCTGGATTGTTCTTATCTCCCTTTTTATAAATGGGCACTATATTTGCCCTTTTCCAGTCTTCTGGAATCTTTCTGTCTCCCATGATTTTCCAAAGATGATAGCTAGAGGCTCAGAAACCTCCTGTATCAGCTCCTTGAGTATTCTAGGATGCATTTCATCAGGCCCTGGTGACTTGCAGGCATCTAACTTTTCTAGGTGATTTTTAACTTGTTCTCTTTTTATTTTATCTTCTAAACCTCCCCCCTTCCCACTAGCATTCATTACATTAGGCATTCTTTCAGACTTCTTGGTGAAGACCGAAACAAAGAAGTCATTAAGAATCTCTGCCATTTCCAAGTTTCCTGTTACTGTTTCTCCCTCCTCACTGACCAGTGGGCCTACCCTGTCCTTGGTCTTCCTCTTGCTTCTAATGTATTTATAAAAAGTCTTCTTGTTTCCCTTTATTCCCGTAGCTAGTTTGAGCTCATTTTGTGCCTTTGCCTTTCTAATCTTGTCCTTGCATTCCTGTGTTGTTTGCCTATATTCATTTTTTGTAATTTATCCTACTTTCCATTTTTTATATGACTCCTTTTTTATTTTTAGATCATGCAAAATCTCGTGGTTAAGCCAAGGCGGTCTTTTGCCGTATTTTCTATCTTTCCGACACAGCGAAATAGCTTGCTTTTGGGCCCTTAACAATGTCCCTTTGAAAAACTGCCAACTCTCCTCAGTTGTTTTTCTCCTCAGTCTTGATTCCCATGGGACCTATCAGCTCTCTGAGCTTACCAAAATCCGCCTGCCCAAAATCCATTGTCTCTATTTTGCTGTTCTCCCTTCCATCTTTCCTTAGAGTTATGAACTCTATATGCAATGGCTCCTCGGGCAAGCCACGAGAGCTTAAACCCAGGCGCTGGGAAGGCTGGGTCTTGGTCTTGGTTGAGAAGCCCAGCCACTGCCAGCACTGCAACATCCACATTGCTATTTATAGAAAACTGGCTTGAACAGGGCTAGCATGAGTCTGCGCACCTGAGTTGGCAAGGCCACTTCCAGCTACAGTATAGACATACTCTGTGTGTGTCTAAATGTTTCTGTTGTAGCTGGAAATCGACTATATATTTTAGAGAGTTTGTGCATCTGTCTGTGTGTCTGTCCATCTGTCTGCAAGTCTACTTGTTCAAAAATTCCTACTAAACGGTAAGAGCTAGGACCACCAAATTTGGTACGCAGCTTCCTCTTATCATAGCTCAAAGCAAAATCAGGGTTTGGTTGTGCCAGGATAATGGGATCTGAGTGCAATGTTATTAGTTCACGTTAAATGGAAAGGGAGGAGTGTGACAGGAGAGACCTGGAATAAATTTTGTTATGTGCACCAGGGCATGTGTGGATATGTTCTACCAGTAGAAACACAATCTGCTAGCTGTGGGCTCTGTGAGTGCTGTGCTAATCAGCTGGGCAGCATTTGAATCTCTTCTGGGTAGCTACCCAAGTGCTCAACTCATAAGGAACCCTGACCCCAGGCCTATTTTGCCAAGGAAGAGGTATCTCTGTGCCCAAGTATTCCTTGGCTTCTGTACTGGAACTGCCAAGGTGGCTAATTAGAGTCAGCTTGATTTTTTGTAACAGTTAGATAAGCAGCCAAATGTACGAATTTCACCAGTGACATGAAGAACAGAACTTGGGCTGCATCTCCTGGGAACAGAACTGAGGTAGTTCATTTCACATGGGTCACTGAAGGTCACAGGTGGTACAGAATTTTGGTCCTCTAACCCAGTGATTCCCAACCTTTTCCAGATGGGGACCCATTTTGACAATTCAGGAAGGCTTGGTGACGCAAGGCAATTAAAAAAACGGGGAGGAAGGGAGGCAGAGCCACCTGGGGAGACACTTGGTGACCCTTTTGAAATGTAATGGTGACCCATATTTGGGTTGTGACCCATAGGTTGGGAAACCCTACGAACGCTATGATTCTAAGTGCACAGAATTCTGTCTGCAGAATTCCGTAATTCTGTCTGTGGCCTTGGTTCACAACTTGCATTAATTTAACTTGCACAGAATTTTAGTGTGCTAGGCACTTACTTCCCCTGCACCATGTAACTACATATTAAAAAGAAAAAAGGCATGGAAAGTGTGATCTACCCGCTATTTCAGAACATTCAGTTACATTTTATACAAAGCAGGAGCTATTTAAAAAAAAAATCATATTCTGATCCATGGTCAGAAAGCACCTTTGACAAGAATCTCATTCTGCTGTCACAAGCTATGATTCAGCCTGAGATCTAAATCAAGCTTTTTAGGTAATGTCCTTCCAGGTCACAAGCCACTAAATATATGGTCTAAAACAGGGGTCGGCAACCTTTCAGAAGTGGCGAGCTGAGATTTAACTTATTCACTTCTATTTATGGGGCAGCATGCTGGTGATACTTTTAAAAGTCAGTAATAGTCCTATGTACAGCAGCTTCATTAGTAAATAAAGATGCTGATCTTACTGTTTAATGTGATCCTTGGCCTTGCTTTGCCTTGCTGAGTTGTCTGATCTTGGGCTCATAGTTTGATACTTTAAGCAGCACACGAGCCTCTGAATCAAGGTTCGGCAACCTACAGCACACCAGAGTGGCCACCTGAGCAGCCATTCTCCAACATGGTCATGGACCCGACCATGTCTCCAACCCGCCCACGACTCCAATTCCCAGCAGCAGCAACCCACCCACCTGCAACTTCAATGCTCCCTCCCCGCTGGCAGCAACTCACCCCCCTGCGGCTTCAATGCCCTCCCCCTTCTGGCAACAATCCACCCGCTTACGGCTTCAATCCCCCCGACTTTGGCAGCAGCCCACCAAGCCGCAGCTTCAACACAACAAAGCAGCAATCAGCCTGTGCACCACATGTTCTAGGCCCAAAATGCTGGTGGCAGCCACTCCACAAATGGCCTCAGTCCCCTCAGTCCCAGCAGCAGCCAGCCCCACAAGGTGGCCCTCCATTACAGTCAGTGGTTCACACTTCAGTTCAGATTGTTTGTTTTACCATTGGCTGCAAGGCTAAATCCACCTTACAAGCTAGGGGGATGATTCCCAGCTTGCGCTGACATATTTCTGCTAGCTCCAACTGAGCTAGTATGCTAAAAATAATAGTGTACTTTTAGTATTACAGGTAGTACCAGCATGGGAGACAATTCTGTCTGCCCATCGGGAGTACATACTCAGAGGCTGTGTCTACATTGGCATAATCTTGCGCAAATACTCTTTAACACAAGAGTTCTTGCGTTAAAGTATTTGAGCAAGAGAGCGTCTACACTGGCATGTGCCTTTGCGCAAGAGATATGCTTTTGCGCAAGAGCATCCATGCCAGTGGAGACGCTCTCTTGCGCAAGAAAGCTCTGATGGCCATTTTAACCATCGGGCTTTCTTGCGCAAGAAATTCATGTTGCCTGTCTACACTGGCCTCTTGCTCAAGAACAGTTGCGCAAGAGGGCTTATTCCTGAGCGGGAACATCATAGTTCTTGCGCAAGAAGCACTGATTTCATACATTAGAACATCAGTGTTCTTGTGAAAGAACTCGTGGCTAGTGTAGACAGGCAGCATGTTTTTGTGCAAAAGTGGCCGCTCTGGTGCAAGATCACGCCAATATAGACACAGCCAGAGAGACTAGCTTGTGCCATTGTTCACAGTTGCCTCTGTTACCAAAAGAAGCATTACTTTTTTAGCATACTATCATGATGAGAACTACATAAGCTGAGATTCACACTCATAGTTCTAAGTACAGACATAGTCTAATAAAAAGACTGATAATCCCTCTTCCATGGATTTAGATGTCACTGGCTTTCTGCACCCAATCCTGCAAGGTGCTGAGTGTAAAATTAATGGATGCTCTCACCTGACAGGATCAGGTCCTTAGAAATGACTGCATTTTGATGGCGGGATTTCCAAGCTGTAGTTCACGGGGAGTTAGATGTTACTGTAGACAGGTAAGTATTCATGCCAGCTGGCTTTTAAAAGTTGATAAGTCCTGTGCAGACTTGCCTTGTTCTTTGAAGTTGTAAAATAGTCTGCTTTTACTTTGGCAACAAAGTAAAGGTCAGTATTTAGCACGAGCTACTATGCATAGAAAGAGACAACAAGTATGAAGACAGGGTTTACAGTGGATGAAAAGGTAAAATAATAGGTGCTCTACAGTAGATAATCTCCTTTTTTATCAAGGAAGAAAAAAACACACAAAGATTTATTACAGTTGGGAGTCAAGAAGCCAAGGTACTTTACAACAAAAAGTCCATTTTGGTACCCAATGAAAGTTAAACTCACAGATCTAAGCTGGCATCTCTATTTCTACACACATAACTAAAGACTCTTTACAATCAACATCACTGCATGCAGAAACCTTGTCTATTTAAATTTTAAAAGATAATATACAGTTTTCTTAGCTTTGAACATTGCACTGTGTTCTACTCTCACACACACAAAAAAACTATTAGAATATCATCAGACATTTTCAGAAGTCAGAAAATTAAGACTGAAATTCTGTCCTTAACTAACCCTGTTAAGTTTCAACATTGCAGCTTATATGTTACATAAAATCACCTACTGTGTTATAGCCCTCTGAATGAGTATGTCAAATGAATTACCTATGAATAACAGGGTGAATTTAAGATGAGATTTTAACCTTGAAATAGGACCTGATCCTGCAAAACTTTCTTTAAAGTTGAGAAGTTTAATGGCATTTTGCCCACGTAAGAATAGCAGGGATAGACCTTAAACTTATGTGAGTTTATTGGTTACTTAAAATGTTTTACTATATATTTAATATGCAAGTTTACTTTTCTTTATGTATCAACATTTTAAAAATGAAAAAGCACTTAGAATTTTTTTAATCTTGCATTTGCCCAGTAGACTCCCATGTTTTAATATTTGCAGATGTGTATTCTTTGCTTTGCCAAATATAACAATTGTATATCTGTTTTTAGAAAGTTGGAAAAAAGTTGGGTTGCTTGTTTGCTGAGGGCAAGAAGTGATTTGATCCTTTTCAGTAAATATATAGGAGTTAAATGAATGGTCTATGATCCTACAATGCACATGTTTAATTTCAAGCCTGGAACTACTCACACGCTTAACATTACACATGTGATATTTGAAGGACTGTGCTCTATGATTACCTTGCTTCCATATGCCTAAATAGGACCTGATTCTTTTATCATCAAGTATCTTGCTCTACAAATAGTTCCAATCTAAAATCAAAGAAGAATATAAGAACAGCCATGCTGGGTCAGACCAAAGGTCCATCTAGCCCAGTATTCTGTCTTCCAACAGTGGCCAATGCCTGGTACCCCAGAGACAATGAACACAATAGGCAATCATCAAGTGATCCATTCCCTGTCACTCATTCCCAGCTTCTGTCAAACTGAGACTAGGGACACTATTCCTGCCCAGCCTGGCTCATAGCATTGATGGTCTTATCCTTCATGAATTTATCTAGTTCTTTTTGGAACCCTGTCATAGTTTTGGACCTCACAGCATCCTCTGGCAATGAGTTCCACAGGTTGAGAAGGTTATATTCAATAGGAGTGAGAGTGGGAGAATTGAATAAATATTGGTAAATATTTGGTGTGAATTTTTTAAATAATAAACTTTAGAAAGCACCTGTAGTAAATTATATTTTAAATACATTTACATTGTCATTTGTTTATTTCTAAATGTTCCTATTCTCTGGTTTAGCACCGGTCAGGTCCTGGGGGTGCCAGACTAGAGAGGTTCAACTTGTAATCCCAAAGACAGATAAATTACTTTATCCTTTTAAATAGCTGTCATCCTTCACAAACAAGACACCATTTACCGAACAAATATCTTTTTGTAAAAACAACTGGCAGTCCTGTGGCACCTTAGGGTATGTCTACACTACCCTCCTAGTTCGAACTAGGAGGGTAATGTAGGCATACCGCACTTGCAAATGAAGCCCGGGATTTGAATTTCCTGGGCTTCATTTGCATAAGCGGGGAGCCGCCATTTTTAAAACCCCACTGGTTCGAACCCCGTGCAGCGCGGCTACACGGGGCTCGAACTAGGTAGTTCGAACTAGGATTCCTATTCCGAACTACCGGTACACCTCGTTCCTTGTTCCTCGTTCCACGAGGTGTACCGGTAGTTCGGAATAGGAATCCTAGTTCGAACTATCTAGTTCGAGCCCCATGTAGCCGCGCTGCACGGGGTTCGAACCAGCGGGGTTTTAAAAATAGTGGCTCCCCGCTTATGCAAATGAAGCCCGGGAAATTCAAATCCTGGGCTTCATTTGCAAGTGCGGTATGCCTACATTACCCTCCTAGTTCGAACTAGGAGGGTAGTGTAGACATACCCTTAGAGACTAACAAATTTATTAGGCCATGAGCTTTTGTGGGTAAAATCTACTTCATAAGATGACTTGGAATGGAAATTAGGGAATCCAGGGTATATATATATAAGAAGAAGTTACCCTTCAATTGTAGGACCAGTGTTACTGAAGCTAAAACTTAATCTTGAATAAAGATCTTATCTGGTTAATGCACTATACAGGCAATTTCCCCACTTTTGGTATTTGTACTTCCACAACAAATGCTTTGAACGAGACACATCCACACTGACTGAATTAGCTCAATTAACACTGGTCCTACAGTTGACAGAAAACTTCTTTTGGTATTATATATAACAAAGATTCTGTAATTCCCATTCCAGCTCATCTGATGAAGTGGGTTTTACCCATGAAAGCTTATGACCTAATAAATGTGTTAGTTTGTAAGGGTATGTCTCACTATGGATAAGGTCAAATTTAAAATACACAACTTCAGCTACGTTAATTGCATAGCTGAAATCGAATTACCTTAACTCGACTTTTGACACTGTCCACACTGCAAGAAGCTGAAGGGAGAACATTCTCCCTTCAAATATCTTTTTGTAAAAACGAGAAGTCCTGTGGCACCTTAGGGTATATCTACACTACAAAGTTAATTCGAACTAACAGACGTTAGTTCGAATTAACTTTGATAGGCGCTACACTAGCTATCCGCTAGTTCAAACTTAATTCGAACTAGCAGAGCGCTTAATTCGAACTAGGTAAACCTCATTCTACGAGGACTAACGCCTAGTTCGAATTAACTAGTTCGAATTAAGGGGTGTGTAGCCACTTAATTCGAACTAGTGGGAGGCTAGCCCTTCCCAGGTTCCCCTGGTGGCCATTCTGGCCAACACCAGGGAAACTCTTCTGCCCCCCTCCCGGCCCCGGAGCCCTTAAAGGGCCACGGGCTGGCTACACAGTTTGTGCCAGTTACAAGCCTGCCAGCACCCAGCCAGCAGACCCTGCACCTGCCACAACATGAGCCAGCCACCCGATGCCACCCAGCCCTCCCCCTCTTCCCGGGACCAGGCTGGCGGCTCCCAGGAGCCTGCCCGGAGCCGCAAGAGGCGGGCGCCCGTTTGGTCAGGTGCGGAGATCGTGGACCTCATCGAGGTTTGGGGGGAAGACACTGTCGACAAAACTTCCGTCGACAAAGAGCGTCCAGACACATTGAGTTCTGTCGACAAAGCAAGCTGCTTTGTCGACAGAACTCCGTAGTCTGGACGCAACGTTACAGGCAATAACACCTTCTGTCGACAGAGTTCTGTCGACAGAAGGTGTTATGCCTCGTAAAATGAGGTATACCAGCGTCGACAAAACTGCTGAGTTCTGTCGACGTTATGTCGACAGAACTCAGCGGTAGTGTAGACGCTGGTATAGTTTTGTCGACAAAAGTCCACTTTTGTCGACAAAACTAGGTAGTCTAGACACACCCTTAGAGACTAACAAATTTATTAAGCCATGAGCTTTTGTGGGTAAACCCCACAAATGACCATGTAAATGTATTTAAAATGTAATTTACTTCAGGTGCTTTCTAAAGTTTATTATTTTCTCTTACTCCTCAGGGAAGCAGGACAACCAGCATTGACTGAAGAGCTCCTCTCAGTTCCCTAGACCTGCTAATTTGAATCCTGGATGATCGACAGCAGCAGCTTCAATCTTTTCTGTAGTGTAGACATATCCTAATGTGCCACAGAACTGCTTGCTGTTTTTACAGTTAGGCTATGTCTACACAGCAAGCCCGTTATTTCAAAATAATTTCAAAATAACGGGTTTTTACTCCGACTTCAGTAACCCTCATTTCATGAGGAGTAAAGTAAGTCAAAGGAAGAGTGTCCTTCCTTTGACTTCCTGCAGTCTAGGCAGCAACAAAGCCACGTTAAGCTACTGCAACTTAAGCTACACAATTAACATAGCTGAAGTTGTTTATCTTAACTCGACTTTAACCCGCAGTGTAGATGTGCCCTCACAGACTAACACACTACCCCTCTATATTTTTTGTAGTAAGCAGAAGCAAGATGTTAAGATTCTAATCCTGCAAACTCTTACTCTTACTCACCATGGACTACACATCCACAAACTTGACATGAATATGTAGGGGGATGTGCAAGGAATCTTCCTCACACACACTGTATACTCCAGACAAGTGATAGGGGAGCACAAGGGCTGTTCTCTCCATTCAGCTCCAAGTTGCAAATTTTCTACAAAGTTGTCAGGGAGAAGGCAGGGCCTTGACTCTGTTTCCCTTCCTTATGCCCTTTGCATCTGACTGGTGGTGGAAAAAGAGTCCTGTAGGGGGGGAGTTCACTAGCTGGCCCAAGCATGCCAGGGAATACGGGGAAGGGTGGAATCCCCTGAAATGCAGTCCTTCCCCGTGTTCTGCACGAGCCCTTACTCATGACTGAGGCTCTCTCACAGTCCATCCCCATGCAAGTAGTCTCTGTTCTCGACAGTAAGAGCTATTTCCAAGAGCAAGGCTTTGATTTGGGTTCTAAATTAGCTAGTGACCAAAGCAGTTGAGAACAATTAATATCCCAGTGCTGCCTGCTGCCTGCTTCACAGGTGAACTCTCAGCCAGAGACATATTGCAGGAGAGACCAGCAGTTCTCAAACTGAGAGAACTATCTGTACGTGGAACGAGGCGTACAGATAGTTCGGAATGGCTTGCTAGTTCGAACTATCTAGCCCGTGCCGCGTGTAGCCGCGCGGCCCGGGGTTCGAACAAGCCGGCATTTAAAAATGGCGCCGGCCGGCTTATGCAAATAAAGCCCGGGAAATTCAAATCCCGGGCTTCATTTGCACGTTCGGTATGCATACATTACCCCGCTAGTTCGAACTAGCGGGGTAGTGTAGACATACCCTTAGTGAATTTGCTTAATTGCTTCTTGCTGTTCTTCTGTTTATCCTTGCCATGAAAATGCATACAGTTCCACAACAACACATATACAATTATGTTTTTAATACAATGGACCCCAATAGTCTCATGCTAATTTGCTAAAGTTTATTTAGAGTATTCCAAAAAATGGTCAGTCTGTCACATCCTGCTCCCCTCCTGGCTCTCAAGGAAGATTAAGGGGTCAGATTACTGTGCCTTACCAATAGCAATCTATTTCTTTCCCTCCCCTGCACTTGGGAGAGAGGAGAAGGTAGAATCACAGCTCTGGCTACTCCTTGCCCATCTGTCTATCAAAGAGGAAAGATCAGTCCTCTGGAGCCTGCTCTCCCAGTCATGCCTGGAGAGGTAATCTGGAGGAGACTGCTGGGGAAGACATTTTTCTTACTCCTTACATGGCTACGTACGTCTGGGCTACAATGTGCCCCTGAAGGGTTAGATTAGGCTGGCATTTCTGTCATCCATCTCTGCCATGATCTATTTGTAGAAACCTCTCGCACTGTCCAAGAAATGTTAGCTGAGGAGGGGCATCAACTAGTCTGTGAAAATAGATGGTAGCTCAGCCTATCATCTACTTCAGCTACCCTTGGCTCCACTCTTATGTTGTACTAGGTCTTATCACTAAGTGTTACATGGCATCATGTCTCAAGTGTTTAGGTCTAGTGTCTGTGATAATGTCAATTTGGGCTGGAACGTGGTGAATATTTAGAGCGCAGACATCTGCCTCCAAAACATCACAATGATAAGTTTTTCTGAATAGACTGAATATTAATTATTTGCTATATAGTTTTGTATAAACTGAACATTGTTGGATGATTCTAGTCAAAATCAATCCTTGCTGGTCTCTTGAACCAAGCCTATGTACTACTGAAAAAGAACTTAAGAAAGAAGATGGTCTTTTCTTATAGATCTTTTCATTCCTGATCTGTCCTCCCTGGGAAGGAGGGATATTCTTGAGGCTAAGGCATTGAACTAACATTAAAGAGATCTGTGCATGGGAAAGACTATGTCCTATTCATTTTTTCTTAGTGGATTTCTTGCACTGTCCAATTTAAGGGTAAATAACCACTTGTTTATTTCTCACACTCCCCATAATGATCATGGGCTTAAGGCCGCATAAATCTCCACTGAGCATGAATCCACTGCTCACACCCTAGTTGTGCCCTGGTCTGCTCACAACTACCTTTGCGGTAAGCACTAGATAATTACAAAGGACTTCTCTTATACTGTGAATGGTGGCTTGTGGAGTCCCCTAAGCTTCCTGGATCTCTTGAAGAGCACAAATATAACACCTTGGGCCTTGCATGATGAAGATTTGACACTTTGTGCCTGTAAAAGTGTCCAGGAACCTCTTCGTGGAGGGCTAGATACAATAACAATACTTGGGATGTATATAGAAATGTCTAGACATAGATCTCAAAGCACTTATAAAGATGGGTATTGATATTAGCTTGATTTTACAAATTGGAAAATGGAGGCTTGGAAAACTGAAATGGCTTTGTCATAGTCACACAGTAAGTCTATAACAAAACTGGAAATGGCATGCAGGTAGCATAGCCCTGGTAGAGTTCCTGTCTCTGTGCACTCAGGTCCTATGTTTGGGCACCACTGGGCCCATTTGCTCTTAAGTTGCTAGTAAGCTGGAGCACTGCCTCTTACCTTTGTCCTCCCAGGCACATTTCCTGGGTACTTCACTGTCTGCTGCATCTTCATGGAAATGGCACCTCAGGGATCAGCTGCCAATTGAGCTAATGGAGTAACTGGTAGCAACAGCAGGTTGCCATACTTTATATGGACCAGTGCTAGAGGGGGATGAGACACTTTGCTGAGACTCAAAAATCTTGAATAGAATCTAGACTCAGGTTTGCTGAAGTGGGCACAGACTCTTCTGTCCCTTCCCCTTGTCCTCCAACCCTGGTCCCAGTCTTACTTCTTTCCCCACCCCTTGCTTCTCATCCCATTCAGCCCAGTCCCATTCTTCACATCTCAGGCAGTCCCTAAGGGTACGGCTACACTAGCTTGTTAGTTCGAGCTAGGTAGAGTAATGAGGGCAAGCGGAGTTGCAAATGAAGCCCGGGATTTAAATATCCCAGGCTTCATTTGCACGTTCCCGGGCGCTGCCATTTTAAAATCCCCCTTGGTCCGAACTCCGTGCCCGCGGCTACACACGTCACGGCCTAGGTAGTTCGAATTAAAGATCCTAATTCGAACTACTGTTACTCCTCATTCCACAAGGAGTAACGGTAGTTCGAATTAGGATCTTTAATTCGAACTACCTAGGCCGTGATGTGTGTAGCCGCAGGCACGGAGTTCGGACTAAGGGGGATTTAAAAAGGGTGGCGCCCAGGAACATGCAAATGAAGCCTGGGATATTTAAATCCCGGGCTTCATTTGCAACTCCGCTTGCCCTCATTACCCTACCTAGCTCAAACTAACGAGCTAGTGTAGACATACCTTAAGAGAGTAGGGTAGATCTAAAGGTTTCAACCTTACTGACGATCCACATGGGTTTCAATATGCATAATAGAATTGCTTTTTTCCCACCAATTTGCCTTTTTAAAAACCCAGGAAATTAGTTTTGTGTGGCTATGTTAAGGTTGAAAAATGAAATACTCTAAAGTTAGGAAAAGCCAAAATTAAGATTCCTTGGTAATCATTAACTTTGTGTTTCTTATTTGGTATGTGCTTACCTTGAGATGCTGGAGCTGATCTGAAAAGTGCTGAGTGAGCTCAGTAGCTGGTGAAGTCAATGGGAGCTGTGATTTGACCCTATGAAGGCTGTATAGTGATGCATACCCCAAAAAATCAGGCCCCCAAATTTAATGGATTTTTGGATTGCCTTGATCTCTGTGTGCCTCTCTTCCCCATCTGGAAAATGGGGATAATACCCTCTCATTTCATTCTGAACTTTTGAGATCTTGACTTTGTGACTTTAATAATGTTTGTTTAATGTGGATATGGGTATGTGTTTGTGTGTGTGATAAATTTAGCCTAGAATATACATTTCTAATATGTTTCCTCATTGCACCCATTGCCCTGTTGTATGTAGAGTCATAGAAAGAATCATAGGGCTGGGAGAGACCTCACAAGGTCATCGAGTCCAACCCCCTGCCCAAAGCAGGACCAACTCCCACTAAATCATCTCAGCCAGAGCTTTGTCCAGCCAGGCCTTAAAAACCTCTGGGAATGGAGATTCCACAATCCCCCTCCTCCCTCTCCCTCCCGCTCCAGGTAACCCATTCCAGTGCTTTACCCTCCCCACCGGTGATCCATACCAGAAGAGCTCAGGTACTTTTACTATTGTTTTAACTTGGAAATCTTACCCTCTTTGTATCTCTTATGGACTATATTTAACAACATTAGAAATAATGCATTAGAGTACATAGTTTAAATGGGAAAATGTAGCAGAAACACTATGGCTACGTCTACACTGGCCCCTTTTCCGGAAGGGGCATGTTAATTTCACCTATCGTAGTAGGGAAATCCGCGGGGGATTTAAATATCCCCCGCGGCATTTAAATAAAAATGTCCGCCGCTTTTTTCCGGCTTTTAAAAAAGCCGGAAAAGAGCGTCTACACTGGCCCCGATCCTCCGGAAAAAGCGTCCTTTTCCGGAGGCTCTTATTCCTAATTTCAAAGTAGGAATAAGAGCCACCGGAAAAGGGCGCTTTTTCTGGAGGATCGGGGCCAGTGTAGACGCTCTTTTCCGGCTTTTCTAAAAGCCGGAAAAAAGCGGCGGACATTTTTATTTAAATGCCGCGGGGGATATTTAAATCCCCCGCGGATTTCCCTACTACGATAGGTGAAATTAACATGCCCCTTCCGGAAAAGGGGCCAGTGTAGACGAGCCCTATGTGTGTATTTTAATGCTTAATTAACTCTGCATTTAGGAAGCCTCCGAAGTCTTGTGGTTAAACTTTGCACTGTGCCATTTATAAATATACATCCATGTAATAAATTCTTCATTTGTGGGGAAGGGTTCTCCATCAGCTGCAGCCTTTCTAGTAGCAGCAATAGCAGCCAGGAGCCCCAGACCTCTTTGAATCGCCAGACCCTAAGGCAGTGGTCTCCTTTGCCACACCCCATCAGCGGGCCTGCTCCAGTACATACAGTTGTCAGCTCTGACTGAAACTATTTCAGGAGATTTGTTTTCCAGAATGATGCAAGGTCATTTTCTTAAAATGTCCTATTCAAATCTCCAGGATTGATTTCAACAGTCATCTGGGAGATTGATACTGATTCTGGGAGACTCCAGGCCAGTCCTGCCTATACAGCATCCAGAATCAGAGAGGCACCATGAAAAACCCCATGGCTGGCCGATGGATAATTCTGTTGGTGTAGCTCTGCTTATTTTGAACTCTCAGAAGTCAAGAAAATGTAAAATGTAAAGGCCTCACCCTAATGTTGCTTTGGTCACAGTATTCAGCCTGTATGGTTTATGGAACACATTTAATGACACAAACTGAGTTGTATAAAGGTATTGGTTTAGAGAGAAAAAAACAATAAAAATACTAAATGGCTATGTGGTAGGTTTCAAAGTTTTTCTGAAACCTGTGAGCAGGTGGGAAAGGGAAAGGTACGTGTTAACTCACTACCTCCTTTTAAAAATATTGTAGCATTACATTGGTTATGAGGCTGAGAGTTAATTTAATTCTTTTCATGTAAAACTGAAGCATTGTACTGTTACAGTACATTATACAGTGCTAGTGGCCCGTTGGTTTATGCAGTTGAGTTAATTTTACTGTTTTGCTTCAGAATTTCATATTTGCATTTGTCTTTTAAAGTGTTTATGACATATTGCTCTGATGTCACAGCAGCTGGTCTGCAATGTGATATCTTCTTGCAAGGAAGGCATGTTCTGTACTCATAAGCAGTATTTGCTTTCAGGACCCCAAGTGAAAGCAGGACAATTGGTTAGTGGTGTAGTAAGAAAGAGAACCTCCATGCTTTCAAAATCCAAAATATCATGCCCAAACCAGCAGCCTTCATAGCCTCCCATCCTACTAGTGATCATCCCAAGTCTAGAGAACAATGCAGTCCTATCTCTCTGGGCATGAAACCCTAGTCTTGAACTGTTGTTCTTAACAATGGGAACTTCATCTACTAGGCAGCAATGCAACCATTCTCTGAATTCATGCTTGTGGGTCTTACCTTCCTGGTACACATCTTGCTCCCAGGCTTTTTGCTGGCAATGCTGGAACAGCCACCACTGCCTCTCTGCAGACTGCTGGAATGACTTGTAGCACAGTCTCATGGGGCCCAAGCAAAGCTGTTCCTGATGCAAAAGCTCTCTACACCATGAGGAATCTATGCCAGAAGAAGAGGTCAGGATCCAGTTAGCCAAGATGAGTGGGCTGCCCAAGCAGCTGCTCACAACTGGAGCTTGCATTAGGAAATAAATCAAATTCTTAGGTGGTTTGCAGGACCTTGGAGGAATAATGGGAAAGCTTAAGGAGGGGCTGGTCTGATGAGATGGCCCACATGCTATGGCAGAAACAATATCCCCAAAGGCCAGAAATGGTGCACTAGATGGGAGAGCTCTAAGTTAGTACAGGTAAGAGAAGAAAAGAGAGACTAGGATTTTACTTTTGTTCCACAAATCTGAGACCAGCATGACAGCAACACTGCAAACAAGGATTATTATGTTGGTAAAATTCCAGTTGTTCATAAGTAGCAGGTATTAAATATTTTAACCTCTCTCTCTGCTGTCTAGATCAATGACTTATGCATTATAACAAGGATGGGGACCCACAGGAAAATCAGTCAGAGGCCGGGGGCTGTGAGGAGGTGGTAGGATGGACGGTTGGAGTGCCAGCGCAGGCTCCCCAATGCTGGGGGAGGCCCTAAGCCATGGGGGGCCAGATCCAGGCAACCCAGAGGACACATCCATCTCTGGGGCCTTAGGCTCCCCACCCCTGCATTATAATATTATGACTAATGACGTGCTAAATTATCTAAAGTAATTAGTGACAAAAAGGCATGCCTGTAACCTCACAGTAATTCAAGTAATCAGAGAGAGAATTTGTTTCCTATTTTTGTTCCAAATGTCCACCTTTTTTTCCAAATTTCCATGTCAAATGGTGTTTTACTCTCATAGGCACCATGTTTCATGGTACAGCACAACCATAGCCTCCAACAGCCTGATGGCTCATCCACTTTACAGTTCAAAATATACTTTGTTTAGTGTAGGGTCAATATTTACAGGATACATTTCAGCAGCACAGTATATTATGTGCCACAATGCTCATTTTGCCTCAGCACTTTCCATTAGGAAAACTCAGTTGCTTCAAGGGATGAATTTACATCCCTGACTCAGAGAGAGATTTGGATTCAGTTGTATTATCAACTGGTGATCTTCCCAGGGGATTGTCATGTAATTTTAAAAAAATAATGTTAATGTTATGTAGTTACACTTTTTTTTAGTTGAAAAGTCCCCATGGGATCCTTTATTAACTAATCATGAACATGTAACTGATTGGAAAAGGCATATGCCTGCCTGAAATATCATTAGCACAATCATGAGTATATGGAGTGGGGTAGAGGCCACCATGAGATGTAATCAGCGATACATTGAGGTTCCTATGGCATAGCCATGGTATCTGCAAAGGCTTTCGTAGAACAACTGTTTACCACAAATCAGTGAGATTAGGAAAAGTCTCTCCAACTGTGTCCAAGAAACTTGTATTTTGGGCTTTGGTGACATCCAGTTTGACCAGTGTGAAGTTCAGTCATGCCAACTCTATGGCCACATATGTAAGTCAGCTTGCACTAATGATTTGCTGCTGAATTAATTAATTATGTGCAGGTAGAACAATGGTGCTGACATTAGGAAAGGGGTATGATGAGTAGCAAATCTTTTCCTCTACCCTGCCCTTTCTGTGGCTTTTCTTTTTTTCAGACACAAGAACCTAGCTACAGATGATGACAGCTCCTGCATGAGACAAAGATTCTCTTTCATTTCAAGGCGACAGAGACCCTGGTATATTATTTCAGTGCCCTGTGTGGTCCTGATTAACTGAAGACTGACTCTGTCTAGTGACAGAAATAGTGTGTCAATGTTATCTGCGTCAGTTCCCAGACAATCAAATAAGAAATCAGTGATGCCTGTAGAAGACCACCCCAACCCCTTGAACCTAGCAAGATTCTGCAGCTGTAGCCAGATCAGAAACACTGCACTTGCCTTTCTATTGTACATTAGTACAAACTTTGACTTCTGAACTGGGAGAAAGATCTAGCAGCTGCTAAGCTAGAATCATGGCATCATAATTAATTCCTTCACAGAATATGATTTAAATGATGGAGAAGATCTACCTTGGAAAAAAACAAGTTGGCACGAGTCACATATTATATAGTGCATACTGAAATGACAATTTTGACCCTAGATTTTTTGAGGTTCACCCATTATTACTTTGGCATATATGACATAGTTTGTGGTTCCGTCTCCTTCCCTCCTGAAGCAGTGGTATGAAAGTAGTATAACAGAGGAGAGGTCTATGTGTATTGATGGATATTACCATACAATTTTTGTAACTGTTGTGACTGGCTAGAAATAACTTGTGGTTAGGCATTTGGGGGACAATTTTTTCTTCTAAAACTTGAGGAGAAATATGTGAAGTCAATGCTCAGCACCTGATTAGATTTCTAACCCATTTAGCCAACTTTTATCAGACAAGTTTGAAAGTTTGGGCTTTTGTCATTATTTCTGACACTTACAAAAGGTTTGAATGGCACTTGAAACATTTTTTTCAGAGCTGAAAGTAACTGAGTCTAGATAGGTTTAAATACTATTAGTCAGAATCCATCATCTGAACTGTGATTCAAGTTCTGTTTTTTTTCTTTCTTTGGCATAATACATACCAAAGAGTCATATGAGAGTGAGAAAACATATTTGGAGAGACAAAGTCAATCTGAATCCAAAGATGCAAATCAAGTAAATTCTATCCCTGTTGTGAAGAAGCAGTTTTATTATTGTGTTGAAATTTTCCATATTATAGCACTATCTTATAAAGCCAAAGCATTAAAAGTTAAACTTTCTTCCAATTCCAAGATTTATTTCTCAGAAATGATTTCTAGCTGTGATATTTTCTTTATACTTCATTTGACCACAGTTTTTCAGCTTGTGCTTGTATAAACAATTTGTGGATTTGGATCTGTCTTTCCTTCCATAAACCTTAATAGATACACATAGAAATACATATATTCAGACATAATACATATATCATTTTAACTCATTCATGCAATCATATACATATGGCATGTATATATAGGAAGCCACAAAAGGATTAATAGTCACTAATGACACTGATACGAACAAGAAATATCTCACGGTGCCTTCCATTATAAAATGAACTAAAGAAAACCGTCATAGAAAAATTAGCCAACTTTTAATCCTTTTATGAAAATGATTCATCCTGTTAAGCTTTCCCTTGTAGACTCACCCTGGTGAGTTATAAACTGCTACCCTACTGTCTTTCTCACAATCATTTACTCTCAGAGAGCATCCTTCCAGACTGAGCTTGAGAAGAGACTGACTGACTGACAGAAGGACTAATTTGCAGAGTATTGTGTGGGTTTTTGAGGCCATTAGTCTTTTAATCCCCAAAGATTCCAAATAAAAGGAAAGGGCAATATCACATGACCCAGTCACAAGTATTCTTTCCAGCCAAAGTAAATTTACATCTTATAAACCAGCCATCTAGTCTTGGCCTTGGGTTGACCTTCATGTTTAGAGATTAGAGAAAAAAAAAGTAATGCAATAGTTCAAAAAAGCAGACAATTTCATAGCCACCCAAAAGAACACGGGGACAAAGAAACTAACAGAAAAAATTGAACTTAAAAAACAACAAATGGTGGTAGCACTTTATAGACTAACAAAACATGTAGATGGTATCACGAGCTTTTGTGGGCACAGCTTGTGCCCACGAAAGCTCGTGATACCATCTACATATTTTGTTAGTCTATAAAGTGCTACCAGACCTTTTGTTGTTTTTTAAATTTATCCTGTACAAACTAACTTGGCTACCCCCAGAAGCTTAAGATCAAATTATGCATTTTTATCTAGAGTGTTCAGATCAACCCAGTGCCGTATTTTCACTCCATCACAAGGATGTCTGAATATATGCACCTAATTGTCTCTTTTGTTTGGTACTCAGGTATCTTATGATGGATCTGCTTTGCTTTGCTTACTCTTCTCTGTCTACACTGGATTCTTGCTTTTGACCATATTCTTTCATTTTGAAATCTCTGTTACTACTCCTATTTACCTCAGCTCCTATCTTCTCATCCACGTGGCACTGTCTAATTCTATTTGGAAAGTCACCACCTGTAAAGGCCCAAGGTCAAAGCTATTGCAAGTATTATCAGGTGGCTAAGGACAAATCTACGAGGTGGAATCACAATTTGAATTGTGAAAAAAATCTTCATAATGAACTCAAAATCAGGGGAAATTTAGCTCTGGTTCTGAGTATTGCTGAATTGAGTCTCCAGTGAACCCGAATCAGTTCATGCATAGTAAAAACCATGCAGATCCAGTGGCTTCTTATGAAACTATGCTGAACTCAGTGCTGAGGTTTGGTTTCATTTAAACCAGAAGTTTAAAGTTGAAATTCAAGGAGTATGAAGCCACAGAAAATGAAACTGGGGTAGGAGGGTGGGAGTGGGAGGAGTTTGTATGGGTTCATTCAGGTTAAAACTCTTGAGATCCATTCAGCTGTACTTCTCAGCATGTTCTTTCATATAGTTTAAGAATAAATCTCACAAAAACAGATTCAGGGTATGTTTACACTACCGAGTTTGGTTGTAAAAACGGCAGTTTTTCCAACAAAACTTGAGGAACGTCTACACTGCAATTGCATTCTTCTGGAAGAAAATCGAAAGAACAGAGGAGTTTTTCCAGAATTGGTAATCCTCATTCTACGAGGAAGAAGCCTTTTTGCAAAAGAGCTCTTTCGCAAAAAGGCGTGTGGACAGGGAAGAGGAAGTTCTTTCGGAAGAAGAGGAAAGAGGAAAAAGCACAGGTGCCCTGGTGGCTGTTCCGTCCATAGCAATCACAGCGAGATGACATGTGAGATAGCGTCCATTCAGTTTGGATGCTCTCTTTTGAAAAAGCAGATTGCTTTCTCCATGCACTTTTGCAGTGTGGGCGCTCACTTTCGGAAGAAGTTTCTTTGAGAAGATCTCTTTCCAAAAAAGCTTTTTCCGAAAGCAGCCTGTAGTCTAAACGCAGCCTCAGTGTAGACGACAATACAATTCACAGTGAATGAAAGACTATATTATGGCACAGAAATGGAAGTTCTCACTCACAGAACTTCTGTGCTGGAGACCCCCATGATTTGGCAGTCTGCCCTAATGACTCAGGGTATGTTTACAATACACTATGAAATTAGGTTGAATGTATTGAGGCAGATAGCCCCAACCTAAGCACAGGAGGGGTGAGGTGAAGGCATGTGGCCCCGGTCTTCACCAGCCCTGGCCAGAGCACAGGGAGGCAGGTAGGTGGTATGTGGACCCAGCCTTCCCTGGCCCTGGTTGAAGCACAGGGAGGAGGGCAGGTGATGCACAATTCTAGCCTGCCCTGGCCAGCACATGAGGGGAGGGGGATAGAGGGATTGAGTGGCGCAAGGCCCCAGCCTTCCCCAGCTCCAGCTGCAGCACTGGAAAGAGGAGGGAGGGCAATGCCTAGCCTCCCACCCCAGGGGTAACACACTATAGGGGGGGCAGAGACTGGGGGCAGAGTATGGGAAGGGATGAACTGGAAGTTTGAGAAGGAATTGCCTTCCCCTGCCTCTTATGCCTGCCGCCCGTGGCAGTCTCAGAACAGCACAATGTCTGCACTATCCCAAATCCAAGAAATCAAATTTAGTTCTATTCCTTTCATTGAGTACCAAAGTCAATTTAAAAAGCCCTTACATTCAGCAGAAGGGACTTGGTGGTATAAACTCATTCATTGTAAAATTAACACAATGCAGCTAACTTGACCTAACCTCATAGCATAGACCAGGTACCGGTGGGGCTTGTCTGAGTTGAGTGAAGGTCTAGCCATGTCATTGCTCACCTTGTGCATCAGATCACATCTTCAGAGCTATGCTACAGGGAGCACATGGTCAGCTGGATGGATTCCACATATGGAACAGCAGCTGTAGGTGAGCACATCTTCCCTGGAGTTTCTCTATACATTATGCTTCTCCTCAGCTCTGCACACAATCTCTCCAGTCACAATGCTTGAGTGAGGGATGACCTCTTCTCACAGCATGATTCTACCTCTACGCTTGATGACAACTCTGACATGTCTCGTCCATCCCAGTGGTCCTGTTTCTGAACTCAGTTAAATGTGTGCAGTTCACTCTGAAGTGGGGATGGAGAAGTACGGTCCAGTGGCTAAGACGCTTGGGAATCTGGGGTTCAAGTTCATGCTCTGCTACCGACTCCTGATGTACTCTGGACAAGTCACTTACATTTTTCTGCCTCAGTTCCCCATCTGTAAAATGGAGATGACGGTTCACTCCTCCTTAATAGGAGTATTGTGGGCAGAAATGCATTACAATTTGTGAGGTGCTTAGATATTATGGCAATGGAGGGCCAAATTGGAAGTATGTGGAAACAGATGCGAGATCGGAATCAGGCCTGTGTTTTAGTTGTTCTTACTCCACAGGCAGGTTGTGGGGATTTATATATAACCAAATAAGACTGAAAAATAGTTTAGACTGAGGGAAGCAAATGAACAAAGAGGCAGAGATTACATACGATCCCTTGATTGAAGTGGTATGTCCACTGTTTGCTATTCAGGTTCACTCCCTGTGGGTCTTGCAGCTTTCCTGCTGCTTTTAGGTACATAGTGTGCAGCTGTTCCCAAGAGCTCTCTTCATCATTTGCACTTGTCAAGGAGGTTCTGACCTCTTTTTGAATGCAGTCCTTGCCAGTCAACCTTGCCTTTGCCACTGTAAGGCTGGATTACTGCAATGTGCTACACTTGAAAATCATTCAGAAATCGCAGCTGTTGTAGGAGTTGCCTGACTGTTAAGAAGTGTTTCATGCAGATAATATGTTGTACCTGGGCCCTGTGATCTACACTAACACCCATTTGATGTCTTAATTATGCTTACGGGTTGCATTTGACCTACAAAGCCCCCATCGTTTGTATCGAAGCTACATACACAAAGAACAAGATTTTCAAAAATGGCAGCCTAACTTTAGGCACAACGGGTTCGTTTAGAAGCTTATGGGGTAGGATTTTCAAAAGCGCATAAGGAAGCTAGATGCTGAAAATCTCACCAAAATCAGTGGGGCTTGTGCACATAACTCCGTTAAGTGCTTTAAAACGATGCCGTTTTCTTAGGGCAGGAACAAGTGCACAGAATCTAGTAGCTCCTACAAACCCTTGTGGGAGCTGCAGATGCTCAGCACTTTTGAAACTCAGACCACTTATTTAAGTGCTTTTAAAGACTAACTTTAAGTCCCCACACACATTTAATTTTAGCTACAGTATCTTCCAATGTTGTATCATGATGCAGTAGCTTCTGAACTGAGGTCCATGGGGAGCTAATTGAGCTGCTTCCTTTTCCCTCCTCTTTGCTGTAGCACATACAAATACAATAAATACTTTTCAACCAAGCGCTAGCTATACTTAACCCAGGAATATTAGCCAATTGCCAGTGGGAGAGGTCGTAGATGGGCATTCCTAACTTCCTAAATGTCAGCGTGGTTAAACACTGGAATAAGTTGCCTAAGGAGGTTGTGGAATCTCCATCACTGGAGGTATTTAAGAGCAGATTAGACAGACACCTGACAGGGATGATCTAGATGGTGCTGGGTCCTGCCATGAGGGCAGGTGACTGGACTTGATGACCTCCTGAGGTCCCTTCCAGTTCTAGTGTTCTATGATTCTGAATTGGAGCAGAGTGAACCACAGTGTCGGGGGAGAAGAGAAGATGGCCCAGGAAAAGGCTCTCTGTTAAGAAGTGATATGCACATAAATGAATCTGAGAACTACTGTACTGAAAGAAACCATTCTCCTTTTTCAAATGAGATGGAATAGGCGGCAAAGCACTCTCGGCGCCTGGCTCTAACTGGAATTTGCACTTGCATTTGCATTCTTGGTGTGACAAAGCTTGGATTCGACCAGCAGGACATGTTGTTTATCTACTTTCTCAGACTTATTTGGGAGTGCTTTATAGAGTTACTAGAAGATTTGCCTGGTGTTGCTTGGGTCCTTACCTCAATTAATTTTTGTTTTTTGAAAAATAAAATGAAAATGTACATGCTTAATTTAAATCATTGCTCTAGGGTGGGGCTGGGGATGAGGGGATTTAGTATGCAGGCTGCCCCATGGAGAGAAGATTATCCTAGTCCTCTGTCACCACAGCAGTTTGGGAGTCAGTGAGAAGCACCTCTCCATGCCACTGCAGTTCCAGCTGGGGCAGATCCATGTTAATCTGCCCCCTGCGCTCCCCATCCAGAGTGAGGAATGCAACAAACTGCACTTTCTTCTTGCTTCCTGACAAAAAGGATCAGCTAGCAATGTTCCCATACAGATCAGGGGGAGGGGGAGACTTTAGCCTCTTCGCCTTCCCTAAATGGCACCTGGGGAATGGGATGCTTGTGTAGCTAATTTCGAAATTGAGAACGTCTATACAGCACTTATTTTGAAATAGAGTACTCTTACTCCGACTTCCCTTACTCTTCATATAATGAAGGCGACAGGAGTTGGAGTAAGAAGCCCTCCAGCTTCACAGTATTTTGACATTGTCATGGCTCCTTCCCCACTCTGGCATGATAAATGCAGAAGTGGGGGCCAGCAAGTGTACCCCAAAGCCTTATCTACCAGGCTTTGGTATAAAACTTCCCCCCAAGATCTTAAAACCCTAGATCTTGGGAATAAAACTTCCGCTGCCACCACCCAAATGTTGATAAAGAAATCAGGGGAAAGATCATTTGGGAAATCTTACCCCTAAAACAAAAATCAGGGCACGCCATTAACCACTGCCAGGTTAATAAAAAGAAAAGAAAGAACTTTTATTATTACAACAATATTCCTGTTGCAAACATAATGACTAGATAGGGAGGTAACAAAATATACTCATGGAGAAACTCCATGGGCCTAGAACTTAGTTACAAAGAAAAGCCAAAACATCTTTTAAACCGTGCCAGATCTCAGATCCCATACCCAATCCTTAAAACAATAAAACCTAACGAAACTGCCTAAACTTTACCCTACTTACAGAACATGAAGAATGGTGTCTTGGAGAGAGAGAGAGAGACATGCTTGTCCCTCTCTGTAGCTGCAGAGGACTCTCTGAGAGACAAAAGGGAGAAAAGAGAGAAACCCAAATTCCTTTGTCCCAGTTGAAAAATCCCACCTACATTCCTATTGGTCATTCCACCTGGCTAGGTGTAGTTAACCCCTTAATCCCCAGGCTGCTGGCTAACCCTCATAATCATGACAGACATTATTTCAAAATAGCTGCCGCTATGTAGATGCGGACTAAGTTATTTTGAAATAATGTTGTGGTGTAGACATACCCTGACTGTCCATTTAAATTTAATATGATCAAAACTGAACACTTTGCATCCCTCCTTTTTCTCCTTTTCTCCTTTTCTCTGCCACTGGTGACAGCAGTTCCATCCTCCCTGTTTTTATAATGTGGATGTCATCTTTGACTCCACGTTCTCTCTGTAACTGTTAGTATCTGAGGTAGAGTAAAAGGACATAAAATGGGATATAAAAGGCAAGATACAATGGACATAAAAGGCCATAAAAAGAGGTTCTTTAAACACATTAAGAGCCAGAAAATGATGCAATTCAACAGAGAAGTGCGTTTTACCCACGAAAGTTCATACCCTAATAAATCTGTTAAGATATATTTAGACTACATCCCTCTTTCGACAGAGGGATGTAAATTAGGCACTTCAAAATTGCAAATGAAGATGGGATTTGAATTTCTCGCACTTCATTTGCATAATTGCGTCATGGCGCTCTTTCAAAAATTGCCATGATGCAATTATGCAAATGAAGTGCGGGAAATTCAAATGCCGGCTTCATTTGCAATTTTGAAATGCCTAATTTACGTCCCTCTGTTGAAAGAGGGATGTAGTCTAGACACACCCTTAGTCTCTAAGGGTATGTCTACACTAGCCCCCTAGTTCGAACTAGGGAGGCTAAAGTAGGCATTTAAAGTTGCAAATAAAGCCCGGGATTTAATTATCCCGGGCTTTATTTGCCTCTTTCCGTCCGGGTGCCATTTTTAAATCCCCCTAGTCCGAACTAACTGCTCGTGGCTACACGCGGCAGTCAATCGTTAACTCGAACCAAGTCCTTAGTTTGAGTTAACTGTTACACCTCGTTACACTAGCGGGATTTAAAAATGATGCCCGGATGGGAAGAGGCAAATAAAGCCTGGGATAGTTAAATCCCGGGCTTCATTTGCAACTTCAAATGACTACATTAGCCTCCCTAGTTCGAACGAGGAGGCTAGTGTAGACATACCCTAAGGTGCCATAGGACTCCTAATTGTTTTTGCTACTAACTGATGACATCAGAAAGCTGATGTACTTCATGCCCATTTTGTTTTAATTGTCAATAAAAAGTTCAGTGGTGACAAGATGCTCAATCCAATTAGTATCAACAGCAAGGTGAAGGGTATAC
Organism: Pelodiscus sinensis; assembly: GCF_049634645.1. NCBI lineage: Eukaryota > Metazoa > Chordata > Testudines > Trionychidae > Pelodiscus > Pelodiscus sinensis. The sequence continues at coordinate 110,876,754 of NC_134715.1, forward strand.
ATGCCAAAATAGGGAGTGAACAGGTTAAAGAACATTTAGATAAGTTAGATATATTCAAGTTGGCAACGTCTGACAAAATTCATCCTAAGGCACTTAAAGATCTAGTTGACGCTATCTCGGCATTATTAGGAATTGTCCTGGAGGACGTGAAGGCCCAGAGAACAGGAGAATGACAAACATAGTGTCTGTCTTTTAAAAAGGGAAACAAAGAGGATTCAGAGAATTATAGATCAGTCAGTATAACTTCAATACCTGGAAAGATCCTGGAACAAATTATTAAACTATCAATTTGTAAGCATCTGAAGGATAAAAGGGTTAGAAGAAGTAGCTAGCATGGATTTGTCAAGAACAAATCATGCTAAATCAACTTAATTTCCTTCTTTGACAAGGTTAGTAAAATGTGGCTAGAGAGGTAGCAGTCCCACATGACATTCTCAAAAGCAAAACTAGGGGAATGCAGCATGGATGAAATTACTATAAGGTTGTTAGAGAAAAGAAACTGCCCCCCCCAGTAAAAAAGTTTGGCCAGGCCGCTCTTCCTATAGTGGGCTGCAGTACTCCTTGGGAGAAACCGGCCGCACCCTTCCTGCATACCATTGCCTTTAGAAAAAGGGAAGGTGTGAAAAGGGGAAAATAGCCTCAGACTCTCCCACCCATCACCTTGGCGTGAGAACTGCGGGGCTTACCTGGTCTCATGAAACCTGCACAGTTTTGGCCCAACCCCTGGGACACAGACCCCCCACTTGGTGACCATTGGGCCATATATGGTAATATGCAAGCGCGGGAAAGCGATGTGCAGATTTGGGGATAAACACCCATCGTGCAGTTCGCTCTAAGAGGTCTTCGCAACACACATACCAGCATGAGTGTGCCTTCTCGTATACTTCAAAGCGCTGCCGGCCTGATCAACCGACCAGCCACCTCCCCCAACTCTCGGGTGTAACCAAGGCCTTCGCAACCGAACCGATATCTGTGAAATGTTCCGTGTGCTGTGTAAGTTGGTATGTATGATTTGATTTTCTTTGTTGTATAAGCTTAGTGTTGTAGTTGTTTTGGGTAGTACATAGAGTTTGTAGTTATCACTGTTATTTAATTAGTGTAGCTGGATATTTTTAGACTAGAGACTATTCCCCTTGCCATTCCCATCCTTATATCTCTGACACGTTTAACTAGAAATCGTAGAATAAATATAATAAATACTGTAAATTCATTATTAACACGGTCTATTAAAAATCTTAGAATAAATACTATAAATTCATCACTGTCATAAATAAATATCCTTTATTTGCTAAAACTGTCCACCTGGTTCTGTCCTTCCCCCCTTGGGTATGCATCATCGGACCGGTGATTCTCACAACAAAGGTGAGTGCACAACTAATTGAAAGAGTAGTCATCAATTGTTCACTGTCAAACTAGGAGAGTGTAAGTGGGGTCCCACAGAACTCAATCATGAGTCTGGGACTATGCTATATTTTAATTAATATTTGTATAATGGGGTAGAAAATATTATTTTAAAATTTGTAGATGACACCAAGCTGGGCAGGGGTGCAAGCACTGTGGAGGACAGTATGAAAATTTAAAACGGCCCTGACAAACTGGAGAATTGGTCTGAATTCAAAATGATGAAATTCAGTAAAGATGTGCAAAGTATTTCACTTAGCAAGGAAAAATATAGTGCATAATGTATAACTGCAAAATGGAGAATCGGCTAGGTGATAGTACTGCTGATAAAAATCTGGGAGTTACAGTAGATCACAGACTGAATATGGGACAACAATTTTAGAAATATAAATTGCAAATTTAAAAAATCCAGGCTAATATTCTGGGGGTATATCAACAGGAGTTTTGAATGTAAGACCCAGGAGATAATTGTCCTGCTGTATTCAGCACTGGGGAGGCCTCTGCTGGAGTACGGTGTCCTGTTCTGAAAGTCACACTTTAAGAAAGATGTAGACAAATTGGAGGCTGCCTAAAGGAGAGCAAATGATATAAGGTTAGAATAGAAAACCTGACCTATGAGAGAGGGGGAAAAAAAAAAGCTGAGCACGTCCAATATTGAGAAAAGAAGACTGATGGGGACCTGATAACAGTCTTCAGTTATGCTAAGGATTGTTATACTGATTAATTATTCTCCATGTCCATTGAAGGTGGATGAAACCATTCACTAATACATTCTCTAGTCTATATGAATTCAGGATCATAATACTGTTTCCTCCTTCCCCTTCCACTTCTCCAGATTGTTTTGTTACATACACATTGTGGAGTACCTGAATCAATAGGAGAGTACATGGAGGAATAATAAATCATTATTGTGTCTAAACAAACACGATAAATTGCTTGCCGGTGGATTGATCATTGCTGTGTAGTGAAGACAGCTTCTGAAATGTAGACCCTTTGACATTCACAACTATGCTCTCTAAAGGGAATTTGAAAAATAATTTAAAATAGATTGATCCTTAGTCTGTATATACTGCTAACTTTTTAAAACTCATTTGATATACATGTTAGTGTATTTTCATTATAGTACTCAAATCTGCTTTTAGTTGTGCACAGCACTGTAGATTCCATGTGAATTTAAGAGCAGATTTGGAACAAGTGCTTGGTGAAAACTTTCTACCTATACGAGTACAGAATTATAGAACTGGAGGGAACCTTGAGAGGTCATCAAGTCCAGTCCCCTACCCTCACAGCAGGACCCACCATCATCCAGATTGGGAAGGGGGAGAGGGGAGAAGGCAACCTGTGGCTCTGGAGCCACCTGTGGCTCTTCTGAAGTTAATATTTGGCTCCTTGCTCAGGCACTGACTCCGGGGCTACAGTTACAGGTACCAACTTTCTAGTGCTCAACGCCTGGCTCCACCTCCTCCTCCAAGTGTATTGCACCCTTGCTCCTTCCCTCCCCTACAGAGCCTCCTGAGTGCCATGACACAGCTGATTGCAGTGGACAGGAGGCATGGGGATGGAAGAGGAGGCACTGACCAGTAGGGCTGCTGCTGGGCAAAAGATGCTGGAGATGGGAGAGGAGGCACCTGATGTGGACTGCAGACAAATTACTGTAGCTCTTTGGCAATGTACTTTGGGAAACTGTGGCTCCTTCTTAGGCTCAGGTTGGCTACACCTGATCTAGATCATCCCTGACAAGTGTTTGTCTAACTTGCTCTTAAAAGTCTCCAGGGATAGAAATTCCACAACTTCCCCAGGTAATTTATTCCAGTGGTTAATCACCCTGCCAGTTAGAAAGTTTTTCCTAATGTCCAACATAAACGTCCCTTGCTTCTTTTCCTATCATCAGAGGCTAAAGATAATACTTTTTCTCCTTAATAATAGCTAAGGTCTGTAATAGGAATCAAAGGGAGGTTGTGGAATCTCTGTTGTTGGATGTTTGTGAGAACAGGTTGGACAAACTCCTGTTGAGGATGGTCTAGTATTACTGTAGGTTTACTTGGTCCAGCTTGAGTGCAGGGAATGGCCTCTCTCACCCTATTTCTATGATTCTGTGATTAATCACTTTGTAATACATTGTAAACACAAACTAATTACCCAAATTAAAGGCCAGAAATAAATGAGAGGGCTTGGAGAGCAGTGGGGGTCATGCATGAAGAGCTCCCATTCCCGTTCATATAAAAATCAGATACATCTGGTGTCCCAGCACTCTGGGAAGTACAAGGACTATACCTCTACGCTGGAGGGCAAAGAGGAGCCAGGGCCATGACCCAACTTCCCCATTCACTAACAGAGCCAGAAGCAGGCTTTGCTTCAGGCCAGTCAGAAAGGAACTGTGCCTACTTTAACTGGATATATGTTACCCTAATTGTTGAAGCCTTGGAATTTTTCATGAAAACAAATCTTGCAAAATATTGTTTTGACCTTATCTAAATATTTCATTTCAATAAGATCAAAATGTTTCAAAAAAGTTGAAAATTTTGACTTTGGTATCAATTATTAACTATATAATACAAAAATAAAATAATAAATTCAAAACCAAATGTTTTATTTCCCTTAGACAATTTTGAGAGAATGTTTTGATTTAGTCAAATCAACATTTTCTGATGGAAAACTTCCATCAGAATTTTTTGACCAGCTCAATTACAAACTGTTAATTAACTTATTAGGGCTAATGGTCAAATGTAATAAAAGAATGAAACAGGGATCCAAGGATACAGTTGTGCTGCTGCCTCACATGAAGCTGCTGGGAAAATAGTCTGCTGGCAATAATTCTATTGACTTCAGGGGAGTAAATGCCAGCAGAGAATTTGACCTGGTGACTCAAATGACCGTTCTTAGTATCCAATATAAACATGTAGAGCCCAGTTCTGCAACGCATACATACAATGGGGAGAGTGGAGTCCCACAAGCAGTCTTACTGCTCTCATGGGAAGTAAGTTCTACTCAACAAGTATACCGGTTGCAGCATCCAGAGTTCATAAAGTAGGAGACTACTGCTGGGTTAACTAATCCCTATGCTAATTCTCTGAAGAGGTTTAGTTCCTGAGTGATCATGATGTATTATAATATCCCATTCATTATACACATTCAAAGCATGAGTTTCAAATCTTTCCTTCTTTTTCTTTAGCATTAACAGGATTTGAATGTGTGTTTCATTTCTCACTCCCCTCTTCCCTGCTTGCTTTCAAGTCTTCCCTATTTGTTCCCTTTCACAAATGGCTCTTTGCGCATGGAAAACATTTCGTATGTGGGATGAGTCGCCATGTTAAAAAGATTATCACACCATGGCGTCCATCAGCATTTAGCAACAACAGCTCTTATATTTTCTAAAACTGCCTTTCTCTCTCTTAATCATTAGCCATCTAAGATTTACGACATCTTTTTGCTCTAGAGATAAAATCAATTAGTTGAAAAATCCTCAGCTTGTTAGCCATCCAGGGAAAAAAAACTCTAACTGTTCTCTTGGTTGTGTATAATTGTATTTTCCAGTTCACTGAGCATGTGCACAGGAAAACAGCAACAACCCACAGCAGGGAGTGGTCAGCTGATCCTAGGCTTTTCAAGGATCTTGCCTGCAGGCCAGTTTTCAAAGAAGGGGGGTTGTGTCCTAAATAGCCCAAAGGATTTTCCCGACTCTCTTGGGTAATTTACACCAATCTTAAACGTGTATGTTTGTCTGAAGTCTCTTTTATCAGCGTGGTAATCCCATTACTGACAAATGAAGATGTAATCACAGTTTATTCAAATAGCTTGAAAGCTTCATCCCCTTTGAGAGAGAGTAGAAAGTACAACTGGCTGCAACTGACTTCTTAAACTCCTACTGAGATGCTAGCAAAGAAAAAATTATTTTAAAAGGTAAGGAGATTTCGGAGACAGATTAAAAATACATATTTTAAACTGGATCTTGTGGAAAAGTTTCTCTTCTCATTTACACTGATTTTACACTAGCTTGGGTGGATTGATACCAAGCAGAGTGAAGAGGGAATTGGGTTTTGTCTCTTTACCCCTTTCTATACTAGCCTTTCCCCCTCCTAAAATTTCCCACCATAGCTATCACCAATGCAACTCTACCCATGGTAATAAAAGTGAGGATGCTAATATAAATATCCCTCTATCAGGCAATTTAATTAGTATGACCATATCCAGGTGACACGGTGGTTAAAATACCGTGGCCTACATACAATACCAGTTCTCTCCTTCCCCATTACCATTGCTACTACAAAACCAAACGTGAAGAGTAGCAGATTCTGGAGGGAGGGGGAAGTGCTAGAACAGATATATTATTTCCAGGCACTTGTCAGATAACAATTGCAGCCTCTTAACTAAAGAAAAAGTCAGTAAGGCTATGTCTACACTGCAATCTTTTTCCAGAAAAAGATATGCAAATTGAGAACCACAATTTGCTTACCTTTTTCAGCCTTTTTTTTTTTCGGAAGAGGCTTTTCTGATGGAAGGGCTCAAATGTGGGAAAAACCTCCTCTTTTGGAAGAGCCCTTATGAGGAATACAGGGCTTCTGAAAGAATGCGCCTGCTTTTTTGGAAACTGTTCCAAAAAAGTGGATGCATTCCCTGGATGTGGCAGAATTTTTCCAGGATATCTCCGGTATCCCGGAAAAACTTTGTAGTGTAGACATAGCCTAGCACTTAGAATTTTAAACTTATTTCTTTTCAAAACATGGAACCCTATATATTGTGACAACTGCTTTGTCAAATGATTATGCTATGATATGATCGTCCCCTGCTTGTGTTATAATACAATTTGATCTCATCTTTAGAAGCATGATCAAACATTGTAAGAAGATAGTGAGGAGATTATCATGATATACAGGAACTTCAGGGTCATTTCTATGGCAGAGATGGACTCTAAAATAAATACAAAATATGTTTAATTCTTACTTGAAGAAATATCTTAGCTATCTCTTCTAGGTTGTGTCTCTTTTCTGTTTAATGGGGAACACCACAACATGTATCTTGTTCTTTGTTTATGGCTATAGATACTTTTTTACTCTGTCATTGTACTTTGTAACCTTCTTGTAATTGACTAATATGAAGAAAACACACAAATATGGCCAAATTCAGTGGTCTTGATGTAGAGCATGATACTTTGAGAAGCTGAGTGCCTTCTACTTCCACTAAGAGAGATTAGTCCCTTAGTTGTTATCCAAATAAAAGTCCCATTCTATTGGGATTTACTATTATTGTATTTATTTTTTATTAGTTAATTGCCCCAGCCACACCTGGGTCCCCATTGTGTTAAGGGCTTTTCATATGTATCAGAAGATATGTGTCCTAAAGAATAAACAATGTAAGAGCAGGTCTACACTTCAAGGGTAGACATTTGTAGCTGAAACTAGCAACCGCCTCCATGAGCACTGGTTTGGTTTTGACACATTTCTGGCTACAAACATGAAGATGAGGATAGTCCTGAGAGGTGCCCAGAGTGCAAAATGCCCATGATTCCTGCCACCACCACTCTTGTGGTAGTAGTGGCAGTGGCTGGGAGCTCAGGACCTTTTGAATCATTGGGCCCTGAGCAACAGTCTCCTTTGCTTCCCCCCCTTCTCCCCATTGATAGGCCTGTGAACAAGTCACATGGCTGTATTGTGATCAGTTCCCATCTGTGAAATGGGGATAAAAGTGCAGGGATGCTGTCAAGGCAGCCCCCATACTGGCAACCTGAGCGCAGAGGGTGGGGGCCTGCAAAAGACTTTAAAATACCTTGTCACTAAAGGCTTCTGTTTAAAAATTTCCCAAGGCCACAGATTCCTTGGCCTTGGATTGGTATCACTGCCACCACTCAAATGAAAAAAAAAATCCCTTTAAGAACTCAGGAAGGTGCATTTGAGAATTCCTTCCTGTGAGGTACCCTCAAACTTTTTAACCCTCCCTCTGGAAAGAGCTTGAAAACTCTAATTTATCTCAATAGTTAGCTTTGCAGTCTTAGACATGTGTACATAGAACCGCCTGCCTACAAGGACACAGGAAGCAGATCACGGTCTTAAAGGAATGATTTTTATTAACAAAATAACAACAAAAACTCACACTTGGTGAAACATTGCTTGGTTGCTAGGTGTTACAGAGAAACAATGACAAAAACATTAAAATATAAGAGAATTGCTTCCCTGGGATTCAGTTTGGAAGTTATGGTGTAAGGGGGGTAGTTACATGGACTCAGTGCAAAGAATTTGCATCAAACGCCAAAATAAAGAAAATAACCTCGTCATGTCTGACTAAACATTCCCTGTTCTACCCACTTATTTGTGGTTTCAAGATTTAGTCCTTCCCTTGGCATGGATATTGCTGGTTACTCCATGCCCTGCTCCCTGGCTCAGTCCTTGTCTTCCAGCTCTGCTCTAGTCACACAAAGACAGGAACAGGAAGGTCACTGCTTCCAAATCAAAAAGCCACACTCTGTTGCCATTGGCTCTCCTGGCTTCCTGCAAACTCACTTCCTGCTTCCATAGCATTCCTGGGAACTCTCGGGGGGTATGTCTACACTACCCCGCTAGTTCGAACTAGCGGGGTAATGTATGCATACCGCACTTGCTAATGAAGCCCGGGATTTGAATTTCCCGGGCTTCATTAGCATAAGCGGGGAGCCGCCATTTTTAAATCCCCGCTGCTTCGAACCCCGTGTAGCGCGGCTACACGGGGCTCGAACTAGGTAGTTCGGACTAGGGTGCCTATTCCGAACTACCGTTACTCCTCGTGAAACGAGGAGTAACGGTAGTTCGGAATAGGCACCCTAGTCCGAACTACCTAGTTCGAGCCCCGTGTAGCCGCGCTACACGGGGTTCGAAGCAGCGGGGATTTAAAAATGGCGGCTCCCCGCTTATGCTAATGAAGCCCGGGAAATTCAAATCCCGGGCTTCATTAGCAAGTGCGGTATGCATACATTACCCCGCTAGTTCGAACTAGCGGGGTAGTGTAGACATACCCTGGGACTCACTGTCTATGGTTTTAATCCTTACAGGCAAGACAATTCAGGTTAAGGCTCAAGAGTTAACCACTATGAAAAGACTTTAGATAACTGAACGGCTGGAATGTCCAGAAAAGGGCATTACCCCTCTCCCATTCATCACAGGTGTTGTGAGGATAAATACATTAAACATTGTGATGTGCATGGATGTGGGGTCCATACAGGTACCTTGGATAGCTAAATGGCACAACTTACCTGCAGAAGAGACCGGTATCTGGCTCAGTGATTCTGCTGCTAGAGAACTAGTGTCTGGTTCTCTTCTTGCTCAGTTTGTTTTCAGGTTATAAATTAATACTTAATGTCACCGATGTAACTGAAAGAAAATCACTCCCTATTATGCAGGCCCCAAACCTACTGAACTCATTGCACAGACTCCAGTAGGATTTCAATGATTAGGCCCCTAAGGTATGTCCACACTGCTTCTGGGAGCAAGGCTTCCAGCCTGGATTCACAGACTTATATTAATGGAGCTTGAGCTAGTGCTCAGAAATATCTGCATAGACAGTACTTTTATGCTGCAGCTTCAACTGGAGCTCAAGTTAGCAAGCCTGCCCGGGCTTTAGAGTCTGGGTTGCCATGCTTTTGTAGTTCTCTTAGAGTGCTAGCATGAGTTGCACTACCATGAGTCTGTGGACCTGCCTGGGAAGCTCGCTCTCAGATACAAAATAGACTTGTCCTGGTATCCAAGAGGAGCCAAATCTTGAAGGCCTCACTCAGACAAGGTTCCTTTGTGCTTGGTGTGTTACCATGTGCTGCTAAGTTCTCTTCTCTTTTTTTTTATACAGGAGGTTGACACTGCACAGCTGTGCATGATGTAACATACTAAAGCGCTACAAAATTGTCAGAAATGTTATTCAAGTTTTGTCTTGCTTTGCATTTGGATCTTCCATTATATGTCAAGCCTTTTTTTAAAAAATTCAACTTTTTTTTTTCTCTCCTGCTGCTTGTTACAACTCTGCTTCTTGTTGCAATCCCCAAATTCAAATAATATTGGAAAGGAACTCCCTGCTGATAATGAGAATTTCAGTGTATCCTATTTGCTGGCACTGCAGGAAGGGTGGCACTAAGCCAAAATGCACTCTGACATGATTCACCCAGTAAAACAGACTTGGGCGGTGGTGTTTGTATTTAATTGGAAACACCCAGCGTACAGAGGTGAGTAATGTGCTTATAAAAGATTAATTCTTTCAGGTACAACTGCATCTATAATCAAGTAAGTGTTAGTTGGTGAGTCACAAAAAGCGCCTTACCAGATCATTTGTAATAAGCTGTTAAATGGATGAACAGGAAGCAGCACCCTGTGGAAGGAAATCAATTTTCTCACAGGTCAATTTTATGGTGGTTGAAATTTTCATCTTTAGCACAAAGGATAAGCTCCATATTTGGTCTAATCACCACACTTCCATTGTCTTTTAGAACAGCTGACAACTTGGCCAAAGAGTCTTAATGCAATTTTATGCTGGACACAAAACAGCTTTTGAAATTCACCTAAACTGAAGTCAAAACTCAAAACTCCAGTCTTCCGAAGAAGTGGGCTGTGCCAACGAAAGCTCATGATACCATCTACATGTTTTGTTAGTCATAAAGTGCTACCAGACCATTTATTGTTTTTTTCTGTACAGACTAACTTGGCTACCCCCTGAAGCTTCTGAAATTAGGCAGTGAGCTGCAATGAAGTTCCTCTATGGGTTGGATTAGTAGTTGCTTTCTCTCGATACCTCCTGTATGAAGAAGGTTGCTTAGCTATGAATTCCATGACCTTCTCCCTTCTTGCCTTCAGCAGCACCTTCAAAGCCCTTTGTGTGTCCAGCTGCACTCCGCTCTCATTGTGCATGAATGATGTGGAAAGCTCCACAACACAAGAAAATTGCATCCTGGGCGCAAAGATTCACTGTAACTGGAGTCTGTCTGCAGTTTGCACATGGCAATGCCTTCAAGCAATTTAGAACTTCAGTTCTTTTCCACCACATGTATATGGTTTGCCTACGCAGTTTCCCCCCTTGGTCCCTAATCTATGGGCTGGAATTAGTTGGTGAGTTAATGTTTTCCCCAGGCTGCCTTTTAGAAATCATTTAAATGTAAGTGATGTAATGATGTGGTATTTCAGTAACGCCTCTTCCCCAGAGACCACAATTTCAAATATAAAGTGTCAACAGAGAGCACCATTCCGTTTCTTTAATTCAAGGCTCGTCAAATGGGACTATCTTAAGGTGCACTAGGGAACTTTTAAAGCATACCAGTAGGGTCCACAAGGGCCAACTAGTGAGCCACACACTAGTGTGCATTAGAATTTGTATGCTAAATGGTGCAGCCGAAGAAGAGCTCTCAGTGATTATCAATGATTACACAACTGGGAGGTAACAAGTCTCTCATTCTGGTTCAGCAACCTCAGGCTCATGCTGCCAAGCTATAAATATCTCTGTAGATGCTGCAGTTCCTACTGGCCTTTGAACCCTAGGAAAGAGGACTGCTTCAGAGCCTGAGCTCCAGCCCAAGATGTAATACTTATACACGGGAGTGCAAGCCCAAGTCTGTGAACTCAGTAGTCTGTCACTGTTTTGGACTGTGTAAATATACCCATAATTATTAAAACTGATTGAAAATTTTTGAACAAAACATTTTTCTTCAGAAAAAGCCTTTCCGATCAATTGAATATTGTCATGAACATTTTTTCTTTTGGTCAATTATTTGTTCATGTTTTGATGAAAGTTATGAAAACAAAATTTTAAAATGTTTTGAAAAAATTCACATCAGTGGAGGAAATAAATCCACTGGAAAAGAGGAGAGGAAAAAGAAAGTTTTCTTTGTCGTCCTTGAGAAACAAATCTTTTTAAAAAATGAAAAAAATCTTCTTTCAAGTTTTTTCACAAAATATATTCATGAGAGCTGTCCAAAATATTGGATGAAGACAATTTCCTTTGGCAGCTACAGTTTTGTGACCATTCAAATGTTTTGTCAAATCTTATCAACTGTACTGAACTTTTAATTCAGGAAAAAAAAACCATTCCAACAAGGTCAAAATATCCTATTTAGACATTTTCAGAATTAAACATTTTATTTTTTTTCAATCTGCTTTTCAATTAACTTCTTAAAATTATACCTGATGTTGTGCATTATAAAGTAAACAATTCAGGCTGAAATTAAAGTTTTGTTGAAATTGATCAATCCATGCCCCTTACCGCCCGATTTTATTGTGAATGGGGACAAAACCAAATTTCAAAATCCTTAGTAAAATGGAATTTCCATCCTCCATACAGCTATATTGAGTTCCGTGCAACTATTATGGCTCAGTGCCAAGAGAGGTAAGAATTCTTCAATGTAAAGTTTGGATAGACTGGAAGTCTGTGGGAATGATGCCACTGTTTCCATTTGTATTCAATCATCTGATCACAATCGCTGAGCTATAGGCTAAATATTTTTGAATGTCTGGCCAACTTTGGTGCTCAGTTATATTGCTATGATTATGATTCCGTCTTATCTGCAACTCAGTAACATAGTCTATAGTGATGGACACCTTACAAATCCTTGAAATGTTAATCTTGTGTTGAGTATTCAGAAATACATTGACTTTCCAAGTTTGTGTGTTCTAGTTGTTGTTCACACTAAGTTTAGAACCTATGTTAATTATTTTTCCAAGATCATGATTATTGTTTCTCCTATAAATTGCATTAATATATGTCACGGAATAAGAAACAGATAATGCCCTAATTATTGAATATGATGCCAAGTTCCTCATAACTTCCTGTTTTTCAATCTTTACCAGAAGAATTGAGACGATTCCACATAGTCAGCATATTCTTCAAGCTTATCAAAGGTTGAATCTTCAAAGGTCCTGAACGTTATGGCCATGATCCAGCAAAGCATTTTGTGTAAGTTGCTCTTATCCACCTCTGGAAAGAGGTGAAAATGATAAATGAGGACACTGCAGCAAATTCAGACTTCTTGAATGAGACAAAATTGTTAATGGAGTTGTACTCCATTCTGAATTCCTACCTGGGAAATAATAGTGAAAATCCTCCTGGAATCAGTAGGGCCTTTCAAGTCTTATCAATACGAGCAAAATTTCCAGAATGCGTTTCTGTACAGATTCTCACATGCATACAGCATATTAGAATATTTCGATGCTTTGGTCTTCATTAGGACTCTTACTATGCATTTGTTTATGCACCTTTATATTTAACTTAAATATATGTGCAGTCACATTTCTTTCAATCATATTTTTAAATGCTTGGGTGGCTTAAAGCAAAAATGCTCAGCATGGTACTGGATCAAGCCACAAATCTGCAAAGTGGAGGAGATTTTAATTAATAATTTTTCACTACACGTTGAATCTCTCTAGTTCAGTACTCTCAGGGCCTGACTCGTGCCAAACCAGAGAATTTGTTGGACCATGGGAAGTCAATATTGACTAGCAACATTACCAATATTTCCACTGCTTACTAGGCTCTTAAAAGATATTTTGGGATAAATTAGAGATAAATAACTGCACAGACACTGAGAGCCAGAACTAGTGGCTGTAAACAAACTTTAGATGACCGTGGGAAATTTGGCTATATCCATGATAAGTGGACATCCAGCTAACTAAAAACTTGCTGAATCCCAGATGTTGCTGGACCAGAGAGGTTCATCCTGTACTGCTGTCAAATGTATAGCTTCTATATTTTAATGCTCCTCAAAAGATTTCCATTGTTGGCTTGGGAATGTCTTAAAATGTTGTCTCTAAAATGATTGTCTTCACATTTATTTTTTCCTCGTCTAAGCAACAGAACAAACTGATTCATATAAATACAAAATGAATGATAAAGCTGTCATTCACAAAAGTTGTCTTTAAAGACAGAAACTGGCAAACTTTCTCTTGGCTCCAGGGAATCTGTAATCCACAGAGTGTGGGATCAGCTGCTGACAGTCTGACATTCCTGAGTCAAGTGGTTAAACTATGCAACTAGTATTTGCTTCCTGTTTCTTTCAAGAGAGCACGTGTGCCTACACCATGTTAGGAGGTGAGCTCATAAAATCTGAGAGGCTATGAAGGGCTGGGTTTGTTCAATACAATAAGGATGGAGGATGAATAAGGTGAAAATGAATTTTTGCAGGAATTAATTTTGTTGTTTTGGCAATTCATTAGATGGTAAATTTTCTTCTAATGAATCAGTGCTACTGACTCGTCATTTTCCTAACCACTTTTAGTAATAAAATTCCACGGAACTTCCTGAAGAAATATGAGTGCTTGTCTATTCCATAGCCTAACCATATTCCAGCTTGGACAATTGCCTTCTACCTGCTAGGTGTATATACTGTTTGACAAAGTATTTTACCTCACTTCTTATGCCTAAAACTAACACCCTTGTAATGGCTGTAGTTAGTAGGTAGGCAAAATTACAACATTCCTAGATGTGTGATATGTGTAATGCTTTACATTATTTTGGACCTGATTTTGATCAGTTTGAAGTTGACTAGCTCTAACATTATTTAAGAAGTAGACCCACTGAAATCATCAGTGTTCCCACTTGTGGAGCAAGGTACTTGTCAAAATATAACTCATTATTATTTAGACTGAGATGGGATGATAAACCCCCAAGGATTCCACCTTCCCATTGTAAACGCTGAAATCATGCTAAGGTTTTATCTTTTCTACATGAAAAAAACCATTTTATATGGATTACAGTGCAGCAATGGATCTGAGAGCTACCCTGATTTCACAATGCAAAAGAATGATTAGATACAGTGTATCCCAAGACAAAGGCTTATACTGAGCTGAAGCATCAAAGGAACTATGCTCTCATTTGCTAAATTGCAACATTTAAAAAAAGTACTAAATTTGTCAGGTTTCTGAAGCCAAGGTCAGAAGTGACCAGAATCAGTTGAAACATAGAAAAGTATTCTCTTGCCTCTCCAGTTTCTTACTGAGTTTAGCTGGCCATATGGGCTGCTGCAGAAGACTGACCTGAATAGTTACTTGTAGCTCTTGTTGAAAAGTACAGAAAGGGTTGCCAGTATTCACTGTGTAAACTTTACTGCTTTTCTGTCTTTTCAGGATTTTGTAGGCTGTCCGTAGAGTGGATGTGATTACCTCCACATTTGTGTCACTACCGACCACAATATAGAAAAATTATGCAAAGGGTTTTTAGAGCCTCGTAAATCATTCAAGCACAACGCAATCATTGACTAATTAAAAATGGAGCAAGGCCTGTCAAAACAAACCTGCTATGAGGACTAGTTTAAAATATGACTGGAGACTTGAGAAATGTGGGTTAGAGGACTCAGAATAATTGTTAAAGAGAAAAATGGCATGCTTTGGGCAAGAACACAGCTCAACCCGTCATGGTCATGCCAGGAGAGATGTGGGAATGCCACTCCCCTGCTCAGCCTCCCCAGCCTGGTCTCCAGATATATGAGGAATTTGGATCTGTGTTAGTACAGCACCTACCACCAGGTGCATGAGTGGAGCTCCTATGTGCTATAGCAATACAACTACCAAAAAACAGTAACAGGGCTACTAGTTCCTTCTGCAAGCAAATTGGACAGGAAAGTTTGGAGAATGGGTGGATCACTGACCCTGTCCCCCTTTCCCCCACAGTACTGACCCACTGAACTGAGCTAATTGTGGTCGGGAGTATGCTATGTCTAGTAAGGGACTGTAGCTAACTATTCCCCTAATGGAGCAAGGGGAGGTATTCCTCTTCCCCAGGCTTCATCTGAATTTAAACATTCAGATCAAGGATACCCGTGTACTACTCTGAGAATGGGGTTCGTGTTTTGAGTATGGAAGTCAGAGTACTCAAAAATCTGACTCTTCTATTTTTGGTCTTAACTCCCATATTCATCAGTGTAGGTTACGTGAGTCATCTAATTAAAGACAATAAAACAATTTGCATGAGTAAGGACTAATCACTTAATTCTGTGTGACTGCATTAGCTCTTATTACTACTCAAAGTAGTTGATAGAAACCAACTTTCTCACTGATCTATCTGCATGAATGTGCTCATTGAAGACTTGGATCAAATTCCTAATATTTTTTACTTTCTTGTTTCATAAAAAAGAGCATATTCTGCAAGGGGTACATCTACACAGAAGTGTTATTTGGAATAACTAGTGTTATTCCAAAATAACATACTCCGTGTCTATACCACAAGCAGTTATTTTGACAATGTCAAAATAATGTTGAGCTGGAGGACTTCTTATTCTGACTCCTTGTAACCCTCGTTTTATGAGGAGTAAGGGAAATGGGAGGAAGAGTGCGCTTTCTTGGACTTTCTGCTGTGTAGACAGCACCAAAAGCCGAAATAAGCTGCTTTGACGTAAACTGCAATTGACGTAGCTCAAGCTGCATAGCTTATTTCAGCTTTAGACTTGCTGTGTAGATGTGCCCTTCGGGAGCATGAATAGGAGGAAAGCTACTTTTAATCTTTAGTTCAGTACTAAATAACTGCTTCAGGTCTTGAATAATTTATTTCTGAAATTTAAAAGGATCTAATGTAGTTTCAGATACATATAGTGGACTGTGTCCTTTGCTCACTTGCACTGGTGCAAATCAGGAGTAATTCCATTGAAGTCAGTGAAGTTAAACTATTGTAAAATTGTTGAGAAATCACAATCTGTCCTACCATTAGTCAGCTGAAAGAATCTTTCCCTTAACCACTTAATTTCTAGGAAACAGTGCAATGTGACATTACAAGGATCCTATTTAGAGAGAAGCACTGAGCAGATCAAAGCAGTAACTACTGGAAATGCTTTCTGAAGGTATGTGTAACTATAAAATGTTTTGAGTGGCTGCCAGTATTTTGTAATCAGTGTTGTAAAGTTTTGTGATACTCTTGATGTCTGCAGATGTTATGTGGCCCCTGGCAGAAAGCTGATGTTCTAAATTACCAATTATATACCTAATGGAGCCTTGAGAACAAACTCCCGCTTTCCTATTGGTCACTGGAACAGTTTTTAAATGGTAGGAAGGGACCAATACTGTAAACATAATGCTGTCTCCATAGCAATGTGCAGCTCAGCGTTTAACTTTTCAACACTTGAAAAGGTAATTGCTGTCTTTTTTTTCTTTATATTTTTCTATTCCTGGTTTATAACAGCAATAATAACCTCCTGAGTTGGGCATTTCCTGGCAATTAATGACTGACTGTATTAAGAGTCCTTGGCTTTCCTCAAGCCCTCAAATCCTCCAGCCATTCATTAACTGCCAGGAAATGCCCTTCCCGATAGCCATTATTGCTTATAGAAACCTGGATTAGAAATGTAATTACAGAGGTCTAACCTTCTGTGCTTTTTTTTCTACCACCCCACAATATATATCATCATTATCTGCTGAATTGACTGAAGGCTAACATCATGGCAGTGCTGGCAAAGGTACTTCCTTATTAAGCTTTTACCATACAATTGTCTTATGAGTTGCTTTGAGTTATTGGTTTTCTGTGATTTGCCAACAGATTGTAGCCATGTTTCCTTTTCCATGTGTACGTAATCTGATTAAAACTGCAGTTCCAAAGCTCTAGTTGCTATTAACAATGTTTAAAATAAGACATATTGTCCTGATCCTGCAATCAGATCCCCACAGATGGACCACAGAAATCAATGGGGCTGTGCACAGGCTATAGAGCCTGCCTTGGTGGATCCAACAGCCTACAAAAACAACATCTAATATATCACCCTAAGGAAAGTGCAATGTCAAGATGCATCCCTTCCCCCAACACAATGCTTTATAGAATTATAGTCACAAAAATTAAGGCCAGAAGGGACCATGAAGATTACCTTTCTGTCTAACACAAGCTAGAGAGTTCCATCCATATGCTTCTGTACTGAACCTTAATATGCATTAGTCAAATAAATTAGCTTACAGAAAGGCATTTACTTTATCTTGCAGCTTCTCCTATGTTCTGGGCAGTTGTTTTCTACTTCATTGGCATATTATGCTAGCTTCCTACATTTTCCTAATGTGTAACTTACACCATGATTTTTGTCCTCCCTGAATTTGTTCCTGAAAACTTTGTTTGAGCAAAAAGCTCACTCCCTAGTCAGGTCCCTATTTATGGACCAAATAAAAGCAAAATCCCAAGAATTATATTATTTGTATCCTTGGAAGAACTCCCACTAGCTCATTAATTTCTGTTACTGACTTTTGTGCAGCCTGTATGGCACCATTTAATAATGACTTAGTGTCTTGAACACTCTATATAACCATAACTACTTACATACTTCATAAATGCTTCAGTGTTAATTGTTTTAATGTACAAAGGGTATATAATTTGGATCAAAGGGCACTTTCTGTGAAGTCTTAATTATGTATTCCAGCACTTGTACAAAATATTGCTTCTTGACATATAGGTCATGTTCTAATAAACAGAGGAACCACAATAATGTGGACATGAAATTTAATTATTATATTACTGAATCATCTCTTTAATTTGAAGGCCTTTTAAAAAGCACAGTCTGACTGACTGCAACCTCTGTCAATTCCTTCCAGAAGTGTTGGTGTGTTATGACAATACAGGGCAAAAGCATAAATGTCTTTTGAAAGCTCTTTAATTGTAACCATTCCACTAATGTCTGTTGTGCATTAAAAAGTTTAAAAAGAACAAAGATGAATATTATAAAACATTTTTAAAACCTTCAGTTTTCATCTTGCATACTAAAGTAATACCTTTATATTCCACTCTGCTTAAAGTAAAAAGGTAAGGAGTGTCTATTAAAGACAAAATTATTTCTATGCAATAATTAAGCTTCCATACTGTAATGCTGACTCCCAAATAACATAATGTACTTAATTATGGCTTAGTTGTTTACAAAATATACCTACACACACACACACACCTTCTTTATCAAAAATGTAACAGATTCTGTGGAGGGGGACTGATCCCAGGCATAAATGTAGTGGTTCCTGCTCCAGCTGATTTTCACCCTGCCTCCTGACAACCCCAGCAAAGGGACCATGGTGGATGAGGGTGTGTGTAAGTATGATCATGTGCAGCTTCTCTCCACTGACCCACTGCTGACATAAGGCCCAGGGGGGAACTGGGTGGCATCAGGCAGAGCAAGCTGTAAGCTGTTCACTGAACCCGCCCCCCCTCCCCACAACTTCTCCTGTGCCAAGTGGAGCTCGGATACAAGAGAGAACAGAGCCCACCTTTGATTCTTTTCTGATTGCTTCTCTTTTAAGACTGCAAGTCATGAAAATTAGGTTTAACCGCTGTCCAGTTTTCGACTGAAACACCCGATTGAAAAGACACTCTGCTGGCTCCAGTTGGCACTGCCAAATGGGCCATTACAAGGCCTGTCAGTAAAACAGCAAAGCTAAGGCAGGCTGCCTAACTACCTTGCTCTGCATGGCTCCTAGAGGCAGAAGCATGTGCCCCCTCCAGCTCCTATGCATAAGAGCCCGTGGGCTCTGCACACTGCCCCTACCCCTGCTCCTGCCAGCTCTGCAGCTCCCTCTGGCTGGAAATCACAGCCAAAGGGAGCTGCAGGTGTGGCACCTGTGGATGGGATAGTGCGCAGAGCCATCTGGCTGCTCCTCCATGTAGGAGCTGAAGGGGAGATATGCCATTGTTTCCTCAGTTGACTTGACGTAAGCACCACAAGTAACCTGCATCCTTAACATCCTCTCCCCCCCACGCCCCAGACTCCTGCCTCAGCCCTGTTCTTCCTCCTGCCCTGTGAACCCCTCAGTCTCAGCCCAGAGCCGCCTTCTGCATCCCAAACAATCATCCCTAGCCTTACATTAGAGCACACCCCTCTCAGCCTGAGCCCTCACCACTATCACACCTTAACCCACCTCTATAGCCCTGATTCCCCTCCCCACAGTCTGTTCCAGCCTGGAGCACCCTCCAACACCCCAACCTATCATCCTCAGCCTCACCCCCGAGCCCACTCCCAAGTGGCATCCTCAACCCCCATGCCCCAACCCTAATTCCCCTTCTACCCTCTCAGCTGCTTGGTCCCAGCCCAGAACAGCCCCCTACCCTCTCATCCCCAGCCCCACCCCAGAGCCTATACCCCCAACCAAAGTACTCAGCCCTTATCACATGCCAGCCCACTGCCTCAGCCCAGAGCCCCCTCTCAGGCTATGTCTACACTGTGCTGGTTTTGCAGAAGAAATATGCAAATGAGGCTAAGCATGGAATATTGCTGAGCCTCATTTGCATAATTAATGAGCAGCTGCTTTTTGCACAAGAGGCTTTTGTGCAAGAAGGAGCCATCTAAACTGCTCCTTCTTGCACAAAAACCCCCTCTTGTGCGAGAGCCATTTTTCAACTTTTTTTCCCAGAAAAATGGCTCTTGCACAAGAGGGGGTTTTTGCACAAGGAGCCGTGTAGACGGCTCCTTTTTGCGCAAAAGCCTCTTGTGCAAAAAGCGGCCGCTCATTAATTATGCAAATGAGGCTCAGCAATATTCCATGCTTAGCCTCATTCGCATATTTCTTGCGCAAAACCAGCACAGTATAAACATAGCCCCACACCCTGACCTTCCCAGTGAAAATGAGTAAGTGAGGGTGGGAGAGTGAGTGATGGAGGGAGGGAGGATGGAATGAGTAGAGGCGGGGTCTCAGAAAAGGAGCAGGGCCTTGGAGGGGCTGAGAAGGGTGTTCCAATTTGTGCAAATGAAAAGTTGATAACACTAATGAAAATGATACTCACATTCCACACAACCAATCCAGTGGGATTCTGATTCACTTCTGTAGTGGGGCAGGCATATGGGGCCACATGTTGCATTCTGGCCCAGCTATGCTTAATGCAGCAATAAGAGGGCAGAGTGAAGGTGGCTTTAAACTGCCAGCTGAGCATAGCTGGAGTGCAGCAGCAATGCAGCTGTCATGAACTCCTCACCTGACTATATCCTCAGCCCAACTGGAGTTGAAAGGGATGCAAAGTAATGGCACAATTCTGTGCTATTCAGGGAACCCCCTCATGCTGGAGGTATTCTTGACATGACAGATCTGCTTGCTTTATTTCTCCATTATGACACTGAAATGGTATAAAGGGTCCATAATGCATCATAGAATTGACCTCAGAGTTTATTTAGAATTTGTCTCTCAACAGAGATAGTCACACTGGCATGAGAGTATAATATGAAAACTCTTCTCCTCCCTCTACTCCAATCAATTTATTGTTCTGTATACAGCTGGATATTAATGAATGAAGATACTTATAATTAAATAAAAGCCTTCCCCTTATATTGAGCCTGCAGAAAGACATAATCCTATGTTTAAGACACTCTAGTTAATTCTCAGATGATGTGAAGCTATAACAATTTACACTAGCTGATGATCTCCCAATATAACTTTGCAGCCTTAACATTGTAGCCCAGGGCTAATATAAATAATGAATAAAAGTTAGAGTCATGTATTTAGATGTGATTTTGTGTATTGTGCAACTTAATATTTTGCTAGTGTCAGAATAAGAATACTTACGATTCCTTTACATTCATGTTTATAAATGTAAGTTATTCAAGAAAGCATATAATTATCATTAAATGGTACAGTGTTTATGGAAGGTACAATTGCATTATTTTAAATGGCAAAAAATCTTCAATAAAGCAGAAGGCATTTAGTACCAACCTTGCATCTTTCATTGTCATACATCTTAGTTTAGATGGACAAATCTCCTTAGTAATGAGAATTGCTGTCTGATTGGCCACATATGACTTCAGAGTAACTAAAATTGAGTTTTCACAATACATTGTAACTACAGCAAGCTATTAATTCTTTCTATATCAGATACATCTGGTTTGTCAAAACTAAGACTATGGTTTATTCCAACATGTGCTCTGCCAGGACTGGTTTTATGATCACTATAGGCCAAAGTTTTGCATTAGTAAAGACTGCATGGCTCTGCTCCAGGTAGCAAATATTCTCACCTCAGCATCCAGTGCAGAATGCCTTTCCTCAAACCAAACTAAGAGATCAATCTAGGCTTTAGGCTGATGTAATTTACATCTCCTTCTCTAAGTCTGCACTGATGATTCCTAAGACTTGTCTCTACCCAGAAGTAGCATTGCTATATTTTTAATGGTTTAGCTAAATGGACGCAGCTAGCTGAGTGCGTTCAGACGGTTGTGCTTGAGTCTGCATAATACCACACTGCATCAGCTTTGATGCTGTATGGTTAGGTATCACAAGAGCCCCTTGTACTGCCAGCAAGTTCACTGCATTCTGGGTAAAATGTTTGGTGTGTTATGGGAAATGAAGAGGCAGGCAAGGCTGGCCTTACCATGAGGCGAACTGAGGGGGCCACCTCAGGTGCCAGACTGTGGGGGGACGCCACTAGGACCCAGAGTGTAGAAAATTGTGTCTGCTGGTGGTGAATATGTATTCTCTCTGCTTTAGAATCACAGAGATGGTGCAGTGCCATGAGAAGAGAAGAACAGGAAGAAGGCAGAATTGAGATCTTTCAAAGTTTTGGCCCAAGCATGGGGGGCATAGGGGTGTCATTTGAGCTCCCCACCTCAGGTGCCAAAATGTTGTGGGCCAGCCCTGGAGGCAGGAGTCAAAACCAATATCCCTCCCTCCTCCTCACCCCCACTGAATCTCAGAGCTCATGGAGTGCCCACACCATTGCCAAACTGCACTCTGCCTGGATGGGTGAACCCCAGGGAACACATTCACTCTTGTACAGGAAAGCTGATCATATATTGGTGAAGCCATGGGACTATGCCTGGGATGCTGATGAGAAGAACCCACAGTTGGAGGGAAATGGCACAAGAAAACACATACTTTAATACTGCTTAGATACTTCTATGTCGTCTCTTCTTGGAGAAGCTGCTCTTAGTGAAGTGACACTTTTGGCGATACCAACAATTACTAAATGGCAGGAGCAGATTGTTTTGAAGGCCTAGGATGATCAGTGGTGGCTTCAGAATCTCAGGGGATATGTCTACACAGCATGTCTAAACTCGAAATAAGCTACGTAACTTAAGCTATTATCAAATTTGGGCATGTCCACTTATTTTGAAATAGATCACTCTTCCTCTGACTTCCCTTGTATCCCATACAATGAGGTTTACAGAAGTCAGAGTAAGAATTTATTATTTTGAAATAATGGGCTTGTTGTATAGACGCACAATATGTTATTTCAGTATAATGTCCGTTAGTCTGAAATAATGCTGCTGTGTAGATGTACCCCAGATGTAAATGTCACATTCCTAGTTCTGAGCACCACTCTAGCCCCGGCCCTGCAGGGTCAGAACACCAGAAGAACAGCAACCATGAATGGAGAGGAGTGAGTGTCAATCACAACATAGAAAACTGCCATCTCGGTTTGTTACTGGGGTTAGTGGAGGACCATTTGGTTTGGGGAAATGCATGAGAGCAGTTGTTCTGGAGAGCAGCAAGGCAACTCATCATCTCTTGTTGTGCATCCTGTCCAAGCATTTTGGGTTTCCTAATTGTGGGGCTGCTGTTGACAGGGCGCATGTACCAATTTTGTGCCTGCCTCACCTAGCTTCAAGGAAGGGCTGCTTCTCAATGGTTCTTTAGACCTTGGTGGATTGGGGAACAGATTTACAGACAATAACACTGGATAGTCTGGAAAAGTCCATGATATTAGAATACACTAGAATTTAAGGATAATCTGAAAAATCACTGTAAAGAACTTTATTCCCAAACTAGCCAGTGGCCACAAAAGGCATGTCTACACTAGGAAATGACTTTAAAATAGTTATTTCAAAATAACGTGTCCACACTATAGGGAAGCCTCAAAATTAGTCTGAGGCAGGCTTCATAATGTGGATGTGCTACCTCAATTGAGAGGCCCAGGAAGCACTGAGAAGTAATTACTTTGAATGACTCTGGGAAGTAGTTATTTCAAAATAATAGCACATCCAAACTAACACTATTTATTTCAAAATAAGCTTTATTCCTTGTGCAAAGCAGGAGTTATTTCAAAATAACAGGCTTGGTAGTGTGGACGCTCCACCTGCTATTTTGAAATAAGGGATAGTGTAGACCAGGGCAAAGGGAGCTGCTTGCTCCATTTTTGAGGGTAATTTAGCCTACCCTTTGCTTTTCTTGTGCATGCTGACTATAGAGGAAAAAATGTGTATGTGTGTACACATTTTGCGGGCTTTTCAAATTTTTGAAATTTTAATAACATTTTCAAAAATTGGATAATTTTGAACAACTCTATAGCTGGTCAAAAGTGGAAAGATTTCTGTCACATTTTGTATTTGTTTTGCTGATTTTTTTCATCAAAATTTGATGAACAGTTCTATTTCTTGATGAAGCAACAGTAAAAAAGTGGTTCCCCCAGTTTAAAGGCCATGTAGTTGTCACATCAAAGATGCATGAGTCTGGCATAATATTGACCTTCTGTATTTCTGAAAGAAATGAGTGTTCCCTAGTTCTTGCACAAATCTTTCTAAATGAAAAAGGGTTGATGTAAATGATGAGTCATTTGCAGAATGACTATTGAATTGCATGGGGCCTATGCATAGGCAAAATAGATCAAAAGGGAATGTGTGTAAGCAGTGTTGTATAAATTGAGAGGCATACACTGAAAGATACAAATAATGAAATGAATGGTGAAGGGAAGAAGAATGATCTGACTGATTAAACTGATACAAGTCAAACAGTGCTGCTGAGTCTTTGATGATTGTGTCAGAGGTCACCTCTTTACAATCGCTAAAGTTCCAAGGACATGCAACCTTCCTGACCCAGTCACAAAATTAAACAGGAGCTGTGAGACTTCATCAGCAAACAATAATACACAGATGTTCATAACTGATAAATGTCTAAGCAAATACTGTAGAAGGAGATTGGACATAGACAGCTTGTCAAGAAGAGAAAGTGGGTGGAGGGGAAGAAGTTTAAAATAAATTAATAGAGCTATGTCGAGGGGTGCCCTGTTTCGGAAGATCCCTCGGGTCTATTCTGTTGGAAGGGCGGGACTTGGCCCTCCCACAAGACTGTCCACCAGTTCCCACATCCGGCTCCACCTATATCTCTGACCCCTTTCTCAGGGTAGAGTGAGTTTGGGGCCCAAGTCCACACCCCGAGTCCCTCTAGGCAGGGTAACACAGCCTAGGTACCAGCATCCATACCCAGGTCCCCTTTGCTAGTACAGGCAGTCCCCGGGTTACGTACAAGATAGGGACTGTAGGTTTGTTCTTAAGTTGAATCTGTATGTAAGTCGGAACTGGCAAAGCCTCAGAAGCGCGGGGACCCACCGCTGCTGCGGGTTTGCTCGCGGTGCCCCTGGTCTGCTGGGGACCGTCTCCAGCAGACCAGGGGCACCGCGAGCAAACCCGCCAGGGCTGCGGCTTTGCTCCCGATGCCCCTGGTCTGCTGGAGACGGTCCCCAGCAGACCAGGGGCAGCAGGAGCAGCTTTTCTCGCCCCAGAGGTCCAGGTGGCTGACCGCTGCCTGTGAGCTCTGGGGCGAGAAAGCCCCGTTCGTAAGTGCGGATCCGACATAAGTCGTATCCGCGTAAGTCAGGGAATGCCTGTAGTAATATGGCTCAGAGTCCAAGTTCACAAGCAGGGCTCCTCTATTAGGGCAGATATGATCCAGAGGCCTAGTCCATAAGCAGGTCCCCTTTATTAGGGAAAAATACAACCCAGAAAGCCTAATCCACCGGCATGCAGGAAAACTTCTCCCACATAGGCCAGCCACAGAGGAGGTAGGAGGTCCCAGCCCAGGGCTCTGCTCAGCGGGGATTCCTGCTGCAACACACTGAGCACCCAGAGACCAGTTCCACACCCTGGGCCACTTCCCACCATTCCAGGTCTGTGGTTCTTCCCCATCATGTCTTGCTGGCATTGTGGCTCCTGGGGTCATCTCTCTCCCTCTCCCTCCCTCCATTATTGCTGTGTAGTCATAGTTCACTGTCACTCTCCCTTTCCCTTCCCTCCCCCTCCATTATTGCTGGGTAGTCACTGCTGTGGCAGCAGGGCTGGGCTCTAGCAGGAGCTCCTTCCTCTTCCACAGCCCACCCAGACTGGACTGCTCTGGAGGTTTTTATACTCTTCCTCCAATGGGAGCCTGCCCAGCAGAGCTGCAGGGGTAGGGCCCTTTCAGCCAGCTGGGCTGAGGCAACTCCCTCAGCTTCCATGCATGGTGGATACCCAGTCACAGGCTACTTCACTTATTGTGCCCATACTGCAGCAATAGTATATCAAAGAAACTCAGAACAGGCCTCATTCAGGTATAGTTTATCAGCTATTAATCAAATAGACTAAATCCATATTCATCCTGACTATTTAGTCTTCCTGGAGAGATACTTGGAATTTGAGTATTCGCTGAGAAATGCTGGAGTCTTAAGAATTTCTAAACCCAAGTCAAATATAGAAATAATAGATATGAGTAGACCATCAGATTCACTTTCAATGGACTTGTATCCTTTTCTCCCATCCAAGAACTTCTTAGATTACAACCTCGTTGTGTCTTCTTTAGTGTTTGCACAAAACCTGACATGAGACTCCAGTGTCAATTCGGTTCCTAAACAATGGGTATGTCTAGACTACATGGCTCCATCGACAGAGCCATGTAGATGAGTTTACTAGACATAGGAAAACGAAGCGGCGATTTAAATAATCGCTGCTTCATTTACATCAAAATGGCCGCCGCACTGTGCCGATCAGCTGTTTGGTGGCACAGCGGGGCAGTCTGGACTCGCTGTGGTCGACAAGGGGAGCCTTTGTCGACCACTCTGTTATGCCTAGTGAAATGAGGTTTACCGGAGTGGTTGACAAAGTCTTCCCTTGTCAACCGCGGTGCATCCAGACTGCCCCGCTGTGCCGCCACACAGCTGATCGGCACAGCGTAGCGGCCATTTTGATGTAAATGAAGCGACGATTATTTAAATCGCTGCTTCATTTTCCTATGTCTAGTAAACTCAACTACATGGCTCCGTCGATGGAGACATGTAGTCTAGACATATCCAATGCTCCAACAGTAAGTACTAATGTTCTAAAAAAATACAGGTAAAACGACTGATTGTATTTTAAGAGTAGTTTACTTTTCTGACATATAGTAATATTTTGTGTTGTTTTTAAGGGGTTAGAGAGGTGATGAGAGAAAGAGAGAGATTCTTTTCTGTTTAGTGCAATGCCAGCAGACAGTTAACTGAATTCCAATGACATACTTTCTCATTTATGAACATAAGAACAGCCATACCTGGTCAGACCAATGGTCCATCTAGCCCAGTATCCTGTCTGTCAACAGTGGCCATGCCAGATGCCTCAGAGGGAGGGAACACAACAGGTAATCCTCATGTGATCCCTCTCCTGTCACCAATTTCCAGACAAACAGATGCATTGGTAATGATGCATAAAGCGAGAAGGAACTCTGCTTGACTTCAGACTCTAGGCTGGATTTGCAGGTTTAGAAAGCAAAAAAAAAACAAAAAAAACAAAACAAAACAAAAAAACCCCCTCTGTAAACTGACCAAATCTGATGCCAAATCTGTTGGGAGAAATAAACATGGAACTCAATTATCTCTATTTTTGCTGGGTCACTTTTCAGAATATAAACCACACTTTGGAAGGGAGAACTGATAAGTATTGTTATTTAAATGAAATGCTATAGAAGAAGTAGAGAGGGTCCCATCTATGGACCAAACTAAAATAATTGGCCAAAAGCCTGTATGGTTTATTTAAACACATTTACTGAGAGATGTGACTGCTTTTAAGCTGAATGCTCACAGTAACAATTACCTGTGATCTTAATATCCATAAGCCTCAATAAACAGCCCATGGATTTATGTCTTAGTGAGAACGAACCTATTAGCTTCAGCCATAAATCTCATGTGCCTTGCGTGCAAAGTGAATTTTAATAAAAATCATATAAGGAGCCAGAGTTGCTAGGCTGGGTTTCACATGGCTGCCAACATTTGATAGCAATTAATAAGGACCTTTTGGGGGTGGGTAAGTAAAGCCATGTCTTTAGCTCCTGTTGACATGTACTGGACTCAGTGAACTTATCTGAAGGACAGAATGAAAGGGAGTTTTCTTAAAAATAAAAAGAGCAATATATGGAGACTATGACTTCTAAATAAAGACAGATGGTACACATGGGTCGGTACTGAGTTTACAACCTATTCTCATCTTCTCCTATATACCTACCACTATGTAAACCTCTGAATGCTATCAAATTAATTGGCAAAATGAAATATATATCTGCACCCACCAGGCCCTATAATGAGAACAGATTCTGTTCATAATGAATAGAAGCGGAGATTATTAGAATAAGCCGGGTGTCTGTCCATTTTCAAAGCTCTCACTTTTCATTGTACAGCCCACATCCTATATTCAGAGAATGTGATGCAGCTTCATTATTGACTCAGAATTAAAAGGTCAAGCAAATATACTATTAATTTTATAATGATATTTACATTATTTTTATAAACCAAACATCTTAGACCATTTGTCATTTGTATGAGAAGGGCAAAAGGGCACATATTGAGTGCCAACTGCTTTGTGCGGTCTCAGAAGTGCAAATCAGCTAGAAAGCTGCCGTAAAGGGGAAGCCAGAGAGTCCCCGTGACATAGAGGCTGCGTCTAGATTGTCATGATTTTCCGGAAATGCTTTTAACGGAAAAGTTTTCCGTTAAAAGCATTTTCGGAATAGAGCATCTAGATTGGCACGGACGCTTTTCCGCAAAAGCACTTTTTGCAGAAAAGCGTCCGTGCCAATCTAGACGTGCTTTTCCGCAAAAAAGCCCCGATTGCTATTTTCGTGATCGGGTTTTTTTGCGGAAAACAAATCTGAGCTGTCTACACTGGCCCTTTTGCACAAAAGCTTTGGACAAAAGGAACTTTTGCCTGAATGGGAGCAGAATAATATTTCTGCAAGAAGCACTGATTTCTTACAGTAGGAAGTCAGTGCTTTTGCGGAAATTCAAGCAGCCAATGTAGACAGCTGGCAAGTTTTTCTGGAAAAGCGGCTGATTTTCCAGAAAAACTGGCCAGTCTAGACACAGCCACAGGATATATTTCCTGGATAGAGAGTATTGTGCACAACTGGTCCCTAAAAGACCAATTCAATTAATTCTATTTAGCACAGACCTTAGGCTGCTCTAAGTTATTTCAAGGACCATAGATGCCCCTGGCTGCAAAGGACTGGAGAGCAGAGGGTGTTTTAGAATTATCTTTCCTTCTTGTTCAACTGGACCAAAAGTAAATTCAGTGCAGCTAAGGGCCTGGGCCAAATCCTCTCTGAGTAATTGTTGATTTAAGTAATCATGGTCAATTCAGCTATCAGTAACTCCACAGGTTTGACATGAATCTGTATATATAGAATAGGCCTGGCAGTGAGAATGAGGAAGATAAATTCTAATTGATCACTTTTCACTGGGAAGTTGGCCTCAGGTTTTGTATATCCTTTGAGCTATTGATGCTTTACCTGTGCCAGTACCTATACACACTGCATGCTACTCCAGTACAATTCATTTAAAATCTCAGAATGGGATGCTAGTTTTGAACTAATAATTAATATTTTGACTGCAGCTGGGATCAATCCTTTCACACTCTGTCAACATTAAATTCCAAAGAGAACACCATGCTTAGTTTTCTTCGGTGTGAGTCCTATTATCCCATGCCATGCACATGTACCTCTTAAACCAGAAGAGCCTGTGGATATCTGTGGCATAATAATGTAGGGAAGGAAGTGTATATTCCAGGTGAGTCCTGTTCTTGGGTGGGCCAACACTCCAGTACAGTACGGTGTGAGCTATTTCCCTATCTATGTACTCCTCTCCCAATACCTTCCTCTCATTCTAGGATCATGGCTCATGCTGATCTTGGTTTGTTGATTGAAATAGGTTCACTACAGTTGTCATCATATCCTAATGCTGTTTGCATATGGGTTCAACATGCATGAAAACAAACATCCCCAGCTGACTCAAAAATCATAAATGCCAATTCTGCCTGCAGATACTTGCATGCTGCTCCTGATTTGACCACTGAGAGCTGAATGTGTGTATCTATTTGACTCTAAGGGCCTATGCTGCTGAATACACAGGAAAGTTAATGGGAGCTGAGTGTGCACATCTTCAAAGATCAAGCTCTAAGAATCTAACAGCCCAACAAAAGACATGAAAAAGAGAACTAAAGCAAAAACTCCATCTTCAATCTATCTCAGTAGGTCTACTGACTATTGCAATGTATCAGTTAAGATCACTACAGGCCTATCCCAAATCCCAATGAAAGTTCTTCCATGGACTTCATTGGCTTAGGCGGAGAGGGTCTTGATACTTTGCAATATTTGCTTAAGTAGGAAGGGAAAGGGTGTAACTTCAGGCTCTGTGCCCTTGTCTTTGAGAGTCCAACGCTATGTCTAGATTGCAGGCTTCTTTTGGAAGAAACTTTTCCGGAAGAGATCTTCCAAAAAAACTTCTTCCGAAAGAGAGTCTACACAGAAAAGTGCATCGAAAAAGTGATCTGCTTTTTTGAAAGATAGTGTCCACACTGAATGCTATCTTGCATTTAAGCTGTGATTACTATGGATGGAGTGGCCACCAGGGTACCTGCGCTTTTTCCTCTTTCCTCTTCTTGTGAAAGAACTCCCTCTTCTCTGTCCACACACGCCTTTTTCCGAAAGAGCTCTTTCGGAAAAAGGCTTCTTCCTTATAGAAAGAGGTTTCCCAATGTTGGGAAAACCTCTGTTCTTTCGATTGTTTTTAAAAAGAACGCAATTGCAGTGTTGACGTTAGTGAAGTTTTTATGGAGAAACATCTATTTTTCCGAAAAATACTCTGCAGTGTAGACATATCTTAAGAGAAAAGTCTGACATTTTCTGAATGTGTTTAGATTGCATGTTGCCTGGGTTTGATTTTGTATAATTATAATACTTGCTTCTGACACTCGTATGTTCTGTACCAGTAAATTTTATATAAATAATATAACGTGCCAGTGATTTGTTATGGGGGTCTAAGGTTTACAAAAAATTACATATCCCAATATTTTTGTTCACGTTATTGATTGATAACCTGCCAAGTTTCACTAAAAAAAAAAAAGCAGCAGTCTTTTTAGGAACAAAGGAACAAAAATGTACTCCAAAACACCCATGTGTTTTTTTTTAAATATTTAACTTCTCTGGAGTGCTGTGTCTTTACTTTCCCAAGCTCACCCTGGAACATAATTTTATGGCCAAGTTATCAAACCCCTTTAAACCGAGGTTCATAACAGCAATAAGGACAGATCCTTAGGCACATTGGGTGGGCATTGCTATAGCACTTGCATCTTTAAAAGCATTATTCACACTATCACTCTTGTAATAGTGGCACCTGTTAATAGTGCTGCTGAAATCTCTCAGTGTTTTCATTATGAGCCACTCTTTTCATGAGTTAATTTCTTGGCTAATAAAAGATCACTTCCCAACTGAAACTTGGCTGAAAATGGCTTTTGTCTGGGACCAATTATTATTAATATTTTAAAATAAATTTTGCTTTTAAAAATCTGTGCTGCTTTTAAATTAAATGGGGGAAAGGTTTACTGGATTCAGCTGCCAACACAGCACATGTACCACCGATTTGGCAACGCTCTTTAGGCCAAATGGAAGTTAAAAGGTATGGTTGTCCTGTGTTTGCAGGGCACAAAACAGGCAAAAAAAGGTATCAGTTGCACAATGGAGTAGAAAACTGGAGTGCAGTGCATTGCTTTTGTGCGTGTGGGGGGAAGGGAGTATATTGGCTCGTGTCAGCAGTATACACCCTAACCCTAGCTTGCTGAAAGAGGGTGACCAGTGTTCCTTGCAAGCTATGCACTGGTGCAGCCACCCAGAGAGATTTAAATGTCACATAAGTATTAGCAGAGTGCTCAGGGGTAGGTTTTTGTTTCTACTGGTGGTGCACATTCACACATGCCTCAGTGCATATAAAATTATTCCACACATAAATGGAAAAGATCAGAGGAAACATTGGGTGTGGCTAACAAGAGACTGGGTAGACAGGTCAAAATCAGCTATCCCATGTACTCTGCCCTTCAAAAGTGAACTGATCACAGAAGGGTGTCTGAGGTTGTAAGTTAAGGCAGCTTCAGGAAACTTTAATGGAGAGGTATGAGTGTGGGATCCGTGTGGTAAGCTGTGCTTTCATTGACTGTTTTCTGTCATGGGGCGTGCGGAGAACCTGCATTGTAGCTCTTCACCACACATAGCTCATGACTTGCTGATCTGTTGTCTTCCTGCTATTCCTAATGATTCATGTCAGTTGCCTCCTCTCCAGCCCCTGGCTTTGTGTTCATCATTCTTGCTTGCACTCCTGCTGCTGCTGTCCAGCATGCTGTGCTGCAGTATATACACTACCACTCCCCTGATTCAATAGCTGGGTCTGTTCTTTTGTATGCTGGTTGCAAAGTTGGAGCTGTGAGTACAATCCCTTTCATAACAAGTCTCTCAAAATCCCTCTCTCCTGATTTAGGCTACAGGTGCACCTCTTCCACCCCAAACAGCTTGCATACTTCTTGGGGGTGAGGTCACATTCAATTTGTCACCCTAAATTTTGTTGCACATTTTAATCAAACAATATCCCTTACCCTTTCCCAGATTTTTCTGCCAATTAAGACAAATAAGGCTAAAATGTTAAGTAGTATGGATCATCATTACAATCACTACACAGGGTGAAATCATGGTCCCAAGGTAAATTGAAAAACTCACCCTGATTTCAACAGAGCCAGGATTTGATCCCGAGTATTCCAGACAAACAAACTTCATCATAGCAAAAAGTAAACTTCCAGTTTATATGTGATGCTGCTACAATGAGAGAAGCCCTCACAGATTTGCTTCCTCTATAATACCACTCCCTTATAATAAGCCTCATAGGAGCATCTGAATTTCATCTTGCTGGAACAGTCCAGATTTAATACCCATTTTACATATGCAGGGTCATAGGGGATTTTTGTCAATTAAAAAGATATCCAAAAAATGAACTTCAAACCAGGAGTACCTAGGTTTGGGCTTAAGTGTAGTACATTTAGTATTCCAGTCTGTACTTTTGCTGGCCTGTAGAAACAACTCTTTCAAGTATCTATGCATTTGAGCAGTACTGTCCAAGCACATTCTACAGGATTTTAGACTGGGGTGGGGAGCCTTTTTAGGTCGGGGATCACTGAGCCACAGAAAAATCAGTTGGGAATTGCACACAAGTGAGAAGCAAGAAAAACCAACCAAACCCTCACTGGTGTGCCCCCCAACTGAGAAGGGGAAAGACACTCGCCACATTTCTCTCGCACACCAGAGCCTAGGGGACCCAGGCTAGTAGATTTTGTGTGCTCCAGCCCCGCAGGGGGATGGCAGGGGGAGGGGGGGGGGGGGCTGGAGCACCAGTGCAGGCTCCCGAAAGCTGAGGAGCTTCAAGGGCCAGATCCAGGCAAAGGGCCTGAGCTTCAAGGGCCAGATCCAGACAAACCAGAAGCTGGATGCAGCCCCTGGGCCTTTGGTTCCCCACCCCTGATTTAGGGAGAACTGTCTCTCTGTCTTTGAAATGTGCTGTCCAGGCAGATAATGCTCACCAGTTACAGATTGGAAAAAGCTTGCGGAGAAACTGATAGAATTGTGGTCCAGTGGCTACAGGAGCCAGGAATGCCTGAGGACTAGTTTTATCTTTGACAGACCTGCTGAAACAAGTCACTTAGCTTCTATGCCTCAGCCTCTGCACCTGTAAAATGAGGACAGTGCTATTTACTCATCTACCCCACATTGGTGCATTAGTTAGTAGGGCAGAACCAAAATAGCTTGCTGATTTACACCAGTCAAGGAGCTGGCCTTAATATGTGTAAAATACTTTGAATTAAGCATTGTACTTCATTTTTTTTCCTTGAAGGAAGAGGACTAACTCTTCCAATGCTGTCCAAAGGAAAAATAAACATTTGGTAACATCTTTGCCATGGTTTCCAGCCATGCAGTGTGATTCTTCTCTCCCCTTTTTCCTACCCACGTATAATTCTATTGGTCCCATCGGAGCTGCTCATCATGAACAGCTGTGAGAGGAGAACTGGGCCTATAGATTTCAAATTCAAGTTATTTTTGCCTAGCAACAGTAAGCTGTGATGTAGTTAAATAAAGGGGTGGGGAAAAAAACTAAGGGGAACTGTAAATATATCCTAATAATTGTATTGCAGCATAGGATTTATAATTACTAAATGTGTGATAACTGCTTCCTAAATGCCCATGCTCTTTAAACAACCTAATTTATAATTTAAAAAGCTGACAACTCTTAAAGTGTTTTATTTTATCTTGTCTGAAATAATTGAAGAGTAAGTTATTGAAAACCTTTATTTTTCATTAGCCTTAAATTCAGCTACAATTAATGTGCCCAATTTGATTATAAACTGCACAAATTAAACAATAAAGAGCTGTCTAATGAGAAATTAATTATGAGGAACAGAAGAGGAGCTGGGCTGGATAAAAGTAATAAGTTATGGCCTATGGCAGGATGTGTCAGGTTTTAAAGGAGACAAAGGGCCTTTTCCTCAATGTGTGCCAGTGCTGATAGGGCTCATCACAGATCAGTAGATCCAGAAGCCATAACAGCATGGTAATTGAAACTGCCAAAATCAATAGTGCTGACAACCTTAATTAAATTAAATATGTCTCTGATGAGCTCAAACAGCATGGCAGCGGACCACTTGACCCTTTCTCTGAGCACCGCTTGATAGAATGCAGCATGTGGCATGATGGATTTCACCCCCGAGGACAGTTGGAGCACTCTAGCTACAGTAGAAAATTGCTGTAAGAGTAATGGTTCCCCCCCACACACATGTAACTATATCTTTGACTTACAAACTACGGTGCTAGAGTTCATTTCTTGCTGCAGTTTTTGCTTTGCATAGCCCCAGTTTTGCAAGGCTCATAGCTCCTTCTACTGACAATGCCACGGAGAACTTTTTCCTCCTAACATCTTTCCTTCCTCCTCCTTCACCTCCAAGAAAAAAAGATAATTTTATTTTCATAATGGACAAATAACATTAGCAATTGCAATTGGTTGATGATGAAACAGATCT
Organism: Pelodiscus sinensis; assembly: GCF_049634645.1. NCBI lineage: Eukaryota > Metazoa > Chordata > Testudines > Trionychidae > Pelodiscus > Pelodiscus sinensis. The sequence continues at coordinate 110,911,111 of NC_134715.1, forward strand.
GGCTATTTTTCTGTAACCAACTTATTCAGGAGTTCCTTATTTGCAGTAGGTCAAATTCACTCTTTTTTAAAATCATGACTTTTGAAAGCAAAGAGATTTGATTGAGAATTGTATCTCTTTAGCATTACTCTGAAGAGCATCATGACATTATAGATGGAAAATGTGTGCTATAAATGTGCAGGAGACAAAGAGAAACTCAGTCCTTAAATCACAGGGCCTGAATCTTAGTTCAATTGTATAATCAGTATTTGTTTTTCTCCCTAGGAAATTGCATGAGTAAATATTTTCACAAAGTGCAGTTCTATGTAGTACTGACTTCCTAAACAACATGAAATAATCACACGCCTAGGTTTTTCAAAATGTTTATGTCAGCACTAACTAACTGTTTGCTCATTATAAGCCTGTCAAAGATCAGAGGTTTAGATTATTGAAGTAGATTCCTTTCAAATGCTAAAGTTGTTGCTGTGACAACTCCAGGAGAGAATAGATTGTTGGAGATGGACAAACTGTGGGTTTTTCCATAATGAAAGAGTTTAAATAATCTACCTCTCTGTTCAGCAAAATACTTTAGCTGGGGGATGTTTATAGTAATTAAACACAGAACTCTCAGGAGGGTAAAATGTTACAATGCATGCAAAATCATGCTGTTGGGCTCTATGTATATAGACATAAATATATAATTAGACTAATCTAAAAGAAATATGATCTAGACACTAGTTCTGTTCCATGTACAAAATTTTATGAAAGACGCTTGTTCAATATATCTTGAAACATTTCTATTCTAGAATCATTGAGAGACATTTATGGCACTGGAAAAGTTATGCAAAAAAGTCATTGTCCTTATTGGCCCTTCTTGATGCAGTTTATTTCATTGCTAAATATGATTATGTGTCAGCCAAGCTGCTCTACAGCAGACTCTCCCAGTCCAGCCTTAAAAACTTTCTTGTTGGTCAGAGGCATAAGATAGACCAGGTGGGTGAGGTAACATCTTTTATAGGGTCATCTTCTGTAGGTGAGAGACAAGCTTTCAAGCTCCACAGTGCTTTTCCTCTTCAAGGAAGGTAAGTCCTAGTGTACGTGACAGCAGGCCATAGATCTAAGTTATGCAATGTAAGCTAAATGAATAACATAGCTGAAGTCTATGTACTTAGATTTACTTACTGCAGTAAGCTAACAGTTGATGCTCCCTATTGACTCCACCTACACTTCTCATTCTGTTGGAGTACCAGAGTCTATGAGAGAGCTCTCAGGAGTTGATTTATTGTGTCTATACTACAATAGACATGATAAATCAATCCTGCTGAATTGATTCCCACCTCTTGATCTGGCAGGTAGCGAAGTGATGCCCTAACATTCAACACAATAATAAGTCTAGCACAGGAAACAAAGAGCATGTTCTTTGAAGACATTCACTGACTCCTCCTTTCTGAACTTTCCATGCACCCTGATGTTCTCCTAGAGCAGGCATGTCCAAAGTCTGGCCCGCGGGCCAATTGCGGCCCATGTTCTGGTTTAATACGGCCCCCACTTCCTCCCCCTCTCCTGGCTCCCCGGCGCTCTTTTGAACTGGCGCGCCCAGCGCGCCGCTTCCGGCTGCCCCACCGCCGCCGCCCATGGCCTCCGCGGTCCTACAGCCTGCCCTGTAGGGCACGTCCGCAGCTCCGCTCCCCCGCTCGGCTGCAGGTTCGCCCTGCCCCCGGGCCGCCGTGAGGCCAGAGTGCCTGCGCTCTCCGCCCGCCTCCGACCCTGCGGGCCCTCCGCCTTGGGGCTGAGAGTGCAGGGACGGCCCTCACGCATGTTCACTTCTTCAAATCTGGCCCTCTTTGAAAAAAGTTTGGACACCCCTGTCCTAGAGGCTCTAAGCAGTGCTATCGTGAGGGAAGAGGAAAACACCACTTATTGGACATCCCAGAGGGCCAAGCAACTGGACTAAAACATGCCAAAGACCATGTTGTGGTCTTGGAATCTGTTTAGAGAGTCCCAGGATCTAGACTTATACACAGCTAGAACTAAAGAATGTAGCCATGTTTACAGGAGGTGGGACTCTCTATCCTGAGAAGCAGTGACACAATGGGAATGTAGATACTGCATGACCTAAAAGTCCTATGTCCTATAATGAGCCAGTCCCTGGGTCAGTGAGCACTCTGTTCAAAGTTTAAAACTCCATGTGAATGGGCCACCAAGACCTGCCCACCCTGACGTAAAAGCCCTATGTATTTTTGAAATGTCCATTTCTGCTTTTCCAACTTGGAACTCACATCTAGCAGCTGACCTCTGTTGCTTGCATCCAACCAACTATATTGTCTCCACAGACACTGATTATTATGTTATGCACACCTGCCTGGGGCAAGTAAGAAAAGCTGGATCTCCTGGACCTGATGGGAGAAGAGGCTGTGCAAGCATAGATACAGACCAGCCATCGAAATGTTGATAGCTACAAGAAGATTGCACAGGGGCTGCAGACAGAAGGATATGACAGGGATGAGCTGCAGTGCCATGCAAAAGGGAAGGAACTTTGACAGGCATGCCACCAGGGGAGGGTGGCCAATGAACAATCTGGTGCATCTCCACACACATGCTGATTTCACAATGAACTGCGTGCCACCCTAGGTGAGACCAACCAGCACCCTACAGACCACTGTGGGTGCTCTGGAGGCACCCAAGACACAGAATCCTGCCATGAACAGCAAAGAGGTAGAGGTAGACGGTGGGGAAGCAGAGTGGGAGATTCCAACTATGCCATGAGCCAGAACTATTTTGACTCTCAGCAGATCTAGCCAGTCTGGCCAGGTGAGTGCAGAAGAATCCACTGGTGAAGGGGAAGGGACCTCAGGTAAGTGTGGCTATGCATTTTTCCTTACCATTTTTATTTGCTTTTCTTCCTCTCCCCACCCCACCCGCCTTGCCATTTAAAGAAGATGGCACCTATCCCCTCCCCAAGTAGACAAGACAAACATTTTGGCTTTTCATTGCTTTACCGGTATTTCATAAGAAGTTGTTTAAGTTAGTAAGTAAACTATGCTTGAGCAAAGGTAGCCCATACAGCTAACGAGTTGGCATCTGCTTGGGTGGTTGTGGGGGTCATGCAGAGCACTTTCTGCAGGTGAATAGGGATGTCCCTTTTATCCTCCTGAAAGATCTTGTTGAAACTTTCATGGCCATTCTCTGAAATCCTCTCCCTCAGGTTGTTAGGGATGGTGGCATTGTTCTCTTCCTCTGTGATAGGTCACTTTCCCATGCCACTCTTCATGGCATGACATGACACCACAGCAAACAGGCAGCAGCATATGATTCTAGGCAGCCTGGATGTCAATGGCAGCTGATTTCTCCGTGTCTCCGGGATCCTCAGAGATGAGATATCAGCCAAAATCACTACTACCTGTGCAAGATATTGCTAATATTCACTGCTATTTCCCTAAGCTCATACACATGGGATAGGGGCCAGACACTGTACAGCCACATGCAGCAGAAAATCCTGCTGTGGTGCTGTGGCCAGATACTCCAAAGATGAAGGGTTAGCAAGCGTTTTTTATTTATGGGACTAAGGGAGGGGAGTTTTGAACGTTATCTTTCCCTTGCCATTCTGACTGCAAATCCAATGGTACCTGCATCCACTGTCATCAGCAGCTTCTGGTGTGGAGGCTGGACGTGTGCCTGCTCTGTGCTTGTAGAACACCTGACCCTGATGAGGAGAGGGAAGAAAACCAAGGAGGAGATGTTCTGCAAGATCTTGCAAGCGAGTACTGTATGTCTATGAACAAAGGGCTTGAAGGGCCAATATGACTGAGACTGACTAAAACAGAGAGGCCATGCAAAAGTCCTGGGACTCACAGCAGAACACAGAGCAGGAAATGCACCTGGACATAATGGGTCTTCTCAGGCAGAAAACCCAAATACCACAAGCCCTGGCTTAAATCCTGGACTCACCAGCCTTTGCACTTTTTGGACACTCCAGTTCTCACTGCTCCTTACATCCCACTAATGTACCATGTGGCATCATAGACTTTGCCCCTCTGCGACAGGGGACAGCAAGGAAAACCAGAGCTTCAAATACACTGTCCTGTGACAACTACCGGCAGGGGTATTCATATGTAGACTTATCTTTTGTTTATACAAATGGTCATAATTACTTCCTTCCTTTTCAAATGGAATTTGAAAAATGTCACTGTTAAGTTGTGTGATGTTTGTATGGCATCACACATTTGTGCTTTGATTTCGTGCTCTGAGTTTTTGTACTCAACAAAGTTCTATTTTTGGAGAATCAATGTATCTTTATGGGACCACAACAAATGTGAAGCAGCACTCAAAACCAGTGATTTTAAATGCCCCCTTGGCACCATACAGTCCATAGCCTCATGATGGAAACTATCTAGCCATAGGTATACATGTACAACAAGCACCAGGCACAGTGGTAGTGTCACTGCACAGCAGGAACCACAGAAAAGATAACAGCAGCAAAACCCTAAAAATACATAACATCTGTGTTAGGCAATTTAAACTATCACCAGATGGAACATGGTGTCTGACTGTGAAAATGAAATGTAGTGTAGACATGGTCTTAGCCTGATTTTTCCCCTCTCCCCTGCAGTTGTCTCGGGACAAGTGTCTAAAGTTCGCAATTGAGCCTTGCAGTCAAACACAGGGACAACACACATTTCTATCCACTCTCACAGAAGCACTCACAGCCTCTCCGTAGACAGAACTGATCCTCCAGTGTCACCCCATGTGACTTAGTGCTAACTGATCTGTCTGTCTCCAGTGTGCCCCAACAGGGCCCCATCTTTCCCTGCACAGGACCCTGCAGGCAGGGATGCTCTTGAAGCCCCTTTGTGCCTCGTGACATCCCCAATTCCACAGAAGGTGAAGGCTGAGCTAGTGGTTAAAGTGCAGGAGAGGAAGTCAAGACCCTGATTCTTTTCCCAGCTAAGTAAAGGCTCTCCTTGGGCAACTTCCATTGCTTTAAAAATCTGTAAACTGGGGCAATTAATATGCCCCTTCAGCTCACCTAGGGTATGTCTACACTACCCCGCTAGTTCAAACTAGGAGGGTAATGTAGTCATCCGCAGTTGCAAATGAAGCCCGGGATTTGAATTTCCCGGGCTTCATTTGCATGAAGCCGGCCGGCACCATTTTTAAATGCCGGCTAGTTCGAACCCCATGCCGCGCGGCTACACGCGGCACGGAGTAGCTAGTTCGGATTAGGCTTCTAATCCGAACTAGCTGTACTCCTCGTGGAATGAGCCTAATCCGAACTAGCTACTTGGATTAGGAAGCCTAATCCGAACTAGCTACTCCGTGCCGCGTGTAGCCGCGTGGCACGGGGTTCGAACTAGCCAGCATTTAAAAATGGTGCCAGCCGGCTTCATGCAAATGAAGCCCGGGAAATTCAAATCCCGGGCTTCATTTGCAACTGCGGATGACTACATTACCCCCGCTAGTTCGAACTAGCGGGGTAGTGTAGACATACCCTTAGTGTTGTAGCTTAGTCCATTCATGCTTGTAAATTGTTCTGTAGTGATCCATATTTTGCCAGACATCCTACTTCTGGGTTCCCTTAAGAGCTCAAGAAGGAGAGACAAACTTCCGAGGGGTGGGGAGCTGCCCCACCGTTAGGTCATTTTGTGTGTGTTTTACTACTTTGGCCTGGGGGCTGGGCTGAGTTTACTTGAGAGGGCTAGGGTTGCCAGATGGTTGAAACAAAAATACCGAACACCCCCCTCCTCCCCCACAAAAAAAAAACACAGAGAAAAAATGCTGTTGAAAGAAGAAGAAAAAAAGGGGGGGGGGGGAGACCAAAGTTGTTGAGCCAAAAAAAAAAAGGACCCCAAGACTTAAGCAAAATAATATTTTTTTTTTTAAATAAAACAGCATGTCCCCTTTAAGAGTGAGTGAAGGGATAGGAACAGGGGAGAGGTTGAGCACTAAGACCCAGGGGAAGCATTGATTTCCCTTGGTTGGCAGCCATTTTGTGCCGGCAGCCTTGCAGAACCAGGTAAGCATGGGGGCGGGGGAGCTGGTGATGTTGGGAGCCGGGGGTGGCTCGGGGTGCGGGGGAGAGGCCAGGCACTGTGTGTTTGTCGGGTTGCTAGGTGCCCGGCATTTTCGCCTCCTGGCCGGGGAAAAAATCAGAAAATACCAGACATTTTAGGTGTCCGGTATTCTCTTAATTTTTTTACTGGACAGGAGGTGAAAATACCAGACCGTCTGGGTAAATACAAGACACCTGGCAACCCTAGAGAGGGCACTAAAAATATATTTCATCTGAGGCAGCAAAACAACTTGAGATACCATGTCTGTATCTTTCAAAATCCCTATGGTGTGGGTCTGTGCCTCATATTAGTGTGGAAGGCTGAGAACATGCAAATCTTTCTTCATGTTGTTGCTATACAACGAGCTAATTGTGTATATATTTGCTTTCATTCTTTATTACCTTCTCTGGCGTCCCTGATATCTAAAATGGTTCTGGGTTGCTAGCTCAGTAGGGATAAAATTACCTAAAAAATAAGACTCATCATTACTCTATAACCCTTTCTCCTTCCCCTAACATGCTTTGTTAGAATATTCTAGATAGTGCTCCAGTGGAAGCTACTTTCTTTCTGTCCATTCCTATAAGAGATCTTCTGAGAGGTTCTGAGGGCTTTACCTGAAAAGATCTTGTAGGATCAGCTCAGATGGAGTTCATGCTGCACAAGATCTGATCATGACATCTCCACAGCACTTCGCGACCCAGGAAAGAAAAGAGATGAGGTCTGAGTCCACACTTCCTGACCGGACACCAAACAAGTTCAACTTTTATTCCTTTCAATGCAATCAGAACCATAGTCTGGGAATACTGTAAATGTGGAGGAAGGGAGAGCGGAGCAGGGAGGGGCGGGGGAGGAAGGGGAGGTACTTTTTATGTCTTGATGAAGTTAATGAATGCCTCAAGAACAGAGATTTGTTGAGAATCTTATCATTTTAAACTTTGCCGGAAGGCCTGATTTGGCAATGGAATTCAGGGGGTTTAAAACTTCATCCTTAAGGGGCTTTTTGTTTTCAGTTGCTTTAGTCTTCAATAGCTATAGCAAACCGATAACACCATACATGTAACGTTCTTTCCTGTTGGGAAAACAGTTTAGAATAAGTGGTTCCTAATCTACTTACTCAAGATAGAGATACTCTCTGGAGCCATACTTTGCTGAATGTTTTGTTTTGTTTTGGCTGGCCAAACTATATTTCCCTAACCTTAAAGAACCCACAGTATTTTCTCGTTGCCAAAGAAATGCTTGCTGTTTTGGACAGATCTGATTAGCTACATCATTCAATGTGCAAGCTTCCATTCCTTACGGGTATTTCTACACTACAAAGTTAGTTCGAACTAATGGACGTTAGTTCGAACTAGCTTTCATAGGCGCTACACTAGCGCTCCGTTAGTTCGAATTTAATTCGAACTAACGGAGCGCTTAGTTCGAACTAGGTAATCCTCATTCCACGAGGATTAACCCTAGTTCGAACTAGCTAGTTCGAATTAAGGGGTGTGTAGCCCCTTAATTCGAACTAGTGGGAGGCTAGCCCTCCCCAGCTTTCCCTGGTGGCCACTCTGGCCAACACCAGGGAAACTCATCTGCCCCCCTCCCGGCCCCGGACCCCTTAAAGGGGCACAGGCTGGCTACGGTGCCCGTGCCAGGTGCAAGCCTGCCAGCACCCAGCCAGCAGACCCTGCACCTGGCATGGATCGAGCCAGCCACCCGATGCCCCCCAGCCCTCCCCCTCTTCCCGGGACCAGGCTGGCGGCTCCCGGGATCTTGCCCGGGACTGCAAGAGGTGGGCACCCGCCTGGGCTAGTGTGGACATCGTGGACCTCGTCCACGATCTCCGCACTAGGCACAGGAAAGTGGCCGGCTTGGGCAGGATAGCTGCCAGCCTGGCCACCCAGGAGCAGGTGTGCAAGAGAATCAAGGGGGTCCACTGAGACCCCCGACCCTGAGCCCTGAGCTTACAATGGCCGTACTGGGTCAGACCAAAGGTCCATCTAGCCCAGTAGCCTGTCTACCGACAGCGGCCAACCCTAGGGACCCTGGAGGGGATGGACCGGAGACAGTGACCAAGCCATTTGTCTCGTGCCATCCCTCTCCAGCCTTCCACAAACCTTGGGCAAAGACACCACTCCTACCCCCTGGCTAATACCACTCCATGGACCCAACCTCCATGACTTGATCTCACTTCCCTTTAAACTCTGTTCCAGTTCTAGCCTTCACAGCCTCCTGCAGCAAGGAGTTCCACAGGTTGACTCTTTGCTTTGTGAAGAGAACTTTCTGTTACTAGTTTGAAGCCTGCTACCCATTCCTTTCCTTTGGTGTCCTCTAGTCCTTCTTTATGGGAATTAATGAAGAACTTTTCTGTATGCACCGTCTCCACCCAACTCCTGCTTTTAGAGACCTCTATCCTGTCCCCCTTCCGTCTCCTCTTTTCTAAACTGAAAAGTCTGTCTCTTTAGTCTCTCTTCATATGGGACTGTTCCCAACCCCTGATCATTTTAGTTGCCCTCCCCTCTCCCAGCCTCTCTCTTCCCCTCTCCCACCTGCTTTTCCCAGTCTCCCCCAGTTTTCTTCAATAAAGACAGATTCCATTTTTGAACACAATTGTCCTTTATTTTGTACATCAAGAAGAGGGGCTAGGGAAGGGTAAGTGGAAGGAGGTAAGGGAGGAATGGGGCACGAGCCCCCGATGGGGAGGACTGGGCTGGCTCTGCGGGTTTTTGGGATGGAAGCTCTCCTGCAGTCCCCCCGATTGCCCCCTCTCCCCAGATGGCAGCCTGCGGCAAGTGCAGTCGGGCTGATGTCCGAGTGCTGTGATGTGCCCAGTGTGGGTACTCTGGGGACTCCAAGCCAGGACTGCTTTGCAAGCGGGGCACCCCTGAGAACTGTCAGTCCGGGGTGGGGGTCGGGACCCTTTAAGCACAGCCCTCGGCTAGCCTGAGACAGCATCTCCACACTCTAAGTCCTCCTCTGATGCCCTGCCAGCACTGCTTCCGGCCATCCTTAACCCCGCTTCAGGGTCCACTTAATGTGGACATGCTAGTTCGAATTAGCAAAACGCTAATTCGAACTAGTTTTTAGTTCTAGATGTGTTAGTTCGAATTAGCTTAGTTCGAATTAACTAATTCGAGCTAAGTTAGTTCGAATTAGCGCTGTAGTGTAGACATACCCTACTGTGGCAGCTGATTGTGTTATATGATCCTTGTCAATACCATCAGAGTATGTAAACTCAGTAATTTAAAGCATAGAGATAGAGAAGCATCAAGATTTAGACTGGAATTCACATTAGTAAAGGACATAACATACATAATACAATTGGGCCTTTTTTTTTTTTTTTTTTTTTGCAAAATTGTTCTATGTACTTGGACTGATCTAGAGGGAGATAGCATGTTCATCATGTATCACCAGCCTTTTCAATGAGTTAAAGTCTTTTAGATGGCAAGACAGATGGCTAGTAAGAAGTGGTGTAGATACAGCCTTGCAAGACATCATGCTTTCTCCCAGGCCATCCCTTCTGTGTAGAATATCTGCTGAGCCAACTCAGTGTCCTTCTTCAAGGTCTCCTCTGTCAGAATGCAAGCAAAAATTCAACAGTCAATCAGCAGGTGTTCTGCAACTGCTGCTTATCAAACTGCTTATCAGTCTTCCAGATGATGTATCCTCTTGCTGCTTCTCATCTTTTCACTCAGGGCTGGGGTAGGCTAGGAATTTACATAAATGTAACTACTTCTCTTACGGGAGGAAAATATCCATACCATTAAGAGATGTAGCTACACCATCCTCATCCTCAATGTAGACAGCACTAGTCGACTGAAGAATTCTTCCATTCACCTAGTTATCACTTTTCAGGGAGGTGGAGTACCTATACGGACAGGAGAAGCCCTCCTGTCTGTGTAGGTAATGTCCAATTTGTATTGCTCTGCCATTATAATTTATCTGGAAATCCAGCCTTACATGTTCAGGAAGAATCACTTCAGTGCAAAGATGATGTTGACATCTCATCAGCCAACTCTTGAGGACCCTTAGGTGTACATTATCTGGGCCAGATGATTTGAACATTGTTAGCCCTCGTTGGTGTTGTTTAATATCCTCACTGGCTACCAGCGGACTGGGAAGTATCTTGTCTGTCTCATGTGATATGAGTATGTCATCCTGCTTCTTTCCAAATTCAGAACTGAATAGTGAATTAACATTGTTATCATCTCCATCTTGTGAGGAGCCTCTACCATTATCAGGGTTTCTTTTGTTCCTAATCTATTTTTAAAAAAGCCTTTTTATTGCTCTCAGCATAGCCAGAGTATAGACATTAGTTTAATAATATATATCAGATACAAAACACTAAACGGAATGCGGCTTTTGTCCTTTCTTTCATTTTGGCCTAGGGTCTGGAAATATTTGATGGCTGGATAATGCCATTTAACAACACAGAAATGTGATGAACTGCATGCCCTGAAGCACAGACCTTAAGCATTTAGACTAACATGAATCTGCATTGAAAGACATTTTATGGCCTTATTGAACTATTATAGAGGAATGCTTTGCAGGAATGGGAATATTAACAAATTATTGCATATGTGGATCATAAGTCATATCAGATACCTCATTGCAGATTTAAAGGAAGTTATCTTTATAGCTCCTAGAAGGTGAGATGGAGTTCAAGGCCAAACATTCATGCAATTGCGAGAGTTCGAATCATACATATGATAATACTGGGTGACAATAAAGTCATAGGTCAAGTCCAAGACCTTACAGTTGCAAATCTAGGGAAAATTACCTTTCAGGTATTGTATGGCACTCTTGTAAGTTTAAGGGAGAGATTCTGAGCTTAGTTCCACTGGTGTAAATCTGGGATGATGGAGTTATTTCAGATTTACAAAAAGGTAACTGTGTGTGTTTTTACACTTGAATTATTATTTAGATTTTAACTTGTATTAAATGACACATTAACTGATATTTTTATACATTCTTGTATAGAAAGGATCCAAATGTTCATATTCTTGCTTAAGGAATAAGTGTTTGCAATATATCCTGTCTTTACTAGCATTTACAGTGCTAGCCTACATTTGTTAAAAATAAGATTATAAGTCAAATATAGACATATCCTTAAAGGATAATTTTGCCCTGAGAGTCTTCTGATATTTATGCCTCCAGACTCCCTAGTCACACAGTAGCTCAGAGATGTTAAACATATACAGCTAGTGAAACATATACAGTATTGTGAAAAATAATTGGTTTAAATAATTGGAAAAAATATACATTTCCTTAAGTACATTTTCTTGTAAATTTCACTCAATGAAATTTCACTTAATCAGAGAAATTTTTTATCTGCTATTGGAGTTAAACCATTTAAGTTGGTTTTTAGAATTTATTTCTTGGTTAAATGAACAGAGAGGTGGACTATGTATTCCAAAGTAACGTAAGTGCTTTTGAAAATCCCACTCAGACAACTAGTTTGGCAGCTTAGGAGAGGATAGCTACAGTTTTTACAGCAAACTTTCTTTACCAGCACTCACATAGATCATGTTAGAACTGTCCTTCTTCAAACAAATGGGGGGAAATGTTCATTATACCAATTTGCACATAAAATGAATAATAACTTAGTCATATTCCAGCACAAGGATAATTTATGTTTGCAGTTCCCATAAATTGTTCACAGCTCTTTTAATAATATAATGAGATTTAGACTCAGGCAGTTAATAGATGCCAGAATTATGATGCAGGAAAAATTACATAGATTCCTTTTTGCTTACCTTTATTATATAGGTGCCACGTTAGTAGTGCTGATAATAATACAATACACAGAAATGTTGCTATTGAAGGGAACTGATGCCATTTTAATTGTCATGTTATTTATATGCATTGGATATCAAACCTGCTTTTCACTCAGATGTATCAAGAAAAGAGAATCCATGAGAAAGTGGAGGCATACAGACATTTTCCTTTGCAAGAAAAATATGGTAATGTCTTTGTGCTCGCTTGCTGGGTTGAATGCATATTTTTCCAGAGATACTGTCCTTTTAGACTAGCTTAGAGCTATAGATTATAGCTTTATAATATACTATAGCTTTATAGTATACAATAGCTTTATAGCTACTATACTAGTTTAGAGCTATAGACTATAGCTTTATAGCTACTATACTTTTATACTAGTATAGAGTCAGTCTAGCTTACAAAGAATAGTGTGTAATATAAAGCAGAAGTGCTAAATGGATACAGCAAAACATGGAATGAATCTGCTCAATATTATATTCAGAAATGCATATTCCAAAATCCAACAACTTTGTTTCAAAACCAGGCAAAGTTGGGGTTGTGAGTCCCAGGTACTGCTTGATGTCAACTGGCAAAGGGCACAGATGCACATCAGGGTTATAGGGATCCCCTGGGTGTGGTACTGACATCCTAGTTCACCAAAGAGTGTCATGTAGGGTTTCTGTGGACAGCCTGCATCACTAGTCACGATAATCTTTACAAAATGTATGTGCAAATAGTATATGAGAAGGGATAGCTTGCCTTCAGCCTGTTTCCACTTGACAAAAGGTGGGTGACATTTGTCTCCATAGATGACTGTTAACCATTGTAAGACATACAATGCACTTCAATTTACTGAGTCCAAGACTAATAAAGATATTTCAAAGGAAAATTAACAGGAAGAGAAAAACAGATACGGGGTGAATCCTGTTTTAGACGGAAAGAATAAAGGACTGGTCTGGTACATCTGGTACAGAAAGATGCCCATACATCCTTCTTTACAGGGAGACCAAGAACACTATGGGAAGAACTTTAGGGCAAAAAATACCTTAATAGACAAAAGGGCACCATGTTACTTGAGTTTAGACTCTAGAATGAGTGCTACGATTTTATTGTATACGTAACTGCTTGTTTCCAATATGTCTGTAAAGAGAGGGTGAGGCCTGTGGCAGCCTGAGGGACCTGCTTGTGTTACCAGTACCATGTGGTATCAGGGAGATGACTCCAGGCAGAAACAGACAAGGCTTCTTCATGCTAAGGGCAAGAGGTATGCAGGTGCATCTCAACCTCACATACCTCTGGAAGCAGGGGTGAAAGTAACTTAAATTACTAACAGGTACACCCTCCCCTGTCCCCAGGGAGGCCCTTAGGGCAGGAGCATAGGCGTGCACAGCACATTTCATTAGGGTGTGCACCCAAAGAATTTTTTTAAAATGCACTTTGACCCCCCCCATTAGCCACACCCCGACCCCTGTTAACCATGCACCTGACCCCCATTAGCCATGGCCCTGAAGGTAACCCTCTCCAGGCAAGATGGGCACATGACCAAAAGTAAAAAGTGTTATGTGACTCCCAACCCAAAGACTTTTCCCACCATCCTTCTACCAATAGGGATTAGTTTGGCCCCTACCACCCCCCCCCCCCCCCATGCAGCTATCCTGCAATTGCATTAATTCAATGTGTGTGACATTAATGCGAGGGTAGAGAGGCTGGGAGGTGGGGGGGGGGGGGGGGGAGAGTGTTCCCTCTAAGAGTTTCCTCCCATGAGCAGAATGAATTTTGTGTTGTGCGCCATCACCAAATTCATGTGGCTTGTTTGGATGTGCCACTGTGGCACCCAAGTTATTAATAAATATCTACCTTTCCCCTCTGCTGCCCTGTCTCCTCCCCTTGCTCCATCAACTCCCCTGGTGCCTGCTGCCTCCCAACCCCTCACCCTCCTCTGCTGTCCTGACTCCTGCCCTTCTCACTGCCCTCAGCCTTTCTGAGACCTGCCCCTCCTCCACCAGCCCTTCTCTCCCCTCTGTGCCCACTCCTCCAGTAGCCCCACTCTGATCATGTGAGCTACCCCTCCTCATCCCTTCGTTTAACACCTCCCTCGCCTCTCTCCTCTGGTGCTGGTCCCTCCCCTGCAGGTGTCTGCCCTTCTGCTTCACCTCCAGAATCTCCTGGCACCTGCACCTTCCCTTACCCCTGCATGCTCCTGGTGCCTCCCCCTTCCCTCACTGCTCCTGCCCCCTTTGCCCTTTTTCCCCTGATGCCCATCCCCTCACCATCCTCTGCCCCCATTCCCCTCATGCCCCTGTGCCCTCACACATGACGTGCCCCAACCCCACCTTCCTCATGCCCACCCCTTCTGTCAAGCCTTCTCCCAGCACCTCCCACTCCAATCCCCAATGCCCTTACCCTCTCCTCTTCCAGCATCACCCTGTCCCCCTCCGACTGACACCTCCCCTTCTGCCCTTTTCCTCATTGTCTCAACTTCCCCCCTAGCATTTGTGTCTCCTCTACCCTGTCCCTTTGGTGCCTTCCCCTTTCTTCCTCCTCCACCCTCCCACACCGCAAAAGCCCCTTCCTCTCCCAACCCTCTCTCTTATTCCCCACCCCCTTGCCTTCAGCTTCTGCCTTACAGCTGCAGGGCTGGTGTCAGAGCCAGCCCAAGCTGCTGGGCCGGGGAGGGGCATCCCTGGGGCACCGTATGGTGCTGCAGGGCTGGGTGCCACGCCGTGCTGCCGGGGGCGCTCCCAGGTGCCTCAGGGGTGCTGCATAGTGCTGGGCAGCGGTGCTCCCAGGCTCCTCAAGGGCACCGCACCGTGCTGCAATGCTGGGCAGGGGCATTCCTGGGTGCCTCAGAGGCGCCGCGCCGTGCTGCCGGGCTGGGTGGGGCCCAGAGCGCAAAAATAGCTCGGGCTAGCTGGCCCGAGACATTAGGGTGTGCCTGGGCACACCCGGCACACCCCGTGTGCACGCCAATGGGTAGGAGGTTGAGGGGGTTATGATACCACAGTACCTGTAAGAAATGTAAGTATGGGGTGGAGTGCGGGAGGATCAAAGCAGGAGGATGGGAAAAGTCAGGGTGTGTGGGCTCAGGGCAGGGGGAAATGGAGCACAGTGGGCTGGGAGAGGGCGGTGGGGCAGGACAGAGTGGATCAGGCTGCTTTGCTGCTTCAGTGAGTGCAGGAGAGAAGCTGCCCCCTCCTGCTGCCTTACACCATACCCCCAATAATTCTGTGGCTCACATTGCTCGGGGAGGGGGCTTCGGCAAGAGGGCAGAGCAGGGAGGGGAGGGGAAGGGGCAGGGCATGGGGGATGGTGTGGAGTGGGGTAAGAGGTGGAACATAGGTGGGGGGGGGGGGTTATGTGGCAGTGGGTTGTCCTGGGCTCCACTTCTGGGATGGCCCTAATTACAGCACTGCCGTGTAAATGTACCCAGGAAGAATGGGATAGGATCTCATCTGCATCTCCCTGATACTAGAGAACTGATTAACCTAGTCACCCAGGGCAGCTTGGGAAAGGAGAAGAAACTGAGAATCAATCATCAATTTTGGGTTCCTGTTTCTCACTGTCAGCTCCAGTGAGAGCTGCTATCTACCAGCTAGTGATAGACAGACCGCTATGGACTCTGAGGACTCATTTCTTGCTTCTGACACATCCTTCTATAGCAGGGCTTGCTGAGGAGAAGGCATAGCTGACAGCAAGGCAACCAGTTGGATGTCTACTGGGCACTCTGCTATGCTGGGGCATCCCTAGCAAGAGGCTTATGGGTGGCTATTATACAAGAGGTTTAGAGGGTCAATTCATGGTGAATTGCTTAGAGACAAGGCTACTTACAGCCCAAGACTGGGGGTCCTCCACTATCAGGCACACCAAACTAGTTCCAAAGAGCACTTCTATTCAACACACTGGCTAGCAAGAAGTCATACAAGCAATTTCCTTAGACACTCCTGTTCTTCTGTGCCACAAACAGTACCACACCTTATACAGAGGAGGTCAATTTATAATTCAGATCTTATCCAAAAATCATGCAGAAGCCAATCTGTTAGAATCTAAAATCTAAAGGTTTATTCATAAAAAAGAAAGAAAAAGTGAGAGTTAAAATAGTTACAGGAATCAAATTACATACACCAATTGCAAAAGTCTTGGTACAGGCTTGTAAGAAAGGTGGAATAATACGTTGGTTTAGATCAAGTCTCTGGGGGGTATGTCTACACTACAAAGTTAATTCGAACTAACGAATGTTAGTTCGAATTAACTTTGATAGGCGCTACACTAGCTCTCCGCTAGTTCGAACTTAATTCGAACTAGCGGAGCGCTTAGTTCGAGCTAGGTAAACCTCATTGTACGAGGACTAAGCCTAGTTCGAAGCCCCTTAATTCGAACTAGTGGGAGGCTAGCCCTCCCCAGGTTTCCCTGGTGGCCATTCTGGCCAACATCAGGGAAACTCTATTGCCCCCCTCCCAGCCCCAGACCCCTTAAAGGGGCATGGGCTGGTTACGATGCCCGTGCCAGGTGCAAGCTGCCAGCACCCAGCCAGCAGACCCTGCACCTGGCATGGCTCGAGCCAGCCACCCGATGCCCCCCAGCCCTCCCCCTCTTCCCGGGACCAGGCTGACGGCTCCTGGGACCATGCCCGGGACCGCAAGAGGCGGGCACCCGCCTGGTCTAGTGCGGACATCGTGGACCTCGTCCACGACCTCCGCACTAGGCACAGGAAAGTGGCCATCTAGGGCAGGAGAGCTGCCAGCCTGGCCACCCAGGAGCAGGTGTACATGAAAATCAAGGTGGTCCACTGAGCCCCCCGACCCTGAGCCCTGAACTTACAATGGCCGTACTGGGTCAGACCAAAGGTCCATCTAGCCCAGTAGCCTGTCTGCCGACAGCGGCCAACCCTAGGGACCCAGGAGGGGATGGACTGAAGACAGTGACCAAGCCATTTGTCTCATGCCATCCCTCTCCAGCCTTCCACAAACTTTGGGCAGGGACACCACTCCCACCCCCTGGCTAATACCACTCCATGGACCCAACCTCCATCACTTTATCTCACTTCTCTTTAAACGCTGTTCTAGTTCTAGCCTTCACAGCCTCCTGCAGCAAGGAGTTCCACAGGTTGACTCTTTGCTTTGTGAAGAACAACTTTCTGTTACTAGTTTGAAGCCTGCTACCCATTCCTTTCCTTTGGTGTCCTCTAGTCCTTCTATTATGGGAACTAATGAAGAACTTTTCTTGATGCACCCTCTCCACCCCACTCATGCTTTTATAGACCTCTATCCTATCCCCCCTCAGTCTCCTCTTTTCTAAACTGAAAAGTCCCAGTCTCTTTAGCCTCTCTTCATATGGGACCTGTTCCAAACCTCTGATCATTTTAGTTGCCCTCCCCTCTCCCACCCTCTCTCTTGCCCTCTCCAACCTCCTTTTCCCAGTCTCCCCCAGTTTTGTTCAATAAAGAGAGATTCTGTTTTTGACCACATGTTTTCTTTATTTTGTACATCAGGAAGGGGGGCTAGGGAAGGGTAAGTGGAAGGAGGTGAGGGAGGAATGGGGTACGAGACCCCGATGGGGAGGACTGGGCTGGCTCTGTGGGCTTCTAGGGGTGGAACTGTGATCTGTATGTTCATATTACAATCCAATGATGCCACAGTGGCATCTGCGTATTTTGTACTGCCTGTGATTTCTTGGCCTTTTCCAAATAACATGTCCATCCCTCAGGCTAGAAGGTGTGTTTGGGTCTGCATTAGACCCACTCAATTAGAATTTGCAGAAATAAGAAGGACTCTGTGAGTGAAGATAAGAAGAACTGCCTCATGACTATTAGTCTTCATTTCTGCAGGGTGTCTCCATAGACGTATTAGGGGGAGATACTCCTTTTAATGGCAGTTAGCCAAACAGTCCAAATCTATTGATCCAGCAAGAAGAACATTAATCAACACCATTTAGAGTGAAGTTGTAGTAAGTAAAGAGATTGTGAGTTGAATCCTGCTCCTGCCAGAGTCAACAGACAGGAATATCCTTTTATTTCAGTGGCAGTAGGATCAGGTCCAAGGTAAACATAATGCCACCAACTTACTCCACATATCAGCGTGCCTTTAAGCATGTCTGCTGACTTCACTTCGTAATGTGTGTTTATGATCACTAGTGTTACAGGGCCCAAGTACTTAGGGAAAAGCCAGCTGGACTCCATTCTGCCTCATAAGTAATTAGCAAATGTGTCAGCCATATCTCTGATTGCAGAGTCTTTCTTCTTGGCAGTGGGATCAGACGAAGAGGGCCCAACACTGCTTTCTGTAAAATCAATGGGAGTTTTGAAAATGACTTCAATGAAATCAAGCTCAAGCCCAGAGAGAACAGCGTGAGATCTAAGAAGAGAATCAAGTCCTAAATTTACAATGCCGTTAGTTAGAAAATCATCCTGTGGAACTGGACCTGATACAATACACAGCATCCTCAACTCTCATTGGAATCATTTCGAGTGGAACACAACTCAGCATTTGTCAGGACTGGACTCCTGCCAAGATTTTCAAAAGTAACTATATTATACTTAGGATTGTCAATTAATTGCAGTTAACTCACGTGATTCGCTTAAAAATGTAATTGCAATTAAAGGAATCACAATTAATCACTGTTCCTGTTCAACAATGGAATACCAATTAAAACGTATTCAATATTAGAAGACTTACCCAGTGTTGTCTGAGTCCTTGAGGGCAGGAGACTGGCCGGAGCTGGGGTGAGGGGAGGAGAAGCCAAGGAGGGGCCTTGGGTATGTGGGGAAGAAGGGCAGGAGGCTGAGGGTGTGGGGGTGCAGGAGTCAGGTCAATGTGTTGAGGAGGGGGGCAGGACACTGGGAATGTGGAGGGGTGGGAGAATGATGGCTGGGGGATGAGGAGAGGCTCAGGATAGGGAAGGGCCCATCTGACAGGGATTTCTCTCCCTACACTGGCCAGCAGGGTCTTTTCTCCCTTCCAAGGCCCCCCTGGCTTCCAACAGCTGACAGGGGCCTTCTCTCTCCCTAAGTCCTCCATGGCCAGCAGGGGCCTTTTCTCTCCCCCTAGCCTCCTATGGGTGGCAGGGGCCTTTTCTATCCCCCTGGACCCCACCCAGCATAGGCCTTCTTTCTAGGGTTGCCTGATGGTTGAAACAAAAATAATGAACACCCTTCCCTCCCCCCCCCCCCAAAAAAAAACACCAGGAAAAAATTCTGTTGAAGGGAAAAAAATGGGAGGGGGGGCGGGGGAGGAGACCAAAGTTGTTGAACAAAAAAATAAATAAATAAAATAAAACAGCATTAAAACAGCATGTCCCCTTTAAGAGTGAGTGCAGGTATAGGAACAGGAGAGCGGTTGAGCACCAAGACCCACGAGAAGCATTGCTTCCAAGAGCCATTTTGTGCTGGCTGCCTTGTGGAACCAGGTAAGCATGGGGGCTGGGGCTGGAGTTGGGGGGCTGGAGGTGTTGGGAGCTGGTGAGGAGGCCAGGTGCTGAGTGTTTGTAGGGTTGCCAGGTGCCTCACATTTTCGCCTCCTGGCAAAATTCTCTGAATTTTTTTACCGGACAGGAGGCCAAAATATCGGACTGTCCAGGTGAATACCGGACACCTGGCAACCCTACTTCTTTCTCCCACCAGCCCCCCTTTGGCTGACAGGAGCTTTTTCTCTCCGCACTGCCCATCAGGGGCCTTTTCTCTATTCCCAGTCAGCAGGGACCTTCCCCCCTCCCCCCCAAGACCCTCATGGGTGGCAGAGGCCATTTCTCTCTCCCCAACTCCCAAACCCGCATTGGCCTTTTCTTTCTCCCCAACAAGCAGGGGCCTTTTCTCTCCTACCAACACTCTTGCCTAGCAGGAGCCTTTTATCTTCCCTCCCAGCCCCCAGCTAGCATAGGGTCTTTTCTCTCACCCCCCAGACCACCTAGCCAGCAGGGGACTTTTCTCTTCCCCCAACCTTCTTGGACAGCAAGGACCTCTCTCTCCCCAGCTCCCCTTGCTGGCAGGGGCTTATTTTCTCATCCTAGCTCCCTCAGCCATCAGGAGCCTTTCCCCCATCCAGCAGAGCTTTATCCCTCCCCCTCCCTAGTGCTGCAGACAAGGTCAACAGAGGGGGGTGGGATTTGGGGTAGATGAGCTACTTACCCAGTCTGGTGGTAGGCAAGATGGCAGAGGTACTGTTGGCCACTCTCTGGGTGGTGCAGCTGCCCTAGTGACCACTCTGCAAATTGCTCTCCCCTGCGCTCGTTGTCCCCAGTGGCCATTGTGAGTATTGCATTCTTCTCTGCCCCCTCTCTTTCCATATTATGGAAAACAGTTCCATTCTAGGGACTTTCTGTTTTCCTGGCACAAACAAACCATGACCTTACTTTAAGTAAGAATAAAAGAACACTGCACACCAAATTTGCTGGCCCTACCTCTTACTGTTTAGGAGGAGTTCTTGAACAAACAGACGTGTAGACAGACAGACATGATAGATGGACTTACAGACAGACAGACACACTCTAATATATATATATATATATATATACACACACACACACTACAAAATACAAAGATACCAGTGTGAGACTTCTAAAGATAGTTATAACACTTGACCCAGGATTTAAGAATCTGAAGTGCCTTCCAAAATCTGAGAGGTAGGTGATGTGGGGTTGACTTTCAAAAGTCTTAAAGGAATGATGCTCCAATGTGGAAAATATACCCAAACTACACACAAAAAAAATCAGCCTTCTGCTTCTAGCATCTCACTCAGATGATGAAAATGAACATATGCTGGTCTGCTCTGCTTTGGATTATTATGAAGTAAAACCCACCATCAGCATGGACATGTGTCCTCTGGAATGGTGATTGAAGAATGAAGGCACATAGGAGTCTTTAGCTCATATGGCATATAAATATCTTGTAATGTCCGTTTTAACAGTATCATGTGAACACTTGTTCTCACTTTCAGGTGACATTGTAAACAAGAAGCAGGCAGCTCTATTTCCTACAAATGTAAGCAGACTGGTTGGTCTGAGCAATTGACTGAACAATAAGTAAGACTGAATGGACTTGTAGTCTCTAAAGTTTTATATTGTTTTATTTCTGAATGCAGTTATTTTTATACATAATTCTACCTTTTGTAAGTTCAACTTTCATGATCAAGAAATTTGTATTAAGTGAACTGAAAAATAGTTTCTTTTATTTGTATAGTGCAAATATGTATTTTACAAATTAAATATAAAGTGAGCAGTGTACACTTTATATTCTGTGTTATAACAGAAATCAATATATTTGAAAATGTGGAAAATCTCCAACAATATTTATATAAATGGTGTTGTATAATTGCTTAACAGTGCAATTAATTTTTTTAATCATTTAACAGTCCTAGGCTACATCTAGACTAGACTGGAGGTATCCCGCAAAAACTCCGCTGCGTCCAAGAAACGCATTTGCTCTTCTGCTTTTTTTCATAGAAAAGCAAATGAGCTCTTTCGGGGAGCCCTGTATACTTCGTTTCACAAGGCATAAGGGCTCTGCCCAAAGAGGAGACTTTTCTGGGGAAAAAAAGCAGAAAATCTACACAAAATGTGGAGTGCATTTTGCGTAGCTTTTTCCACAAAAACACTGCAGTCTAGCCCTAGCCCTAGTGACTATTGATATGCGTTGCCTGGATTTGTGAGTGCTGAACTTTGAGCACTTTAAAGGGATTTGGTTTTCAAAAGAAGCTGAGCCTTTGTTCTCTAAAAACAGCACCCATGTAAAGTACCTCAGATTGAGTGTCCAAAACTGAGGCATCCCAATTCACCAACCTCTTATTATTATTATATTATGAATTGCAAACAGACCATGTGTTCTGGAAGTCATGAGAGAAAATAAACCTGAAAGGCTGCAATATCTCTCTTATAGTCCTTTCTTCGGACTATAGCTGTAAGTGACCTGCAGAAATGTAAAATAATGACTAAGTTAGAATTAAGGGGAGATATTTATTATTAAGGCTAATAAAGATCCAATAAGAATATCTTACATCTCTCTCCCTCTCTTTCTTAAATCAGGCATTTGAAAGGAGGTCTAGCTATATCTTGCAAATACTGATCCTTACAAGCTAAACTTTAGAACTGAAAAAGGGATACAGGTAAAATGTATTTCTCTTCTAAAGTTGAACGGCAATAGTATGTCTCTGTTACAGAGTCATAGTTAAGACAAGTTCCACTTGATGAAAGAGTCACAGTTAATCCGTCTCAAGACTAGTGTCTCCATGTAACACCCAGGGGAACAGAAATAAAAAGAAGTGATTTTGACTGGGGAATTGCAGAGAATGCAGTGTAGAAAAGTCCTTGTTGTACAGTATGCCAGATTGTTTCACTAATGTATTTTTTCTGTGCTCTGAATGGAGGGCTTATATACAGTCCAATTGGCTTTGAGGAGAAATATAAAGATGTAATGGTGTCAGTGATCTGCCTTGCAGCACTGGTGGTGGTCAGCTGATAGGCTTACAGTAGGCCTGATCCTGCAACTATTTCTCACATGGGTAACCCTTACTCAAATGAATAGTTCTGCTGACCTCAGTAAGACGGCTTTTGTGGATAAGGACAATTCTGATGCATGAGGTTTGCAGGCTCTGGCATTATTATGGTAGCTTAATTGTGGCTGACTGTAGAAGACAGTAATCTTTTCTTTTTTCTTTCTTTCTTGCTGTAAATGACCGAGAATTAAGCTATGTGTTGCAGTTCAAAGCACCCTTTAATGTGCTATGGCGCAGATAATGACAAAATGGTTCTGGAGTAAAAGCTGCGTATTGGTAGGAATTTTTCTCCACTTGGCTTCTCCAGCATGTTTATACTCATTATTTTTTGAGAACAGGCAGTTTGCACAATTCTGAAAATTATCACCGCTTATTTATATTACAGGAGAACCCAAAGGTTCCTATCAGAATGCAGGGTCCACTGTGTTAGGAACTGGTACCAGTGCATAGAGAGAGGCAGGCCCAGATCCCTGAAAGTAGTTAGGTGCCTAAATCTTGAGGCCCAGTCTCTGCCCCAAAGGTTTTATCACTTTTTTTCTATCCTAGCTCATAGACGTTTTCTACTGGTTTTTGGCTCCAAACTTTTTTTTTTCTTTTTCCTTTACAATAGGAGTAAGAAATGCTGATTTTTTTATTTTTATTTTTATTTTTTTAAGAATTAAACCGTGCAGCATTCTGGTTGTGTGTAAGGGGACTATAAAGAATTACATCAACTTTGCAAACATGCGTCAGAAACCAAACAACTTTCAGATTGCCCTTTTAACTTGTCAATGATGTTTTCTTGGAATATGCCCTCTTGCTCTGTAAAGGGTCATCCTATCTAAAAATAGACTAATTCTGTCAATGTCCTAGACTAGAAGATTAAAGGTCTTTAAGATGCAATTCTTGGGTGCTAACTGGAGAGCATTTTGTCAGTGTGCACTGCTAATCTGCTTAGTCTAGGTTTCCAGTTAATGCGGTAGGATTTCAAATCAGCTGTAACCAAGAGTATAAACTAACTTCATATAAGACTGATGGTGGTAATAAAAAATGGAATCCTTTCAAAGCACTCACAGAACTCTAAATTAATGAGCCAGAAAATGCCTCAAATATTCCTCTTTAACTGAACCCCAGCAGAAACCATTTTGCTGTTAAATATAGGTATATAGATACACTTTATATCTATATATCACTTAGCTGGGGCTGTACTGCTGGTTCCATATCCAGGGTCTTGGCATGTGCCTCCCTGCTCCCAGAATACTGGTGACTGCCCTCCAGCCAGGGACCAGGCAGTCACCCCTCTCTAACTCCTGGGTCCCCATCCCGAGGGCTCTGCTCCTGACCTTGTGCCTGCTGGGATTGGGGGAGGAGGGGGGTGTAAAGGGAGGCAGACAGGCACAAGAGGGCTGACTTATAGCACTCCCACCACTAAAAATGTTCCTGTGACCCTGCTGTTAAATAACTAAAATATTATTCCCAGAACATGAATATGCTGTAAATAACGTTGCTTGTACTAAATGTGCATGGAGGGACTGATAACTATAATGCAAGAATCAGATTAGCTAAGTAATAGTAGGAATAAAGGTTCAGGGCATTTTGCTAAGGGAAGAAAGTTATGGAAGACCTCTTAGAATTTCTCTCTTAACCACCTCCCCAGCCTTTTGCACAATGGGACTGATAAGGAATCCTTCAGGCCCTCTGTCCCTAAAAGCTGGGGCTGTCACCGTCCTCAGGGCATAACTTAATGTTCTGTCCTGTGTCTTAAAAATCCATGAAGACTGGCTACCTGAAGGAATTGTCTGCCTGATGATTGGTGAAATTTATGACCATCTGGATGAGAGCATGTATAGGTCAAGGACCTCTCCCACTAGGCCTGTTACTTGTTCACATCCTGCCCTCTCTTCTCCAGACCTGAGTCCTCTCCTCCCCTGCCACATACCCACATTCACAATCAGATCCTCGTGGTGACATGGGAAGAGAAAAAGGGAGGAAGAAGTAACCATTTTATTCACTAACCTTCACATCACCCTCTCTCTCCCCTCATCAAATGCCTGATAAAGTGACGACAAATAAGATTTTAGCTGCTGGGCTAGTCGTATCAAAGCAAAGCATGTGGACACTATGTTGTGACTTTGAAAATTCTCTGCATTAGTGCTTTCCACCTGTGCAGCTACATTAGTGGCTAAAATTTCAGGATAGACAAGACCCAAGACCCTGCATGCCCTCACCTTCCTGCCTCTCCATGCCAGATGTTCCTATTTTTCACTTTGTTTTCCCCTCCATAAAATGACTGAGAAGAGGGTCTGAAGGAGAAAGTGAATGGGGTGCCTGTGTAAGGAGAATAGGAGAAGATGTAGGAGTTTGGATGACTGGAGAAAAGAGAAGTAAGTGGACGCTCATTATGGTGGGCAGAACCTGCTCTGTTGAGAGTTAAACAATGTATGATCACATCCTCTTGCTATCAGTTTTCCTGCTTACTTTAAGATATGACCAGCTCTTGCCAGGCACACAATAAAAACACTCATGGGCCCAAGTTCTCAAAGTTATTTAGTTGCCTAACTTGCACTGGAATTTCTGGGTTACTTGGTGCCATTTCCAATAACATAATCATCACTTACAAACAATTGGAAGTCTCTGATTCATCTGACTGGACAGTGAGGAAATGCTTCCTGGCAGAGGTGAGGATTTCAGTATTTCATATAGGGTCCAGCCAGTAATTCACCTGTTCTTTGGAAGAGGAGCAACAGGAAACTCTGGGGGCATGTCTACACTGCAGCGTTGTCTTGAAATAACTCACATTATTTCAAAATAACAAAGTGAGCGCCTACACGGAAAGCTCATTATTTCAGAATAATTTTGAAATAACAAACCTCTTATTCCAAAATCTGTTACTCTCATTTCACGAGGAATAATGCCTATTTGAAATAGTTATTTAGAAATAGGATGCGCGTAGATGGCTCAGCTGTGGTTATTTAAACAGAAGTGGCCTCTAGGGATTCTCACAGGTTCTCTGGTGGTCATTCTGTCTACACTCATCAGAACTCTATTGTTCCCCTTCTCCTGCAGGCTTTAAAGGTGCAGCCTCTGGGGAAAGGGCTTGTGGCACAAGGAAAACCCTGCTAGCCCTGTGCCATGCAGCAGTGCCTGCTGTTCTTTCCCTGCTGCCATAAGTGGCACCCATGCTCCCATCAAGCCCTCTACAGATGTAAGGGACCTGACAGCCAGCTTCCAAGGCCTCTGCACAGGGGTGAAAGATGAGGACACCATCCTGATCTGGTGCGGAGATCCTGGATCTCAGTGAGGTGTGGGGAGAGGAGGTTAACCTCCAGGATCTCCTCACCAGGTGCAGAAATGCCAACATCTACAGTCAGATGGGACACAGCCTGGGCCAGAAGGGACACAGCCGCACCCAGGAACAGGTGCAGATGAAAGTGAAGGAGTTGACACAGGCCTACACCAAGGCCAGGGAGCACAGCTCCCACTCTTAGGGGACACCCCATTCCTGCCAGTATTACAACCAGCTCCATTGCATCCTCGGGGGGGGGGGGGGGGTCAGTCCCTTTCCCCGCACCCTTGTTGTGGACTCTGGAAGGGAGACAACCATCATCAGCCTCCCGGAGGGCATGGCTGTGGAGGAGGAGGAGAGGGAGGAAAAGGAGAAGGAATGAGGAGGCCAGCACCAACACCATGCCCGCCAGCCAGGGGGTCATCCTGTCCCTGGAGCTGTCCTCTCCCCCTGCAGGATGTGACCCAGGGGTCAGAAAAGGCGGGGGAAGGCCCATCAGAGGAGTTCCATTACTTTCCCTAGACTCATGCAGGGGGAGGTGGCGGGCGGCAAGGGGCTGCACACTCTTCGCTTGGTCTTCTTGGCCTGGGTATTGCACAGCAGCCTGTGCACGTGGACGCACATGGAGTGCCAGTCTGGAGCAGACAGCCACAATGAGGCTGCCACACAGGAACCTTGTGCTCCTGCCCATAGGGATCCTGCACAGGTCTGCCTTACTCATGACCCCATAGTGGGACACCTTTCCACCACAAGCCACCACTAAGGAGGATGGGGTCATGGACGGACACACAGCAGTGCCGCACATGGCACATGGGCATGCCTGTACTCTTGGGGCAGCATCTGCTTCCAAGCCAGCATGGCGAGGTGGAGGGCACCAGGGAACCCTACCGGGAGATGGAGGAAATGGAGGGAACCACAGTAGCACCATCCCTAGCAAGTGGCATCTGCCACTCACACACACTTCCCCCAACATCCTCCCCCTTCCTCAAGTGGACAGGGATACAAGTCCTCTCCCTGTGGGACACAACCACTGCTGGACCCAGCATGAGAGCAGCATGGAGGGAAGCCAAGCTGCCCCATTGCCCCCCTCCTGCCTGCAGGCTCCTGGCCTGGCTGGCACTTTCCCATGCCTGCTTGTCCCTAGGGTGTGTGGATAGCAAGTGCCCTTGCATGCAAGGGCCCATTGTCTAGGCCTCAGATAGCCTTGCTTGAAGCATATTGCCTTTATCTGACCCAAGACCTTTCGGTGTTGGCTCAGAGATCAGGGCTAGGCTTCATGCACCCCTGTCTCCTGTGATGACTGCCCTTCTTTTTGTTCTTCACAGCTGGACCAGCTGTGAGTGGGGCATGAGCCACATCTCCCAGGCCAGCCTCCTGACCCCACAAGACCCACAGGTGCCACTGACACCACAAGGAACTCAAGAGGGAGCACATAGCTGACCTCCATTCCCTACAGCAGGTTCTGGAATGGCAGGGCCACAGGAAGAATGTGGACCTGAAGGAGCACCATGCTGACTGAGACCTGTGCCACTCCATTTAGCGGGAGCTGTCCCAGGAGGCCTGGAGCATGTGCACGGCATACAGTGCTGCTGCCACCTGCCTGGTCACCGTGATTGAGTGGTCCAGCCACTGCCCCCACCCCACTCCCACTCCCGCTTCTGCCCTCCTGCTTTTCCCCCTAGCTCCTCCTACCACTGAGGGCCCCACACATGAGGCAGTGGGACCGCCTGAGGCAGGTGCCAGTCCCAGCCCCATCCCTGAGCCTATCCTCCCCCCACCTGCCCCTTTCACCTCCCTTCTTCTACCTACCAGATTCTTTCCCCGGACCCTCCCCAGTTATATTTTCCACAAATTAAAAAACCCAGTTTATTCTTTCAAAACAAAAAGTGTGGTTTATTGTATCTGCAGGGGCGCGGAGGGGAGGGGAAAAGAGGGTGGAGGAGGAAAGGCACAGAGGGGTAATGCAGAGGCCCCTTGTGGGAAGGCCCAAGGGAGAGTCTCACAGGTGTCCTTGTCTGAAACTCTCCCTTAGGGCCCCCTGGATGCACAAAGCCCCCTAATGGGCTTGACATATGGCAGACAAACATTGCTGCTCAAAGGGCCTTCCAAGCTGCTCAGCCTATGCACCACACCCTGGCAGGAACAGCTCTCCCTTTTTTTCGCACAGGTTGTGCAGGGCACAGCAGGCTGACACCACCTGAGGGACATTCCATTTGCCGAGGTCCTGGCAGGTGAGGAAACAGTGGAACCTCCCTTTGAAATGGCCATAGGTGCCCTCCACAACAATGTGGGCCCTGCTGAGCCTGCCATTGAAGTATTTCTTGCTTTGGTCAAGGTGTCATGTGTGGGGCTACATCAGCCAGGGGAGCAAAGGGTAGGCTGCATACCCCAATGCACATCGGCATGTCCATGTTCCTGACCCTGATGGAGCAGTTGGGGATATTCTGGCAGAGGCTGGAGTTGTGGAAGATGTGGGCATCATGTGCCTTACATGACCACCCAAAGTTGATGTTGGTGAAATGGCCTTGGTGGTCCATAAGGGCTTGCAGGACCAAGGAAATGCACCCCTTCTGATGGATATAATCTGATGCCCAGTGATTGGGGGCCTGGATTGGAATGGGGTGCCATCAGTGGCCTCCTTGCAGTTGGGGAAGCCCATGCCAGCAAAGCCAACGATGATGGGGTCCACATCACCCAGGATGATGACCCTGCACAGCAAGATGGTGTTGATGGCCCTCACTACCTGTAAAAGGAGACAAACAGGTAATTACAAGTACTCCTGGAAGTGAGTACTGTCCTGATGCCCTGCCCGAAGTGCTTCCAGGGGGCTTTAAATGTTAATTAGGTTCCAATGAGTGTGGATGCTCTATTTCAAAATAGCGCTGAGCTATTTCAATGGGCGTTCGTAGTGTTGACACACTATTTCGAAATAAGCTATGTGACGTAGTGGGGGTACCTGGCTGGTTTCTATGCTGCTGGCTCTAGGGTAACCCCCACTGGCTGCAGTTGGTACCATGGCCTAGCAAAACAGGATGAGTCATTATGCAAAGGGTGTCTGAACCTGTCTGACCAGCCACCCCCCATGGAGAGGAACAAAGGAAGGCGGATGCTGAAGAGAGTTAGTTAGTTCCTGTCTGGAAAGCAGGGGAGAAGGAGCTGGGGAGGGGGCTGGGACTCCCCCTTCTCAAGGGGGGCACTGAGGCCTCTTAGCCCCAGTTCCTGTAACCAGATTACATCTGTGCTGTGCTATATCTTGGAGAAGCAATAAACTACCTCCATTCTACTGGCTGGGGGAGTCTGTTCGTGCCATTTGGGGGTGCAGGAGATGGGGGACCCCAACGCGCCGTCACACTATTTCAGAGTTTTTATTCCAAAATAGCTTATTTCGAAATAAGCATGTAGTATAGACATACCCTAGAATCTTCCATGAGGGCTTAGAACAGAGAAAATGCAACTACTCCTCTTAATTATAAAGCAGTTGTTAAGGAATTCTAGTACCTTTCTTCTTAAAATTTACTCATTATCTGGAGCATATCCACAGCTGGTGTAAACTGACAAAAATCCATTCACACCAGCTAAGGATTTGCCCCCATGTCTTATTTCAGTTTGGGCTGATTTCACTTGTACTAAGTGTATAGTATTTGTTCTTTCTTTCCTCTGCCACAGGGTTTGTGATTCCCGACTCCAGCGTGTGCTAAGCTCAGTGAGGCTAATGGGGGCGGGCGGCTTGAATGCCTGTAAGTGCCATCAAGGGGCGCCTTCTTCTCCGCGAGAAGAGGAGACAGCACACAGTGCTGGATTACCCAATAGGCAGACTAAGCATGTGCTTAGGGCACCAGCAAAGCAGAGGCACCAAAAAAAAAAAAAGACATTTTACAGTATAGTATTGTTTTTATTTTGAATTACATATGGGAGGGCACCATAATCTTTTCAGTGATTAGGGTCTCTAAAGATCTTAATCCAGCACTGGTGATACCCACAAGCTTGCTGTTATGATTATATTAATATTTTGCATTTATAGGACCAGATTCTCACTTGGTATAAATTGACTTCAGTGGAGCAATGCCAATTTATACCAGTTTAAGATCTGGCCTAGGGTGCCTTCCTGCTGCGGTGTCCCTCCGAGAGCTTTCTAAATGATAATTGATTTGGCTGAACAAGTAGAATAACATTTTTGATGAATTCTGAGTGGTGCTGAAATAAATTAATTTGATTTCCCCCATTATTCACCCAAATTACAGAGCTGGACAAATAATTCAAAATATATTCTATGAATAATTTATTTGATTAATTTAATTAAATGGTTTGAATGGCATGTCTGAAGGGTTCCCCCAGACACCACTTCATTATTTGCCCAACCCTAAAGATTCCTGAGATAAGGTGATAATATTATCAACTTCTTACAGATGCAGAAACAGAAACATACAGAAATTAAGTGATTTGCCTGTTATCACAGCAGAAGTCCATGACAGAGCTAGGACTAGAATCCAGGTCTGACTCCAAGTCCTGATGCTTGTTAGCCACAAAGCAAGTGTGTGCAGAAATTTATCAACTAATGCAAGTGGGTGTCCTGTGAAATAAATAAGATTCCTGTAAAAAAAAAAAACCACACAGAAGTTGCTATCAGAATGCAGAAATCAGATTGTGCTTATTTATCTGATATTCTGACACATTTTGAACAAGGGGTCTGAAAGTTCTTTCATCTTCCATTACTACCAATTGTACATGATTAAGCTGGGATGATTTGACTGGTAGTTATCATGACTGTGCAATTTAGAGCTTGGAACAATATATAAAATGGCAACAAAGTAAAAGAAAAAAACACAAACTGTTGGTGTCTTGAGAGTAAAATGGTGCCAGAACAAGTTTTATATCGTTTTGAAGAAGAGGCTGTTTTTTCTTTCAGAGCAGCTGTGTGATTTTTTTCATTACACTCCACATGCACTGTAGTCTCCTACAGAGAAAATTGCTTTATTTAACATGCCACAGAAAGCTACTGTTGCATCAGTGAGATGGAATGCCTGTCTTAAACTGTAATGCCAATAATTGCCTTTGGACTGCCACACAAAGAAAGTTTTGGTCTTCAAACTGTCTGGAAGGGTTTGTCTGTAATTGCTGTAATGTACAATCACTCCTAGATGAAGAGAAAAATGATATATATTTAGAAAGTTCAATAAGAACAGTGAAAACAAGCAATGCTATTATCCAAGAGGTTGTATGAGCCTCATGTTCTGAGTTTGCACCTTAGAAATTATTTTATTGTACACAGTGAGCAAGTCATATTGTTAATTTTAAAATATAACAAAAGCCATTGGACTAATCACAAGAACCCCTGTGAATGTTTTTTTAAACCTGTATGTATGTTTGGTTAAATATATGTGTCTGAATTCATACCAGGAAATCAGGCTGACATATATTTATATCTGAATTCTCTTCCAGTCTGATCCACAAAATAGATATATTCCACTTCCACATGGGAAATCTCATTGCCTACATCCTTCAAAGGGTTTACAAGACAAAATAATATGTGTCTTGTATGTTCCACAATTGCTAATCCACTATCAACCCTTCTGACTATAGTCATGCTCTCTGGGGAATGCACAGACCAAAAAAACAGTCTTGCAGCCCTAACAAGTCACCTCATTGTTTTCAGCACATGGGGTCTGAGCCAGTGCCCACTGAAGTCAACTGCAGTCTTTACACTGAGCTTGGCAGGCTTTAAACCAGGCCATAGATGTGCATAGAATCATAGAATCATAGAATCATAGAATAATAGGACTGGAAGGGACCTAGAGAGGTCATCGAGTCCAGCCCCCCGCCCTCAAGGCAGGACCAAGCTCCGTCTACACCATCCCTGACAGATGTCTATCTAACCTGTTCTTAAATATCTCCAGAGAGGGAGATTCCACCACCTCCCTTGGCAATTTATTCCAATATTTGACCACCCTGACAGTTAGGAATTTTTTCCTAATGTCCAATCTAAACCTCCCCTGCTGCACTTTAAGCCCATTACTCCTTGTCCTGTCCTCAGAAACCAAGAGGAACAAATTTTCGCCTTCCTCCTTGTGACACCCTTTTAGATATTTGAAAACCGCTATCATGTCCCCCCTTAATCTTCTTTTTTCCAAACTAAACAAGCCCTGTTCATGAAGCCTGGCTTCATAGGTCATGTTCTCTAGACCTTTAATCATTCTTGTCGCTCTTCTCTGTACCCTTTCCAATTTCTCCACATCTTTCTTGAAATGTGGCGCCCAGAACTGGACACAGTACTCCAGCTGAGGCCTAACTAGTGCAGAGTAGAGTGGCAGAATGACTTCACGAGTTTTGCTTACAACACACCTGTTGATACAACCTAGAATCATATTTGCTTTTTTTGCAACAGCATCACACTGTTGACTCATATTCAACTTGTGGTCCACTATGACCCCTAGATCCCTTTCCGCCATGCTCCTTCCTAGACAGTCGCTTCCCATCTTGTATGTATGGAACTGATTGTTCCTTCCTAAGTGGAGCACTTTGCATTTCTCTTTATTAAACCTCATCCTGTTTACCTCTGACCATTTCTCTAACTTGCTAAGGTCATTTTGAATTATGTCCCTATCCTCCAAAGAAGTCGCAACCCCACCCAGTTTGGTATCATCTGCAAACTTAATAAGCGTACTCTCTATCCCAATATCTACATCATTGATGAAGATATTGAATAGTACGGGTCCCAAAACAGACCCTTGAGGAACTCCACTTGTTATCCCTTTCCAGCAGGATTTAGAACCGTTAACAACAACTCTCTGACTACGGTTATCCAGCCAATTATGCACCCACCTTATCGTGGCCCTATCTAAGTTATATTTGCCTAGTTTATCAATAAGAATATCATGCGAGACCGTATCAAATGCCTTACTAAAGTCTAGGTATATGACATCCACCGCTTCTCCCTTATCCACAAGGCTCGTTATCTTATCAAAGAAAGCTATCAGATTAGTTTGGCATGACTTGTTCTTCACAAACCCATGCTGGCTATTCCCTATCACTTTATTACTTTCCAAGTGTTTGCATACGATTTCCTTAATTACCTGCTCCATTATCTTCCCTGGGACAGACGTTAAACTGACCGGTCTATAATTTCCTGGGTTGTTCTTATTCCCCTTTTTATAGATGGGCACAATATTTGCCCTTTTCCAGTCTTCTGGAATCTCCCCTGTCTGCCATGATTTTTCAAAGATCATAGCTAAAGGCTCAGATACCTCCTCTATCAGCTCCTTGAGTATCCTGGGATGCATTTCATCAGGACCTGGTGACTTGCTGACATCTAACTTTCCTAAGTGATTTTTAACTTGTTCTTTGTGTATCCTATCTTCGCATGATCGAAATGAGGAAAGTGCATGATGAAATAAACATGTTATTGCTATGAAACTCAGATGACTGTCCTAAAAAAGATTAGTAAGAGATTAGATTGCTATATGACTGGATCTATTTTCCTCTAGGATTAGGTAACTGCATCCCACTGAGAAATGTTTTAGAGGGCCTACGCCAAGCTATCTGGGGAAGCCATGAGCTAGGTATAAAGTAAAAAGGAATTTCTGTCCAAACACCACTTTTCCTCCAGGCAAATTTCCTAAGGTGGAGCTCAACTCACAGACCCTTCAGTGGAGAATGGTCTAGCCTTCTTAAATGAAAAAAATGACTGGAAACAAGGAGTTTTTAATTCCCTGTATGGTTTGTTCTTGAGTAGGAGAGAACTGAGCTCTTGGTTTTAATTGACTCTATATTTCAGAAGATCTTCATAGAATTTAGTTTATCTTCTGTTACTACTTTCACATCCAAGGTCATGATCCTCAGTTATATCCCCATCATCTTCACAGTAACTAGCTGAGATGCCACAAATGGGATTCTATATTCAAGCAAGAAATAACTAACAAGAGTAAATGAATTCCAAAGCAATGAACATCCTGTTTTGTTATACATGTCTGTAGCACAAAAAGCAAAGAAAGGAAACACAGATTAATTTAAAATTAATTTTACTCTCATAAAAAAATTGTCAAAGACTTCTAGGAAATGTCAGCATATTTAAATTCTTCTATATGCTACCTTCTGAAATGGAGAAACTTTAACCAGTTTGGTGATCTTAAGTTATATTACAGATGAAATTGGCTTTAAAGTATATGCAATTCAAGCCACTTCAGTTGTGTGGTAAATAAGGTTTTACAAATTTATCAGCTAAACCAAAAAGCCAAATGCCAAATATAAAACTTAAGGACATGCGGGTATATACTCTTTTCCATTGAACCTGGCATCTACAAATCAATGAATGGATTAAACTCGTAAATTTTAAAATCTGCAACATATATGATTTAGTTCTTATACTATTTTCACTGTAACATTAAATTATGATCTAAATATAAGATGTGTCATTGTTTCAGATCATTATCTATAAAAAACTTGCATCTGAAAATACATGTAAACAAAATAGATTAGCTGTACTATATTAGGGTATATTCTGAAATAACTATGCCAGTGTCTACACAGCAATTGCATTATTTCAAAATTATTTTAAAATAATGGAGGGCTTATTTTGGCATTAGTAAATGCCATTCTATGAGGAATAACGCTTTTTCCGAAATAGCTATTTTGAAATAGAGGCTGTGTAGACCGGGCAGCTGCAGTTATTTTGAAATAACTCCAGCCCTTCCCATGGTGCCCTACTGGTCACTCTGTCTACACTCAGCCAAATTCTATAATCTCTCTTTCCCATGGAGCCCTTAACGCTGCAGCCTCAGGGGAAAGGGCTTGTGGCACGCAGGAGGCTCTGACAGCCCTGAGCCCCCCAGCAGTTGTCACAACTATGCATTTAACCCAAAATGAGCCAGTCTGCAGCTCCCAGCCAGCCCTTCGCTACTCCCAGAGAGCAGTCAGACAGGTCCCAAGGGTCTGGCTGGGGCCAAAAGAGGCATGCTTCTTCCTGGTCTGGTGCAGAGATTCTGGACCTCACTGAGATGTGGGGAGAGGAGGCAAACCTCCAGCAACACCAGACGCAGGAACACAGATGTCTATGGCTGGATGGCCAAGAGCCTAACCAACAAGGGGCACATCTGCACACAGGAGCAGGTGTGGATAAAGTAAAGAAGCTCTGTCAGGTGTACACGAAGGCCTGAGAACGCAGCTCCTGCTCTGGGGCAGATCCCTACCCTGCCCTTACTTTGAGTACCTGCGCCACATTTTAAAGGGTGGGGCAGAGGAGGAGCAGGAGGAGGAGGAAGAGAAGGAGCGGGATGAGGTGAGGTCTGTCACCCTCCTGACCCTGGAGCCAGTCCCCCACCAGGGCCACATTATGACTTTCGTGGGCCCTAGGCACTTCTGCCTTCATGGGCCCCTTCCTCCATAAAAAAATATTTAAAATTATTTTTGGTATAACTTTAAATACTTCAACATTTTTTTTCTGTTTTAGGCAAAATTTAATAGATTTTCATGGGCCCTAAAAGTTTCATTTTTTTCTAGTGTGAGAAAAACATTAAAACATTTTCTTCAATCCTAAAAGTTCATTTTTTTCTGATTTTAAAAGAAATTAAAACATTTTCGTGGGCCCCTAAAAGTATCGTGGGGCCATCCTGATGTTGCTGCCTGAAATGGCTCCAGGTGGTCTTAAAGGCGAGTTAGCATCCAATCAGTATGGATGATCTGTTTCAAAATATCTCAGCACTATTTCGATGAGTTACACGCTATTTCGAAATAAACTATTTCAGATTATTTCTTCTGGAATATCTTATTCCGAAATAAATGTGCAGTGAAGACGGAACTTAGAGAACTATATGTATTTTATTTTTTACAATTATAACTAGAATATAAGTATTGTGGAATATATCTGTCTATTGCTTTGTTAACTTTGAGCTGTGATTGCTAGGCTACATAGTTCATCAAGGCAATCCTTAAAAAGTAAGGAAATAAGCAATTAGGCTGGAGTGAAGAATCTTTTTTGAGTTGGGAGCTGCTGACCCACAAAAAAATCAGTTGGGGGCCGCACACAAGGGAGAATAAAAAAACAACAACCCACAAATCCACACTGACATGGCCCCTGACTGAGAAGGAGAAAGACTCCCCACTCTCCCCTTGCACACCAGAGCCTAGCAGGGCCCAGGCTAGCAGATTTTGTGTGCTCTAGCCCTGCGGGCAGGCGGCAGGACAACTGGAGTGCCAACGTGGGCTCCCCAATGCTGGGGGAAGCCCTGAGCTTCAGAGGCTGGATCCAGGCAAGCTGGATTCCCCACCCCTGATTTAGGCAATTAAACATTCCATCTATGCTCCACTCACCAGCTCCTCTTGTTAAGCTCTACTATCTACTGTTCCACCATCCACAGCCCACATGTCTCCACCCTCATTCTGAACAGCCAATGGGTACCACTGAGCTCTGCGTGTTGTTCATCGGTAACATATTTGTGTGTTTTGATAACTCCTGTAGGGTTGCTATGGTTTTCATAAATTACAGTGATGGCACTGTAGTGCTGTATGTAATCTCCAGGGGTGCGTTTGAGCTGTATGGTGGTTGTAAGACAGGTGTTTGACTCTTCTGAAAATCCATATGAATGGGTCATCTGTGTTGAAAGGTTTCCGAAAGGTACCTGTGTTAGTCTGTTCAGCAAAATAACAAGGAGTCTGGTGGCACCTTACAGGCTAATAAATTTATTAGGACATTACCTTTTGTGAGATGCATGTAGGGATGGAATTTAAGGGGACATGAGCGAGGAACCAAGGATGTGTTCAGATGCAGTCTGCTGAGGCAGCAATATCAGGACTGACACTGTAGCACAGAGGCACTGGGATCAGTGCACAACCTTAATCCCATGGGGCCAGGAACCAGCAGCCCCATGGATTAGGAGCTACTCCATCTGGGCCAGGCCCACAGCGCTGTGGACAGAGGGGCCACTCCAACCCATATGGGCTGGAACAGCCCTGCCACCCATGGGTTCCCACTTAATCATTTAACTGGTTACATATAAAGTTTAATCGGTTAACTGATTAAATGGGATTTTGCATCCCTAATTTACATCTGGCTGTACTTTTCATTTTAAATGTTCAGAAATTACCTATGTCTGAGATGTAAAGTGTACAGGTGGGCTGTGAGGAAATATAGTTTGGAACTCTTGAGGACTATGGTTTTTGTTGGTTTTGTTTGTTTCTAAGTTTGAAGAACATGAAGAAGTATAATTAGACAGGGAAGGTACAATTTTAAAAATGAAATATTTTAAAATGTGTTTTATGCAAAAGTCAAATATTTTTCTGGGAGAAAGCACTGGACAGAAAATTCACATGTCCCTTGAAAAGTGATTGTGCCAAATTTGGAGAGTAAATTACAACTGTAAAATGTGAAACAATGACTTTTTATGTTTAAAAAAAGTCTCACTACATCTTGAACTATGGAGTCACTCCTGAGCCCTTCATGATATCATTTCTTGGCCATAGCTATGTTTAACTTGCCATTACTGCTATGCCTCTATTTCCCAAGTGCTAACTGCTGCTGTGTTTATGCTTGTCTTTGTATCAGCTGCAGAATTGCCAAGGAAACTTATTCAGTACTGCTGAACAGAGTGAGTCACCCTGTAGACACAAAAAATGCTCTAACAGACACAATGCAGTAGAGAACTCTGTGTTATTAGTTTAGTATCCTATGTGCCAGGTACCTAATCCTGAACCGTGATCATTACCTTCTGTGATGTGATGCTGAACACCTCCAGTTCCTAATGGAGTCAGTGCACACTCTGTCATACTTCCTCTATAGTCTACTATGCAACGCTATGCAAGACTGGGTCCCACCACTGGAAATCTCACTGCAGCCAGACCCACAAATATTTACCAGATTCATGAAAATCAAAGAGCTCTGGTGGCAGTTCCACAGCTCTTGTCAGACACTTTGCTCAGCTGAAATCTGCATGGGAAGCAAAGGAATCTCCCAAAATGCGGCTTCTGGTCTGTTCTTTTGTGTCAGGATCCTAGCGTTGACACCATGCCTTATTTGGAATGCACATCCAATCACCTGGAGACTCGACATCAATGGTAGTTATGCACATGCATGAATCACAGAGAGAATAGACCTTTAAACCAGCTGGGTGCATGGTAAAAAAGAAAAAGGCTAAGGAATATAAATCTAAAGGAATATGTTAGCTCTGCTCTTTGATGTTATATCATTTCCCCCTCCCTATTCTTTCTTCCTCCTCCCTTTTTTCTTTTATCCATTTTCCATGAATAGAATGGACTTTAAAGCCCTCCCCACCAATGCCAGTAGCTTTATCTTGAAGATCCAGTACTTGGAGAATGTATCATATGATCCAAGCTCATCTATAATGTGTAGGGCCAGATCATTACATAAAATTGGGGTGCAAGTTTCACTAACTGAGAATTTGGTCTTCTAAAATGTTCAGGGAATACACCACATATTTAGTATTGTAATTTTTATTAAATTCGGGATCAAGCACTCACCCTATAAAAGATTTCCTCAGGAATGAGTGTTGTTCTGTGCAAAATCAAGCATCCAAGGTGCTGAGCACACTCAGTTGTCATTGATCTTTGCTCCAGTTCCATGAAGTCCATGGAAGTTTTGCCATTGACACATATGGGAGCAAGGGATGTGAAGGTGTTCAGCACCTCAAATGAGGAGTTCAGTGTCTCACAAGGATTGGCCCTCTCATAGACAGCCAGCTTGCTCTCCCTTATGCAAGAGGGATGAAGGGGACAGAATTCTGTGGCTGGGTCCCCTTTGTGGAATTCCTTTCCAACTGTTTTGATGGAGTAGGATTTGCATTGAAGCAGAATGAACTGTGAGACCACTGTCTATTGGATTCATTGGACTTCCCAGTTGGGGGCAGGTACAGGACCATCTCCTCAAAGGCTCTGTTTCCTTGCATTCTCAGTCCTACCAGCAAGGCTTCCTGCTTCCTCATCCTGCTTCCTGGCAGTATGGCAGCTCCAACACCTCCACCCATTTTCCCCCAAGGAAGCTGCCCACCAAGAAGGGGCCACCATGGAAAAGATAGCATTGCCTCACCACACTTTTTCAAGATAAGTCCCATGCCCTGCTCTCTCCCATGAAGGGGCTACCCTGTCTCAGCCACACCAAACATCCAGTCCTCATCTTTTCCCACTAGATCCTGACCCCAATAGAGTCCTTTGTGAGGGTCTAGGAAATGTGAATGGTGCCACAAAGGTAGTTGACTCTCCCTTTCTGCGTAAGGTGAGTTGCATGAATCCTAGGTCAGCTGAGATTATTTGTCTTGGGGGTAAATAAGATGGACCGAATTTGGCCTTTGAAGGTCAGACAATAAGAAAATGAGTGCCTTCTTACTGAACTGTATCCTTTGATTTGGAGTGGAGGAGGGGCGTGTTACTGTGTATATTACCGTAATCACTACTGCTACTGTAGCATAGCTTGAAGGGCAAGTCAACTGGATCAGCTTTGTTAAAGTCTTTTTGTTATTTCTAGATGATAAATTCATTTTCTTTTTATCTTATCTATTTAAAATGCTTGGTAAGGATAAATTGCAGTGACTCACCACCACCTCTGGAATATTTTGCACTGTTGCTGAGAGACAGGCAAAGAATGCAGGCTGGAATAAATTTACATTTCCATGTGAATACAGTTGGATAATGACAGAAATGCAATCTGGATTTTTGAAGTCAGTATAGATATGATTACAATCTATTCAACACATTTGATTTTGATAATGGGTGTGTGGAAATTATCTAGAAATTATCTCTAGGGAGAAATTATAATATATAATTAAATACAGGGTATAAAACTGATTATACCTTAAATTAACATAACCTTTTTGAGTGGATTACAGGGCATGTCAGTGCCCCAAACTGTTAATTTTGAGTCTAGTTCAGAGCTCTGCAAGACAGAAGCCTTCTGAGATCGTGTATGAGTGATGATACTCTGTAACATTTCAGACAAATCAAAATGTTCAACTGCACATTCAATGCATAGTGTATACCATCCACGGAGCTTTCCCATGCAGGAGGAAGATTTCTTGGCTGCACAAGGGAAAAGGGGAAGATCCTTAGTAGGAAACAGATTTATCCTAGCTCC
Source organism: Pelodiscus sinensis (assembly GCF_049634645.1). NCBI lineage: Eukaryota > Metazoa > Chordata > Testudines > Trionychidae > Pelodiscus > Pelodiscus sinensis. The sequence continues at coordinate 110,950,696 of NC_134715.1, forward strand.
AGACCTGATTTTCCCCATGCATTACCATGCCTGACCAGTTCACATCAGGTGGTCTGGCCTTTTTGAGGACTTCAGGCAGTGATCTGAGTAAAAGGCAGTATTGCAATCCAGTTCCTGGTGTAATCTATAAGTAGAGAAAAGATAGCCAGAAAAGATGTTAATCAGTATGTATGCAGTATTATTGTAGCTATGTCAATCCCAGGATATTAGAAAGACAAACTTGTCTATGTCACCAATAGATGTTGGTCTAATAAATGATGTTCCCCCATCTGTCTGTGTTAATCAATCACTGATGCATTTTCCAGGTGTATGTAGATTGATGCCCATCACATTGGAGAACAGGCTTCCTGGTCAATGGCCAGTCCTGAACCTGAAGGCATGTACCCTGTATTTACTTTGACAGCCAATCAGATGACAGCAATCACATCCAAGAATGCAGCCTTTCCTCTGACCTAATGAAGGCCTACATAAGAATATAAGAATGGCCATACTGGCCTGGGACAGATCAAAGGTCTATCAAGCTCAGTATCCTGTCTTCTAACAGTGGTAAATGCCAGGTGCCCCAGGGGGAATGAACAGAGCAGGTAATTCTCAAGTGATCTATCCCAAGTCACCTATTCCCAACTTCTGACAAACAGAGCCTGGGGCAGGGGTGGGCAATAATTTTAGAAGAGGGGACACTTCACTAATTTTTGGGCCATCATGGAAGAGATGAGGCCCCTGCCAGAAGGGGTGGGGCAGGAACACTTCCATGCTTCCCCTCCCATGGACCCTGATTGGCCTGGGGATCAGGAAGCACATGGGGAGTCTTTTTCCTGCCCTCCCCCTGCCTAGAGAGAACTGCCAGCTATTCTGAATGGCTGGTGGTTCCCCCTAGGCACCTGCCCCCTTGCAAGGCAGAAGGAGATTTTGTGAGCTCCCCCCAACTCCAGGCCAGTCAGGGCCTGGGGGTGGGAGAAGTGCACAAAGTCTCTTGCTCTCTGCCCCTGCCCTGCAATGAGCGTGCGGCACTTGCAGGGTGGGGGGCAGGGAGTGAGAGACTCTGTGCACTTCTCCTGCCCTCAGGTCCTGATTGGTCTGGGGGTGAGGGAGGGGAAGAGTGTTTGTGAGCTGGATCCACCCACTTGGCAGGCTCATTCCGGCTCGTGGAGGTCCCTTTGCCAGCCCCTGGCCTAGGAACACCGACCCTACCCATCCTGGCTAATAGCCATTGATGGGCTGATCCTCCATGAACTTCTCTAGTTCTCTTTTGAACCCTGTTATAGTCTTAACCTCCAGCAAAGAGTCCCACGGGTTGACTATATATTGTGTGAAGAAATACTTTATTTTGTTTGATTTAAACCTGCTGCCTATTAATTTAATTGATGGCCCCTAGTTCTTGTGTTATGAAAAGGAGTAAACAGCGCTTACTTACTTTCTCTATACCAATCATGATTTTATAGATCATACCTCCCCTTAGTTGTCTTTTTTTTCCAAGCTGAAAGGTCCCAGTCTTATTAATCTCTTTTCATATGGAAGTAGTTGCATACCTCTAATCATTTTTGTTGCTCTTTTCTGTACCTTTTCCATTTTCGAAATATCGTTTCTGACATTGGGCAGTGTTCAAGATGTGGGCATACCATAGATTTCTACTGAGGCAATATGATACTTTCTGTCTTATCATCTACCCCCTTTCCAGTGATTCCCAACATTCTTTTAGCGTTTTTGACTGCCACTGCACATTGAGTGGATTTTTTTCAGGGACCTATACATAATAGTCCCAAGATCTTTTTATTGAATGGCAATAGATAATTTAGCACCCATCATTTTGTTTGTTTAGTTGGGATGATGTTTTCTAATGTCATCACTTTGCATTTATCACTATTGAATTTCATCTGCCATTTTGTTTCCTGGTCTCCCAGTTTTATGAGATCCCTTTGTAACTCTTTGCAATTTGCTTTGGACTTAACTATCTTGAGTAGTTTTGTATCATCTGCAAATTTTGCGTCCTCACTGTTTACCCTTTTTTTCCAGACCATTTATGGATATTTTGAATAAACGATTCTCAAACTTGCATTGTGACTTCGTTCTGACAACAAAAATTACTCCACGATCCCAAGGGCTTCTATTGTGACAGGGGGTTGGGGGGTCAAGTAACGTTATACCTGGGCAATGAGGCTTGGGTTTCACACTTGCTGGGTCCCAGGGCCAACATGAGCGTTGGATGCTTTTCACAAACATAAATTTTGTTTAGTGAGACCCAGTTACTGAGTTTAAACCAGGAGTGACTGGATAAAATTTTTAACACACGTGGTCAGACTTGGGAATATCTTATTGTCCTTTCTAGTCTTAAATTCTACGAATCTATGAGATATCTCAGGGTAATAAACAGAGGAGATTTCAAATGCCAGAATAGAATCCTCCATCTTCAGCAATGCAACCAGACTTGCTCAAAGCAAGCCAGGTTATGGCATGGTGTGATCTGATAGATTTTACATCCTTATTAAAATTGGGATCCTTTGCAATCTGTCCATTTTATGCAAATTATGTTTGGTCCCTGGGCTTCTGGAAATTTGGCAATGTAGCCCTCATTTGAGCAACATCTGGCTTCCCCGGTTTTAGAGCACACACTGAGATAAAAGTGTGGAGCATTCTCAACCCCTCTAGATTTTGGTGCGAATTGATGGTACTCATCACTTCTGGATTGACTCAGAAAACATTTTTCTTTCAGTCAATCCCTTTAGCATCATGAAGATACCATAAGAATTGTACTGTAAGATAAGCTTTAAATAAAATGTGTACCATTTAAAAGCAATAGTGAGCACATTCCAAAAGATCTCCTTCATCTTCATTTTTAAGGAGGATCTAATTGTCCTCTCTAGTAGCGCCTCTGTGCTTCCTATACTTCCAATCCAAAGGGGATTGTTTATACTTGTTCTTGTGTTGTTGTTCTATGGCCTGTCTTTTTTTCTAACCCTGCCAACTTACTTAAATGTTATCCTTAATATCTGCATTTCTATTCTCCATATTTCCAGTCCTTTTAAACTGATCAATTATCCATTAAAAAAACCAGAAACAACAACAAAAAACTATTCAGATTTTTAAATGAATCTCCGCATGAGACAAAGGTATTTAAAATTAATAGTGAAGAAATCTATGTGAGGGATAAGGACATAGTTAAGCAAGTTTTTCAGATATGGTTTCAATCAGTGACATGGATATGTATATATGTACAGGAAATAAATTAACAGGGAAAATGTAGAAGAGGAGAGAGACAATGGGTAGGAAAAACAATTCTAAAAAGGTACAGACTGTTCACCAGATTGATTTTGTCTTGTTCTGATTTTTTAAAGGATTCCATACACAGTAGCATGAAATTAATTATATTTGTCATGTAACCTGAAGATAAGATTATTATACAATGTTTACATTTAATTTATGTGAACCTACTTAACATACCAAGGACCAATTTTATGGAAGTCAGTTTGGCTTTTGCCATGGTTTTCAATGGGAGTAGGACTATCACATAAGAAACCCAGATGTCTAAAATATTGTTTTATTAGAATGTGGGGCCTAATCCAAAACCAAGGGAAGTAAGTAGAAACATTTCTCATTGTATCCAGTGGTCTGGGATCAACCCCTTCTAGTTCAAACAGTGGGAATAGCCTTGATTGAACCCCACCTTCTCAAATAAATTCTGCTCCTTGACTGGCTGTAGGTTCCATTGCTGGCATGAGGGAGATAAGACTCTCATGGAGATTTTTAAGTCACACACAAGTGATCTTGGACTCTATAACGGGGCCCGATCCTGCAACGCTCCCCGGAACCACACGGCTGAGGAACGCGGTCCCTGGCCTCTTATAGGGCTGTCAAAAGTCTTGCGCTCTGCTCCCAGGGCCGCCCGCAAGCCGGGCTGCAGCAAGAAGATGGGGGATTATTGCCCGAGAGGCAGAAGCGTTCACTCCTGTCACAGGAGGGTTTGGATCCGAAGTAGCATGCGGTGGGAACCACACCCTGCGGCTCCCCTGGGGTTTGTGATTCCCGACTCCAGCGTGTGCTAAGCTCAGTGAGGCTAATGGGGGCGGGCGGCTTGAATGCCTGTAAGTGCCATCAAGGGGCGCCTTCTTCTCCGCGAGAAGAGGAGACAGCACACCAGCCCCCGGCACTCACTCGGCGTCGCTCGGTGGCAATGAAAACGAAATGGGAAGCAGAGATGTTACAAGTGTTACAGGTGCACCGCTCCGGGCTCCATAGGATAGAGGTAGCCGCTACAGTAACAGGAGCAGCTTTCTGGAGTGAATCCTGTTTAATAGCAACCCCCCCTCCTCCCCACACACCACCTTCCTGGAGTCACACCCAGCAAAGTGCCCGCGCTTCTCAGAGCCGATCCTGCAGCCGATCCTGCAAAACTCCCTTTGAACTCAGACAAGCAGAGGTGTGTGTGTGTGTGTGTGTGTGTGTGATCTCAGACAAGCAGAGAGGGGTGTGTGTGTGTGTGTGTGTGTGTGTGATCTCAGACAAGCAGAGAGGTGTGTGTGTGTGTGTGTGATCTCAGACAAGCAGAGAGGTGTGTGTGTGTGTGTGTGATCTCAGACAAGCAGAGAGGGGTGTGTGTGTGTGTGTGTGTGTGTGTGATCTCAGACAAGCAGAGAGGTGTGTGTGTGTGTGTGTGTGTGTGTGATCTCAGACAAGCAGAGAGGTGTGTGTGTGTGTGTGATCTCAGACAAGCAGAGAGGTGTGTGTGTGTGTGTGATCTCAGACAAGCAGAGAGGTGTGTGTGTGTGTGTGTGTATGTGTGTGTGAGATCTCAGACAAGCAGAGAGGTGTGTGTGTGTGTGAGAGAGATCTCAGACAAGCAGAGAGGTGTGTGTGTGTGTGTGTGTGTGTGTGTGTGTGTGTGTGTGAGAGAGAGAGAGAGAGAGAGAGAGAGATCTCAGACAAGCAGAGAGGTGTGTGTATGTGTGTGTGTGTCCTGCCCCCGTGTTTACCCTGGGGAAAAACCAGGCGCTCCTCACTGGCCCAGTTCGCTGAGTCGTTTTTCAAATAAATCACCCAGCCCCGCGGTCACTGCTCCCCATGCTCACAAGATGCGGCAGAAGGGCCAAAAGGAAGGCCTGGCTCCTTACTGTGCAGGCGCCTTTCAGCCTCGAGTTCTTCACTGGTCTGGTCTCCAGGCTCTCGCCGCTACATCTCGCCCGGGCGAATCTTGCCAGCTGGTCACGTTCCAACCCATTCTGCTCCGCAAAGCCGCCCGTGTACACTTAACGCAAGCAAGAGTAGCGGGGCTGGAAACATTAGCTTGGCTCTTTCCGAACCCTGGACTCATTCCTGAGCGCGGCCCTTCGCCTAGAAATAGAAACAACGATTGCACAACCCGTGTGGGTCTGAGACTCGCTAACTGGTTACATTGCGCAAAGAGAGAGGGGGAGAATTCACTTTTCCGAGTCTGCAGGTCGTAGCAGGGAAACTTCCCACTCGGTTTACAGCAGAAGTAAGGCGTCCCGGATCCGGCCCATTGCACACACATTACTATTTCTCCTACTCATACTTTTCCTTGTAGTTCGCACATCCTCCCACCCCCCACCCCCAGCTATTCCTGAATCCAGCACAACGCGCTCAGCTTACGTCGCTGCAGCTAGACATTTCGGGAACGTGTGTCAAGACTTTTCTTTGTAAAATTCCAGACCTACCTTTGGCTCTGACCTTTATACGCCAGGAGACCCTCCCCTCCTCCGAGCCACACACCCTACACGGAGCTAGAGAACAGGCACCTCCACTTTCCCAGTTGGTCATCGCCCAAGTTTGGTGTTTTCAAGGGTAAAACGCATGCGGGACTCCTCTGAGGAAGCCTGCAAAAAAACATTGCGGTGCCTGTTTAAACAAGTGTGTCTGAACAGGAAAATCAAACAGACAGGGAGCGACTTCGGTTTCCCCGCTGATATGATGTTTGAAATGATAAGCAAGGATATATTTTCACATAATTGGGCTGTGTCAGGGCCGCAGCCGTTTGATCAGATAGGAACTTTCTATGTAGTCTCACATCAGAGGACTAGTAAACTACAAATTAAAGCAGGCTTCAGATTTTGTCTGCGAAGTAACCAACTAAGTGGAAGTTTATTCTTAAAGGTCACAACTGAAAAAAATCATTAGAATGTGACCAGCATAACTAGGTACAGAATATAGAAAAGAGCAGGATGAGATTAGTCTGGGAAGGAGTTATTTTCAGTGTATGTTCGCTGAAAAAAGCCCATAAACGCGGAGCAGATAAAGATTAACATCTCTTAAGATATAATGGGAGCTTTAGAGTTCACCCTTTCATCATCTCAAATTATTACTTGCTTCCTATATACTGGAATGTCGCGCAGGACAGAGCAGGACACGGGGTAAGCCAGGTTGTATGTAATTAGCGGTGGGGTGGATTTCTTTTTGTGCGAACAGTATTTGCAAAGCTAGTTTAAAATGAGTTTTAGAAACTTTTATCCCTGCATTATTTTTGAGTTTGGGGTATTTTGTTCTGGCTTTTAAAGTTAAAGTGTCTGGCATAATTAAATGCATACGTTTTCTTATTCAAACTGAATCAGCTTTCAGTGAATGTGTGATATATTTTGGTGAATTCCAAATACCCTGGCATTTTCACTTGCTATTCAAATCCGAGTTATAAACCTGGGAAGTGGGAAAAGCCTTCTTGATTGAAGTCTTCTTGTTACCGGAACTGAACGACCTTCAATACTTTCGCCCAGTTCTGGCTCGCTCAAAACTCCCACTGAAGTGAAGGAAAGTTTTAGACTCTATTCTTCTATATAAGTAACGGAGGAAGCAACGTGCTTATATTTGTTATCAGGAAAAGAGCCTTGTCGAATTAACGACCTTCCTTAGAGGTTTGATCTGGCACAGAAATGTGTCTGGCTGAACATTAATTACCACAACATACATTATTATTCTCTACGGGTCAGTCTCACGATCGTATTCTCAGAGCCCGAGCATAGAGAAAGAAAATATGGAATTGTGCCTACACAACTATTTTGCTTTCCAGGCTTCGGTTCGCCCACTGCTCTGAAGCAGCGGGCAAAAGAAAACTGGAGGAGGCGACCTGAATGTGGTCAGGTGAGCTCAATCAGAGCCATTTGTCAAGAAAAAGTCAAGGCTGACGTCTAAGAGGTAAATATAGCAGGAGCCTCTGTCTGGGTTCTTAGAGCTGCTGCTGTGAATAACTTCCCAAGGGCGCGAAGTGTTTGCAATTTAGGTCCAAGTCGTGCAACCCTTCTCGTAATCAAAGAGAGTTTTGCTCCGTGAGCCAATGCAGTGTCGGTAGGTTTCTCTGAATAAGCATGGTTCTGTGAATGCATTCTACACTCTCCTATCTTCCTAACTATGGATTTCTCTCTCTCCCTCCCCTCCGCCTCCCCCCTCCAATCAAATCTCGTTACTATTTTACTGCTCAGGTCAAAGGGAGCATAATTCGTTTGACACACGGGTAGAAAAATTAATTACACGTGGGAGTGGGATAATGTAGTTCTCTGTAGATGCTGCGAAAAGCCAAAAGTGGTGGCGAGGACAGAATCAGTTTGAAATACTTCCATTTTTTGTTGCTTATTTTTCTTCCTTAAGCATCCAAAAAACACAGAGAAATATTAAAATATATTACTCTACTTAAGAAAAGGCACTATGATCAAATATTGTAAATTAGTATTTTTAGTATAAAGACATACAATTAATATGTGCGTGTGTTTATACCTAGCTTCACTGGGAGGTATCCTTATCTGCATTTTACAGATGGGTAAACAGAGCCTTTACAGAGCTTTGCATTTTACAGAGCTTTGCATCCGTGGATATACCGTTGTGGATGCAGATGCAAAATTTGTATCTACAGCCCTGTACATTTGCTGATATCTGCTTTATATCTGTGGATATCTGTCAGTCATTTTTGTGGATATGGATGGGGATACAAATTTTTTAACTGCATAGAGCTGTACAGATGGGGAAACTGCAGTGAAATGACCTATCCAACATCACTCAGCAGGCTAGTAGATTGGAACTAGAAGTCAAATCTCCCGAGTCTCATTCCAGTGCTCTATCTACTAGGCCATACTACATCTCCTTTATGTACATAGGTGCATGTGAATTATATCCAATAAACACATTATTCCTCTTTTAACAGTCATATAGATATAGAGCTGAAGCTCTGTGTAAGCTGCAATGCTTGTCTCTCTCATCAAAAGAAGTTGGTCCAGTAAAAGATGTTCCTCATCCACTTTGTTCATATCTTGGGACCAACACAACTAAAACAATAACACTTCAGGGGTGCACACCCCCACACTCCCACACACCCATGTGGACATGCACTTTGCATTTCTCTTTCTGATCATTTCAAAATGAGAATTTAGCAAGGGAATATTACTGGATTTTAGTAAAAGAGTAACAGGTCCCATCCTGTATATCCAAAAATCAACGAGAATCTTGCCATTAACTTTAATAGCAATAGGCCTGCATCTTCAGACTCTCTACCACAGGCTCGCCAGTAAAGGGGGAAATATTTTTACTAGGTTCGCAGTAGCCTTTGCTTCCAAAGGACATACAGCTACTCTCCTTCACTGGGCAACCTTTTCTTGCTTCTGTGGGGGCAGTGAACTGTGTGTGTCATAGAGGTGAGTTTAATGAGTACTCTCGAGGCTGTTTGAAAGGCTGGTAGAGGCTTTTTTTTTTAAACTTGCAGGAAATCCTGGCTGTTGAACAGAAAAGTGAAATCACCAATAGGGCTGGCATACCCGTTACACAAATAATGTCCATAACACATATGCCGGGAATAGCATGACTGCAACCGGAGCTGAGCTGATGTTTAAACATGTTATCTCGGCAGTTCCAGATTCTAATCATGCCAGCAGCAGGCCAGTTTAGGTTGCGTCTAGTTCTGGGGGTGATGGCAACTCTGATGAAACTGCGCTTTCCCACAGCAAAGCCTGGGTTGTACAAAATATTAGGAATTCCCCTCCCCCTCCTCTGGCAAAGACATTGTTTGGCCACACCGATATGTTGGAATGATGTCACTCTGCAGTATCCTAGCTAGCCATCAGGTGCGAAAGAACGTGGTGAATTTCTAACCAGGCGGTTGCACACAGGGAAATTTAAAATCTGTGAATGACTTCGAAAGCTCTAGAAGTATATTTCCCCCCTTTGACTAGAAGATAGCTGGTTTCGGTTACCATATAGTTATAACCTCCTTTTCAAGGAGGGTAATTGGCATCCATATTTCGCCTGAATGGCTTGATGCAATCATTTTACAACCCCCATTGTCACTAGGTAAAAATAAATCTCCGGGTGACCTTATTCCCATCGAGCACAGAGGGAATTTCCCGGCGGATCGGGCCCCAGGGTTGAATAAATACACACCCTCGGCTCAAAGAAAAGGCGCATTACCATGCATCGCTATATGATGACAATAGGAAAGCTAAAAACAAGTGCAGCAGAAAGCATCGTCAGTTTCAGATTAGCTATCCGCAGGGCTCTCCTCTGATGTAAAAGCGGCGGAGCAACTCTGACTGCCGTGGGGCTGTAACAGTTTACACCCGTTGAGAATCTCACCTGATCAGGGGATGGAAGAAAAAAATCCTCTAGAGTCTAAACCATATTGGGGATATTTGTCTTCATGTATTTTCCTTCGTCTGTATTTTCCAAAAAAATTGATTATTTAGCTGAAACAGATACCTTCACTGCAGAGTAATACTCTTACTCGTTTCAGTGGGCACATCTGATGCAAAAGTGAAATATCTCTATTGGGAAGAGGCTCAGGTCTTGGAACTTTTACAATTTGCGATTTAAGAAAACGTGGCGACATGTTTTTCTCCCTGATATACGTTTTTCTAATGGCCTTTGCATCAAATGTTTTCCAGTGACTTATCGTCGTGTAAGGATTGGCTGTTGCACAATAGGAAAAGAAGCGGGGGATTGTTCCAAAGGTTTTACAATTTGGAGTATTTCATCTTCTTCAAAAGAAAAAAAACTATGGCTTTATGAGCAAATGATTAGAAGAAGACTGGGAATACAATAATTACCCCAAATGGAAACCCAGACCGCAGGCAAACAATACAGCTTTTGTGAGGGGCTCTGCCTGTTAAAAAACCTAGCAAATCTCATAACTTGGTGCGGGCAAAATCCTTTTCTTGCGCAACGATATGTAAAATGCTCCTGAGAAACACGGAATAAACATGGGAACTTTGTAAACCAGCATTGGAATGAGCTTACCCCCAGGATCTGACATTGGCTGGCAGTACAAGCATGGGCTCTTTAAACCACAGACTGTTTTGCCATCTTACAGAATCTGGGACAAATAGGCTACGTCTAGATAGCGTTTGGTGACATTTAGCCAATAAACAAGCACTTGAACCCAGACCTGCCTTACTCCTTTGTGGAATTCACTGAGGTTCAAGGGAACAGAGTTGGGCGGAGAAAGTTCTGTTTTGAATGAGCCTTCTTTCTAGGAGATCCGAGAGAACATAATTTACAGTCTTCATATTGTATAATTGTGCCTCTGGAAAAAAAGGACCAGCGGGGCCCCAGCTATCATATTTACTCATAATGATCGCATTCTATTTCGAGTCACAACGAGTCATGTAATCAGGTTCCCATTTGTGCGGGAGGGCAGAAAGAGGAGGGCGACTAAACTTTATTTACTTATTTATATCCTCTCAGCTCTCTGTTGATCTTGTCTAAGGTAACACACGAAACCATTGTGATATTCGCCTTTCCCAATAAAAGGCCATTGGAACCATAGCTGACAGGTTAATTGCACGTCTCTAAAGTAATTGTCATACGTTAATGTTTTAGCTAAGCCTGCCCTGACTGGGCCCGCAGAGCTCTACTCCTCCCCCTCTTTTTACATATTTCAAAGCTAACTTTTTGGTTAACGGGACATGGCCAGGAGCAAAGGGTGGGTTATAAAACACTCTTTTTTAAAAAAGCCCCAAGCGTCTAGGAGAGTGCACGTCATTGGACTGCAAGGTTTGCTAAGGCTGGGTGGAGCAGCTTGCCACAGGGTGTGTATAATCGTGGCTAGCAAAGGGACTGAATTGAAGAGGGAAATCTAATGCGGTTCACAAAACTCTTCTTCATGATCAGCACGGATGGACATATAACGCCTGGATACAGTTGAAATAGAAATACACGTTGTCTCAGTGGCTTGCTTGCTTCCCTATAGTTTAACTAAAGAGCAGATTAAATATAGATGAAAGGGTGATGTATTCTGCGCCGCAACTTAGAGGCATTGGCTGCGACAGGATCGGGCCCCAGGACAAGTATCTAAACACACACATCATGCTTCCTAACCACGGCCAGAACTCCTTGGCCCGCGCCTCCCGTGTGACTAGCACACACACATACTGCATTGAACTTCAGCGATTTGGCCTCAGACTGAGCGGATCGCTGTTGAACCTCTGCATTTTCCTTCGCTGATAGAATTGTGCATGCAAAAAAGGCAACCCATTTTTAACGCATGGAAGAATATAATGTATAGTCACTGGCAGGTGGGGGGCGAATTTTCCTTTGGGAGCCTTGTCACCGCTATGTGTTTAATGTTTAAGATAAAAAGAGATAGCAATTCATTTGAAAACCTAAAGAGGGTTAAATGAACAACCTCAAAGCATCAGAGGGGTAGCCGTGTTAGTCTGAATCTGCAAAAGCGACTAGGAGTCCTGTGGCACCTTATAGACTAACCGAAGTGTTGGAGCATAAGCTTTCGTGGGCAAAGACCCACTTCGTCAGATGCCTCAAAGCAGCCCCTCAGGTTAACAGCTGCTAGGGAATGCCAAGTCGCAGATACCTGCGTGGAAGGCTACTCCCGAGCAGAAATAAACTTTGGACCCGATGCTGCTCCTTTTGAAATCGACTGCTCTACTACCTTTGGGTTAAATGAGGGGTAGGATCAGGCTCACGGAAGGAAGAAAAAGGATGAATGGAAGTTGTTTTTAATCAGATTTGATCATATTTGTTGGCGAGACTGGACGATTAACTCAATCAATGGATGGATGCTTTATCAGAAAGAAAGAAAGAAAGAAAGAAAGAAAGAAAGAAAGAAAGAAAGAAAGAAAGAAAGAAGTTGAACGAGTAGCTTGGAAAACAAAAGAAGCCTAAATCAATTGCTAAAATTATACCTAATTAATACTAAGAGAGGGAAAACATTACACGGAGGTCAGTTTCATTTAACCGGGAGCGAGCACTAGTGATATGATACCATTTGTGTCTTTTCACCATCATCGACACAATCACCTATAGGGAGTGATGCTGAAGTACATTACAGAAGTTGGTATATTTATCAAAGCCCCTCCCCCTCTTTAAAAGGCGTGTTGTCACTGAAGGGAATCCACTGCGTTTGCCATGGGGACTTTTACCAAGAGAGCCAAGTTCCCTTTTGGGCAAAGCAAAGAGTCTCGGAGTCTGTTTGACATCTTGAAGCTTAAATAACCGTAAGGCATTGTTACTCCCTGGCAGCAAAGTGCCTCGTTACGCCTGATTGAGCTAATTGCTTTGAAATAGGATATATTATCTATAATTATAGAGATCTTGGAGGAGACGGCCAGCCTTTTCTTTCATCTTTTCCAAGTGCATCATAATGTCGCGATCAAATTAATTTGGGCCACTTGAAATAGTGCCTTCCATTCAGCCGCGAGCCCCACCGCGTCTTAAAGAGACAAGGACGCCTTTGCAATTGGGGGGCTTGTTTGACCAACAAAATTACCACTCTGAGTAATCTCAGGAGGAACATACCAGGTGGCTCGGACCTTAAAAGTACTTAAAATATGTTTGATCAGCTCGTTTCGCTTTATTAAGGTTCAGGGCTGGAAAAGAGGACGTGTGTGTGCAAGCTTAGGATTCTGAGAGAGTAGTAAGTCTGCAGGACAATTTTAACACTAGGAATGTGTGTAGGTCTTTGGGTAGTTTCCATAAAGACCCAGACACATAATAAACGAACTAGACATCTGTAAGTACCGCGCGCATAGTTTGATGTATCTTTCCAAACGATCTGCAGTACCGGGCATCCTTGGTTACAAATGCAAGCACATGGCCACTTTGAGTCCAATTCCAGGGTGTCTTTACAGTTCGGTTTCTGGAACTCAGTTTCCGAGGCTGCAAAGTCTGTCTTGTACTTTGCCGAGCTGTCTGATCTCCAGTAACTTAAGACAAAAGGGAACTACTGTTTTTTCAACCCCTTCTTTCGTATTTCTCCGCTCTCATTCAAAAGTAACGTTTACAAAAGTGAGACAATGCCCTGAATTGGCTGAGAGCTGCCTTATCTCTCCCCCCTTCTCCTTATAATCATTTGTTGTATTCACACACTGAAAAAAATGCGATAGGTAATGGGTTTTCATAGCACAGTTACTGTATTAAACTGGACGGCGTAGGACGCTAATTGAGGCTTCGCTAATTCCAATAAAAACACTGGCTAAAACAGGGAGCCATAACACCTCCTTCTGCTCTCACTTCATTTCGGGATTTCTGAGAGCCCCGAAAGGAGAATGAGGGAGAGTTATGGCAAAGCAGCTGTCAGAGTCCTATCATAGCACCAGCAAAATAAAGTGCCTACGATCCCTCAGTGTTAGATCCTCCAGAGCAGAGCAACTCACACAGGAAAAGCTTTGACATTAAAATCCTTCCGCTAAACATATCAAACAATCTCAGGGAAGATTTCTTTGCACCGAGGTAAAAGGGGTCGCTTTCTCCTGCATAGGGTCTAGTATGTTAATTAAAAAAATGAAAGAAACTACTGGCTTCCCCTTTTCAAGCAAAGCGCTTGCCACAGCCTGTGAATTACAACCTAGCCCTTGCTCTGTTACAATGATTAACATCCCACCAGGTATGACAGAAATGTAAACATAAAACGTTGATTGCTGGGAGATAAATAAGGACAATTATCTCCTGACAACTCTGAACTAGAGCAGGATCTCGCTGTCAGGATGGGATACACACCCATCTCCTACAGCCCCAGCGACACCCGCCACTCCCCTCGCTACATTCTTAAAAAAAAATCAAAGCAAGATATTTTCCATTCACGTCCGACAGCAACGTAAAGGCTGCTAACAAAGGTCGAACAATTACGCCTTCCTTTCTTGTTGAACTACTGCGTTTGGAAACCAGAAATAAGAATCCTACCTGATGGGCAACTTAAAAAAAAACACAAAGATTTTATATTGGAAGAATAAGAAGAAATGTTGCCCCGCATCCAGCATCGGGGGTTGGGAAAATGTGCTGTGATTGGTAGAGCAAACTAATTTTGTCAGGCTGAATGTGCTGATGTCCCAGGGCTAAGGCGTCTTGCTCCCTTGATGCGGGTTAACGTCCTCAATAGTCCCCCTCCAGCTGAAGCCTTTGATCAGACCGCTGCTGGCGCCTAAAAACAACATCACTTGTCTGCCTATTAGAGGCACTGACTAATCGTGACAGATTGTTTATTCTCGCAATTAGCAATGCAGCCGCTTCTCGGGGAAGCCACTCACCCCAGCGGACCGACTCACAAGGATCGATAGGAGCCGCAGGGGGAAAAATTGCTCTTCATTCCCACCAGACTGCAGAAAGGAGGCCGGGCAGAACTTGCACATTCCACGCGGCTATCCGAAAGCAGGAGCTATGGGGTTTTAAAAAGGAACAGCAACAGACTATGAGTTTGATCCCATGACTGTATTTGAAACCGTTTTCACGTCAGCTTGTAAATGAAAATGTAAGGGTCACACCTGAATGAAATGTGGTAGCAAATTGCAGTACACTTCACATATATTTTATAGGTGTGTCTAGGTGTGCAGACATCTGAGAGTACATTTTTAACAAGCACATACAAATAATCTTTTTGTAAAGGATCATATATAATATACGGACCAAAATATGCTATATCCTATACGCAGTATAATATTTTGGTGCGTATATTATATAGGATCCTTTATTTAAAAATAATTATATATATAAAATTCATTCTTGCGCACGTATACACATAGACATATATGTGTGGAAAAATGAATTATATACAAGATAATTAATTTCAATCAGATCTGTCACTTACCAGATAATAAAGTTTCATAACCTATACGCTCATAACCTACAAGTTTTATTGGGTCCAGTTAAAATGAAAGGGAATTCGCTGTCCCTCCCCGTTTAGATAATTACCCTTAAATGACTGCAAGAGCCTCTTGTGTTTCTAGGAGATTAGAGCCCTGCAGCTATCAATAAACTTTTCTCAGCGAGTGGCCAATCACGGTTTTAGAGAGCTGCTCAGCTTTACTGCACATCCGTCCCGGGCACAAGGATAAGGGATCGTAAAACAAAAGTTACAAAACAAAATGGCTAAGTCTTTAATGGGTCGAGAAGCTTAGGTTTTCTTTTTACATTAATGCATATTTTATTATATATTATTATCTATGCACATCCAGGCGCATATTTAATGGTTATATCACACTTTCACTTTATATATATCTACAGAGACATAAGTACATGGAAACACCGGCGTTTACAAGATATGTGCTCATTTTAAAATAATCTTGTTTTGAACGCACAGACAGCTGGTGAAGTGTATAAGGACCCACATTGCGAAGTCGCACCAGGGGCAGCGGTGTTTTAGTTATGTTAACATGTTATGTCCATAGCAGGCAAAACTAGACTTAATTTCGGGAGTGTATTAGTATACCCGAATATTATTCCTTTGGATCTTTTCTACTCTTCACCACGCGCCGCAGGCGTTTATTGGGCATAAACACGGAGGGCATTTGTATAAGTGGGAGTTTGCTTTATTTCTCATTGCCATCGATTTAAAAACAAACCCAACAACAAGACGTAGAATGTGTCTAGCATCAACGACCCATGGGCTCCTTTACACTGGAAAAAAAAAGCAACCCATAACAATCTGGGGGTTAGAAATGTGCGGCTCATAGAATTTCCATCGCAGTAAAAACAAAACCAACCAAACAAAACCCTGGCATGAATAGAACGCAAGAGGCTTGAATGGGAGCCATTCTTGCCAAAGACAAGAGACAGGGGCACAGGATTTACTCCAGAGGAAAGTTTCCCACTAACATCCTCGCGGTACAGCGGGAGCAAGAAGGCAGCGGCCTGTTGATAGTAGCGAAGTCCCGCTCCGCGGCCAATGGGAAACGGCCGTCCCTCCCCTCTGCGCGCTGATTGGACAGCTCTGGAGTTCGCTCGGCCTTATTAGCAAGTCCTGCGGGGAGCTGGGGCTGTAAAGTGCCCGACGCCCCGAAAGCGAAGCGAAGGAGTTTGCTGCTGCACTGGCTGGTCCCGACCCCCATGAACGGCGGCTGCCGCGGCTCAGCGCTGAGCTCGGGGAGGAGGACTGCCTCTGCATGGCCCCCGGCGTTGATATGACTACTGTACAGCTCGGGGTCAACAGCGAGGAGCCTCCCGCGTCTGCTTTCAGCAAGCCCGGCAGCTGCATCCCGGCGAGCGTGGCGGCGATGGGCGGAGAGGAGGAGGCTGACAAGCCCAAAGTGTCCCCTTCCCTCCTGCCCTTCAGCGTGGAGGCGCTCATGGCTGATCACAGGAAACCGGGGGCCAGAGAGATCCTCGCCCCCAGCCCCGAAGGGGCAGTGCCTCTGGCTGCTGGGACTTCTACTCACCAGACGCTCAGTCCCAGGGTGGGATCTTTATCGGCGGCAGCAGACACGCCGGCTTCCCCGCTGCCGATCAACAGCCATTTTCCTGTCGGGGGACTAGTAACGCTGCCCGAAGATGCCCTTGTCAAATCGGAGAGCCCCGAGAAGCAAGAGAGGACGGCCTGGATGCAGAGCCCCAGGTTCTCCCCACCCCCTCCTAGTAAGTAGGAACTCCGGCTCGTGTGTGTGTGTGTGTGTGTGTGTGTGTGTGTGTGTGTGTGTGTGTGTGTGTGTGTGTGTGTGTGTGTGTGTGTGTGTGTGTGTGTGTGTCGGTGGTACCGCCTAGGCGCTGGGCACCAGACCGCGGTGCCGCTCGCAGGGCGATTCCGCAGCACGGATGTTTGGGACTCAGTGGCCGAGGCTTTTGCTAGTTAGTTTTAAATTGCACCATAGAGAAGTCACGCTTGTTCCCCCCTCGCCCCAAAACAGCACCCCGGGCTATTGCCCATCGCCTGCCGTGCGGGACAGCCCTCGCAGAGCACGGAGCATGGAGTCCCACTTTACGCTGGGTTAGTTATGCTGACGTTCCGTACGATTTCCCCCTTTCCCAGCGCGTTTAACACAGTAACTTTAAAAACAAACAAACGGTATTTACATTGTCGCCAATGACCGAAGATGGCCTCATGGCAGGGAGGAGTTGAAATGTCTCATACCAAACGTTTGGGGGAAATAATACTTGATGGCGTATGCCCGCTAAAGTGTGGATTTGAACGAACCATACCCATTCTGCTAGCATGGCCTCAGCGCTGTGGCGTTCCTCTTGGAAGTAGTTTGTTTGGTAGCGAGACACCCAAAGATCTGGGACTTTGTTATAGGCGTCATGACGGCAGGCTCTGATTGCAAGTGGCTTACTTTGAAAACACATGAATCTTGCAAATGTATATTTTCCCACTTTATTCTTGATACAAATACAAGTACAATTGTAAAACTATCCCTCCGGTTGAATTGTATTTATATGAAACCAAACCTGCCTAGTTATTGTACAGAGTTCCAGAAATTCTGTAAACTCAGAGGAGAAGCATCCTATCTCTAGTTCTTTGTGGGCCCCATTCTGCTAGCCTTCCTAAATAAAATGAGCAGAATTTACTGTATACCCAAGTTGCCCTAGACACGGTCGAAACTCGTTCAAAGGCCGTTGGGAGAAGACAGGCGTTGTGTGGAGCCTATTTTTCGTGGCTTTCATTTATTTTTCTATTACAAAATAAGTAGCGGTATTTTTAAACTAAAAATAAAATAGGCCAGAGGTTGGGAGAGACTCTTGTATTTTGAATGAGGCCATAGGAAGCAGAACGATGAAGGGCAATAGGGCGACAGAGTGTTAATTCAGAACTCATAATTAATTACAGGCTTAATCTCTTTCCCAGGGGCCTAATGAAGAGGGTGTGAGCCTGCAAAAGCCGGCCTGTTTTGTTTATTTTTTTAGTTAGTCTAATAAAAAAAGACAACGCGTACTTTCTTCCCGCTCTGTCGTAGGTTAATGCCGCTATCCTTTTCCCGTCTTGTGCCTTTTACAAAGTTAAGCGGGCCCTGAGGACATGGGTACCTGATCCAGTGCAAAGCATTGTGTAGGTGTAGGGTATTCGGTATGAAGCGAGGCTGGGGATCTAGCTATGAGGCCTCAGTGGATATTAGTATCCTTGGGACTCGCAGTGACCATCTGGGGAGAGTATACACCGCTCCTCCGCAGGAGATGGTCGGGTCATTTCAAAGGTGTCCTAAACACTGGAGATGGGCCCGCTTCGCTGCCCCAGCCCGCTGCATTTGGGTAGGGGTTAGGTCCTGACGTTTAGCCCCCAGACTCAACCCTCTCGCCCACTCCTAGTCTGGCTGGGACTTTAGCAACCTGCGCCCGGGAGCGGCTCTGCAGCTCTGCCCCGTGCCAGGTGCGATGCGCGGATACTCAGTTGGGTTTTATTGTTGTGTGTCCTTGTTGCCCCTTCTCCCCTCCCGCAGGGCGGCTGAGCCCCCCGGCCTGCACCCTGCGCAAGCACAAGACCAACAGGAAGCCTCGGACCCCGTTCACCACGGCGCAGCTGCTGGCCCTGGAGAGGAAGTTTCGGCAGAAGCAGTATCTGTCCATCGCCGAGCGAGCCGAGTTCTCCAGCTCGCTGAGCCTCACCGAGACCCAGGTGAAGATCTGGTTCCAGAACCGGCGCGCCAAGGCCAAGCGGTTGCAGGAGGCCGAGCTGGAGAAGCTGAAGATGGCAGCCAAGCCCATGCTGCCCCCGGCCGCTTTCGGCATCTCCTTCCCTTTGGGCGGCCCGGCCGTGGCGGGCGCTTCCCTGTACGGAGCCTCCAGCCCTTTCCAGCGGGCAGGGCTGCCTGTGGCTCCCGTGGGACTGTACACAGCTCACGTGGGATACAGCATGTACCACCTAACATAGAGGGCAGCGGGCGCATGGAGCCCACCGACAGCAGCCTGGCTGGGGCACCCCTCCCTCCAAAGCCAGCTCCTGGCCAAGCCTAACCCCCTTGTCCTCACCAAGCCCCGCTTGGCTTTCAGGTGCCCTCCCCTTTCGGCCCTGGGCCTCCCGTCCCATTCAGGCTCCTTAAACTCTGCCAAGTTCCTAAGGGCCCCTTTGCAGAGACTTCCAGCCACGGGGGCCCCACGGTCAGGTCTGGCTTCGTTGGCCTCTTTTAGCTCTTTAGTCTTCTGCGCCCTTGCCAGTGCTTTCCACGCGCTGCTCCTCCTTCAGAGCCGATGCCCCCTCCGGGGGAAGCCAAAAACATCAACCAGCTTCCAGCTCAGACCAGGGGCCTGGCTCCAAGCCCTCTGATTCCTTCCCAGGTGAACTCCAGACATGCAGCGCTAAGAGTTTGGGGACAGACCACTGCGTTTTGGGGAAGGGTTGGCTTGGGACGGAGATGACACAGGCTGAATGCCAGGAACACTTTTCTCTCTCTCAAGCAAGACAGAGACAAAATGTACCAATAGTCTCGCGGTATCCATTTAACAGCGCTGTCTGTTACTTGTGTTTCTTCCTCCAACCGCTCCTTTGGAAGGGGCTCTGTGTACTATGTAATATACTGTATATTTGAAATTTTATTATCATTTATATTATAGCTATATTTGTTAAATAAATTAATTTTAAGCTACAAGGATTGGCGCATTTTGATTTCCCTTTGTCTCCACCCCAGAACTGAGCTAACGAATTGGAATTTGTTCTCCTCCCAACTAAGACATCACTGAAATTCCGCAGAGAGCACACATGGAGAGAAATATTTTCCTGGGGGTGATACACATCCTGTTGCCTTGCCCAGCCCGTCACATATTTTAGAAGTTATTTTAATTTTACTTTATAAGTCTCTCTTCCCCCCCCCCCCCCCACACTTTTTTCCTCTAATGCGAAATAAATATCCTGAGCCAGCGAGCAATCTGGACTCGACAAGAATTGCTCGGTCAATGGAAGGGAGAAGAGGCATTGGAATGCCGAGCTCAGCTGATTGCTTGACTCCCCACTTCCTTGTCCCAGGTTAATTCAAAGCCGGGTTGAACAGACTAACTTCCCCACGTGGCCACATTTCACAAGCCCCAGTTCTCCATGCGATTAGTGAATTAGGTGACACATTTCTAACCCGTGTGCTGCTGTTGAGATACACCCCTCTCCCCAATTTCCAGCCATTTGTCCAGTTCAAAACTCCGGGAGCATTGCAGGAGTATTACAAAGCTCTGAGGCGGAAACTGGTGTCTTCTCTGAAAAGTTATCGGGGCTACAAGCAAACTAGACCTCGGGAAATCCGAGGCTGCCCTTCTCTAGGCTAGGCTGCCCTTGGGGACCCTGACCGATCTACGGGCTGAAGGAGACTGCGGAGGGGGCTCTAATCAGGTCACTCGGTGTACTAAGGGGGGTATTGCGGTGATAGGGGATACTTTCTAGTCAGTCCCGGGGGAGGTGGAGGAAGGAGCGGGACATTGTCGCCCCCGGTTCGGGGTGGAAAGGAGCCCAGGATACCTCCATGCCTTGTGTTGGGTGGGCAGTGGTGAAAGCCAGCAAGCGGGGGACTGGGAGGCTGAGGGGACAGATCTTGCAATTTGGGGTGGCGGATGGGGGCTAGGGACGTGAGTCTCCTACAGGAAAGGGGGCGGGGCAGCTCAAATTCTTCCCTGATGGTGTTCAGCTTAGCGCTGGCGCCTGGAGAGCTCCGAGGGACCCCCAGGTTCTCTGGACTCTGTAACTCTCCCAAAGGTCAATTTCAAACCGGCTTTGATCGGAGTCTGAACGTGTCGAGCCTTAGAGCCACTCCAGGGATTCCCTTACACCGCGGGCACTGGCCTAGGGCAGCCACGGGCCAGCCCGGGCGAGAGCACTCGGCTAGCGGGTGCGGGGAGGCGAACCCGCCAAACGCGAAGGCCCGCAGGCCGCAGCGGTTCGTTCCGGTGTTCACGTACCAATCCGGGGCATAAAGGGAAACATCTCCCCAGAAACCCACGGACCCGAGCTACACCCCCAAGATCCTACCGCGTCCAAGCGTGAAGTCCCCCAGGAGACGCGCCCATTGTCGCTGTGACATGAATGCGCCCCATAAATCCTGCCCAGCCCTGCCACTCGGTTGGTTTTCGTTGTGCGAAGGGTCGCTAGGGAAGCACTTTCCTCTTTCCCCTATTTCTGTCTCTACGTCCAGGCAAGGGCGCCGGGCTTTGCCTGATCCCAGCAACTGAAAACACTGAGACTGCAGCAAAGTTAGGAGGGAAGTAATTGCTGTAATGAGCCCAGGCCATGTGGCTCCAGCGAGGCTGTAGCTGGGGGCAACGCGGGGCTTTTATCGTCTTCGAAATATCCACGACGCTGTCAATAACTCGGCCCTGCAGACGTGCGCCTTGCCCCTCTCTCAAGCGCCGGCTGTTGTGAGCACCCCGCTTTCCCCTCACTTTCCCCCTACCCCCGGTCCTTTTCTCCCCCTGCGTGCCCGGCTTTCTGGCCTCTTCTCCCCGCTTTGTGAACGTGACAGCGGCTGCAATAATGTCCAGAGCCCCTCGTGCCGTGGCGAGCCACACCGAGATGCTGGCGATTTCCCACCTTCCGGCTCGGAGACAGCGGCCCGGGCTAGCGCAGCCTCCTGGTCCCAGAATGTACTTGAGAAGCGCTTTTCAAAGGACCCCCCGGCAGGAGTCAGCCCCGGGCTTCACGGGACGCAGCGTTTGCTTTTGGGAAACTAGGGGCTGCCTCCCTCAGCCCTGGCTGGGTAAGACATCGCTTCCAGCCCAAACAAAGCTGAGATTTGAAACCAGAGCGATGCCATTTCATCGCTCGGACTGTTTTACACGATGCTCCTTTGGGATCAATCTCTGAAGCCCCGAGTCCTACGAACGTGCCTTTGCTTTAGGTTCCCTCCGCTGACCCCTGGGGGAAAGTCCCTGGCTGCTCAATTAAACCCAGATGAGAACAATTAATAACTAAGTAATGACAATAAGTTGGGAATCACACGGATGAACGCGCCATGTGAATAGGAAAAGCGCACACAAAAGAGCAAAAAGGATTTGTCGGCTCGTTTTAAGGGGGAATTGGCTTTTCTTTTCTCTTCCCTCCGGCTTACCAGCAAATAAAACTCACTTTGGTGTCTTTGTCGCCTTAAGGATCTCAGTGGGCAGTTGGAAATGAGAATGGCTGTTTTCCTTTCAACTTGAGGGTGCTGGCGCCACGCAGCCCCAAGGATAGAGAGTAGCCAAAGCAAAGTTTCCTAATAACTCTCCTCCCGCCAGTCAATTCTCTCTCTCTCTCTCTCTCTCACACACACACACACAGCAGATCGCCACGCTTATCTATGAAGGCAATGCACACACAACGTATAGCACACAAGGCGGTCCCCACAAATCCCCCTAATGTAGAACATTGCATGTACCCCCTCCTCCACACACCCACACTGTCTGTGCTACAGGGAAAACAAACCAGACAAAACCCAGGAGAGCGCCTCTCATGTAAGAAGTGGCATGTTAATGCAAATCGCTCCGGAGGAAATAATACACACAGTAGCCACACCAGGGGAGAGTAAACAAATGAAAAAGGAAGCCATTTTGGTAACTCTTCCCCTTTCTCCCCCCATGAGTCCAGTTGCAGTATTTTGCTTGTCTCCATTATACTCTTAAGAAGCCACCTTTAATACACTGGCCAGCCAGCAAATCTCTACATACTTTGAACATGACAGGCACCCCCTCCCTAAACACCACACTGTGCCTGTCCAAATTGTAAATGGCTAGCCAAAATTCAAGGCTCCACAAGGTGAAATAGTTGTTCTCCCAGTTTAAAGTAGGGAAGAAGGCTGCTCCAAATGTAGAATCATGCTGCCCTTCACACACAAGAAGAACAACAGGAAAAACCGGCTGAAGAAATGTCTCACTAGAGCCTGGCTTTATAGTGTGTTGTGAATTTCTGGTTATTTTAATGCATCTTGCAGAATTTAAGATTTAATTTGAGATGCACTTTAGTGGTTGGTCCCTCTGAATGTGACCCTGATGACATGTTGGGTAAAAGTTTCAGGAGCACCTAGGTGACTTAGGAACCTAAGTCCATGTCTACACACAGTTCTTGTATCAGTTTAACTATTCTTGTTAGAGATACCATTTTTCTACCAAAATAATTAAGTGACCTTATACCCACATATCTGCACTGACCCTAGGGGACTTGTAACAGTAATTAAAGTAGCAGAGTTTTTGTGTATAGACAAAGCCCAAAATCACTATTGACAATGTGACTCAAATTCCTAAGTCATTTAGGCAATGTTGAAAAAAATTATTCTGTGTTGTTAGTGAAACTGGAACAGTAGCTCTGAGGGCTATCTACTCACACATGATACATATAACTTTATCAGTGACTTTCATATACAATGCAGCTGGCCATTGACTGGGTTACAATGCCATTCTAACTAACTGTCCCCTGTTTATCTCCATTATATTCTCAAGAATACCACCTTTAATACACTGGCCAGCCAGCAAATCTCTACATACCCTTTATTACAATTGGAGCTATGTTGTAATAGAGCAAGGAGACAACTGTGTCACTTATCAAAACAGCATTTGTGCACTAGGCAGCTGTGATGTACCCTTCCCCTCATCTAGCTAGGCTGTTGATTCTGAAGCTTAATGATGAAAATTTAAATGGAACAATTGTTATACATTTTACTGCTTATCACTGTAGGAAAAACATCCCATGAGTCTGAGGCTAGGCAGGAACCTTCTTGAGATAGAGTGTCCCACCTACAGGAGGCTTGAAGGAGTAAACTAGACCAATTAGCCTAGAAGCTGCACCTGGAGGAAAGCTGGGTTCTTTTAAGGCCTAACTAGCTGATGAAGTCCAGCTGAGGGAGGAACTGGATGGGGGTTTATAAATCCAGGACATGAACAACCAAAGGAGGTGTATGGGAGAAGGAAGATGTGTTGGGGGCTATTTAGAGCAGCTAGCCTGCAGCTCCTCTCAGAGAGGAGCAATTTCTGTTTGGCAAACCCAGAGGTCTTGAGAGAGCCAGAAGAGCTCAGGGAAAGGCAGCAAGTTTCAGGAGGGAGCAGACTGTGGGTGGTGTATAGAGGGTCCCTGAGCTGAAACATGGGCCTGAGGGTGGGTCTGGGTCTCCTGCTGGCCACTAGGAAAATAAGACCATCAGCATGGGGCTGAAGAAGATTGCTTGGAATAGATTAACTGTGTGTGGAAGGACTTAACTACTCCTGATGGGGAAACCATATAATGAGGAGGGCAGAGTCACAAAGAGGAGCTGACCATTCCTAGAATGTGAGAGGAGCTGGAGAGAGGGGGAAAAAAGATGGAGAAAATGGAGTGATAGAATGGGACTACTGGAATGGGCAAGGGGCATAGGCCTGTCTGAGCTAATCCCCAGAGCTGCCAGGACAGAGTGCTATCCAGGTGTGAGTAAAGCCCACATCATTCACTCCTATTGAAATCAGCATTGTAGGATTAGGTCCTCAATGTATTTGATTTAGCATAATTGGATTCCCTGGGAAGGATGTTCTACAGGCATAGGGACCAAGTCTGAAAGTGACTGAGTGTCTTCAAGTTCCATTAACTTCTCATTGTTGTACCCCACCAGTAGCTAGCCCCAGGGCTCTGGGGGGAGGGGAGCGGAGCATGGACAGGCAGTAAAAGCTGGGAGCAGGCTGGGGTGGAGTAGGGCTAGGGCTGGGGATTGCTCCCTGATCCTTGCTCAGGCTGTGTCTAGACTGTCAAGTTTTTCCGCAAAAGCAACTGCTTTTGTGGAAAAACTTGCCAGCTGTCTACACTGGCCACTTGAATTTCGGCAAGAACACTGACGATCTCATGTAAGAAATCAGTGCTTCTTGTAGAAATACTATGCTGCTCCCATTCGGGCAAAAATCCTTTTGCGCAAAAGGGCCAGTGTAGACGGCTCAGATTTGTTTTGCACAAAAGCACGTCTAGATTGGCACGGATGCTTTTCCGCAAAAAGTGCTTTTGCGGAAAAGCGTCTGTGCCAATCTAGACGCTCTTTTCCACAAACGCTTTTAACAGAAAACTTTTCCGTTAAAAGCATTTGCGGAAAATCATGCCAGTCTAGACGTAGCCTCACAGTTTAGGGACCTCTGCACTAAAACCAATGGGAGCTGAGGGTGCCCAGCTGCTTGGGTGATCAGCATCTCCCAGGACTGGAACCTAAAGATTCAAGTTTTAAAGATTTAATTAAATGGATGTACTTTAAGACAATGATATTTATTTTATGTATCTTGTTCTTTACAAACCATTTGTGTGGAAAGGAAAACGAAAGATTTTGGTTTCTTAAAAGCAAACTGGTAGCAAAGGGTGGGAAAATTGGAAAGAGTGTGAATGGGGTTTGAAAGTTCCCATGAAGGGGGAATGTAACTGTTTTAAAAAGACCAAAAGGTGTGATATACTACTTCCATTTTGTGTAATTCTATAATGGTATCTGACACTATATGCAAAGATCAGCTAATATTCATTCAGACATATGGTTGAGATGTATGTCAACAGAGCTGTATCTGTTTACATTAGCAGATAATTTGGTTCAAGATTTCTAACTCTGCTGTATTGCCTAGTCTCTATTTTAGTGACAGATTGAAGAAACAGTATGCACTGAAGTTTGTCTCCTTTAAAAAAGAAAGAAAACAAGATTATAAAATACTGTATGTGCTTTTGAATAGGCAACAGATTTTCATAGAGTAATAGATTTTAAGGCCCACAGGAACTATTATGTTGTGGTCTGTACAATAACATGAACATGCAAAAATCCTATATAAGTGCTAAGTAAAGAACAATGATAGCAAATGATAAAACAAATAGTAATTTAAATGCAAACTTTCTTTAGAGATAAGCATTGCTAAATATCTTTAGCAACTTAGCTTTAACTTAACTGAAGTACCTTTATCTGATGAGCCAGTATCTAAACTTAGAGCTCTAAAATTTAGCTCATAAAACATCTTTAATTTAGGAAGCTTTATCTAAGGCATCCTTTAGAATACATTTATCAAATACTCATTTAAAAATGCTGATGTGAACTATTGCATCCTGAACTGCAGGATAGTTTCTCAAACAGATCCTAATATAAAATCCCTTAACTATATTTTTATTAACTAGAATATCTGAATTACAATTAACTAACTAGCTTTGTTACCTGTTAACTGAAGCATCCTTTAATTTATCTCTTGCTCCTGAGGCCTTAGCAAAGATATCCCAATAAAGAAATTCCTTAACACATGCATCTTTAAATAAGTTGATTTAAAAATGAATATGTGCCAAAATCATGGAAGGGGGAGGGGAAATAAGGGTTGAGGGAAATGCAACTTTCAAACATTCATAGTTTGAGAATAATAACTTTCTTAAATGTGCTTGGTTTTTCCTTTCTCAAAGAGGATTATAAAACTAAGTAACTTTGATGTTTCTAACAGCATTGGTTTTTTGAGTTACATATGCCTAAAAATGTTGCTTGAAATAGGGCAGTAACTTTTTTTTTCAAGCTCTCATAACCTTAAATCTGTTGTTGAAATAAAAAT
Organism: Pelodiscus sinensis; assembly: GCF_049634645.1. Lineage (NCBI taxonomy): Eukaryota > Metazoa > Chordata > Testudines > Trionychidae > Pelodiscus > Pelodiscus sinensis. Next base: position 110,977,288 of record NC_134715.1, read on the forward strand.
ACATCTTAACTGAATTTGGCACCGAGACCAAACACGGAAATTTTCATTCTAAAAAGAATTAGTTTGAAAACATAAATTATGGGGATTAGCATATTGGTTTATATAGAGTGAATTTACTTGTACCAAATGATATAATGTATGTGGTGGATGAGGTAATATCTCTTACTGAACCAACTTCTGTTGCAGGGAGAGACACATTCATCACTGGCTTTGGGCCTGATCCAAAGTCCAATGGAGTTATATGAACTTTATTGGGCTTTGGATCAGATTCATAAGATGGGGTAACTTCCGTCTAGAAGCCTAATGTGCGTGAGTGTATGGATGAATTATAGTGAGCTGGTTACAAAACCACAGTTTAGAGTTTTCCATTTAACATACGTACGTGTGTGTGTGTGTATTAGGATTTTCATGTGTATGCACACATATGTGAAGTATATATTTTCACTTGATTTTTGTCTCAGTGCTTACTGGAAACAAATACTTATGCACCATGGTAAACACCAACTGTCTCCATTAGCACTACAATAACATATGCACTCTGACAGACCTGAGCAGATACTTTAGAAATCAGCAGAATCTGTTTACGTTGAATGGCAATAAAAACCAAAGGACACATCAGTTGGTATCATAAGTTTGTTTTCAGTGTCCAGAAACAGTTTCAGAACCTTTGATCTGTTGTAAGTACTACTGTGAAATTGTAGCTCTGTAATCACTGCCTTGAGTACAGAACCCAATTTGCTGGCAATATTGACCAGTATCAATTTTCCCTCCTCCTCCCAAGGACATGCTTTCTGGATGCAGATATGTGACATTAACTCATGTTCTTAAAATCTTTCACATAAAGAAAAAGCAGAATATGCAACATTTCCATAGTTGGGATCATCGTGTACAAATTACTTGTCTCTTTTCTCTTCCAGCTATTTGGCTCTGACCTAATCATAATTGATCCCTCTTCAGCCAATATTCTTGTTGAATTCAGTGAAAGTTTTGCTCAAATGAAAAAAGCATGCAGGATCAGGCCTGACTTGTGAGATACTTGCAAGGGCTGCATTGCACCATGCATTTATCAATAGAGCTTGTTACTGACATCAGTGGGAGATTTTGTTTAAAATGAGGTGGCAGAGTAGGACTTTGGGTTCTGTTAGAAGGCAGTGTCATCTAATGACTAGAGATCTAGTGTGGGCTTCAGGAGATCTGGGGTCTATTCCAGACTTAGGTATTGCTCTGCAGTGTGTAAAAGCAGGATAATGTTTACCATCTTTGTAAAGTACTTTGAGATCAGCTGACAAAAAGCATAATACAAGAGCAAGATGTTAATATTAAAAGCTTCTCTTTTTTTCTCTTCCTCCCGTATAAACTGGAAGGAAAGAATATTATATGTATTACATCTGAGTGAATAAGAGGGCACTATGGTTGCGTCTACACTGCACCATAATTTGAAATAAGAATGGAATTTGAGCTATGCAATTTGCATAGCTCAAATTGCATATCTTATTTCAATGTTATTCTGAAATAGTTTATTTCAAAGTTTGTCACTGTCTACACAGCACTTATTTTGAAATAAATTGCTATTTCAAAATGTCTCTCATTCCATGAGGAGTAAGGTTACAGGGATGTCGGAACAGCGAGCCCATTATATTTCAAAATAATGGGTTTGCTCAAAAGACGTGGAATAGCTATTTCGGGATATCTCCGGTTTCCTGAAATAGCACTGCAGTGTAGATGTAGCCTATTAATCCAAACTACACAGAAAAGAATGAAAGCAAGAACACTTTTCAGGAAAAAGTGAAATGCTAACACCAGGTCATGTTAACACCAGGCTAGAAGCACAGCCAAGAAAGGTGTGACCTACAGAATGACTATATGCAGGTAGAAGGAAGGTGAGAACATACTTGGAGAAGTGCTCTGAACACAGCAATATGTCCACACAATAAGAAACCAGACAATGTGCTCAAGGCAATATCCAACAGGAGGAAGGGGCTAATTGTCAGAATGCAAGTTGCATTGCAGGGAGGTGAAAGTCAACATAGAACTCATCTGCTAGGGAATGGCAGCAGGAACTTTCCAAAAACACCGCAAAAGTCTCAAGCATAGTTGAGCAACTTCACGTCTCCAGTATGCTAAGGTAAGCACAAGCATGAAAACATTGGTGAACCAACATCATAAATACTGGTCAACCAACATAATCAAATCCTACTCTTAGGATTAGAATTCAAAATGATCATCTGAACAAACTGGAGAAATGATCTGAGGTAAACAGTATGACATTCAGTAAGGACAAATGCAAAGTACTCCACTTAGGGAGGGACAATCAGTATCACACATGCAAAATGGGAAATGACTGTCTAGGAAGGAGTACTGTAGAAAGACAATCGGGGGGCTATAGTGGACCACATGCTAAATATGAGTCAACAGTGTAACACTGTTGCCCAAAATGCAAACATAATTTCTGAAGCTATGTCTAGACTACACCAAGCTATTGGAAAAAGGTATGCTTTTTTCTGCCAAATTTCAGAAAAGCCCCCTCTTTTGGAAGAGCCCTTTTTCCTTGTGGAAGGAGGAAAACAGGGCTTCTGAAAGAGTGCATCTGCTCTTCCACAAAAAAAAAGCCGAAGAACAGATGTGTTCCGTGGACATGGCGGAGTTTTTCTGGGATACCTCCTGGCAGTGCTTTTTTTGTTTAAAAAAAAAAAAAAAAAAAAAAAGGAAAAAAAATTGCTGGTACCAGGCAGTACAATCACAAAAAAAGCACTGCCTCCCGGTATCCAGGAAAACCTCCATAGTGCAGACATAGCCTGGGATGTATCAGCTGGACTGTTGGAATTAAGACACAAGGGCTAAATCTATACTGCGATCTCTTGCGCAAGAAAATATACAAATGAGGTGAAGTGGTGAATATCACTGTGATTCATTTGCATACTTGAGCTGCCATTTTTGCCCAAGGGACTTTTGTGCAAAAAGGATCCATCTATACAGCTCCTTTTTGCGCAAACCCCCCTCTTGTGCAAGAGCCATTCTGCTGCTTTTTTTCAGGAAGAACGGCTCTTGTGCAAGAGGGAGGTTTGTGCAAAAAGGAGCCATGTAGACGGCTCCTTTTTGCACAAAAGCCTCTTGCACAAAAAGTGGCCGCTCATTAATTATGCAAATGAGGCATGGTGATATTCACTACTTCAACTCATTTGCATATTTCTTGCACAAGAGAGTGCAGTATGGATATAGCCTTCAAGTAATTTTTCTGCTCTACTCAGTGCTGATTAGACCTCAAATGTGTCCAGTGCTTGGTGCCACATTTCAGGAAAGATGTGGAGAAGTTGGAGAAAGTCCAGAGAAGAACAACAATGATTAAGGGTTTAGAAAACATGACCTATGAGGGAAGATTGGAAAAAAAGTGGGATTGTTGAGGCTGGAGAAGAGAAAACAGAGGGAGAATGTGATAACCATTTTCAAGTACAAAAAGGTTGTTAGAAGGAGGAGAGAGAAGATTTGTTCTTAATCCCTGAAGATAGAATAAGAAACTATGGTCTTAAATTACAGCAAGGAAGGTTTAGGTTGGACATTAGGAAAAACTTCCTAACTGTGAGAGTGTAAGACCTGGAATAAATTGCCTTGAGAGGTTGTGGATTTTAAAGAGCAGATTAGACAAACATCTATCAGGAATGGTCTTGATAATACTTAGTCCTATCACGAGTATAGAGGACTGGATTAGAGAATCTCTTGAGGTTCCTTCCCCATTCCTATGATTCTAAGTTCCAGAGCAATACGCTCCATACACATGTAGCCCATATTCTTGCACTGAAGTACTTAGAGATGTAAAAGTAACCCACACATAGAGGCTACGTCTACACTGGCCCCTTTTCTGGAAGGGGCATGTTAATTTCAGCCATCGTAGTAGGGAAATGCGCGGGGGATTTAAATATCCCCCGCGGCATTTAAATAAAAATGTCCGCCTACTTTGAAGTAGGAATAAGACCCTCCGGAAAAGGGCGCTTTTTCCGGAGGATCGGGGCCAGTGTAGACGCTCTTTTCCGGCTTTTCTAAAAGCCGGAAAAAAGCGGCGGACATTTTTATTTAAATGCCGCGGGGGATATTTAAATCCCCCGCGCATTTCCCTACTACGATGGCTGAAATTAACATGCCCCTTCCGGAAAAGGGGCCAGTGTAGACGTAGCCCTAGTCTATGTCTAAACTATGTGGAAGATTTGAAAGAGGATATGCAAATTCCATGGGAATTTCTTTCAATCTCACTTTCAAACGTGACAGTAGTTGGTACGCGGCTTTTTTGGCAACCCCCTTCTTTTTTCGAAAAGCTGCGTAAACCTCAGATGAAAATGAGATCGGAAGAAGATATGCAAATTCCTGTGGAATTTGCATATCCTCTTTCAAATCTTCTGTGTAGTCTAGACAAGCCCCTAGTGTGGTTCACTGTCCCATGTAGTAGCACTTAGACCACTTACAGTGAGAGATAAGAACAAGGGAGCTCAACAGCCTAAGCTGAGCGCCAGCTGGCTTTATAGTGCAAGCTGTAGAGGCTCCTAGGTTTGAATCTGCCTGCAGGGGGTTAGAAGCAGAGGCTTGTCCAGGATCTCAGCTGGGTCTCTGAAGCTCTGGAGGTGCTTCGTCAGCTAGAGGGGGAGCACAGTCAGGTCTGAGAGGCATTCATGGCATGCAAGTACTTTCCCCTCACTCCCTGATAGTCTGGGGAATGGGATGAAAAGCAAGCTGTGTTCTCTGGAGCATATGTCTGCCCACCCCTCTATTCTGTCTTGGGGTGAGCGTCCTGTCTCACTGCAACAGCTTGGGGCCGCTCCAGCAAACACAGCTGTGGGAAGGGTGCATGTTCCCCAAATGGAGCAGGTCCAGGTTCATCTGGTCTCTGCACTCCCAGTCAGAGTGAGGAATATACAACAAACTGAATTTTCCCTCACTCCCTGATGAAGGGGAACAGTCAGCAAGGTCCCTGTATGAACTGGGGCGCCCATTGACCTCTATCTTGTGGAACTACTCATGTCAATAATATTACCCATGAACACGAGTGTCTCCAGATCTTGGGCTGTTTTTTTGTAACTTTGAGCTTTATAGTCACACTAAAAATCAATACATTTCTATTTTAAAAATAGAGGAAGTAAATCTTGGAAAGCTTATACATTTTAAGAGCCATGCTTTGTTTTTTAACTAGTAAAGAAAATGTGCTTTGTGTTTAACTAGTAAGTGTTTTCTAATCTGACATCTGAAATGAAGTTTTATTGACTCATTATTGAATTATTATAGTCATACTACAGATGTATTGTAGTTCTTGTATTCGATTTGAAAATAAAGTTGGCTAAAGCCAGCATAAAATCCTTATAGTGTATTTCCCTAGATGTTCACTGAAGAGAAGATGTCATTTATGATAACAGAGCAGTTAATATATGAAAAGGTTAGGCCCTAAACCTGCAACATCTGTCATGTGGGAAGACACTGTCACTGAGGCCCCTCCTGGAGCAGGGAGCTGTGTGCTGCAAGTTTTGGGATCAGGGACTTGGGTATGATGGACTGTATGAGGTATGAACACTGTTTCACCTCTTCCTCATCTTAATTTTCACAAACATTTGTATTGCTATGAAAGTTTCTCTAGCCAGATTCTGCTCTTAGTTTGCACTGGTGTAACCATGGAGGGGTTCTGTTGAAGAGGAGGTGAGGCGAATGGAGTCACTCTAGATATTCATTGTTGCAATAAAGCAGAATTTGGCATCTTGTCTTCTCCTTAGGATCACCTCTTACCCCAGCTCAGCTCGGTTCTGCAGCTGGTCACAGCACCACTTTCATCTCATGGTTCACTATCATAATATGATAATGCCTGCTCCAGACTCATCTCCACTTCCATTCCCAACTCCAGCTTGACAGAGTCCTTCCCTCAGCTCTGATCCCAGCTGCATTTTCATCCCCAGCTTATTTCTGGTACGGGTTTTGCTCAGTTCAGATCTTTACCTCCAGTTCCTACACAACTCCAGAGTCTTCACTCCTGATATAGATTGCACTGGGCTATATAGTGAGTGGAGTGAGCCCAGAAATCCCAAAGGAAAATCAAATGAAAACAAACCTTCACAGCTCTCCAGAAATTGGTGTCAGCTCCCTGATAGAGGGAGTTTTACAGCTCTATAAATCAGGCTGAAAATGTAACCAGAAGCCCTGTTAGCTTTCTGTTTCTTTTAGCATATCCGCTTCTTGTAAAATTCAGATTAGAGGGACTGGTCTCTGTAGAACTTGTTCCCTCTAACCCAGTAGGGCCATAAATCAAAGATCTACAAGTCACCACAACCAGTGGATTCTGGGTTTCATCTGGTGAGGTTTCATAAATGTTTTTTGAGAATGTTGACCACTAATTCCTGTCACTCTTGGAAGCTGAAAAAAAGTCAATATTTTCCATGGGCCGGGTATTTATTTTAAATATCTAGTATTAATTTATTTCTATGTAATCCTGCAGCCTCTATTCATAGGAGTAATCTCCTTGAAGTCAGTGGCACCACTCACATCAGCAGGAGCTGCAGGATCAATTGTTTTATTATGCAAGCAGAGGAAATGGAATGGGATGGGACTTTTCAAGAGTCAATGCAATGAAAAAAAAAGCTGACTTCATGTTGATGTGTGAACTATTCCTTTAACTTTGATGTGTGATTCAGTGGCATGTAAAATGATCAGATGAATAACACAGTGTATGAGTCCTTCTCTAGATAACTTGTTTGGCTGGCCAAAATGATGGTTATATAACCTCAGGGGCAAGGATTTCACAGTCAGACTGGGAGCATGAATGATAAAACTGTTTCAAATCAATTCCGCCTTCTTAATAACAGTAAATCAAAGTTGGGCTAGCAAACTCATGATAACCCAGAGCAGAGTCACACAAGCCTGTTTAGCAGTGCATCAGCGCTTGGTCACCGCCTCTATTCATTGAGCAATATGAATGAGAAACCATTAGTGGAGAAAGGAAGGCTAGTTTTTTCCATCCCATTTTTGAGTCTGATGCCAATATTTAAACATGTTCTGAACTTGCCGGTTTTTGTCATTTTAATTTGTCCACTTCCAGATGTCACAAGCCCAGAGTCATTTTTTAAATCTTTTTCCCTTCTGGTTGGGACAGATTTCTGCCCGCCACACTGATTAGGCTACTATTCAGAGTTCCAACATATTTGAAGGAAAAGCTAGTAGAATGATTCTTTGGGATACACAGATAACCTAACTAATTCATATAATTAATGAAAAATGCCTTTGGGTAAAATTGCCTACATAAATTTTCAATTCAATAGTGTAGTAATGCCACACAGTACATTCTCAGGGGGTAAATTTAGAACCCATGTTCATTTTTCAGTTTTTAAATTTAGAGCATAAACACCAGGCTACTGAGCTAGAGCAACCATTGGTCTGATCCAGAATCCTGTTTTCCAATAGTGGCCAATGCCAGGTGCTTCAGAGGGAAAGAACAGATCAGGGCAGTTATTGAATGATCCATTCCCTCTTGTCCAGTTTCAGCATCTGACAATGAGAGATATAGGGAGATGCAGAGTATGGGGTTTAATCTCTGATCATTTTTTATAAGCAGGCATAGGTTATAAGCTTATTTGTCATGGACCAGGACCCTATTGTGCTAGGTTCTGTACAAACATAGAACAGAAAGATGATCCCTGCCACGCGAGCTTACGAGAATTACAATACATTTACAAGTACATCCATAGTTTTGTAGTTCCAATGATAAATGATAGCATATGGTCTATGGAGGAGAATGTCACAAGCACTAGGTGCCTAATTAGGTGCCTAACTCCCACTGACTTTAAATGAGTTTGGGTAACTGCCAATTGTACTTCTGAAAGTCTCTTATGTCCACAGTTAGTGATATGATTAAATCTCAGAATAGATGCTGGTAAAGGTTTCAGAAGTTTTAAAAGTGGCTAAATCACTTTTTGAAAATAAGATGTATATTCCCAAATCACCTAGTGTTTGAAAATCGTACTCATTTTCATTGTCTGGCTAAAGATAAAGTGGTATTTTAAAGGCTTGTTAATGATTCCTCTGAGAATGTGTTAGTATTACATTAGGACACCATCTGCTGTCCAACTGGGGTCCAGCTACAGTTGGCTGACTGCTAAAGTAGAATGTACTATGGCAGCTATAAAAGTAATAGAAAGTAACATAGTCTGTGTAATGTCTTTAGAAAACAAATGAACTGTCAGATGTTGTAATCTATAGAGTATTACATAGGATTATGTATTTTTTATTGTTTTTGAAGTGAGAATGCACTGAAAGGGCTTCTCTTCCTACACTAAGAGTTTCTCCTGTTTGGTAAAAAGTTCAGATGTTTAGAGCAGCTGAGAAATAAAGGGAATCAGTAGTAAATGGTGCTCAATAATATTTCTCACTTTCCATTCTTCAAAGAGGTATACAAACTGGCAAGTGAATGGGTGAGGCTTATAACTGTTGGGGGCTGGAGCAGCTCCTCACTTTCCTCAGGCAGGGGGCTGCTCCAGGCCAAAGGGGGGGGCATGGACAGGGGCTGCTCTATCTGGAATGCTGGATCAGCCTTTGCCTGCAGGGTGCCCTAGCCTGCTGCAGGAAGGCCACAGGCAAGGGCTGCTCCAGCCAGGTTAACCAGTTAAATGAGATTTTACATCTCTAGTACAAGCATTATCTAATTAATCCACCCACTACTTCTGTGAGAAATATAAGTTCCAGCCTTATTTTACAGTAGGGAAAATGAGGGCAAAGAGATGCAATGGCATGCCCAGGGCCATGCTATGAATCAGTGGCAGAGTCAAGGCTAAAAGGCAGGACTTTCTGATGCCCATTCCCTTGCTTATTAATTTTGATTAAACCACTTCCATCTTGCCTTAAAGTCTCCAAATCATACAAATATAGTCCCGGATATATTACTGGGATATATCCTCAGCTTGCATAAAATGTCATAGCTCTGTTGGCTTCATTGGCGCTGTGATAATTTACACCAGCCAAGGATCTTCTTAACATGTCTCTTCTGAGCAGGGTGCTCAGAGGTTTATGTTTATTGAATAATGTTAAAATAACACAAACTGGGGGAAGCTGTGTACTAGAGAAAGTGGCTTTTGAAAAACAAATAAAAAATGAAGTGAATGTAGTATTCCTGAGAAGTTTTGGAAAATGATCTTGGAGATTAAGGCTATTCAAAGCACAGATCCAACATAGACACCAGCAATGCAAGCTACCTCAGATTGTCCAAGAAAAGCACCTTAACTTTTTTTTTTGGTAAAAGCACCTTTTCTATTAGGAAAGTAGCTTAATCTCCATGCTCACTCAATCCATGGCCTCTTTGCTGAGACTGACAATTAGTTCTAATTGTAGAGGATGTTTCTATATTATAGACACCTATCAATTACAACTGGAATTGAGACCACCAACTCATTGCACATCAGCCACTGAATAATCACCAGATGGTAATGGCTTGCAGTCACTATTAACTTGCGCCATAGTCAAACCAGTGACCTAGAGGTGAAAGACTCCATCTCCTGTTACAGATCTCCTACACTAGTGCTTGTGCTAAATTAGTTTCAGACATAGAAGGTAGCTTGACAGGCAGTTGCTGACTCCTCATAGAAAACTTGAAAACTATTCCATTTAGTGATAACTTTCCTTATGTAGTCTATTTTTTATTTCTCTGTCCCTGTTTTTATTAATAGGGACAGTTGATTATAAACAGTATTTCTTTTATTTTGTTAATAGGTCTTTTGCTCCTGCTGCTTAAAATGGAAAGACTATGCCAGAGGAAGAAAGTTCAATTAGTTTAAACATTTGATTAATGTCTGTTGTAAGACAGCTGTATCAATTCACTGTGGGGAGTCAAAACAACTCCTGTGATAGGGATAATAAAACATGGAACAAGCTAAAGACAGAGGGTTAAGTGTTTGAGAGCAAAACAAACTAAACTAGTCCATCTAAATTTTGCTCTGTAATGAGATCTTCTTAAACAATCACCAATTAATTCCTTTATTAGCTCAAACAACTAGGAGTTCATACTTTGAATCAGAGACACATGCATGTATCTTATTATAATACATACTAACAGTTGTCTTGCAATGGTAGACAATTCTTCTCAATAGACATGCTGTCAAATTAACAAGCTGTCAAAACTAGTCATACTGCTTCCCACCCTGTTACCAAAATTAACTTCTGGTGTGTTGGGTGCCTTCAGATAGCTGGTGTTCAGCATATTCACCAATGATTCTCCTGTACCAACTCCTTATGCACAGTGAGAAAGGAAGAGTTAGTAGTTCCCACCCACAAGGTCCTTAGCTAGACCTCACCTTAGACAGTACTATTCACTGGTCAAATCAAGAAATTGCATTGAATACTGGAAGTCTGTTGTCTGCTGAGCTGCAGACCTTTATAAGTGGGAGGGCAGTCATGGGCTACAGTGTAGAATTCTCTTTGTCCACATGGCAAATGGACTGGCCTGTGAAATGAATATTTCATAACCAAGGGAGGTGAGGTTAAGATGTGGAAAAATGTCACCCTACCAGGTGAACCTATCTTCTCCAAGAATAATGGGTTGTGACATTGGTAGCCAGTCAGCTCTGTGGGTTATGGTTGCAGAATGACCTGTGAATGCTATACTTAAGGCTTGGATGTATCATTTTGGATAGATTGGAGGGGTCAGAGGCCAGCGTCAGGGAGCTGGAGACGAGTTTGCAGTAGTCTAGGTAGGAGATCACTGAGGCTTGAGAAGGTAGAAGTAGGCTATGTTAGCATTGCCCGCTAGAGTAGATGCAGCCTACACTGATGGAAAAAGGCTTCTTTGTAAGTATATCACTCCCCAAATGATGTTAGCTCTGTTGATAGAGGTCTTCTTCCATTGACATGTCTGTGTCTACACTGGGGTTTTTGTAGGCATACCTATGTTAGTCAGGGATGCAGGTTTTCACACCTTTAACTAATGAAGTTATGTCAACATCATTTATAAGCCAAGGCCAACTCTGAACAAGGATTTTTAGCAGCAGGGATGAAGAGCAAGGAAAGTGCCTGAAGATATTTTAGATCCTCTTTCTTTTCTTGTACCCACTTTTTCCTGTTTAGTACAAATGCTGAAAATGGATATAACCAGAGCACCAAGTAGTCAGGCTGTTTACCAGGGGCTATTAATACAGTTGTTCAGTGACCAATTTCTGTATGGCTCATTTACAAACTTAGGCTCACTCTATTCAGGGCTACAAGACACCTCACTGCCACCTGCCATTGGGCATAGGCAGGGGAACCAAGCGTAGAGGGGATGCTGTAGCACTCCTATGTTTTACACAAGCTCTGGCTGTTGCCCTAGCCTCGGGCTCCCTGATGAATTGTCTTGTTGCCCATCTCTCAATTTCATCCTTGGGATACTTCATAGACCCAAGGATACTTCATAGACCCAAGCTGCTGACAAATGTAAACACTTTGAATGTGAGAACTGACACACATGCCATATATCTATATTTTTAATGTAATGATCAGCATCATCTTACTATCACTGTTATCAAAAACTGACTTTGCTCTAGTATTCTGCTGTTGCCTTCTCTTTCAGTTGTAACTTGCCTTTTTCACTCTCCATTTTCTCACTAGCCATCTACTAGGAAGTGTCAAGTAGGGCCTTGTCAACATGGAGAGTCTGGGTCACCCATTCCTGGAGACATGCCCCTGCTCCTGGCCCCAGCCCTGGGGAGGTGGGGTGGGATGGAGGGAGTAAGGGATCTGGCTTTCAGCACCACCACTATTAAAAATGTTCCAGTGCCACTGCCCTTGGCCTGAGGAAGCCTTGTCCATGCCTGTTCGGGATCAGCTCCCTGACTCCACCAGCCACATGTAACTCTCTCTCGCTCTTGCTCTCTCGTTCTCTCTCTCTCTCTCTCTCTCTCTCTCTCTCTTTTTCCCTTCTCAGTCCCCTCATGTTAGAGAAGGATGCTTCCATCACCCAAGCTACCATCATTCATGGGAATGTTCCTACAATAATGGTAAAACCTTTTCCATCACTGTAGAGGGCATCTACGTTACAGAGTTATGTTGGCATGTGTGTCAGTTCTCATGTTCAAAGCATTTACATTTGTCAGTGGCTTCAGGGTCTATGAAGTGTCTCAAGGAGGAAATCTAGAAACGGGCAACAAGACGATTCATCAAAGAATTTCAGTTACTTTAGGGAGGCTACATCACCATGGCTATGTCACTGTTGTCCCCGTAGAGTAGACATGGCCTGAGATATACAGGTAACGGTCTCACTTTAATAGAAAAGCATTAGGAAACATACACTATGTTGCTTATCAGGGTCAAAGGTACGCCGTGTATAGATACAGGGATATTTTCAAACAGTCGTCATTGTTGATAGAAAATGTGCAACAATGATTAAATAAAGAAGTTACATATCTCACAGTGGTATTCCATTGACAGTAGGCAAATAGAGAAACTTTTCGAGCCAGAAAGGACAAAATGGATGACAGAGGGTCAAAAAAATATACATATATTTAAATGTTGAGAATTGTTATTTTTTTATAATTTAGATGGATAATATTCAACCTTCTATTTTTATCAATTTAAATTTTCATATATTTTTGAAACTATGGGGGTATCAGACAAGAGAGGGACTAGACAGTAATTATTTAATGACTGCAGATGTTGAGATTTAAAAACGTAAAGCTTTATAAGTGTTAAATACAGGCTGTCAACATGACACATCAAAATATACAAAGTAAATATCCTTAAATCAGAGTCCAAGTTCTCAAGTAGCATTTTTCTTTTTTTCTTTTTCTTTTTCTTACTCTATCTATACATTTTGATCATTGATGTAAATATTTGTTTTGTCTTTGTGTGGGTATATGCTGAAATTGATGTTTGTTGACATTCAGAGATAAAAATCTATTTCTTCCAAGCCTATATAGTATGGATCCTAACAACATGGTTGAATTTCCTTCATTTTACCTAATGTTCAGCTATGTAACAATCTGTAATTGCTTCTCTACAGTAACTGAAATTCTCTGATGAATTGTCTTGTTGCCCATCTCTCAATTTCATCCTTGGGATACTTCATAGACCCAAGGATACTTCATAGACCCAAGCTGCTGACAAATGTAAACACTTTGAATGTGAGAACTGACACACATGCCATATATCTATATTTTTAATGTAATGATCAGCATCATCTTACTATCACTGTTATCAAAAACTGACTTTGCTCTAGTATTCTGCTGTTGCCTTCTCTTTCAGTTGTAACTTGCCTTTTTCACTCTCCATTTTCTCACTAGCCATCTACTAGGAAGTGTCAAGTAGGGCCTTGTCAACATGGAGAGTTTTGCCAGTAATGATAGAATAATTATCCTGATATACTCAAACTTCTGGGCTACCTCTACACTGGCCCCTTTTCTGGAAGGGGCATGTAAATTTCATGAGTCGTCGTAGGGAAATCCGCGGGGGATTTAAATATCCCCCGCGGCATTTAAATAAAAATGTCCGCCGCTTTTTTCCGGCTTTTAAAAAAGCCGGAAAAGAGCGTCTAGACTGGCCCCGATCCTCCGGAAAAAGTGCCCTTTTCCGGAGGCTCTTATTCTTACTTTGAAGTAGGAATTCATCTGTACCCTGATTCCAGTGGCCTGGTCTAATGGGTAGGAGTCACTCAAACATTTCTCTGTTAGCCTTTATACAGTAGAAAGGTTCCACACGGAAAACAGGTCATCTCTTTGCTCCCAAGTCCTCCATCATCATCAGTGTTCCCAGTGTTCCCAGTGACCCTGGCAAGCATGAGTCTTTCTTCTCTTATTTTCTACCTTCTTCCTCCTCACCCAACAACCTATCTTCCCTCACTGCTCTCTCTCTCTTTACACTGCACACAGGTGAATTTTGCTGTATGTACTCCCTATTTTCAGAGCTTACCTAAGCTATAGGCTTTCTACTGGCCCCATACACAGAGCTGAATTTCACCCAGCGAGTAGTTCATTGGCCTACTCTGTTGAGTAAAATAAGGGGGATTTGGCCCTATGTTACTTAAGACTCTAACAATAAACTGATCCTGAGAGGTGCTCAGCACCTATTAGTTCTTTTGACTTCAGTGGATAATGTGAGCCTGATCCTAAGGGCATTCATGATAGACAACTAAAACAGCGCTAGCAATATTCATTGCCCCTTGCCCAAAAACAAACCCCTCTACTATTAACTGACCTGAAGAACAAAACCGAACCACATGAATCTGAAACCCACTGACCCCCTTCTAAAATCAAACAACCTCTGCAATACATGCTGAGAAGATGGAATGCACCGTTTAAAGCTGAAACCTTCATTATGTAGCAATCCTTCCAATACATATAGAAGTATTACATATTTTCATACATTAATCCCGGGCCCAGCAACATAATCCGTAAATGGTTTCCATATGTTTTCAAATGAATCTCCCCTCTTCTGTATTTTATAAATCACTCTCCCAAGACATGCAATATGAGTCAGGAGAGTCATCCCTCCCGCCTCTGCTGAAGGAGCTCTGTCTTTCCAGCGCCTTAGAATGACTGTCTTTGCCACTGTGAATCTGAGCCACAGCCAAGTTGCCTTCCTTGAAGGAAAGTTACTCAGATCAGAAGTATCAATAATATATAGGCAGGGAGTATACACAATGTCCCAAACAGTGAGACCTTGGTTTTCCTTTCTCCCTTTTGTGCACACATGACCACAGAGTCCCAACCTGAATTAGGCACACCACATAGATTTGATCCAACCAGACAAACGTGCAGGGCTCAGACCCAAGCTACCCTTTTCCTGACGCATTCTCTTTAGGTTATGTAAAATATTAAAATATGTAATTTTAAATTCATGCCCTTTACTGCTTTATAATTAAGAAACCAGATCTTTTCCCAGTGATTTTCCATGCAACTTTTCCCTGTTCTCATATCCCATGTGGCTCCTTAAGTGGGTTAAGGACCCACTATTAAAATTTATATAAATCAGATGGCTGGTGAGTGTTGAATATGATTTTTCTCATTAACCCAAGGGGGTGGGAAAATACTGACATCTTTGAATTTGAAAAACACAATTAGTTTCTTGCACAATCTGGGCCAAAACCTTAGTGGCTGTACACCAATTTACATCAACTGAGGATCTGGCTCTGTACATTTTAGTCCTGAGATTCACAGGGGTCTATGAGACAATTGACAGGCTCTGTAAAAGGTCTATTCTTAAAAAACACGAGTGAGGCATTCACGTGTGAAAGTGAATTTTACACATTTTTATATGGACACAATTCAGTCAATGAGATTGTATCGGTCACTGTAGAAACATCACAGTCAAATTTTCCCTTTCTCTCTCTGTCCTGGAGTCAATTCTGCCTCTACATCTCAGTTCCCCATCTCCATCTCTCCCCAAATGAGCATCCCATTCTCATGCTGCTTTTCACACATCCCAGAAATGAATGCCTTTCCGACTTTCAGTCCTCATGCTTCTGACATTCCACCATGACAGGCATAACCAGGGGGCACTGTTATCATAGTTTCCTAAATTATTTTTATTTGACTGTGACTGAGATTTGAATCTTGGAAAAACATGTTGTGTTAGTTCTGAGCTATGCAAGGGTTTGTGCAGAGGCAGTTTGGTGGCAGAGTCAGGAGTACCAGAAGCTCCCAAGAAATAGGGGGGCCATTGGTGACTGAACCAAGACATCACGGGTGCTCTGCCTCTTCCTTCTGAGGTTCAGCCCCCTGTTTGCTCCTCTCTGCTTCTTCCCCCTGTTGCTCACCATGAAGGTAGGTAAAAAGTGACAGAGCCATGGGCCTCTGGCACCCCGTTCTGGTGCTCTTGGTCAGCATTGTCCCTTGGAATCAGGCACTGGTGGTGGGATTGAGATTTCATGGAAGAAGGGATTGTTTTGACCATCTCACTTCAGTTTGGTTGCATACTTAAAAATAAAAATAAATAACTTCACTTCCAGTGGGAAGTTAAATTGCAAGACTTGGCATCTGCTTCTGCTTAGCAGAGGGGTGATGTAGGTGCCAGAATGGGATACTGTTGTTAGAAGAAGGGGGCCACTGTATATTTAGAATTCCACTGCAGATATGTTAGAATAAAGATGTCAGGAGGCTGAGAATAGGACCGATAATAGCCCCTTACAACCTCTATGAACACATGAAATTTGAAGAAATGTAAAGAAGTTTTAGGGAGTATATTTTGGGGAGGACAATAATCCAGTTCAGTAAATGAACAGAATGTAGACCTAATTGTTATGAATAATAGTCTTGCTATCTTTATCATCATAGTCTCTGTATTCTTTGCTATAACATGCAAAACATATCAGGCATTTAGCTTTTGGTGGTTAGTGCCAAGCCAAAATGGTTAGAAAGCTGCCTAGAAGTGATTTGTTGTCTTAGACAATATATTTCTTAAAGAAACTCCAGACCACATGAAATTTGGCTTAAGTGCCATTATGATAAAAACCATTTTAGCCAATGGTAATCATTCTGGCTACGTCTAGACTGGCATGATTTTCCGCAAATGCTTTTAACGTAAAAGTTTTTCCGTTAAAAGCATTTGCGGAAAAGAGCATCTAGATTGGCACGGACGCTTTTCCGGAAAAGCATCCATGCCAATCTAGACGCGGTTTTGCGCAAGAAAGCCCCGATCGCCATTTTCGCCATCGAGGCTTTTTTGCACAAAACAGTTTTCAGCTGCCTACACTGGCCCTTTTGCGCAAAAGCATTTGCACAAAAGGGCTTTTGCCCAAACGGGAACATCAAAGCATTTGCGCAAGAAGCACTGATTTTGGATAGTAGAATGTCAGTGCTTTTGCACAAAATCAAGCGGCCAGTGTAGACAGCTGGCAAGTTTTTCCACAAAAGTGGCCGCTTTTGCGGAAAAACTTGCCAGTCTAGACGCAGCCTCTGTGAATATTTGTACTCTCTGTATCTACATGAAAGTCAGATCTGGACATGCTTAAACTACTTTTCCAATGTATTTCTAAGTTCTGTAAATGCTATTATGTAATTTATATATTTGCCATTTTTTTTACCACTAAAACTGAAAAGGACATGTGCACCATTATTATAATAGACCTTTATTATCAAGAAAAGCAGCAGTTAAGGTGACTTCTGATTCCTATAAATGAGAGGTAAAAGCGACCTATCAGGTCATCTGATTCATTCTGACAATGTGAGCATGGTACATTATTAGGAAGGAAATACTACTTCGTCCAGACTCATAACAAGCCATGCTTTTTCAGCTTTTTCAGTCTGTTTCATTCAAAGATGGTATTTCCTTGCTGATTGTAGATCTCCACTGGGTTTGATAAAACTACAGAGATTTCCCAAATCTTATCTTCAATGTTAATGCCATTAAGCATAATTTTCGTTTATCTTTAATAAGAAGACACTGGCCTCCATGCTGATCTGAACTTTCACCTAGATGGACATCGGAGGGATGGAAGGCCTTATACTTAAGGCATTGGGACTTAGGAGACTTGGATTCAGTTTCAGGCTCTGATACAGATTTTGTGTGACTTCAGACAAGTAACTGAATTTCTCTGTGCCTTAGTATTAATAAAGCTCCCCATGATGTTCATTATTTTACTACTATAGTATAAAGACAAGCTAACAGGTTAATATTTTGCTCAGAACTATTTGCAGGCAATGTTCCAAGCAGATATTAATTTACTAAACAGCTCATCTATTTTAGATGTAGACTGACAGATTCTGATCTTATTTATACCAATGTAAATATGAATCATTTCAGCACAAAAGCCTGTGGAGTTATTTGGCAGAATCTAGCACACATCCTCTTTGGGATCTTGTAGTTAATGGTGTTCATATGTAGAGTTCCCTGTAAGCTGAATGCTTGGAGAGCCACCTAGGAGAAATGCAAATGCTGCCCAGCTGATTAGCAGGGTGCCCACAGCTATCCACAGTCAGCAGCATGTGATTTTATTGGTGGTGCACATTTGCACATGCCTTGATGCACATGGCAAAAATTATTCCGCTCATGGATGGAAAAAGTTAGAGGGACCATTGCTCTTTTGCTATCCCAAACCATACCTTTTGGTCCATGATTTTAGCTAAAGGGGAAAGGCATTCTATTTTGCAGGAAGCCACATGTAACGATTGCAGGTTTAATGACAGTAAATAGAGCAGAGATCCCCAATCCATGTGGTGAACCCACCTCAGGGACATAGAGGACCATTTAGGGGAGTGCAGCTGGGACCCAGATCAACCCCCACAGGGGACTGGATGGAGCTCCATTCAGCTCTGTTCCTAGCCTGCAAACCCCCCCCCCCCCCCAGCCTTGGTCCCAATCCCAGCCCTGTGGAGTGGGGTGCAGACAGGGTAAGTGAAGTCGTGAGGTAGAAAGTTTGGGGACTACTGAAATACAGGTATTATGATCTGGCAAAGAGGGCATTGAGCCAGGAGTCAGAACACTTAACCCACTCCGAAGGGCAGCATTGTGCACCCTCTTTGCACAAGCATAAATTATATCACTAGCTGGAAGGCAGTGGCAAATCAGTTATTACATTTTTTGAATGAAGTAAATACTGAATTTTTGGCTTTGAAATGCATAAGAAAACTTGAGGTTGCTATTAATAAGAGATATATGTTTTATATTATTGAATTTGACATAATTATGTCAAATGTCAGCATATTGTGAGACACTGCTTTATAGTCTACTATAAATATAAATGTATATTTATAGTGGACTACAAGCTGAATATGAGTCAGCAATGTGATGCTGTTGCAAAAAAAAAGCAAACATGATTTTGGGATGCATTAACAGGTGTGTTGTGAGCAAGACACGATAAGTCATTCTTCTGCTCTACTCTGCACTGGTTAGGCCTCAGCTGGAGTATTGTGTCCAGTTCTGGGCACCACATTTCAAGAAAGATGTGGAAAAATTGGAGAGGGTCCAGAGAAGAGCAACAAGAATGATTAAAGGTCTAGAGAACATGACCTATGAGGGAAGGCTGAAAGAATTGGGTTTGTTTAGTTTAGAAAAGAGAAGATTGAGGCGGGACATGATAACAGTTTTCAGGCATCTAAAAGGGTGTCATAAGGAGGAGGGAGAAAACTTGTTCGTCTTGGCCTCTGAGGATAGAACAAGAAGCAATGGGCTTAAACTGCAGCAAGGGAGGTTTAGGTTGGACATTAGGAAAAAGTTCCTAACTGTCAGGGTAGTTAAACACTGGAATACATTGCCCAGGGAAATTGTGGAATCTCCATCTCTAGAGATATTTAAGAGTAGGTTAGATAAATGTCTATCAGGGATGGTCTAGACAGTATTTTGTCCTGCCATGAGGGCAGAGGACTGGACTTGATGACCTCTCGAGGTCCCTTCCAGTCCTAATATTCTATGATTCTATGTGGAGTGGATGAATTTAGCCAGCTGCGTTTCAAAGATGCTGAGCACCTATACCTCCTGCTGAAGTCAAGGTACATTGTGGGTAACTCATCATCACAGGAAATAAACCATGTAGTTCTATCAATACTATGAATAGCTCTTACAATGGTAAATGATTCTCACTGTTCAAATGTAGAATCACAAACAATTCTAAAAATTTCTAGAAAGAAACAGAACACAGAAATTACTAGGTGAGGCCTGTGTTATGCAGGAGGCCACAGGGGCTATGTCTAGACTGCAAGCCTCTTTCGAAAGAGGCTCTTTCGAAAGATACTTTCGAAAGAGCCTCTTTCGAAAGAGAGCGTCTAGACTGCACGTTGAACTTTCGAAAAAGCGGCTTGCTTTTTCGAAAGAAAGCATCCAGTGAGTCTGGATGCTCTCTTTCGAAGAAGCCCTATTTACACTGAAGAACGCCTTCTTTCGAAAGAGGAACTTTCGAAAGAAGGCGTTCTTCCTCGTGAAATGAGGTTTACCGCCATCGAAAGAAAAGCCGCGTTCTTTCGATTTAATTTCGAAAGAACGCGGCTTGAGTCTGGACGTAGGTGAAGTTTTTTCGAAAAAAGGCTACTTTTTTCGAAAAAACCCCTGAGTCTGGACACAGCTAGGAGGTCAGCATAATGGTTCCTTTCAGTCCTTATGTATGAATCTAGGAAAATGATGTCTCCATCCCATGGAGAGTATGTATATTTATGAATGCACCTTTCTAATGGCAGTTGGAATCCGCAGAGTCTATGAAGTCGCAGAACAGCAAGGAATCAGAAACCCAGTCTCACAATCTGGGACTTCCTCCTTTGGAACACTTTATGCCTACTGCACATAGACAAAGTGAATTGTCAATTGTGCCACTTTCCAAGTCATGGCTTTTAAGCAGACAAGGTACATAATATGCTGTCATTATGAAGACTAATATTCACACAAACCTAGTGCACACTAACGAATATTGCAGCCTCTAAAAATTGTGTTTATTCTTCTAGAGTTTCAATGGGGCCTCTAGAACTTTTGCAGAAAGGATTCTAAAATTAGAAAGGCTCCATACCTTTTCGTAGGTGCTTCTTGACCCCGACTACCACAGTTTTTCTCAAAGTCTATGTAGTCCTTGGAATCCTTTTAGACTCTTGATTTATTTTATAGACAAGCTTGTCATCAGCAGAAGAATTAAGTGACTCAATTGAGTACAGTCTTCACCTTTCACCCACATAAAAGTTCAAAAGGCGACCTACTGTTATTGCATATGGTGTAACCCTATAATTATGAAGAAATTCAGTAGCAAATTACTTCCATAGCTTTTTCCTCTCCTTTCTCAGCAGTTGAAAGCATTCTTTCAAGATGCAGTGAACACTCTAATTCTCTGTTTTGAGAACAAAACAGTCATGAACACACACAATTAATATTTTCCTGTAAGAGAAACAGTAGTGTCAGTGGGGCATTATCACTTACCATTTAATGTGCATTGCCTTTATTTCTCAATACTATATCAACACTGGAAAAATATGTAATTCAGGACATTGTGCTATTTCAAATTTTGAAAAAGTTCTTATGCGCACAAAGTGGTACCTACCTCTTAGAGTAGTTCATTTAGATTCCTGGAAGTCTATGTTCATAGAATTCCATCACTTTTGAAAGTGTAGAAAGATCATGAAACAAATTTAAAAACGTAAAAGTGTCATAATGGATTGATTATATCATGGTCACCATTTTGGATTCCTTCCAAACTATTTACAACAACACTTGAAGATTTAAAAGCTACTTACTGATTCTCAAAATCCTGTTTCGTCAAAACTAAAAAAATGAATTATTTATATACATGAACAAAATGAAAAAAATTGTTACTCTCACAAAGTATTTATAAATTAAAAT
The DNA here is from genome assembly GCF_049634645.1 of Pelodiscus sinensis. Classification (NCBI taxonomy): domain Eukaryota; kingdom Metazoa; phylum Chordata; order Testudines; family Trionychidae; genus Pelodiscus; species Pelodiscus sinensis. The sequence goes on from NC_134715.1 coordinate 110,998,516, forward strand.
AGTGTCCTGGGACTAGTTAGCCTCTGGGGTCATAGCTAAAAGTGTGTAACTTAGTGAGTGCCCCAATTTGCTACAAATTCCCCACATTTTTAAAAGAATGCACTGTAATGCATTACTCAAACAGAAAAGGAAAAGATGTAAATTTTCTAGCTATGTCCCTATAACATTCATGGTTTAGGATTCAGAAATTATAAAAAAATAGAAACATTTATAAACAATAATAAAATGTAGCCTGAAAAATAAGTGATTTGGGAGCAGCTTCATCGCAACCTTTAGCATATCTTATCAACAACTGTAGGGAATTTACAAGAATAAATATAATACTTGGACATATATTTCTAGCAAACAGGCATTCTATATAATAGTCCTAAGAAAAGGTTGCTGTCCAGTCTGCCTCTGGAATCACTGTATGCAAATCTCTTTCATTTGTGGAATTGCTTGATGTTTGTAATCTAGGTGAAAATCAAAGAACTGAGGATTTTTATGTATAATTTTATATGAAGTTTTTTAGGATTGTTGTTATCAGCATTGCATTTTTCTCTGTTTGCTAGCTGTAGAGATGAATAGGAACCTGGTAAAGCTTCCAATAATGAAATCTTTGATGATATAGAAAGAGGTGCTTTTTTAGGGTTTTTTTCTTCTCATATATTTTTGGTGAATTTGCTTGAATAATTTAAATTGCTTTTCTATGCAACATTCAACTTCTTTGAGTTCCTTTTCCATTGATAACCTGTTTTTCTTGGTAGGTTGGACTTGAGCTATTCCACTACAGATAAGCTTGGCTGAAAGCTAATGGATGGTCTTCATGTAATAATTATAATTTCTTAACATTGTGTACCAATATTACAGAGGGACAGACAGAATGGGATAATGCCTAGCAATATTAAATGGCTGTTGTTTAATTCAGGAAGGTAGTGGGCCCATGTCACCAATAGGCCACTCTGCACAAATAAGAAATAACTTCAAGACATGTGATAGTGATGAAATGACACCAGTGAAAAACAGTTGCACATCGTAGTAGAATTGGAGCCAGTATACAGTACTTAATCCAACAGGTTATGGCTCATATGTTGTATACTGAGCTAAATTAGGAAGACAGGAGTTGCTTTTTTTCTGAATGATGTTGCATAATCACACAACTTCCTTTTAGACAGAACTAGACCCCTCTCTATACCCCATTTATTTGTAAGAGAGGATTAAGAATCTTGGTTCTACTCTTGCCAAAAAATCGTTTTATGAAGATTATTCTAGGAATTGCTTTGTAATTGGAGAAGCTCACAAAGAATATAATCCCGGGTAAAAGGAAATAGGTAAACTGGAATTCATGCTGAGTAAATGTACCATTAGCCTTTTCAAAACAGCCTAAAATAACATTTCAATTAAGAAAATAGCAGTAGGAATCTTTGAGTTAATCTCATCAATCAGTGACCATAAAACTTTAACACCTTCCATTTAATTGCAATTGGTTGTAACTTCTTTACAACCAGACATGGTCCATGGGAAAATACGCCCTTTACCACTTCCTGATGACGCAAATAGCATACTGAAGGCAATGATTTTTAGTAGCACAAAAGACTCCATGTGCTCCAGTGATGCCCATGTTATACCAGACAGGAGAGCAGTATTCTGCCTGACTCTTTCATAAGTGTGTAGTGGAGGGTGTGCCTGGAAGGAAGAGGGAGCAAAAAATCTTCCCTCCCATAGTAGCGTTAGTGTAAAGGATGGGCACAATTACAGAATCTACTCTTAAGACTGCTTTGCATTGTACCTTGAGGGGAAAGGAGCAGGAGATGTATCAGTAAGAAGTAAAGTCATAGTCCCCCACTCTGGACTTGATTGTCCCATGGAAAGGTAAACTCTACCCATACTAGGAAGCAGTCACAGGAATACTCCTACATGACAGGAAGCTCCAGCAATGCCTTCCTGTGTTCCCCCAAGGCAAGGTAGCTTTGTATCATCCCCTTATTTTGATCTGTGCTTACAAATGGTTAGATTGAGGTAGTTTGATACATTTCTTCAAATCACCAAGAATTCCTGACTTCTCATCCTCCGGTGGCAAGAAGATTCTATTTTCTCCACTAGGTCATCAAAAAAAAGACTCTTTTGAGTTGACAGGTTGTGCTTTACCAACCTTCCTTTGAGTAAGATACAGTAAGACCTTTAACTATGATTGAAGATTAGATTCAGAGTGTGAACCTGTTGAGAGCATGGGCCCTGTCTTTCTTGTAGTTTTGGACCACACTGGAAACACACAGTCTGTCCTTACTAAGTGACAAATTGGCTTGGTTTTGCTCCTCTGTCAGGTGTCTCCAGTCTCCACTGTTAACTTGGTTTGGCTGGTTTCAGATGCATCAATTCAGAATTAGTCACATGTAGCATTTGTGTATTATGAAGTTGCCTAATTTGCTTGAGAGTTATTAGAATCCAAAAATATATATTTTGGCTAGAGTTAAACCTTAATCCCAGATGCTATATGCCAATTCAAAGTGTGCTTTGTTTGCAGATTATCTGTAAGTGGCTTGGCACTCAAGGATTTTCCATTGGCACTCAAAGAGCTATACTGTGCCAAGAAAGTAAATATCAAACAGAAATGTGCCAGTATTTCCTGCCAGTCTCACATTTTTGAAACTTTTTCCACCCTCTATGCCATTTATTTCTAATATACTCCCAGGCTTCCTAGGGAAAGTCCTTTGAGTTGCACCCTGGGATGCTGAAAATCTTCTAATCTGAATACTAAAAATGTTAAATGAGAAAGGGGGGGGGGGGCCTCCAGAGCAGTGAGGAAATTCCATGAACCTTTTCCTGTGACAAGTTGGAAAATGTCAAGAGTTTTCAGACCATCCATAAAACACAACAGATGGAGAATGACACTTGCTCAGCATGGCAGATGTTCCTTCCACGGTTTGCACAAAAATGTTGGTAAACAGTTCCTCCTACTGTCTGAATCCCACACACCATACACTTCTCCCACCCTATGTGCTTGTTGGTTCCTCCCTCTCCTTTTTCCCACTCTTGCCTTTGGAATGGCATTACCCCCTTTTATTCTTGGAATATCCTTCCACCTCTTGTCTGCCAAGCTCTCTCCTTCAAACCATTGTCTTCAAAGTCTTTTTCTTCAATAAGTCTGTCCTAGCCAGCTCTCTTCACTAATATGAGCTTCACCCCACCTTATGCCTGAAATGTATTTGGCTTTGTCAGTGTTAAAGTGAATATTCTGTGGAGAGAGATGTGGTGGTCTCACCTAGGGTGTGTCTACACAGCACCCTTAGCTCGAAATAAGCTACACAATTTGTGCTATGCCTCCACAGTACCAAATTTCAAAATAACTTGCTGTTCTGAAATTCCCCTTAGCCCTTGTGGAATAAGAGTTAATGGGGTGTTGCAATACGTTGCCTGTTATTTTGAAATCTTTCGAAATAATGGGATGCTTCAATAGATGGGGACTAACTATTCTGAGATAATTCCGGTATCCCGAAATAGCTCTGCAGTGTAGACGTACCCCCTATGCTCCAGTCCTGCAAGCTGATCCATGTTGACCAAACTCCTCTGTTTTTGTGCAGAGCACCTTGAAAGATATGGGACTCTTTGGCAATGTCTATTCTACAACGCTATTTTGGGATATCAGAGTATCCCAAAATAGCTATCCCACATCTTCACAGCAAGCCTGTTACTTCAGGCTCACTATTCCGATATCCCTGTACAGTGGCGGCCCGTCAATAGAGGCGAACTAGGCAATTGCCTAAGGTTCAAACTTTTAAAAAGAGATTTTTGCCTGTTAGAAACTACTTCATATTTTTTATACACAGGAGAGTAGTAAGGACCTTAATTTGAAAGCCACCATACATAGTATCAAACGATGACCTTTTCCACATGTCAGAAGAAATCGCGCATAGACACCGCTTTAAAGTTGATTAAAAAGAAAACTGAAGTTGCTGGTGGCTCATGTGCAGTAGGTAGCTTTTAATTCTATTTTATTCTAATCTAAATAAAGTTTTATACTGTGCTTATCACTACACTATCTAAGCACCTTTCAGTGGTGCATTAAGCAATGTGCCTACAGATCTGTAGCATGTTTGTTCTGTCCACAAAAGGAAAAATATATAGACAGGAGTGTCTTATTTTGATAGAGTTTTGTTTTACCCATTGCTATGCCTTTATGTTAGAGAAGGCAAGGTCAAAGAATGTGTCTTGCAATGGGAGGAAACTGATGAGGTTTGGGATGGTCTGTAGGTCCCAGGGGATTTCCTTCCACAGTCTTGGACCACATCTGGAAAAGGTTCCATCTCATACACAGATGAGCTTTATTGTTACCATTTAGAGTGCACACATCTCTGTAAATGCAGTGTGCAAAATGCAGTGTGCAAAAATGCAGTGTGTAAATGCAGTGTACAGAAATATTATTTACCTGCACAAATTATGCATAATTTTCTTTTATCTGTGAGCAATTCACTAACTATAATAATCAACTTTGTGTGCACACACATTGAGACTTACGAAGAAAGAAAAAGGGTCAGAATACTAGAGCTGGAAAGGACCTCAAGAGATCATCAAGTCCAGTCCCCTCCTTCACAGCAGGACCAACTGTAACCACTACCAGACAGATTTAAACCTGGGACCTCTGGAGTTTAGTATAGGAGCCTCTACCCTTTGAGCTAAAAGCTAGCTAGCTCTCAACCCGTGCTGTAGAGGTCACTTGTTCTTAGTTGTTGCTGTGGTCTAAGTGCCACTAAATGGCAGAGTGAACCACACTAGGGCTATGTCTAGATTGCACTCTCTTGCACAAGAGCATATGCAAATGAAGTGCAGCAATGAATATTGCCACATCTCATTTGCATACTTAATGAGCCGCCATTTTGTGCAAGGGGCTTTTGCACAAGAAGGAGCAATCTACACTGCTCCTTCTTGGGCAAACCCCCTCTTGCGTAAGAGCCATTTTGCCACTCATTTGCATATGTTCTTCCACAAGTCTGGCCACTGTAGACGTAGCCTAGGTGTGCGGGTTACACACGCACGGTCTATATCATCCCTGATAGATGTCTGTCTAACCTGTACTTAAATATCCAGTGATGTAGATTCCACAACCTCTCTAGGTAATTTATTCCAGTGTTTAACTGGTAGTTTTTCCTAATGTCCAACCTAAACCTCCCTTGCTGCAGTTTAAGCCCATTGCTTCTTGTCCTATCATCAGAGGCCAAGGAGAACAATTTTTCCCTTTCCTCCCTGTGATACTCTTTTACATACCTGAAAACCACTGTCATGTCCCCTCTCAGTTTTATTTTCCAAAGTAAACAAGCCTAATTCCTTCAGCCTTCCCTCATAGGTCATGTTTTCTAGACCTTTAATCATTTTTGTTGCTCTTCTCTGGACCTTCTCCAATTTCTCCGCATCTTTCTTGAAATGTGGTGCCCAGAACTGGACACAATATTCTAATTGAGGCCTAATCAGTGCAGAGTAGACCAGAAGAATGACTTCTCGTGTCTTGCTCACAACACTCCTGTTAATGCATCCCAGAATCATGTTTGCTTTATTTGCAACAATGTCACACTGTTGACTCATATTTAGCTTGTGGTCATATCTATGACCTTTAGATCCCTTTCTGCAGTACTCCTTCCTAGACAGTCACTTCCCATTCTGTATGGCTACATCTACATTGGCAAGATTTTGCGCAAATACTTTTAACGCAAGAGTTTTTGCGTTAAAATATTTGCACAAGAGAGCGTCTACATTGGCATGTGCCTTTGCGCAAGAGATGTGCTTTTGTACAAAAGCATCCATGCCAGTGTAGATGCTCTCTTGCGCAAGAAAGCTCTGATGACCATTTTAGCCATTGGGCTTTCTTGCAGAAGAAATTAACATTGCCTGTCTACACTGGCCTCTTGCGCAAGATCAGTTGCATAAAAGGGCTTATCCCTGAGTGGGAGCGTCAGAGCATTTGCGCAAGAAGCACTGATTTTATACATTAGAATGTCAGTGTTCTTGTGCAAGTACTCGCGGCCAGTGTAGGCAGGTGGCAAGATTTTGCGTAAAAGCGGCCGCTTTTGCGCAAACTCTTGCCAATGTAGACAAGTGTGAAGATGCTAAGCCTTAAACAAAAAACTATTTTTAAACAAAAACATTATATGCATACATCTATGTTAATAGCAGAATGAGGCATGCTATGTGCACACATATAAACAAGATTTCAAATTCCTTTTATCTTTACAAATTAAAGACAACATTCTGATCCTGGATCTGAAATGTAGTTTTGTATCATACAAACGTAGTAAGGAATTCCCACTGACCTGAGTGGGAACTATGCATAGTTATTTGATGAAGAATATGCCATAGCATTTGGTAGCAAAATGTTGCCATAAATAAATCAATTCACCTTCTTTATTCCCTTTTTTTTCCCAAATTGCCCCACTTCTCACTGCCACACATCATTCCAGAACTACTACCATGTAAATCCTCCAAATTCATACCAATGAAAGAGAGCAAAGTTCAGACTGTTGTGGAAATCTTACTTCTGAATTTCTTGGCTTCTGTGTAATGGAATCTTACCTATGTTGTTACTTAAATATATGTTAATGCTGAAGAATTACCTTTTATTCTTTGACCTTGTCTATGCTGGGGATTTCAGTCAACAGAAGCTAGCCACTAGTACAGTTGTGCTGGTACAAAATCATAGTGTAGATAGGAAAACCTGCTGTAAATCATGATTTGCATAATCACAATTTAGCTCTGCTTGAAGCTGGAGTAAGCTGTACCAATGGAAGTTATGGTTTATATTGGTGTGAACACTTGAATCCATCTCTACCCTACCATGTGATTTTTTTTCTGTTCTATACCACAAACTAGATACAAATCAGGCTTGTCTCTAACAGGAAAATATTCTAAGGGAAAGAAAAAATATTCTTAAAAAATGATATTTGATATAAAAATTACTGGGAAACAGATGCGTTGATTTATGTTCTGTTGCAATAATTCACCATCTAGCAGAACTGCTACCCTGTCTGTAAATATAATTGAGCACAATGAAACTTATGTAAGGTCTCCTCTGCCAACCCTTGTTCTGTAATTTATTAGCATCAAGTTGTTGGCATAGTATTGAGCACATTTCAAGTTGGGTTCTTTTTTAAACAGTGAAATGTTCTCTGAATTATGAACACTAGGGGGCTTGATAGACATTTTGGAAGCCTTTATTCAAAGCATTGATATGGAGGGGAGCAGGGAAGAAAGATGGAGGGTGAGGAAATGATGAAACAGCTGCTGTTTTGTTAGTGGTTGTGGCTGCTTTTAGGACTAATACTTTGATATTGACACCTCTGATGCTAGGTGTCAGATGATGAGAAAACTTAGGATAGTGCTACTGTAGGTCATTAAAGTCATAAATCCTTAGTCTGATTTGGTACTGTCTATGAGAATGCTTATGTGAGTAAGGTCCTACTAACATAAGCAAGGGGGACAGAGTTGAGACTTACTCATATAAAAATATTTTTGTTCCTGTGAGCATTGGCTGAAGTGAGGTACTTCTGTGAGTCTGAATGTTCCAAAGTCAAATATCAGAAGAGCAAGCCATGAGAGTTCAGCCAGCTGGTAGACATAGAGTCAGACAACCACAACACTTGGGGTGTGTCTAGACTACATGCCTCCGTCGACGGCTTCATTTCCCTCTGCCGATTATTTTAATCGCGGCTTCATTTCCCTCTGCCGATATGTCTAATCTACATGCCTCCGTCGATGGAGGCATGTAGTTTAGACGTACCCTTGATGTGTTTTCCCTCCACTGTATCTCAAGTATAGGTGAGCAAGTGAGAGTGTCACACTTAGGTCACATCTATACTTTGCTGTGAACTGAGCTATGGAACCATTTAAAGCTACCTGACAGAATTCCATTGCAAAAACATTTATTATAGGCTGTAGGAAGGTTTTAATTCTCTATCCAAGTCTATAGGTTATTATAGGTAATATATCATGAAACATGCATTCTCTCTATAGGTCTAATCCACCAGCCACAATGATCAGAGTTGATGGCATCAGACTAGGCACCCCCTCTGCAATTCCTAGCTCAATTCTGCAAATCCATGAGTTTCTGGGGTTATTCTGTAGATAGCACCAGTTAGGATTAAGGCCCCCCTCTTCTTCTGTTGATGGAGTGTTTGAGAGCATAGTGTACTGAGGAGTTTTTGTCTATCTTGACAAACTGGCCCAAAAGCATGAAACACCATTTTTCAATACAATGTCAGACTTCAAGTTGATGAAGAAGTGTTCCTCAACCAAAGCTATGCGTGTGACACTCCCCTGCTTGTGGAGAAATTAAAATAATTTCAGCCCCACCTTCCAAAGTCTCCAAGATGTTACCAAACTCTGGATGGAACATCTTAAGACAGAAATTCAAGGTCCAAAACCTAAGGCCTGGGCCACCAGAAGTACCAGTGTAGGTTAGTCATAAGTTAATCTACCTAGGTCATAAGCAGACTTCAAAAGGTCAATACAAACCAAATGTTCTTTGAACAGATCTTGCCATTTCCTTCATAGAGTCCAGTTCTTACAGACACAAATATCTTTGTGCTGAGACAAAGTTCAGCATCTATCAAACCTGTGTGCCACATGTACTGCTATATGGGTGAGAAACCTGATGTCTCCTACAGATAAATTTGGAATAGCTAGACATATTCCACATGTGCTGTCAGAGCTAAATCCTAAGCATAAGAGGGTTTGAATTTGTGCAAAATATCATTCTCATAGCGATATGGACTTCCTTCAATGGTTCATTCTATTCAAAAGAACCACAGGACCATATCTAATATATAGAAGAGAATGTTTGTATGCTTGTGCTCTAATAACTTGGAAACTATAAGAGCTACTGCAACCAAACTTCACATGGGATATCCTTTCCTCCAGGAGAAGGTTTTAAGGTACTGTGGGAGCTCCCAGGCTGCTGCTGTTCTGGGCCTGTGGTGCTTGTGCAGAGGCGGCGCACGGAGGCTCACGGGCACCCACCCTACCCCCCCACAGCACCTGCAGCCCCAGGTAGAAGCTGGGGCACTCCTCCTGCGTGTAACCTCCCCTCCACCCAGGGTCACTCCCCACCTGCCACCCCCACCCTCTGGAACCCAAAACCAAAGCTGTCCTGCCTTTCTGCTCAGCTCGCTGGCCTTATCGAGCAGAAGGAATCCGTGTGCCTGCTGCAGCGCAGGACGGAGGGGCCGGGTTAAACCCTCGTTGCGTTACGCTGCTGTGAAGCCAGCCAGCTGCTGTTCATATTGTGAGTGGGGCTCTTCTGGGTCTGGTTCCAGCCATCGGGGTTTGATGTGATCTCTGAGCTTTTTCTTGCCAAGGCAGGGCAGGTGGATCCCTGAGCCAACCTTGCAAAGAGAAGTCCCCTTGCTACTGGCCGCATGACTGTGTACTGTTCTCCGGGGGCTGGCTGCTCAGTCCTGGGGGGAGGAGGGTCCTGCTGCTCTCAGAGGGTCAGATGTGGGCCAGGAGCCATCAGCCCCCAGGGTCTGTGGCTCTCGTGGTCCGCTGGCTCAGGGTCCCCTCCATTCCTAAATTTTCTACATTTTATTCCTCCAGTTTCCTAAGCAACGTCGGGTAAGTCCGGCTAGTTAATGTATATATAACCTTACTGGCTTGACATCCATTTAAATATTATTTGTATTATGGGAGTATCTAGAGACCACTCACTCAAGTATCTGAACCCCAGTGTACTAAGCACTATCCAAAACTGAAAGATAGTTCCCACCCCCAAAACTGTGCAAACAAAAAGTTTATTAGTGTTTCCCACGAGGGGTTTTTCTGGAATATGAAACACAACAGGGTTAATAAGGGTTAATAAGGAATGTAACCCATACTATCTATTGATAATTAAGATATCATGCTGTTAGCCATCTTAATTCCCACAAGCTGCCTGCAGTCTCTTCTATTAGGGAGTCTGGAGCCGGGCAGCTCAAATCCACAAGATCTGTTTAGCCAAGGAACAGAGTATGGAAAAAAGGAGCTGTAAAAGCACATTAGCTAACATGACTTGAAACACCACTTGGCGCCCAGTGTAGGCAGTTTAACATCGTTACAGTTATGTTAGTTGGTCCAGCTGTTACCTGATACTGAAAAACAAAACATTACTACAATATAATACCAAGAAGTAGTCATAAAAAACCTTGAGTAATCAAAACAAAATGGGCTGAATCGATAGAGTTGCACTTTTAATCAATTCTAAACTTGCACTATTATTTATACGTGCTTAAGATACCATTGAGGAAGAAAAAAACACGAAGCACTTGGCCAAAATAGAAATAATCTGGCATTTTGAACTGTGTTTCATAAAGAAAAATACAGTTGCAAAACTATAATAAGTTAAAGGTACAACATTTTACTGCAGAAAGGACAGCATTGATTTGGATGTTTCAGCTATTTTCTGCATGACCCTTGCCCCAGTAAAATGCTTGTACGTTTTTTTCCTTATTGAAAATTTGGAGTTATATTCAGCTTCATGAAATTATTTTATATAGAATGTTTTAGAATGACAGATTGTTTCTAGATCAGTATTAATACCGATGCATCCTCAACCCAACTGGAAAACACAGGCCTACTAACAAGCAATTCTGGATCCCAGGGCAGGACAGTTAATTCCCCACGCCCCAGCTGTCCCTGTGCAGACATAGTCTGCCTGTCATTTAGGTGGTGCTTTGCCTATGTTGGCTGGTGTCCAGTGAGCTGCTGGCTATGCTGATGGGTGTGCCTTTCTAGTATGGCCTGGGTTACTATATGCCCACCTGGTAGGGTTGCTAACTTCCTAATTGCACAAACCCAAAGACCCTTGCCTTGCCCTCCACCCACCACTTCCCTGAGGCCCTGTCCCTGTCCAGGCCCTTCTGTGAGGCCCTGCCCCCTATCATTCCACTTGCCCCCCCCCCCCCCCATTGCTTCACTTTCCTCCATCCTCACTCACTTTCACCAGACTGGGGCAGGGAGTTGGGGTGCAGGCTCTAGGTGGGAATTTGGGTGCAATGGGATGTGGAGTGCAGGCTCTGGGCTGCGATAGGGAGTTGATGTGCACATGGAGATGAGACATATGAGCTCTGGGCTGGGGCAGAGAGTAGGGGTGCATGAGAGGGTAAGGGAGGTAGTGCTTATCTCAGGCAGCTCCAAAAGCAATTGGCACACTCCTCTACTAGTGGCTTCTAGGTGGAGTGGAACTGGGGGTCTCTGTTCACAGGAATATCCCCCACAGCTTCCATTGGCTATAATTCCCAGCCAATGGGAGCTGCAGAGTCAGTGCTCAGGACAGGGGCCACACACAGAGACTCCCATCCATCCCCAGGGCTGAAGGAATGGTGCTGATGCCTTCCCTTTCTGGGAGCAGAACAGAGAGAGGATGGGCAGGAATTCTGCCTTAGCCATGCTGTGCTGCTGGCAGGCCCTTTAAATTGCCTATGCCTCTGAGCAATTGCATTCTTTGCCCCCTTCTTCCCTCCTCGGCAGGGCTGGGAAAATACATTTAAGAAATTAAATGTCAGTTTGAGATGTGCTGTGAGCAGACAATATGTTTGCAGTCATTTCAGAGTTCTGCCAGCCATGTCAGTGGGGAGAACTGATCCTCCTAATACCATAACCACCCCTCAGCAGTATATGCGACCTTAAGCATTTATATGGCCATCCATTGTCATAGCATCTGAACATCTTGGAGTCATTAATGTAATCATTCTTACACCTGTGATGCACAAAAGTGCTATTTTACCATTCTGCAGATGGGAACATGAGGCAATGAATTGCCTGAGATCACAAAGGAAGTCTATAGACAACCCAAGAATTGAACCCCTAGCCCTGAATTTCTATGCTTAATTTCTATGCTAGCACCCTAACTGCTACACCATCTTTTCTATCTTTCAGGTCCTATAAGGTTCTGAACTCCTCTCTTGTCATTAACATTCTCTCTTTCCAGCCCCTATCTATCTTCCTTTTGACTTTAAGTTGGGACGGTGCAATTGCTTATGAGTTGGATTTTCAAACTCATACACATGTGTTTGAGGCACAAAGCTGGTTGGAAAACTGACTTTTTCTCACTGTACATTTAGGGTGCATCTACACAGCACCCTTACCTTGAAATAAGCTACGCAATTTATGCCAAATTTCAAAATAAAGCGCTATTCCAAAAATTACCCTTAATCCTTGTAGAACAAAGGTTACTTGGATGTTGGAATAAGCCGCCCATTATTTTGAAATCTATTTTGAAATAATGGAATGCTTCAATAGACGCAAAATAGCTATTTCAGGATACTTCCGGTATCTGAAAATAGCTGCACAGAGTAGACGTACCCACTGAAAAAAATGAAGATTTTTTTTGGTCAATTTTCTACCGAAAAGTTTGATTTTTGGCCAAAACAGAAATATTTTGACTACAAATAAAACACATTGGATGAAAACTGAAATGCTCAGTTCAAAAATGCTGCCATGATGCCTTATAGGAGTTGGAGTTATGGTGCCTCATTCTTCCATATTGGCTGGGTTCCCTAATTGGACGGCATGCATCTCCCATCATGCATCTGATGGTGGGAGAATGCAACCAAATCAAGGGCATTCCTGGCCCTTGTACATCATTGGTGTTGTTGTCTGGTTGAATAGCCCAACCAATTGATAATAGGGGCAAATGGCAAGTTTCTTGAAACAACATGGCAGACTATCTGCATCAAAATATATGTTTTTTGGACAAACCATAATTTTCGGTTGAAAAAAGATTCTTTCCATTCATGATTTTGTTTAATCAAGAACTCAATTTTAAATCAAAACAAAGTTTGATGGGAAAATTTTGAACAGCCCTGCTAAGCATCACAACACCCTTTGATTTGAATTGATAGGATTTGTATTCCTAAATCACAGAGGAACTTTTGAAAATCCTTTGATACAGCCTGGGCATGCTAGTTTGAAGACTTATCTCAGACTACACTGATGTATAACCAGCCTTGTGCTGGGCATCTACATGGAGTAAATTTCACTGCCAGAGAAGCTCAGGCAGCATAATTCACTTCTATTGTGGACAGGGAAGTTTATTTAAAAGGAAAATTACCACTAAATGGAGGGTCATTAGAATGTACTGTGGGAGAGTTCTGTTGAAACTGTTGTCATCATCTGTACCAAGATTTAAAGCTGATTGCAGCCTTACTGTAGCAAATAGGAACACAAAGGTGTATAGAAGACCTGACATTTGAAGATGATGTGACATGTCTGGAAATGCTGTGTGTGATGTAGTGTACCAGGACCTTTGAGGTCCCCTGCTGGAGGCCTTACAGTCCTGCCACACCCTGCACTAGTGAAGATGGGTCCTCCAGATCTGCCTAGAATGGCTGTAGGGAACCAGCCAATCACAGTGAGGTAAGCTCAGATAAAAGGAGCTGCAGGTGCTCAGCAGCTCAGTTCCTAGTGGGGACCAGAGGAGCAAGAATGGTACTGATTGTTGAAGGTCAAGGGCGAGCCAGAAAATGGGTTCTAGTCATATTGATATTCTGTAGGAGAACTTCAGGCCTGAGGTAAAGGTGAAGTTTAAGGTACTATGTGGTAAGAGGCCCAGGGAACAGCAGCAATAACTAATACCTAAAGCAGCATCTGGCTACTATTTATAGGGTCCCTGAGTTGGAACATGGAGAAGTGAGTGGGTCTAGGTTCCCCACAGTGGCCACAGGCAGGATGGCCCAATCCCCTAGAAAGCGAAGTGGCTCGGTGTAGAGGTTCAAGCTGAAAGGCAAGATTTAGAGTCTCCCAGGGAGAAAAGTCCTAGGAGGGACACTGCTGAATATCAAGGTAGATATGGACTTAAAGCTCACCCAGAAGGGGCTCATAACGGAGTCCAAGACAGAGCTAATAATACTAACAGGGGCATGATGAGAGGCCCTGTCGGACTTTTGTTACCTTGGAAGGGGTTTGTTTGTTTGTGCATATTCAGAGTGTGTGATTTGGCTGCAGGTCTGAGCCACTGAAGACTTTCCTGATAAAAGCAATGACTGATCAAGGTTCATGCTCAACTAATAGCAGATGCTTAAGAGAGGTGAGCAGACCTGTCACAGCATGGAATGGCCATTAAAAAGACTTCAATTTAAGATTAAAGGACAGTGTAACAGGAATCTTATTTTTAATTTCCAGATGGCTAAAGAATAATAGGGTGTTCATGAGTAAAGAAAAATCATTGATGGGGCTGGCAGCAACAAGGGCCTATTTCAATATTCAGAGGCCCCTCTAAGAATACTGCACAGAACTGGCTCAAACTTTCTCCCAGTAACTTGGAAAAAGATAAATACCACTCCTGAGCACTTCTAAGAGGCATAACATCTCTCATTTAGAAGCATACAGTCTGTGTATAGCAGAGAGAGCTTTTAAAGGGGAAAGGAACCCTGCCTGGATGGCTGGTGCATGAGGCCAGGGGAGGTTAAGCCTCTCTGCGGCAAATGCTGCTACTCTGCCACCAGACACCTGGGGCATGGAGACCTGCCCGTGCTTTGCTTCTTTCCTTTCTTGGTTTGCATCTTCCCGGAGGCCCTTACTTCAGCCTGGTGAGTTCTTCATCTCCTCTCCCTGCAAGATCCCCCTGCTCCTCATGCCTCTTCCCCTACCACTGTGTCCCTCCTCCCTTGTAAGACTACTCTCTTGCTGCATCCCTCCTCACCCCTGCCCCTGCAGGGGAGAGGGTGGAAGAAAGAAGGGATGCATAGAGTGTGCCTGGTGGGAGCCGTGTAGGGGAGGGATGTGGAAGAGATGAGGTGGCAGTGCAAAGAACCAAAATGCAGAGGCATGCTCCTGGGAGTTCAAATCCTGCTCTAGCGCATGTGGGGCTGTCTAGCAATGTCTACCATTGCTGCAACTGGCTCACAAGTGTTGCCATTCAATCTGCATTGCTGTTTGCTGTTGCACCACTGTTTACTTTGCTACAGTTGTTCATTGTATCACTGTTCATTGCACTGTACTAGCATCTGTTTTGCCTCTGAAGGCCCTGTGCCATCACTTTCTGCTGCCACCTGCCTCTCTACTGTGACCAGTGCTCCCTGTAGGCTGTGCGCTTGTGTGGCTGCTCAGGAGAAATTCAAATGTCACCCAGCTGATTAACAGGGGGCTCACAGCTAGGTTTTTCTTTCTACTGGTGGTGCATATTGGCACATGCCTTGGTGCACACAAATAATGTATTCCGCAACTGGATGGAAAAAAAACACACCTGAGGGAACTTGACAGTGACCTCGGTAAGTCTCCACCCAGCTCTGTGATTTCAGCAGCTAGAGCGAGAACGTCACTGCAAGTACAGCCTGTGTTGTCTCTTCCCTAAAATTGCTGTCCCCCAGTAGGTCTAATTCTTAGCACTTGGACCTGATTATCGGTGATTTCAGCTCTTGTAGTCACTTAACTAACAAGAGTCTCAAACGAGTCTAATAAACTCCATCTTTAAACGTGGAGAGAGGCAGGTCAAATGGTGCCTACAAAGGAAGGCTGAGGCTGAAGGAATTTGCTGGTGTCTTCTGATAGACACTTCTTAAATGGCCTAGGAGAGTCTTCATGCTGTTTAGCTCAGTGTTCCTTGACACGCTGATTGCTGAACAGTCTGGAGTGGTTTGCTGTTCACTAACAGAGCAGTATATCGTAGGGTTTCCAGGTGTCCGGTATTCACCCAGACAGTCCGGTATTTTCACCTCCTATCCGGTAAAAAATTCCGAAAATACCGGACACCTAAGATGTCTGGTATTTTCTGAATTTTTTCTCCAGTCAGGAGGCAAAAATGCCGAGCACCTGGCAACCCTACAAACACTCAGCACCCGGCCTCTCCCTGAGCCCCCCCCAATACCCGCAACCCTCTGACCTCAGCCCCCATGCTTACCTGGTTACACAAGGCTGCCGGCACAAAATGGCTGCCGGCAAAAAGACCAGGGGGAAGCAATGACTCCCCTGGGTCTTAGTGCTCAACTTCTCCCCTGTTCCTATTCCTGCACTCACTCTTAAAGGGGACATGCTGTTTTATTTTAATTTTCTTTTTGCTTAAATCTTGGAGTCCTGGTTTTTTTTTTTTTTGCTCAACAACTTTGGTCCCCCCCCCCTTTTTTCTTCAACAGAATTTTTTCCTGGTGTTTATTCTGGGGGGGGGGGGGGGAGTGTTCAGTATGTTTGTTTGAACCATCTGGCAACCCTATTTATCAGACAGCCTGGGTAAAAGAGTTAAAGGGGCCAAAAGAGTTCCACAGTCTGGATTCAGTCTAGTAAATGTCATCTGTAATTTCCCCAGGTGTAACATGGGGATAATACTTCAAAATGGAAATGGTTCCCTTCATCATCTTTAAAGTCAGAAGGGACCATTATGATCATCTAGTCTGACATCCTGAACAGTGTAGGCCACAGGACCTCCCCCTCCCTGCCATTACTGCAATGGGCATTTTTACTGAAGTCTTCAAATCATGATTTAAAGATGTCATGGCAGATTCTCAGTAACTTGACACCAGTTTAAATCTGCACATGGCCATGCTGCAGAGGAAGGTGAAAAATCCCCAGTATGTCTTACCTGGGGAAAATTCCTTCCCCACCCCAAATATGGTGATAATTAGACCATGCGTATATGGACAAGACACACCAGCCAGACACCTGTGAAAGAACTTTCTGGAGTAACTCACAGCCCTCTCCATCTGTTATCTTGTCACCAGTGAGAGATATTTGCTGCTAGTATTCACAGGTTGCCTACAATGACATGTAGACAATCTTATCATACCATTCTCTCCATAAATGTTTCAAGTTTAGTCTTGAAGCTAGTTAGGTTTGTTTGTCCCTTACCAATCCCCTTCTATGGTTCTGATGGTTAGAAACCTTTTGTCTAATTTCAAGCCTAAGCTTGTTGATAGCTAGTGTATATTCACTTGCTTTTATGTCTAAATTGATGTTTAACTCCTCTCCCCCCCTGGTATTTACCCCTTTGATGTATTTATAGAGAGCAATTGTATTTCCCCTCAGCCTTCTTTTAGTTAGGCTAAACAAGCCAAGCTCTTTGTTTCCTCTAAGGTAGGTTTTCCATTCTTCACATCCTATAAACCCTTCTCTGCACCTGTTCTAGTTTGCATCAGTCTTAAACCTGGGAGACTAGATCTGCCTATGGTAGTCCAGATGAGGTCTTTTATAATGGCAGTAACTCCTTCCTATCTGTACTAGAAATACCTTACCTGCTGCATTCTAGGACCACATTAGGCTTTCTTACAGCTACATCTCATGGATGACTTATAATCATCCTGTGATCAACCAATAAGTCCAGACTTCCAGCTAGAAGTGATAGAGGAGCACAGATGTCCTTATAATAAACATTCTTGTTAGTTTCTGACTGTATGACTTTGCACTTAGCACTGTTATATTTTCACCCCATTTCTGTTGTTCTAGTTTACTAGGTTGTCCAGATCATCATGTATGACATTCTGGTCCTTCTCTGTATTGGTAATATCTCTCAGCTTTGTCATCCACACATTTTATAAGTACACCCTCACTTTATGTGCCAGCATCAGTATCACCCATTATAGTCTCCCCTTTAACTTGTTCCTTATCCATTTTCCAGTTCTCATATTAATTCCCATCTTCTCCATTTTTAGCTACTAATTGCCCATGTGGAACTGTATAAAATTCCTTACTGAAATCCAGGTAGATTAAATGTACTGCATTCTCTTTGTCTAAAGTCAGTTACTGTATATACTCGAGTATAAGCTGACCCGAATATAAGCCAAGGCACCTAATCTTACCACAAAGAACTGGGAAAAAATATTGACTCGAGTATAAGCCTAGGGTAGGAAATGAGGCAGCTACTGGTAAATGTAAAAAATGAAGATAGATACCAATAAAATTACATGAATATTTATTTCAAAGAAAAACAATAACCTAGCTCTGTAAGTGGAAAAGGGGGTCAACAAAAACAATATGGTATCAAAAATACCGTAACTCCCACTCAAAGTCCTCCCGCCAATCCAATGAGCCCCTGAAGGGCTGCCTGCAAGAAAGCGCCCAGCGCCTGCACCAGTCACACCCGGGAACAGACGCTCGGACACTCGGCCCAACCAGCTCAGCCCCCGCCGCCCCTGCCCGGACCTTTCCCAGGCCAGAGCCCCTCTCGGCTGCTCCCCGAGCCTCCCTGCCGGTGGCCCCGGGGCGAGGCCGCTGGCTCCGAGCAGCACCTGCGGGCGCACCCGCAACCCAAGCGGCCGGCAGAGGATCCGAGCGCCCCGCGCAGCGACGGCCCCCGACACACGGAGCCCAGCCCGCTCCCGGCAGCGCCCCCCGCCCCGAGCGCCTCGGTTACCGGGGCCGGAGCTCCGGGCTCATGTGGCTAGACCCGGCCGGCGGCAGAGACGCGCTGAGCCCGCCCGCGAGCAGGAGGCTGACTCGAGTATAAGCCGAGGGGGGCATTTTTCAGCACAAAAAATGTGCTGAAAAACTTGGCTTATACTTGAGTATATACGGTATCTTCTCAAAGCAGGAGATCAAATTAATCTACCTTTTGTAAAACCGTGTTGTATATTGTCCCAATTACCATTAACCTCTACGTCCTTAACTACTTTTCTTTCAAAACTTGTTCCAAGACCTTGCATATAACTGAGGTCAAACTAAAAGGCCTGTAGTTTCCTGTATCACTTTTTTTCTCCTTTCTTAAAAATAGGAACAACATTAGCAATTCTCAAGTCTTAGGGTACAACCCCTGACTTTTTTACCGAGGTTGTGGGCTAAAACCAATTCAGCACAGGGGACCAGAAAAAAACAAAACCAGTTTCCCCATAATTCATTGTGAAAATTCACAGAAGAGCACAGCTTAGTGCAGTACTAAGACTCATGGGATATGCCCCCCAAAGTCCTAGTACCTCACATACGATATTCCTGATAGTACATCCCAGAATGACACTTGCTATTTTTGGGTAATAGTTTCACATTGTGCTTGGCTCATGTTCAGTTTGTGATCCATTGTAATCCCCAGATCTTTTTTTTTTTTTTTTTTTTGTAGTGCAGCTGCCAAGCCAATTATCCCCCACTTTGTAATTATGCCGGGTTTCTTTCTTTTCAAAATGTAGTACTCTGAATCTGACTTTATTTAATTTCATCTTATTGATTTCAGAGCAATATTCCAGGTTAGGAAGATAAAATGTCGTGAGCTCACCAGAATCTCAGTTATGTTTTAAAGAAGTTTCTAGCCCTTGTGGTTGTGCAAAGAGTATGAAAATGTAACTTAAACCTGTAAAGGTAAAATGGTCAATAAAAAAGCCTCCAAATTTATTCGTTTTAAAGTCTCATGATTAAGTCATTCTTACAACGTTTTGGGTTCTGACACATGATTACTGAATACTTGGGATATATACCACAATGACTAACTATGGAGTAGTCAGGCAAATAGACAATCTAAACAAATAGTTTGCAATCAAACTATAGACTGAAATATTTGCATAAAGTGTCTGCCTTCTGTGTCTATGAGCTCTTTTGAGGTTTGTACCTTCCTTAGCAGAACATATTTCAGTGCTGCTGTAGGGAAATGAAACTCTGTAGATATCTCAGTACTAGACTCTTTAGTTGTGTGCAGTGAGGTTGTAGCTATGTCAGCCCCAGGATATTAGCGGGTCACGGTAGATGAGGTAATCTTTTATTGGACCAAATTCAGTTGGAGAGAGAGAGGCAATGGAAGTTGGTTAAATAAAAGATATTACCTAGCCCACCTTGTCTTTGAAGACTCTTTAGGGCAGGGGACAACCATTTTGCTTCATGTTTATACAATGACTACCACAATGAGGTCCCAGACCATTACTGGGACATCTAGGTGCTAAGACAGTACAAATTATTATTAAATATAATACAAGACTGTGTCTTAATGACACATTTGACCCTGAGGAATTAAAGAACATATTTCAGTTTTATCTGGTATTCTGTGGTTTATGTTTAGAAATCTGTTTTATTTCCAGTTTTTTAAAGAAGCTTTTATTGGTGAAGGTTGTAACTGTGCCTTCATGAGACACAACGGCAAACATCAAATTCAGGATAAACTGCTGAGAAATAGGGCAAGTATATGCCAAAATGCTGTAGATTATTCTTCCATGAGACATATCAAACCAGCGATAAAAGTAAATTTCTGTCTCACCACACTGGCTAACAAGAAGTCATAAAACCAGTGTCCCGAGGCACTCCGATCTTATATCAACACCAAAACCATTGCATTCATATGAGTCATTCTTTGCAACTAGGTTCTTCTGATCCCGAAGGACCAGCAACATACCCAGGTAAACATATAACTCAGATCTTATCCCAAAATCATGCTGTTGTGTGAGATCCTTTAGTGTCTAAAATTTAAAGGTTTATTTATTAAAAGAAAGTAAGGTGAGAATTAAAATTGGTTAAAGTAGTCCAATACACACAACAATTGCAAAGTTCTTGGTTCAGGCTTGTAGCAGTGATAAATAAACTGCTGGTTTAAGTTGTGTCTCTGATGAATTCCAAATCATTTGAAGGACCTTAGTCCCTTTGTTAAAATGCTCTCGTTAGTATAAATCTATTGTCCAGGGGCTGGAGCAGGAAAGAAGCACAATGGTGATGATTCCAAGGCCTTTCATAGCCTCTGCCTTGTGGAAGGAATCCCATTGTTCTTGCTGTGGACAAGTATAGTAACAATATGGAGTATGGAGTCACATGGGCAAGTCACATGTCCATACCTAATTCTACTTAGTCACAGCAGTGGCCATTACCTGTACTTTAGTTGGAACGTCCACAGAAATTGGGTGTAGATGGGCATCTTCCATAGCCTATTGTGATCTAAGTATTTTTTAATGGGCCATTCAATTTGATTTTAATGGGCCATTCATAGTCTTTATGGATCTTACCACAGGGCCTAATCATTTGATATACAGATATATAACTTATACTCATAACATCCAATATAAAAATGATACATGCATAAATAGCATAAACATAATCAACAAAGCATAATCTTTCCATAGACTTTCTACATTTTGTATAAGATTTGTTGCAAATATATAACTGCGGTTGCAACAATGATCTAAATAGTCATATTGTAATCAAATAACATCACAAATGTCATATGAAAGCTAGGCAGGTAACCAGCAGAAATTAAGAATCACATTAACGTTCTGTGTGTGTGTGTGTGTGTGTGTATTCAATTTTGCCGTGAAACCTGTCCATTGTGTCTACAGAATTACACACTTCTACTATTACCTTCTTCCTTGTTTCTGCCTTATATCTACTTCTTAATTACCTCTATTTGCATCTTGTCTTAAATTAGACCCTGTTGCTGCAAACACTTATTCATGAGCTGAACTTTACAACTATGAGTTGTCCCATTGAAGTTAATGAGAACACTTGCAAAAGTAAATTTATGTACATGTTTGAGTGTTTGCAGTCTCTTAGGGTATGTCTACAGTAGCTCATTAGTTCGAGCTAGGTAGGGTAATTAGGGCAAGCGGAATTGCAAATGAAGCCCGGGATTTAAATATCCCGGGCTTCATTTGCATGTTCCCGGGTGCCACCATTTTTAAATCCCCCTTAGTCAGAACTCCATGCCTGCGGCTACACACGACACGGAGTAAGTAGTTCGAATTAAAGATCCTAATTCGAACTACCGTTACTCCTCATTCCATGATATTTAAATCCCGGGCTTCATTTGCAATTCCGCTTGCCCTAATTACCCTACTTAGCTCAAACTAATGAGCTAGTGTAGACATACCCTTACTCTGTGTTTGTACTATGCCTATCACAATTGGATCCTGATTCTGCTTCAGTTCTCTGGATGCTCCTGTAAAACAAACAAATAATACTCACACATTAATGACAAAAGATTTTACCATTCTATATGTTGACCCTTTTGAAAGCACAGATGAAGGTACAAGATTTTTATTAACTGAGTTAAGAAAGATTTTCTGTCCAGTAATGTATTGAAATATTTTGATTTTTATGTCATTAATGTGAATAAACATCAACACATGCCAGAAACACAGATTGCTAAACACATTTTAAACATATTTAAAATTGTGTCTGTAGATAATGCATGATTCAAAGCCCACTGAAATCAATGGAAGACTTCCTACTGGTTTCATCAGGCCTATGGTGATTAAGCTATCATAACAGGAAATTGATTAGGAATGGGAGTTTCAGGAGGGATATGCTGAGTATTTATCTAAAATAATCACATTTGCATGTGTTTAAGGAAACTTCTCAGTGTAGTTTGACAGTTTGCTATAAGAGTTTATAAGAAGCAGTGAACTATGACTGCTATTATTTCATGCCTCTGACTGGGTTTTAATTTGAAAATGTTTAATTGAGTGACTTTGCTGGAAGACTCCATCTTTCTAAAGAAATCCAGTCACTTGACTTGAAAATGCTACTTTTCACTTCAAAATTAGGAAGTTATTTGAAACTGGCTCTCATGTATCAGGAAAAACATTTGAAGAATAATAAACATATTGAGCCTGGTTCTTGTTTATATGAAGGCTGCATTAGACTATTAGTAGTGTAAAGCAGCCTTAATGTGGGTGCAAATTATATTTACACTAAGTCTAAGGCATTTTTAGATTACCAGAGCCATGCTAGGGGGGCTTAAATAATTAAGAATCAAATCAATTGAGTCAAATCTTAGAATTAATTGGCAGTAATACTACTGAAAGTAACAGTATTACCATAGCCTCATCCTGAGGCCTGAGAGTGTCATTTTTTAACAATCTGCTGAAAACATTGTGTGATCGATGTACTTATCCCACATCTTGGCACTAGGATTCACTTCTCGTTGTCCCTGTTGTATAATGCCAGGATCTGTGGGGAATATGGCCTCTATTAATCTGTTTGATTTTTTCCCATGGCTATCCTAGCATTGCTTTGGCCTGTATAAGGAAGCATATGCACTTTGATAGGCAAGGGCTATGCCCTACCTTTTCCGTATCTTCCTTTCCCTTCCCTTCCTTCTACATCCTCATGCACAAAGACAGGATGGCTGTGAGTCAGGGTTATCCCAGACTCCCTGCCTGATCCAAGCATGGTGTGCAGAGATGTATTTTGATAAGCATTGCTCCCTTTGGGTGGTGGTTCTTGAGGTAAGGAGCTGACTGATACAGTGCTACCGATGATTTTAATTGAGTTTCAGAATCATAGAATAGAATACTAGTACTGGAAGGGACCTCGAGAGGTCATCGAGTCCAGTCCCTTGCTCTCATGGGATGCCATGTTCCATGTTTGTTCACCTGGGTGTTACTTCCTTGGTGTGTGTCCATTGCCTCAGTTTTTAATTGCTCGTGCTTTTCTCTACAAGAGCCAATTCCTGGGGCTATTGAGAGCCTATATCTGATATCCTCTACAGTAGGCTCAACTCCTTGCTTTCATTATCTTTCCCTCTCCCTTTCCAAAGGGATTTGTGGCATTCATACAGGGTACTGAGGACAACCACTCGGTGCTGGAAGACTGAGGAAGAGAAGTGTGTTTTCTTGGAGATATTTACATCAGGGAACAGAGAAATGATAAAGTGTTTCCTTGCTGATGTCCCCACTGTGTCTTATCTTTGTTACAACTCGGAATGGCTGGAGATGCTTCTCAGTGGAGTCTGGATACTGGAATCAACCCACAATGAGGCAAGAGTTTTGAAGGGAGATTTTGTCTGTGTGCATATTAGACTCAGCAGTGTAATCTCCTCTGGAAAACTGGGGAAAATGTATGTTTCTTAGGAACCTTTTGTCTTATAGTGACTGTTTTGGATATGGGATTTGTGGAAATAAAAGACTGAGCTAAGAACATTGACTGCATAGAATACTGTTGGGTCTGTTCTGAATGGGGAGAAGATAAAAGGGAGGGCACAAGCATCTCAGGTTGAATCAGCTAAGTTGGTGGTGCCCTTGCCAAGACAATTACTATGTATTTGTACAATGGTAGCTCCACTCATGGACCAACATCCGATTGTGCTAAGTGCTGTAAAAACACAGACCAAAAAGATGGTCACTAAGCCAAGGATTCTATAATTGAAGTAGCATCAGCTGCCTGGGGGTAGTATGGTATCCCTATTGGATCTTGTAATAATTCAAGCTCTTGCCCATCCCCTTCCATCCACTTGGTTCCTCCCACTAGTTTCCTCAGGCTCCTGTTGAACTGCTTTCACCATATTTTGGAAAATGCTATGGGCAACGAGAGGAGCTCAGTGAATAAATAAATAGGTTTCTGCCACGTGGACTGCAAATCTTAGCTACAAAAACTTTCCAAACTGTTCATCATGGAATGGGCTAACTCCTGCATGCCACTCCATGCACATGATTCCTATTCACTTCAGTGGCACCTCAGGCTGTGATTCTGAGGTCTGGTCTACACTTCACTCTGATCAACATTGCAATGGCAGCATCACTATCCACACCCTTGAGCAGGGTAGATTTGCGGTCTAACTGCCATGTGGATGTGACTAAGGCAACAGTGTATTTCTATTAACCTAGCCACTGTTGTTCCGGGAGTTGCTTCCTACAGCAAAGGGAGAAAACACTTTGGTTTCCATTGGCTGTATCTACACTACAAGTTCATGCTGGCATAGCTATGATGCAGCAGATACGCCACTATAGTCCCTATAGTATAGATGAGTCTTGAAATGCTATCTGACTCTGGCTAAGAACATCTGCTGAGGTATTTTAGGGGAGAATATAATAAACAGTTTATATAGTCACTCCAAGAAGTTTGTTTCTGGTTTCATCGTGATAACAATTAGCAGCCAGCTGGCATTTGGCAATTGAGTATTATGTAGCAACCAGCAAAAAGTGTCATTGTATTCCTGGCTTTCTGCTTGCAAGCTGGGTGGCACAGTGATATTTTGTAAGTGTATATATGGGTAACCTTGTTGGAATAAAGCATTGTCTAAACAGTCACAGCCCTGTGTTCACACAGCTAAAGCTAACCACCAACCAGCCCATTGACCGTTACCCACACTGATCTTTGTTAAGGTTTGGCTTTCCTCTTCTTGCCTGTTTTGATTGCTCACTTACTTCTGGTCTTACTTTTGTTCCATACACAGGTGTAAATCCTGCTCTTGCTTGTGTTGCACAGGAGGAGACAAAAGGGGTGTAGGTGGTTACAAAACTTTACACTAGCATGGTTTGGCTGCCGTGCAGAACTTCTCCAGCATATTCAACATTGTGATAGGAGAGACACAAAGATAATATGCCAGACCACACACCACAGCCCCTTAGGTACGGTCTTATGGACAAAAAGTGTTCTCAGCTGCAAAGTGGCTACTGGGAACATGTGTAAAAAACAACAAATCCCAGGTGTCTGCAGGTGGAATCACACTTGGGACTACTGGAGCTTAGAACATGAGCTAAAAGCTGGCTGCTTTTTAGAAAAGGCTGTAGAGCAGAAAGATTATTCTCCTTGTATAGGTGATCTTGGTGCCATTAGATGACACAGTGCACCACACCCGGAAGGTGGGTGGATTAGACATGCATTTGTCCCCATCAGAGGATCAACAAAAGGCACCTCAACATGCATTGTCCTAGCCCTGCAGCTTTCCTATTGCATCAGACAGATGTACCAGGATTTCTGAACTCTCTTGCTGAGCTGGCTTGCTTGTGCGGTATCAAGTTTTGATCCTGCCTCAGGGTGCTCTACTCACTTCTGGGTGGCACTCCCTTCTGACAGTTTTGGAGCCCAGTTCAACACCCCTTTCCTCTCTTCCATCATAGCAGCCTGTACTTCTGCTTACTGAGTAGTAGTTGGGCTCTTCATGACTCTGCCTTGACCTCCAGTCAGATCACATTGTGCACTCTCCACATAGCAGCAGACATCTTCAGCTCAATAGACTGATCTGGCCCTCCTCATCTAAATCGACCCTCTCAGGACCAGTGTGGCGAGTACACCCCTACACAGACCCCTTGTTTTAAGATGCAACATCTAGGGCTGGGATTTTTAAAAGTGAATTTTAAGCGTATAACTGAGAAACAACGAAATAGACGATTGTAATTGCAAAGATGTCATATTAGTTTTTGTCCAAACAAGGAGTGAAAGCTTGGGGTAGAAGGAGAACTGGAGTTTGTCAGTGAAAAAAGCTTTATGTACTGAAGTCCAAAGCTTCCAGGAGCCTCAGGCAGATCCTGTAAACCTTGCAGGAGCCACATTTATGCTTTTAATGCAACTTAAAAACAAGGACATTCTCAAACAAAAATAATTGGTAATTTAAAATAATTGGTTGCTTCAGTAACTAACAAATGCCAGAAAAAAATAATACCAAGAATGCCACAATTAAAAGTCCTATGCTATTAAGTAGTATGGAAATTAGAACATATTACTTACATACCTTTCTATGTGTACTGAAGGAAGATACTTATTAGTTACCTATTAATATTTCAGTATTGGATACAAAAGGCTGCTCTTTGTGTAATTCTTATATACTTTGCTGATTAAAATATTAGTAGTCAGAAGACGGAACATGCATACAATGAAAGGGGAATCCTGAGGCAAGACACAAATACACACATTAGAGATGGACTTAATATGGGCCTGCTCTGGTTCCCTTTGAAGTCAGTGGGAGTCTTTCCATTGACTTTGATGGGTGCTGGATCAAGTTCTATGCAATTAAACAAGTGATTATATGTTTCCCCTCGCCCCCACTGTCTTTCCATAACAGAAACCAGAAGCACTATATATTTCTAGGTAGCTATATCCTGGTGAGCCTAAGTTACAGTTGTTTCTGAAATGTCTAATATTGGTTTTTCAAATGGCTAGACTTTTGTAACATTCATGCACTAAAAATGTATTAAATATTTAGTCACATTGTTTTTTTTATTCCCAACTTTTTAGTGGTTAGACTTTTAATTGTTTTTAATTATTTTTTATTTTTTAAACTTATAAGTAGCCACATCTATCTACCTAATTGCAAACTGTTAAAAGAAAATGATTGAGGTTGCAAAGTCAAGTGCTTAAAAGTTTAGGAAGTCTCAGAATTTAGGTTGCCCATCTCTGTGTATGCATTTTGATATTCTTTAATTACATCATATACTACTTTTTCCAATGTATATATATGATACAGGTCACACCTCTCAAAACTGGGAATCTCTGGTCCAGCAATATTTGTGATCTGGCCAGCATTCGGCATGGATGTTTCTGGACCAGAAAGCCCTCTGGCCAGGAGTCTAGTGGTAGGTGGGCCAGTGGCAGCCTGTCTGGGGCCAGTGTCCAGCAGCAGCCTGTCCAGGGCCAGGGCAGAGGCCCAGCATCCACAGAGCCTGGGTTGGTGTCCAGAATCTGGTGTCCACCACATGCAGCTTCTGCAGGACCAACGTCCAGCATCTGCTGAGCTGGAGTCCTCAGGGCTGGCTCTCGTGGCAGTGGGGCCGGTGCCTGGCAAGGCTGGCGGTAATGGGGGGCCAGTCAGTGATGGGGAGCCAGTGTCTGGTAGCCCAGCTGAGTTGGAGGCACAGGGGCCAACTGGGGTGGAAGCAGAGCTGGCGGTGCATAAGGGCGGTAGACTGGGAGGCTGCTGACAGGGAATCACACTTCATCCAACAAATTCTCTCATTTGGGACTGGTCAGATCCTGGGAGTGCTGGACCATGGAGGTCCAATCTGTAGTTCACAATTGTATACAGTGCTCCATGTAAGTTTGAAAGCTTGTCTCTCACAGTATTTTTTCCAGTAAAAGATATTACCTCACTTCCCTTGTCAGTTTACATTTCAAAATTGATTTTTAGTGACTTCCAATGTTGCCAAATCTTGTGTTTTTATTGTGAAATCAGAATATTTGGCAATTTTTCTTAAGTCCCTGCTCCTGTAGTCATATGATCATGGGAGAATTTTGTCTTTCATGTAAAAAAGAAAGTTTCAAGCCCAAAGATTACAAATGTGAGCTCTATGGTACTAAAACTCGAAAGCAAATAAAAAAACCTCCCTATTCATTATTTTTTAAAATCTAATTTCTAAGCCAACATTCTGATTTCTTGGGGGGCTTGATGCACAGTTTTTGAATGCAATATTAGAAGTGTTAGGTATCTAATTTTTTATATAGGCATTTAAATAAGTGTGGTTTGATTTTTCTCAGAGGCCAAGAATTCCAAAAATCCCACTGACTTACCCAAAAACATAAAGGAAATCTGAAACTATGTTTCCAGTGAAGAAAAAAAAAAGACATAGGTAGATTATAGTTAGATGAGGTCAGCAATATAGTCCTGAACTGGGATTTACCTTGGCATTTATATTCAAACTTCAGTGCCACAGAGAAAAGGCCGTGTTGAAAACTAATAGTATATCTACACTGCAATAAAACACCCCAGACTGGCCCATGTCAGCTGAGTTGGGCTTGCTGGGCTCAGGCTGTGTGGTCATAAAATTGCAATGTAGACGTTCGGTCTCAGATCCAAGCCCAAAATGTCTATATTGCAATTTTATAGCACTGAAACTCAAGTGCCCAAGTCAGCTGACATTGGCCAGCCCCAGATGTTTTATTTTAGTGTAGACATATCCTAAAGGTCTGCGCTTTAAAGAAATATGCTGATTTTCTGCAGCTCTAGTTGTAACTGTTATAAAATCTGGAAAAGATCATAAAGAAGTGTGAGGGGCAACAGGCTAAATTCATGGGAATAGAAATGATCACTTTTGTAAGTGTTTGATGGCTCCAGTAACCTTAATATAACTTAGCTTGTATTCTGGTATCACTTTTATGCAATGGGACAAAGTTGCAAACAGTATAAATTAAAAGCAATAAAAATATTTATTGCTACACTACATTTTTAGGAGCACAATTTTATGTGTCTCTGCTAGTGTTGCTTCAACCTAAATGGGGTAATATTAATACCACAAGAAGGTCTGTTTACATGCTGCTCCAAGAATTTTCTTGCCAAAGGAAAAAAATCTGCCTTTTCAATTATTCTTCATGACAATAAACCCTACTTAGCTTAAAAAATTAAAGACTCAATTTTTAAAATGTTTATACAGTTCTATTTTTGTGATCATGGCGGGAAGAGAGTTTCAAGAGCCCAGAGTACCTGATAATTCTAGCTATGATATCTATATTAATACTTTGCACTTCTGGGGCATCTTCCATCTCAGAATATCACCCCATGAATGAACAATACTTGTGGTGCAGGGAAATGTTGCCAGTTTTCAGATTGGAAAACTCGATCATAAAGAGGTTAAGGCTGCAGTAGTCCCTTGTTGCGAAGGAGACAGGATGCATTTGTAAAGCACATAAAGGCTAGTCTTCAGTCAAACTTCTGACAGGGTTTTGTACTTCTCCCTGATTCTATTCCCAGCTGACTGAACATAGCCAGGAGCAGCTACAAAAGAAATTGCAAGAACAATGGAGTCATATTTTGGCCTCAGAAGCTGGTGTGAGTGTGAGAGAGAAAGCATAAGAGAAGGGTGGATATGACAAGAAGCTGGCCCTATAGAAAACCCTCCAGGAGCACATCCGCATCCTTTATTTAATCCATAAAAAACTGTGTGTAGGCTCTGAGTCCCTCTCAAGGTTCTGCGTACACATATGTCCTGCTCTGTTCTATGCTGGGTCAAGTCTCCTCACTAGGGGGTCTCCTCTCCTCTCAGAAGTACTTTCATTCTCCACATTAGAACAGGGACTTATACAGGTCCACTCTCCTCCCACAGTGTGTAAAAACATCTGAGAGTCAAGTCAATAGAAGGGAGTTGTGACTCTTCTCTCTAGCGCCCCTTCTGGATGAGTGTGGCTCTGCCTTCTAAGGGAGGGAGTCTTTGCTCATCAGCTTCTAGGCAGCCCCATAGGTAGGATGTGTGGTGAGTATGGAATAACTTTCTTTTCCTTCCCTCCATTCCACCACCTCGTCAAAGTTGATGGGGGCAAGAGGGGAGGAAGTTGTGGTTCCTCCTGCCTGAAAGCTGGATAGTGGATAGATCCCCTCCATGGTAACTAGAAAAATCTCTGCTTCTGGAAATCCCACTAGTGATGAAGAAATAAGTCATTACAAACTGACTGCCAAGTCACCTTTGGAGATGATGGGGTGTGCTGTTTGCAGTTACACTCAAACCTGAAAATAAGTGAATAAAGGAATGAAGGAAAGGGGGATGGGAGGTTGGGTGGACACTGCAAGAGAAAGAATAGGGAAAGATTGAAAGGAGAACTGAGGAAATAGAGAAAATGGATGGAACGAGGGGAGGAAAAACAGATTGGTTTCCACCAATTGAAAGTGTCATGTTTCTAAATAAAAATGAAAGAGGAATTTAAAGTTGGTGCAAAATAGATTAGAGACTCATGACTTACTATCCATGAAGAAACTAGAGTTAGAATTGGCAGAAGAATACTTACTATAGGCACCAAAGGGATCAGGAACATTTCTGAGAGAGAGATGCTTTCTGATCACTCTGCTTGTGGCCCTTCCTCACAGAGAAAGTCAAGAATTGGGCTAGGCATTAAAGTTGAGTACAAAGGTTGGCGTTTACCCACCTTTGTGGCTGAAGGAAAGTGTGTGCAGTGGCTTCAGTTTTTCATAAGCTGATATCTTCAGAGGTTTATAGAAGTAGAATGATAGATTGTGACATCCAGAATGAAGAAAAATCTTTTGGTTACATCTGGTCTGACTTTCAGGCCATATGCAGGCAGGAGTGTGGCTCATGCACCTCACCTATGTGATTACTTTAAATATTTTAGATCTAGAAATGATGCTGTATGTTCATCTAGATGTTCCTTTGCTCCTTCATTCAATGATCTGACTCTACTCTCAAGAGGCTTAGTCCTGAGATTGCACATATGGTATTGGCATAGGAAGAATTCTTGCTTTCGAATAATGAGATTGAACCAGACACCCCACCCCAAGATAAATCATGGATTAGTCCATGTATCATTACAATTACATATGCCCAAGACAGAATTAATTTAGTCTTGTGTTGCTGTGATCAACGTGATTTAACCATGTAGGAGAAAAAAAGTAAGTCTGTTTTCATTTGCCCAAGATGAACCAATGGCCTTGAAATTTCAAAACAATATATATTCGACCACACAAACTAATAAGGCACCAGTGTTTTAGCAGACATTATAAAACATAAAATTAGATGGAAAATTGCCTTAAGCCCCTGTAAATTAAAATTGCTCTTTTTACAGCAAAAATGAGCCTTATATAGCAACAAACAATTTTGTGATCTTAATTTAACTGACCAATTTCATATGGCAAACAGTATTTATTCATCCTGTTCCAGTGACCTAACCAACATTTTACAATGTGATGCCTTGCATATTTTCAGAGTATTGTAAAAAAATAGGGTTCTGTAGATTTATTTGATCCCCATTGAAAAATTATTTTTTTTACTTCCTTCTAACCAGTGCAAACTGGAAATTGTTCTTAATGTAATTCTCTTGCTTACCATCCAATCATTAATCAGGAAACCAATTAGAGCTATTTTGTGTACTCTAATTTGAAAAAGTGAAAGTAACATATGTTGACAGTTAATTTGAAATATTTTTGTTAACAAGCACAGATTTTTATAATGAAATAATATTTGATTCTGTTATAGAAAAACATGGACTATTAAATTACTGCAGGTTGGGAAAATGCCAGTGCATTAATCACTCTGGGAATAGCAACATAGATCATTTTGTGTTAGGTATTCTAACATTTTTTGTTGGTGATTTTCTATGTTAGTTATTTTTACACAGTATCACTATGACTTGATTTGGAACTTCTCAAACACACGTCAGTGCAAATTTGGTTTTGGTATGTTGTGGCTTTGCACCAGCATAGCATAGTATCTGAGGTGCAGTCACATGAAAAATATTAAGCAACAAGGCTCCACTTCAAACACTTCTGTTTTCTTGGGGTTTTAAAAAGTCAATATTCATAAAAAAGGTGCTAGACTGACAGCCTGCAAGATTGAAGTCTTTCATCTTAAGGCTTGAGCTAAAGCAAGCTGAAGTCAATGCAACTCTTTCTGTTGACTTCAATGGGCTTTGGATCAGACAATTATCAAACAGGTACAGATGTAGTGCAAGTATCCTCACTCTGGGCTGATCCTGATCCAGAGAGACCGAGTCAAAGGGTTGTTCAGTCCACATGCCGAGTCAGTCCTTGGCCTTCTGCTAAAAATATTAGTTACAGTGCCAAATTGGGACAACAGCACTTGAATCTGGACTGAGCACATTTGTTTCCTACAAGTCATTGAAAAGCCATCAGATAAGCACTGTCTTTCACTCACTTCCACCCTGGGCTGAATTCTAATCACTCAGCTAGAAACTCCACAATCCTTTATCTATCTCCAGACGTTTTCGTCAACATGTGCAAGTTTAGATCGTATCTTCTCTACAGACATTGATTTTAAACACTATTTAAAAACAGTAAACAGAGTTGCACAGAAAACAAATCAATATGGAAAAATACCCAGTTCCTCAAATCACCTTTTAGTAAAATTTCCGTGAGGTATATTAACAGCTGGTTTGGACATTTTTCAAAGAAAGAAACATTCTGAAGTAAAACGCTGAGGAAGCAGAATTTCAGTGTCTTTCCACCATAACTCTGCAGTGCAGCTATCCCCTTAAA
Source organism: Pelodiscus sinensis (assembly GCF_049634645.1). NCBI lineage: Eukaryota > Metazoa > Chordata > Testudines > Trionychidae > Pelodiscus > Pelodiscus sinensis. The sequence continues at coordinate 111,030,989 of NC_134715.1, forward strand.
CTCAAATAATCTACTCTTGGGCTACTTCCCTCACATTAGCTTAGCATGATGGAGAGAGGCCACACTGCAAAATAACAGTTAAGCTGCTGTGTCCACACTGGCTTGTTTGTGTGCCCTGTCTTCTGAGGGGACATCCTATGAGTTGCAGCACTGCACTAACCCTCTTTATCAATTCTCTTGCAGTGTATCATGGGAAAACTTTCTTGGGAACACAGGGAAGGAGAGGAGGGGATGTTAGCCCAGTATTTCATTAAATTGGGATGGAAGACTTAACCGAAGTCCTCAAAACAGATCTTTTTAGAGGAACTTGTATCATTGCACAAGGCCGGAAACAGGTTGGGTCCAGCAAATTTAGTCCATGTGCCCTATGGAAGAGTCGAAGGGTTCTCAACATACTTTTAAAATGTGAAATAGAGATGTCTTGGCTTCAGGCACTTTGCAAATCTGGTTTGGGACTGCAGTTGCATACCTGAGCAGTTACTTTGTGAAAGACTGGCTGGACCTACAGAGGAGAGTAGGAGAAATAATAACCCATATTCCTGCAGGTGACTAAAACAGGCCAATCTGGTCCTATAGGGGCCAGTAGGGTCAGGGAGCAGCCAGGCTTGTTCTAGGGGGAAACCCATTTACGTAATCAGCGGAACTGTCTGAACAGCAGCTAATGACTGGGTCTGATTCCCAGCTGGAGGATATAGAAGAGGGCCCCAGATCCATGGAGGGATGGGGAACTAGAAGAGGGGTGAGATGAGAGAAAAGACCCCTGTTGCTGGAGCAGAAGGTTGCAAGAAGGCAAACAGGCCCTATGTACTTTTTCCTAAGCCTTGGGAGTCCAGACCCGTTAGTTGCTGGAGGCCTGAAAGCCCCACAATCTCAGTCAAGAACTGGACTATTGCACTTGATATTGTTCTATAATTTCTTTTGTTTTGTGCTCTTACATCCCTGAGGAAAGGAGCTCTAGATAGAACTGTGTGTGACTGATGGTCAGTCCTAGGCTGTTGACCGGGTCCACTAGTTTACATGGGTGGAGAATGTGGGTTTAGTTTGCCACAGCCTTGCTCCTGAAGCTCTAATAAAATAGATGGCAGAGCAACAGTGCCAACAGCTGCAGCAGACCCATGCACAGCATGGGGTACAGCAGTAACAGTTATAGAAGCAACTGCAAATACAGAAGCGTATTTCCAGCAAAATAACAAGAAGACCCAGCAACAGTTCAGACTTTGCCTATTGACACAGGATGGCCAGGACCCACAGGTTGAAGTGGTTCCACAGTTACTTTTGCAAAAGGGAGACATCCTCACTAAGATGGGGCCAGAAAAGGTTCTTGAGGCCTTCTTAGAAACCTTTTCACAGGTGGCCAAAGCACCCTACCTAACAGGGGAAGCCTGGGTAGTGTACTGTGCTCTGGATATAATTGTGGCAAAAGGGTCACCATACTGGATTGGCTAGGGCCTCAGTGAAGAAGGGCATTGCCAACTATTCATATGGGAACCATTTACCTCAGACTCCTGGCCTAAAGTGCTAGCTCAATGGCTAAGAGACTTTTGCTCCCACTGGTTGAAACCAGAGAGACACTTCTCAGTGGAAACAGTTGAGCCGGAGACTTTAGAACAGTTCTGCTGGATCCTACTGGCAGGACCCAAGGAAGCTCTCCTGCAGGAGGCAGGAGGCACAATTTTTTGATGCTCTATTAGACTGAGAGCCGATAGAAAAACCTGAAAGACAGAATTCTCCTGTGTCTGGGTCTTATGCAAGGGTGGATGCAGGCTAAAAGTCTCCTCCAGGAAAGGTCTCGCTTTGAGGTGAGATACCATTTACAGTCTTCCAAGAGGTTGAAACACAGGATAAGCCCCAGTAAGCAGGTTGGCCAGGAAGGGTTAATGGGCCAGTTGTAAAGGAATCCCATTGGAAAGGAAGAGGGCGTCCCCTAATTTGTTTTACATATGGACAGGAAGACTACGGGTACAAAGATTGCCCCCCAAATGCAATGTGCTTCAGATGTGCAGGGAGAGCTCATTGGCTCACAGGGATAAGTTGTCCCATTTCAATAGCTAGAAACAAGGTGCTGGATGTACTAGATTTGGTTTCAGGCAACATATTTATACAAAAGTAGTTGATAGCTCCTGAGATTCTAGTAGGCATAGAGTGCGTGTTTGTGGGCTTTATCCACAAAAATGTCTGGGCTTAACTTACAACTGAAGGTAGATTGACTGTGGGAGGCCAGGAAGTCAAAATGAATATAGGTTTAGCTCAGTGCCTAGCTTATACAATGGTACTGGGCTGAGATTGGAGCCAGTCTTTTGAGGGCAGCTGCAAAGGCAGAATCAGCATTTAGGAGAGGATAGGGTAGAGGACATGTTTCCCTTTCCCAATCCCTAGCTCTATGGTGCCTGGCCAAAGTCATGCCAAAATCTGAAAGGAGGCAGAATGGAGTTACTCAGGACCGAAGGAAACCCTGGAAAGAAATGATGGAAAGGCATTAGGTACAGTGCAATTTGGACTTCTCTGGGTTATGTGTCCCAGAACAGGCTCCCCTTAGCCTACTGCCTGGCAAACACATACCGGCCTTACTCAGGGATTCCAGTTTTGTTCCATATCAGAAAGTAGATCCAGTGTTCAGCCCATGATATGGATGACTGGCTAGGGCAAAGGCTTTGACCCTGTCCAGGAAGGCCTTTCTGTGCTGCCATTTTGAATTTCAAGGGGACCTCTTGGTGAAGTTGATCTGAGACAAACAGATCACAGTCCTCTGAAGATAGTTCTTAGTCTCCAACCAGAACCAGGACTAAGTGTTACAACTGGCCTATGATGTACTGTGGTCCAGTCACTTGTGGATGGAGATACTGGCCAAGTGTTTATTGAGATATTAGGACTTACTGTACATCTTGCCTGGAGTGCTAGCAGTGGGTCCCAGACTAGCCCCCAGGGCTCCCTCAGTCCCTCTCTTGTGGGCATCCCATTCAAGTGGATTGGGGAAGACCCTATAGGGTCACTAGAGCAGAGTTCAAACAGGTATTTCATTTTAGTGATTATAGACTATGTGTCATCTGGTACCCTGCGACTATGGTCTTGCACTGCAATAGCAGTGAACTGCTGAATATATTCTCCAGGGTAGGGATTCTGTGAGTCACCCTAACAGATCAGGGCATAGCTTTCATATGGCAGTGAATGCAAAAAGTACAGCCCTTGCTCAGAGGAGTCCACACAGTAACAACCCCTCCTGCACTGGAAACAGGTGGGTTGGAAGAGTATTTCAACTGTACACTAAAAGAAATGTTGCAAAATGTATAACTATGAAATCCCAGAATTAGAGAGACAAGTGGGTGAGGTAATATTTGTATTGGATCCACACCTCATCCACCTTCTCATTCTGATATCCTGGGACTGACATAACTACAAGACTGCATATAAATCCCAAACTGGCACAAGATATTACCCCACCTGTTGTCTGCACTCAATCTTCTGTGGGCTTCTCAACTTTTGAATGATTATAGAACATTGATGGTTGGGGTTGATTCCCAGCTTGAAGATATAAAGGAAGGCCCCAGCGGCTTAAGGGGGAGGAGTAGGTAGGCCAATGTTCCTATGGCTGCAGCAGAAGGCTGGGAGGATATGTCTATACTTAGCAGATGATTGAGACTCCAGAGGTTGATTGTTTAGCATTCGATTTAGCAGGTCTAGTACAGACCCCCTAAGTTGAACACTGAGGGCAACCCCTGCTGGCATCCTGCACAACTTCTTCTGCAAGGAACAAGGAAAGCCAAAGGAAGTATTTGTTCCAGTCGGTCTCCCGCTGTGTGGATGCCACCACAGCTTGGCTTAAGGTAAGCTGACTCCAGCTATGCATTTTGTGTAGCTGGAGTTGTATACCTTAAGCCGACCTGCTGGGTCTAGTGTAGGTCTGAGCTGAGAGGGCAGGCCTGCCATAGCCTAGAAAAGTCTGCAGGCTATACATGGAACTGAGTTTGGTTTATGGTTTTTGACAGCTTGGTGATCAGATCCTTGCTTTGTGGCTCAGTGAGAAAGCAGGGCCTGTCCTCCTAATGATCATTACCTCAGACAGGAGGGTGGAGAGGAAGGGGAGTGGATGGAGCCTTGGCTGGCTGCTTGCTGGGATGGTGGGGTAGGGGAAATCACAAGCTGCACTAAGTTACTTCTCTCAGAAGTCGGAGGAGAGCAGAGGATTCTCCAGGGACAGAGCAGCTATGTGCTGCCCCAGAACCTGGGACTAGAGCAGAGTCTCAGTAGAACTTGTAACTATCATTTCCCATAGTTTGGAGGTTCCCTTATTGTGTTGAACAGTGTTAGTGATTTCCACAGGTAGCTTATAAAAAGACAAAGTTGTTTAAATGTACAGCGTTCAGCATCTGGTCCTTCTATAAGCAAGGACCAGATAAAGTGTCCAGTTACAATGAGGGCAGTCTCTATACTCGGTCACACACTTCCCTAGGACGGATATTGAAAGGGGCAGAAGACAGTAACTGGGGATTTTTCCTTTTAGTAACTCATTGGCTCTAGATTTCTCATCCTTTAGAACACTTGGAAGAATATCAGTTAGTCCTTACTGCAATTTAATAAAGCTGGTTGGAAAAGGGTGGGTTTTTTTCTGTGTTTTGTGTTTTTTTTCCTGCTAATAATTTTAGGGAAAACAATGTTTTCTACTATTCTTTCATTTGGGTGGGAGGGTTATTAAAATACTCAGTTTTTGGAAAACTGGTAAAATCAGAGTTTTCACTAAAACCCCAAATTCTCACTTAGGGTATGTCTACACTACCCCGCTAGTTCGAACTAGCGGGGTAATGTAGGCATACCGCACTTGCAAATGAGGCCCGGGATTTGAATTTCCCGGGCTTCATTTGCATAAGCGGGGAGCCGCCATTTTTAAAACCCCGCTGGTTCGAACCCCGTGCAGCGCGGCTACACGGGGCTCGAACTAGGTAGTTCGGACTAGGCTTCCTATTCCGAACTACCGGTATACCTCATTCCACGAGGTGTACCGGTAGTTTGGAATAGGAAGCCTAGTCCGAACTACCTAGTTCGAGCCCCGTGTAGCCGCGCTGCACGGGGTTTGAACCAGCGGGGTTTTAAAAATGGCGGCTCCCCGCTTATGCAAATGAAGCCCGGGAAATTCAAATCCCGGGCTTCATTTGCAAGTGCGGTATGCCTACATTACCCTCCTAGTTCGAACTAGCGGGGTAGTGTAGACATACCCATAGAGAGCATCTACACAGCACTCTTACCTTGAAATAGCTTATTTGGAAATTTGGCACTGTCTACACAGCACCAAATTTTGAAATAAAGTACTATTCCAACAAGTCCTTTAATTGTTGTGGAATAAGGATTACAGGAATGCCGGAATAGTGAGCCCGTTATTTCAAAATATATTTTGAAATAACGGGCACGTTTAAAGATGTGGAGTTGCTATTTCGGGATACAGCTACAATTATTCCGTTCATGGGTGCCAAAAACTGAAATTCAGTTTTCATTTTTCTGATGAAAATCTGAAGAAAACTGACACTTCCCACAGGCATTTCTGATTTGACCAAAACATACTTAAAAAAATTGGAATGGAAAAATTTCAACTCAAGCCTATAATTTAATCTGAGGGCCTGAACTTTGCCCCATGGAAACCTGATACCACCAGGAGAAGGCCTGGAACTGTTGAAGAAGTACAGTAGAAAAGCAGTAAGAGCCATATCCCAAAGAAACAAAGGAAAGGGAGGAAGAAAGTTCTGAACACTCATTTAAAAAACTTTTTTACCAGTAGAAAATGTGTCTTGCCTAGAACATGTTCTATAGCTTTCATTCTTACAAGTGACCACTAGAGGTCAGTTGTGTTTTTAATTTTAGCAAAAGTGTTCTTAAATTCTATTGATAATTTTTCTCCAAAAATACAGTCTAAAATAATGATTAGATTTATATTTATTCATTTTCTATAAAATATTTTCAAGGGCACACATCCCTATAATGAAAGTTACAAAAAGAAGGAATATTTGGTTCTAACACAAGACACTTCTCCAATGGCAGCATTTTTTTACACAGTATTTAAAAAGCTTTACTAGGAAGTGAAAAACATGCACAGCCAGACCCTCAGTTAGTATAAACAGGCATAGTTTTACTCACTTCAACAGAATTATACCAGTTTATCTCTGTTGAGGATCCAAGTCTCAATTTAGCAAATGTTCTGTAGTTATGATGGATTTTATATTTACATGTTCCCTCTGGTGTTTTCTATTATAGCAGACTGATTGGTTTAGATATATAAAACTTAATTATTTCAGTAATTAGGGGGTTCTCTGAACCTCTTGAGAGCTTTTAGTGACATGAGTTTGTATCCTCCTGTGTTTCTATTTTGAGTTTCAGGATCCAATGAGTTCTCTAACCCTCTACATGATCTCATAAACCATGTCGGATCATGGATGTTGCCAGACTTGAGAATCCCAGATTTCAGAGGTTAAACCTGTACTGCCAGAGTGTGTATCCATGACTTGGTCATTGTTCCCTTTGATTATGGTTACATTCTCTTCCTGGGCTTTATCTGCAGCTCCATTCATCCCTCCTGACAATCCAAGATACAGCCTGTGCCTCATTTGTGCTGCGGTTTGCTGGGGCTGAGTCCTGGTGCCTCTTGTGTTGGCAGTTCATCGCCCTAGTACATCTAGGCTCCTAGCCAGTCACTCCACTCATCTCTGGCAGTGGCAGCAGAGAAATAAGGGTGGCAATACCTTTTACCATGTCACCTTTACTTCTGTGCTGCTTCTGGTGCCGATGCCTTCTTCAATACTGGGACAACCTTTGCTTCAATACTGGGCCAACCACTGCTTTCTGGCTGCCTAGCCAGTACTTAATTTTGGCCAGGTGAGCCCCAGCGCATCTTTCTTCACACATCAAGCAGTGGATACAGATACTAAAGCTACTTCCTCTCTGACCATGACGTGACTTCAGCCAGGCCTACAAGCCCTCAGAATCCCTTCACTGGCTTCCTGTTTCTAATGCCTTTGGGTTCAAGCTCCTTCTCATCCATCTCCTCCATTTCCCCTTTCTAGCGGCAGCCAGAGCCCCAAAGTGCTGTGACAGGAGCTTGCAACTAAGAACATTGCTTCCCTGCCAAAAACACGTAAGTGTGACTTCTGCTCCTATGCCGTACTTCCGATGCCCCAGGTAAAATTAGCAATGTGGGGCTCTGTCCCCAAGTAGCTCCTACACTGGAACTCCCACAACTACTCCCCTGTTCTGCTTTGCTCTGTTTCTCCCCATTACTCCCTGAAATATAATCCTGCGCTCCTGATACCCTCCAGGTCACAGGTCACTCTGTTCTAACCCCTGCCCCCTTTAGCCCTGACCTGACCTGATCACAAGCCTCTTTTGTCCCCCCTCCCCTTACAAATTTGTATTTGCTGTGGCTTTGAAATCTCCACTCCCAGCTCGGCTTTCTCCCACCTGGGCACCACATGGTATTTCTGGGGTGCTGGGTGGATCTCTGCATGTAAGGCTGCACCTGGGCTCGGGCTCAGACTCAGGGGGGCATTCAGATTCAAAGAGGACTGAAAAAGCATCCTCTGAGCATGTTGCCATCTCAGAGCTGCTCTCTACATTCAATGAAGGGAGCTGCTCTTCTTAGGGGCTAGCAGCTACCCAGCCCTGCCCTCTCCTGACTATCCTCTATGCCCCCACTTAGCTGCTGCTGCTGCTCTCTCCAGGTGCTGCTGGAGACAAGGGAGCAAAGAGATTTTTGCTGAAAGACAGTAGAGAGGATTTAATTGATGGGATACAGCCCCATGACCAGCCACTGCCCCCTCTTGCACTCCTCCCACTACTTTCAGCCTTACTGTCTTCTTGGTTCCCTTTTCCAGTTTTGGATTCTGATCCAATGCTGTTTTGTTTGGAATAGTCTTGTGCTTCTGAGAAAGTGCTAAGACCCTTTCTCTCCTTTAAATGATGACGTGGTCTGCCCTGTAAGGCTGTGTCTACACTGGCGTGATCTTGTGCAAAAGCGGCCGCTCTTGCGCAAAAACTTGCTGCCTGTCTACACTGGCCGCACGTTCTTGCACAAGTAAACTGACGTTCTAATGTATAAAATCAAGGCTTCTTGTGCCAGAACTCTGACGCTCCTGCTCAGGAAGAAGCCCTTTTGCGCAACAGCTCTTCCAGAAGAGGCCAGTGTAGAGAGGTAACATGAATTTCTTGCGCAAGAAAGCCCTATGGTTAAAATGGCCACCAGAGCTTTCTTGTGCAAGAGAGCGTCTACACTGGCATGGATGCTCTTGCACAAAAGCACATGCCAGTGTAGATGCTCTCTTATGGAAGAGTTCTTGCACAAGAAACTGCCAGTGTAGACGTAGCCTTTAGGGTAGTGGAGCCTAAAGGCCAACCCACTCTTGCATGGCAGGCCCCTTCAAGAGTCCACAGTCTGACTAGCTGGGAGATGTTGGGCGAGAGGAAGCAATCACCTGAGTAAGAAGTGTTTTGGGAGCTCTTTCTTGAGGGCCCCAGATCCAGGAACCTTGCAGAGGGGGTACAGCAAGGCTATCCTCTCCCCCAGACATTTGAGGTGAACTGAAGGAAGGGGAGTGCTGCCTCCTCCCTTGTAGCAGAGAGACCAAGGAAAAGGGGCTAGCTGAGGGAGAAAGTGGCAAAGGCCTTAGCCTTAGAGCTGGCTAACCTGCTCTGAACAGGAGACCAGAGGGTTCCAGTTTAAGGTGAAGAAAAAATCAGATTATCAGGCCCCCAGCTCTAGGGAGGAGAGCTTGGGCTTCCTGCTTCTGGAAGGATTGAAAAGGGGTAACTCCAGGAAGGAAGGGAGAAGGGTTCCAGAAATATAGGCCGTTTACAAGCACAGGAAAGAAGTCTCTAACTTTTATTAATGGCTCTTGTTAATAAACAAACCCTTGCAAAAGGGATGCACTTTGATTTAAAATGCTCTGTCTGGACTCCGAATGTGTTTATAAGCCATGAGAAGAGAAATGAGGCACAGCTTGCCTATAGTGCCATGCTTGGTACTGTCTTGTGAGGGTGGTGCCCTTTTGGTGAGCTCTCCCTCCCTTCTATGACCTCTCAGCTCCTTGTATATATGGAGTGAGACCTTCAAACCCTTAAAGTACCATGAAATGTGCGAGGGTTGACTGACTAGTAGGCCCCACTACTATTAAGGGGCAAACTGCACCATCACAAATGGTGGAGCAGGCCACTTCTGTATAACATATAATTTGACTTTATCCTAACTAAAGCTAAAGGGCTGGACGATACCCTGCTCATGTGCACAGTGGTGCATCACTGCACCAGCTCAGCAAGAGCTCTGGAGGGTGTAATGGAGAACCTACTAAAATGGAGGGTCTAATGGAGCACCTGATAAAGCAGCAGCGGCTAAAATGGGGGCAGCCCATGATCTTTCCTATGGCTGGAAAGCTCCACTAAGGTGCTGGTCCTACCGCCTCCTTGTCCTCTTTAGAGGGATTTGTGCCCTAGCTGGGAGCAGCCTTAGGAGGACTTCTGGGATAGCAATACCACAGTTATGGCTGCTATGGTACTCAGGCTCTCAGAAAGGCTAAGTTGGTATATACCATTATGTGGCCCAGAAAGGCTAAAAGAATAATTTACCAACAGCCGGAGGAAGAAGGAGAAAGGTCTAGATTCTTTTCTGATTACACTACAGGACTTGGAGTAGCATATGTTACTACAGCTGCTTTATCTTTGGTCATCCATAATTTCTTTACTCCCTTTCTGCAGCTTTCTCCAGCACACTGCATCCGGATATTTAAATATCCAGCATAGCTTTCCATCTACTGCTATCCACCACCACTCTCCTTCCCTTCCCCAACCATTTTCCTCTCACACTTAGTTGATATGGCTGCTGATAGGAAGGGGAGGATATGTTGATTGACTTGTCTCAAGAGCAAATCAACAATCCACATTGATGCTCGTTAGCAAAACAGATGTTCATCTTAAATCTGAATGTCATTCATCTGCTTTAATATTGCCTGATAGTGGAACTGATATCAATACCACAGCTCCTCTTTAGACACACATTTGCAACAATCTGATGGAGATATTCCACATCTCCAAACTATTTCCCCACCTGAATCCTGAATAAAAACAGCTCATATGAATTCAGTCAGCCCTGCAAGTATTTTTTGGACTTTTCCCACTTCCCATTTTTCCTCCTTTTTCAATTTTGAATGCCACATTTTTTTCTAACATGGTGATGGCTACCTTAGAACTACCTGCAACAGACAGATAATAAGCTAAGTTTTCTTGTGGAGGGGAACATTTGGATAAATTAGGAAAACTGGCAGAAGTCCTGCTAACCATGCACCCCACTAGTATAGTATCATCACAAGATTGTGTATGCAAAATCATTTCAGATGTTAGAATTCATTCTGTGAAAAGTTAAGAGAAAATGATCATTTAATCTTCTATAGCCTACTGCCTTGTAGATCATGTGGGAGTGTAAATAATAATGTGTACAGAAAAATGATCTGCATGATGTTTAATACCCATCCATCAGAACAGAGCTATTTGAATTATAGTGAGTTATAGAATAACACCTCTGGTGCTGACTGGTGGTTCCAGTTACACAGCTCAACAGAACGAATCCAGTGTCGGAATAGTGGTCTGTTAAATTCAGACCTGATAGTCCAATTTTTGGACAGGTGACTCAATTAATGAGTTCACAATTTTAAAACTCAAGATTATTAACAGTTACTCAGTTCCATTGATGGGGAATTTCTTGCAGACCAGGTATTTAATATGGGAGGTCAAACATCCACTGCCAAATATAGTGTTCTTTCTTGTGGAAACAAAGAAAAGAAAAGGTCCAAAAATCCCTTAGAACTGATTATTTCATGCTCTCTTTCTTCCAGAGAGAATCCAAGACCAAAGTCAGTTGTTTGAATACTCCTCCTGTGTACAAAGGTCAGGGTATGTTGACACAGCAGGCCTAAAGTCGAATTAAGATATGCAACTTCAGCTATATCAATTGCATAGCTTAAATTGAGATAGCGCCAAAAGCCGAATTAAGCTGTCTACACAGCAGGAAGTCAAAGGAAGAACTCTCTGCCTTTGACTTCCCTTACTCCTTGTGGAATGAGGGTTACAATGAGTTGGAGTAAGGAGTCCTCCAGCTTGACATTATTTCGAAATAAAGGCTTGTAGTATAAACATGCTCTTTGTTATTTCGGAATAACATCAGTGATACTGAAATAATGTTGCTGTGTAGACATATTGAGAGACTTGAAAATAATCTCACATGACATTGAACCCTCAGTGGTTGGAGGACAACACCTATTACCCCTACCCTCACACACACACACACACACATCCCCCCTCTCCTCCTAAATTTGGGGAAGCCTATGTGTGAAGGATGGTTCTCGCTAATAAATTTCATGCTGTAAGGAAAAGCTTCCTTTCTATTAAAAGATGCTGGACCCATCTTTTAACCCATAAGGGCCCGTATCCTCTTTCTTATCTAAGATGCCAAATTGTGTTGGTCCGTCTTTGTGACGCCAGTTCTTACAAGGGAGTTTCAACTTAATTTACAGTTGCAAGAGAGATAACTAAATTGTGAGTACTGGACATTTTTTGCTGGGTGGGAGATTCCTCCCCCCGGACAGTGTGTGTTCGTATCAATATAGGTTTCAGTCAAGGGCACTCCTTGGCAGCCTCTTGGTCAGCAATTGGCGTATCTCTGTTTACAGCCATCCAGGGTCACAGCAGCCTGCATATCCGGGCCTTCTGTCAAGGATCTTATTGCTCTGTGTGCCCTGTATGCTTCAGGCAAGCAAAAATGGATGTTACAGGGGGCATTCCTGTCAGGCTACACTACAGAAAGCATATAATCTACAAAATTCACTTGAAAATGCATAGAAGTCAGTTGTCTGAATGAGCTTTCCCATGCCTCCTAATGATAAACAGGAAGGAGAGGGGGGAACCTCAGAGCACTGTATTTGTGTGTCACACCTGCTACCCTTAGCCATGCAATAAAGATAACATTTCATTACTCATCTATCCCAGATCCAAGTGAATTTTAAATCAAAACAGCCAAAATTGATCTGCTTGGCAAAGCAGGTGGCTCTGCTGATCATTTAGGCAAAGTAGAATGCCCTAACTCCAGGAATCACCCTAACTTTACCTCATTGGCTAAGAAGTGATGATTAATTTAAGTGACAGGTGGACAGGTCTTGCCAACTGGTCAGGTATGCTCTGTTTAAAGAGTCTTAGCTGTTTGAGTCTTCTTCTTTCTCCTCCAGTGTTTAAAGACACAGCTAATTAGACTTAATTGAGAATTCTTGTTTCTGCTCAGTATGCCATGTATCTCGATATACACAAACAGCTGTACTTGTGGCGATCATTTGGTAAAAGGCGAACATCTGCATTTCTACCACTAGATAGCAATATGTAGCAATGAATGCTGCTTCCCCAGATAGGCTGCAAGAGCCATTGAACTACCTATTCCATATGTTCTCAGAAGCAGGAAGAGGAGAGAAGATAGAGGCACACAGGAGAGTCTTTTTCTTGTACAAGGGTGAATCACCTCCATCATCCTTCTGCTGCTACAATTTCAGTTTAATAAAAATGAAACGGCCACCCTATGCTGGGGCATCTAATACTGCTGAAAACAAGCCACAAAGATAAAAGGCCAGACAAGTCTTCTCTTGTTCTCTGTTATGGGTGCACAGCGGGGATGCAGAAAAAGCCACGTGCTTCGCTACTGGTCCCAACGATCTGAGAGAGTTTGCAGAACAAGCTGGTTTGTTCATTTTGCACCAGACATGGGGCCGACAGCCATTACAGGCCTAGGGGTAAGCTGGGGGCAGGGGAGCCCTGGCTTTGTGCCTCTGAAGAGATAGAACCTTGAGTGGAAGGGGCAGGGCTGAGGGCAGTCAATCCTTACTGCTGCCCAGAGCGCGGCACTGGGTCCTACACTCAGCCCTCAGAGCCACTTCCATGGCAGCACTTCCACGGCAATTCAAAGGAGCCCAGGACGTCAGCCACCATCGCTGCCACAGTAGTGGAAGCTGTTGGGAGCTACAGGCCCCTTTGAAATGCCGGGCCCCTGTGCAATTGCCCCCTGTACCTCTCCTGTTGGCAGGCCTGGCCTCAGATAAGCACCACCTCTCTTTGGTTGGAGTTGAAGGGGCAAAGTGGGAATTGACAGGGAAGCAGCAAAGAGTCCTTGCTATCTACGCTACCCAAACATACCGAAACAACCTCCACACATCCAGTTCTTGGCTTGGATTGGAGGCATGAGTGTGTGTACTATAGTGGCCAGAGCTGGGGAGATTGGGATTGAAGGATCCAGGATTCTGTTTCCAGCTCTGGGGATGTGTGTTCCTGTGTCAGAGCAGAGGGAGTCTGGACTCCTTGGGTGTGTCTAGACTACATGCCTCCGTCGACGGAGGCATGTAGATTAGCCAGATCGGCAGAGGGAAATGAAGCCGCGATTAAAATAATCGCGACTTCATTTAAATTTAAATGGCTGCCCTGCTCTGCCGATCAGCTGTTTGTTGGCAGATCGGGGCAGTCTGGACGCGCCGCGCCAACAAAGAAGCCTTTCTTGATCGGCACAGGTAAACCTGGTTTCAAGAAAGGCTTCTTTGTCAGCGCGGCGCGTCCAGACTGCCCCGATCTGCCGACAAACAGCTGATCGGCAGAGCGGGGCAGCCATTTAAATTTAAATGACGCCGTGATTATTTTAATCGCGGCTTCATTTCCCTCTGCCGATCTGGCTAATCTACATGCCTCCGTCGACGGAGGCATGTAGTCTAGACACACCCCTTGAGTTTGCTGGAATGCATCCAACAGAAGGAGTAAACTCAAGAACCTTGCCCCCAGTCACTCCGCTGTAGCCAATAGCTAAGGCTCCACACTAGAGATAAGTGGAGGATCTGAAGGTCTTCTGCATGCATCTTTGCAAGGAACTTGAACCTCATATAGGGGTTGTCTCATACAGGGGTTGCTGCATTTTGTGGTGCCACTGTCTACAAAATGCTTCCTCTTTAATACATGATGGTTCTCTTTGATGTGAAACTGTGCCGTCAACTTAGCAAATAGGGCTACCAACCGAATAGTCTTCATACTATAGGTTGTACCTCTGAAAACCAGCACTTTCTGGTCTGGCAATGTCTCTGGTCCAGAAGAACCAGGGATGCTTCTGGACCAGAGAGCCTGGGAGCCTAAGGGCAGGAGGGCCAGACAGGGGCAACTGGGTCGGCAGCCAGTCTGGGATTAGCCTGGCAGCATAGGGCTGAAGCCCCGCAGCAGCCCCTGGCAGCTTGGAGCTGGGACCGGAGACTTGTCCTGTGGCAGCTTCCGCAAGCGCAGGGCTCATATCAGAGCCCTGCGGTAGCATCGGGCTGGAGTCCCCTGGCGTCAGCCTTCTGGAGCACAGGCCAGGACTCTGTGGCAGCCCAGGGAGTGCGGTGCTGAGGTCGGAGTCCTGCAGCCGCTCATGGCAAGCAGGACTGGAGCTCCTCGGCAGGATCAGGAGCCTGGGCTGCTCTGGGAGCCAACAGCAGCTGGCAAGTAGCTCAGCCAGGCTGGGGGAGGGGAAGGCAGGGTGCCATCTGGGGCAGCCTGCTGGCAGCAGGAGATTGGCTTGGAGGCCAGTGGCAGGGACCAGGGAGCTCCAACCTGTAGTTTGTTTCTACCCATGGCAGCTGACATGATTTTTTGAGCTGCAAACCCAGGTTAAAAGGTGTCCAGGGAGCGAGAAAGAACTGATTGGCTTCAGTGGCAGATGCCAGTGATTGTGAAAGTGCCTGACAGTGATGAGGGCGGAGAGGAGTGCTCAGCTAGCTGGCCTCTGGATGTGTGTGGGGGAGAGGGAAGGGGGTGGAAAGAAGCCTTAGGCTGGTTGGCAGAGAGAAGCAAGCAGCGGTGGGAGGAGGGGATGGTGTGGAAAGGAGTCAGCAGCTCAAGGAGCAGCACAAATGGGCTGGGGTAGAGGACCCTTTTGAGTGTGGGCCGGTACCAAGGCACCCTTGGTGCCATTATAAACCCAGGACTGCTTTTAAATCTGTAAAACCTAATCTACACTAGCACTCTAATTAGATGTAAGTTCTGCTAGTAAAGTTACATAAGTAATGTTACTTAAGTCAGCATAGCCTACATTGACTTAAAGCAGTGTCTTCAGCCTCTAATTGCGGTGGATTAATTAAGTCGATGGGGAGCTCTCCCATCAACTTATTGCATCTTCACTAGACCCGATAAATCGATGCCATTGCATGAATCACAGCGGCACCAATTTAGCTTATAGTGTAGACAAGAACTAGGTGTCTGTATTCTGTGGCAGGCAGCTGTCATTTTGCATTCAGTTCAGTTACAAGGGAAGCTCACACTACACTCTCTCTGATGGAAGCATTAGTTCATTACAGAGCTCTACATGCCACAGGGATTTTTATAGGTGTCTGGCGTATTATGGAAGACAGTGCAAAGTTGGGAGGGAGAAAAATTCATATGAACAACATAGGAATGAAGCTTGGGCAGTGCCGGATCGAGCCATACTTGTGCCCCGGGCAGTGCAATCATGGCCCTGCCCTGGGCACCAACCTATGGGGGACGCCTGATTGAAGTGGTAAAGGGAGCCACACGCCTGGGCACACGACGTGCATGCGGCACCCCTTACCACTTCAATCAGGCGCCCCCACATAGGCTGGCGCCCCGGGCAGCTGTACGGCTAGCCCCCCCCTTAATCCAGCACTGAGCTTGGCCACAGCAAAAGAGATGAGTGGATGCAGGAGCGCTATGCATGGAATTAATGGGAGAATCTTGCTGTGCATTCATAGACGCCATTAGGCCTGTGTGGAAATAAGAGACACCATTAGGCCTATGTGGAACTAAGAGATAAGTTTTATCTTTGTTTTTATCGTTGCCACTAGAATTTTAGTATCCATATTTACTGTGAGGGAGATGACTGTCTGGCACCACCCAAGAAGCAAACCATTTATACTTGTCCCTCATCCTTTCAGGCACAGAGGTGATTGTAATCTACTCTCTTTCCTGTTCATCCTCCACTGTCATTGCTATCGCTAAGTAGCAGGGCTGAATGTGACACAGATTTTGTGTCCCACTTAGGCCGTTTCACGTCTTATACTTCTCTTGTCTGTCAGCATGTCTTGAGATGCTTATCACCATAAAATGCCACAGTGAGCAAACCTGCTGGTTTACCACACACAAATGAATGCTTTGGCAGTTTCCCCCCGCTGCACAGTATAATCATTATGTCACTCAACTTTTGGGACTATAATGAATTTTGCAGGTAAAATTCTCTCTTTAAATACAAATGCATTACTTCGCTCAGTTTATTAAGCACTGAAATTACAGACTGCAAAAATGTGTCCTCTTTCCCTTCTGTAAGTGAACAAGCATTGGGCATGAAGCTTTAATGTAACTTTGTCTTCATTAAAAAAAAAATCCTTTCTTAAGACTGATACTGCTTAGTTCTCATTGCTGCATTTTTTGGTCACAATTGCCAAGCATATCTAGATTATGGATTGTGGTGTTAAAATCTCTAACTAGCTGAGACTTTGGCAGCAAATTTAATATTCTTATCACAGGGATGTCAGCAGGCTTTCTAAAGGAGATATAGGGAACACTTGAGGAGCTCTGAGGATTAGAATCACTTCACATTTAATATTTAGCACTTCAGTCTTCTACATGAATATTTCAAAGACGTTGTTCGATGCTATCTTGAATCTTAAAACTGCTCTGACCCACATGTGACCTTGTCTAGTCAATCATCATTTTCAAGCTTTTTTGTCTGTTGGACTTTGCATTTAAAATGGTTGCTTCCTGAAATGGCAATGCGAGGGAGACTTATAGGAGTACTCCATTCTAGGGATGTGAAGGACTAGTTGACTGATCAGCTATCTGATAAGCAAATATTTATTGGATAGTCAATATGCTAGTTGTCTAGTTGCTTCCCCCCACCTTTCTGCCTCTACCAGAAGGCAGAAAGGGGTGGGGGGAGAGAAAATGGGATGCTTCAAAGTGGCAGTGCTGCATGGAGCCCGGGGTCTGCTGCTTTGAAATGCCATATGCACCCTGGGTCCATCTGGGGACTAGACTCCCAGCTGGCCCAGACTGCACATGGTATTTCAAAGTTGTAGCGCCATGTGGAGCCTGGGGTCATTAGCCAGTTAATCTAAATTTAACATCCCTACTCCACTCCTCTATCATTTGCCTGGTCTCTTTCCTATCTTGGGACTAACAGGGCTGCAACAATATCTGTAAATAGCTGACAGACAAGGTTAAATAGCTGGCACTCAGGAATATTCAGCGTAGGACCAATACAAAAATGTGTGTGTACTGTAAATAGCTTCCTCTGTGCAGCTTTTTTACATCAGCAGGGAGTAAAAGTTTTGCCCTGAACCCAAAGCCACCAACAGTGGGTGGGGACAAAGGAGAGCCAGGTGGTGCAGCCTGGGCAGTGCTGAAGGGCTGGCTGTGGGAGCCTAAGCCCCACACCCCACCTCTTCTGTCTTAGACTATACCCCTTCCAGGGGAGCCTGGAGCTAGTCCCTGCCCACCTTTCCTGGGGGCCCAGCATTTCTGTCCTCAGCCCTGCTTAAAACTTCTATACTCTGTAATACATCCAAGGCTGGATTAAAGCCCAAGGCACATTGCAACATTGAAGCTATGTCTACACTGCAATCTTCTTCCGATTCTTTTTTCAGAAGAGGCTTTTCTTACATTTTGCCAGTCTACATGGGGCCAAATGTCAGAAAAGCCTCCTTTTTTGGAAGAGCTCTTATTCCTCATAAAATGAGGAATACAGGGCTTCTAAAAATGTGCCTGCTTTTTTGGAAACTGTTCTGAAAAACTGGATGCATTCCCTGGAGGCAGCAGAGTTTTTCCGTGATACTGGAAGAATTCTGCAGTGTAGACATAGCCTGAGCCCTTTCAGCCTTGTGCATCCTTAATCCCCTGGAGAATTGGCCTCTCGGGAGCCAGAATTAGTCTTAGGGGTCCCTCCTTGCTGCAAAGATGATGGTTCGCAGGTGCTCACCATAGGAGTAGGAGTGAATCTTCATGAATGGGTGGACCAGGCTTGCTGCATTTTTCCTGCATCACAAACAGAGGCCTATTTCAGAATGGCACTGACAGATGCATGCTAGAGTAGTAATACCCGATACTATTGACCCCTGACCTGATTTTGTAGGGTCTCCAGTTTGGAGTAATTTATAATCTCTCTGCTAAAGTTTATAGAAGTAATTATGGAAGTTATTGAAGCTACGACAGCAAGTACAAGAACCAAATCTTACAAATAAAAGGCATCGCTTTAGGTGTTAAGCATTAAGAGTTAAGGATTTAGATGGTGTCTGGTAGAAGAAGACCCTTGGCATAAGATAGCATGAGTATTGCATGCTTCACTGAAGGTCACGGAATGATATGTGCATTCAGGCCTGACACAGGCTGCTGAATCTCATCCCCCTGCCCTTTGAGTTGGATGGACATCTATAATGGGGCTCTGACATCACTAGAGGGAGTTGTGGCACCATGCTGAGTGGGTGTGGGTTACACAAGCAGAACTGGTCCTATGTGTGAAGACAATTTATGATTAAGTGTACATGGTACATCATTATGTTCTAATGCCTCCAGGCACTTCTGCTGGGAAGCGTAGGTGGACTGGGACTTTAAGCCATAATACTTCACAAAATTGTAATAATATAGTGCCTTTCATCCAACCACTTCAGGCCACGGTTAAAAACCAGAACTGTGTAAATAACTGGTCTTTCAGTTTGCTGCTAATTCCAGAGCTGCCTGTTTTTTGTTGTTGTTATTTTACAGTTTCAGGTTCAATAAAATATTCCATTTTTATTTTGAACTTTTAACTTTTTTTTTAAATAAAACATCTCTTTGTTTAGAAAAAAAACATTCTGAAAATGTCAAAATCAAATGCTTCAGTTACTTGTTTTTTTACTGAAACAGTTGCTTCATTCATCAGAACGTAAGAATGTCCGCACAGCCTCAGAGATCCATCTAGCTCACTATCCTGTCTTGTGACAGTGGCCAATACCAGGTGCTTCAGAGGGAATGGGCAGAACAGGCGATCATTGAGTGATCCATTTTTTGTTGTCCACTCCCAACTTCTGATAGTCAGAAGGACCACTCGGATCATGGGGTGGCATCCCTGACTCTCTCTAGACTAATAGCCATGGAGGCAACAATTCTCCAGGAACATACCTAGTTATTTTTAAACCCTATTATAGTTTTAACATTTGTAGCATCTCCTGGTAAGGAGTTCCACAGGTTAACTGTTTTGTAGTGAAGTACTTCTGCTTGTTTGTCTGTTTTAAACATTTTGCCTTTTAGTTTCATTTAGCGACCCTCAGTCCTTGTGTTATGTGAAAGAATAAATAAACCTTTATTCACTTTCTTTACACCAGTCAGAATTTTATAGATACCTATCATATCCCCTTTTTGTTGTCTGTGTCACTCTGTGTTTTTTGTCCCCCTAAGAAGTTTCAGTCAAAAAATTCCACCCAGTTCTATTCCACACTGACCAAACATTTCTGAAGTGCCAATCTAGAAACCCTTCCCACAGCAAGATCCACAGGCTTGAGACATTTGTTTCTGAAATGGTGGAATTTGCAAAGAATTATGCTGCTCTGCCCATGCACAATGGAGAGCATCAGAGGTGAACTGGTAAATCTTACTGACAGTAACATTTCACTCTTAATGCTGCTACCATTAACCTACAATAATATAGTTCTTTCCACTTGATACAAATAGGTAAACAGCCACTAGCCATATTCACCTCACATACTCTTTCATTATTCCCTGCAGCTCTGCAAGAAGGAAATGAATTATTTTATACTGTAAAAAGAGATAACACATAATTCAAAAGATAATATAACCTCCCTGCCTAGGGGCTCAGGGGACCCCCTTCATTCACTGGTGTGTATGTTCTATAGATATGTGTGGAAATTTTTTCTTTTGATGAAAAAAAGGCCATAAACCAAATTTGCTCTGTGTTTTGGTGGTGCACATCTGGAGTGAAGTTACAGTAGGATTATCCTGGATCTATATCAATGTCAGAGAGCAGAATTTGCTGTCCTTTGCACAACACCGCAGTTGAGATTTGAAGGGATACTTCTCTGTCCCACCCCTTAATCTAATTCTCAAGAAATTTCTTAGCTGTCAAAAGAGAAGTGTTAACCACCTTAAAAATAAACATGAAACAACCTTCTATGATGAATGTTAAGAAGAATTTTAAAACTGCCACTAGGGACAGATTTCCCTGGATAATTTATTTCAGGTGGAAGACTATCATCACCCAAAAAAGAAAGGAAGGGAGGAAAGGGAAAGGAAATCAGAGTCACCCCAAGTCAACAAACAAGTTCTGAAGGAAGACAGCAAGCTTCAGTTATCCAAGCATAAGTGCCTAGGTGGGTGATATGTATTTTGTGTGGGAATAGGACGAGTGTGTCAGCAAAGATCTGTTAGGGAGGAAAATATTTTATTTATTTCTGCCTGTGTGTTAGCCAGATGCAATGGGAGGGAGGGGTAGAAGTAAATGAAAGGGCAGAATTGAAAACAAAGAAAGTGAAAATATTTGAGTTTTCATCTGTTTTTTTTTTATTAAGATGAAGAACTAAACATTTACTTCCGTGAGGCAAGAATTTCATTCACACAGTAAAAGAAAACTGAAAACGAATACTTGGAGGAGGAAATCTCCACCTCCTTCCTATGGAGTTCAATTAGAGCAACCAATCCATTCTGCTACTTTTCTTTGACTAGGGCATAGTCCTGTGAAGTGTTAGTGCCACTGCCTCTTTAGTCAACAGAAAACTGAAGTCCATGTTTAACTCTTTTTGACTTCAGAAAGTTTTGTGCATGCAGTTAAGAGCCACTTTGAACAGAGGTCAAAATCAACAGGAGCTGAGGTTTTCAATTTCTCAAAGGATCAGGCCCCAGAATCAGCATGGGTATGTCTACACTACAAAGTTAATTCGAACTAACGGACGTTAGTTCGAATTAACTTTGATAGGGGCTACACTAGCGCTCCGCTAGTTCGAACTTAATTCGAACTAGCAGAGCGCTTAGTTCGAACTAGGTAAACCTCATTTTACGAGGACTAAGCCTAGTTCGAACTTACTAGTTCGAATTAAGGGGTGTGTAGCCCCTTAATTCGAACTAGTGGGAGGCTAGCCCTCCCCAGGTTTCCCTGGTGGCCACTCTGGCCAACACCAGGGAAACTCGTATGCCCCTCTCCTGGCCCCGGACTCCTTAAAGGGGCACGGGCTGGCTACGGTGCCCGTGCCAGGTGCAAGCCTGCCAGCAGACCCTGCACCTGGCACGGCTTGAGCCAGCCACCCGATGCCCCCCAGCCCTCCCCCTCTTCCCGGGACCAGGCTGGCGGCTCCCGGGAGCTTGCCCAGGACCGCAAGAGGTGGGCACCCGCCTGGTCTAGTGCGGACATCATGGACCTCGTCCACGACCTCCGCAGTAGACACAGGAAAGTGGCCGTCTAGGGCAGGAGAGCTGCCAGCCTGACCACCCAGGAGCAGGTGTGCATGAAAATCAAGGTGGTCCACTGAGACCCCCGACCCTGAGCCCTGAGCTTACAATGGCCGTACTGGGTCAGACCAAAGGTCCATCTAGCCCAGTAGCCTGTCTGCCGACAGTGGCCAACCCTAGGGACCCTGAAGGGGATGGACCGAAGACAGGGACCAAGCCATTTGTCTCGTGCCATCCCTCTCCAGCTTTCCACAAACTTTGGGCATGGACACCACTCCTACCCCCTGGCTAATACCACTCCATGGACCCAACCTCCATCACTTTATCTCACTTCTCTTTAAACTCTGTTCTAGTTGTAGCCTTCACAGCCTCCTGCAGCAAGGAGTTCCACAGATTGACTCTTTGCTTTGTGAAGAGCAACTTTCTGTTACTAGTTTGAAGCTTGCTACCCATTCCTGTCCTTTGGTGTCCTCTAGTCCTTCTATTATGGGAACTAATGAAGAACTTTTTTTTATGCACCCTCTCCACACCACTCATGCTTTTATAGACCTCTATCCTATCCCCCCTCAGTCTCCTCTTTTCTAAACTGAAAAGTCCCAGTCTCTTTAGCCTCTCTTCATATGGGACCTGTTCCAAACCTCTGATCATTTTAGTTGCCCTCTCCTCTCCCACCCTCTCTCTTCCCCTCTCCCACCTCCTTTTCCCAATCTCCCCCAGTTTTGTTCAATAAAGACAGATTCTATTTTTGACCACACGTTTTCTTTATTTTGTACATCAGGAAGGGGGGCTAGGGAGGGGTAAGTGGAAGGAGGTGAGGGAGGAATGGGGTACGAGCCCCCGATGGGGAGGACTGGGCTGGCTCTGCGGGCTTCTGGGGGTAGAAGCTCTCCTGCAGCCCCCAAATTCCCCCCTCTCCCCAGATGGCAGCCTGCGGCAAGTGTAGCCGGTCTGATGGCCGAGTGCTGTGATGTGCCTAGTGTGGGCACTCAGGGCACTCCAAGCCAGGACTGGTTTTCAAGCGGGGCACCCCTGAGAACTGTCTGTCCGGGGTGGTGGTCGGGTCCCTTTAAGCACAGCCCTCGGCTAGCCTGAGGCAGCAGCTCCACGTTCTAAGTCCTCATCTGATGCTCTGCCGGCACTGCTTCCGGCCATCCTTAACCCCAGTTCAGGGTCCACTTAATGTGGATATGCTAGTTTGAATTAGCAAAACGCTAATTCGAACTAGTTTTTTAGTCTGCATGCGTTAGTTCGAATTACCTTAGTTCGAATTAACTAATTCGAACTAAGTTAGTTCGAATTAGCGCTGTAGTGTAGACATACCCTATCAGACAACATGTGTTTAATCAGAAGGGTTAGACATAACATTTTAGTGAAGCTGAACCTAAAATGTGAAATGGAATAATGAAGCACTCTCCCAAAACCATTTTTGTGTGAGCATTTAAACCTGGCTTTTGCAATAGGAATGAGATCCTTCTTTGAAGAAATTTGGTTAAATCTTATAACCAGGCTGGCTTGTAAAGAAAACTGAAATGTTTTATTTTTAGACTGGTAGAAGGCATTACCTTCTTCCATGTTCCTTTCTGGATATGAATCCCCTTTGAGTAAATGCAATCTGAACCTGGTGATAAGAGGAGGATATAAATCTATTTTAATTAAAAGTAGAACCACAGTCCCTTTAAAGCAAGACAATAAACTATTCTATTGTACTGGGAATAAGCTGACCAGATTTCTGGATGACAAATCTAGGGTATTGTGGAGCAGGTGTTGTGAATGCTTATCAGAGATTTGAGGAAATATGTTACACCGATAAGAAAGAGAGATTTATCATTGCATTGTATATAAGTAAGCACTAATATCTCAACAGGGAATGGTTACATGTGAAATAATTACATTTTGGAACAGAAGAGTCTAAGGGGAGAACAAAGTAACTTCATCTTTCTGCGGCTTGCCATATTTCATCATAAATAATATCAAATGCACAGATTTATTTTCTAATATCTGTAGCAATTATATCAACAGGACATATAAAAGTCACATATAAAATATAAAACTGTTTGTGGTTCTTAGTAATTTTGCATTACAGAAATGGTTTAATAACTTTTCTCCAATTAGAATTCCTTTGGATTTAAAACCAGGTGCTATACAGGAAGGTACATGGCCACTAAAGAGCACAGTCCTGCCTGAAACTTACATTGAATGAATGTTTGTGTTAACTGCCCCTTGTAGTTGGACATGTCTGTGTCTGGGATGGGGGAAGACAATTCTCTCTGGAATACTTGTTTAATGTAAGGGGAGAGGGAAAGCAAATATTTGCTTCCATACATTTAGATTTATATTTTGTGTTTGAGAGAGAGACTATTCCCCACCTCTTTTTGCCCATCTACCATTTTCAGATGTAGTAGTTTCAGGAATGAAAGAAACATTTTGTGTGTGGTAGTGATTGCATATTAATTCACACGTTCCTTTCATGAGCAATCCCATTGCAATTGATGGAACTGATGGTTTGATTGGTCAAAGTGCTCAGCGTTCTGACCAGAATTCAGTAAACCTATATGGGTGCTTACCTTTCAGTAGGAGAGTTGTTGATTTCAAATCAGCAGAACTACTTGTGCTTAAAATTAAGCACATGCTTTGCTGACTCAGGACTAATATTCCTTCTAATCTTTTCCATCCTGGTGTGGATTTTTCCATGCATGTTCAGAATAAATGTTATGTGCACCGAGACGTGCAAATGTGCACCAGCAGCAGAAACAAAAAACCTAGCTGTGGGCACTCAACTAATCAGCTGGACAGCATTTGAATTTTTCCTTAGTGGATGCACAAACACACAGTTTACAGGAAACACTGCTCAGGACCAGGAACAGCAGGATTAGATTCTTACATTTTAAAGGACTATGGTTCCTCTTTACGTGGGGATGCTCCTAATTAATCTGGGTAAACTGGCTATCTCTGTAATACATTGACATTCATTTCATACATGTTCTCCTTTAGCACTCTGCATAAATTATCTTGTGCAGTGCACTGGAGTGGAAAGCAGAGTGCAGAAAGGCAATGCATTAGGGGGTATGTGAGCCTACTGCCAACTCACTCAGCTGCAACTGAGCCAGCCTCCCTCCCTCAGTGCAGGTGGGAAAAGAAATTGTTGTGGAGAGTGCAAGGATCTCGTGATTAAGAGAGTACCTGAGAGAAAAGAAGTGAGGGTCAGGGTTAAGCCTGAGACTTGGAGGACTGAAGGGAAGAGAAGAGGGGAAAGAAGAAATGCATTAAGAAGGCAGAAGTAAAGGTGGAGAGACTGAGGTGAACAATAGAGAACAAGAAATGAGTGAGACTCAGGGGAGTGGAAAAGAGAAGACTGAGAGGGGACATAACAGCTTTCAAATGCCTAAAAAGATGTCTCAAGGAGGAGGGAAAAATTATTTTCCTTAACCTCTGACAATAGGACAAGAAGCAATGGCTTATATTTCAGCAAGGGAAGTTTAGAGTGGGCATTAGGAAGAACTTCCTAACTGTCATGGGGTATGTCTACACTACCACCCTAGTTCGAACTTGGGTGGTAATGTAGGCAACCGGAGTTGCAAATGAAGCCCGGGATTTGAATTTCCCGGGCTTCATTTGCATAAAGCTGGGCGGCGCCATTTTTAAATGTTCGCTAGTGCGGACTCCGTGCCGCGCGGCTACATGCGGCACGGACTAGGTAGTTCGGACTAGGCGAGGAGTAACGGTAGTTCAGACAAGGAAGCCTAGTCCGAACTACCTAGTCTGTGCCGCGTGTAGCCGTGCGGCACGGAGTTTGCAGTAGCGGACATTTAAAAATGGCGACGCCCGGCTTTATGCAAATGAAGCCCGGGAAATTCAAATCCCGGGCTTCATTTGCAACTCCGGTTGCCTACATTACCACCCCAGTTCGAACTAGGGTGGTAGTGTAGACATACCCATGGTGGTTAAACACTGGACTAATTGCCTAGGGAACTTATGGAATCTCCATCATTGGCGATTTTAAAGAGCAGGTTAGACAAACACCTGTCAGAGATGATGTAGATGGTGCTTGGTTTTACTGTGAGTGCAGGGGACTGGACTCGATGACATTTTGAGATCCCTTCCAGTCATAGTATTCTATGATTCTATGAGAGTGAAAATGGGCTCAGAGGCAAAATGACTTGCCTAAGGCAACTCAGTAGATGAGTGGCAGAGTCAGGAACCAGAGCTGGACAAATAACTGATTTTTTTTTGTTCACTTTCAGTTAAAAAATATGGGAAAATATTAGTGTGGTCTGAATTGAATCTGAAAAACTTTGACAAATCAGAAATGTGCATTTCTCAGATCAAACAAAACACATAATTAAACCCAAAACATTTTGCTTCCAAGCATTTTTAGAGAGCTAGCATGATGAAAGTGAGGTGGAGGGGGAAGGACGGCTGTCTTCTAACTTTTAGAGTAGTGGTTAGAGTATTCACCCGGATTCAATTCCCCACTCTGGAGCAGTGGTTGGAACACTACCTGGGAGACCTGTATTCAAACCAGAAAGTTATAAAGCTGCTCTCCTTCTCTGACTGTGGTTCAACATCCACTGAAATATTTTATACAAAGGGAACCAGTTTGAACAAGAGAGATTGAGACCAACCTTAGAATAGCCAATAGCTTTGTGGCGAGGGCTAATTGTATTTTTGTTGACTATACCTTGTTTCCCTGACAGAAAAGGGAAAGCTGCAAGGAACTAACTGGAGGGTGTGAAGGGGAGATGAAAGGAAAGGTTTTGTTTGTTTCTTTAAATGTTGAATAACAGAACCAAAATCAATATTCATCCACTTGAAGAGAGGCCTGCAAAGGGAAAGATATGCCTGCAGCTTTTCCTCCCCACACCCCAAAGGATTGTTTTAAATGTCAGGAATATAAAGTCTTCCTTGTTTTGCTAAAGGGTGCTTTATTGTGGATCACAGAACTGGGCCCTTTCCCAGGCCTAAGTTGAAGGGAGGGAGTATTGTTAACATCTCTTGTTATGGTAGATATTTCACCCATATCTTGTCAGCAATTGAACTAAAAATGTTTAAACAGTCAGACTACAAATCCAGCTTTGATTCTCGTCTGTCAGGGTGCCATGATGTCTCTCTCCAGTGTACTACCGTGTCCTCTAGTGATACCAGAGGAATCAAGACCTATTATTTGAAATGTGTTTGGGGAGGGAGGAGCGGGGGGGGGGGGGGGGGAGGGGAGAGAAAAAGGGAGGAGGATTGCCATGGGGGAGGTCAGCCAACACTTTATAAACATTTACTTAGGAAAAAAGCACACAAGTTTTCTTGTCCCAGGTCACCTTCAGTAATATGGCTTAAAGGACCATTCAGTGTCTGGTTGTTGTTCAAGAGGATATAATGCACCTCTCTTACCTACCCTGGTGTTGCTGCTTTCCATTAATATTTCTCTCTCTGCACAGAAAGCCTGAGCTAAAGCCTGCTGAAGTCAATGGAAAAAGCTCCCATTGTCCTCAATAGGTTTCAGAACAGGCCCCAAAAGTGAGTGTGGCAGGATCCCAAATGCTTAAAATAAACTGTGGTATGAAATTAAAGACACCCTCCGCCCCCTCAGCAAATCAGACAGGACATGGGAGTGAAACTGTCCCTCCCATATCATCAAGGCCAGGTGGGATATATGAACTAAAGCATGGCTGCTGAAACTAGTGAACTTAGTTAGGCTTGACATGGAACTATAAACTACAGAGGAAAAGAAACTGGAAATCTCTACACCATCTTTTTTTTATCAGATTTATGCTTTTTCTTCTTTTTCTCTTATGCCTGCGAGCCTCATACTTGCCACATATTGCTTAGCACGAATATATTCTTCACCCAGGCGGTTTTCTTCAGTTTTTTTCTAGCAGTTCACATTTCAGACTTGTCATAAGTGATTTGGGTTTTTCATCTTCCTGCCAGATCAGTGCATATGTCTGCAAGCTCCAGTAAATCTTGTCCAAAATATGAAAACCCTGGCTCCACAAATCAAGGTATTTAGCAAGCAGGGCCTAAAATGAAATCAATTTTGGAGTCACAAGATAGGGACAATTCCTCAGTCAAATTTTTGAAGTAAATCTTTAAATACCAGAACTACAATAGATCAATAGCAATCTTCTTTCTCAGAATAAAATTCACTCTTCTATGTTCATCATGCCTTCTTGAAAGCAGAATTAATCTCTTCTTGCAAAAGACTGATCACAGGCCTGTTCAATTATTGAAGCCAGGCTATATGAAATATAGTTGCATGTAGTCACAGGAATTTGCACAAACTTTTCTTATTTCAGTTAATTTGAGTACAAAACCCCTACATTTGTACTTTAAGTTCTGGTTTTGTGAACGATCTGAGTGCACACTCATGTACGAAGGGCACATGCTCTCACACACATATTTTGATAAAGAGATTTGTTAATCTGGGCCAACTTCAGATTTCTAATGAAGTTCCAAGCCAAGTGGGTATGAAAGCTTGGTTACAGAAGTCACAAATGCTTCCAGAGGACTGGACAATGCAAACGTTTAAAGGTGATGCTGCAGGATGAGTACATTGGCAGTAGTTTAATTATGGCAATGAGAAGACAGCATATTCTAGTGGATAGTGATATGATTCATACAGATTTTATTGATTTATGTATCGATTATAATGAATTAATGGGGTAAGAATGAATAAGAAGGAGTGAGGATGTGGCATGATTGTGGGAGCAGAAAGAAGAGGCTGAAGACAAAGAAGCAAAACATCAGGAGACCCGACTGTGCAAAGTGATTATGGGACAAACAACACGAGGAGCATATCATTAAGAACACAAAAAAAGCACAATTAAGGAGCGTGATTGTTTGTGTGATACCCAGAAGAAAGGCTTATACTGCAGTTTCTCGGTGAATCATCAACAGAGCTACTGATTAGAAGCTCTGAGCATGGAGATGAATCAACAGACACCAAGGCAGTGCACTGCCAGATCTCTAGCCTCTTCCAGCTACTATCAGGGGTTGGCCACCTGAAGAAACAGTATCAGGAAACTTGGAAATGGCAGAGATGCTCAATGACTTCTTTGTTTTGGTCTTCACCGAGAAGTCTGTCGGAATGCTTAATGTAGTGAATGCTAGTGGAAAAGGGGTAATTTTACAAGGCAAAATAAAAAAAAAACAAGTTAAAAATCACCTAGAAAAGTTAGATGCCTGCAAGTTACCAGGGCCTGATGAAATGCATCCTAGAATACTCAAGGAGTGGATAGAGGAGATATATGAGCCTCTAGCTATCATCTTTGGAAAATCATGGGAGACAGGAGAGATTCCAGAAGACAGGAAAAGAGCAAATATAGTGCCCATCTATAAAAAGGGAAATAAGAACAACCCAGGAAACTACAGACCAGTTAGTTTAACTTCTGTGCCAGGGAAGATAATGGAGCAAGTAATTAAGGAAATCATCTGTAAACACTTGGAAAGTGACAAGGTGATAGGGAACAGCTAGCATGGATTTGTAAAGAACAAATCATGTCAGACCAATCTGATAGCTTTCTTTAATAGGATAACAAGTCTTGTGGATAAGGGAGAAGCGGTGGATGTGGTATACCTTGACTTTAGTAAGGCGTTTGATACGGTCTCACGATATTCTTATCAATAAACTAGGTAAATACAACTTAGATGGGGCTACTATAAGGTGGGTGCATAACTGGCTGGATAACCGTACTCATAGAGTAGTTATTAATGGTTCACAATCCTGCTGGAAAGGCATGACAAGTGGGGTTCTGCAGGGGTCTGTTTTGGGACAGGCTCTGTTCAATATCTTCATCAACGATTTAGATATTGGCATAGAAAATATGCTTATTAAGTTTGCAGATGATACCAAGCTGGGAGGGGTTGCGACTAATCTGGAGGATAGGGCCATAATTCAGAATGACCTGGAAAAATTGGAGAAATGGTCTGAGATAAAAAGGATGAACTTTAATAAAGACAAATGCAAAGTGCTCCACTTAGGAAGGAACAATCAGTTTCACACATACAGAATGGGAAGCGACAGTCTGAGATGGAGTACGGCAGAAAGGGACCTAGGGGTTATAGTGGACCACAAGTTAAATATGAGTCAGCAGTGTGATGCTGTTGCAAAGAAAGCAAACATAGTTCTGGGATGTATTAACAGATGTGTTGTGAGCAAGACACGAGAAGTCATTCTTCCACTCTACTCTGCGCTGGTTAGGCCTCAATTGGAGTATTGTGTCCAGTTCTGGGCACCGCATTTCAAGAAAGATGTGGAAAAATTGGAGAGGGTCCAAAGAAGAGCAACGAGAATGATTAAAGGTCTAGAGAACATGACCTATGAGGGAAGGCTGAAGGAATTGGGTTTGTTTGGTTTAGAAAAGATAAGATTGAGGCGGGACATGATAGCAGTTTTCAGGTATCTAAAAGAGTGTCATAAGGAGGAGGGAGAAAACTTGTTCATCTTGGCCTCTAAGGATAGAATAAGAAGCAATGGGCTTAAATTGCAGCAAGGGAGGTTTATGTTGGACATTAGGAAAAAGTTCCTAACTGTCAGGGTGATCAAACACTGGAATAAATTGCCCAGGGAGGTTGTGGAATCCCCATCTCTGGAGATATTTAAGAGTAGGTTAGATAAATGTCTATCAGGGATGGTCTAGACAGTATTTGGTCCTGCCATGAGGGCAGGGGACTGGACTCAATGACCTCTCGAGGTCCCTTCCAGTCCTAGTATTCTATGATTCTATGATAAGTGCACTTGCGTGAGTATGCTTCAAAAGGGGACTAGGGTATATCATAATTACATATACGTGAGCTTAATATTTTTGTCTATTGATATATATATATATATATATATATATATATATATATATATATATATATATATATGGAATAAAACTAATATAAGGATACAACTCTCATTGTGCCCTCAGTCCTTTGGCTCTCCTCTATAAGATCCCTGGAGTGGTCTGATCACCCACATGCAGAGGGACAGATTTGTAATAGGGCACTGTAGAAAAGATCTGAGTGCTATTCCTGGGTCTGCCACTGAACTTTTGTGATGTTGGGCAAGGCACTTTCACTTTCTATGCACCTGTTTTCCCCTCCTGACATTTGTCTTGTCTTTTTAGATCATGATTCTCACTCATGTGGCAGAATGGTCCAAGTTCTCTGTGTGTTTATGGTTGATGTGCTAGTGACTAGAAAGTCAAGTCTATACTGTCCTGGCAGTGGAACAAAGACCCACTCCTGTCAGGAGATTTGTACAGAGATCTAGTGGGGAATTGACCTTTCTGTACTAATAAAACATTTAATAATTTTGTTTAGTGCCTAATGGTCACAGTCATCACCATCTGAGAAATCTGCTCCCCTTTAGGCCCATTGTTCTCTGTGCCCTTTGTTTACCTTCCTTCCTCATCAGCATTTCCCTATTTCTCTTCTCCTTTTCTGCAGCAAATCCCACTCCCCCAGCTGCACTCATTGTTTCCTCTAAACTGGTCAGGGTTAAATAGTTTAATCTGGACACTCAAGTTTAGAGACTTGTCATGAGTAGTTTTTGAGCAGTGTGATGGAGTATCCTTCCCCGTAATAGCCTCAAAGGGGCTAATGAGGCTGAGACAGGGCCAATGAACCAGAGAGGCCACAGCTGAGAGGAAATAGGTGGCCTAAGTATTCCCATGAATGATGGTGGAGCCCAGCTGAGAAGGTACAGGTGGGGCTAATATCAAACCAGTAGCAGAAAGGGGTTGCAGTGAGGGAGTCTGCAGCTGCTCCCTGGACAGGAGGGAGGGCAGGCTACCCACTTATGGGAGAGGCTGTAGGAAAAGGCAGTGCTAGACCTTGACCTGGGATGCTGAATGTCATTGAGCCAAGCTGTGAACCCTGTATCTGATAGAAACCATTTCAAGCCAGCATCTATGACCTTGACTGTTGATTGGTGGAGCCCAGAGGAAAAAGCAGGCCTGGGTTCCCCGACCAGCCATAGACAGTTCATATGGAAAGCCTTTGATATCCAGCAGAGGAAAACACAGAGGCTATGTCTACACTGCAGAGTTTTTGCACAAAAACTTGCGGAGTGTCCACACTACAAACCCATTCTTGCACAAGAAAAACTACAGTAAAGTACAGTAAAGGGCTTTTTGCATAAGAGTTATTCTTCTTCCCATAAGGAATAAGTCTTTTTCCACAAGAGCTCTTGTGGAAAAAGGCAAGTGTGGACAGGCAACAGGGGTTTCTTGAGCAAGGAACCCCTATGGCAAAAACAGCCAACAGAGCTTTCTTGTGCAAGAGAGAATCCACACTGCCATGGATGCTCTTGCGCACATTTCTTGCGCAAAAGCACATAGCAGTGTGGATGCGTACTTGCGCAAGAACTTTTTTTTTGGAAGATCTCTTCCACAAAAAGTTCTTGCACAAGAAGCCTGCAGTGTAAACATAGCCATAGTGACCTAGTCAGAGGGCCAAGTCATGAAGAGAGAGCACTATAAGAGCTTATCCCCAAATATATCTTTTAATCTTTAAGGTGCCACAGGTCTCCTTGTTGTTTTTACTGATATAGACTAACATGGTTACTCCCTGAGACCTATGTAAGTCTATGTACAGTAGTGAATTTTGAAAAAGAAATATTAATTTATTTAGAAATTCATATATGTGCCCACTATTGCAGACATTGTGGCAGATGAGTAATTTTACTCATGGAAATAGCCCCTCAAACTCAGAGGCTGCGTCTAGATTGCCATGATTTTCCGGAAATGCTTTTAACGGAAAAGTTTTCCGTTAAAAGCATTTTTGGAACAGAGCATCTAGATTGGCACAGAAGCTTTTCCGCAAAAGCACTTTTTGCGGAAAAGCGTCCGTGCCAATCTAGACGCGCTTTTGCGCAAAAAAGCCCCGATTGCCATTTTCGCGATCGGGGCTTTTTTGCGGAAAACAAATCTGAGCTGTCTACACTGGCCCTTTTGCGCAAAAGCTTTGCACAAAAAGCTTTGCACAAAAGGGACTTTTGCCTGAATGGGAGCAGAATAGTATTTCCGCAAGAAGCACTGATTTCTTACAGTAGGAAGTCAGTGCTTTTGCGGAAATTCAAGCAGCCAGTGTAAACAGCTGGCAGGTTTTTCCGGAAAAGTGGCTGATTTTCCGGAAAAACTGGCCAGTCTAGACACAGCCAGAGTGAATAAAGTTACTCCCAT
This sequence comes from Pelodiscus sinensis, assembly GCF_049634645.1. Classification (NCBI taxonomy): domain Eukaryota; kingdom Metazoa; phylum Chordata; order Testudines; family Trionychidae; genus Pelodiscus; species Pelodiscus sinensis. The sequence continues at coordinate 111,063,604 of NC_134715.1, forward strand.
GCCTACCTATTGCTGAACTAGTCCTTATTGTTTCCCATATGACCTACTTCTGTGAGTGCTTGTTACCATTCATTATTCATAAGCTCTCTGTCAGCTGAATTTTTAAAAGCGCATGTAGATATGTGGGCTTGTGATTTTGCTGGAAATGAGCAAAACTTTATATTCCTTTCGCAGACCAGCTTAAATGAACATGCTATTATAGCCATCCTCTTAGAGCTGCAAGAATGACCAGGGTTGTAGTAGTAAGTGCTGGTTGAACTAGTCAAAATTGTATTTGGAGAAGCATGCTCCTGTGGCAAGGTTTGAATTTGCGGGAAATGTACATTCTTGCACTCCAATTCAGCAGAGCACTTAAGTCCATTTCTAAATGCTGGGCACAATGGGAAGGAGCTTAAGCAGATACTCCTCTGACTTAGGGTCATAGTCACCTGCTCCTGCAGCCCACCTTCAAATGGCCATCTCAGAAAGACTTGGCCTGCTTGGTGAGTGTGCCATTTCCATGGAGAATAAGATACAGTAATGCTTTGGGTGGGCCATCCCTTCCCTGTAGAACAGCATACTTAGCTGACCACAAGTGTTCCTGTTAATGGGCTTAAATTGCAGCAAGGGAGGTTCAGGCTAAACATTAGGAAAAACTTTCTATCTGCCAAGTTAAGCTCTGGAACAAATTGCCTGGAGAGACTCTAGAATTTCCATTATTGGTGGTTTTTGAGAACAGGTTAGACAAATACCTGTTAGCAGTGGTCTAGTTATTACTCACTCCTGTCTTGAGTGCAGGGAATTTGACTAGATGACCTGTTAAGATCCCCTTTAGTTCTATAATTCTATGATTCTGTTATCCAGAGAGTCAGATACCTAAGGGCTTTGAGAGAAACTATAGATTTTCTCTTTTCTCATCAATTCTTAATTGCCTGGGAGAAGTGATGGCATTAACTTAATGATCCCTACTCTATCTCTGAGGAACAGAATCCTCCCATTAGGAAGCACTGCTAGGGCAATTTCGAAAGGGTGATAAAAGAAAAAGCGGAAGGCAAGGCCATTTGAGATAAAAACCAGAAGCATGCCCTTAGAGGGATAATGCTAGTATGAAAAGTGATTCTCAGAAAGGGTTGGGAAGTCATCAAGCAAAGGAACATGCGTCTTTGGAAATGCTGTCAGAAAACAGACCACTGCATGCTGTCAAAATTTACCATGAGTTAAACTCTTTGGACCCATGTGATCATAAACAATAGAGATTTTTTTCAGGAGAAACCATGATTCCCCAAAATAAATGTATTATAAGTGATGTCTCTCTTTTCTGTTTAAAAGCATTTCTGGTTATGACCATTTGAAGGTGGGTTGCTAAGATATTTGGCAAATGTGGAAATGATAGAAGGGCCTCTATAAAAGGGGAATTTGGTAGAGCTAATCAGAAAATCTGTCCCTCCATTTTTTTAATTGAAAATTTTCTAAAATTCTTGACTAACTCTGTTTTACACCAAGAATCCAGAAGAACTGTGGCCCCGGTGCAGTCTATTGGTTGTGAATAGTCACCAGGGGAAGGTAGCAGAAGCTGCATAACTTGGGGGCAGATTATGATACTATAAAGTAAGTGCACTGAAGTTACTAAGACCATTCATGAAGTTAAATGCTACTTGCCATGAGCAAAGATATTACACTCTTGAGACTTGTAGGGCTTTGTCCAGGCTTTGAAAGCTTTAGAAGATGTACTGTTGGGACAATCCTGCAATTTCAAAGAGGTGATCCTAATATGGTTTTTCCACCTTTAGCTTCTATGACATAATGGATCTTTGCCACTCATAATTTCTGTTATCGTTTGAATTTGAAGGTGTAACAGGGCAGCTGCCCTGTACTGGCCCCTTAAGAGCCAAACCCCAGCCTGGAGCAGGCCCGGGGAGTTCAGCCCAGCTGGGCGGTGTTGGCCAATTAAGGCCCAGCTGGGGGCTATAAAAGGAAAGGGCTGCTTCAGCCAAGGCAGTGTGAGCCTGGCTGCTGAGGGAGCAGGATGCTCTCTGGAGCTAGGGCAGGGCTAGAGAGTCAGGCTGGGCCAGGACGCTTGGACAGCCAGCCAACCGGCCAGCCTGCTAGGCCTGTGGCAAGGCTATGAGCCTGGCTGCCGAGGGAGCAGGATGCTCTCTGGAGCTAGGGCAGGGCTAGAGAGTTAGGCTGGGCCAGGGCGCTCGGACAGCCAACCGGCCAGCCTGCTAGGCCTGCGGACAGGCCTGATGGAGAGACACCAAGCCCCCGGAAGGGGGGCTCAGAGCGAGTGACTTGGGCACTGCCGGAGGGCAGTGTGGCGAAGAGAGCAACACGACCGGAAGATTCCAGAGGGGAAACGCCACGTGAGCGGAGGCCTGTGCGGGCGGAATGGACTGATTCCGAGGACAGACGACGGACCCCCGCTATGGTGGTGAGTGACCCCCTCACAGCAGGGTACATTACAATGGCTGGTAAAAAAGTGTGCACTTATTGCTATGAAGTCTGGATGGTTTTATTTCTAAAATACAGCTTAGATGTCTAACTTGGATATAAATTAAGTCTGGAAATCGTCTACCTTATACTTAAGATTTATACAGTCAAAAGTGAGCCGGTTGCCCTATCTGTTACTGTGATCTCCTTCCAACTATCCAATATCTGCAATATCTAGGTTATCAAGATATTTTAGGGGTTTTTTCATATCAGGGCCTGACATGAAGGTTAGAGATTTTTTTTCAGAATCAATGGAGTAAATGGAAAAAAGAGAACTTTTTTTAGCAAGTTTTTGAGCTACAGTCTTAACAGGGTTCCAAAAGTCATAAACTAGTGGACGGTTAAAAAGCAAGTATAGCAAAGTGCCAAGAACTTTGATTGTAAAGGCAGCAGAAATATGTTGAACTTCACCAGTGCAGCATTAGTTCAGGGAAGCCTTTTTAAAATTTTTTTGTTTTAAATGGTCTAAGTTATGGTTGCTGATGTAGCTGTTTTCAATGTAATTGTGAGACTATTTTCTTTCATATAATAATCGGTCAGTTTCAATGGTAATTCTATTTCAGAAGTGTTCTTGTTAGTGGAGCTTGAATGCTGGGGCTAAAAACATGTTTTCTTAAATTGAAGAAGTGAATTTAAGTTATTAGTGTCTTCACAAATCAACTTGCCCCAAATAAAAAAAAGATGGTGTGTTTGTTACAATTCCTCAGCTGAATCACCTTCTAGAAGTCAAAAGTTAGACTGTGCTTAGTCGTCATCATGCTCTAGCAATGGCAGGAGAGGGTGTGGGAAGCCTCCTGACCCTGACGCAGATCATATAACAGCATAATTGAACCCTCTATACTTCAGGGAGCACAGGGATTGCTTCCTCTCATCTTCTGTGAGCCAAAAAGGGAGAAAAGCAGGGAGAAAAGCAGGTAGATCTGCAAGTTATGATCCTATCTGGCTGGAGGGGACAGTAATGTGTACCTCCACAATCTGACCTGAATTAAAGGTGATTCAGCTGAGGAATTGCAACTAATAAGCCCTCTTACATTTTTATTTATTTGATTTGATTTATTTAGTTGATTTGTAAAGACACTAGGAATCCAAGCGAAGCAGCTCTGAAGCAACCCCTACTCTGATCTGTGCCCAATAGCACAAAATGAACTACCAGGACTTATACCTCTATTTGTGTGAACTCCTCTAGGGAGAGGGCAAATCTTATAATGTGTTGGGCACCTGATCTCAGTGGGCATGGTAGGTGCTCAGCAGAGTTTGCTCATCTTTCCCAAATGTCAGATTTTTCCTCTAGTACAGAAGGCAGCAGAACCAAAGTACCAGGACATCCAAAAGAGATCTCAATGAGAATAGATCTCCATGTTCTACTGATTTGGCTGTGATATAAACAACCATCAGCCACCAAGACTGAAACCAATATTGTTTATCTTTTACGGTGTCAAACTCTTGCATAATCCAATGACTTACAACGTATCACAGAAGAGAAATACCTAAGAGATCTTTTGATAGATCATGATCCTATACTCTCTCTGCAGCAACAAAGTTGGCTTGTAATGTAAAAATAAATGATTAGTCATAAGGCTGTGTCTAGACTGGCAAGTTTTTTCCGCAAAAGCAGCCGCTTTTGCAGAAAAACTTACCAGCTGTCTACACTGGCCGCTTGAATTTCTGCAAGAACACTGACGATCTCATGTAAGAAATCAGTGCTTCTTGCGGAAATACTATGCTGCTCCCGTTCGGGCAAAAGTCCTTTTGCGCAAAAGGGCCAGTGTAAACAGATCAGATTTGTTTTGCGCTAAAAAGCCCCGATCGCGAAAATGGTGATCGGGGCTTTTTTGCGCAAAAGCGCATCTAGATTGGCACGGAGCGTCCGTGCCAATCTAGACACTCTTTTCTGCAAATGCTTTTAATGCAAAACTTTTCAGTTAAAAGCATTTCTGGAAAATCATGCCAGTCTAGACGTAACCTAAGAGAAAAGATAAAAATCTACATTAATGCCATGCGTTGGGCTGCTTGTCTATCTCTCCTGTGTCCCTCCATCCACCCCTTCTTGTATCTTTCCAACATTCCCTAAGCCTATTTCTTCTCTCATTTACAACAGTTAGTCCCCCATGACTTCACAGAGTTATTCAGTTATATAGATGAGGCATAAGAGACACAGATCCTTACTGTCTAATCAAGCTCACTGCTAGTTTGCTTGCAGCCACAGCTTTGGGTAGTTGTCTTCTTCTACAGTCTGTGCGCTGGGGTCAGTTTTTGACTAGTATCTGCAGATCAGCAGTGTTTCATCTGAATGTCGTGCATCTATAAACTGCTAGAACTTCCTGGGAACATTTCTCCTCTCTCAAGGGATCTGAGACTATTCAGAAGCTGCTGTTTGCTGCTAAAATTTGAGTACTGTTCATAAGTGAAGTGTTTTCTCCCCTGACCATCAGGTCCAACTCATGCTTCTCACAAACTTACATGAGCTGTATGACCCACCGGGAGCAGTATGTCTGACTGGGAACAGAAATGGACTGCTAGACGGATTTGACATGGAGTACAACTTTTGAAATCCGTTTGGGCACAAGAAGCCAATAAATCATTCTGAACCAAACTTTTGCAGATACGCAGCTTTATCCCCAGAGATGCTAGCTGCAATGCAACACTAATCAGTCTCAGTACAATGTGAAAAACACTGTCAGGCTACATCTACACTAGCAGCTTCTTGTGCAAGAACTGTTTTGCGGAAGAGTTCTTGCGCAAAAAGTCTTCCACAAGAGTGCATCTACACTGGCATATGCTTTTGCACAAGAGATGTGCTTTTGCGCAAGAGCATCCATGGCAGTGTGGATGCTCTCTTGTGCAAAAATGCTCTGATGGCCATTTTAACCATAGGGGCTTCTTGCGCAAAAAATTCATGTTGCCTGTCTAGACTGCCCTCTTGTGGAAGAGCTCTTGCACAAGAGGGCTTATTCCTTATGGAGAGAGGAATAACTCTTCCAGAAGAAGCTCAGTTTTATAACGCTATACTGTAAATTTACTTGCGCAAGAATGCATGTGCAGTGTAGACAACAGGCAAGCTTTTGTGCAAGAACAGTTGTTCTTGCGCAAGAAGCTGCCAGTATAGATATAGTCTGCATGTCTCTAAGTAACCAGAGTGATAGTCTTCTCTCTTTAAAGGAGACTAGGTAAATGTAAGCATGAAACCATTCTACTCCTGGCTGTATTAATGGGGCTAGGACTTAAAGCCAGAGAAGGGCCACAAAAGTCTTTCAGGCAGCTAGAGTGGTATGGAGAAATCAACCAATCAGGAGCCAGGAAGGACTATATAAGAATCTGCAGGACTAGCGGTGGCTCAGTTGAAGCCCATAGCTCAAAGGGAGAGGGTCGGGGTGGTTGGTAGAACTAAGAACAGCTCAGAGTGGGGAGCTGTTAGAACAAACACCATGTCCAGGAGGAAAAGCCCTGGAGGCACCATTCTTGTGCTGAGTGGGAAAGCAGACTGAGAGAATGGACTGAATGGAAATACTCTACAGAGGATACTGGGGCTATGTCTACACTGGTGGGTTCTTGTGCAAGAGTGCCTGCACAAGAACACGTCCACACTGCCACGTGCTTTTGCACAAGAGCATCCATGGCAGTGTAGAAGCTCTCTTGCACAAGAAAGCTTTGATGGCCATTTTAGCCATAGGGCTTTCTTGCACAAGAAACCCCTGCCATGAGTCTACACTGCCCTCTTGCGCAATAGTTCTTGTGCAAGAGGTCTTACAGTTGTTAGAAAATAGCGTTGCTCTTTAGCAAGAAGCCCTCTCTTCCCACGCTTTACTGTAAATCTTCTTGTGCAAGAGCAGGTGGGTCGTGTGGATGCTTTGCCTGGGATGAGCTTCTGTTAGAAGTGTACCCTGGAAGCGATTTGTGATTGCACAAGGAGTATGACTCAGCTGGAGGGCTGAGCAGCCCTGCAAGGCTTTTAAAATGTAGCCAGTGCAAGAACCTGCACTGGGCCAAACGGGCGCTTGTGTGAGGTGAGTGCTGACCCTGTTACATTCTGCCATTAACTTGCTGTGTGGTGTTGGAAAAGTCATTTATGCTGCAACACTCATAGTTAGGCCCATAAAACCATATTTAAGTTGCTAAATGAGCGTTACCCCAAAAATATTCTCACTGGAGACCACCCAGGGTTCCACTAGTATGAGTTTATTTCCATTAGATAAAACTAAAGAGGAGTAAGCAGCCACCAAAGGTTTAAACTAAAGAAGATAGAACTCTCTCTCACACATGCACCCCTCCATTCATCCCTGCCCTCAGGCACTCACATACTTACACAGACATATGGGTTGCAGAAGGAGCCAAGGCATGTGGATCCTGGAGGGTCTGTCTGCTCATCATGGCTGGGGAAGCTGGTCAGGAGGAGAGACACTATAGAGGAGCTTTTCAGGAGCAGGGGGAAGAAAGAGGGAGCATCTTACACGTGCTCCTTCTCTTTATATAGTGTCTGAATGGCTCCTGTGACTCTTTCATCTTGTCATCAGGGAGCATGTCCAGACTTCCCTTTATCCAGCAAGGAGCATGGCCAGACTGTGATGACTCATTGAAATGTACTCCATTGTTCCCAGTCTTCTTCAAACACACTTACTCTCTCTCTACATTCATTCAGGGGAGAATGCAGCTTAGGGAAAGTTACAAGCAAGGTGGCTGAGAGTTACAAAGATACAAAGTTGAAGTTTACAGTAAATTTGAGAGTTAAACAGATTACAAAGTTTGACAAAAGATCACAATAAATTGCAGTTTAAAACCTTAGACCTTACAGTTTGGTGTATTTTCAGAAAATCCATGTACATAAATCAAGTAAGCTCAGGTAGAGACTTTTTTATGCAACAATGAGGAGCCTAGTTTGTGTCTAAAAAACAACATTTTCAAACTTAGGACTTATCTATGCCTGGAGTTTATAGTAGCATATCTACAATGCTTAGAGTGTGGATAGTGATGTAGTTGGTGATGTAGTTAAGCCAATCTATCCCCCAGTCTAGGTAGCCATAAGTCAATAGAAGTCTTCCAATTTACTACCTCTCAAGGATTACCTACACTGACCGCAGAATCACTCCCCTCAGCATGGGTAATGTTTACACTGAATTAGGGATGTTAAAACCTTTAACAGGTTTAATGGTACCTCTTAACCTGTTAACTATTTTAACATTGGGCCAGCTGCAGCCATGAGATCTCACCATGGCTGTAGAGTCCTACCACCTGGCTCACTGGCCCTGCTCCGGCAGGTGCAGCTTCCTGCCTCGAGTTCATTGGCAAGGGCCTGTTTACAAATAAGCATCACAGGAGTAGCTGCACCACTGCAGCACAAGTGTAGACAAGCCTTCAGGTGACAACCTTTCTGCAACTTTCTTAATGCTGTATGAAGGCACTTTGAGCTCTTGCCTAGTTTTGTACAATACTGATAGGCGACGTCTAGATTGCATCCCTTTTTTGCAAAAGGGATGCAAATCAGACGTATCGCAATTGCTAATGAAGCGGGGATTTACATCTCCCATGCATTATTAGCATAAAAATGTCTGCCGCTTTTTTCGTCTCGGAGCTTTGCCAGAAAAAAGCGTCAGTCTAGACGCGGATCTTTCAGAAAATAAAGCCTTTTCCGAAAGATCCCTTATCCCTTATTTTAAAGCTCCGTGCTGAAAAAAAGCAGCAGCCATTTTTATGCTAATGAAGCAGGGGAGATTTAAATCCCCGCTTCATTAGCAATTGCAATATGTCTAATTTGCATCCCTTTTACAAAAAAGGGATGCAATCTAGATGTAGCCATAGAGTCTATGGCTGTGTCTAGACTGGCCAGTTTTTCCGGAAAATCAGCCACTTTTTCAGAAAAACTTGCCAGCTGTCTACACTGGCCGCTTGAATTTCCGCAAAAGCACTGACGATCTCATGTAAGATTGTCAGTGTTCTTGCGGAAATACTATGCTGCTCCCGTTTGGGCAAAAGTCCCTTTTGCGCAAAACTTTTGCACAAAAGGTCCAGTGTAGACAGCTCAGATTTGTTTTGCGAAAATGGCGATCGGGGCTCTATTGTGGATAAGCGCGTCTAGATGGGCACGGATGCTTTTCCGCAAAAAGTGCTTTTTTGGAAAAGCGTCCGTGCCAATCTAGATGCTCTGTTCCGAAGATACTTTTAACTGAAAAGTTTTCAGTTAAAAGTATTTCCGGAAAATCATGCCAGTCTAGACGTAGCCTATGTGAAAAGTTGTAGCTATTATGTATAAAAAGATGGCCGAAAAAGCTTAAGAACATAATTATACTTGTCAATGTATTTCCATGAGTACATCTCTGTTCTTTTGAAAGTTGCAAGGATGAGTCATTCCATTTGCATAACTTCACTCTAGGCATGAATCTTTCCTAGAGATGAAAGATTCATGAAGTGATGAAGCATTTAAAAAAATCCATTTAAACCAAGTCAAAGAAGGTGGAGCAAAACCATTGTACCACATCCTTCTGGCACACAGAAAACCATTACTGCAGGACTTTAGCTGAGTAAATAAGATGAGACAAAGTTATTGCATTGCCTTTTTTTCTTCCTTCTACCTGTCCTGGATGAAGAATGAACAGGATGTGCCATTTCAAGATGCCTGTCATGAAGAGCTATGGGGAATATTTTAGACAACTGTAATTAATCTGGAAGATTAGGTAACAATTACAGTGCCACACAAGAGCTTTTTTACTTTCCCAGTACAATAACCATCACTTCTGTTAAAGAAAACTCTTACTTTGCCTGGATTGTTTTGCAAAAAGTAGGCTGGTGATATATTCAATGCTAACCATTAGTTATGCTAAACAAAGAGTAATGGCACCCAACACCTGCTGCAACTGATTAGTGTTGGGGTTGGTGAGGCACCTGTGTACATCCTCGCACAAGATCAAGATTTTTTTTTAAGTGCCTAAAGTTATGTTGCTAGATAAATAGCCTGGTTGTCAAAGGAGCTGAGCTCCCAACAGTTTCTGCTGTGGTGAATGGAGGTATGGGTATTGCAACAGCAGAGTGTCTGGCATAGAGTTCCTGTCAGCACTGCAGTTTATTTCCCTCCCCATGGCGGAGGGTGAACCTGCACTTGGATCTGTGGGCAGGATTCTCAAGGTAGCTCTTCGTGAGTTAAGGTGCTAAAAGTGATAGTGTAGCACAGTGGTAGCATAGTGGTAGAACAGCAGCACCTAGCTGCTTCACCTACCTATCCCTGGGGTTCAGGCAGGTTTGTACATGGCCTGGCTAACCAGTGCCTCCCTTTGTTGCTGCCTGTGCTATCCTGGCCACTCCACTATTTCTGACACTAGCTCAATGAGCACTAGCTTGGGTATGCCTTTGCAAGCTAAGAATCGTATCACTAAGTGTAGATTTGCTTAACATGTGGAGCGTGCTTACACCTTTCTGCTATGGATAGAATATTTCCTGTATATGCAAACATACCAAACTCTAAAATAATTCAAAAGGGACACTTTTGTAATGTAAGCTTTTGTTCTATTAACCCATTAGAGCATATATCTGTCTGGATTACGAGAGCAAATAAAACAAATAGGCTGTGTCTACACTGCACCCCTTTTCCAGAAAAGGGATGCAGATTAGACACTTCAGAATTGCAAATCCGCGGGGGATTTACATGGCTGCTGCTTTTTTCCGGCTTGGGGATAAGCCGGAGAAAAGCGCCAGTCTAGACGCGATTCTCCGGAAAATAAGCCCCTTGAAAGTAGGAATAAGAAATTCTCCAGAAAAGGGCTTATTTTCCAGAGAATCGTGTCTAGACTGGCGCTTTTCTCCGGCTTATCCCCAAGCCGGAAAAAAGCGGCAGCCATGTAAATGCAAATGCCGTGGGGGATATTTAAATCCCCCGCGGATTTGCAATTCTGAAGTGTCTAATCTGCATCCCTTTTCCGGAAAAGGGGTGCAGTGTAGACACAGCCATATTGTCCCACTCTTCACAAAATATGAGAGGAATTCTCTTAATTTCCCTGCTTGCTTGGACTAAAAAATTGTAAAATTAAGCACATTCTCTTTTGAGAAACACAAAGATAAAGGATGACTAGACACAAATGTTTGAAAGACTTTTTATTGGCTTTATTTTCAGAGCTTAAGGTTTTCTAAACTATATTACTACAGCCAAGGATATGCTTTTCTTCTGTGCTGAGGCTTTTAACATGGGCACAAGCACAGAAGGTTAAGAATTTGTTTTTGTGCAATCACGATCTTATTCTTTGGGGGACACAAGTTTTTGGATTAGAAAGATAGCAGCAGTTCCCTTGATGTTTGAATTCCTCTGCCTGGCTGCAATGCAGTTTAGGGCAGTAATTCAGGGTTGCTGTTTATTGAATGTAAAGGGAGAATGTTAAGTCAGTCCAAGAGTTTTTGCAAGTAAAGGAGGTGTTCGTTCACTGGAGTTTGGATCTGCATGAGCAATTTGCTATCGCTCTACAAAGTGTTTTCATGGAATGTGTGGATAACCATAGCGGTTCAATGTTTACAAAGTAACAGTCAAGGCTGTATTCTTGGAACTTTAGCAAAGCATTTGAAAACTAAATCAAGTCCTTGTGTTTGCATTGCCTAGATATGTCTTACACACGGGAATGGAGACTGTTTATATGTAGTTTACTTAATTCCTGTGTTTGGACAAACAAATGCCAAAAGAAACAGTAATATAAGAGATTAAAACACACCAGATCAAACCCATCTCTAGTCTAATTCTATTCATTTCAATAAACTTGCATACAGGCAAATTTGGTCTGTTCTATATCCAGCAACTCCTCATCTGACCAATTGAACCGTTTGTTACCTCCAGTTGTGTGGGATCCAAATGAAAAATAAGACCATAGTTTCTACCCAATTATTGTAAAGGTGGGTGGAATTTTCAGATGCACCCAGTATTGGCCTGTCTGTGTTGAGACCAGTGGATGGGGTAGCAAACATTAGCCACTTTAGGAAACCCCACCCAGTGAGTGGGTGGCTGAGACAGGAAGAGAACAGGGAATAAAGTTGATTGGAGCATTTTTCAAACCACAAAAATTTGCCAACATTTTTCAAACAACTTTGCTGAAGCCTTCTCTTTCCCTCCCTCTCCTCCTGATTTACAGACTAGCTTTAATTAGAACAAGTATAAGGAGAAACTGAGTAAAGGAAGGAACAATAACATGATTAAAACAAAGCTTCCCCCCACCCAGTGGAGAAAATTGTCCAAAAGGAGTAACAAGGAGAATGGAAACACTTTGTGCTCTCTAAGGTAAGCAGTGTTTTTCTGTCCTATCCATGAGCATCCCCATCCGCACCCTTTCGCCATCTCTCCATTTCCTTTGCCGACGGTTATCTGAGAGCAGGGCTACTCAACTTTGGAAGCCCCGGGGGCCACAATGATACTCACAACACCTGCTAAGGGCCACAACTTAAGTGTGGTTGTATATACATGCAACTATATATGCAAATCACTTATTTCACACTGACAGGCATGAATACAAAGATTAAGGCTTAAACCACAGTGCCGGACCCAAACAGGGTGAGCCAGTTCACACCCCTCAGGTTCTGCCCACAAGACTAAGCAGCCAGCACTTCCCACAATGCCCCGGCACTCCTGGCCTGAAAGGAGAGAACCAGGCTGCATAGGTGCCTGTTCATCTTTCCCATGATGCAAGAAGGACCCATGCACAGAGGGCACTGAACCCTATCATCATCTGGGGTGATCTGGGACACCATAATTTGCTGTGAAATGTAAGAACTAGCTTTGCTTTCCATTAAAGATGGCATTTGAGACATGATGAAGTTTGAGTTGTACCTATTGGGAATTTCTTAGTGGGAAAGTACTTTAAAGGTCAGACAACACTGATTCTCAGAATAAAATAAACACTAAGTGGAAACAGGCAAGCTGTTAAAACCCATTTTAAAATGCCTGGTGTAAGTACCACCCAGCCTCTTCCAGCTAATGCAGAGGAGGGCTGTAGCTACATGGGAGAACTGAGCCATTGGTAAAATGAATGAAATTGTGGCATAGCCTTCATTGCAGTCATGGAAATTAAGAAATGCTAAAGTCACTAGCCATATAAAAGTACAATTTCTGTGCAGTTCCCAATTCTCATCTTCTTCAAAGGCTCTTTAATCTGATGCTGTTACTATTTCTAGTCTCAGGACAAGACTTCCCTCACAAATGTAGTAAGCCTGAAGTGGGGGAAGGAATATGGGGTGAATGGGAATGTGGGAGAAATCTGCAGATAGGGCCATGGGGTTCAGTTCAAATAGAATGGAGAAATTCTTCACTTGTACTGCATTGTGGTCTGGCCTTAGGAGGTAGCTCAGACAGTGGTGCACATCTGCCATTGCTAGGACATCAGCTCATGCAGCTGGCAGTTGAGGGAAATGACCAAGCGGGGGGTGGGGGGAGGGGGTGTGTGTGGGGGGGGGGGGAGGGGGTGTGTGTGTGTGTGTGCATGTGCGCTGAATGGCCTCTGGAAACTGGGGAAGCAGCTATTGCTTTGCATTTTGCAAATGGAAAGGGAGGGAGTAGGTATTTCCCTACCAAGGGGGCTACCTTCACCCGCATGTAAGGCCACATACTGTATGGCCACTTAATATAAAAAACATCAGAGTTCACTGGAGCCTAGAAATCCCTTCCATTATCCCTCCTAACCCTCTGAAAGTCAGACCCCATTGGAACATATCCACAAGACTTGTGGATAAGGGAGAAGTGGTGGACATAGTATACTTGGACTTTAAAAGGCATTTGACATGATCTCGCATGACCTTATCAATAAATTAGGGAAATACAACCTAGATGGGGGTTACTATAAGGTGGGTGCATAATTGGCTGCATAACCATTCTCAGAGTAATTATTAATGGTTCACAGTCATGTTGGAAGGGTACAACAAGTGGTGTTCTGCAGGGGTCTGTTTTGGGGCCAGTTCTGTTCAATATCTTCATCAATGATTTAGATGATGGCAGAGAGAGTATGATTATTAAGTTTGCAGATGATACCAAGATGGGAGGGGTTGCAAATGCTTTGGAGGTGTGGTGGGGCGCCCAACCCCGCACAGTTGGCCCTGAGGCCTAGTCCCTTACACACGCAGGCCCTGAGGCCTAGTCCCTTACACATGCAGACCCTGAGGCCTAGTCCAGGCTCTGGGAGGATGAGGTAGAGGGGCCCGGGCCCTCCCTCTCCACTGGTCCCCAACCCAGGGCCCTATCAGTGGTGGGTGGTTCCCACCACTGGCTCAGCGGGGAGTTCTCCCCGAAACATGCCAAGCCCGCCAGGGCTTTTCCTGTCCCCTGGCCTGGGTTGCTTCCTCCCCCAGCCCTCTGGCTGATGGAGATCCTACCTGTAGGCGCTGGGCTAGCGACGGCAATGACATTGGCAGGCCTGACGTCTAGGGCAGCAGTGACGGGGGCGTCAACAGCGGCTGGGCAGGCAGCCCACAGTAGTCAGCGTTGCGATCGAGCTCAGCCCGGGGACTGTAGTAGCGGAGGTGACTGGCCCGGTGGCTCTTGCTCCAGGGGTGGGTCCAGCTGGGGCTTCAGAGGCTGGGTAGGAGTTCCTTCCCCCCCAGGCCTGCCCCAACTGAGCTGTCTCCCTGGCCTTTATACCTGGCCCGCAGTTGGAGCATGCCCAGCACTGCTGCAGGGGCCAGGCCTGCCCAGCCCAGCAACCCGGTTTGCTCCTCCCTTGGTCAGTGCGGGGATGGACCACCCCGTCACAGGAGGATACAGTCAAAATGGGCTTAATTGAAGGTCAAGTCTAGGCCTTCTCAAAATGGGTGGATTTTCCCCTCTGCCCTGGATTGGCTGCTATTATCATGGGCCTAGTCTTGATTTGTAAGGCCCTTAATATTTCTGCAGTGCTTGTTAAGCCAAATGTCCAGGTGCTCAGACACTTAATTATAGACGTGTGTTTTTCTAGCAGAGTTTAACAATGACTCGATTTCTTGGTTGCTCCAGAGAGACACCAGTACTTGTGCTCTGCCTGGCCTGTTATCAGCATGTTAATAGTTTTCTTCTGAGATACACTTGCTGCTAATGGAGTTGACTTCAGGTCAATGCTTTTCAAAAAGTTGAGGTTGGCAAACTGTTTACAAATGTTTTCCTAGGGGTGTGTAGTATTTTCAGTACCAGGAAGAGGCTTGAGCAGAAAACACAGCAGACAAATAGTCCTTCTCCAGCCAGGTAACTTGCACTATTAAGGCTGTTAAGTCAACATGTGGATCATCACATGGTGATGAGCCTTGTTTGGAAGCAAGACCAAACCAAATAGTGGGTGTGGATATCTGTTAGGAGAAATTTGAGGAATGCATGTGGACATAGATGTGGGTCCAGGCATGGTATGGGAATGAAGTGGTGATTAGCAAATTGTATTTCTCTAGTGTACACAAAGCCTTAAGATCTTACAGATGCCTTTCTATATGGATATTTGCAGATCATATACAAATTAGAGGAGTCTGAGATGAGAATATCATGGTACCTCCCCATTCTCATTTTGCCTGTTCTACTTTCTGACATGGTGTTTCATTGGCCCTTAATTCCATACAGTCTAGGATTATAGAGGTTGTTGGGATAGTTTTCAAATAAACCTCATATTCAGAATACATGGAACAGCTGAGATGTTAATAGCACACACTCAACTCACCAGGACAGAGTCAAGGTCAAACTTATTCTTCAAGCAAAGGAGTTAGTCTTTTTTGCTTATGACAATGTGTTTTTTTTTTTTACTGGAATTCTCATTTTGATTTCTGTAGGCATATTTTGTTTCTTAAATCTTTATTAATCTACATGGTAATTTTTGGTTTATACTTCGATACTTCACAATTATTTGATATTTTCAGATGAAAAGTAATGAAACTCAGAGCACTCCCGCCAGGTAGGTAAATATTATACTAATTTTAGAGATGACTAAAGCGAGGCCCAGAGAAGTTTACATTGACTTGTCTAAAGTCACGCAGAGCCCTCTGCTGGAACATTGTGTAGGAGTCCTCATTTCAGTTCCAGTTTCTACACACTATAACATTCTCCCTTCTCAGAAGCTAATCCAATAGGTCTAACCCATCTCCCCAAGAACTCCATTAATGATTGTGCCCTTGCTCCTGAAACTTTTGTGCAAAAGGGCCAGTGTAGACAGCTAAGATTTGTTTTGCGCAAAAAAGCCCTTATCGCGAAAATGGAGATCGGGGCTTCTTTGCACAAAAGCGCGTCTAGATTGGCCACAGACGCTCTTCCGCAAAAGCACAAACAAAAAAGCAAAAGACGTGCTTTTCTGAAAATGCTTTTAACGGAAAACTTTTCCTTTAAAAGCATTTCCGGAAAATCATGCCAGTCTAGACGTAGCCCAGGAGTTGAGGCTTTCAGAAAACACCAGACAAACAGATGGTTAATAAAGTCATAAGAGTTTGTAACACTGGAGAACAACACACCAACCAGCATGAGAGTTCATGAAGTAGGGACCAGTGGCACAGAGTAGTGGAAGGAACCATCTGTGAATGTAGTTGCAACTTCAAGGGGTCTCAAGAGTTTCTTCTAACCGGATCTTCATGAGCTGCAAAGGTGTGGGGTGTGGAAGGGGCTCACTCCCTGTACATGCTTCAGGGCCACAAAGCCCTCAGACTAGATGGGATATTTTCATGGAGTTTCCAGTCTTGCTGCTTTTTTTGTCCAATATATGTATTACATTTTCATGACTCCGTTATCACTCAGAATTCTGAATAAACTTCCTAAACTGATGTCTCACCAAGTTAAACATTCATAACACAGAAACTGAATGAAAAATAAATATTCAACTAGTAGCCATATTAATAAAGGAGCATTTAAAATGGGAGTTTCCAAAACTGTCTAACACATTTTGATGACATTTCTAAACACCACTTCATTCTGCAGGCATGGATATGTTTGCATTGTCATGGAAACAAATCTAAAAGCAGCTCATGCTGGAAAAAAAAATCCAAGTTTAAAGTGTGATTGTGGGGGGGGGGGGGGAAGCTAGAGGGGTGATATCTTTCTGTGTGCATGTGAAATGGACATAATGTGATGCTGCTTTCTCTGGGTAGAAGGGTTTTTATTATTATTATTTAGTTTTTCACTGAGATTTCCATTAACCCAAGGGCTACTTTTTATACATACAAGGTTGAAAGTGATCAACATACATGTATAAACTAAACAAGTACAGAGATGTATAAACTCTTCTATCAACTGCTTTAGAAAAATAGAAAATTGCAAGACTACCTCTAATGAGAGCGGAACCTCTGTTACCCCATGAATCATATTTTTCTTTGTATGAATGTCGTTATTCATGGAAAAGTAACTACACCAGCATTTAATTTTTGATCCAATAACACATTATTTTCTAATTTGGCTAAACCGAAACATCAAATGCCAAAGGACTAAAATGCTTTCTAACCATAGTTTCAATAGCAGCTTGATAGGTATGTAAGGCATGCAGATCATTTCCTGCCAAGGCTGAGAAACATGGGTAGGTCTGAGATAATAGTGCTAGTGTGCTTGAAGAAGAACAAAGTTGTTAATGTTGTAGTTAGTTGCATTTTGGGGTAGGGGGCTTGTGGCTTCCTTCAAACCATCCCAGGTGCTTCCTGTGGCCTGACTCTCTCAGCTCTGAACAACAGAGGGATCAATAGGAGACAGGATAGGGATTTCCAGAGCATCACAATCATCGGTAAGGAACGCTAAGTCCTAGGGAAAGAAGAGCAAAGATCAGTGTTATAAATGGGCAGTGAGGAGGCTGACAGCAGTGGAAAATATCAAGATGCTTAGGGCCTGACCCAACTCCACTGAAGCCAATGGCAGCTGGATTTGTCTAGAAGCAGATGTAATAGTAGCAATGTACATACCCTTCTGCAGAAAGAGATCATGATGGTGTAGAGGCTCCGAATCTTTTCCTTCAGAGCACTCACTTGCGGCACTCTTTGGCATGCAGGGTATGCCACAAAGTTACGGAGTTTTGCCAACACGCAATAATTCTGCAAGGCATGGAAAAAGGGATTTGTGAAACTTTGGCTGCAGTACTGGAGGGATTACACCACTGGTCAGACACTCTCGATTATTTCCCCTCATGGAAATTGACAACTCCCAACTCCATTCATACATGTTTTTAAACAACCCATGTATTATGCAAAAAAAAAAATCAGTATTTCATAACAAGGCTGTCTGCTCCATCTTTGTTGATAGCATGGCCCCTCCCCCTCACACCGCTCTTCAGTTTGATAACATCACTGGCTTTTGACATACTTTTGTAGAAGACAATGCCAGCATAACCCTCTGGAGTCAATGGAATCCTATGTAGGAGAATTTGGCCTATTCCTTCAATAAGAGCATGTCAGTTTGTTATAATATACACTAACCAAGCGCTCTCTGTCATAATTTGCCTACCTCTTCACTTGACGGTAGCATAAGGGTCAAGTGGAACTGTGTTCACAGTGCTTTACTAATTTCACCACATTGCTGTAAAGTGGGTGAATAAATTATTACTGTCTCCATTTGTAAAACACGGAAACTGAGGCACTGAAGTTAAATGATACTTTGCACTTGCAGTGAGTCAGTGGCAAAGCCGGGCATAGAACAAAGGAGTTATTGGATCTTAGTCCTTCACTGACTTCATTAGATTTTGCTGCCTGCAGCAACATTTTTGTCCCCTTCCATCCTTCCCCCCCCAATTTCTTGTGAGGAAAAGATACCAAGGTGCATTCTACTGCATAGCTCCCGATCTTGAGGTGCTTGCACAAAAGAAGGACTCACACCTCCTTTGTGGGGAATGGACATGGCTTTTTTATTATGGCTGCCATTCTTTTGCCTCCTATGGAAAACTTTCAGATAGCTCAAGGCGTGACAACTGATTAAAAAGAGAAATGCAGCAGTGCAATTCTCCTCTTCAGTTCATTAGATTAGCAATGGGTATGAGCTACACATAACACACCCAGAACAAAGACAAAATGGTCTTGATTCTGCTTTTGACCCCTGAACTATTCTCATGCATTCTCATATAGATGGTACTTGCTGGTAAAATTGCATTAAAACAAATTTATATGCAAATTGTTAAAAAATGATTATTTAATCACTTCCAAAATTTTAAAGAAGAAAAATTTCAGACCCCCCTCCCACAATTTTAAATTAAAAAACATAAACAATGAATGATCCTGAAGCACCTTAGAGAGTAACCAAAAATGTAGATGGTATCATGAGCTTTTGTGGTCATAACCCACGTCTTCAGGTGAAACAGATAATTGTAAGTGTCATTCTACAGTGCAGCTTTTCATTGTTTCTAGTTAAACTTTCAAAAATAGCTTCAATCCATATTCCACATGTATCTCACTTGCCCTGTTTTCAGTAGCTGCTTTTAATTCACAGTTGTAAAAACAAGAGTACAGTAGTGTAAACTTACATGTATGTCCAAGTAGAGCGTGGGCAGCATCTCCACACAGGGGTCCTGTAGTAAAGAATAGAGACCATTGCAATTTTTGTCTCTAGGGAGATTTGTTTCAAAAGCAACAATCAAAGTATCAACTCACCACAGGTTCAGTGTTCTGTAAACTCTTAAATGATGTCATGATTTCTTTGCTCAGAGACAGAATCCTTGAGTAGCATGTTGGAGGAGCTGAACTAGCCAACAGAAAAACAGAGAGCAGCACAGACAAACACAGCAGCATCTTCATTATGGAGAATATGTCAATAAATGCTAATGGTTACACAACGACTGATAGGTTTCGGTGGAGTCTAAGTTTGACAAGTGGACTTCCCACCTTAAATAGGCTCTTGTATCAATGAAAAGAATGTTTGGGGTTGGTCCAAACAGCGGCTCACTGCTGGTTTTAAATTTCCTGCCAACCTGGGAGCCAAAGCTGCTAGCACTTTTTTTTTTTTTTTTTTTTTTTTTTTTTTTTTTTTTTTTGCCCTGGAGCAGGGAAAGGAGGGAGTGAGGATAACCAAACAAACATAACTGGTACACTTTATCCCCTAGAGAAAACAACCTGGGAACCCTCTAAAAGAGAAAACAAGTATGTGTAATAAGCAACACAGGATTACTGTGGAGTTGCAGAATCCCCTCCTGCAACCATTTAGGCACATGCTTCCTGTTATGAACACAAGTAGTCTCTTTTGTGTGGCTGCTCACATGCATAAAGAGAAACAAGTTTCTCTAAATCTATGCCAGCAAGAGAGAGGTCATATAATGTGGTATTAGTTACAGTAGAAAACAATTTAAAATTGCTCTAGTGGCACACATCCTCTGTTGGTCTTGGAGATGTTGCTGAGTTTGGAAGTGTGGTGCGTTTTGTTTGTTTTTGTTGTGGTTGTCATTTCTGTTATCTGTATCTACACAGTCAATATTTTGAGATTAAAAGGAAAACATGTTTCATACCAAACCTCCCAACATTAGACTAGATTTCTGATCACTTTCTTTTTATGGTAAATGGATAGTGTACCTTTTTGACGTTAGTCTTTGCCTTAAGTCATGACAGTAGGAAGACACCTGATCTTTTGTGGAGATACACTCCATGTTCAAATAGATTTGCTCTGCTAACTTTTTCGAATGCTTTGGTTAGGTCTACAAAGGCAGTGTACAATGGTCAGTTTTGCTCTCTGCACTCTTCCTGGAGTTGTCAAAGGGAAAATATCATGTCTGGTTGATCTTCCAGCCTTGATTTGGGGTACACATGATTTGCCAGTTCTTGTAGGCACACTAGATGACTTTCGAGAAAGCTTTTCCTGCTATTTAGCAGCGAGATACTCTTGCATTTGTTGGTCATCCTTTTCACCATTATTTTTATACAGATGATATTTGTATCACATCTCTGTTTTAGTACCTCACACTCTTTCTAGCATTTAAATAGCAACTGAGGAAGAAAGGATAGTAGGCTATCTTTTCCGCACTGGAGGATTTGGCTAGGATGTCATCTTTTCCAGGAGCCTTGCCACTTGATAAGCAAGACCACTGATTTGCTGTCTCTTCCACGGTGGGGTCCACATCTAATTCTGGCATGACCTGTAGAGTTAGTGTTTGGTTCAGTGATTTCCTGGTGATGTTTCTTTCATACGTGTATTGCTCGGAATAGGGTTCAACCCAACAGGACAACTGCTTGCTTTTGTCTGTAATGATTTCACTGCTGTGCAATTTGAGAGGGGTAACCTTGCTGACAGTGAGACCTACAGCTTTCTTCAGGCCATCACATGTAATTTTGAGGCTGTCTGTGTCTCTGCACAGAACTTCACTAAAGTAAAAAAGCTGCTAATCCGGGAACCCCTATTCGCTCATGCTGCTGCCCTCGTTGTTCATGATGATCTACTACAAGAACTCATGGACCACCATTCAGATACTTGTCAGACACTTGTTCTCACCACCAGCATTAAGAAAATGATTGTATTAGGACAGGGAATTCCACAAGATCCTTCAATCACCTGAAAAGCAAAACAACTAGAAATAGCCCAAAAGTTCAGCTTCTTAGACTCTACAATGACCACCAACCTCTCACTGGATGAAGAACTAAATGTTTACATTGGAAAGGCTGCCACCACCTTTGTCAGACCAACTAAAAAAGCATGGAACAACTCCAAGCTTACTATCAAGACCAAAATGCTAGTGTACCAAGCTTATGTGCATCAATATGGAGGTGGTGTGACACAGGATGGAGGCTAAATTGAGGTTGGGGAGGCCTTCCTCTCTGCCTTGCACAGGTGCCTTGTGCACCTGTGCAAGAAACTTAGGAGTTGAGCTTGTGACTGCCCTGTCCTGGGCTGCTTGTTTCTGTCCCAGCAGTAAGTGTGTTATAGAAAACCAAAGACTCCTCCAGGAAGTGCTACACTTCCTGTACAGGCACTTACTCCATAGCACATCTTCCCTTTTGTAACCACCTTTCTAAAGTTCCTGAATGACATAAAATATTAGTTTAATTTAATAACAGCCTCTATCAAATAATCAGTGATTTAATAATCTTCCAGGTTGCTCCGGTGCAAGGCCTAGATTTTTAAAGGTATTTAGGAGTTGGTCTCCTTAATGCCAGGCCCAAATCCTATTTTCAAAACTGACTGACCCTCTTAGGCCTACAGTTGGGTTAGAAATGTTTTTACCAATTCATGAAAACTTATGAGATTTCAAAATCAGTGTCATTCTGCCATGGTATAAAAGACCATTTGAAGCTTTTCATGATAAATGATAGAAGGTAGGATAGGTGATATCCTGGGTGAACCCTAACCACTGTACCATAGGAAATTTAGGTTCCTATATACAGTAAACTTCCGATAATCCAGCACCTTTAGGACCCAGGGGGTGCCGGATTATCAGATATGCCGGACTATCAGAAGGGGGAGCTATGAGGGGTCTGGAGTGGGGTGGGAGGGGATGCCACCCCAAACCCTCATAGGCCCCCCTTTACGATAGTCCGGCTCTGCCCCAGGCATCCCTGATTCAACCGCTGCTGGTCAGTTTCAGCAGCAGTTGAATCGGGGAAGCCTGCAATAGAGCAGCTGGGGTGCTGCCGGGTTGGTCCCGTAGCGCTGCCCCTTGGGGCTGCGGGACCAACCCGGCAGCACCCCAGCTGCTCTTGGGGACACCTGGAGCGGAGCAGAGCAGCTGGAGTGCTGCTGGGTTGGTCCCACAGCGTCAAAGGACGGCGTTGCAGGACCAACCCGGCAGGACCCCAGCTGCTCTGCCCCAGGGGTCCCCAAGAGCAGCTGGGGTGCTGACGGGTTGGTCCTGCAGCCCCGAGGGGCAGCGCTACGAGACCAACCTGGCAGCACCCCAGCTGCTCTGCTCCCGGCTTCCCTGATTCAGCTGCTGGTCAGTTTCAGCAGCAGCTGAATGAGAGAAGCCTGTCCGGCTGCCCAAGCACTTCCGGGTTCCTGATGGTGCCGGACCATCAGGAGTCCCGGAGTATTGGATGCCGGATTAATGGAGTTTTACTGTACCTTCTCAAATGAGGCTGTGTAAGGACTCAACCCTGTCTCTCCTCCTTTCTAGGGGAGTACTCAAATCACTAACCTGCTGAGTATTGTCTTGCTTTGTCTGCACGCTTCCTCCCATGAGACTTCTGTGAAAACTTTTGAAAGGCCCTTTTCATATCCATGTGGCATGAGAACAATTGGGAAATCTCAGACTTTGCTTGGCTCAACATTGCCAAAACTTATGTGACTTGTTAAAGACCACACTGGAAGAACATGGTGGAAATGGGAATCAAGTCCAGATCTTAAGTCCTGCTCACTATTTTAAGCACTACACTCTCTTTCCTCTCAGTGTTCCTATATTACAACCTCAGTTTTTTCAGTGAAATAAAAACCTCTATTTTCTAAATCTCATTCTTTTGTTATTTCCCTTAAGCTAGAAATGTATGCCAGATCTGTAAGAAACAACTTTTGTCCTTGCCTCAGATGTCTGAATTTTTTAAAAGCACATGGATCTTTTTTATAAATATCTATTTTGATTACCATAATACTTAACAAAAACATGTTATACTTAATAACAGCATTTAGATTGCACGTTACATGTTCAGAGCCTTCTAAATGTTTTAAGTGTCAATCAACTGCAGAATAGACTAATATAAGGAAAAGAAAAAATCATTCTCTGAGCTGACAATGAGTGAACAGAACTGAGCTAATACATCAAAATATTTTCATTGGTCTAGACAATATTTAGTCCTGCCGTGAGTGGTGGAAACCTCTTGAGGGCCCTTCCTGTGCTATGATTTTATATGGAGCACTGCCTCATCTGTTCACGCCCTCCCCCACCCTGACCCCAGAATGTCTCTGTTGCTGTTGGCTCCGCCAAAACCAGACCCTGGCTAGAAAGATGGCTATTTAGAATTGTTGGTATCAAATATTTGCAATGAGTTACATATGAGCAATCCCAAGAGGTAGATACATATGCAGATGCTACTTTGCACCTGAGGACCAAGAAAGTGGCAATGAAGAGGAGAAAGAGGTAACACCTCTAACTGCCTCTTTGTGCTGAATCCTGCTTCTTTTTCTTCAAAGGGAGAAAACTGCCCCCTACCCTAGTGCATGTTGACTGAGCAGAGCTTTGGGTCCACCTGTCTTCTTTCTCTACACCATCCCCCACTCCCAAGTAATCACTAGCCTAACTGACCTGGCACAGGAAGTGGTAAAATTGACTTGCACTCATAAAGAGAGAGCAGTTCCTCACTCACATGGACTCCTGGGGTGATACATCGCTGCACTGCATCATGCCCAAAGCTAGGAACAAAATCTGGAATAGTTCAAATAATCAATAAATTTCAGAAAATCATAGACTGTGTATACACATCTTGTGCATGGAAAAAGAAGCTAGATATGCCAAATTTTTCATGATGAATTATTTGCTCACCTCTAGCATTCATCACTAGCAGTAGTGATTTTTTTTTCCCTTCTGGTGAACCTGAATATGGAGAAAGCTACCTGATGCATTAAGTCACAGGCCAGCTGTGACAGTTAAAAAATGAGCTACACTAAATACTATTGAATAGAGGCTGGTTTTAAGAAATGCGCTATTTTACTGAAAGAAGAAGTTAGGTCTATTTTTCTCACCTACATCATCTCATCTTTGGGTGGGCTCTCTCACACATTGTTCATCCATACCCAAGTGAGTAGCTCGGGATGTCGGCCAAAGTCACCAACACATGGACACTTCTCAGCATGCAAACCGGGCTATTCAGTTAAGGAAATAACAGAGAACTATTTTTCACTTGTTAGTATTTGTAGCTGCGTTGACAAGCTTCTAGCTAGCAGAACCCCTAGGAACAGCTTATTCAACTTATGTCCCTGATATGGGCAAAAAATTATTCACTTTCTTTAAGGTGACCACTGAACTTAGAGAGATGCTCCCAGCTCTAGACACTGAGGTCTGAGAATGGGACATGGAAATGTTCACATTTAGAGTACCTGGTACAAATCTGGTCCAGCTACATAGTAACTAAAATCCATTACCCTCTATTGGCTGCTCACTTATCTATGTGAACCTGGTTGGACTTCAATGGACACAGAAATGGAATTACTCTTAGCAGAAGCTAGCAACCTCTGAAAATGGGTCACAAGTTCTGGTTTCACATCTGAACTCCCCCTGACCGCTTTCATGGAGGAAAACAATATATAACTTAATGTGTGTTATGTGTTGTCTTCTTTGCTTGCCTCTCAGAGGATCTGAGTTTGTTATTCTGAGTGGGAACCATGATAGTATTCTGAGTGTGAACCGTGAGACTGATTCAAAGCCCACTGAATTCAGAGGAAACTAAATCAGCCTTTTAGCTGAAATTCCAAATGTTCATGCCTGTGGCTTAGGAAGAGCCAGGTTCAATCTTTGATAACGATCAAGGTGATGGTTGTTATAAAGAAATACCTTCAGTGTATGTAAATTCAATAAGCAAATTTCTGTCTTGTTGATCATATGTCACACTACCATATGACCTTCACTCTTATGGTTTATGATGTCACCACCACCCATGGTGGAAATTACAACTAGTTTGTTTATTCTTTAGAATGCAAAATTCCTTATAAAAGTAAACAGAGACCTGGAAGTATCCCCATGACTTAACTACTTACATTTTTGAGCTACACCATCTTGTTTGCTTTTAAATTACTAAAAATTGAAACAGCTTTTTTCCCCCCTAAAAAATGAAAGAGCTTGCTGTATGGGCAGAAATTCCTATCATGTTTGAACAGCCCACTGAGACTCCAAACAACTTTCTTTATTATCCCTTCAAAGTTGAAGACTTGTCTAGTGAATGTTTTTATTAATAATATTTGGAGGCTGCCATCAGGCACTTCATGAAATAAACCACTGATTAAAAAGGTGAAAACACAGAAAAAAGGCTTTTCTTTCAGCCCTGTGTATTTAGGAAGTGCTTTGAAACACCTTAGCCAAGCTTTCTGTTGTGACAAAAATAACAGTCCTTGTATTTAGAGCTGGGATGAACTGTTTTAGCAAACTTTGATCTCCCCACTACAGAAAGGTATTCAGGGGCTTATTCTAGATACCAGGGCTTCCTGTAATAGCTTGTTTACACTGGGATTTATTTATTTCTGCACTAATGAAGCTATATTGATGTAGTTGAACTTGTAGAAACAGTGGGGCTGTCAGATTCGCCAGGCCCCTGGGCAAGGTGTGGGTGGACCCAGTTCCATGTCTTAGAATGGGTGGGGCCTCGGGTGGAAGGGGGGTGGAGCTTGGGGCAGCCAGGCTTCAGCCTCACCTGGACCATGCTGCATGCTCCCTCTCCCTTGAGCTGTGTGGAGCATGCTGCCTAGTGCTCTCAGTGATTTAAAGGGCCTGAGGCTCCAGCTGCACCTACCACTATTGGGCCGTGTCCAGACTCAGGGTTTTTTTCGGGAAAAGTAGCCTTTCCCGAAAAAACTTCCCCTGCATCCAGACTCAAGCCGCGTTCTTTCAAAATTATTTCGAAAGAACGCGGCTCTTCTTTCGATGGCGGTAAACCTCATTTCACGAGGAAGAACGCCTTCTTTCGAAAGTTCCTCTTTTGAAAGAAGGCGTTCTTCAATGTAAAGAGGCCGTCTTCGAAAGAGCATCCAGACTCGCTGGGTGCTCTCTTTCGAAAAAGCGGATTTCTCTTTCGAAAGATCCGCCTGCAGTCTAGACATAGCCTTGCAGTAGTGGTGGCAGCCAGAGCTCCAGGTCCTTTTGAATTGCTGGTCCCTGGGGCAATTGCTCCCTGTGCTCCCATCCCCATTGGTGGGCTTGATTAAGGACCCTCAGTGCAGATGCACTGGATAGGTATAATAGATACAGCTTGCCTTTATTGGAAACTGGCACAAGAGAGACTTGTGCAAGTCATTTTTAATATCAGTGTTCTCTGCTAGTCATGTGGACTTCTTAGTAAAGCTTTATGGCGCACAGATCCCCACTAGCTGATGTCTAGTACCCCTGAAATGACGGTTGCCATTGTTACTACACATTAGTTAATTTGAAACTCTAATGTCTTTTGTTTGTGGATGAACTCTCTTTACTGCTTAATCTTTCATCCTGAATTATTTAATAATTCTATAAATAGAAAAGAGGAGACTGAGGGGGGTATGATAGAGGACTATAAAATCATGAGTGGTGTGGAGAGGGCGGATAAAGAAAAGTTATTTATTAGTTCCCATAATAGACGAACTAGAGGACACCAAATTAAATTAATGGGTAGCAGGTTTAAAAATAATAAAAGAAAGTTCTTCTTCCACAGCGTGTGGTCAACCTGTGGAACTCCTTGCCAGAGGAGGCTGTGAAGACTAGGACTATAACAGAGTTTAAAGAGAAGCTAGATAATTTCATGGAGATTAGGTCCATAAAAGGCTCTTAGCCAGGGGATAAAATGGTGTCCTTGGCCTCTGTTTGTCAGAGGCTGGAGAGGGATGGCAGGAGACAAATCGCTTGATCATTGTCTTAGGTCCACCCTCTCTGGGGCACCTAGTGCTGGCCACTGTCGGCAGACAGGATACTGGGCTAGATGGACCTTTGGTCTCACCCAGTATGGCAGTTCTTATGTTCTTATGTTATGTTCTTATAATCCTATTGTCAGCCCCAGCATTCCTGCTGTTTCCTTGTACTAAGAGCAAACAGATATTGCCACTCAAAGACATTTATTTTACATCAAGTGAAAAACAAATCCTCACGAAATAGTCAGGACTGGAGTAGAGCCCAAATGTTCTGACTAGTAGAACCCACAGAAATCAAAACCTGGGTGACCTATTAATAGGGCAGTGGCACTGTACTAATTCCTGCAAGTTACGTTAAAGTTATATTCTATACAATGTGTATGGAGAGGAGGGGTCTTAGAAGTAGGATGGTCCAGTGGTTAGGACACAGACTTGGAACTCAGGAGACTTGCATTCAATTTCAAGCTCTGCAACAGATTTCTTTTGTAATTTCTGGACGAGTTACTTAGGTTCAGGCCCTCAGAAGGTGTTTTGTTTCCTAACACTGATTTCAGTGTGAGTTTAGAGTCAAAATACCTTTCAAGGAGCTGAGCCTTAATTTCTCTTTACCTCAGGTCTCCATCAATAAAATGGTGCTAATGCCGTACCTCACAGCGGTGTAGAGATTAATACACTGCTATCTATGATTGAACTGCTGCAGTCCCGATGCTCATATTTCAGCAGTGACCACCAGACTTATTGATTCTAGTCATGTGGGCTTGAGAGACTTGTCTTTGCTGCCAAAAAAGTGGGTGTTTTTTTTTTTTTAAACCTCAGGTTACACATGAGCTATGCCAAGGGAAAAACATAGTAAACTGCAGGCACTTTAGCTTTACCATGAAAAAAACTAGGTGCAGTCTATCCTGGGGGTGTATGGGATCTATGCGCAATAGGTTAGACTTTTACCTCAAGATAAAATTAACGTACCTGGTCTTTAATGTGTTTTTACTGGAAAAGCTTGTGTTAATTACCCTAAGGACAAAACACACCGTTTCCTTGCAGTGACAAGGCCTATGCAACATTTCTAGATTCTGGTTTAGTCTTAGATCCATATTTGTTGATCTGAGGTGGACGAGAAACCACATGCACAAAGTAATAAACTCTCCCCCCACACACTCACCCCCACACCCGTGTTCCAAAATATGTTACATAGCTTCAGGTCTTATCACTGCTTGTGGTGATCTTCACAATGATGAATGGTGTGAAACTTAACAGCTAGCAATGAATGAATTGGGGCAGTACAAATAAGTACAGTCAGTGGGCCAAAGTCATCTCTGCTGTAAGCCCACTAACAAGATCAAGGGCTGGGGTCTGAGCTACCCACTCGCCCATAGACGATGCCCCTCTAGATCATAATGGTAAGGAACCCCCCGGTGAATGTGGTGTCTGATTGTAGGTAAATGGAGGAATTCACTCCCCAGGATTTAGCATTCTAGCACCTTTCAGCAGTGTTAATTCACTAAAACACACACAGTGAATGAGATTGAGAATTCAGCTGTCTATAACCAACTGGTTCAGCTAAACAGGAAACCAGAAAGACTTTCTTAACATGGTAGTAGGTTGAGTTTTCCATTTATCCTTTTCATCCAGAAACTATCTTATGTTCATTGTTTTTGTGTGTGTCTGATTGTAAACAGTTCTTACAACAGACTGAGGGTATGTCTACACTAGCCCCCTAGTTCGAACTAGGGTGGCTAATGTAGGCATTCAAACTTGCAAATGAAGCCCGGGATTTAAATATCCCGGGCTTCATTTGCATGTTTCCGGGCGGGCGCCATTTTTAAATCCCCTTAGTTCGAACTGACTGCCCACAACTACACGTGGCAGTCAGAAATTAATCCAAACTAAGGACTTAGTTCAGATTAACTGTTAGTCTTCCTGCAATGAGGTGTAACAGTTAATCCGAACTAAGGATTTAGTTCGGATTAATTTCTGACTGCTGCGTGTAGCTGCGGGCAGTCAGTTCGAACTAAGGGGATTTAAAAATGGCACCCACCTGGGAACATGCAAATGAAGCCCGGGATATTTAAATCCAGGGCTTCATTTGCAAGTTCGAATGCCTACATTAGCCACCCTAGTTCAAACTAGGGGGCTAGTGTAGACATACCCTAATATAACAGCAGAGCTAAAACAAATCCTCAGATCAACTAGCTATGATGAGCATAGTTCCTAGCTCTGATTCATGTAACAGACTGTGGCTCTATTATTCTGTTTTCTCCACATACACAGCTCTCATACTGTGTATGAAGCTCATGGATGAAATCTTGACCACACTGAAATCAATGGCAAAACTCACTGACTTCCTAGAGTCAGCAGGGGTGCTGGGAACTATTGAACCAAACTGTAAACCTTGTATATAATGGAAACCACTTCAAGCCAGGGTGCTGCAGCACCTCCCACGCCCTTAGTTCCAGCACAGCTGAGAGCTAAGATTTCACTTTGGGTATCAGGAAGCCACCTTTTCCAGTTACTTATGAGTCAACAGGGTGCCCTTGTAGCCAAGAAGGCTAATGGCATATTAGGATGCATTAGGAGGAGCATTGCCAGCAGATCTAGAGAAGTGATTATTCCCCTTTATTCGGCACTGGTGAAGCCACATCTGGAATATTGTGTCCAGTTCTGGACCCCCCCACATTTCAGAAAGGATGTGGACACACTGGAGAGGGTCCAGCGTAGGGCAACAAGAATGATTAGAAGGCTGTATCACATGACCTACGAGGAGAGGTTGAGGGATTTGGGATTATGTAGTCTACAGAAAAGGGGAGTGGGGGGGGGGGGATTTGATAGCAGCCTTTAACTACCTGAAAGGGAGGTTCCAAAGCGGATAGAGAGAATCTGTTCTCAATAGTGACAGATGACAGAATGAGGTGCAATGGTCTCAAGTTGCAAGTGGAGGTCTAAGTTGGATATTAGGAAAAACTATTTCAGTAGAAGAGTGGTGAAGCACTGGGATGGATTATCTAGGGAGGTGGTAGAATCACCATCCCTAGAGGTTTTTAAGTCCCGGCTTATCACAGCCCTGGCTGGGATGATTTAGGTGGGGTTGGTCCTGCTTTGGGCAGGAGGTTGGACTTGATGGCCTCCTGAGATCTCTTCCAGCTCTATGATTCCTTCAAGCTATACTGGACACCAAGAGTCTTGCCCACTTTGCATGGTGGGAATAACTCTGCAAAGTGCAAGAATATGGAGGACAGGCTATGGATGAATGAAGCTCTACTGACTACGGTAATGTATGTCATGAAAATAACTGGAGCTGCTTTCTGTTCAGGAAACTGAATAAACTTATTAAACATATTAGCCAGGCTCAGGAATAGATTTGGGCCAAAGAACCCCAAAACACCAAAAACTTGATCATGACAAAGACAAGTTTAAATAATGGAACATGACAAAAATTAGTGTTCATATGTATGCTGTGAATCAATTATAGTTTTCAGTTAAGAACCTTATTTTAATTGCAAATTCTCATCTTTTTTTAAAAAAAAAAACCAAAAAATAAAGGAACCTTCTCTCCTGCTTAGGAACCACACTTCCAAACACCCTGATTACTGAGGATCTAGATAACTATAGAATCTGGTTAAGGTTAAAGACTCATACATTATTGTGGATTTTTGTATTTGCTGGCATTCCTGATATCACTTCCCCCAGAAAACCGATTTATAACTTTTAGGTAAAGGCCTTGTTGATACTAGAAAATTATACTGCTTTAACCATACTGTGCCATATGTCTCCTCGTCCTTTTTATTTAATTCTTCCCCTACTTTTCTAATATTGCTTCTCCATGTAAGAGGTGTCTGCTATAGCAAATGCAAGGAGATGTAATCAGGGCTAACTGACCAAACCATGTATATGTTATGCTGACCTGATGTTTGTTGCAACAGTTATCTTGTCTGATGCAAGAGAATGAACTGGGAACCTCCAGAGCTATAATGTGACCTTTCACAGCTTGAGTTAGAGCCACAAGCTATAACAGACTTCCATAACTCTGTAGATCAAGCACTGAGGAGATGTTACATTCATTGACCACTTACACTTGCACTACTGAACCCCACTCTGAATACAATGCTAAAACTATGGTGTAACTATCAGCTATTCGGTGTATTCAAGAAAATCCACTTTTGCCATATTATGAACCAACCTCAGAACATAAACCTATTTATTCTAATTATTAGTGGTACATAATTGGCAATGATATTGTCTGTGTCAGTCAGGGTATGTCTACACTACCCTCCTAGTTCGAACTAGGAGGGTAATGTAGGCATACCGCACTTGCAAATGAAGCCCGGGATTTGAATTTCCTGGGCTTCATTTGCATAAACTGGGCACCACCATTTTTAAATCCCTGCTCGTTCGAACCCTGTGCCGCGTGGCTACACACGGCACGAACTAGGTAGTTCGGACTAGGCTTCCTAGTCTGAACTACCGTTACTCCTCATTCCATGAGGAGTAACTAGGAAGCCTAGTCCGAACTACCTAGTTCGTGCCGCGTGTAGCCGCGCGGCACTGGGTTTGAACGAGCAGGGATTTAAAAATGGCGGCGCCCAGTTTATGCAAATGAAGCCCGGGAAATTCAAATCCCGGGCTTCATTTGCAAGTGCGGTATGCCTACATTACCCCGCTAGTTCGAACTAGTGGGGTAGTGTAGACATACCCTCAGAGGTGCAATTCCTTTTCATGTATAATTTTGGTATAGATTTTGTTTTTGCAGTAAAATAATTCATGAGAAAAGAAAGCAAGGGAATGGAAGCAAAGGTAGAGGCCTCTTAGGGTACATCTAGACAGTGGTGCTATTTCGGGATACTTCCAGCATTCCAAAATAGCTATTCCCTGTCTTTTAAACAAGCCTGTTATTTCAAAATAACTTTTGAAATAATGAGCTCACTATTCTAACATCCCTGTAAACTTTGTTACATGAAGATTAAGAGATGTTTTGGACTAGTGCTCCATTTTGAAATTTGGCACTGTCTACACAGTGCCAAATTTCAAAATAAGCTACTTCAAAATACACTCGAAAGAAGCTATAAAATTTGTATAATTTGAATTGTGTAGCTTATTTTGAGCTATGGATGCAGTGTAGACGCATCCTTTAGAAATCAGTGTCACTCATTTTAAAGTGATCAAAGATAGCCTAATTTGTTTTATTATCCTTTAACTCCACTATTTGTAGTGCCCTGCCAAATTCACTGTTTATTTCATAGTCATAGGATTTTTAAAATGGTAAAAGTCATTATTTTAGCTATCTAAATCTGAAATTTTAATGTTGTAATTGTAGGAGATCTGACCCAAAAAGGAGTGGTGTGAGTCGAGTGGGGGAGAAATTGCAAGGTTATTATAGGCAGGATTGGGGTATTACTACCCTTACTTCTGCAGTGCTGTCAGTGGTGGTACTGCATTCAGTGTTGGGCAGCTGCAGAGCAGCAGCTGTTCACTGGGAGCCCAGCTCTGAAAGCAGAGCCACTACCAGCAGCAGTGTAGAGGTAAGGATGGCATGGTATTGCCACCTTTACACCTGCACTGCCTTCAGAGCTGGAGATCTGGCTAACAGCTGCCACTCTCCAGTTGCCCAGCTCTAAAGCATCACCAAGGTAAGAGACTATAGCTTGACCCCCCTAAAATTACTTGGTGACCCCCCACTGCAACTCCCTTTTGGTCAGGACTCTCAGTTTGAGAAACTTGTATGGTAATCTGTATAGTATAGAGTAAAAGCACACAAGACTAGATGTCACAGTCCGTGACACATTTTTCATGGCCATGAATTCGGGAGGCCTCTTTGTATTCATAAATGTAGCTCTTCTTTGTAATATATGCTACAAACAGCCAATTCCTGCTTCCATGAAAGTAAATCAATGGGGATTTAGCCATTGACTTCAATGAGAGCAGGAACAGTTCCAAATTGTTACCATTAACAGTCTGGAAGTGTTTGCCTGAAATCTTAGCAGATGTTGATCTTTCAGGGAAAGGGTTAAGTGTGTTTGTTGTTCCATCTGGATGTAGGAGAGCAGGATATTTGTTCTCTGTTAGAGAACCTCGTGTGTGTGCTGCAAAATCCTGTGTGGGGAACTAGCAATAGCCAAGCCTGGATAGAAAATCTGAGCTGGGTTTTTTCCCTAAAGAAAGCCAAGTACTAGGAAGAGGAGAGCTTTGACTTTACATACTTTGTGGACTGTGTTTGTTTGAAGAGCTGTTTGGAGAAGGTGCAAGCTCACTGCACTTTTAAGTCAAGAAAACATTGACTAAAATTTTTTGCAGCTAGTTCTTTCTCGTACTCTTTTAAGGGGTGTAGGCAATGTCTCCCATAGCACCTGACCTAATTGGGAATCTAAAAAATTACTTCTTGATGTTATAGTTTGGCCATTAACAATATCAAGCTTTTCTTACCTACCCAAGAACTTACTCCATTTCTTTCTTTACAAAGCTTTCTTTCTCTGTCTGCTGTACCATGTGTGAAGCTCCAGCTTGCCTCCGGGAAGCATTTTGTTTAACTGTGTGGACACATTCCTTAGAGGAAACAGGGGCCAAAACATACAAACCAGGAACTAGATGAGAAGAATTTAACTTGTAAAGGAAAAGAAGCCAGAAAACTGGCCCTGGGGCCTGAAACTTGTTTTCCACTTTATTTATTCCAATTTATTCCATGGCCAGTTTCATATCCTCTGGCAGCAGTAAAGTTAGAAAGAAGAAATACACATCAGACTTGTGTCCTGCTCACATGTGAGGCAGACGCGGGCAAGGTCAGTTTTCATCACAAGTCAAAGTTAAGAAAGGCAAAGAATCCAGAACATGAATGTGATGGACATTGGTGCGGCAGAGGGCGGGCGGGGGGGAGTAAAGAAAGGGATTTGTTTATTTTTATACATTCTTAGTACTTTCATGGAAGATTCCACTGTGCACAGTAGATGAGGTGCTCCATTTTCTTCTAACACGGGGCCAGTCTCTGACAGCCTCAGTTACACCCAATGGGATGGCTGATGTAGTAAAGCACTATTCAATTAGAGCAAAGGTGTCAGAATCCGACCCAAGCATAGGAATGTATGCTCAATGGCTGGCCACTGTGCAAAGACACAGCTGCTATTATGATGGATTGTATGAAGTCCTAGAGCAAGCCACACACAGCAGTTGAGGAGGAGCCAGGGAATGAACCCCACCCCCACGTTTTTTGGTCAGCCATAGAAGGATGCATACCATGTAAGTTTAAGGAGTGACACAGCATTGATACTTTGTTTCCTCTGGGGAGCTCCACCTTTCCTCGTGATTGTATGTTAATGTCTCCTGGATTCCAGTGAAGGCACTAGCTTCTCAATTTAAGCACTGCAGGTAGGAAGAAATGGAAATATCTCCTTTCCAATTTGTATCCAGCTATACATCGCAAACTACACAAGGGGGTGATGTGCTTCTGCAGTTTACACAGTGTCGTGGGATGATTCTGGGAATAGTTGGCTTTCTCTTGGTAAGCCATATGTGAGCAAAATTTGTTCCTAAATCTTCTTGCCTGAAGAGCATGGGAACAGGGGAGACGTTATATTCGTCCCAATGTTTGATGCCACAGTGACACAAAATAAATTGTTATGCTCTGAGATAAAACCATCCCCTGAGCCAGCCAATGCATTGTGTCTGATTTGTGCTGTCTATTTTGATCATCTGCACCATGGCACAGTGACTGTGTCATCTTAAGTGTCTTGTAGAGCACTGAGCATACTGTCATTTCTTAACAATAGCAGTAATTAATAAGCAGATGCTTAATAACTGGGGTGAGACAGATGCAAATAAGGATGTTTTTTCCTCTCCTTTAGTCTGCTCCTTTCACTTTCATTGCAAGCTTTGAGCAGGAGGTATAATAAAAGCACAGCTTAATATTGCATTTGCTTGTTGATACTCGTTTACTTTTCTTAGACTGCATCTACACTGGCATGATTTTGCGCAACAGTTTTTCCGTTAAAAGTATTTGCGCAAGAGAGCGTCTATACTGGCATGTGCCTTTGCGCAAAAGATCTGCTTTTGCGCAAAAGCATCCGTGCAAGTGTAGATGCTCTCTTGCACAAAAAAGCTCCGATGGCCATTTTAGCCATCGGGCTTTCTAGCGCAAGAAATTGAAGTTACCTGTCTACACTGGGCTTTTGCGCAAGAACACTTATTCCTGAGCAGGAGTGTCAGAGTATTTGCGCAAGAAGCACTGATTTCATACAAAAAACAGGACTATGTAGCACTTTAAAGACTAACAAGATGGTTTATTAGGTGATGAGCTTTCGTGGGCCAGACCCACTTCCTCAGATCAAATAGTGGAAGAAAATTGGCACAACCATATATACTCCAAAGGATACAATCAAAAAAATGAACACATGTGAAAAGGACAAATCAAATTTCAGAACAGAAGGGGGAGGGGGGAGAGGTAAATGTCTATGAGCTAATGATATTAAAGGTGATAATTGGGGAAGCTATCTCTGTAATGGGTACAAAGATACCCATCTTAATTTGACCATCTTGTTAGTCTTTAAGGTGCTACATAATCCTGTTTTTTGTTTCAGCTACACCAGACTAACACGGCTACATTTCTATCATGATTTCATACAGTAGAACATCAGTGTTCTTGAGCAAATACTTGCGGCCAGTGAAGACAGGCGGGAAGATTTTGCACAAAAGCATTTGCTTTTGCGCAAAATCTTGCCAATGTAGACACAGCCTCCGTGGTGAAGAGGTTACTAGAGTGAGACCTTCAATTTATATGCCAGTTTCAATAAACATATATTATTGCAAAAAAAAATGGCCAAATCCTTGTGTATTTCTGCAATTTTCACATTAAATATGTTTTATGTACAGGTTGAAACTCTCTAATCCAGTATCTTCAAGACCAAACAGGTGCCAAACCAGAGACTTTGGTGAACCACGAGAGGTCAATATTGTCTAGCAGCATTACCAACACTTCTGCTGCTCAGTGGGCTCTTAAAAGACATTTAGGGGGAAATAAGGCTAAATAATAGCACTGAACACTGAAAACCAGGACTGGTGGCTACAAGCAAACTTTACGGAACTGGGAAACTTGGCCACACCCAGGAAAAGTGG
Source organism: Pelodiscus sinensis (assembly GCF_049634645.1). Lineage (NCBI taxonomy): Eukaryota > Metazoa > Chordata > Testudines > Trionychidae > Pelodiscus > Pelodiscus sinensis. Next base: position 111,099,518 of record NC_134715.1, read on the forward strand.
ACAGCCAGCTAACTAAAAACATGCCGGACATGGATGTTGCCAGATCAGAAAGTGCTGAACTAGAGCAGGCCAATAATGGAATTATTGCAGTACTGCAAAATTCAGCAGTGGGTTGATACAGATCTTTTTATTAACCCCTATGATCATAGATCCACATGCTGCTGTTCAGGGCAACATAATGTTGGCTCTTTTAATTTACACACAATCCTTTTATTATTTTAATTTATTCTTTTAGCTCAGAGCTTTCAAACAGGCTACAAGAGAACTTAGTCTATTATAGGTACAATATTCTGGAGGTTTGCCTGAAGCAACAGAATAAGAAAGCAATAGATGTGATTCTTTGCTATAACTGCATGCGTTATTGCTGCTTGAGAGCTAGAGAAGAATTTTCACATGCCACAAAGAGAAGGTCATGGTGGTACAGTGCAGTAGATCTGATCTTTTAATCAACACAAACATCTAAGGGCTCCCATCACGCAGAAGGACATACCTGTGCTAGGCGCTGTGCAATATACATTGTCTCTATTTTTAGCCCATTAGCCTTTTTCTCATCAAGATTTCTCCCTGTGATAATGTTAACAGCATATTTTTCCTTGACTGACTCTTGCAGGCCTAGCTTGGTATTTGTTTCACAAAATGAATAGATGAAAAAAAAGCATCTGTATCACTATGGTGGATTCCTGGTTGTTGTGCTTTATGGCAGCAATGAATTATACCTAGGAGTGATGGAATAGGATTACCACCTGGCTGGTTTTTGTACTGCCTTGCTGCTTAAAAGATTTAATGTGCCAGGGGTACAGTGTGGTTTACCTGGGACATGTTAAAGTGGTCTACATGTCACATCCTTGCAGTTCAGATTGCAGCGCCATGTTAGGATAACAAAATGATTACATAAAAATACACATCGGCATGTAAAGGGGTTCTCTAAAACATGTTAGTAATATCTAACTATAGTAACATTAAGATCCTGTTTGTTGGTATAACACTAGTGCCTAAGATGCCCTGCTGTGCTGAACACTGTATAAACAGAGACAACAGGTGCCCCCAAAATATTTCTATCTAAAGAAACACAGCACATGGCAGGGAGGGAAGGTGTGAAGTGACTTACCAAAGCTCACCAGAAGAGCTCAGAATAGAACCCTTCTTGTCTCCCAGGCCTGATACTGAGCACTAACCCAGGCTAAAGTCAATGAGACTTCAAGCCATTCAGCACCTTGCATGTCTGGGCTCCTCAGGCAGATTTCTCATCTGAAGGTTGATGTAAATTATAGGGGCTGATTGTGGAATGCTTGCTCGTGTTGTGAAGCACTTATACAAGTGGTCCCATTGCCTTAAGCGAGACCCATCGCCCAGTGTGAGAGAAGGATCCATAATTGGATCCTTTCAAATAAACAACACACTGCTCCAACAGTACAATCCTACCCTAACATTTTCTCTTGTGGTTTTTTTTCTCCTCTCACTTCCTCCCTCCCCATTGCTGTCAGTCTGCTGCCGACTCCAGCAATTTCAGCAGTAGCCACAGCAGGTTGCTTTCAATCAACAGACCATCTCTGCAGCAAGCAACAAAAGTAACAAATTTTCTTCAGAGCCAGCAGACTCTGATTTCATTCAGGCACGGGCATTCACTCCTGATCCCAGTGCACAGTTTCCCAGCACATCAAGACGGAGGCTGCAAACTGTGGTGTTGAAATAAAACAGATAAGCAAGTGGAAACACTTTCCTCCCCTGCTGAGAACAAACACACCAGCAACATATTGACAGTCTGCCTACCTGCTGCAGTAGCTAGTCTCGCCAACCTGCGGGCCTGATCATGCAAGGTACCAAATACACTCTCCTGAAGCTGGCAGTAAGGGAGATTTGAAACACTCAGTGCCTGGGATTATACATTTCATGCCCTTGCTGATTCCGGGATCCAATCTGTGGCTAAACAATCACAATTATTCTCTAAAGGCTTAATCTTGATTATTTTTTTTATCGAAGCCAATAGGATTTTTACCTTTGAAATCAAAGGTACTAGTGCCTGTACTCTTGAAAGACACTCTAGACATGAAGTCCACAAGGGACCATGATGAACATCTAGTCTGACCTCCTTGCATGTCGCAGAACATAGAATCTCACTCACACCTGTAATAGACCCCTAACCTCTGGCCACACCTGCCACAGGGATGGGGACTGGGAGTGGAAAGGGACCAGTGCCCCAGTGCCCTGTGATTCTAAAGGACCTGGGACTCCTGGCTGCTGTCACTGCTACTGCGACAGCCAGAGCCCTGGGCTCCTTTCAATGACTCCTGGGGCCAACATGGTGCTCTCCAGGCGGCTCAAAGGGCTTGCTGCCCCCTCCTTCTCCCTTCCACCTGAGGCTCTGTGCTTTCCAGGAGCGTGGAGACTGCTCCCACTCACCCAACTTTTCCCGGGGGCCTGGCATGGCTGTCAGCTCTCCTGCCTCTGGCTAAATTACAAAAGTTCTCAAATCATGATTTAAAGATTTTTAAGGTACAGAGAATCCACCATTTATTCTAGCTCAATCCAGCAAGTGACGCAGGCCCCACACTGTATATAAAGGCTACCCTTCCCTCATCCCCAGGGTCTTTCTTAATCTGACCTGGAGGGAAATTCCTTCCCAAATGCACATATGACAATCAGTTAGATCCTGGGCAGGTGGACAGAAGCCATCATACAGACAGTGCAGAGAATTCTTTCCCAGGTAAGTTGGAGCCCTCCCCATCTAGTATCTCTCCTCTGGCAGTTGTGAATTGCAGCTTTGACTGGGCCATTGTAGGTAATCTCATCCTGTCATCCCCACTCAATAGGCTAATGAAGGATTGGGAAGTCTATAATTTCACACCAATGAAAATCACTGTCAAATTGCCTGTCATGGCAAAAGGCCTGTCAAAATATTGGCTGTTACCAAAGCATCGCCAGTGTTCTAGATATAGCTTTGTTACGTGAATAAAAGTAACAGAGGGAGAGCTGTGTCAGTCTGTAACTGAAAACAGCGAGTAGTCCTGTGGCACCTTAGGGCATGTCTACACTAGGAAATTATTTTGAAATAACTACATTCGAAATAACTCCTGAAATAACTATTTTGAAATAAACTTATTCCCTGAGGAAAGCAGGAGTACAGATTTTGAAATAACCAGCTGGTTATTTCGAAATAACAGGCTTGGTAGTGTGGACGTTCCATTTATTATTTTGAAATAAGGGGGTTATTAAAGATATATATTTAATAGACCAGGGCTTAGAGACTAAATATATATATTTAAGAAATGGGTTTTGTCCATGAAAGCTCATGATTCTCTTTCTATATATAAATATAGTTTAGTCTCCAAGGGTGTGTCTAGACTACATCCCTCTGCTGACAGAGGGATATAAATGAAGCATGTCGAAAGTGAAAATGAAGCCGGGATTTAAACATCCCACACTTAATTTGCATAATCATGTAATGGTGCTCTTTCGAAAAAGCGCTATTTTGAAATGGAAACCGCAGTCTAGACACGGTTTTTCGATAACGGGGCGCTTTTTCAAAAGATCCTGTAAACCTTAAAAAATGATAAAGTTAAATTAAGATACACAACTTCAACTGTATTAATTGCTTAACTCAAGTCAAAGTACCTTAATTTGACTTTCGGCACTGTCCACGCTGCAGGAAGTTGAATGAAGAACACTCTCCCTTCGTCTTCCCTTACTCCTTTTGGAAGCAGGACTATCAGAATCGACCACAGTTTCCCTCTCAGTTTGAATTAGAGTGTCTTCACTAGACACGCTAATTCAAACCCTGGAAGATCGACAGTGGCAGCTTCGATCTTCTCTGTAGCGTAGACATACCCTGAGGTACCATGGACTACTCGTTTTTATGTTACATGAAAAGAAAGAGAAAAATCAAGCAGCAAATCTTATTGAACAATTCATATTAAAGGGAACATAAACCACAGATCGCCAGCATTGGTTCTGAGGAAGGAGGACCAAAGCTGCTTTCATCACTGGGATGTGGCTGCATTGCCTGCAGATAAAATAGCAGAGCACCCAAAGCTGACTGGCTCTGGGCGATCCCACCTTCTCTCCACGTGGATTCACCCCAATGTGCAGCTGGGCTTCTCTTGGCTGTGAGGTCACTATGTTACTGTAGTCAAAGGCCTTTTAATGTAAAAGCTGTAATCGCAGCATTGCTAACTACTTACTTTTAAACTACAAGAATGCCCTAAGGGAAGTTTTATAGTGCAAAGGAATATAGTCATGTTACATTAGGAGTGATTTACAGACCTCCATGCAGAGTGAGCAATAAAATCAAAAAATCAAAACCAACACAGGTCTTAAATAAATGAAAATGTACAATACTCTGTTGGAATGATGCTGGTGAGATTGAGATGAGTTTGGAACTTCTAATAAAGCATTCACATAAAAGTACCCTGCTCTAGCAAACTGTCCTTTTTTCTTATCACACAATGTCAAAAATATCTGTATTTTCCACACAGTTTGACAACTGTCAAACATGTCTGTAAGGATAAAACAAAATGTACTTAAGGGGACTAGATGAGCATATAGCTATAGCTACAGCTCTTAGTTAAATGGGGGTAAATATGGAATAACTTTGCAGAAGCAGCTGGACCTTTTAGATTTGTTCTGGTGCAGCTGAGAGAAAATATCTGTCCCAGAACAATACATATTAGACATAACTTAGTCATAGATTGATTATGCTTTAGAGATTCCCATAAACTATTTTTATATAGACATTCAATTTTAGGCTCTGATAACTTAAAGGCAGTTGGAAAAGCATGCAGGTAATTGTTCCTGAAGAATTGCTACAAGACTGATGAGTGATGTAGACTTTGTCTCCACTACTAAGTTTTGATGACAGAACGTACGTTGACATCCAAAAGCCAATATTTAAAAAATTGCAGAAGAGCATTCACACTTGCTCTCACTGTCAACAGATCACAGTCACATTGGGAATGCCATCATCAACAGTGTGAGCAATGCACGTGGGTATGTGTCCCACAGTGTGGGGTGATATCTTCTGTTATTAGGTGTTGTGGGAAGGTGGAGCAGAGCACAGTTCAACACAACTTGAGACCATGCAAAATGTCCTTTGATGCATTGCTCCTTTATATTTGTTCTGCACTGAGAAATGTTCTGGTCATAATGCTTTTCACACAAGCCTAGAGAAATGTGCCCATAGGTGTCCCAGTGCCTATGAGGCAAATGCAGTTGGTACTACAGACTTTTAGAATCATAGAGCTGGAAGAGATCTCAGGAGGTCATCAAGTCCAGCCCCTTTCCCAAAGCAGGGCCAATCCCAACTAAATCAACCCAGCCAGGGATTTGTCAAGCCAAGACATTAAAACCTCTCAGGATGGAGATTCCACCAACTCCCTAGGTAACCCATTCCAGTGCTTCACCACCCTCTTAGTGAAATGGTTTTTCCTAATATCCAACCTAGACCTCCCCCATTGTAATTTTCTCGAAATCAGTTCCAACAGCTCCACAGTGGTCCAAGAGGGAGGGTATGTCTACACTACCCCCCTAGTTCGAACTAGGGGGGTAGTGTAGACATACCCGGAGAGATTTTGGTGCAATAGCCAGCTATGGGCACCTGGGAAAAGACAATGAGATCTCGCCACACCACGCAGGCCAGGAGGAAATGGATTTTTAAATTCCCAGGTCTTGCAAAGAGGAGGAGTGGATTGTATAACAGGCTGTGGGGCAGCAGAGTTCAAACTGCTGACCAGAGCAGTCAGTATAGTTATTGTGGGACACTTCCTGGAGGACCAATTATAGCGAGTGGGGTCTACACTGGCTTTTTGTTGACAATACAGGGAGGGGAAAAAAGTCTCTCATAGAGGTGGAAGTATTTTGTCACTGAAACTGGGCTTTTTTCCCTACAAAAATCTTATTGCAGTGTGTAGGCTTTCACTGTGCAGTGTAGACAAGGCCTAAACTTGTACATTGGAGCCCAGGATGTTCTGAGTAATCAAGGGTGCCATTTTGGGAGGGTGTGGAGGTGGGAGGAGCAGCAGCTGTGCGCTCTGGGACATGGCTAGCTTTTCATCCCATTCCCCAGATGCTAAGGGAGTGAGGGGAAAGTGCTTGCAATCTGTGCATGCCTCTCACACCTGGCTGGTAAAGGGAGCTCAACAGCTAGGTGTGAGACTCATGCACAGATTTCAAGCCTTTTCCCCTTACTGCCTTAACGTCCAGGGAATGGGATGAAAAGCAAGCCATGTCCCAGCGTGCACAGCTGCTGCCCCCCCATCCATCTGAAATGGCATCCTTGTAGGTAATCCCAAACAGAGGTTTCTTCTTGTGTATCTGCGAGGGTGCTTGGTGTTGTACAGATCAAAGAGGAGAGACAGATATCCTGCCCTTAAGGAGCATACATTCTCAGGGTGTGAGGATACTCCTGTTGAAGACACTGGAAATTTGCCATTGATTTCAGTGGGAGTTGTATTAACCCTTGCCTGTGGATAGCTTGACCAGATAACGTGTGAAAAATCAGGATATAAGGTGGGAACTATAGGGTGCTCGTAAAAGAAAAAACCCCAAACATAAAGACTGCCCCTAAAAAGGGGGCCATCTGATCACCATAACTGTAGACAGGGTGGCAGATAAGCCCTTATGATGCTGTACCTCTGGATACCACAGTGGGAACAACACTTATATGTGTGGAAGGATGGGAGGGGAAATGGAGAGGAATGGCATAACCCATGAGCTACTTGTGCTATCAGCAAATTAGTCTCTGCTAATCCATTGAAAAGATATATTGTATACTTGTTTCCTTGCAGAATAACACAATGAAAAAGATTTTCTTTTTAAATGACTATTTTAGACAGTTAACGACTGAAAATGAGAGAGAGAGAAGGAATATTAGGCACAGTTCAAGATCACGAGTTATAGATGAATGTAATGTTATCTCATAAATAAGGAATGAATGGATTATCAATAGGTTATTAATGTCTATTAATTTTTCACACCTTAAATTGAGTAGGGTGTATTGTTTGTCTAAGCCTTCAGGCTTTGATGCTGTTTAAACAGTCAATCATGAGTGGTTGGTGAAGGAAAGGCTGGGGGAGGCAAGCCCACAGCATCACCCCCAGCCCGGCCCCTTCAGCTGAGGCCCTGCTCCCCAAGGGACCCAAGCTGTCACCTCACCACCACTCCCCAACCATGGGGAGTACACATCCTCAGCCTCCCCAGCCCCAGAGCACAGGAAAGGCAACAATGCTACAGTAGGCATTCTGGGGGGAGAGTGTGGTAGGGTGGTTTGGGAAGGCATTGCTTTCCCCCACCTATTATACTGGATGCCCATGATGTCAATACTTCCTACAAATCCAGGATGAATGGATAGAAAGCTCCATAAGTTTGCTTTATTGGATACCAAGATCAGCTTAAATTGTAGCCAAAAGCTTGTGATAGTCTGTTATGCTAATTTTTAAAAGAAAGTGCTTAATGTTGAAGCTCCTAATAGGCTTTCTCATGAAAAGAGAGAACTGATTTTCCTGCCAATTAATGGAAAACATTAGGATCATTGTGGATTTTGACATGGGAATGCCTGAAAGGTATTTCAGAAGATTGAATGAAGACTTAGCATAGTCATAGTCAGAAGAAATAAGATAAAGGATGAGAACAGCTCTATTATTATGAATAATAAATTGACAGATTTAGCCCCTCTTTCTGAATGAAAATGGTTCACAAGCCAGGCCTGGGATCTCTGGATGTATTCAGTGAACACTTGATGTGAAAAATGCTCAGCCTGTAAGTTGTTTGCTTCTGCCATTGTTCGTGAGGTCTGTGGTTAGTCACCTAAATAATATAATACTGTTTTGCTAACTAAGCAAATGCCTGACATTTTATGAAGAGAAAAATAAAGAATAAAGAAAAACCAATGGGAAATAAGGAACATTTGTACAAATGCCTGGATGAATAATCATTCATGTCAACATTTCTGAAGCTTTTCTAAGTAATTAAACTTTAAACCAATAAATAGTGGTGACTATAAGCAATCTCACCACATTTATTTATGGGAAGTTGTACATTTCTTTTGCACTAGACAATCAGCAGTTTGAATATTTTGCAAGTTCTGTGCTGCCCCACATGTACCCCAGAATCTCATCCACTGTGGTCAGTTCTGGTGATCCTGTCTTGAAAAGATATACCAGAGTTGATGTGTGGGCATGGGGTTTCAAGCACAAGTGATGAGAATGACAATGGGCAGATATATAATATGTTTCATGCACAGAGAGATTGAAATCAGTGAAACTGTGTACTTTGAGAGGAGGCTTCTACGAGGGAACATGATAAAGAGTATGCGTGGATACCCCTACATAGGACAGGAGAAGAAAAGAAATATTATCCCCATTTTAGAGAAACTCTATATCTGGAGGCTAGTAAGTTCTTGACTAACTTTACAGATAGGCAGTACTTAACTTGGTTACATTTCTTTTCCAAAGTCACTCAGCGGGTCCTGTGTCATAATAGGACTGGACTACAGGTGCCTTTACTTCCAGTCTGCTCAGCAGGTTAAAAATTAATATGATTTCCCATGGTTGCAACTATTCCCTGGAGATGATTTTCTATTATCGGAATGATCTCCCTACATTAAAATGGAGAGAATAATATGATTGTGATATAGAAACTGTGAAAAATGCAATGCAGTAACTACAAGCTAAAGGTTCTTTTGATTAAATAACCACTGTGAACTCCTATAGGATTTTATCTGGCACTGGAAGGAAATAGCTAGCTGAAATTTCTTTATTGGAGAAGTACCTGCAGTGTTTACAAATTGTCCAACATTCATAATTTATCATCGTGACTAACATTATTATATTTAATTGTTTGTTGTATCGCTACTGATAAATATTCTCTTAAAGGGTGTCCCTACAATTCTTAGTAATGTACTCCTTTAAATAGTCTCAGATTAATCCTGATCCTATGCTTGGAGCTACATGTGTGAACTCTTATGACTTGGGGTTCTGCAGACACAAGGGTCTGCCTAGATAGATCCAATGGCAGAACTGGGGTCTTATAAGGGGACTGGTGGTTTTGATTTAATATTTCTCACTAACCCTAATAAGGGATCTGAAGTTACCAGGGCAATTTTTGAGCTTGGTTACCGATCTAAATCAAAATAACTCCACTGAAGACAAGAATCTATCATACAGTATGGCGATTAAATGTCTCAGTTTTATTTAACTGTACTTTGAGTAGATAGAGCTAAAGATTTTTTTCAGGGAGAGTTATGAAAAATCCAAGCTTATTTTATAACTCTGAAATTTAAGAATGGTATTAGGCCAAGATCCAGTGAAGACTTCAATGCATGCATAACTTTCATCAGGTGAGAATTTCTGTTAACATTTATGGAACTGCTCATGTATAAACGTTATTTAAGTGCTTTGCGGAATCAGGGCCAAAGTGCATGGCACCTTTAAGGATCAAACCATAAAAGAGGTTGTTTAAATATTATGTTTACATTTTTATTGACTGAGCATGAAAGTTCTCCTAGAAAATCTGAAGGATTTCTACAGAGATTTCTATAGATTTCAAAGAGACTGAAGTAATTCTCCTTGCTCTATAGAGTTTTAATTTAAATGTTCTACAGAAAGAGCCAGTAGTTATCGTATATCTCCTTTTGCTTGCTATATGTTGAATAGTTTACTGTGCCAGCTTTTCTTCTAGGGCTTGATCTAAATATGCGTGTCTTTCAATTGAAATCAATGAGCTTTCTATTAGCCTTCTAGCGACACATCATGAAGGTAAAATGTAAGAGACATCATCAAAGTTAACTGGGAATTTAGGTATTGTAAAAATAAGCTTTTACAAAATATAACCCCAATAGGAATGTAATTCATGATTTTTTAATTGTAAAGTTAACTAGCAAACATATATTTTTCTAGCGCTGTTTGAAATCTAAACACGGATGCAATCTACTTATACACAAGACAAAGCTTTCTTTAATGCTGCTCTGAGACTGGAGAATGAACTTGTACACAAACTAAGGGCTAGCACTAAACTCTTTCTCTCCCTTTCCCTCTTTCCCAAAATACTACATGAAATTCTCCTCAGGACAAGAGAGAATGAGCAGCCTGTGATAGATTTCAGTGATGTCTCTGAATGTACTATCAGAAGACGCTCAAATGGCACAGGGATGAGGGTGGTATAAGAACCCAGAACATAAAAGAATGGCCACACTGGGTCACTTAGCCCAGGATCCTATTTTCTGACACTGGTCAGTGCCAGGTGCTCCAGAGGGAATGAACAGAACAGGCAATCATCAAGTGATCCATCTAGATGCCTATTCCCAGTTTCTGGCAAACAGAGGCCAGGGACACTTCAGAGCCTGGGTTTGCATATCCGCCCATCCTAGCTAACAGCTAACCTGGGTAAATAAAAGATCAATATGAAAGTGAACAAGATGAGGAGCTGATTACAAACAAAAATGAATTTGTTCATTTTCCAAGCTGCCAGAAATGCAAAAAGAGAACAAACGACATAAATAGTGGAAAGGGAATGAGAGTTGTGACATTTTAAATTGAAATTGTTATGATTAATAGAGTGAAGGAATCTTGCTCCTTATTGTTCCCTCCCAACCCATGTGAAGATTGGACCCAGAGCAGGCACATCTTGCTGCAAAGGGGTCACAGAAGAGTGGGGAAAGACTTCAAGTATCATCCTTCCCTTGATTCCTCTTCTGTGGGTGCATCGCAGGGACTGGTCTCCACAGATGCAGAGGGGCTGGAGCTAGAGGGCTGGCTTTCTACATCTGTTCTCTGCAGCATTGTCCTCTTTATTTGTATTAATTCTGATGGACAAAAGGGCTAATGGGTTAACATGACCCAGTTACTATCCAACATTAAATAGTGCTAAAGAGAGTCTGGGGTCTGGTATACAGAGCCCTCAGCCTGCTTAGCACTACAGCAAACAAACTATTAAAAAACCATGTAACCCTTTATTAATGATACAGAAAAGAAAGAAAAACTGTTCAAGTATTTGAAATGTAAAGTATTAAAGCTTTAATGTCAACCACATCCCTTAATTCCTTTGCCATTAGCGATAGACAGTTTTTTGAAGAACCCTCCTTGTTTGAGAGTCTCTTAGAAGGTAACAACTATCATCTTCTCAGGAGGTTTCTGGGATTCTAGGGCCAGTTTTGCTGGAGAGGCTGTTCTCAGTAGTGATAGATGGCAGAACAAGGAGCAATAGTCTCAAGTTACAGTGGGAAAGGTCTAGGTTGGATATTAGGAAAAACTATTTCACTAGGAGGGTGGTGAAGTATTGGAATGGGCTACCTAGGGAGATGGTGGAATCTCCATCCCTAGAGGTTTTCAAGTCTTGGCTTGACAAAGCCCTGGCTGGGTTGATTTAGTTGGGATTGGTCCTGCTTTGGGTAGGGGGCTGGACTCAATGATCTCCTGAGGTCTCTTTCAGCCCTAGGATTCTATGATTCTGCTGGATCCAGTAGGGATAGCGATGTCAGCTGGGTCTCTCCCTTTCTCCCCTCTCATCTCTTTCCTTATCGTGTTCACCCTCGGGGCTGGTTGATTACATGACAAAGTGCCATTGACTTGGAGCTAGACATTTACTCCAGCAAAACTCCTGCTAAAATCAACAGGACTGAACTAAGTAAGCAGGATTTGTTGACTTGGTGGGAAGTGGCAGGTGCTCGGCATTTCTCAGGATTAAGTGACTAATATGGTGTTTTGTAAGGTCTGTTAATATGGCTCTTCTATAGTGACTATTGTCCCAGGAAACAAATTTGTCTAGAGGCTGAACAAAATCCTGGAAGCAAAAGGCCAGATAAAAAAGGAATGAAGACGTGAAAGAAGTTATATGAAAATAACTGAATGTGGAAAAAACATTGGGAAGAGACTTGTGAAAGATTAGATGCTGGCAAAGAAGATGATTTATGGATGATGCTGAAGCAAAGTGACAACAAACAGATTAAGTTGTGCAATCTAAAAAATCCCAATATCCTGAAAATTGTAGGCATAGAGGCATGAGATAACAGTCTGCAAATACGCGAGTTGAACATTAAACCAAGATTAGCCAAGATTATCAGGCTCAAGTACAAAGCTCAGAATAGAGCCATTGTAAAACACACAAGATGGAGTAGGTAAGACAAAAGACAAAGAGAAAAAATTTAAAATGTGTACACATATCCAGTGGAGTGTCCTAGCTTCAGAAACTTGTTCCCTGTGAACTAAAAGATACAACAGAGAAGCTTGAACCAAGCAAATTTCCTGGGGGGAAAGAGGGAGACCTTTTCTAGAATGCACTTTGGAAAGAAGGTCAAAAACAGATTTGAGATGGGTTCAACTGATATTATCCATTGTTGGGAGCAAGCTTTAGATCCAACCATGCTTTTGAATGTAATATTGTAGGGAAATTGGTACTTGTCAGATTTCACACTCTGGTTCCAGCCCTTACAAAAACATAAGAAAGGCCACACTGTGTCAGACCAGAGGTCCATCTAGCCCAGTGTCCTGACGGTGGCTAATACCAGGTGCTGCAGAGGGAATGAATGGAAAAGGCAATCATCAAGAGATCCACTTCCCAGCAGGAGCGTACTGGCAATCAAAATAGACCCGGGAAATAGGTTGAGAATGGCCCTCCCCATGACGTCACCCCTGTGTGTCCCTCAAACCCTGCCCCCTGTGTCATGTCCGGCACAGGTGGTGGGTTGGGCTCTGCGTGCCACATACAGTGCGGATGTGGAGCAGTTCGGAGTGAGGGGCAATGGCGTGCAGACAGGATGGCCCACCAGACGACGGCCCAGTGGGAAATTCCTGGTATCCCGCCGGGCCAGTCCGCCCCTGATTCCAAGCTTCAGACAAACAGAGGCCACCATCCCAACTAGTGTTGATAAATTCATTCTCAGACATCATGGCCTGATATGATTATGGTGGGACTAGACAGCTAAAACAGCATTTCTCACACTCATCTCTCCTAGAAGTGGGGGGGGTGGCTTTCAGTGTAATCAGAAGCACTGAGGCAAAAATTTTGACAGGAGTCAGAAAATAAGACACATCACCTGTGATAATTTGGCGTGTGATTAGTTTGCTCCAAAAACTACCAGCTCAGTGTTGAAGGAAAGAAACTCACCCCTGTCCACTACTTTGGGGCTGGAGAATTTCCTCCATCAAATTATACACTCAAGAGATGTATATGGCGTCCAGTTACCACTGAATGCAGCATCTTAGCATTCAGTCCAGACCACTGTTGTACCCTGGTTTAGGGTTGCCAGATGGTTTCAACAAAAATACCAAACACACACAACATTGCGTCACAATCTACATTACATCTTATTATCTTAATACCGGACATTTATATTTTCTCATTCATATTTTCTCAGTATGTTTCCCAGAACAGAAAGCTCAAATACTAGACTGTCCGGGACAGCTGGCAACCCTACCCTCAGTTATTTGGTACCTTAGGCTGACTTCCCCTGCTGCCTGGCAAGAATGATTTACACAACTGAGGCTATGTCTAGACTGCAAGCCTCTTTCGAAAGAGCCTCTTTCGAAAGAGAGCGTCTAGACTGCACGCGGAACTTTCGAAAGGGCAAGCCGCTTTTTCAAAAGAAAGCACCCAGTGAGTCTGGATGCTCTCTTTCGAAGAAGCCCTATTTACATTCAAGAACACCTTCTTTCGAAAGAAGCACTTTCGAAAGAAGGTGTTCTTCCTCGTGAAATGAGGTTTACCGCCGTCGAAAGAAAAGCCGCGTTCTTTCGATTTAATTTCGAAAGAACGCGGCTGCAGTCTAGGGCCGTGTCCACACTCAGGGGTTTTTTCGGGAAAAGTAGCCTTTTCCCGAAAAAACTTCCCCTGCATCCAGACTCAAGCCGCGTTCTTTCGAAATTATTTCAAAAGAACGCGGCTTTTCTTTCGATGGCGGTAAACCTGATTTCACGAGGAAGAACACCTTCTTTCGAAAGTGCTTCTTTCGAAAGAAGGCGTTCTTCAATGTAAAGAGGCCGTCTTCGAAAGAGAGCATCCAGACTCACTGGATGCTTTCTTTCGAAAAAGCAAGCCGCTTTTTCGAAATTTCTCCGTGCAGTCTAGACGCTCTCTTTCGAAAGAGGCTCTTTCGAAAGATGCTTTTGAAAGAGCCTCTTTCGAAAGAAGCCTGCAGTCTAGACATAGCCTAGATGCAGGTGAAGTTTTTTCGGAAAAAGGCTACTTTTCCCGAAAAAAACACTCTGCTGTGTCCAGACTCAGGGTTGCTTGCACAGGCCAGAGTGTGCTCAATTGAGCCAGCAGGTGGCACTGTAAGGCCGAACATCCCCAGTGTTTACTGGGGGAAGAGGTGTTTGTTTAGATTCCTTAACCCGTTCCCTGCTTAGATCAAGTCGAACTAAGGATCCCTGCGACCCCTTGGCCGGGCTCTGCCTTTTCCCATTTGTTTAATTGCATGAGGTTTTTTTTTTGTTTTGTTTTACCGCAGATCCTCCTCACCTGCAGTTGTCAGAGCAGCTCAGAAGCTGACCTAAATGTGCCCCGAGCTGCCATGGGGCAGTTTGTCCCCCAGCACGTTTCATGTTTGGCTCCATCGCTTGGCACTCACAGCTGAAGAGAACTCTCCCACCTGTACCTCCGACCCAGCCCCCAATTCTACTGCCCTAAGGGGTGTAATGGGACCGTTAGTTTGCAGACGTGTAGCTTCGCATATTGAGGGTGCGCAGGAACCTTCAATAGACTTCGCCCAAATGCACAAACCACACCCTGCACTACCACTAGGCAGTGTCTGAGAAAGATTCGGTGTCGGGAGAAAACTGGATGGATCCTTCCAAATTGTAACCCCAGATCCCTAAATTCCAATAGCTAAACTGAGAAGAACTCCAGCAGCTCCCACTGATACAAACAATCCGCCCAGCCCGCAACACAGAAAAACCCCGGAGCCGCCTACTAGATCCAGATAATTTTTGGTCCCAGTGACGAAAGCTGAAGTGGAGAACTGATTTAATTGTTCCCACTTCACCTTAAAATCTAGACCCCGATATACTGCAGCACCTCAAAAACTCAGATTCGGCCTCTGGTTGCAAGTGTTTGCACCCCGTATGGTGAGATCCATAGTTTTCCGGGGTGGACGTGGTAAATGTGGGTAACAAGAGTTTGAGGGTGGCGTAGGAAGCTGCTACCTAACATTAGCTTCACGCAAAGGCCACCGGTGCTGAACGAGAGTTTCTGCGGCTTTCTTACAGCAAATGTTGGAGTTCAGATTTGGGGCCCCGCCTGCATACAACCAGGAGCTGGTCTGGCGCGGGGAGCCCCTCTGTGTCCATTTGGCAAGTTCCAGATGCTGAAGCCAGGCTTTTGCAGGGAGGCTGCGCCGGGGGTACATCCGAGTCCTGGCTTTGGTGGCATAGGAGCGGCTCCACTCTCCTGCTTGGCTAGTGGAGTTTGGGGCGAGGGAAAGGGGGAAATTAGCTGGAACTAGCAGGATGTGGGTGCTGCCCCCTCCTTGTAGCTCTGATGTGCCGAGTTGCATGGGGGAGGAGGGGAGGGCGGGAGCAATAGGCGTGCGAGGCTATTTAGTGCCTCACTTTAGGCAACGGGATTTGGGCTCTTGGGTACCCAACTCAGCAGGCTCCAGGTAGATCCAGCTTTTCCCTTTTACCAAAGGCAACCATCAGCAGGACCGAGCCCCCTCCCTCCCCCAGCTCCCTTCCCCCCGCCCCTGGCTGTCTGCTATGAAATATGTATCAAGTTAGTAAGTAGCAGCAGCAATTCCTGTCAGAGGCAGATGGATCACTTTCATTTCGCAGGATGATTTCTAACCCCCCCGAGGATTCCCCGAGCAGCCGCAGCCCGACTCGGAGCGGCGATCGGAAGGGAGCCCTGGGCGTGGAGAGGAGGTTGAAGGCGTGAGAGCATGGCCGGGCATGCGGGCACTCCCTCCTAGCTCCAGAGCCGGCGGGAGACAGGGAGGGCTCCGAGCCCGGGACAATCTCTCACCAGTGGGCTGGTGTCTTTGTCTGGAACCCGCCCCGGGCATGCTGGCCACTTGCCCCGTGGAGATTGTGGCTGGGCATGTGGAAGAAGCTGTGGACTAATATGGGTGGCAGTCACTCCCACAAAACTCCCGTGTTTGATGAAAATGAAGATGGTAAGTAAGGAGCTGTCCATTGTCCCTTGTGCTGCCCCTGCCTCCGTGGCTACTTCCCCATCGCCCCTCGTTGGTTGTGTGTTCCTCCCTATTAGTGTCACATTTTTTTTTTATTAAATCCTTCGGTTCAAAACAGCACAACCAGCCTTAGCGGTTCAGGGGCTTGGCAACACGCTTTTCTTTTTAATAACCTCCACTCCAGCATTTGTTTCAGTCCCTTTGGGGTTTATTGTCCTTGGGTGGAAAGAAATAAACGGCCTAAGCTTAAAAAAAAAAAAGCTAAGCTAAGCTAAAAAAAAAAGCTGTCTAACCTCTTTTAGGGTAGCATTCACTGTTCACTCCTAATGTAGTTAATTGCTCAATTTCACACTGTCCACCTGGATTCATACCACATGTAGTTGCATATGTTCGTGAATGGAGTTTGCCTTTGAATTTGAGGGGAGTTTCTATTTTCTTGCCCAACTGACTCTTTTTATTAGTATGCTATGTATTTTAAATAGTGATTTATGTACCCATCAATATTATACATTTCCCTCTTACTTTTTAAAACTTTAAATCTGCTGTGTTACTGGGAGAGAACACTCTCTCATAGATACTACTACAGTACACCTTGTACTCTACATTTAAAGAAGTGCTTTGAAGTAGTAAAAGAGCTTATATTAAGCATAACATTTTACGATAGTTCTCTAGTAGTTAGAGATTAAATTTACATCTGTTTCTCTTAAAACAAACAATATTTTCTTAAAAATTGGAGACGGCTTGAATTCAACCACCTCCACTTTTTGAAGTACGAGATAATTTATGGTGTAATGAAAAAAAAAGGTACTGTGTATCATTGGCAATGCTTTTGATGTTACATATATGCGTGCTATTTATTTTTGAATGTATGGAGAGTTCAGATTGAATTTTGAATGTTCATTCATTTCCATAGTTCTAAACTCAATAAAAGATAAAGATTTTATTCAAGGGATATCATGGTACAACAAATTTACATTGCACTGTTCAAATATTTCGAATGTGTCTGTAATACATCTTTTAAAATGTTCCAGTAATGTGATCTTCTGAAGACATTTAAAACATTTTTATTGTTCTGTTGTTATAGAGAAATTAGGTAAAATTTATTCTCATTTCAGACACAAATCCCAGTTGTTGCTCCCCACTTCTCAGCAAAGATTCAATAGCAGAGTACTGAGGTGAGGGATTATAATAATAAGACCTCATGTTTTTACAAAATACATGAGCCATATTGAGTGGATGACTATGAATTGTGGACACATATAATTGATTATTCTGCATTGGGGCAAAACTCAATAATTCATCAAAGGCCAGCAAGGCTATGTCTTCACTGCAAAAGAGGTGAATACTTACATCCAGATAGCTCTCTTAATGTAAACTCTTAGTGGAATAAGGCACAAATAGTTTTTAAGTCCATAGAGCTAGACAATATAGGTTCTGGATGGAAGACATAGGGTTGACCTCAACTGGATACATCAGTGTAAAAACTGCCTGTGCTCTGTCTTCACTAAGATTTTACATTAGACAGGCTCTCTCAAGTCAGTAGTCTTAATGTAACACACCACTTTTTGCTGTGAAGACATAACCCCAGTCATCAATGCAAATCAATGTATTTTATCTGTGAATTCATGTGAAAAAAGTCATGCTACTTTGTCCTTTTTCTACAGAAAACCATTTATATTGTACAGTTATTAGTAATTATACTAAAATAATCATATCTCATATAATGTAGATATAATTCACTAAGATGTCAATCAAATTGTTATTTATTCTTTGTTTTTATGAATTCTGGAAGGTCCTAACATCAACTTCATATTTGCTTTTAAAGTAGTATGTTTACAACAGATTTCCAGTTCAGAAGAGTTCATTTACAGTACATTGAAATGCTAGAGTATTCTGTTAGAAACATTTCTGTTATTTATGACCATATGTTATGGCATTGGTGAGTTACAATTAAGCATTTCAGTAGGGATTTTTCAAAGTGCCTGGGTGATTTAGGAGCACAAACCCATTGATCTTTGAAAAGTGCACCCTTAAGTTTTAATACAAAACACTTTGTACTTTCCAGTGTACCTAATCCCAATATGTGTGTCTGTTTGCATATCAAAGCACAGAATTTCCTGTGCTATACAGAGTACTGAAGACACATAATAAACAGGAAAAATGTATAGAAGCATTTGAGAGCACTTTCTGCAAGTGCTGAGCAAAAACAAAGAAAGAAAGAAATACATGTGTCATATGGCATTCACGCATCATAGTGATAAATGTGGTAAAAATCTTCGCATCAAATTACCTTATACCATAAACGTGTTAATTTAAACAACGAAAGTTAATGGATCCCTTACACCTAAAGCCTTCTCCCTGGATCAGTGAGAAACTACAGAAAGACAACAAGCCTTGCTATCAAGAGAGATCCCCTTGTCTAATTCAACAGTAGTGATTATCGCTTCAAAATTCTCTCCCCTTGTGTCTATGTTTGGGAGAGTAATGACTTAGTCTTCCAAAAATTACTGTGAAGGATGCCTCCAAGTCATTAATGTGAATATTGAATAGTCCCAGATTCAGGACTGATTCCCGTGGAACCTCACAGGATATGCCCTCCTACTTTGAAATTAACACATTTATAATTGTTCTTTGAAGACACTTTTTCGACGAGTTGCGCACCCATCTTATAATCATTTCATTTCCCTAGTTTGCTTAATATTATGTTAAAAGTCTTATTTAAGGTAATCATGTCTACTGTTTTCCCCATCTACTAGGCCAGCAACCTTGTCAAGAAAGGAAATTAGGCTAATTTAGCATGATTTATTCTTCTCAGAGCCACACTGATTATTACTTATAACCCTATTGTTCGCTAGGTGCTTACGATAGATTGTTAAATAATTGGTTCCAGTGTATTTCCAAATAGCAAAGTTAGCTGCCTGCTCTGTAATTCCCTGCATACACTTTGTGCCCCCTTTGAAAGACAAGTACTATATTTGCCCTTCTTCAGTCCTGAGGGGCTCAGCCTCTTTCATGAGTTCTTGAAGATGAACACTCATGGTTCTGAGATTTCTTCAGCTAGCCAGCGGATGAATGTCATCATGCCCTGCTGACATGCCTACAGCTAACTTGTCTAAATATTTGTTAATCTTTTATTTACCTGTTCTGGCTTATGTCCCCTGGTTGTTAATATTATGTATGTTCTCTATCTGGTCAGAATTAACCTTTTTAGTAAAGATTGAAACAAAACAGGGTTTTTAGCGTGGTTAGGTGTGTGTCTGCCTAATTAGTGGACTTACAGTTTACTTCATCTTTGTTTTGCTCTTACTGCTAAAAGGTCAACTAAAAGGGCAACTAAAATGATTAGGCGTTTGGAACAGGTCCCATATGAAGAGAGGTTAAAGCGATTGGGACTTTTCAGTTTAGAAAAGAGGAGACTGACGGGGGATATGATAGAGGTATATAAAATCATGAGTGGTGTGGAGAGGGCGGATAAAGAAAAGTTATTTATTAGTTCCCATAATGGAAGAACTAGAGGACACCAAATGAAATTAATTGGTAGCAGGTTTAAAATTAATAAAAGAAAGTTCTTCTTCACACAGCATGTAGTCAACCTGTGGAACTCCTTGCCAGAGGAGGCTGTGAAGGCTAGGACTATAACAGAGTTTAAAGAGAAGCTAGAGAATTTCATGGAGGTTAGGCCTAGCCAGGGGATAGAAACGGTGTCCCTGGCCTCTGTTTGTCAGAGGCTGGAGAAGGATGGCAGGAGACAAATCGCTTGATCATTGTCTTCGGTCCACCCTCTCTGAGGCACCTGGTGCTGGCCACTGTCGGCAGACAGGCTACTGGGCTAGATGGACCTTTGGTCTGACCCAGTATGGCCATTCTTATGTTCTTATGTCCCTTTGCGAGGCATGCTTCGTTTAGCCTGTTTGATTGTATCCTTAGATGCTTGCACTATTTTGTACTCAACCTGAGTACTTTGTCCATGTTTCCACTTGGATTCCTTTCTGATTTGTCATGTCAATTAGAAAGCTACTAATGCTGCCATATTGGCCTCTTTCTATTCTTCCTGTCTTTCCTTCTCATTGGGATAGCTTGTTGTGGTGTCTTCAATATTGTCTCGTAGAGTAACTGTCATCAATCCTAAATTCCTCTTTCCCTTTGATTTTCCTTCCCATGGGACCTTGCCTATTAGTTCTCAGAGATTGTTAAGTTCTGCTTTTTTAAATATATACTGTCCTTGATCTCTTGCTCTCACTTCTTCCTTTCCTTAGAATCATAAAATCTATCATTTCACAATCACTCTCATCCAAGTTACTTTCAATCTTCAGATTTACAATGAATTCCTCCTCCCTTTTAGCAAACAAATTCTAAAATGCTAGTTAAGTCCCAAGTAAATGCTATTTTGAAGGCTTAGATGAGACTTAACTAGTAAATAGGAGCCTCGTGTTAGCCCTCAGTTCAGGGGAGAGTTTTTCTGCATAGGCATAGATTGTTCATTTACTGATAATTTCTTGTCAATTTAAAGCACCATCAAAGTCCAACCTGAATGCCTTGTAATACCAGGATATAGGGCCATCCCTAGGGCACCATGACATTTGGAGCACCAAACTGTTCCAAATTTCATGGGTCCCTAGGCTCCAGTCATCCTCTGCCCCATACCCTGGCTATTCCCTTCCTCTCCTCCCTCCCCATCCCCATCGCCTGTGGGCTGTGCTCAGCCCCTGCTCACTAGGCGGTGGCAAGCAGTGCAAGTGCTCCGGAGGAACAGGAGGCAGCCACATAGCCAGTAGCTGGAGAGAAACATCAGTTTTACTTTTAAGCTTGCATTATACAGCAGCTTTAATTTGGGGTGTTCTTATCTCTTCAAAAACATTTAGATTCACAAAATCCTTTTAAGACTTGTCAATATTGCTATATGCTGTTGCACAATATTACTGTCATCTGGTGTAATGGAAATGAGGCATGACATTAATAACCTGGCTAAGGGCTACAGTGAGTTCTTGATTCAGTAGAGCACTTGAGAATCTGCAAAAGTCCCAATGACTTTCCTAAATCAAGGCCCGAGATAGTGGAAATGAGGATCATAGGGTTTAATGCTGCATTCCTTTCATACTCATAATTTTATACATTCATGGATTCCAAGCCCAGAAGAGACCATTGTGATCATCTAGTCTAACCCATTGTATAGCACCACCCATAGAACTTCCCCACAATAATTCTCATAGATCTCTTTTAGACAAGCATCCAGTCTTGATTTATAGACTGTCAGTGAGAGAGAATCCATCGCAACTGTTTGTACATTGTTCCAGTGGTTAATTTCCTCCTCTGTCAAGTACATCTTATTTCCAGTCTGAATTTACCTAGTTTGAAATTCCAGGCATTGCGTTATATCTTTCTCTGCTAGATTGAAGAGTCCATTATTAAATATGTGGTCTCCATATAGCTATTTAAAGACTTGAAGTCACCCCTTAAACTATTTGTTAAACTAAATAGAGAGACTCAAGGAGCCCAATCATTATAAAGTTAGGTTTTCTATTTCTTTAATAATTCTCATGGTCCTTCTCTGAGCTCTCTCCAATTTGTCAATATCTTTTTTGAGTTGTGGAGACCAGAACTGGACACAGTATTCTAGCGGTGGTCACAAGAACGCCAAATAAAGAGGTAATATAACCTCACTATACTTACTGCAGCGTCCCACCCCCCCCACCCCCCATCCCCAGTATGCGTCCAAGAATTATATTAGCTATTTTGCTCTGGGGTCCCATGCTTAACTAATTATCCATCAGGCCCTCAAATCTTTTTTAGAGTCACCACTTCTGAGGGTAGAATATCTCATCCAGTAAGTATGGCGTACATTCTTTGTGTGAGTACATGAATACATTTACTGTACATGTAGCATATTAAAATACATTACTTGTTTACCAAGCATCCAAGATCACTCTGTCACCAACCCGTCCTGTTTATCAAACGCTTCTGCCTTTTCTGCATTATTACTGTAGAAATCTTCGAACGGACCAAAGCAGTTGAAATGAGGTGTTTGTGTGAGCCAGTATACAAGGAATGCACAATCTATTTATCAAAATTCAAAATGTTATATTTCAGTGTTTTGACTTGTATATCCTCCTTGGAAAAGCTTCATGGAAGATCCTCATTTTACAGGAAGATTTTGAAGCTGACAATTAAGTGACTAGTTCACCAGACTGGCAGACTTGTAATGAATACATAAAGTATTCAAAGAGATATTAATGAATAAAAATGCATAGATTTGAGGAGGTAAATAGGGTGGTAAATAGAGTGGTAAATAATGGCTATGCTACAGCAGAAACTGGAGACATTTCAAAGTGAGTAGGCAAAACTGTCATAGAAGGTTGCACTTGGAGCCAATGTAGAGCAATGGGTAAAGATCCTAATTAATCCAATGCAAAACATGATATGGTGTCTAACTTCTTCCAGTGACCAAATAGCTGCTATCAGCCTGTCGCCACATAACTATAATTGATAATGTCTGAAAGAGCCACATAACAGCTGCAAAGAAGCTGTTTCATGTTAGGACCAAAAATGTGTGTTTTTGAGCAATCTTGCATGTTAATCCCTATCTTTAAAAGAACAGGAAAAACAACAAATAGTCTAGTAGCACATTAAAGACTAACAAAACATGTAGATGGTATCATGAATTTTCATGGGCACAGCCCACTTCTTCAGATGACAGGAGTGTGGAAAGTCCAGATTCAAGAATAAATAAGGGAAGGCGAGGGGGAGGGGTTGGAGGAGGGAGAGAAGAAAAGAGACAGTGAGTAGATAAGAACAGTTACAGTAAAATGAGACAATATTATGAATTATGTGTGTGAATCCATACAGTTTGGACAAGATAAATGATAATAACTCCAGATGAAAGTAACGAACTCAGAATGGAGATCACCCTTAGCTCTGAATTATATTTTGTCTATGTAGTTCAAACCCTGGTGATTATATTCCACTTTATTTTCTTCTTTAGATAGAAGAGTATTCTAACTCCCCACTACCATTTGTCTATGGAGAGGGATAAAAAACATTCTGAGTTATACAATTGCTCCAAAACATTTTTTTGTATTATTTTTAAAAATGAATAAAATGCAGGTTATTTTTTAAAGCATTACCCCCTATCTTCACTGTAAAGCTACTGCAGAGATCAAATATAAAAGAAAACATTTCTTCACTTATGGTTATGTTGATTTATACAATTATCTTTTCTACTTATGTATCAATTCTTAGTAGCAATTTCATTATTATTTGCTTAGCAGCTCCAATGGAGGACCAGAATAAAGAAGATAGTCACTTTCCTAAGGAGCTTACAAATGAAGCGTAGAACAAGAGACAAGAACCCTGAATGAAAGAGCTGATTCAAACTTAATTATAAGAAGATTGAAGTAACGATAGTAGGAAGGGGATAGGAATGGCAAACTGGCAGATACTATACCCATCCCAGTGGTCCCCAACCTTTTGGGGCTTCCGGGCACTCGGGGGTGGGGCCGCTCACGTGCTGCACATCCTGGGGCGGGGCCATCCACGCGCCACGTACCCGGGGCCGGCACCATGCATGTGCCATGCACCCGGGGCAGGGCTGGCCCAGATCATTTGGTGGGCGCACATAAATGTCCCAGGGGCGCCATGGCACCCGCAGGCACCGCATTGGGAACCACTGCCCTAACCCATCAATACCAAGCTAGATCCCAGTCCTGAGAAGATTTGCATATGGGATTAATTTTATGCATTGTAAACCATCCTACTGATGTAAGCTGGATCACATGTAATGTTCAGCTAACTGCAGGTCTGGAAACATCAGCTGTGGGTGGACTCTCCCTGGGTATGTCTAGACTACATGCTTACGTTGACATAAGTTTTGTCGACAGAATCTGTTGACAAAACTTATGTCGACATAGAGCGTCTAGACGACATCCATTTCTGTCGACAAAGCAAGCCGCTTTGTCGATATAACAGTGTGGACGCAAAGGACAGTGTAGCTGCAATAATGCCTTCTATCGACAGAACTCTGTCGATAAAAGGCGTTATTCCTCATAGAATGAGGTTTACATACGTCGACAGAACTCAAAGGCAGTGTGGACGCAGGTATAGTTTTGTCGACAAAAGTCCACTTTTGTCGACAAAACCCTGTAGTCTAGACACACCCCCATGGGGAGGCTAGCCCCAGAGCACCACCCCTTTTACATGAAGCTCTACTCCACAGTAGGAGCCCCAAGTCCCATAATTCTTTAAATTAATCTTGGGGCTATCATCTGCCACTGCTTTTTTAGTCTGACACCAATTAGAGTTTTTCACATGTAATAAATGCAGATTAGCTGCTTTGCAAGCAGAATAGGCTAATGTGTACTGATTTCATCCTCCCCATCCTATAAAGAAGGACAAAGCTGTCTTTCCCCATGGAATTTAGAATTTAGTACACTAGCTACTTCTAAGGACAATGTAAACTTCAATATCCTTCTAAGTAGCCACTCGGCACCAGGAAACTACTTCACACACACACACACAAATTCTGTGTAAGTTCTACATTTGCTGCCAATAGATATAGGTGAGAGGAGAAGCCCAACATTTTTTTATCATGGAACAAAATTGAGCTTTAGGTTGTTTTTCAGTCGTTTGACCGAATTAGGACTAGTTTAGCAAAGTTATATTTATATGAACTACATTATGCTTGGGGTTTCAATATTGCAAAAGTAACAATGTGCTTGGGTTTGCCCATGTTCAGTAGTTTCTTTTTCTTTTCCTTCTGTGACATGTCATCACACCGGAGGTTAGGTTCTGTTTTACTCTGACCAGGGTAACCTCCTCTGGTTTTAATTCCTTCATTGTAAACCCCTCTACTCTGTGCTGAAAGCAGCTGCTAAATTTATCTTCCTAACCTAGTCAGGCCTTATATGATTCTTCTCTGAATCTTGGCCCGCTAGAGCTAGTTCAGATATCTCCTCCTTGTCTTTTTGGGCACCATGCAGCTATTTCTTTGCCTGTATTTTGGATATGATTTTATTGTATCCTGCCATGTCTACTCACAATGTCAGTGTGTTACAGGTTTTGTTAGTCTATAAAGTGCTACCAGACCATTAGTATTTTTTTTAAATATCAGTGATGTGAGTATAACACACCTGTGTGTTTCCCTCTGCACTGCCTTGCCATACCTTTTTCTGTTATCTGTACTTGAAACTGCCTCCAATACTAGTTCTATCCTGAACACTGGCTCTCAATCACATCACTCTGAAAGACTCACATCATCTGTGAAATTCAACCACTAGCCGGCATTGTCCTCTCCACCTCAGCGTTGTGCACGTAGTTTATAACGTTGGTGGGGCAAAGTAGCACTTTTAATAGTTCTCTTCTATATGTATGTCCTAACTGTAACTTTCTTGGTTTGTAAATAAGCCTATGTTTTTAAATCTGCCACAGTGCTATTGAAGATACAAACAGTTCTTAAAAAATACCATATAATATAGCACAAGGGCAATTATAAATTGGAGGCATAGGCTGGCATTAAGTAGGAAGAAAAATAGCACAGTAAAGACAATGGCAGACTTTAGCAAACTTAGAGAGCTGGTAAGTAAAATCCCACGGGAAGCAAGTCGAAGTGAGAGCTGGCAGTTTTTCAAAGAAATTTTAAGTTCATAATAGTAAACTTTTGCACTGTGTAGAAAAGATAGGAAAGTATGACAAAAGGTCACCATAGCTTCACCAGATCTTCAATGATGTGAAACTCAAGAGTCCTACAAAAAGCGGAAACTAGGTCACATTATAAAGGATGAATACAAACAAATAACACAAGTATGTGGAGACAAAATTAGAAAAGCCAAGGCTTAAAATGAGATTAAACTAGCCAGAGACATAAAAGTTAACAAGAAACCATAATTTTGCAAATATGTCAGAAGCAAGACGAACACCAAGGAAAAGGTAAGACCATTACTCAATGAAAGGAAAAATACAATGTGGAAATGGCTGAAATGCTAAATGAATTTTTGTTTGTTTGTTTTGACTAAAAAGTTTAATAGCAATTGCACATCTAACTTAAGGAATGCTGATAAAAGTGAGGTAGAATCAGAGACTAAAATAGGGACAGAACAAGTTAAAATTATTTAGACAAATGAGATGTCTTCGGACCCCAATGAAATACACCCTAGCCTAGAATACTCAAGGAACACTAGTATTCCTCGTATCTAGGAATTCAATGAAATGCAGAAAATAGGATGAAATTCAATAAGGACAAGTGCATGGTATGACACTCAGGAAGGAGTTGTCAACTGAGTACATACAAAATAGTAAAATGACTGTCTAGGAAGGAATTCTGTGGAAAGGAGTCTGGGTTTCATAGTGTATCACAAGCTAAATATGAGTCAACTTCATAACTGTTGCAGAAAAAAAAACACATAATTCTGGGATGTAGTAGCATTGGATTTTAATGATGTAAGGCAGGGGTTTAAGCTGCTGGCAGCTGTGAGACACTTTGTTTATCTGAGGCTGTGTCTAGACTACAAGGAAAAGTTGGAAAAAGATACGCAAATTGCGAACCTTTTACGCTGGGCCAAATGTCGGGGAAAAAGCCTCTTTCGGAACATCCCTCTGTCTTGTAGAACAATGTTTACAGGGATGCCAAAAAAAACCTGTCTGCTATTCCAAAATTTTCCTGGGAAAAACTCTGTAGTCTAGACATACCCTTAAAAAAACCTGCCCTTTTTTCAAAAAAACTTCATCTGCGTCCACACTGCAATCATGATCTTTCGACATTAAATCGAAAGAACACAAGGTTTTTTTCGACATTGGCAAACCTCAAATTACAAGGAAGGACACCTTTTTCAAAAGAGCTCTTTCGAAAAAAGGCATGTGTGGATGTAGAACAGGGACATTTTTCGAAAGAAGAGGCAATCGAAAAAAGCACAGGTGCTCTCTTGGCCATTCTGTGAATAGCTATCAGGGCTTTCTTTCAAGAGAGTGTCCATGCAGTCTGGATGCTCTCTTTCAAAAAAGCAGATTGCTTTTTCGATCTGGTTTTGAGGTGTGGATGCTCTCTTTCAAAAGAAGCTTCTAGATGTAGTCTAGATGTACCCTAAGTGTCCATAGGCACAGAGCCTCACAGCTCCCATTGGCTGCAGTTTGCTGTTTCCAGCGAAGGGGAGTTGCAGGAAGCAGCAACACGGCCCAGGCTGCAGCTCCCTTTGGCTAGTAAAGGCAAATTGCAGCCAATGGAAACTTCGAGTCTCCATATTTATGGCTGCTTAGATAAAAGTGACCCAGGCAGGCCTATGGTCCAAGTTTGAAAACCCCTGATGGAAAGCACCAGGGGCATTGGCAAAAAGTACCAATATAAACATCTCCAAAAATAAATCAATCAGTACAGATGAGAAATCTAGGATCTGTAAAACTTGGACAATGTTGGTTTTTTTGCCAATGCAGCTGCTTTCAGATATTGATCATTTGATGCCCATATTTTCTTATACCACTAGTTCAATAGTACAGCAGAATGTTGTAGTTGCTGCCCTTCTTAATCTGGAATTCTTTGATCTTTCAGAAATTCTTCCTAGCATCTATAGTTTCAGCATATTCCAAAGAAATAGTCCTGGGAAGTCCAATTTAATTTCTTTCCTATCTGTTTTGTGTATCAGTTTTTATCATTTTCTAACATATGCTCTGTCTCTTCTGTGACAATAATGGAAGTGCCAGTTTATCTACAATCAAAATCTGTTCCACTCTGTCTGCATTTTCTATTATCTCTCTCACACTACCTTATTCTAAACACAAACATTTCACGATGCTTTTAGGTTATAAATAAGTATAACCTATTTTTATATACTTATTTAGCAGAATATGAAGACTTTAATTTATTCATAATTAATACCCTGGCATTTTCTTCTTAAATTTGCCCTCCGCAGACTAATTATAAAACACTAGAAGATTTACTCGGCATTGCTCAGGTCCATTAACTTTTGTTTTTCTTCATTTAAATCATTGCCCTTTGGTGGGGCTGGGGTTGAGGGGTTCAATGTGCAAGCTGTCCTAGGGAGAGAGGACAACCCAGACCTCTCTCAACATACCCCCTTGGGGCCAGGCAAGAAGTGATTCTCAATGGCTGCTGCAGCTCCAGCAGGCATAGCTGTGGGAGGAGTGCATGTCCCTGGCTAGGGCAAGTCCAGGTTCATCTGCCCCCTGAGCTCTTCAGTCAGATTGAAGAATGGAGCAGACTGTTCACTTTCAGAGAATCATAGAATCTTAGGGCTGGAAGAGATCTCAGGAGGTCATTGAGTCCAGCCTCCTGTCCTAAGTAGGACCAACCCCAACTAAATCATCCCAGCCATGGGTTTGTCAAGCCAGGACTTAACAACTTTGAGGGATGGAGATTCCACCACCTCCCTAGGGAACCTACACCAGTGCTTCACCACCTGCCTAGTAAAATAGTTTTCTGTATGATTTAATGCGTCTCCATTTGCATGGGGAAGGGGAACTTCAGTTTCCCCTCTCCCCCCACATAATGAAACTCGTATCTTACTTTAAGTTATGATAAGAGGAAGCTGCATTCCAAATTTGGTGATCCTAGCTCTTACCATTTAGGAGGAGTTCTTGGATCAAACAGATGATGGACAAACATACTTGCTCATCTACAGCCAAAAAACTTCTCAAATATATTGTAGATTTACTGGAGACAGAGGTAGCCCAATATTTGAGCTTTATTTGTTCTGTCAAAAATAAAAAGCCTTTTAGGTATTTTCTTTTAAGAAAACCATATTCTTAAAATATACAGTACCTTTATCTATTTGTGATACTTTCCCTGTTATCTCTATATTCATATGGTTTGTCTAATTATTTCCTATAAAATCTGCACAGTAGTTTGGTTATCTGACGCACATCCACACCTTGTAGATCTTTTCTTTTGTCAGGTTTTGCTTTTATTTACTTCTACTTCCTCAATACCCTTATTCTAGTTCTTTAAAATGAGGATAAATAATGAAGATTGATTGATTCATTCATTCTTTCTCAACCAAAACTTCCATTGATTTTAAAAGTAGTTTTGCCTGACAGACTGAAAAACATCAAGGAAGAGCATCATGATTTTGGCCCTCACACCTGCTGTTGTGAAGGCTGATGCCAAAACAATGATTTTGTTTCTTTGCCTATCTTTTTTGAATGCTCCTTTAGCACTTTGATTATCTGATGGCCCCACTGGTTGTTTGGCAGACTTCATGCTTGTGATGTACTTAACATTTTTGCTTGTTGCTCTTCAAATTATTTTTTGGCCTTCTTTTTTTTTAACTCTTGATTTGCCAGAATTTATGAGCCTTTCTATTTTCCACCATAAGAGTTCATTTCCAGTTTTAAAAGGATGGCTTTTTGCCCCTAATAATTTATTTTTATTCTGTTTGGTCAGGGTTGCATTTTTTTGGTCCTCTTAGTTGGTTTTTTTAGGATTTGGGGTATAAATTTAGTTTGAGCCTCTGTGATGGGGTTTTTAAACAGTTTCCTCGCAGCTTTGTGGTTGACCCTTTTAATTTCCATTTCACCAAATATTTTGACAAAAAAAGATGGGTCAAGGTGGTGGCTTAAGGATCCTGTGTAAAATTAGTCTTAGTGGTTTGGATTTTATGGTAATAAAACCTTGAATGATGCTCTCAAAAGATTTTAGTCCCAAATGGCAGACTTAATTGTGGAAATCCCATGAAATCATTCAGAGTGAGGAGGATGGAAGCCAGATTAAAATGGTTCACTACTGTTAGAGGAGATCTAACTTTCTCTAAAAGTAACAGTTGTCATTGATGAAAAAGTTTGTGGAAATCTTTCTGCCGGCATAAGGTTTACAGATGAAAGGAACTTCTACCAGATGCTTTGGCCATTATTTGTGCCTCCAGACATTAACATTCATGCATTGGTCTACTTGCTAAACCTATTCACCATATGTAGCATTAATTTAAATTAACATACTATTTCTCATTACAAGGAGTAGCCTGTTTTGTTTTATAGCCAGATGCTACCCTCAGCTACACCTTTGCAATCCCACTGACTACACTAGAATCTCATTATTGTACCCCACTGAATATTTTGCTAATGAATCAGAGAAAGAGCATATTTCTTGAACACCGAGATTGAGTGTGCGCAGTATTCCATTTCAAAGTACCTTCTGTGTTATTTGTTTTTGGAGAGGAAGGGCCATCAATGACAGAATAGGTCGTGTCATCTTCAGAAGATATCCTTCACACTTACTGAAAACATTCCTGAACAAGTGAGCAGTGCATGTGTTGATATAAATGAAAAGTGTAAATGAGAAGAGAAATTTCCCTCCTCCGCTTCTTTTTATCTCCATTTACTGCATTAACTCTGTTATTAATAGTGATAATGAACAGGAGGAAATTACTCCTCAGATCCAAGCTTGGAGGTGACTCTCTGCATGTGGATCTCAGTTCTGAGAAGGAGACAGTCATGGTGGCTGCACAATTTTTCCTCCCCACTGTCACCACTAAAAAGTAATACACCCTTCAGATTACCTTTTATGCAACTCTCCTCTGCAGAATTAGGGTCATGGCAGCCATCACCAGAAGCCCTGGCAATGGAGCTCCCTATGCCAAGGGATGGGGGAGTGGAGGAAGAGAACATTTTTAACTCTCAAACTTTTGCAGGATGGGAAAGACCTTTCCTACCAGTTCTAACTCTTTTCTATTGGAAACCCCTTTGACTCAACTAATGGAGCTGTATTTTGTTATGGAAGGTCTTTAGGATATTTTAAATTTTGGACAGAAAGTCTTAAACTTTCATGCTTGGTTTCAATGTCACGTTTACCCTTCAGAAGGGTTACGCACAGCATTTAGACTCACAAAGGCTTGCCCACTAGTCTGTGTCTGTGATTACGTCTTACACATTGATTCTATTGTTCTCCAATGACTTCTGATGTCTCCAATGTTGCTACGGGGTTAATAGCTTTTTTGAACTAAAACTGTCCTGTATCAAATCAGGACAGGACTCAGTAGTAGGAAAAAAAAGGATCTTTAATTAAAATTTTATTGATATTTAAAACATTGAAATTCACTGTCTTATGAGTTTTCAATAATGGAATGTTATAAATTACTATTTTATGAAAGGCTGTGTGCCAGAGTCATTCAAAATGTAACTTGCATTCCAATTACTTTCCACTAAAACAAGTTATCCATATAAAATAGTCTTTTACGGTATAATACGGGTTACCTAAATGTTACAAGACCATAAGAACGGCTATACTGGGTCAGACCAAAGGTCCATCTAGCCCAGTTTCCTGTCTGCTGACAGTGGCCAATACCAGATGCCCCAGAGGGAGGGAACACAACAGGTAATCCTCATGTGATCCCTCCCTTGTCATCCATTTCCAGACAAACAGAGGCTAGGGACACCATTCCTACCCATCCTGGCTAATAGCCATTGATAGACCTAACCTCCATGAATCTATCTAGCTCTTTTTTATCACTGTTAGTCTGGTGCAGCTGAAACAAAAAACAGGACTGTGTAGCACTTTAAAGACTAACAAGATGGTTTAATAGGTGATGAGCTTTTGTGGGCCAGACCATTTTTAATTGTATCTTTTGGTACATATGGTTGTGACAATTTTCTTCCACTATTTGATCTGAGGAAGTGGGTCTGGCCCACGAAAGCTCATCATCTAATAAACCATCTTGTTAGTCTTTAAAGTGCTACACAGTCCTGTTTTTTGTTTTTCTACACTCAGACTCTGTGCTTGCAAGTGAGAAAGCATTGCCTCGCAGAGGCACCCAGGCTACTGGGTGGGGGCTCGAGTGAATTTCCCGGGCTACTGGGTGGGGGCTCGAGCCAGTTCCATGTGGGATGGATGAAAAGGGACCCATAGATATTGAACCCGGCCCTGGCTGCTGCCGGCACTACGCAGCAGAAGGGTTACACATGGTTGCTGGTGGCTTGTAGAAAATGATAAGAAGTCCTGAACAAATTTCTTCCCTTTGAATCTTAAGTATTATAATTAGCAGACACCTGTACATTCAACATGATCCCCATTCTAACTAACTTCAGGGCACACTTGATCAGTCTGCTTTCTGGAAAACCCATTAGGGGCTGAAAGGGAAGAAAATCTCCCTGATGTCCTCCTCAGAGATTGCTCCAGATCAGTTGAATTGGAGGGAGGCTTCATGAAAAGAGGGTTATGCAAAATAAGTGCAGGTCTTATCTACATGATTCACAGGAGGCCATGGTTGTCCATGTAAATAACTTCCACTTGTGCTCATGCTCTGAGACCCCTCTGCCTTCCTCACCCCATTGCCCCTGGCTGGATCAGACTGCACTCCATCATGCATGAGAAGCAGCAGCAAGGGCCGATTTTCCTTATGTACCTTCTGACATGGTGCAACTCTGCAGAGCCCCATACTCAGAGCTGTGGCTTAGAAATCAGAATCTGGCTTGTATCTGCAGTCAGCTAGGTACAATTTTTCTGTAGAGGGTTATGAACAGCATCCATTAACTTACTTACATGTCCATGACTTTTTGAATCCATTGGTCCCTTTTTGGCTTATGTTATATTCTCATTTGGAAATGACAGTAACCTATATTTCCCCTCTGTGGCGGGTTGGACCTCCCTGGTCTGACACCCTCTGGACTTGGCTGGTTCGTAAGGAGAGTTTGCCAGGGGAGGTCAATTCCGCCCCTCTGCTGATGGATTGCAGGTTTTCCTGGGGTTTGTCAGCAGACCCAGATGGGCTCCCTTCCTGTTCGTCAGCCCCCCTGTCCCTGGGCAGCCATGGTCTGCGGCCCTGGTGCTCTGCAGCTCTGTGGCCAGCCAACTCCCGGCTCTGCTCCCTGCTGCTGGGCTCCCAGGGTGCTGTGGTCAAGCAACATTTGCTCTCCAGGCGCATTGCTCAAGAGGAGGGACAGGACTGCCCCCACATTCACCAGTGGGAAATGGAACAACATGGCCTGAAGAGCAGAGCAAGCTGTGGCTGCATTGCTGTGCTTTTCCTGATGCTGCCAGTGACTGTGGGGGGATGGCCCCCTGCTGCTGGCACCAGTCCCCCACCTGCTAGTCCCCCCAGGTCACATTACTCAGAGAATGGGATTGGGGAAAGAGGCACCATGCAGCAGGAGTGGAACAAGGACGGAGAAGAGGTGGGAGAAGGTGAAGTAGGATGGGGTGAGAGGTAGGGCAGGGAAGAGGTAGGGCCTGGGGCAGTGGTGGGTTGTCTCAGCCCTTTCCCTGGCTGGTGGGTAGTGACAGGGCCAGTGACCTCTGTGTCTCCCCCTCACTAATCACCCCCAGTCCCACAGAAGGCAATAGGAGTTCTAGAATTCACTTCAGTGATTTGGCAACCAGTCTCTTTCTTCTCCAAGAGCCTAGGATTTATAGAATGGCCTTCCTCTGTGGCTCAGTGTCAAACGGGTTTCTATTTACTAATGTAACTTGGTTTTATTGATGCATCTTGGTTTTCATTAGACGTGGCCTTGAGATTGTGTCAGGGTTGGGCCCCAAGAGCTTGTGTCTAAATCCCTGCCACAGTGAAGCTGTAATAATAGCATTTTGTTAGTACCTTGCTGAAAGAGGAAAATTAAGGGTCTCAGTTAGCTGTTGGATGTATTTTTAATGCCAATTTGCATTTAACAGTGTGATTTTTGTAGGTGAAAATAATTGTAGGCACAACCTACATCATTTAAATGTCAAATACAATCATAACTGAATATAAAAATGATTACATTTTGCCTGTACATAACTGTGGATGCAAAATTGCACCTGCAGTTTTTTGTGGTAGCAAATTGTAGGCTCAAAAGTGAGGTTATGCTTTGAGAATGTGATCTTTGAATCTTGTTATTGAGCAACTTTGGGTTATTTCCCCTCCCCAGATGCTGCTTTCTGATTAATGATTTCCAAATGTAAATGGTATTTG
This sequence comes from Pelodiscus sinensis, assembly GCF_049634645.1. NCBI lineage: Eukaryota > Metazoa > Chordata > Testudines > Trionychidae > Pelodiscus > Pelodiscus sinensis. The sequence continues at coordinate 111,133,508 of NC_134715.1, forward strand.
TACTCATAGCATAAGTGATGTTCTATTAGGGTAACCAAGATTTGCTGTACTTTAGTGCTTCACTTTGTCATTCTGTTCTATTGTTAATAGGATGCTTAGTATAAAATAGCAGGTTACTTTCAGACCTCTCCAAAATGCTTAACCCACTAAAATTAATGCAGTTAGGGGAAAACCTTTTTTTCAGGGAACAGACTCTGGACAGTAATTTATAATGGGGTTTAGTCACTCTAATACATGTTAATTTACTTTAGAAAAAGAAGTCCACTGCACTAGGTGATTGATTCAAAATGTAAATACATATAAACAGGTAATCAGAACTCTTACATCAAGAATTTGAACATCTGACTCTATGTAAAACACATTTGCTACACCATTACTTTACAAAATATGAAGAAAAAACTCTTCTGCCAAAATCCTATTCCACTGTCTGGTGGTGGCAGCTGGTAAAGGTTTAACGGAGAAAATATTAAGTCATTGGGAGTCTTATTAAAATGTCCAGTGAGCCTATAGCTATGAAATTTTTTTAAAAAATCAAGAGGACTACCCATGTTTTGGATTTTCTTGATATAATTGAAATCTGTGGTTAGAATAATTTGTATGGGCGTAATGATAATTCTTCTTTCTGTAGTTTCTTGGCAAACAAAAACATAAACTAAAGCTATTAGAATAAAAAACATTTTATTTTTATGCCAGAAAATGTAATTTTTCTTTTTTAAGTGGTTGAAATTGATCAAGTTTATTTTACAGGACACTAGTAAAATCAACTAGGAAACCGAAGCAATGAAAAAATTAAGATCTAAATCTGAAATTGGGCACCAAAAACTAAGATACTCAAATTGTATTGGACACTTAAGAAAAATTTAGTGTAAGATATACGGTCAGTAACAGAGCCAGTCAGAGAACTCAAAGGTGAAATCTTGTTCTCATGGCAAAACTCTGATTGACTTCCACACCCATTCCTGTCCTCATACCATGCAAAATGTAAACATATCATAAATTTGGTGCTGATATATGATGTGCGTACTGGGAAGAGGATTAAAGGAAAGAATTTCTGTGAAAGCCAAAGGAGTTTTGTCAAAATCTATTTTTTTGATTGTTGTTTTTGCAAAAAAAAAAAAAAAAAAAAAAAGTTGATTTTATTTACAATTTTTATTGAAGCAAGTCTAAAGGAAGCATTTCATGTTGAATTGGCACTTCTGCTGGAGCTGGTAGAGATTTTTCCATTGGAATAATTTTTCAACAGAAAATGTGATTTCCACAAAGTCAGAAATGTCCTATGGAAAATGTGACTTTTCCATAAATTTCATTCTCTGTTGGGAAAATCAAAACAAAGTGCTTCATTTTTGATCAATGCAACATTAAACTGTTTTCCCATTGTGGTGATTTGTCTTATGAGAACTGTCATGTGGGCAACCAATGTCCCCATTCTCTCTTATGAGCTGGGCTCCCTGGCTAGTCTATATCCCCCATGATAAACAGAACGTTCACTGTGACCAAGTGGTGTCATGCAGCTGTAGTTACATCATGGGAGATGGAGTCTAGTTCAGAGGAGAGAATGAGGGTACTCATCACTCAAACTACGACTCCCTTGAGGCAATACACCCTCATAGGGTGCAATTATCAATACAGGTGTGCGTTGAACTGACTTGAAATGATACAGTTCTGAGCAGATCAACAAATTGAAATGAAACTTTTCCATTCAGGAATATTATGTTTGTTTTGACTGAAAAAGCGGAAACAAACAGTTTACCATTCTCTAACAGACATTTCTCAAAATTGTTTGCTCTATAAACAAAATTGTTATTTCAACTTGTCCTAATTGAGACAAAATGTGAAAATATCTGAATTTCCTGTGGAATGAAAATCACAATTTTTGCTCAGCTAATTTTGATATTTCAAAATGTCAAGTTTCAATGTAACCTCCCAACTTTTCATTGTACTGTAATTGAAAAAAACCACTGATTTTCTGACATTCCCAAATTTTCTTTGGGGCAGAAATTATGTTTTCTGAACACAGCTAGTTCACAAATATGATTAACCTAAAATTCAGATAAATATTAACAGAACTACTTTTCCACCTGGCTCTGGTTACCAGCTTTTACATGTGCAAAAGTCTTTAGATCTTCCTCAATTCAATCAGACTAGATAATTAAGAAAAAAATTGAGAATAATTAGAACAGTAATTAGAAACAGCAGGTAAATTTGACATAAAACACTCATTAAGCTTGAGGAATTGAAATGTCTTCATTCAGTTTAAATGCAAAGCTCTGAAATGCAATGATAGTAAAATATAGCATTAGTGAAATAACAGATCACCCTTGAAACTACTGTTATCTCTCTCTCTCCAATACCCACCATTTGCTTAAATGGCATTTTCCAATATCAAACTTCATTAAGGTATCCAGTGATGTTCTCTACTCACCTCAAGCTACAGCTGCTTTTAACATTCTGTCAACAAATAATTGTTGTTTTATACTCAGTTTAAATATCTCTTTGCTAATCCACGTTCTATTAATAGAGCAATATAGACTATGATTCCATCTAATACAACATTTTATGTGCCTTAATTCAATTTTTAAGTACTTGTCATGTTTTTACTGTATGTATTCGTTCACCTTCAAGACTCCATTTTGGCAGCTGAGTACATATAGTTGGCTATTCATCTTGTTCATGCAAGTGCAGAAGCAATTTAACAAGCTGTGATGTCTGCTCTAATTTACTTAGGTACAGCCAGAATAATCTTGTGACTTGTAATCCTTATATCTCTCTGTTCAAAAAGCCTTAGAACTTACAAAATAACCAAAATAGAAGAAGTGTGTTGAAGGGCTCTTTGAAAACTCAATAACAATACTGACAAATGAGTAAAAGGTACAGTGTAGTACATGTCGAATCTACAAGGAAAATTAATATTTAGCTATTCTAGTTCTGAGAGTTACATATGAAATGGAAGCAGAATGTAAAAAATATATAAGGCAGGAAATAGATGTGCATCAAAATCTAGTTCCTTGGCTGAGTGTTTCCTTGTAAATCATGGTCTTCAGGCAAACCTTTTAAATAAAGAGAAGATCGAGTGGGGACATAATAGTGGTTTTCAGGTATCTAAAAGGGTGTCACACGGAGGAGGGGGGAAATTGTTCTCTTTGGCCTCTGATGATAGGACAAGAAGCAATGGGCTTAAACTGCAGCAAGGGGAGTTTAGGTTGGACATTAGGACAAAATTCCTAACTGTCAGGGTGGCTAAACACTGGAATAAATTGCCTACGGAGGTTGTGGAATATCCATCACTGGAGATATTTAAGAGCAGGTTAGGCAGACATCTATCAGGGATGATATAGACCATGCTTGGTCCTGCCGTGAGGGCAGGGGACTGGACTTGATGATCTCTTGAGGACCCTTCCAGTTCTAGTATTCTATGATTCTATGAAATATATTGTAATGTGTTAACCCTATCATTTCTGAAAGAAAACCATGTGTAGGTTATTAATTTGAAACTGGTGCAAGAAATAACTGCAAGACACTGTTCCCTTTCTATTCCTTGTAATTTAAAAATAAATGCAACTTTAGTATTTCCATTTGGGAAGAAACAGAGAGGTGGTGTATTTGGGTCTCATTATAGAGAGGATTGCAGGATCAGGTCAAAGTTCTGTGCAGTCACATCTACTCAGCTATGTGTCATAAACGCTATGGGTATGCCTAAATTGCAGGGATTTTCTGGGATACCAGAGGTATCCTGGAAAAACTCCACCACATCCAGGGAATTCTTTTGCTCTTCCACTTTTTTTCGCAGAAGAGCAAACACACTTTTTGGGGGAGCTTTGTATACTTCATTCTATGAGGAAATGGTGGAAAAGCCTCTTCCAGAAAAGCAATTAGACAAAGCTACACAAATTGCGGAGCGCAATTTGCATAGCTTTTTCCGAAAAAAGGCTAGTGTAGACCTAGCCTAAGCTTCTCACATCATCTTTTAGCTTAAATGATGGTGGTCGTGGGGAAGCAAGTTAAGTTCTTAAACACAGCTGGCCTTACCATGAGGCGAACCGAGGCGGCTGCCTCAGATGCCAGACTGTGTGTGTGGGGGGGAGGGGAGAGGTGCCACTGGGACCCAGAGTGTAGCAAATTGTGTCTGATGCTGGTGCATATTTCTTCTCTCTGCTCTAGATGCACAGAGATAGTGGAGTGCTGTGCTGGAGGAAGGAGAGCACAAGAGACATAACAGGCAGACAGGAGAAAGGGGGCATTAGGGCGTCATTTGATCTCCCCACCTCAGGTGCCAAAATGTTGTGGGCTGGCCCTATTCTTAAATCAGGAACAGTTTCTATTCAATTACTGCAGTCTGTCAAATTCAAAGCAACACTGGTGTGCAGCAGTGTTTTGGTGCTTAGTCCTAGGCGGTAACTGATTTATTGGAATTCTGTATCATGTAAAATGCATGATGCACACAAAGCAGAAACAATTTCATGCAAAGCCGCTGGCTTTCTAGAACTTTATACAGGGAATTAATAGAGAAACAAATGTTCTCCTGCTTCAAACACCATGTGATTTTTACTTATGGTTCATAAAGGACTCAATCGTGGGTTTGATTTTTTTTTTTAGCTTTATGAACTTGAGTCATATTTTGGCGTCCATTACACTTGTGCAACCAAATGAAGTCATTGGGATTACTTAGGAAAAAATCTAGCTCAGAATAGCAACATCTGGATACCAACATCTACTGAACTGTTTAAACAATTTCATGTTTATTTCTCTACATTTTTCCAGCAATGGAAAAGTTGTATTTATCTGCATCTGCACCATTTAAGTGGTGGTATATATTTCATGGAATATAAAATTATTCAAATGGTACTTATTAATGTATTTGTGCTAATGACATATTTACCCAATAAATGTATCTCAGCCACATTGAGCACAAAGTAGTTAAGTCAGCACCTTACAAAATCCACACTGTATCCATATCACCTCAACCACATGTAATTTACAATTAAACAAAAGATGCTGAAAATGAGAATATTTTAAATTAAAATCCTAAGTAAATCTATAAATTGGGGAGTGGAAATTTTCTGTTCCTGTCTGATGTGGCATGAATCAAAGATATAATGATCTATAACAAAATAATGGTTTGCTTATTTTTATTTTGCTCAAATCATTGCACCACTCATGAATAATGCAAGTGTGGTGAATGCTTGTAAAGGACTCTATTATTTTAACACATTATGCATATAATACTGGATACTCTATGCAAAAGGATAAGTAATAAGATTGTTCAATGAAAATTAGCCATTTTGTCTGCAGTATGGCAGTAAAAAGTTAATAGACTGATGAGAATGATATTTTCCTAATGGCCTACTTTTTTGAGGGGTAGGGAGACCAGGAAATCTTACTTTCCAATCTGTCTTTCTACTATATTGAGAACTTTCTGCTGTGTTACATCCTTTCAGATACCAATGTCATCTGTATGGCATGACAGGGTGCCAGATTCTGTTCTCGACTCTATAGCTAATTTATATTAACCCTGAGTATTGTTTTATCTGTTTTCTAGATGAAGAAATGGACCTCATTACCATAGTATCTGAGCAGCTCACAATCAGACCCGGGCCAATATCTTATTTATTTATTTATTTTTGGTTTGCTGGCAGTTCCAAATTTAAAAAATTCATTTCAGGTCAGTCCCAAACCAAAATGTTCTGGAACTGTCTTCAAATTGAAAAGTCAGTAAAAATAGTTTTGGATTGAATGAAATATTTGTTTGATCCAAAACAAAATGTTTTATTTTGATGTTATATTTATTTTGATACATCAGACATCTGTCGTGGCATTTTAAATATAGCTAGAAAGTATTAATAGGTTTACAAATTCAGCTTTTAATCAAAGGAAAGGAAATTTGGAAGTGAAGGGGGGAGGGAGTGCAAATGAACATCTTCCCCATCCTCCTCTATCACAGGGGTTAGGACCCTTTTCTGGACTATGTGGGAAAGTTAGAGAGACCATATTCAAATTCTCATTCTGGCCCAGGGACATGAGCCCATGTGTCCCATGCAAGTGTTCAAGCTTCAGTGTTACCAGTTATTCTGCAATCATTTTTTCCTCACCCTATAGCCTAGTTTTTAGGGTATTTGCCTGGGAAATAGGAGACTTGGGATGAAGCAGGAACCTGAAACTGTTTACAAATTTCTGATTTAAAAAAAAACTGAAAAAAATTGCTGAAATTGACATGAATTTAGCAAATGTTTTGATTCACCAAATCTATATTTTTAATCAAAAAAGTTTCAGCTGAAAATAATTTGACCAATTCTATTCACTACGCTTTGATGTATTTACCTGCACATCTATCTATCAGGAATAGATAAATACAAACCCTATTTTTACAGATGCAGAACTGAGCTTTGCCCACATTCACACCAAGTACATTTAAAAAAAAGACTAATAGTGATATCATTCTGGTAAAGAACGAGTCCCCCTGCCAACCCTACCATTCTCTGACCTGGATCCTGTGTAAGGATGTTAAATTGCGGTTATCTGGCTAATCGTGTAGTCAATACAGTTTGTATTGATTATGTGGTTAGTCAATAAGAACTGCTCTGCAGAGCTGCAGCAGGGGTAGCTCCAAGAGCCAGCTCTAGCCAGGACTGAGCAGTCCCAGCTTGTGCCGGCTCTGGGTGCCACCTATGCTGCAACTCTGCATTTTAAATGTAGTAAGAGTCGCCAGGCTCTAAGGAAGATAGAAGTTGTGTGATCAAATAAGAAAAGGCAAGTAGTGGGCAAAAGGCAAGTGAGAGGGAAGGATTAAAATCAATATCTGAGGACAATACACTGGTACAACATTAAGGCAGCACATAATTTAATTTTGCAAGACTCTGTTAGTTTCAGCTATTACTAAGCTGACTGCTGTATTTAATAGATGCAGATTTGTTGTAGCCATGTTATTACCAGGACATTCGAGAGACAGGAGGGATGAGGTAATTTCTTCTATTGGACCAACTTCTGTTAGGTCTTGTCTTCACTCTGCGGAAAATTGACACTTCTGCGAGAGCTCTTCTGGTGTTCGATTTAGTAAGTCTAGTTAAGACTTGATAAATCAAACTAAGAGGGTGCCCCTGCTGGCAGCCAGTACTCCTGTTCTTGCAAGGAGTAAGAGAAGCCAACAGGAGCATTTGCTCCCATTGACTGCCTCCCGTGGGGACAACTCCAAACTCAGCTTATTGTAGGCTGACTTCAGTTACGTGTTCTATGTAGCTGGAGTTGCATACCTTAAGCTGAACTTCCATATCTAGTCTGTAGACATGGCATTGGAGAAACAAGCTTTCAAGCTCACACAAAGCTCTCTTTTTTGGTGTTAACTAACACTTGTTTGGTGTTAACAAGTTATGCTGAATAACTTGTTCCATTTTGTATTTAGCTAGGTCTACAGTAGGAGGCAAAGATACTAAACTCCAGCTACGTGAATAGCGAAGCTGGAGTCAAAGTACCATAGTTTGACTTACTGAGGCATCCCCACTGCGGGGTGATGATGGGATGAACTCTCCCATTGACTTCCCTTACTCCCTGCAACCTGGTGAAGTACCGGAGTTGATGGAAGCATGATCAGCATCTTTACTAGACCCGCTAAACTGAACCTTGTGAGATCAATCTCTGCAGTCTCAATCTCAAAAAGAAATAACAAAATGTTTTTAAGTACATTAGAAGCAGGAAGCCTGCTAAAAAACCTGTGGGTCCCCTAGATGATCGAGCTATAAAAGGAGCAATCAAGGACGATAAAGCCATTGCGGAGAAACTAAATGATTTCTTTGCTTCAGTCTTTACAGCTGAGGATGTTGGGGAGATTCCTGAATCTTCACCGTCCTTTGTGGGTGATGAATCTGAGGAACTGTCCCGGATTGAAGTGTCATTAGAGGAGGTTTTGGAACAAATAGAAAAACTTAATGTTAACAAATCTCTGGGACCGGATGGCATTCATCCAAGGGTTCTAAAAGAACTTAAATGGGAAATTGCTGAGCTATTATCTGTGATTTGTAACCTATCCTTTAAATCGGCTTCCATACCTAATGACTGGAAGGTAGCCAACGTGACACCAATATTTAAAAAGGGCTGTAGAGACGATCCTGGCAATTACAGACCGGTAAGTCTTACTTCAGTACCGGGCAAATTAGTCGAAACAATAGCAAAGAATAAAATTGTGAAGCATGTAGAAGAACATAATTTATTGGACAAAAGTCAACATGGTTTCTGTAAAGGGAAATCCTGTCTTACTAATCTGTTAGAGTTCTTTGAAGGGGTTAACAAACATGTGGACAAGGGGGATCCAGTAGATATAGTATACTTGGATTTTCAGAAAGCCTTTGACAAGGTCCCTCACCAAAGGCTCTTGTGTAAATTACATGACCATGGGATAAGAGGGAAGGTCCTTTCTTGGATTGAGAACTGGTTAAAAGACAGGAAACAAAGGGTAGGAATAAATGGTAAATTTTCAGATTGGAGAGGGGTAACTAGTGGTGTACCCCAAGGGTCAGTCCTGGGACCAATCCTTTTCAACTTATTCATAAATGATCTGGAGAAAGGGGTAAGCAGTGAGGTAGTAAAGTTTGCAGATGATACCAAACTGTTTAGGATAGTCAAGACAGAAGCAGACTGTGAGGGACTCCAAGAAGATCTCACCAAACTGAGTGATTGGGCAACAAAATGGCAAATGAAATTTAATGTGGATAAGTATAAAGTAATGCACATCGGGAAAAATAACCCCAAATATACGTACAGTATGATGGGGGCTAATTTGGCTACGACAAATCAGGAAAGAGATCTTGGAGTTATTGTGGACAGTTCTCTGAAAACTTCCACACAGAGTGCAGCGGCGGTCAAAAAGGCAAATAGGTTGCTAGGAATTATTACGAAAGGGATAGAAAATAAGACCCAGAATATCTTACTGCCTCTGTATAAAACTATGGTACGCCCACATCTTGAATACTGTGTACAGATGTGGTCTCCTCACCTCAAAAAAGATATTTTGGCCTTGGAAAGGGTTCAGAAAAAGGCAACTAAAATGATTAGGGGTTTGGAACGGGTCCCATATGAGGAGAGGTTAAAACGACTGGGACTTTTCAGTTTAGAAAAGAGGAGACTGAGGGGGGATATGATAGAGGTATATAAAATCATGAGTGGTGTGGAGAGGGCTGATAAAGAAAAGTTATTTATTAATTCCCATAATAGAAGAACTAGAGGACACCAAATGAAATTAATGGGTAGCAGGTTTAAAACTAATAAAAGAAAGTTCTTCTTCACACAACGTGTAGTCAACCTGTGGAACTCCTTGCCAGAGGAGGCTGTGAAGGCTAGGACTATAATAGAGTTTAAAGAGAAGCTGGATAAATTCATGGAGGTTAGGTCCATAAAAGGCTATTAGCCAGGGGATAAAATGGTGTCCTTGGCCTCTGTTTGTCAGAGGCTGGAGAGGGATGGCAAGAGACAAATCGCTTGATCATTGTCTTCGGTCCACCCTCTCTGGGGCACCTGGTGCTGGCCACTGTCGGAAGACCGGATACTGGGCTAGATGGACCTTTGGTCTGACCCAGTACGGCCGTTCTTATGTTCTTATGTTTTTATGTTCTTATGCAGGGTTGATCTTCTGGTAAGTGTAGACAAGGCCTAAGTAAATTTGCCAGACCTGAAGAAGAGGCTTGTATAAGCTGCAAAGCTCATCTCTCTCACCAACAGAATCAAAAAACAGGACTATGTAGCACTTTAAAGACTAACAAGATGTTTTATTAGGTGATGAGCTTTCGTGGGCCAGACCCACTTCCTCAGATCACATAGTGGAAGAAAATTGTCACAACCATATATACCAAAGGATACAATTCTTTTAATTGTATCCTTTGGTATATATGGTTGTGACAATATTCTTTAATTGTATCCTTTGGTATATATGGTTGTGACAATTTTCTTCCACTATTTGATCTGAGGAAGTAGGTCTGGCCCACGAAAGCGCATCACCTAATAAACCGTCTTGTTAGTCTTTAAAGTGCTGCATAGTCCTGTTTTTTGTTTCAGCTACACCAGAATAACACGGCTACATTTCTATCACCAACAGAATGTGGTTCAATAAAACCGTCAGCTACCTTTTCTCTGCTGCATTTAAAGTTTTTTTTTCTGTTGATCTTGGCCTCTGATAGGTCTACTGTTAACATCATGGAGTGTGTCTACGCAGCAAAGTTATTTTGGAATAATGACCGTTATTCCAAAATAACTCTGCGAACGTCTGCACAGCAATTTCATTATTTTGAAATAATTTCGAAATAACGGACGGCTTATTCCGACTTCTGTAAACCTCATTCTACGAAGAATAACACCTATTCTGAAATAGCTATTTTGAAATAAGACGTGTATAGATGCTCCACTTCTGATATTTTGAAATAGCCCCTCACCAGGGCCATTCTTAGTTATTCCTCCTGGGGCTCTAAATCGAGGTAGAACATCTACATTAGGGAAGCCTTCCTCAGACTAATTTTGAGGCTTCCCTGCAGTGTAGACGTGCTATCTTGAAATAAGCTATTTCAGAATAACTATTCCAGAATATCTTATTCTGAAATAACTGTGCAGTGTAGACGTAGCCATAGTCCTAACATTGAATATTTCTTTCTTGACTGTATGTCTCTCAAGAAAATCTTCCCTTCCCCTTTTCTCTAGCAACAATGTTCAAAACACTAGGTCAGCACTGCCTTGAAAGGAAGAGTGCTAGTATGGAATCAGCAGCACTGCTTTCTGTAGAGGGAGTTGCTAGAGGGGAATGTCTTATCTAAACGTTGACCCAGACCCCACTGTAATCTAAGAAATGTGGAATCTTTCAATTGACTTCAATAGTACCAGGATTCACTTGCATTTTTGCTGTGCCTGAAGATAAGAGTTCAGGTAGGCACAGCGGTAGGAAGCCAGGAATCCTTTACCAGTTAGTTGTGTCCCTTTTCACTGCTTGGCAGAGCCATCTTTCCTGTCTTAACTTCAGTGTCCAAAAGCAGACATTCACTTTAAAATTTAAAGTAAGGGGCTTCTTTTATAGCAACCCACAAAAGGACAACATTGTTTTCTCCTAATGTTAGCTTAAGAAGTGTAGGCTTCTGCTTTAGCTTCATGCTGAGAATGAAAGTTGTGAAAATTAAACCAATTAATGTGGCTGTATTTTTAATCACTCTTATTAATAAGCTGAGTTAAACCAAAAGGGACAAATGCCTCATTTAATCATTTTCTTCTTGAAGAAGTCCAATTTGCATTTAAATCCCCTCTACTAAATAAATTATCCCAGTCATTAAGAATAATGATAATAATTAAAGAACAACATTTAGAGAAACAGGGTTTAAGTGGATACTAATAAACTTCCTGCCCCTTGCTAAAAGTGAATGTTTAATTTAGGTTCTTACAAAATAAAATCACTTACTAACATGATACATTTCAAAATCAACCCAGAGGAGCATAAGAATAACATAATATATTCCTCTTGTAACTTGTGTGGAATTAAATTCAAATTGCTGGAGATGAATCTACATCAAATGATGTTATCTAGCTGTAATTGGGGACCAGCTTCAGAGGCACATATTCTGATCCAAGCTAAGCCTGGGGGTGTCTGCAAGTCAATTGAAGCAAATGATCTTGATTCTCTTTTCACTTTTTTTCTCATGAACTACCTTGAGAGGAAATCCAGCCTAACCGACCTTCCTTTGGGCTAGCCAAAATCAGCCTATGGCCTAGCTAAAGGGCCCAATCTTTCTCTTTTTTCTGAGACCAAACTCCCATTTTCATAGGTAGGCCTTTGCCTGCCTACAGAGTGCTGGAGACTGTGCTCACTCAAATGACATTGTCTTTAAACAGAGATGTCTGGTATAAAACAGCATCAATAACATAGACAAGAAATATCAAAAGGGCTGTAGTATGTGAGTTACACAGATAAACTTGTTTTCAAAGGAGAAAAGCTGCCAAAGAGTGGGGTAAAATCACTTTCTCCAATTTAAGCAAGAGCTGAGGGGAATAGGTCTCGTTGAACCTTTTTACAAGAATGTACATCTCTGGTCAGCTTCAAGATCCAGGTCACCGATCCTGCAAGTCACTCTTTTTGGCTGAGTGCACTGGTGCAGAGTGACTGGTCAGGATCTAAATCTTCAGATACTTCTGTGGTCTGGGGCCTAGCTAGCTCTGGATTGCAAAAAGAACAGATCCCCAAGATGTCAGCATTGGTCAATAATAACCATGCCAAGTGAGCGGGGTGCACTGCTTTTACACCAGGCCACTGACAGATAAGCCCATTTCTTCCATAAATGAGAATGAACCCATATTTTACCTCATTTGAAGTAAAATACTAGACTCATCTCTTTGGGTATGTCTACACTACAGATGTTAGTTCGAATTAACTTTGATAGGTGCTACACATACAAACCGCTAGTTCGAACTTAATTCGAAATAGCGGAGCGCTTAATTCGAACTAGGTAAACCGCATTCTACGAGGACTAATGCCTAGTTCGAATTAAGTAGTTCGAATTAAGGGCTGTGTAGCCACTTAATTCAAACTAGTGGGAGGCTAGCCCTCCCCAGCTTGCCCTGGTGGCCAGTCTGGGCACCACCAGGGAAACTCGTCTGCCCCCCTCCCAGTCCCGGAGCCCTTAAAGGGCCACAGTTTGGCTATGGTGCCTGTGCCAGGTGTAAGCCTGCCAGCACCCAGCCAGCAGACCCTGCAACTGGCACAGCATGAGCCAGCCACCTGCTGCCACCCAGCCCTCCGCCTCTTCCCGGAACCAGGCTGGCAGCTCCCAGGAGCCTGCCCGGGGCCACAAGAGGCGGGTGCCCACCTGGTCTAGTGCGGACATCGTGGACCTCATAGAGGTTTGGGAGGAAGCCTCCAATGTCCATAACCTCCGCACTAGGCACAGGAAAGTGGCCATCTAGAGCAGGATAGCTGCCAGCCTGGCCACCCAGGAGCAGGTTTGCATGAAAATCAAGGTGGTCCAGTGAGAACCCGACCCTGAGCCCTGAGCTTAGAACATAACATAAGAATGGCCGTACTGGGTCAGACCAAAGGTCCATCTAGCCCAGTAGCCTATCTGCCGACAGTGGCCAACACTAAGTACCCTGGAGGGGATGGACCGAAGACAATGACCAAGCTATTTGTCTCGTGCCCTCCATCTCTAGCCTTCAACAAACAGAGACCAGGGACACCATGTCTACCCCCTGGCTAATACCACTCCATGGACCCAACCTCCATGAATTTATCTAACTTCTCTTTAAACTCTGTTATAGTTCTAGCCTTCACAGCCTCCTGCAGCAAGGAGTTCCACAGGAAGACTATTTGCTTTGTGAAGAAGAACTTTCTGTTATTAGTTTGAAGCCTGCTACCCATTCATTTCATTTGGTGTCCTCTAGTCCTTCTATTATGGGAACTAATGAAGAACTTTTCTTTATGCACCCTCTCTACACCACTCATGCTTTTATAGACCTCTATCATATCCCCCCTCAGTCTCCTCTTTTCTAAGCTGAAAAGTCCCAGTCTCTTTAGCCTCTCTTCATATGGGACCTGTTCCAAACCCCTGATCATTTTAGTTGCCCTCCCCTCTCCCACCCTCTCTCTTTCCCTCTCCCACCTCCTTTTCCCAGTCTCCCCGAGTTTTGTTCAATAAAGAGAGTTTCTATTTTTGAACACACGTGTCCTTTATTTTGTACATCAGGAAGGGGGGCTAGGGAGGGGTAAGTGGAAGGAGGTGAGGGAGGTACGAGCCCCCGATGAGGAGGACTGGGGTGGCTCTGCGGGCTCCTCGGGGTGGAAGCCCTCCTGCAGCTCCCCGATTGACACCCCCCCCCCCGGATGGCAGCCTGCGGCAAGTGTGGCCGGGCTGATGGCCGAGTGCTGTGATGTGCCGAGTATGGGCATTCAGTGCACTCCAAGCCAGGACTGCTTTGCTGTCCCTCATCGATTTAGACAAGCGAGCGGGGAACCCCTGAGAACTGTCTGTCCGGGTGGGGGTTGGAACCCTTTAAGCACAGCCCTTGGCTAGCCTGAGGCAGCAGCTCCATGCTCTAAGTCCTAATCTGATGCCCTGCCGGCACTGCTTCCGGCCAGACTTAACCTCGGTTCAGGGTCCACTCAATGTGGACATGCTAGTTCGAATTAGCAAAACGCTAATTCGAACTAGTTTTTAGGTCTAGATGCATTAGTTCGAATTTGCTTAGTTCGAATTAACTAATTCAAATTAAGTCACTTTGAATTAGTGCTGTAGTGTAGACATAGCCTGTGATAAGTATTCTGCCAATAGCAGTGTAGACCATTTTTCAGTGTGTGTGCCACAACTGGTGAGTGGTGAGCTGCCGAGATGAGGGTTGTCCTTATGAGCCTGCTTCGTGTTTACCACAAGGCCTAGTATCCTGCTTCTAGCTATGGGGGTCCTGGGTTCAAGTCCATGTGATTGCCAAGAGGATATTTGTTATAGCAGCACTAACAAATGGCTCAATAAAGTTTCTCTGAAGATGCTACAACAAACAATATTTCTGTATGTTGTAAATATCATTGAGTAAACAAAACACACTACAAGTATTGCTACAAATGACACCCTGAGATGTCAGCCCTTCTAATTGACTTGCTTTATACAGGGAGTTAGGCCTGGAACAGAGTTCCTGGGTCATCAAGACCAGTCTCCGAGTATTGCACACAGCCCCATTGTATACCCGGAACCATTCCATGTACCTGACATCAATCTTAAAGCTCTACTCTCTCAGTTAAACTAGGCTAAGTATTTTTGCTAGATGAATAAAGTATGACTAAGAAGGTTTTGCTTGTTTGTGAGTAGTATTTTTGCTTGGGGTGGTAAATTTCAGCACAGTTTTGCAAAGATGCTATACAAAGTTTTGCAGATACCCAGTTAACACAGAGAAAGGCACATTAGCAATGAAGGGCCAAAGCAAGACCAACAGACACATTGCCAATTCTTAGGGGTTTTTAAAATAAGTTTCTATAATTTTTGCCAATTTCAGTTCATGTAGGCGTGATTCTGTTTTGGCAAATGCTTGTAAAAACTGAATCACACATTCCTATAGTTGTCTCTCAATATCATATTTGCTTAGATTAGCAGTATAACAACAGATTTTTGCTTTAGCTCACAACCCTTCCATTTAACCTGGACTTTGACGGTCACACTGCACTCTATCTAGTTCATGGAACACCAGCATTAAGAAACGTTCTGAAAGCCAAAATCTGCTCGTTTACATCCTCATGCAAATCCAGTATAGTCTCTAGGGAAAATTCTACTCTATATTGGCGTGACTATGATATAAATCCATTCTTTGAAATCTTCTGAAAATGTGTGGTTTTTTTTAAAAATTACATTTTGCACTGGGATAATGAATAATTTTGGGGCTAGTTCTGATCCTTTCACATGGTGCAAGCTCCCATTCACTTCAGTGGATTTTCTGCCTGAATAAAGACCCTGAATAGACCTTGAGGCTATGTCTACACTTCAGGCTTTTTGCACAAGAATAGCTGTTCTTGCACAAAAACTTGCAGAGCATCTACACTGCACACGCATTTTTGCGCAAGGAAATTTACAGGAAAGCATCAGAAAAGAGGGCTTCTTGCACAAGAGTTATTCCTCTCCCCACGAGGAATAAGCCCTTTTGCGCAAGAACTCTTCCACAAGAAGGCAGTGTGGACAGGCAACAGGGATTTCTTGCACAAGAAACCCCAATGGCTAAAATGGCCATCAGCGCTTTCTTGCACAAGAAAGCATCCACACTGCCATGGGTGCTCTTGCGCAAAAGCACATGGCAGTGTGGACACGCTTTTGCGCAAGACCTTTTGTGCAAGAACTCTTGTACAAGAACAAAAGACCAGCTTGGCTTAACAAGGAGATCTTGCATGATCTCAAAATAAAAAAGGAGTCATATAAAAAATGGAAACTAGGACAAATAACAAAGGATGAATATAGGCAAGCAACACGGGAATGCAGGGGCAAGATTAGAAAGGCAAAGGCACAAAATTAGATCAAACTAGCTACAGGCATAAAGGGAAACAAGAAGACCTTTTATAAATACATTAAAAGCAAGAGGAAGACCAAGGACAGGGTAGGCCCACTGCTTAGTGAGGAGGGAGAAGCAGTAACAGGAAACTTGGAAATGGCAGAGATGCTCAATGACTTCTTTGTTTCGGTCTTTACCGAGAAGTCTGGAGGTGTGCCTAACGTAGTGAATACAAGCAGAGAGGGGGTAAGTTTAGAAGATAGGATACACAAAGAACAAGTTAAAAATCACTTAGGAAAGTTAGATGTCAGCAAGTCACCAGGTCCTGATGAAATGCATCCCAGGATACTCAAGGAGCTGATAGAGGAGGTATCTGAGCCTTTAGCTATGATCTTTGAAAAATCATGGCAGACAGGGGAGATTCCAGAAGACTGGAAAAGGGCAAATATTGTGCCCATCTATAAAAAGGGGAATAAGAACAACCCAGGAAACTACAGACCGGTCAGTTTAACGTCTGTCCCAGGGAAGATAATGGAGCAGGTAATTAAGGAAATCATATGCAAACAGTTGGAAGGTAATAAAGTGATAGGGAATAGCCAGCATGGGTTTGTGAAGAACAAGTCATGCCAAACTAATCTGATAGCTTTCTTTGATAGGATAATGAACCTTGTGGATAAGGGAGAAGTGGTGGATGTCATATACCTAGACTTTAGTAAGGCATTTGATACGGTCTCGCATGATATTCTTATTGATAAACTAGGCAAATATAACTTAGATAGGGCCATGATAAGGTGGGTGCATAATTGGCTGGATAACCGTAGTCAGAGTTGTTGTTAACGATTCTAAATCCTGCTGGAAAGGGATAACAAGTGGAGTTCCTCAAGGGTCTGTTTTGGGACCCGTACTGTTCAATATCTTCATCAATGATGTAGATATTGGGATAGAGAGTACGCTTATTAAGTTTGCAGATGATACCAAACTGGGTGGGGTTGCAACTTCTTTGGAGGATAGGGACATAATTCAAAATGACCTTAGCAAGTTAGAGAAATGGTCAGAGGTAAACAGGATGAGGTTTAATAAAGAGAAATGCAAAGTGCTCCACTTAGGAAGGAACAATCAGTTCCATACATACAAGATGGGAAGCGACTGTCTAGGAAGGAGCATGATGGAAAGGGATCTAGGGGTCATAGTGGACCACAAGTTGAATATGAGTCAACAGTGTGATGCTGTTGCAAAAAAAGCAAATATGATTCTAGGTTGTATCAACAGGTGTGTTGTAAGCAAAACTTGTGAAGTCATTCTGCCGTTCTACTCTGCACTAGTTAGGCCTCAGCTGGAGTACTGTGTCCAGTTCTGGGCGCCACATTTCAAGAAAGATGTGGAGAAATTGGAAAGGATACAGAGAAGAGCGACAAGAATGATTAAAGGTTTAGAGAACATGACCTATGAAGCCAGGCTTCATGAACTGGGCTTGTTTAGTTTGGAAAAAAGAAGATTAAGGGGGGACATGATAGCGGTTTTCAAATATCTAAAAGGGTGTCACAAGGAGGAAGGAGAAAATTTGTTCCTCTTGGTTTCTGAGGACAGGACAAGGAGTAATGGGCTTAAAGTGCAGCAGGGGAGGTTTAGATTGGACATTAGGAAAAAATTCCTAACTGTCAGGGTGGTCAAATATTGGAATAAATTGCCAAGGGAGGTGGTGGAATCTCCCTCTCTGGAGATATTTAAGAACAGGTTAGATAGGCATCTGTCAGGGATGGTGTAGACGGAGCTTGGTCCTGCCTTGAGGGCGGGGGGCTGGACTCGATGACCTCTCAAGGTCCCTTCCAGTCCTATTATTCTATGATTCTATGATTCTAAGCCTGCAGTGTAGAAGTAGCCTCTCCTGAGAGTGGTCACTGCTGCTGTTGCTATTCTATATTGCTAACAGGATGGCAGTGTTTGCCTATTAGGAGATGATGATATGTCTGGAAACTGTTTAACTGATTTGCTGACTCACTGGTGTAGCTGGCTCATCCCACCTGGTTATAAGAGACTTGGGGAAAAGGAAGGCTGGAAGCTGGGTTCTGAGGGGAGGAATGAAGAAGCAGCTACACTGTAGTATGGAATTTTAGTTTACTAGTTAGTAGTAGTTTGAGACTGATCCTCCTAATAATAAATCAGACCTTAAGAGAGGTAACTTTCTTTTCACTATTGTGTCTACATTACAGTTAGTATCCAGTGGATGGCCCATGTTGGCTGTCTTGGTCTGTTTGTAAGATAGACATTTGGGCTTGAACTGCAGCAAAGAGTCTAGGACTCTGAAGGGTGTGAGGGTCCCAGAGCTCAGGCTGTGGTCTGAGCCCCAATGTCCACAGTGCAATTAAGTAGCCCTGCAGTCTGAGCCAGCTGGTATGGGTCAGCCACGAGTGTGCCTAATTGCAGTGTAGACCTATCCCATATGTCTAGGTTTGTTGCAGTGAGATGGGAGGGGGTCCCATACATGATCACAGTAACATATTTTTAAACCAGACTTTGCACTTTCTGTAGACCTCTGGGCTACGTCTACACTGGCATCCCTTCTGGAAAAGGGATGCTAATGTAGCACATCGCAATTGCAAATTCCGCGGGGGATTTAAATATCCCCCGCGGCATTTGCATTTACATGGCTGCCGCTTTTTTCCGACTTAGAGATAAGCCGGAGAAAAGTGCCAGTCTAGACGTGATTCTCCGGAAAATAAGCCCTTTTCCGGAGGATCTCTTATTCCTTCTTAAAGTAGGGGTCTGTTTTGGGAATAAGACCTTCAAAGTAGGAATAAGAGATCCTCCGGAAAAGGGCTTATTTTCCAGAGAATCACGTCTAGACTGGCGCTTTTCTCCGGCTTATCTCTAAGCCAGAAAAAAGCGGCAGCCATGTAACTGCAAATGCCGCGGGGGATATTTAAATCCCCCGCGGATTTGCCTATTCCAAAGTGTCTAATCTGCATCCCTTTTCCAGAAAAGGGGTGCAGTGTAGACACAGCCCTGATGTGCTGTACAAACAATGAAATACCCCTATGAGGTTGGCATAGATTGTGAGTGCAATGGTGAACATTCCAAGCCATCTCTGCTCTGCTAGGGAAGCAGAACCACTAATTGGACTGGCGGCTAAGACCGTCTCAGTAGAGGAGTGGATTCAGGCACCCAAAAATTCACTCATGGGCCAGAATTCAGATCTGTCTCTCTTAAGGGGGGAAGTAACAGCTGTGGTCATCCCCTTGCCTAATTTCACACTGGGATATATTTCAGCACTGACTCCCATTCACACAATATTGCCAATCCCAGATTTTCAAAAAACATGAATTAGCTCCCTGTTCACTTATGCGCCTTTTTAAAAACACATTAAATGTTTTAAAAGTGGGGGTTAAGTTTATTTTCCTTACTGAATTTTAAATATTTAGGTTACAGTCAGTTCATATTTCCAGGCCTTTCTCTGCAATAGTGAGGGTTAGAGATTTACAACTATTTTAAAGAGGGAAGGTCATCTCTGTGTAAGCTCAATAGCTTCTCTCTCGCCCCCTATAGAAGTTGGTCTAATAAAAGATGTTACCTTATTCACCTTGTCTCTCTAATATCCTGGTCCAACATGGCTACAACAACTCTGCACACAATGCTTATTTTTTAAGTCAAACCTTTTTATTTCCAGGACTTGGGGCTTTAAGAAAAAGGGTAAAGACCATGAGATATGTGACACAGTAACAAGTGTATGCAACACTGCGTTTATTTTAAATTGTAAATAACTCTGCATTTTACAAACTATTATTCCTCTTTTTTCTATTTTCTTTTACAGTTAATTTTGACCATTTTCAAATACTGCGAGCTATTGGGAAAGGGAGTTTTGGAAAGGTAAGAATCAACTCTTTTTAGTGATAAAATTCAACAACAGATTTCTATATATTAATATGATGTGCTCATTCACTCTGAGTAGACGAACAGAGTTGCATGCTTGTGTAACCCCTCCTGTTCACTGGCCCAGCTCATCAGCCCCTCCTCTCAGCATGCAGTCTGTGTGCTGCTTCTAGCACAGTCCCTGCTGGGGGCAGAGGGCAAATCCTGGCAGGAACCAGGAAGTTCTCCCAACATGCTGCAGTTTGTAGTCCACAAATTGTAGTTCCCAGGGCTGCTGCTGAAACACACTGGACCTTGGGCTACACCCTTCCCCCACTTACTGAAAGGGCAACCTCGTCCCTTTCCTTGATCAAAAACCCCTCAGCACATCCCACAGCAGCTCTGACCAATACCCCCAGTCTCTACTCTTCTTTCATCAGGCGGCCCTCTGTTCCAAATTGAGATGGACAGGTGCCCTGTGCTGTCTTGTTGAGCGCCGTGGAGCTGGTGGGTCCTCTCTAGGCACTTCTTCGGCCAGGTCTCACTCAGTCTGCCCTCCTCTGATCCAATTCGGTTCATTCAGAGTTTGGTCAGCCTCTTTTGTTACCCCCATGGTCTGGTTGGGCTCCTCCAGGTCAGAGTACTGCAAGTCTGAGTCAAAATGGTCTGGATCTGGAGACTCACTGCAGTGTAACTCTGGCTCCCCGGTGTGGATATGTCTAGACTACATGGCTCCATCGACGTGAGGCATAAGGGATCGGTTGGCAAAGGCTTCCCCATCTGACAGATCCGCATCTAGACTGCCGCACTGTGCCAGATCAGCTGATCGTCGGTACAGCGCGGCAGCCATGTTTATTTTAATGAAGCAGGGATTATTTAAATCCCTGCTTCTTTGCCTATGCTGGGTAAACTAGTTTACAGGGCTCTGTCGACGGACCCATGTAGTCTAGACATACCCTGTATGTCATCCCCCTATGGGTTTTCTTTCCTCTACAGCCCCCTGGCCTATCTATAGGGCCTCCAGTAAGTTCTATTCCTGCCCCTGCCTCCAATGGGAGGCTACCCTCAAGTTCTGGCATGGCTCCCTGCTTGTCTATTTCCCTGCCAGCTGGTTGACTGACTCCAACGATAGGTAGAAACATGCATGGCATAATTCGGTTACAGTGTATCACCCGTTTCCGCACTCCTGATTCTGGCTGCACTACATAAACAGGCAAGTCCCCTTGTCTCCTAATCACAATATAGGGAGTTGGTTCCCATCTGTCTCCCAGTTTCTATCTCTCTTTCTTTTCCCTGGCTACTAGCACTCTGTCTCCAGGAATCAATGGGGCTTCTTGTGTCTGGCGGTCATAGTGCTTTTTCAGGTGACATTTGGCAGCTTCAGATGCCTGTGCAGCCTGATGGTATGCTGTCTCTAGGCATTCTCTGAGCTGGGAGTCATACTCCTTCACCTCTAACCCCTCATTTCCTTGGTGGGGAAGACCCAGAGCTAGATCTATCTTCAGCTTTGGGTGCCGGCCAAACATTAAGAAGAATGGGAAAAATCCAGTGGACTCATGATGAGTGCAGTTGTAGGCATGAGTCATGAACTCAAAATAGTCCTTCCAATTTTCCTTTTGCTCTGGACACAGGGTTCGCAACATATTCATGAGTGTTCGGTTGAACCGCTCAGTAGTCCCATTCCCCTGCAGGTGATAGGGCGTGGTTCTGCTTTTTGAGATCTCAACAGTTTCCAAAGCTGGACAAGGAGATTACTTTCAAAATTCCTCCCCTGGTTTGTTTGTATCCCTTCAGGGATGCCATAATTGCAGATGAACTGTTTCCACATCACCTTGGCCACGGTAGACGCTCATTGGTCACGAGTAGGGTACGCCTGAGCATAGCGACTGAAGTGGTCAGTAACTACAAGGACATTCTCAATGCGCTCCCGGGATGGTTCCAGGGTGAGAAAGTCAATACATACTAGCTCCAGGGCCTACTGGTATTGATCGAGATAAGTGGAGCTCTGCTTCCAAAGATGCCTCTCTTCTTAGGCAGCACCTTTTGCAGGAAAGGCACCACTCCTGGATGGTGGACTGCATGCCTTGCCCAAAACAGCGAGTGCAGATGAAGTCCACTGTATGGTCAATGACCATGTGTCCCATGTCTGTGTGCAGAACTTCGAACACTTCTCTCTGGAGTTTCTCTGGTAGCACAACTTGTTGGATATGTCCCTCTCCTGGGATTGTTGTTCTCCTATAAAGGATCCCTTCTACCAGCTACAATCATTTCCATTGGTTCAGTAATATCTTCACTGGTGTTACTTCCTTCCGCCTCTCCCGGGCTCTGGGTATCCGCTGTCTGGGCACGTAGGATCTTACTGGAGAGATTACAGCATCCTTTTCCTGCAGCCTCCTCAGTTTTCCCTTAGGCAGGCCTGGGTTTAACTCTATGCGTGGCCAATGGAGTGGCTCAGCTCTGTCTGTAGCTCTCCCTTGGGCATCACCCGGGTTGCTATGGAGGACACATTGCATCTGGCATTCAGAACAGTAGCCACCTCCTCCCAGGGTAGCCGAGACAGGCCATCAGCATTGGCATTACTTCTCCCAGGCCAGTACTTTATGTTGAAGTTGAACTCTGCCAGCTTTGCCATCCACCTTTGATTAGTTGCATCCAACCTATCAGTAGTAGTAACATAGGTCAGTGGATTGTTGTCAGTTAGCACTGTGAAATGGTATCCTAGAAGATAGTCTCTAAATTTATCTGTAGCTATCCATTTTAATGCCAAAAAATCCAATTTATGGGCAGGATAATTTTTTTCTGGGGCAGTTAAGCGCCTGCTGGCATAAGCTATGACCCTCTCCTTTCCTAACTGAACCTGTACCAGTACAGCTCCTAGCCCCTCTGTAGATGCATCTGTCTGGAGAATGAATGGTAAGCTGTAGTCAGCATAACCTAATATTGGTGCAGTTGTCAGCTGTCAGCTTTGTTTTCAGCTCTGTAAAAGCCTGGCCACATCTCTCTGTCCAAACAAAACTGGGTTTCTTAGTAGGACCCCTCTCATTTCTCCTTCTAGTATGGGTGCACCCTCCAGTTAGTCTGAATAATGGGGCTGCCAATTTGGAGTAGCCTTTGATGTATCGTCTGTAGTAGCCAGTGAACCCAAGAAACTGTAACACTTTCTTCCTTTTAGCTGGGATCCTCCAGTCTCTCACCTGCTGAATCTTATCTGGATCTGTTGCAATGCCTTGGGCAGATACTATGTGCCCAAGATATTGTACCCTTTCTCATAGCAGATGACATTTCCTGGGCTTTAGCTTGAGCTTGTGTTGGCGGAGTCTGTCAAAAACCATCTCCAGGTGCTGCAGATGCTCCTCAAAAGTACTGGAGAACACTGACATCATCAAGATAAATCAATATTGCTGAGAAGTTTAGATCTTCAAAACATGTGTCATCAACCTCTGGAAGGTAGCTGGTGGGTTCTGTACACTGAAGGGCATCCGATTACATTCAAACAGCCCCATGGGGGTGATGAATGCAGTTTTGGGTTTATCTTCCTCTGCCATTTCTACCTGCCAATACCCTGAAGTAAGATCTAGTGTAGAGTAATATCTGGCTCCTCCTAAGGCATCCAGAGCATCTTCCATACAGGGCAGAGGAAACGCATCCCGAGTGGCTTTAGAATTCAGCTGTCTGTAGTCAATGCACACTCTCATAGAGCCATCTTTCTTCCTTGCCACCACTACTGGTGAAGCATATGGGCTTTGACTTGGTCTAATTGTGCCCACCTCTGCCATACCCTGCAAGTGCTTGCAGACTTCCTGGTACTGTGCTGGAGGTATCCTCCGATAGGGTTGCCTCACAATAGTACTGTCGATCAGGGGTATTTCATGCTTGGAAGTACAGCCCAAGTCAAGATCATTTTTAGAGAATAATTCTGCATTCCACGTCAACAATTCTTACAACATCTTCAGTTGAACTGGGTCCTGCACAGTTACCTGACTCAGGTCTACTTCTGGCACTCAGGCATGGACCTGTGCCTCTTCTCTCAGTGCTTGCCCTGGAGAGTATTTTAAGCTGCTGCTCACGCTAGCCATGCTGTAGACAACTGAAACTGTAGCTAGATGTTGGTTCCTTCCTATTATTGCTGTTGTTTGTCCTACATTATGTAGATAAACATAAGCCTTCCCATGTTCAACATATGCTATACCTTCCTCCACACTCAAATTCCCTGGCAGGTGACTCTTAGCATCAGGTTCTACCAGAACAGTATATGGCTCCCATCCTGTACCCCAAGGAACCTTCATCGGTACAGTTTTTCCTTCTCTAGCTCTCAACAAGATGGGCTGCTCGCCAGTGTATCTCAAGGATGGTCTCTCTTAGCCAGAGATTACTTACTTATAGGCTGCAGGCCAGGCAGGTGACTTCTCTTTCAGGAAGTCTGGGAATTGGTTGCCCAATTGGTTAGCTAAATCCTGCCAGCTGGAATGTATGACAACAACACAGGGACTCCCTGTCTGTACTTTGTTCCACGCACCAGAAGGGCAGAAACTCACTTGTAGGTTTGACCAATAAAAAGATAAATCTAATTTATAGCTACTTGATGGGAGACTGCCTGGCCACGGCACCATCTATCAAGAGATCTACAGGAATGGGATGTAACTTGCCCAGGATAGGGTGATTTCTCCAGAAATCCTCTGTGATGGTTGTAACCTGTGACCCTGAATCAATTAGAGCCTTGCACAGGATACCATTCACTTCCACAATTTCCTTGGTCAAGGGTTCCACTAGCTAGGATGCCAGCTGGCAGCTGATTGAGTACGCTGAGACGATGTGCACACCGATGCTATTGGGAGACTTCTCACCAACTCTACGCCCTTCACTTGCCCCTCAGTGTCAGGCATTAGCAGTTTAAAGAAGAGGGAGCCTCACCTTGCCCTGGCCCCATGAGGTGAGTCTGAGGGAGTTGATAGCAGTCAAGAACTATGTGGCCTTCTTGTCCACAATGGTGGCATATGAAATGGCCTCTGATGCCGTGGTCAGGGGTACTTCCACCACTTCCCCATCTAGAATTTTGAGGTGCCGTCCTCACTACTAAACCTTGCTGCAATACCTGTGCCTCCAGCTGTCCCATTCTCACATGGCTCTATTTCTGGAGGGCAGTCAGTTCCTGGACTAGCCCAGGGTATGTCTACACTGCCACCCTAGTTCGAACTAGGGTGGCTAATGTAGGCATTCAAAGTTGCAAATGAAGCCCGGGATTTAAATATCCCAGGCTTCATTTGCATCTTGCCGTGTGTGGCCATTTTTAAATCCCCCTTAGTGCAGACTCTGTGCCCACGGCTACACGCAGCACGGAGTAGGTAGTTCGAATTAGGCTCTCTAATTCGAACTACCGGTAGACTTCGTTCCACTGTCCTTCACTGTCTCCAGCATCACATGATGTGGGGTACTGCTGGGTAGAGGTACCTTGGGAGCAGCCTGCACAGCATCATCTGATGGGGCAGCTTGTTGCAGGCTATTTATCCTCTGGGCTGGCCCATGCATTCTACCCTCTACGTTCCTCTCACGAGCCAGCTGACGGAGTTCTCCTTGCAACTGTCAGAATGTCATGTAGCGAGGCTGAATAGGTGTTCCCATTGTTGTTCCCAGGGCTGATGCTGAAACACACTGGATCTTGGGCTACACTTATAGTATTCAGATCACAATCAAATTAAGTTCAGCTTTGGTTGTACATTAAGTTACTCTAACAGTAGTACATTTGCTTAAGTTTAACTGTGTAAATATGATATAATTATCTTCAATGGGGCTTAGCAGGACTAAGAAATCAACCTCAAGAAATCAAATAAATGTAGTAGTACCAGCTCAGTTAGGCTGTTTAGATAAGAATGATCTTTTTCTGATCCTGATTTATCTGTTTAATATTATTAACATATTTCAATATTTGTTTGGGGTTCCGTTAGCTGCCGTTGTAACCCCAGTAAACCCTGGTCGTCTGCAGGCAGACTCAAACCTGGGAGCCTCTGGAGCTTAGAATAGGAGCCTCTACCATATAAGCTAAAAGTTAGCTGGCTGTTAGCTAATGTTGTAGACAGAATAATGAGCCTGCTCTAAGTGGTTTGATGTGCCACTTCATAGGACAGTGCACCTCACCCAGAAGGTGCATATGGGTTACATAATATTCTCTAAACTTCTTTATCATTAGGATTTAGTTTCATGGTCCCCCTGTATCACACACACCAAACAAGAGATTATTCTTTTAACTGTTGGTAGGTCTATAGGTATGTTGATAGGGGTGTGATACTTGTGGGTAATGGTATTTTTGTTATGATAGAATCCATTAAGGTGATGTCAGAAAAAGAATTATTCTGATTCTCCACAAGTATCAGACTCTATGCTGGGACAGATATCCAGAGAATACAGAAACTTAGGGGCAGTCTTGATAAGTTGATGATCAGGTGCTGTATATTGTTGTTGACTTAGAGATCCCGGCGGCATGGCATCTCCCAGAGGTGGCTCCATTTTTTGTCATTGTGTTGGATAGCTGACACCCCCTCCTTTTTTAATAGTTGTTTTGGGTTTCCTGAATAATCTCCCTGTGGGTTTCCTGCTTTCTTTTCCTTCCAATGTGTGGGGACATGTGATAACTTCTTGTTTTAAGATGTTCCCTTCTGGAGTATGTAAGGTACAGGTGATAGCTCCTCAGTTTTTCTGAGGTCCTTTTGTAGAGCTTTCCCACACACTTGGAGATGTAGTAGTGGTCAGAGGGTTATAGATGGAGAGTCTTCTGGGGCTAGTGTTTCTTGTGTCTGCTCAGGAAGTGGATGTTGCTGTTCAGTCTGTCCTCTTTTTTCATGTTGGGAAACATCCATTTTAAAGAGGAGTGTGTGTTTGTTCCCCCTTGGATGGCCATCCCCATGACAGCTGTAAGGCTTTTTATGACACTCTTAGTTTTATATCTTACTGCTACTGGGATGCAGTCTTTATGTAGATGTATCTCAAAATTACAGTGGTTGCTACAGCAACCTCGGGTCTCTGAAGGATTTGGCTGCAGATGGCAGCTGATATGACAACCAGGCAAAGACTTTGCACAGCTCAGCATACTTTTCTATGCAGTGCTCAAGGTGATTCTCTCCATCAGCTGTCTTCCTCTCCCTCTCTAGTACTAACACCTTCACTAGCTATCCTATCTCTCTAGAGACAGCCTTGAGAAACAAGAAAGAAGGTTTTTCTGACTTTTATTGACACCTCAGTGCCACTTTATTTCACTGCAACAGTATTTGTTGTATGAGAATTCAGAGGCCACTCAACAGATAGGAGGATGAGCTCCTTGAGATATGAAGACCTGAGAAGTGGCCGCCCAGACTTTCAGATGATCCTGTATCAACATGCACGATTCTCTTAAAGGAGTGCTATCTCTATTGAGATTGAAAGGGCAGTTGCAGTCTTGTAAAACTATACTGTAGTTACCAGAGCAAGTGAAAAGATATACCACAATGGAGGTGAACAGGATGAGAAAGGGTCTATGAATGTGGATTAGTTTTCCTGAAACAAAAAGGTTTACTTCCCTTGCTCAGATGGAGGCTCTGCAATTCAGCTGTGGCCACAATGCAGCAAAGGATGTGCTTAAAAACTGCCGCATTCTTTTGATTTACTTTTGAAAGAATGCAGCTGCAGTCTAGACGCAGGTGAAGTTTTTTCAAAAAAAGGTTACGTTAAAAAAAAAAAACAGGAGTCTAGACACACCCATACTGCTCAACCCACTCATCTGTGGTGGGAATGGAGAGAGTTCAGTGCATTTCAGGATTGGGCCCTCATTGAAAACCCTTTTAAAATTAATTTAAACACTGTATTTATAAAAATTATTTAAATTTCAACTGTTAGAGCAGATTTGACATGCTGAGTGTATAATCCTACATTGCTATCTTGAGACTGGTTCTTGCCACCTTTAAACTGTAACATCTTACTTTTTGAGCAATCTCAAGGAAATCTCAAGAGGGCTTTTAGTAAGCAGGCTCTTAATATAGCAGTGGAGGTGGTTTCTGAGGAAACCTTAGAAGGGAAAAAGGGAAAAAGCAAGCCACATGTTCATGTAAGTGAATGACTTCTGGGGTTTTGGGTACTGAGCAAAAATTGGTTAATGTTTGATTTACACAGTGCACCAGGAAATTGGCTTGGAACATCTAGTGTTCTGTAAACATTCACTTAATTTTAGACTGGGAATCAAAATCTCTACTGAAACTCCTGATTTTTACACTCCTGCAGAGCTTGGACAAGTTTTAACATTTTCCCTATTTCACCTTTCCTCCCCCATCTTTTAGTGCTCCCATACACATAAAGAATGGGGGAGAATAGTATAATGAAAAACAGGAAAAAAACAACAGCTTATATTGTTGCTATATTGACATGTTGTTATTCAGCCTGTGATTATCCTGAGCTCTTTCACTAATAATTAGACTTCCATTGACTATATCAAGAAAAAAAATCACACCTAAAGCTTTTATTGCTTACCATTATATGTCATTGATAGATTTTTAGCTGAATCTTTCTCTTTCTTCAGGATAGACAAGGAAGATAATCATAAACTGCATTTATTCACATCTAAAAGTCTGACTTCATAGTAGATTAACATCTAAAGTTATATTTGAGAGAGTTTGTGTGTGTGTCTGCCCACCAGCTGGGGGACATGCACCCCTCCCCCGGTTGTGCCTGCTGCAGCAGCCATGGACAGTGCTCTGGCCCCAAGCTGCTGTGGTGAGAGAGGGCTGGGTTGCTTTCTCTTGCTGGGGCAGCCTGCGTACTGAACCCCTCATCTCCAGCACCTCTCCAGAAAAATATTTTACATGAAGAAAGAGGCATTTCTTAAGGACTTGAGCAATGCTGGGTAAATCTTCCAGTAGGATATAATGCTTCCAGGGTTGTTGACATAGGTGCAGAGGGTGCTGAAGCATCCCCAGGGTTTGCACCCAGCTTCCCCATGCCCAGGAGCCAGCCCCACTGCTGACACCCCAAGCCAAGTCTCCATACAGCTCCAGAGTCCTGCTGTCCACTGGCCCCACAGACTCTGCAGCTCGCCATCCCTGGGGTCCAGGCCTCCAGCCCTTGAGGCTCTGCTTCTGCTTGGGGTCCTAATGCCAGCCTGGGGCTCTGCTCCTCCTGGCCTCGACCAAGAGCTTTACAGCTATCTCAAGCTGTGGCTAGGTTGCCAGCTCTTCCAGACAAGACTTATTGGATGCCATTTGTGGCAACAACATCCAGTCTGAGAGAATTGGCAACCCCAGGTATGACCCCAGCCTGGGGCAGTGAGGGGGCATAAACAGGGTATGGGAGAGGGACACAGCTCAGCACCCTCACCCTAAAAGTAGTCCTAGTGCCACTGCTTGTCAGAGGGTTGAAGTCTGAGCCCAGCCAGAGCACCCAGTGATGGTGAGCTCAGCCATGCCACACAGTGACAAGAATTTAATCACATAAACCAGACACCATTGTCCTGCCCTGTTCACTCCATCTCCCTTCCCCCCCCACACACATTGCTCACTCTCCCCCATCCTCCCTCACTTTCACTAGTATGAGATGGATGTTGGAGGAGATGAGGATTCTGGGCTGGGGGTGAGGAGTTCAGAGTGTCTGAGGGACACTGAGAGGGTATGGGCTTTGGAAGGGGCTCAGAATTGGAGCAGGAGGTTGGAGTGTGTGAGGAGGTGAGAGGTGCAGGCTTTAGTCAGGTGGCACATAGCTTGGACGGCTCCCAGTCAGAGGCATAGTGGGACTAGGACAGATTCCCTGTCAGTTTTGGACCTATGCAACTTCCAGAAGCGTCTAGAACATCCATCCCTGTGGCCTTTCAGTGGGGCAGGAGAGCTCTTGGCTCCATGGGCTGCACCTGCCCACAATTGCTGACCCTGCAGCTCCCATTGGCCATAGTTCCCGGCCAAAGGGAGCTGCAGAGTTGGTGTGTAGGATGGGGGTAGCGTTCTGAACCCCTGGACCTCCTCACATCTAGAGGCCGCAGGGACATGCCAGCTGCTTCTAGGAATTACATTGGGGCAGGGCAGGCAGGTGACTTTCCTTGGACTTTTGTGGCTGATCTCCTGGTTTGGCTTCAGGAACCTCTGTGAAATTGAGCCCAGTGATGTGAGACTCTCAGAAAAACGGAGAGGGTTGGCAACGCTACTTTGGCAGCTGTCTCAGCTATGTGAAGCCTCAGCAGCTTCTCTGCAGGAGCTCACGGAACACAACTGGTCCTCAGTTGTGTCTACTTATATCGAGCTGAGCGTTGACCTTTTGAGTCTAACCTCCAGTGTGAGCATGCTCAGGAGATAGAGCTGAGCTGGACCTTCTGGGCCCAGAGCTGCTCTTTAATCCTTAGTCCACCAGTGTGGGGATTATATACTCTCTCACAGGACTAGATTAGGTCTCAAGAAACTGAGACAGTGCAGCATCAGCTTGCCATAGCTATCTTGGTAAGGAAATGTGGCTCAAGTCCAGTTCCCCCAGTTCCTCTCAGGGGATGGAGGAAGCAAAATGCAGGACAATGTAGCACTTTAAAGACTAACAAGATGGTTTATTAGATGATGAGCTTTCGTGGGCCAGACCCACTTCCTCAGATCAAATAGTGGAAGAAAGTAGTCACAACCATATATACCAAAGGATACAATTAAAAAAAATGAGAGGAAGGAAGGTAAGTGTCTGTGAATTGATGATATCAGAGGTAGGGAGAGTGGGATGTTTGTGAGTTAATGGTATTAGAGGTGATAATTGGGGAAACTATCTTGGTAATTACCGCATCCCCCTCCTGTTCTGCAATGTGATTTGTCCTTTTCATATTTGTTCATTTTTTTTAATTGTATCCTTTGGTATATATGGTTGTGACTACTTTCTTCCACTATTTGATCTGAGGAAGTGGGTCTGGCCCACGAAAGCTCATCATCTAATAAATCATCTTGTTAGTCTTTAAAGTGCTACATTGCCCTGCATTTTGCTTCAGCTACCCCAGACTAACACGGCTACATCTCTATCACTATTCAGGATGGAGGAAGTGATTGCTGATGGTCAAGAACAGCTCTGCTGGCTCTAGAGCATTGGGGGTGCTGCCAGGGCCACCCCCAATGCTCTAGACTCTCCCATTCCTCCTGACTCTCCAATCACCTGCTTTGGGGTGAAGGTGCAGGTGGTCATACAATGCATTATCCCTTCCACTCTGGAAGTAGGTCCCCGGTGCTCCTGCATGAGTGAACTGTCTGGGCCAGAATCTAGCTTTCACATGGCAGCCCATTAGAAGGAAACGAGGGGGTTCAGCTGCTCTGAACCTTCTCCATTCTTCATGAGTAACGGTGGATTTTAAGCACAGCATACTAATTGAAACACACGTTACAGGACATAAATGCTTTCAAAAGTGAGATCGGAAGAAGATATATCCCACGGAATTTCATATCCTCTTTCAAAAATAGCACGTAGTTTAGACGTACCCATAAAGTAACCATAATTAAAAATATGCTTCAAAAAGCCATAGTGTGTTGTTTTTCTGATATTTCAAAAAGGGAGCAATGATGAACGTTCTGTTTTTAACTTTGCCGTCGATTAGGTGTGCATTGTGCAGAAGAGAGATACCAAGAAAATGTATGCCATGAAATACATGAATAAACAAAAGTGCATCGAGAGAGATGAAGTCCGGAATGTCTTTCGGGAACTACAGATCATGCAGGGCCTTGAGCATCCCTTCCTAGTCAATCTGTGGTAAGCAAACCTTTAACATTTTATCATGCTCCTTTTGTTTTATTGCTGAATCAATTCAAATTCTAGGGAATGAAATCTTGAAAGGATTCTTGGACTTTTTTTTAACATCTTATTTTTTTCTGTAGGTTTGCCTCCATCAATATTCTAAAGGTTCCCTTTCATGTTGGAATGATTAAACATAATAATTTTCCTTCTTTACCTTCTAGTTTGCTTTCTCTCTAAATTGCTAAAGTGTGCAAAAAAAGTTGGTCTCCTTTGGTTTTTCATTTTCTTTTATGGTAATTTGCTGGGAGTTTGATTACAAGACTTTGATATAATGAAATTATATTGTAAATACTTATAAGGATAAAATAGTTCCTTGTTCAAAGTTGGTGCAGCTGAAAATAAAGGAAGAAGTTTTTTGTCTAAGGAGAATTAACTAGGCGGCACATGAAATTGAAATTCTGGATCAGATGCTGTTTATATATAATACTCACATGCTCATGCACATACAACTAAATTGGTCAATGGGCCATTCCTTCCCTATCTCATCTTTCCAATGCCAAATACAATGCATCTTTGGAAGCATCTCTCCTTTTTAATGTCTTTAAGGGCTTTTTTCTACTAAATGAAAAGGCTGTTTTCTCCTCTGGTTCACCACTGTACAATGTACATTGTACAACTACAGCAAATTATCTAGGTATTTTAGAAAGATGTTTAAAAGATTGAGAATACTGGATGTTGTAGGCAGAAGTTATAATGAAAATAGAGATCTGAAGTTTGAATGTAGCTGGGAGTTGCGTTAATCTGGAAATAAGGAGAGTAATAGGTGTCATTCAACAGGTGGCGAGGGAAAGTTCAAAACCCTGACTCCAGTGAAGATTCAAGTACAGATTGAACCTCTGAAATCTGGGATTTTCTGGTCCGGCAGCATCCGTGGTCCAGCAGGACCCTGGATGTTTTTGAATCAGAGAGCCCCAGTGCCTGGGAGTGTGAACCTCATCCCTGGGGAGCCCCGGTTGGTGTGGGAGAAGCGGGGCTGCGCAGCTGGGTGGGTGGGGGGGTGGGTGGGGCAGCAGTGAGCCCCATCCCTGGGGATCTTCACTTGGGCAGGGGAGAAGCGGAGCTGTGGAAGTTGAGGAGCTCCAGCCATGGGGAGTTCTGGCCGGGTGGAGCAGCAGCGGGACCAGTGAGTGGCAAAAGCAGGGCAGCTGGCAAGCCCTGTCTTTGGGGATCCCTTGTCAGGTGGGGAAGAAGCAAGGTAAAAATGGCTGGGGAGCTCTGTCCTGGGGAACTCCAGCAGGCCAGAGGCCAAGTCCAAGCCCTGCAGGCTGGAGCCCAGTGGCAGAGAGAATCATAGAATAATAGGACTGGAAGGGACCTCAAGGCAGGACCAAGCTCCATCTACACCATCCCTGACAGATGTCTATCTAACCTGTTCTTAAATATCTCCAGAGAGGGAGATTCCACCACCTCCTTTGGCAATTTATTCCAATATTTGACCACCCTGACAGTTAGGAATTTTTTCCTAATGTCCAATCTAAACCTCCCCTGCTGCACTTTAAGCCCATTACTCCTTGTCCTGTCCTCAGAAACCAAGAGGAACAAATTTTCTCCTTCCTCCTTGTGACACCCTTTTAGATACTTGAAAACCGCTATCATGTCCCCCCTTAATCTTCTTTTTTCCAAACTAAACAAGCCCAGTTCATGAAGCCTGGCTTCATAGGTCATGTTCTCTAAACCTTTAATCATTCTTGTCGCTCTTCTCTGTACCCTTTCCAATTTCTCCACATCTTTCTTGAAATGTGGCGCCCACAATTGGACACAGTACTCCAGCTGAGGCCTAACTAGTGCAGAGTAGAGCGGCAGAATGACTGGAGGCTGGAGTGGAGCCAACTGCAGGGAGGAGGAGTGTCCTGGGAGGCCAGTGGGAGGGGACCTCTCCACATCTGGCAAATTCCCTGTCGGCATGGGTCAGGTCCTGAGGGTGCCGGACAAGGGAGGTCCAACCTGTAGTTTCATAGATGCGGCAATTGGGGAAGTATTTTGTGAGTTGATTAGTTCTAGCTCCCTGGGTATAAAATCTCTCGTTTCCCAAATTACTCTTCTGTTTTGGAAATGGAATTAAAGGCTGGGAATAGTATTCAGACATCTATCCCTCCCCAAGTACTTTCATCCCATGGTGGATTTTAGAATTTTTCAGCCAAGAGATAATGAATGGATCCAGATATGCCTCTGGGGATTTCATAAACTACACTACTTATGTTCCAGAACTCTGGAAATGACATGCAAGCTTTTCACCTCAGATCTGAAAATAACCTGCATGGGTTACTATAGGGATAAAATCATCAGCTACCAGAGGGTAAGTTCAGGGGCTGTGGGTGTCCACGTGGTGGGCAACAGCCTGCTGTTTGTGCTGTAGCATGCAGCTAGTTCTGCTTTCCTGGGAGCTCCAGCGTTAGTTGCAGCAGCAGAAATGCAGCAAAATTCAATGTTAGGCATAAAGAGAGATCACAGGCTTGGTTCAGTGGCAAAGATGCTCAGCCTGGTTTATTGTCACCAAAGTACAGTACTGGAGCCCCATGGGAGCTATAGGTACACTGACATATGTATGTATGTGGCAAGGTACCACTTCCATTGGCACACCAGGATGCGGTCTCCTAGACAGTAGTAGTACAAATGCCTCTCCTGTGACTGGTCTTTTTACACATTGATACAAACAAGTTATGAATTACCCTCCAGGGGTTGATAGCTACCACCTTTATTCTTACAATGTACCTGGTAGTTTCAATGTAATATCCTCATCCATTATCCTGTCACCCCTCCTTACCTTTGTGAGGGTTCAGTATGCTCTTGTACCATCTCTAAGAATGTGTTGATATTGTTACTTGAGAACCCTGTTTGCTTCTGTACCATCCTATCAGATCAGGACTGTGCTTACTTGGTTAGCAGACACCCAATTCACTTTTATTAAAGCTAATGTTAGTCTGTATAAAACACAGGGTAATAAAAGAGTCTGTATGTTTGTGTATAGTGCTTAGGTTATCTACAGATACAAAGTTTGTTTGAAAAGTAATCCAATACATAGAGTATGTAATCAGCAATAATCTATATTTAGTCGAATAATTTTAACAACGCAGTTTAGATATTAGCACCCAATTATTTGGGTACATTAGTCATAAAAAGTTATCCAGAGAGTTGGTTGCATAAAGCAGCTATATCAATAAATGAAGACTGACCCCCAGTAAATGAGAATTTAGGGTACATTGTCTGTTAAAAAATGCAGTCCATCAGGAAAGTATTTTAGTTGCTTTCTGAACTACAGGAAACTTCAGCAATATTAATAATGGATCAGTCACAGACATCAAACATCTGTTGTGAAACAAATTGTATGCCAGGTTTTGATCTCATAACAGTGAGACTAAGTTATCACAGAATTATAATGCCTGACAAATTCCTCATTATTTTTCTTTTCATGACAGATTAAAACTGGATCAGGCAATACCAAAGAATGAATTCATTTTCATGACATGTTTTGATGATAAATAATTAATCTGTTCTCACACTCCTGGGACCAAAATCTCAGGATCTGAAGATGATAGATGTATCTTGTATACATGTTACCGTAATGGAGCTAGAGAAGTTTCTTATATGATACAGGGAAATTTCAGGGCTAAAGAAAGACAAAAAGAAAAACAACAACAAAATCCCCAAAGACCTATATGATAAAGATGTTTAACAATGATCTAAAATTGGCCAATAGAGTATAAACTTCTATCTAAACTGCTTATATTATCTCTATTACTCCAGGACACTTGCACCTCATAATTGTTGACATATTTATACTCAGCTCTTCTGTGAAGTATGGAAATGTTTGTAAAATGGGGCTGTGAGCTACCCTGAGGTTAAGTGATTCACCAAAGGTCACACAGGAAATCTGTGGCAGAGCAGGAACTTCAAACCTAATCTCCCAGTACCAGGCTAGTGCCCTAAGCATTAGATCATCTTTCTTTGGACATAGACAACATACTTTCAGAATCCTAAAAATATTTGATTTCTCAAGTTTCTATAATTGTGGGGTTTTGTAGTTTGTTCCATATTATTACAGTCCTTGTTTGTGTAATGCAGTTGTGTCTGAAGCTCATAAGATATCCCACTTGGAGTCATTGTGGATAGTTCTCTGAAAACATCCACTCAGTGAGCAGTGGCAGTCAAAAAAGCAAATAGAATGTTAGGAATCATTAAAAAAGGGATAGAGAATAAGACAGAAGATATCTTATTGCCTCTATATAAAACTATAGTAGGCCCACATCTTGAGTACTGCATACAGATGTGGTCGCCTCATCTCAAAAAAGATATATTGGCATTGGAAAAGGTTCGGAAAAGGGCAACAGAAATGAGTAGGGGTTTGGAATGGGTTATATATGAAGAGAGATTCAAAAGACTTGGAATTTTCAGCTTAGAAAAGAGGAGACTAAGGGGAGATATGATCAATGCTTTTTTTTGTGATGGTACTGCCCGGTACACAGTACCGGCACCTCCAGTCAGAGCTTACCTGGAAAGAATGGAGAGTACCGGCACCTCTGTAATGAAAATGGCCGACAGTTAGCTGGGTCTTAAAAAGTACTGGCACCGGGTTTTTTTATTACAAAAAAAGCACTGGATATGACAGAGGTCTATAAAATCGTGATTGGTGTGGAGAAAGTGAATAAGGAAAAATTATTTACTTATTCCCACAATATATGAACTAGGGGTCACCAAATGAAATTAATAGGCATTAGGTTTAAAATAAACAAAAATAAGTTTTTCTTCACTCAGCGCACAGTCAACCTGTGGAATTCCTTGCAAGAGGATGTGGTGAAGGCTAGGACTACATCAGGGTTCAAAAAAGAGCTAGATAGATTCATGGAGGTTAGGTTCATCAATGGCTATTATCCAGGATGGGTAGGAATGGTATCCCTAGCCTAGAGGTGGGTGATAGGAGAGGAATCACGTGATGATTATTTGTTGTGTTCCCTCTCTCTGGGGCATCTAGTATTGGCCATTAATGGCAGACAGGAAACTGGGCTAGATGGATCGTTGGTCTGACCCAGTATGGCTGTTCTTATGTTCACTCCTTAATTTAAGGTCATGACCTTCCTGTTCTTTGTAATGCAAGGACACTGTGACAGGTTTTGGGGGAAAATCAATCCAGTGCAGGGTGAGTGAACCCTGACTCTATTAGGACATACATAACCTATGTCTCTGTATTCTAAACCAGAGTCAATATGCTCACCCTTCCGAAAAGGGTAATGGCATAATGGATATAATCAGTGTACTCTCCTGTAATGTTTGAGCAGTGTGTCCCAAAGGCCAGAGTCAATAGATCACACTCCCTGTTGGCAGGGGAGTAAGGCTCAACAGCAAATTCACCTCTGTGAAAGAGAGAGAGCAATGTACCTAATGGCCACAGTCCATAGATTCATCCCAGTAAGGCCTACTAGCGACAGTAAACAAATTTGGCCCGAGTGAAACAGGGCAGTAAGGTCTAGCAGTCAGAGTCAGTCGGGAAGGAGGCTGCCAAATACAAGGAAAGGGGGAGGAAGTGGCTTGGGCAGCAGGATTCCAGCCTTCCTCTCCACAGGACCCTCGCCCAGGGCTTTGGTTGCAGGGGCATATGCCTCTAGGTCAGAAGGAAAAGGGGGAAGTTCTGACTGAAACACGCAGACTCAAAATTCCAGTCAACCAACTATCAAATTCACCTGGGCTGCTTCCTACTGTGCTTTGGATGTCTGTTATCTCGGGATTCTCTGATCTGCACTGGCCCCATCAACTCTGGACTCAGCAAGGTTTATTGTGTAATACAGATATGTCTGAAACTCATAAGACATCTCACTCTTTAACTTCATGTCCTGACATTTTTGTTTTATTGTATTGCAAGGGCACTGTGACAGGGTTGGGAAAAATCAATCCAGTGTAGAGTGAGTGCAACCCGCCCCCATTAGGACACAGGGCTCCCACAATCTCAAGCTTTGGCTGATCCTTGGCTGGAGCTACCGGTCTACATACTTCCTTCCCAATGGTCAGCTGCAACTGACCTGAGCTGCTCCCTTTTATACCAGTGCACCTGGATCTTGCCCAGTAGACAGGAAAAAAGTGTGATTTCTTCATCCCACAATGTAGGGTTAACCCTTTCCCATCTAGTACAGGGGGAGTGCACCCCATCACTCACCCAATCAATAAGTTTATGTCTATCAGAAGAATGTTGTGTTGCAAACTTAAGAGTATACGCAGATACAGTCCTCTAATACATCATGATTATTTAATAAAAAGTAACATATTATTAAACAGAACATTGACTATATGAAAGGAATGTTTCTACTGACAGTATTTTCTGTGATCTAAGTATTATGTCTTTGATGGATTTTTCATTGATCATCTATGAAATGAGCAATCTATTCAATACATTATCACTTGCAGTTTGAGGCAATACTAATCTGCCTTAAATAAGTTTCCATTGTAACTACAACTCCCATGGCTGATTAGCAGGATTCCCTCTGGTAAGTCAATTTCCCCCCCTCCCGCCCCCCATACTAATTGGGGAGAATACTTGACGAGAATGAGTAGAACATGGCTATGGCAATAACTCTAGGGCTTTGTCTACACTGCGAGTTTTTGCGGCAGAAAGTATGCAATGAGGGACTGTGACGTAGTGGGGGTACTTGCTGGGCTGTGGTGACCTCTGCTGTCTGGAGCAAGACCCAGCAGGGAAAACCTCACTATGCAAAGGTAATGCCAAACTTGTTGAACCAGACACCCATCCATGGAGAGGAACAAAGGAAGGTGGAATGCTGCCCTGGCTGGGGGGCAGGGCTGGAAGAGAGTTAGTTAGTTGCTGTCTGAGAGCATGGAGGAGACAGCCTAGGGAAAGGGGCTGGAGTTTAGGGGCCCAGTCTCCCCCATCTCAAGGGAGCCTGAGGCATTCTAGCCCAGCTTTGTGACCAGATTACATCTGTGCTGTGCTGTATCCTGGAGAGGCAATAAACTTCCTCTATTCCACCGGCTGGTGCAGTCTGTTTGTGCCATTTCGGGGTGCAGGAGACGGGGGACCCCCAACGCGCCGTCACAGGGACTCATTAGCATAACTCGCAACATCATTAGCATATTTTCTGCTGTTTCGTTTTGCACAAAAAGAAGCAGCATAGCCTCCAGGAGAGGCTTAAGGATCTTGTGCAAAACGGGGGTTTTGCGCAAAACGGAAGTGACTATACTGCTTGCTTTTGCACAAAAACCCCTTGTGCAAAAAGAAACAGCAGAAAATATGCTAATGATGTCACGATTTATGCTAATGAGTATTTGCTGCTGCAAAAACTCGCAGTGTAGACAAAGCCTCAGTGAAATTCTAATGGGAGTTTTAACTTTGACTTCAGTAGGGCTAGGATTTCACCCAAAACGTCTATATTTCCCACAGCATGGACCCTTCAAAGGTGACTGTTTTGCAAGATTAATTGGCATCTTGTTTGCTGTTCTCAGGCAGTGAATTATCTGGTGAACAAACACTTTAAAAAGTGTCAGTCAAAACCAGAAGACCTGAAATGACCATAAGTTCTACTTTTGATATGATAGTCCTGGTGTCTCAGGAACTTCCCTGTTTTTCATGACATCAAAATATTTTCTTTTCTTTTCTTTTCTTTTCTTTTCTTTTCTTTTCTTTTCTTTTCTTTTCTTTTCTTTTGAGGATGGGAGAGAAAGGAAGAGGGGTTAAAAACAACAAAATATTTTTGTTCAAGACAGTTCTACACTGATTGGGATTTGCTCTGCTTTTACCAGTTCAGTGAAACAAGTGCTCAGTATGATAAATTGTGTTTGGAATAATGATAGAAGTCAAGTATGCGTCAATACCAGCAAAAGAGTTCTGTTGCTCAGCATACTAGGTAACGACTAGAACTGGTCAGATATTTTCTATCCAAAAGCAGTTTCTAAAAATCAATTTTTTTGGCAAAAACTTTTGGGTTTTCCACCAGGAAAATCAAAATGAAGTAGTTTTTGTTTTGGTTTCATTAACCTATATTTTCCTAAGGAACCATGGTCCCACATGCCCCACTGTCCTCTATGGACTGGTCTACTTGTCTGCACTATTACTTCTATACAGCACTCCCTTTTCCTCAGTGGTTAAGATGCCGCAGTGCATCATGGGAGTCGTGATCTTGTTCATCATCACAGTTGTAGTCCACCTGGGGACTCTCTTTCATATAGGAGATGAAGCATAAGGAACCCAGTCTATAACTCCCAAAAGGCACCATAGGGGACAGATTAATGTAAAACAAAACCAAAATGAAGAATTCTCAGTTCATGAATGTCACAACATTTTGTTTTGATTGAAAATGACAAAACACTCTGGCATTTCCGGATTAGAATGTTTTTAGAATTTCTGTTCTGTGGGGGGAAAAAAATCAGTATTTCAATACTTCTCCTCAATGCAGGATGAAAACTAATTTCAAAATATCAATTTCGCAGAGAATGGAAATTCTGGTTTTTAAACAGTTGTATTAATAACACGTATTCAATGCATCATGATAAACTCACAATACACACACAATTCAAGTGAATAATTAAAAATAAGCCTCAAAGATGAAGGACAAGAGCAGAGAATCATTTTTTAAAAAACTCAGAGCCAAATTCTATTGTTTGCAAACCTGTCTTCCAGGCCTTCAAAATATGAGTGTACTCACAAACCTTGAGATTTCAACAGACTGAATTCAGACGCATATCGGTAAAAATCCTGAGTGTGTAGTATTTAAAAATGTGGAATCACAAATATAAAATTAAAAGCATATTTTGGGGAATCTCCAGATAAGACAACTTATAGATTCTCCAGAGTCTCTTTAGATAGAACAGGTGCTTCCAAGTATTAACAATTGTAGTCATCAGAGTGGTAATACATAATTATTATATATACAGCTCTCCTCACACTTTTAAAAAGTCTTTCTCTGTACAAGTGAGTTGAGCTAATACATGTTTTTCCTTTGTCAGATCAACAGTTCATATTTCTTTGTCCTTCTGTAACATGACAACTGGAAAGCAATTAGGCCTTGAATCAAAAATCCCCAAGAAAATGATGAGAGGTGACTATACAGTTTTGTCTGTAAATAGTTTTAATATATTAGGTCAAAATCTATGGCAGGTTTAAGTCCATCGAGATCAGTAACTTCACCAAAGTCAATGGATAACCACAGCAGAGAATTTGGTCCACTGCATGCAAAATATACAGAATAGCTGATATTAAACAAGGTAGAGTCTCTCCTTCAGAAGAGCCAGATACATTTTTATGAGACTCATGCACCTTGTCTCATTTTTATTAAATTTAACTATACAAGCAAAACTTGTAAATCATTATTTGAAATATGAACTGCATTTCATAACATCTGATAGAGAGAGGTCATTCCTCTGTCCCCCTGTGTTAAATAGCAGCCCGAGTAAAACTCAGTTTTTCAAAAAGGGATTGGTGGCTTGATTTATAGCCTACACTTAGGAAATAAAACTGAATACAGGCATGGAAAGATGTGTGAGCGATTTACAGCAATTCTGGTAATAGGGATTTCTTTTTAAAATGAAAAGCGGCCCAGCTCTTGTGTGTGTTATGTATGTCAAGCACAGATGAATGAGCTGCAGAAGTGCTCACTCTTAACACAATCTCATGCTAAGACTGCAGCAAGCAAGTAACCGTGTGACTGCTAAAAATCTTAGCAGTTACATGGTTAACTGTTTTTGGCTGGGTGGGACTAGGGAGGGAAGGAAGCTGGAGGGGGGCCCCTTACGGTTCTGCAGTATAAAGCTTATACTGCAGAGCCTGCAGGGCAGCTGGCTCCCCAGGACTGGCAGCCAGAGCCGGTGTGCACCGGGAGCTGGGTTATGCACACTGTGCTGGTGTAAGGGGACTGTTAGCCCCTTACTTAAACTTTGTGGGAGTTTTTTGGCTTGCCAGCTCCCAGTGTCAACAGGGAAAGGGTTCATGAGACTGACAGACCCCAGAGACAATGGAAAGCAGCCAACACTCCAGCTTAGCCTGATTGACAAGTCGGACAGGCCAGTGAGAAAAGCAAGAGGCCAGGACCCGTCCTCCCTGTGAGCTGGGATTGTTCTGGCTCTCTCTGAGCAAATGGAGAGCTGAGAGACTGCCCAAGGGGGGCAAGCAGTGTGCAGAAGAAGTCCTGCAAAAACAGGGAGCTGAGAGACAGCCCAAGCAAAGCAAGCTGTGTGCAGAGGGGCAGTTTTTGCAGCAGCTGAGCCAGACAGACACTGCTCAAGGAGCGCAGACCCTGTGTTGAGCAGCAGACTGGCAGTGCTCAGAGAGCCAAAAGGAACAGAGAAGCAACGCAAGAAGCTAGAGACTGGCCACACAGCACAGCCTGCAGCTGGATGTGGTGAGCAGCTGGGAACTGCAAAGTGTGGGGAGAGGCTCTGGACTGGGAGAGGGGTCTGGCCACTTAGAGCTTGAGGCTGTGTGGTCACTGCCAGAGCAAGCGTGTCCAGCCTGCAGCCCCCCCTGCAGCACATCCAGGGCCTCTAAGGGGCCTCTAAGGAAGAGACTGTGGACTGTCCTTACACTCTGCAGGCTGCTGTTTTGATGTCCCTGTGCTACAGAGCAGGGCTGTGTATTCTCATTTAACCATTCTCATTTTTCTTATTCTTTTCTCTTTAATTAGTTGATGTTTAATAAATTGTATTTGCTTTGAACCTTATGAAGTGATCACTGGGCCAAGAAGGCCTGCAGTGTAAAGAGAGCACCTCGGAGTGGGGACACCCTAACTCCTGCCCCTAGTGACTACAAGGTCGGGGATTAAGCCCCAGGAAACCTGGGCCCAGCCTTGTTGGGGTTTCGAAGGCTCTGCTACTCAGGAAAGTGGAGGGGGAGCCCTCAGGATCGGGGAGCCGTGGGGTAAAGGAAGTGGGAGTGGGGACTCAGATCCTTTTGCTGGTCCATTTCACCGGGGTGTATAGAAGCCAGGAAAGTTCCCCACAATAGTGGGACCATTCCCCCACTTACACTGGCACCACTCCTAGGGAGCTGGCTGCTGTCCTGTGCTGCAGACCCTGATTCTGCAGAGCCTGCAGTGTGGGATGGCAGCTGGCTCCCCAGGAATAGGGCCAGCAATTGGAAGTTGGTGCACACTTGCAGGGCAAAAAAAAAAATTCAATTGCTTATCCATTTAAATGGTTAAACTCCTACATCCAAGTTTAAGTCCCCTATACAGTATACCAATGCATTGCAATGCCTCAAGAGAGCTTCACCTCCAAGTCTAAAGGGATTGACTAGCTCCTCCAAGAAAACCATCAAGGAACACTGCTGGCTGTAGATCCTCCTGTAGAGCCTTTGTTTTCCGGAGAATAACGTCTAGACTGGCGCTTTTCTCCGGCTTTTCTCCAAGCCGGAAAAAAGCGGCAGCCATGTAAATGCAAATTCCGCGGGGGATATTTAAATCCCCCGCGGAATTTGCAATGGCGATGTGCTACATTAGCATCCCTTTTCCGGAAGGGA
This sequence comes from Pelodiscus sinensis, assembly GCF_049634645.1. Lineage (NCBI taxonomy): Eukaryota > Metazoa > Chordata > Testudines > Trionychidae > Pelodiscus > Pelodiscus sinensis. The sequence continues at coordinate 111,176,535 of NC_134715.1, forward strand.
TGCCAGTGTAGACACAGCCAGGGTGTAGGAAGGGCAGCAGGGCCAACAGCCTCATTGGGGTCCCAGGCAAGGTGGGGAGTGTGTCCCTATTCTGCACCTCCAGAAGGGGTGGGACCTCAGGTAGAAGGGGCAGGGCTAGGGCTGGGTAGCCTTCAGCACTGTACAAGGATCGGCGCCTCTTTCCCAGGCTGCACAGAGTATGCAATGTGGCACTCTGGCAATGATTTAAAGGGCCTGGGGCTCTGGTCACTGCTGCTGTATACTATATGGTAAAAGCACACACAAGGCCAGATTTCACAGGACACCAGATTTCATAGTCCATGATGTGTTCTGAGTGGCTGTGAATTTGGTAGAGTCGCAAGCATGAACATTGTGATGGCATCCCGGCATGTTGGTTCCATGATGATGATGATTGCGGCTGTATTTACTTAGACGGGGACCTGCTAAATCGAAAGAGAAGCCCCTTGCGCAGTCCAGGGCTCAGGGTAGAACTTGGATGAGGACTGTGGCTAGGTCACATTTTATATCCTCCCCTCCAAGGCAGCAGTCCCTGCTTTGGCTGCTTCTGTTGTGGTTGGCTCCTCTGCAATTTTTGGAATGTATTATTGTCAACATGCAGGACATTTTCCTAGTGTACTCAGAGCGATAGTAATACACTTACACCACATAAAATAGGGCTGGCTGCATTGTCAGAGGAGCAATATAGTTTGATATATTTTTCTTCCAATGTAGCACTGTCTAGGATGTTCGTGTGTATTTCACAAGAAGAGCTTACAGAAGTCTCACTGGCTATAGATTACTGCTGCAGGCTACTAGCCCAGATGAAAGCCGCTTCAAATTCAATTAAAATTGGAAATAGCAAACTATAAAGGATATTATCTGTGGCCAAATAATGGATGACAGTCTCCCAGATTCTTGCTACTGCCTTGACTGCTGAATTCATAATAACTGGGGTTATGCTACCAAATAAGTTAACTGTAAATTGTCTGGTTAGTTCCAACATGAAGTGCTCCTCTCAAAAAAAAAAAAAAAAAAAAAAAACCCCAAACTCCCGAGTGGTATATTTTTCACTTTTTAGGGTTTTCCTCTGTCTCCAAGGTGGGATTCCTTTTTTATTTTTTTTTTTTTGGTTTTTGCAGAGCAGTTTACAACACTAAATCAGCATCAAAAGTGCATTTTTGGACAATCAACATTTGGAGCAATATTTATTTATCTCCATTATTAGCCCAGTGTGACCAATGTTTCTTCTAATATTTTCCACTCATGCATGGAACAAATGTGTACCGAGGCATGTGTGAATGTGCACCACCAATAAAAGCACACAACCTGGCTGTGGGTACTCTGCTAATCAGCTGGGTGGCATTTGAATTTCTGCTGAGTAGCCACACAAGTGCAAGGCTTACAAGGCATAAAGACATTCTTCCCACTCTTTCGTAGACATACATGGGCCCCTCACAACAGTAGGCCCTCTGCTCCCTATGTCATCCAGAGCAATGCTCTAGAAAGAGGCCAGGGAAGAGGAATTATGGATCTATCCTAATGGATAAGCTAGACCAATGGTGGGCAACCTGTTGTCCATCAGAGTTCTATGTATGGCCTGTGAGACATTTTGTTTGCTGTTGTGCATGGGCAGGGCTACCAGATTCCACTGGTTTCTATCTGTGTAGGGTGTTTTTCCCTATAAACATTACTAAAGTGATGTGCATGTAAAGAAAGGGAACATGAAGAGAGGTGCATGCTGAGAGCCCCATATACTACCCCCCCCATCCAGTCGAAGTGCTGCTATGGTTCAATCAGCACGTCCCACAAATTCTAGGTACTCAAGCAGTTAGCAAAAATATTCTGTCCCAGGAGACCATCTTGGTTATGACAATCTCATGGCCCGCAGTGATGAAGGAAGGCCACTCATGCGGCCCATTCACCAGCTTATGTTGCCCATCACTGGACTAGACTGTGCACTTCACATACGCAGGGAGCAGTATTGGAAAAGAAATTCTTGAAGGCACAGTCTCTCTGTGCACTGTCCTTGGGCTCCTCTCTATTGCCCCTATCCAGGGCTTTTAAAAAAAGCTACATTCTAGCCCAAAGATTTGTAGTAAAATCATTTTAGAAGCACGTTAGAAACAATTTGAAATTAAGATACTGTGGTAATTAGTTCAGTTGTATTGATGATGATGAAACAAAGGGGCCCACGGACTTAAAGGTCTTAACCCAGTTTTAAACAAGATATGGCATACAGAGAGCTCAGCCTGCTGTGTACCATGGCAAATGTATAATTTTAACCTTTTATTGAACATACAGAAAAAAAGGGAAAACCAGTGAAAGCATTTGAAATGTTGAAGCATTAAGGAAGGCTTTCATTTTAACAACATTCCTTGTTTCCTTTTCTGTTAGTCCAGGAGAGTTCTTTAAGGGAAAAAAATATACCTTGTCTGATAATCTTTTAAATAGTAGCAAAGGTAGTAATAACTATCCTTCTTGGATGGAAAATCAGAGTTAACTATGATGAGTTGGAGCTGTTGTTATTGCTGCTTCTTTTAAAGTCTAACAAAGAAGACAAAGCAAACACACACAAAAGGGAAGAGAAAAGATTAGCAAAGATAGAAGATGCGGCTTCTGTCTCTGGTGTTGACTTTCATTTGCAGCCTCACTGAAGGAAGGCAGAGCTCCATGGCCTTACTAGTAACTCTGACATCTGGCAAACTTGTACCTGCATTAGGCAATTTAGAGCATTGTATTTGGCTACTTTTTTCTGGTCACAGGTTTGTAGCAAGGTTGCAAAATATGCCTTTTGGCTGACTAAGCCAGACCCTTGTTATACAGAAGGAAATAGGATAGAAAGAAGAAAAATAAACTGGGAAAGAAAAAGGATGTGGGGTATGGAGGGAGGCAGAATGTGAATTCTGGCAGGGATAGCAATAGCACATAATTCCCTTATTCAGACGTCAAAGATGCAAACACATGTTTTCTTTGCTGTTCAGTAAACTCAGTGACAAAAATAGAATAATGTAGGTGCAAGGAAGGGAACTATATAGATCTTGGTTCATAGAATTATAGAATATTAGGACTGGAAGGGACCTCGAGAGGTCAAGTCCAATCCCCTGCCCTCATGGCAGGACCAAATACTGTCTAGACCATCCCTGATAGACATTTATCTAACCTACTCTTAAATATCTCCAGAAATAGAGATTCCACAACCTCCTTGGGCAATTTATTCCAGTGTTTGACTCTAACAGTTAGGAACTTTTTCCTAATGTCTAACCTAAACCTCCCTTGCTGCAGTTTAAGCCCATTGCTTCTTGTTCTATCCTCAGAGGCCAAGATGAACAAGTTTTCTCACTCCTCCTTATGACACCCTTTTAGATATCTGAAAACTGCTATCATGTCCCCCCTCAATCTTCTCTTTTCCAAACTAAACAAACACAATTCTTTCAGCCTTCCTCCATAGATCATGTTGTCTAGATCTTTAATCATTCTTGTTGCTCTTCTCTGGACCCTCTCCAATTTCTCCAAGTCCATGGAACATAGTGTAGATGGAGGGCTTGGGTTCCCCTATTACAGAGGTGGGCAATACTTTTTGATGGGGGACCACTCCAAGAATTTGGAAAGTGGTCCCCCATCATCTTTTTTGAAATGTGCTGCCCAGAACTAGACACATTACTCCAGTTGAGGCCTAACCAGTGCAGAGCAGAGTGGAAGAATGACTTCTCGTGTCTTGCTCACAACACACCTGTTAATGCATCCCAGAATCATGTTTGCTTTTTTTGAAACAGCATCGTACTGTTGACTCATAATCAGCTTGTGGCCCACTATAACCCCTACATCCCTTTCTGCCAGAACCCTTCCTAGACAGTCGCTTCCCATTCTGTATGTGTGAAACTGATTGTTCCTTCCTAAATGGAGCACTTTGCATTTGTCTTTATTAAATTTCATCCTGTTCACCTCAGACCATTTCTCCAGTTTGTCCAGATCATTTTGAATTATGACCCTATCCTCCAGAGCAGTCGCAACCCCTCCCAGCTTGGTATCATCTGCAAACTTAATAAGCGTACTTTCTATGCCAATATCTACATCATTGATGAAGATATTGAACAGTACGGTTCCCAAAACAGACCCTTGAGGAACTCCACTTGTTATCCCTTTCCAGCAGGATTTAGAACCGTTAACAACAACTCTGACTACAGTTATCCAGCCAATTATGCACTCACCTTATAGTAGCCCCATCTAAGTTGTATTTTCCTAGTTTATTGATAAGAATATCATGCGAGACCATATCAAACGCCTTACGTCTAGGTATACCACATCCACAGCTTCTCCCTTATCCACAAGACTCATTATCCTATCAAAGAAAGCTATCAGATTGGTTTGACATGATTTATTCTTTACAAATCCATGCTGGCTGTTCCCTATCACCTTGCCACCTTCCAAGTTTTTGCAGATGATTTTCTTAATTACTTGCTCCATTATCTTCCCTGGCACAGAAGTTAAACTAACTGGTCTGTAGTTTCCTGGGTTGTTCTTATTTTCCTTTTTATGAATGGGCACTATATTTGCCCTTTTCCAGTCTTCTGGAATCTCTCCTGTTTCCCATGATTTTCCAAAGATGATAGCTAGAGGCTCAGATACTTCTTCTATCAGCTCCTTGAGTATTCTAGGATGCATTTCATCAGGTCCTGGTGACTTGCAGGCACCTAACTTTTCAAAGTGATTTTTAACTTGTTCTTTTTTTATTTTATCTTCTAAACCTCCCCACTTCCTGCTAGCATTCACTATGTTAGGCATTCCTTCAGACTTCTCGGTGAAGACCGAAACAAAGAAGTCATTAAGCATCTCTGCCATTTCCAAGTTTTTTGTTACTGTTTCTCCCTCCTCACTGACCAGTGGGCCTATCCTGTTCTTGGTCTTCCTCTTGCTTCTAATGTATTTTTAAAAAGTCTTGTTGTTTCCCTTTATTCCCATAGCTAGTTTGAGCTAATTTTGTGCCTTTGCATTTCTAATCTTGCACCTGCATTCCTGTGTTGTTTGCCTATATTTATCCTTTGTAATTTGTCCTACTTTCCATTTTTTATATGACTCCTTTTTTATTTTTCGATCATGCAAGATCTCATGGTTAAGCCAAGGTGGTCTTTTGCCATATTTTCTATCTTTCCGATGCAGTGGAATAGCTTCCTTTTGGGCCCTTAATAATGTCCCTTTGAAAAACTGCCAACTCTCCTCAGATGTTTTTCCCCTCAGTCTTGATTCCCATGGGATCTTACCTATCAGCTCTCTGAGCTTACCAAAATCCACCTTCCTGAAATCCATTGTCTCTATTTTGCTGTACTCCCTTCTACCCTTCCTTTAGGATTGTGAACTCTATGATTTCATGATCACTTTCACCCAAGCTGCCTTCCACTTTCAAATTCTCAACCAGTTCCTCCCTATTTGTTAGGATCAAATCTAGAACAACTTGCCCCCTGGTAGCTTTTTCAACCTTCTGAAATAAAAAGTTGTTTCCAATGCAGTCCAAAAACTTGTTGGATAGTCTGTGCCCTGCTGTGTTATTTTCCCAACATATATCTGGATAGTTGAAGTCCTCCATCACCACCAAATCTTGGGCTTTAGATGATATTGTTAGTTGTTTAAAAAAAGCTTCATCCACTTCTTCCACCTAGGTAGGTGGCCTGTAGTAGACTCCTAGCATGGCATCACCCTTGTTTTTAACCCCTTTTAGCCTAACCCAGAGACTCTCAACACTTCCGTCTCCTATGCCCATTTCCACCTCACACCAAGTGTGTTCATTTTTAATATATAAGGCAACACCGCCTCCCTTTTCCCCTGTCTGTCTTTCCTGAGCAAGCTGTACCCTTCCATACAAACATTCCAATCATGTGTATTATCCCACCAAGTTTCTGTGATTCCAACAATGTCATAATTGTACTTATTTATTAGCACTTCCAGTTCTTCCTGCTTATTACCCATACTTCTCGCATTTGTATATAGGTATCTAAGATCCTGATTTGACCTTGCCTCCCAGTTTTGCCCTGACCCTCCTTTCTCTCTGCCATTATAGCCCACAGTCCCTCCCATTTCTGACCTATCTCCCAGGTCTCCATGTTTTCCATTTACCTGTGGGCTTTGGTCACCTGTCCCCATCAAACCTAGTTTAAAGCCCTCCTCACTAGGTTAGCCAGTCTGTGTCCAAATAGGGTCTTCCCCCTCCTCGAAAGGTGAATGCTAGTTGGTGGTTGTTAGTTCTAGAGTCCCTGCTATGAAACATAGTGTAGATGGAGGGCTTGGGTTCCCCTATTACAGAGGTGGGCAATAATTTTTGTTGGGGGACCACTCCAAGAATTTGGAAAGTGGTTGAGGGCTGCACTCTTCCATGATATTAATGGAGGAGGTGCAGGGTATGGTATGGAGGTTAGGTGCAGAAGGGAGCTTGGGGGAAGGGAGGGAGTTTGGGTGAAGGATGCAGTTGTGACCTGGGATAGTTCCATCTGGACTAGGGTGCTGGAAGTTGGATTGTGACTTAGGGGAGGGAATTGGGGTGCAGAGATTTGGATTGTGAACTAGGGCAGGAGGGGTCTGTGATCTGAGGCAGGGGATTGGGGTGCTGGATCTGAATTTCATCACAAAACCACTTCAGCTGCACAGAGCTCACATACAAAGGCTTTATGCAGGTGAAGGGGTGTTCACCATTAGTGAAAGGATACAGTCAGTGTACATAAAATGTGTGCCAAAGGCTTTTATTAACGCTAATGTAACCCATACACCTAGGCTATGTCTACACTGGCGGCTTCTTGTGCAAGAACATCTTGCGCAAGTGTTCTTGTGCAAGAAGTCTTGTGCAAGAAAATGTCCACATTGCCATGCGCGAGCTGTGCTTTTGTGCAAGAACACCCATGGCAGTGTGGATGCTCTCTTGCACAAGAAAGCTCTGATGGCCATTTTAGCCAGAGGGCTTTCTTGCTCAAGAAATCCCTGCCAAGCATCCACACTTCCCACTTGCGCAATAACTCCTGCGCAAGAAGGCTTACACCTGTTAAAAAAGAGCGTAGCTCTTGTGCAAGGATCCATCTCTTACCATGCCGTACTGTAAATTTACTTGCGCAAGAGTGGGCTGGCAGAGTGGACACTCTGCAGATTCTTGCGCAAGAACGGTCATTCTTGCGCAAGAAGCCGCAAGTGTAGACATAGCCCTAGTGTGGTTACTGAGTACTGCAAATAGTACCTAGACCACTGCAACAGTTAAGATCAAGAGACCTCTACAGCAGGGGCTGGGAGCGAGCTGACTTTTAGCTCAGAGGGTAGAGGCTCCTATAGTTAGCTCTGGAGGTCCCAGGTTCAAATCCGCCTTGGTGGCGGTTACACTAAATAATGAAAATAAACATTTATGCTGCTTTAGCTTAATCATAGAATACCAGAACTGGAGGGGACCTCGAGTCCAGTCCACTCCCCTCACAGGAGAACCAAGTACCATCTAGATCATTCCTGTTTGTCTAACCTGCTCTTAAAAACCGTTGTACGTTGCTTTGAACATATTATTCTTCAAAAATCTGTACCCAATTCAGAAAGTGCCTTAGATTAACTGTTCCCCTTAGGAACTTGTGCTAACTATTATAGCTTGTAAATAATTCATATCGGCCTTGTTAAGAGTAGACTGGGGATTTGGCATCTGTGATATTTTAGCTTGAACTGCAACTAAAGGGCACAGGTTACATCTCATATGTTTGTGAGGGAACAGATACAATCTGAGTGCATCCTCAGTCTTGACTAAGTAACATCTTTATTAAAAGCAAAATTCAAGATCCACCAGAAAGATGCAAATATTTCAATTCTTTTTCCTGTTGTGCCTCTTCTCCCTGCTAGAGTAGTGGCAGGCTCCCTGTCTCTTTACCTGTCCAAAAAGCACCGTGTGTTGGTAGTGCTGTTCAAATAATAAATGACAGCAGCTGATTCTGCCAGTCACCTAAAGAGACAAAACATCAGGACAAGGTATAATTAAGGTATATAAAAGGTACAACAAATTCATGTGTGTGTAATGCAACTTAAAATTGTATGCTGTAAGAGTCACATTAAGTAGAGTGGATTTAAAAAGGCAAGTAGGAGAACTCAAGCAAAGGAATAAGCTTTATAATGTGTCATTATAATCCTGCTTGCTTTGGGAATTCTTTGCCTCAGTTCATTAAACTTAGTAGAAGCCTTAGTTACTTTTAAAAGTAAACTAGAGAGTTTTTTTACAGTATAACTGGGCAGTTAATTGGATTTTATTGATCTGAAACATTTTATTATTCTTGTAAAGCACTTTGAGGAGCTTATGTTAAGAGAGTTAATGAAAGTGATTAATTTATAAAGACGATGGTTTAGTCAATTACATTTATAATAGTTTTTATGCTACAAAGGAGACTAATGTTGAGTTTCATTGTATGGTGTGTTCTAATGAAGGACTTATGTTTATATAGCCCTTTTCCTCCACAGGGACCCTAAAACTCTTGACAAAGTATAGTGATAAGGAACATTTTACTTGGCACTAAAATGCACCCCTCTCTACAGTGGAGGACAGTACCTATTTCACAGTGCACAATACAGCTTGAAAATGGTTTTTGGACATAAGAAAATGGAAACTGAAATCTGTTATCCAGTAACTCACTCAGTAGCTAACCAAAGTGGAATTTACCCAGGACAGTGGCATTAGCACTTCTGTTCTTTCAAAAAGTGGCAACTGTTGATTCATATTGAAGTTATATGAACTTAAACAAATAAATGGAATAGAGCCAGAAGGAGTAACTTCTCCTTTGAAGCCTCATTGCTCCTGTTGACTGGCCAACAGAAAATGAATAAGGAAAAGTAAGACAGTGGAGGATAAGTTGGAGGAGAAGAAATGTGTTGGGGTTGCAGTTGAAAAGGAGTGAGATTAGCGGGAGACTGAAGAAAGCGGTTAAAGGCAGCGGTGTCACTGAAAAGGGAAAAAAAGTTGTGTGTTCTTTCTGCAAGTAAACCAGGCCTGTTAGCAAATGACTTGTTCAAAATAGATACATTCACCAAACTTTTGTGGGTTTCAGATTTTTGTTTTTCTGAATTCCAGAATAATTGATTTTCCCAGACTGTATTTAGCAAGTGACTAGGCTTTTAGACTGATTCCAGTTATTAATTTAAGTTTAAACGAGTTTTGTTATTGTCTGAAAGCAACAGCTTAGGCACACACAATGCAACATTTTTCATAGTTATTATCAAATGCCAGTGCATGCTCGGCCAAAATGAACACTCTAAGCTGAGATGTTTTTGTTTTTGTGGCTGACATTTTTTCTCCAATGACAAAGGCCAAGCCTTTCAGAAGTGGTTCATTAAACTTAAGCTCCTATATGTATTTTTATGGATCACAGTAAATGACCTAAAAACAATTAATAGTCCTGTGGCACCTAAACAGCTAACAAAAGTATAGAGATAGCATCATGAAGTTTCTTGGGCTAATCTAATTCTTCAGGTGAGATGATCTTGAGTGGAGCTGACTTTCAGAAGTCCCAAGCATTCAGAATCTCTCTAAAATCAATAAGAGCTTAGAAATGTTAAAAATTCAGCCAATGAAAGGCGCTTACACAGGGTGCTAACAGTATAATTTCAGGCACCAGTCTTCAATAATATTGGCCCAAGATACAGCAGGCTTGTTGTTGTTGATAAGAAATACATTATTCTGATTTTACTGAACAGCAAAGAAAACATGCTTTTTCGTCTTTGACATCTGAATAAGAGAACTAGGAGAGACCACAAGGTATTCAACAATTTTTTATGGCACTTCTATATAATTTATAACCATGCCATGATTGCTCAGTTCCCTTGCTATATTAACCTTCTAAAACTTTTTGCTGCTTTTCACCTGTGCACCTGGTTATAAAATTTAAACAAAACCTAACTACTTGGAAATTAGATGCCCAATTGTAGCCTAGGATGAATAAATTATGCAAATTACATCCAGGGCTACTTCAGAATGAGGAAAGAGGGAATATCTCCTGTAACGACAGGGGGTGTTTTTTTTTTAACAAAGGATGTGTATCACTGTTACTATGACAACAAATAGAGGCTGATGAGAAGTGCTACTTTTTTGAGGTTCCATAAGTTCCCGGTTAAAATGCCAGTTGAGATAGATTCTTCACTAAAATCCATGTGAAGAAACATCAAATGAGGAAAGTCTTTTGATGTTTTTATTTATTAGGCACTGTGTTATACAATGTAAAATGGAAACTGGTAACTTGTTTCCTTCACCGATTCAGGGTCTTCTCTAGACCCTGCCATACTCACTCAATTGGAAAACATCTTCTGTTTTATTAGTGTCTGTTTATAAATGTGCAACTCTGAAAACAAACTGTTAAAGATGGTTTGCTGTCCTAGGGCTCTGAGCAGAGTTCATTGATCGTATAATTCACTTGTGGTTTGGTGGATCAGCACAGGTGCTTATATCTGGCTTGAGGGCTGTTGGCAGCTGGGAACTGCAGGCAGGACAGCAACCCAGGGATGTCTGTGCACATCCCCCCTCACCAGGTGGACCAGCTGCAGAAATGTAGGCATCAAGAAGGTCAAAATGGAGGTAGGCCAGGGTAGAGCACTGAGATCTATGTTTACAATGATCCTGTGGTTTCAACATCCTGCACAAGTATGCAGAGATAAAGGCCTCAGTTCCTGCACAGAGGCTGGAACAGAGCAACACAGAGGCTGTGCAGCAGCCTTGCAACCATACTTAGGATGTAAGTGCCCAAATCACAGAATAAATGTAGGCGCCTCAGAAAGCTACTTACTCCCTGCCTGGCATAGGATTAGATGATGGAATTCTTAGTGACTCAAAAGCATTTTGCTGTCTTTTTGGAGGGTTTAATTATTATTTTATTTTAAAACCCCCACAAAACGTTGTTTTTAAATATCTCTAGTGGAACATTAAAGAACTACAAAAATATTGCCTGGTCCCAAACTTCCTCCCTCTTTCCCTCGTCTTCTTCTATTCCCTCTGGTATCCCCACATTCCATCACAATCTTTTCATTTTCCTTTCCTTCCCCGCAGTGGAGTCTGGATTTTTTTTAAAGATACAGCCCTGTTTTTGTTTTATCTTTGTGATCTTTCCCCCTCTCACACAGCTTGTTCAGAAGCATCATGGAATTAGCATTGATCTTCTCTCTGACTCCTCTGTTTCCTCATTCTTTATCTACCATAGCTAATGCTCCATTAGTGTCCTTTCCTCTCCCTCACCATAGTGCTGACTTCAGAATTCCCCCATCTCCGCCCCAACTCCCATCCTCTCAGGTCTTCACTCTAGCACTTCCTCTTCCATTCCTAACATCTCCTGCCTTTGTCTTCAGCAACTTCTGTGTAAACAGACCAACTTGTCCATTAGTCTACTTGAGTTGTGTCAAACTCAGCACACCTTCCCTTTACATACGTTTGTTTCTCCCTCCGCAATCTTCACACCTTTTTACATGCCAATCCCCACTCACGGTTGGAACCATGCACTAATCTGAAAGTCCTCTGCACTCTCCTCCAGAGCCACCTCTACCATAATGCCTACAAGCAATATTCAGCTGCCAACAGCTAGATGGTAGGGCAGATGCAGGTGACTGATATTTACTTCACAAAATTGTACAATGTATCCCTCTTCCTGCATCCTGCTTGTTTGCTATTTGTCTTGGATTGTAAGTTCTTTGGAGCAGGGTCTGTATTTGTAAACACATTGTGAGTGCTTCTGCAATATAAATAATAATAACTATCTACTGAGCCTCCATGCTGGAAGATGAATGGTACATTAATAAGGTTGCATTGTTACTTTGTCCTTTATTAATGAAGGTTTCCATGACCCCAAAGGAAGAAAAATTTATCAAGGCCAGTAGTTAAAACTGACAATTTACATTCTGGTTGTCAGCTTAAAAAATGTGACGTATATTTAAATAATTAGATTCTTTGAGTTCTTGGTTCCATGTTATACTGCTGTGTGTTCATCATCCAGTAATTTTCCATAATAATGCAAAACATTATGAGAGATCAATTTCCAGCTCTCTGACTTTTTATATTTATATTAAATCTCTGATCTGAATGGGCTAAGTTTTTATCTTTTTAAAATGTGCAGCATTTAACATGAGGTAAAGACCTGTGTATGCTGTAGGTATGCTATTACATCTGCATGAGAGGAACCTGCAGATAAGATAGCTGTTTTAATGGAATATTTTAATTTTTCTACAAAGATTTTTTTTCACTAAAAACTTTTAAAAAGGGCATCATGGGAGATGGAGTCCAACTAGGGAATGGAATATGGCAGCATGAAGAACATGTATTACAATTCCCATAAGGAGCAAGGGTGCTATTTAAAAATCAAAATATTTCGGTTTCAGTTTCTGGTGTGTGTGTGTGTGTGTGTGTGTGTGTGTGTGTGTGTGTGTGTGTGTGTGTGTGTGTGTGTGTGTGTGTGTGTGTGTGTGTGTGTGTGTGTGTGTGTGTGTGTGTGTGTGTGTGTGTGTGTGTGTGTGTGTGTGTGTGTTGTGGGAGGAGGAAAATCCCTAAGAAAATTCCATTTTCAGACCAGTTTAAGCTACCCAGTTCAAAGCATTTGAAAACTAAAGATAGTTCTGAATTAACCTCCTCGCTCTGTCTATCCAGTTATTTTTTTAATACCGGTTGGACCTTTCTGGTTCAGGACCCTCAGGACCTGACCCGTCCCAAATGAGGGAATTTGCTGGATGAGGGGAGGTCACCTGCAACCGACCTCCCTGGACACTGACCCTCCCTCAGGCTGGCTCCGCTCCAGCCCTGCAGTTACAGGGCTTTTGCTTGTCTCTGGCCTGCTTCTGCCAGCTCCCTGTGGCTCTCTGGGGATGGAGCTCCCCAGCCGCTGTGGCTCCGTTTCTGTCCTGACGTGCTGGGACTTCCTAGCAATGGGTCTCCACAGTTGCCCCACTTCTGTCCCACACAGCACTTCCCAAGGACAGGGCTCCGTGGCTGCCCCTCTGCTACCACATCGGTTTGGGGCCCTGTGTCTGTCCCGCTATGTCACTCCAGGTCAAAGCTCTGCAGCCCCCCAACTGCTGCCATGCTGAGTTGGGGCTCTGCCGCTGCCCGTCTGTGACATGCCCAGCTGGGACTCCCCAGAATGGGGATTGCCAGTCCTGATGGTGGGGTTCCCCGCCGCTGGACTCTCGACCAGCTCACACTCCCGGGCACCGAGTCTCTCTCATCCAGCAATATCTGTGATCTTTCTGAACCAGAGATCTTGGTGGACCAGAGAATCCCAGATTTAGGAGGTTCAACCTGTATAACTATCACAAGCATAATATCAACATGCCTCCAAACTTTGAAGAAGTTCAAATCTGGAGCAGACTTTGTGTCATTGGCCTATTTTTGTTAAAACTTTTGAACTGAAATGTCTAACATATAAGATGTAAGACACCAATACAAGTATAAAAGCCCTTTCTTACCTATTTCAAGGGACACATGCTACTTATGAGGACTGATCCTCATCCTCACACCATTTCTCTGGCACACCTTGACTGGTATGTGAGGATTTCCCCCTTATGGGAGAAGCCTCAAACGGCATGGTGCTGATACAGCTGACTCTGTGCTACCTTCTCTGGATAACTGATCTAGTGGCTGTTCTGAGGGAAGGGCGCTCATTTGCATTTAAGGTGATGGAAGGATCTTGTGGAATCCTGTGTCTGAATACAACCATTTTCTTGGTGCTCATGATCAGAGCAAATGCCTGTAGAATCGGTATTTGGTCCAATGATAAACAGGGATGTTTCTTGTACATATAGCTCTGAATAGTGTTCAACCCAATGAGATAACTGCTTGTTTTGATTTGTAATGATTTCACCATTGCACAATTTGAGAAGGGCAACCCTGTTGACAGTGGGACCTAGAGCTTTCTTCAGGCCCTCATATATGACTGAGGTTTCCTGTGTCTAATGTCGTCTGTATCACTTCACTAAGCTTGATCCACTAGTGTTTTACATTGCATCTGCTTATTCACTACACCTCGGTTTTTAAATGTAAATGTCTCACTTTAGTGCTCTATGTTAGCTTATTGGAAAGGAACTGTGTTCTGACAGTTCTGTGACAGCGGAACAGCCCATACAGAAAAAAACTTTCCATCTTGTATAAATTGGAACAGCTCTGAGGCTCCTCTAACTTGGGCAGACATGTGAACCCTTCCTTCCCACTTCCCCCCAGGCTCATGATCCCTAAAGCCACCCCTCTCTTCAGAAGCACTAAAAGGAATTCAGAAAACCAAAGGAGCTGACTGTCTCTTTGAAGTTTGCAAGTTAAAATCAGAAAGTCATTAGCCTCCTGTTAGTCCCATCTCTTCTGTAAATGTTTTTGGTGTTTGATATTTTAGTTTGAATCATGATTATAAATCCCTGTCATAATTTAGGACCATGCTTTAAGTGTCCCACTGTATATTTGTAAGAATGTGGGGAGATGAAGGACAACTAGATTCCTCTTAAATAATGCTGCATTATCTGGAATTGTTCTAAAAGCTGGCATAGGAGAAATTGTGTCAAAACATGGTAGGTTGGGTAGACGATTTGAATGGCCTCTATAAAACTGCTGCCAACTAGATCTAATTTAAACAAATAGCATGTATGAGTCTCCTCCAAACCAATAACATTTTTAATCAATAATCCTATCCTTTCAAAGCTTTGGTGCATTTGCATGGGATGGATATTGGTGACTGAAGTTTGTATAGATGTGCAAATCAAAGTGACCTCTTGCAGTGAGCTGCAGATGAAGAATTGGCATATGGGGGATACGTCTCTCCTACTGAAATCAGCATCCCACCCACACTATTAGTGCTTAAGGCAGAAGTCAAACAATGCCAGTTATTCCTATCTTGGACTTGTTTATCCTGGTCTTTTAATTAAGTTGTAATAATGCCACTTCAGCCACTGTTGTCTATGGGAGTGTCTCTCTAGGCTGGCCTCTGTATCTCTTGCCCGGGGGTCACTAAGAAACACTTGGTTATGTAGTCTCTCAGGCTTTTCTAAAATGTCACAAATATGTCCAGCTCTTCTTCTGTGCTTCTTGTGTCATGCAGGTGGTTATGCTTATTTTAGGGTCTTTTCATTATTCTACTAGTCCTTTTTTACTCTGAATATTTCACTGACACCTGCATTAAAACCTGCATTTCATGGACTTGTCATTTTTCTAGGGCTCTGCTCCATATGAGTGATATTTCAGATGTTGCTTCTATAGATCTTAAATGTGGTAGCTTTGTTAATGACACTGGACTTTGTTACCCACCAGCTCTGTGATTATTGGGGAACCAGAACATGGTCGCCTGTCAACCCTGTGCTTTTGGGGAGTCAGGGAGTGACATTCATGGAAAACCATCCCCCTCCCTCAGGCCTCTGCTAGAAGCAAAGAAAAGGCCAGGGAAGACACACCTAAACTGCTTCAGACAAGGGTGATACAATTAAGGAAACACCCCAGCCTCATTTACATTAAAGATGGAACAGAGGGACATCTCATTAGCATACAGAATGGAGAGCAGCTCTTCCAAGGCAGGAACTGCACTGAACTATGGGACACCGAAAGCAGAGAAGCACTGCCTGATGGGAAATCCCTGCTCCAGATGCTAATGAACCTAGTCCTGCTCACACCCAAATTAGTCATTATCAGACCAATTCTAGTAACGATCCTATTGACATCTAAAATACTGAAACTGCCAAGTTGCATTGTGAGCTCGTTCAAGGAACATCACCCATAACCAGGGGTGATCAGTCTCTATTGTCTCTCCTCTTTCTCTTTGAACTATCTCTATAAAACTCCTATCCTTGCCCCAAGAAAACTGTTCTGATACCTGGACTTAAACTGCATCAGTTCCATTGAGACTTCTTCATCTCCTGTCTGATCGTGCTGGGGGCTCTGTCCTGCTTTTCTCCTGCCCTCTGGACCCCCGGCTACCATCATCATCTGGGAACCCCGATCAGTGCAAGCTCCGTGGAGTGGTGAGGTCTCTCTCTCTCTCTCTCTCTCTCTCTCTCTCTCTTTCTTTCTCTCTCTCAACTATCTCTCTAAGCATAGCCTCCTGACCCTGCCCTGTGTAAACTGTTATATGGTTACCTAACATGTGTAATCAGCTTCAATTTAGATTTAATATTGTAATTGTTAGATTTAATATTGTAACTGTTTGATATCTATTCACTACTCAGAAATAAATCACTTTCATTGTTAAACTGGTTGCTTCTCTCTCTTTCTTTCTCTTTTGCTCACTCTTCCTTAAGGGGTGTTGTTTTGGCTTCCCCATTCGCTCTGCAACAACGCTTCTTGTACCCAAGCAAAAGATCCCTGTAGTGCCCAAAATCCTGTGGGGTTTGCTCATCGTGTGGTTTACCTGTGAATGACTGTGGTGTGAAAGTGGGGATAAGGGGTGCTGAACCTGGGGGCTTATGAGGATGGCAGCTTAAAGTGCTGTTTAATCCAGCCCACGGAGTCCAAAGGCACATGAGGGTGCAGTGTGGCATTGCTGTGAAACCCAGCCAGCTGAGTCCAGGGACATATGAGGGGGTCAGCTTGTGAGTGCTGAGTACCCAGTCCTCTCAGACGTGCTCTGATTAGTGGGTGTGAGTGTCTGTGTGTGTTGCTAAGGTGGGAAGAACCCCATCCTGAGGAACCTAGTTCCTGCAGGAGAGCTCCAGTGGGAGGGGGAATTGGCAGCAGGGAGAATTCAGCTCCATATGAGAGCCCCAGTAAGCACCAACAGCACACTGATAGAACTGTTAACCTTCCCCCAGTCCCATAAGGGTAACCCTGATAAATGAGCATACCCCAGAGTATTGGGCAAATCTGGTAACAACTTCCACACTCTATTGAGTTTTTAAAATACAGCAATTGATTTACCTATTGTAAATATTACCTGATAAGTATATGTATGAATGATTTTGAAGGCTTCATCATTCAAATGAATAAAATCATTGGTTGGAAAATTAATTTTCATAGTTTACATCTTGGATTTATTAATAAAACCTATTTGCTTGGCAGAATTTGCAAGACCGTCCATCTTTCATTGCATATTTTCAGTTGATTTACTTGTAACATCAGACATCATCTGTAAAGTTTGACTCCAAACACATCATCTATCTGTACAATACTAATTTGTAAACTATCCAATAATGAAGTCAATAGTGGCTCCAAACAAAATGGAGGGCGAGATACAACCTGGCTTGACATCAGTCCATTCCTGATTTATCTGTTCTACACATGAATTTGAAAGCTTTTGTTGGAGACTTCATGGATTGTATGATGTCACAGTGATTTTCTACAGTATCAAATGTCTTTTTGAAAATCCACAGAATTCAGGACTACTGGCTGTTGTCATTCATTGCTTGCTCTATGCTTGATATTACACAGGCTAAAGATCTGAACTACAAAAGATTAATTCATTCCTTTACCCCTATATTTCTCTTTTTTTCCATTGTTTATTTTCCTTTAGCCCAACGTCATTGTGCAGAAGTAACTTAGTTTGTTTTCTTTCCCAAGGGGAATTGCTAATCCATTCTTCCTTTCTACCTATGCTAAATCCCAGGATGACCTCTGCTGTATGACTAAGATTTGTTATTGGTTTTCCTAGATCATAAATAATTGTTTCTGCTATATTTGAGAATTGAAATTTAGAATCATTCTTTATATATCTAGCAACAAGCTTAATGTTAATGTTAAACATTCTTGCAGGGGTGGCCTGTCCATATAGGTGAACTAGGCGGTCACTTAGGGCGCCAAGTTAAATGGAACACCAAATGGTGGCACAATATCATTGAGGGGTTTGGAGGTGGGGGCGCCAATTGCATAGTTCGCCTAGGGTGCCAGTTGCTGGCAGCTAGTCTAGGGCCACCCCTGCATTCTTGTGATCTTTACTGGTAACATCTTCAATTTTTTATTTATGGGACATTTACTCTGCTTTGATGTGAAAGGAAAAGAGAGTAGAAAGCAGCACAGCACCCATTACCTTCTATTGAAAACACAAGGAGGACCATCCTCCCTCACCAGTGTGCACTGTAAGGTGTACTCTTGTGCGACCATTCTGGAGAGATTCAAATGTCTTTTCAGCTGATTAGCAGAAAGCCCACAGTTAGGTTTTTTGGTCCCTGCTGGTAGTGCACATTCACACATGCCTCAATGCACAAAAATTTCTTCCATGCATGAATGGAAAACATTAGAGGGAACACTGACCCCACTGCCTGCTAATCGCAGAACAGCATAAAACTCACTCTTACCATGAAGCAGACTTCTCCCTGATCTTTGGAAGAGCATTTCAAGATAGGGGAGAGCACTATTAAATATCTTGTTCAATTTGTGGAGGCAACGGGTTGCTACTTTATGCTAGGTGTGGTAATGGTACTGTGAGGTGGACAGCTGTTCACTGAGAACTGGCCTGAGAGTATCAACTCTTTCACATAAGACAATGAGAAGGGCAGCCGGGCTTTCAGAAGGCAGCACTGCTGTCAGAAATGTGAGTTTTTTCCAAGCAGAAATGGGCCAAAGAGGTCAGGTTTTGGTTTTTTGAACACCCTTGGCCAGGTTTCAGCTTTCCAAAAATCAAGGGCCTATTGAGAAGAACTTTTATTTTGAGGAGGTTAAATATAAAGATTCAAATTTGGTCATCTCTGGTTACTATTATGAGAATTACAGTGAGCTTGAACAGTTGGAAAAGGATGGGCAGAATGGTTGGTGCTTATAGAAAGTGCAGCTATATCTGTTCTGCCCTGGAGACTACAGCTAGACTGCAGGCTTCTTTCAGAAGAAGCTTTTCCGGAAGAGATCTTCCAAAAAAAACTTCTTCCAAAAGAGAGCGTCCACACTGCCAAAGCTCATTGAAAAAGTCATCTGCTTTTTTGAAAGATAGCATCCACCCTGAATAGACGCTATCTTGCGTTTAAGCTGTGATTGCTATGGACGGAGTGGCCACCAGGACACCTGTGCTTTTTCCTCTTTCCTCTTCTTCCGAAAGAACTCCCTCTTCCCCATCCACACATGCCTTTTTACGAAAGAGCTCTTACCAATGATTACCAATGCCAGAAAAAAACCCTCTGTTCTTTCAATTTTCTTTTGAAAGAATGTGATTGCAGTGTGGACGTAATTGACTTTTTTTTTTTGAAAAATGACCATTTTTCTGAAAAAACTCGGTAGTGTAGACATACCCTGGGGGAAAAGGGAAGCAATAGTCGAGAGGTCACTTTAAGCAGGGATCAGTAGTCACTGAAGTCTGTGTGTGCCTGTTGAAATAATCAGCCGCCAGGTATTAAAGACTCTTGGCTGCCTCTGTGTGTGTGCGCGCGCATGTGTGTGTGTATGTATGTGTGTGTGTGAGAGAGAGAGAGAGCAATAAGCCTAAATCCTCTTTTACTCTGTTTCCAGCATGTAAAGGATTTATTTCTGAATAGGACTCTTAGCTCTTATAGTTTGATGCTGCAAACAACTGCACGTCTCCTTCCATTCACACATTCCAATGCTGACTTAAAAGCCATTGTATTTGCAAAAATCTCTTGCTAATTGCCAGTCTTAAATATTTATCTGCATTATGTTTCCCTTCTACCAAATGCTGTTTTAATTTTTTTGTCAATATTATATGCGGCTGATTTTGTAGGAAAGGCAAAGCCATGTATTTTCGTATTTTAAACTAAAGACAAAGCAGTGTAATCTTTCAACAACAGTAATTACCTCATAATAATAAGAGTTGGGTACTTAAAATAAGTAATAATAATAGCTTGAGAAAATAACTGGAAGCTTTTGTAATTAGAATTACTAACAGTGAATCATAAACGGTAGCAGCTATAAAGGGAGAAAACCAAAAGAAATCTGTCTGGCACTTCAGAAACCCAAATCTATTTCCAGTTAAACAGAAGCAATCAAGGTATCAGAATTATTATTCTATTTCAAAGAAATAGCCTTGTACAGATGGGAGTGAGACCATGTCTTTTCTTGATGATTGACTGCGTCTGGACCAGGATTAGATGCCTGCTTTTTTCTAACTCTTGTGATTGGATTTGTCCTCTCCATGAGAGGAAGGGGGGAAAGAAAGAGAACAAGGCACCCGTAAATCTAATGTTGACTGTTTATGAACTGGTTACTGGGCCAGGACGTGTTTTTGGAGCAAATTGCTGTTATATCCCCTTCTACACCCTTTAGATCTCCACAGCACTTTAGCAATTTGCTTGAGTTCCATGACTACAATGAACAAGGGATGTGGGATCAATCTGAAAGTGGGTCTCCAGTGTCTTAGAATATACTGCTGTTACTGATAGACAGAAAGAAGGCCCCTTTCCCTGTTTAAGAAATATTACCTGGGGACAGTCCACAACCCGCTAGATGTCAAGGTCCTCTTCGAATACGATAGACCAACAACAACAACAACCTGAGGATAATAGAACTGACCTGCCTCTCAGAGTCTTGTGAAAATAGATACATTACAAATTGTGATGCTTTAGAGACTACAGCAATGGGAGCCATATAAATATATGAGAGAGAGAGAGAGAGAGAGAGAGCGAGCGCTATATATTTGAAGTCAATGCATTAATTCATCTGCCAGCAGGTCAGCAACTATGCTAAACCAACAAATGATGAAATTAATTTTAGTTGTACTTATAATGCTGAACAAACTAGGAATAACACTTCCAATTTGACAAATTTAAAAATCATGGGCCTAATTCTCTGCCAGCTTTTATCTTGCATAAATTTGTCCTTTCACTCAGACAAATGGGGTATGAAACACTTCCTTTCTTTCAGATTTGGTGACCTTTTCTTTCTACTTCTCAAGTTGTCAGTGGTTACATAAGGTGCAAGGCAATGAAGAATTCTCTGAGATCCTCCATATATTTAATTTTCTATTCAATATGCTAGCAGAGAAGTGTGTGTGTTTCTCTTTCACACACCTACACAGAGTCAATCATTCTGGGCCAGAATCTGGTCAGTTACCACAGAATTAGAGGAGTTCCTGTAGTATAATTGTTTACCAAACCTGCTCCCTGTGTCTAGCCTCTGTCTGAAATTTCTCATTTAAGATAGCAAGGCAGACTTTCTACATCTTTCAGGCAGCCGGCTGGTTTTCATTACATTCTCCCATTTTATTTGGACATGTTAAATTAGTGGTACTCTTTACCTGGTGCAAAAGGGTACAGTATTGTTGATGAACTGTCACATTCATATTCGTCACCTCCTACCCTTTCCATTTCCTTTCCTTTTATAACCTCCTCCCCTTTCTTTATTGTCACTTCTCTTTTCTCTTTCTCTGTTATTAATTCTTTCCAGAAAAAAATTAACACAAGAATTGTCAATAGTAGAAATAATGTGTCTTGTAACAGTGATATTTTTGTTTGTATGGTTTCAGGGCCTGATCCTCAGCCAGTATAAACTGAAGTCAGTAAAACTAGGCTTGTTTATATCAACTGATAATTGGGGTCTCTGTTGCTATTCTTACACAGCTAATTAGAATAAAAGTAACATATTCTTCTGAAAATGACCAAAATCTTCACAACACCACATCAATGGCTCCTTCCCAGTTTCACATGCACTTGTCACTTGTCCTTTCTACATACAGGAGACCTGAGAGGTGAGGTTTTACGATCTAAGAGAACAATGGTATTTTGGCTAAAAGTATATTAACTATTCAGTGTGTGGTATATTCTCTATCAGAGGGCTATCTGTTGCACATGCAGGGAGGAGACTTGAAGATGTAATAGGTCTTTCCCATGGCTTACTTCCTTTCCTATTTGCCATATTGTCTTGGGTACTGTGGTGTATGACTCAGTAGTGTCCATAGTTCCCTTGCTGGTGGTCTCTGATGATGTGGTGGTCATATGGTGCTGGTTTTTTATTCACATTTCTGGTTGTTATATTGCCTTTTAGGTTCTGGCTGTACCTAGGAAATATGCACAGAAGAAATATGTGCATGTAGTTGCACCAGAGGGCTATATTGCCGTAGATATACCAACATGAATTTCCTTCATGCAGACAGAGCTGAAGACAGCTCTCACTTTCTTAACGCTACTGGTTTGTGCAAGCTATAGTTGTGGATGCTCCAGGGAATTTGCATGACTCCTCCTGTTTGTAATCACCAGGAAGACAGTTCATGCAATCTGCTGTGGGACAGGAAGTGTCCATGAATCCATATCTCTGTTAGGAGGTGGTCCACAGTAGGAGATTTTAAGAGCTCTAAGCCCTGGTCCTCACTACAAGGTGACATGACTGAGTCTTTACAGAATCTCTGCATCACTCAAGGTTAGTGTAGGCTAGCACTGTAAGTCAATCTAAGTTATGCTAGTTCAGTAACTGAAGTCAACATATCTTAGCATAGTGCAGTCACTGCTATGAGTCAACCTGTGTTGATAGGAGATGCTCTCCCATTGGCATAGCTTTTGCCTCTCGGGGAGGTGGAGATATTGATGGGCGTTCTTCCACCAATTTAATGTCTTCACCAGACCCACTATATTGACAAAGCTGTATCGACTGCAGTAGTGCTGATTTTAGCTAGTAGTGTAGACATGGCCTTGGGATGAGTGAAATAGTTATACAGATGTAAGGACTGGTGTATATAGAAATCTCAGTGGGAGAGCTTCTCCTACCAATATAAGTACTACCTCTTGCAGAGATGGAGTTAAGATAATGAGAGAGTTTCTCCCTTTAGCTTGGAAATATTCTTCATGAGATATTTTACAGTGGTGCAGCTGCATCTGTGTAGCTGTGCTGATAGAAACTTTGTCTAGTATAGAACTCTCTTTAGTTTATTAGAAAAGCATTGGTGGAAAGGAAGGGAGGCAACAGAGAGGTTAGAGCAAATACAGAACACAAATTAACCTAGGTGGAGGCTGGCGTATTGACCGCCTTACACATGATAGTAAATATATTTTTGAGTAATCCAAGTGAAGTATTTTGCTTCAAGGAGATTCTTTAAAAGTGAGATTTCAAAGCTGATGTTTGTCCTGCAGTAGCTTCATCATTCCTTTCTGGGAAGGGATTGAGATTTCTTTTTGAACTTTTTTGGGCCAGCGATAGGCTGCCATTTGTTTTGTAAAGAATTCTTTAAAAAACCTTCCACTAGCAAAGAAATGCTGTCAAAGTTAATATTAAAAGTTCCTCATTTAAATACTATCCCTTTATTATAAACTTGCTTTGAAACCACAGTGCTGATTTTGAGAACATTAATAATTTTGAGTGCCATCAATGGTGGTGTCCTTGGATTCATTAAATCTTAGGGACTAGTACAATATTTTCATTTTTAGTTGGAAGATGGACCACTGTTATTTTCACTTGAAAATTTCTGAGCATTGAGATTTTTGTGCACTAGCAATTCTTGTTTTTGTTTTGGCTAATGTTTACTTACTAATTGCTTTTTTTGCTATGTTTACCTCCTTGATATAGCAGCAGTTCTGGAATCCAGTATTATATATATATTTTATTTTCCAAAGTTAAAGTTATAGACTTGAGCTCAGTGGGTGAGCATACATGCTTTGTGTGAACAACCAGCACTTTGAGTATTATTGTTATGTGTCACTCAATACCCAAGTAAGACAAAATGGGTCAAATTAATTTCTAATGCAACAACACAGACATCAGTCGAGCTACAGCAAGAATTAATTTGATCCAATAACTGTGTAGGCACAATGCTAACTGTAGCCTGGGGAGTCTGCCCATCAGTTTGGACACAAAATATAAGCCATGCCCAACTCTGGTTAAACCTTCTACACAGGTTTTTTCATTTCTCTGCCACGCAAATGCAAGAGATATGGAGAAGCAACAGAAGTGATAGTCCTGCCCTGGACTACTACTGAATGTCCTCTAATCCCAGTAGCTCACAATTAAAATAAGAATGGCCATACTGGGTCAGACCAAAAGTGAAACGAGGTGTACCGGTAGTTCGGAATAGGCACCCTAGTCCGAACTACCTAGTTCGAGCCCCGTGTAGCCGCGCTGCACGGGGTTCGAAGCAGCGGGGATTTAAAAATGGCGGCTCCCCGCTTATGCTAATGAAGCCCGGGAAATTCAAATCCCGGGCTTCATTAGCAAGTGCGGTATGCATACATTACCCCGCTAGTTCGAACTAGCGGGGTAGTGTAGACATACCCTCTGTTCGAACTAACTAAGCTAATTCGAACTAACGCGTCCAGACTAAAAAAACTAGTTCGAATTAGCGTTTTGCTAATTCGAACTAGCATGTCCACATTAAGTGGACCCTTAGCCGGGGTTAAGGATGGCCGGAAGCAGTGCCGGCAGGGCATAAGATGAGGACTTAGAGCGTGGAGCTGCTGTCTCAGGCTAGCCGAGGGCTGTGCTTAAAGGGACGCGATCCCCACCCTGGACAAACAGTCCTGGCTTGGATTGCCCTTAGTACCCACACTGGGCACATCACAGCACTCGGCCATCAGACTGGCTGCACTTGCCACAGGCTACCATCTGGGGAGAGGGGGCAATTGGGGGGCTGCAGGAGAGGTTCCACCCCCAGAAGCCCGCAGAGCCAGCCCAGTCCTCCCCATCAGGAGCTCGTACCCCATTCCTCCCTCACCTCCTTCCACTTACCCCTCCCTAGCCCCCCTTCCTGATGTACAAAATAAAGGACAATTGTGTTCAAAAGTAGAATCTCTCTTTATTGAACAAAACTGGGGGAGACTGGGAAAAGGAGGTGGGAAAGGGGAGGGCAACTACAATGATCAGGGGTTTGGAACAGGTCCCATATGAAGAGAGGCTAAAGAGACTGGGGCTTTTCAGCTTACAAAAGAGGAGACGGAGGGGGGATATGATAGAGGTCTATAAAAGCATGAGTGTGGTGGAGAGGGGGCATACAGAAAAGTTCTTCATTAGTTCCCATAATAGAAGGACTAGAGGACACCAAAGGAAAGGAATGGGTAGCAGGCTTCAAACTAATAACAGAAAGTTCTTCTTCACAAAGCAAAGAGTCAACCTGTGGAACTCCTTGCTGCAGGAGGCTGTGAAGGCTAGAACTAGAACAGAGTTTAAAGAGAAGTGAGATAAAGTCATAGAGGTTGGGCCCATGGAGTGGTATTAGCCAGGGGGTAGGAGTGGTGTCCCTGCCCAAAGTTTGTGGAAGGCTGGAGTGGGACGGCACGAGACAAATGGCTTGGTCACTGTCTTCGGTCCATCCCCTCCAGGATCTCTAGAGTTGGCCGCTGTTGGCAGACAGGCTACTGGGCTAGATGGACCTTTGGTCTGACCCAGTACGGCCATTGTAAGCTCAGGGCTCAGGGTCGGGGGTCTCAGTGGACCCCCTTGATTTTCATGCACACCTGCTCCTGGGTGGCCAGGCTGGCAGCTCTCCTGCTCTAGCCGGCCACTTTCCTGTGCCTAGTGCGGAGATCGTGGACGAGGTCCATGATCTCCGCACTAGCCCAGGCGGGTGCCCGCCTCTTGCGGTCCCGGGCAAGCTCCTGGGAGCCGCCAGCCTGGTCCCGGGAAGAGGGGGAGGGCTGGGGGGCATCGGGTGGCTGGCTCGATCCGTGCCAGGTGCAGGGTGACTTCTGGTTCTTATGTTATGGGAACAAGTAAATAACTTTTCCTTATACGCTTTCTCCATGCCTGTTATGATTTTACAGACCTCTAGCGTATCCCTCCTTAGTCTCCTCTTTTCTAAGCTGAAGAGTATCAGTCTTTTTAATCTCTCTTCACATGGCACCTGTTCCAAACCCCTAATCATTGTTGCTGCCCTTATCTTGGCATTGAAAAAAAGGTTCAGAAATCTTTTTAAGATTCACAGCTCTTCCTTTGCCAAAGAGGGACCACATGTCCTATTTCCCCTGCTGCTACAGCAGCAGGAATCAGAGGCAGAAAGAGGGAGGGGGAGGCAGTGGCAGTTGCCGCTCAGAAAACTGTTTATCTCTCCCAACCCTCTGCCTTTCACAGGGCAGGGTCCTTACTGATATTTTCCAGCTGGGATTCAGAGTCAATAATTTGCTGCTGCTTAGATTGATCAGGGGCTCCTTGATACTCTCTGAGTGTGCAGGTGCTTAAAAGGGATATATTGTGCCAAATTTCTCCCATAAACATAAGTCACAGACAGGAGGAGGCCCTCCTGGGAGGCATAAGTCTCACGCTGCCTCCCACCCCCAATTTATGTTTGTTATTCTGTAGAGTTTACCAGAGAAGGCAGCATTCTTCTGAAAAAATCACAACCATAGCAAGTCAATATTATTCAAAAATGCAACTGTACTGGAAACTGACATTCTGGGGCCAATGCTTTAAAGATTTTTGGAATTTAGCACTCAATCATTCAAAGGTAGGCAGAATATAATATGACCTATTCAACAGCCATAAAACACCGTTGTGTTCTCCATCTTAGATTTAATATGGGGGTTTTGGAAAGGAAGATGTTTGCTTTTAATTTAAAGGAGGACTCATTTTCAGCTCACTTTTAGGAGGATGCCATTATTTTAAGGGACTCGCCTGTCTCTTACCTTTCAAAGTCTATAAATCAAATTCCAGTTTGCAAGTAAGCAGAATTTTTAAATGATAATTTGGAGGAAGGATTGCAGGTGTGTTACATAAAAAAATCCTTATCACAAATACTACAATTTATAATTGGCATGTCCTTCTTCTCAAAGCAGATGTTACGTGTCCAGGATTCACACTATTTAGTATGAATTTGTCCATACTATATGTATATCTTTTGTATTTTAGTACAAAGAAAATTATTTGTCCTGTACCTAGAATTTTATCCCGGTTACATTCGTATACTGCATCCTCAGAACAGAGTTCTCGGTGGAATAGAAAATGCAAAAGTGAATGACACATCCAGCGGGGGAAGAGCTGGCTCTGTAGCACATTAGCAATGCTGGAAGTTGCCTTTCGAAAAGGCACCCATAATTACTGCTCAGTGGTATCTGAGGAAGCACTAGAGTTGCCAAATTTCTAAAAGCAGAAAATGGAAATACCCCAGCCCCACCTCTTCTCTTTTATCAAGGAAAAAGCAGCAATGAAAACTGTCTAGTGTTGATTTCACCATGAGAAACAAGCGAGTAAAGCTCCAGGGAATACCCATTGGAAAGTCAGAGCATGTCAGGTCACTTAAATTTCAGACAGCCATTGGCTTTGTGAATATCATTAGCACCTATGCACCAATACTCAAATCTAACCCTGAGGAGAAGGATGCGTTTTATGACTCTATGCATAAAGTTGTCAAAAGAATAACATCAACTGAGCAACTATTTCTCCTTGGTGGCTTCTGGGAAGAGTTGGTGCAGACAATTCATGGCCAGATTGCCTAGAACATTTTGGTTTTGTCAAGATGAATGAGAATGGGTACAGAATTCAAGGAGTTGTTGGCCAAAACCGAATGTGCATTACCTATTAATATTTTACAGGAAAAGATAGCCACAGTGTGTCTTGGTAACATCTACAATCAAGCCTCTCGCACCAATGAGACCTTGTTATCATCAAGAGAAGATACCTACCCTTTGTGTAGAACTCACGTGTTCCACAGTTCTGATTGTGACACTGACCATTCCTTGATTATTAGCAAAATGAAGATTACAGCCAAGAAATCACACACAGCAAAACAGGAGCAACTCCATAATCAATGCTGTCAACAGCAAAAACCAGAAGAAATGCCAGGAGTGTGTGGAGGCTTTTGAACTTAGCATTCTTGTGATGCCATTACCAGAGAAGGCAGAGGAATTTGGGAAAGATTTAAGAACAACAATGCATGAAACAGCTTTAGCTACATTTGGGGAAAGATACCCTCAAAAAAGGACTGGTTTGAAGGAAACAAAGTGGAACTATTACCTCTCATCAACATTAAGAACACAGACTTTCTGGAACACAATAAGCTAACAGAGAGCACCAAAGTGAGACACTTACATGTAAAAACCGAAGTGTAGTGAATAAGAAGATGCAATGTAAAACACTAGTGGATCAAGCTTGGTGAAGTGATACAGATGGCATTAGACACAGGAAACCTTGGTCATATATGAGGGCCTGAAGAAAGTCCTAGGTCCCACTGTCAACAAGGTTGCCCTTCTCAAATTGTGCAATCGTTACAAATCAAAACAAGCAGTTATCTCATTGAGTTGAGCACTATTCAGAGCTATGTACACAAGAACCATCCCTGTGAATCACTGGACCAAATACCGATTCTATAGGCATTTGCTCTGACCATGAGCACCAAGAAAATGGTTGTATTCAGACATAGGATTCCACAAGATCCTTCCATCACCTTAAATGCAAATCAGTTAGAAGTACAGGCAGTCCCCGCGTTACGTACAAGATAGGGACTGTAGGTTTGTTCTTAAGTTGAATTTGTATGTAAGTCGGAACTGGTACATATTGTAGGGGAAACTCTAGCCAAACATTTCTCCAGAGCTCAGTTTTATTCTCCCACACCTCACTTCCCTCAGTCCTTTATTCTCAAGCTGAGGTGTCTGCTGAGAAAAGCCGCTCCGCGTCTCCCTGGTCTGCTGGGGGGAAGCAACTAGTGCGGGGTTGCCTCACCCCGTTTGTAAGTAGGGATTCGATGTAAGTCGGATCCATGTAACCTGGGGACTGCCTGTAGTCCAGAAGTTCAGCTTTTCAGGTTCTACAGTGACCATCAAACTCTCACTGGATGAAGAAGTACATTTTGCCATTGGAAAGGCTGCTGCCATCTTCAGCAGACTAACTAAAAAGCATGGAAGTCAAAATTTACCATCAAGACCAAAATGCTAGCGTACCTCAGCACACATATATGGTGAGGAATCATGATTAACTTACGCTGATCAGAAGAAAAGGTTAAACAGTTTCCATCTATGTTGCTTGTGCCACATAATCAACACCTAATGGCAAGATAAAATCACTACTGCAGAGGTTCTTGAAGGGTCAAATGTCCCAAGTTTAACAGCTCTCTTCAAGCAAAGATGACTATGCAGGCTGGGCCATTTGAGTAGGTTGGAGAACAGACACATACCCAAGGACATGCTTTTTGGGAGGCTATCAGGAGGAACAAAAAAACAAGATGTCCCAAGCTTTGCTATAAAAACACATGCAAGTAAGGTATGAAGGAATTTGGAATTAATCCTGATTGGTGGGAAATCTTGGCTAGTGATTGTAACAACTACATCATTGTCTTCACGAGAGTACCAAAGTCCATGGCCTGGCTTCTACATCTTGAAAAGAGCCTGTTAAAAGCAAGGAGCTCCCAACCAAGATGCATACATTTGGAATAACTGCCAAAGATTGTAAGATTGTTTAAATTACACATTAAATTACAGCCTTGGGCATAGTCACCACTTATATGGGAGACATACAAAGGAAAAACATGAGACATTCTTCCTTCTGAATCAGTATTGACCTAATGTTCCAGAATGTTGTGTTGGTGCATTTTTCTATGTGAAGTGCCTTTGACTGGTTAAGAGTTGAAACAAGAGTACTAATGTAATGGCAGTCTAAGAGTAGAGATTTTAATACAGGTGCGCTAATTAAAATCTAATTGAGTGGTAATCCACCTAAAAATGTCTCCTGTTCTCAGCTGTTTCCCTTTGGGCTGGCAGGGAGTGTTGTGTACTGCGTAAAGGCTGCCCTCTTCACGTCAGAGGTGGATTCCTTTCAGTGACTGGTAAAGTAAACTTTATGTATATAGAACAGAAACCTACACTTATACAAGACTGATCTGTATTTAAGTCTCAGAAGTCAGGAAATAATATTTTTAAGTGCAGCATGTAGTCTCCACTCTCGTTGCTAATTCTTATGAATTTTTATACAATATGTAGTAACACTAGGTGATTGCGCGTGTTGTAGTTGGCGCTGTGGGTTGTAATCTCCCTCCCACACAAGGGGCTCTTTGCATACCTGCCATCTCCAGAAGCACTCTGTGCGCTGTCCTCCCATCCCCTCTATTTCAGGGATTCCCTGCAATGCACCCCACGTACCATTGCACTCCATTCTGTCATCTTTGCCCATGCCGGGGTCTCTGTGTTGCTTCTGTCCCTCATACAAAGGGATCTGTGTGGCTCCCGATTCTCTCTTCTTCCTCTCCAGTCTTTTTTTTTTCTTTTCCTTTCTGGAAGATGCATCATTTTATAGTCTCCCATAGATTAGGGAGGTTATAAAATAGGAAACTCAATAATAATGGGGGATGTAAACTAACCCCATATTGACAGGGCACATGTCATCTCAGGATGGGATGCTCAGATAAAATTTGATATTATCAGTGACTCCTTCTTGGAGTCATGGATCTCACAAGAGTAGAGGCAATTATCGATTTAGTGAAGCACAGGATCTGGTTCACAATGTGACTGTTTGGTAACACTTAAATTTAACTTCTTTGGGGGGAAGGAGAAGCAAGCAAGAAGCCCACCATGATAGTATTTAACTTCTCAAAGGTCAAGCATACCAAAATAAAGAAGCTAATTAAGCAGAAATTAAAAAACACAGACATGAGTGAAATATCTGCAAACTGCATGGAAACTTTTTAAAACAAAAGAAGAGGTTCAAATTAGTCATTAAAAAATAGTAAGTGCCCCCCCACCAAAAAAAAATCCCACTAGGGCTAAACAATAAAGTAAAAGAAACAGATGCAAAATTGGCTTTCTTGAAAAATTGGAAGCTAAATCCTAATTCAACAATAGAAAAGAGCATAAACTCTGGCAAGTCATGTCTAAAAATATAATTACGCAATCCAATAAAACATTGAAGAGCAACTAGCCAAAGACTGAAGGAGTACCAGCAAAGCCCTTTTTAAAAAAGTACGTTAGAAGCAGAAAGCCTGTCGAACGATCAGAGGAACCATTGGATGACAGAGATGCTAATTGAAGCACTCTGGAAAGATAAAGTTGTTGCACAGAAGCTAAATGAATTCTTTGCATCAGACTTCACTGCAGAGGATGAGAGAGAGATTCCAACGCCTGAACCATTCTTCTAAAGTAACAAATATGAGGTACTAACCCAGACTGAGGTGCCATTGCTGATAAATTAAGCTGTAGTAATTCACCAGGACTAGATGGTATTCACCTCAGAGTTCAGAAGGAATTCAAATATGAAATCGCAGAAGTGTAGTATGTAGCCTATCATTTAAATCAACTTCTGTACCAGATGACAGGAAGACAGCTATTGTGATAGAAATATTTAAAAAGGCTCCAGAGCGGATCCTGGCAATTACAGGCTAATAAGCCTAACCTCAACCAGACACACAGATGAACATAATTTGTTGAGGAAGAGTTATTGTGGATAGTTCTCTGAAAACAACTGCTCATTGTGCAGTGGCAATCAAAAATGCTAACCTGTTAGGAACCTTTAGGAAAGGGATAGATAATAAGACAGTAATAATCATATCACAATGCTACTATATAAATCTATTGCGCACCCACATCTTGAATACTGACTGCAGTTCTGATCACCCTGCAGACCTGGCTTGACCTAAGTAATGTGTCTCATTTCACAGTGGGCATAGGTAAGGTGAGTGAAAGTGGTAAATAGGGGCTTGACAAATAGTGTGCTGGAGGCAGGGTGTCTGGTAGCTAAGATAAGCAGCCACTCTCCTATGCTAGGGACAATGCACAAGACAAACCTGGAATATAAATTTCAGTTTTCCCAGAGACAGAGTATGCTATACAGCAATGGTTTTCAAGCTTTTTTTCCTCATGACTCAGTTGAAGAAAATTGTTGATGCCCATGACCCAACACAGCTTGTGCTCCAGGGTGGGGCGGAGGATGAAGTGTAAAAGGGGGCTCCAGCTTTGCAGGGTAGGAGCTAGGGCAGGAGGGGTTTACCTTCAGCAGCTCCCAGTCAGAGCTTCCTGCCTCTCCTGGCACTCCGGACCATCCTGCACCCCAGAAGCAGAAAGCAGCAGGTTCCCAGCCAATGGGAGTGTGGAGCTAGTGCTTAGGGCAGGGGCAGTGCCCGGTGCTCAATGTGCTCTCCCCACTCCCACCTAGGAGCTGGGCCTGCTGCTGGCTGCTTTTGGGGTACAGTAAAGTCTATGATGATAGTAAAGACAGGCAGGTGGCTTGCCTTAGCACTCCCAATGGTCACCTGATCCCCCTGCAGCAATGAGATCCAGTGCCTGACTTTCCACGACCCACTACTGGGTCGCGGCCTATAGTTTGAAAACTCTTGTTTTTACAGGGTTTGGTTCCTGCAAGTAAACAAGCCAATCAAAAAATGTGTGATTTAATGATAGCAAATGCTGTGTAACATGTGTATGTATATAAAGGAAGAGGTTGTGTAACTTTGGATATGTGATGCACCCTGTCCTCACTCCTGATGCCTGAGTCTGAGGTTTGCAGTATGCAACATAAAGGAACCTGAGTGACAAAATCTAGAGCTGAACTGAGTGTTCTGGATCCCAAAGGACTCAATAAAGTGCTCTCCCAGAACTGGACAAGATGTCTAAATAAGTCAAGTAGAGAAGATCTTGGAGAGAATCCCAATATAACTCATTTTTAAAAAGATACATTAGAATTGGAAAAGATACAGAGAAGGGCAACAAAAACGATTAAGCATATGGACGAGCTTCTATGTGAGGAGAATTAAAACTGCTGGAACTTTTCAGCTTGGAAAAGTGATGACAAAAAGTGAAAATTATAGAAGACTATAAAATTGTGATTAGTATGGGGAAAGTGAATATGGAAGTGTTATTTACTTCTTCAGAATGTAAGAACCAGAGGTCATTTCATTCAATGACTAGGTAGCAGGTTTAAAATAAAAGAAAATACTTTCTTAAAATACCTAGGGAACTCATTGTCAGAGGATATTCTAAAGGTCAAAACTATAACATAGGGTTAACAAAAGAATTAGATAAGATCATGGGGAATGGGTACATGGGTAGCTATTAGTCAAGATGATCAGGGATGCAAACACAGAATCTGGGAGTAGACAACAGGGGCTGGATCATTTAATTGTCTGTTCTGCTCATTTCCTCTGAAACACCTGGCATTGGCCACTGTCAGAAGACAGGATAATGGGCTAAATAGGCCATTGTTCTGACCCAGTGTGGATGTTTTTATGTTTTTATAGCATTTTAAATTATATTGAGACAATTGACAGCATTAAGATGAACTGTATATTATGCTGAAAGGTATTAATGATTGTTATCAAGTGGTTCTTTGATCCTGATCAGTTATAGCACTGACTTCAAAAGTTACATTCATAGATGCAAAGTTGCCTCGAGTGCTCATGAGCATGAGTATCCAGATTGGCAGTCCATGAAGAAGCAGAGCACAAACTCCAGTCTCACTGTGAGTTTTATACTTCATTTCACCAATCACCTACTCTTCAACCACTATTACAGCCTAAACACTCGGGTCCATTTCGTGAAACAGGCAAACCTGCCTTTGTGACACTAAAAGTTGCAACAATATTTGGGTTAGGACCAATACTTTACCTTGGGTTAATTGCACCTCAAATCCTATACCAAAAATAATGCTTGTAGCCAATACTGTAATAAATTGACTGAAGGTTTATTAACCAGAAAAATGAGTTATTTACCAGGTTAAAGCAGATAAACATACTCACACACAAATGATTAAAGTCTTAGGTTCTAGATGATGGAAGAAGAGTCTATAAGAAATAAGCTCTGTAAGTCCTTTAGGGCTAACCCAGGCCAAGCGCCAGAGATTCCCTTGCTATTTTTTAGAAATCTTGTCTTCCCAAAATCCAAGCAGCTTAGAGACCCAGGTCCTTCATGTCAGGGATTTTTTGGTCCCATCTCCCAGAATTCCAGATGATGGGAGAAGCCCACTATTAGCTTTTCTTGGTTGAGGGAGGAGTAATTAGCAAAGTCCTTTGCCCTCTTACTGTTCCACAATGGATTGTTTGGTGCCTAAAGACCTTTTTTGTTGGGCAGGAGGTGACATTGCTTGTGAAAAATTCGTATTTCACACTTGTTGGTGATCTCGCTTGACTTGGAGCAAACACTGAAATATTACTTTATAACATTGGGTAGTGGTAGAAATTCAAGCATTTCATAACATCATTTACATTTTTTGTGAATCTTCTACCTGTTTTAGCAATACTTATATACCGGGAGGTCAGACTGGTTGTTCAGTGAAGTCTAGCGGCCTTGGCACGAGCTGACACCTGGTCTGCCAGTTTGATAAAAGACACAGACAAAATGGAAAAAATGCATTGAGTTTAGGTTCTCTCTTTGCTCGGTCAATTATATTATGCTATTTCTCAGACAAATTTTCTACCCTCTCAGCACATGATTCTCACCAGTACTTAGTATTGTTTTCTATAGGAGTTGCAGATACCCAGCTTCTCTCAGGATCAGGATCTTTGATATTTATATGTCTATTTTTATGCTAACCATAATTTCATTGTCAGAATATTTTGCCAGGCCTTCATTGATTGAGAGTCCTTATAAATGAAGTTCTTTCCTCTCTAAGGCTACATCTAGACTGCAAGCTTGTTTCAGAAGAAGCTTTTCTGGAAGAGACCTTCCAAAAAAACTTCTTCCGAAAGAGAGCGTCCACATGCAAAAGTGCATCAAAAAATTGATCTGCCTTTTTGAAAGATAGCATCCACACTGAATGGACACTATCTTGCATTTAAGGTGTGATTATTATGGGTGGAGTGGCCACCTGTGCTTTTTTCTCTTTTCTTTTCTGAAAAAACTCCCTCTTTCCTGTCCACACACGCCTTTTTCCAAAAGAACTCTTTTGGAAAAAGGCTTCTTCCTCGTAGAAAGAGGTTTACCAATGTTGGAAAAATCCCCTCTGTGCTTTCATGGTTTTTTTTTTTTTTTTTTTGAAAGAACACAATTGCAGTGTGAACGTAAGTGAAGTTTTTTTTTAAAAAATGGCTGTTTTTGCGAAAAAAAAAACTCTGTAGTGTAGACATACCGTAAAACACATCATGTAATAATCATATCTACTATGGACAACTATTTCAAACACAGGTACCTAATTAAATGCTCTCAAATCACTAGGTGCTACAGGGACATAAGTATGGGTGTAGTAACCAAGGTTTAGGCATCCAGATTTGAGAATTTTAGCATAATTAACCCATAGAGAGCCTATTTCAGGGAGAGGTTTGAAGATCATTATTCTGGTTGAAATGAGACTGTCAGTTGTATTTGGCTAATCCTGGGGATGATGACTTTGGCCAAAAAAAATTTTTTTGGTCGTCTTTTCATGAAATCTATATTGATCTCTAAGTGTAGGATAATGTGAATTGATATTTTATGACCGTGTATAGCGGGAAGTCATTGTTAGAAGTTAGTATCTACAACTCCCAGGACTGATAAAAAATAATTTAAAAAATCTATAGAGTGTCTGCTATTGTAGCCATAGATTGCAGGGGAAAACTAATATCTTGACTCCTTTTCTCCTCAGCTACTTATTCTTTATTAAAATAGTCATGTGGTAAAATAATGCATTCAGCTTTCAGATCCCATTAAACAAGTATGGCTAAACTGTTATTTTAATCATATGCTAAGATAAGGGCTAAAATTAATATGTTGCTCATAATTAGACAAAATCTGTAAACATCTTGCATGAATATTAGTAGTCAATACATATTTTTTTCTGTATTTGAACCCCTTGCGCATTTGCTTTCTGTGAATGGTCTTGCAAATGACATTTACTAGTTTGAGTAATTAGTAAAAAGAAATATATTTTACTGAGATCAATATTGGAGTGACTGAATGAAATTTTATGGCCTGTGTTCCACAGGTCAGACTACATGGTCTGATGGTCCCCTTTAGTCTTGAAATCAATAAATAATCTAAAAGGGATAGGGGACAGGAGATTTAGTGACTCAAGGAAGCAACATCGGAGATCATAAATAATTGGTGAATCTGGGAAGTTCTGCGGTCTTTTCTTTGCATGGATGAGTTAAGTTGTGATTAATCAAAAGAACATTTTTGTACTTTAATATAAGGTTTATAAAGTGTTTGATCCTTGAAAGGTTATGAGAATGTATTTGTATGTGAACTTTGTGTTTACAGTGACTTTGTCTGCCACTGAAGACCCAATCAAATACTGGACTCCAAAGCAGAAAATGCAAAAAGGACTTTTATTTTTAAATGTCTCTCTCAGAAAAGTTAGTAAAATATTCTGACAAACATAATGCAGACTCAATTATCTGAAAAAATTGTGTTTAAATTTGCAAATTAAGGTCAGTCAGAAAAGGGCAAAATGAGAGATTTTAATTGTGTTTAAATGTAGATCTCCCCATAGCTGTAGAATATTCACTCCTGACCCTTTCATAATACCACACTCATACCTAAGCAATTAATTGACCAGTGGGTCTGCATGCTACTACCTTCTGTGTCATACGGTCAGAAGTGTTCAAGTTTGCATTATAGATTTAGCTCAACTGGGCTCTTGGGGCAGGAGGCCCTGGATTTTTTCCCCTGTTGTTCTGTTTGTTTTTTACAGGAGCACTTAGAATGCAAAGCCAAGTCTGTGACCCCATTATGCTAGGCCCTATACATACAAAGAGTAAGATGAACAAAGGGAGAATTAGCCCTGTTTTATACATGGAGCATAGGTGCTGGGTAACTCCGTGGCTTAGTGAGGCCAGTCCTCCTAGCCCCGCCCCTTCCAAGCCCAGCAGAGCTCAGTCACCCTCCCATTGTAGCCACTGCTGGTCCCTGCCCAGCCTCTCCCCCAAGTGTGGCTGCTGGCCCTTGCCCCCTCCCTATCCCAGCGTAGCACTTCCCAGACGGTGTGGCCTTGGAACTGTGGAGAGATAGCTAGCTTGCAGGCATGGCACGGTGAGTCTGGGGTTACACTGCCTGCACTACTGACCTGCAAACCCACCCCCTCCCGCAGTCAAGAACTGGCCCTTAGGCCATGGCATCACAACAGGCAAGGCAAGGAGACCTAGTGAAGCATGGATGGGGTCATATGAGGTAATGTCTTCCCCTGCCTACAATACCTGCCACCCATGTCTGGGGCACTGAGGTAGAGATATTAAATAGTTTGCTCCAAGTCATATGGGAAGCCCATGACAGAACAAAGAATGGAACCAATATCTCCCAAGTTTCACTTGATTACTTCAATCACAATATCATTCTTCTCCAGGCTGTCATAGGACTACACCTATGCTGTGCTGCCTAGTGACAAACCTGACCTGCTTTTGTTAGATTGTCACTTAGGGTGTGCCTACACAGCACCCTTAGTTCAAAATAAGCAATGCAATTTGTGCTATGCATATTGCGTAACTTATTTTGAGTGTATTTCAAAATAGCTTATTTCATACATTTTGTAATAACTTGCTATTCTGAAATTCCCCTTAACCCTCATTCCATGAGGGTTACTGGGATGTTGGAATAAGCCACCCTTCCTAAATAGATTTTGAAATAACAGGCTGCTTCAATAGACATGGAATAGCTATTTCAGGATACTTCCGGTATCCCAAAATAGCTCCGCCATGTAGACATACCTTACTCAACCTCTGTACTCCTTTAAATTAACCTGTAGACAGTCAGGGTATGTCTACACTAGCCCCTTAGTTTGAACTAGGGAGGCTAATGTAGGCATTCGAAGTTGCAAATCAAGCCCGGGATTTAAATATCCCACGTTTGATTTGCATCTTCCCGGCCGGTCGCCATTTTTTGTGAAGGTAACTGGTGAGCTATAGGTTTCTGTATCTGTTTGTAGGGTTCCATTCTCGAAGCTCATTGTGATGTTCAGGAAGTTGAAGCTTATGTAGGAGAGTTCAAGAGAGTTTAATGGACGGGTGGTGAATAGCAGCCCTGAAGAAACTGATATGAATATCAGTAAAAACCAACAAATATTCTAGTAGCACCCTTAAGACTAATAAAACATGTAGATGGTATCATGAGTTTTTGTGGGCACAGCCCACTTCTTTGGATGACTGAAGTATTAGAAGTCCAGATCCAAGAATAAATAAGGAAAGGGGGAGGGGAAGGAGAAGGAGGGGGGGAAAGAGACAGTGAATCTACTTACCTCTGATTTTATGACCATGGCTGGAGCACTCTGATTGCCTGTTATGTTTATTCTCTATGAATAAATTGAACTGCCTGTTATTCCTCCTGCAAGGAGGTATTTAAATCCCGGGCTCTATTTGCAACTTCGAATGTCTACATTAGCCTCCCTAGTTCGAACTACGGGGCTAGTGTAGACATACCCACGCTGACAATTTTCTCCCAGGTGTTCACACAACACTACCATATAGCTCAATTTATTGCTGAGCACATTATTAATTGATCAGTGACATTCCTCACCTTTCATGTGCATGTGTGTGTGTGGCAAGGTATACAATGTGCTTACACATTTATGACAGGTTCTTAACATATGTAGGGACTGCTCTATGAACATCTGTCCGTAAATGCCAGTGTGTTCCCAGTCTTTAGTCACTCATTGGTGCATGTCATTTAGAAAATTCAGCACCAGGGATTTGCCAAATGAAAGACTGAAGACCAAATGGAAAGGTGTTTGTGTGGCTCTGTTTCCCCAATAAACCATTGCTACCATTTACCCACTTAATGTTCCCATTACTTTATGCTTTGCCATGTTATTTTATGGGTCCTTCTAACATTCATCCAGATAAACTATCAGAGAACTAGTTAGGGTAACCTAGCTGGGCTTCAACATCAACCATATGCATAGTCCCACTGAAATAATTGTGTGGCATCTTTTCCTGTCTAGTTACATCTCTTATATCCATGCCAGAAATCAAGGTCTGGAGCACAGAAGGTTGAATGTTCACCTAACATTAGGGTGTTAATGTGATCCTGCTTTTGGCCTATGTTATTCTTCTGGCCCTGATCTACTGAAAAAGTAAGTCCATTTCAACTTCTGCCTACGGGACTCCACCTCAGCTATAAATGTTTATGCTTTTAATTCTGTAGAGCCTTGATTTTAATACCCAGTCATATTTTAATGCACAATGATGTTTGTCATGTCTCAGGGGTGCCAAGCCAGTGGGCCACAGCCTAGGAACCTGCTAAAGCAGTAAGGCTGATGCCGTATCTGCCCAGAGAATCATTCTGGCTGCATAACCACAACACTGTTGAAACTTGACCCAGAGGCCTCTACATATAGTTGGAAGTAGCAGACTCAAGTACCTGCAAATGGGATTATGACCTGGAGCACAAGGTTGTAACGCCATTGAAATTTGGACTCTCCACCCCTTCTGTCCCTATGAAGAGGCAGCTATGCCAAATGCTGTTGTGACCTGGAGCACAAGGAATCTGTTCCTGTATAGGAGTCTGCTGAGAATACATATGGACATAATGATCCTGGATCAGATTTCATGGGTGCAATATGTGCACCTGAGCTCTGCAAATCCACAGGCATCTACCCCTAAGGTAGCGGGCTTGTGTTTAGCTGACACTAGTAGAGCTGGTCAGTTAGTGAAACTATAAATACACTGGACTTTATTCCACGATAAAATGTGATTAATATATTATTCATCTAATATTATTTGACCACTGATAGAGCTGGCTGAATAATGGCAAAAATTAATTGCCAATAATTTATTCAAAGTAAAATGCCAAAATTCATTGAATGAATTAGTCACAATGAATAATCTTTTTACTTGCAACAAATGAAAGGTGGAGGCCCCCTCCTTGGAGCACCGACTGGCACCATTGTTTCCCCCTTACTAGGTGAATGCCTTAGACTATGAGTCTCACTCTTGCTCTTTCTCTTTCTCTTTCTCTTTCACCTATTATGTATTTTATACAAAGTGGAACAGCTTTCACAGGTGTTAAGTGGGTCCCACACTAGAATACCCTATACCTCTGGGGCTGGAGCACTCACTAGGGAGCATAAAAACCAGAATTCAGGTCCTTGTTTCCCAGGAAGACACCTTGGTTTCTCTCTTCCCAACAGAGCAGGAATATGTACCTGGGTTTCCCACATCTCAGGTGAGCACTCTAACCACTTCAGCATTGAGTGCCAGGCAGGGATAGCCCCCATCAGACTCAGTTTTGTGACTAGTGCCTAAAATCAAATCATGTCATTCTGAGAAAGTTGAAATGAATTAATTCAACACTTCTATTTTTTCCCATGTTGGCCAAAATCATTTGCCCAAATGGACATAAATTCACAAAGGTTCTGGTCAACCCAAATCTGCATTTTTTTTAACAAACAAAAGTTTTGGTAAAAAAAATTCACCAAATTTCACCTGGGTTTAGTATAATATATAATGGCATGACACATCTTTGCATGCCCTGTATCTGCACATAATAATCTTAATGTTCAATAATGTCCCAATATAGCTGCCATAAACTATTCACTGTAGATACCACCATTTCTTTTGCTCACTCATGAATTTCAAATATTTTTTGTTTTCTTATTAGATTCAAAAGGCATGCTTTAGAATTGATGCCTAGAGTCCTGCATGTGTACAAAATTTGCCTAGAGTCCTGCATGTGTACACAAAATCAATTCTAAAAAATAGCTGTGGATATCTGCATTGACATCTGCAGATATCTGCAGATTTACAGGGCTCTACCTATACCAGATATCACCCCATCAAATAGCCATGACTTTAAAAGACTCCAAATATGGCAGAGAAAGAATCTGTATGAATCACAGAATAATATTCAGAATAATATCACTGCATATTGATCTAATTCTGAGAGCAATGGTGTGTCCAAACTGACTGTCTTGAGCACTGGAGGAAGAGAAAAAAAAGTGTATCTGTATAGGAAATGAACAACTCCTGGAGCTGAATAAGATACCCACATGGAAAAGGCACTCAGATGTGCCAACATACTGTGGCTTATTTATCTTCCACAAAAATGTCAATATTTACTTTCATTATCCTTTATTTAAAACTGCTGCAGTCCACTGGCTCTGCCTAAGTGCCAGCAGTTTTAAACCGCACATGCAGAGATCAGAGCATCCAACTTCCTACGCTTATATGTCAATTATGTTCGAAAGGTTTAACAAAGCATTGAGGAGAGGAAGTGCTTCTGTTGGAGATATTTTCTTTGAAGAGAAATCTTTACGCTTTTATGTTTTTTCCTCTCGGTAAAAATCCTCGTTTAAAAACCTTCCCTTCTCTGGCCCCACATTGGTTACTGTGACGTGGTTTTGGCTGACGCAGAAGAAACTCTGACTGTCTCTGTGCTCCTAAAGAACATTTAAAAGTGTCTTTCTCTTGTGTACCAAGTTCACTAGTAAAAGAGGAGAGGAAAGAAATTTCACTGAGCCTTTAAAAACTTTTTTATATTTAATTTCTTATCTGCAAACAATAGAGGGATGAAGGGAAAGACTCTGAGCCAAAGATAAAATATGAAAAAGCATTTTAAGTGCTTTCCTCCTCACCCCTCTCCTTTTTGGGGATTTATGTTGGTTAATGTATTTAAAACTGATTAAGGAGAATGAAAGTTATAAAAACTGTTTTAGAAAGGCAAATAATGCATATGATGGTTCCATTTGTCACTACCAATAGCATTGTCTAATCACTTTATACAGTCTCAGTCTCAGACTAACAGTTTGTTAGTCTGTAACTTTACAAACGAGAAATCCTGTGGCACCTTACAGACCAAGAAATATATATATATATTATATCATGAGTTTTAATGGGCACAAACCTCTTCTTCAGATGAGTTTGAGAGTCATTTTGAACAGGATGGTCATGGAGCTTATTAGAGCAATAATGGCATATAACAACTTCTTAACAAAAGGATTCCAAAGCATTTCTAGATTATTTGAATCCCTCCACGAGCAGGGGAAGCAAATTCCTGCTATCTCCTGACTGCAGAGCATTAGCACTGCAGGTTACTAGCACACACAGGTTACTTGGATCTGCCTTTGGTGTCAAATAAGGGGGAAAAATCATGGTAATAATGTATAGGACAGTATTTGTCTTGCTTTGATAGCAGTATGGTACGATTGTGTGTTTAGATGTTAAATGAGAAAAGGATTTTCTAGCAAGATATACCAGATTTTGTTCAAAAAAGAACTAAGTGTTTTTGGAGAAAAACAAACAAACAAACAAACAAAATCTCATATGCAAATTTAAAATTCAGTTGAA
The DNA here is from genome assembly GCF_049634645.1 of Pelodiscus sinensis. Lineage (NCBI taxonomy): Eukaryota > Metazoa > Chordata > Testudines > Trionychidae > Pelodiscus > Pelodiscus sinensis. The sequence continues at coordinate 111,218,420 of NC_134715.1, forward strand.
ATTCTAAGCAGAATGTAATTATTTGGGAGATCAATAGGACAATTTATGGGGCAAGATACTACTATCAGTTTGTACCCTCATGACTTATTTTGGGTAGTTTGGGAATTTAGGGTGACGCATCTGAGCCCAAATATATATTTAATTATTGTGTACTTAATTCAAACTCAGAAACTTGTCCTTGCTCATAGGAGAGGGTCCTAAAGTTGCTGCATGCTTCTTGTAAAAGTTGTGACACTTCAGCTTCCATTAATAAACTCCAAGATTTGATGTTCTGCGGGCTGGAAAAAAGACAGTTGAAGTAACTTTAGATTTCCTCCACTCTTTACTCAAACTAATTTAAAATGTTGACTCTTTAAAATGAACTAATCTTTGAAGCTTATTCCGTATTCAAGGACATCCCAGTTGTTAGGAAATAGTTGGCTCGTGGGTTCTGAGCACGATAGCTGAATAGTATCAATAATTCACTAAAAGAGACTTTCTCTATATATTTTAAGGGTTTATTCCCCTTCAGAGGACTTCTTTCCATCTTTTAAATCTCCCCATTGATTTAAAGTTTTCCCCTATCCCTGTCTCTGTCTCGCTGTGTGTTTGTATGTATGTATGTATGTATATAGAATATATAAGTTCTGCTTCATAGGTTTTGTTTTCCAATCTCCCATGAAAGTCTGCCAAGTTTGTCAAGTCTGGAACATCACATCACTTTTCTTTTGTTGTTCAAGATTCCCTTGCAAGTGAAAGGCTGTTATTTTGCTCTCCACTTGTGCTAAGATCACAACATCATCCATAATTCAAAATCCATTGCCAAGCTTGAATCCCATTCCACCTCCAGTTATAGTTCCCTTTCATTTCAATAAGTACATATTTCTGAATTAACAATAGAATTGTACCTTTGCTTCATTTGGATTCAGTATCAAAATCTAGGGCATAACCTTTCTCCAAAGTATGTGTACTAGTCTGCCTGGAAATGACTGTATAACAATTTAAACATCCTAAGAATAGGCTCCAGGACTTATCACAATACAGGGCGTCCCTGCTATAAGTTGCCCTGGTATTCATCCATTCCACACTAGTCAATGACACTTGTAGGAACTGATGCATTGTAAGTCCTCCCATTTCACTGTGTGACGGGGGATCTGACCCCCGTACTCCAGGTGGCTGGAGGTGGCAGTGCAATAAGAATAGTGACATAAAAGGGCCTTAGTGTAAATCATCTGTAAAATGGAAATAATGCACTGAGATGCATAAAGGGAATGTAGCCAGAGAAGGGAAATGGCATGCACATAGTCACATAGGAAGTGTGTGGGAGAGCTAGGAGATGGATTTAGATCTCTTTAATCCCAGAGCTGTGCTTTAATCACAGGATTGTCTTTCTGCTGTTGATATTTTGGGTGTGAAATTAGGTGGCGGAACAAAGCCATTCAAAATTGTCTGCTTAATAGGAAGCTTTTAAACTAGTAAAATATAAACAAGAAAAGTTATTGGATATACTTTCTAGCCCTCTTAAGTCCTTTCTTTTTCAACATGGGAAGATGAAATCATTTCTGACAAATCACTATTCATTTAAAAATGGCCTGCAGTAAAGACAGTGTGGTCACCTATTCTGAGCTGATATACTATTTAAATCCCCATTTTCTGGATCCAAGTGATTACAGGAGAGTTTCAGCTTTCATTATAAAAAAGTTTGTTTTCTAGACTACACAGTTATGGAGAAAAGCCTGAACATATAAACTGCCTCCCAAATGTTCAAAAAACAGATTAAAGAATCTATTGTTTATATTAAAGAAAACTCATAAATCTGGGGACTGATACATGATTTTTTTAACATTTGAAGTGGACAACAAAGATTTCATGCCATCCAAACGTGATCCCAGTCTTACTGTGGGAGGAAAATGAGACAAGGAGGGCTGCTGGGGAAATGAAAATTGATTAGTGAGCTCAAAATAGATCCATTAACTTCTGTCACCAGGACTTAGTCTCACATTTGAAACAGCTGAGCAACTTCAAACAGTTGCCAAGTTTAAAAAAAAACCTCAACTTGGTACAAAATTATTTTCTTTTTGTGCATTGATCCCCCAAATTACACTGATCCCAGATCCATGGTGGGCTCTAGTTACTCTTGGACCAGTGACAGACTAAAGTTAGATATTTTGTTAGCTATCTGAGAAATGGTAACACGGGCACATATAAACTACATTTTTTTTGAAAGATGATATGCAAATTCCCGGGAATTTGCATATCTTCTTCCGATCTCACTTCCCGAAGGAGGATCTTTTGAAAGTGAAAGTAGTCTGGACATGTTTTTTTCAGGAAAAAAACTATTTTTTGAAAAAAAGTGTAAACCTCCTTTTTTTAAAGGAAGAGCAGGGTTTTTTCGAAAAAAGTTTTTTTTCCTGAAAAATAACGCATTCAGACTACTTTCACTTTTGAAAGATCCTCTTTTGAAAATTATACCTAGTCTAGACATAGCCATAGTCACAGAACAAGTGGAAGGGGCCTTAAGAGGTTACCTTATCCTGTCCTCTGTATGCCTGGGCTAAATATTATCTAGACCATCCCTGCTAGATGTTTTTCTAACATGGTCTTAGAAAACAGTGATGGAGATTCCACAACCTCTTTAAGCAATTTGTTCCAATGATTAACTACCCTGCAAGTTAGGACGTTTTTCCTAATGGCCAATCTAAACTGCCCTTGCTGAAATTTAAGTTCCTTGATTCTTGTCCTGTCTTCAGAAGGTAAGAACAACATTTTTCTCCCTCTTCCTTGTAACAACCTTTTATGTTCTAAAAACTGTTATCACATCCCTTCTTAGTCTTCTCTTTTCCAGACTAAATAAATACAATGTTTCAATCTTCCCACCTATGTCATGTTTTCTGTACTTTTAAGTATTTTTGTTGCTCTTATCTGGGCTTTTTCCAATATGTCCCCATCTTTCCTGAAATGTAGAACCCATAACTGGACACAATATTCCAGTTGTGGTCTAATTAGCAGTTCATAGAGTGAAATAATTACTTCTCATATCTTTCTTACAATAGCTTTAGGGGGTACCCGAGTTAGTCTGTACAGAAAAAACAACAAATGGTCTGGTACCACTTTATAGATTAACAAAATATGTAGAGAAGTGGGCTGTGCCCACAGAAGCTCATGATACCATCTACATGTTTTGTTAGTCTATGAAGTGCTAACAGACCATTTGTGGTTTTTTTCTTACAATAGTCCTGCTAACATATCCCAGAATATTTTCTTTTTTTTTCAACAATGTTGTAATGTTCACTCATATTTAGCTTGTGATCCATGATAACTCCCCAAATTGCTTCCATAATACTTCTCTAGTCAGTCATTTCCCATTGTGTACATATATATTTAGTGAAACTTTTGTTATCCGGCCCTCTGTTAACCGGCAAACTTTGTTAACTGACATTGCCCCCAGCCACAATACTGTCACATTTTCAGGTGCACAGGCCTGGCTTGGTTTACCATGATTGGCTTAACAATTTTTTATTTAAGAAGTACTAATCATCTTTAACTCAAAATAGAAATGTGAGACCAACTTCCTCACACTACAAAACTACCACTATTAAGAACTTGAGTTTTACTATTATTGTCCATTGGTTTTTCCTAGGTTGATGGGACCCTCAGATAACTGGAATTTTTAGATAACCGGAATGCCCTAATCCTGGAGAGTGCTGGATAACATAGGTTTTACTGTATATTTAACTGACGGTTTCTTCCAAGGTGGAGTACTTAACATTTGAAATTTATTGAATTTCATCCTATTTACTTCAGATCATGTGAATTTTAATCCTACGATCTGCAAACTTTCTAAATGTACTCTCTATGCCATACTCCCTGTGCCATTATCTAAACTGCATAAGGCCATTTGGAAGCTGGGCACCCTATCAATGATACACAAAACCTTTTCTGTCAATTCTTGAAAATCCAAGGAAATTGCATTTTAAACTATAACATTTTTGTGCGTAGAGAAGTTATTTTGGTCATTTTTAGAGGTGTTAAAATGTCTCTGTTTTTAATAGCTTCAGGGGGTAGCTGAGTTAGTCTGTTACAGAAAAAAAACCCCAAATGGTCTGGTAGCACTCTATAGACTAACAAAACATGTAGATGGTATCTTGAGCTTTCGTGGGCACAACCCACTTCTTCAGATGACCCGAGTTATGAGTAGGGGATATGAAAACTGGAAATAAATAGGAGATGAGAAGAGAAAGGAAAAAGGAATGGTGGGGGGGGGGGGGGGACAAGGCATCATTAAGTATCTGGAGAATGGGTACTTAAATCTAAGCAGATAAAGATCAAAATCAATAGATAGATTGCTGAGACAGGAAGGATACCGCTCATAAAGCTGTTAGTACCTTTAGTGGTAGAGTCCCCACCAGCCCATGTCTCGATTGAGTCCATTAGCATGTGACTTGAATTTGTGGATGTACTTTAATTGATAATACTGTCCCTTTATAGGCAGAAGTGCTATAGAAAAGTAGTTCCAGGAAAATATTTTGAAGCTCTATAAAATATTTTCAAATAGTTCTTCTATAAATTATATAGGATATACAGTGGTAAGATTTAAAATTTTTGCCAGCATTGGTCTGAGGTGATCTGCAAAACTCAGTAATAACCAAAAATGCCATTATCCTACACCACTCCATTTTTCTAAATAATATATCTGTGCATCTATCTTGTGCGTGCAAGTTAATAAATAAAGGCACACACAAATCGCTGAATAATTATGTTAAATCTCTCTGACATGCCTTATCATTGGTAGAACAAAATGAGCATCATGCCACTAATATAACATATTAACTGCTAAAATAGATTTGAAACCAATTTAAAATTATAAAAATTACAATGATCAAATTCACATGTGCAGTAGCTAATAATTACTGGTGCATGGTATTTAAAGCATCTGATAATTTAACTACAGCGGTAGCATGTTTTTATTATTAAATCTAATAAAATACAGCCTCTTTTTTTTCTTACCAACCTCCTGGTTTCCCACTTTAGCTATAGGTGGGGTGATCCTAATTAGTTTGATTTTTTTAACTATCATTGTTCCTCCAGGAATCACTTGTCATAGGGTTAGTGAAGCAGACTATGGCTGTATTCCACATACAGACACCAAGAATCAAACCTGGGACCTTCATCACCAAAAGCACAAGTTTTTTCCATTTGAAGTAAAGAAAAAATCCTTTAGGCATGGGTAGTAGCAGTTGTTAGGACCAGCTGCTAGAGGGAGTCTTAAAGGGAGGTTGGCCAGGGTCTTTGAACAGCCACGCACAGCTGTCATCCAGCAGGCCCATCAGGGGACTCTGCACATCTGGGAGCCCTAAGGGAAAGTTTCAAACAAGGACACCTGTGACATTCTCCCCCAGGCCTCCCCGCAAGGGACCTCTGCAGTGCCCCTATGTGCCTTTCCTCCCTTCCCTTGCCCTCCCTTCCCCACACTTCCTCCCTCCTCCCCTTTCCTTGCTGGTAAAATAAACCAGACCTTTTGTTTTGGAACAATAAACGCTGGTTTTTTATTTGGGGCAAATGTAACTGGGGAGGAAGTAGGAAAAGAACCTTGGAGGGGGGAGGAGAGGGCTGAAGGGGTGAGGAGAGGCTGCTCAGGTTTGGGGCTGGGACTGGCACCTGCCTTGAGCGGTCTCACTGTTTCATGTGCGGGGCTCTTGGTGGCCAGAGGGGAGGCTAGATGGAGAAGCCAGAGGGGTGGGAGCTGGGGCAGGGCCAGCAGCAGGAGCGGGAAGGTGGCTGCTGGACCACTCTATAGTGGCCACCAGGCAGTTGGTGGTGGTGAAAGCCACTTACACGCTGCCCTCCCATTAGCACAGAATGGACTAAGCTGTAAACATCAAAGATCTAAGTGTAAAAAGTGAATATATAATGGAAATGGTGCAGGTAGGGAACCATACAAATACACACATAGTCAGCAGGGCCGACAGTCTTACCAGGTCATTGGGCAAGGCAGGGAGGGCTGCTCTGGGCTTCCAGAAGGGGCAGGGCCTTGGGTGGAAGGGCTGGGGCTGGGGACAGTGCTGCCCAGATTGACACACACCTCACATGCAGCACTCAGTGCTGCCTGGAGCAGTGGTGGCTGGAAGCTTTGGGCCTCCATGCCCCATTGGCAGGACTGCACACAGTATATGTAGGCAGAGCCAGCCTTCGGTTTTGTCTGCACCTATAAGATATGGACTCAGAGGAAGATTTCTTACGTTGCATATTTCGTAGGCAGAAAGATATTTTGGCAACACAGGAGAGTTTAGGAATGAGTTAATAGATTAGGGTCACAATCTTAGGGAGCATTATCATTGTGATACCATGCAATTTAGACCCCCCCCCAATGATTTTTCAGTTCTTGCGACTGATGGTCAGAAGCAGGGGGAGAGGGGAGCAGGGGATTCATAACTATACACTAGACGGGCTTGCTGATGGAGCAGAACTTGGGAGAAAAAACAAAGGACCCTGTGTGGTCAGATATTTGGCGCCTGTCCACAGTCAGCAATGCTTGTTAGCAGAGTAGAAATGGATAAGACTCAGTAATGAATTTGTTTAGTTCTGAATGAGTCCAAACTAACCCTACATTAATTCTGAATAAAAGCAAACTTACTGAAATTTCCTTGCAAAGTTGATGAGTGGGACAAGATGGAATGGACTGTTTAGCATAGTTAGCCCACATTCTCAGTCCAAGGTGGCGTGGCCAATTAACACTTCTGTAGTCATAGGAAAAAAAGGTGGAGCTAGTGGGCTACAGTATGTTGTAATAAGCCATAAATCAAGTGTTTCTGTTTAGTCCATGATTTTTAGCATCTAGCAGACTTGTGCTTCCAGGCTCCATTTGAAAATGTCCTGCAGTTTCCTTTAAGGTTGAAGACTGCTAAGTCAGATTGTGAAAAGTACGATAGGGTGTTTTTGTCATTCATCCTTTTTCTATGTGAGTTCATTTGAGAGTGTAGTGATTGTCTGATTTTACCCACATAGTTATTTGGGGTATTTAGTCTGCTTGGTCAGATACACCACATGTTGTGATAAGCATTGTTAGAGCCATGAATCTTGAAAAGTATGTTGTGTGTGGGGGGAGGGGAGAGTTGATAATATTTGCAACGGAGATACGTATGCAGGCTTTAGGTCTATTCTGGCAGGGGTTGGTGTCACTTTCAGTATGTCTACACAACACAATTATGTTGACTTAATTTATACTGATGTACAGCCATGGCAATAATTAAATTGCTTTTGCATAGCCACACTATGTTGGTAGTTTGCATCCTCAACCAGGAGCTCATGCATCAATTTAACTGTCAGCATGGGGGCAAGGTGTAATGGCTTCTGAAAGGCAGCATCATTCGATGTAAGCAATACTGTGTCTACATATTGACACTGACTATACAGTTCTTGTAGAGGTGGAGTTAAATCAGTGCTGTGGGTGAGTTACAGCAGCAGTAGCCATATTTTAGTGTAGAGCTGTACAGTTAGGTTTATATAAGATGTCTTATGTTGACCTAGCTCTGTAGTGAATAAGCCTTTGAGTTGCTGTGTCCCGGACTGTGTGGAATTTGCTTCTGATGACTGGCTTGTAGAGGTTGGGAGTGGATTGTTTTGAAGACCAAATATGGGGGGCTCCGGAAAGATTTCTCTCAGGATGGGGATTCTAGTTGTTTGAAGATACCTTGCGTGAGTTTCAGTGTGAGGTGGTAGCTGAGAACTGGCAGTGTGTGTTTAGAGGGCATTTTATTTCTGTATTGAAGCACTTTCTTTCTAGTGGTCTGTTTCATTGGTCCTTCTCTGGTGAAGTGTCTTTGTTTAGTGAAGGTGTTTCTAAGTGTGTTAGTCTGGGATATCCTCCTTTTGTCCTCAAAGCATATTCAGTGGTACCTGAGTGCCTGGCTGTAGGTAACTGTTTTGTTTTGTTTTTTTGGGCACATTTTGGGTGTGTTTATTGGTTTTGTGAAGGTAACTGGTGAGCTATAGGTTTCTGTATCTGTTTGTAGGGTTCCAGTCTCGAAGCTCATTGTGATGTTCAGGAAGTTGAAGCATATGTAGGAGAGTTCAAGAGAGTTTAATGGACAGGTGGTGAATAGCAGCCCTGAAGAAACTGATATGAATATCAGTAAAAACCAACAAATATTCTAGTAGCACCCTTAAGACTAATAAAACATGTAGATGGTATCATGAGTTTTTGTGGGCACAGCCCACTTCTTTGGATGACTGAAGTATTAGAAGTCCAGATCCAAGAATAAATAAGGAAAGGGGGAGGGGAAGGAGAAGGAGGGGGAAAAGAGACAGTGAATCTACTTCCCTCTGATTTTATGACCATGGCTGGATCACTCTGATTGCCTGTTATGTTTATTCTCTATGAAGCACCTGGCATTGGACATAGTCAGAAAATAGGATGTTAGACTATATGGACCTGATCCAACATGGTTGTTGCTAAGTTAGTTTTCTGGGTTCAGGTAGAAATAAATGTATATGCATATTTAGCATCACTGACTGCAGCTCAAAATTTTAAGTGAGGCACTTTCCATGGCTGCTTTTTAATGAGCATCCATAGTCCCCCCGCTGTGAGTGCTGCATTATTCAACAAAGGTGTGCACTCTCACTAAAGTCCTTTTGCTGCTGCGTTTGAACATGGCCTGTGAGTTTGTAACAATGGAGCAGCTACCCTTGTTTAGAATCTGCTTCTGAGGCAGTGATGCTATTAACAGCTAGGAGTGTCACATTGGATCCAGCTGGAGATAGCACATTTATTCTACTTTTATTTAATTCTCATGCAGAAATGGGGCAGAGTCACCACTAACACTGGTAAGAGTGCAAATATCGTTTCGTACAGCAAAATAGTCACACTTTCACACAGTTTTAATGCATGCATTAAATGGGTTCACATTCAGTGTGATGCTGAAACTTCTCACTCCCAACTTTTACCAGTCATTCTTTCAGTCATTTTTTAGATAGAAGCATGTGTCTTCTAGTAGTTTAAGAAATACAATGCAGCAAGGAAACAAATATCTGCTATTCTCCCCAGCTAGCGCTTGTCAATGTTTTCCCTAAGCATAATGCTGTTCATTGGACTTCCAGCTGTGCTGTTTGATGAAACCCTGCTGATTTTAAAGGGCTTCCTTCCTACCTTTCTAAACATTCATTTTATACAAAATTTATGCAACTAGCATTGTAGACCAAGCCCGATTGCCTCCAGCACACTGATAAGGTTCATGCTGCCTTCCACTGATCAATAGTTCAATTTTCCCCCCAACACTAATTTTTAATGTTTTTCTGTTTCTTTTCTACTCCCATTGGATCATCTTTTTTGACAGCATTTCCTTCAACACTCCTATCAAGAAAGTTAGCTAGTTATGGTAGCAATAGCTACAAATAAAAGCAGCAAATGATTCATCGTTCCCGATAGTAAAAATGTCTAAAAAAATTACACTCTTTTTTTTTTGTAGTGTTTTTTTATTCTTGTTTATCCTACTCTGTCAGATTTCACTCTGTGGATGTAAATGTGATGCACGTTTTTATAACCACTTTTTCCATGATTGTGACAGCACCCTGGGTATTATCAGACAGTGATTCACAGTTAGGCATTGCTGGAAAATAATTGTGTTTCCTACACCCACACTTCTACCATTCCATGCAGCAATGCTATTTACAGCATCCCTTGTGTCAAGACCAACAAGAAGCAGAGACCTCCCTCCTAGAGCTTGCCCTATCTCTGAGCTCAACTAGCCCTGTTCCTCCACTCAGCTCCACTCAATTCCTTCCCATGCTCCTTCCTGGAGGGATAGGAGAAGTGGGGACTCCTTCCTTTCAGAAACACTGCAAATCAGCAAGTTGTGGTCTCTGGGAAGGAAACTCGATGAGCCACAGGCGGCTTGTGTGCCACAGACTGAGTATCGCTAGTTTGGGAATTTCCTACAAACCTTCGATAAAAGTGAAAGAGAGCACCTGGAGGCTGCTGCAACCAAGTTGGATGCAGGTTGCTTGAGTTCAGAAGTAGCCCCCCAAACATCATCCACTAACGTCACCATCCAACTTCAAGAAATATTGTGCCTGGCTCTGAATTCCCCAAGATGTATCTTCCTCTCTAAATTGGAAAGCACCAAAAACAGAGGAGATGTGCCTCTACCTCTTTTACAGACAGAATGGTGACTGAGTCTGATGAAATGCAGCTGATGGCTGTACTACTACACATTGCCATAGACATTGTTGAAGTTAGAGTTGTAATTTCCACACAAAACCACCATGACTGAGATTCAGAATCCAGATAGCTGTGTGAAGCAGAACACAGAATTTCTGAAGTAGACAAATGACAGAACTGTATGAAGAATATGAAGAACTGTAACGATAGGAAGATCAAGCTAGCTGATCTAACAAGTCACTCAAATCACTGTGGGTGATACGGAGGGAACAGAGAAAGAAGTTTAGGGACAAATTTAGATGTTTGACTAAGTTGTTGAATCTGCTGGTAGACTTTTTTTTTAGGGTAGAATGAGCACACTGAGTTCTTGTCCCCAAGCCAGTTCCAGGAGGTCAGCTAGAGCCATGGTCACCATCCTGAGGGCTTGACCAGTCAATCACAGGGCTTTCGGGGGCCCCTCCTTCACTCCCCTCCCCCCCCAAGAACCAACGTGCGCTGATGCTACTTCCAGCAACAATGGAGGTAGTGTGGGCTTCCTGCAGGCTGAGGGGGAGTTCTGCAGCTGCGCACCAAGTCCAGGAAGTGAGTAGGCTACTCTTCCTTCCTCCCCAAACATCTGGCACAGTACCTGAAACACCGAGTTCATCGCACACTGGGGACTTCCTTCCCCCTGATGCCTTCCTGCATGGGGGTGGAGGGGAGTAGGAGTCCTGGGACTGTGCCAACTCCAACTGCTCAGACAGTGTGTGCCCTGTTCCTCCACTCCCCATGACAGTGTACACTGCCCCGCCTATTCCATTGTCCTCCTTCCAGGCCCAAGGTGCTATGTGCTGTTACCTGGGCCTCGGGATGTGAGAGACTGCACATACTTCCCCAGTGAGTCACACCCAGCCTTCTCCTCCTCATGCAGCTAGTGCTGCAGGGCCTGGGGAAACTGAGGCATGCACACACCCACACACAGTGTTACTACAGAACAGCATAGGCAGGGCTCGCCGAACTGCAGGGAGCCCCGCTCGCCAGCCGCGCTGTCCAGCGATCTACACATGCGCAGATCGTTCTGCACATGCGCAGATCGCCCGAACCCGGCTCTTCCCGGTTGCAATCTACTCACCACGGGCGAGTAGATTGCATTAGTTGTCGAGCCCTGAGCATAGGACAGTAGGATCACATATAACCCCATAAGACAAATGGTGAATGCAACACCAGAGCAAACATAGGATTACAAAAGTAGACAGAGCCCCCACTATGTCACACCCCAACACTTTCCAGCCTGGAGCCCCCTCTCCGAGCCAGCTTCCCCTTCTCCACCTCCTCTTGCAAACAAATTCCCTCCCAGACCTTGTACCTCTTACCCCTTCCCACACCCAAATCCCGCATTCCCGCTCCAGAGCCTGCACCTCCTGTCTCAAACCAGCGAGAGTGTATAAGAGCTGGGGATAGTAAGTGATGGAGAGGAGGGGAGCAGAGAGGGCAGGGCCTCAAGGACAGGGTGGGCTGTTGGGGAGGGGGTTGGGTAGATCTTGGCTTGTCCTGACATTTAAAAAGTGATCTTGGGCATAAAAAGGTTGGAGACCACTGGCCTAGAGCATTGATTGTGAAGTTCCTGAAGTTTAGCACTAGGGAGCTTATATTGCTGAATTCCATATTTTAAAAGGAGCTGTTATAGAGAAAGCTGCAATTAAAATACTACTCTTGCAAGATTATTGTGTGATGTGGTTGCAGAGAGGGCAACTTTTAACCAGGTGAAACCACTGGCCAGGAAGCTGCACATGTACTGTTTTATTAAATACCAAACAACACTTCATATTAAGAATGGTGAGAACACAGTACCATTCATTTCTCCTCAACAGGCAGAAAAATACCTCAAAAATTTTTCTAACTCTTCCTTTGTAAGGGATGATATATATGGAATAATCCAACCATATTGAATTTATGTATGGCTCTTTGGTTGCTCTAAACAAGCTGATGGGTGCTAGTACATATTGATATGTTATTTCATTTTATTTTCTCCTCCTTCATTGTGGTTGAAGAGTTAGCAGTTAACTTCCTGTAGACTTAGATTTTACACTGATGTTCCATATGGTTCTACTGGTAATTTAGACTCCAGAGACTATGAGGATCTCTGACCTGATCTGGCCACCCGCTCTGAGGGTCAAGTGTGCATTTGTTGACTGTTTTAAACAGTTTTCTTTTTGATCATATGGTGCTAATGTGTATTTCTTTGTCTACTATCTTTTCTGATTTGTTTCTCCACTTCCTTCATTCTTTTCTGTCCCTCTCTTGTTACCTTGCAATACTGGGAATGTCCCACAATGCCTGTAGAATATGTATTGGGAAGCAACCACCTTCTTTATCTAACAGTTGCTGCTTAGCTATGTAAGAACTGTGCTCCTCAGGAAAACGTGCAGTTCCTCATAGTCACAAAGTGACTTTCTTCATTTTTATCCAGTTTATTGTAATAGTAGTGGCTGTTGGAACATAAATGTGTACCTTGAAATAAGAAGGGTTTTAATAACCTAAAAATGCACTTGGTGCTTCAGAAAGAAAAATGATGATATTGCCATGCTTCGTGACAGAACCTGAAGTTTATAAACTAAGTAGAGATTGGGTGGGTGTCTCAGTTTTTAGTTGCTTTAATTCTAAAGTGAAGGGCATTGCTATACTAATACATAATATTCTGAGAGCAAGATCTATGGGTGAGGGCTGAAACAGGCAATGCTACAAGCATATTTGTCAACCTCTGTGGGCCAAACCAGGATGATCCCAAAATGTATTTTGAAAGTTTTTTGAGTATAAATGACATGGGCCATCATGCTATTATTATAGCTGGAGACTTTACAGAAACTCTGTACCCAGTCCTTGATAAATCTTCTTCATCACCATATAAAAACACCAATACTCATCAGGTACCTTATACATACATGGCTAATCTAGACTCCAAAAGGGTATGATTGGGTAATTCTGCATCAGGAGCCTATTGTGGCATTTTTTTTCTGCATCTCATTTGACTTGTTCAAGATTGAACTGTTTCTTAGTGGCACAAGACTTGATCATTCTGTCACTGATTGCAGCATTGGCACTATTGTTATGAGTCGGAGTGTGGTGAGATATGTCTTTTAGGCCTTCAGAATATTCACCCAATTTAAAATGTGGAGATTAAGTATCACTCTGCTGTGTGATGCATATTTTTTTTAACTCTATGCAATAAGAGTTCAACCTTCGAAAAAAATGTCCTCACTGCTTCATCTGCTGCCACAGTTTGGAAAACCTTGAAAGCCATATGATCTCTCATGTCACCTTAATGAAAAGGGGGAGATAATATAGAATTGAAGCTCTTGTGAAGGAAACTAAGACCTTGTATGTAGATTGTGCTTTTGTCCTCTCTCCAGATAAACTGAGAACCCTCATCAATAATCAACCAATTTCTGTCCCAAAAAGCTGAGTTTGCATTGTTCTGTTTGAAACAAAAGTACTGGTAATCTGGTGGGAAAGTTGGCAAGCACTTTATATGGTTTTCAAACAAATGTTTAAATTGGGGGTGGGGACCCACAGAAAAATCAGTTGAGGGCCACACACTAGTGAAAAGCAAAATGAAAAACACCTCACAGATGTGGCCCCTAACTGATAAGCATAAAAAAAGAGACACTCGCCTCACTCATGCAACTAAGGCATCAGGGTTCCCCTCGCACACCAGCCCCATGAGGGAGGAGGGGCACCAAGGCTCAGGGTGGATGTACAGAGGAATAATGACTATGGCCAGCTAATTCATCATGGCAAATCTGAAATTGCTGGTCTTCAGCAACTATTTGCTACTATTTGGGACTACTATAAGGTGGGTGTATAACTGGCTGGATAACCATTCTCAGAGAGTATTTATTAATGCTTCACAATCCTGCTGGAAGGGTATAACAAGTGGGGTTCCGTAGGGGTGTGTTTTGGGACCGGTTCTGTTCAATATGTTCCTCAATGATTTAGATGACGGCAGAGAGAGTACGATTATTAAGTTTGCAGATGATACCAAGCTGGGAGGAGTTGTAAGGGCTTGGGAGGATAGGGTAAAAATTCAAAATAATCTGGACAAACTAGAGAAATGGTCTGAGGTGAACAGGATGAAATTTAATAAGGACAATGCAAAGTACTCTACTTAGGAAGGAACAATTAGTTTCACACATACAGAAATGATTGTCTAGGAAGGAGTACTGCTGAAAGGGACTTAAGTGTCATGGTGAAACACAAGTTAACGATGAATTAACAGTGTGAAGCTGTGGCAAAAAAGCAAACATGATTCGGGGATGCATTAATAGGAGTGTTGTCAGAGAGACATGAGAAATGATTCTTCTGCTCTACTCTGTGCTGATTAGGCCTCAGTTGGAGTATTGTGTCCAGTTCTGGGCACCACATTTCAAGAAAGTTGTGGAGAAATTGGAGAGTCCAGAGAAGAGCAACAAAAGTGATTAAATGTCTAGAGTACATGAGCTAAGAGGCAAGGCTGAAGAAACTGGGTTCGTTTAGTTTAGAAAAGAGAAGACTGAGAGGGAACATGATAGTGGCTTTCAAGTATCTAAAAGGATGTTACAAGGAGGAGGGCTTAAATTGGAGCAAGGGAGGTTTTAGGTTGGACATTAGGAAAAACTTCCTAACTGTCAGCAAGGTTAAACCCTGGAATAAGTTGCCTAGGAAGGTTGTAGAATCTCCATCACTGGAGATATTTAAGAGCAGGTTGAATAGACACCTATCAGGAATGATCTAGATAGTGCTTGGTCCTGCCGTGAGGGCAGGGTACTGGACTTGATGATCTCTGAGGTCCCTTCCAGTTCTAATATTCTATGATTTGGCTTGCCCTGCCCCTGAGCATGGAAATATCTCCAGTCAGGCTCACCAATAGTGGGAAGGGGGCAAACGGGTAATTGCCCCAGGGCCAGCAATTCAAAGGGGCCAGAACACTTTAAATTGCCACTGGAACATCATGCTGTAGCACTGGGCTGTGCACTCTGGACAGAGCTAAGGGCTGTGAAGAGTACACCCGGTTCCAGGCAGTGCTGAGGGCCGACTGCCCTTGGATTGGCCTTACCCTTTCCAGGGCCATAAAGTTGCCGCCTCCTCACCTTGCCCAGAGGCCTGCAGAGGCTATTGACTCCATTGTCTCCAGTTAAAGCATTTACTTATTAATATATTTGGAATGTATTTGGCAGCTCTAGAACTTCCAGAACTTTGATTATTTACAAAGAACCTTCCTGGATTTACTCAGCCAGTGGTATCTTTCTATGCTTTTCAGATCTAAAAAAACCCTCTGATAAAGCTCATAATTTGAAAGTTGCTTTGGATACACAACTATCTTTGACCCAAGACAATAAAATTATATCTAATGTTAAAAAAAGCAATATTAGACCTGAAACTATACTTTAATCACCAAAAGACACTGTTTTGAATATATTTGTCCCCATGTAGGCTAAAGGTAATGGGCCACATCAGTGCTGAAGGCTGTTAAAAGTGAAATTTTCTTGATGCTACATTGGCTCATCTGCCTTTAAGAGTTATTTTGTATCCAGAATTTCTGGTATAAGGTGGATCAAGAGATCAAATTGATATTGGATTCTAAATTGGAGCCCTCTACTTTAAGTTTCAGTCTTGGATTTATTTCTGATGCGTGGCGATTACCTGGTAACAAGGCAGCATGGGTCCAACATGCAGCTTTGGCTGCTAAAAAAATTAATCCTGCAATAATGGAAATTAATACATTACATATTCATAAGATGAAGAGGTTCCTTAGGATTACCTGTGAAGGTATGGGGTCAATGAGAAAGAGAGAGAGACAGCAACCACCTTGTATCTAAACTAGCCTGAAAGAGGTGTGCTCTCCTATAATTTCATGAAAATAGGAAGGAGAAAGGGTATAAAAGACTCCAAAGTGAGCAACTTCACCCCCACCCTACTATTTTGCTTAAACAGCAAGCACTCCACAACTCATTCTGTCCATTTTCACAAGCAAGCTGCCACAGGCAGATAAGAGGAACAAAGAAGACTGATGTAGAAACTAAGCCAAAGAAAACCTTTTCAAAATTTCAACATGGATTGATGAGAGAAAGTTAACTAAAAGGCTGCCAAGGGATTAAATTTAAAATCTTGTAATGATTTTACTTGGATATGAACTGCTATTGACATTTAAATTACTAATACTTTCTTCTGTTAAATCACCCAATGATTAGACCACATATTCCTTTGACTGGGACAGTCCTTTTTTTCATGTCCTGTCCCTCCCACCTGGACTTCTTTGGCAAAACTGAATTTGTCCCATTTGCTCTTGTCAACTTGGCCAGAGCAAATGGGACAAATGCAGTTTTGCCAAAAAAGTGGTGTGTGACCCTAGTTGAGGAAAATGCAAGGAGCAGAAGGGTGAATGGCAATGTGTAGGTGAATAGCAGAGGGGGCCTCGGGCTGGCTCCGTGCATGGACAGGGAAAGTGTGGGGGGGTTGGGTTGGACCCAAGGGTCAGACTAAAGGAGGGCTAAGAATGGCCAAGCACACAGGCGAGGGGCCTGTTTTCATTTTGGGAAAATATGGTCACCCTAAGATCCTTACTATTAGTTATTTGACCTGTCTCAAGATAGTTGCTTAAATGGATTCCTTTAAGTAAAAACACCTAATTTAAATATTTTGTTCAGTTTCTTTGGATTTATTTAAGATTGGTTAGTTTCCCCTCATTATAAACTGCTTTGTTACTTATTGATAACCCACAACATCCACATGTCCTTAAACAGGTTGTTTTGCTACTATGTAAACAGTTGTACTACCTAATGAGGAACTAAATGGAATTGAATAGTAATTTTGGAAACAATATCCTTTGTTCTTCATTTACCCAACAAAGAACGTTCTGCAAGCACTTTAACACAGAGAATCATGCAGAAGAGATTAGAATGGAAATCAGCAGTTTGTCACCTATAGTCAAGCCTTCTAATTGGGCTGGGTGTAGATATAGGTACATTATGCTCATTATTTTGGTGCTTCATCATCTATTTAAATGCCTAACATTAGACAACTAATTTTGAAAAAAAAAATTGCCTGTGGGAGTTGAAGAAACTACAGAAGGAGTCTGTCAGAGCCTACATTAGAATGGAGGACTTTCTCATTCCTAGACCTATGATTAAGGCATTATGCTGCTCCTTTCTCAACATTCCAAATTAATTCCAAGTGTGACGTTTTTTGTTTTGCTCAGCTACTGTATTTCCACAGTCTGTATTCAGAGCTTAGTTCAGATATGTGTTATAAAATGCTTAGGTTATATTTATGCTTGCTCAGATCATATAATGCAAAACAAATGTTTATACGCCGAAACATGCTTCCATTTGCATTTACTGGAGTTCCTGAATCTCACCGCATCTCTAATTTAACACTTCATAAGTACTGCAGATAGCAGTCTCCTGCTTAGCTTCAATCACCTTCCAGAATTTCTACAGCTTGAACATATCTTATAAAATTCCCAAAATATTGTTTCCTATTGTCCGGAAGGCTACAGAATCCAGAACTAGTGTAACCATACCAGGAAATGTAAAGTTTTGGTGGGAACATGTCAATTACATCAAAACTTTTGGGTAGGCAGGCAGTAGGCAGGGTTTTCTGCCTGTCCATCTGGCTCACCAGTATTCCTAGAATCCCACCTGGTATGTTGTTCTACAGCTCACCTAGTGGGCAGCCAGGGAGTTGGAGCTGCCAAGTTCCCTGGTGAGCTCATCTTCCCGCTTGCCAGTTTTCCCAGTTCCCCAGGATCTATGGTTTTCCCACAGCCTGCTTGGTGTATGCTGCCTGCCTCTTTAGGATTCCTTGTTTCCTGCACAGCTCATCTGCTGTGCTACCTGAGTGTTTGAGCTGCTCAGCTCCCCAGCTGACAGTCTGACAGATTTCCTCACTGCCCACTTGGTGAGCTTCCCAGGCTAGCTACATGGGCTCTCTGCCTGTTGTATGGCGCACTTGCCAGTTCCACATATGCCCAGCTCTGCAGCCAGCAGCCTCAGGAACCCAAGGTACATAATTTGTTTCAGAAACTCTGACACATTCCTGCTGTCCAGATACTGGGAATGTTTTGGTGTTTCCAAAATGAAAACATTTTTTAATAACTCCAGGAGTTTGTTGCTTTTTTGTTTTTAAACAGTATTTTTCACGTGACAGAAACTCCATTTCCTGATCAGCATTAGCTATGTCGGATCCGCACTTACGAACGGGGCTTTTCTCTCCCCGGAGCTCACAAGCGGCGGGTCACCACCCGTGTCCTCCGGGGCGAGAAAAGCTTCTCCCGGTCTCCCTGGTCTGCTGGGGGGTCCAGCGGCTTTGCTGGACTCCCCCCAGCACCCCAGGGAGACAGGAGCAAAGCCGCACGGGCAGCGGGGTCCCTCCGCCTGTGCGGCTTTGCTTGGGTCTCCCTGGTCTGCTGGGGGGGGAGAAGGCACAGCTAGTGCGCCCCCCCCCCAGCAGACCAGGTTTTTGTTGCGGGACGCCTCGGGTAGAGCAGCTGGGGTGCTGCCGGGTTGGTCCTGTGGGAACCTACCGGGCAGCGCTCCAGCTGTTCTGTCCCAGGCTCCAGATTCAGCAGCTGTTGAAACTGATCAGGCTGATTCCAGGAAGCTGGGGGCAGAGCAACTCTGCCTCCGGCTTCCTGTAGTCAGCCCCTGGTCAGTTTCAGTGGCAGTAGCTGAATCTGGAGCCAGTTCCGACTTACATACAAATTCAACTTAAGAACAAACGTATAGTCCCTATCTTGTACGTAACCCGGGGACTGCCTGTACCCTCTACGGCACTCGGCTTCATTCCTTCCCACTTCCAGTAAAGTTCCCCTCCCAATTCCTTTTCACGTACCACCCTGATTCCCTTATCACAAAGCTCATCAGTAATCCCTGCTAACATTAAGTAACATGGATAAGCTGTTATCCCTCATACAATTGTTCTAAGCTGACAACCCAATTTCTGTGGGCCAAATTTAACTGTCTTGTGCAAGATCAAATCAGAGTACTCAATGATCTAGCTTCCTTCTTCAGAGCCTCCTCAATCAATTTGATAAACTCAACAGCTCACTAGGAAGACAGAAGATTTTTCATTTTTATATCAAATACTCTTTTACTGTAACAGTAGTGGGAACCGAGAGAATAAAACGTTGCAGCGGGGGGAAGTAATAAGAGCTGAATATTTAAGAACTGTATTATTCCATGTAGTACATTTGCAAAGCACAAAGAATTTCAAGTAATATAGATGATGTTGCAGGGGAGGTTTAGATTGGACATTAGGAAAAAATTCCTAACTGTCAGGGTGGTCAAATATTGGAATAAATTGCCAAGGGAGGTGGTGGACTCTCCCTCTCTGGAGATATTTAAGAACAGGTTAGATAGACATCTGTCAGGGATGGTGTAGACGGAGCTTGGTCCTGCCTTGAGGGCGGGGGGCTGGACTCGATGACCTCTTGAGGTCCCTTCCAGTCTTATTATTTTATGATTATTCTATGATTCTATGTGAGCAATGTTTTGTGGATCTGAGGGGGAAGTATATTAAAATAATACTCTGCTCTTCCAATAATCTGCAGTACTCTTTGGCTAAGCTCTTGGAGATGGAAAAGAGCAGGGGAGCATAGTGGTTAGCTCCTAGAGAAAAAGTAAATAAAAGTGAGATTATGACAAAAAAGATATATTATCTTTTCTAAATTTAAAAGCTATCAAAATGGCTACAGCAGGGGAAGGGGAGAGAAGTGTAAACTGAAACTCAGCAATCTAGTCCTATGTTGCTGAAGGAATTATTTGGATTTTTATTAATATTGAGCATTATCACTTAGCTTCCCTCCTGCTCATTTGCAAAATTATACATATCTCAAGACACATGATAGTATTTATTCAGGCTCTTCTTATGTTAAACTTAATCTCTACAATGGGCTTTGTTCTCTATCTGCAAAGTTACAGCAATGTAAAAGAGCATCGTATTTGGTTCATAACATGCAAGATATAGAACTGTGCAGCTATTTTTAAAAAGAGAAAATATTGTAAACATGGATTATTTATTACAACATAAACTATAGTGAAGTAATTGATATGATCTTGATATTTTTCCTCATTAGAAAAACAGATAGCATACCCGTAGCTAACTATCAAGTATGCAAGACAATACATTTCTTTGTGTTGTGTTGTGTTAAGGGTTCTAGATTAACAGAGCCAAGATAATGCAACAGCCAGACAAGGAAAGGGGCTAGGTATTTGATTAGTGGATGGCTGTTACATTAGAAGAAAAGGCTTTGACATCTTAAAGAGTGGGATTTGAACGCCCAATTCCTATTAGAAATAAATGTGAATTGGGCACCCAAATTGTTTAGGTGGCTTTTAAAAGTCCATCCAACATATTTATCCCTGGGATAAGAGGAGAGAAACAAATTAGAAGAGCTCTTGCCTTACGTGACCTAAAAAAGGAAAAGGACTTACAACTCAATTTGCATATTGTGCCTGTTGAAGGTAAAATCTGTGTTTGGGAACATAAGCTATAAGAGGGAAAGTTTACACCAGGAAGGTGTCCTAGTTTCATGCAGTCAATGATTTCTGAATAACAAAGCTCTTCATTTGTTGATATTTAAAAAGCAAGAAATGGTTATTTTTAAAAAACTATTTCTATATTTTATTCTGTCTACCTTGACAGGAATTTCTGTTCACAATGCAGCCTGGACTAAAGCCTTATCATGTTGTGCATGTTGTCATTTTATGAACTCAGTTGCTGTTGCAGAAAAAGAAAATATAACATGTATGTTAAATGAAATATTAACAAAGCAGCCTTAAGGTCCAGGGGGAGGTACAGTGGCAGCAGGAAGGGGATTTTTCTACTGCTCCCATCCATTGTACCAGCATAAAATATTTTTACCTGCAGTGCTGGGAAACCAGAAATTCATGGCTGTATAATGTTTTACAAAAGTTAAAGAAAAGGAACGTTCAAATCTCTTAAGATTTTGAAGCTCAGCAGAATGCACAACTAGTGAGTTCCCGTGAATCCAGACAAACCTCAGAGTGAAAGAAAGGTGCGTGAGAGCATGATCAAACTCAGTATTTGAGTCAGAACATTAGTCAGGGACTGAATATGATTGTGACTCACCAGCTTTGCCAAGTGATAGAGATTCCAGGTGTGATGTTTTGCTAGCAATATTGCAGCAGTTGTAGTTCTATATGAGAGTTCTAAATTGGCTACAAATTCAGATGACCAGTCACACTGGGAAGCCCCAGCTTTTTAATGTACTGACCATGAAGTGCCTGAAACCCCAGATGAGTTGAAGATGCTCCTCTCCTCATTGGGGCTGAGTGCTCTGGACTAACACATAGGAAGAACAAGAGAAGGTCTATCTCAGTCCTGTTGAGAGTTCTGGGAGTTGGTGTATGGTTGATGGGCAACAGTAAGTGGCAAGAAGTCCAAGTACGTAACATTATTTCCTCTGAGGGGTCTCCTGAGGTCTGGAAACTGAGGCAGCCACATGCATAAGAGCATCCCTCACTCCTTCTCCAGAGAAGCCAACTTCACCATAACAGAAGAATTACAAGGAAGCTTAACTGAATCTCACTTTCTGCTCCCTTAGGTGGGATAATCCATAAAGGCGAAGAAATGGGCTCTGATCTAGAATTTGGAACCAAAATTTTCCCTCCGTCATATTTGTCCATCTCCACTGAAGAAAATAATCTAAATTTTCCCCTGCATTATACTCCTTACACTGCGGTTTATTATTTTGCCTTTCCTTTGCCTCTGAATAGATTGAGATATTTGTAGGTCAGTACTGAGGTGTAGTGGCAGAGATGTGTGCCAAAAAATTCAACAGCACCTGCGCTCAAAGTATCTTGCTTTTGCTACTGCAATTAGTTCTCACTTTCATAACCACTCAACGTTTTTTTTAAATGGCCTGTTAATGGAATAGGTCTCACCAGGAGAAGTGTTTCAATTTCCTAGAAAATGTAAGTTGACAGGCTGCAGGCGGTAAAATAAGCATGTTCAAATATGGTGGTTTTAAATTAGGTAAATTAGTCTCAGGAAATGAGTGGAGCTTGTGTGATGTGTTGCTTTAGCAAGGTCAGGCTAGCATTAATAACTAACACCAGCATCGCACCAGAGGAGATACTTAGAGATGCTGTCTGCGAAGGACTGTGGTACTTGTACTTCTAATACAAAAGGAAGAGAACATGAATCATTTATGACAGGAGCAGAGAGCGGGCTTTTTGGACTAAGGCAAGGTCAGGTGGAGTGAAGGGCATAAAAGGAGGACTGTCAAACTCCTACGGGGCAACTAGCTATGGAAAGCTGACAGCAAGTGCTAAAGTCTGTCATCCATATGGTTGATCTACTAGGTAAGCCTAGACGGCCTTTTCTAGGTCACAATAGTAACAGAAGGAATTTTGAAAGTTTTTTTATATGGTTCAAAACAGAAGCTGATCCCGCCTTGATAAAGCAAAAGTACAGTAACATTTTGAGAGCACTTTCTAGCTGTATGTATTTGGCTAAAAAGTATTACTGTAGTATCTAAGGCCCTGATTCTGCAATGACTCATGCATTTGCTTAATTTTTAGCACATGCATAGTGCCAAGGGCCTGCTCAGTTATGCATGTACATAACTCTTTGAGTGATCAGTGCCTGAGTACGAATGTTGCAGCTGTGATGTTTCTATACATAATAATTATGAAAGCTAGATTTTTTAAAATCAGAATGTGCTTTGGTCAGAAACAAAACCATGTTTCATAGTACAGGCAGTCCCCGGGTTACGTACAACATAGGGACTGTAGGTTTTGTTCTTAAGTTGAATTTGTATGTAAGTCGGAACTGGTACATATTGTAGGGGAAACTCTAGCCAAACATTTCTCCAGAGCTCAGTTTTATTCTCCCACACCTTACTTCCCTCAGTCCTTTATTCTCAAGCTGAGATGTCTGCTGAGAAAAGCCACTCCGCGTCTCCCTGGTCTGCTGGGGGGGGGAGGGCGCTAGCTTCGCGTCTCCCTGGTCTACTGGGGGGAAGCAGCTAGTGCGGGGTTGCCTCACCCCGTTTGTAAGTAGGGATCCGATGTAAGTCGGATCCATGTAACCCGGGGACTGCCTGTACAAGAAGACCTTGGCCTGAGGCAGGCCTTATGTCCCTCTCCCACATCTGATCACCTGACCTATGGGAGCTATTGAACTCTGAGCCCTGATCTGGAAATTCAATGTTGCGAATGCCTCAAAACCCTAGCTTTGAATACCCTAAAACAGGGCTGTTTAAAAATCCCAATGGGTTAGAATCCTTTGTGCCTATCTCTAATGAAAAGAGTTGGCAGGTTTTTTACCCTTATATTGCTGATAAAAGGCTATAAATAATTGACTGGAAAAATACTCATATTCCTAAGGAATAAGAGAAGAGCACATCTTTTGATATTGTTACAGCTGTGCAGGATATGTAGGGAACTCAGCACACAGTTCTGGTTTCAACAACTACTTAATCATTACACAAAATAGCATCCAGGAACAGGCAAAATTCTCCACCCCTGTCTAAAGCTTCGGGGACTATCTTAAAATAACTACACTGAAGCCCCAGGATACAACATCCCTCCTCCTCAAAGTTAAACAAAGTTCCATGATAGGAAAATCAACAACTCAATATAGTAACTGGAATTCTAACTAGAAGTGAAAGAAGACTGGTAAAGACACCATGGTCTCAGGCAATCCATGTGTGCTACATAAGGAACAAAGCTCCTCAGTAATAACAGATGAAGTAGCTACTCTGATCAGAATGACTTTTGTCCATTTAAAATGTACATCCACTGCAACAAGGAACATTAACCTAGAAAGGGACCAAAAGAGTTGATATGCTGTCTGATCCAAGGCTTTCCTGTCCTTTCCCAAGGTGATAAGTCTTCTGCCAGAGGCAACTTTCTTTATTTTCAGTATGTGGCACATCCCGGTACTGCTTGCTTTCTCTATCTGGGTTTGGCCACCAGCCATGACATCTGGTTAGAGTTTTCATTTGGGTCATCCCAGGGTGCATTCTGTTCAGTTTCTCTAGTATTAACTTTCTTGCCCAGGGAGAAGAACTCCATTTTTGAGACTTACATCCTATCTTTCACTGGAACTATATCTGAAGATACCATCAACATGGGCCATTCATGTTGTATGAAATAAGAAACCTGGGACAGAATAAGATCACAGTTAATCATCATCATGGAATCATAGACAATTAAAGATGGAGGAGACCTCAGAAAGTCATCTAGTCCTACCCCCTGCTCAAAGCAGGACAAACCCCAACTAAATCATTCCAGCCAGGGCTTTGTCAAGCCTCGCCTTAAAAAACCTCTAGGGATGAAGATTTCACCACCTCTGTAGGCAACTCATTCCAGTGCTTCATTATTTTGGGAGTTCTTGGCTCCTGGAGATCATGAATCAGTCCACAAGTCTTGCAACCCACAACACTAAAGAGGATAAACATCTGTTTTGTTTCATCCATGACACTATTAGTCATTAGGTAACAGCAGAAGCATTCTACATAGCATGTTTGTGTTTCCTTTTAAGGGTCAAATTCATACAATCCTATGTGGATACAAAATTGGTATTCACATCTCTATCTGCAAAGATGATCAGCAGATATCTGCATGCACATCTGCGGATGGAGATACCTGTGTATATCCATGGATTTGTAGGGATCGACAAATTCATCCATGCTGTCGTAGTGCACCATTCCTTGTGTGGTGGAAGAACACAAATTCTGCATTGCTGTGCTTTCTCGGGTATTCTCTTTGGCTTTTTCAGGGTGGCTAAGCCCATATTCAGCTCTCAGGAACACAGCCAATGCTGGGATGTAGCTCCACAGGAGCACCACAGACACTGGCAGCAATGTGTTCAGTGCTTCACACACATTAGTCAGTGAACCTCATTGCCAATATGTTACAGTGGTGTCATAGGTGGCTGGTGACCTGGCATCTGCGGAGGCTTGTCCCTGGTCCCTCTCCTTGTACCCGAGGCACCGCTCTTTCCCTTTTGCCCCCCCACCCCAGGAGCCCAGTGAGGTCCTAGCTCTGGGCAATATGGACACCATGTGAGGTGAGCAGCGCAGCCCTAGCACCAATTGCCCTGATTCCTGTGGGGAGACCGGCCAGCCAACCCCATCCTGCTTGGGCCAGCTCACTCTCCAGGGCAGAGCATTGGAAATAACAGGAGAGGATTCAACCTGGGGGAGCAGCATGGGTTGGGCCACTGTAGGCTGTTTGGAAAGATCTGATCTCAAAAGCTGCTTAGGCACCATGCAAAACTCCCCATCCTAGAGTTGATCTTTAAAGACTGCCCTAAATCTCCATGATACAAGATACATGTCTGCCCAAGTCCATTTCCTAAATGCTCCATTTGTCTGTTACATGCTCCTGGCTTAGGAAGCCAGAGCCTGTCTTGGAGCTGTGTCAACTTACATGGGGCTTTATTATTTCTTCCTATTTCCTAACCTCTGTCTTCATATCAGTCCTGAAATCCCACCTTTCTGAGAGGTGTACATATACAGTCTGTATCTTGGGGTAGCTATCAATTTAGGTGTAAAACTTCTGAGTTCTCCATTCCTTTAATTGCATTTTATGTGCTGGTGCCACCCAGCACATAGTGGGGCTTTGATCATTGGCTCTGTACATGTGATTGATTATTACTGCTATAGTGCCAAGTACATCTAAAGCAGAGGTGGGGAACCTTTTACCTAACAGGGACCATTGACACACCAAAAAAAAAAAAAAAAAAAAAATCAGTCATGGCCCTGTACTGCCTCTCCTGGCAGCAGCTGCAGCTGGCATGTCCATGTGGTCCCTGGTGGAGGCAAGCAGGTGGCTCTGCACACTGCCCTCACCTCTCAGGCACCTACCCCACAACTCCCACTGGCCAGAGTTCCCAGCCAATAGGAGCTGGGGGGTAGAGTCTGCAAGCAGCAAACCGAGCTCCCTTGGTTGACATGAGCCAGCAGTGGTGCCCTAGCTCCAGCTCAGTAGGGGTGAGGAGAACCAAGGCTAAGGGCTTCTGGCCTGCGGTGTGGAGACTTGCTGCGTACCAGATTAAATTAAGTAGGAGGCCGGATCCAGCCTCTGGGATGGAGGTTCCCCACCCATGACCTACAATGATATAAATAAGCCATGTCGATAACATAAAATGTTTACGAAGAGTTTGAAGGATAGTTTTTAAAATATGACATATCTACCCACTACATCTCTATTAAGAGTTGTCTGTCTTGTAATGTTGAGTGTTCAACTGTGAATATCAGTAAATTCCAGGCCTGCTTCAGTCAGTTTACTGTTTTTGAATACAGCAGCAGGTTTCAAATAAACAAAAGGCAGTATTTCTTCACACGATACACAGTCAACTTGCAGAACTCTTTGCCAGAGGATGTTATGAAAGCAAGACTGTAACAGAGTTCAAAAAAAACCTAAATAAATTCATGGAGGATAGATCCATCAATAGCTATTAGCCAGGACTGAAAGGGATGCAGTCCCTACCCTCTGTTTGCCAGAAACTGGGAGTGGAAAACAGGGGGATGGATCATCTAAAGACTACGTGTTCTGTTAATTCCCTCGGAAGACCTGGGCACTGCCTGAAGACGGGATACTGAGCTAGACAGACCTTTGGCCATTCTTATATTTTATGTAGTTATTGTATACAGCTACAGAGCACCTTTCCTAAGAATTTTTACATAGATCATAGGAACTGATGTTTTATTTTATTTTCCCACCAAAATGAGAATGGAAAAAATAGTTGGAAAAGCACTTAAAAAAAAGTAAGCTGATGGAGATTGAAAGTGACACAGGTTTGTGAGCATAAGACTGACTGAATTTGCCATAACTCTCCATAGTCTCCAGTGTGAAAGCCGCACAATTCCAATGAGCTTTTTAGTAATTGCATCTGAGGCTGATAAAAGCTTGTACAGAGAAAGAGAATGAGGTTCTTAGCCTTTTTTTTCTGCATTCATTTGCAAGTTTTACTATATTATTGGCCTGCTAATATATGTGAGAAAATTGCAGGCTTTTCATCCACATATCTATGCCATTAAGTCTGCAAGTATATGGGTCTATCTAGGGAAGCTGAGCTAGGAGAGTAAATAATTAGAGGACTCTCAGAAAACAAATTATCAGAGAGCACATTTGTGATGGATCACTTGAAGTGTGTGTACATTGTCTTCAGACACAGCAGAAAACATTATTGAAGCATAATAACCATGGTATTTATGTTGGACAATGGTATCTAAATTCCTGGTTTTGCCTGTAACTTTCATTTATTTACCTGCAATTTTCTAGGCCTGAAGACAAGATAGTTTTGGAATATTTGCTCAAATGTCACCTATTCTCATATACATTTTTGTGTTGTTTACTTTCAGAGTAAAATGCCTGCAGTTTTAATTTTGCCATGCATTCTCTCAAGTCCTGTACCCACACTCATGCAGCAGAACTTACGGCCCATTCTATGACCAGCAAGGCCCCATGTCGGTCCACATGAGACATGAAGCTCTAGAATCACAATCTAAGCAGCAACTTGCATTGATTCCTTTTTTTCATACAGGTATAAGCCCTGTACCTGAAGCCTGTGAGAGAGGGGAAGTAACTGAGTGAGCTCTCTGCTGGAGAAGAAGTGTGACTAAGTGAGGCAGTACCACATTTCAATATCAACGGTGCACTCCTCAGTACCTCATTTACATATCAGCTTGTGTTCTTTGCAGCCATCTACAAGAGAATAAGGGTGGGGGGATTAACTGAGCACAGCAGTGCCTCACCTATAGATTTACTGTGGATAGTTTGAGGACACTGGATTTTAATTTGCCCAGGTTTTGTACTTGGGGCCAATATTTTGTAGATAACCCTGCTGGGAACCAATTGAGCAAGGCTTGGACAATAAGGGGACTCTGGATCACCCTAATTAAGACCATTTGCTGTGGTTGGGGAAGAGGCCATGGAGAGAGCCAAAGAGGAAGAATGAGTATATAATTCTGTCTTCTTGAAGGGGACACCTCTCTGGGTGGTGGTGACTCTGTGTAGAATCCCTAATACTAGTGATCCCTTTCTAAAAGAGCTGAACAAAGAATTGCAGCTGCATCCTATGAGCAGACCAGCTGATCTGGTTCCCTGCTGAGGTCTGCAAATGAAGCAGCACATGGGGGCTTTCTGACCAAGTAAGTGTGAGTGGTGAACTGGAAAGGTGACTATGCTGCATCAGTCGCTCCTTGCTCCTTACAAGGATGTGCATAGACTGAGACTATGACCTTGGGTTACAAGGGCAACTCTATAGCCCGGCCTGCCCTCTTTCTGAATTGTAAGTAAATCTGGAATGTGTAGCCATGCTAAGACATTGAAGAGCGCTGCATGAGATGGATGTGGGGCATTTGAGTCTGGGAGTTCAGTAGCAATTGCTCCTGAAAATATTTTCTGCAGACCCCAAATGGATGAGGGGAAGAGGTACTAGGACAGCCAAGGCTAGGTAGTGTCCAGGCGGCGTGGCACCACACTGTAAGGGCCAGAGCCACTTTGTAGGTGTATACACTCCCTGTGGTTATTGCTGGCCTGCACTAGTTCCCTGCAAGTTTGGAATCAGGCTCTGAGCCTGTTCCTTTGGGGACAGCCTCCAGTGGACAGGAACACTGAATGGGCTCCGACCTGAGAGTTCCTCTCTCTGAACCCAGCCTCTTTTGCTCTTTCACGGGACAGGATAATCTGGTCCTCACTTCCCAAACTATTAATTTTCTGAAAAGCATAATCATCTAGTGGTTAGGAAATAGGCCTGGGATAAGCAGCTATAGAGTACCGATCCCAGATCTGCCTCAGCTTGCTCTGTTTCTTTGGGAAAACCACTTAAGCTTCTTGTGTCTGTGTCAGTTCTATAACATGGAATAATAATACTGTAGATTACCTTTTTCATATGGTCTAATTAGCTCTTATCCATCCAGCACTTCATCGAGTGTAAATTGCTACATAAGGCCTACAATTATTATTGGCTTTTTAGTAATTCTGTCTGCTTTTAGTCCATTTGTTTTGATGCTATTACCTTAGCCTTGCGTATGGATAAAACATATTCAATAAAGAAATGACATTAAGAGAATGTCAAGATTTTAGAGCAAGGCAGTCATGTCATGAATGGCAACGTTAAGGCTGGAGATACAGTATTATTTATCTCCTTTCTCATGCAAATTATGATACAGGGTTTTTAGTTACATGATCATATAGCTCGTCCAAATAATGCAACAGAAGACCAGACAGTTTATCTATAAACAAACAAATACATGGGTAGCATCTTGAAATTTTAACAATTCTTGTCTATGTATATTATTTGAGTTTCATGATGATAGATATAAGGGGCTTAAATTTGTCTTAACAAAGAGACAGTGAAGGGGGGACTTGATCACAAAGTATAAGTAGCCATATAGGGAAACAATATTTAGTAATAGGCTCTTCAATCTAGCAGAGAAAGGTGTAACATGATGCACAGGCAAGGAATAGGAACTAGACAAATTTAGACTCGAAATAAGGTGCACACTCTTAGAAACTGTACCAGTCACATTTTTTCCATATTATAAAATACTTGGTTTCTGTTATTTCTCTGCAGCTCATCATCTGAAGAAGTGGGTTTTGCCCACAAAGCTCATGATACTTTATATATATATTTGTTAGTCTCTAAGGTGCCACAGGACTACTCATTGTTTTTAAAGTTACAAACTAACATGACTACCTCTCTGTGACAAAACAAAAAGATGGTCTCTGTCCCGACCATCTTATAATCTCAGTGGTAGCACTGACCGATTGTATATTTGTATTATTTGAGTATGTGATGATACAATTAAAAACTTATTTGTAATACATAGAAAGGGGCAGAGCTAAGGTTTGTTATGCATCACAATTTTTTCTATTTCCTGATTTTTATGCACTTAACTAAAGAACTTTACTCATCTCTTAATTTAGTTTATTTTAGGATTCCCTTCCCACACCTGCTCCCCCCTCCTCACCCTGTGCTTCCCTGGCTTGTCTCCTGTAAACCTTAAGAGCACACTAGAAGATGAGGCAAAGAGAGCTTTTCTCTACCCTTGCACATGCATAGTGTAAGGGTTAGTGTGTGTCTGAATTATCCTCATGCATAGAAAGTATGCCTTCATTTACTGCATACTTTATGATCTTAGCAAGACATGTCAATGCAATGCATGAACCGTCACATTTTTAATCATTTATAATTCCATCAACTCAAAACCAATGTTTTCCAGGACAGTCACTGGATTTTTTCTTTGGTGGGGCAGGAACTTGGGCTTTATTTTGATCTGCTAACATAGGTTAAAACTGCCATAGCCTTCTTCTCTTTAGGGTGGTAACATGAATCAGTTTAACATGGGTTAAAAATATTCCTTTTTCATAAGGTAGACACAGTTGCAAGGTTCCATGAGTACACATTAGTTTGTGCGTCCTCTCCTAGAAAGGCTCTCCATGGCACTGTTGTCTTAGCGATGCTGTGCATTGAAGTAGCACTGCCAGAGGAACTGAAACAGGAACATATGGGAAGATTTTAAAGCATGTAGATTGAGGGTTGGAAAACATGACCTATGTGGGAAGATCAAAACAAATTGGGTTTGTTTAGTTGAGAAGAGAAGACTGAGAGGGAATATGACAATTTTCAAATACATAAAAGTTTATTTTAAGGAGGAGGTAGAAATATTGCCGTAACTTCCTGAGGATAGGACAAAAAGCAATGAGCTTAAATTGCAACAAGGGAGATTTAGGTTGGACATTAGGAAAAACTTCTAGTCAGGGTGATTAAGCACTGGAATAAATCGCCTAGGGAGGCTGTGGAATCTCCATAATTGGAGATTTTTAAAAGCAGCTTAGACAGACTCCTGTGAGGAATGGTATAGATCAGTGGTTTTCAATTAAGGGTACCTGTACCCCTGGAGGTACTTAGAGGTCTTCTGGGGTTAATCAGCTCATCTAGATCAGTGTTTCTTGACCTGGGACTTGCAGCCTCATGGTTGATTATAGGTTATAGGGAGGTTGCAAATAGAGTATTTGCATTAAGAGGTGTCAAGCAGGGCAATTGCCTAGGGCCCCATTCCATAAGCCTTGTCAATGAAACTAACTTACATACTTCAGATAGGGTTCCGAAGTGAAAAACAGGCTCAGTGTGACATGTACATACCTTACTTTGATTCCAGTGTATTTATTCTGTAATTATATGGTAAAAATGAGAAAGAAAGGAATATTTGTAATGTTTTTATCTGATTTTTTGTAAGACAGTTTTTAAGGAAGGTGGAACTGGGGTGCTCAAAACCAACCAGACTTCTGAAAGAGGGTTATGGTTGCCTGGAAAAGTTGAGTGCAACAGGTCTAGTTAGTTCTGCTGTAAGTGCAGGGGACTAGCCTAGGTGGCCTTTCAAGGTCCTTTCCACTCCGAAGTTTCTATGATAGACATTGGGTTGGTTCTCATTAGGACAGCCATGTGAACTAATAAATTCAATTGCAAATGAAGGGCCAGATTCACCAGTACAGTTTGCTGCTTTACAATATACCAGCAATGCAAATAACTGCAATCCCAGTTTAACTGGCTGATGTACTTTGGCTGATTTGTCTTGCTCTAGGGCAGGGATGAAGAACCTATAGCCTGCGGGCTCTGCCTGGCACAGAGAAGAAAGCAGCTCTGGGAACAGCAGCACAGGAATGCTTTCTCCCTGCACTTGCTTGCAGGCTTTACCCTGTAGCTCCCATTGGCTAGAAATTGTGGTCAATGGGAGCAGTGGGGGGAGGGTGGGGGGAGCAGTGCTTGCAAGCACAGGGCCACACAGAGCCACCTGTGCCTCCCGGGAGCTGCACCAGGTAGGTGCCCCAATCCCCTACTCTCTCTTACCCAGACCCTGAACCCCCAACCCCACCCTGATCCTACACCCTATCTCCCACCCAGACCCTGAACTCTGAGTCTGCTCCTGCATTCTACCTCTCTCCCATAAGAGCATAAGAATGGCCGTACTGGGTCAGACCAAAGGTCCATATAGCCCAGTATCCTGTCTGCCGACAATAGCCAATACCCAATGCCCCAAAGGGACGGATTACAACAGGTAATCCTCATGTGATCCCTCCCCTGTCACCTACTTCCAGAGAAACAGAGGCTAGGGACACCATTCCTACCCATCCTGGCTAATAGCCATTGATGGACCTAATCTCCATGAATATATCTAACTCTCTTTTGAACCCTGTTAAAGTTCTAGCCTTCACCACATCCTCTGACAAGGAGTTCCACAGGTTGCCTGTGTGCTGAGTGAAGAAATACTTCCTTTTGTTTGTTTTAAACCTGCTGCCTATTAATTTAATTTGCTGACTCTTAGGGTATGTCTACAATACAGCACTAATTCGAACTAACTTAATTCGAATTAGTTAATTCGAACTAAGCTAATTCGAACTAGTGCATCTAGATCTAAAAACTAGTTCGAATTAGCATTTTGCTAATTCGTACTTGCATGTCCACATTGAGTGGACCCTGAACCGAGATTAAGGATGGCCGGAAGCAGTGCCGGCAGGGCATCAGATTAGGATTTAGAGCATGGAGCTGCTGTCTCAGGGTAGCCGAGGGCTGTGCTTAAAAGGACCCGACCCCCACCCCGGACAGACAGTTCTCAGGGGTTCCCCGCTCGCTTGTCTAACTCGATGAGGGACAGCAAAGCAGTCCTGGCTTGGAGTACCCTGAATGCCTACACTCGGCACATCACAGCACTCGGCCATCAGCCCGGCTGCACTTACCACAGGCTGCCATCTGGGGGGGGGGAGTCAATCGGGGGGCTTCAGGAGAGCTTCCACCCGAGGAGCCACCCCAGTCCTCCCCATCAGGGGCTCGTACCCCATTCCTCCCTCACCTCCTTCCACTTACCCCTCCCTAGCCCCCCTTCCTGATGTACAAAATAAAGGACACGTGTGTTCAAAAATAGAACCTCTCTTTATTGAACAAAACTCGGGGAGACTGGGAAAAGGAGGTGGGAGAGGGGAAGAGAGAGGGTGGGAGAGGGAGGGCAACAAAAATGATCAGGGGTTTGGAACAGGTCCCATATGAAGAGAGGCTAAAGAGACTGGGACTTTTCAGCTTACAAAAGAGGAGACTGAGGGGGGATATGATAGAGGTCTATAAAAGCATGAGTGGTGTAGAGAGGGTGCATAAAGAAAAGTTCTTCATTAGTTCCCATAATAGAAGGACTAGAGGACACCAAATGAAATGAATGGGTAGCAGGCTTCAAACTAATAACAGAAAGTTCTTCTTCACAAAGCAAATAGTCAACCTGTGGAACTCCTTGCTGCAGGAGGCTGTGAAGGCTAGAACTAGAACAGAGTTTAAAGAGAAGTTAGATAAATTCATGGAGGTTGGGAGTGCTATTAGCCAGGGGGTAGAAATGGTGTCCCTGGCCTCTGTTTGTGGAAGGCTGGAGAGGGATGGCACAAGACAAATGGCTTGGTCATTGTCTTTGGTCCATCCCCTCCAGGGTACCTAGTGTTGGCCGCTGTCGGCAGATAGGCTACTGGGCTAGATGGACCTTTGGTCTGACATAGTACAGCCATTCTTATGTTCTTATGTTCTAAGCTCAGGGCTCAGGGTCGGGGGGTCTCACTGGAGCACACTGATTTTCATGCAAACCTGCTCCTGGGTGGCCAGGCTGGCAGCTATCCTGCCCTAGACAGTCACTTTCCTGTGCCTGGTGCGGACGTCATGGATGAGGTCCACTATCTCCGCACTTGACCAGGCGGGCGCCCGCCTCTTGCAGCCCCGGGCAGGCTCGTGGGAGCCGTCAGCCTGGTCCCGGGAAGAGGTGGAGGGCTGGGTGGCAGCGGGTGGCTGGCTCGTGCCGTGCCAGGTGCAGGGTCTGCTGGCTGGGTGCTGGCAGGCTTGCACCTGGCACGGGCACCGTACCCAGACCGTGCCCCTTTAAGGGCTCCAGGGCCGGGAGGGGGGCAGAAGAGTTTCCCTGGTGTTGGCCAGAGTGGCCACCAGGGCAAGCTGGGAAGGGCTAGCCTCCCACTAGTTCGAATTAAGTGGCTACACAGCCCTTAATTCGAACTAGTTAATTCGAACTAGGCGTTAGTCCTCGTGGAATGAGGTTTACCTAGTTTGAATTAAGCGCTCCGCTAGTTCGAATTAAGTTCGAACTAGCGGTTCGCGTGTGTAGCGCTTATCAAAGTTAATTCGAACTAACGGCTGTTAGTTCGAATTAACTTTGTAGTGTAGACATACCCCTAGTTCTTTTATTGTGGGAATAAGTAAATAACTTTTCCTTAATCACTTTTTCCATACCAGTCCTGATTTTATAGACCTCTATCATATACCCCCTTAGTCTCCTCTTTTCTAAACTGAAAAGTCAAAATTGTTTAATCTCTCCTCATATGGGACCCATTCCAAACCCCTAATCATTTCTGTTGCCCTTTTCTGAACCATCCATTCCCATTCACAGCCTACTCCTGCACTCTACCTCTCATCAAGACCTGACAGCCCTCTCTTACATACTGCACCCCTCGTTTTTGCACCTACCTCAGAGCCTACGGCCTCACACACAAAATTTATTAGCCCCAGGCCCCCAAATGTGTTAATTGAGCCCTGAGCCTCGGTGCAACTTCCTCCCGCTCCCCAGTGGGGCTGGGGCTGGAGCTTGAGGGGAGTGAAGGGAGTGTCTCTCTTTTTTCTGCTTTTCAGTTGTAGTGAGAAGGGTTGTGTGTTTTTGCTTCTTACTTGTGTGTACCTTCCAACTGATTTTACTATGGGTCAGTGGCTCCCCTACCCAAAAAAGATTTCCCACTCCTGCCCTAGGGTACCAGTAAATCTCCCCTTAGCAACTATAATTTTTTTTAAAAGTTGCTCCTAAATATATCGCTGCCCTTCAGTGAGGGAAAGCTATGAACAAATTGGATTTATTTTTAAGATCTAGTTTAATTTCCTTGGGGACTACAAACAGTAATATGCCTTAATCATAATCATATATTTTGTATGTTGTCACTGCAGGGCAGAATTAACATTGTTTGGATGTCAGAATTGTGTGCATTTCTTACCTTAAAATATTTGGATTTCTTTTGAGTACAGCCTTAACTGAGTCACCTGGGTTTATAATGCTTGGTTTGGGGGAAAGTACAGCATCCCTGAAATGGCTTTTATCCTTCAGTTATTAATACATTTTCTCAACATTAACTCCATCTTAATGGAGTTTCCAACCTTTCCCAGGAAATATATAAAGAGAAACCAGGAGTCTGAGTGTTGGATTCCTCAGCAGGTAGGACTTAAACTATAAAACCTTTGGGGGCTAACATAAAGAATGTGGAATATAAATGAGTCAAAATAACTTTAAACTCTTTATCTTAACATGCAATAATGTGTATTAAAATCTGAAATCAGATATTTAGTCAGTTAGAAAATATTTAGTTTGGTTTCTGTGATTTTGCTCAACATCTGATTTATCTTCTAGTCTGAAAAATAACAAAACATTAAACCAATTCCCTGTCGCTAATGATTTGTTTAGTTTAGTTTCTATGAATTTTCTCAACACATGATTTATCATCCAATCTCAAAATAGCCAAAATATGAAACCAATTCACTGTTGCTGAAGGCATTATAGCTTATTTTAATTCAGAGAAAGCTGATTATAATATATTAAAACTTTTTTCAAGCAAAAGAAAGCAGAACATAGTTCTGTAATTAGAATTATTTTTCTAAAACAGCTTTATGCTATCATTTCCCTTTTTGTGTATGAGTTTTGAATCCAGACAAAGCAATCAGCTACAAGCAATTTATACTTTCATTTCTGTGCAGATTAAAATGAGGTTTTTACAATCCCTCTGTAATGCAGCAGTCAGTATTAGTCACAAGCCTGTAATTCAGACAGTAAGGTATTCCCCATGTACCTGGTAAACATAAAAGTCAAAAACAGCCTCTGATTTACTTCAGAATCAATCAGCCTTTTTGAGTATGTCATTTGCCATTGAGCAGATAAGAAGCTTACCAAAGTAAAATTACAGTGCTAACTCAAAAAAGCTAATCTCCACTTGGATAATTTGCCAAATGCCCTTCCCCCTTCTCCCAAACCTGCATAACTATTATCAAAGATTTGCTTTACAGGTGACTGGTATTTCATTTCCTGTCAACTCCAATTCTTGCAACAATAAATCAAAACCATTAGTATCATGAAATGTCAAATGGAAAGGAGTTAAAAGGGAATACTTCATTTGTTTTTAAAGGGATATTTGGTTTGTAAAAGGGAAAGTGTCAGAGGAAGAAAGAAAATCAATCAGAATTTAGGAGTTGTTACATAGAGTTCTACTCAAAACTTTGGCAGACAGGTGGGTCTTTATAATATTCCAGCTACTCGGTGCAGTCTCAGGAATACCTACTCCTTGTTCGTTAACATAAAGATAGGTAACATAAGTAGTTGCTGATTTGGAGTGGTATGGATCACCAGGGCAAGGTAGGTGTACCTATCTCCTCCTGAATGTGATAGATACACATATCTCGTGCATGCTGACCTTATACATCCCACTCTAAGAAGTCTCAGTCAGAGCTGTTGTACTGCACAAAGTCAGAGCAACTGTTACCAGAAACCCCATCTCTCAGACCCTGAGAAAGGTGCCAGATATTCAGATGTCTGTCAAGAAGAGTGACTGTGCAGGAAAAATATCAATAGATGACTGGGATGAGGAGAGTCTAGCTTAGTAGCTGGTGTGGGTATCAGACTAGTGGTCAGAATGGATCAGAGTCAGTAGTCAGAAGTTGTACCCAAGGTCAAACTGGAGGTCAGGAACTGGAACAATCAGGGCAGCTGACAAGAATGGGAGCAAGGCAGGAGCAGGTGCAGCACGGTAACATAGGCATAGGCAAAATAGTGAGCAGGAGCACTGAGAAAACAGCAAGCCACTGGTGCGGCTGGCTGTTGCAACCAAGCAGGTGGCAAAGCCAGTTTGCCAGCCTGTTGCAGGCCATTTGGACTGATGAGATTAGCTCTGCCCCAGGTCCTGATTCTCAGGGCCATCCTTATCCATACTCAGAATACACAGTTGCGTAGGGCACCCCAAAATTTGGGGCACCACTGCGTCTTAATGTCCACCTACATGCCTCTTCCTAGCTCTGTTCGGTGGCTCTGCTTCCTCCAGAGAGGATCTCTCTCATTAACTTAAAAGTGAAAAAGCAGCCAGACTTATTAGCAGAACACTGAACCTGTGAAAGAGCCTTTCAAGTGGTAATGAAGCCATTTAACAAGCATCTGCCAACCCCAGACATATGCTGTCAGATTCAGATTTTACTGTTCCAGTCTACAGGATCTTGCTTTAAAATGTTTAATTAGTGTATTGCTTAAGATTATAAAGTCACATCTCTCAAAAATTGTCATCCCTCCTCTTCTTCCCACCCACCCTTGGGTATAGGGCCATCAGGTATAGGACCACCCGTATAATAGTATCGTGTAGTGCCTCATAAATCCTAAGGATGCGTCTGCTGATACTGACAGAACACCCTTTCCCTGAGAATGCAATCTAGGGTCTCATGGTCAGTTGTCTCAGTGTAAGTGTAACCCACACATCTACTGTGGTTTGCTGTCCCATGTAGTGGCATTTAGACAACTTACAGTGAGAGATAAGAGCAAGGGCACTCTACAGCCTAAGCTGAGCGCCAGATGGCTTTATGGCTCAAGATGTAGCGGCTTCTAAACTAAGCTCCAGAGGTCCTAGGTTCATTTTCTGCCCAGTGGTGGTTACATAAGCACAGTAAAAGGCATATTTTGTAGGTTCCTAGGGATATTGGTCAGGGCCAGACCCATTCTATTCAATTTGATGTTGAAGTTTTTCTTGAACCCAATGAACATCTAGAATCTGTTGAATCATCCATTCTGCCTGGTCCCCAAAACTTATAGCAGGCAGAGGGAGAATAGCTGGCAGAGGGAGAATAGAATAGAGTGGGGAAAGGATCATTGACTAATAATTTTGAAAGAAGGACGTGGAAGGCTGTGTGAATCTTGAGGGGTAGCTATAACATGAATGTAACAGGATTAATCTGTTTTGCATTCTGGAATTGCTCTAGATCAGGTGTGGCCAACCCAAGGCTCGCAAGCCACATGCGGCAATTCCCCCCCATCAGTGTGGCTTGTGAAGCCGCCCCCACCTCCCGGCTCCCCTGTGCTCACCGGGGCAGGAGTGACATCTGGATCCAAAATGGCAGATCCAAAATGGCAACCACGGACAGGAGACTGCTGAGGCCAAAAAGCCTTCTTAAAGGGCCAGTCTTTTTTTTTTTTTTTTTTTTTTTTGGCCCTGGCTCTTCAGGCTGGATCCATCCCTGCTCTAGATACTTATGGTCCAGATTCATGAAGTGGTCAGTTAACCACAAACTTCAGTGGACATCTATATCTTATCCCCTACACGAAGCCAGGTGTTGTCTGGCAGGGCTAGTTGGCATACTGTATGTAGGTTACCTTGCTATCTTTTAACTGCCTCTGGAGTTCTTGGCACAGATGCTGGATGTCAACCATGAGTTCAGTAAAAGCAGGCATCAGTGATTCAGAGGGGCTTGCTCGATGAGCAGAAAGATGGAAACCATAGTTAGCAAAGAAGGAAGTCTGTCTGGTGGAGGTGTGTGGGCATTGCTATAAGCAAACACAGCATGAGGGATCAGCCAAGCATCCTGATGGTAATTTAAGAAGCAACATAAATACTGTTCAAGGACCACACTGACTCGCTCTGCTTGTCCATTGGTGCTGTGGAAGGATAGGCTCTTGAGTTCAGGTCTTTGGTACTCAAATGTTGTAGAACTGGAATTCTCAGTGAAATACCACATTTGTCGGCAAGCCCTAGAGGTGAAGGATGGGCTCACAAATAGACCAAAGAAAGCACTCAATGTAGAACACAACATGCCATCTTGGTTCAGTGGTCAATTACTCCTGGAATGGTTTGTGTGTCCTTGTGAGGGTAGTAATTCTGTTATAAAAACATGAAAATGATGACCCAAGGCTGATTTGGAGTGGGTATGAGCTGGAGGAGATGCCACAGTCTTGAGCAGGGAGTCTTGGTCACTGTGACGTAGTGGGGGGTAACCTGCTAACTCTCTGGCTGCTGTCTGTAGCACCACTGAACAGACAAGCGATGAGTCACTATGCAAGGAGGGTATCCCAACTGGTTTGGCCAGCTGACCCCCATGGAGAGGAACAAAGGAAGGTGGAATGCTGCCCTGGCTGGGGGACAGGGCTGGGGGAGAGTGAGTTAGTGCCTGGCTGGAAAGCAGGGAAGAAGGAACTGGGGAGGGGGCTGGGATCCCCCCATCTCAAAGGGGGCACTGAGGCCTCTTAGGCCCAGTTCCTGTAACCAGATTACATCTGTGCTATGCTGTATCCTGGAGGAGCAATAAACCACCCTCAATTCTACTGGCTGGTGGAGTCTGTTTGTGCCATTTCGGGGTGCAGGAGACGGGGGACCCCCAACGTGCCGTCACAGAAGCAAAGCTCAGAGGAATCTACATGGGATGCAACAGAATTTTGTAGAAATCAAGTCTTGGGTCTTGGAATGGCCAAAGTAGCTTGCTGGGGAATAGTCATGTTAGACTTGAATGAAGTGGTCCTTTCAGGCACATAGATGCATTCCTCATAGTATAGGATCCTGTCCTGGAAGGTGAAGAATGTAGAAGTCTGGTCTTGGCGATGGTGTAAGGCTTGTCAGGTTTAAGGCATTATATGAGAGAGACAACTGTGTAATTGAAAGCGGATAGAGAATAATACACCAGAGGCTGTGTTGCCAGAAATTAAGTTTCAGGGCTTAAGAACTGTAGACATGATCTCCTCACTCTTGTACTATTCACCCTTTCGGGTATGTCTAGACTGCACCCTCTGCCAGCAGAGGGATGCAGATTAGGCTGGGCGAAATGGCTAATGAAGCGGGGATTTAAAACGAGGCATACAGGATCTATTGGACAAGGCTTTCTTTAGCGAAAGATCAGCCTCTAGACTGCCACTTTTCTCCGACAAAGCTCCATGCCGAAAAAAAAGTGGCGACCATTTTTATGCTAATGAAGCATGGATATTTAAATCCCGCTTCATTAGCAATTTTGACGTGCCTAATCTGCATCCCTCTGCCAGCAGAAGGGTGCAGTCTAGACATACCCTTCATGACAATACATTTTCCTTCCTGTTCCTAGTCCCTGGCCAGCAGGTGACCACAAACTGAAATTATGACTGCTACTGGTCAAGTACCTGAACATTTTTAGGTATTGCAAGTTTTTATGTTGTGTTACAACTTGGAATGGGAACCCAGTACCCACCACAAGATGGAACCATGCTTCAAAGACTGCTTTGATGGCCGGCACTTCCATGTGCAGGATGTCATCATTAATCTTAGGAGTGAGTTTAACAAATAAAAGGTGTTCAAGTTAAGCTGATCATTGGGATCAGTGGGTTGGAAAAGTACTGCACAGAGCGCAACATTTGAAACATCTATTTCCATTGTAAACAATCTGGCAGGGTCTGGGTGGATCAAGATGGAAGTTCTGATGCATTTTTATTTCAAATGATCAAAGGTAGCCTGTGCTTCTGAGGACAATGAAAACCTGTAGCAAATCTGTGAGAGCACTAGCCAAAGCACAGAATCCTATGATAAATAGTTTATAAAAATTAGTGAAACCCAAGAAACACTGGATTTCGCAGACATCCTTTGGTGTCATGCAGTCCATTATGGCCTTCACCTTGAAGCTGTGCATTTCCATTTCTTGGGAAGAGATAATACAATACGTGCAAGAAATTCAAAGCTGTCCAGTTTCAAACTTGCATTTCTCCAGCTTGGCATACAGAAGATTCTGGTGTAATTTTTCAGTTATTAAGAGATGGTATCCTTGGTCAAAATCAGAATGTCATCAAGGTGCAAAATGACAAAGTGGTCCAACATATCTCATTTTATCACATGCTTTATGACTGACTTATTTATCAGACCAGTTCTTATACAGAACATAAGCTTTCCATGAGCTATAAAATGTGCTAGTAAGCAAAGCTGCAGGTGCAGACTTATCACACAGTACTTTTCTTTCCATTTCTTTATCTGCTAGCTACATAGTATTTACAAGGCCACTTGTGAATTCATGTTCTATCCATTGTTCATCTCTACTTCCGTGTTGTTTCATTGTTCATCGAAGGCCTATTCTGATGTGAACTGCAGAGAATACTGATCTGTTTCTAGGATCCTAGGATTCAGGGTAGCTGGCAGTGTTAGGGATTATTAAAGTTTAGGGTCCACCTCTGCAAAATAACGTGTCAGTCATGGGTGATGAGAGTAACAGACGGGTAGGCAGGCAGCGTGCACAGCCCCCTCCTCAACCTCAGGGCACCTGGCAGGCATGTGGTTTGCTGTCACTTTCCAACCATAGAGTGCCTGATGATGTACGGCCTCTTCCCAAGCCCTAGAGTGCCAAGTGAGTGGCACACAGGCCCCCCGATCTCAAAATGCAGGGTGGGGTGCTGGGCTTCAACAGCCACTCGAAGTCATGGCCAAGGGCTGATTGTGCTTGTTCCAGCCCCATCCAGAAGGCTTCTGAGAAGGGAAGGCAGCCTGCCAGGCTGGGGTAACTTGTGACAAGCAGAAGAGGGCCTTGAGGTTGAACATGGTTGGAACTGCATTGGGTTATTTGAAGAAGCATGGCCTTCCCCAGCCTGTGCTATGCACTGTCCATGGTTAAGCTCTCTATTTCCAGTCATGGCAGATGCAGAGAGACACAAGAATTGAAATGTTAACCAAACTTTTGACTCATGAAGGTAAGGTTTATAGATTTGGGATTTTATTTTATAAGGACTGGTTTGGGTCAGGTTGAGTTGAATGGATGGAGTGGCATTCACTGAGCCTGCTCAGAGAGCAAGATTACTCAGTATGAGAAAATGTAACAGAATCAGGCCTTAAATGAGTCTACATTTTGTATTTTTACAATACTTGCTGCTTCTTTTTTTCCCTACTTTCTTTACATCCCCTTCATTCCTTTTTGATACGTGCACGCTCCCATATCTACATTTCCTAATATACAGATTAAAGGTTTGATTGAGGCATAGTTAAGCAATGCCATTCATTTTATTCACAGAAAAACAGGCTATGGAAGCAGGCTTGTTCACAAAGGGTGACATCCTGCCTCCTTTTATGTCAATGGGATTTTTGCCATTGACTTGGATGGGGCCAAGATTTCACCTTTAGATTTGCATGGGCACAATTTTTCATCCACATTTCTTTCTTGGAAAATCAGTGGATGATGAGTTTAAAATCAAGGTCACAGTATTTCAGCAAATGATTTTTGGAAGCTAGTAACAGCAGAAGCAAAAATCCTACTCTCTAGCAACTAGGCTGTGTCTAGACTGGCAAGTTTTTCCGGAAAATCAGCCGCTTTTCCGGAAAAACTTGCCAGCTGTCTACACTGGCTGCTTGAATTTCTGGAAAAGCACTGACGATCTCATGTAAGATTGTCAGTGCTTTTCCGGAAATACTATGCTGCTCCCATTCGGGCAAAAGTCTTTTTCCGAAAGACTTTTGCGCAAAAGGGCCAGTGTAGACAGCACAGTACTGTTTTCCGCAAAAAAGTTCCGATCGCGAAAATGGCGAGCGGGGCTTTTTTGCGGAAAACCGCGTCTAGATTGGCCACGGACACTTTTCCGCAAAAAGTGCTTTTGCAGAAAAGCATCCTGCCAATCTAGACACGCTTTTCCAAAAATGCTTTTAACGGAAAACTTTTCCGTTAAAAGCATTTTTGGAAAATCATGCCAGTGTAGATGTAGCCCTAATGTTTAGGGAAGTGGCCATCAGACATTCTCTTTGTGGGTGGCAGAAGCCTCTCATAACCCATTCCACCAAGACATAGTTTTAGAGATCATGGGACATCTCTTGTCCCAAACCAAACAATGTATTGCATTTATACATTTAACCAGGGATTTTTAATTCTGCAACAATTTGTCTCGGAATAAATACATTTTTTAAAAAAGAATGACTTGTTCAAGCAGGTGCTTAAGGACAAAACAACAAGGAGGATCACCTTTATAGTTGCATCCACTTTAAGCTACAGCCAGTCAATGTTAAAACACAACAGGAAAAAGAAAAAATATTAGTTTTAATCATCACATCACCCAAGTCTTTAAACATCACTTCTGAGATTGTTTCAGGCACCGTAGTAGGCAGTATTCAGAATAAATCTGAACATAAACTAAGATCTTCATTTCTTTTGCTAAGGTGTGCTGTGTGTGTAGTGAAGGAGGTACTCATCCTGTGCCACCCCACTTTATTATTTTACTTCAAAGATTCAACTTATCAAGAAACAAATATAATGCAAATAAATACGTATTTTCCCCTGGCATTTGGGAGATGCACAGAACTGCAACGGCAGATTGATGCACCCACAGTTATGGGCTACTCAGAGCCATGCTTGAAAAGAATAGAAAGATTTTAAATTCTAATGAGCCATCTGTGACAACCCCTAAGCAGTACCTCATTCCACAAAGCATGTGTTTGGGAATAGAAGTGAGATTGTATAAAGCTGTTTGATTAAAATAACCTAATATATACAGTAGTGACCATGGGGAAACTGACACTTTATAACAAGGCTACTCAACTTTGGAAGCCCCGGGGCCACAATGATACTCACAGCACATGCAGAGGGCCACAAGTGAAGTGTGATTGCATATACATACAAATATAAATGCAAATATATGCAAATAGCTTCTTTCACACTGGCAGGCATGGATACAAAGATTACGGCAAGACTACACAACATGCATGCTCCATTTAAGTCTGTCCTGCTGATATTAATAAAAAGCAATATTTACCCGATTTCCATCCTTATGACAGCACTTTTAATGAGCAATGACAATGCAGGAATTTAACTACTAAAACACATATCAACAGAAGACCATTATATTGACTACTTTTTTGTTTTTGGCTCCCACCCGTGGTTTGAGCCCCACGTAAATCCAAATTCCTCCGGGGGCCGCAAACAAATGGC
This sequence comes from Pelodiscus sinensis, assembly GCF_049634645.1. Classification (NCBI taxonomy): domain Eukaryota; kingdom Metazoa; phylum Chordata; order Testudines; family Trionychidae; genus Pelodiscus; species Pelodiscus sinensis. Next base: position 111,262,509 of record NC_134715.1, read on the forward strand.
CTTGTGTTGACTAGCCCTGCTTTATAAAGTGTATATATGGAGAATATATATGGACAATATATGGACAAGAGGCAATGGGTCCAAACTGCAGCATAGAAGATTAGATTAGATTAAACAGGACAATGGAACAGACTCCCTAGAAGGCTGTGGAAACTTTTTTACTGGAGGTTTTCAAAAAGAGGCTGCATAGCCTTCTGTCTTGAATGGTTTAGACACAACAAATCCTGTATCTTGGCAGGAGGTGAGAGAAGATGATCTTTGCAGTCCTTTTTAACCCTCATCACCTATGACCACATTTATCTAAATACCAAGCATGTTTTTATAAGCCTTGTTTTATTCTTGCTACTTGACAGAGCAATTTATGGATTCGAAAGATACATAATTATTTTAAAATACATAAATCCCTAAAGATTTTCTAAATACTGTACAGCCCAGCAATAAATCAGTGTTAAAACTGATTTTCTACATTTCTCAGAATCAATATGACAGGTGATAGCCATGGGCTATCCCTTGTGAAACCAAAAGAGCTGCTGTTGTCAGAGTGAGGTTTGGGTGCCCAAGGAATGCAGGACTGAGCTAGTATTAGTAGCACAACAGAAAACAATCTATTGTATTTGAACATATAGTAATCCTACCATGGGCAGATCTACTAGATAATTGAAAGGTATGGCTGGTTTTTGTTTTTTTAAGATCTTACCTTGTCAAACACAGCTCATTGAATTAAATGGAATAACAGAGATTTTTCATTTTCATAATTTATTTTTTCCAGGTATTCTTTTCAAGATGAAGAAGACATGTTTATGGTGGTAGATCTGTTACTTGGAGGGGATCTGCGTTACCACTTACAACAGAATGTACATTTTAACGAAGGAACTGTTAAATTATATATTTGTGAACTGGCACTTTCATTGGACTATTTGCAGCGATACCATATCATTCACAGGTAAGTGAATAGTATTTATTCAATTAGTAAAGAAAGTGTAGAACATGCCACAAGTAAGGAATTTCTTTACTTAGTCACACCGGTGATTTATTTTACTACAATTTTCTTATACGTCTCCTTTGTTTAGTTGTTGGATTTGTGTAATTAAATTTTGCCTGTGGATACATATGCAGAGTGCCTGCTGCCTAAATGTAACCAGGAGATAAGTTTGGCCCTGGTGGAATTTTTTCCCCTAATCTCTTCCTTGTTGTTTCCACCTTCCACTTACTTTGTCATCCTTTGTTTATCCTCTTATCCAAGAGGTGTGACGCATGCTTGTTTAATATTAGACATAATACTCTGAAGGCCACATGCTTTAATTTTTCTTAATTCCCTTACAATTGTCTTGAACACACACATTTGTAAATCAACAGAATAAGTGTCAGAATGGAAAAAAAAGCAAAGAGCATCACAGTGACTGATGATGTGGAACTAGCTGTCAGGTTTCAGATGTCTAGAAATGTGCATGGAGGAAAATAAAAGAAATAGAAAGCAACAAAGTGCAAGAAATTAGAGGCTCTGTCTTCTTTCCCTCTCTGGGATACTTCCTATGCTGCAATGATCTTTGTCAGTTTGCAAGCTCTTCAACTATTTAAAGTAGTCACATTACTAGTGTTGATGATGCCTCTTTGTCAAGTATGCTGCACATCAAGTATCTCTCCATCTTTCCTGAATGAGTCTCAACCTAATTCGAGCATGGAGGTGAGTTCCCTTGTGATTGCACTATAGAAGAAAAGAATCATGGGCTGGATTATACTCTAACTTAAGCTGGTTTTACACAGTAATATAATTTCGTCAAATTCAGTAGGATTACTCTTCATTTACACCATTTTAAGTGGAAGAACCTGGCCTCACACATCACCAGAATTGTTTGATCTGAATTACAGAGGCCAAACTGATGCTGTTCATGCAATGGAGTTGACAATAATCAATATAAATAAACTACACAAACCTAAAAAATTAAACAAATTAATTCAGACCTGTCATACTATCTGCCCACTTATTCTCTTTTGTGCCGTTGTATGAGAAAGCTAGTTACAAGGCTATTCTGACTCAACACGGAGAAGGAGGAATCATATTCTGCCTATTCCAGCTGTAGGATACTTCTCTATCCTAAGCTCAGGCAGGAGTAAAAGGCCTGTTCTGTATTATGGCAACCATAAAAAGCAAAATTGAAATAAGCTTTGCAGTTATTGATTTTCTTGCAGGTTAAATTTGGATGAATGTTGCAGGAATTTTTTTAACTTTTGCATCTTCTGCATAACACAAATATTTGTTATAGATGTTTATACATTTTGCACACAATTTGCATTCACAGTGACTGTTTCTAAAGTACAATTCAGCACAAACTATTTCTATGATTTAAGGAATGCTTCTTGAACAAATTGCAGAGTATTTGTCTTTTCTGTGCAATTGAAGAGACAGTTGTACAGCTGAGTTATGCAAAACGTTAATGAGAAAACCTTAAGTCAAACACACTGCAACAGCTTTGGGGGGGGGTTGTTAAAAATCTGAAACTGGGAGGAAGTGCCACAGAAAAATTTGTGAGGTTTGTGAAACATCTTGAGCAAACAAGAATCCAGTTTCAAGCAACGGTGGGCCAATTCATGGTTTTGCATCAAAATTAATGCATTTCTATAGCTGTTGTGCAAAACTCAGAGAAAATGAGTGGTTATAATGGTGAGTTATTGCTGCTTCCCACTGTAAATGCTGCATCACTTCATCTTGAATTCTAAGGGCCTGATTCTCCGCACTTGCACTGAATTGACAATGGTGCAACTCCACTGACTTCAAAAGAATTGCTGCTGATTTGTCCCAGAATGAAAGATATAAAACACACCTCAGTCAGTTTGGGGCGTGACCATTGTCAGTTGAGATGTCTTTCCTTCATTCACCTTGTTCCAGTTCCTGTCCTAGGGGTTATGCTACTCTGAGCAAACTAGCAAAGTCCATGTTTTTAACCCATTGTAACTTCATGCTTACTGAACATCTTTGCTGCCGCTAATATTTTTACAGGCAGTTCCCGGGTTATGTACAAGATAGGGACTGTAGGTTTGTTCTTAAGTTGAATTTGTAAGTAAGTCGGAACTGGTACATATTGTAGGGGAAACTCTAGCCAAACATTTCTCCAGAGCTCAGTTTTATTCTCCCACACCTCACTTCCCTCAGTCCTTTATTCTCAAGCTGAGGTGTCTGCTGAGACAAGCCGCTCCGTGTCTCCCTGGTCTGCTGGGGAAGGGCGCTAGCTTCGCGTCTCCCTAGTCTGCTGGGGGGAAGCAGCTAGTGCGGGGTTGCCTCACCCCGTTTGTAAGTAGGGATCCGATGTAAGTCGGATCCATGTAACCCGGGGACTGCCTGTACTTCTCTTAAAATTCTCCAGAGTAAATTCTCCCTCTGCCCATTGGATAGAGGCATGTCCTTCTGCTTTCTACAGAGTGGGCAGAAGGATTTCAGGTCTGTTTTTGCAGCAACTTTCAATGCCCTAAATTTGTTGTCATTCCACATTGGAATAAATACAAAACATTTGTGTCTGGGATGTGGGAAGAAGAATCAGGATCAAGCTGCTGAATCAGGCAGAGCAGAGCAGAGGCTTGAAGCGGGATCTCACACTTCCCCTCCCCATTCCATCACTGCCAGGCAACAACACAAGAGAGTTTTGTTTTCTCTCACCTTCCTGACAAAACATCATCAACACAGAAATGTTTTGGCTCTGATGGAATTTTCTTTTTTCAGAGCTGTCCCTATGCCAGCATTACCTTCACTCCTTCTCAATAATCTGAAATCTGAAATTCAACTTTATTAATCAGATCCTCAGCTGGTAGAAATCAGTGTAGTTCCACCAGTATCAATGGCATTATGCCAATTTACATTGGCTGAGAATCTGAGCCAGCATTGTTAATGAGAAAATACATGCAGTCATCAAGAAAAGGCTGTGTTGTGAGCAGTTTGTCACTAATACAGGCTAACCCAAAATACAGCAATAATATTTCAATAGAATCTCCTCCACTCAATATTCACACTCTGCCTTAGAACTTTATAGTACATCTTTGCTTTTGAATGTTTATGTTAGTAGCTTAGAAAAAATTGCTGGTGATTCATTGAAAAAGCAAAATGATCATTTTGTCGGTGTTGCAAAGAAAGAACTGTGGTGTAAATCATCAGTCTAAGCAGGCAGATTTTAAAATGGCAAAATAATAAAGAATAAAAAATGGCTGAATATACAGTACTTGAATAAGGAACTTAAATCTTCCTCATATTTATAGTTGTGTGTGAAATGTGAACAAATTTCCTTTACCTCTACTATCTTGACGTATTCTGTTGTTGAAACTAACCTGGCTCAGTTCAGGGTTGACTGGTGAAGAGGCAGATGCTAGTTGCTTCCCTACCTGAGGAAAAGGAGCCTGACAAGCCGAGCAGCCATTTGGGGCACTGTCTCTTTGGCCAACAGAGACTGCAAAGTAGCTTCCAGTACCTGTGGTAACTGAGTGAATCCCAGGGTATGTCTACACTACAACGTTAATTCAAACTAACTTACTTCGAATTAGTTAATTCGAACTAAGCTAATTCGAACTAACGGATCTAGACTAAAAAACTAGTTCGAATTAGCGTTTTGCTAATTCGAACTAGCATGTCCACATTAAGTGGACCTTGAAACAGGCTTGAGGATGGCCGGAAGCAGTGCCAGCAGGCCATCAGAGGAGGACTTAGAGCGTGGAGATGCTGTCTCAGGCTAGCCGAGGGCTGTGCTTAAAGGGTCCCGACCCCCACCCCGGACAGACAGTTCTCAGGGGTGCCCCGCTTGCAAAGCAGTCCTGGCTTGGATTGCCCGGAGTGCCCACACTGGGCACATCACAGCACTCGGCCATCAGCCCGGCTGCACTTGCCGCAGGCTGCCATCTGGGGAGAGGGGGCAATCGGGGGGCTGCAAGAGAGGTTCCACCCCAAAAGCCCGCAGAGCCAGCCCAGTCCTCCCCATCGGGGGCTCGTGCCCCATTCCTCCCTCACCTCCTTCCACTTACCCTTCCCTAGCCCCTTTTCTTGATGTACAAAATAAAGGACAATTGTGTTCAAAAATGGAATCTGTCTTTATTGATCAAAACTGGGGGAGACTGGGAAAAGGAGGTGGGAGAGGGGAAGAGAGAGGCTGGGAGACGGGAGGGCAACTAAAATGATCAGGGGTTGGGAACAGGTCCCATATGAAGAGAGGCTAAAGAGACTGGGACTTTTCAGCTTAGAAAAGAGGAGACGGAGGGGGGACAGGATAGAGGTCTCTAAAAGCAGGAGTTGGGTGGAGAGGGTGCATACAGAAAAGTTCTTCATGAGTTCCCATAAAGAAGGACTAGAGGACACCAAAGGAAAGGAATGGGTAGCAGGCTTCAAACTAGGAACAGAAAGTTGTTCTTCCCAAAGCAAAGAGTCAACCTGTGGAACTCCTTGCTGCAGGAGGCTGTGAAGGCTACAACTAGAACAGAGTTGAAAGGGAAGTGAGATCAAGTCATGGAGGTTGGGTCCATGGAGTGGTATTAGCCAGGGGGTAGGAGTGGTGTCCCTGCCCAAGGTTTGTGGAAGGCTGGAGAGGGATGGCACAAGACAAATGGCTTGGTCACTGTCTACGGTCCATCCCCTCCAGGGTCCCTAGGGTTGGCCGCTGTCGGCAGACAGGCTACTGGGCTAGATGGACCTTTGGTCTGACCCAGGACGGCCACTGTAAGCTCAGGGCTCAGGGTCGGGGGTCTCAGTGGACCCCCTTGATTTTCATGCACACCTGCTCCTGGGTGGCCAGCTGGCATCTCTCCTGCCCAAGCCGGCCACTTTCCTGTGCCTAGTGCGGAGATTGTGGACAAGGTCCACGATGTCCGCACTAGCCCAGGCGGGTGCCCGCCTCTTGCGGTCCCGGGCAAGCTCCCGGGAGCCGCCAGCCTGGTCCCGGGAAGAGGGGAAGGGCTGGGGGGCATCGGGTGGGTGGCTCGATCCGTGCCAGGTGCAGGGTCTGCTGGCTGGGTGCTAGCAGGCTTGCACCTGGCACGGGCACCGTAGCCAGCCCGTGCCCCTTTAAGGGGTCCAGGGTCGGGAAGGGGGCAATAGAGTTTCCCTGGTGTTGGCCAGAGTGGCCACCAGGGAAAGCTGGGAAGGGCTAGCCTCCCACTAGTTCGAATTAAGGGTCTACAAAGGCCTTAATTCGAACTAGTAAATTCGAACTAGGCTTAATCCTCGTGGAATGAGGATTACCTAGTTCGAACTAAGTGCTCTGTTAGTTCGAATTAAATTCGAACTAGCGGAGCACTAGTGTAGCGGCTATGAAAGTTAGTTCGAACTAACGTCTGTTAGTTCGAACTAACTTTGTAGTGTAGACATACCCCCAGAGACTTTGTGGGTTTTGCCCTCAGAAACTTGTGGCTGCCCCACCTGAAGGAGCCTGGACTGTGGCAAGTTGCCATCCAAGACTCAAGAGAGGACCCTACAGGAAGCAAGCAGTCTAGCAAATTGGCACTGCACTCCAAATTGAACAGTCTGGTAAGAAGGAGACCAAGGCATCTGATTCTGACTTCCTGCTGGAGGGACCCCGTCTCGCATTTGACGTACGCAGGACACAGGTGCTTTAACAACTACTCTGCATGGCCTTTCAACTTAACTGTCACAAACTGTTTTGCATGCACAACCCTGCAAAATAAATGTTCAGGAAGTTGTTTGTCATGTGGCACAACAGAGAGTGCTATGCAGGGTGTTTGTTTATGATTCTGCCATGCACATCTGCCTTTGCATAGCTGTTTAGCTACTATTTTAAATGGTAATTTTAAACAAATTCAGAATTTCTGCCTAGCAATCTATACTTGGCCCTCATCCTCACTCTGACATTCAAACTATATAGTTTAAGTCATCTGGGCACATAACAGCCTTTCTCTTCAACTAACATTCATTTTCAATTCTTGCTGGAATTTAGAGCACAATAAAATGTTATCTTTGGGTACAGTGCTTTGGTAAAAGTGGTCAATATATTTATTTCCCATAGACCACCAGATCCATAAAACAGGGAGAAGCTTTTTTCTGTTAACTTGCATTGTTTTACTCACCCCCACATGTTGGATCAAATCCTGAAGTCTTCCCTCATTGATATAAAGTTTCAACTCTATATAGCTAATCCTTTACACAATTGAAAAGTATTAGTGAATAATCTATTTGATCAATGTTTTTTCAATAAAGACTGAATAAATTATTATTATTTTAGACATGACTAACATATTTTGTGTCCCCTCACAAGCTTTGCTGCTCTTAGATTTTTACAAAACCCACCAGCAGTTGTTTAACATGCTACATTTTCAGTCTGAGTAACTCGGGATGCACATTTTCAGCCAGTTATTTCTTATGGTGTCTACTTGAAGAGTTGAATCCAGGCAGTCTTAGCTCTGAGAAATGTTAGGTTTGTGAGTCTATAGATGCTTTCCTGGTAACACATGCCATGTTGGTAGAATTACATTTTCTCTCTCACTAGGGGTAAGTGTTTTTTATGGCCTTCAGTTAACTGTGCTGCCCTCACAACTCTATCATCACTTGGCAGTTTCAGACTATCGGATCCGAGGCTGCATGTGACTGATAGCTGGAACGGAAATTACAGTACCCTTCCAGCAGTAGAGTAGAGAAACCATTGAATGGCCCATCTGCAATGATTTTTTTTATGTGATGCATTTGATTTCTCTTAGCCGACCCATCTGGTGATTTTATTGTGCTTATCATTTTGATTGGCATTGCTTTAAGTTCCACATTTGACAGGGAACAGCAAAACTATTATGATCTTGCATCAGTGTAACACACTAGAAACTGTGTGTTGTCTCTGTCTTGTGCAGGGGCGGACAATAATTTTTGGTGGTGGAGGCCAAGATTTTGGAAAGTTGTCAAGAGCCGCACTTTTCTGTGGAGGAGGTGCAGGGTCTAGGATGCAGGCTGGGTGCAGAAGGGTGCACGGGGTAAGGGACTGAGGTGCAGAAGATGGTGTGAGGGCTGAGAGGGAGTTTGGGTGAAGGAGGTGGTTGTGACTTAGATCAGGGGATTGGAGTATAGGGTCAGGGAAGGAGTATGGGTGCAGGAGAGGATTCTGGCCTGGGAGAGGGGTGTAGGAGGGGGTACAGGGTCTGGGAAGGAGTTTGTGACCTGGGGCAGGGGCATGCAAAGGGTTTGGATGGTGACCTGGGGGAGGGAGTTGGAGTGTGGGAGGGGCAGAGGTGCCAGAAGCAGGCTTTGGCTAGGAAGAGCTTACCTAAGCATCTCCAAGCCAGTAGCCCACCAACACCCCCAAGAGAAGCTGAGCTCCCTGCCTGCTGCAGCACCAGATCACTTTAAATTACAGGCTGTTCCCTCCATGTGGCTTTCAGCTCTAAGAGGGGGAAGAGGCTTGTGCTGCCCACATCCCCCAGGCCAATCTCTCAATCTCTGGCCAGTTGTTTCCAAATTGGGCTGGGGGCAGGGAGGATCACATGAAGCTTCCCCTTCCCTCCAGAGCAGAGAATCACGTGGACAGTGGTTTAAACAGCGGCAGCAGTGTGCCTGAGGGTCCTGGCAGGCTAGTCTGCAGGCCGGATCCGGTGGCTTGGTGGGGTCAGATCCAGCCTGTGAGAGGTATCTTGTTTATCTCCGGTCTTGTGGCTGCTCCGCTACTGGAGAACAGTTTGCTACTGCTACTACCTGCATGAGTTATTTTTCAGTTCTAATGGCAAAAAATCTGCCCTGTAATGCAAAGCACACAAATTCTACCCTGCTGATGATCAATTCAGAGAGTGATTATACCAAAAGTATGTGAAGTGCAGAAACATTTCTATACCTATACCTCTTCTATCTGTTATACAGACTTTTACTTATGGCAGGGCCAGATTAAGGTCGCTGTAAGCACTCTCATAACTGTAGGCCTTTAAATGAAATTATGTATAAATATACAATGGAGAAATGCCCTATTGCCTCTTCGCCTAATATCACTTACAGTGAACCCTCGCTACTTCGCGGTTCGACTATCGCGGATTCACGACTTCGCGGACTTTTTTCATTACATTATGAATCCGCGATGGTCGAACCGCGAAGTAGCGGTTACCAAAACTTTAAAAAGCCTCGGGGGAAGCCGGCGGGGGGGCATCCCAGGCGCGCCTGGGCTGCTCCCCCGCCGGAGCCCCTCCGCGGCTTTCAAAGCCTCCGGGGAAGCCGGCGGGGGGGCATCCCAGGCGCGCCTGGGCTGCTCCCCCGCCGGAGCCCCTCCGCGGCTTTCAAAGCCTCGGGGGAAGCCGGCGGGGGGGCATCCCAGGCACGCCTGGGCTGCTCCCCCGCCGGAGCCCCTCCGCGGCTTTCAAAGCCTCCGGGGAAGCCGGCGGGGGGGCATCCCAGGCGCGCCTGGGCTGCTCCCCCGCCGGAGCCCCTCCGCGGCTTTCAAAGCCTCCGGGGAAGCCGGCGGGGGGGCATCCCAGGCGCGCCTGGGCTGCTCCCCCGCCGGAGCCCCTCCGCGGCTTTCAAAGCCTCGGGGGAAGCCGGCGGGGGGGCATCCCAGGCGCGCCTGGGCTGCTCCCCCGCCGGAGCCCCTCCGCGGCTTTCAAAGCCTCCGGGGAAGCCGGCGGGGGGGCATCCCAGGCGCGCCTGGGCTGCTCCCCCGCCGGAGCCCCTCCGCGGCTTTCAAAGCCTCGGGGGAAGCCGGCGGGGGGGCATCCCAGGCGCGCCTGGGCTGCTCCCCCGCCGGAGCCCCTCCGCGGCTTTCAAAGCCTCGGGGGAAGCCGGCGGGGGGGCATCCCAGGCGCGCCTGGGCTGCTCCCCCGCCGGAGCCCCTCCGCGGCTTTCAAAGCCTCGGGGGAAGCCGGCGGGGGGGGCATCCCAGGCGCGCCTGGGCTGCTCCCCCGCCGGAGCCCCTCCGCGGCTTTCAAAGCCTCCGGGGAAGCCGGCGGGGGGGCATCCCAGGCGCGCCTGGGCTGCTCCCCCGCCGGAGCCCCTCCGCGGCTTTCAAAGCCTCGGGGGAAGCCGGCGGGGGGGCATCTCAGGCGCGCCTGGGCTGCTCCCCCGCCGGAGCCCCTCCGCGGCTTTCAAAGCCTCGGGGGAAGCCGGCGGGGGGGGCATCCCAGGCGCGCCTGGGCTGCTCCCCCGCCGGAGCCCCTCCGCGGCTTTCAAAGCCTCGGGGGAAGCCGGCGGGGGAGCAGCCCAGGCGCGCCTGGGATGCCCCCCCCCCCCCCCCCCGCCGGCTTCCCCCGAGGCTTTGAGGATCCTACTTCTACTTCGCGGATTTTCATCTATCGCGGTAGGGTTTGGAACCTATCTACCGCGATAAACGAGGGTTCACTGTACTTTCATTTTCACTCTTGAAAGTGGTGCAGTGTGTGAGCAATTCATGGCACTTGATCCTAAAATAACAGCCATTTTGATGTATACTATGATTGTACTTAGGATGCACCCGATATTTAATTGGCTGGTAAGGGGAAGTAAGGGGATGTTACCACTATGATTGTACAACTTTATTTAGATGTTTTGTTTTCTTATTTTCAAGTCCATTATGAAATTTTTTAGGCCCTAAACTTTTTCATAGGCCCTAGGCACTATGCCTATTGTTTCTGATGGATAATCTGGCCCTGAGTTATGGGTAGTTAGCATAGCTCAGGTTGAAATTAGGACTATTTTTTCTTACCCTAAATTCAGATATGGAAGAAATCAAAACAGTCCAACTTTGAGTTTTACCAGGGAATGTTCAAAAGTACCATACATAAATGATAGAGAAAGTCAGATTGCAATGCGTACTGGAGATTTTCTTGCTAGCAATCACAAGTTACTGAACAAGAAGTATAATAGTATTTTGAAGTAGAAGGAACAGGAACAAATCTTGTGCATGGTTATTAGGCATTTATGTTCACAGAGGTTATGACTGTATAAGATGCCTGTCTAATGAATTATCTTCCTTTGTGTTTCTCCACTTTTCATTTGGTTCTTTTTATTGAGCCTTTAAAATAAGTACAATCTACATTCTTTTCAAAGAAAAACCCAAGAGCTGAATAATAAATCTCATAGAAGGAAATTAGAAGATGTAACTAACCCCATCAAGAAAATGAACATCATGCAGTCAACAAAGTGAAGAAAAAATACCGAGCATTTGTAAGCCTAGCACTGATGGCAGGGAGTGGAAGAAAGTGATTCTTGGCATAAAAAAATTAAATCTCAAATGATACTTTACAAAAATAAATTCTTTATATTCAAAAATTAAAACTTTCCCCAGCTTCTTTGAGTTCTTCACCTGTGAGAATAAATTATAGTTTTATTATTTGTTATTATTAGCTACTGTTTATTTTGAAGCAATAAAGCACCCCCAAGCCTTTTGTATTATCCTATGATTTACCTATCTTTAACAAAGTTTGGTGGAAAATAATATTGAAATCTAGGTATAGACTCAATTGATAAAGTCAACAACTGTATTCTGTGAGGTGTTCTGGGGCACGAGGTGTCCTGGGGAGCATACCTCTAAGAGGAAAAAGGCCATCTGGACCAGTGTTCACTGCCATACTCTCGTCTACAGAATACAAGCTGGGGTCAACTCTCCTGCTTAATATTAAGAAAGGGAAAGTGAAGGACCAACTCACACCACCTCTAATTCACACCTTTGTGGGGAATCAAGTGCTGTGGTTGGTAGCAGACTCCCTTGATTCTTATATCCTGAAAGTGTAAGGATTAAGAAAGGCACTTTATGCAATTCCCTATGCTCCTATACCTCGCTTTGTAATGCTGGGTTTACTTGCAGTATATTGGTCAGCCACCAGATGTCTCTGTGTGCTACATAGATTTGAAGGCAAGGTGTGTTCACTGGTTTAAAAAAAAAGAGACAAAGCGTGAACTTAAGCCATGTTGGTAATTGTAGCTGCTTTCCATAATATATACCTTTTATTTGAGAGGGGGTAATTCTATATATCACAAAACACCCAATGAGGTGTAGACATGATCCAGTCCTTAATGTGGGTATATCACTCTGAAGATACATGAGCTGTATTAGTGCTAAATGTTGTTCTTATATAATCATTTTACTATCACTCACTACTAGTACTTGCAAAGTATGTTACTAGTATGTGGTCTTTTTTCTGTTTTTCTTTTTGATCTTTACTTACTGTTTTTGATTTCTCTTCCCATTGTCATTTACCTGCAACCGACACTACATAAATACACTTAGGTCTTCATTTTCCTTTTCTAAGATCAGAAGTATGTGATAATGTTATAATTAGAAGACTCTGGCCTCCCAGGATTCTCAGAGTTGCTGTCATTAGCAGTTGCTTTATACTGCATACAGCATGAAAATATTTGTGTGCTGGAACAAGAAAAAGGACCATCATTCGAGCTCATAGGAGTAAACATCTATCCGTTTTCATTGTTGGGGAAAATTGGGAAAGGATAACATAGAAGATGGGCGGATCCGTGCAATGAACTAGAGAATTGTTTTCATTATTGTCATTATAATTTGAGACCACAAAACCCTCTGTATTTTTCTAAATATCTGCAAGGCCCCAGTGACAATGATTTAAAATACGATTTTGTCCAGAAAAAAAATCAGAAAGAATTAAACCCATCAGTGATATCTACAGCTGAGGGAACAGTTGTGGCAGGAATTAGAGTGTTTTTGTACTTGAGCATTCAAACCTGCTGAAATAATCCCACACTTCATTAATTTGGTTTCTCTTTTTGATAGCAGTATCCCTGGGTAAAGTAAGGAAAGGAAAGAGCTGGGGTTTTTTTTTTACAGAGAACAGCTGATTTTAGTGAGACTGGGCTCTAATCAGATCTACCAGTTTGAGCAATTCATGAGGTGGAAAGAGGCTAGAAAATGGGCCACATAATAGCTAACGGGCAATCCCTGAGACCATATCTCCATGCTGAAGCAAATATGACAGCTGCCACAGTAGGCCACAGCCAAATCATGTGATTCAAAGGAACAGTCCCTAGCTAGGGCTGTAACACACTCATTGGGTATGTTGACACCGAACAACAACAAAACCCAACCTTGCATCGGGCCTGTGTTAGCTGATTCATATTCATGGGGCTCAAGCTGCATGGCTAGAAAATTGTTGTATAATTTTTTGGACTCGGGCCAGTGCCCAGGTTCAGGGGACCCTCACTCCTTGTGGGGTGCCAGAGGCCAGGCCCCAGGATAATCCCAAGTATCTATGCTACAGTTTTATAGTCTCGTAGCCTGAGGGAACAGTCTTGGCAGAGACTGAGTCAACTGATACAGGCCGGCTATGGGTGTTTTTATTGGAGTGTGGATATGCCCATATTCACAGTGGATTGGAAACAGAGGAGAGCATCTAACATGAACTACCCAGCAGATTATCTCCAGGCCCTTTGTGTACCACCTCTCACTCACCATTGTGGAGTGGATGAGGGAGTGCCTCTATGCCTGTCCTTCACCTGGATTTTTTATCAAGACCTTTGGATCCCCTTATTTCTCTCTTACATTTTGTCATTCCAGCCCTTATGCAGGAAATAGAATTAAATATAATAGCCTTCCTGCCCTCTTGGTTTTAAAACGTGACTCATCATTTCCACAGCTTCATTTGGCATGAACGAGGATAAGCAGACAGAGATGAAACACTATATCCTGTACTCAAAACCATCTCTTGTCTCCAGGCCCCATGTTGATCTCACTTGCATTACTTTTCTGCTACTGTAACTCAGGGAGACTGTTTGATATTACCCAGGGTGTATGGCCATGCTTTTTGGGAATTCAATAGAGCATTTTTGAAAATCCCACACAGAGTCTTCAACAGCGACAAAACAACTGAGAATCATTTTCACTAATTCTTCTGTTTCTCACAGTGCTAGCTGTATTCTGTATGACTCCAGTTTGGTTTTTAGCTACTGGCCATGCTGGGGATGTTCACAGCCTCTTGAACCCATATGCCTTTGTTGGACTATTCTATGTGCACCTCTTCTGAGCTCCTGAATGTGGTCTCATTCTGCCCAATAATATGCAAAGAAGCAGCTTTGCAGTAACTATTGTAAAATTATTCTGGTTTGTATTTTTGAGAAAGAAATAACAAAATGTAAGCAGCTGAATAAGGATACAGCATGAATAAAGAAGGTGGAGATTTCTAAACTAAGACCAATAGCAACAGATGGGCCATTTACACATACTTCATGGCTCAGCTTTAGTAGGTGAACAATGCATTATCTGACTCAGCAGTCACTGAGTGTATCTCGTTGAGATTTCCTATAATTTCTCTTAAGGGTTTTTTTACAATGAAATCTTTTTTTTTAATATTGTCAGCCTGGCAATAAACGAAGATGAGAAAATGCAGATTTTAGCTAAATTTTTGTCATTGCAGGAATTCTTTTGTCTATTGAGCTGTCTTCCTATAGAGCAGGGGTGTCCAAACTTTTTTCAAAGAGGGCCAGATTTGATGAAGTGAACATGCATGAGGGCTGACCATTTTGCCTGACATTCTTTGAACCATTAAAATGAAATGCAAATTAACTATTTTATGCAAAGTTTATTGCAAATGGCATACTTTTCATTTCGTCACATGGATGACAAATCTAAACAGGTGTTAAACCACTCTGCCTTTCATATTTGAAGGCCAGATGAAAAAAAAATCCAGGAAGCTGAAATATATGTCAGGAACATTGTAAAGTACATTACATATTATTGGTAATAAAGGTTGTCTGTCAACTTTTAAGTTCAAAAAATATGAACAGGAACATAACACCAAGTATACATGTTGTGTCCAAATATATTTATAACTGATTTAGACCAACTGACATTAACTGAGATTTTACAATGTATTCATCTCAATACATATGGATTCGTTGGGGGCCATAAAAGATAGATATTGCCAAATTACCTGGGGGGCCGTATTAAACTGGAACACGGGCCACAATTGGCCCCCGGGCCGGACTTTGGACATGCCTGCTATAGAGAGACTAGGTGGGTGAGGTAATATCTGTTATTGGCCGAATTTCTGCGTATAAGAGACAAGCTTTGCAGCTTACACAGAGCTCTTCACAGACAAAAAGAAGAGTGCTGGGTAAGCTTGAGAGCCTGTGTCTCTCATCAACAGAAGTGGACCAATAAAATATATTTTCCCTCCCACCTCCTCTCTCTAATATCCTGGGACCAGCATGGCTATATAATAACATAGCATACTATCTTATTGTAGATGTTCCTTAGGCACCCACTGCTGTAGCACAGTACCATCTATGTAACTGGTGAGGTGGAAGAAATTTTCTTAAAAGATAGCATTAGTTTAAACTTGTCAGTCACTCATTAAAGTGTTCAGCAGCGTCTAAGACAGTTCTGTGAGAGTCCAGAGGAACTTGGCATGAGCTGTGTAACTTCTAATTTAGCTGGATTTCTTGAGAGTGAGGGTATGTCTCCTGCAATGAGGAGTAATGGTAGTCCGAATTAGGGGGTTTAGTTCAAACTACCTAGCCCATGCCGCGTGTAGCGGCGGGCAGGGAGTCCGAACTACCGGGCATTTAAAAATGGCGGCACCTGGGAACATGCAAATAAAGCCCGGGATATTTCAATCCCAGGCTTCATTTGCAAGTTCGAATTACTACATTAGCCACTCTAGTTCGAATTAGGGTAGCTAGTGTAGACATACCCTGAAAGAGAGAGGGGTAGAGTCAAAATACTGGGTCATGCTATTGATTGACCCAGAGAGCTTTTGTATTGATTTTTTAAGAGTTTTCTTTCTGAAGTGCCTTTGTTGACTCCTTTTTTATTCCCCCTTTATTCTCATTTACCTTTTGGGGCTCATCTGGGAGTTCCCTACTTTTCAACTTTCAAATACATGTATTTCTATGCACTCCATTGATTTCAGTTCTACTTCTAATGTAGTTTTCCCTCATTCAGCAGCACTGTGGTTAAATGTTTCTGATACTGAATAAGAGTCCTCTTGAACTGTATCAGAATGTTTCAGATTGTTCAAACACAACCAACTATAAGTCCAGCGTAGAGTTGCCATGTGCCCAGTTTTGAACCGGACAGTCCAGTATTTGAGCTTTCTGTTCGGGGAAACAAATTGAGAAAATATAAATATCCGGTATTTTCTAAATAGGATGTAATGTAGATTGTGATGTAATGTCAAGTGTGTCCGGAATTTTTGTTGAAACCGTCTGGCAACCCTAGTCCAGGGGTGAATTTCCTGCTGGCTCATCGAGGGGGCAGTATACAGGTCCATGATGCTTATGTGCAGCTTGGAGTGATCCAAGAAATTATGCAGATTGTTAAAGATAGTCATATTTTTAAAAGCATCTGGCTGAATTGGGGCTGTAAACCAAGTGTAAGCGCTGAAGAAAAATTCATTTTTCTTCATGTTGGAACAGCAAGCAGTGAGCTTATTCTCAGCAGCCAGTGAACAATATAAATTTGATGGACTAAAGCCTAGTAAATAGAGTGGGATTGGTAGTCCATTACAATGTGATCAAAATCAGGCCCTTACACTATTACAGTGGTGATAATGGCAAATAAATAGAAACTGGCTGTATTTTGCTTTGCTTTTCTTTGTTTTGTTTGCGGGGGAGGCAGATAGTTTCACTATATATCTTACTCATATCAGGACTTTTTTTATTCTCAATGTCATTGTTCATTTTGACTGAAACATTAGCACATCCTTTAGCACAGAGCCTTTATGGCTTATAAAAGCTAAAGATTAGACTCTTCAAAATAAGAGAAAATAATTTAAGTTTTTCTTATTTGTTCTCCCTGATTTCATTAATTTAAATATACTGTATATAAAGCAGGGAGAGAAGGGAAGAAGAGCTCTGGGTTCACTTTTGTGGTTTTCTTTCTCTCTCTCTCTTTCTCTTCTTTTTCTTTCGGTTCTTGCACAGCACTCAAAAATATTTTTCCACATAAAATGTAAGTGCTCAGTGATCTCACGGGAGGAAGAACAGCTGGATCCTACCACAGAAGAAATTTCTACTATCCCATTTAAACTGTGGACTCTCAATGTTTATATCATATTCTATTCTGTTTTATTCAAATGAGACTATA
The DNA here is from genome assembly GCF_049634645.1 of Pelodiscus sinensis. Taxonomy (NCBI): domain Eukaryota; kingdom Metazoa; phylum Chordata; order Testudines; family Trionychidae; genus Pelodiscus; species Pelodiscus sinensis. The sequence goes on from NC_134715.1 coordinate 111,279,479, forward strand.
AACACCTTCAGGCAGGAAGTATGTTATTCTCTAGCCAGAAGCACACTGTCATTTTATTAAAAATAGTAAAGTTATTTAAAATAATGCCATCACTTTTTACGTCTGATAAATGTTGAATAACTTGTCAGAATTGGAACAACAAAGAATAGTAGGAAAAATGAGAGAACATGATCACCAATATAGCAAAAAAGTATATCTTACTTCTTTTGCAGTGTCCGAAAACACAAAATGTCCAAAAATCTGAAATGTTGGGTACCTAAAGTTATGGATCCTAAAGTTATGGATCCTAAATAAGGACCCTACATTAAAAATGATCTGATTTTCATGGTGTTGAACCTCAGTATCTCTGAGGGAAGCGAGCACCAAGAGGCAAATGAGGAATCTGGTGGGGAGAGAAAGCAATCTCTAGCTTGAATAACCCTTTTGCCAGTAGCAGTTGGCAGCCAGAAGGGCTGGGTTCAGTATCTAGGGTGGTTCTTTCAACAAGATAAGCAAACTGTCTGGAGCCCCCACCCAGTAAACTGGGAAAATTACAACCTAACCACTGGGCACCTTTAGAGGCAATTCTTCCCCTCTTGCAAGCATTGAGTGGAGATAGAAACAGTCTATTTGTTGGTTTTTATGTTTAATAACAATGGGTATGTCTACACTACCCTCCTAGTTCGAACTAGGAGGGTAATGTAGGCATACCGCACTTGCAAATGAAGCCCGGGATTTGAATTTCCCGGGCTTCATTTGCATAAGCGGGGAGTCCGAACTACCTAGTTCGAGCCCCGTGTAGCCGCGCTACACGGGGTTCGAACCAGCGGGGATTTAAAAATGGCGGCTCCCCGCTTATGCAAATGAAGCCCGGGAAATTCAAATCCCGGGCTTCATTTGCAAGTGCGGTATGCCTACATTACCCCGCTAGTTCGAACTAGCGGGGTAGTGTAGACATACCCTAATTTAGCATCAACCTACAGGTACACACATAAACAAAGAAAACGCATAAGCGAGGAACAATCCCCAGAGTCCACAGGGCAGAATCTTTTGCTTAAAGTTCTTTAGTCCAACCCCAAATCATATAGTGTGGTTTTCTAACACATCACTCAAGGCTCTGTCCAGTCAGTGTAGATCCAGAGTCCATAGGTACATCATCCTGATGTTTCCACTCAGTGGCGGCCCATCAATAGGTGACCTAGGCAGTTGCCTAGGGCACCAAGATAAATGGCTGTTGAGGGCTTTGAAGGTGGGGGTGCCAATTGTGCACCAATCATGCATTTTGCCTAGGGCACCAGTTGCCGGCAGCTCGTCTAGGGCTGCTCCTGTTTCCACTCATTGAGTATGTGGCAATACCACCTACTTGCTGCTCCTGCCAGTCATCCTGCCTGACCTTGCTTTGGTCAGCCACCTGCTCCTGCCAGCCATCCGCTGGCCACCTGCCACTGCTCCTGCCAGCTGGCAGCTTGCTCCTGCCAGCTGCTATTCTGCTGGCCAGCCTTGTGATAGATTTGCTCTAGGCAAACCTAGTGATTTTAGCTCTCTGTGATGTCAGCTTCTCCATGATTTCAGCTCTTAGCCTGCAGCACAGGCCAGCCAAAAGATTACAGCATCCAATGGAATAATAATTTAAAATAATAAAGAGACTCCTTATGGAGTCTGTTTTATTTTTATCATTAGAATGGGGAAAGGGAGGGTGAGGGAGAGAAACAGGTTGAACCTGTCTTACTGCTCATTACTGGCAGGCATGTTGCCTGCTGGTTTAGAGCTCTACCCTTCTCCACCTCCCCCAATTGATTTCACAGAGTTTGGAAGAGAAAGCCTTGTGCATCCAAGATTCTTTGCAATGACAGTGTCTCTCTTTTGAACTGAGTGAAACACAGTCTGCTTTTCTGCATTCCCAATAACTGCAAGCATTGGTGGCCATACTTTACAATTCCTACATTTAGAGTTAACATGGTTTGTGACCCCACAACAGCCAAATTGGTTACAATAGGAAAAATACCATTGTAACAATTGAATATCTAGCAGGCCTAAGCAACTCAGTGAGTTGTATTTACATAACCACACCCAGGATTTCTTTCCCATTCCAGCGTGAAGTATATTTACATAACAGTTGAATAAGCAACAGAGTGGACATAACCACACCCAGCATTCCTTTCCCATTCCAGCTGGCTGTAATGGAAGCATTGATTCAGACCCTGCTTACGCTTGGGAGACTGAGACAAAAGAATAGACAATTCTGATGGCAGAAAGGGTTGGGAAGAAAACAGGGGAAGACTAAAGAGTGGGCCAATGGGGAAGAAGTGATAAGGATGATGATGAATGAAGCCATTAAGAGGCATATGTGCAGACTGGGTGAATGCTGAAGGTGGATGTTTGGAAGGCCTCTGATTGTAGTGAGGGGGATTCTTACACAAAGGTTTGGGGTGCAGGTAAAAGATGATGGACTGACCAAGGGAACAACTGCTCTGGGGTCAGGTGATTCCAGCTGCTGCTATTGTGACAGCAGCAGTGGCCAGAGCCTTAGGCTTTTTAAATTTCCACTGGAGCCTCACACAGCACTAAGAGCTGCTGGGGGGAAGCTAGCCCCAGTTCCACCCCTTCCACCTGAGGCCTCACCCTTTCTGGAGATGCAGAGCTTGTCCTCCCTTACCTTACCCAGGGGGCCATCGAGGCTGTCAGCCCCACCGAGTAAAGGAGAGTGTGTGGGAATGGGAATGCTGAAAGAGAGAAGGTGGTGAAGATAGCGGGAAAGCTATTGACAGTGGGAGAAACAATGATGGGGAATAGCTGAAGAGATAATAGACTGGGGAACTGAGGGGCAAATGTGGGACTATTGAGTGAGGGTGATGGCAGTAACTATGCCTATTCACTTCCTGGTGCCCTTCAGCATCACAGGCATGAATGAAATTTGAGCAGATGAACATAGGTTGTTCAAATTGAAGGCCAGTCTGATTTTGAATAGTTTTGCCATTCATACTGAGCAATTCACACAACCTTAATCTGTACCTTTTAAAGAATTTTCATCAAGTCTTTTTAATCCATATTCTGTGTAGGACTTAATACAAAGAAGAAGGGAGCTCTGTCAGGGGACATTTTCTCTCTTAGTTATTCATGACGGAGGTACTGATATGAGAAATGCACTCCTAGATCTGTTACATTGCTTCTCAAGTGGCTGACTGCAGACATTGAGAGATTGCCCTCTGTAAAGATGATCTGATCAACATGTTTACTTAAGGAATAGCAAGCCTCTCTTCTGAAAGAAAGTCAATGGCTGGTAATATAGAGTGGGACAGGCTGGGATTAAGAGTTATCTTCAGGATTGCCACACTTCCAAGCTATTGTGCTAAGTAAGTGCTTTAGTCATCTACAATTTTGGTTTTAATGGTTTCCGCTACAAAGCTCTGCAACTCTGCCTCATTGTAACATGTGGCACCAGCCCTACAGAATCTTCCATGTAGGGTGCTCTTTCAACTCTGCTATGCAAACATGTACACACACAGTTTCACATTAATTAACATTGTAGCCCATTTCCCATAAAAAGGCTGTGCACTTGAAACTAATAAAATGTACGAATATGAAGATGTGCATTTCTAGCCAATAGTCTTTTATCTTAATCAGTACCATGGTTATTTAATACTTGATTCAAGGAAGAAGATTTCATGTGAAAAAGTTATATTTTAGAAGACATAACACCAAAGAAAGGTATTGCTTAATCATTCTGTATCTCTATATTTCACACAGAAGTATTATACATAGCCAATTAGCATAACTGTCTCCTTGAAGAGAAGCTCAATCCCACTCAGAATCACTGTAGACGGAGCTTGATCCTGCCTTGAGGGCGGGGGGCTGGACTCGATGACCTCTCGAGGTCCCTTCCAGTCCTATTATTCTATGCCTCCCCCCCCCCAAATCCTTAGTTACCCATTTCAGCCATTAGAAGGTATCTTTGTTCCTGAGGTTCAACCAAAATATAGCAATAGACAGGGTTTGACAATTAATGTAATCTACTCACCTATGGCGAGTAGATTACAAGCCGGCACAGCCGCGCAGCGCAATCAGCACATGCGCAGCACGGTCAGCACATGCGTAGTGTGCCGAACCACGCAGCTGGCGAGTGGGGCTCGCTGCAGCTTGGCGAGCCCTGGAAATAGAGATGGTTTTTCAAACAATTTGCGTATCTTTTTCCTACTTTTCTTTGTAATATAGACCTAGCCTTTCTGACTTTGTCTTTCCATGGAAATTAAGCTCTTTGGAGGCTCTTCAGTTGTGTCTTGGGTGAAACTTGACAGTACAGGAAATAGGGCATTCTTGGCAGGAAGTCAGAGGAGTGCATGCATTGTCATTCAGAATGAAATACCACCTGTTTTCAAGATTGAGTTTTTCTTGATTGACAAAGCAGAACATGATTGTCAATAATGATTAACTCTTTCTGCTCTTCTTTTAGACCACTTATCTATGACAAAGTTGGTGGGATCAAATTCTGTTCTCACTTACACTGCACTTGCACACGTATACATCAGAACAGGACCTGTCCCATTTTGTCCACTTCTTTGTATCTAGAAGAAGCCAGTGATAATTGTATGTTTGTTGATGGGGCCCTTGCTGATCTCATCATCTGCTTTGATGGCAACTATATTCCTAGTAGAGATGCTACATGCATTCTGATGTCAGAAGCAGCTCAGTGTGACAGGTATTCTTTTCTGCTCGATCTGATCATTATTCTCCAATGCCAGCTTATCTGGTTCTGGCAAGCCACATCTCCTATGATTACTAGAAACTACCTGTGTTCTTCAAAGATGATTCATTCAGAAGTATGAGCCCATACTCTCACATGCTGAATGTCCCAGAAACATTTGAAGGTAGGAAGCCTAAAAGATTTCAGTGCCATCAACTGTGATTATATCAGTATTTGAAATGCTGCATGCTGATTCTTTGAATTCACATGTGTTCTCCTAATCTTAGACTTTGTCTGTGGAGCTTACTTTGTATTGTTTCTTTAGCAGCATGTTTTTCTTCAAACCAACCAATAAGTTGGTTATTTTTTGTTCAGTGCTCTCCAGGGATTTGTAAAGCCTCTTCCCACAGCTTTGCCAAAGCTCTGCTGATCTTTCCTGATCTTTCCTTCTTCTATCACTAGTGTAATGTGGACAGGGGATTAAAATATAATTGGAACAAGGGAAATGGTAAATTTGTCATAACTTGGAGTCTTTAAATCAAGATTAAAGATAAACTCTATTTCATCTGCAAGTTATTGAGCTGGATAGTTTTCACTCAGAAGAATAATTTCTTTCGTGGCAGCTAATTCCCGGGTAAAATTGAATGGCCTATGTTGTGCAGGAGGTCAGACTAGATGGACAAGTGGTCCCTTCTGATTTCAAAATCTACAAGAAGCTTTATCATTGCAATGTAGATGACCCAAGAGACTGCCAATTAGAACTTTGCTATTCTAATTTTTGCCCAAGTGGTTAATACTTGCTTATGGCAACTTGATTCGGGCTATGAGTCAGAGGCCATTGCGATGCATTTCAAAACTCTCTTCAAAAATGGTAAACATTTCTCAAAAGAAACCACCATTGAAAACCTCTGCAAAATTGAAGAAAATCTCTGCTGTTTTCACCCACATACAGATTTTGAAAATGTTTCAAAAGGGTGTTCTTTTTCCTGTCTGATTATAACATAGTGGGTATACCTGAAATCTGTTAGGATGAACCAAACAACATGATTGATGGTTACAACCTAGCTAGAGTGGCTGATCAGTCACCGTTTACTGAAATGATGAATTATGCATTTCAGGACTTAACATAAGGCATACTCTGCTAGGGACCAGCATAAATCTTTTAAAAAGAGTGCCATTTTGTAAACTACGATCAATTTTGTAACGTGTGTATATGGGAGCAGCATAATAGTAACTGATGAATCTATCAGTAAGTGTTCCAACTTTTTGTGGTGTTAAAAATCTCATCTTTTCTTTTTTTTATTTTGCATTCACTATTAAGTACAGCATAGAATCATAGAGCTGGAGGAGACCTCAGGAGGTCAAGTCCAGCTCCCTGCCCGAGGCAGGAACAATCCCAACTAAATCAACCCAGCCAGGGCCCTGTCAAGCTGAGACATTAAAACCTCTAGGGATGGAGATTCCACCAACTCCCTAAGTAACCCATTCCAATACTTCACCACCCTCCTAGTGAAATAGTTTTCCCTAATGTCCAACCTAGAACCCTCCCACTGTACCTTGAGGTCATTGCTCCTTGTTCTGCCATCCATCACTACTGTGAACAGCCTCTTTCCATCCTCTTTGGAACCTACCTTCAGGAAATTGAAGGCTGCTATCAAATCCCCCCTCACTCTTCGCTTCTGCAGACTAAATAAACCCAAATCCCTCAGTCTCTCCTCACGGGTCATGCGCTTCAGCCCCCTAATCATTTTGGTCGCCCTCTGTTGGACCCTCTCCAATTCGTCCACATCCTGTGTATAGTGGGGGGCCCAGAACTGGACACAATACTCCAGATGTGGCCTCACCAAAGCCGAATAAAGGGGAATAATCACTTCTCTAGATCTGCTGGCAATGCTTCTCCTAATGCAACCTCATATGCCATTAGCCTTCTTGGCTACGAGGGCACACTGATGGCTCATATCCAGCTTCTCATCCACTGTAATCCCCAGGTCCTTTTCTGCAGAACTGCTACTTAGCCATTCGGTCCCCAGCCTGTAAGACTGCTTGGGATTCTTCCTTTCCAAGTGCAGGACTCTACACTTGTCCTTGTTGAACCTCATCGGATTTCTTTTGGCCCATTCCTCTAATCTGTCTAGGTCACTGTGGACCTTATCCCTGCCTTCCAGCATATCTGCCTCTCCCCCTAGCTTAGTGTCATCTGCTGATGGTGAAATCCATCCCCTCATCTAGGTCATTAATAAAAATGTTGAACAAAACTGGTCCTAGAACCGATCTTTGGGGCACTCTGCTAGAAACTGACCACCAACCTGACACTGAGCCGTTGATCACTCCCCATTGGGCCTGACGGTCTAGCCAGCTTTCTATCCATCTTATAGTCCATTTATCTAATCCATACTCCCTTAACTTGCTGGCAAGAATACTGTGGGAGACCGTATCAAAAGCTTTGCTAAAGTCAAGGTATATCACATCCAGGCTACGTCTAGACTGCAAGCCTCTTTCGAAAGAGGCTTTTTCGAAATATACTTTCAAAAAAGCCTCTTTCGAAAAAGAGAGCAGTCTGGATGCTCTCTTTCAAAAAAGCCCTGTTTGCATTCGAGAACGCCTTTTTTCAAAAGAGCACTTTCGGAAAAAGGCGTTCTTCCTCGTGAAATGAGGTTTTCTGCCATCGAAAGAAAAGCCGCGTTCTTTCGATTTAATTTCGAAAGAACGCGGCTGTAGTCTAGACGCAGGTGAAGTTTTTTCGAAAAAAGGCTACTTTTTTCGATAAAACCCTTGAGTCTGGACACAGCCCCACTGACTTTCCCATATCCACAGAGCCAGTTACCTCATCATAGAAGCTAATCAGATTGATCAGGCACGACTTACCCTTCATGAATCCATGTTGACTATTCCTGACCACTTTCCCCTCTTCCAAGTGCCTCAAAATGGATTCCCTGAGGATCCCCTCCATGATTTTTCCAGGCACTGAGGTAAGGATGACCAGTCTGTCGTTCCCTGGATTGTCCTTCTTCCCTTTTTTAAAGATGGGCACTACATTTGCCTTTTTCTAATCATCCTGGATCTCTCTCAATCTCCATGGCTACGTCTACACTGGCCCCTTTTCCGGAAGGGGCATGGTAATTTTTGAGATCGTAATAGGGAAATCCGCGGGGGATTTAAATATCCCCCGCGGCATTTAAATAAAAATGTCCGCCGCTTTTTTCCGGCTTTTAGAAAAGCCGGAAAAGAGCGTCTACACTGGCCCCGATCCTCCGGAAAAAGCGCCCTTTTCCGGAGGATCTTATTCCTACTTTTCCGGAGGATCGGGGCCAGTGTAGACGCTCTTTTCCGGCTTTTCTAAAAGCTGGAAAAAAGCGGCGGACATTTTTATTTAAATGCCGCGGGGGATATTTAAATCCCCCGCGGATTTCCCTATTACGATCTCAAAAATTACCATGCCCCTTCCGGAAAAGGGGCCAGTGTAGACGAGCCCCATGAGTTTTCAAAGATAATGGCCAAAGGTTCCGTAATGACATTTGCCAATTCCCTCAGAATCCTCAGATGTATTAAATCCAGACTCATGGATTTGTGTAAGTCTAGCTTTTCTAAATAGTTCCTAACTTGTTCTTTCCCCACCAAGGGCTGTCCACCTCCTTCCCATGCTGCATTGTCTAGTGCATTTGTCTGGGAGCTGACCTTGTCCATGAAGACAGAGGCAACGAAAGCATTCAGTACTTCAGCTTTTCCCACATCATCTGTCAGTAGGGGTATGTCTACACTACCCCCCTAGTTCGAACTAGGGGGGGTAATGTCATACGGAGTTGCAAATGAAGCCCGGGATTTGAATTTCCCGGGCTTCATTTGTATGAAGCCGGCTGGCGCCATTTTTAAATGCCGGCTAGTTCGGACTCCGTGCCGTGCAGCTACACGCGGCACGGACTAGCTAGTTTGGATTAGGCTTCCTATCCGAACTAGCTGTACGCCTCGTGGAATGCCTCGAGGTGTACAGCTAGTTCGGATAGGAAGCCTAATCCAAACTAGCTAGTCCGTGCCGCGTGTAGCCGCGCGGCACGGAGTCCGAACTAGCCGGCATTTAAAAATGGCGCCGGCTGGCTTCATACAAATGGAGCCTGGGAAATTCAAATCCCGGGCTTCATTTGCAACTCTGTATGACTACATTACCCCCCCTAGCTCGAACGAGGGGGTTGCGTAGACATACCCTAGGTTATCTCTCTCATCCAGTAAGGGCCCCACACACTCTCTGATCACCCTCTTACTGCTAACATGACTGCAGAAACCTTTCTTGTTATCCTTCACATCCCTTGCTAGCTGCAATTCCAGTTGCGCTTTCGCCTTCCTGAAAACTCCCCTACATTCTCGAGAAATATATATACTCCTCCCTAGTCATCTGTCCAATTTTCCACTTCTTGTAAGTTTCTTTTTTGTGTTTAAGCTCACCAAGGATTCCCCCAGTAAGCCAATCTGGTCACCTACCATATTTGCACTATGGCTCCATAGAAAGTGTTTCTTAGAGAATGGCCAAGATTTTCTAAAATGACTAGAGATTTTTGGATCTCTTCCATTTTTGGATGCCTAACCTGAGAGAGCATAAAGGGGCCCTGCTTTTCATCAGCTGGATCCAGGCCTGCTGATGGGAGGCAGTGGAAGGCCGGCAAGAAGGGAGGAGCCAATTGCCCAGGGCTGGGAGCTCCTGGCTGCTGTTACTGTTATTGTGGCAGTGGCAACATCTGGAGACCCCAGCCCCTTGAAATGCTGCCACGTGGAGTGCCATGCCTCATGGTCTGGGTAGCACTGAGGGCTGCCTGAGGGAGACGTGGCACTCTCCCAGTGGCACTAAGGGCTCCCTCGCTCTTGCCCCGCCTTTTCCAGAGGCACAGAGTATCCTCGCTGGGTGGATCCGCAGTGCTTTATAAAAATTAGGCACCTTTTTTAGATGTCTTGAGTTCAGCATTTGCTTTTGAAACTCTGTAACAGGATGCGAAAAAGGACCCGATAAATTAATGGAAGATAGGACTCTCAATGGCTGTTAGTCAGGATGGCCAGGGATACAAAAACATTCTCTGAAGTGACCCTACTCTCTATTAGCTGGAAGCTGGGAATGGGCAACAGGATAGATCGTTTGATGATTACCAATTCTGTTCATTCTCTCTGAAGCACCTCACGTAGGCCACTGTCGGAAGACTAGATGGACCTTTGTTCTGACTCAGTAAGGTCATACTTGTGTTCTTAAAATATTGGTCCATAATAGTTACCTGATTTACACCTGCTTTGTAGATCCTGTCTGACACCAAAATGTCTAACACAACACCCCCAGTGCTGTCCTGGCCATACTGGAGGATTCAGTCTTTCATTATTTGGTCAGCTTATTAGTACTAGCAGTGCTGAAACCTACACAGTGCCTTCCTCCTCCTGGGTGCTGAACACCCTCAACTCCCATTGAACACAATGGTAGCTGACAGTGCTCAACAGCACCTTGTGTTGTGATCAGCACTTTGCTGGATCAAGGCCTTGTTACAGTAGAAATGTTCCATGGGGCTGGCATTGTGTTGTATTACAAGCTCTATGGATTCATATAGACTGGCAAGATTTTGCGTAAAATCTTGCCGCCTGTCTACACTGGCTGCGAGTATTTGCGCAAGAACACTGACTTTGTACTGTACAAAATCAGTGGTTCTTGCGCAAATACTTTGACGCTTCCGCTCAGGGATAAGCCCTCTTGCACAAATATTCTTGTGCAAGAGGGCCAGTGTAGACAGGTAAGTTAATTTCTTGCGCAAGAAAGCCCGATGGCTAAAATGGCCATCGAAGCTTTCTTGTGCAAGAAAGCGTCTACACTGGCACGGATGCTTTTGCTCAAAAGATGTCTTTTGCGCAAAAGCATCCATGCCAGTGTAGACACTCTCTTGCACAAATATTTTTAATGGAAAAGTTTTTCCATTAAAAGTATTTGCGCGAAATCATGCCAGTCTAGTCGCAGCCTATTTGTTTTTGCTGCTTTGATGCAAAGTTTAATCAAATCCCCAATAAAATCATAGGCTCTTTTTGCACAAGAAACCCCTGTAGAGCATCACACATGCCTTTTTATGCAAGAGCTGTTGCACAAAAAGGAATTATTCCTTGTGGGAAGAGGAATAAATCTACTCTCCAAAGCCCTTTGTCCTGTCAATTTACTGCTTGGGTTTTTTTGTGCAAAAACGTGCTTGAGGTGTGGACGCTTCACTGGTTTTTGCGCAAAAACCTTGTAGTATAGACATAGCCTTATTGGGTCTGCAAACAAAAATGATAGAAATACAACACAACAGAATCTTTGTACGCATGCTGGAATCTATTTAAATGAAGTCAGCAGATGTAACAGTACCAGCCCAATGAAGAATAACAAAATAGTGCCGATCTATGCTTGTGAGAAAGACCAAGTACAGTGGTGACCCTTTCAAAATGACAATTGCTTTGTAATGAAATAAGTTTATCTGTTTCTCTAAGACAAAATCTGTTAGCTAAGACAAAATCAGTAAGTTTTTAAGGCTGACCACTATACATTGCAAATGTAGATATTACTACTGCCACCTATTGATGAAAGTAGAGAATTGAAAGTGTTTTTGCTACTCCACATTTTTCCAAATAAAAATGAGAGAAAAATAGCTAATGATATTTGTTTGAATTCTTTACAGTCAAGATATTCCTACATTAGTGTGGGTTTTAAGAGATGCTTTTTATCTGAGTTGCATTTTTGTAAAAGTAAGGGAGTTTGAAAATTGGTTCCTATCACATGTAAATACTGGATAAAGATACGAGTTTCACAAAGAGGTTACATTAAGCCTAGAGAAGGGCCATCTCCAAAGTCCATGGAAGTTGATAGAAATCTCCCATCATTCCACTATCACTGGTTCTAGGCTATTGGAGGTAGCAGCATGTTAGCTGTCTCACTGATGGAGTATCTGAAGCAAAATGCAGGACAATGTAGCACTTTAAAGACTAACAAGACGGTTTATTAGATGATGAGCTTTCGTGGGCCAGACCCACTTCCTCCAGACTAACACGGCTACATCTCTACCACTATTCTACATGATGGAGTATCAGCATTCTTACTACTAACTTTGGTCAGATTACCATGCTAAAAATACAGTGCTCTGTCCAGTGCTCCCATATTGCCTTTACAATACAATGGTGGGCGATTTCCCAAAATAATTCAGAGTAGGCAAAGCCTAATGCAGTGTACCAATTTTGTCATGATTTCTAATACACTCACTAACCATTTAGAAAGAGTATAGAATAGACATTTTGGATTTCAGGCTGAGAAGGGTTCTTGTTTGTTCATTTGTTTTTAAAATAAGAGTCTTTAAGAAAAACCAAAAGGAATGTGGCTGAACTTCAGAATCCTAAAGCAGACTCATAAAAACTACTTCCCGATTTTGTGATAACATTCAGTACAATTACATTATGTATGTGCATTAGAAATGGTCTTCTTGCTCAGACCATACACTACATAGAAAAAGATCAGATGTGAGAGTGAACACGGATGGGGCAATGGAAGTCTCATCAAAGTGCTTCATGAGCACTTCCTATCATCTAATAAATATGGAAGTAATAATGACTTTGTATTTTATGTGAGAGCCACAGGGGTAATTACTGAAAAGATACTAACGGCTCTAAATGGAAGGAAAATCTCAAGCCCTAATAAAGACAAATAGGTCTTAGCATAAGTAACTTATGAGACAATACCATCATAAAATACCTGTGCATTTCTAAAGTGTAAAACAGAAATTTTATTCAGGATCAGGAATAAAATCTATAGACTTCTTTTGACTATAGTGTACAATATTCAGAAATGTTCCAGATTCTGATATTTTTATTCACTTTTCATTAAGGTAAAATGTCATTTAAAACCCAGTTAAAAATGGAAAATTTACTTGACTGAGGGCTACAAGAGTTGAACAACATAAAATGAATAATATGTGATTGAAGCAACCCATCTTTAGATTTGGAATGTTTATTGGGTCAAAATTCTTATAGGATGAAAACATGTTTTTACTACCACAGATACTTTACTGCTTACTACCACTGTCTAATAGTAATACCATTGTACAATACATTTTCTATGGTATACAATTTTACTCAAGTAGCTTAACAGAGTCTAAAAAGCTTTCTGAAAATATTTCTCTTACATGGTGGTGAAATTATCCTTCTAGCTCAGAGTCATACAACAGATGCTTTCAATTATTTTAGGTCTGAAATGGATTTTTTTTTAGGGAGGAGAGGAAGACCTGTATAAAACTTAAATAAATTTGGCACCAATTAATGGTAGACTTTTTGACATTTTGGATTTAGAATGAGATGCTGTAAGAGATTTCAAACTTTTTGTGTGGAATAGCCTCCAGACCAGGCCTGGACAAAATATGGCCTGTGGGCTAGATCCAGCCCACCAAGCCACCAGGTCCAGCCCGCAGCGGGGAGCCCCAGGTAGGTTCCCTTGCTTGTCCCCGGGCAGAAAAGCGGCTGCAGGGCTCCATTTCTGTTTTAAAACTAGAGGGGAGGGGAAAAGTTTCAGGAGCTGCCCCATCCTCAGCACAATCCCATTAGCCAGTTTCTGGCCAGAAACCAGCCAATGCGACGAGGAGTCCTGTGGCACCTTATAGACTAACTGAAGTGTAGGAGCATAAGCTTTCGTGGGCAAAGACCCACTTCGTCAGATGCATCTGACATGCATCTGACGAAGTGGGTCTTTGCCCACGAAAGCTTATGCTCCTACACTTCAGTTAGTCTATAAGGTGCCACAGGACTCCTCGTCGCTTTTGCAGATTCAGACTAACACGGCTACCCCTCTGATACTTGAAACCAGCCAATGTGAGCTGCTTGTTGGAATAACAGGCAGCCAAGAACCACGTCCCTTTTCCTTGGCCAGGCAAGCAGGCAGGCTGGCTGGGAAATGTTTTAAGCTCTGCAGGCAGGCAGGCTAGTTTGGCAGCTGGCTGGTAAGTCTCTTAGCCACAGCCTGATTCTGGCATGCCAGCCCTTTCCTGCCCCAACCCTCTGTTTCCCATTCAACATTCCCAAACCCTCTGTCCCCCTCTTACACCCATACTCCCTCCCAGATCTGGCACCCCAATCTCCTGCCCAAGATCACAATACCCTCCTACTCTAGGTAACACCTCAAGCCCCTGCACTCCAGTCCCCTGCCCTAGATCACTACCGCCTGCTTCATCCCAACTCCCTCCCAGACTCCAGTCTCCCTCCTGCACCCCAAGCCCTTATCTCAAGCTCCCTTCTGCACCTAACCTCCATCCCAGACCCCGCATCTCCTCCATTAATATCATGGAAGAGTGTGGCCCTCAATCACTTTCCAAAATCTTGGAGTGGCCCCCCTCTCAAAAATTATTGCCCACCCCTGCTCCAGACAATGAAGTTGGAAGGGACTAAGTTGATTAAACAAGTTCTTGCATCCTGTGCTGAGGCAATACCAATTTGGCTAACACCCTGCCTTAGCACAGCCCATGAATAGTGGTGTATCCCATATCTCAGGCTTCACCTGATATACAATGTCAGAAGCACACTGTATTTTGTAATCTGCTTTCCTTATTAACAGCATAGCTTAGATGTGTCGTACAGGTAATATTAATTTATTTTTAATTTGTTCAGAATTACACACATCAAATTAGCCTATTATGGTATGACAGGTAAGTGTGAAATATATCTTGGTGTGATTCAGTGTAAAATAGTAAAAGCTCCAGTCAGGTATCTTGGGTGTTGCATCAAACTGGTAGAGAAGAGCTAATCTGGAGTAATCTATTTTTTTAAGTGGATTAGAAATACACAGCAGGTTATTTGATTTATCTTTGCATGGCTTGAATTTGTCCTCCATAATTTCTTTCTTTCTTTACCTGGGCTTGCTTGCTTTCTTTCTTTCTTTCTTTCTTTCTTTCTTTCTTTCTTTCTTTCTTTCTTTCTTTCTTTCTTTCTTTCTTTCTTTCTTTCTTTCTTTCTTTCTTTCTTTCTTTCCTTTTTAATGGTAGCAGCTAACTTCTAGACATCTTGTGCTATTATTCAATCCAGACAGCTGCTCTTTGTACAGTGTTCTCTATATCCAAGACTACAACTTGTGCGTATGATTGGTCATTGCTATAGGGAATATTCTGACAAAGTGGAAACGTATAGGATCTGACAAAGAAATCATGTGGCACCTTGTAGATTAAGAGGCTGTTGATGGGGTTGTTTCTCTGTAATTTTGTACCATCTTTCTCCTAGGTGAAATAACAACTTCTATGGACTACTTTTCATTAAAAAAATTAATATAAAAAATTAGCTGTAAAAGAAATTAGCTGTAAAATTAAGAAAATAGAATGGATTAGACTATACTTTAAATGTACGGTGAATGCTGTCCTGGTTTTTCTCTGTTTATCCTGTATGACACAATATTAAATTAGCAGCATAGGTTTATTTTCATTAATTATATGTCACCACTTAAAAAAACACCTTATTGTTGTTTATGGAATATTGTATTAAAATAGTGATCTACCACTGAACATTCTAACAGCTTATCAGCTGGGGCCTCTGTAAAGAAGCATGTGACCGGTGCCTAGCAGCAGGCAGCTATCCTAGGGTAATGTGGGATAAATTGTGAATCTTTGATTTAGGGAACAGCCTGCTTTTGTTTTTCTCTGTTTGGGGGTTCTTGTGTGTTAATGATTCTGACTTTTAGGAAATCAAGTAGTATTATGTTTAGGGTGACCACATTTCCCTATGCCCTATATGGGAAACCAAGGGAGGGTTGCTGGAGCTCGGGATTTTAACCCAAAGCGGGGGAGAGGCTGTTGGCAATCAAGGCTTCAGCCCCACAGAGGGTGTGGGGGAGCTGCCAGAGCTCAGGGGTTCATCCCTGCAGCAGCCGGGGGGGAGCCATCAGTGCTCAGGGCTCCACTCCCACAGTGCAGGGGTGAGGGAGGAGCTGCCGGTGCTTGGGGCTATAGCAGCTGAAGCTCCAATCTCCAACAGCTCCTTTGTCCACCTTGCAGCACTGCAGGTATGAAATTCAGCCCCACAACATGTGCTTGGGGCTCCAGCCCCACAGTGGAGGTGGGAGGAGGAAATGGATGGGGCAGGGGTGGGTCCCCCCACCCCCCCCCGTGGGAACCACCCAGGAACAGGTATTCAGTCCTGTGGCTGGGGTCATCTGAGAACAGGGCTGTGCTCCGCAGCCTGGGCTGCCTTTCAGTGGGGCTTCAGCCCCGCAGCCTTTCAATGGGGCTTCAGCCCCGCAGCGAGGGCCACCCAGGAACAGGGCTGACTCCGTGGTGGCAAAAGGGCTTCAGCTGTGAGGCAAGGGCCACAAGGGAATGGTACTGAACTCCATGGTCAGGGCCACCCAAGAACGGGGCTTCCACCCTGCAGCAAGCGTCATCTGCAGTGGTAAAGGGCTTCAGCTCCATGGGGGGGGGGGGGGGGTCCATGTGGGAACAGGGTCTGTAGCCAGTGGTGGGGGAGCCTCTGAAAGAGGTTTCAGACATGACGGGGAAGATGCTAATAGTTGGGGCTTCAGCCCCATGTTCCCCCCTTCTTTGGGGTGCACAGGGAGGGAAGACTCTACTGCCTGGTTTCTCCCTCGGCACCCTGCTAGACTCCACACTCCATGTGCTGGTGCCTGCTTTATCGCCAGCCACAAATAGGAGGCTACTGCAGCTGTGCTGACTGGGAAACTCACCTTTCTGTGTCTATGTAACCCACACACCTATGCTATGTCTATACTCGCGGCTTCTTGCGCAAGTAATATGCAAATGAGGCTAAGCGTGGAATATCGCTGAGCCTCATTTGCATACCTAATGAGCCACCATTTTTTTCAGACGAGGCTTTTGCGCAAGAAGGAGCATCTACATTGCCCCTTCTTGTGCAAGAAAAACCCTCTTGCACAATGCCGTTCTTCCTGAAAAGCAATAGGTGTAACGGCGTTGCACAAGAAGGTGTTTCTTGCGCAAGAAGGGGCAGTGTAGATGCTCCTTCTTGGGCAAGAGCCTCTTCTGAAAAAAATGGTGGCTCATTAGGTATGCAAATGAGGCTCAGCAATATTCCACGCTTAGCCTCATTTGCGTATTACTTGCGCAAGAAGCTGCGAGTGTAGACATAGCCCCCCAGTGTGTTTCACTGTCCCATTGTGGCATTTAGACCATAGCAACAGCTAAGAACAAGAGACCTCTACAATTGAGAGCTAGCTGGCTTTTAGCTCAGAGGGTAGAGGCTCCCTCTACTAAGCTCCAGAAGTCCCAGGTTCAAGTGCGCCTGGTGGTGGTTACATATACACTATGAACATACCAGTTAAAGCTTGGTTAAGGCTGAAACAATGCCTGCTAAAGCCAGTAGGAGTCTTTCCATTGATTTCAATGGACCTTGGATCAGGGCTTTATTGTGCATAAGACCATTTACTGTCAAGTTGCTGAAGGAGCGGAACACACACAGTGAGCCTACTTGAGAACAACCATTTTGAAAAGTTCATCAATCAAAAATTCCATAGATAGTGTCTTCCTATTGGAAATTACGTGCCTGTGAATTTTAGCAGTCTTGGAGGGGTTGAGTAGGAGGCCAAATAATTCCATTACAAGAAGAGATCACCTACTATAAGAATGCAAAACATCATCTAACATGCACGTTCATTTTTTGATCCACCTTCCTTTGATGAACCTAGTTTTGATAATTCTTTAGGTACATACCCATCCCCCTTTTGGGAACAAGACAGAGCAGTCCTATTGGGTGTGTGTGGGGACTGGGGCCAGCAGACTTGTGTGTGGTGTGGAACTCAGCTTTGAGTGCACAGGATGCAATGTGTGAGCAGGCCAAAGGGAATCTATAACAGTTGTTCCTGCCATCCCCTGCAGGGGGTATGGATGGAGAGCTGTAGAACCTATTCCAATGAGCAAGAGTAGGTTTTACAGTACAATTCAGTGGGTGTTTCTGGCCAGGTGTTTGAGGAAAGGGCCATGTCCCTTAGCTTTCTGCAAACCTGCCAAGACCCAATCAGGCCTAGATACTCAGGCTGGCCTCCAGAGGGAGTCTGCAGTAGAGCTTGTGCTGTCTCTTTACTAGCATGTTGGACTTTGCCCTTTGAAGAAGAGCAGCATTCTAGAATGACCTGCGAAAATAAACCTGCCAAAAGGAAGCTGTTAGAAGTGTGTCCTGGTGGCTTGGATACACATCCACTGATAAGTAGTCCATGAATTCTAATTCAAGCTCTAATTCAGACTCCAGCTGTGGTCTTGGGAATTTATGGCCAAATTTTCAAAATTTGCTTGTAATTTTGGGTGCTTCAATTTTGAGCTTCCAACCTGAGATAACTAGAAATACAGAGAACTCACTGTTTCCATTGTCTTTAGTTAGACTAGTGGGTGCTGAGTCCCTTAAAAATCTGGCCTGTAGGTGCCTTAAGTTGGATAACTCAAAATGGAAACACTTATCATTAAAGTCCACTTTTGCAAAAGTGATCCTTATGACCCATAAAGACTCAGATTTTGTTTCATAATATCATGTACCCTGGGGTTTCCTTTGTAAGTCTGCCCCCTGATTAGTGAAAAGCTTAATCCCCACCACTGACTTTCATTATCTATTCAGAGCTAATATATAATCCACATAAAAACCAAGGGGTTTTTTTGTAGCAGTGCTGACACAACCATAGTATAAGTCTTTAGAATTTAATGTTATAGCAACATGCTGTTAAAACATCTGTCAGATACAATTTGAACTTGCTTACACGCATCCTTGTCAGGATCACCTAGATTTCCAATGCATGGCAGACTGGAAATTTTGTTGAGAAAATCCCCAGGAAGTCATCAAGGAACAGAACCAGTGATCATGAGGCAGAAAACCGAAATAATATCTCCCAGATTTCTGCTGGAGCCATAGAAAGGGGTGGCAATTTTTAAACATGAGATAATAGACATTCTGAACTGTTTGCAAGTGCTGGCGGGAAGAGCTTCTTCAGGAATATCAGAAAATAGCTTAGTCTGGCAAGAGACAGCTGCCACCAAAAATAATTCTGTTCTCCAGAAAAAAAAATAGAAGGGAAATTATGTCATGAGTAGGAATTATGAACATACTGGAAAATGGCATCATGCAAGACAGGGGTAATTGCATGGTTGCTGCAGAATATGAAAGCAGGAAAAACAGATGGCCAATGTTAATTCTTTGGTTCCCTCAGGCTGAATAACAACATTATTAGTAATGAGTTTCAACAAAGTAAGAGGAGCCAGCAGCTGTATTATTGTAGAAGTGCTTAAGGTGCTTATATTTACCTTAGCTAATGGAATGGTAGCTGATAGTCCTTCTATTCATGGAAACGTCTGACCTGTTTCTTAATCTTACTGAGCTCTTTGTCTCAATTATGTCTTGTGATAGCTAGTTTCACAGGTCAATTATAAATTGTGTAAAAATGTTTACATCCTTGTATATAAAATTTTTTAAAAAAAATTTATTTGGTATCACCTTATTCTTGAATTATATGAGTGGAAATAGAAGTGTATTATTGTCCTTCTCTGTACTATGTATCAATTTATTTACCCCATTATGTTGCCTTTTACAAATCTTGTGTACGTTAGATAGATCTAGTCTATTTAATGTCTTTCCCTGGCTCTTATTTGCTTTGCCTTTCTCTGGATCTTTTCTATTGCTTCTATGTTCTTTCGGGGATAAGATTAACTTATTATTTGTAGAAAGGACATACCATTTGATGTATATTATAGTGTTACAATTTTTTCAGTATTATTTCTTTATCTTTGCTCAGTATGTCATAGCAGCCAAATAAGCAGATATTTGCAAGTAGCTACACACAGTGACACCAGGCTTCTCTCTAGAAGGCCTATGAATAGGTCAAACTGTTCCTTCTGATATCTTTTATCTTGCATTTGTCTACTCTCAGTTCCTTTTTATTACGGGGTGTTCTTGGCCTTTGCAGCTCCCCACAGGAAACCCCATGTTGTTAGTCTATGCTGTCCTTAAAAGGGAGGAACAAAGGAGGGCCTTCCAGGCCTGCCCACAGAGGCCAATCAGAGCCCATCAGCCTCAGAGAAAAGGAATTGCAGGTCCTGAGAAGTTCAGTTCCAGTCTGGGACTAGAGGGACAAGAAAGGGTATCCCTGTCTGGTCAAAGGAGCCTCAGGAAGAGCCAGAGTTTTGTTCTGGCTGAATTTGCTTAAGCTGACCAAGGCCTTATTTACACTGGCATACGGAAGTTAAATTTAGATTAATCAGCTAATCAAATAGTTGATGGAATTTGCATGAACTATTCAATTAGTCGATAAGTGCGCCTCCACCTTTGAAATGTAGCAAGAGCCCCAGAGGCTCTTGCTACATTTCAAAGGTAGAAGTGCGGCGAGGAGCACTGGGCCAGCAGGGACTCAAGCAGATCTCCGAGCTGGCCCCGAGCAACCTGCTTTTGAAATGTACAAGAGTCCCAGAGGGCTCTTGTACATTTCAAAAGCAAAGCACTGGAGAGCACAGGGCCAGCCACTGCTTGAGTTCCCCACTGCTGCTCCCTGCACAAGGCACCATTTCAGGCGTGTAGGGGGAACAGCATCCGTGCGCTCCAGGACATGGCTAGCTTTTCATCCCATTCCCTGGACACTAAGGGAGTGAAAGGAAAGTGCTTGCATTCCATGCATTCCTCTCACACTTGGCTGGTGAGCTCCCTTCACCAGCCAGGTCTGAGAGGCATGCATGGAATGCAAGCACTTTCCCCTCATTCCCTTAGCAACTGGGAAATGGGCTGAAAAGCTAATGCCCTCCCCCATGCACTCAAAATGGCGCCTTGTTCCTACAGAGCTTCCACCTTTGAAAGGTAGCAAGAGTCTGTGGGGACTGGAGCCAGGAGGAAGAAATTGTGGATGAGGGTGCAGATGCCTGTGTAACCCACATACCTTCTGGGTGTGGCTCTCTGTCCTATGTAGTTGCACTTAGACCATTTACAGGGAGAGAGAGAAAATGAGCCTGCTCTACAATCTGAGCTGAGAGCCAGCTATCTTTTTAGCGCAAGCTGTAGAGGCTTATGCATTAAGCTCCATAGGTCCCAGGTTCAGTTCCACCTGTTGGCATTACACCTGCAGTCAAGCAGGGCCGCATTATGACTTTTGTGGGCCCTAGACACTTTTGCCTTCATGGGCCCCTTCCTCCATAAAAACAAATATTAAAAATTATTTTTTATATAACTTTAAATACTTCAACATTTTATTTTATTTTCTGTTTTAGGCAAAATGTAATAGATTTTCATGGGCCCTAAAAGTTTCATTTTTTTCTGATGTGAGAAAAAAAATTAAACATTTTCTTCTACCCTAAAAGTTAATTTTTTTCTTCTGATTTTAAAAGAAATTAAAAAATTTTCGTGGGCCCCTAAAAGTATTGTGGGCAGTAGGCGCTGTGCCTACTGTGCCTAATGGATAAGTCAGCCCTGCAGTCAAGAGCTGTTTTCTAACCCAGAGGGGGCTAGCCTGTCACGCCATTGAAGGTTGGGGAAGCACAACAGCAGAGTCACGCCTGGTAAGTGGCTTTCATTTTCTGGCACCACTGAAGCGAGCTATTGGGGGCTGGAGGGTTGCAGAAATCAGTCTTGGGACTGAGTGCTCCTAGTACTGACTGAGAGCTAGTCAGATGCAGAACAGGGTGTTGATGGACTCTCTCACTTCATGGTAATCAGCCTCACAGATGTCATCAAAAGTGTCATGCAGCTGCTGGGCTATCTGCCTCCTCAGGTTCCTTGCCAGAGCTGCTATGTTCACTGTCCATTAAGGGTAACATTCCCACACCACTGTGCCATAAGGGAGGGGCTCATTGCTACACATAGGCTAGCAGCATATAGGTGAGGACAGAAGCCACAGTCTGGCAGAAGACTCCTGTCTCAGCGAAATATCTTCCAAGATGAACACAGCCTGCAGAAAATGTGTGGACATTATTATAGAGCCCCCCTGCTGTGTTAGCTCTCCCACAGACACACGTACTCAGACTACAGTAAGGCCCTGCAACAATGAAGTCTCCTTCCCCAGTGGTTTACTCACCATTTTGGGAGGCTTGTGTCTATAGCAGAGATGTTACAATGCATTTATTTAGGTAAACATGTAACCACTGTCTTCTGCTTCCCCAACCTCCAAATGGTGTGACAGGCGAGCCTCCTCTGGGTTAGGAAATATCTCTTGACTGCAGGTATTATGCCAACAGGTGGAACTGAACCTGGTACCTCTGGAGTTTACATGTGGGGTAGAAGGGAGTTTCCCAGGAGTCAGCACATGGGGAGATGGCTTTTAAGCTGGCTCCCCATGAACACCAGCTCCCACAAAGCTGCCTCCCTGCCCCCATGCTGTTGCCTCTGTATCCAGAAGACAGGATATTGGTTTAGATGGACTTTTGCTGTGACCCAGTATAGCCGTTCTTATGTTCTATCTGAATGGAGACAAAAGTCCATCTGAATGAAGTCTTTTCCAAAGCTCAGTGGTTCAGCATCCTGCCTTTGCCATTCATTCTTCCAGCCCAATAAGAGAAAAGGGCAGCATCTATATCAGGCTTCACACAGGCCATGCTAACCTTTACCAGACTCATGCCATCTGATTGATTTACTGGAGAAAAGTTTCTTCGGTCATCAACCATAAATGGCACAATAAAAAGGTAAGTAAAATGCACCATTTGATGTTTTTTAATATCATGTATTTGAATGAACACTTTCCAGTGCCCTAGATTTTGGGTGGTAAATCCATTGTTCTGCTCCTATCAACTGCTGACTTCCTGGTGAAAAGCCCTGTTTATTCACTACTCTCCAACATAAGGCAGAGGAAGAAGTTAAGAGAAAGGAAAGAATAGTGGAGACAGTAAGGGCTTGAAGCTAAGACCCTCGAGGTCAGCTTTAGTGGGCTATAAATCACAGCTTAGATGAGCTTGATCAGTGTGATGTGGGCAACATGATATGCTCTCTATACAGTGACTATCTTTACAGTGGGGATTCCATTTGCTGTCTTTCGTAGCAGAAGTTAATTGCTAATTTCTTTTTTGGAATCTTGGTAGGGTATTTTCTTTTTTGATTGTACTTATATTCTGAAGACAATACCAGTCTGACACTTTTTAGTGTCTAGACAGAGAACAAAGAGATGCAGCAATGGTTTCACAGGTAATGGCAAGCAAAAAAAGATCACACACACACCCCTTTTCTTCTGTTCTATACATGGCTGTGACAATCGAGCTGCTAGGATCAATCTGCTCTTTACAAGGAGATGCTGAGCAGCAATCAGTTCACACTGAGCAAAAAAGGTAGACGAAATGAACTCATGGAAACTGGTAAATGCTATCACACTGCTAATCAATGTATAGCAAATGGTTTGAAAGCAGTGCAAGGAATACACACAGTTCAACATCTGACTTAGTTTGTTTTTGGCTGATGTAATGGGATTTCTATTTTGGGCTAAGAACATAATAACATAAAAAGGGCCATACTGGGTCAGACAAAAGGTCCATGTAGCCCAGTATCCTGTCTGCTAACAGCGGCCAATACCAGATGCCTTAGAGGGAAGGATCACAATAGATAATCCTCACGTCATCCCTCCCCTGTCACCTGCAGAGAAACAGAGGCTAGGGACACTGTTCCTACTCATCCTGGCTAATGGCAATTGATGGACCTAACCTCCACGAATCTACCTAGCACATTTTTGAACCCTGTTAAAGTTCTAGTCTTCACTTTGTTCTCTGGGTGAGCTAGGGCCTCAGAGGTCCTGGATCCTTATTTGATCACTCCAGTTCATTTATATGGATATTCTTAACAGATGAAAAACCTTAAAATTAATGCACTGAATTTCATATGCTGCTATTCGAACACAAGTGCCAAAATGCAAAATACTATCTATCATAACACATAGGCTATGTCTAGACTACATGGCTCCGTCGACGGAGCCATGTAAAATAGTTTATTCGGCACAGTCAAAGAAGCGGGGATTTAAATAATCCCTGCTTCATTAAAATAAAAATGCCTGCCGTGCTGTGCCAGATCAGCTGATTGTCAGCACAGCGCGGTGGCCATTTTTATTTTAATGAAGTAGGGATTATTTAAATCCCCGCTTCTGTGACTATGCCTAATAAACTATTTTACATGGCTCCGTTGACGGAGCCATGTAATCTAGACGTGGCCATAGGGTGCCACATTTACGGCATTCAAGTTCAGGGAGGGAGTGGGAAGAGCGGCCATGTGAGGGACAGAGGGGAAGAGACTGGGAGGCTACAGAGCCCCATGGCCAAGGGCCAGAAGCATAGCCCCACGGCGGATGGGAGGGATCAGGCGTGCAGCCTAGCAGCTACAGGGTTTAGAGCCCTCTTGCAGGGCTCCCCTCCTGGTCCTCTGACATGGGGTTCTGACATCATACTCTCACTGAAGCAGTCTCTTGAAAAACAAATGATCTGGTGAAAATCTCTCTGAATGTATGAGTAAAGCATAGTGCAACAAATGAAATTGGTCATAAGTTGGAGAAGCCATTTGATTAGGCAACATAAATTCAGTATAAGTGAAAATCGTGTGTCTAGACGACATCCCTCTTTTGACAGAGAGATGTACATTAGACACTTCAAAATTGCAAATGAAGCCGGGATTTGAATTTCCCGCGCTTCATTTGCATAATCGCATCATGGCGCTCTTTCGAAAAAGTGCTATTTTGAAATTGAAACCGCAGTCTAGACATGGTACTTTGGAAAATAGAAGCCTTTTTTGAAACATCCTGTAAGAGGACTGTAGGGGGGGAGGTGCACAAGGGAAAATGCAGGGTGTTCTACAGAACCCCATGTCAGAGGACCAGGAGGGCTCTAAACCCTGTAGTTGCCAGGCTGCATGCCTGATCCCTGCCATCTGCCATGGGGCTATGCTTCTGGCCCTTGGCCATGGGGCTCTGTAGCCCCCCAGTCTCTTCCCTTGAGTGTCCCCCACATCACTGCTCTTCCCACTCTCTCCCTGAATTTGAATGCCATAAATGTGGTGCTCCAGAAGCTCTTGGAGGGTAGGAGAGGAGCTGCTGAGCACAGGGCTCAGCTTTCCCCTTAAGTGCTCCAGCCGGGAGCACTCACAGGGATGCCTTACCTCAGAACAGAAAACACAAAATAACTGGAGCAGGTGATATGGTAGGTCCCCTATGTGGGAAAATACCCCTGTCTACAGCATGTGTGGATCTGTAGGTATCACACATAAATCACTCTCTGAAGTAGTCTCAGATTAGCATAGATACAATATTATCATTTGACTGCTTCAGACTAATATAGCTACATCCGCCAAGTAGAGTACGTCAGTTGTGAGGCTATATACAGTGGGAACATTGGATTTGCCAGACTAGATCCAATTCCTGTAATGTAATATTTTGTATTTATATAATAAGTATTTAATGCTCATAGACCATTTCAAATATTTATCTTATGTTTAAAACTCACAAAAATTGAAATTTAAAAAGGATTGAGTTTATAATAACTGATCTCTTGGGTGTCTTTTTGCATTATGAAGCAGAATTCCAATTTTATTAGCTTTACAGAACTCTGATCCAATCATACTCTCACTGAAGCAATACTGAGTTTTGCCATTTATCTCAATAGGAGCAGGATCAACCCCTTGAGCTGTGGTTCCTTGAAATGAGAAATCGAGTTATGATTTTTTTAATTACATAACTAATGCTACTAAATCCTACTTCATTATTAAATAAAAAGCGATAGCCTGAAAAGACCTAAACAGAAGTATTTTCACTCACTTGAGAAGTGCAGGAACTGGCTTTCAGTATGAAAATATAGCAGTGAGAGAGAATATTTGGGTATGTATTATAACAACATATATGGTCTAAAATTATTTCAATTTATCAGTTACTTATTCCATATTTCCTGTTAATTTGGTGAATTTTGGGTATCTTTAATTAAGTAATGATTTGAGAATTAATATGTGTATATAATTTGATTAACAAAATGTAAGAATGAATGCTAAATTGGAAAAAGTAAAATAAAATTGGTTATGAGGCAACCTCAATCTGTGTACATTATTGTATCTTCACTGAAATCACCAAAGCTATGACAATTTGCAATAGAAGTTGAGGATTCACCCCAGGAGGCTTAAGTTTATCTAGAAGTCACAAAGTGGTAAATTTATTCTGACTGTGTGCCATTCTTGGGAGGCAAGTTTGATATTAATGGGTATATCCAGTGATGTCCTGTGACAATTTTAGCAAGGCACACAACAGTTCACTTGTATATTATAGATGGTCCAAAAAGGCATCCTCCCTACAGCATGAACTCACATGTATAGTGCATGTGAGATCACACTGAGCAGAGGTTTGTTCTCCGTGCGGACTGGAGAGTGTCATCTTACAATCTGGATTTGGCCAATAAATTGAAAGTTGGACTACACACAGCAGGACAAGCATGCAATGCATGCTAGGCATACAGAGTAGGTATATTTGATATAATTTAAACTGTGAATCCTTCAAACAGGTTCTTATCTATTTGCCAATCAAAATTTATACAAAATAAAATGTTATGGAGCTGTTTTGTGACAGTTCAATCAAAAATAAGTGTACTTTATAAAGTTAGAAATTTAAATAATTACTTAATACTGAAACAATACAATTTTGAATAGACTTTCCAGGCAGTAATTAAGAACCAAACCTTTTACACACATATTATATCCATGATTTCACTGAATGTTTCAAAGCTATTTCTTATTCTATCTGAAATTCGCTGTTACTACCTCAACTAAGTTGCAACGACAGTTTTAATTTGTTCGAGTTTTCAGGATACTCACCAAATGTTAAAGCAATGAAAATGTCTTTTGTAACTCTTCAGTGATCAAGCTTCTTTCTCTTGCCTTTCAATTTTGTGTGATACCACAGATCAGGCTGTGTAAAAAATTTCTAAGATGACACTAGTTTGGGGTTTTTTTGTTTTTTGCTTTTGTGGGAGGGGAAGGGGTTGGTTTTATTTTTGTTTTTGATGTATGCAGTTTCATTGGAAAAGTAATGTTCTGAAATTGTGTAATGAATTTTCCAGTTTCAGCACTTTAATCACCTGTTGACTCAATTTATATCTAGGCACCTCAGTTGAAACTTATTGGTGCACATTAGCATATTTTAAAGTCATTTATAGGTTTGATATAATCCCAATTTATATTTCCTGAGACATAGTTAATTTAAGAGTAATCAAGATGACACTTGGGTAAATGGAAACGTGTGTATGAAAGTCTTTATTACTTGTCAAGTAAAACTAGTTTATATATTATAGATACATTCTCCTACTCAGTTTGAGAGTTTGTAGTGGCTGCTTTCATAAGATGAGTAGAAACTTTAGTCCAAGGCATCTTGATTTCAAGATGGGATTATGGGGAGTTGAGCTTCTTTCTGCCTGTGCATCAGCATATTAAGACTCCAAACTCTAGTCATGCTGTTTCCATGGACCTTGAAGCTGAGACAACAGTTAAGGGGAGCCGTGCTAATGCAAATGCTTTTTTGTAGAGCCACTGGAACCCTGCCACCTAGCATAGCCACATTCCCTTTCCCACCACACACAACCATGTTCCCGTTATAGAATGATAGAATCCTAGTGCTGGAAGAGACCTCAGAAGGTCATCAAGTCCAGCCCCCTGCCCAAAGCAGGACCAATTCCAACTAAATCAACCCGGCCAGGGCTTTGTCAAGCCGAGACTCAAAAGCCTCTAAGGATGGAGATTCCACCACCTCCCTGGGTAACCCATTCCAGTACTTCATCACCCTCCTAGTGAAATAGTTTTTCCTAATATCTAACCTAGATCTTCCCCACTGTAACTTGAGACCATTGCTCCTTGTTCTGCCATCCGTCACTACTGTGAAGGGATTTTCTGCATCCTCTTTGGAACCTCCCTTCAGGAAGTTGAAGGCTGCTATCAAAAAGGCTGCTCCCTTCAATAATGTCCAACTCCCCTAACCCCTACTGCTCCATAGAGTAGGCAGCCATGTGAGGAATTATGGGGAGGGGTGGCAAGGGGTAGTTAGCAGGACTGTGTGACAGTGTAGGGAAAATTAATGGAGAGGAATCATCCCTGTCCCAAATTAATGTCCCATCCCTGTCCTCCTTGCTCAGTTATGTCAAATGCAGGCTCCCCAGGACAAACAGGAACCTCCATCTGAAAAAAAACCCCAACCTCTCCCTGCTCCCTGTTACAGAGAATAATTCACGTCATCACTAACCTACGTATTTCTGTGCTAGCCATGTGAAAGTAAAGCCATGTCAAATGGAAGCTAACTGAATCTGCTCTGCATGCACATTTTCTCAGGTCAGTAAAAGGACATCAATAGAGTCATTTGCCTTTGGGTAATATGTGTTTTTCTTTGGAAGTATAATAGTTTTACTGATGCTGCTCTCCTACACAGAAGAGAAATACTTTTAAATTTGCACATATCCCTTTGGTACTATATATAATGCACTTCCATTTTTTGTTTTACAGGGATATCAAACCTGACAACATACTGTTGGATGAGCATGGTGAGTTCTTATGATTATTTTATCTCCAGCATTTCAATTTCATGAGCTGCCCCAGTGGCTCTGTGATTAATGCTGCCTGAGTTCATCTGAGAGACCGGGCTCATGTGCCAAGTCTGGTCTTTCTCCACAGCAACATCTCTGTCAAGTTTGTCAGCTGTCTTGATAGGCTCCAAGAAATCCCCTCCAGCCATATGGTGGACTCCATCCAAACAATTAAGGTTCATGTATTCCCACATGTATTCTTTCCAATATGTCTGGCTACAAAAATTGTAAGATTACCTATTGTCATATGTCATCAGCTCTTCAGTTTTTGCAACAGTTTTTTCTCTCATTATAGAGAAGTCACAGGCTTGATGTTTGAGCTTTCATACTTAACTGGGCCAATTATGTGTTAAAACCTTCCATACAGCTTAGATTTATGCTTTAGCAATTCCTACAATGAGACTGTCAGGCCATTCAAAATGGCACTGCCGTCTGTCTCTATTTCCAGTATTGTCATATGTTTTGTTTCTATTGCATGTGTCATGACACTGAATGTTTTGGGCTTGTTTTTTAAAAGAATCAACTCCTGGAAACCCATAACTATGTGGAAGCCTCTACTTTTGTTTAAAAATAAAAGGAAGTCTTTAGTCCTCATGTTCAAAGAAAAATTAGAAAACTAGGATTGCCAACTTTCTATTTGAAGAAAACCAAAGACCCTTGATCCACTTCACCAATGTTCCCTCTAATGTGCAGAATAAAATGTTATGTGCACTGAGGCATGTGCAGATCTGCACCATCAGCAGAAATGACACCTAGCTGTGGTTGATCTGCTAATCTTCTGGGTGGCATTTGAATGCCTCCTGAGTGGCCACACAAGCTCACAGGGAATACTGCACTCTGCCTCTTCCCAAAGTTCTCCCCTTTCCATTGTTCACTCTCCCCCAACCTTGCTCATTTGCACATTATCACTAGGCTGAGGCAGTGGGTTTGGGGTATAGGCTCCAGGCAGCCAAACTGGGGTTGGGGAGGGGGTGGGGTACAAACTCTGGTCTGGGGTGTGGGCTCCAGAGTTGGGCAGAAATGAGGGGTTCAGGGTATGGAAGGTGGCACAAAGCTGGGGCAGGAGATTGGGGTGCAGGAGGGGGTTGGGGGTTCCCCTCTGAGTTGGGGCTGTAAATGCTCCATGTGTTGTTCCCAAGCACTGGCGCAGCTCCCATTGACCCAGAACTACAGCCAATGGGCACTGCAGGGATGGAACCGGGGGAGAGTGTGAAGCCCCAGGCACCAGTTCTGCCACTCCCGTTTTGCATTTGAACTGCAAAACAATAGGAGCAGCACAGGGGCAGCCCATGGAGCCTCTCTAGCCACCCCCTGGCTGTGTTTACACTGGACCCCTTTTCCGGAAAAGGGATGCAGATGAGACAAGTCGGAATTGCAAATGAAGCGGGGGATTTAAATATCCCCCGCTTCATTTGTATAAACATGGCTGCCGCTTTTTTCCGGCTCGTGGCTTTGCCTGAGAAAAGCGCCAGTCTAGACGGGATCTTTCGGAAAATAAAGCCTTTTCCAAAAGGTCCCTTATTCCTGATTTTAAGAGGATTTTAGGCACTTCCTTTTGGGTAGTTTAAAAATATGGGAAATGCCTTATTGAAAAAACTAATCACCCTTCATACAACCAGCTCACCAGTTTTGTGTGCATAATAGCAATAGATACAAGCACTTCAGAATACACAATAGAATGAAAAACTACATGGATTGCTGGAAGAATAATCTCCTCATTATTTCTTTGACAGATAAATATTAAGTTCTGTATCTCAAATGATAGCATCACCAGTGATTGTTCCTGTTAGAGTACCAGCATGATAGCCTGTCACAGAATATCTCTCGCATAATTCCCTCCTGGACTGATGCAAATATTTGATTTACAATTAAAATTGTCACTCTCATGCTTCATTGTTTTCTCTCTTCTTTTTATTCTGTGTATTTTTTGATTTCACAAAGCTAAAATGCCACCCACATACTGTCCCAGTGTTCTACACATTTATGGATATCATGCCACAGACGTGTCTTTTAATAAATTAAGGAGAAAACCCAGGAGGATGTATTTTTCCAATTTCTCTAACATCTCACTACTGATTCAAAAGCAGTAACACTGTTCAGACATATATATAACGCCTCTCAGTGGGGGATCTCAACTGCTTACAGACTAGTGTTGCCTAGCTCTTGTTTGGAGGTCAGGCATAAGTGCCGAGGTCAGTCTGAGCCCCTGAATTCTCTTCCTTCTCTACATCCTCAGAGGTGCTAATTGCTCCAGAGAGAGTAGGAAGCAGCTAAGGCCGTGGTTCTGCCCTCTTGTGCACTGGCTCGCACAGCTGGCTCCTGGTGATAGCTGTCTGTATCATCCTTAAAGAAGCAGCACACACACACTCTCTTTTTGCCAGAAAGCTCTTTCCATTCCCTGTGCAGCTTTGCTCAGGGAGGTGCCTCAAAGGCACAATATGGACCTACATAGTTCAGCTTCAACAACCCTCAGCGGTACAGAAGTGTCACCCTTTGTGTTAGTTGAAATAGCCATAAAATCCACTGGCAGAAAGGATAATATCACAGATCCTTACTGAGTTGTTGCAGATTCCAAGATAACTTGTTTAAGCGGACCGGATTATATCAAACCAATTCAGTGCATTTGTGGAGCAGTAGAGTTTCTTCTAAGGAGCTCTGGCACCACTGTTGAATCAAGGACTCAATAGAGAGAAGGGGTGAGGGGAAAATGCTGTTCCAAGGTACATTGTTACAAGGAGAAAATTCCAAAGAGACTTCATCATTTCATATATTTTAACACTGTCAGATAATCTACTCTGACCTCCTGATAAATACTTTCATCCAATTACTTCCGTATAGAGCCCAGTAACTTACTTCTAAATAAAGTATATGTTCCAGAAAGGTATGCAGTCTGGATCTAAAGAATTCAAGAGATGGAGAAGGCACCATTCTTCTTGATAGTCTCCTCCATTAATCAATCAATCAATCAATCAATCTTACAATAGTCTGTGTGTCTTTACTACAGCAGTCAAGTTTAGGAAAAGTAATGAAGGAAAACATTCAAGTGTAAAGTCTAGAATTTTTCATATTGGTTCAAAAAGTTAGGAACATGGTGACCCTTTTTTAGTCTAGCTTCATCATTTCTGTCTAAAAATGCCTTCTAGATGACATCTTGAACAAAAATAAGAAGATATTTGGGTAATTGTGAAAAATATTAAGGACTATCAATTGACCTGCGTTAACGCCTGCGATTAACGCAGGACAGGATTAACGCGTTAATTTTTTTAACATGTTAATCGCATGAGTTAATGTTTCACTGCCCCTTTGAAGTGCCACTCCAGTGCTTCAAAGGAGCAGCACAAGCGGAGCAGCGAATCAGCTGGGGACTCCAGCTAATCCCCAGCTTCGCCTTTGCAAAGCCCCTTTGAAGCCCCGGAGTCCCCAGCTGATCCCGGGCTCCATGCAGCACTGTCCCATTGAAACGCAACCAATTAATCACAATTAAATTGTTTAATCTCTTGACAGCCCTACAAATATTACAGATCATATGTACAATATTGTCCCAACAATATATCCTTACTACTTGTTTCTAGAGAGTGAGAGCTGCAAAATTGGCCAATGCAATACTGATCAAAGGTGTAAAAGTAGATCTGAGACTCAGTAGCAAAGGAATGATATTTTAACCCATGTGAATGCATGAGACCGTGAAGTGATAAAGATATGGAACATAAGAACAGACATCAGACCAAAGGTCCATATAGTCTAATATCCTAGCATCTGACAGTGGTGAATACCAGGTAGCCCAAGAAGAATGAGCAGGTCAGATAACTGCCAAGTGATTCCTTCCCTGTTACATAGTCCCAGCTTCTGGAAAAAGAATTTTTTTAAAAGAAGAAGACCATTGATGAAGGCCTATTTGACCCCTGTGTAAGGGGAAGTCCTGAACTGTTCCCAAAATACACAGATCTTATAAATTCCAAGGCCAGAAGGGAGCACTGGGATCATCCATTCCAACCTCCTATCTAACATGAGGCATAGAATGTTTCCAAAATAAGTCCTTAGAGCATATGTTTTAGAAAAACATCCAATCTTGATTTAAAAATTTGCAATGATAGATAATACACCGCAACCCTTGGAAAGTTGTTCCTGTCATTTGTTACTCACTGTTAAAAATGCACGTATTATTTTCAGCCTGAATTTTTCTAGCGTTGACTTCTGACTATTGGGGATTGTGTTATACCTTTGGGTGCTAGAATAAAGAAATCATTAATAAATATTTGTTCCCTATGTAGGTACTTATAGACGGTATTCAAATCACTTCTTAATCTTTTATTTATGAAACTAAATAGATTGAGCTCTTTGAGTATCTCACTAGAAGGCATGTTTTCTAATCCTTTAATCATTCTTGTGGCTCTTCTTTGTGGCCTCTCCAATTTATCAGTCTCCTTAGATTATGGACTACAGAACTAGATGCAGTCTTACAGCAGTGGTCACACCTGTGCCAGATACAAAAGGTAACAGAATCTCTCTGCTCCTATTCAGGATTCCACTGCTTATGCCTCAAAGGATCGCATTAGGTCTTTGGTCATAGGATTGCACTGGAAGCTCATGTTTGGCTGATTATCCACCACAACCCCCAAATCTTTTTCTTGCATTATTGCTTCCCAGGATATAGTCCCCCATTCTGTAAGTATGGCTACATGCTTTGTTCCTCGATGTACAGCTTTACATGTAGCCATATTGAAAACACATCTTTTCCCCTTTTGGGGGTAATGAGGTCTCACTAGGCCAGCTGTCCTGGGGCCATTCCAGGTAGTTTTGCTGTTCAAAACCATGTCAACTTCCTAGTGGCCAGTAAAGTATCCTGGATCTACCCAATACTTTGGTGGGACCCTATAATCACCAGCCAAGGTCTATACCATTTCAACCATTTCTGCCATTTCCCTGGGATGCCTCTTTCTCTGCCAAGTTTCTTCTCCAGCAAACTTCTGAGTAAAACCCTTCCCAGTCCTTCTGCTCCTCTCCCTTCCATGCCCCATTCAAAGTTTCCTCCTTTCTCATAAGCGGCGAGGAGTCCTGTGGCACCTTATAGACTAACTGAAGTGTAGGAGCATAAGCTTTCGTGGGCAAAGACCCTCTTCGTCAGTTAGTCTACAAGGTGCCACAGGACTCCTCGCCGCTTTTGCAGATTCAGACTAACACGGCTACCCCTCTGATACTTGACTCCTTTCTCATGAGGCCAGAGAATGAGTGCAGACTTCCACAGTATAGTCCCTTCTGCTCTCGCTTCCTGGCTTTCTTTCAGCCTGCTCCAGCCCAGCTGGGCTTCTGCATCAACTAGTGCTTGCCAATTCTAAATCTCCCCTCGGTTGTTTCCTATAAACTTTAATTGGCCGTGTCTAGCCCCATCAACCCCATTAACTGGCCCTTAAACCCCATCAACATTGATGTAAGGTTAACACTCTCATCACAGTTTGACAAGCCTATAATTATCCAGGTATTTCTGTTTATCCTTTTTAAATATTGGCAAATTAGCTTTCTTTCCATTTTCAGGAACTTCCTCTATGTTCCAATACTGATTGAAAATCAACATTAATGATACAGTGAGCTACTTAGGCAATTCTTTTAAAACTCTTGAAAATTAATTATCTGGCCCTGCTGATATTTTAAAATAGCTAACTTTAGTAGCTGCTGTTTAACATCCTTCTGGGATATTAATGGAATAGAAAAAGTGTTTTCATCATATGAAACTCTGTTTTCTATTTCCTCCCAAATACAGAAGGATTTATGAACTCTTCTGCTTTTTCTGCATTATTATTGACAATTCTACCATTTTCATCTGACCAATATCATTGTCAGGTTATTTTCTCTTCCTAATATATTTTTAAAACTGCTTAATGTCCTCAGCTCTGCTGGCTATACATTTCTCCTTTTATCCGTTTGTTTCCCTGACCAATTTTACACAATCCCTAGATTCTGGTTTATAGTCATTATTGTCAACTTCCCTTTATTGCCATTTGGTATATTTATTTTTTGCCTGCTTTCACTTCTCCCCGAAACCTGATCAATCTTTAAACTAATGTGCCTTCCTCCTCAATTGTGGGGCTGCCCATGCAGTGTTCTTAAACAATTTCCATTTATCATTCACATTCTTCTGATTAAATTCTTCCTCCCAGGTGATGTCGCTTGTAATTGTTTTCAGCTCTGTGAAATCATTCAGTCACATCAATAAAGAAATTCAAAATAGAAAGAAACAAATCTGAGTAGAAAATTTAAATGTTTAATTCTTTTACAAAAAGTCTATGGCACAATATATATATTTCAGAAGCGTTAATCTTATACTTCAGAAGTCGCATATGGACTGCATGCCTTGTATTAGTCTGGATGTTTCATTTTTTTCACATGTATGTATAATGTAAGCAAAAAATGTTCACCCCCCCAAAAAAAACCCATGTTTAACCTTTGCTAATTGAAAATGGACCATACATAACATTGAAACAAGTTCTGAATGAGATTAAAGCTGCTGTCCTAATGGAAAACCACTGGGAACCATACCACAGTAAGATACCTGGGCCCTCTGTTACCTAAAGAGTAGCATAGGGTTGATTCCATCATTATTTTCCAACTTCCAGAGCAGAACATTTAGTTTTTATTAAGAGGCACAAATTCTCCATTTCGTTTCTTTGCATTATCATCTAAATATTAATGAAGCCAGGAGGATTTATGTGCATGTGCCGTCTTAAGTTCTATTTATACTTTGCTTTGTTTACTTTCAGGTCATGTTCACATCACTGATTTTAACATAGCTACTATAGTGAAAGGATCAGAAAAGGCTTCCTCTATGGCTGGCACTAAGCCCTATATGGGTAAGTTTGAAAAACCATTGTAAAAATACATACAGTACATTTCAATGAAGTGTCTCTAATTCAGGATGTTCTGGTCTGCATGTCTGATACCTCTAAGCCACTTGTGCACTAGTGAAGTATGGTTTTAGAAAAACTTGTAGTCAGCAGTAGCTCTGGTTCAGACCAGCATCTCATTTCATCTGAATCCCCCTGAGCTTGAAGATACGAATAAATGGCTATACTTTTGTTCCTATTTCTACCGTTTGGGAAAGAACGTGTAATATCAGCTTTGAATGCATTAAGCACATGCTCACATGCTTTCCTGAGTTGGGGCCTGAGTATCTCAAGAGCATGACTGCTGATTATGGCCCCAATCCAGTGTGACAAAGTCAGACCTGATAGCTATAAGAGAGTGGTGGAACTCAGGTTTATCAGCCCTAGAGTGAGAAAGGTCCTTTTGCCTATGAATGGTAAAAATTGATACCTTGGGGGGTGAATTAGAGACACCTGAGTTGAACTAAGGGCTGCTGGTCATTGAGAGTACATAAATACCCACTGTGGGGGGGGGATTAACCCTCACCCCTTACTCTTCCAAATCTTGCCCACAGAGCACAACCAGCACCCTCCCCGCCCCCCCCTCCCCCCATTCTTGGAGGGTGATGTAGCCCCAGCCTCCAAGCCCCAGAGCACACCAGCTGGGTGGGCAACTTAGCCTCACCCTCCTTAGACCTGGAGCACCAGAAAGGCAGGAGTGACAGCTGCAGCCTCCCCAGTTCTGGAATGAGAGCAAGTGGTGTGGCCCAAATTGGGGCCATCCCAAAGGGAGATTGGAGCCCCCACTGCATCAAGCAGAAAGCAGAGGAAGGGAGGCAGGGCCATGCTTCATTATTTCAAGAGGCACAGCTCCTCCCTCCCCAGCCTATCATACCCACTCCCCATGCTTCTGAGTGACCTTATTAACCCCTCTTCTGGTGAGAATGGGGTGGGAAGGATGAGAAACAAACTGTAGTAGGGTTAAGGGCAGCAGGGAGAAAAGGCCTTCCTAGATAGAAGGCTGTTTTCCTTTTAGGGAAAACAATCGAGTTAATTTCTGTTTTGGGAAAGGGCTAGCAACAAGAAGCCAGCGTAACAAAGCACTGCCCCAGGGTGCAGAAGAAGGGTTAATAGGATGGTGAGAGGAATGGAAAACCTACCTTATATAAGGATACTTAAGGAGATTGTCTTCTTTAGCCTCATTAAACAAAGACTGTGGAGAGATATGATCACTCTCTATAAATACATAAGAGGGATAAATACCAGGGAAAGAAAGGAGTTATTTAAGTTAAGCACCAATGTTGACACAAGAACAAATGAATCGTAAATATTCTTAACAGCTTAAGATAGGACATTAGATGGGAAGGACTCTGAGCTATTACAGAGAATTATTTCCTAAATGTCTGGCTGGTGCCAAGTGTTTAGCTGGTGGGTATTGCCGATATGTTTAGGGTCCAACTGATAGCTGTATTTTGGACCAGGAAATAATTTTCCCCAAGATCAGATTGGTAGGGATCATGGGGGGATTCATGTTCACTTGCAGCTTTGAACTACACTAAATGGGAGATTCTCTGTAACCTGAAGTCTTTAAATCATGATTTGAGGACTTCATTAAGTCAGCCAGTGGTTAAGGATCAATCACAGGGAAGAGTAGGCCTGCAATATGGAGGAGGTGAGATGGGAGTATCATGATCTCTTCTAGCTTTAATGTCTGAATCATTGGGGAGTTAGCTGTGCAAAGTGGCCCTTAGATATGATTTGCAGTCAACATTCTCCTGCATAAAATATCAACTCATATTATAGGTCAGGCCTGTTTGCATTATTGATGCTATGTTCTTGCAATATGTTTGGTTAATTTAAAAATACTAAAATATGCTAATAATCTTATTTCTATATATCATTTTATATATTTTGCATAACATTTAAATTATTTGGAGACTGACAGCCCCCTGAGACCTCCCAGATGGCAGCCTGAAGAGAGTGCAGCCAGGCTCGCAGTAATGCGTCCACGAGAAGCACCAAAGTGCCCAGGGGCAGTTGTGGCTCCATGTTGCAGAGTGCTGTAGTGTCCCGAGTGAGGGCAATCAGAGCACGCAGAGACAAAATGCTTTGCTGTACTTCATTGAGGGACAAGCAGGGAAAATCTGAGAACCGGCTGTCCGGGGGGGGAGGGGGGGGGTCCATTTAAGCACAGGCCTCAGCCACACAAAGTAACTCCTAACCTGATGCTCTGCCGCACCTGATTCCAGCCGGCCTTAAATGCGATTCAGCATCCACTCAGTGTGAACGTGCTATTTTGAAATAGCAAAATGCTATTTTGAAATGCATTTTGTGTGTAGACACGTTATTTTGAAATTACTTATTTCAAATTAACTATTTCGAAATAAGATATTTCGAAATAACGCTGTAGTGTAGACATACCCCCCAGAGAAATGTAGATTTACAAGGAGTCCTAGTCAACAATAAACATACATTGAGTCAGGTTTATGTTAATAGTGCCTAGAAGTTCTAGAAGAAACCCAGTTAATGTTCTGACATCAACATTAAACCTTACAGTAAAGCAAAAACAACCTAGCCTCTTGCTCCGCAGTGCCTAACACCCTTTGACCCCCACCCCTACAGTCCATGACAAGCTCCTCTTGCCCCATAACCCCATCATGCCCTCACCCAACATCCCTTTGTCCTCACCCCATGCCACCCCCCGCACTCCGGAGAGCGAAGCTGCTCTCTCTAGAGAGCGTGGCTGTTACTGCTGCATGGGCGGGAGGGGGGAGTGGAGTGGCCCTCCTCCTTTGCATGCCCTGCCTCCCCAACTGCGTCTTGCATCCCCATGGGTGGGGGAGCACAGAGCCCCCAGCTGGCCACCATTACTGAGGGGGGAAAAGGGTGGGAGGCACCTCCTGCTCCATCTCCTCCTGCCACCGCTTCAGCCCCAGCACCATTGCCAGCAAATCAGCCGCACAGGCGGGGGAAGAGGGGATGCCCCAGGGAGGCGTCTCCTGCTCCACGTCTTCCTGCCATCACCTCAGCCCCAGCGCAGCTGGCAGTAAAAGCGGCTGCACAGGCAGACAGAGCAGTTGGTGGTGATTTGCACGCTCCCTCCACCTTTGTGCCCCCTCCTCTCCAAGTGTGTCTCCCTCAGGGTGGAGGAGAGATGCAGGGGGACAGCTCTTCCTGCTCCACATCCTCCTGCCACTGCCTCAGCCACCACGGCTGCTGGAGCTGAGCCACCGTGAACAGCTGGCTTACGTTCTGACAGCCGCCGTGCCCCGGCAGCCAGCAGTTCACAAACGGGCACCAGTCTCTGGACCATCGGTTGGGAACCCCTGATCTAGATGGCATTTAGTCCTGCCATGAGGGCAGGGGACTGGACTTGATGGCTTCGCGAGATCCCTTCCAGTTCTAGTGTTCCATGATTCTATGTGACAGCACAACTGCAGTGAGGCCTCTGACAACACAAAATAAGGAGGACACTTAATTATGGATACATTTTGCATTCATTAGCCTGAGACTATGGCATATTTATTTTAAATGTGTAGAACCAACATTGTGTTAGACATCAGCATGATGCTGCCTGCTTGAAGCTGGTGTAGAGATTTCGCACACATAGTTAAGTTCAGGACTTAGGTTGGGTGGTAGACCACAAGACATGGCAGATTAATGAGATGCTATAGGGTAAGTGCATGTATGCAGCTAATTTCATCTAATAAGTATTTGCTCTGATGTAATCGTATTAAAATATGAGGATTAAAACCTACTGCAGTATATTAACCACTGAAGGTGTGAAAAAAGGAACAAAACTCTTCTAAAACAGCTTTCGACCAGTCACTAGAAATTACCAGCATGTGCAAACTTGAAGTCTCATTTTACTGTGTACCCCACCGATTTCCACTTTCACGTATATTAATAGAACTCTGTCTGGAAGTTAGTCATGATCATTTAGAATTTTGCCCATTAGCAAAATGGAAAAGGGATGCTGGTTACCTTAACTGCAGCGTCAATGTTGACAATCAGTTTGTACTAACGGGCCTCTGCATGACTCCATAGAGTAATATAGGAAGAACAACATTTCCCTGGTTGTTGAGCTGCATGTTGTTTTTGTGCCTGCTATAATGCTTCCAGCTGCTCCATGAGGTTCTCCGCTAAGTCACAAGCGCCTGTCTTTATAGCATATGCTTATGCAATATGATTGAAGGCACTTACTCAACAGTCAAGTCAGAAATGTTTGTTTTGCACAGAAGGGCTGTGTCTACACTGGCATGAATTTCCGGAAATGCTTAAAACGGAATACTATTCTGTTTTCAGTTTTTCCGGAAAAGGAGCATCTACATTGGCAGGCTGCTTTTCCGGAAAAGCCCTTTTTCCGGAAAAGCTTCTGTGGCCAATGTAGACATGCTTTTCCGGAAAAGAGCCCCGATCGCCATTTTCGCGATCGGGGCTTTTTTCCAGAAAAGACTACTGGGCTGTCTACACTGGCCCTTTTCCGGAACAGTGTTCCGGAATAAGGACTTATGCCTGAGCGGGAGCAGAATAGTTTTTCCGGAATAGCGGCTGATTTTGTACAGTAGAGCATCGTTGCTTTTCCGGAAATTCAAGGGCAGTGTAGACAGCGGCTGATTTTCCGGAATAAGTGGCCCAGTGTAGACATAGCCCAGATGTTTAAGGGTGTCTTTCAAGCTTTTCATCTACCCTCCTAACTCACAATTGCCAGAGCTTAACTCAGAATGAAGCCTTGTTTTGATAGACAGATCTGAGGCAGTTAAGCTACATGGCCAGTCTAACTCAACTGTGTGCAGGTTAAATGAGCTGAGCTTCATTGAGAACCAAACCAGCTTTCACCAGGATTTCATTGTTGGAAACCTGGTCCTGCCATCTGATGCCCAGCAATTGTCACAGGTGTTTCTAATGGAAATTGTCAAGCTTTATAGTGTGTCCTTGATAACAGAATCACATTTCACACCTCTTGAGGAGTGTGCTGAGGACAACAGCATTACAGACTTGGGTTTCTGTCTGTATACAGATTCCATTTTGCTTCCAGATTAGGGGAATCTGGGCAATGCCCTTCTCACCCCATTTTCACCATGTAGAGGTGGGGTTGGACTTATGAGAGGCAAAAAGGAAATGTAAACTTTGTGCAGTAGGAGGTAAACTGCTACTTACTGTCCAAAGAAGTTGATATTTACATTTTCATTGGAGGGGAAAAGTTGTTTTTTCCCTGTATTTTTTAAACCACTATTCCTTTAACTAGCAAATTACTTGCTACCTCTCTGATTTAATTCCAGCTTTCTATTTAAACCTCAATTGATAGAATTACTAAACTTCCCTGAGATTTTTTTTTTAATGAGAAGTGAAAATTTATACTGGAATGCCGCTGTGCAAATGCTGAGAAAGCTGAGAATGTACCAATCAACAAATCTAGGGATATTATTTCAGAAATTAAGTTGCACTCACCCTTTTCACTGAAATGCCTGTATTAAACAGTATGGCCCTGACTCAGCAAGGTATTTAGGCATGTGTTTAACTTGAAACATGAATAGCCCGAATGACTTCAATCGATTTAAAGTTAGGAATATGCTCAAATACCTTGTTGAATTGGGGCCAAAGGGATTTAGGTGCGGAAAGATACAGAGGGTTACCTAGTTTATTTCATAAAAGTGCCTAAGTAAGTTAAGCACCTAATGCTCTTTGAAAGTCAATGGGAGTTAGATGCCTAAATGAGTTAGGGTATGTCTACACTACAGTGCTAATTCGAACTAACTTAGTTCGAATTAGTTAATTCGAACTAAGCTAATTCGAACTAACGCATCCAGACTAAAAAACTAGTTTGAATTAGCGTTTTGCTAATTCGAACTAGCATGTCCACACAGAGTGGACCCTGAACCGGGGTTAAGGATGGCCGGAAGCAGTGCCGGCAGGGCATCAGATGAGGACTTAGAGCGTGGAGATGCTGTTTCAGGCTAGCCAAGGGCTGTGCTTAAAGGGACCCGACCCCCACCCCGGACTGACAGTTCTCAGGGGTGCCCCGCTTGCAAAGCAGTCCTGGCTTGGATTGCCCGGAGTACCCACACTGGGCACATCACAGCACTCGGCCATCAGACCGGCTGCACTTGCCGCAGGCTACCATCTGGGGAGAGAGGGAAATTGGGGGGCTGCAGGAGAGCTTCCACCCCAGAAGCCCGCAGAGCCAGCCCAGTCCTCCCCATCGGGGGCTTGTACCCCATTCCTCCCCCACCTCCTTCCACTTACCCCTCCCTAGCCCCCCTTCCTGATGTACAAAATAAAGGACAATTGTGTTCAAAAATAGAATCTCTCTTTATTGAACAAAATTCGGGGAGACTGGGAAAAGGAGGTGGGAGAGGGGAAGAGAGAGGCTGAGAGAGGGGAGGGCAACTAAAAAGATCAGAGGTTTGGAACAGGTCCCATATGTAGAGAGGCTAAAGAGACTGGGACTTCTCAGCTTAGAAAAGAGGAGACTGAGGGGGGATAGGATAGAGGTCTATAAAAGCATGAGTGGTGTGGAGAGGGTGCATAAAGAAAAGTTCTTCATTAGTTCCCATAATAGAAGGACTAAGGACACCAAAGGAAAGGAATGGGTAGCAGGCTTCAAAGTAGTTACAGAAAGTTGTTCTTCACAAAGCAAAGAGTCAACCGGTAGAACTCCTTGCTGCAGGAGGCTGTGAAGGCTAGAAGTAGAACAGAGTTTAAAGAGTAGTGAGATAAAGTGATGGAGGTTGGGTCCATGGAGTGGTGTCCCTGCCCAAAGTTTGTGGAAGGCTGGAGAGGGATGGCACGAGACAGATGGCTTGGTCACTGTCTTCGGTCCATCCCCTCCAGGGTGCCGAGGGTTGGCCGCTGTCGGCAGACAGGCTACTGGGCTAGATGGACCTTTGGTCTGACCCAGGACGGCCATTGTAAGCTCAGGGCTCAGGGTCGGGGGTCTCAGTGGACCACCTTGATTTTCCTGCACACCTGCTCCTGGGTGGCCAAGCTGGCATCTCTCCTGCCCTAGATGGCCGCTTTCCTGTGCCTAGTGCGGAGGTCGTGGACGAGGTCCACGATGTCCGCACTAGACCAGGCGGGTGCCCGCCTCCTGTGGTCCCGGGCAAGCTCCCGGGAGCCGCCAGCCTGGTCCCGGGA
This sequence comes from Pelodiscus sinensis, assembly GCF_049634645.1. Lineage (NCBI taxonomy): Eukaryota > Metazoa > Chordata > Testudines > Trionychidae > Pelodiscus > Pelodiscus sinensis. The sequence continues at coordinate 111,321,646 of NC_134715.1, forward strand.
AGAGGGGGAGGGCTGGGGGGCATCGGGTGGCTGGCTCGAGCCGTGCCAGGTGCAGGGTCTGCTAGCTGGGTGCTGGCAGGCTTGCACCTGGCACGGGCATGGTAGCCAGCCCGTGCCCCTTTTAGGGCTCCGGGGCCGGGAGGGGGGCAGACGAGTTTCCCTGGTGTTGGCCAGAGTGGCCACCAGCGAAAGCTGGGGAGGGCTAGCCTCCCACTAGTTCGAATTAAGGGGCTACACACCCCTTAATTCAAACTAGTAAGTTCATACTAGACTTAGTCCTCGTAGAATGAGGTTTACGTAGTTCGAACTAAGCGCTCCGCTAGTTCGAATTAAATTCGAACTAATGGAGCGCTAGTGTAGCGCCTATCAAAGTTAATTCGAACTAACATCCGTTAGTTCGAATTAACTTTGTAATGTAGACATACCCTTAGGTACTTATCTGTAAATTTAAAAATCTAAATCCTTGTACATCTAGCACGAAGGCTTGGATTCTCAAAGGTGTTTTGACAGCTAACTCCAAGTGATTCCATGAAATGATTACCTAAATGCTCAGAGGTGTTTTAATACCTCTGAGCATTTAGGTAATCATTTTATAGATCTGGGCCTAAGAACCTTATTCTGTCACCCTTATTCTGTGAATGGTTCCCTTAACATCAATGGACTACTTTCATCACAAGGTACTACCCAGTATTTATAAAGGCCTTAAATCCCCGATGCTGTGAGGTACATGCTGTAGGTGAAACCTTGCTCCCACTTGGAGCTCTTCTGGAGTCAATGGGTCCTATGTGGGCGTTGGGATCTGGCCAAATATTTCTGGATTAATTCAGAAGCGATGTAAAACACACTTTCTGAAATTAATGTGGCACTATACAAGCATTTTGACTTTCACACTCTCTTTTTATTTGGTGAAGAATGCCCTTTGGATTTTACATAATAGCTGATAAAATATACAGTTTTGGACATGCATTTTATAAAAATAGCAACTGGTTTCTCAGACCCAATCCAAAATGTATGGTGTGAAATCCAGTCCCAGGTTGAAGTGAGTGGGATTTTGCCACTGACTTTGCTGGAACCAGGATTTCACTCCCGATGAGTAGTTCTACCTGCTTGAGCTTTTGTACCAGTTAAGTAAAAACAAGGTAACCCAGAATGCAGTTTCCTTTGTCTCCTTTGCCCTCTCCCATTTGGGAATTGAATGTTAAATATGACAGGAACCTATCATTGAGAAGAGCCTTTGTGGAAGTTGTTTTTGATTTGGGTAACTATGGGACTTTGCAAATGGCACTTTGTGTATGGGCATGGGCAGAGAAGTCAATATGAGTGTTAGTCCTTTTAGATTATGTATGGCATGAAGTCAGCTACCCTGCATTCCTTGACACTTTGTTAGCACATTGGGGTTATATAATTCTTGAAGTGTATACACCAGCCCAGTGCAGACAAGTGTTCATGGTAGGATGACCTTTGTACCATGTGTGCACTAAAGACCTAATCCAGCTCCCACTTAAATCAGTGGAAGTCTTTTTGTCACTACAATGAAACTGCATTGGGCACTGAAGGAGGCAAGGCTCTGCATGTAGCCTTATGCACCTTCTCATGTTACTAATTTTTGTATGATAAAAATTTTGAAGGGCTCCCTAGGACTCTTGGTTTAGTTGCATTCATCATGTCAATTACAGTTAGTGATTGACCCTTCATCTCTTTCAAGATTAGACTCTCAGTACACTTTGTGCAATAACTCTTCACCATTCTTCCCTCACTGCACTTTTCTTTTTTTGTTCTGTCTGCATCTCTATTTTCCTTATTCTTTTACCCTATCATTTGCCTTCTCTCTTTTGTCTCTCCTTCCCATTCCTTTCCATCTTCTATGTGTCTTTGTTTTTCTTCCTCAATACTACATTTCTATCTTTCTCTCCCTCTGCTCAGTTCCATTTCTTTCCTGTCTTCATTTCCTCTTTCTCTTTCTAATATTCTTCCCACTGTTTCTTCTCCCACACAAGATGTGTGTGTGTGTATGGGGGGGGGGCAGTCATCTTCCCTTCTTGACTCTGTAGTAAATGGGCCAGAGTTTCACCTTTTTCTGTTGTGGCCCGAGGAAAGGACAATCTGGCTACGTCTACACTGGCCCCTTTTCCGGAAGGGGCATGTAAATTTCACGAGTCGTCGTAGGGAAATCCGCGGGGGATTTAAATATCCCCCGCGGCATTTAAATAAAAATGTCCGCCACTTTTTTCCGGCTTTTAAAAAAGCCGGAAAAGAGCGTCTAGACTGGCCCCGATCCTCCGGAAAAAGTGCCCTTTTCCGGAGGCTCTTATTCTTATTCTTATTTGAAGTAAGAATAAGAGCCTCCGGGAAAGGGCACTTTTTCCGGAGGATCGGGGCCAGTCTAGACGCTCTTTTCCGGCTTTTTTAAAAGCCGGAAAAAAGCGGCGGACATTTTTATTTAAATGCCGCGGGGGATATTTAAATCCCCCGCGGATTTCCCTACGATGACTCGTGAAATTTACATGCCCCTTCCGGAAAAGGGGCCAGTGTAGACGTAGCCTCTGACAGCAATGTTTAGTATAGAGGAGATAGATGATCCAATTTATCTGCTTGCTAGCAAGCAGAGCACAGAGCTGCCCCACATACTAATTATTCTGTGCTCCAACAGGCAGGAGACTGGCTTTGGATACAAAGGTGGGCCGGTGCTTTTGTTGCCCAGATTTTGAGGTCCGCTAATGCCTCAAGGATCTGTCTTCATCTACAATGTGTCTCCTTTTAATATCAATATGGCCCCATTAGAAATGCAGTAAATCTCTCTCTGAGATGTGTTTTTCTAATTCTGTTTTGTGAAAATGAGGAAGCAGACTCTGCTTTCGGAGATATTGGTTTGGTTTGTCCTCACCCTGTGCTTTCGTTTGTTTGATAGAACACAGGGTCATTGTAATCCTGACAAAATTATTAATTATTCTGAGGAGCACTCATCCACATCTATGATTGATTCACATGTTTCTACACATGGGTCAGATTTACAAAGGTATTAAGGCACCTAACTTCCATTAAAGTCAATAGAAATTAGGTGTCCAACCTATGTAGGTGTTTTGAACATCCTACTAGATGCCTATCTGCCTCTTTGGGAATCTAATACCTTTGAAAATCTAGCTCCATCTCTTTTGATCAAATTGTGATTGTGGCTTTGAATTAACAATCTTCAACTACACAATATAGATTATCTTGCTATTTATTCATCAAAGAGACTTTGATTCATACAAACTTGTCTTTTCTTGGACTAATTAATAAGTTATCTCTTGCAACTCTGTATTTTATGTACTTAAAGCCATTTATATAACATTCATCACCACAGCAACTGAGAAAGTTACATTGTGATTTCCTGTTACCCATGGCTGCAATTTAGGCATCTATTCTCCCCCATTGACTAGTCTAACATGCACTAGGAATTTTGTTGAGGATTGTACTTCAATGAATTCCCCTATGTTGGCATGTTAAGATTAGCCATAGACCATTTGGCCCAATACCAGAGAGTATGCATGTATGTTTGCATTTTACTAATTAGTTGGTAACTACACTCAAGTGCCTGGTCCTTGCTAAGATATAGAAATATAATCTCCCCTATCCCTAGGAACTTTGCTTCTGATGCTTCAAAGACTTATACATGTGCCTAACTTTACTCACTCAACCGGAATACTCCGTGCATAAAGTTAAGCCCATAGATAAATTTTTGCAGGTTTGAAGCCTACAATTTAGATGCATACTTTTGTATGACACACACAGTATTAGTTCTGTATGTTATTTATATGTATAACCTTACCTGTCTAGGTTCTTATAGAGCCCCCATCTCTGTGGTATATGAGTGCCATTGAATGAGCAGAACATGCTGCAGCTATCATATGCTATGAACGTAAATGATTCTTATCTCCCACACAATAGTATGCAGATTTCTCACTTCTTCACTGATGCTTAGCATCTGGAGATAATGCCACCACCAGTCTGATTGACTATTGCGTCAAAGCATTAGTTCTTTAGCAATAGTCATGTGCATACCAATGCAAACTCCCTCGCCTGTTAGATAAAAGGCTATCTAACTATCATTTTTTAAATTTTTATTTTCAACTTATAGTAGCAATGAGGACCTGAGTACACGACATTTCAGAGGAATTAATGACCGGCTAGGGTTAGGAGCACTCAGCTGCATCTGAGGCCATAAGCTATTTTCAGCCAGTAATTAATCTTCAGGAATTGCCTTGCACTGCTATCATGATTGCTTACACATATTGCAAACCAAAAGATGCATTAGAAAAAAATAAAGGTCACTTAAAAATGTCTGCACTGCATTTTTTCCCCTCTCTCTCTTTCACTGCTTTTGCACAGTTCTAGGCAGCCCATGAGAAACCACAACAATACCTCTGAGGGTGAAAAATCACTGCTGTAAGCCTCCCATAGCTTCCTCAATCAAAACCAATCAGGTTCAAATGCAGTACTGGGATAGACACTCTAGAGCTCTTCAATTAGGTTCTTACTCAAAGGTTGAAACTAAAACAGCTCATCAGAAAAGAAACTTTCTTTCCTGATAGCAACTGGGATTCATCTCAGAGGCATGCCAGGGCCCTCATTTGGTAATGTCCGACTGTGCATACTGGTGTGATCATAACAGTAACCTCTCAAAGAAGGTAATCAATATTCTCTGTTTGGGCCAGTCACTTTGAAAGGTAAAACTCCTCAAACAGATTAATTTATCATGGTCAACATTTTCAAACCTGGGTGCCTTGAAGTGAAGCACCTAATTACAAATGGCCTGATTTTCAAAAATGCTAAGCATTTACCTTTGGGCCATTGAATTCTGTGGGAACCACAGATGTTCACCAGACGACTTTTCTTTAGGTACCTAACTTCAGGCAACCTCACTTTAATGTTAGCTCTGAGCAATGTTGTGGCCTATGTATAGGGTCTTTCAGAACAACTGATGCTAGTTTAAATAATGTTTTATATGACCATAAAAAATGAGTGTGATGTTGTTTGCAATTATATTTATATTCCCTTTGTTGCAAGAGCGTACAAGTTAATGTTGGATACTGAGGACATAACACAAGTTGGGAGCAGAATTATCAGTAGATTAACTAAAAATTCTAGTCTGTTTTGTCATTTTCTACAACACACCTATAACCATAAACTGTATCATTGTTATTATGCTGTCGAAGTATGATCATTTGGCTGCTATGACAACTGCAGAGTGGAATAATATCTATATATTAATTTGTCAGAAATGATCTATTTCATAACATGTACTTGAAGTTCAAAGTACACAATTAAAATGAATAATGGTGAGCATGGAACACTGATATAGATAGATTAAGGCAATTTGGAGTTAGTCATGTCTAGTAATATTGGGCAGACCCATCAGAACAACTGTAGTACCCTGAAAGAAACATGTTTTGCAGTTTTTCTGCTTAATTATAGTTATCAGAGTGAGATCATATTTGGAGAACAGCTAAGGCAAAAAATGTGATGGGCTAATGTATCAAAAGTCCCTATACTGAGAGATCTGGGTGCAGAGGCAGGAGGGTAATTAACATTTTGAAAAATTTATCAGTGATGGTTGTGGATTTTCTATCACTGGAAATTTTAAAATTTATTATTGGATTTTTTTTAAAAAAGCCACACACACTTTCAACAGTAATTATGATAGGGAAGTGCTATGACCTTTGTTATACAGGCAATCAAACTAGATGATCATAGTGATCCCATCTGGCCTTAGAATCTACGATGATCCGCAATAAGATGGCATTGTAGTTCTTTGAATGATAGAGGGATACAATATCTTAAAACATAGCACTCTGGAAAAGGAGACTGTATGATGTTTATTCATTAAAAACAATGGGAGGACACTTGAATGTATACAAACAGACTCTGTTTACCAGCAAATAGGTTCATTTTGTCAATTTTCAAGAAAGCAAATGAGCATAAAATGTAACAGGATTATAAGTATGTTAAGAGAAAAAAAGTATAAAGGCGCAGGAGAAAGAAATTAATAACTCTGAGAGTCTTCGCAGTTAAAAGTATGAGCTTGTTCATTATCATACCTGCTGGTAAAACATCCTTGGTATCACTTATCAGTTAAAGTTGACATAGATGTCCTAACGTGGAACATCGACTTCTCTCTATCCCAGTCTGTTTCGCTACCACTCTAGGTTTCCAGTTTTATTCAATATTGTGTGGAATGGGTGTGACCTTCACTCACAATACCATTGGAATGTACAGTGGGATAAACCTTTTTACATAGGACAAAAGGTTGTTTGGTCCCCGAGATCTTCATTTTCAAAAGTGTCCACCGTTATGGGTGCTAGTGTCTTAAGGTCTGATTTCCAGAAGTTCTCAACATCTATAGTTTCTGTTGAGTTCAGCCTTTAAAAGGAGCAGTGAAACTACTATACAAACTAACACACAACAAGTAGACATAGTGATATGGAGAGAGGAAGGCACAATATAGTGATAGATATGGAGAGAGGAAGGCACAATATAGTGATATGGAGAGAGGAAGGCAGAGACGGGAGGAATGTTACCAGGGCTGTCCTTCCCATGAGGCAAACTGAGGCGACTGCCTCAGGTGCTAGATTGTGTGTGTGTGTGGGGGGGCGCCTCTAGGACCCAGAGTGTAGAAAATTTTGTCTGATGCTGGTGCATATTTCTTCTCTCTGCTCTAGATGCACAGAGATAGTGGAGTGCTGTGCTGGAGGAAAGAGGGCACAAGAGACATAACAGGCAGGCAGGAGAAAAGGGGGTATCATTTGAGCTCCCCGCCTCACATGCCAAAATGTTGTGGGCCAGCCCTGAATGTGACAAAAATGTAATCCCTTAGATTCAATGGGAACTGCAGATAACTCTGAAAATCGGGCTTTTGTTTTAATTCTGTAAGGCTTCTGCTTTGAGAATAATCTACCAAAAATGCTGCCTTCTTCTGCCACTTGAATGGAAAGTACCTAGCCAGAGGAGAGCACTATGTTAGCAGGTTCAGGACTCAGCAAGCTCAAAATCACAGGCACAGCAAGAAGGCTATGCTGAAGTGACAGGGGACCAATTGAGGAGAAAGGCAAGGACTGGAGATCTAGCCTGGAAGCTGGCTGTGTAAATGTTGTTGCAGGGACAGTTTCAGTAGTAACAACAGCAGGAGGAAACAGGCAGCCACCTGCCTCGAGGAAGGTAGTGCAGTGCAGTTCCAGGGAGACTTAGCTTTAGAGCCCTTTTCTGGGAGGCTTGTCAGAGCTGAGTTAGTGGCTGTTGGTCTGAACTTTATTGTCACTGTTGAAGTCCTTATGTTTAGGGGCATTTGCACCCTTTATTTTTGTCAGTCCTAGTAAGTCCTCTATTACTTGCTTGAAACCTGTGTTTTTGGGAACACATCAAGAACTGAAGGGTCTGCATCAGACCCTCCTCTGTGAGGTTGTAGTACCTAGAGCTCATGCTACTAGACATTGAGAAGGACATGCTGCTCCTTTTCAGGATTGCATTCTCTCATGGATCCATAATTCAGCAAGGTGGTTATTGTCATGCCCTGAAGTTCACCAATCATGTTTACTCCTGAAGGAATTCTGTATGACTGTACATGCACAGAATTAGTGTTCCCTGCATATTTCTTTGCTTCCCCTCAGAAAAATGACTTCTGATGGGGAAGCAAAGGGAAGCCCAAAAGAGTGGTCACGTGTCCAACTTTCTGCTGGGATGGGGCAGAGGGGTGGGTAGTCATGCATGTGAGAGAAAGAGACACTCTGTCTGTCTTGCTTGTTATTGTAGCATGTTTGGTGTGGAAAGGCAAGACTTTGGAATGTTTCTGAGGAGGTGGGCTTGGCACAGAGAAGAATGTAGCAGCCTGTCTGCTTCGTGAATTGTTTCATTGTCTTTGTGAATTTCTCCAGGAATATAAAAGAGATGTAAATGTTTTTTAAAGATTTTTTTACACTGCCAGAGTGGTGTAAAGGAAAGTATGGACTTATAAATGCTTATGGTGCTTTAGTGATAAGAACTGGTCTAAATTTGGGGTTTGAACAAAATTCATATTACAATGTGCTCCATTAATTGTTTGGCACTTAGCTTTCTGGAGATAGTTAATAGCCAATATAAATTGTGAGATCGATTCCTCAGCCCTCACTTACTCTTCAGTTGCCTATAATGTAACACTGAACATATGACTATATATTTGTTGACTAATAACCAGAAATAATGGGTCAAAACGTCACTACATTACTATTAGACAAATGCAGTTTGGAGATTTCCTCCAAAATGCTCTCACTCTCATTCTCCATCCATTGTATTGTAATTTAAATAAATTCAGAAAATAATTGAAACTGGTGTGGTTACAGTCCAATATTTTGTCAACTAAAATATGCAGAATTTATCAGAATTTTAAAATATTGTGTGCAGAATTTGTAATTGTTTGGTGCAGAATTACCCCCAAAGTAAATGCAAATTACAGAGCTTTGTGATGAAGATCTGATGGTATCCTATGGACCCAAGTTCCCAATTCAGAAACATGCTTAGCCTCTGATGACAGGACAAGAAGCAGTGAACTTAAATTGCAGCAATGAAAGTTTAGGTCAGACATTAGGAAAAACTTCCTAATAGAGTGGTTAATCATTGGAATAAAATTGCCTGGGAAGGTTGTGGAAACTCCAGCATTGGAGATTGAGTTAGACAAGTACCTGTCAGGGGTGATTTGGATGGTGCTTGACCCTGCCATGAGTATAGGGCACTGGACTTCTCAAGGTTCCTTCCAGTTCTAGTATTCTATGATTCTGTGCTTAATTTGAACCACATTCTCAGGCTTAAACACATTACTGTACACATGTGCTTAAGTGCTTTGCTGAATCAGGGCCCAAGGTTGACATCCTGGTGCCATGCAAGTCAATGGCAAAACTTTCATTGACTTCAGTACAGCCATATAAGATCACCATGTAACTTGCCATAATTGATGCAACACCTTAACTCAAACTCTTCTCATCTTGTAAAGCAAGTGTTTAAATCCTAAAACTGGCGCTCAAGCTGTTGGACTACAGAGAGTTGCTCTGGATAAAAAACAAATACCATTAAAGCAGAGAAAAGCTGCTTATCTGGTTTAGAAAATAGGAGCCTAAATGTTAATTTTCTGATCTGAGAACACTGTCACCAACTTAAGGTGGGAAAGCAGCACACCTTTAAATAGACCTCAAAACCAAACAAACATTTGGCTCTGCACTGGAACTTGAAGCACATCCTGCTGATCAGTCTAATTCAGGGATGAGGTGACATTGTTCACTGCAGCTCTCAGACACAACAAATAAAACAAAATGAATAAATAACACAGTTGCTGAATTAGAAAACCCCCGCTGTAGTTGTCTGGCAGTGTTACAACCCACTCACACAATTCTAACATTACATCAATAAAGCACTTTCATTGCTGTCCCACAAAAAATGAAACAGGGACCCTTCCCCTCATGGAAACAGTGAAGCTATGAAACAAGTAGTGAGGGTCATGCAGCACCGGTATAACAAAGTAATGTGCCTAGATAGCAAGCAAGCCTTCCTTACTGTCTTTCAGCTCAATCATTTTTAAAATGTCCTGATATATGAATAAGGCAGAATTATGACTCGTGCATGTAAGAAAAACAAACTGTTATATTCCAGCAGTACATTTCATAAAGAACTTCTCTCTATGTAATTACAGCTTAAGATGTGAATAATGGGTTTATGGGCTTTCTGAATTTACCACTTAAGGGAGTTTAATCTAGATCTCCAAGATGTGTCGTGAAATGATAAAAAAGTCACATACATCTCCAAAGGAGCTCATTTTATTTAGTTAAAACTGATTCCTTAAATGAGCGTCAAACCCCGGTTTGCTGCCCTGAACTAGGTGTGTCTAGACTAGAGGATAGATGATTTACTGCCACATTAGCGTGTGATTAAAAGTGATGAGACTGTAATATAGTACATTAGTCTAGATGCTATGGCCATGGAAGAACTCACCTAGTAATTACAAACTAGCGCCATGATTCTACTTCTTTGGGCATCATGGTTTAGAAATTACCCTAAGAATGTGATGTTTTCACAGGGGTTACTGAGATGATGCTGAGGCTGCTTTTTCATTTCATATCTTTTCTCAGTTGTATGTGATTTCCTACAGATTCTACAGATGTCTTATTGAGAGGGGGGGTTTCTCTTACTAAAGTTAATTAACACTATATCTGATTTGGAAAGATGAAAGACTTTTTTGTTGGCAAGCTATTTCTGTGGTATTGATCACTTCCTAAAGAGTTTATTTATCACAAATTAGGCCTGATTTATACATAACTAGAAGCCTTTCCTGGCATTACACAGGTCCTTCAGAGCAGGGAGCAGGCAGTGTAAGAGCTGCAGAAGTCAGGGCAGGGCCCTGGGGAAGTGGGGAGCTCTGGGCATGAGGCTGGGTGCGTGGGAGATGCAAGAGTGAGAGTTGGGGGTTAGGAGGTATGGTGGTGCAGTTGGGGTTCCCCCCAAATCCTGCACCCCGTCTGCAGCAAGGACAGACTCCACCAGCCAGTAGAATAGAGGGTTTATTGCTTCTCCAGGATAAAGCACAGCCTAGACGTGATATTGCTACAGGAGTCTGGGCCAGGATGCCTCAGATCCCTTGGGTTAGGGTGGTCCATCACCCCCCTAGACCTCCAGCCCCCAGGTTAGCCTCGCTCCCTCCTGTTTCCCCGCCAGCAACTGAAGCCTCCTGTTGGTCTCTGCCTCTCTCCCTTTGTCTCTCCCCCTGGGAATCCCCTGTTATCTCCTCAGGCTGAGCCAAGGTGTCTGGGTTAATACACATTTGGGTGAGTCAGTGGGAATCACACATCATAGCGCAGGGAGACCCCGCAGGGGGACAGAGCAGACAGCATCCCCACTATGCCACAGAAGGGGCTCAGGATAAGGGTTCAGGAGTGAGGAAGGACTTGAGGTATGGGATGGGGTGGCTTCTGGCTTCTCCCTGAGGGCAGCCCAGGGCAGCAGAGACTGAACATCCCACTCACCGGCTTGTCCCCAGGGACTAGTGGGGGGTCTCTCTTTCCCCCAACCATTCCCAGGGCAGGGGCCTCTCTCGCTCCTATCCTTGGCCCCTCCTGAGGTGAAGGGGGGCTCTCCCTCCACTTCTGGCCCAGCCTGAAAGAGCCCCTAGATGGGCCCCTGAGGAGGCTCTCTCTATCCCCCTGGTCCCTGCCAGAGCAGGAAGAGCTCCCTTCTTCCCTCCCTGGCCCTCCAGGGCGAGGCGGGCAGCAGGGGCTCTCTCCCTCTCCCCTGTTTACACCAGAGTTAAATTTGGTGCACAGTGTTCATTTATTCATTTTAATCTTCCAGGCATTAAGAAGCAAACATATTTCAGTTTTTTAATTTCCCCACTTCAGAAATGCATATACCTCTATATATCTAGAAATATTTAATAAACAATGAATTAAAAATCTAATGATTTTTTCAATGCACAGTTGGGTATTTTTAAAATAATGAATAATATTTTGCCTGCTTTATTCTCAGCCTCTAGCAGGGTAATTGTCTTCTGAGCTAGGTAGACATGTTCCAATATAGAGCTTTCCAATGGAGGCTGTTATAGTATACTTACGTATAGGGTAATGTCTAGAAACCTGGAGAACTCTACTTCAGGAAGTGTTTGAAGAGGTGGGACTTTATCTTTCAGATCTGGCCCCCAGCTTACTTTGATCCTGCTTGCTGGGAGGTTTGGAGCTTCCCCACATAGCAGGGTGAGCCAGCACTTGCCCTCCAGCCCCCGCGGCAAGTCTCCAAGCTTTGGTGCCCCCCACAGGTCTGGAGCACAAGCACTGGCTCATGCCACTGAGCCTTGTTTCAGGTCAGGTCAAAGTAAACTGGGGGCCGGAACCAGCCTGTGGGCCATGTGCTCCCCTCCCCTTTTCCCCAATATATACGGTCCTCCCCGATATGTATGGAGGAAAGACTACAGCCTGAATGTTGGACACCAAGCAGTGTAGTTGGGCATGCAAAACCCTCAATTTCTTTTGTACACACCTGAAAGAAATTCTATGTATCTGAGTGCAGATTGGGTGGTTACTTTCACCCAACTGCTCACTTATTCATTTTTCCAAATGCAGATGTTATTAACAAGCTAATCTTTAACCTTGAAAGTACAATGTACTTCATTCGATTTTATTTATTTATTTTAGCTCCAGAAGTGTTCCAGGCTTTTATGGATGGAGGCCCAGGATATTCATACCCAGTAGACTGGTGGTCACTAGGAATTACAGCATATGAATTGCTGCGGGGTTGGGTAAGAGTGTTTGGTTTTCTTTAATGTATTGCCTGACAGTTGAAATGTTTGCAGTGTCTGTCTCCTTTTGCTTAACTTTCATTCCAAACTTTGGGCGAACACGACATGAGATTTGGGTTTCCAGTGTACCTTCCAACTAAAAGTAATTTCCTCATTTATATTTTGTTGTGAAGCTTTCTCCCAGCTCTAGTAATTATTTCATGTCAGTTCACAAAAAGGGGAGAGAAAATTGCATGGTATGTTCAAATGAAACATTTTAAGGACCACTCCTGCAAGCTTTGCTAATGAAACTGTTTATGTAAATATGAGCTACAGGACTGAGTCCTCAATGCATGCGTATATCAAATTGGAAACAATTACAATTTGTCAATGGAGAAGTTCAGTATTATGGGATTTTATTATATCTTTGCTCTCTTGAGCAATACCTTAGAATGGTTAATATAATATGCCAACTCATTCGGACCAACCACAGGAAAGGCGTATAAGCCAGAGCGCTCATTACTTATTTAATCAATTATGTGAAAGAGCTTAATGAAAAATCTTCCAAAGCATGGTTGAGTTTCAAAGAAGATAATGAAAAATTCCATTCTGTTTTGTTCCCAAAGGAATAAAACACAACACTGTTCAATATTGAGTTAGCATTCCCCATGGGAGATAGCACTTTAAATAAAAGTGGCTTATGGTTTTCATTTTTCATTTTATATTTCATCCCTTTTTTGGAGGTGGGTAGGGGAGAGGAGGATTTTATAACTCCTTGCTGCATGATGGAATACCTTGTCTAGAGAAGTCATAGTTACTGCTTGTATTACAGGAACACCAAAAGGCCCCAACACCGATCAGCTCCCATGGTATAAACATGTGGTATCAAACAGAACCCTGACCTAAAATTTCAAATTCTAAGTAGAGCAAACAGGATAGCATGTAAATGTTTAGTCCAATGGTTACATATTGACAAAGCTTAACATAACCAAAAACAAAGTATTGTCATAAGTGTTGGCATCCCCAATAAAAGGCACTGCTACCAGTTCTGCTTTGGATAAAAAACCATGAAAGAACCCCATAGTGCTTTAACAGCAGTCTGTTGACAGATGGGGTACTCAGGAAGAGAAAATTGTGATGGAGTGCACAACAGAGGAATTCCAGCCCTGATTACAAAGAGCTGCCAATTACTTTAATAACTGAATAATTATGTAGATTAGGTAGGTATGTATTTGCCAAGCTCAGAACAATCTTCCCAGAATGAATTTCTCTGACAAAACATGGCTGGAATGGAAGCTGAGTTTCAAAACCATGTTAAAATAAAAACACCACCATCCCTCTGATGACCCAGGTAGGCATTTCTGTCTTACTGAGTTGGGTTTGTTGCTTGTGGAGCAGGCTGTCATGCTGGAGAAAGATTAGTCCATGGCCTTGTCTAAAGTAGGGGAATAGTGCTTGTTTTTCTAAATTGTAAGCCCTATTTTCTATTGTCTAGAGAAGGTCCAATCAGAGGAGCACAAAGCACAAGAGAGAAGGAGTAATAGGGGTAAGGAAAAGTACTCAACACCTATATATGTTCCTAGCCATTAAACACACAAGCTTCAGGCCCCCAGTGAGGAAGCAGGGCTTATACAGGACTGCAAGGTCATGCAGCCTGCCCAGTTATTTCCCTTATTCCCACATATGGCTCATTTCCATAGGAGCAAAGGAATTGCCATACTGGATCACAGCCATGGTCTTTCTAGTCATGGCTTTCTCAGTGGCTAGCACCACATGTTTCAGAGGTAGCTGCAGGAATCCCACAGGAAGCAGAACCACAAAACCATTAATGCAGGGGAAAAGAGAGGCTGAGAGAGGCATAAACTTGCTATCATGTGTCCAAATAATTTGCCAGTTAGATCGTATCTCACTCTGGAGCTGGTGATAAAATACGGGTACTATACAAAATGGTCTGATGGAGATCACGAGAAGTTAAGTAAAAAAAATTAATTGCTTTTTGGTGGTGTTGACTTTATGTTCTTATTGACCTCCACCCTTGTTAGATGGATCTAACCTTGTGTGGGGGAAGGTTCATAAAACTCACAGCTGTTCTTGTTGTATGGTACTGCGCAACACCAGCCAGCCAAAACAGCATGTTATGAAAGCAGGGCTGTAGCTACCATAGCAGTTTGGAATTTATACTATACACTACTCAGTGCATGGTTCCCTTCCAGCATATCATAAAAACTCCCAAGAGAGAAGCCAAGAGAAAAAAAACTCCACTCACACTCCACTTGGGGCACTGGGGCATGCCCTGTTCTGGCCAGCCAGTGCAAGTGCTCTAGAACTTCTGGGGTAGATAAGACTGCATTATAACTCACAGGCTCGTCTTTGGATTTGGAGGTTTCATTTAAGGATGAGAATGGATAGGTCAGATATAGAGTAAGCACTGTGTGAAAAGTGGAAGTGGTGCTTTGGTTTTTTTGATTGTTTTTCCTGTATGAGCTCTTTTGAGAGCACAGTGATTGTCTGATTTCACACACAGTTGCTGTTAGGACATATAGCACGCTTGATGAGATATGTCATATGATGTGATAGGCATTTGTAGGACCCATGGATCTTGAAAGATGTGTTGTGAGGGAGGGGGTTGATCATTGCAACAATGAAGATATGTCTGTGGGTTTTGCTTCAGTTGTTCTGACAGGGTCTGGTACCGCTTTAAGTTAGCATGTCCTTGTGCATGGGTAGCTTGCTTCTGACAATGAGCTTGAAGAGGCTGAGGGGTTCTTCATAGGCCAGAAGAGAAGATTCAGAAACATTTTCTTTCAGGATGAGGTCCTCATTGAGCATGAGTAGATTGGTTTTATCTATCACAGGTCTCTAGGCAGACTTAATAGCTGTGGTATCTTCATAAAAGTCTGGCAGAGCTATGTGTGCTAGCAGATGCAGACTAGAGGTCAGTGTGTAAAAGTGTCAGAGAGGTAGCCATGTTAGTCTGTAACTGAAAAAAATAAAAACAATGAATGTCTTTCAGCATCTTAGAGACTAACAAAAATGTAGATGGTATCATGAACTTTCATGGGCACAATCCATCTGAAGAAGTGGGTTGTACCCGTGAAAGCCCATAATACTATTTTCTCTAAAGTGCTGCAGGTCAGTGTATAGTTCAAGCATCCACTAACAATATGAGGCCCACTGAATTCACCCACCTAACAAGCTGAATGTGGCAGCTCCACTTCCAGACCTCAGAACTGTATTCTGAGTGGAATAAACACCAGGCTAATGCAGCTGTATAAAAGACAATGGGCCTGCTCCCTGAAAGTTTCCCAATCGTTTTTATGTTAAGGCGGTACAGAAAGAGAGCTTCCATTTCAGGTAATCCAGTTCAGACTAGTATGTCTAGCTATGGTCAAGTTTTACTCCCAAATATATGACAGTTGGATGGAATGGCAATGGCTGTCTTTGGACACAAGTCAGAGGGGGTTGCTTAGCAAGGTGATTGTTTTGATGGAAAGTAGCTGCCATTGTCTTGATTTAATTGAGAATTAGTTTCCATTGCTGCAAGTAATTGGCCAAAGTGTCCTGTCCTGGCTAAAATTTCCTTTGATCCTGTAGAAGTCATTTCCAGCAACACAGATGGAATCAGCACATGCATACTTCTCTGCTTGGGTTTCAGGAAAGTTACATGAGTGTATATTGAACAAAAACAGAGCCAAAACTGACCTTTGTGGAAGGACCATTGTGGAGCAGTTTATGACAACTGACTTTCTCCCTGTCTGTCATAGTAGAGCTTTGGTTGCTAATCATTTCTTGGATGAACTGCACTATCAGCTTACACGAAATCACTTTTAGCAGTGTGGCAGGCAGATTGATGGGCCACACACTGTTGTAGGCTACCATGAGATTAAATAAGGATTGCGCCAACTTTTTTTCCTGTCTCAAATGCAGCTTTTATGTCAGTGAGAT
Source organism: Pelodiscus sinensis (assembly GCF_049634645.1). Classification (NCBI taxonomy): domain Eukaryota; kingdom Metazoa; phylum Chordata; order Testudines; family Trionychidae; genus Pelodiscus; species Pelodiscus sinensis. Next base: position 111,337,853 of record NC_134715.1, read on the forward strand.
GAAGTTTTTGGTCTTAGGTGCATTGTCCCCTCTGAATCCAGCCAAAATGTGAGGCAGTATGCCAAAATGTGAGACAGCTGATGCTCAACTGCCTCATTAATCTGCATCAAGGTTAGTCTTTCCATTGATTTTTAGAGACAAGGGGGTGAGGAAATGCTTTTTATTGGACCACCTTCTGTTGATGAAGGAGACACACGTTTGAGCTTTCACAGGAACTGAAGAAGAGCTGTGTCAGCTTAGAAGCTTGTCTCGTCAACTGAAGTCGGTCTAATAAAAGGTATTACTTCACCCACCTTGTCTCTAATATCTGCAACCAACATGGATACAAAGACTCTGCGTACAGCAATTTATAGGTACCACACAACACAGAAATTGCTGGTAGCTATTTGGCTCTGTCAGTGGTTTACTTTTGTTGGAAATGGAAACAACTCTGATGTTTGCTCGTCAGCAGCCTTTTGGAATGCTGCAATTCTAGATACAGCTAATCAGGAATTGAAGCAGCTAGCTTTTGGTGTTTTGTCCAAAATGAGAGATTAACTCATTATTGACATTGTATATGCCAAAAGCCTTGTTAGGTTGCAGTTGTGTGTATCCATGTTCAGTTCTTGAGCAGAGAAAGGTGACATCAGGTTTGCATCTGACTAGGCACCTGCCATCTCTTATTAATTACAATTTTAACTGTGTGGCTGAAAACTTAGTCTTATTTAGGTGGTCTGCCACTGGCCACAACTGGGATTCAATGGAGTTTTCTGTAACTGGGCATTGTTTCTTGCTAAGACTGGAGTCTCTTGCTTTTAATAATTCATCAGGCTTTGTGATTGAATTGAGTGCTATTCAGTTTGGAAATAGTTTCTTTCCATTGCTCTTGCCTGGTTTGGTCTAGAAAGTGAAACAAGGTCTCTACATCTATCAACAAATTCCTATCCATTCTTGGCAGAGTTAATTTAATCTGATTATGCTGCTCCTGTAAACCCCAGGAATGCTCAAGTTAAAATATTATACCATGCTATGATAGGGTGGACTAGGCCCCAAAGCCCCTGCTGGAGGCTTGTGGCTTTGCTACACTGCACCCTAGGGGAAAAACAGTAGAGAAGTCTTCCTGGAGTGGTGGTGTCAGAGGCAGCCAATGAGATCCCAACAAGCCATTATAGAGAAAGCTGCTGGGCCAAAGCCAGCCAGTTCCTCTTTGGAGCACAAGGACTGCAGACTAGGTGACTGGCTGGCTGTGAGAGTAGCAGTACCATGGACAGCTCACTGTGGAGAATTTACTGCACACTGAACAGATGCCCAGGGTTGGCTATTGAAGACCAGGTATGCTGGTAGGAAGAGCTGCAGAACCCTGGATAAGGTGCTGCTGGGACTTTTGAGACAAATCACTGAGGTAAGGGCAAGAATGGTGCAGTGACATAGGGAAATGGCCCAGGGAATGAAAATAGCAATACAGCTGTAATGATTGGGACATATCACACAACTGCTATTTAGAGGATCCCTGAGCTGTGATCCAGAGTAGTGTGTGGGCTTGGGTCCCCCCAGCCATTCAGTAGATATTAGGGATGTTAAAAAGCATGGAATTTAGTAATTGTGTAATCAACACAAAAATTGTCAACTAGACAATTAATCAATAAGGGATAGCATGCAATCCTGACTCGCACCAGGTCCTGGGAGCTACCCTCACTGCAGCTCTGCAGAAAAAGTAATTTAGGAGCTGGGCAGGTAGGCATCCCAGCTCAGTCCTGAATCGTACTTCGTTTGGGACCTATCCCCACTCTCTGTACGCCTAGCTCCCAGAACATTTTGAATGCAGAGCAGTGGGGGGAGCTCCAAGGACCTGGTATGAGCCAGGACTGAGCTGTGCTGCCTCACCGCCTAATTACTTTCCCTGCAGAGCCACAGTTGGGGTAGCTCTGGGGACCCAGCACCAGCTGGGACTGAGCCACGTTGATGGCCAGCCCTCTAAAAATTTACTGGCAGGGGAGGGGAAGATACGTGTTGTCGATAGCATTAACCGATAAGATTTTGCTTTTCAGTTAATTGTTTAATCGTCTATGCTATTACATCCCTTGTAGCTACTGTGGAGGAAAAAGAAGCCTGGTCCTAAGACAATCCAGAGGAGGGAGTTCTGGAACTCCACTCTGTCCTGGAGCAGAAGTAGCAAAAGCATACAGGCACATAACCTCAGCTAAATGGAGGCATTCATGAGAAGAGAGTGAACAAGTTACACATCCTTACAACTCATAGAGTGTGATGACAATTAATAATAAGACTGGGTGGAGTGATAGTTTATGAAAAAACTAATACACTTAAAGAAAATGGTAAAAAGCTGTTTTTATAGTCTTATAAAGTTGTGTTCTCAACAGAGGTAGTGTACTCTAGTGAGCAGAACAGGAACTAGAGTCAATGTTTTTGGGCTATCCTTGACTTTGCCATTGACTTTAAGTGTCCACTGTGAAAATTAAATAATTGTGTGTGAAACCAGATTGTTGAGGGGAAATACTTATAAAATGCAAAACCATAATTCTCCCATTTTCCCTTCCCGGTGTTCTGCATAGAACAAATCACTAGTAACATGATTCTCAGAGGGACGAAGCAGCCCACTTCCCATTGAAAAACATGGGAGCTGCAAGTGCCTAGAATATCAAAAGAGACAGCCAAAAATACCATGAAGCTTGGATAGTTCAAATTAACCAAAAAACATCCATGGCAAATTTTTTGACAGTACTCTAAAATATGATTGAGGTTGAAGCAGTATAATAAGCTTAAAAAACAAATTGTTTTGTAAGATCAGCAGATGCAAGCGGAAGCATGACTGCAAACATGTCCAGTTACTGACCAAGCAAACAAACTTAATTTCATCATGTAACCATAAGAGGATGGGGAATATGGATGGTTTGAGATATATAAGATTTGGTTTTATATTTTGGCTCTGACACAGATTTGTCATATTATCTTTGTCAAGTCATTTAATATCTCTGTGCTTCTATTACTCATCAGCAAAATGAAGATATTGATTCTTCCTGTCTTTGTCTTGTCTATTTAGATTATCTATTACTAAGTGTAAGTACAGCACCGAGGCTAACGGTACCCTGATCTCTACTGTGGCCTCCAAGCTCATCTTCTGTTATTACTACTAAATAAATAAATAACCTACACATCACACAGACGTCTCCCAAGGACAAAAATATTCATAAATCTAGTTTTAACTGACCTTGAAAGACTTCCCACTGCTATAAATAATACAAAAGTTTCTTACAAAGGAAAAAAAACTAAAAAGATATAAACCACCATGTACAGTGTTTACATTCTTTATTACTAAAGAAATGAATACACAATCCACACGAGAAGTGTTAGTCTTGTCTTCTATGTTTAGAGAAATGTTGTTTTTCAGTGTAAACAATAGTGAGTAGGGAAAACAAGGATTTTGTTTGTTTGCTGTGTTTATAACCTTTGTTATTGATTTTACATTGATATTATTTTAACTTTACCATAGAGGCCCTATGAAATTCATTCAGCCACTCCAATTGATGAGATCCTTAACATGTTCAAGATAGAAAGAGTTCATTACTCATCCACATGGTGCAAGGGCATGATAGCATTGCTGAAAAAGGTAAGACAGTACAAGTGCTGTTTTCAGTCACCTCCTCCCCCAAGTCACCTCCAGGGTCTATCATACAAGCAAGATACAGCTCCTACAAGTGTCAGGTTGTTTAAATCTCATGGCTAGAGGGAAAGGTGCCTTTCCTTGGGCTTTTCTGAACAACAGAGATATGGCATTCTCTCTTCTGAAGTTGGCTTATTGTTCTCCTAGCAGTCTGAAAGAACAGTTAAATTTATCTTTTTAAATGACATTGCTATAAGGAATTTGAATGTTTCTGAAACAGCTCTAGAGGTGAAGGACATCTGCAGTTCCACAGATCAAGGAGTGACACCTCCTATGTTGCTGGATTCTTGCCTCCATCCTAGTTGGGGGCCTTACATTTTCCATTTACTTGCAGTCCTTAGCATCTCTGCTAAGATTGCCAGAAAAGTTACCTAGAAATTGAAGAACTGCCTCTCTGCTAGTGCCAAGCTCCCAGAATTGCACAGCAAAAGTTATCTGAAGCCTCCTTGCTAGAAGTGGCTGGAAATCACAGGCTGGATGCCACAGGCTGGACATTCTCCATGAAATCCCATGACACTGGAACTAGCTTTCCTGTATCAGTCCACCTGAGCACAGATTCCTCCATCTCTCAGTTACATTGCAAGCTATGTCTTTGAGCAAGACTAGGGTTGCCAACTTTGTAGTCACAGAAAACTGAACACCCTGGCCCCACCCCGCCTCCTTGCCCCATCCTTCTCCAAGGCCCTGTCCCTGCTCACTCCATCCCCACTCTGTCACTTGCTCATTTTCACTGAGCTGACTCAGGGAGCTGGGCTGTGGGAGGGGGTGAGGTCTCTGGCTGGGGGTACAGGCTCTGAGGTTGGGGGGATTAGAGGATTGGGGTGCAGGAGAGATCTTAGGGCTGGATGGCCTAAGGGATTTGGAGTATGGGAGGAGGCTGCAGGCTGAGGCAGGGTGCATTGGAGTGTACCCTGAATGGGTTGTGGAGCCAGAGCTGTGGAGACTGGAGTGCAGGAGACAGCTGGGACTGAGGGATTTGGAGTGTGGGAGAAGGCTCTAGGCTGCAGCAAGGAACTTGGCAGTGGGAGGGGGTTCCCACTGGGGGTGCAGGCTCTGGGGTGAAGGATCTGGTATGCAGGAGTGGGATTTGACCTAAAAACAAGGGGACCAAGAGGGATCAGCGTGTGGGAGCAGGTTCCAAGCTGGGGAAGAGGGTTGAGACATGGGAGTGGTGCAGGGTGTGTGCTTCAGGAAGGAATTTGGGTGAGGGAAGGCACACAGGGCTTGGGCAGGGAGTTGGGTTCAGGGGTGTGGGCTCTGGGCAGCGTTTACCTTGAGTGGCTCCCTGAAAATGGTGATATGCCCCATAGCTCCTAGGAGTAGGCACAGTCAAACAGCTCTGTGCACTGCCTCCACAGCTCCTATTGCCCATGGTTCCTGTCCAATGGGAGCTGCAGAGCTGGCACTCAGGGCAGGGGCACTGATCAGAATCTCCCTAGCCATCCCTTCTCCAAGGAGACCAGAGACATGTCGCTGCTTCTGGAGAGCCAGGGAAGTCCATTCAGGACCCTGCCAGCCCTACCAACTGGACTTTTAACATCCTGGTCAGCACCAGAGTCCTTTTTTAACCAAGTGTTCTGGTCAGAAACCCTAAGCAAGAAGTGTTTTTAGATGTACCACTGGAATACGGATGGATAAACTACAGATTTCCATTTGACAGAATGAGCAGTCTGGCTTTTGTTATACGGAGCAATGAGATGGCGAATTTTCATGGACATCCGGGAACTCGCTGCAAAGATATGTTGTAATGAACTGAAAGTGTACACGGCTGATGGCAAGTAGTGCCAAATTATGATAGGAAGTTTCTTTTGTCATCACTTGGATTCTTGTCCACTAGTAAAGTGACTAGTGCTGCTAACTCTTTTCATATTCTATACTCCACTGAAAGGCTCACAGCCGGGAATTAGTTTACCTTAATGTTATCTGCAGTGTTGTTGTAGCCATGTTGGCCTGAGGATTTTAAGAAAAACAAGCTGTGTGAGGCAATATCTTATAATGGACCAGTTTCTGTTGGTGAGAGAGATGAACTTTCAAACTATACAGAGCTCTTCTGCCAGTCTGGGAAATGTATTCAGATGATCATGTAGATTAATTTTTTTTAAAAATACGGGGGCTGAAGTATGAGATGGTTCTCCAAGCTCTTGATGATTAAAAATACTATTGTCTACATTAGTAAGATGCATTTGCTCTTCTTGAAATCCTTATGGCTTAGTGTCTTAGAACATGTATTATTTTGATCACAGCTCCTCACTAAGGACCCTGAGTGCCGCCTTTCAAGTCTTGCAGACATTCAAAGCTCTCCATACTTAGCTGATATCAACTGGGATGCGGTCCTGGAGAAAGCTGAGACACCAGGCTTTGTTCCTAATGTGAGTCGATATTCAAGTTGAACTAAATTTGCAAATCCCTTATCTTGTCATCACAGTCATGTTAACGGTTCACTAATAGACATTTGCATTTCTTTCTCCAAGGGTGTTTCAGTGTTTTCCTTCAATGCACATGCCGAATTAAATTCTGCTCTCATGCACCCTGCTGTATAAGAGAATAAACTTTGCATTAGGTAATTAGGTAATTGATCAGTGGTTGGGGTGGACCTGTGCTCTGAGGTGGTACTGAGCACTCTGTCTCATGCACTCAGCTGGCTGGTTCTTGGTCACACACTCTAAAGCTAAGTCAGACTGATGACCATGTGTAGATTCAGGGAGGAATTTCCCCTCAGGTCAGATGAATAGTGACTTCAGGCATTTCTGCCTTCCTGTGCAGTGTGTGGATGTAGTTCACTTGCCAAGATTTTCTGGATATCTCTTATTTAATCATTCTCTGCCTGCCATTGCAGGCACCTCAGGGCGTAGTACATGTTGGTCCCTCCTGTTCACTCTCCATGGCACACAATATTTTAGTCTCCTGTGGGTCCAAATGCAGTGGTTGGATTTAGTGTGTGAGCGCTGGGTAGTGTCAGTGTCCTGTGATATACCGGAGGTCTGGGGTCTCTTCTGTGACAAAAAAATAATCATTAAACTTGGTTCACTTTATTTTCTTTCATACAAAAATGGTTCTAGGTCAGACTAAAGGGTAGCCAATTTTAGGTCTGATCCCACAAACACACATGCACTTAACTTCAAACACAGGAGCAGTTTAATGGAATTAGTGGACTGCTCACATGCTGAATGCTACACAAGTGCATAAGTTCTTGCAAGTCAGGACTTTTGCTTCTTATAACATCCTCATATTCTAATCCATTTTGGTATGGAAATATTCTATTCCAGATTCCTGAAGAACAGGGGACTGGACTGGATAACCTCTCGAGGTCCTACTTTTCTCAGTTTGATTTATTTTCTAAAAAACAGTTTTCCACTTTTGAAGAATTGAATTCTGTTTCTACAAATGATTCAGTGAATGAAGTCATTTGAGAAAATGAATAAAAAGCAGTGAATGATTTGCTAAAATGCTACTTGGACTTTATTCTGTCATAAAAATTCGATTAAAAGTTCTTGTGGAAAGCTCCCCAAAATGATATGTTTGTCGCAGATTTTTGGTTTGGTTCTGGGGTTTTTTCAAACCTAAAAAATATGGGCTAGTATCCAGTAACATAAAAACTCCCACTAACATCAAAGGGAGCATGATCAAATCCTAGAATACTTCAGGTCGATATCACATTGTATTGGTTAATCAGGCAAATGAGGCTAGGTGAATTACAGAGATAATGTTCTTGGCCTCTTTATGGAGAGGAGCTAGCTGTACTTCCTGGCATCTGATCCAGAGTGATTACTGGAAGCCACATACCTCATCCTTTCAGCAAAAGCTTACGGTGCATAGGCATTGCACAGCTTCTAGCAACAAGCTTAAAAGAGCAATAACAGTTGCAGCTGAAATAACACTGTCAAGCAAATTGCAAAGGGAGTGGGAGAAAAACAGCCCATCTAGCTGGTTTTAGGAAATGATGGATGAAATTTATTCTAAGAACACACTCGCAGAACCAAACCATTTTAACATTTCAGAGAGGTTAAAGTGACTGGGACTTTTCAGTTTAGAAAAGAGGAGACTGAGGGGGGATATGATAGAGGTATATAAAATCATGAGTGGTGTGGAGAGGGCGGATAAAGAGAAGTTATTTATTAGTTCCTATAATAGAAGAACTAGAGGACAACAAATGAAATTAATGGGTAGCAGGTTTAAAACTAGTAAAATAAAGTTCTTCTTCACACAGCGTGTAGTCAACCTGTGGAACTCCTTGCCAGAGGAGGCTGTGAAGGCTAGGACTATAACAGAATTTAAAGAGAAGCTAGATAATTTCATGGAGGTTAGGTCCATAAAAGGCTATTAGCCAGGGGATAGAAATGGCCTCTGTTTGTCAGAGGCTGGAGAGGGATGGCAGGAGACAAATCGCTTGATCATTGTCTTTGGTCCACCCTCTCTGGGGCACCTGGTGCTGGCCACTGTTGGCAGACAGGCTACTGGGCTAGATGGATCTTTGGTCTGACCCAGTACAGCCGTTCTTATGTTCTTATGTAACTCCATGTGGATAAAGCAGAAGAGAGCTGGGAGGTGAACTCTATCTTCACTGAACCAAGGCCAGGGTGCAGGATACCTTGGCCATTCTATCTGTAGCTTCTACTTCAGCCTAGGAGCAAAGGTAATGGCCACACCACTCCACACCAGTTGTGCAGGGTACTGGATACATGGACCCTCCACTGACCAATACCTGGCTCCTCCCTGGCTCGGTCCCAAAGGCAGGGCAGCCGCATTGCCTCATTCAGGGCAATCACAGAAGCCATGTGTGTGGTACACAAGGAGAATACAGGCACCCCTCGCAGCCATACAGCTAGTGCCCTCAACTCTAGACACTGCTTGTGCAGGGCCAATTCCTCATACCAAGAGTGAATTCTTTTAACAAAAAGTTCATCTCAACTACTGAAAACCTAAAGGTTACCTCCATTTCTTATATACTATATTTCAATGCTGGAAAATACTTGTTCTCATAAACCAGTGTTACTTTTAAGTTACTGAGCCAAATTCAGCCCTAGTGTGAGCAGCACAACTCCACTGGCTTATATAAGGATGGAATTTGTACCGAGAAAGCAAGCTTATAGTAAATTTTGAGGAGGATCAGATGAATGCTGCGTCACCTTGAGAACATGCACTACCAACTACCATCGATGTGATTACCTTCACAGGTACAAGCTAATAGAAAAGGAAAGCAAAAGGAAATATTTAGATTTTTTACCTTGTATTTATTAATGCAAAACACATAATTCTATTTAATCACAATTGCTAAAACAATACACGTAATCAGAGATTTCTTATTAGGGATTTGAAATCATCTGGGCATATAACACGAAGAACTGAAATCACCAATTGAGTTTATAATTATGGATAGAGTTGTGCCATTCCTCTCCCAAGCAAGTTACAGATCCTGAGTTTGTGGAAAATGTCATAGGTCTGTTGAGGTCAGCTTATGACTTTGGTGGAACCAGCGTTGTCCTTTATGTAGAATACGAGGCTGTATAGTGCACCCAAAAATTTGAGCCACTAATGTGTCTTAATGTCCACTAAGGATGTTAAGTAACAGTTAATTGACTAGTCATAATCAATGGAATTTCCCATCGACTATTCAACTGGTCAATAGGCACTTCTGCATTCCTCCTATGAAATGAGTGGGGGCTCTTGTACATATCAAAGGAGGAATGCGGAACTCCGCATGCAGCCCAGGGCCAGCGGGAAATGTCCCCACTGGGGACTCTTGTGCATTTCAAAGCGGCAGTGCAGCATTGAGCCTGGGATCAGCAGGAGACTCAGAGTCCCCTGCTGATCCTGGGCTCCACGCTGCACTGCTGATTTGAAATGCCACATGGAACCGGGGTCACCAGGGTCATCTGGGGACTCCCCAGGTGGTGCCAGGCTCTGCGCGGCATTTCAGCAGAACCCGGGATCAGCTGGGGACTCCTCAGCTGATCCTGGGTTCTACGGAAATGCTGCACTGGGCTCAGCTGTGTGGCGCTGCCACTTTGAAGCAACCTCCTTTCCCCTCTTTGCTGCCTCTATCTGACAGAGGCAGCAAGCGGGGGAACTGACTAGTTGACGGATTATCGCTAAACATTTGCTTATCGGATAGTCGACTAGTCCTTAACATTTCTAATGTCCATCCATCCACCTCTTCCTAACCCTGTTTTGTACCTCTGCTTCCTTTGGAGAGAATGTAGTTAACTTAAAAGTAAAAAAAGGCTGCCAGACCTATTAGCAGACACTGAACGTGTGAAAGCCATTCAAGTGGTAATGAAGCCATTTAACATGCATTTGCTGTTTAAAATTTGCTTTAAAATAATTCATTAGTGTGTTGTTGAAGATTATAAAATTATATCTCTACAAAATTGTCATCCCCCCAGGCTGACATTGGGCATAGGGACACCAGTTTAATAGTACTTTGTAGGACTCCATGAATCCTAAGGACGTCCCTCGGTGGAACAGTGACAAATGACATCAGCTGCATATGTGCCCTGATGTCTCTAATAAAACACTAAGGCTCCAGTCCCAAATACTTATGCATATGATTGTCTGCAGATGTATGTATTCCCATGGAACTCAAAGTTACTGCTGAACATATTACAAGTTGGATCTTCCTGGTCCAGCACCCTCAGGATCTGACCAGTCCAGAACAAGGGAATTTACCAGACCAGGGGAAGTCCCCTGCCACTGGAACCTGAGCCCTCCACTCCTTCCCACTTCCGGCTCCACTTTGGCTCTGGCTGGCCCCCTACTGCCAGCTCCCCTACCACCAGCCCCACCACTACCAGCCAGACTGCCAGCCACGACCTCAGCCCTGTTGCTGCCAGCTGCTGGTCTTGGTTCTGCTGCTGCCGCCAGTCAGGCTGCTGGCTCCAGCCCTGGTGCTGCTGGCTGGGCTACCAGCTCTGGCCTCAGCCCTGGTCCCTCTGCGAAATGGCTCTGGTCCTAGGCAGTCTGTTGAGTGACATCCTAGCTCCTGCTGCGGCTATCTCTCCTGTGACTAGGCTCTTGGTCCAGGGCTCTCTGATCTAGGAACATCCATGGTCCTGCCAGACCACAGATGTTGCTGGAACAGAGAGTCCTAGTTTTGGGAAGTTCAGCCTGTAGAATGAAGGCCAACATTTTGTACCAAAACACTTTCGGTGCCTAAAAATTTCTCGCACCTAGGTTTGAAAATTTTATCCCTACTACTTTTTTTATTGCACACAGTTCTTCACTTCTTTTTAACTTGTTTAGTGTATTTTGACAAATTTTAGGTTTGGAGGTTGGGGGAGGGTTTCCTCCTAAATTCAAATCTTTTTAGAGAACCTTATCCATATTATTTTCAGGAGAGTCAAGACATGTTTGCAAACCTTATGTTGCAGAAAAAATGGTATTTAAAAGTAATTTGCAAGGCAGATGTAGAAGCTAATTGTTTGGTACTGTTTCTCAGACAACTGAACCACCTCCATAATTATAGTTGATAGAGAAAATGATAGTGACTATGAAAGAAGAGGGACTCCTGTTCCCAGTTTCGGTCCTATTTGGAAATAATAATATATCTGTCATTAAAATGTATCTAAAGATGCATTACCCCATTATATTTTGGTTTGGTCTGTTTGGCTTGTCTGTGTCTAGCAGGCATGGCATACATAAAATGGGCATGTTTTCTCTGATCAGATCCAAAAAAGAAAACAATATCAGAGACATCTAGATCAGCTGCTGTCGGTCTGCTCCGGTTTGTTTACTTAAGAGCTGTGTAGCCACAAAGCTTTGTGACTTCCATTGGCTGTGATTCACCATTTGCAGCTAATAGGAGCTGTGAGGCTCTGTGGCTGCACAGCCGGTTAAGTAAACAAACTGGAGTGGCCTGGTAGCAGCTTTCTCAGTGTGTGTCCGCAGACTATGTTGAGAAACACTGATCTAGATGCAAAATTATTCCAGTGTTGATATTGTCTGAATATCGTCTTTCTGTAAAGGATAAAAAAAATTCCTGTCCATCAAAGGTAAAAACATTTTTAAACTGGTGGGAAAACAGAGATCCTTCCCACAGCTCGCCAGCCCACGGGTTTCAGCAAAGCCCTGCCCTGGGCCACTTCCTACCCCTCCTGCTACCTCCTTCTGTCCGCACTGGGGCTATGGGCAGGTTCTTGGTGCTCCCTGAACCTTCCCCAATCACCTGCCCCCCCCCTTTTCCTATGTTCCGGGGCAGCTTTTCATCCTCCCGACATCTCCGGCCCCACCCATTATGTAGTGCGGGGTGCCATCAGCATGGGCAGCCCACCTTGTACATTGGGCGGGATGCCATGCCCTTGCTTAGCCCTGCCTCTTCCCAGATGCGCCACTACCGCTGAGCAGGCAACACAATGGGTTGGACCAGGTTGCAGAGGGCTCCGAGGGCCCCAGAACACCGGTGCCCCATCACATATGTTCACACCAGAATACAATAATATCACAATTCCATACCTTCTCCAATTTGTCCGCCTCTTTCTGAAAGTCTGGTGCCCAAAACAGGACACAGTTTTCCAGCTGAGATTTTACCAGAATGGAGTGGTGTGTAAAAATCATATTTACAACACTCCTGCTAACATTATCCTCCCAGGATAATGTTTGTTTACTTTTGAATAGTATTACATTGCTGACTCATATTTATTTTGTGATCTATTATAACCCCAAGATTGTTTTCTGCAGTACTTCTTGCCAGACAGTCATTTTGTATTTGTACAACTGATTGTTCCTTCCTAAGTATAGTGCTTTCCATTTGTCATTGAACATCATCCTATGTATTTTAGATCATTTCTTCAGTTTGTCAAGATAATTTTGAATTCAAATCCTGTCCTCCAAAATGTTTGCAGCCCCTCCTGGATTGGTATGGGCTGCAGATTTTATAACTGTGCTTTCTATGCCATTATCCAGATCATTTTTGAAGATATTAAACAGAATTGTACTCAGAATCAGTCCTTCTGGGAAATATTGACTTCCAACTTGACTGTTAACCATTGATAACTGCTCTCTGGATACACACCTTATGGTGGGTTCATTTAGGCTGTATTTCCCTAGTTTGCTTATGAGACGATTATATCAGATGTAGGGATGTTGAGGACTAGTCGACTATCCAATAAGCAAATGGTTACACTGCTCTACAGCCAAAATGTTTCTGAAATAAATGTAGTCAAACTTTACTAATTCTGGGTCACTGAGAACGAAAATGATGCTTACAATTGTTGATTGGCTCTAGTTTTCAAGATATGCTATTTGGTCAGTATATATGACCCTTGACTTGTGAATGGCGGAGGATAAGTGAGTTATAAAGGGAAGGGATCTCAATTTAAACCAGAAATGACTAAAATACATCTTTGACTGGATCTATGAATAAATCTATGACTGGGTTTGGACAGTACTTGCTTTTTAGGCAAAACAATTAATCTGAAGCTGGTATTGCATCATACATGATATGAATTGCATCATATTATTCCTAGAAGTCATGGATGATGCAATCATAATGAAGCTTACATCACTCTGCTGAACAAATTGCCCTATATCAGCTCTAGAAATCATACAGTGTCGTGCTCTCTTCTTTGTCAGTGTTTGATTTTGCAAAGGGACACATTTCTGTTTAGCCAAAGTGAGCAGAGATGCCACGTACTTGTGTGAACAGTACGAGGCTATGTTTGTGGTGAAGTGACTTTTGCATCACAAAAGCGCAGTATAACCACGATGGCTAAGAAAGTCTAACACCTTTATTTTGGCTGCAAAATTGGAGATCAGGACAAGAGGTGGGCCCCACACATATGCTGCAACACTTGTGCAACAAATCTTCGCCAGTGGTTGAACAGGAAAAGGAAATCTATGCCTTTTGCAGTGCCAATGATTTGGAGAGAGCCAACAGATCATACCAGCAATTGTTACTTCTGCATGGTGCCTCCAATTGGGAAAGGTGTGTCAAAGAAGAAAAAGTGGACTGTACATTATCCAAACATTTCATCAGCTATACGCCCAGTACCCCACGGAGAAGGACTGCTGGTTCCTGATGCACCAGAATCATTCTCACTTGAGTCAGACGAGGAGGAGGATGAAACTTCTGGTCCTGAACCATCGATGTCACAGGACCCACATTTTCTCCCATCCTCCTCCTCTGAACCACACCTCATAACACAAGGTGAACTGAATGACCTTGTCAGGGATTTGGAACTACCCAAGAGTAAGGCAGAGCTGTTGGGCTCCAGACTACAGCAGTGGAATCTCCTGGCAGGTGATGTTAGGGTTTCCATGTTCCGTGACCGTCAAAAGGATCTTGTCCCATTCTTCTTCATGGAAGGTGATCTTGTAGCCTGCAACAACATCGATGGTGTGATGTCAGTCCACAACATCGTTCACGATCCAGATGAATGGAGACTGTTCATTGATTCATCGAAGACAAGTCTTAAAGCTGTTTTGCTGCATAATGGCAATGTTTTGCCATCAATTCCAGTTGGTCATGCTGTCCATATGAAGGAAACCTATGACAACATGAAACAATTTTTGAGGTGCATAAACTATGACCAACATCAGTGGCAGCTTTGTGGCAATTTGAAGGTTGTTGCTCTCTTGCTTGGTCTGCAGACTGGATACACAAAGGACTGCTGTTTTCTCTGCAAATGGGATAGTCGTGCAAGATATTCCCACTACATCAAGATAGATTGGCCACTCTGACAGTCATTGGAGCCTGGGAGGAAAAGTGTTCAGCATCCACCACTTGTTGAATCAAGGAAGATTTTGTTACCACCCTTACACATCAAGCTGGGTCTGATGAACTTTGTCAAGGCCATGGACAAAACACAAGCAGCTTTCAAGTACCTCCATGGAAAATTTCCAAGGTTAAGTGAAGCTAAGATAAAGGAAGGTGTCTTTGTTGGTCCTCAGATTCGTGAACTTCTTTGAGATGACACATTTGACCATGCACTGCGTGGCAAGGAAAAGATGGCATGGAAAGCCTTCCAGTTAGTGGCAATAAATTTTCTCGGAAACAAGGCAGACAACTACAGGTTGTTGGTGGAAAACCTCCTCAAGGCATACAAAAGCCTTGGTTGCAACATGTCACTAAAAATACATTTTTTGCACTCTCATCTAGATTTTTTTCCACTGAACTACAGAGCAGTGAGCGACGAGCACGGCGAGTGATTTCACCAGGACATTGCAACAATGGAGAAACACTATCAGGGCAAATGGAGCCCATCAGTGCTTGCAGACTATTGCTGGACAGTGACAAGAGATGCTCCATTTAATGAATACAAGAGATAAGCCAAGAAGCACCAAGTAGACACTGAATAGGACTAAACTATGTACATAATAGTTTTTTGCCTTTTGTTTCATAATCCATTTTATTTATATAACCCTTTTGCTGATTTTTAAAGTGTTACATAAACAGGACAGGTGAAATATTATTATATAAAGCAACCATAAACACATGAAAGACCTAGGTTTACAATTTATAATTAAAACTCTACTATCTACACAATATACACAGACGTAAAATGTAAAAACTTAAATATCTTGGAAACAGTAGCCAATCAGTTGTTTTAATTGTCATATTTGAAATCAGCACATCAAAATACATAATAAATAGCACATTTTATCTCTGAAGCAGATGACTTCTAAAAAATTGTAGACCAGTGTTATCAGATAGTCGACAGGATAGTCGAGGTACTTCAAAGTAAAAGGGAGGTACTTCAAAGAAGGGCTAAGAAGGAGATACTTCAAAGGAAGGTAAAAGGAGAGGTAAGAGAGGGGTACTTCAAAGCAACAGGGGGGGCCCGGGCACTATGTGGCGCTAACATTTTGAAATGCCACCGCAGCATTTCAAAGAGGCAGCGCTGCACAGCTGCAGCGCCAAGTGGAGCCTGGGTTCAGCTACCTAGAGCCTGGGATCAGCTGTGTGGTGCTGCCCTGTCAACTAGTCAATTCAAAAATGCATTGACTATTCGATTAGTGAATTACTCAATACTTAACATCCTTAATCAGACAGTATTCCCTCAATTTTTTTACGTGAATGTGCACTAATATGGAGGTGATTTGTCACCAGGCCTGCCATCAGGGAAGCCAAAGAGGGCACTTCCCCAGGACCTGGTGATCAAAGGCCCTGGGCTCCTTGCTGGACCCAAGCCCTTTAATTCACTGCCATTGCTCTGGATGGCACTCTGGATGGCTCTGAAGGCTGGTGGGGGAAGGCTGGTCTTCTGCCTTGCCCCTTCTACTCAAGGCTCCAGCCCTTCCCAGACCACAGAGCCACCCCTCACCTTGCTCAGGGGTCCAGAAATGCTGTTGTGTATCACCTCCATATTGGTGCACATAACAAAAGTTATTCTACACATGGAGGCTACGTCTAGACTGGCCCCTAATTCCGGAAAAGTCATGCAAAGCAGGTAAGTCAGAATAGGGAAATCCGCGGGGGATTTAAATATCCCCCGCGGGATTTAAATAAACATGTCCGCCGCTTTTTTTCCGGCTTGGGGAAAAGCCGGAAAAAAGTGTCTAGACTGGCGTGAGCCTCCGGAATAAAGCCCTTTTCCAGAGGATCTCTTATTCCTACTTTCAAGTTCACTAGTTTCACCCGTGTTTTCAAAATAAATAAAGATTTTGTCATGCCCACAAACTGGAGAAATATCTTAAGAATGGATGTCGTGAGTGTCAAATCCTAGATTAATGGGCTACTGTGCCAGCAAGCTACTAGGGCTGATGAGGGAACTGCTGTTAATATCGAAAGCTACATCTGTTTTCCCAGTGGAGTCAGATGATTAACAACAAATTGCTGACTGGACACCATTTGAGTATAAAGTTTCTTCCTATCTGACCCCTTGTATGAGCACCTACCTGCTAGGTTTGTGGCTACATAAACCTCAGAGCAAGACCTTGCCTCCTTGCTTGGTTCCTGATAGCTTTCCTGTTTCCTCACTCTGCCCCTCATTGCTGATGTTGGCTTTGACCCTTGGCATGGACACAATCCTGAATTTTCTCCTGGTTCTGGCCACTAGGTCATTCAACCCACTTCATGGCCCTGACAGAAAGAGAAAAAGGAACCTTATAAATAAAATAGGTTTTCCTTAGCCTCCTGTGAACTTTCTCTGCTGCCATTCAGATCCCAGGAGAGTGTTCGGCAAAGGAAAAGGCATTGTGTGTGAAGGGCTCTAACTGATTCCTTGTTTGTTTATTCTCCCCTTGATGTGATCAAGTGACTTTAGATCTTGCATGTGAACCACAAACTCAAATTAGGGGTGCAGAACTCATTTTAAAATACATAAGTGAAATGTGTAGAAAAGGAGACAGTTCATTCAGTGGTGCTGGAAACAAAACTGGATAAAAAAGGCAAAAAACAAATTTGTTGAAAATTTTTATCATTGTTCATAAGTATAAATAAGCCTGGGAGAAGGAAGAGGAGCACTTCATTGTAACAAGAAGGGGTCAATCAGTTCTTGAGATGCTAGTGGGGACCCGCCCTAAATTAA
Source organism: Pelodiscus sinensis (assembly GCF_049634645.1). NCBI lineage: Eukaryota > Metazoa > Chordata > Testudines > Trionychidae > Pelodiscus > Pelodiscus sinensis. The sequence goes on from NC_134715.1 coordinate 111,354,974, forward strand.
CTAGATCTACATTCACTCTTTGAATTACGTCTATGAATTTTTGCTGAAATCCATAGTAATTATAACAATTTACATCTCTTTTGTTTCTGTGAGTCAAGGCTGCTCTTAAGCAATGTCTGCGCACGCACACATGCACACATACACACACTTCTCCAAAAGAATCACTGAGTGATTGACTGTTTTACCTTGACCCATAGTACATCAGTACATGAATTGAGGATCTGTTCAGCCAATAGCTGAAACATTTAAAAAATAGCATGGACTCAAAGAGACCGTAGGTACACAATGTGTGGGAACAGGCATTGTTTGTTAGGTCATTTAAAAATATCAGTTTGTATGATAAGGAATGACTTATCAGATTTGACATGGTTTGCTTATTCGTATGGTACATGTACTCTGCATCCAAGGGCTGCTTCCATTATTTTGAAATATTTTTTGAAATAACAGGCATGCTATTTCACCATCCCTGTAAACCTCGTTGCACAAGGGTAAAGGAATGGCTCGAAATAGTGCTATATTTTGAAATTTGGTGCTGTGTAGAAATAAGATATTCAAATAAGATATGCAATTTGCATTGCGCACATTGCATATCTTATTTCAAGTTTAGGGTGCAGTGTAGACGCACCCCTAGAGTCAATATGATTGTCAACAGAGCTAACTAAAAAGTCACAGACAGGTATTTTCAAATACTCAGGTATTTTCTACATTCCTATACCTCAGTATACTAAACAATTTAGCACACAGAATATTCTGCTCCCAGAGAAAAAGAGTCAGATTTTTTTTAAAAGCAGTGACTATTTTCAGTTACATTTTAAAAAATTATATCTATATCTATATTTATTACTATTGCCCATTGGGATTGTTTATTTTTGCACCTTTCATGTTTGCAGTTGTTTACAAACCTGAAAATGCCCAGGCTCTGGGATTTTTGTGCCCTTTCGTCATCCTTTTCTTCCCACAGCTGTGCAATGGAAGGTTCATGCCTGCAGCTCTCAAGTCCTTATGCCAAAAAGTTTCTTGCAGCAGCAATAGCTGAGTCTCTGGTTGACTGCTACTGAGTATTCACGTACAACTTTTGTGTTCAAAGATCTGCACAGACATTAATTAATTAATTTTCACACATCTGTGAAGTAGACATGGTCAGGATTATCCCTATTTTATGTGTGAGAGAGCCACAACAGAGATGATGTGACTTTCCCCAGGATGAATAGCTAAGGAGTGGCAGAGCCGGGATTAGAATTGACTAGCTCGTGAATCCAAACACTGTCCACTCCATCAAACTACAAAACTAGAGCAAGTTGAGATTTTTATAACCAACATTTTTCCCCCTAACAAAATATTATTCTGTTGAAATTGACTTTTTCCTCAGAAAAATATCAGTTTCAACTAGGAAATGAACAAAAAATGGAATTGAACAAAAACCTCATTTTGACATGTTACATCATTTCATTTATATTGAAAATGTAAAAAAAAATTCTTTGACATTTCCAGTTACCAACTTTTCAGAAATTTTATTTTGTAAAAATGTTGATATTATGACTTTTTAAATTCTAATTCAGAATGGCAGCTAATTTCAAAATCTCAGTTTCTCACAGAAGAATAATTCTGCATTAACTTTCATGATAAAATCCTCTCCCACTCCCCAGTGATAGTACAGGCAGTCCCCGGGTTACGTACAAGATAGGGACTGTAGGTTTGTTCTTAAGTTGAATTTGTATGTAAGTCGGAACTGGTACATATTGTAGGGGAAACTCTAGCCAAACATTTCTCCAGAGCTCAGTTTTATTCTCCCACACCTCACTTCGTTCAGTCTTTTATTCTCAAGCTGAGGTGTCTGCTGAGAAAAGCCACTCCGCGTCTCCCTGGTCTGCTGGGGGGAAGCAGCTAGTGTGGGGTTGCCTCACCCCGTTTGTAAGTAGGGATCCGATGTAAGTCGGATCCATGTAACCCGGGGACTGCCTGTAGTGTGATTCTGTAGCAACTTCAATGGAGGAACTCCAGTTTTATACCTGTGTAGTTGAAAATAAACTCTACACATTTATGATTTTATTCTTAATCTTTCTTGCTGATTTATTCACCGGTTAGTATGCTGCTTGTATTGGGCTATAGCAATAGAATGGTTCTGAGCTCACACTTGCCCTATTTCAATAAGGTTGTTAAGCATTTCTGAGTTTTTAAACAATTTGGCTTCTATAGGACTACTCACATGCTTGAATACCTTGTTCAAACAGACCCATTTTCACTGGATGGAAATAGGTTTCCCCTATGCGAAAAGGTCATAAACAAGCTCATTCTGTTCTAGTCTGGTTTACACTCCTGTATTTTCCCAGCGTAGCTGTGCCAGCAAAATCCCTAGTAGAGGTGCAATTATACTAGGAAAAAGTCCTTTTGACGTATTTTGCTCAGGGAAGCGGTTTAACCTATATCCACAAAAGCTCTCTCTTGCCAGTATAGGCTTTGTCGCCACATGGAGGGATTGCCAGTATAATTATAGCTTTCTAGCTTAGATGAGACCTAGCATTGACTGCAGCAGGAACAGGAACAGGAGCAGGTCTCAGTGCTGAATTTAAGCCCATGTTGGCACCACATTCTCTGTAGCAAATTACAAGATTTTCTCTCTAGATAAAAATATTACAGCTCTTTCTGAAGTGTTCTGGGCAATAGCAGAGGGTTTTACCCTGATTCCCAGCACCACAAAGGGGGGTCCCATAGTTAAACTGACACTCAGCTCTTCAAAAAATCTAGCAGTGTCTATGTTTTCTGCACAAGCAATGCCTCTGAATCACTTCCTGGCCATGCCTCGTTTCTGTGGTTACTTAACAAAGTGGAGAAAACTCCATATTCATTGGGTTATACACCTCTCTGTTACAATAGTGTAAATCTGGAAAAACTTCATTGGAGTCACTCCAGATTTACCCTTGTATAAGCAAGAAGAGAGTCTGTCTGTCTATCTATCCATTTGTACATTATACTTCATCATTTAAACTTGGAACTTCATTACTGGAAATGAAGGTCACTGTTTCTGTTTCACAGCTGGAATGCTTAAAATAGAAAACTAGGCCAAATACATTGGGCTTCAGTAGAGTTACATCAGGCATGAATATTGTCCCGGTCTATGGTCCCTTCTGGCCTTTGTATTTATTTAACAAGCAAGCAAAAAGACATAATGGTATTCTGAAAAAATAACTTTGTATCCTTTTGTAACAGAAAGGAAGACTGAATTGTGACCCTACATTTGAACTAGAAGAAATGATTTTAGAATCCAAACCCCTTCATAAAAAGAAAAAGCGACTTGCAAAAAACAAATCCAAAGAAGGAACAAAAGAAAGCTGTTCACTGGTAAGTCAGAGACTATGAGTGTAGTCATTCATTTGCTTTCTTTGAAGGATTTGATCAATCAAGTTCCATTTTCCCAGTTCTTCAAGTGATTTAGTACCAATGTTAGTTAATTTATATTTATCTGCAGTCTCAAAATGCCTCCAAACCAAGGCACAAAGCAACTGTTTTTTTCAGTCATGAAAATAATTTGAGCAACTTTAAGACTTAAAATGCTAAAATATACTTCTTTAAGAAAATTGCTGCCAATTGGCAAATGCACTTCCCACACATGAATGGAAGAAGTCATAAGGAGTACTTACTCTGCAGCTGATACTTAGGATGACAAATGTGCAGCACACATACTGCATGTCTATAAAAGTTGTAAGGGAAATCTAATTTTTTTTCCTCTGTAGTAGTCTTGACTTATGCATTCCTCATCTAAATGCTCTTTGTATAAAAATCCTAAACTTTTCAAGGAGATAAAAAATAATCATTTTCCAAGCTCAAATTTCCAATACTATGGTATTTTATACATTCTGTTATTGTTTCAGGTGGTTTTGAATGCTCACATAGTGTATATTTCTTAGAACTACCAGTCTTTAAAATATTCAAGAATTCTCTTTTTTATCTCCTTTAAAAAAAACCTGACAGTACACTATATTACATCTTAGAGGATATGAAAATGCCACTTGATCATATTAATTTGTAAGCTGCTTTGTTCAACGTCGGTTCTGTTGTTGTGACTTTGTGTACAAATTTCTGTCACTTACAATCAACATATTCATGTTTTTAAAGAATGTACACCTGCAGCAGTGTTTGGAAACTGTGAGGGAAGAATTCATCATATTCAACAGAGAAAAGTAAGTATGTTCCTTAAATGCCTATTTAACATACACTGATAAAATTAATTTCAAAAGGAGAAATCTCCCCCACCACAAGTCGTAACAAAAATGATTAATGATCACACCAAGCTAAAAGCCTTTATGTGAAATAAAAGGCTGGACTTCTATCGATTTCCCTGCTGCATTGTCTGTAGTGTAGCAATTTTGTTATTCTTCCATCTTTGAAAACAAGCCAGAATGCTTACAGTGAATGTGTGGTGAAAAGAAGAGGTAAATGTCACTAGCAGTCTCCAGAGAAGCAGTTAACAATTAAGCAAAAGGACTATTATACAAAGGGTCTGCTTTTTCACGAGTAGAACAAAACCTAAAGAGGTGACGACTCATTAAATTTTAATGAAGTAAGCCACAGTATTCTGATGTGGATAGTCTTTGTATATTTGTCCTCCAAAATCCAAGACTCCATTACTTCTTTTCATCATAACTCAACATTTAGAGGGAAGTGATTCCTGTTTACAGCCAGCAGGCGTGGCTAGTGGTCGAAGCATTAGCTAGAATCAATGGAAACACGTTTGAGTCCCAAGAGAGTAGACACCCTCCTTTGTCCTAATAATACATTGGATTCCATGTAGTTTACTATGGGAGGGGTGTCTTCTATGACTATAAGATATGACTATAAAATTGTAGATCTGTCTTTGTCAGTAAAGATCCAGTGGCAATTACCCCAGTCTCCTTGGCCACAGTTTCCTTTTCCCTGATTGTGCTGTTTTCAGTAGTTTCATCTAAGTATCATTGTGCCAGAGAGAGAGCAAGCACAAGTCTGATTCTGTAGCCTGGTGTCACAGGATCGCTGCAATGCAACCAGCTTTGCAGTAGTCTGTAGGAGGAACCCTTCAGTGCGCCAGATCCCCCATCTTCTATGCAGCGTCACTGTCTCCTTCGAGTGGACCTCTGAATTTTTGGCACTCCAGCTTCACACTGAATTCCATTCAGTGAATCCAGCTGAGATAGATACATGGTAAAGACTTCTATGCTTTTCCTAGTTTAATGCACCTCACCAAGCATTTCCAGTGATATTCAAACGGTATTGTCAAAACAGGAAGATTTATTAAGTGGAACACGGCATGGAAAGACCTTAAAGTAACATACAAAACTGAAGGTTCATTCCGCTTAGCCAGAGCCCAGATTAAGCCATAGTGATTCCCTTTGTTTGAGATCTATCAGTCTCTCTATCTGACTTCCTTGGTCAGACTCCAGGTAAGAGACCCTACACCTTCCAGCAGCCAACTCTCATCCCGCACCTCAGACCTCTCCAGGCTTTTGTTCTCCAGCTGAGGACTGTTGGGCAGCATCCCTGCTGAGAGGTGAGGGAATCCATGCCCCTCTGGGATGTTGGTTATTAGGTATCAATGACAACTGCATTTGGCATGGTCTTCTCAACTGCTCCATCAAAATGGGAACTAAAGCCTGCATTGGTAGGTGACACTCACACCTATGTCTCTTGGCATGCCCAGAGAACAAACTGTCCTTTTCCATCCCCACACTGCAACAATGTGACATAAAGGGGAAACCAAGGTACATGTAGGCTTCATAAAAATCCCACTTTATCACACCAAGTGATAAATCCCACTTTATCACAGCAAGTGATGGGAGATAGGAGACCCCAGATGCATTCACTCTGTTCTAATAAATGTACTTTAAAAATGATTTATACTTTAAAAATTATGTATACTCCTCTTTCACAGGAGAAATTGAGGGATCCCTATACCAGAATATTCTATCATCCACTCACCTGAGAGTGGTTCAAATTCTTTTTCCCCTCAGAAAGTGGGGGGACTTGAATGGGGGTGTCCCAGAGCCCAGGTGAGTACACTAACCACTGGGCTAAAAGTTATGAGGGAGAATCTCCTCCCAGCTGTTTTGCGTGAGTTTGTCTATAGTGCCTGATCCTGTAGACAAGCCTTGAGCACATTTACCAGATTGGGCCCCGCAGGTCTGGTTTGTGCATCACTTTGGGGCTTAGATGTCTGGATGCCCAGATTGAGGCTTCAGTGCATGTGCTCAGAGATAAAATTATGGGTGTCTATGGAACTTTTATTGTGAGAAATTAGGTGCAGAGCAAGTGTAGGCACCCGCAGTGTTTGTGACAGATAAACCAAGGTTTTGTGAATCCTGGTAGGGTCAGATTCTGGGATGTAGGCTGATAAAATGGCAGTTAGGAAAATAATTCCCGTTATAATATTCTTGTGAGTGAGAGAGAGAGAGAGAGAGATTCATATTTTCAGGGTGAATGCCACACATCTATTTGAGGGATCATACATGAGGGGATCCCAAAATTTAGTAATTTCACAGGCCACCTAAGATTGATTTTTGTACATTTGGGAACAAAGAATGGAGGCCATCCTTATAGAATGGGGAAGTTTCTCTTGGGAGGCTACAACTCTGAAAATGACATGGGAGTGATGAGGGAAAATCAGCTGATCACGAACATCCAGTGTGATGCTGCAGCCAAGACAGCTAATGTGATCTCTGAAGGTAATTAACCATAATCAGCTTACCAGGATTGTGGCAGATCCTCTATCCCTGGCAACTTGTAAATCATGACTGGATGTTTTTTTCTAAAAGCTGAGGTCTAGTTCAAACAGGAATTGATTCACAGGTCAGATTAAATGACCACAATGGTGCCTTCTGGCTTCATTATCTATGGATATATGATTTGCAAAATTCTAATGGAGAGTTCACTTGTGGTGAGTAATTCCATTTTACTAGGCTTCAAATCTTTAATTTTTATCAGATGGTAGTTATAGTAAATTCAGCTGAAGAAAAAGAAAATCCTGGAACACAGGTGCACGTCTATCAACTTATTATGTCTTGATTGGCTTAACAGTATAAAGGAGAAAAACCCACATGCAGTCTTGCAGTAGGCCAGACATTGTTCTAAGTTAATTGAGAGTATGGTTTGGCTTTACTTTCAGCACTGAATTGCATTAGGGCTTCATGTACTTTTCAGAGAAGTTAAATTACGTTGATAACAGTGACCAAAGGTCAGATTTTGAAACAAAGTGAATTAAAGCTTGTGTGCACAGAATCAAAGCAATGGCATACAGAAAAGGACAGAATACACAGAGTAAATCAGCACAGACCTCAAGATGACTTTCTTCAGAGTTTTCCAAACCATCTATTTCCAGCAAGTTGTACTGAGCCAGATCTTTCAAAAAATTTTGGTTTTAATCTAGTTCTTGTGGTTAGCCACAGATAATGACAGATATAAACTGTTTCTATGTGTACAATATAAGATATTATCATGTGACCATATCAATTACCCCATTATCCTCTGTTGAATCCTTTCCTCATTGGTTTTTTTTTCTGTCTTCTCATTCCTTCCTTTAATATCCTTGTTTAAATTAATATTAATCCCAGATTAATAAAAATGGGATTTTTCAGATGAGAAAAGAGGCTACTAAGGGGAGATATGATAGAGGTCTCTAAAATCATAGCTGGTATAGAGAAAGTAAATAAGGAAACATTATTTACTTGTTTCCATAACACAAGAACTAGGGTTCACCAAATGAAATTAATAGATAGCAGGTTTAAAACAAACAAAAGGAAGTATTTCTTCACATAAAGCAGAATCAATCTGTGGAACTCCTTGCCAGAGGATGTTGTGAAGGCCAGGACTTTAACAGGGTTCAAAAAATAACTAGACCAATTCATGGAGAATAGGTCCATCACTGGCTATTACGTTGGGGAGGAAAAGTGTCCCTACCCTTTGCATAAGCTGGGAATGGGTGACAGAGGAGGGATCACTTGATGATTGCCTGTTCTGTTCATTTCCTCTGGCACACCTGGCATTGTCTACTGTCGGAAGACAGAATACTGGGCTAGATGGACCTTTAGTCTGACCCAGTATGGCCATTCTTATGTTTTTATATAGCTGTTAGTGCAGGTACTAATACATCATACATAAGTGACTCACCACCGTTTCTTATTAACATGACTGTACATTTTTATATCACTGTTTCTTTGCACACCCAAGAGCTGCCTTTATATTTCATCTGAAAATATTTGATTATCACCTCAGATGAATCTTCGCTATTAAAAGCCAAATTCTGCTGTGGCTTAAATCTTCTGCCCCCATTTACTTCAGTTGCATAGAAATGGGTGTAAATCAGGTCAGAATTAGGCCACTGCTTTCAGGTGAAAGGATGGGAAATTGCCAGAACAAAGTAGCTGTGAAAAGCTTCATGAACTTTCTTATCAGATAATCTTTTTCCTGAGCAGCAGGTTCTATGGTAATTTGGTACAGTTAGGGTAGCATGAGGAATTCTGCCAGCTCTGCAACACCTTTCAATTTAATCCCCCCTTTCCCCCCATCACTTCTGTTTTGTGGATAAAACAAGTCAGTTGTTATTGTCTCTGACATCTGAGAATATCCTTGGACTGTCTGACTTTCTCTCACCATGTACCTTTCATCCTGCATCAGATATCACACAGAAGAAAATATTCAGTATTTATTGGGTCATATTTTTCAAGCAGTCTGTGGTATGACAAGGAACTTTTTGACTATATTAAAGGAAGGTCAATGGGACTTTGAGCTTCAAGAATGGGCTCTGTAAACTGTCATAACTCTTTACTGAAAGTCTAACTGTCAGTTGACTACCTTTTTGCAGTGTTTATATAGCTAAGATTTAGCAAATCAGTTCTGGCAGATATGGAATTTGCACACTATATTTCATATACTGCTTTTTGCAGATGGCCAGATAATCTCCACTACGTGGAAGTAATTGAACACTGAAGAATATAGAGAGTGTTATGTGTAGGGTGAACTTCAAGAGGGCAGAATTAGAAAAGCACCAGTATTCCAGTCAAATGAGCGGATTCAATCCAATAGGCTGGTCCTTCAAGACGCGGGATTTTCTAGCCATGTCTAGCACTGTCCTTTTTCAGTAAAATTGGAGATTATCTTGGAGTTAATTTCAGATTAACATGACTACTCCATCTAAAACTTTCCTTTTCTGATTAGTGTTTTAAAATGGCAGCGGAGTCATACACATGCTCTGGACAGTTGTAAGTTTTTGATGGAACAGAGAGGTATGATAGCATACAAAATGAGAGAGACTGTTACAGGCTGACAGAGCAGCATGGTGAAGGTCCAGGGTCAGCTGTTGGTGAAAGTGACCTGACAAGCATCAGGACATGCAGAGACAGCACGGGGAAGCAATGATATGCATTTGCAAAATAGGAATTGGCAATGGAGCAATAATGCTGATGTTGACTGTTTTTCCTGCCCATTGGGTTTAACTGCACAGGACTCGCCAAATAAACAAATGCATTATCCCAAGGTTTTCAGAAATAGGTACCCAAATTTTGGCATGCAGATATGGATACAGCATATGGAGTATGGAGACGTCCATGTCGGTGTCAAGTATCATGAGAATAAAACAATGTGGTAATTCCCTCAAAACAAAGGATTAGGTTGGCCCTTTTCTTACCATTTGAATATTTATGGTGAGAAGTTGAAAGGGTAGATGTTGTGGCGGCTCTGGGTCAGAAGCTCAGATGGGGCACTGGAAATCGCCATAGGGTACGTCTACACTACAACGTTAATTCGAACTAACGGATCCAGACTAAAAAACTAGTTCGAATTAGCGTTTTGCTAATCCGAACTAGCATGTCCACATTAAGTGGACCCTGAACAGGGCTTAAGGATGGCCGGAAGCAGTGCCGGCAGGGCATCAGAGGAGGACTTAGAGCGTGGAGATGCTAGCCGAGGGCTGTGCTTAAAGGGTCCCGACCCCCACCCCAGACAGACAGTTCTCAGGGGTGCCCCGCTTGCAAAGCAGTCCTGGCTTGGATTGCCCAGAGTACCCACACTGGGCACATCACAGCACTCGGCCATCAGACCGGCTGCACTTGCCGCAGGCTGCCATCTGGGGAGAGGAGGCAATCGGGGGGCTGCAGGAGAGGTTCCACCTCAAAAGCCCGCAGAGCCAGCCCAGTCCTCCCCATCGGGGGCGTGTACCCCATTCCTCCCTCACCTCCTTCCACTTACCCTTCCCTAGCCCCTTTTCTTGATGTACAAAATAAAGGACAATTGTGTTCAAAAATGGAATCTGTCTTTATTGAACAAAACTGGGGGAGACTGGGAAAAGGAGGTGGGAGAGGGGAAGAGAGAAACTGGGAGAGGGGAGGGCAACTAAAATGATCAGGGGTTGGGAACAGGTCCCATATGAAGAGAGGCTAAAGAGACTGGGACTTCTCAGCTTAGAAAAGAGGAGACGGAGGGGGGACAGGATAGGGGTCTCTAAAAGCATGAGTGGGGTGGAGAGGGTGCATACAGAAAAGTTCTTCATTAGTTCCCATAAAGAAGGACTAGAGGACACCAAAGGAAAGGAATGGGTAACAGGCTTCACACTAGTAACAGAAAGTTGTTCTTCACAAAGCACAGAGTCAACCTGTGGAACTCCTTGCTGCAGGAGGCTGTGAAGGCTACAACTAGAACAGAGTTGAAAGGGAAGTGAGATCAAGTCATGGAGTTTGGGTCCATGGAGTGGTATTAGCCAGGGGGTAGGAGTGGTGTCCCTGCCCAAGGTTTGTGGAAGGCTGGAGAGGGATGGCATGAGACAAATGGCTTGGTCACTGTCTTCGGGCCATCCCCTCCAAGGTCCCTAGTGTTGGCCGCTGTCGGCAGACAGGCTACTGGGCTAGATGGACCTTTGCTCTGACCCAGGACGGCCATTGTAAGCTCAGGGCTCAGGGTCGGGGGTCTCAGTGGACCACCTTGATTTTCATGCACTCCTGCTCCTGGGTGGCCAGGCTGGCAGCTCTCCTGCCCTAGCCAGCCACTTTCCTGTGCCTAGTGCGGAGATCGTGGACGAGGTCCACGATGTCCGCACTAGCCCAGGCGGGTGCCCACCTCTTGCGGTCCCAGGCAAGCTCCCGGGAGATGCCAGCCTGGTCCTGGGAAGAGGGGGAGGGTTGGGGGGCATCGGGTGGGTGGCTCGATCCGTGCCAGGTGCAGGGTCTGCTGGCTGGGTGCTGGCAGGCTTGCACCTGGCACGGGCACCGTAGCCAGCCCGTGCCCCTTTAAGGGGGCCGGGGCCGGGAGGGGGGCAGACGAGTTTCCCTGGTGTTGGCCAGAGTGGCCACCAGGGAAACCTGGGGAGGACTAGCCTCCCACTAGTTCGAATTAAGGGGCTACACACCCCTTAATTCGAACTAGTAAATTCGAACTAGGCTTAATCCTTGTGGAATGAGGATTACCTAATTCGAACTAAGCACTCCGTTAGTTCGAATTCAATTCGAACTAACGTAGCGCTAGTGTAGCGCCTATGAAAGTTAGTTCGAACTAACGTCTGTTAGTTCGAACTAACTTTGTAGTGTAGACATACCCTTAGTTATGCATGTTCTTAGCAGGCCTGTGCTTGTGGATTCCATGAGCCCAAAAGTCTTCTTTCCCAGGCTGCAAAATGGCCCTGGAGGAAGCCACTCTACAAATTCTGCTGCTCCCGAGGCAATGATAGCTTCTTTCAGTAACCCTACCTTATATGCAGGGATGAGTATCCATGAAACTGAATAGCAGCCAATCCACCAGCCTCACTCCCATTTATTCCTTGGGACACCAATCTGCTTAATGCTGACCCTCCCATTTATCTCCCTCCTGCCCCCACAATGGCACTTTGGGAGCCCCTAAAGTTGTGTACACTTTCTCCACAGGCTACCTAGATCCTCCCTCCCTGTGGAACATGACCAAGGTTTTCAAAAGCAACTCGTCATATTGTGAGTTTCAGTTTTAAATTATGTCGCATTTGAGGCTTCCTAGAGGTGACTAATTTTTGGGGGGAGTGGGGTTCTCAACTCTTTCTGAAATATCAGCTTCTTCTTTGTTATCTCAAGTTGGGCAACAGAAACCAAGGCCACCAAAATCTCTACTGAGCTTTTGAAAATCTTGGTCCATTATTGCATCAGTTCAGTTTGTTTTGGGACCTCCTGAGAGTTCTGACTGTCCCATGCAGTTGAGTTTAATATACTTTACTTTTCTCTTTTTTGAATTGGCCAGTGCTCCAGATATGCCAGTGGCAGAATTGCCAGTGGGCAAAAGGTTTATTTTTATTAGTCTACTTATTTCAGTTGAACATCAGCTACAAATTACGGAACTCATTTTTGGGCACTGTGCTGTGGTGTTCACCTCACAACCATAAACTAAAGCGCAGAAAGGACCAATTAGTTTGATTGACCCCACATGCGGAAAATAGGCTGGAGAAGCAGCCTCCTGATTGGAGGATGAAGCTCCCTTGAGCAGTTATAGGCTGAACTAGGACAAAGCTGAGAATCTGGCAATGGAAAGTCTTGTAGTGAGGTAGTGTTCAGCCACCATCTGTACATTAGATTGTGAAGGAGCACACCCGTGAAAAGAGTAGAAGTCTGGCCCTGAGAGAAGGGCAAACATCAGAAGGGGAAACCACACAGTGACCTGGCTAGTGGGCTGAGTCAAAAAGAGAACTCTACACCTCCTAGAGCAGTGGTCTCCAACCTGTTTAACCACCAGATCACTTTTTCAATTTAAGTGCAATGTAAGATCTATCTCAAATCCAAATACTCTTGCCCAGCCTCCTTCCTGCCCCTTCTCCAAGGCCCTGACCCTGCTTACTTGGCCCTCTTTTTCTCCCTCCCCCATTCTCCCTCCCTTTCACCAGGAAGGGGCAGAGGGTTGGGGCACAGGCTCTGGGTTGGGGCTAAGGGATTTGGAGTGTGAGGGGGAGGAGTCTGGGCTGAGCCAGGGGCAGGGAGTTTGGATTCAGGAGGGGGATGTTCAGGGTACAGGCTCTGTAAGGGAGTTTGGGTCTAGGAGGCTCAGGGATAGGGCAGGAGCTTGAAGTGCAGGAGGGGTTTCATGATTGGGGCAGGAGTGCAGGAGGGGGTTCATGATTGGGGCATGGGTTTGGAGCACGCTCCAGATGGACACTGCTTACCTCAGGTGGCTCCTGGGTGGTGGTGCAGTGGGCCTAAGGAAGGCTCATCCCTGCACTGGCTGGCCCTGTACCACTCTCAAAAGCATCCAGAAAAGCACCCCATTCCAAGCCCTGTTGTGTCCCCTCCCTTATCACTGGAGATAGAATACAGGGTGGAAGAGGGGGATCCTCACATCAGTGCCCCCTCCTCTCCCTTCCCTTCCCTTCCCAGAAAGCAGAAGGTTCCCTGGGGGGTGGAGGGGCGGGAGGGGGCACAGTGGCAAAGGGCAGGAGACAAGCAGCAGTGGGAGGAGGAGCAGCTGAAGTGCTGGCACTTGACCGCCTCTTGGCCAAACCAGTAAAGATCACCTGTCAGAGGCTCCAAGATCTACCAGTAGATCCCGATCTACTGGTTGGTGACCACTGTCCTAGAGCAAAATAGGGATCACTTAGAGAGAGAGCAACAAGGTAACAAGATTTCAAGGGGAGGCGTCAAACCTGGAAGAAAGCTAATCACCAGCCAAGAGGAAGCACAATCCACAGTTCATGAGAACCTCATGTCAGGGACATTTTAACACTGTTTACATTCTCCAAAACTAGCACTAGCATATCCTATATCACGTCATATCAATGTGCATGTGTCATCCACATAAAATGGGCAAATGGGTTTATGCAGAGATAATCTAAAGATGATAATAAGATTAAATATTTCTTATTGTTCTTGAAAGGCTATACTAAAATGTCTCAGTTAAAAGATAAACAGACTCTACACAATATGGAGTACTGTACAATCTTTGTATTACAAAAAAAAAATTATTTCTAGAAAAATCCAGCAATAGATTTTCCCCCAGACATTTGTAGAAGTATCTGAAATTGTATTCTAACAGTTTTGTCATCGGTTTAAGAGGCTGATTTTGTTTAGTAGAGCCTTAATAAAAATCCCCTAATGAAAAAATCCCCTAATGAAAAAAACATAGCTGAAAGCTATATTTTCAATTCCCTTTTAAAAAAAATGTAAAGACATAATCATGTTGGTTGTTCATGATTTCATTAAATGGGCTGAACACAGAATATCCCTGCTATTTTTCCAATGTTATCATCACTAGAGAAATCTTTGTGGCCAACTGCTTATACTAACAAATGCACAATAATCAAAATAGCCACACAAAAAAAACCCACACGAGAGACAGAAGTCTGAGCTAGTGGCTTGGCAAGCAAGAACATCCAATTCTTATCCCCCAGGGACTTTTGAGCCAAAGAAAGCTCTTCTTGGCCATTGATTCTAGTGACCTGTAGATCAGGCGCTTTGACAATGAACAGCTTCTCATTCAACTCTCTAATTTCAACTTCCCTGTATGTTATGTAGCTCCTGGTATTACTTGTTGTCGTTAAGTCCCTAGTCATGCAACAACAGAGGGAAATAATTGTTTGGATTAGTCCTTCTAAATCATTAATAGTTAACAGAAATTACTGCACAAAAATGGAGCAGTTTATAGCTAAGAAGCATTTACTGGTCCCGAGAAGCCAACCAGACTCAATAATGTTTAACAAGGCATCTTTTTAATTAGGTAAGATTGCTGATGAAGACAGGCAGGAACATCCATTAGAAAAGGGACAAGAATGAGATTAATAAGAAGTAGCACAGTGACCTGAAATGCTGAGAGAGATAGGGGTTTAAGATGAAGCAAAGTCAGCAGAGCATACTTTGAGTGGCAAAAAGGAAAAAAAAGTGTAATATAAGATCCATTCAAGAGACATTCAGCTATTATGGTGATGAGTGATATAAATACCTAGACAGGCATTACAGATACATGAAACCCCTATTAAGAAAAGCAAATCCAGCCAGGTACAGAATGAATCATAAATATTCAACTCCAATCAAACTAAAATCACAGGAGCGTGCTCAAGGAACCTGTTTTTAAATGGCAATGGAGAAAAAGTCTGGGATAACAGAGGACACGTCTGATCCTACAAAGATCAGATCCTGGTGCCGAAATTATTGGGTGAGGGTGTTAGGCCTGAGTTATGCAAGAGACCAGACTAATTGATTGAATCAGCTTAAAGATCTATGAAAAGTTCTGAAACCTGAGTGAGCGTCTACACAGCAATTCCGTTATTTCAAAATAAATTTGAAATAACGGGAGTCTTATTCCAATTTCTGAAAACCTCATTCCACGAGGAATAACACCTATTCCGTAATATCTATTTCAAAATAGCTGTAGTGTGGATGCTCCGCTGCTGCTATTTCAAAATAGCTCCTCCCCAGAGCCAATCAAACGAATTACTCCCCAGTGCCTCCTGGGGCTCTAAATCAAGGTAGCACATCCACATTAGGGAAGCCTGTCTTGGACTAATTTTGAGGCTTCCCTGTAGTGTAGATGGGCTATTTTTAAATAATCTATTTCAGAGTATTTCTTCTGGAATAGTTTATTTCGAAATAAATATGCAGTGTATTCAGCACTTGTAGGATCAGGACAACAGGGTCCAAGCATGACAGTTGTTTAGAGAATTACAGGAGGAAGAGAAAAACAAAGCAACCTAGCTCCTTCCTGCACAAATGTTAAGGTTAATGTTAGCCTCATGTAGCGGCACACTGAACACACCAACACTGTTGTCTGAAGAGAGGAATACATGCGGCAGCTTGATACTAAAGTAGAAGCTTGGAAGTAGAACAAACCTCTCAGAACCTCTATGAGGGTATGTCTACACTACCACCCTAGTTCGAACTAGGGTGGTAATGTAGGCAACCGGAGTCGCAAGTGAAGCCCGGGATTTGAATTTCCCGGGCTTCATTTGCATAAAGCCGGGCGCCGCCATTTTTAAATGTCCGCTAGGGCGGACTCCATGCCACGCGGCTACACGCGGCACGGACTAGGTAGTTCGGACTAGGCTTCCTAGTCCAAACTACTGTTACTCCTCATTTCACGAGGAGTAACGGTAGTTCGGACTAGGAAGCCTAGTCCAAACTACCTAGTCCGTGCCGCGTGTAGCCGCGCGGCACGGAGTCCGCCCTAGCGGACATTTAAAAATGGTGGCGCCTGGCTTTATGCAAATGAAACCCGGGAAATTCAAATCCCGGGCAGGGTAATGTAGACATACTCCGAGGTATGCTAGTATTAGCCCTATTATACAGATGGTAGGTTAAGTGACTTACCCAAGATACCACGGGAAGTGTGTTGCAGAGCCAAGAATTGAACCCAGATCACATATACACAAATCCATCCATCTTTCCTCTTTCCTGGAGCATACCTACAAAAGGTCTAGATACCAGGGCTACGTCTAGACTGGCATGATTTTCCGCAAATGCTTTTAACGGAAAAGTTTTCCGTTAAAAGCATTTGCGGAAAAGAGCGTCTAGATTAGCATGGACGCTTTTCCGCAAAAGCACTTTTTGCGGAAAAGCCTCCGTGCCAATCTAGACACACTTTTCCGCAAAAAAGCCCCGATTACTATTTTTGCGATCGGGGCTTTTTTGCGCAAAACAAATCTGTGCTGTCTACACTGGCCCTTTCGTACAAAAGTTTTGCGCAAAAGGGACTTTTGCCCAAATGGGAGCAGCATAGTATTTCCGCAAAAAGCACTGATTTCTTACAGTAGGAAGTCAGTGCTTTTGTGGAAATTCAAGTGGCCAGTTAGACAGCTGGCAAGTTTTTCTGGAAAAGCGGCTGATTTTCCGGAAAAACTGGCCGGTCTAGACACAGCCAGGAGGTATAGCAGCTGAGTTGATTCTGAGTGGGGGAAAGAAGACATGGTCTGTTCCTGACAGATAGTGGGGAGCATGTACCTTATATCTATTGGACATTTCTTATTGTTGGAGACTGGTTACTGTTTAAGAGCTCTGGCTTCTGTTTTGTCTCTTAGGAGTGCGCATCACATACATTTTGTGTCAGGTGTTTCTAGGAGGGCAGGGAGATAGAAATGTCAATATTTATAGCCACTTTTAGGCTTCAGCTAATCAGCTGTTTCTGGTTCCCTGACAGTCTGCTGCTGCTAGGAAGGAAGGAGAAGTTATATTGTCTAAGCCATCCGGCCACCACATGTTTTTTGTCTGTGAATATAAACTCTGCCTGACACATTTATGATCGTGTATGGTCAGCGTAGACTTTCCCATGCCATAATTCTGGACCTTTGTTGTGATAGCCATTCTGTGGCTCTCGTGAGTCCGTTTTGATTATAGCACTTGCTGGCACACCTGATGGAAGCACAGATACGCAGCATTAAGCAAGTTGGTATTATTACAAACCACACCTAAAGCCACCAGAAAACAATGACATGCCTTTCCTTTCAAGAGCCAGGAAGTGGGGGAGAGAAGAGACGGCAGAGGAATCCCCCTGCAATGATAGATTGCTGTTCTGCGGTTGTGTCTGTTTGTCTCATGGCTTTACATCAGTACATGTCAGTGAGCTGCAGCATTGCATATATCAACCGGCAACTTCAAGAAATCATGCTGCTGTGGGTAGTCTGCTGATAACCTTTCAAAATGAGAAGGCTCTTGTCCGGACCTCACTCACCAATAGTAAAAGTAATGAGGAGTCCTGAGGCACCTTATAGACTAACTGGTTTATTGGAACATAAGCTTTCGTGGGCAAAGACCCACTTCATCAGATCCATGTAGTGGAACTTCCAGAGGCAGGTATAAATATACCGGCATAAGAAAAGAGTACCAATCAAGAGTAAGGCTAGAGATAACGAGGTCAATTCAGTCAGGGAGGATGAGGCCCACTTCTAGCAGCTGATGTAGAGGTGTGAACACCAAGAGAGGAGAAACTGTTTTGTAGTTGGCTAGCCATTCATAGTCTTTATTTAATCCTAAACTGATGGTATCAAATTTTCAGAATAATTGTAACTCTGCAGTTTCTCTTTGAAGTCTGTTCCTGAAGTTTTTTTATTTCAGGATGGCAACCTTTAAATCTGCTACTGTATGTCCAGGGAGACTGAAGTGTTCTCCTACAGGTTTTTGTATATTTCCATTCCTGATACCTGATTTGTGTCCAATTATTCTTTTACATAGGGACTGTCCAATTTGGCCGATGTATATAGGAGAGGGGCATTGCTGGCACATGATGGCGTATATTACATTGGTAGATGTGCAGGTGAATGAACCCATGATGGTGTGACTGATCTGGTTAGGTCCTGTGATGGTATCACTGTTGTAGATATGAGGGCAGAGTTGGCACCGAGGTTTGATGCACAGATTGGTTCCTGAGTTAGAGTTACTGTGGTGTGGTGTATAGTTGCTGGTGAGAATTTGCTTCAGGTTGGCGGGTTATCTGTGGGCAAGGACTGGCCTGCCTCCCAAGGTCTGTGAGAGTGAGGGATCATTGTCCAGGATGGGTTGTAGTCATTCAATAGTAGTCATTCAAGGCCAGGTGGGAAATGTGTCTTTGTCTGGAATACATTTTAGAAGGCTGACTACTTCTAGGAATAATACATATACATAAGCAAGAGTCTGGAACAATTTACAAACAGGAATTAAGTATGTGGCTTTGATAGGCTAAAGAGCCAATTGGCCTTATTTAAGCTCCACAGAGACTTATTATCCTAGGGTATGTCTACACTATAGAACAAGGTCAAATTAAGCTACGCAACTTCTGGCGCTGTTCACACTGCAGGAAATGGAAGGGAGGACATTATCCCTTTGACTTCCCTTATTCCTTGAAGCAGGACTACCAGCCTGGACTGGTGTGCCCCTCTCAGTTCAAATTAGCTGTCTTAACTAGACTCGCTAATTCAAACCCTGAAAGATCAACAATGGCAGCTTTTATCTTTTCTGTAGTGTAGACATACCCCTATAGATCTGTGGGAGATTTTTAGGAGCAGTCTTCACCTTGCTTGTATACTTGTTTAAAAGGCCATCCCTAGCCTAGGAAAAACAAACATGTTTTAGTTAATCTGTTTTAAAACACTATTGTAGACTATCTTATCTTATCTTATCTGGTCAAGGTCATCTGGGAACATATTTTTAAGCATGACCTATTTTCCTAGTCTGGGTTGAATCTTAATGCTAAATTAGGTTTAATTTTTTAGATGGTGGCACATCACTTGCTGTTTTCATTTGTTTACTGTGTCTCTGGAGCCTTATTTTGCTTTGTCTATTCCCATGAAACATCTGAGATTGCAAGGCACTGTGTAGGTCACAGTACCACAACATCTGGTCTAATGTGTCTCTTGAATTCCGCTTACCAATATTTCACGTTAGTCAGTCTTTAGGTGCACCTAAACCCATTATACTTGATTGTAAAGTGTCAGTTGATGGAAAATTGTATTTGCAGACATTAACTGAACATAATTACTCAACAGGAACCATCAACCTGAATCAGTTGTCTATGGTGTATGCATGTTTTTCTGAGGATTTTAAGAAAGAGTAGGCATA
This sequence comes from Pelodiscus sinensis, assembly GCF_049634645.1. Taxonomy (NCBI): domain Eukaryota; kingdom Metazoa; phylum Chordata; order Testudines; family Trionychidae; genus Pelodiscus; species Pelodiscus sinensis. The sequence goes on from NC_134715.1 coordinate 111,374,455, forward strand.
ACTGTCAGAAGAGTGCCAGCAGTGCAAGAAGGTATTTAAGTATGCAGGCCCATTTCCTTCAGTATTTTATCTGTAATGTTAAGCTAGAGGCAAAACATAGATCTCTGTGTATCAATTGTATTTAATTTAATTGAACAGATTTATTTGATTACCTGGTAAGCTAGTGAGCTACCACAACACACATTAGTAAGCAACGTTAGGAAGTGATGTAGCATATAGGTGATTGTGGTATATTATGAATATTGTTTTTATTGCCGTAGTGCCTAGAGCACCTTCTTTGGGTAATAGATGCTGTTCATGCATCTTAGAATTTAAGACCTTGACCTTGCAATAACACTGGTAGATCCTGTGTTCACATGGAGTTCTGATGTCACCCCCGGCATGTGAATTTGTTGTGTGCACCACTATGAAAGTGAGGTCACACATCACCTCCATGCTGGTGCACACAACATTCATCCTGCTCCGGGGTGGGAAAAATTACTGGGAACACTGCTTGCCACCCAGACAAACTGGACTTAGTGACGAATAATCACTTACACCAAAGATCACTGGCAATGTGTGAGGGGGCCTGAGGGACCACATGCCCCTCCCCAACACTGTGTGGGTAGGCGGGGAAAGGGGCCAGAGCCCCTGGGTGGCTCAGGGGATCAATGGGGAGGGGAAGGTTGGTACCCACAGCAGAGGTCAGGTACTCTCTGAAGTGGCAATGTGGCTCTGCTCCCCCAGCTTCCAGCAGAGTGGGAAGCAGAGTCATGTGGCGGGCAGCTGGGGGTGGAGCCGTGTTGCTCGACTTCCCCTTACCACTGCCAATGAGTGTGGGGGGACCCAACCCATGCTACTGCTGCCAGGCTCCTTACTAGTTCCCTGGGCTGTCGCATTCAGGGAGAGGTATTTGGACCACCCACTTAGAAGCCACAGGAGTCCCAGAAAAGTCAGAGAATCCATGACTTCCATGAGCTCCCTGAGACTTGCTGCCTTAATCACACACAATGGCCACTTACTTTCAAATGAGCATTTCCTTTTAAAATTCTTCATTTGAATTTCACAAGATCCCCTTTTTTGTCTGATGGGTTATTTTGTTACAGGGGTATTTGCAATGTAAATGTTTGCTATTACATTATAACTGCATGCAAATAAGTGATATTACATTAGTTTTCATAAAGTTTAAACACCAAAAAATCCTTATATATTTAACAGTTACCTTGATCTATCTTCTGTATTAATACACAAGTGAATTGACCTGGTCTACCAGCGTCACACAGATGATTCAGTTTAATGCAAAATCATTGCTGCATCAGTTCTGCTATGAACTGGAACGCCTTTGTTATCTATTCCTTTAAAATTCTATGACTCTGTTATAGGGCTAGCTGCCGTTTGCTCACTGATCCGCCATATCTATTAGAGAGGAGATACTGTGCTCTCTTGTGAATCCTTGACTTTTATTCATTCCCATTATTATTCTTTCCGTAATCTAAATTAACATTCTCGCCAAGTGAAAGTAAATATTTTCCTCCCAATGTGGAAATGAGCAACATGACACGTCTGTTTACCTAGCAAGAGGATCATGTTTTGTTTTGCTGTAAGATACAACTAATAAAAATTGAAGAAGAGACTAGGCTTTGTACATTTGCACTTCTCTGGTTGGTTAGTTTGTTTTCAGCGCATTTGTGGTAACTCCCACAAATGTTGATTATTTAGTGAGGCAAATAGCAATTTCAGCAGCAGAATTTGTATATTTCTCTTTCTTCTGTGTCTTATTCATCTTACGTCTAGACTGGTGTGTCCAGAGACTGTGTTTGGTCTTCCTCTTTTTTTTAGGAAGAAAAAATATGCTCTTGCAGGGAGCCCTGTGTACTTTGTTCTACGAGAAATAAGGGGCCATATGGCAGAAAAGCCTCTTCTGGAAAAGCTATTAGAAAAAGCGGAGTGCAAGTTGAGTAGCTTTTTTCAGCAAAGGACTGTAGTCTGGACCTAGCCATCTGTAGCTAGGAAAAAAAGCTGGCTGATGAGAACTAAATTCAGTGATGCAGGTATAAGGCAAACAATAACATTCGGTTATGATCTGCAAAATACTCCTAAATTGTTCAGGTTCACAAATATTTAGAACAGCAAAAGCCAGTTCCTAAGGAGGGGGAGGAAAAAATGTTAAGGTATGTCTATACGGCAAAGTTATTTCGAAATAACAGTCATTATTTCGAAATAACTTTACTAGCGTCTACACAACCAAACCGCTATTTTAAAATTAATTCGAAATAGCAGAGTGCTTATTTCGAATTTGGTAAACCTCATTCTACGAGGAATAACGCCAAATTCGAAATAGCTATTTCAAAATAAGTGCTGTGTAGACACTTATATTGAAATAGGGGGCCTCCAGCCTTCCCAGGGTGCCCTGGTGGCCAGTCCAGCATCAACCAAGAACACTCCTCTCCCTCCCTCTCCCCTGAGCCCTTAAAGGGGTTGACTCTGGCCACAGTGCCTGTGTCAGCTTCAAGCCTGCCAGCTCAGAGCCAGCAGTCACTGCCCTTGACCCAGTGGCCCCAAAACAAGAGCCAGCAAGCCACTGGCAGCCAGCCCTCCACCGCTCCCCAGGAGCAGTCTGCCAGCTCTCAGGAGCCTTCCAGGGCCCGGAGAAGGTGGGCACCTTCCTGGTCCATGGTGGAGATCATGGACCTTATTCAGGATTGGGGAGGATGCCCCTAACATCCATGATCTCTGAACTAGACAGAGGAACGCGGCCATTTATGGCAGGATAGCTGCCAGCCTGGCCACCAAAGGCCAGGAGTGGGTTTGCATGAAAATCAAGGTGGTTCAGCGAGACCCCCAACCCTGAGCCCTAAGCTTCCCCTCCCCCTTCTGCCCTTAGTTTCCCCCTTCCAGCTCCCTCCTCCCAGGTTCCCCCCTCCCCTCTCCCACCCTCTCTTCTCCCCTCTCCTGCCTCCTTTCCCCAGTCTCACCAGAGTTTCATTGCCCCCACCCACCCAATTTTGTTAAATAAAGAGAGTTTGTGTTCATGAAAATACATGTATTTTATTTGACATCAGGAAGGGGGGTTAGGGAGGGGTAAATGGAAGGATGTGAGGGAGGAATGAGGCACAAGCCCCTAGTGGGGCACACAAGGGAGACTGCTACTGCCTGCAGAACGTGCTGCCAGGCTCGCAGCAACACGTCCAGGAGAAGCACCAGAGTGCCCAGGGGCAGCACTGGCTCCATGCTGCAGAGTGCTGTGGTGACCTGAGTGAGGGGAACCAGAGCACGCAAAGAAAAAAATGCTTTGCTGTCCCTCAGTGAGGTAGGCAAGCAAGCAGGGAAACCTTAGTACCGGCTGTCCAAGGGGGGTCACTTTAAGCACAGTTCTCAGATAGCCTCAGGCAGCAGCCACACAAGGTAACTCCTGAACTGATGCCCTGCCAGAACCGGTTCTGGCCAGCCTTAAATGCAATTCAGCGTCCTATCAGTGTGGATGCACTATTTCGAAATAGCAAAATGTTTTTTCAAAATACATTTTGTGTATAGATGCGTTATTTCAAAATAAGCTATTTCCAAATAACTATTTCGAAATAAAATATTTCAAAATAACGCTGTAGTGTAGACAAACTCTTAGAAAATGCAGACAGAGAATGTATCATGCTTAATTCTTATGTTCTGCAGTGGTAGCCACACATCAAGCCAACCTGTTTATTGTCTAAGAAGTTATATTGATCTATATCTCTATATTTATATATATTGGTTAGTCTTTTTTTTTTTTTTTTTTTTTTTTTGAGACTCTAAGGTGCCACAGGACCACTCATTGTCCAAGAAGTTAGCTTACTTATTGATATTTTCTTCTATTGCAGACAGCCATTGTCTGCAATTGATGGTAAAATGATGGCACTAAAAATAACGAGGGAAGGATTCAAAGGGAGCCTATTATTTTTATAGGATATGTACACAATGCAGGTCCTGAATATTACTTTTTTAAAATTGTCCTATATTACATTGTGTGTACTCATGGGGGAGGGAGGTATATGAGCTTCCAGCAGAAGCAAACAAAGAATTGCTGTAGCATCTAAAAAAGCCAGTTGCTGAGTCAGAAAAGAAATAGAAAGAAATAGAATCTGAGCCCCCCATCTGCATTTCATTGTCTTGTCAGCATAATTTTAAAATTATGACACTTAAGTATCATAGCCTGTTTTTTAAGGATTTTCTTTTCACCCTGACTGAAACCATTTGCCAACAAAAGAAGACCAGGAACAAAAATTGTTACGTGAAATGGAGACGTGCTCTCCACACTATTCTGCAGCATCCACTCAGTGGCATTATTGAGCTTCATTCTCAGGACCAGCCTGTGAATTGCACCCTGTAGCAATGGGCAGTGGGCATGTGCTGAGACTGGACATGGAATGACCCTCTAGTGAAGCCCAAAATGATCCTAGTGAGCAACTGCTAGCAGCTCACCTGTTTGCTCCCCAGCAAACCTCTCCTGTTTCCCCCAGTGATTTACCAGAGACTGGAGTAATTAGTTTGGCCAGCTGTGTTGTCACAGCAACCAGCGGGTGAACAAACAGTGTATCAAACAGTGGGAAGACTTAGTGAGCTCTCACTTGCCCGAGACCCCCACATCAGGTTTGCAGTTAGCACCCTTCTCCATTTAAAGCACTGGGGAATGCTGATGTCAGGGACTCGAACCCAGATGGCATCCGTTCGTTGTCTGACCGCAAAGAGACAGGCAACACCAGCAAGGTTTAATCATAAGCTCTTTATTGAAGAGTGCACACAACAATAGAGAGCGGCCCGTCTCCAAAGAGAACAAGCCCCGATTTTATTAACAGGTAGGCTTATATAGACAGTTCCGTCGTGTCATAGACTACTCGGCTAAGCAACCCACCCCTCTTTATCAGTTAGAAACTTCTAGTATCCATGCACACATGGCCAACTATACATCATGGCCTTAAGCAATTCATAAAGCATCAGCAACTTTCTTATCAGCCCAGAAGACAAGTACCAGGCAACAAGGAGACAGTTTGTAAAGACCAAAAGGAGAACATAAACAGGGAGTTTGGAACAAACAGGGGAAGAGCAGAAACAGGGAGTTTCCTTATCAGTTCTCAAAACAAACTGTTCCTCATCACAGCAGGTACAAGAATGCAGCTTTTTACTTATCTTACTTTTGCAACTTAAGCAAGCACGGCTCCAGTTCTGCCCAGGGACTACCCAAAAACCTTTGTTACGTCTGCTTTAGCATAACTGCACTAGGCCCAATTTTCTAGGGCCTAACACTGGGGTACGTTACCACGTCACGTGTATATTCAGAGCACTGCACAGACAAAGGTGTCAGTCTTCATGGAGCCCTGGGATAGTGCCATCATCACCCTCGTGTCACACTTGGAGAAGAGGGCTGAGCACTTCAGTGATGGGCTGAGCACTTCAGTGATGCACTGCCACTCAGTGAGTCAGAGCCGCTGATTTCCAACCCTGGGTAAAGCCAGGCAAGTACTGTTTGGCCCCAGTTAAAATGGTAGGTAATTGCCACCACAGTAATCCCTTAGTCATTTGGGTCAGTATGGGAGAGTGAGCGGAGCCATGGCTACTTCTTTACACACTCCTTTTTCCTCCCTCCCCCACACATTCCTTGTAGAGGAGAGACCCAACTGGGGCAGAGTGGTAAGAGGGGAGGGGGGGAAAGGAGGCCCTTTCCTTGACTAGCTGTTTTCCTTGAATGGAAGCAGGATCAAGCCACGAGAGAATACATTAAAAGCCACCGCACCTCTCAAAAGGTGGAGTTCCCCACTGGTAGATAAATAAGAAAAGTGAAAAAAGGGGTAGAGAGAAGGCTAGGGATGGCAAAGAGATCGAACAGGTGTAACTGAGGGCACAACTGGGCCCTCTGTACCATGGAATATGTAGCTATCCCTAAACCAGTTGGCACAGTGCTATGATATGATGATTTGTCCACAATTGTTATATGTATAATTTTAATCCCTGGTAGACTGAGAAGACAGCAGGAACAAAGTGGGCAGACATCTAGTCTGGAGAGCAGAGCATCCCTTCAGACACAAGGAAAACTTCAGGATGGGCGCAACAACAACCTTCTTGGACATGGGTGCACAAAAGGCTGCAGCAGCTAGTTGGACACACCTCTTGTTGCACAGTTTACCACTGAAAGGCCAGTGAAGGCTCATCTCTGTGCACAGCTTGATATTTTGCCTTCCCTGCAGGAAAACTAACTCCTATGAAAAGGGCAATCCCATTGCTGAGTACAACAAAGATACAAAGCACACAAATTGGGAGCTCAATTTACACAGATGTCACTGTTCCTTTTTTGACCATGGTACCAGACAAATTACCATTAGCAGCAAAACATAAGTGTTTTATATGTTGCCCCTTCTTTTGTAACCTCTTCAAAATCCTGGAACAAAACTTGAAACAGTTCATTTGGACATTTCTCCGAGGTTATCAGATTTCTGGTTACTTGCAGGTACAGTGTTGTGTCAGGGCCAGCTTTGTCCTTTAAGATCTGACATTATCCAGTGAAATACTCTGCCATTTCTGTTAATTAAAACAATCCACTGAAACTGGATACTGGAATTTTGTGAGACTGCTACACAGTGTGAACATTTACCATCGAGGTCATAAATGTATGTATACAATGTAAATATATGTAATGTAGCGTGAAATAGACCAAATATCTAAATTTAATTTAACTACCTGAAGTGAGTTGAAATAGCATGAATGTATTCACATTGTTCTTTACACTTTATACATTCTGCTTGATAGTCAAAGACTTGATCTTTGTCTCATTAAAGTCAATGAAGTTTGCTGTTGATTTTAGTGGAGGCAGAATCAGACATATTGATAGTGTATTATTATGAAGGTGAAAGATCATCGTTAGGATGCGCAAGCTAGAACTAAAAATCTGAAAACTAAAAATGTTAGAAATTTGCTCATGTCCATAATGTTTAGAAAGAAAGGTGTTATAAACTGTGAAAAAGTAATGTGTCTTGTTTCCACTTATCAGTTCTGGTTAAGAAATGTCTTGAGTAGGGAAAAATACATCCTCTTAGGAATAATGTTGATACAAAACACTTTTTAAAAACAAAATTGTTGACACCTCCATATATTTATGGTACTTTTATAATTTGGTACATTCTCATTTTGTTAATAAATGCATAATTGTTCTGCTGTACTGTGCTTTTAATATTTTTAAGATCAACATCTGTAAGCCAATTTCCACTTTCAACTTTTAAAAAAAAATAAATTAGACTTTTTAGAAGTGATGATAAGCATATTTTCTTTACAGTACTTTCTATATGTATTGATTATAACTTAATTTTTTACACAAATCCTATTTTTTCTTTATAAACTGAGTCTATTTTTAGATTTGGTTACATATTATATATAATTTTTGGCATAAAACTTTCATAATTCAGATTTGTACAGCTCCATGAACTGATGCAGCTTTCCCATGAATAACTTAACAGCTTACAAGTCTAGTGTAGTGAAATAGAATGACTTTAGATCTGTCATCTGAAAATGATGTTTGTTAATTGCTTAGCTATGGCATAGATTGGAATAAACACAAATTCAAGATAAGGATCTGAATTTTTTCTCGGCCCACAGAGGGCAACTTTCATTGTCCAAAATAAATCTTTTTGCTTATCCTTTTTTTAAGAATAATCTTGTTCTTGCTTAAAGTTTGTTTCTCTTAACAGGAAGCACAACTGATACAATTTCACATGGTTCCTAGAGACTCCCATATTCCTACTGTAATTTAAATGAACATACAGGAAATGATCATGCAAGTACACATATGAGTGACTTCTTTTTGAGTAGTCCCATAAAAGAGAACGGTACTACTCACATTAGTAAATGTTTGCTGGATCAGTCCTATCTATGAAATTTATAGGTAGCACCATGAAATACTTGTAATACATAATGGAGCCAGAACAATGGTAATACACATTGTAATCATGATTGTTTGGAGTGAAATTATATTTCTGTTACCATTGCCTATATTTGGGCTTGTGCATCATTGGCAACATAAGGGATTCTGTGTGCCTGCGGCAAGATGTAAGGAAAGTAATGATCCACTCCAGAATTTCTTTATATCAAAATTTCATCAACAAATAACTGAGGATTTGTCCTGAGGTTGAGATATAATTAGCAGGAGGAGCAGACAGCCAAATAAGGTCTGATCCTGCAAGTTTGCTGAAGCCAAGAGGGATTTACACCTCATAGAAGATACTTAGGCTCTAACAGTGTAGTCCTCCAGTGTGTAGTTCTGCTCTTAAACAGGCATTTGGAGGGGAGGGGGTCCATGCTCAGTGCTGCTCCATTTAGGAAGCAAATATGTTCACTTTTCATGAAAGCTCATGGACCTAGTATTCACCCTTCTCCAACCAATCTGCATTCACTGGATGCTGAAAGGCTAGCTAGGTTCTTGCCATTCTGCACACCATCATTACCAGCAAACTTTCTGGAGGTCAATCTGTGGCCTCCAGTTTCTCCTGTAGAAGCTTGCTGATTTCCAGCTATAACACCTGTGCAAAATCATAACCATCCACATATTTGTGCCAGTGTAGGTGATTGGCCCAAAATTGGAATGTCTGGTGATGATGCCCAAGAAGATAAGAGACCCAGCTGCCACTGCTGTCAAGGTGGTAAGAATAGTAACTCATTTCTATCACTCCAGATGAGAATTAAACCAGCTCTCAAGCAGTAGAGCCAAGAGAGCATTTCATATAGTTACTTTGGAGATCACACCCATACTTTGGACCCAACTCAACTCCTCTTGAAGTCAATCGGCATCTTTCCATTGATTTTAATTTGAACTCTCTAACTGATTTCCAGCATAAGGTAATAGAAGATTAAAGAGCAAAAGAAAGAGTTAATTTATCCTCTAAATGTGCTTCATATATCCTTGATGTCATACACCTGTATTTAGTAACAGAAATGGGAACAGGAAAAAGAGGCCGGGACAAGCTGAAGATGAGTCATGGATAATTATTCCAAAACACAAGGATGACCTGGAGAGGTCAAAGTGAGGAAGAAATACAACTGAAAGGGCTCCCCAGGGCTCAATCATCCTTTATAACTTTACCATCCTGCATGATCTCAGATCACTGGGCTTGTCTGTTTTATTCAAGGCAGAGCAATACTTTATTTCCGGGGTAAAATATCTGAGTCACATCTTTGAGCAGACTAGGGTGTGGGTCTAAACAGCTTGTTGGTATTTTTTATGACCATATTTTAGTGCAGTGGCACTTGCTTTTGTAAATTTCAGAGCTGAAGATACACAACCCCACAATAGTGCCAGGGCAATATGTGCCGGATACTATCTTCTAACCAGTTTTCTCTTTCTGTGTTGGATATTAAATATCAGCACATTACCTACAGCGTTCGAGTATTGTCTTGCTGTAGAAATGGCTCATCTGCAAGCATGACAAAAATGATTAAGGGACAATTACCAGGACTTTGGTCGTGGATCCTAGGACACTTTGGGCAAGTACCTCAAAGAATTTTATAATCCAGTCTGTCTCATAGGCAGCAATTCATTTAGCTAAATAATTTAGCTTTTTTTCTGGTTGCAGAATGCATACAATCACAATTTTGAAATTGCTTGGTCAAAATTGTTTACATATTTTAGATTCTTACTTTATAGTAAAAATTCTGACTTGATAATAAATAGAGGCCTGTGACTATTTGAATTGTGTTGATGAATTATTAGTGGGTAGATAAGTCACCTGACATGATTTCCATGGCCTCATTGGATGAATGCACAAATACCTCTAGTCTACATCTACACTGCAGGTCTACGTCTAGACTGGCATGATTTTCCGGAAATGCTTTTAACGGAGAAGTTTTCCGTTAAAAGCATTTTCGGAAAAGAGCATCTAGATTGGCATGGACGCTTTTCTGCAAAAGCACTTCTTGTGGAAAAGCGTCTGTGCCAATCTAGACGCACTTTTCTGCAAAAAAGCCCCGATCACCATTTTTGCGATCGGGGCTTTTTAGTGGAAAACAAATCTCAGCTGTCTACACTAGCCCTTTTGCGCAAAAGTTTTGCGCAAAAGGGACTTTTGCCCGAACGGGAGCAGCATAGTATTTCCTCAAAACGTACTGATTTCTTACAGTAGGAAGTCAGTGCTTTTGCGGAAATTCAAGAGCCAGTGTAGACAGCTGGCAAGTTTTTCCGGAAAAGCAGCTGATTTTCCGGAAAAACTGGCCAGTCTAGACACAGCCCAGGCTTCTTGCACAAGAACTATTTTGTGCAAGCATTCTTGTGCAAAAGGTCTTGTGCAAGAGCGCATTCACACTGCCATGTGCTTTTGTGCAAGAGTGTTTATGGCAGTGTAGACACTCTCTTGAGCAAGAACGCTCTGATGGCCATTTTAGATTATACCAAACTGGGTGGGGTTGCAACTTCTTTGGAGGATAGGGACATAATTCAAAATGACCTTAGCAAGTTAGAGAAATGGTCAGAGGTAAACAGGATGAAGTTTAATAAAGAGAAATGCAAAGTGCTCCATTTAGGAAGGAACAATCAGTTCCATACATACAAGATGGGAAGCGACTGTCTAGGAAGGAGCATGGCGGAAAGGGATCTAGGGGTCATAGTGGACCACAAGTTGAATATGAGTCAACAGTGTGATGCTGTTGCAGAAAAAGCAAATATGATTCTAGGTTGTATCAAAAGGTGTGTTGTAAGCAAAACTCGTGAAGTCATTTTTCCGCTCTACTCTGCACTAGTTAGGCCTCAGCTGGAGTACTGTGTCCAGTTCTGGGCGCCACATTTCAAGAAAGATGTGGAGAAATTGGAAAGGGTACAAAGAAGAGCAACAAGAATGATTAAAGGTCTAGAGAACATGACCTATGAAGCCAGGCTTCCTGAACTGGGCTTGTTTAGTTTGGAAAAAAGAAGATTAAGGGGGGACATGATAGCGGTTTTCAAATATCTAAAAGGGTGTCACAAGGAGGAAGGAGAAAATTTGTTCCTCTTGGTTTCTGAGGACAGGACAAGGAGTAATGGGCTTAAAGTGCAGCAGGGGAGGTTTAGATTGGACATTAGGAAAAAATTCCTAACTGTCAGGGTGGTCAAATATTGGAATAAATTGCCAAGGGAAGTGGTGGAATCTCCCTCTCTGGAGATATTTAAGAACAGGTTAGATAGACATCTGTCAAGGATGGTGTAGACGGAGCTTGGTCCTACCTTGAGGGCAGGGGGCTGGACTCGATGACCTCTCAAGGTCCCTTCCAGTTCTATGATTCTATGTCCAGTGTGAATTCATTTAACACCATTCAGCAATCATGCCTATGTGCCTATTCAGGGGTATAATGGAGCATAAGATACAAGTTGAACATTTCTAATCCTGCACTTTCTGGTCTGGCAACATCTGTGGTCAAGCTGGATTTTAGTTAGCCAGATGTCCACTGATCATGGGTTTGACCAAGTTTCCTGCTGTCCCATAAAATTTCTTTACAGCCACCAGTCCTAATTCTCAGTGTTCTGTGCTGTTATTTAGCTCTAATTTACCCCAAATGTCTTCTAAGAGACCCCTGAGCAGTGAAAGTGGTGGTAATGCTGCTAAACAATATTGACTTTCATGGTTGGGCAAATTCTCTGGTTTTACACCGGTCAGGTCCCGAGGGTGCTGGACTAGAGATGTTTAGCCTATATTTGTATAGAAGATAGCACCAAAAATAGAGCAACTTCTGCAGCTGACTACTCTCCATAGCATGCAGGCAGGAGGAGAGTGGGCATTAGCTAGAAGTACAGAAAGCCTTAGCTCCAATCCACCAACGATCTAGTCAGTACATCTTAGCCTGCGCATCAGGGGGAATCATCTACACTCAGTCCTATGTGTTTATATTATAGGAATGATACAGCTGACTTTCCCTACAGAGTAATCCCAATCTGGTACCAAGTGTGAGACTGATGCAGCACAACCCCATTCAGGTCCTTGCCCAGGGCTTGTAGCAAACCGTTGATTTAGCTCTTACAATCTGACTCAATATTCATGGAAATCTTTTTGTGGAATCTACTTTTCATATGAGACTTTGTGAGAGATTGATCTGATTTTTAAACAAGTATTTTGCAATTAGACTTCTGGCATGTACTGTGATCGCTAAATAATAATGAAGCTCTTATGCAAATTGTGATTAATCATCTTTGCTTCCATCACAGTTATGTTCCTTCTCTATTACTGATTGGATCAACTTTTATTTTTTATTTTTTGGCCAGCAGGAAAAAATTGTTTTGATATTTTTAGCAATCATTTAGTAATGCAAATTAGGTTGTTATAATCATGTTTATGAGAAAACACACACTCCAATCAGGATCTTAATAGTGACTGATATTAGTTATGCTGTCTATGGTAATGAACTTAGCTCAGTTCATTTTTTATTTTTAATTTGTAAGAAAGAATATGTCTAATCAATTAGAGCATTTTCACAAAATAGCTAAGCAGTCATCACAAGTCCTTTCAGAGAGTCAAATATAACATTTTAAATACAGAAAGTTTCTATTGTTCAGAGATTTGATTTTAAAAAATTAATGAAGCATCATATAAAGGTCCTAAGACATACATGGTATTTAACATGCCTTAGAGGAAAACAGACCTTATGACAAATAAAGCCACTCCACAAGCCCAACCCTGGAAACATTTTTGCACATGAATAAGTGGACTCTGATGAGCAGTTCCATTGACTAATGCATGGAACAAAATGACTCACATGAATACATTTACTCAGAGGCATAAATGTTTCCTGGTTTAGGCCCAACTTGGAATTTAAGTTATGGAAAAAAGTGTTTGTGTTTCTGGGGTTGGACAGAGATTTCACTTGAAAAATGTCCTTTTTTAATTATAAACAATTTTGTGTTCTTGAAATTTTGCAGCAGTGGTTATTTTTTTTACATGAAGAAGAATCCAGTAGAATTTTATTAGCAATTATAACTTCCTTATGCGATTTTAAACCAGAACATTGAATTCAACAGCAGGGATTGCATTTTCCTTCCAGTACTTTGAGATAATTTTCATAGAGCCTTATTCAATTTTTGGTTTAGGTTTATATTGTCCCGGTTAGAGACATATTATGCCAAACATAAAAGCCACTTGCTGCCCCAAGGAATTTACATGCTAAATATTTGAGATATAACATAAAGTTAGTACTATGCAAATGGAGCAAAGGTTGGTTAGAGAAGCAGCTATCAGTAAAATCATTGTAGGTATAATAGGTGACAGTTAAATACAGCCTTATTGCATTGTTCTCTTTTAAATTCTATACCACTTTACACACACATGAAATTCAACTTTCACTTGTATGAAGTTGTATGAAGTACAGGTTGAGCCTCTATAAACTGAGACTCTCTGATCTGGCTACATCTGTGGTCCAGAAGGACCGAGGATGTTCCAGGACCAGAGAATCCCAATGGAGGGCTGGTGGCTGGGCTGCCAGATGGGACCGGAGGAGCCCAGTGTGCCCCAGCGAGGCTGTCTGCTGGGACTGGGAGCCTGGCGTGCTGGGAGCTGGGCTTCCCAGCTCAGCAGGAAAGGTCAGGGGATCGGCAGGGCAGTGGGGCTGTTGGCAGGGATGCGAGCCAGCCAGGAGGTCAGTGTCTGGTCCAGGGCTGGGGTGGTTGGTAGCAGGAGGGCCAGATATGACCTCACCTGGTCCAGAAAAATCCTGGAACTGGTCAAGTCCATGAGATGCTTGACCAGGGAGATCCAACCAGTAGAACTGAAAGGGTAGGAAAGAAAGAGGGTGGTGTTCTACTGGCTGCAGCTGCTATTGTTTTCCTTCCTCTGAGCGAACTTGGGCCCACTAGACCACAGGGATTGGTAACAAATGTCAGCTGCTGCAGGATGGACAGAAGGGAGGTGAATAAAGTTTAGATGATAAAATATATGTACAAAGAATAGTATCTTGTTTCCTCTCAGCATCCCTTAGCCACACCAAAGTTGCTGAGTTTTAGTCACAGCCTCTGGGGGATATTTGCTTAATGCTGGAGGTGTACCGGTAGTTCGGAATAGGAAGCCTAGTCCGAACTACCTAGTTCGTGCCGCGTGTAGCCGCGCGGCACGGGGTTCGAACCAGCGGGGTTTTAAAAATGGCGGCTCCCCGCTTATGCAAATGAAGCCCGGGAAATTCAAATCCCGGGCTTCATTTGCAAGTGCGGTATGCCTACATTACCCCCCTAGTTTGAACTAGCAGGGTAGTGTAGACATACCCTGAAAGAAAATCTGCAGTGTTGTCTCCTGCTTTGCTTCTGCTCCCCAGTCTTGCCCCTCTCTCCACTACCTCACTTTCTGACCATGGCAGGCATGTGAGAGAGCAAATTATTGACACTTCTGCCTTCTCCCTAGTCACTCGGATAATTATTTCTCCCTGTTCCATTTGCCACACATGACCAATGAGCAGAGGAGAACTGGTTATAAACAGGGCACTTGGCTCTGTTTCTGACCGAATGGGCAGCACTGACAATTAGTGTGACTGAAGGGAAGAAGTATTGTCAACTTCTAATAGTGCTGGGAGAATCAGGGGAGCAGGCAAGCATTTCTCCCCCTTCCTCAAGGTGTCTTCCTCCTCTCCCTTACCTCCAAGCCCAGTGTCATTTAGCCTCCCCACAGGAACCTCACTAGCTTCTTTCTTCCCTAGTCGAAAGCACTGTGGTCTCTGTGAATGCCTCAACTTGAGAAAGGATTCCCAGGAACTTCACACTTGATGATAATTAACACCACAGCCTTCCCACACCTTCAGCATCCCCACTCCCAATCTGTCTACCTAATCTGTAAAGTGCTTTGGGATCCTGCTGGCTGGACACTGCTGTTCTTTTTATCTCAGTGCTATTCAGTCCAACAAGAGTCCTCCTAGACTCAAGGTAATTATTCAGTTTAGTGAATGATATCGGTGTCACTCTGCTCTTCTGTCAGCCTGTGCTATTTACCATTGTGGTCTGTATCTAATACTACCTCTATGACCCAAGGACATTATTATGTGGGCTGCAGGTTGATCTAGTGGCTTAAACTATCACACAGTGGCATTACCTTCCAGGCAATACTGAACCAAACCTTCACCATCTTGAAACCTCCCCTTTCAAACACATCTGTCTTCACTGATTCTGCCCAAGCCAGGCACTCCATATTTCTGGCTCATTTCAATTAGCATTTCTGAAGAAGCACTCATTTTGCCTGCTGCACAATTATGCACCTGGTGAGTCAAACTCCTGAAAAGTGCCTTGTGGAAATGCTGATATTTTGTTAACAAAAGTTATCCAGTCTGAGTGGGCAAAATTTGAACTTGCTTATAGCTGTAGCTCATACAGACTACTAATGCACAGAGGTGATTATTAATGGGACTCTGAAATATGTGTTCATTCTATTTAGGGACACAAGCATATTGGGTAATTTTCCATGGAACTAAAATAATCATAATTACCCAGTCTGGCTACGTCTAGACTGGCATGATTTTCCAGAAATGCTTTTAACGGAAAAGTTTTCTGTTAAAAGCATTTTTGGAAAAGCGCGTCTAGATTGGCACGGATGCTTTTCCGCAAAAGCATTTTTTGTGGAAAAGCATCCATGGCCAATCTAGACGCACTTTTGTGCAAAAAAGCCCTGATCGCCATTTTCGCAACCAGGGCTTTTTTGCGGAAAACAAATCTCAGCTGTCTACACTGGCCCTTTTGCCCGAATGGGAGCAGCATAGTATTTCCGCAAAAAGCACTGATTTCTTACAGTAGGAAGTCAGTGCTTTTGTGGAAATTCAAGCGGCCAGTGTAGACAGCTGGCAAGTTTTTCCGGAAAAGCAGTTGATTTTCCGGAAAAACTGGCCAGTCTAGACACAGCCTCTGTGTATACACAAATGCCCCTTTACCTGCCTGAATGGTGCACAGAGGAAGGCACACAAGCAAATATTGTGCACCTTCTTTCAAAGGGCTTACAATAATGTGACCCTACATATTTATATGTGAGTAGCGTTGATTACCATGGATCAGAAGTAAATGATTTTTTTAAATTATTTTCTACTGAAATATGTCCTTTGTTTTCAGATCTCCCCAAGAAAATCCAGGAATTCTGTACTTTGAACTGTTTTAAAATTTCTGAATTGTAAATAGAAGTCCGTGTAAAGCTCAGCCTATGTTCAAGTAGGGGGCTGGATGTCTGGTTTTGTTTATCAGAATGTCCAGTTGAAAAGGGACTCTGCGGGCTCCAGGAACACTGCTGACCTCTCTCCCTCAGGAGCCCTCATTCTGGAAGAAGGGAATGCAGAGAGGGGTAAAGAGGCTGAGGCTGGGACCATAGCAATGAGTAGGGGTAAGAGTGGCTCCTTGGCAGGGGGCCAATTTTTGGTGGTGGGAATTGGCCTGCAATGATCAGATGGAGCTCCAGCATGAGGTTGACAACCATGGCCAGGAGCCAATCCCCAGGTGCAGGGCTGGCAGGCAGGAAAGTGAGCCTGGGGTCATCAGTCAGAGCAGTCCCAGACTGAAGCCTTCTCCTATAGGGTGACAATATTTCCCTACACTGAAAACAGGCTCTGTGGGGCTGTCCCAAGCTACCTGATGTCATCACTCATCCCCTGCACCCTCATAAACATTCCTCCATGCCCCCCAATAGAGCCACATGGGGGGTGGGGAGAAGAATGGCTCTGGCTGGGATCTGGGCAGTAAAACAGGATGCCAGCATGTGAAACTTTTGCACTCAGAGCCAGGCAGTGAAGCCATTGGACTTTAAGCCACTTAACAGTGTGATGCCCCTTTGGGGGCTGTGATAGCAGAGGTGCAAGACGTAGGCTCCAAGTAGTAGGAGGCCCAAGGATATTCCAGTGAGCCACCTTAGTGAGATGGGAGGTAAGTGGGATGCCATCTTATCAGATTTTGGTATGGTGGGAAGGCAGCAACTCCTGGCTGGTGAGAAAAACGAGTGATGGGAAGGATGTCACTCTGTGACGTGAGCAACATGGAACAGGAGATGGGCAACAGGAGATGGGGAGAAGGAGTGTCACTCTAGGCTGGTGGAACAAATCTTGTGGAAGGGTCAACTGATAAGTTGACAAGCGCAAATAGGATAAATGCCCAGTTTTGCCCCCCCAAAAATCGGAATGTCAGGGACAGTGCTTAAAAAGGGAACAGTCTCCACCAAAAGGGGACATATGGTCCCCTAATTATAAAGAAAGAGAACAATAGTAAAATATCACTTCGCCAGAAAACCATGGTACACCCATATCTTGACAAATCTATGCAGAGCTCGTAGGCCCATCTCAAAAAAAAAGAGAAGAAGAAGCTAGAGTGGAATTGGAAAAGGGCAACAAATATGATTATGGATGTGGAATAGATTCCCTATACGGAGAGATTAATAAGACTTGGACTTTTTCAGCTTTGAACAGAGACAAGTAAGGGAGATAGGATAGAGGTATAAAATCATGAGTGGTACGGGGAAGGTAATTCATGAAGTGTTACTGATGCCTTTTCATAACACAAGAATTAGGGTCACCGAATGAAATAAATAGGTAGCAGGTTTAAAACAAACAAAAGGAAGTATTTCTTCACACTGCACAGTTAACCTGTGGAAATCTTTCCCAGACAATGTTGTGAAGACCAAGTCTATAAACTGGGGGTCAAAAAAAAGAAATAGCTAAGTTCATGGATAGGTCCATCAATGTCTATTAGCAAGGATTATCAGAGATGCAAAACCATGCTCTGAAGTGTCCCTGGTCTATGATTGCTAGAAGCAGAATGGGGGACAGGCGAGGGTACACTTGAAGATTACCCATTCTGTTCATTCCCACTGAAGTGCCTGGCATTGGTCACTGTCATAAATCAGGATACTGAGCTAAATAGACTATTGGTCTAACCCACTGTCAGGGCCAGATTGCCACTTAGGCACATGGCTACAGGTGCCAGCATTTTAGGGGCATTTTACCAATCTAAACCTGTGTGTAATACGAAGGTCAGCTGTAGGTGCAGTGGGAAGGGGGAGGTGCTGAAGCTGCCGTGTCTATGTGTCTATTGTGTTCTTTATACATACTAAGGCTGGAGAATCATAGAATCATAGAGCTGGAAGAGACCTCATGAGGTCATCAAGTCCAGCCCCCTGCCCAACTCAGGACCAAGCCCAACTAAACCTCCCCCACTCTTCTCTTTTGCAGATTAAACAAACCCAAATCCCTTAGTTGCTCCTCATAGGTCATGCGCTCCAGCCCCCTTATCAATTTGGTCACCTTCCGCTGGACCCTCTCCAATGAATCCACATCCTTTCACCTCATAGCCTGGTGATGAACAGCTTGCACTGCTGTCTGATTTTCGTTCTGCCATTGGCTTACAGTGTGGCATCTTTATAGACAACCTGCTTGCAATGTTGTTTCCTATGTTTTACTGATGTTTTCACTCATAAATTTCTGGTCACATCTGTTATTTACCTGACTTTTCAGTACGTAGATTAAATTCTGCTAACTTAGGCATCCGTTACTTGCTGCTGGTACAGAGGTGGGTAAATACTCCCCTGTGAGCTGGATTTGGTTCCCCAGTGTTAGCCCCTAGCAGGACACCATCATTATATTTATCTGTGTCTCCACAGGTACTGGTGATTGCAAGTCCTGTGGGCTATGGATCACCATTCCCAGCAAAAGGGAGCTGCAGGAAGTGATGTCCTGGACCGCACCACTTCCCGCTGCTCCCATTGGCCAGGAACAGAGATCTGCAGCCAATGGGAGCTGCCATCACCAGTACCTGTGAAGGCATAGGTAACTATAGTGGTAGCAGCCCTCCAGGGGCTAACTGTGGTGAACTGCTGCTGTTTTATTGCCCACCCCCATGCTGGTATATTGCTAAAAATAATATTCTTTGCTTTACTATTTTTGTAGCAATTGACAACTCTTTCCTGGTAATTTTTAGCAAGCTATTTTCCCTCTTTTTAACATGAGTCTGGTTCATAGGCTAGCTATTGGGATCACATGAAAATTGGGTTTTTAGGTCAACAGGAGGCAGGCACAAAACACCCAGAGGGTGCATGCCTTCCAGCTGTGCTCCAGGCTCCACCCCACTGCACCAAAGCCCTACCTTTCCCCACCTCTTCTTGCCCTCACTGCATTCACACCCCTCCTCTTCTCACCCAGTTCCTTCCCCTGCCTGGGGGCATCCTGTGTCCTCCCCACAAATGCTGTGAAACAGCTAATCATGGCAGGTAGTAGGCAGGGGAAGGAGGAGGAGATGCTGGCTTGTGAGGCCCACCATCAGGCAGGCAACACTGGGGTGGGGGCTGGATGGGAGCTGATAGGGAGGCTTCTGGGAGTGCTCAGCACCCGCCAATTTTCTCCTGAGCGTGGTTCAGGCCCAGGGCACCCATGAAGTCAGCGCCTATGGTTGTTACTAACTTCCTGGGGTATATCTTTATGATGAACTGAAAAGCTAGATGCAAGGCTGTAGTGTTATTTAACACCATTTTCTACCCCATTCATAATACTGTTTTTGTTTCTTGGCCACTGCTGTGCATTGAGCAGATGCTTTCATTAAACTTTGCACTGTGAAGCCCTGATCTTTTCTACTGAGTGTTTTCGGTTAATTTAGAGACCAGCAATGCGTACAAGTTATTCAAATTGTTTCTTCAAACACACTTTACCTTGAATTTCCATCTACCATCTGGTGTGAGTCATCTTGCTTTGTTAGAAAAATAAACAAATATGCTTCGTTCATACCACAGAGAAATCAGTGTTCTTCAAGATCATATCCATATCATTTGGTTATAGCTAGACAAATAGCACAATTGATTCTGTTTTTAATCCTTTAATAAAATAGAGCAATTTACTCAGTTGGCAGCCGATAGCAATAATGCCTAAAGCTTTTTATCTGTAGTAGCCTGCTTTAGCAGCTGCCCTTCCAACTATCCCTTAATTGGTCAGTAAGTACATGTATATTTGGCAGAAGGTTTATTTTAATATCTGCTGAGGACATTTGGACAGCAAACAAGTGCACTTAAACTTCCTGAAGAAGCCAATCATCGATTTCTCTGTGCAATAAAAGTACTGATGATGAATCCTGGAATCTTTTCCACAACAGCAACCTCATTACAGGACATAGCTACATTTTAAATTTTGCATTAAGGCAAAGTTACAATGAAACCTCATACATTTGGCTCATTTTTAATGGAGTAGTATCTTCATTGAAAGAAATTAGTTGTGATCAGCTTTAAAGGAATCATCTTCTTATTAGTTGCCTGTCAAAATGTATGGGCAAAGGAAAGCATTCACGGAAGTAAAATATCAGATGTTTTCTGACAAGTGTCCCAAAGAAACTTTGTTTTTTCACACCAAATAGGAAGCCTAAAATACAATGAAACATAACAAAATCTGAAGCTAGAAACTTGTAACATATACCCCATCTTTACTTCCTAGAATTTGAGAACTGCAAACTATCTATTAGACAGGACAGAAAATGGATTTAGATTAGGCAGAAAGGGAAAGAACAGAAAAGATTCTAAGAGGTAGAAGCACAGACTCTTCTCCAGGATGGCTACGTCTACACTGGCCCCTTTTCTGGAAGGGGCATGTAAATTTCACCAGTCGTCGTAGGGAAATCCGCGGGGGATTTAAATATCCCCCGCGGCATTTAAATAAAAATGTCCGCCGCTTTTTTCCGGCTTTTAAAAAAGCCGGAAAAGAGCGTCTACACTGGCCCCGATCCTCCGGAAAAAGTGCCCTTTTCCGGAGGGTCTTATTCCTACTTTGTAACCGGAAAAAGTGCCCTTTTCCGGAGGGTCTTATTCCTACTTTGAAGTAGGAATAAGACCCTCCGGAAAAGGGCACTTTTTCCGGAGGATCGGGGCCAGTGTAGACGCTCTTTTCCGGCTTTTTTAAAAGCCGGAAAAAAGCGGCGGACATTTTTATTTAAATGCCACGGGGGATATTTAAATCCCCCGCGGATTTCCCTACGACGACTGGTGAAATTTACATGCCCCTTCCGGAAAAGGGGCCAGTGTAGACGAGCCCGATATGTATTCCTTGGTTTTGCATTTTATAATGTTTTGCTCTTGAATGTTGCAGCTTCCTGAATAAGGTTAGTTTCTTTAACATCAATAGGTAAGACTTAGCCAGACACTGATATTTAAACAAGATGAATAGCAATTATCAATAGATGGACTTCAGCTTGAATTTTCATCCAAGTCTGTTGAAGTGTTTGAGCTTTCTTCTTCACCTCACTTCTATCTTACATAATCTTCTCTCTACTCTTTCCCACCACAGCCAGACAGGTCTTTTCACCCTCTGAACTTTTGATGGCAAACCTAGGCCCTCTGGTTCCCACTAGGGATGTAATAAACTAGTCGACTATCTGATAAGCAAAAGCTTATCAGATAGTCGACACACTAGTCGACTTGTCGCTTCCCCCCCTTGCTGCCTCTATCAGAAAGAGGCAGCAAGGAGAGAGAGAGAAGGGGATTCCTGGGGGAGCTGGCTTAAAATCCAGTTTCCTGAGATCCAGCTGTGCGGGAGGGAGCAGGGGCACAACGGCAGCGTTCCACCTTTGAAATGTACAAGAGTCCCCACTGGTGCTCCTATACATTTCAAAACGGAAGTGTCAAATGGAGCCTGGGGCCAGCGGGGGATTCAAAGGATACGTCTAGACTACAGGCTTTTGTCGACAGAAGTTTTGTCAATAGATACTGTCGACAAAGCTTCTGTCGACAAAGAGCATCTAGACTACATCCAGTTCTGTCGACAAAGCAAGCCGCTTTGTCGACATGACAGTGTAGATGCAATGGACAGCGTAGCTGAACTAATGCCTTCTGTCGACAGAACTCTGTTGACAAAAGGCGTTATTCCTTGTAGAATGAGGTTTACAACCATCGACAAAACTGCTGAGTTCTGTCAACGTTAGGTCGACAGAACTCAGCGGCAGTGTAGACGCAGGTATAGTTTTGTCGACAAAAGTCCACTTTTGTCGACAAAACCCTGTAGTCTAGACACACCCAGATTGACATGATATGGGAGGTTAAATCTGTAGTATAATATCAAGGAATAGTCCTAGGGCAAGGATAGGTGATTATAAATATTTACACATCTCATAGGGGTGCATGAATACCAACTTTGCTTGCTTCATTGGTTGTACTAGTTTAACATGGGATAGGCACTTGCTATTTAGAAGTAGAACATCTTAGGGCTTGGCTACATGGTGAACCAAGCGATGATTATGCCACACAACAGCTTGTCATGCACTAATGTTCCCTGCCATATGAACATTATTATGACACAAACTCTTGGAATACAGTGTAGCCTAATACACTTTGAAGCCGTGGCACATTAAGCCGCACCCCAAGACTTTGTGCTGCTGGGATGTCCATATATGATGTTAGTGTGTGACAATCTGATGCACTGTAGTTTCACACCCTGGCTTAACCTGCCATGTAGACAAGACCGTAACTTAGTATTTACTTACGATTATCAAGAGCTTTAAAAGTAGGTGCCTAGAGCCAAATACTCAACTACTGTCAAGTGGCATAGCACCCCAAAAATTAACGGAGCTTTGCCAGTTTACACAAGTGGAAGAACTGAACTCATAGCTTTTAACTGAGTGCCTAAAAAATAAGTCTCATTTTCAGAAGTCCTGGGCTCACCACAATTATTGTAAATTGCTGTAGGGACACATTTTATTTAAATGTTGATCAATAGAAAGAATGTAGTAGATTGTGTATGTGAATTCTCTCTCTTCCTTAACCTCTTTAATGATAATGTGTCACATGTGCTAGTTCATTCTGGCCATTGGAGGTGATGTTAATTAAAAAATATGTTTGTATTTCCATCCTGGTTCAATATGAAAAAAAATATTGCTTTTCTCCACTACTAGGTTTCTTTAATAAAAAAGAAATTTATAACATTCAGTTCACTTTCTTTTCTCCTTTTAAGTCCATAAAAAAGAAAACTACATTTGAGACTGCTACTAATACAATTTAACTATTATACCCAAAGGTTACTCATTAGATAGATGGCGATGATCAGTTGCTCTGGGTTTGAATATTTCTTCAAGTTCTTTCAATACGATTTCCTGACTATCTCCAGAATTGGCCACATTAGATTATATAATCTTTTGAAAATATAAGTTCTTCCTGTCCCTCCAAAAAGTCACACAGTTGAATAAACTTGTAAGATGGAAGAAAACTAGTCCTTCCAATTTTCTTTCTCCCACCTCCCACCTCTCTATCCTACTACACTTTTTCTCTCCCATCATACCCCTTCATTTCTCTTTTTAATAGCCTTATCTTGCATTCTCTCTTTACCCCACTTTAGTGTCTTCCACAGACAGCGATATGTATTCTATTTCCTGGCTGTCATCTATCTCTACTCAGGCTCTCAGAATCCAAGATAAGCAGATGTGTGCTATTTACTAGCCTTGATGCTCCCATGATAGGTTTCTGTCTGAAGCCACTAGATTCCAAATAAAATAGCTTCAAAATTCTGCAATGTGCCAGAATTGCAAGATTTATTCCCCCACCCCATTATTTTAAGTCCCTTGGGCTGTCTGTGGACACACACTCAGGTTGTAATGCCAGATCTATTAAAGCGCTGCAAATGCAGGCATTCAGAGCCTAAAGAATAGCATGCAGTGATAAAAAGATAGTGTGTCTCTTCTAAGAGTAATGTTCTTATCCCGATGCTGATCAGCACTAGGGGTACGTCTAGACTACAGGCTTTTGTCAACAGAGGCTTTGTCGACAGATACTGTCGACAAAGCTTCTGTCGACAAAGAGCATCTAGACTACATCCAGTTCTGTCGACAAAGCGGCTTGCTTTGTCAACATGAGATTGTAGACGCAAAGGACAGTGTAGATGCAATAACGCCTTCTGTCTACAGAACTCTGTTGACAGAAGGTGTTATTCCTCGTAGAATGAGGTTTACCTCCATCGACAAAACTGCCAAGTTCTGTCGACGTTATGTCGACAGAACTCAGCTGTAGTGTAGACGCAGGTATAGTTTTGCTGACAAAAGTCCACTTTTGTCAACAAAACCCTGTAGTCTAGATGTACCCTAGCTGATGTCAAATATCCCTAGTCAGTGCACACTTACACATAATGTCAACCCCTATTATGAGTACAGCTAAAAGGTTACTCACCTTTTCATAACTATTGTTCTTTGAGGTGTGTTCTTCACATCCATTCTGATCAGATGTTCGCACACACAGAAGGAGCCTGAGGGTCAGTGCTAGTGGTCTGGTGACAGGAACTGGTGTTGGGGGGTCCAGTGCCAGTGACTGACTGCTGGGCTCTGGGGCCAGTTGTCAGTGCCAGTCCTGTCAGGGTGTTGTGGACAACTGTCAAGTCATCCTCACTGCCATGGAGATAGATCTCTGTATCCATGGTGCCAGACATGTTCCCGCTGGACTCAGTGCTGAGGAATGCTGTCATGGTAATAAGGGATCGGAAATGGTGCCAGGCAGTGTCGGGCTGGTCACTGGAAGTGCTGCATCACGACGGCTTTGCCTGTAGATAGTAGTAGTCTCAACAGTAATAACCAAAGACTGCACCACAGTCATCTCTATGAGAACTCTTGTGGCTTCAGAAGTGTCTGGGGTGGAAGATGGCTCCAGCACCTCCATGTGGCACTGTCCTGCCATAGAGTTCCTGTGTGCCTTCTGGGGCGCTAGAGCCAATGGCACTGACTCTTGCTGTCTGGAAGCCGAGTTCTACCTCGGGTGCAGATCCCTTTTATACTGCTGGGGATTGGTGGTGCTGAGGGCTTCTCACACTGAAGTCCATTCTTGGTACCACGTCACATGCTCCGCACTCAGGTCCTGAGCCGTGGCCACCTGAAGCCAGTGAACAAAGTGAGGATTCTGGGCGCAGATGCTTCAAATGGAAATCCTGCTTCTTTTTCTTCCTAGGTTTAAAAGCCCTGCAGATTTGTCACCATTCAGTCTAATGCATCTCCCCCGGTCACTTCAGACATAGAGTAGTGGGGGGGTCACTATTTGGCATGGGCTTGTGGCATGTGCCGCAAAACTTAAAGCCTAGGCTCGCAGCATGCCTCAGAGCCCAGGAAGTGATGAGGGGATGGGAAAAGATCCCACTTACAAACATCTGTACTATCTACAACTATATCTGTGCTAACAACTACAAGATAAGAAAACAAGAACTACACTAGGTAATTATGCAAAGGAAGCACTTGCAAAGCGAGAGAGATCCATTTCCAATGGCCACCATGGATGATAAGAAGCTCAACAGGGCAATATATTGAATGCCATGAGTAGGCCACTCCAGGGGGCTCCCCAGCTAACCCAAAAAGAGCTGCTCAGGGAAAAAGCTTCCAATGATCACATACATGGTGTGCAAACACACGATTGAAATGGATGTGAACAAGCTGTCAAAGAATTATTTTTCTTTTTAAAATTTCAGGCTTTCATTTGGTCAGAAACCTGAAATAAAGAAGATTTTAAAAGCAGAAAAGGTTAAATTTTGGCTTGCCAAAATCCCAACCAATGAATTTCAGTTCTGTATTATGTTTTTTCAACAACAATTTTATTGAAATAATGTTGTTAAAGTTGACATTTTCCATCAAAAGTATTTTAGAGGAGCCTTACTATGGACACATTCTACCAAGAAAGGCTGAC
The DNA here is from genome assembly GCF_049634645.1 of Pelodiscus sinensis. Lineage (NCBI taxonomy): Eukaryota > Metazoa > Chordata > Testudines > Trionychidae > Pelodiscus > Pelodiscus sinensis. The sequence goes on from NC_134715.1 coordinate 111,400,023, forward strand.
ATGCTAAGGAGATTGCAGCTCTCTTGGGGTATGTCTACACTACAAAGTTAATTCGAACTAACAGACGTTAGTTCGAATTAACTTTGATAGGCGCTACACATGCAAACCGCTAGTTCGAACTTAATTCGAACTAGCGGAGCGCTTAATTCGAACGAGGTAAACCTCATTCTACGAGGACTAACGCCTAGTTCGAATTAAGCAGTTCAAATTAAGGGCTGTGTAGCCACTTAATTCGAACTAGTGGGAGGCTAGCTCTCCCCAGCTTTCCCTGGTGGCCACTCTGGGCACCACCAGGGAAACTCTTCTGCCCCCCTCCCGGCCCCGGAGCCCTTAAAGGGGCATGGGCTGGCTACGGTGCACGTGTCAGGTGCAAGCCTGCCAGCACCCAGCCAGCAGACCCTGCACCTGGCACGACACGAGCCAGCCACCCACTGCCACCCAGCCCTTCGCCTCTTCCCGGGACCAGGCTGGCGGCTCCCGGGAGCCTGCCCGGGTCCGCAAGAGGCGGGCGCTCGCCTGGTCTAGTGCAGACATCGTGGACCTCATCCATGACCTCTGCACTAGGCACAGGAAAGTGGCCGTCTAGGGCAGGATAGCTGCCAGCCTGGCCACCCAGGAGCAGGTTTGCATGAAAATCAGGGTGGTCCAGTGAGACCCCTGAGCTTAGAATGGCCGTACTGGGTCAGATCAAAGGTCCATCTAGCCCAGTAGCCTGTCTGCCGACAGTGGCCAACACTAGGGACCCTGGAGGGGATGGACTGGAACAATGACCAAGCCATTTGTCTCGTGCCATCCATCTCCAGCCTTCCACAAACAGTGGCCAGGAACACCATTTCTACCCCCTGGCTAATACCACTCCATGGATCCAGCCTCCATGAATTTATCTAAATTCTCTTTAAACTCTGCAGCAAGGAGTTCCACAGGTTGACTATTTGCTTTGTGAAGAAGAACTTTCTTTTATTAGTTGAAGCCTGTTACCCATTCATTTCATTTGGTGTCCTCTAGTCCTTCTATTATGGGAACTAATGAAGAACTTTTCTTTATGCACCCTCTCCACACCACTCGTGCTTTTATAGACCTCTATCATATTCCCCCTCAGTCTCCTCTTTTCTAAACTGAAAAGTCCCAGTCTCTTTAGCTTCTCTTCATATGGGACCTGTTCCAAACCCCTGATCATTTTAGTTGCCCTCCCCTCTCCCACTCTCTGTCTTCCCCTCTCCCACCTCCTTTTCCCAGTCTCCACGAATTTTGTTCAATAAAGAGAGTTTCTATTTTTGAATACAGGTGTCCTTTATTTTGTACATCAGGAAGGGGGGTGAGGGAAGGGTAAGTGGAAGGAGGTAAGGGAGGAATGGGGTACGAGCCCCCGATGGGGAGGACTGGGCTGGCTCTGCGGGCTCCTCGGGGCGGAAGCTCTCCTGCAGCCCCCCGATTGACACCCCCCCGGATGGCAGCCTGCGGCAAGTGCAGCTGGGCTGATGGCCGAATGCTGTGATGTGCCAAGTGTGGGCACTCAGGGCACTCCAAGCCAGGACTGCTTGCAAGCGGGGAACCCCTGAGAACTGTCTGTCCGGGGTGGGGGTCAGGTCGCTTTAAGCACAGCCCTCGGCTAGCCTGAGACAGCAGCTCCACACTCAAAGTCCTAATCTGATGCCCTGCCGGCACTGCTTCCGGCCATCCTTAACCTCGGTTCAGGGTCCACTCAATGTGGACATGCTAGTTCGAATTAGCAAAATGCTAATTCGAACTAGTTTTTAGGTCTAGATGCACTAGTTCGAATTAGCTTAGTTCGAATTAACTAATTCGAATTAAGTTAGTTTGAATTAGTGCTGTAGTGTAGACATACCCTTGGAGAGATTTGAAGGTGGCATCAATATGCAGTGTGGCTATATCCGTTTGTAAAACAGGGAAGTGTGCATTTTAATAGCCACAAGCAAAGCTTGAGAGCTGGGAGAAAAGCAGAGCAGCATCCAAAACAAGCTGAAGCACATTCATTTGCAAACTAAACAGACCATTTTGCAATAATCTAAATTTGTAAGCAAGGAAGTAAAGGAAATAAAAACGAGCCTCAGAACGGGATCTTGTACAATCTATTGCAAAGCCTTGAAGCTAGCGTGTAATTGAAGTCACTAACACAGCTTTAACTACAGAGACAGGGGACATTACAATATAAGAAAATAGCCATCTAACAAGCAAAACATGCAGAGGTGTTTTGTTTGTTTGAACTATACACTGTGTATTGAATTGGAAACCTACCCAATTATGTGTTAATGAGATGAAGTGCAAGGTCCATCTCAATTACCTGTTCTCCAGCTCAGCTACATGCAGAAAAGAGACCAGTGTTCAATTTATATTCACAGTATGATGATGGAGACATGATTTGGGTTCTTCAGGTGAAAGAATATTCTTACCAATGAGACTTAAGTTATTATGATGCTTACATCTGATGTCAGCCGAGAAGGACTATTTTTGTCTAGATTGGAGCAAACCAAATCTTAATATCGGTATATGCTGCTCTTCTCAGTTTATGTCACTTTGGCTGGAAGGGGTTATAGAAAACAAGGACTAGTTTACAAAAGTACTTTCAAAATCATCCATCTTCTCCAATTTTAAGAGATGCTTACCTATCATGCCACCTGGATAGTCTTACAGAGATTATATACTATTTTGGGAATTGATTATATTTAATGATTACTTCTGCTGTCTGAAAAGTTTGGTACAGAAAGGAGGAAAAAACATGATTTTGTTAACCTCTCTCTAAAAGGCAGTTTGGTGAACCTCATTAACAACAAAGCTTTGGGGAGGAGGTGGGGGACAGGAAGACAGAACTGTGCACCAGAGGAGAGCAAAGAAAAGGTTAAATATTAATTAGGGGGTCTGTAAATGAGAGTTTCAGGAATAACAAAACAGAGGGGAAAGTAATGGAATGAGTGGAGCCCTTCTATCAATATCATCAAGGTACCAAATAGGTCCCTTCCATTTAGCAGATACAAGAGAAGCCACTGATCCTATTAGGGATCCATTTCCTTGGAGTGATGAAAGCACCTGTGTGAAAACAATGGTGTCAGCTGCAGTAAAACGTTTCTTTTTGCTTTGAAGGTTAAAATCTGCTCAATACAAACCCATCAGACTGTTTTCTTCTGACACACTCCTGGAAGTCATCCCCACTGACATTCTTCTCTTTAAATATGGCCACAGAGTCATGACTTGCTAGTGAAGAATGTTCTTCTTACTGCAAATAAAAAATAGAATGATAATTAAAATAGTTTTATAACAATCAAATCTATGTATTTCCACCTCTTTTTAATTGAACATGTCTCTCGCTTACTACCAAACATACACACATCATTACTTGACATCTCCTATTTTAATTTCCTGCTGTCAGAGGTTTATAAATTTGCCAAATTGTAACTGTTTGGTGAAATTTTTCACAGTGTCCCAGGGTTAAACTTTTTGGAAAAGTTCAGCCAAAATGGTTCAGCCATTTCCAAGAATGAGGAACAAAGTGAGAAGGTGGGTCAGGGTCTGGAGAGACTGTGACTGCAGGGTAGAGAGAGAAACTGTGACTTGTTATGCAAGTGTCTTGAATGAGGAGAAGATGCTGAGACTGGTTGAGTACGGAGAGTTTGGGACTTGGACAGTGAACATGAAGAAGGAGACTCGGACTGTCGGACAAGGATACTAAGACTGGGATACGGGGCCAAGAGTGACTTTGGTATGGAAACTAACATTCCCAAGACTCACCATTTCCCTGCAGTCAACAAATATCTGTAAAACCAACTGGCGTATCCCTCTCTGCTGTTGGACCACAAAGCACTCTCAGACTTTAACACCAGACTACAAAGGGAAACCTCTGAACTGTCATTCATGCTTAAATTTGACACTTTACACCTGGGTCTCAACAAAGATGCTAATTACCTTACCCATTACAAAGATAGCTTCCCCAATTATCACTTCTAATATCATTAGCTCATAGACATTAACCTCCCCCCTCATCCCCTCTCTGTTCTGAAATTTGATTTGTCCTTTTTATACGTGTTCCCTTTTTTTGATTGTATCCCTTTGGTATATATGGTCATGCCAATTTTGTTCCACAATTTGATCTGAGGAAGTAGGTCTGGCCCACGAAAGCTTATCACCTAATAAACCATCTTGGTAGTCTTTAAAGTGTTGCATAGTCCTGTCTTTTGTCTTAGTTATTCTGGTAGCTGATAAGGCAAAGGTCTATGTTGTAGATTCAGAGGTTCCAGCCCTGCCGGTGAACCATGTGGATGCCAAGATGATGCGACACAATGGGAGCTGGGTGAAAAATGCACTTCTAGCTGGGTGGAAAATCTGGAAAATATTTTGCCCTGATGTGGAACAAGGAAGCTGTGGGAGCCAGGCAAACAGATGCTTAGTCAAGGAGCCTAGAAGCCCTTGAGATCAATGGAGTCTGAGCTGCTGTCTAGCTTATAAATCAGGCTGTGGAATTGTCAGCTGGGCAAGCTACCAAAGAGCCATGTGATGCCACATGACTGGAGCTGGTCAGGAAACACATGTCCATCTACAATTCTGGGTGAAAATAATTTTTATGGAACTGTACCTTGCAAAGTGTTATTCCAGGAAAACCAAAAAGTTCCCCTTCCAGAAATGTTTTTTGTTTCCAAATGAAAAATAGTCTAAATGAGAAGCCTTTGGAGCCCAGACTTCATAATAGCTTGCCAGATAAGCTGCTGAAAAGCCAGTGAGCCTGGAGAACCACATGCTATGGAGCAGTCAGGCAGGAGAGCTGGCAGAAAAGTTTGTGGTGAAATTTCATTGCATGGAACAAGTCACTTACTATAAACCATCATTTTCTGATGGGTAAAACATGTTGCCAGAAAGTCTCTGCCCGGTTCTATGTATGATGGAATATCTAGTTTCCCAATTTGCTTTTTAAACCTCAAGGAAATTACACACAGTAAAACGATGTTAAAAGATTATTAGTAACATTACAACATCCAACACACAGAAGTTAGGAAATACCAGACGAGTTGGCTGTGTACCTTGTAAGGCAAAGTGACCCTTCCATATGGAGCTGCTTTCAGGATCAATTCCTATAGGCAGAGGTGGTTGAAATATTTTGACTTTTTTTTTTTTGAAAGCCAATCCCCCCAAAAATTCAGAAGAAACTGTTTGGCTATTTTCCACCTTGGGCTGCACCTTTAGGTCATGAAGAAAGTTACTATCCCAGAATAATTGCAAGAAAGCCTTTACATTACCTCGTCACTCCATCATACACTTTGTTTATGCCAAACCTCATACAGAAAGAAAACATTTAAGACAAAATCTATCAAGTGCACTATTTTTTTCTTATCTAGCCATGTTGTTTTAGCATCTTAAGCTCAATTTGCACAAGCAGCTCTCCAGTTCAGGAAAGCTCTTGTTTCTTGGGGTACATGATAAGGAGATTAGCACAACACTGTGGCCTCTCAGGGCAGGATATTCATTCACATTCTCACTGCCCCCAGCTTAGAACCATACCTACTGGGCACAACAGAGGTGTTTGTGATTCTAGTGCTCACAGACAGTTCACATATTAATTCTAACCCATATTTACGGTTGCTCAAGTAGCCTTTTCGAGCTGAAGTTTTCCTGGCATAGTCTCAGTGTGCGTTAGCTGGATCAAGGTGGGCTATGATATACCGCATCCTATATTGTCTGTAAGCCAGAGCCTTTGGAGTCCTAAATGGGTCCCTACAGATCACAACAGAGACAAGTGAGGTTTAGTGCTCCCAGCAGGATTAATAAAGAGGAGTAGCCTTTCCTTAGATGTGTTGTCTCCAGGATTCTTTGTGCTAGGCCACCATTTTTCTCTACAGCTGAGCAGAGATAAATATAGTATCTACTCTCACTTCAGTTTTCACTACAACAACAATTCTTACCTTCCCCCGGGGCTCTGCCATTTGAGATTGACTTTTTAAAGTGCTGTCCCTTATTGATCTCTTATTGACAACAGCACTCAAATAGGTTGGCCAAAGCTTTGCTCTAGACATGTCCCCCCTCCCCCAGGCTATTCAAAGACAAAATTGTTCATTAAGTGCATATTCCATGAGGCCTGCTTCACATCCAGTCAAACTCTGCAAGCCACAATCTTTGAGCAGTATGTCAAGTACACATATTGCTCAAAGATATATACTAGGAAAGACTGGCAACTAACCGCTACAAGTTACTTACTATTTATGAACAGAGGGAGGAGAGGAAAATGGAAACATCTCTTGTTGGGGGCTTTGGCTGCTACTTCTATACACAGCTTTGTTCCTAGCTATTCTTTTAGTTAGAATTCTGCGTTCTGCAACCAGCATGGAAATAATGAGTCCCAGCTAGATGCCTGTGGGACATTAGTACTCGACAGCACACATTCAGACTCACTGAAATGCACTGGTAGGAAAGAGAAAATGTACACCTAGAGGAAATCTTCATCTCCCACTGAAGGGCAGCATATGTGCAAACAAAGCAGAGATGTCATGTATAACAGCAAAAGAAATTACCTATCAATTGTAGGACCAGTTTTAATGAAGCTAATTAAGTCAGGCTGGATGTGTCTCATTTGGATCATTTGATGTGGAGATGCAAATATCAAAAATGGGGAAATTGCCTTTGTAGTGCATTCACTAGTTAAGATCTTTATTCAAGCTTAAGTTGACAGTAATGAACTTGCAAATGAACTCAGGTTCAACTGTCTCCCTCTGAAATCGGGTGATAAAATTCTTTTGCAGAAGAACGGCTACTTTTAAATCCATTGTGGAATGTCCAGGAAGGTTAAAATGTTCCCCTACAGGTGTATGTGTATTACCATTCCTGATGGCTGATTTGTGAATTGGGAACTAAATCCTTTTTAAGCAGTATCTGCCAAGCAAACAGAGCTCTCTGACATGAACACTGGAAGGAATCCTAACAGTAAATCGTGCAGTTCGTATCAGGGGAACACTCAGTGAGTTTTCTGCAAACTGATGGGTAGCTGACCTTTGGCACAGAGATTGCTTCACTCAGGTTTAAAAAAAACCTTCTAACCATGAGGTCAGCCCATCTGAGTAATCAGCAGCCACATGAGCAAATGGATGGGATGGTGGTACAGTAATACATCATGATTAATGTGAAGGGATTACCCTTCCAGCTGTGTGAAAAGCATACAAAGCTGGCTACAGGTATCAATTCTAGAGAAAGACCAGCTGGGTGGGGTATTTTGTCTCTATTTAATTTTGGATGTTGGGAAAACTGCATGACTTTAGAATGCACAATCTTAATTATTTTTGTAAGGTTTGAGGAGTACACGTTGACTTATTTAAATATGAATATGTTGTGTTCATTTTTTTATCTGTTGTAAGATAATGAAACATTCTCCTTACTCTGTTTTGGATTCTCTGGGTTCTTTCCTTATATTCCTATTGAAGTTTAGCCACCTCAGTGAAGCATGAATCCTGGTGATAGAAGGATTGGAGCCTCTATCTTCCATCAGTCCATTTTTAGTCCAGGAATACCAGCTCATATGACTTTCAGGTTAGTCATATGAATAACGTCTAAGCAGGGCTACTCAAAGCCCCGGGGGCCATAATGATACTGCACATGCTGAGGGCCTCAACTTAAATGTGAATTCATATACATGCAAATATATGCAAATAGCTTTTCACACTGGCAGGCGTTAATACAAAGATTAAGGCAAGTCTACACAACACACAGGCCCCATTTAAGTCAGTTCTGCTGATATTAATAAAATGCAATATTTACCCAATTTCTACCCATATGACAGCATGAGCAATGACAGTCCAGGAATTTAACTACTAAAATGTATATCAACAGAAGACCATTATATTGACTACTTTTTTGTTTTGGCCCATGGGCCACGTGTTGAGTAGCCCTGGTCTAGAGGATCAAACTTCATTAGTCAGCCATCATTAGTAAACTTCATTGGATAGCATGCATGATTTAAAAAAATTAAAAGCAAGAGGCAATATAGCAGCAAGTTAAAAATAGCTAATACTTTGGTCACAATAAAAAGCACACGTGGGGGTCAAAAACTCAATGTGAGATATTGTATCTAGTGTATCCAAATGCAAACACACAACTACTCAAATGGGAACTGAAAAGATAACTACCAGCATTATAAGATACCATTTGTTTCTGACATTTCCAGTGCACTGTCATTGTAAATCAGTGTTAATAGCACTTCCTCTGATCCTGTTACTGACCTAGTATTCTACTAATTTCCTAAATCAATATGGCTTCATAATTAGTGTGTGTTCAGTAACATCAAATGTGTCATCTAAATGCATCTGTTCAGGAATTTAAGCAAGTTTACACCCTGTTTTAATACTAGCCTTTTTTTAAATAAATAAATAAATAAATAAATAAATATATATTTCTATTTGAGCTGTATTTAAGATAGCTTATTTTTCCTAGTGTGTGTTACAGCCCAAGAAAATGTATCATCACATGGAGAAAACAGTAAATGTATGAAGTCTTTGTTATTTAATGTGTACATTGAGAAGTCTCTTCACATTTGTTCTTTGTAAGTTTGTCACACTTGCATTGTGAGGAGGATGCATAACTCACAATTTTTCTAGTTTTTTGCAACCAGCAGGCATGTTAAAAAGACATTAATCAAAGCCTGACAAAACAAAACAAGCAGCATTGTCACAGTTCTACAATAAAGCTAAGCCAAGCAAAACAATATATTCTCTTTGTTTGAATCTCTGCCACTAACTCATTGATTGTTTTTCAGAAAAATTCAGTGTACACAGAGTAGACAAGATATGGAAGTCTTTACATAAACTATACATATTACCTTATTTTTATTTTTCACATTGATATATAATAAATATGGCTGGCAACTTGCATTTTTTATGTCCAGCACAGAAACAGAATTTTCTACAATGAAAGTCTAGTTTCCTCAAAGATTTGCCAAGAAATTAAGCCATGCTCCTATAAGATTGTCTCACCAGTAAGGTAAGTTAATCAGGGTGAAGCTGGGAAATTGAAATTCTATGTGTTTTAGCTGTGAAATTTTGTTTTAAAGCATGTCACAAATAGTTTCAATAATGTCAAAACATGAAATCAGTCCATTTTGATATTTTCAGAACAGAATGCTTCTACTTTTTGTTTTAAAACAACTTTTTATGTCAAAGTGTATTGTGATATATTCTATAACAAAATGTTTTAATTGGCTCAAACCAACATTTTCTTTAAAAAAAATTGGTTTCCAAGGACCTGAATTTTGATTTAAAAATGTTCAGGGACCTTTAAGCCCTCTGGCTCAGCCCTTGCCCTGCTACCCCACCCTTTCTCTGAGGCCCCACTCCCGCTCACTCCATCTCCCCTCCCTTAATCACTTGCTCTCACCCACCCTCACTTACTTTCACCAGGCTGGGGCAGGGGTTGGGGTGCAGGAGGGAATGTGGAGTGCAGGCTCTGAGAGGAAATTTGGGTATGAGGTGTGGCCTCTTTTCTGTGCCAGAGGATGTGGGAAGGGAGGTGAACTCTGGGAGGGAGTCCGCAGGTGTAGGAGGGGGAGAGAATGTGGGCTCTGGGTTATGCCAGGGAATTGGGGTGCAGGTGCAGGCTCTGGCTGGATGGTGCTTACCTTCGGCAGCTCCCATAAGCAACTAGTACATCGCTGTGGCAGCAGCTCTTATGTGGGGGCAGCTGGGTATTCTCCATGCTCTGCCCCACACTGGCCACAGTTCTCGGCCAATGGGAGCTGCAGAGTTGGTGCTCAAGGCAGGTGTAGCTTGCAGAGACCCCTTGCTCCCCTCTCCCCCCCCCCCCCCCCGGGACCACCTGGGTGTGGCATGGAGACAAGGAAGGTAAGAAGCCTGCCTTAGGGCCACTGTGCCACCAGACTTTTAGCATGCAGGATAGTCTGAGAGGGAAAGGAAGGAATTGAGAGAAGGAAGGCGAGGAATTGATCAGTGAGGCCCCTGGACCTCATTTTGAGAAACAATGGAGAAAACCATAAGAGTAGGTGGGCAGCATGTTGTATATTGAGGTTTCTGTCTTCTGTTAATCCTCTGTTCATCTGTTTGGGGTAGACTAAATACTGTACAAATGGATTACAGACAGTCCATGCCCCTCAACAGCATACAGCAGACAGTCTAAACTGACGGAGAAAGGAAGAAAAGATTACTCACCTTGTACAGTAACTGTGGTTCTTTGAGATGTGTGTCCCTATGGGTCGCTTTAGATGTGAATGCACTTCTGCAGCCCTGGATCAGAAATTTTCCATTAGCAGTGTCCATTTGTCTCATGCATGCACTCTGTATAACCTTGTGCCTGTTATGTGGGTATATAGAGCTGTATGAGCAAACTTCTCTCAGCTTCATCAACCTATCCAAACGGAACAATCCAAAACAGAGGGAAAGGAAAGTAAGTAGGTTCAAATGAAGATTCCATAAGGTATGTAGGTACCAGGTTGAGATCCCAAGTTGGAGTAAGATCCTTAACCTGGAATCTCCAGACTGTTAATAAACCTGGATGACATATTTTCTAAAAATAAAAACCCCTCTTGTGGGGAAATGAAAAGCTGATATTGTGGAGAAATGAACTGTAAGGCTATGTCTAGACTGGCATGATTTTTTGGAAATGCTTTTAATGGAAAAGTTTTCCGTTAAAAGCATTTTCGGAAAAGAGTGTCTAGATTGGCACGGACACTTTTCCACAAAAGCACTTTTTGTGGAAAAGCGTCCGTGCCAATCTAGATGCACTTTTCCGCAAAAAAAGCCCCGATCACCATTTTCGCAATCAGGGCTTTTTTGCGGAAAACAAATCTGAGCTGTCTACACTGGCCCTTTTGCGCAAAAGTTTTGCACAAAAGGACTTTTGCCCGAATGGGAGCAGCATAGTATTTCTGCAAAAACCACTGATTTCTTACAGTAGGAAGTCAGTGCTTTTGCGGAAATTCAAGCGGCCAGTGAAGACAGCTGGCAAGTTTTTCCGGAAAAGTGGCTGATTTTCCGGAAAAACTGGCCAGTCTAGACACAGCCTAATAGAGATAACTAATAAAACCTGATTGTTTCCAGAAGATAATCCAAGATGGCTGAGACTGGGGAAGTTTCAGGTACAGTACAGTGGCAGTGACACCAGTGTTTGAGTCTCTTCCATTTCTGAAGGTAAGTCATTTGAGTTTTCTTTTCCCATTTAGTAACACTTTTGATTCTTCTGAGCAGGTGGATTGTAATCTCCAGAACAATAGAGGAGACATACTCAGAGACGGAGGGCCCCTTGGTTGGGGTGAAGACTGATGGCCCACATAGCAGGAGAGGAGATGAGTCACAGTTGGAAGCTGGAGTGCCAATTGAGCACACAAATAAAGCATGTAAGTTCACCAAGCTTGTGTGGAGGCAGGAAAAGGGAATAAGGGAATTTGTGTGCAGCCATCTTGGTCTTGTTACCAAGAGAGCAAGAGTCAGGCTAAGTCTGAGGCCTGACAACACAAGATCTGTAATTAGACTCTGCCTTTGCCTCTCGCCTCCATACAGAGATAAGGATAGAATGCTGACTCTGGCAGGGACCTTGAGATAAGGAGCATCTGGGTGGAACTAAATAACTGTTAGCCATTGGTGTTTGTAATGGGAAGGAGACTAATTGTTATTGTTATTATATCTAATAGACAGTATATAAACTGCTTCATAATTGCTTGTATTCAAAGATATGCCTCGAAAGGGGGGGGCTCCCCCCCTGTCCGAACCAGTTTTTCCCTTGCTGCAGCTCGTAATAAAACTGCCTCTGGCTACTTGTTGCTTACAAACTCAGAGTGAGGACAATGTTTTCTTCCACAAAGGATATCCTGGTCCTTGTCCTGCCTGACTTTGTTCATCACTTTAAAATAAGTGATGTTTCAGGGATATACAAAACAGGCCTTTTGTCCAAGAAAAGCATCTCCCAAAGAGTGGAGATATAGGCCTTCTCTTGAGCAGAATAAGGTGGACATGGCAAATACGTCCACCTGTTTAAGGCCCCCACATCTGGAATGTCCAATGAAGGTTCAGCATCCAACTCCCATCCATAGTACTGGGAGAAACATTTGCTGAGCATTGCGGCTGCAAGATTCTTGACTCTAGTAAGGTAAGTGACTGCACTTTGAATCTGATGGGCTTGTACGCCTGTCCTGTAACTTTACAGCTTTGGTGCACAGGGAGTTCTTGCTCCTCCCTGTTTGTTGATACAAGATGTGGAAGCCACATTACCCACCATGATTCTGATTGATTTGCCCTGGCTGAGGGTGGGAATGGAAGGCAGGCATTTCTGATTGCCATGAGTTCCAGTAAGTTGATGCAGAGACTAGGGATGTAAAAATGTGCTTAAAAATGTAACCACGAAAAAACACAGCAGTTACACGGTTACATGCGCTGCAGGATCTGCAGTATAAAGTGTATCCTGCAGAGTCCACAGTGAAACCTTCTCCTTGGAAGCAGGGCTGGCAAGGGCTGTCATCCCTGCTTCCAGGGAGGAGGCTCTGCTTCCGGCCCTGCTCCTGGGGAAGAGGTTTTGCTGCTGCAACTAAGCTGCCTTCCCTGGAGCAGGGCCAGGGCTGCTGTCAGCCTTGGGGCAAGTCTTTATTTCCACTGAACACGGGGAAATAGCTTGTCACTATATTTTAGCACCAGAGTGTGGGTAACTCTTGGCAAACACTGATTTCCTATTGACAGTTCAACCCCAGGGTTCTGTCGTCTCTGACCAACATGGCATCTTTATTTGTTAGCAGCACAGTTCTTAACAAGCTAATTCCCCTGTCCTTGTTTGATCTTCATCATTCATGTGCAGAGATGCTTGTTGCATCATCAAAATGTTAATCCTAAGAGGAACAGCTTCTCAGCTATGAGTTATGATCACTCCAATTTCTTTTTCCTTGTATTGGTTAATAATTCTCCAAACTGCCTGGGTACTGCAGAGTCCCGTGATCTATCTTACCTGTTAATGTTCCAGCCATGTTTGTTCATATCGTTTACCCTCATCTGAATTTGCAGTCTGCCAATAAGAAAGATTAGTAGGGAGAAAAAAAAATCCCCCACACAGCCAAAAACTGCATAAGAGAATATAAAGAACAAACAGCAAGTTTGTTAAAGCCCAAAAGAAAATAGAAGCAAATGCACATACTAGGTTGGATTGATTCAATGTAAGCTTGTAATGACATCTTACAATACAATTAAAGCCTACACCTGGAGAGAACAGAACCACTGGCCCAGTGTGAAACTAAGACAGAAGAGGAGTTTTAATAACAACCCTTTTTCTTTAGTTTGCAACCTTCAGCATAGAAGAATAAGAGGCATTTCTTGGTCACATGCAGAACCTGTTGTTATCTGACTTCCACATAGGGTATTATCAGCCAAGTTTTTTATCAATTATGGTGGGATGAAATCTTTGCTGAAGTTAGGAATTACAGACAATAGAAGCATTCAGTAATTCCGCCTTAGCTTTTAGGTTAAAATCCAGGAAGAGAAATGTAACAGTTTGATGTTGCCAATATATTAAAATCCTCTGGGGGAAATAAAATTATTCCAATGCTCATTTACCCAGTGGTCTGTCATTCTGGAAACTGTGCATTAGAACTGATTGCAGTGCCAAGCAGCAAATACATGACAGATGTCAAAATATTTTAAATAATGCAGTATCTTAGGGAGACAGAACAGTGCATGAAGACTGACAAGTGAGAACCCAGAAGACCTGAAAGAGGCAGAAAGGGGCAATAAAAAATGGTCTAGCAATTGAGATACAAAACTCTTACTGAAGGGATCGGGGTTCTGTTTCCAGAGGTGCCATAAAATTCCTGTTTGACCTTGCGCAAGCAGCTTTGTTATTGACCCCAATGAGTGCAGAAACAGACTTTTAATATCTCACTGCCCTTTATGTCAAATAGGAATAATAACTTCACTAAAGGAGTGTTGTGGGGATAGATGCAGAGGTGTTTGGATACTCTGGTGATGAACACCATAGAAAAACATACAAGTAAGGGGACGTTTGTGTTGTTATTCACTAGCAAGGCTATGAAATATTTAAATTTAAAAGTAACTTTTTCCATTAATTTATATGAAGAAGGCCCATTTTCACCCCACTTTTCCATTAGCAAATGAATGGGTGTGATAAGGTGGTTAAAATATCCTCTGACAAGGAGTTTGACAGTTTGACTGTCTGCTGCATGAAGAAAAATTTCCTTTTGTTTTAAACCTTCTTCCTATTAATTTCATTTGGTGACCCCTAGTTGTAGAACATATGCTTCCTGGGTCTTTTTATAGGGACCCAAGCCTGAAATCTTCATTCAAGCAAAATCCTAAGGGCACATCTACATGGCAGCGTTATTTTGGAATAATATAATGTGTGTCCACACAGCAAGCCATTATTTTAAATAATGTCAAGCTGGAGGACTTCTTATTCCGACTCATGGTAGCCCTCATTTCACAAGGAGTAAGGGAAGTCAAAGGAAGAGTGTTCTTCCTTCAACTTCCTGCTGTGTAGACAGCGCCAAAAGCTGAATTCAGCTATTTGGACTTCAGCTACATAATTGATGTAGCTGAAGTTGCATGGCTTAATTCGAGTTTTGCTGTGTAGACATGCCTTGCGTTTTGAATGCATAAGAAAAAGAGGGATATAAATAGTTAAGAGGATCTATCAATAAAGTTTTACAGAATTCTCAGAGATTAAATACATTTGTCCCCTGAACAGCAACTCTTTTAGCCAAGATAACAAGTATAACATCTCTCACAGTACAGATGCAGTCTCAGTTTACTAAAACCATTACTGCAGAGGTTTAAAAAAATGCAGCTTTTTAAAAATTTACTGTAGTTAGTTAGCTTGCAACTTATTGAGGGACAACCATCTAAAATATAGACTATATTTGGCAAGAAAATATTATTTAGCAACCAGGTCCCTGGCTTCCAATGTACACTTTGAGAGTCCTACTAGCGTAACATAAACTGAACAGCAATCACAAACTCAAATGCAATGAAAACAAACAGAAAAGAAACTGACTCAACGGTCTGGCCAGAGATCCATGCCAAGACTAAAGAATAGGAACACAAGGTACCTGAACTACAATTCCTGGGAGGCACAGAGGTGACATTTTGAATTTTTTTTAAATCAATTTTTGGCAAAAATATTTGGCTAATAAAATCAAAAATTTCTACCACAGGGAGGGAATAGAACACTATTTCCTCTACCAGCTCTCAGACACTCACTCAGTTTTGCTGTCTATTTTACAGAGGCCAAAGTGACATGCCCAAGGAAGGCATTGGCAGAACAGAAATTAGATTTCAAGTTCTGCTCTGTGCTCACTCTGCTTGGTCACCCGGAAATTTATTGACTTTCTGGAAGTGTCTCTTGAAACATTAGAGCTTCACATTACAGCCAGACCCATTTTTTAACAAATTGCTTTTACACTCTCTGCAGTGAGTCTGCAGCTCCATATACAGTAAAACTCCAATTGTCTGGCATCCAGTGGTCCAGCACTCCCGATAGTCCAGCACCAACTGGAACCCAGAAGTGCTCCGGCCAGCCGGACAATTGGAGCTGCTCTGTGCCGATTCCCCAAGTCTGCTGCTGTTGCTGCTGAAACTGACGAGCGGTGGACTTGGGGAAGCTGCTGGGTTGGTCCTGCAGCACCGCCCTTCACCCCCCTGCTCCCACTGGTAGACTTGGGGAAGCGGCACGGAGCAGAGCAGCTGGGGTGCTGCCGGGTTGGTCCCGCAGCGCCACCCTTCACCCCCCTACTCAGCGCCCAGCACCCCAGTTGCTCTGCTCCGCAGCTTCCCCAAGTCTGCCACTCGTCAGTTTCAGCAGCGACAGCGGCAGACTTGGAGAAGCTGTGGAGCAGAGCAGCTGGGGTGCTGCTGGGTTGATCCCACAGTGCCACTCAGGTAGGGGCAGGACTGCAGGACTAACCCGGCAGCACCCCAGCTGCTCTGCCCCGCCACTTCCCCAAGTTGCCGCTGCTGCTTGCAGCCCCAGCTGGCCTGTCACCAGCAGCTGCGCGGGGCTTCCCCCGCCTCCCTGCAAAATGGCAGAGGGTTCACCACATGCCGCACCGTTCCACACCAACACCCTCCCCCCAGACCCATCACAGCCCCCCTGCCGGAGTACCTCTTGATACTGTGGTGTATCTGATAATCTGGCACCCCCTGGGTCCCAAAGGTGCTGGATTATCGGAAGTCTACTGTACTGCATATATTTCTAAATTTCAGGTTGGAAAGAAGACGTATTTAACTTTCCAATAACCCAAGTGAAATTTAGACGCTGAAAAGGACTGAAAAAACATATTTAACTAAAATGACTTTTGTAGAATCACTTTGATAGCATCTAATTCCACACAGACTTTTGTTGCAATCATCCTTTCTTTTTTGAAAAAGGTGGTTGGCTTCACAATAGTACAGAAAGAGAAATTGTTTATGGATGCACTATACGTAATATTCTCTAAGAAGCAATTGAAGTGATGCTAAAGATAATGCTATCTTTTGAACACCCAACCTATGTAATCTAGTCTAAAGATGGAGAGCTTCCATTTTCATCTGAATTGATCATTTTAAAAAGTCTTTTATCCTTCCCTTTCTGCTCCACATTTCTTACATGCCCCCACATCTTGAGAATCAAAGTTCTGGCTATAGACTACTAGCAAGTACTTGTATCTGCAGTTCAGCCATAGCTAATGGCTTAGATACTGAACTGAGCTCCATTTTCTGTTTCTGAATGACCACAAACTTTGATTATTGTCTGTTTGTTCATGATTCAGAAATTTGCAAATGTTTACACACTTTTTTCATCATGATTGTTCATGAACCATTCAATTTAGCTACACTTTTGACTCTTTGTGGGTTCCAGTGCGCAGTTGGTCACCTATGTCACAGCATTTTTTGTTCCCTTCCCTCACTGGATCACATAAACAGGACAGGAGAAAGCATTGGCAGCCGGTAGTGTAGGCAAATGAAGGCTGGGGGTGGGTGGGGCTTGGCTCCAGGGGCAGGCCTCAGGAAGAAGGGCTGGACCTTTACCCACTGCCCACAGAAAGCAAATAGTCGCCCATACAAACACTTTTGCATCCACCTTCATGCAAACTAGGAATGTAAGTGACTAGCAAAAGCTTAGTGGATAGTTGACTAGTCTCTCGACGAGTCACTTTTCCTCCCTTGCTGCCTCTATCAAAGGCGGCAGGTGGGGAAGCAGGAGCCAGTGCTGGGGGGGGGGTGGTTTAAAAACCAGTTTTCCCCCAAGAACCACCTCTGTGGGAGGCAAAGGGTAGCGGGGACGGGCCTGAGCCATGAATCAGCTGATTCCCAGCTTGCATCCAGTCCCAAACGCTGTGCCTCTGCTTTTTAAACGTATTAAGAGCCTGTTGGCTTTTAATACATTTAAAAATCAGAAGTAAAGTGGAGGGAGGGGATATTTCCCCAGCATTTACCTATAAGAGCTGGGAATCAGCTGTCCCGGCTTGCATTGGGTCCCTCCTGCTGCATGTTAGTCTTCAAAATGTATTAGGAGCTGACAGTCTCTTAATGCATTTAAAAGACAGAGCCGCAGTGGGGTTAGCTCCAGAGCTGGGAGCTAACTCCACTGCAGCTCTCCCACTTATTGACTAATCAATTAGTTAATGGAAAATCTATCAACTAGTTAATTAGTTGATTAAACTAAATTTAATATCCCTAATGCAAACACATTTTTACATATGTGTGATCCTTCATTTTCCAGAACTACTCATGCAAGAAAAAAAGTCAACTATAAGAATGGTGACAAAAGCTAACAAAATGGGCCATGAACTGAAGCTAAGTCATTGGGTTGGAAGGAAGGTCTAAAGGAAAGGGCAACAGCCTAGGACTCAAGAGAGCTATATTCAGTTCAGCCACAAATATGCACCACATTGAAGAATTCACTTAAGCTACCTGTTGCCTCAGTTCTCCACCTATGAAATAGTACTCCCCTAACACATGAAGATGTTGCAAGGACAAAATCATTTGTAATGTGAGATTCTTAGATATTACTCTGATGAAAGCCACATAAGCAAACAGCCCTTATTTGAAAGAACAATCATCCTCCACCATTTCACCTCATTTAATCTACTCTTTGCCTCATTTTCCCCATCTGTAAAATAGGAATAACAATACTTTTTTCTCTTGTCTATGTGAAGTAACCATATTCATTTAAAGCACAATCGGCTGGGTGGGGAAGGGGACTGAGGTACTACTTTGCCATGAAGACTGAAAAGAACTTGACAACTGTCAAACCGCTGGTGTGATGAGGCCTCTGCCTACCAACATTGTGTTATTGTTTCTTTGTATTCCCCACCCACACATCAGTTTGTCTGTGGCTATCTGTTGCCTCTTGTCTTAAATTGAGGTTGTATGCTTCTTGGAGCAGAGGATATCTTTTTTTGTTTTTGTTCTGTGTTTGTGCAGCACCTAGCACAAATGGGGTCCTGTATATAATTGGTGTACTTAAGGCCAATGGACAATGGCTGGCACCCAGCAGCTCACCTGGCCTGGAGAAGGGGGCTCGTGAAGCTCTATCTCAAAAATGGCCAGACTCACAAAGCTCCCAATTAGTGGAGACCTCCATCATCACTAGTTGACTGGACAAAAAGAGGTATAGTTAACTGAGCAACTAGGCTAATTCCTGGCTGGCTGCTATGGATGTTACCTACCTGTCTGACTCTTGAGCCCTATCTACCAGCTTGTTCCCAGAACCCTTTTTCCAGTATCTGTTTTCCTGCTGTGCTCCATGTTTCTGTTCCTATGCCTGACACTGACAGTTGAGTTGGCACCTAACTAATCATTAGGCATGACTACCCCTGCCTGGAATAATATCCAAATAAGTTCAGGAATAATATCCAAATTGCAATCTTTAAGAGCACAAAGAGATAGCTAACATTCCAACTTCCTCAATTCTTTATATCATGGCAAACTACTTGGTATTATCTGACAATCAAAATGCAAAGACTAAGTGGGTTTTACTCTGCTTCACTGTGATAAGAATCAAACAAGAATTACTTAGGGGCTGGAAGGATAGAAGAGGCTATACAAGGAAGGAATGGATTTCAGTTATGAGGGATTTTGTATCATGTAAAAAAGTAATTTGTAATATATAGAATAAAATGGGAGGTTTCAATTAACAATGGAATAATTGCTACATTAACATGAAAAGGGGGTAAAGATAGTAGTCAAACAGACCTCCAAACATTGACACAAAAATATACAGT
Source organism: Pelodiscus sinensis (assembly GCF_049634645.1). Taxonomy (NCBI): domain Eukaryota; kingdom Metazoa; phylum Chordata; order Testudines; family Trionychidae; genus Pelodiscus; species Pelodiscus sinensis. Next base: position 111,419,215 of record NC_134715.1, read on the forward strand.
TACAAAATTGAAATTATGAAAAAATATTTCCCCAGCATTTACTTATGCTTGGTAAAGTTAATAAAATAAAATAAAATAAAATAAAATAAAATAAAATAAGCCAGAGGGCCTCAGCTGGTATTAATGGAACTATGCCGCTGTCCATCATTAGAGGATCTGGTTCTCTCTATTATGCTAAATATATTACAAATTTTAATTCAGATTCTAAAAGAGAAATGTTAGCATCAGAGATCATTGGCATTGCAAATGCCACTGGGCTCCTTTGTACTTGTTCCAAACCATAGAAACAAAGAATTTCCTCTGAAAGTTGATGGAAAGACACCCAGAGACATGATCAATACTCTTAATTTCTGTAATGCAGTTGTATGGCTCATGATGAACAACATGCATTTAGAGTCATTATTATACAATTGGGCATCTGTTCCTGCACACAGCAATATCATTTTAATCAAAGGGAATTAGTAAATTGCTTAGAATATACAAATGGGCCCTATTAGTCAAATATGCCTCTCAGAGAGCCTTTTAGGTTCTAGAGACATTAATTCTCATGAGATGGTGTCTAAAGTTTAGGAGCAAGTTTAAATTCACAAGGCATTCAGAAATTAAACCAAGATTCTATCCCCAAACGCATTCCATTGCATCCAGACATAGCCGCTCATGTAGTACAGTCCCTATCCAGGTTTCTCTGATCTCCTGGTTGTGGATCAGATCCATAGGTGCACCCTTACTCCTGCTCAAGTCAATGGCAAAGTTTTCATTGTGGTCAGGCAGTGCAACAGTAGGTCCACTGCAATAAGATGGAGGCGGTTTGCCAGGGTTAGCCCCTGGCAGACTGTCACCATTTTACTTGTGCCTGCACAAGTACAGGTGCTTACAGTGCCCATTAGCTGTAGATTGATGTTCCCAGCCAATGGGAGCTGAGGGAAGCAGCATGGACCCACGACATAGCATGCCACAGGTCCCATTGGTAGGGAACAGAAATCCATGGCCAACAGGAATGGCAAGTGCCCGTAGCTGCAGAGGCGCAGGTAAATTCCATGGCAACGGCCCACCAGGAGCTAACCCTGGAAAACTGCATCTGCCCAGTTGGCCAGTTATTGCCTACTGCTAATCTACAGTCATGTTCACTCCAGCAAAGGTGGAGATTATGGATGTGAAGGACTAGTTCACAGGCTTGTCAACTAGTTGCTGCCCCCCCGTGCTGCCTCTATCAGAAAGAGGCAGAAAAGTGGGGAGGGGCAGGGGAAGAGGAGGAGGTACTTCAAAGTGGCAGCACCGTGTGGAGCCTGGGGCCAGACCCCGGGCTTCACGGGACTCTGCTACTTTGAAACACCGCATGCAACCTGGGGCCAGCTAGAGTGTCCCCAGGCTGCAAGCAGCATTTCAAAGCGGCATCACTGCAAGGAGCCCACGATCAGCTGGGGTCTTCCCCGCTGACCCTAGACTCCATGCGGCACTTGCGCTTTGAAATGCTGTGAGAAGACTGATGCCGGGCTCACCACGGCGTTTCAAAGTGGCAGCACCACATGGAGCCCAGGGTCAGTGGGGGAGTTCCCAGCTGACCCCAGGCTCCGTGTCCCACTTTTGCCTTTAAAATGTAGCAACAGCCCTAAGGCTGTTTCTACACTTCAAAGGCGGAGGTGCCCTATTGACTATTCGATTAGTCAAATATTTGCAATTTAACATGGAGATTCTGAAGGCGCTGCAACCAGTAGATTTCAACATGATTATTTGAGGAGGAAAGTTCTTCTCAGTACGAGAGTGGCACAATCTGGCTTTAAGTGTTTATATGCTTGACAGCTACAATGCATTAATGCAGATGGTTTATTGTAACCCTTCTGCCAGGTAGTGCCAGCAGCAGCCAAGGCCGGGTTCAATATCTAGGGGTCCCTTTTCATCCATCTCACACAGAACCGGCTCAAGTCCCCACCCAGTAGCCTGGGAAATTCACACACCCCTGGGCACCTCTGAGAGGCAATGCTTCCCCACTTGCAAGCAGAGTCTGAGTGTAGAAAAGAGGGAGAGAAGTTACATGGCATTAGCTCGGAAAAATACCACAAACATAATACCTAACCCCCCACGAGTAACTGTCCCAGCTCAAATGGATCGAGCAATGTCTTTTGCCCCTCAGGCTCCCTAGTCCCACAATGTAAGGGTTTCATTCATTTACCCAAACTTTCTCCATACCCCACTTCAAACGCCCCACTTACAGCTCTGTCCAGTCAGTGTGGACCCTGCCACATCACCCTGATGATTCCACTCACTGAGCCCGAGGCCATGCCACCTTTGTGCTGCTTCTGTGGTCTGCTTGCACCACCTGCCGCTGCTCCTACTGGCCACCTGCCAGTTGTTCCCACCAGCTGCTCCACTGGCCGCCACTCCTACTGGCCGCCCGCCAGTCATTCCCACCAGCCGCTCCATTGGCCACCTGCCACCACTCCTGCCAGCCACCTGCTGGTCACTCCTACCAGAAATCCTGCTGGCTGCAATTGGTCTGGCTCTAGGCCAAACCAATGACATCAGCTCTTAGTGATTTCAACTCTTTAACCACCACCCAGGCCGGCAAAAGATTCCAGCTTCCACTGGACTACCAAAAAGACCCCTGATAGAATCTGCTTTAGGTCTATCCTTAAAACAAAGGGGAAAGAGGCAGGTTGAATCAGTCTTACAGCTCACACCTGGCAGGCATGAAGCAGGCTGGCTCAAGCCCTTTTTTCCCAACTCAGTTCACTCAACTCTGGAAGGGAAAGGCTTGTTCATCTGAGACCTCTTACAATGATGGTATCTCTCCTGCAAGCACTGGTGCCATATTTTACAGTTCCCACATTTAGGGGTAGCATGATTTGTGACTCCATAACAGCCCAAATTAGTTACAATACATCACATTCCATTCTAACAACCGATCCTCCATCAGCCGTGGCTGAATTGGATTTACATAACCATACCCCGGATTCCTTCCCCATCCCAGCATGAGCTGTATTTACATATCAACAGTTACTTATCTTGCAAGGCTAAACAACTTCAGCTGGCTGCATTTCAAGCAGTCCTTCAGATCCCTGGCTTACATATAAATATAGGTAATTCATGGTCTGTAACATGATGTATAATAGATATAGAGACCAGCCATGTTGCATGTGTTTCCTATGTTTATTGTACAAAATGTCTTGAGCATGCTAATGTTGATGCTAGATGACCAAATACATAGTCTAAAATGTTTCAAAAGTGACCAGTGATGTGGGGAATGTTAATTTTTAGTGTCTAACCTAATACACCATAGGCTTGCTTTTCAGAGATACTAGGGATAGGGGTAGGCAATAACTTTTAATGGGGGGGGGGGCACTTACCAAGAATTTTATGGTGGGGTCTGAGATGGCGGGTGGGCTTTAGACGGGAGCTTGGGATAGAGGATTGGGGGTGCAGGAGGGAGAGTGGATCCTGAGAGGGAGTTTGGGTGATGGAAGGGCAAGGGAATGAGGTGCAGGGTCAGGGAGGGGTATGTGTGCAGGAAAGTATTCTGGACTGGGGGAGGGGTGTAGAAGGGAGTGCAGGATCTGGGAGGGAGTTGTGACCTAGAAAAGGTGGGGATAGGGGATACAGGAAGTGGATGATGGCCTGGGGCAGGTAGATGGGCAGGGGAGAGGGGTAGGGTGCCAGAGGCAGGCTCCGGCTGGCACATCCTTTGGGGGCACTACTTGAGTTTTCCTGCTCCTCTTAACCCCTTCAGTGCTACATTATAGCAGAGCTTGGCAAAAACAGAAAAATCAGTTTCATAAAAAATTTGAAACATTTTTCAGGTTTCAAAATAGTCACTTATTTTTACACAGACATTTTCACCTCCCTCCTTTTAAAAAATGAAAGGAAAATAGACTTTTCAGCCAGGTTTGGAAAAGGAAGAGCTGGATGATATACATCCATCATATTGTCCAGATCCTGCAATCTTCACTCATTCAAATCGTCTTATTAAATTAAATCAGATAAGTAAAGACAGAAAGATCCAGCCAGGCTCTGTCTCAAAGACATGCAACACTTTTCTTCTTTACATTGTAATGGGAAATCTCATTTCTGATAGCCAGAGGAAATATTTTCTCTCATACTTATCCCTATATATATCTAAACAAGGAAGAAAATCTCTCTCTGCCTCTCTCTCTCACACATACACACATACTTGCATGTGTTAAAATATGGCAGAAAAAACAACTTTTAGGATAAAATCATTTTGTGGTGATGTCACTATGAGCTGAATTGCACAGTTATGTCACCCTGGGCACTAACATGGAGGAGATTGTTTTCAGCATCTTTCCTAGCACTGCAGCATCCTGCTGTGCACCAGAAGCCTAGAGGAGAACACTTGTAACTTTCCTGTAGAAAAGCTTGGAAGGGTTTGTTCAACAGAATTTTAATCGCTCTCAAGCAGCTCACTACCAGTACCGTACGTGAGACCTTTCTCATGAGGGAATGTGTTGAATATTTTATGGCTGGCTGAAAAAATTGGCTTATTCAGAAGCTGCCTGATTTTTCACTGGATGTTTTATTCAAGAGTCACGTTGTGCATTATGACCCCAGTGGGCTCAAGTCCTGATGCTATTACTCTGGCTCAATTCAATAATGACGAGGGCCAATCATCCCCTGGGATGAAAGGAATAGAGAAGGGGATGGTACTGTGCTACATCAGATAAGCTCAGGGAGTTTGTGATTGACTGGGCCACTGAAAGGCCTGATGGTTAAGGCTATTTTAAGATGGGAGCACAAAGTGGTCATGTGAGGAATCAGTAAAACTCAGGTGTTGCATGAATGCATTGTGGCGAAACAAATGGATGCCATTTCCAGCCCTCAGCAATGGCAGCTGACCAGCTTATTTGGGGCCTGAGTGATGTAAGCACAGGACCCAAAACACATAAAACATCCCAACCCTGTGAAGAGTTACTCAGCAGACTATAGCAGTAGGACTAAAGGCAGGTAACAAGCACAACAGAAGATAGGCTAGAACTGCATATGTAACCTTCAGCCAGGTGCAAATAGCAGCAACAAAGGATGAGTTCGATCTCTCTAGGATTCCTTTTCTTAAATTAAATAAAACTATGGCCTGAGGCCCCACACAGAGCCATACTCCTATTTCTGGCTCTGGGAAAAATTAAAAAATCAACAACAGCTCCCTAGTCATCTTTCCATCTCTTCCCCCTACTCACAGACTCTTTTGAGAACATGGAACATAAAGTATCTTTTTATTTGGGGGAAAAGGGAAAATCAATGAAAAGAAGCATGAAACCCCAGCATATAAATTGGCATATGGGAAATTTCAGCACCTTCAATCAGCACCTCAGTAGTTTGCCCAACACCATGCTCCCAACTTGAAATTATAAATGTTGCTAATGTAGGGGTCCAGAACTATCTCCCAACCAATTCCACCCCTCTGTAATCATAGTCACAGGGCAAATAACTCTGAGCGGTAGGCAAGGCATCCGGCGTGGCTCTCTGCGCTCATCTATCTGCGCCAGACCAGACAGAACTGCACTGTTAAAGCCTGCTCCAATTGGACCAGTTCTATGATTTTAGCTCTGCATCAACTAGCTTGGTAGGCTAGAGCTCTGTGAAGCCAGCACAGCATTGCTACCACCCAGGGTCCACATGTTGTTGCCTCCCCAGATGACACAGGTGACAGGTCTGCTGGGATGGCTCAGGGGTCCTGGCTGCATGGCACGTTCCCTCTGGGCTCCTGCAGCTCCTGGCGCGCCTCCTCCATGTCCCGGTCAGGGTCCTCTGCTCCAGGATTGATGACCCCCAGGGTGGCACAGACTGTCTCATCCACCAGGATGCAGTCCAGGGCATCAAAATAGGGGCAGGTGTCTGCTCCTCTGTGGGAGCTACCCCCTGTGGCCCTGGCATAAGCCTGATGCAGCTTCTTAATTTTCATGCACACCGGCTCCTGGGTGCGCATGTGGCCTTTGGTGGCCAGGCTGGCAGCCATCCATCTGTAGATGGCCACATTTCCATGTCTAGTGCAGAGATCGTGGATATTAGAGGCTTCCCCCAAACCTCAATGAGGTCCACGATCTCCGCACTGGACCAGGAAGACACCCACCTTCTCCAGCCCTGGCAGGCTCCTGTGAGCTGGGGGACTGGGCCTGGGGAGCATTAGAGGGCTGGCTGGCACTGGTTGCCTGGCTCATGGTGGGGCCACTGGGTCAGGGGCAGCGACTTCTGGCTCTGTGCTGGCAGGCCTAGAGCTGGCACAGGCACTGTGGCCAGACTCTAGCCCTTTAAGGCTCCGGGGCTGTGGGGAGGGAGAGGAGTTTTCCTGGTTGTGCCCAGAGTGGCCATCAGGACACCCTGGGACGGGCTCGAGGCCCCCTATTTCGAAATAAACATCTACACAGTGCTTATTTTGAATTAGCTATTTCGAATTTGGCATTATTCCTCGTAGAATGAGGTTTACCAAATTCAAAATAAGTGCTTTGCTATTTCAAATTAATTTCAAAATAGCGGTTTGGCTGTGTAGACGCTAGGAAAGTTATTTTGAAATAGCAAATAGATATACCCGGGGGCTGTGTCTAGACTGGCAAGTTTTTCTGGAAAATCAGACGCTTTTCCGGAAAAACTGGCCAGCTGTCTACACTGGCCGCTTGAATTTCCGCAAAAGCACTGACGATCTCATGTAAGATCGTCAGTGCTTTTCCAGAAATACTATGCTGCTCCCATTTGGGCAAAAGTCTTTTTCCGAAAGGCGATCTGGGCTTTTTTGCGGAAAGGCGAGTCTAGATTAGCCACGGATGCTTTTCCGCAAAAAGTGCTTTTGCGGTAAAGCATCCTGCCAATCTAGACGCGCTTTTCCGAAAATGCTTTTAATGGAAAAGTTTTCCGTTAAAAGCATTTTCGGAAAATCATGCCAGTGTAGATGTAGCCTCAGAGAATGTTTTTGTCTCAGGGATATTAATTTATTTCAAGTGATACTCTAAATCACAAACGTTTGACAATACTGTGGGAAAAAAATGTTTGCTAGAAATGCATCAAGTAGGCTAGAATGTCCAGTCATTCATAATGATGAATGCTCCCAATTCTCATGAATTTATCATTGATATTACACCTCACCTAGAATACAATAATGTAATACATTGTAAAGTGCTTTATGAATACTAACTCTGATGCTTCATGACCTTATTCCTTATATAACCACTTACACCAGCATAAGACGAGTGGAACGGGATGCAAACTTAACAATGCTGATTGAGTAGCACTTTACATCCACTTTGCATGGGTGCAATTGACTAGAAAAGCGCCAAGCTATGGAGACTAGGGATGCACTAGAATCTTGTGCCAGCATAACAATGTTGGCGAGAGGCATGGTTTAATTATTTATATACATTTTTATATTTAGTTTTTGTAATATTTTGATGCTGACAAAACCTCTAGTGCAGACACCGTTATAGTGGCATAAAAATGCTTTTGCCAAACAACCTGTTTCATTCTATGAACTGCTATAAAATACCCAAAAGTAGAGGTTGAACCTCCATGATCTGGCACCCTCGATACCTGATCAGTCCTGAACCAGGGAATTTGCTGGACCAGAAGAGGTCAGTGCCAGCCCCTCCATTGCTGCTGGCTGCAGGGCTCTGCTCTTGTGGTAACAGAGAGGCTAATTTTGACAGCGAGGTGATGGGGATGGGCACTCAGACAATGAGGCAGGGTGGTGACTACTGGGCCTCCATGGGTGGGGACCAGGAATGAAATCTTGCAGCCACCAGTGCTCCTGGCATCCAGCTATGGTGCTCCGCAGACACCCTGCCCCTTCCGCCAAATGCCCCCTTGTCCCTGCTCCTTCTACTCCTCCCTGAGTTTGAATACTGCCAGTGAGCTATTTGAAGTGCTCTGGAAGGGTGGGGACGTACTGAGCACAGGGCCCTTGGCTTTTCCCCATGAGTTCTTCAAACCACAGATATTGCCAAAGGAGGGAAGTCTGGATTATGTACTTTAGTGCTGCATCTGCACTAGCCATACTCATACAGTGTAGGTCCTTACTTGCAGCAGTGTGTTACAGGGCAGAGACTGCACATCCAGCTACCATGGGTATAAACAGCAGTGTACTGCTTACACAAGTAAAGTACAGACACATCAGAAGTCTGGGCTATGTACCTAACACAGCTCTCTACATACCCGAGCAATGTCTCCCCCCGCCATAACACTTGTATTTTTAGCAGTGCGGTGTACCACTGTTTCCCTTGCCCTGCTGCCAGAGCCTATCCCAGCCACCTGTAGCTTTCCATCACAATGAGTATGGATGCAGCTTGCCTTTCACTGCACAGGGGAGCCACAGGTATCCTAACACCACAACAAATGTCAACAAGGCCAGAGTTATATGTGCAAATTGTTGAAGTATAGACCCGGCCGGAAAATTGAGTCAGTTAATTTTAAGAGGATTAACCTGCTGCCAGAGACTCGGGAAATGAGAGCCATTGATGGGAAGCAGTGTAATTATCAGCACTGTGCAGCATTAGGGTAACAGCATAAAACTTAAACTTTCCCCCTGAGAAATAAAGGTGCTAAAATAGAAACTGGAGGAATAAGAGATAATAAATGAAAGTGGCACGACTCACTAGATTCAACTAAAACCAGATCATTATTTTTCAGAATTGATTTTATTAGAGAAAGTCTGTCAGCTGAAAATGTTGTGCTGTTGTAGCTGTGTTGGCCCCAGGAGACTGGAGAGACAAGATAAGTGTGTAATACTTTTTACCAATCTAGGATATTAGTAAAAACTTCAGATGACTAAAAGTGATCCTAGTTTATCAGTGTTTTGACATAAGTTTTACATTTCTCTCATTTTACACATTACATTTCAATGCAGCTTCACTTTTGTTTACAGACAGGTACACTTCTCTCACCACTGAGACCCTTTCATTCCAACCACAACAGAGCACTATTTTGTGTACACCCAACTGTCTCCTCAGAATTTGTTTTCAAAATGTGGAAATGTTTTATTCATCTCCCATTTTATAGAAGTTTGATTTGATACTATTTTAATCTGCAACCATATTTAATCGACAGGGCACAGGCCAGTATCACTATAGTGCAGTAAAAAAAATGGGTTAAAAGTAATTTCTTACCTGCTAATGAATGCCAGCATCATTAATATTGCCCAGCCAGAGAGATGAAGTCAGGAAAAATAAAGTGTTTTAAACCTTGGACCTTATAAAGAAAACTTGGTCACCTGCACACTGTCTTCTTCTAACATGCTTTTAGACATTGGTTCAATTTCACGTTCAGAACACACGCACACACAGAATATTTTATTACAATATCTAAATATTTTGGTTGACATTCACACCAGTGCAGACAGATGCACAGGTCCCACAAATTGACTTTGTAGTTTACACTAGGGATGTCCTATATCCATCCTATGTCCCAAGGGTGCCAGCTCCATCCCTTGGGAACCTGGGTTGGCTGTCCTGCATGGGCTGGGAGCCACCAGCCTGGCAAGGGGTTGGAAGCAGCCATACTAAAGCAGACGCTACCCATAGCATGGGGGCTGCCCCAATCCTGCCTACCTCTGTTTAATCAATTAACCAGTTAAATTTAACATTTAACTGGTTAACTAATTAAATGGGATTTTACATCCCTAGTTTAGACCACAAATCTCATGATGATAATGTAATTTTCTCAAAGCCCAAGCTCCTGCCGTCAGGCAATTACACAAGTCTCTTTGCTTCCTTTGGAAGGAAAAGTTTTTTAGCCCCTCATGGTCACAGTAAAAAGCTTGAAAATACGAAGGGTCAAAACTCAGAAGGAAACTAAACAGAAATGTACTGATTTAATGCCAGTCAGTGCTTGGGGTTGGAATTTTTGCTTTTAAAGGTTTTAAGCATGGATGGATTGCCGCATTTGGATTACATTGCGCCTGAGCCTCATGCAGGGACACAAAAGCCCAGATATTTAAAGGTAGTTAGGTGCCCTGTGGGAGTTAGGTGCTTTAAATCCCCTTGGATGGTCTGGGCCAAAAAGCCATCATCTCCAGATGAGGCCATAAACAACAGTTCTTGTGTTTTACAGGTATTATTCCCTGACAGCGCCACAGAGGGTCTGCCACCACTTGCATGGGCTATAGAGAATAGTGTACCCAACTCTCCTAAAGGGTCGTTAAAAGGCCAAACTCTGGGAAGTATTGGACCAGATTCTCCGCTGCCTGGCATGCTGTGTGAAATGCTACCACTCTGATTTCACAGTGCACACTTTGTACGTCACAAGATGCAAGGCAAAGCAGAAATAGAATAGCATTGCATATTCCTTAGGCTGAGTTAATCTCACAGCGCCTGTGGAGCAATTTAACTGTATGTCTCTCCCATCATGGGCCTAAACCTGAATATCACAGGCTGGACTTTCAGCAGGATGGAAATTCATAGCTGTTGAACAGTAAACCACAAACCGCATTCATTGCTATTCAGTGCTACATCTGCAGATGCCTGCATGATGGCTACTGTAGTGGCCAAGACTAGGGACCAAGCCAGTGACCTCTGGAGCTGTAGGCAAGACTCCATATAGCCTGAAATAAAGAATCAGGGCCCAGATTGGTAAAGATACTTAGACATTGCTCTGCTCAGCATTGCACTGCCTAATCCTTCAGTGGCCTGCTGCCCATGGGCAGGGTTCCCTCTAAACTGCGCATTTGCACAGGCATGCAGAAGAAATGTCTAGCCCACCAACCTCCTACACAGAGCTCACAGCTGTGTGGCGGGTGGCAAGAGGCTGCTCCAGGGGCCAGGGCCAGGGCCAGGGCTGGAGCTGCCACGTGGGAGCCTGGGTGAGAGAGTGGCAGGGCAAGTACCGAGGTCTGTACCAACACGGGAGGTAGTGGGGCCATGGATAGCAGGGGCCTGGCACAGAAGCTGATGGGGGGCAGGGGGCAAAGGCACTGGCCATCTGTGGTGGTGGGAGGTATTGGGTGCAGGTAAATTCTGAGGGGTGGGGAAGAGGGCGAGGTGTGGAGTCAGACACAGGTCTCTGGGAAATGGTAGTTGTAGGGGGAAAACAGGTGAGGGGCATGGCCGGGAACATATCTCTGCGTAATGGGCAGGGGAGGAGAACAAGCAAGGTGTGGGGCTGGGCACAGGTGTCTGGGCATTGGGGGGTGAGGACAGGCAAGATATGAGGCCGGGCACAGGTCTCTGGTGATTGGACTGTGGGCCCTAGGTCCCAGGTACTGGCTGTTTGTGTTGGGGAGCAGATAGCATTGCCCTGATATATATATTGGTGGTATATGGTGGGGCGAGCAGATTGCAAGTCTGGGCACAAGTACAGGGTGTGGGGGGATAGGCAGTTATCCAGGCCTCTACAGGTACCAGATGGCTGTGTGTGGTCCTGATGGGGGCACAGGCAGTGGGGCATGTACAGTGTGTGTTGGGGATTGGGTCCAGCAGGCTGGGTGTTTTTCAGGGTGGGTGGGTTCAGGGTCCTGCACCTTATTAATTATCCATTTTTTAGTATTTTTTCTTGCATAACAATTTTTATATATATAACATAAATAAAATGTAATTTTTGTTAGTAACTGGTGGGTGCCACAGTGGCACACATCCAAACACGTGCACATGACATCAACATTGATGCACAAGACAAAACTCACTCCACTCACGGACAGAAAATCTTAGAGGGAACACTGCCCACGGGATCTTTCAGCTCCCCACTCAGCACTCAGGATCCCCATTTTCAGAAATCGCTTCCTCAGATGGTGGGAGCAGGGCCCTGAGGTGCTTAATCAGCTGCCCTGGCCGACATGCCCAAGATATGGGTCTCTCTCTGCTTGAGATCTTCTGCTGCAAACCCTCTCCTAGGCTACATCTACACTGCAAAGTTTTTGTGCAATAACAGCTGTATTTGCACAAAAACCTGTGGAGCGTCCACACCTCAAATGCTTTTTTTGCGCAAGAAAATCTACAGTAAAACGGCAGAAGAGAGGGCTTTTGTCAGTGTAGGTAAACCTCCTTTTATGAGGCATAACTCCTTTTTGCGCTACAGCTATTGCGCAAAAAGGCAAGTGTGGATGCTTTTGAGGGGTTTCTTGTGCAAGAAACCCATATGGGAAAAAGCACAGGTGCTCTAATGGCCATTCTGTGAATGGCCATCAGAGCTTTCTTGTAGAAGAGCATCCATGCAGTATGGACGCTCTCTTGTGCAAAAGTGCATCGCTTTTGCAATGTGCTTTGAGTGTGGACATGCTCTTGCACAAGAAGTTTTTGCGCAAAAACTCTTGTGCAAAAGGCTTCTCGCACAAGAAGCATGTAGTGTAGACATAGCCCTAGTGATAGACACCTAAGGTAGGTCAGCTGCTTAAGTAGCCCATGTTCCAGTGGCCAAAACCCTCTCTCATCCTTCCCTACATTTTTGTGTCCCTGATCGTCTTCTCTGTGCCCCTTTACCTAATGGTGGTCTGCCTCCAGTCCTCCTGCTGTGGGGGCTGACAAGTTACAAGTGTGAGGTGAGGCTTGCTCTGAGTCTCCCTATGTAATGGGCCTTGCTGGAGAGAGAGGTATTCCTACAAGCTATATAATCCCACTTTGGGGTCCCCAGGCCTTTGGCTTGAGCTCTGAGCATCTCATTATCTTCTTTAATCATTTATACTATTGCTAGCAAGGAAATTGTTGTGACAGGAGTAATGTTCCCTGCCACAGGGAATTCATTATTAGTCTCCGTGATTCTTTGCATTACTTACTTTTTTAGGACTTCCTCACTTTAGAGTGGGATGTCTTTCCCCCCTAGTGGATGCACTGACAAAGCAGGAAGGCTGTTGACAAGGTGAGGGAAATGTAGCATTTGCTGGTCCTGCCTCAGCTCCACCTACGAATTGGATGTCATTTGCCTAGGGCAGGGGTGGGAACCTTTTTTGGGTCAGAAGCTGACGACCCACAGAAAAATCAGTCAGGGGTCGCACACAAGTGAGAAGCAAATAAAACCCCACAAACAACCAAAACAAAAACAAAAAAACCCTCGCTGACATGGCCCCCGGCTAAGGAGAAAGATACTCCCCACATTCCCCTCACACATCAGAGCTGGGGGGGGGGGGGGGGGACAGCCTAGTAGATTTTGTGTGCAGGGAGGGCAGCCTGAGCTTCAGGGGACAGATCCAGGCAAGCTGGGGGGCTGAATGTGGGCCCTGGGCCTTAGGCTCCCCACCCCTGGGCTGGGGGGGGGGGCAGGGATAGAGGTCCCTGAGAAGATCAATTATTACAAGCACACTGTCTTGCTGCTTATCTACAGTGAGGAGTTGGTGAAAAACACTTAAAGCTTTCAAGGGAAGACAGGTGAATTCCTGGATCATTGAATTGCTCTTTAGTGGGGCCCCTAATTTTTGATAGCTTTGACTCCACTGTTTAAGTGAATTCTGTAGCTAGGTGGAGAACCTACAGGAAGAGTTGTCAGATGAATGGGATTTATCTTTTAGGCCCCCAATAACATGGTGATTCTCACAAGACCAGACCTTTTATCTTTCTCCTTTGGCTCCAGATGTTTTTCAATAGGGGATTATACCAGAGTGACAGCACATTAGGATCTGGTTGTGCAAGGTACAGTATGCCCTCAACTCCGTTTGCTGAGCACCTCCCAATGGTGTTCAGCACTTTGCAGGATCTGGCCTTTCGATCGATCATTTTTTTCTTTGTAATAGGCAACAACACTATAACTAATAGAAATATCCAAATGGATTTAAATTTATGGTGCTTAGCTAGTAGAGTCCATGGCAGAGTTTTCTCCTATCTGTAAAACAGGGATTAAGGATACTTACTTAGGTCCTGATCCTGAATAGACTCTGTCACACAAACTTATGCCTTTACAGACTGGGACAGTCCCACGACTTCACTGGGGCCACACACAGTTAAGCACGTGTTCAGTCATTGCAGGACGATTGCAGGGCATTATCTATTGAATGTAGATGTTTTGAGATTCAATATTTATATAGTTCTTTGAAAACATATTGAATTTTGGAAGTGTATTTTTTATTTCATCCATGGGATGCCTTTCCCTCATTCAAGGAGATTACAACTGTTGAGCTGTTAAGATTTTTGGCTGGAAGAGCTAGATGTGCAAAAAATCCTTGTGTTACTGAATACACAGATAATCTCTGACAAATCCTATCTGGTGAGTTTACACATAAGATTTGGATCTCGTATTTTGGCATACACTTTATCCTCATAATTTATAGCTCTTGGCCTTCAATCAGTGGAATCGCCACTAAAGTTTTCAGTAATATATGCTTCTGAAAACAATCCTGCGTGGTTTTAATGACAAAAAAAAAATTATAAAGATTTGACAATGTATGGGTTAAATTCTTTCTACTTTGAGAAGAATTCCGTTGGGAAGCCAGCTCATTCTGCGGCTTTTAAAAAAAACTTTATTCATTTGTGTTATTGCTTTATTAGGTATGCGAGCACACACATTATTGCTACCAGTAAGGTTTAAGGCTACTTTAACGAGTTTTTGAAAAATGCTTTGAACATCTCAGAGCATGCATTAGCCTCGTGAGTATTTAGCTGTAACATTTTCAAAACTTTGGTGATGGCTTTGTCTTTTATTAAAAAACCTATTATCGGAAAGTTTAAGTGAAGTAATTTTATTTCTTGTTTTAAGTCTTTCATATAGTTAGGTGACTCTCAGTTTTGCTTTGTCAAAGCAGTAGCTTGTATTTAACTAACCTCCGCAGTGTTATCATACACTCACACCACAGGTTCTATTGGCTTTTGGGTGCTACATTTAAGAGTCACATTAGGGCCATAATCTATCCAGGAAGGATGCAAATTGAATGTAGCCAAAAACAGTAGTTCCTTGAGAATGTCTTTTTCTACCATGGTGCAACCTTAGTCACTTTTGTTTCAAAGAGGATAAACAGGAGCAGGCTAAGAACTGTCACTGGATTATCAAGATGTGATGCTAATTAATTCACACTATCAGGAACTGTGTTAATAGCTGAAAAATGTTTACTGTACAACGAATAACAAAATATTAGAAGTCCCTGATATGTAAAGAGAAGTTACTTTTCCATTTAGGTTCAGAATAAATGCAATTCTGCCATTTTATGAGCAATTACAGAAACAAATACAATATTAGTGTTTACTTTCCCAAAAGAAACGGACATCTTGCTTAGATGAAAATATACAGCACTAATGCATGAACAGCTTTAGGGTATGTGCTCATACTAGTGCCATTCAAAAAATGATGAGTTATGCTCTAAAAATCATGATTGTCTTAAACATCATAAGATTTTAAAAATGATAAATGTGGGCTTCTTTTTTATTTTCCTTCTGGTGTTAGTGTCTCTAGGGTTTAGGTTTTCAAGTCCCTCTCATCCCAGTTATCACAGCTAAAACTTTATTATTTAATAAATGAACAGACTGTCATATATTCATATGAATCTAGAAGCTAGAGCTTACAGGGGAAAAAAACCCTACAATTATGAGAGTTGGAGCAGCAGAGTGGAGTAGGTCCAGAGGCCCTCTGCTGGAGGCCTTGTGGTTCTGCGTGTCTCTGCTCCAGAGCAGCGAGCAGTCCTGTGGCATCTTATAGACTAACTGAATTGTTGGGGCATAAGCTTTTGTGGGCAAAGACCCACTTCGTCAGATGCATATCAAGAAGTCGTCCTCCAGTCAGTCTAGAGTGGTTGTGGAGGAGCGGCCTATCCGAAGGCCTGCTGGAGCAACCAATGAGGGGCCACACGGGCCAAATAAAAGGCAAACAACAGAGCAGAGCCATCGATTGCAATGTGGAGCTTGAGGAGGGATGACTGGATTCTTGGCTCATTAAATTAATAGCAGAAGCAGGCACAGCTCAGTGCAGAGACCTCATCAGACTAAAGAGCCCAGAGAAGTCTGCCAAAGACTGGATGCCTGGCTGGCTGAATACTAGCAGGACTATGAAAAGGTCAATGCAGTCAGGCTCAGCCTGGGCAACTAAGCATAGAACCTGGCCAGACCACACAAGAGTACCAAGATAAGCCCTGATGGTCTGGTTGCAGATTGAGACCAGGGAGGGCTGTTGAAAGGACATTAGCCAAGGGTATTGAGATGAGTCCTGGCTGGATGACTGAAGAAGTTAGTGCCTTGAGAGGAAGTCTAAGATTTACAGCACCATACCAGCTTGTGAGAAGAACATGGGGATGTATACCCTGGAAGGAGGGGCAGTATGTGTCTCAGCTGGAGGGCTGAACTGTTGAAGACCCACTGAAAGAACATTGGCCAGGAGGTGTGGGGTGTTGGGACATGTTAGGATTAAATTAGGGGTCTCGGTAGTTACAATAAAGGTAATGGGGCATGGCTCAGGCAGACACTGCTTCTATTGATTTATAGACTTGCTTTGATTCCTCCTTTCCCGCTTGCTCAGGATAGAGAAGCATGCAGCTGTACCAAGGATGTAACTTGTAATGAATGCTCTCTGCGTTAATAATGCTATCTTCCTACCCCCATATCCTTTCCCATTCTCTCAAATATATTCAGGGTCACATCTTCCCCCCACTGAGTTGCTGATTTAAGGAGCTGTGTGATGTGAGAACTGCTTACATCAACTAAAAAGCTGTAAACGGGCGGGAATAAATATATTCATCACATGGTTATGATTATGCATTATATGGTGTGTACATTACTAAATTAGGGCTTAAAGGGTGATACTAACTAAGACAAAAAGGTGTACCTGTGGTTAGTCTGTTGCTTACTGGGATTCCAGGGACTGAGGAGGGGAGGTTGAGGTGGAACGAGTATCTACAATAAATGAGCCCTTCTCCCCCATCTACCTCTGGGTAACCTGTTCATTTCTAATAGGGGGCACTTGCAAGAGGTAGGTGACACTCCGATGTAAGACCAAAAAACAAAAGCAGGCTCACACCCAACTCATCACTGGGAACCATCCCCAGGAGGTGGGTGCTGCCCCATGAAAAAGAACAGATTACACATACATTGGCCAGAGAAAAGGGGCAGTCATGACAGGCAGAAGCTGACGCTGTTACAGCTGGTCACTAATACCTTTGAGCACTAACATCTGTTGAAAATAACATAATTTCCATTTTCTCCACTTGTCTATGAGCAGATACAAAATTGTTGCAGCGCTAGTACAAAAGATTGTGTCAGATCCTTCAAACTCTTATACCTGAGCCAAACTCACAGTCCTGTTTGGGGAAGCTGGAGAAAAACTAAAGCCAATGGAACTATTCTAGTGAACAAAATGAAGCACATGCATATGTGTCTGGACAATCCATTAGCTGTAATTTTAGGACACAGTTTGTGGAAATAAAACCCAATTGATAGTGGTTATTAACAAACTATTTATTAATAATTATTACCACAGTTATCTGACGTACTGTTTTTCCTTTTCTTTCTGTATTTAGTTCTGTATCCTGCAATTGTTAACCGGGAGTTGATTTCATGTAAGTTAGTACAACAAACAATAATAAAAATATTGCATACAGTCAAATCAGTATTCAACAGCAGAGTATTGTGTTCCTGTCTGCTGTTGCTTACCTTGAGGCTGGTGGATGTAGAGCTTGACAAAGCTAGGCTCACTGTTACCAGGATGTTACATGCAACTCTGTTGCCATGGCTCCCAATACTTAGTAACATAGCACTACCCCATATACACCACGAAGAGACTTCCATCATACTCCTAGCAAAGAGCCATGAGAACTTGCCTCTGTATTCAGACCTCTTTGACCACCTGCTAGTTCACTGTCTTCTAGACACCTTTTTATAGTCACGTATGCCACCACAGCACGACAGGGGAATTTGCGTGCCATGACTGGTCAGCAATGATAGGCACTAATCACTCTCTCATCACCCACCCAACCATATACACCTCAGATTTTGACCTGCCAAGGCACATGTGGTCGTCATCTGCACCATTTTTAAATAGGGTTGGGCAAATGTGCAGCTAATCTCTTCAAATGGGGTTTCTCTAATGATTCACGTTGTAGATGGAGCTGACTTCAGACTGTCAAATATTCTTGATGATTGCCCACTGACTTACTTACACAGCAGGCTAGCAGCTCTTCAGCTGACAGAAGACTATCAAATGGCTAGGCATACTGTACATGTGCTCAGAATACAAAACTGATACAATGAATTAAATGAGCATTACATTCTGCAACTCAGAATATGACACATTCACCTACTGCTCCTGCAATAGTTAATACACACAGAATGTGCACTGCTGCATGACAAGAGCACAAAATCCAGTTCTAAGAATAAAAATGATTTACAATGCAAAAATCCAAGTATTGCAACTTATACAACAACTCGGATGATTTCAACGTACACGATCTCCTTTTTCATGACACTTATTTGGAAATAAACTTTCTCTCTCTAATCCATGCACTGAATGGGTATCTTCCTCATTAGCCTATGTTTGTCAATGAAGCCTTTTTGGAATTTAGGAAGTTCTTTTTCTTTTTTCTTGGAGAACTGTACAAAGCAAGTATTGGATCCCTTTGATCACGGAACAAAAATATCTTCTCCCCTGTGTCTAACAGCTCAATGGCTTCTGCTGTAGCAAGGTTCAATGAATCAGGCTGGCCAGAAGGGTGTCTAGACAAACTTCCTAAGTGAGAGAATGATGCTGTTTCCAGGAGTTCAAGTTGCTTCTTCTTTAGCAGGCTATATTAAGAAAAGGGAATTAAATTTTAAAATGATTTATAAAAATAATAGTTCCGGCACAACATGGTACACCTGACTATATAGTCAAATTCTAGTAAAAATATTCATTGTACTTTGGGAAACTAATGTAAACTGTATTTAGAAATTGACATACTGTATGTATCATGTACACCATCCCAACCCAGCATCTACTTCATTGTATGAAATATAGTATCCAATGAGTAAGTAGCTTTATAAAAAATGTTACATACAAGAAAGCAAATGGGCAAAACATGTGGAGCATCAATATTTCCTTTGAAAGGATTTTATTATTACTGCTCAGTAAGTGTACAGGATGCTTTATGGAATGTTGAGTTCCATATTCACATGCATTCTGAGCTAGGACAACAGTGGCAGAAGATCTATATTTGTGATTATTTTCATGAATTCTAAAACACTTCTCATAAAAAGGGAGGACTCTTGGGAGAGATGAAGTACAAGTTTTATTTTCCCTTAGAGCAAAACCTAAATGTTTCTTTACCTTTCTTTTCTCCTGTTTGCAGAATGCATCTTCTCCAAGCCTTTGCTTATCAAATCCTGCCTTACTTTGCTCTCTAATGCTTGCCATGACCCTTGGTGCTTCCTAAGGGAGTAAGGAGGGAAACAAGAGAAAATACTGAATTTTACATCCCCACCTTCAAAACAAAACAAATACAACCACTCCCCAAACCAACAAAAATAACCAGAATCGTGTGGTTTTAGTTATTTAAAATGAAGGTTAATAATAACTTAACTACATTCATCAGGAATGTTCAGTTATTTTTGCTAAAATGTCCTGCCCAACAATATTTATAATGGAGCGCTCCTACATGACCCATGCTCTCTACTGTAAGATGCTTCCTTCATCCTCTTGTGTGACTCCCGTATTCTGGGTTCCAGTAGCCTTTGTGGATCTGCCACTCTCTCTCCTGTGCAGGTAAAAAGAGAGTGGGAGGGCAGAAGCAAGAGCTGGGCAAAACTTGGACCCCTTTCTCAAAACATATAAGCCCGCACAGCTGAGCCAGTAAAGAGTAAAGTAATCAAGGAAGGACCATAATTATGAAGTTAGGCATGTGCATAGATGTATGCAAGACAGGGGCAATGCAGCTAGTTCTCCATGATGTATAGTCACTTTGTTAGATTTAAAAGAAAAATTAAGATTTATACACCAAAAAGACAGCTGCATAAGCATGGAATCTCACTTGCTTGAGTATCAGAGGGGTAGCCGTGTTAGTCTGAATCTGCAAAAGCATCTGACGAAGTGGGTCTTTGCCCACGAAAGCTTATGCTCCTACACTTCAGTTAGTCTATAAGGTGCCACAGGACTCCTCGTCACTTGCTTGAATGGACTTAATAATTTGCTTACGTGGCCTAAAACAGAAAAGTTATAGGAGCAATTAACAATTGGTCACTGAATATGCTGTGCACCTTTTAAAAATTTCTGCAAAATCTAGGACAGCTCTGCCCACTATGTAGCTTGTTTATATTACCCAACAGGAAGCAAGGAGAATCACACACTTTCTTCTGTCCAGCCTGAGGAAAGGCTGGATCTATGGTGTTTCCTACAAGGACTTAAAAATGGGGAACTGATTGCTAAAGCTGGGTTTGGATATGATAATACTAAAACCTCATTAACGGCTTGGACCAAAGTGACAGTGATCTAATCAGACAGTTGATTGCATTAGATTTCTACAGGGCAAATAGCTAGGTTAGCTCTTCTCATGAGATCACTATTGTCCTGGACAGAAATCTTGTAAGCACAGCTGTTCTTGCCAGTTTTCCTCTCTGCCACTGAACTGGAAATTTAGCTCCTTCCGATCTTTGTTCAAACAAAGAAGACCAGACTCTTAAGACCATGTCTGGCTCTAAAGCCTCACATACCTATGTATTTGTAAAGGTTAAGATTTGCGCTTTTGTGGGTAATGCTTTTTTAGTATTGTGTGTGCAAACCTGCAATTTATCGCTTAGTTTACTTTTTATTTCCTTTACACATAAGGTCCCATATATTTAAATGAAAAACCTTAGAGAGGACAACAGTAGACAAAAACAACAGAGTTACAGAGTGACCAGTCAACCAGACACCATGAGGAACTAGAAGTAAACTATCAGGTTGGACCTCCCTGGTCCGGCACCCTCAGGACCTGACTGGTCCTGATTGAGGGGATTTGCTGGACCAGGGGAGGTCCCTACCCTCCTGACCTGTGCTGCAATGCTGCCCTCTCCTTGCACTATGTTCCAGCCTGACCTGCTGCTGCTTGACCAGCCGTCGCTCCCTGGGCTGGGACTCACCAGTTCCTACTGGCCCCGCTGCTGCTGAGGCTGTGCAGCCAGGGCGGGAGCTCCCTGACCACTGCCTGGGCCAGGGCTAGAGCTCTGCAGTCGGAGCTCCACTGCCGGGGCTGCACAGCTGGTGCCAGAGCTTCCCGGCAGCCCCCAGGGCAGGAGCTATGTGGCTGCTGCCAGCCCCCTGCTATTGCCTAGCTGCTGGGACCTGCCCCCTCCTGGCTGAGTTGCTGCCCTCCCTACAGTGCTCCTGCCCTGTGGCCACACCTCCCTATACCTGGATTGAACCATGGATGTTGCTGGACCAGAGAGTCCTGGTTAAGGAAAGTACAAACTGTATTGTATTGTACTGTGGCTGTACTGCATCATAAAGGGAGGCATATCTGGACTGCCTGCCCCCACTCCCCACCTCTGTGTGGGGAAGCCAATTACAAGTAGGAGGCGTGAACCCTGTTTATCTTCCCTCCCTACCCAGGGGCTTGGAGGGGAACAAACTTACAAGCTCAAAGCTGGGGAAAGAAAATTTCCAAAATGGTACTGAAACCTGGGCTGGAGTGTCAGCTGCCTGAATGCTGTGCTCTGGAGGAGCATCTCAGTTTAAGATAGTTTCTATTGAGCGTCCATTGATACTGTGCGCCCCCAGGTGCCTCACTCATCATCTTGTAGACAGGGGGCTAGAAGCTGCTGCCTGTCCTGAGCCCCACTTGCCAGGAAGCTACTGCCCAGGTGTGAGCCCCCACTCCATGCAGACCACCTTAAGGAACACTCCCTAACGGCTTGTTCAGAGTTATGAACATTTCATAATTATGAACAACTTCCATTCCCAAGGTGTCCCTAACTCTGAGGCTCGACTGTAATTTACAGCGTTGTCTTACCCCACATAACTGCCTACTACCTTCCCTGTGAGACAGCAACAGTCTATAGCAAATTAAAACAAATAAAATACAGCAAAAGAAAATGGGGTAAATAAGAAAATGGAGGGGGAACATTTAAAAGCAAAGAAAGAGTTGGCTACATCTATGAATTATACAGATCACATTTTTCTCCCGTTAAAGTCATACTGTAGTTAAGATATTTAAAACAATCACAAAGTTTTCTAGTTCAAATGATTTATTTCCGCTCAGAAACAATATTTCAGCAGGAAAATGCATTCATTTGCTTGTACCGCTGCACCTGTCTTAAAGTAATAGCCCCTAGTTGGAATTTTCAGCTCTAAACTGGCACACACTTACCTCTTTCTACAACTGTCGGCTTCCTCCACGTTGTTGTCACTTTCAATAACACTGTCTGCGTATCTGCCGCTGATTGAATCTAGTACTGAAAGAAGCTCAGTCTGTGAACTCGAAGGCAGCAGTAAGTTCAACAATCTGTGCAACATCCCCACTGGTACCATTGTCAGTTTGGTTAAATAAGCTGCCAATTGGAGCTCCTAGAGGAATCAATGATAAAAGTTCAGACATATTCAACATCATACCATAAGGCCCCATATCCCAGCTCCTCTTTTTTTTTTTTTTTCCTGTCTGAGTAAGGGAGCCTGCCCCATTCTCTCTGCAAGAGGATTTCTTGTGCAAATGTTATTCATTCCCAGAGACACTTTCCCTCTATCACTAATCCTGTTAAGGCTCTCTCTCTCTCTCTATTGGACTCGACAGGCCATGCCACTTAGCAAGATGGACTGATCGCTAGATGCTACTACCTTCAAGGGACAGCTCTCCCCATCACACAGCATTACAACAAAGGAAATGATCGGTAGCTTTAAATTTGAAACATTATAAAATGTACCACTTTGGAGGAAAAACTGTACAATGAAAATCATTTTAAAAGTCAATGGCCTTGGGAACCTGCACTATTATCACTAGCTATGTAATTTACACCATTGATTAGCATGTGCATGAAAATCTTTCACTTCATTCTGGGACTTACAGTCAGCCTGACTCTATGCATTAAGTTATTGTGCAGCCACATAAATGGTTGCACAATTCTCCACTGTTTGGAAATTACCATGCAACCGTCCTCTAGAGTGTAAGCTTTCATTTAAAAACAAAAACAACTGCCTCCCCCCAAAGCCTCCAGTCCTTATTGTGGAAAAGGAAACATTCAAAATAGGAATGGAATGTACGAGCTATGCATATTTCTCAATCTGCATGGAGCAATCGCTGGGAGAGAAGTCTGAATGAATGCCATTTCTCTCAAAGGTGCTTCTAACTAAAAATGGTTATGCACCTTTTTTTTCCCCACTTGGGTGGTGGCAGCATATCACCCAACATCAGGGAATCTGTGACCTCGAGGAGTTTTTAAGCAGAAGCCTATAGAGACAAGGTATTATTAAAGTCTTTTGTGGGTCCCCACCTTCTGCACTCGAAGTGCCAGAGTGGGGAACAGTCATCCCAACACACAAGTGGAAGAAAAAAATCTTTTTGAACCCCAGAAGATTCACTTGGGAACTTCTTCCTTGAGGGTACACCCCAAGATCTTTTACCACAAGAGAGCTTGAACAAAAAATCCCAAACTGTAATCTCTGATAGCTGGCCTCCCAGTCTTAGGCATGCATACAGAGACCGTCCAGGACACAAGAATTACATCATGGTCTCAAAAAAGGAGATTTTATTAACAAAACAAAAGGCTATACTTGGTAAAAAACACTTGGTTCCTAGGTGTAATAAGACAAACTAAGAAAAAACAGATTAAAGCACAGAGAATTGCTTTCATGGGATTCAGTTTTAGTTAACAGTGTAAGCGGAGGGGGGAGGCACATGGACTCATCATAGAGAAATTTAACCAAACTACAAAACAAAGAAAATAACCTGACCGTGTCTGAGATGAATAGGAGGAGTGCTAGCCAGCACCCGGTGACTAAGGGATTAAATTCAGGTAACTAGCAAGGGTGTTGGCCAGAAGAATCAATGGAAACACGGTGCTGAAATCTGAATTGTATAAGATATCTTGCCTGCTTTCTTTGTGTGGGAGAGTTAAGCCAGGAGTTGAGAGACAAAGAACAATTTAAACCAAGGCAGGACTACCATGCCTCCAAGGAATTTGGGGTATGGAAGTGGACTGAATCAGGAAGGGGTTGTGAGTAAATAAAGGGAAAGGTGTATTTAGTCACGATTAAGGTATTTTTCTTTATTTTTGTGGTTTGGTGTGAACTGTTCTGTGTAAATCCATGCCTTCCCTCCTCCATTCACTATCTAAGGGTATGTCTACACTACAGCACTAATTCGAACTAATTTAGTTCGAATTAGTTAATTAGAACTAAGCTAATTCAAATTAGCGCATCTAGACTTAAAAACTAGTTCGAATTAGCGTTTTGCTAATTCGAACTAGCATGACCACACAGAGTGAACCCTGACCTGAGGTTAAGTCTGGCCGGAAGCAGTGCCGGCAGGGCATCAGATTAGGACTTAGAGTGTGGAGCTGCTGCCTCAGGCTAGCCGAGGGCTGTGCTTAAAGGGACCCGACCCCCACCCCGGACAGACAGTTCTCAGGGGTTCCCCGCTTGCAAAGCAGTCCTGGCTTGGAGTGCCCTGAGTGCCCGCACTTGGCACATCACAGCACTCAGCCATCAGCCCGGCTGCACTTGCCGCAGGCTGCCATCCGGGGGGGGGGGGTCAATTGGGGGGCTGCAGAAGAGCTTCCACCTCAAGCTGCCCGCAGAGCCACCCCAGTCCTCCCCATCGGGGGCTCGTACCCCATTCCTCCCTCACCTCCTTCCACTTACCCCTCCCTAGCCCCCTTTCCTGATGTAAAGGACACATGTGTTCAAAAATAGAAACTCTCTTTATTGAACAAAACTCGGGGAGACTGGGAAAAGAAGGTGAGAGAGGGGAAGAGAGAGGGTGGGAGAGGGGAGGGCAACTAAAATGATCAGGGGTTTGGAACAGGTCCCATATGAAGAGAGGCTAAAGAGACTGGGACTTCTCAGCTTAGAAAAGAGGAGACTGAGGGGGGATATGATAGAGGTCTATAAAAGCATGAGTGGTGTGGAGAGGGTGCATAAAGAAAAGTTCTTCATTAGTTCCCATAATAGAAGGACTAAAGGACACCAAATCAAATGAATGGGTAGCAGGCTTCAAACTAATAACTGAAAGTTCTTTTTCACAAAGCAAATAGTCAACCTGTGGAACTCCTTGCTGCAGGAGGCTGTGAAGGCTAGAACTAGAACAGAGTTTAAAGAGAAGTGAGATAAAGTCATGGAGGTTGGGTCCATGGAGTGCTGTTAGCCAGGGGGCAGGAATGGTGTCCCTGGCCTCTGTTTGTGGAAGGCTGAAGATGGATGGCACGAGACAAATGGCTTGGTCATTGTCTTCGGTCCATCCCCTCCAGGGTATCTAGTGTTGGCCGCTGTCGGCAGACAGGCTACTGGGCTAGATGGACCTTTGGTCTGACCCAGTACGGCCATTCTAAGCTCAGGGCTCAGGATTGGGGGTCTCAGTGGACCACCTTGATTTTCATGCCAACCTGCTCCTGGGTGGCCAGGCTGGCAGCTATCCTGCCCTAGATGGCCACTTTCCTGTGCCTAGTGCGGAGGTCGTGGATGAGGTCCACGATGTCTGCACTAGACCAGGCGGGTGCCCGCCTCTTGCGGACCTGGGCAGGCTCCCGGGAGCCGCAGCCTGGTCCCGGGAAGAGGCGGCAGGCTGGGTGGCAGCGGGTGGCCAGCTCGAGCCGTGCCAGGTGCAGGGTCTGCTGGCTGGGTGCTGGCAGGCTTGCACCTGGCACGGACACCGTAACCAGCCCGTGCCCCTTTAAGGGCTCCGGGGCCGGGAGTGGGGCAGAAGAGTTTCCCTGGTGGTGCCCAGAGTGGCCACCAGGGAAAGCTGGGAAGGGCTAGCCTCCCACTATTTCGAATTAAGTGGCTACACAGCCCTTAATTCGAACTAGTTAATTTGAACTAGGCGATAGTCCTCGTAGAATGAGGTTTACCTAGTTCGAATTAAGCGCACCGCTAGTTCGAATTAAGTTCGAACTAGCGGTTTGCATGTGTATCGCCTATCAAAGTTAATTCAAACTAACGTCTGTTAGTTCGAATTAACTTTGTAGTGTAGACATACCCTAAGAGTCGTTCCCAGAGATTTTCTGTGTTTTAATTTGTTTTACTTAGTTGCTCTGCAAAACCTAGCAATCAAGTATGCCTTATCAAGTATATCTTTTGTTTTATTAATAAAAATCACTTTTTAAAGATGATGATTTGATTCTTGTGTCCTGGAAAGGAACAGGGGCTCTGTGTGTGTATGTCTGTCTGTCTAAGACAAATGGTCAGCTATCAGGGACTGCAATTTATTTTTCCTCTTTTCTTTTTTCAACCTCATTGGGGCAAAAAAGCTTGGGGTACCCCTGGGAAAGGAATTTAAGTGTTCCCTCCTATTTTTTCAGGGTTGATGGTGGCAGCTTTTGTTTATTTCTCAGAGCCAGTGTATCTGTGACTCTGGGGAGGTTCTGTAAGCAGAGCCCAGAGGCAAGGTATTTAAGGTCTTTGCAGGCCCCTATCTTCTGCACTCGGAGTGCGAGAGTGGGGATCAGACCAGACATCATCTCACTAAAACATTACCTATCTATTCACATATCTGTACTTCCAAGGTATGATTCTAGACATGAGTATTCCTTTTCTAGACATGGGATCCCTGCCAGGTTCAATTAATCTTTTTTCACCTAGTTTGAACTCCCACAAAAGAAAAGCAGCAGGCAGATTCCCTTTTAATTCAAATCTCAAGACTTTCTTCTCATTGGTTCTCCTGGTTCCCTGCCAATACTTCCTGGCTACATGGGTTTAAGCCTTTAGTTACTGAATGCTGGAATGTTTAGAAAAGGACAGCATCCCTTCGATCCATCACAGGTGCACCTTCAAAATGCCTGCTTAGACCCCAAGGAGGGCTTAGACTGTCCCTAGCTGTTCCCAGACTGAGGCCTGGATGGCTTGAGACAGGGATACCGAGACTGCCAGCATGAGAAATCAGTCCTAGGATGAGGAGGGAAAAGTGTCCTCAAGGACAGTGTTTTGAAGCCCTTATGTTGCATAGATGGCACATACATCCCCAAGGACATCATGGTGTTATGAAAGTCTTTGAGGCTATGCAACTTTGAATGAGTTTGTTCTACAAAAAGGCCCAACTGATCAAAGGGAAGATCCTGTTGGGCTTGCTGGACCTCAGGGATAAGGCTCAATGGTTAGAGCCAGGGAACACATTGCATGGCGATGCTGGAAGACAGAATCCACACTGCTGAGTCTACAGTGTCCAGAGAGGCCTGGAGTCAGGTTCAGAAACTGCCTTACCATTCTGGACCAAGGCGGCAAACTTATCCCAAGATTTTTGAGGGAGCAAATCCTTAATCTTCACCAAAGAATCCCAAGAGTTATACCCATAACAACTCAGAATAGCCTGTTGTTTTGCTATCTGGAGTAGTAATCCCCCTGTAGAGTAGACCTTTCAGACAAATAGGTCAGGATGCTTAATATCCTTTGACTTAGGTGCAAGAGCTTGATGGCCCTGATGCTCTTTTTCGTTCATCGCCTCCACCATCAGGGAACACAGTGGAGGGTGGGTGAACAAATATTCAAGCTCCTTGACAAAGTATTTTCTTTCTACTCCCTTAGACGTTGGGGGACTAGAGACAGGAGTGGGCCAGACGGTCTTTGTTGAGGCTAGGATAGACATGATAATTTGGAGGGCCACCCTGGAAGGGCCTTCATGAGCCAGGATGTTGACCATGGAGTCATCCTGTTCTATTACCTCCTCCACCTAGAGGTTAAGACTAAGGGCCACCTTATGGAACAGCTCCTGAAAAGCCTTATAGTCTATGGGGGAGAGGACCAGAGATGGGGGGGGGGTGGCCGTCACCACCTTGTCTGGGGAATAAGATAAGCTACCGGGCGATCTGCGTTCTGTTCATCCCCTGGTTGGTCCTGGCTATGCTAGGCCCCTGGCAATGGTGTAATCAGAGGCATTGGATCTGGTGGCAGGGGGTGACTGATAGTCACTTTGGAGCCCAGGACTTAGAATTGGCCAACAGAGGGCCAGTGGGCCTGGTGGAATGCTCATCCAAAATTGCCACTATGGCGGCTACTGTGGGGGACTCACTGGTTCACAGAGAGATGAGGACCTGTTGATATCAACCAGCCTGGGGCCACAGAAGTTTCCTTCAGGAGAGATGAGGGGCAACCTGAGCGAGAAGGCCAACGTGTGGCTGTGCCAGCTACCACTGAAGGGGCAGTCAGTGCAGGGGTGTCGGGTGATCAGGCCTGCATCACTCACCAGACTGTGACCAGCATGGAGGCTGCATGCAGTGCATGGAAGATGCTGAGATGGAGACCAGCACTGGGACTGAGATCGAGACTAATATTGGGAGCGGGATTTGTGTCAAGAGCGGGACTGGCATGGAGAGCAATGACGGGAGCATCGTGACTAAAGCCAGTGCTCAGGTGAAGCCACGTGCACCAAAGATTGGAGCTGGATGAGGTCCGAGAAGGGCTTTGGTCAAGCTGATGGTGCATGTAGGAGCCAGGAGTTGGACGGTGCCATGAAACCCCTTGATGCCAGCCAGTGCTGGAATGGTTGGAGCAACAAGACAACTCTGAACCTGACCGGGATCTGCTCACCACAGAAGCCCTCAAGCAGGAATGGCTCCGAGAAGACCGGCTGCGAGAATGATTCTGTGAGTCATTCCGATGGTGCTCGATAGAGCAGTGTGGTCATTGCAAGCAGAGGGATGCTGGGGCTCGGGCAAGAGGGCCCAGCATGGCTGACTTCCCCTATGTTGTCTGGAGGGGAGCGGTAGGCCTGTCCCTAGAAGAGGACCGGGTCATCTCAACAGTACCCCTCGCAGCCTCTTCGCTTTCTCCCTTAGAGAGTCCAAGACGTCTGGGCTCAGGATGTGGGAGGAGTTTGGCACCTTCATGCCTCAGAGCCATGGAGGGTGTGGAGGCCGAAGGCGCTGCTGAGGAGGACTTGGCCTCTTTAGAAGGCTGTGCTGGAGAATGAGTCTGACACCGGGTGGAGGGCTTCGGGGCTCACCAGTGCTGAGATTCCTTCTTTGGAGCCAGTCCCTGGACTGACGGTGGTGCATTATGTACTAAAGCACTCAGTGCCACATCCTCTCTCTTCATGGTACTTGTGATGCAAGAGAGCCACAGTTTCAACAGCCATCACTGGTGGTAAGAAGGAACTGAAAGGTGTTTGGGTCGGCAGGGTCATATATAGTGCGCTGCAAGGGTTCCACTCCAGGGGGCTCCACGGCTGACCCAATGGGAAGTAGTAGGGTAAAACTTTCTGGCAGCCATGCATGTGGCACCTGCACATCTAACTGGAATATATTTGAGCAATCACTCAAAGAAGAAGCCTAATGATGTTAATTATTTCACTGCCTCTTGGATACTGCAAACAACCCCACCCCACCTCCTACTCCTTCTTGGGTGCCACTGCCAAGAGCTTTTTGTCCGCCAGGTCCAGCTGTCAAAATCCCAGCATGCACCTGACAATTTCAGGACAAAAATCTATAGAACTTTGAAAACCTGGGGCTAGATTCAAACAGCAACATTAAATGAATACCACAAAGGATGCTGCATTGGCCACTATGGAAGGAGCTAGCGAGGATGGAGGGAGGGCAAAACCATGTGTAGAGGGAATATCCCACTGAGTAACTGTAGCTATAATGTGCTATGTAAATAATAAGACCCCAGTTCTAACAATCCTTAACTGTCATTCCCTCTCTGTGTCCTATTCATATCCTTTGCCTGCTCACAATAGATATACGATAGTTACTCGGTGACAACTCCCATCAGTTATAAATGTTCTAAACCACCCTCCGCTACCACAAGCCTTGCTGTGATAATCCACCAGTCCTCAGAAAGGCAGCACCACTTATGCACTGTTTACCAGCCTGTCTGTAGCAGATGCTGGAGATTAGTACTGAGGCCAGATCACATGCACAAGAAACCCCCAGGAACAAGTGAATACAGAACAGGAAAAACAGCCTAAATCAATTTATTTGTCCAGAGAGGATTCAAAATGTTGCAGCTCACACTTCTCTGTAACAGGAATTTTATACAGCTGTCTGGAAAGAATCTGCAGAAGAGTTCAGGCAAATGCAGAGTCTGACTATCTTTAGGATTCTCAAAAAGGAAGGCTTTGCAGAGTAGGCCTTTCTATCTTAAGAATGACATTCAATCCCCTTTTACCTACACTAAAAAAAAACCAAACACACACAACTCTCAATCCAAAATCAAAGACACAAAATTAAACTAGCAATCAATGAACCAGCATAACCATAACCCTACCCCAAGCAGAAATTTTAACCAGAAAAGGGAGAAGAGACAACGACTCCATGACGTCCTCCAGAGACTTTACCCGTTCTATCGGTTTTACACAGAAGATGCTCAGATATTGTGATGGTTATCAGTATGAAACTAAAAAATGGAAAAAAAAAAATCTACCCTAAACTTTGTGTTATAATTTTGAACATTGTTGCCTCTTACGGAATCTTGCTAGAACCAATGAGGCATAAGGTAGGTATAAAGTTATATCAGTCTATGAACCACTATCCCCTTTCCCTAAAAGTGATAGGGCTTGAAGTAAGTCATTTAATTCATATATATATATATATATATATATATATATATATATATATATATATATATATATGCACACACACACACATACACACACACACAGATGCCGAAAGTATTATGACTGAGTTCTTGGCTTTCATCTTCATCAGTTTACTCTTAAATGTTCTTAGATGTATACTTTTTTCACACACGCTGACCCTTAACTTTCTGTATCAAGGCTCATTTGGATTGAAGCAAAATATGGTGTTAATCTTTAAGGGTACATCTACACAGCAACATTATTTGAAAATAACTGGCGTTATTTCAAAATAACTTGGTTTGCGTCTACACAGCAAGCAGTTATTTCAAAATAATGTCAAAACATTGTCAAACTGGAGGACTTCTTATTCCAACTCCTGTAACCCTCATTGTACGAGGAGTAAGGGAAGTTGGAGGAAGAGTGCTCTATTTCAAAATGAGTGCTGTGTAGATGCTCCTGATTTCAAAATAAGCCATTTTGAAATAAGATATGTAATTGACATAGCTCAATTTATGTAGTTTATTTCAAGTTAAGCCCTGCTGTGTAGACACACCCTAAAGTGCTGCAGGACTATTTGTTGTTTTTAAAAAAATTTCAATTACAGATTAACACAACTACTCCTCTGAAACTTTTGTCCTTTCCAAGTTGCTTTATAATGTGTCTGGGTTGCTCTTAGAAATCCAGCAAAATGCATTATAGGAAGCCAATAACTTCTAGCTGGCTGCACTGTTCATCTACTTTCTGGTGACGTACGATTTCAGGGGCAGCATCACAAAATTGTATCCGTGCGCCAAAACTTTCAGAAGAGTGTCATATTCTTTCCCTCTCCATTCAATGAGAGAATTAGTTACTGCTAAACTACAAGACTCTTGATTCCTTTGGTCACTAGGATTATGAAGTATCTCTGTTTCCTCTTGTACCTCTTTTCTGATTCATACAGACCCCAAAGGAAAGACTTTAATCAGAAACATGTGGAAAATTCCTTTTAAAACTACCACAAGGACAAAACTGATTAGGGTAAAAGGTTTCCTTTGAAACAAACGAGAATCAGCAATAGCTGTGTTCAGCTACTGTTTGGGGGTTGTTTCTCCACTTTCAATCATGCATTAGGTGAATGCATCAACCTCTGCCTCTTCAAATGCCACAGAACCTGAACAAACACTCTATCAGCTATATAGATGCCTGGAGCTGGAGTGGAGACAATGTTTATCCAAACTCTGGTCCTTCCAGACAACAGCAACAGAGGAACAAAGTCTCAGAATATCCTAAAGCATTTCCCGTAAAAGGGAACATTTCAGGATAGGAATTCTTTTCTGTAAACAAGCTCTGGAATTGAGGAGCTGGCTTGTTTTGTGTTCTCCCTAATGATGCTTTTCTATGTATGCTTGATGACATGGCAAGATACAGGCCTGTAAGCAGGAATTTTTGTGGGGGGGGGCAAGCTGTGGGAGAGGCTGATGGTTGCCCAACCCCCGTGGCCTTGCCCCACCCCCACTCCTGGGAAGAAAGGGGGAATCAGCCCCAGTTTTCCCCCCGCTGGCCAGAGGAAGGAGGCTGCTAGCACGCCGCCTCTGCTTTTCCCTGGCCGGCTGGAGCAAAAGGGAGGAAGGCTGGCAGTGTGCCACCTCTGCTTTCCCCCATCTGGCTGGAGCATAGAGGAGAGAGGCTTCTGCTGTGCACCACTTTTACCTTCCCCCCAACAGCCAGAGAACGGGTGAGTGAGGCTTCTGCAGTGTGCTGCTTCTATGCGCCCTTCGCACCCACCCTGCATACGGGTCTGAGCTAACACCAAGAGTGAGATCCTAGAGTATTATTCATCCTCTGGTTTTAGTGTTCCTGATCCACAGATCAAAAATGGTTTTCCCTGACCACTTAATTGCTAAATAATAAACTACATGATGGTAAACATGAGGCTCCAAACTATCTCCTAATTAATCTAAGTGTTTATCTGACAATAGCTTATTTAATGTCTTCAAATACAAGCAAGGAGTGGTAATAGTGGAACAATGGACATGTGCTATTTAAAGTTTGCACACTGTCCATAATTTGCAGCAACACCAGATGGTGCAGCATTAATATATAATAAGAAGTAGAAAAAACAACACAAAAAGAGTTCACCAAATGATGAATGGACATGACAAATACTCTACACCCATGGTCCCCAACACGGTGCCCGCGGGTGCCATGGCGCCCGCGGGGGCATTTCAATGCGCCCGCCAGGTGCTCGGGGCTGGCCTGGCCCCGGGCACATGGCATACAGGCGCTTGCGGGGGGAGCGCGTTTGACGGGGGGAGCGCCGGGCGCGTGGCACTCGGCGGGGGGCAGGGGGGAGCGCCGGCCCCGGGCACGCGGTGGGGGGGGAGCGCCGGCCCCGGCCCCAGGCGCGCGGCGCTCGGCGGGGGGGGAGGGGGGAGTGCGGCACTCGGCGGGGGGGGGGGGGGTGCTGGCCCGGGGCGCGCGGCACTCGGCGGGGGGGCGGAAGCGCCGGCCCCGGGAGCGCGGCACTCGGCGGGGGGGGGGGGGGGAGTGCGGCACTCGGCTGGGGAGGGGGGAGTGCTGGCCCCGGGCGCGCGGCACTCGGCGGGGGGGGGGGGGGGGGGGGAGCGCCGGCCCCGGGCGCGCGGCACTCGGCAGGGGGAGCGCCGGCCCCGGGTGCGCGAGCCTTGGAGGGGACCCCGCCCCCGGGCACGCGGCTATGGGGGGCCCTGGCGCCCAGCGGGCAAACGGCCACGCCCCCTGGCACCCGACAACCTCAAAAGGTTGGGGACCACTGCTCTACAGCATAAAGATCAGTGAAGTGCAAATAGATCTCAAAAGGTTCTATGAGCAAGTCTATATCTGATCTGATGGTTTATTTTCTCCCAATGTTTAACAGCGTTTGGTTTTATTTAGCACCTTCCATATTTAAGGAACTGTATCTGAAGCAGTTTTGAACAAACCACACAAAGGGTGATGCAACTTTTTCTCCAAGTCATTCTTGGAGGAAAAAATTGAAAGGGTGGTGTTGAGGGGTGGACCCTGCATCGGGGTGTGCCACCCTGGCTTGGGGTAAACTTCAGCCCTCCCTGGCCCAGCACCCCAAAGTACAAGACCCCTGGCTTAGGTGAAATACGGCCCTCGGGCCTAGTCCCAAAGTACAATGCCCCTGGCTTAGGGGAAATATGGCCCTTGGGCCTAGTCCCAAAGTACAATGCCCCTGCAGTCTCTACGGGTGGCGTGCGGGGTGGTGGGGGAGGTAGGGGAACGTGGACCCTCCCGCTCCACCAAGTCCCAGCCCAGGGCCCTGATGACAGTGAAGGTTTTCGCTGCCTGGTCGGCGGGGACGCCTGCTGCAACACGCAGTCCTCCGGAGGGTCCTTTCTCCGCCCTGGCTGTCTCCTACCTCTCCCCTTGCCGGGTGGGGCTCTCTGCAGGTTATTCCTCGGCTGCTCCTGGAGCAGCTTGGACGGTGAGCGATACTCCTGTGGGGGCTGGTCGGACTCCTGAGGCGGCAGCAATAGCAGGCTGGGTTCAGGCAGTGGTTTAGTTTGTTTCAGAGCTCTTCTCTGGCCCCTGCCTCTTCAGCCACACCCTTTCCTGTCTCCCTGCTTGTCTGGGTATTTATCCCCAGCCTGCAGCCTAAGGTTGCGGGGGTGGGGCCCCTTCAGCCACCTGGGTCAGGTGGACTCCTTGGGCTTGAGTGCGGGGCGGTGCCACCCCGTCACAGGTGGTTATATGGCTGAGACACTATGTATCAGAATGTCGATTATGAAATTTGTTTTGTAACTCTTACCTCTTTAGAGTTAAAAGGGAAGTTGCTAAGGTCAGGACTCTTAAAAAATACATCTATGTTATTAAACTTCTTACTTTTGGGAGCCCATTGTATTTTTTTCAAATTGGTTTTAATAATCTGTTGTGTATGAAAAATATTACAGAGTGAGAGCCCTCTTTAATAAGGATGGTACAGGTATAAGAGGGCTAAATTTCATAACACTGACTATATGCCTTTGCCTTGGCCTGGTAGGAAAATATGTGAAGAAGAGCTGTTCATTTTTCCATGCCATTTAAGCACAGATAACCAGTACGGGTGATGAATAACATTAGCTGAAGAGATGGTTTTGTGATGTAGCTGCTTGTTTATTTCTTCTTGAATGACTTTGTGTTTGTGTATGTGTGTGTGTAAAAAGAGTATGCTGCTTATTAACGTTCTCAATATTGCTGGAAAATAGTTACATCATATGTATACATTTCAATATAAATCTTCTGCTGCATCAGAAATCCAAACAGCAGCATTGTTCTAATACATGAAAACCCAGCTGCCTACACATAAGTAACATTGCCCAATTGAATAAAATGCAAACTGTATACAAACATGATAAACAATGGAAATTATTTACTACTATGGGCTAAATGAAACTACGCTTTGTAGTAAGCCAGAAGTAACTGAAGCCAATGGAACTATCTGAGATAGTAAACATCATGGATGGCAGTGATTCTTATTGGGACTGGACACCCCCAATTCATATGCTAGAGTCACAGATGGTAAACATATTGTAAACAGAAGCAAATGATATGATTACAACCAACTTTCTGTTCATTTAATTGATTTCCAGGAATTCATTTAATTACATACTTACCTGGCTATAAAGTGCCAAAAATGTATCCATTTCTATATTCTCCAGAAGATCTTCCAGAACCACATTATTCCATTGCTCTTCTCTTAGGCTGAAAGGAAAGAGGAAATTAGTATTATCTTCCCACAGGCATAGTATTTCATGGGATAAGAAATTAATTCATGTTCAAAATTCATCCATTCAGAAAACATTTTACCGGTAGATTTTGGTGAAAGATTTATTGCACACCTCTTTAAATAAATTAAGAATGCCATCCTTTTCCCCCTTTTACTCCAGAAGCCAGATCCTGCTGAGTTACTGTCCAACATATCTGATGATGACAGCAAGGCATCTCATGTTTTGCCATGGCTGCCTTGCCTAATCTACAAGGAATAAGGTTATGAATAAATATTACAAGGGAATGGGTAGGCTTCCACTGAAGATTAGGCATGGAGCTTGGCTGTTTCTTCAATCAGTTTTCATATCTCTCTCTCTCAAGGCATTTACAATCTTCAGCGATAGTTTCTCTCCATTCAAATCTGTCCTTGGTTGTGTCTTGCAAGCTATCTGTATGTATGCTGTGTGAGTTGATATTCCGTTTGTGCCTGACCGAAGTTTTCATGTTGATAATTCTTCCTGCATTTCTGAATTTCAGCTCACTAGAGGGGATGTTTTTCAGGAGGCTGTCAGCACCCATTCTGATGACATGGCCAGTCTATCTAAGATGAGATTTAATAATCACTCCCTTAATGCTGTTTGTGCTTTAGAGATGTTAATGTTTGACACTTCTCCTTGCCAGCAGATCTTCAGAACAGAGTGAAGAGAGTGACATCTTTGAGACTCTTATCAGATCCTGTGCAGCAATCATGTGCAGCAATCATGGACAGCATGGGTAGAATATAAGAATTAAGGATGTTAAATATCGGTTAATTGATTAGTTGAGTAGTTGATGGAATTTCCTTGACTAGTCAATAGACACTTCCGCATTCCTACTTGGAATTGTAGCGGAAAAGAGGAATGGGGAACTCCGCATGCAGCCCGGGCCAGTGGGAAGGCCTGCTGACTCCGGGCTGCACACAGCGTGCCAGCTTTGAAAATGTACAAGAGTCCACAGCAGGGTCTCTTGTGCATTTCAAAGCTGAAGTGCCCTCATGGAGCCTGGAGTCAGCAGGGGACTCCCCAGCTAATCCTGGGCTATGTGCGGCATTTCAGCAGAACCCTCAATCAGCTGACTGCGGGTTCCGCGCAGCATTTCTCCAGAACCCAGGCTCAACTGGGGACTTCCCTGCCAATCCTGGGTTCTGTGCGGAGCCTGGGATCAGTTGAGAAGTCCCCAGCTGACCCTGGGCTCCACGTGGCGCTGCCGCTTTGAAATGCCACCTCGGGTGTTTCAAAGGGGCAGTGTTACACAGCTGAGCCTTAAGTGCTGCCGCTCTGAAGTACTTCCTCTCCCTCCCCCTTTGCTGCCTCTATCTTATAGAGGCAGCAAGGGAGGGGGAATTGACTAGTTGACTGACTATCGGATAAGTATTTGCTTATCGGATAGTCGACTAGTCCTTAACATCCTTATTAAGAACAGTTCAGTTTGGATTTGGATGACAATCATACCTATGGCCAGTGAAGACAATGTTCTACTTCAGGGAGACTTTAATATCAGAGTTGTATAATAAAAAACAGGAGTCAGAAAAATGAAGAGCAATGGTCACTTGCTACTCAGAAAGTGTGCAGAGCACAAGTTACACGACTCAGCTCTGAAACATCTTTAACACAAGCAGATAGTGTATTCTCTTTTCCCTCTGGGTCCTTTTCAAAGGTTACGCACACATATCAGGTTGTGAGTCTTCTCAGGCTAAGAGTTGTTAGAGAGAGGGAGCAGCTCACTCACAGCTGGTGGGTTTCTTTTTGGTCCAGACCCAAACCCAAAACCTGCTG
This sequence comes from Pelodiscus sinensis, assembly GCF_049634645.1. NCBI lineage: Eukaryota > Metazoa > Chordata > Testudines > Trionychidae > Pelodiscus > Pelodiscus sinensis. The sequence continues at coordinate 111,456,229 of NC_134715.1, forward strand.
CCTCCAGCAAGGATTCAGAAATTTTTCTACTTGCTATTTCATTAAAGGGCCTGCTGACAGGTTTGCTTGGACTTCTATCCTGGAACTGGAGGAAGGGTAATAAGCCATCTACCCACTACTTTTCATAGAATCATAGAGCTGGAAGAAACCTCAGGAAGTCATCAAGTCCAGCCCCCTGCCCAAGTCAGGACCAATCCCAACTAAATCAACCCAGCCAGGGCTTTGTCAAGCCAAGACTTAAAAACCTCTAGGGATAGAGATTCCATCACCTCCCTAGGTAACCCATTCCAGTACTTCACCACCCTACTAATGAAATAGTTTTTCCTAATGTCCAACCTAGACCTCTCCCACTGTAACTTGAGACCATTGCTCCATGTTCTGCCATCCGTCACTACTGTGAACAGCCTTTCTCCATCCTCTTTGGAACCTCCCTTCAGGAAATTGAAGGCTGCTATCAAATCCCCCCTCACTTTTCTCTTCTGCAGACTAAACAAACCCAAATCCCTCAGTCTCTCCTCATAGATCATGTGCTCCAGCCCCTTAATCATTTTGGTCGCCCTCTGCTGTACTCTCTCCAATGAGTCCGTGTCCTTTCTATAGTGGGAGGTCCAAAACTGGACACAATACTTTGGGTGTGGCCTCACCAGAGCCAAATAAAGGGAAATAATCACTTCTTTAGATCTGCTGGCAATGCTCCTCCTAATGCACCGTAATATGCCATTAGCCTTCTTGGCTACAAGTGCACACTGTTGACTCATATCCAGCTTCTCATCCACTGTAATCCCCAGGTCCTTTTCTGCAGAACTGCTACTTAGCCATTCGGTCCCCAGCCTGTAACAATGCTTCTGTCCCAAGTACAGGACTCTGTATTTGTCCTTGTTGAACCTCATCAGATTTCTTTTGGTCCAATCCTCTAATCTGTCTAGGTCACTCTGGACCCTATCCCTGCCCTCCAGAGTATCTACCTCTCCCCCTAACTTATTGTCATCTGCGAACTTGCTGAGGGTGCAATCCATCCCCTCATCCAGGTCATTAATACAAATGATGAACAAAATCAGTCCTAGAACAGATCCTTGGGGTACTCTGCTAGAAACCAACCGCCATCCTGACATTGAGCCGTTGATCACCACCTGTTGGGCGCGACGGTCTAGCCAGCTTTCTATCCATCTTACAGTCCATTTATCTAATCCATACGCCCTTAACTTGCTGGCAAGAATATTGTGGGAGACCGTATCAAAAGCTTTGCTAAAGTCAAGGTATATCACATCCACGGACTTTCCCATGTCCACAGAGCCAGTTACCTCATCATAGAAGCTAATCAGATTGGTCAGGCACGACTTGCCCTTCATGAATCCATATTGACTATTCCTGATCAGTTTCCCCTGTTCCAAGTGCCTCAAAATGGATTCCCATACTGTGTTGTCTAGTGCATTAGTCTGGGAGCTGACCGTGTCCGTGAAGACAGAGGCAAAGAAAGCACTGAGTTATTTTAGCTTTTCCCACATCATCTGTCACTAGGTTACCTCCCTCATCCAGTAGGGGCCCCACACCCTCTCTGATCACCCTCTTATTGCTAATATGCCTGTAGAAACCTTTTTTGTTACTCTTCACATCCCTTGCTAGCTGCAATTCCAATTGCACTTTCGCTTTCCTTATAACTCCCCTGCATTCTCGAGCAATATATTTATACTCCTTTCTAGTCATCTGTCTAAGTTTCCACTTCTTGTAAGCTTCGTTTTTCTGTTTATGCTCACCAAAGATTTCCCCGGTAAGCCAATCTGGTCGCCTACCATATGGGATGGTTTCTTCCTCTGCCTTCAATAAGGCTTCTTTAAAATACTGCCAGCTCTCCTGGACTGCTTTCCCCTTCATGTAAGCATCCCAGAGAATCCTGCCCAACAGTTCTCAGAGGGAGTCAAAGTCTGCTTTTCTGAAGTCCAGGGTGTGTATTTTGCTATTCTCCTTTCTTCCGTTGGTCAGGATCCTACAATCTACAATTTCATGATCACTGCTTCCCAGGTTGTCACCCACCTCTACTTCCCCTACTAGTTCCACCCTGTTTGTGAGCAGCAGGTCAAGTCCCTGGTTGGTTCCTTCAGCACTTGTACCAATAAGTTATCCCCAACATTCTACAAAAACTTCCTGGATTGTCTGTGTACTGCTGTATTGGTCTCCCAACAGATGTCAGGGTGATTAAGTCTTTTACAGCAAGACACAGAAATATTCCTCTAGATCTCACTGCAGACTGGCCCTTAACAATTAAATTAAGCAATACAAATGACTCTTGAGGATTTACATACCCCAGACTACAAGAAGCCCAATCTGAAATTTCTGTTCTGGAAAGCAGAGGACAGGGCTCCCTTTGAAGCCTGTCAATGCCATTCAATACAAATCAGTCCAAATGACACCTACATAGTAGTGCAAAGCTCTCTCTCGTAGTATGGCATGAAGCTGAAGGCATATGGCTGGAAGTGTCTGTGATTTTATTATTTCAAAATCTCACCCAGTTTGCCATTTCAACAGAAGTGTCACAACACAATTTCTACATTAAAAAATACAAACTTTCACTTTTTTGTCATAGAGACATCTTTTCTTTAATGCAGGCCACTTTCATTGTTGTAATGAACAATGGCCTCGTCCATTAGAACAATTTGTATATCTAAGCAATACCGACCACAGAAAAGTAAATTCAATGTGCAGCAAAATGGATGCAGGGCAGAGGTGGAATTGAAATTCAAGTGGTCTGCATTAATTGGAAATATTTCCCCAGAGACTGTGGCTTTCACAGTACTCCCTACTTTGTCTTTTTGAGCTCGAGAGAGCTAGAACCAATCCCGGTCTCTTCCTTAATAATGTGGAATAGTAGCATTAGTCCACCAATCTAGCCCAGAAACAAGGATTGTAAAGTAAGGTGTTGAATTTCAAGTATACAGTCAACTTATTTATTACTATTGAATGTGTATATTGTAATGATGCCCAGAATCCCCCAGCAGAGTAGGGAAGTCTTCCTGATGACATAAATCCTTGCCCAGAAGTGTTTACTGAATGAAATTTAGCTTGTTGATTCTGTATAGTATGTTACATTCTCTGAAGATGGTTTGCCACGACTAGGATAATATACAAAAAGGCAGTCATGCTTTATACCAAAAAGCCTTACCTTTGTTGAAGCAGATTCACTAATTGCTTGCACTTATTCAGTGCCTGATGCAGCAGAGCAGACACCTGTCTGTCTGCAGGAATTTCTACAACTTCATCCAAAAGTCCTAATCCATCTGGAGTCCATCTCTGCCTATTCATTAGGTGGTGCTGCTGAGCTGTCTCCTGATGTAACATTTCATATTCCAACTTTCTGTCAAGTTCTTCAATCTCCTAGAGTTTGAAAAAGGGCAATGATAAGAACAATTCATCTTGGAAGAATAATTTTCATTTGGAGTCAAGAAAAAAGATGGTATCGTTGGCTTGCAATATTACTTAACTCTTTTCTCATTCTTTCCAATCACTTGTGATCACTACACTTTCCTGGTCATTGTGATGGCATCAATAAACATGACTAGTATGCAATGAGGATCAGAACAGTGCTTAAACATAATGGTAAATCTTGGTTGGAATGTACAATAGCTGTATGAGTGAGACTGAAACGTCAGGCAGCCTGAATTTAAAAGCAGTGCAAAGTTACTGAAACACAATGTGAAAATTCATGAAGAGAGTCTTTACTTAATAATTAATCAATTTACTAATACTAAATAGGTTTCAAATTGCAAAATATTGACTAGTCCTCCTCAAAAAGACCCCAAAGTAAGAAAACAATATCTCTACAGTCAAACAAGAATGCTGCCTATGAATTGTTTTAGGAGGCTTAGCTTAAGAGTGCCATTTTAAAAATCCTTGTCTTAATTGTGTAATTAATATGACAGACAGGGCAGCTGTGGAGTTAAGTCATTAGCCTAGGTTTCAGAAGGTAGGGTTCAGTTTCTGGTTCTGTCCTTCCTTTCAGTCCATGGTCAAGTCATTTAATATCTCTGTGCCTCTGTTACCCCTCTGTAAAGTAAAGAAGATAAATATTTTTTCCTTACCCTTTGCTGGCTTTATGCTCTTAGACTAAGATCATGAGGACAAGGATCATCCCTAACTAGAGGTCTATATTCAGCACTTAATAAAACAGGGCACTGGGCACTCCCATAACACAAGTAATAATAAATTCAGAGTAACTGCCAGTGCGGGAAATAAAAACATGTTTGTTGATAGATTAATGAGGTTAACATACAACTAATCATTAATTTGTTCTACTGAACAGTTACATCTTCAGAGTTACAAATTATCAAGTGATCTGATGTTGATTTTAAATTAACAGGTTTCTAAGACTGTAAAAAAGCAGCAACAGGCAGGGAAGTTTATTTAGCAGTAGATAGCATATATAAACCAACTAAAAAACAGGTATCACAAGTACAAACAGTACAAACAGAAACTTCACCCCACAGCCTGGGTAAAAAACCTCTACATATCTGTGCTCTTTTCGCTCTTATCTAGATCTCCAGCAGCCCTTTTTATACCCCTCCCTCTGAACAAGTAATGGGAAGCTGGAGTTAAATCTTTGTGTATTGGAAGAGCCCTGCAAATTCATGCACATCTGGTTCATATCCGCAGGTATCCGCATCTGCAGATATCAATGCAGCTATTCACAGCTTATTTTTGTGGATATACACGCAGATGTGGATACAAATTTTATACCTGTGCAGGGCTTTATGTAAAGTAGGGAAGTTAGTGAGTAATCGTTTACACAATTAACCGATAAGCCTAGGCTTATCAATTAAGCCTAACAGTTACCCACATCTCCTCCTGCTGCTTCTGTATCAGAGACAGCAAGGGGGTTGAGCTGGGAGCCGGCGCCCATGGGGCGCCGGCTTTTAAGCCAGCTCCCCATGTGTGCAGGTTCCTGTGGAGCTGCCCTCACTCCCACACTACCTCCCACAGAGACAGTAGCGTGGGGGCACATGGAAGCCACCTGCCCGCCCCGCGCTGCTGCCTCAGATAGAGAAGCAGCAGCGGGCGGAGGGTGAGGGGGGAGGAGGGAGAGAAGTGGAACTCAGTGCATGCTTGAAAGCCAGCTCCCCATGAACACTGACTCCCACAGAGTTGCCTGCCCCTCCACACTGCTGCCTCTCTATCAGAAGCTGGGGAGGGGGAGAGGGAAGACAGGCAGGAGCTGATGCTCATAGGAGCCGGCTTTTAAGCTCCTGCTTGCCCTTTTGCGTGTAAACGTGTAACTGCTACAAATTTCAGTGATTAAACGTTTGAACACACACACATGACCATTAACATCCCAAAAGGAAAGGGGACCTGCTAGAATCTCTGCATCTTATTACACTGTTATAATTATCATTTTATTTGTATTTTTGCAGCGTTTAGGAGTCCCAGTCAAAGATGAGCACCCCATTGTTCTAGGTGCTGTACAAACACAGAACTAAAAGGTGGCCCCCTACTCCAAAGAGTTTACAGTATAACCCAAGAGACAGAGAGACTCTTGGAAAAGTACAAGGAAACAATGACATGTCATTGGTCAGCCTGACAGGCAGCCGTCTCAGCACAGGGGCAGCCTGTTATCAAGGCTTCACAGCAAAAATTTTCATACAAGTAGTAAACAAAAAAGGAAATTACTTTTAATGCTTTATCTGCACTGATCTTATTTCCTCTGGTCACTGTGAAGGCTATTACGGTTTCAATACAATGTTTCATTAAACAAATTCAGTACATAGAGCACATTTAAACTAGCATATTGTCACTTTAAGAAAGGCTCTCCAAGTGGGGATAGCATTAAATTTTAAGGAGGAGCTTTCCCAGTGATATCTGTCTAATGATTCCTTCTAGCAAAAAGGTTTAACTTTTAAAAGCCCATTCTGTTTGTTCTACTTCATTGCTCTCCCAATTCCTACTTAGATAGTCACAAAAGGGAGACAAGCAAATACACACTTCCTTATGACTATACAGTATAGAACAAAAAACCCAACAGAGTTTTGAAACTGCCACTTATCTAATCTGCAAAAAATATGACAAAGGGAAGCAAAAGCTTTTTCTGAAGATTGTTATTCAATCTGCGTGCGCATGCACAAGAAAGAGAGAGCCAGAGAGAGACTGAGAATACTCTGTGTGCACAACTACTGAAATTTATCACATGGCTGTGAAACTCCTCACATAGCTCTAACTGCATCAAAGTGACAAACTTTGCAAGCCGATCATGAAAATTATTTATCAGTTTTCTCTCCAAGTTACTCCCCTGCCCTTTAGTGTTTGATCAAGGTAATGAAATGTTAGTTACCAATTAAAAATATTACTTCCTCTTTCAAAGTGGTGGTATTATATCAGTTGGGGCCTTTTGGTGCTACTATAATACAAATAATGAATATCTTTCTAGCTATAATATTCATATCCTCTGTTTAAACAGTATTGAAACTTTCTATCTGTATTTCTTTCACATAAAGCTGTCAGATATTTGCCCATAGACACACACCCTACCAAAACTAGACAAAGCAATAGAAAAAATGGCCACATTTTCAAGTGATATAAATCAAAATAGTTTGATTGCAGTCAAAAAAGCTACATCAACTTATGTTCCGGCCTAAGAAGAATTTACCCTTCTGAGAATCTTTTTACTTACAGGATTGTGTGCCTCTAAAATCTGGGTACATTCTGATTCTGACAGTGTTTTTGATGTGCTCATTTCTTCCAGAAGCAAAGCTTGTACATTTATGATAGCAGTGTAAATCTCCAATGTTTTGGACTTCTTATCAGTCTTTTGGAACTGTAAAGCAGCAATGCACTCTCCAAGTTTATTCTCCAATGAATGCAACTGATGCTCCTTTTCAAGCAACAAGTCATTATGAACCTGGAAAATAATGAAACACCAAATGTAGTTAGATTAACAAAAACATGATAAGCATTTTTAGGATTTTTTAAAACATAATTATTTGGCTGCCACACGATTGACAAGATATTCAAGGAAATTATCTGGTGTGCGAGAGAGAGGGGAAGAGAGAAAAAGGGCAGTCTTTGCTTGTACATTATTCAATGGAATTGAAAATACCATTTATTTTGTTTATTATTTAACTGTGCAAATATTTGTAATCAATTGGTATTCTATTGTTTAACAGTGAGATTAAAACTGCAATCAATCACAATTAATTTGTTTATTTGCAATCAATGGATTTGAGTTACTCTCATGAGTAAACTGAGATTAATCAATAGCCCTATAGCTCAAGGAGATTTTTTATAATATAGCTAATTAATTCTATGTTGTTCAAATAAACATGATCCCCCTTCCTTCTCCCCAATAACACACTTTGTCGGATTGTCTCCTTTTGATGAATCCACCCCGCATGTTAATGCTAACGGGAATTACGCGTTCACATGAAAGGAGTCTATCAGCCTGATTCTCAACTAGTGTACACTGGAATAGTCTGAAGCCTAGTTAACTACAATAATTTACACCACCTGTGGCTATTGATCTATAACCCAGTTATCGCTGCACTAATGAACAGAGGCAATGAATAATTATTCTCAAACCTCATAGCAATATCCCCTGACTAGTTATGCTAATCAGAATCATATGAAACAATATAACCCATTCATCTTTTAAGAATAATTTCTCAGATTGTCACAAGGTTTTTCAGAGCTCTAAAATGGCACACACAGGTAATGCGATACACATGAATTTTTCTCTGGCATTATTAGTGACAAGGCTGCTGTCAAGAGTGAATTGCATATCATTCACATTTTGCTATCCAATACATAGTGCTAAATTAAAAATGCGACTTGCAACCAAATCTTAATCAAGAGGGTTCACAAGACATTATGTAAATTTCCAATGAACTACATGACATGTCCTTGAACATAAAAGGAAGAAAGTTGCAAGCAGAAAATTCTTCTGACCATCACCAGTTTATTGAGTCCTATAGGTTACAGAGAACTGCAGACCACACCTACTGGTGTGAGAGGCCCAGCAAACAATCCATATTCTCAGCACCTTCTTCCTGGCAGATCAAAGGTCTGCTGGCTGGGAACAATTGTGGCAGAGCCCTTCTGCTTTGGCTCCTGAGATCTCCTTACATACGGTGCATGCACTACGTGGGATTGTATTCTGCTGATGTCTGACTGTCTTTTTCATAGCAGAGAAGGGGAAATAGCTCAGCAGTTGGTCTCATTCAACCACGATACAATCCCCCTCCCCAATTTTTCATCTTGAGATGACAGAGGAGAGGAGGCAAGTGAATGGGGAAAATAATGCTCCCTGCTGCCTCCTCCCTCCCAATTTATCTTGCAAAGCCAGCATGGTAAAGGATAACACAGGATTGAGGCACTCCTGTTGGTTTTGAATAGCCATTGGTAGAAAATGGGAATGAAAGTGGAAGGGGTGTGAGCAAACCTTGGAGTCCTATGGACAAATCTGAGCTGCTTCTAGTATCTGAAAACAGCAAAGGATCTCAGTCTGGGGCTATTTTTATGTCTCAGTTTGTATAAGTGCTCCTCAGACTACAGAAAAGTCTGTATATTTTTTGCAGAAAGGTAAGAAACCTGATAAAATGGAACTGAGGCCCTTTGTTCTCCACGCAATGCTTTCCATTGAAATGCTAATAACTTCACTATTTCTTTCATATCCTCACAATTCAGCAGTTCATGAGCATTCAGAGATGTATACTGCATTACTGCACTGATAGGAAATCAAATAAAGATAAAAACTTCCACAGAACATCATGCAAATCAGGACTTTGATTTAGATTATACAAGACAGCCAATTCCATCATGAATCAGAATGTTTTTAGCATGTCAAAGTGAACTTCCTTTCAAAATTCAAAATGTTATTTCAAGATACTCTTAATTATGAACTAGCTAGGTAAGAAAAACCTGGATAGTGCCTCGCTTCAATACTGAAGCAAAAAAATTGAACGTTTTCTCAGCATATGTCTACATTGCAATCAAACCTCTGGTTGTAGCAAACCTAGAGAGCTCTAACATAGTTAGCTCAAACAGAAAGTTAGCCCACGGCTGCATAGGTTGCAACATGGGTTTGGTATGTAACTAAGCAGCTAACGTATGGTACCATAGCTTCTCTGCTATCCATACCCATGCTAGCTAGAACTAATCTAACTCAGGGGTATCTACATATGACGCAATGATGTAGCTTAAGGCCAAAAAGTACCATTACATCATCTAGTCTGACTTCCTGTATAGCACCACCCAGCAAGTGCCCACTAACACAACAAGTGAAATGAAACCAGAAGTATTACAACTCACAGGAAAACAGACTATGACATGCCACACAGAGAGAATAGGGGAGGGTATGGTGCATCAGAGGCCAAGGCCGTAGCAATAATAAAGAAAAAATTATGAGAGATATACCCAGATAATCCAAGTAAGTGATCCACATTACTGTGCTGAAGAGGGAAGCACAAAGATCCCAAGCTGACTTCAGAGAAAATTCTTTCCCGACCCTACCTGTGGAGATCAGTTAGACCCTGATCATATAAGCAAGAACCACCCAGGCAAGTGCCTAAGAAAGAGAATGAATGCTTGTTGCCACCTCAGAGGCCTGCTCCCCACAGTGTCCCTGATGCTTCTGAGGAAGCAGAGAAAAGAAACTTGCCCAAAATACATGCACCGTTTGGGGAGAGGGGGTGGAGGAGAGGAGGGAGGGAGGTATTGACCTTCCAGATGCCTGCAAGTGGCTGACAAACTCTGAAGCATGAGTTTTAGGAAAAGGATATAAACCAGAAGTGAACCTGAAGGCTGCTGAACCCTGCTCCCTCCCATCACACATTACCCTATCATACAATTACACGGAAAACTGTGTCCAACTCTCTGAAAACTAATAAAACTGTTTGGCCTCCACAACTCCTATTGGGAGACTGTTACAGAACTTCATCCCTCTGGGGGACAGAAACCTAATTTCCAGCCAGAATTTGTTCAGGCCCATTTTATATCAATTTGTCCCTGTAACAGCATTGCCTTTAACTTAAAGATTTCCACCCTGTCTGGTATTTAAACCCCCTCCCAATGTATTTATAGAAAACAATCATATCCCACCTCAGTCTTCTTTTTGCTTGTCTAAATAAGCCACGCTCTTCCAGTCTCCTCTTATAAAATAGGTCATCAATTCCCCTGGCCATCCCAGTCGCTCTTTTCTTCACCTGTTCCTGTTTAAAATAATCTATCTTGCACATGCGTAACCAGAACTGTACACAGGTATTCCAAATGAAGTATTACCAGTCTCTCGCACAAAAGGCACCAGCACTCCTCTATCGCTATTAAAAATACCTCATACTTCCTAGGATGGCATTTGTCAGTCATCCTGTGATTGAGTCACACAGCCAAGACTCTCTACCTCCACTGCTTCCAATTAATGATCCCCTTTTGTAGCAGACATTCATACTATGACATCCTAAGTGCATGACCTTACACTTTGTACAACTGAATTTCATTCCACTTCCGCCATTCCAGTCTTCAAGGTCATCCAAATCTTCCGGTATGATGTTTTGTCTCCATCTGTACTGACAATGCCTCCTACCTTTGTGGCATCAGTAAATTTCCCTTAACTTTTGTGCCAAGATCATTAATAAAAAGAATGAATAAGACTGATTCCAAGCCTGGTCCTTGAGGAACTCCTAGTAACCTTTCTCCAGCCTGAGTCAGAGTCTCACCTCTAATTACACAGCAGCCCTACCCTGGGCCTGAGAATATTAACTTTCAATGGGCAAAACCTTTTTTTGGAAAGGATGCTGGACAAAGAACTATTTCCAAACTAATGATTTGGGGTGCTTCAATTTTGGGATGCCCAGCTTGAATCAAGAGGCCAGAGGTGAAATCGTGCCAATAAAGTCAGTGGGAATTTCAAGAGCAATTATAGATCAAGAAGGGTCATATCTATAAAAGTATTAAGGTGTCTAAAAAAGCAGAGGTGCAGTCACACCTATAAATGCCGGGCCCTAAGTGACGTGATGAAGTCCCACAGTGTAGCCAGACAGACCCCCCCATCTCACATCCATCTTATTTGCCTCTCTGAGGTTCCTGAAGCATACAGGACAGAGAAGGAACAATAAAATTAGCATAGTCTATGCTGGCTCATCTGATCCTGAGAAGCTGAAAACATAGATGTGAGGAGAGCGCGATTAAGGCAATAAGCTGACCTTGAGGCGGCGAGAACTGCCCCGGCTGGCACCGATGTTGGTATGATCACACACAGTCCCTGGGAGAGGAATCTCCCACTGAGAAAAGAATGCCAAGTACTTCCAATTTAGTTATCTCTCTTACAAGTGTAAATTAAGTTCACAACTTCCTTGTAAGAACTGGTCTCACAAAAGACAGACCAGCACCATTTGGCATCACAGATAAGAAAGAGAAATACGTGACACCATGGGTATAAAGATGGGTCCAGCAGCACACTCACTTTGAGTGTCAATCTACCCTCGACCTGCTGGTCCGGATTAGGTGTTTTGACCTCCCGAGGTTCCATGGGGACGCCCACCTCATATTTTCTTCTTTCCTAGGAATTGAGGGACCGGCCCTGGCCTGACACGCTGGAGTCGAGAGGCACAGAAGGGGGTAAAAATTGTACCTGGATGTGGTCCTCTGTCTTAAGTGTACACATAGACTTAGAGCTCTTTAAAGATTAAGCTGTTACTTGGTACTATTATTTCTATTTTTCTATCTTTATCTTCTTTGTAACCATTTTTAAGAGCTATATTTGCTAGCAGTCAAGAAAGAGAGCAATAGCCATTGTAACCATATGATTTATAAGCTTCTTTAATAAACCTGCAACTGTTTAAGTTTTAACCTGACTCCTTCAGTTGCTGTAACAGAACCAAGCACAATTTAAAAGAACTTCAGCCGGTCATAAGGGACAGGTATAGGAACACACACACACACCCTGCCCTGCCCGTCGGCTGATACACAGGTAGCCTGTGGCAAAGCAAGAAGGTGAATTGTGGTCTCTCAAGTCCTAAACCAGAAGGCCAGCTGCTTCTGTTAGGCTTTCCTCTCTCAAGTCCTAAACTCAGCAGGCCAGTCCCTTAGCTGGTGTGAATTGTTGTAGCTCCATTGACATAACTGAGCTATGTCAATTTATATAAATTGAGGATCTGACCCCTTGTTTTCTTCAAATTTTTAGGTACATGTGCAGGATACTAACCACCATTTGATTTTTGCAATACCTTCAAAATGAGAAAAAAACATGCTTCAAGTAGGATTTGTTTCAGATGGTACAAAAGCAGTAACATTTGAGGGGTTTCTGTGGGACAAAGACTGTCTTCAAAAAGGCATCTGTAAAAAGCTAGGCAAAGTTATTATGACAGATGTATGAACACAAAAGGACTAAACATGTCCCTCTCTCTTGACAGGAAGTTTGCTTTTAGATGTAGGATCTAGTGAATTATACATGCATGAAGTCTGGAAATGAATGAATGAATAATGCATGGATGAATGAGTAAATGAGTGATCACCATCAATGCAGGTTTTTAACTCATTAAAATATTAAAATAAATAATGAATAAGCAAGAAAATACAGCTTGATAACTCCCAACCACTTTAAAGGTGAGGAAAGGATGTTGGCTTTTATACTTGTGGAACTGAAAGGCAAAGGCAAGTTGACTGCCACTGGCAAAAGTACACACAGTTAAGTTTAAAAAATAATGAATAGTCCTGCAGCGCCTTAGAGACTAACAAAAAATGTAGATGGTATCATGAGTGTTCGCGGGCACAACCCACTTCTTTAGTGGGTTGTGCCCACAAATGCTCATACCACCATGATGAGGTGCAGGTCCTGATCATAGGGGCAGGAGTGTGGTTCTGCTCCAGAGTGGGAGCTGCATGCTCCCTTGCCCTGGCATAGCCCTGGCGGAGCTCCTTAACTTTCATCCAGACCTGCTCCTGGGTCCAGATGTGGCCTTTGGTGGCCAGACTATCAGCCATACAAGGGCCAGGATCTCCAGACCAGACCAGGATGGCGCATGCCTCTTTTGCCACCTAGCAGGCTCCTGGGAGACATCAGACTGCTCCCTGGGAGCAGGGGAGGGCTCTTGAGGAGCTCGAGGATCAGGCATTCTGGCCAGACGATGTGCTGTGGAAGCTGCAATGTGGCTTGAGGTTGTCATGGCCAGGTTCCTGCCTTAAGCCCTTTCTCCTGTGGCTGAAGTTTTAAGGGCTGCAAGGGAAGAGGAACTAGAGTCCTGATGAGTGCAGATGGAGTGGCCAGCAGGGCACCTGTGGGATTTCCTGGAGGCCCCTTATTTAGAAATAACTCCCTCTGCCGTGTCCACTTGCCCTATTCTGAAAAAGCTATTTCGGAAGAGGCGTTATTTCTTGTGGAATGAGGTTTACAGAAGTTGGAATAAGCCAACCGTTATTTTGAAATTACTTCGAAATAATGGAATGGCTGTATATATGCTCGCGTTGTTATTTCAAAATAACGTTAGTTATCTCGAAATAACGGTGAAGTGTAGATGCACCCTAAGGTGCTGCAGGGCTATTTGTTGTTGTTGAAGTTTTTTCAGTTACAGATTAACACAGCTACCTCCCTGAAACTTTTGAATATACTTAAGTTGTAATTCTGTACAAGAATCAGATGATTCATAAAAGGTGTTTCAACATTCTAAAGTTTTATTGCTCTCCATATTATTTAGTATATTATATTTCTCATTTTACTCAAGAAACAAAATAGCCAGAGAAAGTCGAAATTTGGATTCCACTTGCATGTTATCTAGTATCTAGCCACAATAAGAAACATGTTATTGTGTAATGGGGAAGTATTCAAGAGTGTGCAGCCACTGTTTATTTACATACACATTATATAATTAACTCACAACCAATCAAAATGTAGAGCTACTCAGATTGGTGCTCAAAGATGTGACCATCAGCTTAAATTTTCCCTGAAGAGTAACCTTCTGTATCTTCTCAGCTTCAAAAGCCACAATCTTGAGAACACTTATATATTTGCTTAATCGAAGTAATCTCAGTGCAGTCCACACATATCTCACCCTGACTTCAGTGGAAGTTGGATCAAACTCTGAATTCCCAATTAAATAATCCCTAGCCAAAACCAGAGGACAACTGTAGCACTAGACAATGTAAAAAGGCTTATAAAATGCTGATTTCAACAACAATATTCTAAAAAATTTGATGATCTTGATGATCTTGTCTGACCTTAATGATCATCTGGTCTGACCACTTGCACATTGCAGCCCACAGAACTTCACCCACTGACTCCTGTAATAAATCTCTAGATGATCTATTGCAGTCCTCAAATCATGTTTAAAGACTTCCGATTACAGTTTAAACCTGCAAGTGACCTGTACCTTCTGCTGCAAAGGAAGGTGAAAAATCATCAGAGTCTCTGCCAATCTGACCTTGAGGGAAATTAATTTCCAATCCCCAATATGGCAATCAGTTCGACCCTGAGCATGAGTGCAAGAGCCACCAGCCAGACATCTGGAAAAGAATTCTTTGTAGTATCTTAAAGCCCTCCCCATTAAGTGTGCCATCACCAGCCATTGGAGATATTTGCTGCTAGCAGTCACAGACTGGCTACAGCTTAATCATAGCATCCCTTCCATAAATTTACCAAGCTCACTTGTGAAGCCAGTTCAATTTTTTGCAATCACTGCTCCAGTTGGAAAGTTGTTCCAGAAATTCCCTCCTCTGATGATTAGAAACCTTCATCTAATTTCAAGCTTAAACATGTTGATGGCCAGTTTATATCCATTTGTTCTTGAGTCCACATTGGCATTTAGCTTGAATAACTTCTTTCCCTCTTTGGTATCCCTGAGGTATTTATAAAAAGCTCTCATATCTCCCTTCAGCCTTTCATTGGCTAGGCTAATCAAGCCAAGCTCTTTGAATCGTCTCTCCTCAGGCAGGTTTTGTATTCCTCAGATTATTGTTAACTATGCATCAAGTTACGTGTCTTTGCCATACTCTCCTGCTGATGATTCCATATGCAATTTCCTAATCAACCGAATTTCTTTAAATTTAACTGAAGAACATAAATTCATTGAACATAAATTCATTGAAATAAGCCCTCCATTAGAAAGTGTTAACTTCTCATTTCCATACTCGTTACTCACTCTAGTTGCCATCAAAGCTGCATGGCCGCACAGCTGACTAGTAAGCCCTGCACAGGGGCTCAGGGTTGCTGCGCATGCAGCTGCCATGGTTGGGAGAGAGGTGTGTTCTTCCAGCCCCAGCCAGAAGCATGCTCCTCTGGCTCCAGCAGCAGGGCTGTATTAAGAAAGGAGCTTTAAGGGCTATAGCCCAAAAGCCAGCTCTTCCTGGTGGATGTGAGGCAGCTCCTCCTCCTACTGTTTATTACCCCTGGCTAGAGCCACATCACAGCGAGTGCCAAGAAACTCTGTCCTTGCAGCTCCAACTGGCTGGGAACTGCAGCCAATGGGAGCTGCAGAGGCAGTGCCTGCAGGTGAACACAGGGCACAACAGGCTATCTGTTTCCCTCCCCCAATAAATGAGGATTGCCCTATGTAAGCACCCCCATCATAATGCCCTGTTCCAGCTGTGAGCTCCCTTCACCAGCCTAGCTCCTCTTAGACTTCATACTCCAATCCTAAATCCACTCCTGCACTCCAAATTCCTTGGCCCAGCCTGGAACCCTCTCTTGCACCCAAAACACCTCATCCTCAGTCCCACCCCAAAGCCTGCACCTCCAGCCAGAGCCCTGATCCCCCCCCCAACACTGAGCTTCTTACCCCACACTAAACTCCTCAGCCCCCCCGCAACAGATCATCCATGTGCAGAAATGAATTTTCTTACGTGCACCAAGAGGTTAGTGATGTGTTACACAAACTCCATATTGGTATCCATAACAAAATTCATTCTGCACATGGATGTTAAAAAATAGAGGGAACACTGGTTGCTACTAGTGTTGTTTCTCTCTCACTTAATTTTTACGAATAAAGGAATGGATCTGAAGATGCACTGTATGAGGTCTATAATTAATATTAGTTACCAAGAGGCCCAGTGAGGGAGAGAAACTCATTGTGCTAAAAGTTATCAATATTTTGTGCTTGATTTCTGAGAGTCCTATAGTCTTCATGCTTATCTGTAGAACACCACCAGACTCATACAGCAACCCTTGTAATGTCTCTTGCCTGTCTTTTGTCTTTTACAACCAGCACTTTCTCATGCCATGGACATAGGACAGCTGGAAAGCTGAGCAACTAAGACACAACTATAGAAGAAAGGACATGTTCTGTTGAATTCCAGCCTGGAAAACCATACACCAAATCTGCAGGGACCGCTCTGAATCAACCCTCAAAATGCCCTCTATATCAGGGTATGTCTAAACCACATCCTTCTTTCGAAAGAGGGATGTAAATTAGACATATGAAAATTGCAAATGGAGCCAGGATTTGAATTTCACATGCTTCATTTGCATAATCGTGTCTCGACGTTTTTTCGAAAAACACCATTTCGAAAGTGAAACCACCCTCCTGACGTGGTTCTTTCAAAAAGAAAAGCCTTTTTCGAAAGATCATATAAACCTCATTTTTCAAGGAGTACAGGCTCTTTTGAAAAAGACTTTTCTTTTAGAAAGAACTGCCTCTAGACGGTGGTTTCACTTTCAAAATAGCATTTTTCAAAAAAAGCCATGATGCAATTATGCAAATGAAGTGCAGGAAATTCAAATCCTGGCTTCATTTGCAATTTCAATATGTCTAATTTACATCCCTCTTTTGAAAAGGGATGTAGTCTAGACATACCCTCAGTGTTTCTCAACCAATGGTATGAGTACCCTTAAGGGTACTTGAGAGAAGTCTGGGGAGTACATAAACAAAACTGAAATTTGGAGAAGACTGAATTTTGGTTTTAAGTATTACAGCATTTTATTATTTTTGTACTTTTTACACCCAAAAATTTCATTGCCTGCCTGGCTACGATTGAGCTGTTTAAACAAATGTGTTGCAATGGTAGATTAAAATTGTGTGTGTCTGAAAACTGTAGGTACTGGGGGTACTTATAATTTTTTTTAAAGGGGTGCTTTATAAAAAAAAGATTGAGAAACATTGCTCTATATCCTCCAGATCCATTACCTCCTATCTAGAAACCTTGCTTAGAAGACCATAAGACAGACTATATCCTCCTGCTCCTTTCTTCTTCAGGCATCAATTCCACCCACCACCTTCAGGAGCCTGCTTCAGTACTGAGCAGCCCAGACCCAAGACACACACATAGCATTCAAGTTGTCCAACCTCCTCTTCCCCAACTCAGAAAAACCAACCAAACAACCCCCCCCCCCCAAAAAACTCAGCACGATAGCAGAAAGTGGCAACAGTCAATGGGAAAGAAGTAAGATTTAACACTGATCCATAAGCCCTCACCCCAAAAATGACATAAAATTTTGGATGATGATATCCATTCAAAGTGAGAAAACTCTGTACAGGCAGTCCCCGGGTTACGTACAAGATAGGGACTGTAGGTTTGTTCTTAAGTTGAATTTGTATGTAAGTCGGAACTGGCGTCCAGATTCAGCCGCTGTTGAAACTGACCAGCAGCGGCTGAATCGGATACGCCTGGGGCAGAACAGTGGGGATGCTGCTGGGTTGGTCCCGCAGTGCCGTTCCTCGGCGCTACTGGACCAACCCGGCAGCAGCCCAGCTGCTCTGCCCCAGGTGCTCCCAAGTCAGCCGCTGCTGAAACTGACCAGTGGCTGACTACAGGAAGCCCGAGGCAGAACTGCTCTGCCCCGGGCTTCCTGGAATCAGCCACTGATCAGTTTCAACAGCGGCTGAATCTGGATGCCTGGGACAGAGCAGCTGGGGCGCTGCTGGGTTGGTCCAGTAGCGCCGCACCTCGGCGCTGTGGGACCAACCCGGCAGCACCCCAGGTGTCCCCAAGCCAGCCGCTGCTGAAACTGATCAGCGGCTGATTCCAGGAAGCCCGGGGCAGAGGAGCTCTGCCTCGGGCTTCCTGTAGTCAGCCGCTGATCGGTTTCAGCAGTGGCTTACTTGGGGACGCCTGGGGCAGAGCAGCTGGGCTGCTGCTGGGTTGGTCCAGTAGCGCCGCACCTCGGCGCTGTGGGACCAACCCGGCAGCCCCCCAGCTACTCTACCCCAGGCGTCGGCGAGAAAAGCCTGGTCTGCTGGGAGGGGGCGTACTAGCTGCGCCCCCTCCCCACAGCAGACCAGGGAGACACGGAGCGGCTTTTCTTGCCGTGGAGGACGCGGGCAGCGGGACCGCCGCGGCGCGTCTCGGCGATCTGCTGTGGGGAGGGGGGGCGCAGCTAGTTCAGGGTTCCCTCACCCCATTCGTAAGTAGGGATCCGACATAAGTTGGATCCACGTAACCTGGGGACTGCCTTGTATATAAAGAAAAAAATATTAAATGTGTTAGAATCTGAACGAGGAACTAGTCAGTGAATGCAAAGGAAAAATAAGAAACTTTATTCATACTCAACAAGATAAGGCTTATTGTTACATTTCTGGTACCCTAGTGATAATATATGATCATTTTCCTTAATAATAATCTACCCTTCCTATTGGAATAATGTATTTGGCCTTTGGTAGCTGATATGCAGCTCAATTCAAAAGAAGACAAAGCAAGTACATTACAAAAGAGCTCTAGAGTAAGCCTGGTACTGTATCTAAATTGAAATACACTCTACATCAATTAAATGATTAAATAGCCTATAGAATTTACACAAATCAAGCTCATTTACTGTATCAAAATATTAGTATCACATTAAAGCAGAATTGTCCAAGAATGAAATATATTGCATCAAGTATTTCCTATTCCCCCAAGCACAAGTGTTTGCAGAAAACATGTAGGCAAACAAACGACACTATCTTCAGTATGACAGTGGTCCCCAACGCGGTGCCCGTGGGCGCCATGGCACCTGCCGGGCCATTTCTGTGTGCCCGCCAAGTGATTGGGGCTGGCCCTGCCCCTGTGTGCACGACGCATGGGCGGCGCCGGCCCTGGATGCGCAGCACATGGTTGGTGCCGGCCCCGGGTGCGTGGCGGTTAGGCGGCCCCACCCCTGGGTGCGTGGCACGAGGTCTGTGCTGGCCCTGGGTGTGCAGCATATGGGCAGGGCCGGCCCAGGCACGTGGCACAGAGGCGGCGCTAACCCGGAGCGTGCAGCACATGGGTGGGGGTGGTCCCACCCCCAGGTGAGCAGCGCGAGGGCTGTGCCGGCCTCAGGCTTGCAGCGTATGGGTGGCACAGACCCAGGAACGCAGCATAGGTGTGGTCCTGCTACCGGGCGCTGCCAGCTCTTGGGCGCATGGCACAGGCGCCGGCTCCAGACACGCTGCGCATGGGCGGTGGCAGCTCCGCCTCCGGGCGCACGGAACATGGGCTGTTCCGGCCCTGGGGCGCGCGGTGTGTGGGCGGCCCCACTCCTGGGTGTGCAGCACAGTTGTGGCGCCAGCCTCGGGAGTGCGGCACATGGGTGGCTCTGCCCCCAGGAGCATGGGTGGCCCCGCCCTCGGGTGCCCAGCGTGTGAGCGGCCCAGCCCCCGGGCGCCCGGCAGCCCCAAAAGGTTGGGGACCACTGATCTATATGAAAGGAGGTAATGGCCTATATTTAGTTCCTATGGACAGATGTTGACATCATCAACACAGTTTCATTATAGAGGTCAAGGATCAAATCAGTCTGGAACCTGAATCATTCTTTCACAATTGTTCTTTCTAGAGACGTGTACTTTGGGCACACTGTAGGGGCTGTGAGGGATTGGTACTGTTACACCCTGCTCTGACACAGACGTACTGGAGGGAGCTCTCTGGATCTTGCAGGGAATCCCTTGTTAAAATTCTGCTACACTGATTTCCTCGTCTCTGTTGGAACAGATTTATCTATGCTGTTCCTAAAAATACTTCTGAAGAGCAAATTACTTTGCCTTCAAAATATAGCACATGTAAAATATTTTCAAAACATTTTTCTGAAGGAAGAAAACTTTGCAGGCTGCCAAATAAGCACTCAGTTCCTCCCGGCTCATCTTGGTGATTACATGCACCTCTGGTACACTGGGCTGGCCACAGGCAAAGGCAAGACATTTTTGTAGTAGCTCATTGTTTGTGACAGCTCCACCACTATGTTCTATGTTCTGATGCTAAACATGAGACACTAATATTCAGATACGCAAACTTGCCACCTTTCACAGATGCAAAATGAACTCTACAATTTATAACAAAAATCACCAAGTGATAATTATTTTAAATTTAACATAGTCTTGACAGTCTAGGAGACAAACACAAAGGGTATGTCTACACTACAACCCTAGTTCGAACTAGGGTGGTTAATGTACTCATTTGAAGTTGCAAATGAAGCCCGGGATTTAAATATCCCGGGCTTCATTTGCATCTTGCTGGGCGCTGCCATTTTTAAATCCCCGTTAGTGCAGACTCCGTGCCCGCGGCTACACGCGGCACGGAGTAAGTAGTTCGAATTAGGCTTTCTAATTCGAACTACCGTTACATCTCGTTCCACGAGGTGAAGACATGATTATTAAGTTGGAGCTCCATGTCAGTCTTGGTCGTGCATACATTTTTAGGAAATTATTGTTTTTTATACTTGTTGAGTATCCATGTACAAAGCGCTATAAAGATCAACATTTTCATTTACCTTGTTCAAATTTTCATCTGTAACTGGTTCTTCATAGATGCGAATTTTGTCCTCCAAAGATTTTTTCAGAATGTATATCTTATTTTTATTCTTGGATCGTTGTTTTTTGACCTTGGGCTGCGGCTGTAAAAAGTAATCACATCATTAAATATTTTTAAAATGTAGATGACAGTAATAAGTATTACTATTATTACTATGATGGGCAATTCTCCAGTTAATACAAAATTGCAAACTTGACTTTCATGACAAAATGCATGTTCTAACTATCTTTCAGAGGACCCATTCAGTACTTACAGACCAATCTCCAAAATGTGCCTAATTTTCTTGAACACGGGTTTACATAGTCATTCCATCCATGAAAAGAGTGTGCAATTGCAAAGCTGCATTATTGCATTTTTTTCCTGATAGCAGAGGGGAGATAAATTTTGTTTCACACAAACAAATGCTATAGGAAATGACTTGATGAAATTTTACTCATCTCTTTACAACGCCATAAAAAGAACAAGATATCATAGTCATTTAAAATTAAATGATTTTCAAGATGCACTATATGAATCACATATGACCCATGATAATAGTAAAGAGCACCTTACCTTACTATGTAATCAGATTATTCTTTACAAGAATATAGACTAAACGAAATGTACTCAGAGAAAAGACATCTGTTCAACTATAAGGCTCTGCAAAATCATTTTCCTTTTCAAATGCAGAGTATTCTGAAAATCATTGAGGTTTTGAGCTAGTCTAATTCCCAGTGCAATTAGCCTAAGTTAGTTTACACATGAAGAAAAACACAAGCAATCTTTGTTATAGCGCTATTACTTACAATTCATAGAAGAGACACACTTCTTTTTTGTGTGGAAAAGTTAAGATAAAGAATTAATATGTAGCTTGTAACATTCAATGAAATTACAAATCCTCCACACAAAGTTAAACAGATAAATAGAAAATTTGTTACCCAGTTATCCAATGCGACTAGCTGACTACCTGATAAGCAAAAGCTCATTGGCTAGTCGACTAGTCACTTCTCTCACCTTTACTGCATGTCTCAGAGAGAGGCAGTAAAGGAGGGAGCAGGAGCCAAAGTTGCGGGGAGCCAGCTTAAAAGCTGGTTCCCCCAGCACCATCTCTGTGGCGAGCAGGGGAGGCAGAAAAGTCCCTATTGCTGTACCGCTCTTTGAAATGTGTAAGAGCTTCAGGCAACTCTTGTACATTTCAAAGGAAGAGGCGCAGCAGGGAAACCATGCCTCTCCCTTTGAAATGTCTAAGAGCCAACTGCAGCTCTGGTGCATTTCAAAGGGAGAGGCACAGCAGTTGGACCCCTCTGCACCTCTTTTTCTGAAAGGTATAGGAGCTACCCACAGCTTTTACATATTTCAAAAGGAGAGACGCAGGAACGGGGACCTAAGCAGTCCCACGACACCTCTTCCTTTGAAATGTATAAGAGCCGCAGGTGGCTCTTGTACATTTTAAAGGGAGAGGCACAGCAGGATAGCACCCCCCCATCAACTAATCGAGTAGTTGATGGAAATTCCATTGACTACTCAATTATTTGATTAATCGAAATTTAACCTCACTAGCTGGGAATGATCTCTTGTTGGAGTTGGGCTAGTGTGAGGTCCAGAGTAGCATTATGCTCAGTAAGAGACTTAAAAATGAGAGTGTCATCCAAATAGCAACACATCTCTCAACACATTACCCAGGAGTTGAGAGACCACTCTGTGTAATATCTTAGGTGAGACTAAGCCAAAAGGAGCTGTAGACAGCAATATTCCCAAATGATGTGCTGAAAGTCAGCAACAACTGCAAACTTTCAGGTGTTTGCTAATAACTGGAGTGGCCAATAACAGAGAAAATCTCTGATTCTCTTACCCAGCAAGTCACCTGTTGAAGGCTGGCAATAGAAATGGCTCGTGTTTCCCATATTTATTATGGTCCCTAAAAACTGCACAGTTGAACATCACCACTCTTCTTGTATATGATTACAATAAGTGAGATCCAATCCTTCCATTTCCCACACGATACCAAATTCTATTTGGGCCTTCTCCACACCTACAGGAAAAATGTAATGCGCATGTGGTGCACACTTCTGTTCTAGTCCAGTTTCTCAACTTTTTTCCCCTTAGATTCCCCTAACACACCATGACCCGCTTGTGGCACAACTGTTATTCTGCATATAAAAGCTAGGGCTGGCATTAGGGAGTAGTACACGAGGCAACTGCTTGGGCCACACACCACAGAGACCCCATGAATCTAAGCTACACAAGCTGCAGCTTCAGGACTGGGTGGTGGGCACAGGGTGGTGGGACTTATGAGTCACAGTGAGTGTAATGCTGGCACTGCTTGGTAGACCTCCTGAAACCTGCCTGTACCTCCTCCCCTCAATACAGCTTTGAACCCCTGGTATGCCTTTGAGAGGACAGAGCATAATGTTTTTCCCACTGTCTGCAAGCCATACAAATTCCAAGCTTTTATAACTAACGTCAAGCAAGCAACTGTCCGGACCGTGAACTAACCCAGAAGGGAGAGTATAAATGCAGGCACCGCTATCCACCAGAAACTTCAGCAGTGTGCCATTAATTTCCAGAGGAGAGGATATCAGCTCCCATGTCTTATCACAAGACAACCACACCACAGGAAACATAAGTAAAGTTAGTCTCAGCCAACTCCACATTCATAGGCTTCCTGTCTTTGTGACCTGCTGTACTGCAGTGCCTTAATTCAAAAAGCGGACTTCCTTCTCACAAGCCCCCTGGGGCAGGCAAGGGATTGGCTAAGTGACCCATACCATCACAGCAGAACAGTGAGCCACTGACAACTTTCACTGTTGAGGTACCATGGTACAGGAGTAGGTAGCACTTTACGAGTTTGGGTGATGGAAACAGAAGCAGCAGCTGATGGCTTAAGTGGAGATACAAAGGTAGCAGATGTCTGGAATACAGAATCACTTTTACCCTGAGCCTTCTCAAAGGCCTCACTCTTAGCCAGTGTGCCAGGAAAATCTAGCATTTTCGCATCTTTACTAGTAACTGTTTATCCAGCTGGTCACTGCTATGCCAATCAGAAAAATCTCTTAGCAT
Organism: Pelodiscus sinensis; assembly: GCF_049634645.1. Taxonomy (NCBI): domain Eukaryota; kingdom Metazoa; phylum Chordata; order Testudines; family Trionychidae; genus Pelodiscus; species Pelodiscus sinensis. The sequence continues at coordinate 111,479,926 of NC_134715.1, forward strand.
AATCATCATATCGTCTTAAATTCACAGTCCCTGTCTCAGTACTGCAAATGACATGCATACTCATGTATGGTATCATTGGGCCGCTGGACAGCTCTAAAAATATTTTCCTCTTTAACAGAATGGGATTTCCAATTCCAGAATACTTGCTGAGGTGTTGCATAGTTGCATCAAGGAGGACTTGGGCTGTAGGAGCCCACCTTAAATATCAACGCTATCACGGACTAAGCAGCCTGGGTAACCTAGGAGTATTGCAGAGCTGTATGATCTGCATATAGTTGCAAAAATTTAGAATATAGAATCACCAGCTGAAGGCTGTGCACACAGCAAGGGCTGCAAACAGAGGCACTCACCCCCAAATTGCACTCTGATGCACTCTGAAGTTTTTTATAGCAATTCAGAAAAAAAAAAAGACGACATATCAGTAGAGCAGAGATAGGGAACCGTTTTGGGATTAGGACCTGCTGACCCACAGAAAAATCAGTTGGGGGCTGCACACAGGTGAGAAGCAAAGAGAGGAGCCCTTTACTGAGGAGAAAGAAACTTCCGATATTCACCTCACACGCCAGAGCTTGGGGTGGAGAATGGGGGAAGAGGGAATTCAGGCTAGTAAATTCTGTGTGCTCCAGCCTTGCAGGTGGGTGGCTGGAGCACCAGCATGGGTTCCTCAATGCTGAGCCTCAGAGGCCGGATACAGGCAAGCCATGGGCCGCATCCAGCCCCCACGTCTGAGGTTCCCCACCTCTGCTGTAGAATGTCAGTTAAAACATGTGGTAACCATGAACTGGTAAGGTCAGCAGCAGTCTGAATAAAACATGGCAACAGTCTGAATGGCAGATATGCAGCAGCAGGCCGTTAGCAGCTGCATATACCCAGTACAAAGGCTGTGCATGTGCGTGCATAAACAGGAACAAGACCAATGCAAGTAGCAGGAAGCAGGGAACAAAACAGGGATCAGGAAGCAGAAAGGCAACGTACACACCAGTCATCACTAGGGCTCCGTAGCTGTCTCAGAGGTCACAGAAGTCACACATTCTGTGACTTCTGCAGTCTTTGAGACGCTGGAGCGGTCCTGGGAAGTTGGCCCCAAGGACTGCCAAAGCAGTGGCTGAGGTGGCTGGCTCCAGGAACTGCTTAAATAGTTGTCGCAGGGGAGGTGGAAGATGCAGCAGGTGGCTGGCTGCCTCGGTGACCAGAGTAGTCACTTCTCAATGGTCCCTGGCAGCTGGTGCTGCTGGACCTCCTGAAATGCTCTCTACTCCCAGATCAGCACCTCTGCTCCCAGCCAAAATTTAGTCAGGAGTATACAGTACAAGTAAAGGACAAGTCACAGGCAACACGTGACTAAACCATAGCCCTAATCATCACAGAGGCACAGCGCTGATGCCTTGCACTGGCGAGGAGGCCAGGATCCAGCTGTTACCTACAGAATCTGATAAATGAATCAGTCCATGCAGTTAGGAACTGACCCTAGTTACATTCTGCTTCCAAAACACATGAAAAACGGCACGTGTACGGAAACCCACTCCTGAAAAAAAGACAGAAAGTAAATGTACACATCTGGGAAACGTAAAGGGTTTCAATACTGACTGATCCTACCTGTTTGTCAGATACTACTAAATTCTGATCCACTTTTAGCAGCTCTGCATCCCTCCACACCAACTGATATGCCTGAAGCAAAGCTCTTGCCCGTATCTTTGGCAAAGCTAAGTTATTGTCCATCTGAGAATAGCAGCAATGGAACTCTTGCCTCATTCTGAGGAACTCTTCTTCAGATAACGAAAGGGGTAAACTTAAAAGTCTCCTGTTAAACAAAACCAAACACACATCATTCTGTGGGATAGGCAAATGGCACAGAGTAAAAGCAAACCAAACCCCCTTTTCCCCTTCAAACTATCTTTGGAGATCCTAGTAGCCTACAAAGTGTGTTCTCCTTCCCAAGTGACCAGGTTCTTTGGATAGCAGGGTATTAGGTGGAAACATGATTCCTATATTTGAAAAAAAAATTTTTGGAAGAAATTATTTTAATGCAATTTTAACATAAAAATATTTCCCATGAAGATTCTAACATCATTCTAAAAACCATTTTTCACACATGCACAGGATGTATAAAGAGTTCCTTTGTGCCTATCTTATCAATGTAAGGACCAGATATGATGAATGTTTATTGGTAAGCTCTCATTTTAAATCACTGTAGAGTTTGATACTCATTTGTAAACATTCTATATCAGCTTTTTTAAACAGAACAAATGGAAAAAGTACTAGAATTCTTTGTAACAATTTCAAAATACCCTTGTGTTAAAGTTTCAGAGAGATAACCGTGTTAGCCTGAAAGGGTATGTCTACACTAGCCCCTTAGTTCGAACTAGGGAGGCTAATGAGGGCAACCGAAATTGCAAATGAAGCGCGGGATTTAAATATCCCATGCTTCATTAGCATGTTCCCAGCCAGTCGCCATTTTAGAAATTGACTAGCCTGAAGTAACTGCCCGTGTCTACACGCAGCAGTGAAACGGGATTCCGAATTAAAGCCCTAACTCGAATTAGCTGTTAAACTTCATTTCACCCTCATTAGCCTCCCTAGATCGAACTAGGGGGCTAGTGTAGATATACCCTAACTGAATAAACTTAAGCAACAAATAGTCTTTCAGCTCCTTAGGATGCGTCTACAGTGCAAACTTATTTCGAAATAAGCTATTCCGGAAAAAATACTCTGAAATAGCTTATTTCGAAAATGCCCGTCTACACTACAGGAAAGTCTCAAAATTAGACCAAGGCAGTCTTCCCTAATGTAGATATTCTACCTTGATTTAGAATCCCAGGAAGCACTGGAGAGTAATTAGTTTGAGTGGCCCTGGGGAGGAGCTATTGCGAAATAACAGCGGAGGAGCGTTCACACTACAGCTACTTCAAAATAGCTATTTCAGAATAGGCATTATGCCTTGTGGAATGAGGTTTACAGAAGTCGGAATAAGCTGTCCGTTATTTTGAAATTGTTTTAAAATCACGGAATTGCTGTGTAGATGCTTACATTGTTATTTTGAAATAACGTCAGTTATTCCGAAATAACGGTGCTGTGTAGACACACTCTTAGTGTGCTTGCAAAAGGGAAGTAAAAGAATACTTTTAAATTTGTAGGATTTCAACTTCAAATGTTATTCGTTTTACTGAATAATTACCATACATAGTACATTTGAATCAGAAACTCGTAAATCTTCCACTACTCTTTCCATAACTAATTTGAATTATTTAGTGATTCTAACAGTACAAATTTTCTTTGCGCTAAAATGACAGTTAAATGGGCGACTTGATTTTAATTTTGTTAGCAAATATTTTTTATGAACGCTAATCATAGTAGCTATGACCTTTTTCCTATGAAAAACAAAAATAATTATTTAAACCAGTGTTTCTCAGTGGTCCATGGACCCACTTTGAGGAATATGCTACCACGCTGCTCCAGTTTGTTTACTTGTTGGATCTGCAGCCACGGAGTCTCACAGCTCCCACTGGCTGTGGTTCGCCTTTTGCAGCCCAAGGGAGTCATAGGAAGCAGCGTGACCTGGGCTGCTGCTTTCTGTGGCTCCCAATTGGCTGCAAACAGCGAACCTCAGTCAACGGGAGCTGTGAGGCTCTGTGGCTGTGGAGCCAACAAGTTAACAAATTGGGGCAGCCCAGTAGCAGTGGTCTCAGGGTGGGTCCATGAACCACTGAGAAACACTGATTTAAACCTGCAGGACAATATAGCACTTTAAAGACTAACAAGATGGTTTATTAGATGATGAGCTTTCGTGGGCCAGACCCACTTCCTCAGATCAAATAGTGGAAGAAAGTAGTCACAACCATATATACCAAAGGATAGAATTTAAAAAAATGAACAAATATGAAAAGGACAAATCACATTGCAGAACAGAAGGGGGATGCGGGGGGGTGGGAAGGGGGAGGAAGGAAGGTAAGTGTCTGTGAATTGCTGATATTAAAGGTAGGGAGAGTGGGATGTTTGTGAGTTAATGGTATTACAGGTGATAATTGGGGAAACTGTCTTGGTAATGGGTGAGAAAGTTCAAAGACTTGTTAAGTCCCTGTTGGTAAGTGTCGAATTTTAACATGAATGACAGTTCAGAGGATTCCCTTTCAAGTGCAGATGTAAAAGGTCTTTGTAGCAGAATGCAGGTGGCTAAGTCATTTAGAGAGTGTCCTTTCTGGTTAAAGTGGCAAGAAACTGTTTTCTCTTTGTGATCTTGTCTGATATCTGTTTTGTGGGCATTAATCCTTTGGCGAAGTGTCTGAGATGTTTGTCCAATGTACATAGCAGACGGACACTTTCGGCACATGATAGCATAGATTATATTTCTGGATGCGCAGGAATATGTGTTCTTGATCTTATAGCTCACTTGGTTAGGTCCAATAATGGTATCAGCAGAATGAATATGTGGACAAAGCTGGCAACGGGGTTTGTTGCAAGGGAAGGTACCAGGGTTGGTATTAGTGTGGTATGTCCTGTGGTGGTTGGTAAGAACCACCTAACCTCAAGATGATTCTTACCAACCACCACAGGACATACCACACTAATACCAACCCTGGTACCTTCCCTTGCAACAAACCCCGTTGCCAGCTTTGTCCACATATTCATTCTGCTGATACCATTATTGGACCTAACCAAGTGAGCTATAAGATCAAGAACACATATTCCTGCGCATCCAGAAATATAATCTATGCTATCATGTGCCGAAAGTGTCCGTCTGCTATGTACATTGGACAAACATCTCAGACACTTCGCCAAAGGATTAATGCCCACAAAACAGATATCAGACAAGATCACAAAGAGAAAACAGTTTCTTGCCACTTTAACCAGAAAGGACACTCTCTAAATGACTTAGCCACCTGCATTCTGCTACAAAGACCTTTTACATCTGCACTTGAAAGGGAATCCTCTGAACTGTCATTCATGTTAAAATTCGACACTTACCAACAGGGACTTAACAAGTCTTTGAACTTTCTCACCCATTACCAAGACAGTTTCCCCAATTATCACCTGTAATACCATTAACTCACAAACATCCCACTCTCCCTACCTTTAATATCAGCAATTCACAGACACTTACCTTCCTTCCTCCCCCTTCCCACCCCCCCGCATCCCCCTTCTGTTCTGCAATGTGATTTGTCCTTTTCATATTTGTTCATTTTTTTAAATTCTATCCTTTGGTATATATGGTTGTGACTACTTTCTTCCACTATTTGATCTGAGGAAGTGGGTCTGGCCCACGAAAGCTCATCATCTAATAAACCATCTTGTTAGTCTTTAAAGTGCTATATTGTCCTGCATTTTGCTTCAACTACCCCAGACTAACACGGCTACATTTCTATCATGATTTAAACCTTTCATCCAGCATATTCCAGTGTAAAAAGTAGAGTATTCAGCTAATTTAAGTGGCAAATTGTAGGTAATTGCAAAGTATGACTTTAGTTTGCACAAACAAATCCACAAGCAAACTCTTCAAAATATATAGGTTTATCATAATAGCATATCATAACACAGTATTCTGTATTTTGATACGTTCTTTCTTGTCTCCCTAAAAGTCTACCTGGCCACCTCTGTGGGCAGACAGAAGGGTGGTTGGGTCAAATTTCAGTTGAGTGACAATACAATCGATTTTGTACAATAACACACAATGTTGACCCTCTGCCCAGAAGGGGGAGGTAGGCGGGACAAATGGTGTTGCAACAAGGAATCTGTTCCTGAATGGTGGAGAACTGAGATCTCAATTTCTGGCTGCACCAGATCATGCACTGAAAACAAGAGGGGGTGACTTCCAGCCAAGATACACCCAGGGTTCCCACAGGAGAAAGGGGTTGGAGACTAGTGGAAGTGGAACAGAGTGTTTGCTATGACAGATGACTGGAACTTACTCCTGCCACAGAATATCTGCGTGGGCACTACTGACTTTCAGGCTTGGAAAACATAAATTTTCCGTCTGGTGACAGAAGGTTAGCTCTTACTAGGACAGACTACATGAGATCAAATACTGAATGAACAGCTTTAATACCACAGTTCTCCGATTTCCCTCTGATAACTGTGACTCTGACATTTTAAACTATTTTCATGGCTTATTTTGTGTTACGAGGCACACAGGGTCAGATTCTGATCTCAGATGGGACCAGAATCTGATTTTCTACAAGGGAACAGAAGGGACTCCTCTGAGTTCTGGGACTTCCATTACTTTTATCTGTTCCTCATCATTCAGCCTTATCAGCAATATCACCTTGGACTGATTGGGGTATATCAGGTACATCTCCCTTCTAGAGTTAAGCAACATAACTAATGAACCTTGAGTAAGAGAAAAGGAGGTTGGCTGATAGAAAGCAAACTGAGGTGCCTTTCCAGTGCAAGTAATGTGGACTACTCCCAGATTACTCCAAGCTCCAACCAGCCCAGAATGGACCTCGCATCCCAAATTCTGTTTTCTGCAGTGGCAATATGCTGCATTACCACTAGACCAGTTTTAATACTCTCGTGCCTTTGGACCAGGAACAGTTCAGAAAAACACATTTAATTTTAATTTTTCAGGTGAAAGATGATGCTACATTGGAGCTCTCCCTTTTAAATTTAATTTTTGGATATACTTCTGACACCTGAAACTTATCTGGTAACAAGGCAGCATGGTTCCATCATGCCACTTTGACTGATGAAAAATTAATCCTGCAAAAGTGGAAAAGTTGATCCTCACCAAATGTTGATGCCTGGCTCAGTGAAAAAGCTGCCCTCACAGCTAGTGCATTACTGGCATTCCATAGAAGTGGAATTTGTGCTGATGTTTTAGAGGTCCACAGACCGTGAAGATAGATATGTTGCTTCACCTGCCTTCCCTCTATCCTGACCCTGTACATTTACTTTGTGTATTGTGAGCAATCTTGTACTTTGGTATATTTGTTATTTACAGAAATATATAATAAAAATGATAAATATACAGTATATAAAAATATGAAGCAATCAACTTTTCCCTGCCTTAGTAGTCTTGAAAAGGAGAAAAAGTCTATTTATTTAAAGATTAAACAATAACTAATTTAAGCAGCTTTTAAAACAGCCCACTGATGTACTAAAAAGTTTTAATTTTAAAATTACAATATACTATCTCAAGTGTTTTAGAAGGATGATTTTTCCTCAGTTAATCACAATGCCAACAGGCTATCAGTACAGGCCATCCTCACTAGAAGTTCAAGATAGGTTAAAAAAAAAACCTTGGACTTACAGAGAAACAACTTAAAGTGACAAGTATCAGAGGGGTAGCCGTGTTAGTCTGAATCTGCAAAAGCGACGAGGAGTCCTGTGGCACCTTATAGACTAACTGAAGTGTAGGAGCATAAGCTTTTGTGGGCAAAGACCCACTTGCATCTGACGAAGTGGGTCTTTGCCCACGAAAGCTTATGCTCCTACACTTCAGTTAGTCTATAAGGTGCCACAGGACTCCTCGTCGCTTTAACTTAAAGTGAGGAATTTTTACCCCACGGCTGACTTCCATTTGCACAAATTAGTTGGGTTTTTTTGCACGACTTAGAAGTAGAGAATGAGAGGACTTATAACACATCAGTTCCTACAAGCATCAACTACTTAAGTGTGGAATGGATGTATACCGGAGTGACTTACAGCAGGGATGCCCTGTACTTCCATAAAACATTCCTATGATACTTTTAGAAATTCTTCTTTGAATCAACTGATAGTAGTAAGTCTCTACATTAAAATATTCATAGTTACAATAGTTTATCCACCTAAGATGCCTATCTTAAGGCATAATCTCCCCAATAGGTAGTACTTACTGCTCCCAAATATAGAATTAGATTTATACATAAAAAGCTAGCACTACCAGAAAAAAAGAGTGGACTAGAAACTACACAGATTTCTTATGCCATACCCATGTTAGGAAAGGATTGTGAAGTGTGAATATTTTTGGTGATGACATGGAACTATTTTATAGTATCTTTAATGATCAACACAAATAAAAAGCTATTGTTCAGAATAATTTTTGTAAGAGACTAGAGCATGTCTGGTGATCAAAATATCAAAACTGACAGTGTCAGAAAGTGTAAAGACAGTGAGAATTAATTAAGAGCTTTTGATGTAATGTTGTGTATAAAAATGTACTGGACATGTAAGCAGCTTATAAGAACCTGATTTTTATTGTTGCTTTATGAATAAAGATGGTATTTGACAAGCCTACCAGGCAGCGCTGCTAATTGGAATACATGATCATAGAATCACAGAAGACAGAAATGGAAAAGACCTCTAGGTCACTTAATCCATGCCACTGCTGGTGCATGATTGTCCTCTACAGTATATTTAGAGATAATAAGACAGTGTCTGAAAGACAGATTGAAATGATTTATGGAAGTTATTTAGAATTTTGAAAAACCCAAAGTCACTGAAAAGTTACATTACAAGTAACAGGTAGATTTCTTCTGTAGATCAGTTTCCCACAGAGCTATACTGTGCAGTACGCAAACTTACTGTGACAAGGCCAGGTCATCCCATTTGGCCCAGCAGGTCTCATATTTATCTCATTTTCTTTAGAGAAAAATATTTTCCCCTCACCTGCAGTTAAATTGGCATTTATGTTATATAGTCGATTTTTTTTAAATGAATACAAGTACATAAGCCATTGGGCAGATTTACCCATCAGGGCAGTCCAAATAGTTGTCTGGTACCCCTGCAGAATATCACAAACTCAATCCCACTCATGTGACCTGAAACTATGACTTTTATGTGCTCCAAGCAGTAGGGCCTTGTTACAATGTCTCATAGCAAACATTAAATTGCTGTTGCCAGAAAATATGGTACACGTTGAATCTCTCTAGTCTGGCACTTTCTGATCCGGCAACATCCATGGTCCAGCATGATTTTAGTTATCTGGATGTCGACTTACCATGGATGTCGTCAAGTTTTCTGCAGTCCCATAAAGTTTGCTTACAGCCACTGGTCCTGGCTCTCAAGTGTTCTGTGCTGTTATTTAGCTCTAATATACCCCTAAATGTCTTCTAATGGAGCCTAATGGAAGTGTAGGTAATGCTGCTAGACAATATTGACCTCCCATTGTTCAGCACTGGTCAGGACCGGAGGACTAGAGAGGATCAATCTCTAGTGCATAGACAAAAACAAAGGCTCTTCCAAAATGTACCTGAAAACCATGAAAATGCTAACCTAAACTATGGCTTTAATATTCAGTAATTATTTTTAGGGATGGAAGGCCTGAGGTATTAAGTGTTCTGTGTGCAGTGCCAAAACTGAGAAAATACTAAATATACTTGTTTTACATGCCAATAAATGTGTGTGTGTTATATTCAGGGAAAAAGCAGATTGATATAGTCTCATCATATGGTGATAACACTCATTCCAGCCCCCAGAGTCTCTAGATGTTATTAAACAGAAGCTACTAAAATCAGACATTTTTAAAGAAGCAGGTCCAGATAATTTGCATCCCAGACTATTAAAAGAGTCGAGGTAGAAGGTTGGTGGATCTTTAATATTGATTTTTAGTAAAGCTTGGTGTACTGAGGATATTCCAGAAGATGGAAAGATAGATAATGCTGTGTCAATTTTTAAAAAGGGAAAATGAGATAATTCATGTAATTTCAGGCCTGATTGAGATCCTGAGTAAGATAATGCAGTGATTAATGTGGGATTCAATTAATAAAAAACTACAGGAATGTAATGTAATGAATACAACCCAATATGATTTTATGAAAAGCAGATCCTGTCAAGCTAACCTGGTATTTTTTTTATGACATTATACGTTTGGTTGATACAGGTAATAGCATTGACATAACATATTTAGTTTTATTTAAGTGGTTTAACTTTGGCTATGTACACTGTGGAGCTATTTCCGGATACCGGAGGTACCTGAAATAGCTATCCCGCTCTGGGCGCTACTGGTCCAACCCGGCAGCACCCCAGCTGCTCTGCCCCAGGCGTCCCGATTCAGCCACTTCTGGTCAGTTTCAGCAGCGGCTGAATCAGGACACCTGGGGCAGAGCAGCTGGGGTACTGCTGGGTTGGTCCAGTAGCGCCGAGGAGCAGCGGTGCTAGTGGACCAACCCAGCAGCACCCCAGCTGCTCTGCCCCAGGCATCCCCAAGTCAGCCACTGCTGAAACTGACCAGTGGCTGACTACAGGAAGCCCCTGCCCCGGGTTTCCTGGAATCAGCCGCTGATCAGTTTCAGCAGCAGCTGACTTGGGGATGCCTGGGGTTCTTAAGTTGAATCTGTATGTAAGTCAGAACTGGTGTCCAGATTCAGCCGCTGTTGAAACTGATCAGTTTCAGCAGCGGCTGAATCTGGACGCCAGTTCCGACTTACATACAGATTCAACTTAAGAACAAACCTACAGTCCCTATCTTGTACGTAACCCGGGGACTGCCTGTATCTAGGGACAAAAGAATGTAGGCCACAGTACAGGAGTCTCTACTCTGGGAAGCTGTGACTCTGAAAAAAATTTGGGGATTGTGGTGCATAAACAGCTGTATGTGAACTTGTGATCCTGGGATGCATAATCAGGCTACTCTCCATCAGGAATAAAGAGGCTATTTCATTTCCATATTTGCCACTAGTATAACCACTGTTAGAATACTGTATCCAGTTTTGGTGCCCTCAGTTCCAGAAGGATGCTCATAAATTGGAGAGGGTTCAAGAAGAGCCACAAAAATTATTGAAGTATTAGAAAACATGCCTTAGATTGACCTCTTGGAGTCTATCAGTATATTTAGCGTAACAAAGAGAAGGTAAAGGGATGATTTGGTTACAATCAGTAAGTTTATACCTGGAAAACAAATATTTAATAATAGGCTCGTTCATCTAGCAAAGAAAGATCAATCCGTAGGCTGGAAGTTGAAGTTGATCAAATTCAGACTGAAAATAAGGCATGAATTTTTAATTGGTGAGAGTAATTAACCATTGGAACAATTTATCAAGGGCCATAATGGATTCACCATCATGGCAATTTTTAAATCAAGCCTGGATGTTCTTCTAAATTATATGTATCACACCCCCCATGCTTTATGAAAATTGACTTATGGATATAAATATGCATAACTCAAAGATGATTTATGCAAAATACCTCATATAATGTATCAATGTGAATGTTACAATCTGCTGAATCTGTATATCCTATTTTTGTGCCTGTATCATTCTTGCATGTGAAATTAGAAATCTGAAGTTTAGATCTGTTTATAATGCTAAATGTGCTAATGGGGGCCATTACTGATGCCTCAGGAACTTAATGGCTTGGTGATCAACTTAAAGACGTGTGAATAGTCTTGTTTGTCCTATAGGCCCAAACTGTGGTTAGTCCTAGAAAGACATGTGGTCATTACACCCACTTCTTTTCCATGGGGATGACAGTGCTGAACAAAAACAAGCGTCTATGCAGGAATTTCTGTGTGTGTGGGGGGGTGCTTTTTTATATATGTGGATCACAAGGGTATGAACACCCTCCTCATGGTCCCCCAAGTAAATTGGGAAATCAGCCCCAGCCTTCCTCTGGTTGGTCAGAGCATGGGGGAGAGAGGCTCAGGCAGCATGCTGCTCCTGCGTTCCCCTGGCTGACTGGAGGAAGCTTACTTGTATGGGCCTGAAAGGGTTCCCACCCTGGCGGAAAGTATATTTAAGCAATGCAAAGTCATCAGCCTTTTGTCTTCAGCTGGCCTTTGAAACTGCCTGGCCCACTCTAAGAGGATTCTTGACAACAAAGAACTCTGAAAAGTTGTATGGCCAAGCCAAAGGTCAACTCTAGCCTGAAGTTCCTTATCTGAAATAAGAACTGTTTAGAGTAAGAATCTGCATGTAACTATTCTATTAGTGGATTAAAACTAGCTACACATTTTTTGTTCATTTTAATTTAGTAACTTACTTTGATCTGACGGCTTTCACTTGCAATTACTTAAATCCTACTTTTACACTTAATAAAAACACTCTTATTATGAAGGAAATAATTGTTACTGGGGAAAGTGGGGTAGAGCGACCACTGTGCAGATCTCTCTTTCATTGACACAGTGGGTTGACCTTAAGAACTTTCACTATGTAATACTTTACTTGGGGTCTGGTCCCTTTTGGGGGTTGATTTCCTGGGTACTGTGCCCTCCTGCAGCTGAGCTGGTTCAGTACCTGTGTTGCTCTGAAGAGGGATGGTTACCGCAACCCTGTGCCTCATTTGGGGATGACCAGAGGATCTGGCCCAGGACAAGATGGAGGGGAGCCCCCGAGAGCAGGAAGGCAGGTGTCAGTGGCATGATCTGCATACTGGGGGACAACTCCAACAGGAGTTCTGTGATTCACCCCATCACAATATGCTCTAGTCATTATTTTGGGGAAATAATGTAGTATACAGGAGGTCAGAATGGTTGATCATAATGATCATTTCTGGCCTTGGAATCTGCACACACTGACTTCAGCAGGAATGGCGGGTACTGTGAATGTGTGAAACTCAGTTCCAAAGTTTAAAGAACTGATCATTAAAATTAAGCCCACATTTCTTCTTAGTAGAGGCAAAACCAAGAAAAAGAGAATGAAGAAGTACTTACATGAAAACTAACTGTTCCCAATGCCTTAATTTTTTTTGTTCTGTAAGGTTGTGTTCCAGCTCTTGGCTCAGTTTTTTCCTGGTATTCTGAAGCCATTCTCCAGTGGCCACATTTTTATCATGTTCTTCTTTTTCAAGCTGTTCAGTCTGAGTAGCAATTTCTTTTTTATGCTCCTCAACAATTTGTTGCAGAAACGGCTTTGGCACACTCAGTTTTAACAGCTCTTGAGCTATTACGCCATATTGAATGCGTTTGAGTTCATCAATAGCTTTCTCTGTCAAAGTAAATCTAAGCACTTTTATTTCTTCACTGGCATCATTATCGAGTTTTTCAATAAGCTCTTCAAATTGAACCACATGATCAGTCAGAAGATTTTGCCAGTGGCTCAAGTAGTGGCTAACTTCTTTAGTGGTTTTAAAAGTGTCTCCTATCAACATCTGCTCCTTTCTTTGTTCTTTCTGCTGATTCATTTAGCATAAAAAATAAAAACAAAACCAAGGATAAATAGAAGGAACTTCTTTCTAGTTCCAATCTCCTAGATGCATATTTCATACCAACATGCAATTATATATGATGTAATACTCAAAATGATACATCATTGCATAATATTAGCACTTCATTCAGATATGCCCCCGAAGGCCTCTATTAATTTGGGTTGAAGTTAGACAGAATTCTAACACCTACAAAAATGCCACGTGCAATTTATTTCATGCCCTGACATACTTTCAAATGTCTGAAAGGATCAGATAGCTAATGAACTGCTAAAATTCCAAAAGAAAATTCTGATTAAAAAAAAAACAGAGGAAAGAAGAGAAAAGGTTTTTATTGATATTTCATATTACACAATGCAATATTTTCAATGTAAAGCTAGCCAAAACGATCCTTGTGGGGAGAAGTTACTGAATGTTACTCAAAGAAGCCCCAGATCTCTCTTCATACTTGCTCTCTCCTTGTTTTAAACCATCTATCTTTTAAGACAGACCCCCAGAAAATTTTGAAATATATGTACCAACCAACCCAATGGGATGTCTTGCGTCTTTTGATTATTTCTGTGCAACTCACAGACAGGAGTCTAAACAGACCACTTATGAATTTTGGTATAAAGTCAATTAGACCAGATGAAGATAGAGATGGCCACCAATGGGAAGCCCAAAGAATAAAAATGGAAGTGCTGTCCCTCAGTATGACTGCCAACATTTTCCTGCATCAAGTTTGGAATCTGTGGGTGTGGAGGGTCATTCTCCATGATGCAAAAACTAACCCTATGATGAGTCAAGCTTCACAAACAGAAACTCAGCATTTTCTTCATGTATATCACTTAGCTGGTTTTCCCTGACAGCTGGGAATGATCTGGTCTTTTGCAATAAATTACTGCTTAATTAAGACACAGCTGAACTTTAGAAATACAAATACCTCACTAATGAAGGTTGTTTGTAATTCTGAACTGTTCATAGCTCTGAACAAAACATTATGGTTGTTCTTTCAAAATTATACATCTAATCACTGACTACATACAGCTTTGAAACTTTACTATACAGTAGACAAATATTGCTTTTAGCTCTCTTAATTTAAATAAAACAAACACTGAAACAGTTTCCTGACCTTGTCAAATCTATTTTTAACCCCCTCCCTTTTTTAGTAGTTTATGTTTAACAGTACTGTACAGCATTTGCTGCTTCTTTTGTGTGTGTGTGTGTGGTCTCTGCTGCCTGATTGCATATTTCAAGTTCCAAATAAGGTGTATGGTTAACCAGTCAGTTCATAACTTTGGTATTCACAACTCTGAGATTCCATTGTATATTGTGGAAATGCCACTAAAAATGATCAAGACTGATTTTGCTCTGTTATCCTAGCAGGGATGTTTATTATCTTCATCATCATCATAAAATAATTAAACTTTATCTTTCAGAGTAATCAGTATTTTTCTTTACCATAATCCATGCTCACTGTACATAATTACCTTTTGCAGCATTTCTCTTCTTCTCTTAGTAACAAGTTTGTAGTGAAGTTTTTGCTTTTCCTGTTTTAAATTATGATCCAACTTCTGTTTGACAGAATGAACCTCTGCCTGAGCTTCATCTAGAAGTGTTCCCACATGATTTTCAGACAAATGACCAGCTCTGTAATAAGAGTGTTTAATTAATACCTGCTGCCTTGAATAATTAACGGCAGAGTGAGTGTGTGTTTGCATAAAGGTACATAATTATTATTTATTTTTATTGCTGTAATGCTTAAGAACTTCTAACAAGGATCAGGATCCTACTTTAGTGGATGTTATGACAATACATATTACAAAGACAGTCTACACCTCAGACTGCTCATAGTGTGGCATTTAGATAATAGTCAAGAAGTAAATAAACAAATCGGGGTGTGAAAAGAGAACAGGAAAGAAAGAGGGGAGAAAAAAGGAGACTTGTACAAATACAGGATTAGGGTTATACAGAAGATGCTTAAAGTAATATATACAAACAAACAAAAATGAGGGATGGCAGGCTCAGGTACTTTGGTCAGATAAAGAACAGTTCTACAACTAGTGGAAAAGAGCCTAATAGTTGAAGACTGAAGGAAAAAGAGAGGCCAATCCAAGAAGTGGTGTATGTCATGTGAAACAGAAGAAATGGCATTGAAAAGAGAACTGGGAGGGAGAGGACTTGGGGGCTGTGTCTACACTGGGCCACTTATTCCGGAAAATCAACCGCTTTTCTGGAATAAGCTGCGAGCTGTCTACACTGGCCCTTGAATTTCCGGAAAAGCAACGACGCTCTACTGTACAAAATCAGCCGCTATTCCGGAAAAACTATTCTGCTCCCGCTCGGGCATAAGTCCTTATTCTGGAACACTGTTCCGGAAGAGGGCCAGTGTAGACAGCCCAGTAGTCTTTTCCGGAAAAAAGCCCCGATCGCGAAAATGGCGATCGGGGCTCTTTTCTGGAAAAGCGCATCTACATTGGCCACAGACGCTTTTCCAGAAAAAGGGCTTTTCCGGAAAAGCAGCCTGCCAATGTAGACGCTCCTTTTCCGGAAAAACTGAAAACGGAATAGTATTCCGTTTTAAGCAGTTCCGGAAATTCATGCCAGTGTAGACACAGCCGTAGAGTGGATCTCATTTGATGGGATTAAGGCAAGAAAAAAGAGTACAGCATAGAATATTCAAATGAAACGTGTTTATATTTATACATTTTAATCTAAAAATGTTAAGTCTCCTTTAAATGGTATTTTATACATGTTAACATAAACTAATTATATACTGACTACAAATGATAGTGACCAAAACCCATGCAGAGACTTTCACTTACTTGTCCTACCACTTTGAAAATAAATTAAAAGAATCAATGGGGTTTTGGATGTATAGAGAAATATAGCAACTCCATAGACCAAACTTTTCCAGTTTTACACATACTGTATAGGTCAGCTTTTGGATTCGGCTTAGACTTGAAAGATTATGACATCAGCCTAATGCCATTGACTTCTCTAATTCACACTAGATGCAATATAGTCAGGTAAGTCTCACCCTACAAGCAACTCTAATTGTATTCTAAAGACAGCTGCTCTTCTTGTCACTCAAGAGTGAGCAAAATACCTTTGAATATTAGTGTCTGAAGAGGATCTGAAATCAACTAGGTTAAGCGTTATGATTTTCACTCTTATTACCATGACTCAAAAGACATATTTCTAACATTTAGACATTGAGTATTCCCTAGAATAAAGTTAAAAAGGAGTCAAAATGGAATGTGGACTGAAAGCACCATCCCTAACACAGTGGAATTTTGTTCAACCTCCTTCTTGATTATGTTCCAAGTACCCAATTTTCTGAAGAACTGAGCATTCCGCAACTCGCAATGGTTTCAACTGGAAATGTGAGTGCATAGTGCAAGGCTGGGTCAAAGGGTCTCTGTGGGCCTAACCCGGCCCGCCAAGCGGGTTGATCCGGCTCGGGGAGGCCCTGTAGCTGCCCCACCTCAGGCTAACCAGTGCCCCACCTCAGGCTACACAGTGCTTAGAGTCAGCCCTGGCAAAGTGCGCAGAGTCTCCTCCCATCCTGAAAGGAGTGCGTGGTGCTTAGAAGTACTTCATGCGCTTCCCCTGCCCCCAAGTCCTGACTGGCCTGGGGGTGGGAAGTGTACGAAGTCTCTTCGTGCCCTGCGAGGGGCACAGAGCTTCCAAGCTTGGAGGCGAGGGGAGTGCGTAAAGTCTCCCACCCTGTAAGGGGCTCGGCACTTAAAGTCAACCACCAGCTGCTGCTCAGCTGGAGGTGACTTTAAGTGTGGTAGTCCCTTGAAGGATGGGGCAGGGATCAAGAGACTTTGCCTGCTCCTCCTTCCCCACACCCTGATTTACCTGGGGTAAGGGGGAGCAGCATGTGAAGTTTTCTCCCACTGCCAGGGGCCTGAGCACCTAAAGGAAACCACCAGGTATTCAGAACAGCTGGAAGTTCTCTCTGGGTGGGGCAAAGACTTTGTGCACCCACCCCACCCCCAGACCAATCAGGGTCTATGAGTGGGGAAGCACAGAAGTGTCCTGGCTCCACCCCTTCTAAGGCTCCGCCCCTTCCAGGATGGCTCAGATTCACTTCAAAACAATTTTAAGTGGCCCCAGTCAAAAATTATTGCCCATCCTGGCATAGTGCCTCTGAAAATAAGGACCTAATAGCACAGGGATTGACTAACTATGGCCCAGGGGTAGCATTCGCTTTGTCAGACCTTTTACAATCATAGAATACTAGGAGTGGAAGAGACCTCGAGAGGCCATCGAGTCCAGTCCCCTACCCTCATGGCAGGACAAAATACTGTCTAGACCATCCCTGATAGAGATTTATCTAACCTACTCTTAAATATCTCCACAGATGGAGATTCCACAACCTCCCTGGGCAATTTATTCCAGTGTTTGACTACCCTGACAGTTAGGAACTTCTTCCTAATGTCCAACCTAAACCTCCCTTGCTGCAGTTTAAGCCCATTGTTTCTTGTTCTAGCCTCAGAGGCCAAGATGAACAAGATTTCTCCCTCCTCCTTATGGGTATGTCTACACTACCCCGCTAGTTCGAACTAGCGGGGTAATGTATGCATACCGAACTTGCTAATGAAGCCCGGGATTTGAATTTCCCGGGCTTCATTAGCATAAAGCTGGTGCCACCATTTTTAAAAGCCGGCTAGTGCGAACCCCGTGCCGCGCGGCTACACGCGGCACGGGCTAGATAGTTTGAACTACATAGCCATTCCGAACTATCTGTACTCCTCGTTCCACATAGTTCGAACTATCTAGCCCGTGCCGCGTGTAGCCACGCGGCACGGGGTTTGCACTAGCCGGCTTTTAAAAATGGCGGCGCCGGCTTTATGCTAATGAAGCCCGGGAAATTCAAATCCCGGGCTTCATTAGCAAGTTCGGTATGCATACATTACCCCGCTAGTTCGAACTAGCGGGGAAGTGTAGACATACCCTATGATACCCTTTTAGATACCTGAAAACTGCTATCATGTCCCCCCTTAATCTTCTCTTTTCTAAACTTACAAACCCAATTCTTTCAGCCTTCCTTCATAGGTCATGTTCTCTAGACCTTTAATCATTCTTGTTGCTCTTCTCTGGACCCTCTCCAATTTCTCCACATCTTGAAATGTGGTGCCCAGAATTGGACATAATACTCCAAGTGAGGTCTAACCAGTGCAGAGTAGAGCGGAAGAATGACTTCTCGTGTCTTGCTCACAACACACCTGTTAATGCATCCCAGAATCATGTTTGCTTTTTTTGCAACAGCATTACACTGCTGACTCATATTCAGCTTGTGGTCCACTATAACCCCTACATCCCTTTCCGCCATACTCCTTCCTAGACAGTCACTTCCCATTCTGTATGTGTGATACTGATTGTTCCTTCCTAAATGGAGCACTTTGCATTTGTCTTTATTAAACTTCATCTTGTTTACCTCAGACCATTTCTCCAATTTGTCCAGATATTTTGAATTATGACCCTATCCTCCAGAGCAGTTGCAACCCCTCCTAGCTTGGTATCATTTGCAAACTTAATAAGCATACTTTCTATGCCAATGTCTAAATCGTTGATGAAGATATTGAACTGAGCCGGTCCCAAAAAGACCCCCGCGGAATCCCACTTATTATACCTTTCCAGCAGGACTGTGAACCATTAATAACTACTCTCTGAGTACGGTTATCCAGCCAGTTATGCACCCTCCTTATAGTAGCCCCATCTAAGTTGTATTTTCCTAGTTTATTGATAAGAATATCATGCGAGACCGTATCAAACGCCTTACTAAAGTCTAGGTATACCATATCCAACGCTTCTCCCTTATCCACAAGACTCGTTATCCTATCAAAGAAAGCTATCAGATTGGTTTGACATGATTTATTCTTTACAAATCCATGCTGGCTGTTCCCTATCACCTTCCTACCTTCTAAGTGTTTACAGACGATTTCCTTAACTACTTGCTCCATTATCTTCCCTGGCACAGAAGTTAAATTAACTGGTCTGTAGTTTCCTGGGTTGTTCTTATTTCCCTTTTTATAAACGGGCACTATATTTGCCCTTTTCCAGTCTTCTGGAATCTCTCCTGTCTCCCATGATTTTCCAAAGATGATAGCTAGAGGCTCAGATACCTCCTCTATCGGCTCCTTGAGTATTCTCGGATGCATTTCATCAGGTCCTGGTGACTTGCAGGCATCTAACTTTTCTAGGTGATTTTTAACTTTTTCTTTTTAAATTTTATCTTCTAAACCTACCCGCTGCCCACTAGCATTCACTATGTTAGGCACCTTCAGACTTCTCAGTGAAGACTGAAACAAAGATGTCATTAAGCATCTCTGCCATTTCCAAGTTTCCTGTTACTGTTTCTCCCTCCTCACTGACCAGTGGGCCTACCCTATCCTTGGTCTTCCTCTTGCTTCTAATAGATTTATTTTGACCCTCAAGTTCCAGACTTCTCACAGCTCCCATAATCAGCATGTTTCCCCTCCTACATGTAAGGGCCACCAAGGGCATACTTTGAGCATCTTCTGTTTTGAGCACACTTCCCCTGCCGCTGCCCCAAAAAACACTCTGCCAATAGGAGCTGCAGAGGCAGTACCTGAGGATGGGGCAGCTTGCCTCTGCTTGGGAGCCAGGGGGGTACAGCACTCCTAAGGCCTCCCACACCCCAAGCCTCTGCTCCAAGTCCTGCCCTTCCCTTACTCCAAACCCTCCATCTACCCCACCACAACTTTCTTCCTTAGCCCTGATCCCTCTCCTGCCCTCCAAACCCCTCAGTCCCAGACCAGAGCTCATGTCTACATTCCAAACCCAGCATCCCTAACCGCCCCTCCCGAGCCTCACCTCACCTCACCTCCATCTGGAGCCTTCACACTTCCTACACCCCAACCCTCAGTTTCATGAGTATTCATGGCCTGCTCTAAAATTGCCTGAGATGGATCCTCAGGCCAAAAAGTTTGCCCACCCCTGTAATAATATGGGGCTCACATGTCTCTGTCCCAGCAAAGTCTCTAACTTACTTCAGCAGTTGGACAATGGGCCACATCTTGTACTCCTTTATTAAACACTCTCTCAGAGTATGTCTACACTACCCCGCTAGTTCGAACTAGCGGGGTAATGTATGCATACCGCACTTGCTAATGAAGCCCGGGATTTGAATTTCCCGGGCTTCATTAGCATAAGTGGGGAGCCGCCATTTTTAAATCCCCGCTGCTTCGAACCCCGTGTAGCGCGGCTACACGGGGCTCGAACTAGGTAGTTCGGACTAGGGTCCTATTCCGAACTACCGTTACTCCTCGTGAAACGAGGTGTACCGGTAGTTCGGAATAGGCACCCTAGTCCGAACTACCTAGTTCGAGCCCCGTGTAGCCGCGCTACACGGGGTTCGAAGCAGCGGGGATTTAAAAATGGCGGCTCCCCGCTTATGCTAATGAAGCCCGGGAAATTCAAATCCCGGGCTTCATTAGCAAGTGCGGTATGCATACATTACCCTCCTAGTTTGAACTAGGAGGGTAGTGTAGACATACCCTCAGGAAGGGATTCCCATTGATTTTGTGAACTGACCTAGGATTTTTCCATATGAATTTACCTGTCCCACATTTCTCCAATTAGATTTTACCTCAAATTCCCAAAGTAATAAAATTAAAACAAAGTTGAGGAATGTTAATTTAGTTTGTTGCCCTTACGTTTTTCCCACAGTGAAAGAGAGCTCCAGATTAAAGCCAGAACTTGCTTTTCCATCCACTATATGAGACTCTACAGTCAACTGTCTTCTGCCTATCAAACTTGCTTTAAATTCTAAGGAGAGTTTAGCTCAGCCTCCGTCCTTATCACGTAGGTTTGTTAAGTTTTGCAGAACTCAATTTTTTCAACTTCCATCTATCACTTGAATTAAAAAAAATATATGTGGGGAAAAGCCCTTAAAGCAATCCCATCAATTATAAATGCCAATGACGTGGCAAATGGATTGGCGAAGGATTGGTTCTGTTTTAGCAGGGGGCTGGACTTGATGACCTCCTGAGGTCTCTTCCAACCCTATGATTCTATTAAATAGATTGGGCAGTACCAAGACTCTTCAGCTTTGAGAACAGCAATATTCATATCTAGCGTTCATTTCTCGGACATATAAAAAAAAGGCAGAATAAGATAATAGGATAAGCAAGTTATGCAAAATAATCACCAATTAAATTTTTACTTTTAAATACTTATAATCTATTTCATGCTGGGAGAATTACCCAGGAGTCACTGCAGCTCCTTTATAATCCTCACCCAGAGTGAAGTATAGGTGCTGAAGCAGGGATCAAAATTAGGCCCAAGAGATGGGTGGATGAAATGTGCTGTAACATACCAGCAAAGTAGCTAAGGTGGTGAGACACACACACTGATGATGGGGATGATGTCAGAAACATACCTCAGATTAAATTGTAGCACTCAGATTAAATTGTAGGTGGTTGTGGATACTACAAGAGTCAATAAAAAGGAATAGTGACTGAGTTTCAAATGACAAACAACAGAGACAAAGAGGTATAGCCATCAATCCAAGCAGATGCAGAGTTTCAGTTAAATAATATTAATGGGTATACCTCTAAGAGACAAAAATGAAAGGGTCTCTAGGTTAAACCTCAAAACTTAAAGTCAAAACTAAGAAAAGCAGCCAGTTAGAAAGCTCAGTATAACTGACAATTCAGAGACATGACAACTTAAAAAAAAACACACAGAAGGGCTTCAGATTTCAAACTATATTTTGTCTGATGGGTAAATTAGAATATAAGCTGTATTGTAAGGAGTAAAGGAAGTAACAGCTATTTTAGAAAGATCACTCCAGCATGGACCTTACTATCGGTATGGAATCTATTTGATCGGAAAGCCCACATAATAGAAACAATATGAGTTTTGCCAAAGACTTCAGTGAAGCCAGGATTTCATCCAACTGGACAAGTATTGTCCAGATCAGAATTCCCATGGTTAATTCCTCACAGTAAAACCTAGACCCAAAGAGCTTCTAAGCAAGTCATTAACCTTAATGCAGATGGTAGGATCAGGCCCCAAGAGATTAAATGCTTATGCTCTTCTGAAACAATGATGGTAACAATGAGTAAAGTAGTTACTGCAGTGCTATCTGCTGGAAAGGGACATCAAAGGACTGTGCAGAGAAATACTCAATGAGTCAAGGGATTCTACTTAAATGGAGGAGAATAAAAAATACATTATTAAAAGAGATCAGCAAGAGGAATGGTTTGCTTTGGACTTACAATAGACGATGGTAAGATTTAAGGGGACATATCACAGGAAATTATTGTGGACTTATTAGAGATTGAAATCCATGGAGAAATTTAAAATAGCAATATGAGTTCTTCAATCCAGTAAATTGACAGAACCGGATGATGTTTATCAAAGTGCTATGGAGGAAATGAAGTGTGAAAGAGCAGAATTACAGGCGAAATGAAGTCATAGTACTTTAGAAATAGCAATTGTTTTGGAAAAAAAGCTGGAAAATCACTAACCTGGTGCCTTTTTGACACTCTACAACCCAGGAATGGTGGGCCTCCTCATGCTATCAGGTAAACCGGTTATTCAGATTCCATTAAAGTAGAACAACACTTAGACAAGAATTGCCTGGACAGGTCAACCCCAGGATAGTTTTTGTATGGCAAATGGTTTAAAAAAAGCTTTCTATCTATGAGAATACTTTGAAAATGTTAACAAAATGGTAGTTGAAGTATTCAGGAATTCAATTTACTAAGATTTTTCAAAATGTCTCATTTGAGACTACAGGTTGAATCTCTCTAATCCAGAACTCTCTTGTCCAGAACATGCATGATCCATCATAGTTAGCCAGATGTCCACTTTTCATGGCTGTGGTCAAGTTTCCCATCACCCCATAAAATCTGTTTACAGCAACCAGTCCTAGCTCTCTGTGTTCTATGATATTTAGCTCTAATTTACCCCTAAATGTCCTCTAACTGCACAGTCAGTAGTGGAAGTGTTGGTAATGCTGCTAGACAATACTGACCTCCCTTGGTCCAGAAAATTCTCTCATTCGGAACCAGTAATTTCCCGAGGATTCTGGTCTAGAGAGGTTCAACCGGTATTAAGGAAAATGACTAATAAATGGATAAGGGAGCCATGCAGTCCAAACCAGTGAAGCCATTAAAAAGTTACAGGGAAGACTGTCCTACAGGTGAAATATTAGGGTGCCAGGGTGATGCCAGTATTTGATAAAAACTATTGAATAGATTTTGAACAAAAAGTAAAAAGTTAGTAAATTATGTTAATGATGATAAGTAGATGTGTTTAGTGAAAATTTCTGAAGGATGATGAAAATCTTTAGATAGATTTAAACATATAAATGAAACCGATAATTTGATGACAGAGGACATTTAACTTGCATACATGTAAGATAACGTGTATTAGCAGATTGCGCCTAATATGCTGATGGGCATTGAAACTGTGGAATCTTCCAAAGCAAGAGAGGAAGTTAGATAGTGGCAAGCTCAATGAAGATATCTACTCACAATGGCACATATACAAATAAAATGGCTCTACGGGCAAACCACAGCAGAAAATATTGCAGTGACATAGTCCACAATGGTAGACACACCTCTGATTACTGTAATTGCTGTTACTGGTTGGCTATGAATTGTTCACACAGCATTTATGTGAAATCCCATCCTGCTGTGTGTAGCTTCTTGTATCACCTCACTGTCAGTATGCATGTGTGAAGGATATTAAGTGATATGACTAATATCTATCACGTGTAGTGACATTCTATTATATTTCAGACACCATTCCCTGCTCATTTGCGTCATTCCCTGCGTCATTCATCAGATGTGTCTTATCTCTTAGACTGTATGCTTTTTTGAGGCAGGAACGGTCATTCACTATATATTGTACAGTACTGATGACAATGGGGCTTTGCCCTCAATGAAGCTTTTAGGTTCTGCTAATATATATATATATATATATATATATATATATATATATATATATATATATATATATGAAATTAAAAATATCAGGCTTAGCTATCAGGTCCTCTATTAAATAAAATAATCTGATCAGTAGTGCTGGGTTCAACTGGGGTCATTTTGAGATACAGCAAAGACTGGGAAAGAGACTCCAAAAGAGATTCCACAAAGTAGGATAATCCAGTCTGGAAAGAATGATTTAGAGGGGACTTGACTGCACAATCAAAAATGATAGAGGGCATAAGGAGACCTGAAAAGCACTTTTCTGTTCCACAGTCCCATCATGTGAAAATAATGGGATACTAATGGAATTTAATAAAAAGAAACAAAGGTCAGTATATACCGTTGTCAAAATGGGGAATTCACAGCCATACAGGATAATCAAGTCAAGAAGTCTGGTTGGATTTTAAACAAGAGCTGGATAATGTTATTACAATGGATAACTTGTGGCGTTAATCAAATTTCATGTTTGTGTGTGTACTATAATAAGTATATGGAGGACGTGAAAGAAGTATTCTCCCCACCCTTGCCCTAAATACTGTACAGCAGTGGTCTCCAACCTTTTTAAGCATGAGATCACTTTTTGAATTTAAATGCAATCCAGGATCTACCTCAAACCCAAACACCGTTGCCCCTGCCTCCTTCCCGCCCCTTCTCCAAGGCCCCGCCCCTGCTCACTATATGCTCCCTCCCTCCCTTCCTCCTACCCCCATCCTCACTTACTTTTATCAGGCTGGGGGCAGGAGGCAGAGGGCTGGGATGGAGTGGAGGGGAATGTGGACTCTGATCTTGGATTTGGAGCGTGAGAGGGGTTCTGAGCTGAGCCTGGGGCAGGGAGTTTCAGTGCAGGACAGGGTTCAGTGTGCAGGCTCTGGGAAGGAGTTTCGGTGCAGGGGGACTCAGGGGTACAGCAGGGGTTTGGTGTGCAGAAGGGGTTCAGGGCTGGGGCCGAGGATTGGAATGCAGGCTCCCCCTGGGTACTGCTTACAACAGGTGGCTTCTGGGTGGTGGTGCAAGGGACTAAGGCGGGCTTACCCCTACTCTGGCCCTGTACACTCCCAAAAGCAGTCAGCAAACTCTCTCCATTTCTGCCTCTACTCTGCAGAGATGGGATACAGAGTGGAGTGAGGGGCATCCTGACATCAGCACCCTCCCCTCTTCTTTCTGAGTCCTGCACAGCAAACAAGAGGCTCCCGGGGCTGGGGGGCAGCTCCAAGGCAGAGGGCAGGAGCAACACAGCAGCGCTTGGAGGGGCAGATGAAGTGCCGGCACTTGATAGTCTCCTGGCGAAAGCTGTCAGGATCACTTGTCAAAGGCTCCAAGATCTACTGGTTGGTGACCACTGCCGTACAGCAAACCCAATAACAGTTTAGCTGCTTTGCTGGAGGGGAATTGATTCAGCATCCCATTTTTCTCTACAATGTTAGGTATCGCCAAATGCTGAAGGTAGGATGTTATGCAATGGTCTGAGACACAACAAATTTGATGTTTATAAAACACCTAAGTGAGGCCCGTGATTCGCAGAGTAATTTACTTATACCTTTTTTCATTGTAACCATCAGGTTTAGGATTTGATGGTTCTTTATTTTCCAGCCTCTACTATTTTATTTTCCTGGATAACTTAACTCAAGAATTGGCTACTTTCGTTTTCTTTTCAAAGGAAAGTTCTGTTTTCACCAGTGATATGTAATCCTGTCCTTCGCCTCTGGGGAACCTTGTTCAAAGTGTAACATTTCTTTATTAAAGAAAACAAGATTCTCTCCTAGATTCAGAATGGGGAAAGGGCAGCAGAGGAGGAATTGTTTATGGCTGGTGACAACTCCAAAATTCATAGATCACATCAGCTCCAGCCCAGCTCTTTAAGAATCATAGAATCCCAGGGCTGGAAGAGACCTCAGGAGGTCATAGAGTTCAGCCCCCTGCCCAAAGCAGGACCAATCCCAACTAAATCAACCCAGCCACGGCTTTGTCAAGCTGGGACTTAAAAACCTCTAGGGATGGGAGATTCCACCACCTCCCTAAGTAACCCTTTCCAGTGCCTCACCACCCTCCTAGTGAAATAGTTTTTCCTAATATCCAACCTAGACCTTTCCCACTGTAACTTGAGACCATTGCTCCTCAAGAAGACCAGCTAAGATCAAGTCCTTAAGGGGACCAGCTAAGATTTGGCAAAGTGCAGCTGGACCCCTCTCCTCCCAAGACAGTGTTTGTACAGGAGGGCAGAAGGCGTAGAGTTGGCATAGGAACCAACTACACTGGCTTTATGTCAGCTGAGAGCTCCCTAACCCCTGGCAAAAATCTCAGTAGGTTGTCTGGGCCAGAATACAGCCCCATTGCACTGAGTGATGCAAAGAAGGCAGAATGGAATGGAGAGAGAATCTTGCCCAGAGACATCTGAATATCCAGCCTTGCCTACTATAATATAGATAAAAATTTCAAACTTCTATACCTAGAATTAGACACACATGGTGGGTGAGGTAATATATTTTACTGGATCAAATTATGTTAGTATAAAGAGAAACTTGAAAGCTTTTTTCTTCCATCAGCAAAAGTTGTTCAAATAAAAGCCTTGTCTCTGAAATATCTTGGGACCAACAGGAGTACAACAGCACTGCAAATACCTAGAGCCAGGCACTTAAATCCATATTTAGGCACCCACATCAATAGCTTGATTTTGCAAAGAAGCTGAGTGACTGCAACTTGCTCAGAAAAATCAGGCTTCTATATAAATGCTAGCTTTAGACAGTCAAGTTTCAAAATCCTGGCCTCTAGATTTTGTTTGAAATTTTCTCTATTGTCCTCGAGTGTCTGTTTTTACAACTGAAACTCACAATTTGCTTATTTTGATAATATTCTTACAGTATCTTTTGCATACAAATTTTGATTGACCTTTTACCCAATATTTATATATCTTACTATATATTTAAAAAATGTGTTTGTCTAGCCATCTGTCTGTGAATCCTTTTGTTCAAGAACGCCTTCTAAATGGTAAGAGCTAGACTCACCAAATTTGGTATGTGGCTTCCTCTTCTCTTTACTTAAAGCAAGGTCAGGGTTTGGTTGTGCAAGGAAAATGAGATGTGTGTGGAATTTGATTGTTTCACATAACATGGACAGAAAGGGAATCTGGCAGGAGGGACAGCTGTACCACAGAGTGACCACAGGATGACAGCAAGGGGCCAGAGATGAGGACTGGGACAGCTATAACTCTATTGGGCCAGCAAGGGGAAAGAGGAGGAGAAAGGAACAACTATCTACTACGTATTTTAGAGAGTTTGTCTGTGTGTCTGTCCCCCAGCCATGGAAAATGAACATCTCTACCCCCGGCTGTGCCTGTTGGAGCAGCAGAGGCCCTGGACAGGAACTTCTCATCTATCCCCAAACTGCTTTGGTAATAGAGGGCTGGGGCTGTCCTCTCTCCCTGGGGC
The DNA here is from genome assembly GCF_049634645.1 of Pelodiscus sinensis. Taxonomy (NCBI): domain Eukaryota; kingdom Metazoa; phylum Chordata; order Testudines; family Trionychidae; genus Pelodiscus; species Pelodiscus sinensis. The sequence continues at coordinate 111,507,356 of NC_134715.1, forward strand.
AGCCTGCATACTGACCCCCTCGTCTCCAAACCCACCCCGGAACAATAATTTAAGTGAAGAAAATCAACGCTTATTTGAGTTAAGGACCTCAACACCACTAGATAAATGTTCTAATTTTACATATTCTATTAAGCTCTGTTTTAAAAAACCCTTTTCAGCATTTGTAAAATGCCTGTTATATGTTGCTCTAATTTTGTTTATATGCATTCTCTCTCATCCACATCTTTTCCCAACTTCTTTTCTAGATATAAAATGATTATGCATCTCAAAAGTCCCTTTAATAATCCCATCTATAATTATATGCTTAAGGTACCTAACCTGGTATGCTACTTTTGATAAAAGAATATCTAAATTTGTAACTAGAGAAGTGGGAGTTGACGGGTAAGATGAAAAAGCAAAGGAGATTAATGATACAATTTAAAAGGACAAGCATTTTGGTTTAAATTTTTCCAGCTCTTATTATTTCTTATGCTCTGGTCTGTAAATATTCCCCAATTCCCCTTATAATTAAACATTGAAATTCTGGCCCATCTACCATGGAATTATTCCTTTTCTAGGTTTTGAGTATAATTCTCAGCTTCGCCTGCAGCAGAATGACCCTGGAGAATGTTCTGAAATACTACATTGTGTAGATTTACAGTATCAATATTCAGAGAATGAAAAATACCATGCAGGTCTTGACAATTTTCTGAATGCAAGCATACTTTGTGATGGGAGGTGAGGTGGGGTAGGGGAGGGTGCCTGAAGTTATAACTAGGGCCCTACCAAATTCACATTTGGTCAATGTCATGGTCATAAGATTTATAATTTAATTTTACAGTATTATAATTGTAGAGGTGCTCACTCCCCCCCCCCCCCCCGCCCAAAAAAAGGAGTTTTGGGAGGCTTACAAAGCTATAGTGTGTGTGTATGGGGGGGGGGGGGTGTTTTCAGTACTCTTTATTTCTGCACAGCTGCTGGTGGAACTGCTGTCTTTAGAGATGGGAAGCTGGAGAATGGCAAGACACAAGTTTATTTTAGGGGGTTCGTGGTATTGTAACCCTTATATCTGCACTGACATCAAAGCTGGGAAGTCAGAGAGCAGTGGCTGTTGGCCGGGTACTCCTCTCTAAAGGTATCATCCCACCAGCAGCAGTTCAGAAATAATGATGGTATGGTATGGTATCGCCACCTTTACTTGTGTGTTACTGCCTTCAGAGCTGGGCCCTAAGTCAGCATCCACCTCTGTCTGGTTGCCTAACTCTGAAGGCAGTAGTGGAGAAGTAAGCATCCATGTGTGGATTTCTTCCATCTATGTGCAGACTAAATTTTATGGACACCAAGGCATGTGCCAACGTGCACCACCAGCAGAAACAAAGAACCTAGCTGTGGGTGTTTTGCTAATTGCTGAGCAGCATTTGAATCTCTCCTGAGTGGCCGCACAAGCTTACAGGTAATACTGGTGGCCTGGTGTGGTATCATCACCCTTACTTCTGTGCTGCTGCTGGTGGGGCACTGTGTTCAGAGCTGGGTGCTTGGCCAACAGCTTCCACCCTCTGGCTGCCTAGTTCTGAAGTTGGTGCAGAACTAAGGGTGGCAATACCATGACCTCTCTAATATAACCGCGTAAGTCTTTTTTGGATCAGGACCCCCAATTTTAAAAATATTGGTTTCCCCCATGAAATCAGTATAGCACAGGGAAAAAGCACACAAAATGTCAGATTAATTTTTTAATCATTTGAAAGCCAAACTCTAAATCTTCTATTATTTTTACTTTTCAGTTAAGAACAACAGGGAAGAAAACAACTTAAATAGTGAGATGTCTCTATAGTCCGGTTTCTGACTGAGAAGTGTGGATTATATTTTGTATATGTTTCTGTAACATAAGGCACCCAGATGACTGGCACTTGGCACCTATATAGATGTCTAAAATATATAAAGAAAGATGTGGGCAAAGAATCAATAAAAAATTAGTAATTTGCTTTCCTGCCCATGCCACATTCTACTTTCCTGGCATACTCTTCAGTAGTTTCTCTGTATGCCAGGCTAGCAGATGCTGCATCTCTCTTGGTACTAGCTAGAGTTCTCCTTCAAATTGCTCTATATTGTCATATAATTTTAACTGCTCATTTCTCCTGCAGCATTTCATCATTTTTTATGTCTTCATATTACTTTCAGGGATATTTCTACAGTATTCTCAAATACAATATCTGAATCATCCCAAAACCCATATGACCTAAAAGAAATACCCCAAAGCAGCTAAATAATATGTTTGCCAATTCATTTCTACTTACTACTTTATCCACATTTATTCTTTAAAATTCCCAAAAGCATGTGTCTTGTCTGCTAATAAAGATCGATAACAATTATATTATTTATAAGCTCAGTCAACTGTGGAGATCATCTTTCCTTTGGAAAACATTTGTGCATTCCAATTTGAGACCATATATCCAGCTCCTAACCCTACATGCTAAATTTAGAAGTGAATCAAGAGTTGGCTGTTCATCTAGGTCTAGCTTTTCATACACACAGGGGCCTGATCAGTAGGGTATTCCTATTGAGTTACGTAGGCTATTCAGGTGGGTGAGGACTATCTCAAAAAGTAAAGGATGCATAATCAGCCCCAAAGCCTTGCTGACTTCAGTGGGAAAAATCCTCTCAGTAGCAGAATATGGGCAACTGTGAATGAGTCTAACTATACAGGGTCCCATCAGTTAAAGAAGCTGACTGGAACACTTCATTTGTAAGGCAAGTTTTGACTCTATCCTTAAGACACTGCACTTATCTAACTCTGAATGATCCAGTTAAGCAAATCACATATTAAAAACAAAAATGGAAGTCAGTCATTTGGACAAGTATGACATGGAGTGAGGCTGGGATAAAAGAAAATAAGCAAGATCTTATTTTAACACATTCACAGCAGCAGATAATTCAGATCTACATCACAACTGGGGTTGTGACTAGAACCCCTGATTCACACCAAAGCACATGTGTCTACCACTTAGTCTAAAGATTATTTATAGCCTGTAGTAGAAAAAAACCTTGTTCTTTCAGCAGGCCCACTATCATTAGTCAACTCACATATAATGACCCTGCTCCTGTAATGTGCAGCACACAAATAAATTGATGTACCCATTTAGAGCCTCACTGTAGTTAATGGGCTCTAACTGGGTAGGTGGGACAGCAGTGTTTCTATGTTCTGGTATCAGGGCCAAATACTGTATATTACACTATGATGGTGAATAACCAATATGGTAGCTGTTCAATATTTCCCTATATGATTTTAAAAATAATAATCCTTCTCACTAAACTTTTAAATTATTTTTTTAAACCTTTATTAGGTATAGCTAAAATGTTTTTAAGCGTGCCCTGTACTGCTCAGTTAACACAGCAGCGAAGACACCAGAAACAGTTAAAATAGAGATATATTTACCTTTCAATCTTGTTTATGAGACTTGCTATCTGGCTTATTGCTGTGTTCAAGAGAGAAGAGGTATAAGAATCCCATAAGTGCATATTCTTTATCAGGTACTCTCTGTAAGCAAATCTTTTACTCAGATGATACTTCTTACTAGCCTGTAAAAAATCCATCAATTCTTCAAAGTCCCCCTATGGGAAAGAAAATATACACATATGTCTAATGATAAGTTATGTTCATTTTAACTAATACCTGAGAGAGATTATTTAGATTAGCTTAGTGCATTAAAGAATAAAGTTAAACAGCCTTTACAAGTGAAAAACAACAAAGAACTTTCATACTAGTTAAAAGTATTTTAAATTAGAGGATTGTGTCAAGTTATTACAGTGCATGAATTTAACACAGTTTTTTGATCTATGGGCCTGAACACACGCCGCTTACGACGCAGAGTAGTCCATGGAAGTCAATGAGACTGATTCAACAACATACTTGATGCATGAGCCTAGATTTAAACACATGAGCAGTCCTGTTGACTTTAGCAGGACTAGTCATGTACTTACAAGTAGGCATATGTTTAATTTCCTTGCTGAACTGGGGATCAAGGATAGTATAATATATGGAGATATACCTCATAGAACTAGAAGGACCTTGAAAAATTATTGAGTCCAGTCCCCTGCCTTCATGGGAGGACCAAGTACCACCCCTGACAGATTTGCCCCAGATCCCTAAATGGCCCCCTCAAAGACTGAGCTCATAACCCTGGGTGTAGCAGGCAAATGTTCAAACCACTGAGCTATCCCTCCCCTGCCCCCAATGCTCACTAGAAAACAAATACAAATCTAGACTCTATTTTTAATGGCCTTTCCCTTGAGCAATTTCCAATTTAAGATACAGGGTAAAACTTCCGAAAGTTCATAAGTGATTTAGGATTCTATGTCACTAAGCACTTTTGAAGAATTTACCCCTGAGCTTTAACAACATGCCACAAGTGTTCACATTTGTCATGTGTCATGGCTCCTTCCCCACTCTGGCACGATAAATGCAGAAGTGGGAGCCAGCAGGTGCTCCCCAAAACCTTATCTACCAGGCTTTGGTATAAAACTTCCCCCAAAATCTTAAAAACCTAGATTTTGGGAATAAAATTTTCGCTGCCACCACCCAAATATTAATAACGAGATGAGGGGAAAGATCATTTGGGAAATCTCACCCCTATTATAAAAATCAGGACACACAAGTAACCAATGCCAGGTTAATAAAAAGAAAAGAGAAAACTTTTATTATAACAACAACATTCCTGTTGCAAGCATAAGGATCAGATGGAAAGGTAACAAAATATACTCATGGAGGAATTACACCATGGGCTAGAACTTAGTTAAAAAGAAAAGTCAAACATCTCTTAAGCAGTGCCAGATATGAGATCCCATACCCAACCCTTAAAAAAATAAAGCCTAACAAAACTACCTAAACTTTACCCTATTTACAGAAAGTGAAGAATTGTTTCTTGGGGAGAGAGAGACATGCTTGTTCCTCCCCTTGCTTCAGAGGACTCACCCAGAGAAACAAAAGGAGAAAAGAAAAAACCCAAATTCCTTTGTCCCAGTTTGAAAGTCCTACCTACATTTCTATTGGCCACTCCACCTGCCTAGGTGTGGTTAACCCCTTAATCCCCAGGCTGCTGGCTAACCCTCATCATCATGACATCATATAAAACCCAATTAGCTGGTATAGACTGCTGTAGTGAGCATGCACAATTCCTATCATTATTGGGGTTCGTTAATCATGTTTGTTTAGACTTTTACATTTTTAAAATTATGGGACTGTAGTTTTGCATCTTATTTCTACTGTCAATCACTTATAGAAGTGATAACACAGCAAAGCTCTGCAAGTGTATATATTTACAGAAACATTTCACAAATATTAACATGTGACTGTTTTCTAATAGAAGGTTAAGAGTGGAATTTTTACGTTACCTGTATTTTAGAGTAATCCTCTACTATTGCTTTGGCCGTGTCTAGTTTTAATTCTCCCTTGAAAACAGCATTTTTTATCTGTGTAAAAAAGAAATTATGGAGCTCTGTTCTCTGGGAAATAGCCAGCTGGCGGTAAGCCTTCGCAAAATATTCCTCCTGCTTCACCAAAAGGAACCTCTTCATGTGGTTTTGCTCAAGTTTGTGAATTTTCTCCAGAAGATCTCTGTATTCGATAGCAGACTGGGAGAGGACCAAAAAAAAAAAATCCCAAAACTGAAATCCAAATGATTACAAGTGTTTAACATATTTTACAAGTACCTATATTAGTGAGACTAATGATTACAATATGTTCACATGTATTCAGTGCATACTATGCTCATTCCTCTTTAAGTCATCTGAAATGAGCAGCTGTTTTGAAATAAAATAAATATTAACATTAAATCATATTTTCAATATTGAACAGAAAAGACTGTGTTAGAAGATGAATTTGTTCATCTTCACATATTCAACTAATAACCCAGATCATATTTCTAAGACATAATGAAGACTTTTTGGAACTGAAGAAGTATCCTATACAAGTTATTCATAACAAGCCATATAACATTCCACAGTGACCAAATATATATTAAGTGTATCTCTCAGTCTACATTAATTCATGAATAGTTATAAAATGGAACACAGCCATACTAATTAGGTCAGTGAAATGGCAATAAGCTTACATTTAAAACAGAATATAAATGATATGTTATATGAAATTAGAAAACAATCTGTTCTACTGTAATCATTAGAAGTTCTTATTAATAGAATGCACATATGTTAAAAGACAATATTTCTACTAATTAGTCTGAAAAATTATTTTAGAGCCATAACAATGGAACTAAAAATAAACCTTCTTTACAATAAATACTTTGTAATCTATGTCTAGTGAGAATATAATGTACATAGGGTTCAGTCACAGATTGTATAAAATTATTAAAAGTAAAGACACACATATGCCCCACTAGGAATGTAAATGACTAGTCAAGTAGTTGACTACCCAATAAGCAGGGCTCGACAATTAGGGCAATCTGCTCACCCATGGTGAGCAGATTTTAGCCCAGCATGGCGCCGCAGCACGATTAGCGCATGCGCAGCATGCCAAACCGTGCGGCTGGCAAGCGGGGCTCGCCGCCGCTTGTCAAGGCCTGCCAATAAGCATAGACTTATTGGGTAGTCAAGTCATTACTCAACTACTTACTTCCCCCGAGTAAAAAGCCGGTTCCCCCCAGCACCATCTCTGCGGCGCGGGAGGGAGGGGGGAAGGGAAGAGGGCATAGGCACAGTGGTCCTGGACTTACTACATTTAAAATGCAGAGCCACAGCAGGGGTAAGAGCCACAGCAGGGGTAAGAGCCACCTGGCTCTTACTACATTTAAAATACAGAGGGGCAGCAGTCTGGGACTAAGTGCAAGCCGGGACTGCTCCGTCCTGGGACCTACCCCCGCTGTGGGTCTGCAGTTTAAATATAGTAGAAGCTGGGCTGCCTGTGCAACTGGCTCCTACTACATTTAAACTGCAGAGCCACAGCAGGGGTAGCTCCTGGACCTGATACGAGCTGGGTCAGTGTCTTCCCTTATCGACTAAACTTGTAGTCAATATAAATTGTATCGACTACACGATTCGTCAGTCACCCGCTGCTTAACATCCTTATGCCCCACCACGCAAAGAGCACTTCCTGTACTATTAAAGGCTATAGTTAGACTGGTTGCATTGGTAATACTATTGATTTTAAACTGTTAGTCTGGTGAGGTTTGTCCTTTTCACAGTTACATACACACACACACACACACACATATTCAGCCCCTTCCATTTCAGAGATTAAAGTAGGTAAATAAAAATGTCCAACAATGGCTGTTGAAGTAATGCTGCAAAAGACTTATTTACAGACTTAATTTTATAGACTGCATATAGTCCCACCACCAAGGTTGAGCAGTCTCCTGCCACCACTGCGAGGAAGAAACGTAGGGTAGTGGTGGTTGGAGACTCTCTTCTGAGGGGAACGGAGGCGCCCATCTGTCGCCCTGACAGTTCATCTCGAGAGGTATGCTGTCTGCCAAGGGCCCGTATCCGAGATGTTACGGAGGCATTGTCGAGGATTATCTGGCCCTCTGACTACTACCCCATGCTACTCATCCATGTGGGCACAAATGATACTGCCAGGTGTGACACTGAGCAGATCAAGCGTGACTAAAGGGCTTTGGGAGTACAAGTGAGGGAGTTTGGGGCACAGGTGGTATTCTCTTCGATCCTTCCTGTCAAAGGTAGGGGCCCGGGCAGAGAGAGTTGCATCCCGGAGGTGAATGCCTGGCTGCGAGAATGGTGTCGCCAGGAGGGCTTCGGCTTCCTTGACTACGGGGTGCTCTTCCAGGAAGGACTGCTTGGCAGAGATGGAGTTCACCTTTCCAGGTGCGGGAAGGCCTTGTTTGGACACAGACTGGCTAACCTTGTGAGGAGGGCTTTAAACTAGGTTTGACGGGGACAGGTGAGCAAAGCCCACAGGTAAGTGCTGAATGTGCGGGACTGGGAGATGGGTTGGAAATGGGGGGGACTACGGCCTATAATGGCAAGGAGAAAGGAGGGTCAGGGCACAACAGGGAGGCAAGATCAAATCAGTATCTTAGATGCCTATATACAAATGCGAGAAGTATGGGTAATAAGCAGGAAGAACTGGAATTGCTAACAAATAAATACAACTATGATATCATTGGTATTACAGAAACCTGGTGGGATGGGACGCATGATTGGAATGTTGGTATGGAAGAAGATGGCTTGCTCAGGAAGGACAGACAGGGAAAAAAGGGAGGAGGGGTTGCCTTGTATATTAAAAATGTACACACTTGGACTGAAGTGGAGATGAACGTAGGAGATAGCTGTGTAGAGAGTCTCTGGGTTAAGCTAAAAGGGGTAAAAAATGAGGGTGATGTCATGCTAGGAGTCTACTACAGGCCCCCTAGCCAGGTGGAAGAGGTGAATGAGGCCTTTTTTAAACAATTAATAAAACTATCCAAAGCCCAAGATTTGGTGGTGATGGGGGAATTCAACTATCCAGACATATGTTGGGAAACTAACACAACGGGGCACAGGCTATCCAATAAGTTTCTGGACTGCATTGGAGACAACTTTCTGTTTCAGAAGGTTGAAAAAGCTACCAGAGGAGAAGCTGTTCTGGATTTGATTTTAACAAATAGGGAGGAACTAGTTGAGAACTTGAAAGTGGAAGATAGTATGGGGGACAGTGATCATGAAATAATAGAGTTCATGATCTTAAGGAAAGGTAGAAGGGAGACCAGCACAATTGAGGTAATGGATTTCAGGAAGGCAGATTTTGATAAGCTCAGAGAACTTGTAGGTAAGGTCCCATGGGAAGCAAGACTGAAGGGAAAAACAACTGAGGAGAGTTGGAAGTATTGCAAAGGGACGTTGTTAAGGGCCCAAAAGCAAACAATTCCGCTGTGTAGGAAAGATAGAAAATATGGCAAAAGACCAGCATGGCTTAACAAGGAGATCTTGCATGATCCCAAAATAAAAAAGGAGTCATATAAAAAATGGAAACTAGGACAAATAACAAAGGATGAATATAGGCAAGCAACACGGGAATGCAGGGGCAAGATTATAAAAGGCAAAGGCACAAAATGAGATCAAACTAGCTACAGGCATAAAGGGAAACAAGAAGACCTTTTATAAATACATTAAAAGCAAGAGGAAGACCAAGGACAGGGTAGGCCCACTGCTCAGTGAGGAGGGAGAAGCAATAACAGGAAACTTGGAAATGGCGGAGATGCTCAATGACTTCTTTGTTTCGGTCTTCACCGAGAAGTCTGGAGGTGTGCCTAACGTAGTGAATACAAGCAGAAAGAGGGTAAGTTTAGAAGATAGGATACACAAAGAACAAGTTAAAAATCACTTAAGAAAGTTAGATGTCAGCAAGTCACCAGGTCCTGATGAAATGCATCCCAGGATACTCAAGGAGCTGATAGAGGAGGTATCTGAGCCTTTAGCTATGATCTTTGAAAAATCATGGCAGACAGGGGTGATACCAGAAGACTGGAAAAGGGCAAATATTGTGCCCATCTATAAAAAGGGGAATAAGAACAACCCAGGAAACTACAGACCGGTCAGTTTAACGTCTGTCCCAGGGAAGATAATGGAGCAGGTAATTAAGGAAATCATATGCAAACACTTGGAAGGTAATAAAGTGATAGGGAATAGCCAGCATGGGTTTATGAAGAACAAGTCATGCCAAACTAATCTGATAGCTTTCTTTGATAAGATAACGAGCCTTGTGGATAAGGGAGAAGCGGTGGATGTCATATACCTAGACTTTAGGAGCTTGATCCTGCCTTGAGGGCGGGGGGCTGGACTCGATGACCTCTCGAGGTCCCTTCCAGTCCTATTATTCTACGATTCTATGATTTGATACGGTCTCGCATGATATTCTTATTGATAAACTAGGCAAATATAACTTAGATAGGGCCACAATAAGGTGGGTGCATAATTGGCTAGATAACCGTAGTCAGAGAATTGTTGTTAACGGTGCTAAATCCTGCTGGAAAGGGATAACAAGTGGAGTTCCTCAAGGGTCTGTTTTGGGACCCGTACTGTTCAATATCTTCATCAATGATGTAGATATTGGGATAGAGAGTATGCTTATTAAGTTTGCAGATGATACCAAACTAGGTGGAGTTGCAACTTCTTTGGAGGATAGGGACATAATTCAAAATGACCTTAGCAAGTTAGAGAAATGGTCAGAGGTAAACAGGATGAAGTTTAATAAAGAGAAATGCAAAGTGCTCCACTTAGGAAGGAACAATCAGTTCCATACATACAAGATGGGAAGCGACTGTCTAGGAAGGAGCATGGCGGAAAGGGATCTAGGGGTCATAGTGGACCACAAGTTGATTATGAGTCAACAATGTGATGCTGTTGCAAAAAAAGCAAATATGATTCTAGGTTGTATCAACAGGTGTGTTGTAAGCAAACCTCGTGAAGTCATTCTGCCGCTCTACTCTGCACTAGTTAGGCCTCAGCTGGAGTACTGTGTCCAGTTCTGGGCACCACATTTCAAGAAAGATGTGGAGAAATTGGAAAGGGTACAGAGAAGAGCTACAAGAATGATTAAAGGTCTGGAGAACATGACCTATGAAGCCAGGCTTCATGAACTGGGCTTGTTTAGTTTGGAAAAAGAAGATTAAGGGGGGACATGATAGCGGTTTTCAAATATCTTAAAGGGTGTCACAAGGAGGAAGGAAAAAATTTGTTCCTCTTGGTTTCTGAGGACAGGACAAGGAGTAATGGGCTTAAAGTGCAGCAAGGGAGGTTTAGATTAGACATTAGGAAAAAATTCCTAACTGTCAGGGTGGTCAAATATTGGAATAAATTGCCAAGGGAGGTGGTGGAATCTCCCTCTCTGGAGATATTTAAGAACAGGTTAGATAGACATCTGTCAGGGATGGTGTAGACGGAGCTTGGTCCTGCCTTGAGGGTGGGGGGCTGGACTCGATGACCTCTCGAGGTCCCTTCCAGTCCTATGATTCTATGATTCTAACTTCATTGGGGCTTTGCACTGTGTAAAACCAAGCATGTCCTTAAATCTTTGGGTGGAGAGATGGGGGGGGACTGACGCCTTACACCAAAAATGCTGTGCACCACCATTCATCAGCCAGTAGCAGGACTACCAATGTATCTAGCAAATGTTCAATCTGAATCCAGGTTTCAACATAGTACCTGTGCGCCATCCAAGACTAAAAGAACAAACACAACCCTCCCCCCGCCTCGCCCAACCTTGTTTTCCTCCTGGCAAGAGGCAAGGCTTACGGCTTTGTAACTGTGTTGGTTTTAATTTTTTTTAATTACTTAAATCAATATTTCTACTCTTCTGCACACAGAACAATAGGTTTATTTATTCTGTGAAAAATTTGCAAAAAGAGAATTTTGTCTATATATGTTTGGATTCTATGCCACTGAACTCCCTGAGTTCGAACATCTGCACCCTAGTTCAAACATCTGCACCCTAGTTCGAAGTAGGGATTCAAATGGAGGCAACCAAAATAGTAAATGAAGCGGGGATTTAAATATCCCGTGCTTCATTAGCATAATCTCTCCCGCGCGCTGTTTCGGAACTCAGCTTTTTCGAACCAGGAAGTGCGCTCTGGTTTAGTTCGAATCTGATTTAGCACTTTGATTTAGTTCGAATCAAACTCCTTGGTTCGAACTAATGTTGCTCCTCATTTTTTGGACATTAACATTAGTTTGAACCAAGGGTTTTGATTCGAACTAATGCGGCCCAGAGTGCACTTCCTGGTTCGAAAAAGCTGAGTTCCGAAACAGCGCGCGGGAGAGATTATGCTAATGAAGCACAGGATATTTAAATCCCCGCTTCATTTACTAGTTCGAACTAGGGTGCAAGTGTAGACTGGCTGCAGTGGGAGTCGGATCAAGCCTTTACAGCTGAATGTGGCAAAGTAAATGGTCCCAAAATTACCAAATGCTGATGTACATAAATAAGGAAGCAGAAAAAATAATGGCAACTCCAAGCTCTACCATAAAAATAATATTATAGCTTCTAAAAGGGACAAAAACTAAAAACAACAACGAATGGTCCTGCAGTAGCTTAGAGACTAACAAAAATGTTAAAGGGACAATACAGACTATATGACCATTGGCAAGGGATGCATCTAGAGCAATGGGTGGGCAATAATTTTTTATGGGGGGCACTCCCAAGATTTTGGAAAGTGGTCAAGGGCCACACTCTCCCATGATATTAATGGAGGAGGGGTGGGGTCTGGGATGGAGGTTGGATGAAGAAGGGAGCTTAGGGTAAGGGACTGGGATGTAGGAGGGAATGTGAGAGGGAGTTTGGGTGAAGGAGTCAGTTGTGACCTGGGACACAGGACTGGGGTGCCAGAGGGGATACAAGAGTTTGGGTTGTGACCCAGGGTAGGAAGGGGTTGTGACCTGGGTAAAGGAATTGGTGTACAGCACATTTCTCAGGCAGACTCCTGCTCCTGCACAGGCTGCAGGAGCCACATGAATCTGCAAATAACTACAAGCCTGAGAAGTGTGGGGAGGAGAGGGGGTGCTTCATGTGCTGTCTGTTCTTCAAGCAGGCAGCTCCCATTGGCCGGTTTCTAGCCAATGGAATTATGCTAGGGATGGGGGGAGGAAAGGCAGTCTCTCTCCCTGCCCTCTAGCTGTGAAACACAAACGGTCTGCAGTCGCTTTTTTCAGCAGCATGCTGGGAGGGCATGCAGGGAATCTGCCTAATACTCCATGCTGCATCTGCGGGCTGGATCTAGTGGCTTGGCAGGCCAGATTTGTCCAGCAGGCTATATTTTGCCCAGCCCTGATGTAGAGACACGGTAGCTAGAATACATAATAAAATATACAAAAGCGGTGATATAATAAATAATATTATTATATTTATACTAAAATATAAATATGCATTTTGAATAAATCTGTTGTTTATGGTAAAGTTTCATACAGATGTATGGAAGAAAGGATCCACAGTGCACAGCCCAACTAATCTGTTGATTAGTCAGATATATAACTCTTGCATTCACATTTCTGAAAAATAAAGATACTCACCTTCTGCCTGAGCCTTATTAGTAATAAAAACATCTCCTAAAACTTACAATGCAAATATTGTCAAAAGAACCAAAAAAACTTTCTCTCAGTAATGTGTTGAGTAGAAATGAATAAAGTATATCTTCCTTTTCTATCAAAATGAGTTACCAATTTAAACACAAACTTTTGGCTAGATGTGATGGCACAAAAAAGGAACTGTTTCTTTGCTTGTACTGCTTTTGTGGTTATAGAATAGCAATGGAATTCACTGGCATGGACTACTGAATAGATTTCAGTGAAGATTCTATTTTGATCACTGGCACTTGGAAGAGCTACTGGGACCTGTTCTATTGGATCCCATTCAGAATCAGGGCCAATATTTCTAAAAACATTGTTAGAGGTAGTGAAATATATCTAATGCTTCTTGTGTACTTGTAAAAAAGTAAAAAGACATAAAAATGAATTAGAAAGAAAACTGTTCAATTAAGATCTGAATGACAAGTAAACAGACTGAAAGGCGATTGAGGTATTATCTTTTATTGGACCAAATTCTGTAGAGTAGAGAGAAAAGTTTTCGAGATTACACAAAACTCTTCTTCGGGTATGGGAAACACTCAAGAGTGACACAGCCAAATACAAGGTGGGACATTTAACACTTCTTTCTAGGGAGCATTCACAGTGAAATGCATCTCATTCGGTGCAGTAAGTGCCCAAATAATAATTATGTGGGTGAAACCAGACAACCACTATTCTCGGGAGTGAGCTCCCACAGGAAAATGATAAATGTAAAAAAAACCCACAATCACCTGGAGTTGAACACTTTTCACAAAATAGTCACTCTGTACCTGACCTCTCAGTTCTCATTTTCCTCAGTTTGAAAGGAAATCCGCACTCCTTCAAAAGATGACTCTTAGAACTTAAATTCACAACTTTGTTAAACACTAAGAACCTGGATGGAATAGGGCTTAATGGCATATTGGTATATTACACCAATAATCTATAACCCAGAAACACATGCACCTCATCCCCTGCTGCTCCTCCCCGCCCCCCCCCCACACACACTTTTGACTACAGGGCTATTAATGGGTGACTTTATTTAAATGCTCACTTGAAATGTGTGTTATCAACCTGTGCTGAGCAATCTGTTCCACCTTGTATTTAACTGTGACACAGTAAGTATATTTCCCATACCTGAATAAGAGCTCCGTGTAAACTGGAAAGCTTGTGTCTCTGATCCGATAACAATTTTTTCTCACCCACACCTTATCTCTCTAATATCTTGGGCCTAACTTGGCTACAACTACCCCACATTCAGCTAAATAGTTGAAACATACAATTACTTGATTAAATATATTACTCAAGCTTCTGGCTAAGTTTCTTGCCCCACACAATTTATCATAAAGTACAAAATAGTTTTGACTATTAATAGCTCTTGTTTAGAAACAAAACCCCATTACCACAAGAGTGTAACTCTCAGATATCTTTGTGAAAATGTAGCCCCGTTAAAATCAATTATTACATTCCAGTGAGAAAATTTCATTGTCTGAATTACAGAATCAATAAAACCATATACCAGATAAGAAAAGAAATGGGAACTCCCTTTAAGACCCACATCTTAGAGTTCAGTTCAGAAATTACTAGTGGCTGGTCTGGGAGATACTCATGCCTCAGCTAAGAATACATTCCAGAAATAAAAACCAAGGCCTGCTTCCTCCCACACCAAAACCCATCAAGTAATAGGAGAATGGTAAATGTTTTAGAGTGGGATTTTCCTAAACACAGGCTTCACCCTACTCCCAGCAGTTAAGTCACGCTGAACACTTTTGAAAAACACCACCCTTAGACATTTAGCCATAGTCTGCACTGCTTCCAAACTTGAATAGCATGAGAGAGATAAGAAGGAGGTTAAACCCATCCAACTAACTCCAAGTTTCCTACCTTTTATAAATTCAATACTGTCACACCAACCCTCTCCGCATCTGGTCTCTTTCCCATATTGTAAAGAGCATAACAGTTGGAGAGGGAGGAAGGAAATAAATGGATGAGTCTGGCTTTGATTTTCCCCCATTTCAAATCAGAATCTCTTCAAGGGCTGTCAAGCGATTAAAAAATTTAATCGCGATTAATCGCATGCGCTGCCCCTTTGAAACACTTCAGCGGCGTTTCAAAGGGGCAGTGCTAGCAGAGCCCGGGATCAGCTGGGGACTCCAGCTGATCCTGGGATCCTGCGGTGTTGCCATTTTGAAATGCTGCCACTGCATTTCAAAGGGGAAGGTGCACTGAGCCTGGGGTCAGCTGAGGACTCCAGCTGATCCCGGGATCCTGCGGTGTTGCCCCTTTGAAATGCTGCCATTGCATTTCAAAGGGGAAGTTGTACTGAGCCTGGGGTCAGCTGAGGACTCCAGCTGATCCCAGGTTTCTGCAGCGCTGCCCTTTTGAAATGCCAATAGCGTTTCAGAGGGGCAGTGCACGTGATTAATTGAAGATTAATTTTTTAATCGCTTGACAGCCCTACTTATGACATGTCTACACTACCAAGTTTTGTTGCCAATAACTGCTTTTTGGTCATAAAATAGTGAGAGCCTTCACAATACAATGCAACTTTTGGTCGGGAAAAACGCCCAGTTTCAGAGACAAAAAACGTTCACATCTACGAGACTATTTTTCCCTCTCTCTTTAGTATCAACAAAGGGCCAGTGCAGAACTGGCTCACCCAGTATCTCACAATGCTGTCCCCATGGTTCTGTTCATTGTTTTGATCATTATTTCCCTGTCAGTGTTATTAATTGCCATAAAAGCCTAAATAACAAGTACAGATTATTTTTGTAGTATTTGCAAACGTGATAAAGAACTTAAGACTCTGCACATCTTGTTCTGTGGGACTATATTTCTAATGTGAATTATTCCATTGCTACAACTCATTGACAAATGGGCACTTTGAATAGCTGCATCGTTGCATTCAATACACAGGTATACACATTCATGTAAGAAGTGCAGCATCAGTGGCAAATAATGAATTGTGCTGGTTAATCCTTCTGAACCATCTTCCTAATTCAAGTGGTAAGGTTTGACAAATACAAAATATTAATTACAGGTATTCTTTTTTCAAGTTAATGCGTGAAATGTACAAAGTAGGGATGTTAAATTTAGATTAATCAACTAATGGAATAGTCGACGGAATTTGCATCGACTATTTGATTAGTCGATATGAGCGTCTCTGCCTTTGAAATGTAGCAAGAGCCCTGCCAGCTCTTGCTACATTTCAAAGGCAGAAGCACTGCGGGGAACACGTGGCCAGCAGGGGATTCGAGCAGTGGCTGGCCCATACCTCATGTGAGCTTCGATTTTGAAATGTAGAAGAGCATGGGCCCAGCAGAGGTCTGCTTGAGTCCTCCACTCACTCTGTGCTCACTATGGCACTTATGCTTTTTTCAAAGGCAGAAGCACCACCGGCTCCCTTTTGTACTCCAGTCCCACAGACGGTGCTGGGGAGAACTGACTTTTAAGCCGGATCCCCCCCCCCCCCAGCACTGGCTTCCTCACCCTGTTGCCTCTCTTTGATAGAGGCAGCAGGGGGGGACAGGGGAAGGGGAGGAGGAGGGAAGCGACTAGTTGAGTCACTAGTCAACTATGCTTATCAGACAGTCGACTAATTGCTTACATCCCTAGTAAGAAGACTGCTGGAATTCTCAATGGGCAACTACAATAGCAAGAAAAAACACAACATCGCTGCCATTACACTCTAAGGGTATGTCTACACTACCCCGCTAGTTCGAACTAGCTGGGGTAATGTAGTCATCCGCAATTGCAAATGAAGCCCGGGATTTGAATTTCCCGGGCTTCATTTCCATGAAGCCGGCCGGCGCCATTTTTAAATGCCGGCTAGTTCGAACCCCGTGCCACGCGGCTACACGCGGCACGGAGTAGCTAGTTCGGATTAGGCTTCTAATCCGAACTAGCTGTACTCCTCGTGGAATACACCTATTACGCCGTTACACCTATTACTTTTCAGGAAGAACGGCGTTGCACAAGAGGGTTTTTCTTGCACAAGAAGGGGCAATGTAGATGCTCCTTCTTGCGCAAGAGGCTCTTCTGAAAAAAATGGTGTCTCATTAGGTATGCAAATGAGGCTCGGTGATATTCCACGCTTAGCCTCATTTGCATATTATTTGCGCAAGAAGCCACGAGTGTAGACATAGCCTAAAAAGAGAAATCACAGGAAAAAATTAATACAAAAGTGTCACGGCACTTTTATAGCTGTTTTACCTTCTCATTCAGTCGCTTGATTATTTCTTCAGCTTCGTCATTTGCAGCTCTCTCTCGTTGATGCTGAGCTTCCATTTCTTTCCTAGTATCTAGATCACATTCAGCGGTTAATGCCACTATCTTCCTTTTATACTCCTCCTGAACTTCATTCTCCATGGCAAAAAAATGTTTTTTGAAAACGGAACTCATCCTTTTCTCCACATTAGGAGAAAGATTGTATCTGAAAACCATGTTTTTCATCAACATTGCAATCACCTCTTTGTAAATCTGCATGCGATATGCTTCCAGATCAGCATCTGCCCGAATCAGGTTTGCTACTTCCAAGCTGTAAAATACAAGTTGTGAGTGTTTAGGGCTTCAGATGAGACACAATTTTTATCACAAAAAGTTAACTATAACCATTAGATATTACACTACCGAACAGCATTCAAAGCAGACCAGAAGGATGACACACTATTAGTCTAATAATAGCACCACCACAAATTTGTGGGAATGAATAAATTTCAATAGTGCACTATTAATGAAATCTGGCTATTTTTAGATTTCCATTAATGGTCAATAATAGAGAGGAAAAGAGAAAGGGAAAAGGGATTTAAAAAAAAATTAACATATTTCTCAGATTAAAAGCAAACAAAAATGCCCTACAAATGAATGCCGTGAACAGAAATACATTCCTAATGGAGCAAATAATTAACTGCAAGTTGCACAGACTTTATACAATGGTTCCAATCTCACTATATACCCCCAAGTCTTGCCTGAAGTATTTTATACTTTTCTGACAGCACCACAGGAAAAAAAATACATGTGTTTTGATTAGTTCTTGATAATACAAATTAATATAGCCATTATCTCTTTCTCATGGAAATTAATCTAATTTTAGGAATAAGATTAACAACACAGAGAAAAATATTTGTTACAAAAGGCAATATCCACTAAACATCATGCTGCATGTAAAGAGATACTCATTTGTTATTTCAGTTAATTAACTCAGGAGGACACATCTTTTACAAAATGTATCTTTTCTAAATTCTGCCATTCTTAAACTAGTTAGAACTCAATTCAGTATTAGAGAAATGGATTTCTTGTCCCTGAATGCCATTTTGCATGAAAAGACAGCACTGTACACTTTTGCACACAGACTATAAGTAGATTTTAATATGCTATCATTCCGACGTGATTGACGATGTAAGTCTTGAACACATATTTACAGCTTAAGTCTGGCTAAGTGTGACTGATATAAAAATTAAACCAAAAAGAAAATAAAATCTATTGCACATAATAAATACTTTTCCAGTTATGGTAAATTATTGATTTGATTGGTTCTTCGAGCTAAATCTCAGATACATTTCAAATGAGACAGCAGAGGCCCTGGAAAGATTTGCAACATGTTTACTGTAATAATAAAATGCAGCTGTTTCACCTCAAGGAGTCTAAATATTCAATCCTATAAAATGTTCAGCCTCTTCCTCAAGCAATTCTTCATTTTTAAATTAAAAAAGATTTTAGAGCTTGGTCTCCAGAACTAAAATGCAAATTTCTCCCTGCTCCTGCCTGGCAAGGAATTCACGCCCCTTGCAGGGCAGGAGGAGACTTTGCGTGCTGGGGCCTGGGACAGGGAGGAGTGCGCAAAGTCTCTCACTCCCTGTCCCCACCCTGCAAGGGGCACAGGGCTCTTGCAGAGTGGGGGCAGGGAGTGAGAGACTTTGCACCCCCCTTCCACCCCCAGGACTTGATTGGCCTGGGGGCGGGGGAGTGGCAGAACATCTGCGGGCCACATTTGGGCCCTTTACTCACCCCTGCTCTATAACATTCAGTCCTTGGTTTCTTTGTAAATACAGGCTGAACTCCTCTAATCCAGCCCTGCAGACCCGATTAGCGTGAACCAGAGAGTATGCCAAACTACAGGAGGTCAGCTATGGCATGGGTGCTCCAATGCTAGACCCACAGTTCCTAGCCACCACCCAGGATCCCAGCCACTGGCCCCAGGTCAAAGCCACCAGCCCTTCTGCTGTTACCTAGTGTCCTGGCCTTGTTGCTCCAGAGCCACCACTTGCTGTGATCCCAGCCTAAGGCAGTGAGGGACATGGACAGTGGTAAGGGGGGTGGCACAGGAAATTTGATCCATCCACAATAGGCAAATATCCAGCCATGTCAGACCATTGAGGTTACCACACTAGATAGTGCCAGACTAGAGAGGTTCAACTTCCTGTCAAGACTGTTCCCCACTCTGGCACTTCAAGGGCAGAATGTGGGGGCCCATAACAGAATTCAAAAATACTCTGCCAGTAAATGTTTCTACTTTAAAAAACTTCCCAAGGTCACCGATTCCCTGACCTTCGGTGTTATGCTGCCATCACCCAAATCAAAACCCATTTGAGAACCCAGGAAGATGCACTATGGAAGGTGATTTTATTAACAAAACAAAAAAGACATATTTGGTAAAGTATTACTTGGTTGCTAGGTGTTACTGTGATGAATGAGAGAGTGCTATCCTCTTCTGGACATACTACCATTCAGTTAATTAAATTGCCTATAAGGGTTAAACCCAAAGGCAGCAGGTCCTACACAGTTTCCAAGATGTGTTGGCAGGGAGCCAGGAAAGCCAATGAAAACTTAGTGGGGGGGTTTGAATTGGGGAAAAAAAGCAGGACTTCCCTGCTGCAGTTTTAGTGGGACCAGAATGGAGTAGAGATATGAGTTAAGCCAGGGCCAAAACGTGGAATTTCCAGCAATTACCATGCCTTGGGAAGAACTAAACCTTGGAACAACAGATATGTGAGTAGAACAGGGAATGTTTAGTTAGACACAATCAGATTATTTTCAGGTTTATTATGCTGAGGCTTTCTTCCCTTCCCCCCACCATCCATTCACTAACTTTTTAACTGAATCTCAGGGAAGGAAGTCTCTGTGTATTTAATTTTGCCTTTTTTTCAGATGTTCTGTAACACCTAGCAACTGAAAAATGAAATCAGTTGTAGCAACTATAATGTGCACATCTAACCCCATGAAGTTAGATAGCACCTATAACCTTATTTCACTTATGTATTTGAAGTACCAAACATGGTTAACTCTTCAAATATAGTTTTTACTCTTCGTAGGGTTGTGCGGAAATAACAGGTTTGCAATGCACACACACTGTATATTTGTATGTATACACAAATCCTTCTCATCGCCCCCCACAACTCAAAAAATATAAGTAAAAGTTAGGAAATACTGAAATAAAGGTTGCTTGTGTAATAGCTTATGATTATGCAATTAAAAGCCACACATAATGCACAAGAGAGTTGAGTTATCTTCCTACTCTGAATTCTGGAACTCAGGGCGAGTGAGAGGAGCAATTGTATGAAAACTTATGGTCCAGCCTCTGCAGCCCCAGGATGATGCATGATCGATTGCTCTGTGGGGTTATTGCTTATACAGTCTAGTCAGTACATATGAAGGGAAGGCGCATGCTTGCTGCCAATGCAACCTTCAGAGAATTTAGCTGCCAAACTCTAATAAGTCTCCACTGAGCATGTGTAAACAGATTTTCAGAGGTTTACATGTTGGCCAGAATTAGGCGCACTGTCACAGGAACAGCAAAAAGCACATTTTTGATGCAAATGCCACCTATCAGTCAAATTAAATCCATGCTCCAAAGTAGTGGCTCTAAACCTTTCCACACTACTGTACCTCTTTCCGGTGTCTCATCGGTCTAGCATACCCCTGAGTTTCACTTCACTTAAAATTACTTGCTTACAAATCAAACATAAAAAATACAGAAGTGTCATTCCACATTATTACTGAAAAGTTGTGTACTTTTTTCATGTTTAACCATACATTTCTAAAATAAATCAATTGGAATAAATATTGTAGCTACATTACAGATTATAGCATCCATCCATACATCCACTGTATGAAATTTTAGTTTTTACTGACTTTTCTAGAGGTTTTTATGTATGTTATTAATTGATACAATTAACTAGAAGAGTTACTGCACCCCCCCCCCCCCCCCGAAAGACTTCTGTGTCCTCTCAGGGGTATGCATAACCACAGTTGACTGCCACTGCTCCAAAGCATGGGGGCAGATGAACATCTCAATAAAATGGTTATACACATTTTTTTTTTTTTTTACAGACAAAACAAATATTTTTCTTTAGCATCATTCTTGGAAAGGAGGAAGCAATTTTTTTTTCTGAAGTCCTCCAAAAGAATTCAGCTATAGGCAGAATCCCAGCATGGAAAATTTCAGCCCTCAAATAGTTATGGTTTGGCAAAGTTACACACCACTGTTTTCAGTTGCTTATAATAGGATTCGTCAAGTAATCTCTGCTATAGGCATCACTAGGTGAGCCACCTAAAACATCTTTGATTTCTCTTGTAAATACAGCAGAAAACAAGTAATTTCCACACAGTATATTTCACGCTTCAAAGCTACTGTGCAGATAATCACTACTTAAAGGTCATGGTAACTTGGCCAAGGCAGTGAAAACTACATTAGGTTCTATTGCGCCTTATAACCTGTCATTAATAAAAATCCCCAGTAAGAAAATAAAATTGAAAAGACCCATATATTTAGTTCTCTATCTGCTCAAAAGCAATGAGGTTATTACATATACATTTCTTTTCCAGATATCTCTCATCCTATTTCAATCATCAGAGGAGTACAATGCAGCCAAGACTAGCTCCTTTACTTGGCCCCCACACTCTTGGTATATTTGCGGAGGTGATGAACTGATTGCAAATGCTCCACATCTCCTACTGCTTTCCATTATTGTGTGCCACAAAACCAGTCCTACTTTCACTGACTAGTAAGAACTCAGAAGAGTTCACCCCAATAACATATGGCTGAAGGTATATTGTTCTCACAGTAACTTTAATTGGCATCTTGTGAATTTAATTATGTGACTGCTACTATACATTCTTTGGAATACATACATGCAAGACTCTGGCTATCTTACCCATTACAAAGATAGCCTCCCCAGTTATCATCTCTAATACCATTAGCTCACAGACATTTACCTAGCTCACAGACATTTACCCCCCCCCCCCCCCCATCCCTCTTCTGTTCTGAAATTTGATTTGTCCTTTTCATATGTGTTCATTGTTTTTAACTATATCTTTTGGTATATATGGTTGTGACTATTTTCTTCCACTATTTGATCTGAGGAAGTGGGTCTGGCCCACGAAAGCTCATCATCTAATAAACCATCTTGTTAGTCTTTAAAGTGCTACACTGTCCTGTATTTTGTTACATGCAAGAGGGCTGAGTTAAGAGCACTGTATGAACTTATCTCTGAAATGCACAGACTTCATATGACTGTGGTACTGTCCCTTTGCTAAGTAGATTTTAGGGCCTTCTGAGTCAGTTTCTCATTTGAAGCAGAAACTGGTGAGCCAATCAGGATTTTGAATATTTGTTATTTGAATATTTATAAAAATATACATAAGTTCTCTTCCCGTCAACAGAACTAGCCACAAACTACACATTTACAAAGATATAATCCAAGATATTAGCAGTCTACAATAAAGAGGAAGCCAAGCTCCTGTCTGTCTGAGTCTGTTGAAATCCCTCCTCTTCAAGGCATTATTGTACCACCTTCACTCAGCCTTAGGGCTTTCCCGCTGGAAACTCCCTTAGGTCAAACCTACTCACTTGGGACTACATGGTTTCCAAGCATAAGCATGGGGTATCAATCTTTCTTTTGTGCAGCTGCTTTGCAATATAAAGAAGTCACAGAAAAGATCAGGCTTTCCAGACAGATCCCACTCAATGACTGCCTGTGCAGTGAATATCATTGTAAGTGTCTACATCTAACATGAATTGCACTTGTACCTAAGGCCGCCAGATGGTTTAATAAAAAACACAAACCCTCCCCCCACACACAAAAAACACCAGGGAAAAAATTCTGTTGATGGGGGAAAAAAGGGGGGGAGACCGAAGTTGTTGAACAACAACAAAAAAAAGGACTCCAAGAGTTATTAAGCAAATAAATAAATAAATAAATAAATAAATAAATAAAACAGCATTAAAACAGCATGGCCCCTTTAAGTGCGTGCCAAGTCAGAATAGGGATAGCAAGAGGGGAGCGGCTGAGCACTAAGACCCAGGGAAGGCACTGCTTGCTGAGGTCTTTAAGCTTTTTGCCAGCGACCATCTTGTTTTTTTGGTCTAGCCAGAAAGCAGCTTCCCTGTGGATCCAGGTAAGCAGGAGGTTCAGGGGCGGAGATCAGGAGGTCTGGGGGATGTGAGGGGCCGGGGCTGGGCCCAGTTGCTGAGTGTGTTGTAGGATTGCCAGGTGTCCAGTATTTTTGCCTCCTGGCAGGGAAAAAAACCCAGAAAATACCAGACATTTCAGGTGTCTGGTATTTTCTGAATTTTTGT
Organism: Pelodiscus sinensis; assembly: GCF_049634645.1. Lineage (NCBI taxonomy): Eukaryota > Metazoa > Chordata > Testudines > Trionychidae > Pelodiscus > Pelodiscus sinensis. Next base: position 111,530,955 of record NC_134715.1, read on the forward strand.
TACCAGATAGGAGGCGAAAATACCAGACTGTCTGAGTCAATACCGGACACCTGGCAACCCTACTTGTACCTTTCAGCCTAGCAAAATGAAAGTAGGGACTTTTCAGCAGATATTATAAGCTGTATTCCCTCTAAGATTTGCAGCCATGTGTGGAGTCAGTTTTGGCTTGTGCATCAATATTGAGGTCACATGCGCTGGCTTGGCTGTGTGCCACTGTGGCACCCAATTCATTAACACACACATGTTCCTGGCTGCTAGAGAAGAACCCCCACTCCCACCGCCATGCAGCATGTCCCGTTTCCAGCCTCTGGAGCAGACCCCCACCCCCGGCCATGCAGCATGTCCCATTCCAGGCCCCAGCCACCAGAACAGGCTCCTGCTTTCCCTACCATGTGGCAGACCCGGCCACTGGAGGAGGCCTGCCCCCCTCATCCCCTTGCCACGTGGCCTCAGCAGCCCCTAGCAGTTCCCTTACCACGCCGTCTTAGCTGGCCCTGCCTGCTGAAGAAGCTGCCTGCTGTGAATGCTGCTTCGTGGCTCTTCAGAGGGGAGTGGGGGCAAGGGAAGAATTTTGTGTGTGTGGCCGCGCAGGTACACACCTTAGTGGGAACTAGGAATATAAGTAACATCGGTATAAACTGCAACTGAACTAGTAGAAGAAAGCAAAAATAAACAAGATTCCAATAACCTAAATGTGTGTGGACAGCAAAACCCATGGATCCACACACTAACAGCAAATGATAAAGAGAATCAGACATGGTCTAGCAAACCCTGAAATAGCCTGAGGGCTTACTCTTCAGATACAAACTCACCATTCACCTTACTTTCCAGTCCTGCCTGCTGACTCAATTAAGTGATACCCATGAGAAATGAACAAAACTAAATGTTAGAAAAAGGTCTCTACGTTATTCCAGCCTGTCTTCTCCTTTACTGTCTGCTCTTCTGGGCAGGGACTGTTTTTAATCTGAGCTAGAATTTCACAGCCTTTACTGTATTGCTAAGAGGAGCAGATTATTCCTCTCCTCAAATGAGTAAGGGCTGCTCAGACTGATGCCGAAGGCAGAATCATAGAATCATAGGACTGGAAGGGACCTCAAGAGGTCATCGAGTCCAGCCCCCCGCCCTCAAGGCAGGACCAAGCTCCGTCTACACCATCCCTGACAGATGTCTATCTAACCTCTAGAAGAAACAGTAGGAATTGCTGCTAGCTTGATGCTCCTCTTATCAGCAAATGGTTTGGGAGGAGGGTGAGGAAAAGGATAAGGAAGAGTTTTAGCTTTGTACCTCCCATCTGTACTCCACAGACAGAGCAGCCTGGCAGGCACAATGTGAGGGAGAGGGAGAAAAAAGTGACTTACTCCACAAAATGGACTGTAACAATTTATCTCCCTTGTCTCTTCCTGGGGACGCATAGCCATGCCATCCCTTTAGCTCCCAAACATTGGCTCTGTATGGAGAGGCAGCGACAACCACCTGGGAGCTGCAGGGAGGAGCCCTCTGCTTTAGTGCCTTGGGGAGAGGCAACAGCAGCAGCAAAAGCTAAAGCTCCAAGCATGGGCAGGCACCTCCCATGGAACTGAAGCTCCAAGACCTCCCTTCACCAAAGAAGCTGAAGCCCTGAGCCCCAGCAGGCATGACCCAGCACGTGAACTTCTGAAGACTGTCATATGTAGCTCAGCGTGTCAGTGATTTTAGCCACCCCCATACCCTGTACTCAGATCTCGGGGGCAGAAAAGAACAATCTAGCCCTTTGTGTCTTGTACAATAGTGAGCATATCATTCACGCCTAGCTACAAACCTTTAATAAGTAACAAAGCAAGCAGTTTCAGGTGAAGTCCCCCAAAAGAGCAATGTTTACAACTGACTGAGTCATACATGTCTTCACTTTGAAGTACATATTTATTCAGAGAAAAAGTTAATAACCTGAGAGTCTGTGCATCTGCAGATCTAGGCAGGGGTAATAAAATGCCTTGCACACTTTGTACTCTTCTTGCTCATCTTATTCATGTTTAAAAGATCTCCCACTTCTCACTGAGCGAATTCACCACACCAAAAAAAGAAAGATAATGAAACACAATTGGTAGATGGAAATCTAGCAATGAAGGAGATCAGAGATCCAGTTGGACAAAGAGCACAGAGAGATAGATGACAGAAGGGGAAAGGAAATAAAAAAGGGAAAACATGGAAAGAGAAGGATGCTAAAGATTTTTTTTAAACTCACTTGAATAGGCACAAGGTTTAAAGTGCTGCCAGAGGAGTACTAATACTGGAGAAGTCCAGGGGTCAAATGTGAAGAGGTAGAGATGGCTGAACATTTCATGTTTTCAATAGCCCTGAACATTTAATGAATGAAGAGAGCAAAGCAACTAGTGTCATGAAAGAAAATCATTCATTAACTATTAAAATACCTGTATGGGAGGAGGGATTTATCAGAGCTCATCTCTCAAACTACAGATAATAATGGATATGCATAGGATTTTGGGAGATACAATTTTTTAATCATCACATTTATAGCTGTCAAATGTGATACCTTTTTAAAAAAAGACAAAAAGAATCTGTTTCCTTGTGACAGGCATTTTAAAAATGTTTGTGTACGACTTCAGAGCTCAGGAAGATGAAGATCACTAGAGGCATTGGCTTCAAAAGGCTAGAGGGGAGCGAAGCTCTGTACATGTTTTCCCTGCACATTTTCTCCCGATGATGAAACCAACCTTATCTTCCACTAGATGTTGAAGTCTAGTTGTGGAAGGCTGGTGAGTTATTAGTATTTGCATTATAATAACACCGAGTTATGAAATGGGTGTACACACTCACATAGCAAGAGACAGTTCCAGTCCTGGACAGCCTGAGGACAAGATTGTGTCTTGCCTTGCTCCCCTCCCAGAAGTGCATACATTATTTCCACCGTCAGTCTGTTCTACTGACAACCTATATCATTGGGCAGGGAAAGCAGCCTCGATGGGGCTGCTACTGCCTCTCTCACATAGCTGGGTGCAGAATGGACAAGGGTAAGTAACAAACAGAGCCTTGACTCTGCCCCCCCAAAGTTCCATCCAGTCAGGGACAGACTAAAGCAATCATCCAAGGAATAGACGGAGAGCAAAGAGTGGGAAGGTGCCTTCACATGCTCCCCACTGGTCTGCCTGTGAACTGATAACTGAGTCCTATAGTCACAATGCAGACAAAGTGTGCGGACTGAAACACAGCTCAGGAGGACTTCCCTAAAGGCTCACATGAAGAACACGGATGTTTCTACACTGCAATCACAGGTGTGACTGCAGTTCAGGAAGGCATACCCACACCAGCTGTAACCTACACAGCATGACTAAAAATAGCAGTGAAAATACAGCAGCACATATGCCAGTGTAGGCTAGAGCATGTGTACAGCCATATCTTCCATGCTATTCTTAGCCATGGTATGCAGATTATATGAAACTGCAGTATAGACATACCCTATGGCACAGCCAGGAATTGAACCCACCTTGTTCAGTTTCCTGTCTGCTGTCCTCACCACAATCTTATCCTTCCTTTCATTAACCTCCCTAACATTAAAAAAAAGTGAAGAACACTAACTATAAAAGGCCAATACTAGTTTATCACTATTGACATACAGATTGAAACAGGCATGAAATGCATAATAAATAGCAATAATGTTTATTTGCTAAATCATAAATGTGTTATAGGAAGAGTCATAAGAGTCTAGAAAGTTGGCTTTTTAAAAATATATATATAAAGTTTCTGAGCTCTACTGAAGATTTTTAGTTCCACAGAATGTGGTGTGTATTTTACCATGAAATGTCCCAACATTAAAGCCTTATAAAAATGGCCATCTTTAGGATTAGCTGCAGTTAGGGAAAAAAAGAGAAAAGAAATCAATAATCTCTCCTGAAACCTTATTTATATGGCAAAGTCTATAGGAAATTGCTCACTGATAAACATTCAGTGTACTTCTCTTAATTCTTATATTTCCAGCAATTTGTAAATGTTCAACTGATGTGGAACCCTCAAGTTGTGGGAAACAGAGCTAAAATGCTGTGTGTTTTCATGTGCTTATGCACACACTCCCAGTATGCAATTATTGAAATATTCATAATTATTTCCATTGAGGGGCCCCAGTCATGGACCACAACCCCATTGTACTAGGTACTGTCGAAGACTGTCCCTGTCCCAAAGAGATTACAATCTATAATCAAATTTTCCAATTTGTTAAACCCAGAAGCTGTGAGTACCTTTGTTTGGTGTTCAAACGGAAAGCAACTTTCAACTGCTTGTCTCTGATTTCTAATTTGGTGACTTCAAACTCTAGATGTAATGACAAACTGATCTTCTTATTCCTACTTTCTATGTGAATTCAGTGATAAAAAGAAACCATTTCCTTAGTGGAAAATTAAATTGAGATGTATAGTGCGAAATTTACATTTAGAAAGAAAAATTTAACTTCTAATATAGGAGTAAATTGTTTTTGACTTCCCTGCCAGAGCTCTCAGGAAATATGTTGATCCTATCCTCCAATACATTGCCCTCATTACCCTGTGTCACGAGAGAAAATCAACTGCAGTGCATATGTATTATCTAGAGATTTGCCAAGATAAGTGGCAATGTGTATCGTGTATCAGAGAGTAGGATCAAGTGCCATATTCAACTAGAGCTTTGTCTACACTGAGGGAAGGCAAAAATGTACAAAATGAGGATAAATAAAGTCAGAGTAAGGGTAACCAGTTGGAAACTGTTCAGATATCTTTGAAAAAAATGGTCATTTCAGGGTTTTGCAGAGCTCTACTTAGCAGCACTCATCACACAGAGTATGCAATCAATCCCCACAGCTCTTCTTTCATTGTTTCAGACATAGCAGAAAAGACCTACAAGTACTCTGAAAAGGATTTCCTGCTGCATGCCATTACAACATACTTACAGTTTATTAAGCTTCCTCTTGTTAGCATTCATTGCCAATGATCTAGCACTTGAAAATATAAGCAGGAAGGAATCTACTGAGAATAAAAAATATAAAGCTAGTGTATCTTATAATGGGCATCAAGGATAGGAAAGACCATCGGGCCAAGCTAGATAAGTACCTGTGAAATACAACTAGGTGAGTACCTATGAAGCTTCCTGATGAAATTAGGGATGTAAGTAACTAGTCAACTTTCCGATAAGCGAAAGCTCAACTAGTCCTTGACTAGTCGCTTCCCACCAATATCAGAAGCAACAAAGGTGGGGAGCAGAAGCCAGTGCTGGGGGGAGCTGTCTTAAAAGCCAGTTCCCCCCAGTACCGTCTCCGTGGGGGGCAGGGGAGGCAGGGGATAGTGGAGACCGGGCGCGAGCTGGTAATCAGCTGATTCCCAGCTCACGCCCTGTTCCAGATTCTGCACCTCTGCTTTTACATTTAAAAGGCTGGTGCGCAGTGTGTGGGGGGAGGGACTGGCACAAACCAGGAAATCAGCTGTCCCGGCTGCGCCAGGTCCCCTCACTATGCTCCAGCCTTTTAAATGTACACAGCCGCAGGCTTTCAATACATGTAAAAGGCTAAAGGGCAGAGGGGGCACCCAGTGCAAGACAGGAATCAGCTGTCCCACTTGCACAGGGTCCCCCCCTCCCACTTGCCCCGCTGCACTTCAGCCTTTTAAATGCATTAAGAGCCTGGCTCTTAATACATTTAAAAGGAAGAGCCACAACAGGGCTAGCTCCTGGGACTGGGAGCTAACCCTGCTGCAGCTCTCCCGCTTATTGACTAATCGAGTAGTCGATGGAAAATCCATCAACTAGTTGATTAAACTAAATTTAACATCCCTACTTTTAACTAGTTATCAATCCATGAAAGGACCTTCCCTCTTATCCCATGACAACTTACTTTACTGAAGAGCCTTTGGTGAGGAACCTTGTCAAAGGCTTTCTGGAGATCCAAGTACACTTTCTCTACTGAATCCCCCTTGTCCACATGTTTGTTGAACCCCTCAAAGAACTCTAGTAGATTAGAGTCTGACAATGTCATTTTTTATTACAGTTTCAACTAATTTTAACTAACTTGGCAGTTTAAGTGCAAAATGTAGATTTCCAGTGGAGATGCTAGTATGGTTTGTTTTTTGGGCTAAAACTGGCAAGTGTAGACATAGCCTAACTCAGCAAGAGGTCATGGGTCTATTCCAGGAGTGCATGCATGCTGTTCTGTGGCCTGCACTGTGCAGGAGGTCAGACTAGTTGACCATAATGGTCCCTTCTGGCCTTGAAGTCTATGAGGTTAAACAGAAATAGGAAGCTGACAAGGATAGCATTGCTTCATTGAAACTTGCACTAAATCATTTTAGTTTGCCACTGAAAAAATCACCTATTTTCTCACCCATTAATTTATGTTGATATTTGGTACTTCTCTTTTTCCTGTGAACCCCACATGAAACAGAGGAAGTGGAATAGAAAATCTACTTGGAACAATCTGTTTCTTCAAAATGTGGATTATTTCCTTTATAATACAGGACACTTCTAAAAATAAACATTATTTACAAAAAAAGATCGTTACACCAGGAGGGATCAATGTGTCAGACACAGGAAGCCTACTCAAGATAGCAGTGATCAGAAGAAATCAGTATAAAATCTGAGCTTGCTTCCTATCTCCAAATGAGATTTTGTTGACGTTTGTTAACTTTTATCACAGAGAAGTCTCTAGTTACTCGGCCATTTTCATATTACAGTAAGATTACAGTTCATAGAACTATACTGGTTTATGTGGTAAAAAGTGCTACAACATGTCCTGATAGGCATTTTTTTAATTAAACCAATGTCATATGCTATACCTGACTGCAAATGCATGAAAAAACTGAATACTATTAAAGAGAAAAAAGCAATTAATCTAAAATAAAGAGGGAAGATACCTTGGTAGCAGTTGACAATAGCAGAAATTCTTTTATAATTTCCCTTAAGTGAATATAGAGTCTCTCTTACTTTTCTGCACCACTCTTGGGAAATGCTGGCTAGCTAGCAGAAGATTTGTTAAAAACAAACTGACGATATCCCATGCAAACCCTTCTCTTTTCCAACATATCTCCTAAACTCCACAAAGAATGTCCGCACTGTCAACTGCAAACAATAGGTTTGATTCTATAGACAAAGATGTGGGACATTTGTCAACAGCCAGATCTCCTCCACTGTGAGATTATCAGAGATAAGGCAAGCAAGCACTGACTGGATCAATACCTAGATAAGAGAGCTCCTGAGAGAAACGAGGTGTGACAAGGCTAGTGATTTATTAATGAGGCACTCTGCCTCTGAAATAATATTGAACCAATGCTCCAGTAGGATATTAGAGGAGAATTCTATTGCCAAAGGGTGCTGTCTCTCAGATGAGATGAAACACAGTTATTAAAAATCCTATGATCCTTCCAATATTTCCAAGAAAAGTGGACTTAATTTGAGTGTCCAGAAAAATTCCAAATTAGATAACGACAATCTGTTAAACTAAAGTTGCCACTACCATTGCATTCAAAGAAAGCCTTCTTCACTTGTGGGGGCCCTCAACTCCTGTGCTGTGTTCATGTGCGCTCTTAAGCAGATGCTTCACTTCACAGCAGAAGGGGCTACTGTACACTTGTGGGAAGCAAAGTGATTCCAATAGAGATCACATGCTGTATAAATTATTCAAGAACATTTGTGCAGCATGTTAAAATCCTAAGTAAATCTACACAGTAAAGTGACAGAATTCCCCAAACCACCAAGTAAAGTCTGATGAGCAGAGATAAATGGATCTATATGGGTAATATTTTCAAAATAACCAACCTGACTAAAGAACTTAAGTTACCCTGGGTACTAAGGAACTTACTTGATTTACTTGCATAGTGTGCCCAGTGAGCAACCAGCCTATCACTAGGACTTCTTAGAAGACCTCCTCTGGTCCAATAGAGCTTAGCTATATTAACAGTGCTCTGTGTAATAACTCTGCTATTGTTCTAAAAGGGTTTTCTTAAGTACTGTGATCAACAATCCAGTTAAAAAATTATGCAGATAAATACTGTCTCAAGCTATATACCTGATGTTGGGCAAAGGGAGAGAGACATAAGGGAATGCAGCTATAAGAACACAGAAATGGAAGGTATTAAATAAAAATATCTAGGGAAGAAAGAGGTGAAAGGCAGAGACAGACAAAGGTTTGTTTAAACCAATGAAGAATATTAAAATAGCACATGCCTACAAAATGTACACAAACCGAGGCTTTAATCCACTGTATGATTCTAGTTACATGAACATTCCTATTTAAGAGATTTACCAGAATATTTACCTTTCTCGGCTAGTTTATATTTGAGCAGTAAGACATTCAAGGGTCTATATTTTTAAATTAGCTGAATATTTCTAGTCTCCAAAAGAAATATACTAAGCCTAAAATGAGCTACAATCATATCTTATCTTGCTACCCATACTAATCACAAACATACATTTTCTGAAAAACCCCTGAAGTTGTTATAATAGCTAGAGAAGTCAAGGCTGCTATGCAATTCACAGGGATAGGTTCCACATTAGCACTGCGTTATACAAATCAAGTTTGCATTTATTTCAAACAAACAAAATATAAAAAAGGCAATGATATTGCTCATTAGGAATTGTAACTCTTTAGAAAAGACCCAGAACCATTTTCTGCCTATGTATCAACAGTCCAGTACACTCATCATTTTGCTTTCAGCTTTTATAGTAGTAATTTCATTTTTATTTTATATTTGCAGAATATTACCTGCAACTTCGCTTTTATGAAGGTCATCAGGAGACTGCACAAACAAATCTGCCCTGTTCTCACATCAGACCTTTTCTCAAGTTCTGCCAGAGAAGAGATGACCTTCAATAGCTATGTGTCTGTCATAAAATCCTGACCTCTCTTTCAACAAAATAAGCAGGATTTCTAGCCCCTGTCTACTGCCTTTTCTAATACCACATATACAAAATTTTCCTTTGAAAGCTGCAAATAGTCACTCCTTAGTTTCGGATCCAGGTATTTAAAATAACACTAAGGTCATGAAACTGAACATTTTTGTTCCAAGCAATACTGCTGCACAAAAATTCCTGAACTCACAGCAGGACTTTTTTTCTGGGTAGAAACAAGGTCATGCTATTCTAAAGGCAAAATGTGCACAATGAGTGCAGAAGAGACTTTCAGCAACATTTTTCTGTGCGCAGGCTTTGGACCAACTTCCTGTGTTTTGGCACAGTGAACACTGTACACTTAAGGAGCTCAGACCAGAAATAGTGAATATTCTCTAAGCAGCCTGATGAAGGTTAGTCTTTACTAGGGATGTAAAAAGAGTAGTCGAATAGTCGATTACCCAATAAACCTAGGCTTCTCAGGTAGTTGAGTGAACTACTCGCATTTCTCCTCCCCTTTACTGCCTTTATATCAGAGGCAGCAAGGAGGGGTGGGGGAAACCAGCTTACAAACGGGTTCCCCCCCAGCACCATCTCTGCAGTGGGGGGGCAGAGGAAGCAGACGTGCAGCGGCACTGCAGCTCTGCCTTTTACATGTCCAAAGCTCACGCCAGGTCCAAAGCTTGTGCCAGGTCCTGCACTGCTCCTCTGCCTTTCAAATGTAGTATGGGGCAGATAGCTCTAATTACATTTAAAAGGCAGAGTCGCAGTGGGGGTAGAGAACGTCCCCTCCCCCACCTTATCGAGTAATCAAGTAGTCCATTTAAATTCCATCAACTACTCAATTAGCTGCAATTTAACATCCCTATTGTCTACAAGTTTTGGAGCAGTCAGTCAAGGAATGAACTTACTGCATACTAACTTGCCCTGTGTAGTGAGATGAAGGCCTAAAACATAAGCCCATGTAGCAAAGGCCTGGTCTGGGGACTGAGACCTAGCTAACAATGGATAAAACATAGCTAACATAAAGCAAAGCTAAGCTATAATCAAGAGGCAGGTCCTTACTCACAGAACTTGGCACGAACAGGGCTCAGAGTCTAAAACACCAATTGGGATTAGGTCCAGACGTAGAACAGTAATTGGTACTGGTCACCTTGAAAGCACATTCCAAAGGGATGGTAACACCAGCTCATTAAAAACAACCTAGATACCAACACTCCCACAGAAACAGACTCGGGTTCAGGAAAGGGTCTAAAATGACAGCATGGTGGATAGAGATGATCTAATCAAACCACGAGGTGCATGGTGATGGGTGGTATCTAAGAAGTGTCAGAGAGTGGTAACCTGACAATATCAGAGGATGGCCACCTGACATGACAGGACCGATGTGTAACTTGTTTGTATCTGGACATAAAGTGGTGTCTTGGGGGGCGGTCAGTCTTTGTCTGATGGGAGGGGGGGAGCAGTGGGAGTCTCCCACTGATTGAGACAGTCCATTGTTACTAGTACATACATATGCGTAGTGGATAGCTGTACTTCACTTAACAATAAACCTGCTCAGGCACCTTCACTCCTTATCTGATTTGCAGTCTTTGGGAGGCTCTCTCGGGTCTGCTGTGGCGACTAATTGTGTAAGTCAACACAGCATACATCACTGAGCACACACACAAGCAGGCTTCTGGTTATCATCATCATGGACAGAGCAGGAACAACCCTGCCTGACGGCCAACACCCTCCACTAATTCTTCATGTGAACACCATTACAGACACAGCAAACATTTCATGGGAGTACACCAAAGTGTCTGATAGAACCCCCAGTGTGCTTTAGAGTGCATGTGACCATTTACTGCACAACATGCTACTGTACTGCAGGTTCACAACTTGGCTTGCAATGCACTAACTTGCCATGTAGACAAACCCTTACAGTGTGTTTGTCTTGGAAAACGTGCCGAAAATCTAGCTTGAGCAGCAATTACTACATATAATGAAATTTAAAAATATGCCTATATTAGTTACCAAGGGTGCCAATTTATTAAAGGAGTCGACAGCTTCATGTAGTGGAGATGTATCTGAAAGGACTCTAGGAGAGAGAATTATAGGACACATATTCAGTATCATGTGTAGGAGATGTTTTGTTGGTATGAAGTATAATGCAGTAACAGTGAATTCTTACTCTTCTAACGCTCGAAGCATGTTCTTAGAGTCTTCAAAAGCCAGTATCTCAATAATCTGGTCATTCATAATGGTATCTTCATTAAAGGGATCTCCTGAATTAAACTGTGAATACTCCAGTTTGTGATCCAAAATATACTCATATTGATCCTCCTAAGTAAACACAAAAAAGTAAACACATTACAATAGATCAACTCTTAGTGTGGATACAACTCAGATTGTTGTCAGGGAAAGCACTCCCATTTACTTTAATAGGAGTTTGCATGGATGCTATGTTTTGGTATACAACTGATGAGGAATCTAATTGATGAAAACAATCAATGTGATTTAGGATCCTAGGCTCCTAAATCAGGCATTTCAATAATGAGAACTACAACACCTACACATCTTTAAGAATCAGGACCAAAGCACACTGAAGTCAATAGGAGTTTATCCTTAGCTTCAATAGGCTTTGAACCAGCTTCATTCAGTTATTTTACACTCAATCCCTAGGACCAGTAGAGGATACACAACTTTTTATATACAGTTGTTGAACAAAATCACACAATTCTATGTCTGCACTGGTGTTGTCCTCATGTTGGTCCCAGGGTACCAGGTAGGGGAGTGAAAGATTAGTGAGGTAATACCCTGTACTGGACCAACTTTTGTTATTGGAAGGACAAGTTTTGGAGCCACACAAAGCTTTTTCCCAAAAAAAGATTATTGCTATGTAGCTCACTTCCACCAACAGATGTTGGCACATATTTTATGAAAGAGGAAAAGTGCTAATTCAGCTAATATACACTATACATGGATTCCCTTGATATTAAGGATTAATAAACTTAGAAAAAATGAAAACCTTTTAAAATCTCTGGTGCAGGAACCAGTCTGCTACACTTTTATGATTTGTGTATCATGCTTTATTCATAAAAGGTCATTGATGTAAGCTATTTTCACTGAGTATGGTTATTTCTTCCAACAAAGAGAAATAAAAAAGTTATGAGCCATTTTTCAAACATGACACACACTGATGTAAGTACAGAACTTATTTTCTCTTAACATACTATTATTTTACAACAAATGAAATATTTATTGTGAATTTTAAATAGCCTCCTGTAACTTTTCTAATCAGATCCTTCAATGATCCCACAAAGAGAAGTTCATGAGGACCTAATATATTAATTTAAATAATTACAATAAACAGTGAACACTGAATAAAACAACTTAAAAAGAGTTTCAGACATTATTTGTACATCACAAAGAAGGAGAAGGGGGATTTTTAAATTGATTATTTTGTGCTTTACAGTTTGCATTTAAATATGCTTTGTTAAGAAAGGATACAAGGCCCACAGTCATTTTCACAAAGACAAAGGAAATAAATAATGCACATTTGTACAAATCAAACTACATAAAGGTATTCAGCAAAATAACTGTGTCAGCTAGGCCCCCTGGGCCTTTGAAATCTGACATGCTACATTGGAACACTTCCTAGAACTCTGGCCCAAGAACGGGTTTTAAATCACCCACTTTTCTTACATAGTCTTCCCTACCCTGTCTAAGGTCTTCCCTATCTGTGTTACCCTAATACACTGGAGTTCAGCTTTGGGCAACTCCCTCTCTCCTTCAGTCAATAAGTCTCAGACTAAAATGAATACTTGAGACGTTGTGTGAAAGTAGCCATTTTATAGCAGAGATCAGCAAATATCACACCCATCAGTTAAAAAGAAAGGCAGACCTTTAAGTCCCCCCCCCCCCACACACACACACACACGAAGTTTAATAAGTGAGCCAGGAAATTGTAGAAGTTAATGTGTGAAGCAGGAAGAAACATGTTAAATCTTCCAGATTAGCAAATAAATCACAGTAACTCCTCCAGGTAGCATGAAGAAAATGTGGGCTGGCTTTCATCCTCACATTTGCTTAAACCAAAGGTGGGCAAAAGGGCCTCCATGGGCCGGATTTCCGGCTTGCCACGTAGGATGACCCAGCCTGCGGAGGCCCCACCCCCAGGCCAATTAGGATCTGGGGGCAGGGGAAAGCACGCAAAGTTAACGCTGTCCTACCTCCGCCCGTCAAGGAGTGCACGGCACTTAGAAGTGCCCCTGGCAGGGCGGGAGGAGGCTTCGCACACTACCCTGCCCCCAGGACAATCAGGGCAGAGGAAACTTCTTGCGCTACCCCCGCCCCTAGGCCCTAATTGGCTTAGAAGTGGGGGAGCATGGAAAATCTCCTCCCACCGACGAAGGACATGGGTGTCTAGGGAACACCTGGGAGGCGGGGGGCAAAGGGGCTCCCCCACCCGCAGACCAATCATGGCACCCGAAGTATCTTGGCCCCGCCCCTTCTGTTTGAGACCCCACTGCTTCCAGTGCATCCCGGAACCACTTCAAAAATTTCTGAAGTGGCCCCCAGCAAAAAATTATTGCCCATCCCTGGCATAAACACATACATTTAAATAGCATTCCATCAAATCATCAAGTATCCTTCATGCTCATCTGATGAATTACTGTGTATTGTTAAATTCTGTTGCCTCCACCAAAATTCACACTGTAGGCAAGGAAAGAACAGCTATTTTATCTATTATCAGCATGACTAGATAAGGAAAACTAGTCATGTTATGAAATGTTCTAATTCAGGATAATAACTGTATTACTTAACTCTGTAAACCACTTTGGGACACCATTGGAATAAATTGCCAAGGGAGGTGGTGGAATCTCCCTCTCTGGAGATATTTAAGAACAGGTTAGATAGACATCTGTCAGGGATGGTGTAGACGGAGCTTGGTCCTGCCTTGAGGGCGGGGGGCTGGACTCGATGACCTCTTGAGGTCCCTTCCAGTCCTATTATTCTATGATTCTATGATTTTCTAGAAAACAAGAATGCTTTATGGTAGAAAATATAACTCACCTGTTTTTTATTAAGGAAACTCCATTTTAATCTTCTAGTTTGGTAAACAGCAAAAAATGCAACACACGTTAATACAAGAGAAATAACAAAAGAAGCAAAGAATCCTGAAGCATGGATGCCATGTCTGTACAAAACCTGAAATTGAAAGAATGTAACAGGTAAGCCATATTTCTCCCCAGAGTGCACAAAAATCAGTCATGAGCTACAGTGGTAAATGATACAGTAAATTACTTCTAACTATCTTCACGAGAGCACAGAAATACTAACTGGTAAGACATCATTATAATAATTCTATTTTCAAAAATTGTTTATTTTTTCATAAATGTATAGGCCAGAAGGGATCATTATGATTATCTAATCTCACCAATTGCCTAACACAAGCTACAGAACCTCTCCTAAGTTAAATAATGGTTAATGCAACTTCTGAATGATCAAATACTTACTGGCTGATTTTAAGGGGTATTAAATATTCACCGTTCCTGTGAAAGTTAATGGTAGCTGGGAATGTTCAACAACTTTTAAAATCAGTCTGAAACTGAACACTTGAAATTAGAAGCCAATTTTAAAAATCTGTTCCTAAGCAGAATAATCAATGAAGTAAAAAGATTTTAATCAGAGTATGTTTGTCATGGATGCAATGCTACTCAACTTGCTCATATGTTCAAAGCAGTAACTGTATGCACCAGAGACAGGAATGGAATCCAGCAGTCAAGAACCACAAGCCAAACTTCCTTCCTTTTTAAATATATTCTTCAATTGCATCCTTAGAGTTACGTTTTAATTAACCTCTTTAGATTCACTTTATGTTTCTATAAAATGGGCATAACGACTTACATGAGAATAGCAACACGCAACTCAACTCCGAGATCTCTGGATGAGAGGTAACATATATCCATTATTATAATGCTTCATTGCATAGGAATTGCATTTGTCATGGCAGCAATCTCTAAATAAGTACCTTTAAAATTGTGCATTCAATTTCTTAACATGCCACCTGTAAGCATGGTGCAGTTAGTGTGAAAGCCATGAAGTCAATGGCAACTGTATGTGTATGAGAAGCATTTATGAAATCTGACATTTGTTTTCAAATACTTATGTCAGTCTAACCAAGCACAATTCAGTACCTTACCTTCAGTTTTAGGCACAAATCCTGCAAGCCTAACTCTTCTGCATAGACATGTTAACTTACAGGATTTGGCCCTGTAAACTTTAAAGAGATTCTCTCATCTGTGGAGCTAAAGAATTAACAAGAACAAACGTGTTCTTATGAGAGTATAAGAAAGCGCACATTTTCATGTTGTAATATTTCTGGGCTATGGTCCAGTCCACGAAAGAAAGAATCAACCCCCAAACCGAAAATAGTCTCCCTTAGTTCAGATTTAGTAGCTTCTCTTTATTTAGAAGATACTTAAACCATTAACGTAGACCATTCATTCAGAGGTGTAGCGAGAGTGTTATGCGCCCCGAGGCAAAGGAAAAATTAGCGCCCTCCCCCCCACCGAGCGGCAGAGCCCTGAACCTACCGCACAGTTGAGCCTGACCCTGGTAGGGAGGAGGGAGCTTGTACCACATTTTCTCCTGCCCCCTCCAGTTTGGAGCCTTTGCACACAGTAACCCGCTGGTAGAGGTGGAGCAGTGTTGGGCTGGGGGGCAGAGAGGAGGCTCCAGCCAGCGGGGCAGACAGAAGAGGAGCAGGCGAGGGATGACAGAGGGAGCGGAGGAGGACTAAATTGGCACACCCTAGCATGGCACCCAGGGTCAACTGGCCCCCCAACCTCCGCTCGTTACGCCACTGCATTAATTTGCGATCCTGTGAGATTTTGAAAATAGGTCCTAAGGCTCAATTGGCAGTATTATATTTGAAAAGCTCTTTACTGACAATTAATCTAAATGACAAAAGTGTGTATTATTTTCAATCAGACTTATTCTACAATAATGAAACATGTAGAGTGCCTGGAGCACTTAAATGAATTACTACAAAATTAATTAAATGGTTATGTGAATAATTTTATTAAGTATTGAATCATTTTATATGTCCATTAATGCCTGAAACTACTAAATGAAAAAAGGACCAATCATTTATCCTCTTCACAAATAAATTACTAACGTCTTAATATATAGAAGTTTTTTTTCCTCATTTTAAATGTCCTCTGTTCTGAATTCAGCCAATTATTACCAGTTACATCCCTTTGTACTATCTTCTGCTTCTAAGTATGTCTAGAAAGTTCAGGCTGACATGAATATCGCTCTTATCCCCTCCTGTTATTAGCCCTACTCCAACCTCCGAATTAATATTTTAGTTCAGTTAAAGTTGCATATTCTAGCACTGAAATATCAAACTCATATTCATTTATAACATTATTTAAATTCATACCAAACATTAAGAACTGATACGCTGTTGCTACAAATAGCAGTGAAAAACAGAATTTGATGGAATCTCTTGTTATGATTAAATGAAGTTAATTCAACTTCCCTTTATACAAATGAGCAGTTCAGCTTTGAGCAAAATACTGTAAACTTTAATGACAGGCTTTATCTCATAGGCAGCCCAGTTAAGGGAAGAAAGGGATGTTAAAATGCATTTATTTTGTTAAACGTGAAACCACTGAAATTTTTAGCGGTTACATGTTTGCATGTGGGAAGGAGAAGAGCGGTAGCTATGTGGGAGTTTCCCCTGTCCCTTCCCCCTGGCTGCCTCTGCCACTATCAGGCCCAGGCTCATCGGTTAACCGTTTACACGATCACATCCCTAGTTCATATTGATTTCTTTAAGTTTACAGTTAATTATGTTCAATCAAGCATGTTTATGCTACCAAGTAGTGAAATACATCTGTGCTGAAAAAAAGCTGTAAATAAAAAGAGCTGAAACCAAATAGCATAAAAGGACAGTTGATCATAAGAGTGAAATAAATAATCAGAAACTGCACTGCTTCATCAATATGGAACCAACACACCATACAAACGAAAGTTCCAGCAATGTCAAAAGAGAAGAACAGAACTAAAATATTTAAAGAGTTGTTCAACTGCTCGACAGTAGCAATTCTTGAAGTAACTTTACATTGTTAAAACAGGTGTAGAGAGCAGCAAGAATATATAGATGGACTTTGTAAAATTATATAAACTTTAAACTGGACATTTCAGCAACTAAGCGAGTGTTGATAGAGAGACTACATCTTGAGCACACAACAGTAAAACTGGCCAAGAGGCCTTGTAAAGAGGCCCAGAGGAAGGAACTTAGGGAGGTAAATAGCTGATCAGATCAAACCTGCCTGTGATCAAGGACCATCCCAAGATGATTATACCAAGATGTCTGGCTTAATTTGTCTTACATAAGCTGGTGTAACAGGATGAGTCCCTGCACTGGAAGGTTGGGGCAAGCTCAGCATGAAGATCCAGTAACATGGCTTTGTTCATAGTACTGTAACCACTGCTCATCATCCCAAATCTCCAGTACAATGCAATCCCATTTGTTATGGCATGCTTCTCGGGCCCAGAAGTGGCACTGCACTTTCAGCAGCTTTCTCACAAATATTACCACAACCTCAAATTAGTTCTCGCTATGCACACAGCAATCTGCCCTCCACCAAATCATTATGCTCCTTGATTATTTAGAATAGTGATAGAAATGTAGCCGTGTTACTCTGGTGTAGCTGAAACAAAAAACAGGACTACGTAGCACTTTAAAGACTAACAAGATGGCTTATTAGGTGATGAGCTTCGTGGGCAAGACCCACTTCCTCAGATCAAATAGTGGAAGAAAATTGTCACAACCATATATACCAAAGGATACAATTAAAAAAAATGAACACATATGAGAAGGACAAATCAAATTTCAGAACAGAAGGGGATTGGGGGAGGAGGTAAATGTCTGTGAGCTAATGATATTAGAGGTGATAATTGGGGAAGCTATCTTTGTAATGGGTAAGATAATTAATGTCTTTGTTTAAACTTAGGCGTAAAGTGTCGAATTTAAGCATGAATGACAGTTCAGAGGATTCTCTTTCAAGTGTGGTGTTAAAAGGTCTTTGAAGCAGGATGCAGGTAATTGAGTCGTTGAGACAATGTCCTTTCTGGTTGAAATGGCAAGAAACTGTTTTTTCTTTGTGACCCTGTCTAATTTTGTGATCCTGTCTGTTTTGCGGGCATTGATTCTTTGGCAAAATGTCTGAGACGTTTGTCCAATGTACATAGCAGACAGACACTTTCGGCACATGATATCATAAATTATATTTCTGGATGAGCAGGAATATGTGTTCTTGATCTTATAACTCACTTGGTTAGGTCCAATAATGGTATCTGCAGAGTGAATATGTGGACAAAGCTGGCAATGGGGTTTGTTGCAAGGGAAGGTTCCAGGGTTGGTATTAGTGTGGTATGTCCTGTGGTTGTTGATAAGAATCATCTTGAGGTTAGGTGGTTGTCTATAGGAGACTATGGGTCTGTCTCCCAGAGCTTCTTGGAATTTAGTATCCTGTTCCAGTATAGGCTGTAGTTTATTGATAATATGTTGGACAGGTTTAAGTTGGGGGCTGTAGGTGATGACAAGTGGTGTTCTATTGTTGGTTTTCTTGGGTCTGTCTTGAAGTAGATGGTTTCTAGGTCTTTGTGTGGCTCTTTCAATTTGCTTTTTTATTTCTCCGGGTGGGTGGTTGAGGTTTATAAATGCTTGGTAGAGATCCTGAAGTTTCTGGTCTCTGTCAGTGGGATTAGAGGAGATGTGGTTGTATCGAAGGGCTTGGCTATAGACGATGGATCGTATGGTGTGTTCTGGATGGGAGCTGGAGGCATGTAGGTAACTGTATGAGTCAGTGGGTTTTCTGTAGAGAGTGGCGTCTAATTACTTAGTTATTCTTGCAACTCTGCAAATACTGGAGGCTCGAATGTCCTCTGCTTAACAACAGTACAGGGCTATTCAGGCACCATCTTCCTGGCAATGATGGCAAGGCAGGCCATATGGGATTATGTGATTTTGAAATAATGATGGGCATATAGATGGAGACATTTTATGGGATGGAGACAGCTGCATACTGGGAATTTGACAGCTCGCTTCCTGTCACTTCTGTTCAATTTGCATTGTGTACTACCAAAGCTTCTCAAAAGATAGTAGGTTAGATGGTGGCGCTTTGAACACTGTGATACCTAGCCATGGTGCATTACACTGTGCTTCATTATCCAAACTCTTGGCGAGTTCCCACAGAGCCGATGCAAGGAGACAAATATGCACATGCACAAGAGACATATTAATTGCAGCAACCTAACACCTACAAAATCTGTAGTGCAGACATGTTCTTAGAAAATAGAATCAAGTCACCATTCCAAAATAATGATAACGGGTTATTTTTGTTATGCTTGTTTGATTAGATTATTAAAACATGAAATGTCACGTTGACCAATTTTCTAGTTTGTTAGCCAATTAGAAGTTAATACTAATTTTGTCTTTTTATATCTATGATGTATTAGATGTTGTTAAGGCAGCAACTCTAAAACTACATTTCACACTCAAGTTCTTTTCTTTAGTTAAGCAATAGAAATTCAAAGAACCCTAAGAAGGGTGTTACTGGTAATCAGTTAAGCAGTTGCTTAACTAAGGTTTATTTTATGACATCTCTCTCCTATTCCTGTCACTGATTCATGGTGTGAACTTCCAGAAGTCATTATTGATCTGTTTTTCAGAGATCCTGAACCTCCACTGACTTGAATGAAAGTTGTAGGTGCTGACAGTGACAGAACATAAGGCCATAAGGTACACAGGGTTTATTATGATGCATACCATGGGATGCATAAAACAGAACTTTTGGCATTCATTCTGATAGCTAAACAGTTTCTTACTTTAGCATTAAAAACATTAAGCCAGAAACACAGGCAAGTAGTTTTCACATTCCCTAATGAAAAGAACTACAAGGCACCGACATACCACTCAAGCAGCACTCACATTCTTTTCCTACAGCTTTGAATTAACTAGGAAACCAAGCATTTTACTTCAGTGAAGCATAAGAGAAAACGCACAAAGTTTGTAAAACTTTAAAGACTGAAATGTCAACCAAGTAAGAAACCAAACCATTTGGGGGTTGACAGTTCTTTGAGACTAACTTAAAATATGGCACTGTCATAAATATGGAATTAATTCTTTAGCACTCTGTGCTAAAGGTCAAATTACTGTCCAGATATATAAAACCTTTGCCTTTACATGGATTGCATGCACATGGATTTGGGCAGTCATGCATATAAGAAACTAAATCAGGAGCATTAGTGACAGCTGTTATTAAGGATGAACTACAACCCTCTTCTCCTTTTAAAAATTACTCCTAATTTTCTCATGCAAATCTATTTTTTTCTGAAATGTTTCATGCTTGGTCTCAGCACAGAGGGAAATATAGTGTATGGAAAACAAAAATCCCGGAAGTATCCCAAAATAGCTACCCTTCATCTTTTGAACACACCTGCTCTTTTGAGATAGTGTGTCTGCTATTTCAAGACCTATTTCAGCATCCCTGTAACCCTCATTCCACGGGTTAAGGGATTTCTAGAAATAGTACGTTATTTCGAAATTTGGCTCTGTGTAGATGTGCCAAATTTCAAAATATGCTATTTCAAAATTCAATCAAAATAAGACACAATTTGCATAGCGCAAATTGCATATCTTATTTAGAGTTTAACGTTCTGTGCAGACATACCCATTTTTAAAAAACAAAATATGCCACATACTTTCCCCCTTAAGTTCTAATGACATATGTTGTGCATAGACATCTAAAAAAAATGGCTGAACCAGTTTTGTTTGAATATCGTCCACTTTGCAGATCTTGTGGAGGTCTAAGAATTAGGCCAAAGCTGGAAAAAAGTAGTGAAAAAGTTTGAAGTTATAGTAATAGACTGCAGGAATTGCAATACTGAATCAGACCAGCAGTCCAGCACTTTGTGACCAGTAATAGATGCTTCTCTAGGGGAACTAATAAGCTACATATAAAGAATGTTTTTAATCCTATCATTTAATGAATGACTAATGCCCCTACTTAGAATCTTTTAAAAGTTCTCTCTAACATAACTGTTAATATCTGCTTAGATGTCTATTTAAAAAAAAAACCCTCTTATGCTTTTATTTGTTGGCACTGAATCTCCAGCACTACAGGAAAAATATTTCACATTATTAATTTTAAATTCTTTGCTTTTCAATTTAATTGAACACCATTGTTTTTGTGTTATGAGAAAAGGCAAATCAGAGCTACTGATTTATTTCTATGATCTGAAGAAGAGGTCTGTGGCGCTTGAAAGCTTTTCTCTTCCAGCAACAGAAGTTGGTCTAGCATTCTACACACCTTGCTTCTTTCAATATACCAATCATTATTCTCATTACATCTATCATGCCCCAATTTGTCATTTCTATCTCTGTATTAAACAATTCCAATGTGTGCACTTTCTCCACATACAGAAGTCTTCCTATGCCTCTAATCATGTTTTTGGCCCATCTCCTGACTCCTGTTTCTCCAATGTGCATTAGGGTGAGTATAAAAGAGATGGAAAAGGGTGAACAAATGATGAGCAGAAGAAAAATATCTTATTAACTTGTGTTTCCAATAGGACAAAACACTGATCACCTTGAAAGCAACCAAAATTATATTATATACCAAAAAAATACATTAAGAAAACATTATTTAAGTTTCAAAGTCAAGCTCTCAAAAGCTAGGAAATGCCAGAATTAAGGTTGACTGCACAACTTTCATTCAGTCCCCTTGTCTGTATGCATTATTTACACAGTGCTTAATTGAATGGTTGAACACTATTTTCCGTCCAGGATCCCAGCTTCATTCATAATGCAGGGTAGATGGTGCTCAATCAATGAGCTATTCCATTTTTGTTTTAGCTTCCATTGTCAAGGAATATTCAGAGAGTCTAGAACTTTTGAGTGTTACTTGGGCTCTTAGGAGCCTAAGGGTTTGTCAACATGACCCTGCAGTTTGAACCAATGAAGTGTGAACTGGAGCATACACTAGTGTGCTGTGCTATAATGGGCCTTTGTAGACCCTGTGGGATTGAACTAAAAGACACTTAGTTCACCCTATGTCATCCTGAAAACTTTGAGAATTAAACTAAACTGAATTAAGGCCAATTTAAACAAGAGTAAGAACATCCACACAGGGTTTAAAACAGTTTGACTAACCCACCTTAAACCCACACCCTTTGTTAATTTATATTAACCTTCCTGAGTTTCTCAGTGCTGACAAGCCTTAGGTTCTTCAACCCCTTTTGAAAATGGGACATAGGTGCTTTTCACTCTGAAACTATACAATATTTGCTTTGTCCTGAAACTCTTCTTGACTTTGAAAATATGAACTCAGATTCCATGAGTCAGCTCAAAGGTCAAGCCAACAATTATTGGTGGCAGAAAAACAATTTCAGTTTTGAAAGTGACCTGGACATACTGCCGTTCCTCTGACTTTGAAAAATTCGACCCAATGGAGTATTTGCTAGTAATTCTCTTCCCCTCCCAAATCATAGAAAGGATCAGACTTGTACAGTTGTCTTTTAATTCTCACTGCTCTCCTTCCTTGAAGTTTCCATAATTCCACCTTCACAGAGGAAGGCCAGTTCCTGTTGACTCGAACGCTGCACAAATGCTGATGCTGATGCTGATGCTTTCTATGCAGTACGTGTCTACAATATTTCCTCTCCATTTCTACTTGCTCTGCAATTGTCTATCAATGACCACTAGACATTAAATGACACAGCTACGGCAATGTTGGTTTGGGGGTGAAATAAGCTATTTTCTGCAAGCCATCGGTGTTCCCACTACTCTAGCCACTCGAGCAAGGGAAACAATAGATGTAGTGAAAAGTTCTCTAATGGAAAAATGAGAGATAAACAGCATTTCTTGCTAAAATCAATGTTTTTCTACAGGCTTATTTGGATCATTAGAAGCCACATATTTCACTGGTAAAGAACAGAAATACCTATTGTCAAACATAGAATAGCAATTAAACCCAGGGTTCTTCTGCTGAATTTCTACCCATCCAGTCTTCCTGTACGGATATTTGAATCAGCATAGGGTGTGGTGCTTTTCTTCAGCAGATATAAAACAACTTGCACCCTCCTAGAGTGTCCATCCGTTTGCATTTGGAGAGAAAGATGGTATCTGTTTGTACTTGTGCAAGTTTCTTCATGAGGTTGATAGATTTCTACTCCATACGGCTAAATGCAGTGCCTTGCATGGTGTTAAGTATCAGAGGGGTAGCCGTGTTAGTCTGAATCTGCAAAAGCGTGAGGAGTCTGACATGCATCTGACGAAGTGGGTCTTTGCCCATGAAAGCTTATGCTCCAACACTTCGGTTAGTCTATAAGGTGCCGCAGGACTCCTCGCCGCTTTTGCAGATTCAGACTAACACGGTTACCCCTCTGATACTTGCCTCCTGGAATGAGAACTAGAAACAAAAAACCCTAAATATGCCCTAAATATGCTCACTGCCATTCTCTGAGGTGGCACAGCTTCCATTTGGAAAACTGGGTCTGCATACAGCGTAAAACCACAGAGCTTCTACAACAAGAATTCTGGTCTTAAATATAATCCTCTTTTTTGCCTGCTCTGTTTAAGTAATGGAAGGAAAAATTTCATTTGCAATTCACAGTAATCAGCATTGGCGAAATCAACCACAAGCCTAATTATGATTGCTTTAATTCGCATAAGTAATCCCTTAAAATTCCTGTAACTAACTTCAACTGGACTATTTTATAAGTAAAGGAATCAAAATTTGGCCCTCAGAAAGCACTTCTTTACCATCCAAAATAGGTAAACAGAGGAATCCTTAGAAAAACTACATACAATCAATTATCTTGTTACCTTAGTCTTTTCTTTTCCTGTTATGGTGAATGATGCAGTCAAACTATGCTGTGTTTTGTTCTGGAAAAAGATATAGAAAAGTACCACAATATTATAAAACTATTAAAAACTGGCAGACTGTCCAGTTACTATACAAATGCTTCCATCACACACTACTCAGAAGAAAATGTTTCCATTAATTATTATGATCATTTATATCTACAAAAGTCTAATAGAAAAAATGCAATATATTTATCTATTGTTAACATGCAAGGAAGTAGCTGTTCTATGGGGCATACTCCCCTCCTAATTGAAAGGCCCCTCAGATGTTAACAGCACTGCTCATAGCACTAACTTCTATCTGCAAAATCTTCACAGGAATTAAGGTGACTCTAAAGGCAGCATAACTCCTAAAGGGACATCAGTAAAATCACAGAATCATGTGGTGAGAAGGGATCCCAAGGATCATCTAGACCAGTGGTCCCCAACGCGGTGCCCGCGGGCGCCATGGCGCCCGCCGAAACATCTGGGCTGGCCCCGCCCCCGGCACGTGGCACATGCATGGTGCCGGCTCCAGGCGTGGGACGCATAGGCAGCCCCTCCCCTGCGCGCCCGACACATGCGTAGGGCCGGACCGGGGCGCGTGGGCGGCCCCAGGGCACATGTGCGGTGCCAGCCTGGGGCGCGTGGCTCGTGGGCGGCCCCGGGCACATGGCCCATGCACGGTGCCGGCCCGGGGTACGTTGCCGGCCCCTGCCCCAGGCGCGCGGCACATGCGCAGTGCTGACCCCGGGCGCATGGCTCGTGGGTGGCCCCGCCCCCGGATGCGCGGCGCATGCATGGCCCCGCCCCCGTGTGCCCAGCATGTGAGTGGCTCTGCCCCCAGGTGCCCGGCAGCCACACAACGTTGGGGACCACTGATCTAGACTCACCCCCTACTAAGATGCAGGATTTGTTGTGCCTAAATCAGTGATTCTCAAAGTGGGATGTGGACCCACTTTGAGAAAGCTGCTAATGGGCTGCTCCAGTTTGTTTATTTAATGGCTCTGCAGCCATGGAGCCTTGCAGCTCTCATTGGCTCTAATTCGCTGTTTCCAGCCAAGGAGAACCACGGGAATAGATCCCTGTTGAATCTCACTTGAGACTTCCTTCCAATCGGCCATAGTTCCATTAATAGTTAGTCTTTGTTACGGTTATTTAGCCAATTACATACCCACCTATAGGTAGTTTCACTGAATATGCATTTATCCAGCTTACTTATGAGAATGTCATGTGGGACTGTGCCAAAAGCCTAAGTCCAAGTACATTATGTCCATCACATTGCCCCATCCACCAAACTAGTTCGCCTGTCAAACAAGGAAATCAATCTAGTTTGCCATGACTTGTTCTTAGCAAATCCATGCTAGCTGCTAGTGATAATCCCTTTACCCGCTAGATCAGGGATCTCAAAACAAAGTCTGTGGGCCATCCCTGGCCAGAGCAGTTGTGCAATCTGGCCCCAGCGGGCTGGGGTGAGGTGGGCTGTCTATTCCTGTTACCCAAACCTTACTCCTTCCCACTATTGCCCCACTCTCTTTTCCCCCATGGCACTTCATCCCACAAGGTACACAGCCTCAGGGATTACCGGGGGGAGGGGGGGAAGGGAAAGAGGGAGAAAGACCTGGTGGCCAAAATGATCATTTCAATTGGTAGGGGTAGCAGAGAGTGCGGAAGATCCCGAATGTTGCTGCCACTCCACACCAGGCCTCCCTGGTAATCCCCAAGGCTGAGTCCCTCAGGGAACAGGGTACAATGGGAGAGAGAGAATGGGGGAGGAAGGGAGCAAGGTCTGGGGGACAGGATCAGACAGCACCCCTCCTCCCCACATCTAGCTTGCCAGGATTTCAGAGTCAGATTGTGCAACTGCACCAAGTGGGGATGGCCCATGGGATGGGAGTTTGAGACTTCTGGTCTAAATACTCACGTACTGAACATTTTATACATTGATCTAGCAGCTTTCAAGTATTAAGGTTATCCTGATTGGTCTATCATTTCCTGATTCATTTTTCCCTTTTAAAAGATGGCGCTATGTTTGCTCCTCTCCAGTTTTCCAGAACCTCTCCTGCCATCCATGAGTTTGTAAACATTGCCAGAGGCACTAAGATTTCTTCAGGCAATTCCTTCACTGTGAAGCTCTGCCTTCCTATGATCTTTTGTTACCAGCTCACCTCTATTGAGCCACATCTTTCTATTTTGTCTGACATACTTGAAGAACCTCTTCTTGGTGACACTAACATTTCTTGCCTGTAGTAATTCATTCTTTGCTTTGGCTGCCCTGATTTTGCCCCTACATGCTTGCTCTATTCCCATTTACGCTTTCTTGGTGATATGCCCTTCTTTCAATTTCCCGTGTGTCCCCTTTTTGGAATTTAGATGCTAAAATGCTCCTTATGCAGCCACATTGGCCTCCTGTGGTTCCTCTTATTTTTTCTCTCTATTGCAGTGCTTACCGATTTTATTTGGCCGAGGAACCCTTTTCAGAATTTCAAGGAACTCCTAGGTTTGTCAAGCCAAAAAAAAAAAAAAAAAAAAAGGAGGGGGGGGGAGGAATCCATCAATTCATGACAATCCCCACAAATGCATGAAAATCACATTCCTTCCCCAAGACCCTCCCACCCCCTTCCTTGAGGCCTCATCCGCTCTGTTCGCCTCCTCTCCATCACTTGCTATCCCCAGCCCTTATATGCTCTCACTAGGTTTGGACAGGATGTGTGGGGTGGGAATGAGGGATTTGGGTGTGGGAAGGGGTGAAAGTACAAGGTCTGGGAGGGAATTTGGATGCAGGAGAAGGGGATGTTGGCTCGGGGAGAGAGCTCTAGGCTTGGGAGTGTTGGGCTCAGGTAGAAGGTTGGGGTGCTGAGCAAGCCATGGCCTTGTGGATGTGAGGGTGCTGGAGTTTGGGCTGGATATGTGAGGGACTCAGGGCAAGAAGACTGTGAGTATGATGGGCTCAGGACACAGATTTGTGATGTGTGGACGGTGCAGGAGTGTTGTAGCGGAAGACTGAGGATGTGGGGATACAGGAGTGTGGGGATATAAGAGGCTCAGGACGGGGGTTCCAGTGTATGATAGGCTCAGATTTGGGGTCAGGTGGTGCACGAGTGTTATGATGCTGCAGTGAGATGGAGGTTTGGCCCCAATTGGGGGCTTGTTGGCCAGGCTTCATTTTTAAACAAAATATTATGTCAAACTGAAAAAGTTTTAGCATTGTCTCTATTTACGAGAGGGGTGAGGAACCTGTTTTGAGTCAAGGGTCACTGACCCACAGAAAAGTCTGTTGGGGCCACACAAGTGAGATGCAAAAAAACCCCAACAACCCTCCAAAGACCCCCAAGCCTCACTGATGTGATCACAAATGTGCTGGTCAGAGCAGGGGACAGAGTGAAAGTGGGTGCTGGGGCTCGGGCGAGGATGTGGCTGGGTGGAAGGATGCTGGCTCAGGTGGCGGGGTGCTGGGGCAGGCAGGTGGCGGGGTGTTGGGGTCAGGGACATGGTCCTGCTGGGTGACTGGCAGGGTGCTGGGACAAGGAACAGGGTGCTGTGCTGGGTGCTAGCATGGATGGCAGCGTGGATGCTGGGGCCGGGGCCAGTGCAAGGGTGGTGCTGAGTCCTGGGGTGTGAGGCAGGGTGCTGAGGCCAGGGCCAGGGTGGTGCTGAGTCCTGGGGTGTGAGGCAGGGTGTTGGGGTCAGGGACAGCGTGGTGCTAGGTGCTAAGGTAGATGGCAGGGCTGCCAAGGAGCGGGATAGGGATGGGATGCAGGATCTGGGAGGGAGGTGGGGGGTGGAAGCGGGCAAGGTCTGGGTGGTAGGTAGGGTGCAGAAGCAGGCTGGATGTAGGGTATCTGGCCAGTGGGAGGAAGCGGGAGCAGATTGGGGGTAGGGTGTCTGGCTACGAGGGAGGGTGCAAGGAGGGGACTTGGGTAGGAGTTGGACCTCTCTGAACTGGCATCCTCTGGACCGGATTGGTCCCAGATGAGGGATTTTTGGACCAGGGAGGTCATTTCAGGGCTCCTGGTTCTCCCCCCCCCCCCCCCCCAGGCTTCTTTGCACCTCTATCCCCTGCAACCCAACTGTGCTGCCCACCCCAGCTGGTTCCCTGCACCTCCCCCAAAACCATCCCCCACAATCTAAGGGAGTGCAGCACCAATTCCCTGCAGCCCCTCACAGCCCAGCTGAGCTGCCCGTCTGTTCCGTATGCCCTCCCCCATCCACCTCAGCCCAGCTGAGCCCTGCACTGGGTCCCTGCATGCCTTCCCCACAGCACAGCTGAGCCCCGTTTCCCTGCACCTCCCCCAAGCCCCGCAAAACTGCTGAGCCAAGACCCGATTCCCTGCCCTTCCCTCCCCTTTAGTCTAGCCCCGGTTCCCGGCACCTCCCTCCTCCTGCAGACAAACTAAGCTCTGAGCTCCACACACACACACCCTCACATGCCCAGCCCAGTCCAGCTCCCCGGACCTCCCCACTCTGCTCAGTTTCCCTGCATCTTCCCCCAAACCATGCAGACATGCTGAGCCAGCGCTGATTCCCTGCCCCTACCTCCCTCCCTCCCTTGGCTGTGTCTACACTGGCGTGATCTTGCGCCAAAGTGGCTGCTTTTGCGCAAAAACTTGCTTCCTGTCTACACTGGCCATGTGTTCTTGTGCAAGTACGCTGACATTCTCATGTATGAAATCAGGGCTTCTTGCGCATGAACTATGACACTCCTGCTCAGGAATAAGCCCTTTTGTGCAACTGTTCTTGCGCAAGAGGCCAGTGTAGACAGGCAACATGAATTTCTTGCGCAAGAAAGCCCAATGGCTAAAATGGCCAACGGCATTTTCTCGGGCAAGAGAGCGTCCACACTGCCATATATGCTCTTGTGAAAAAGCACAGCTCGCACATGGCAGTGTGGACGTATTCTTGCACAAGAATTCTTGCGCAAAGTGTTCTTGTGCAAGAAACCACCAGTGTAGACATAGCCTAAGAGTTTCCTCGCATGAGCAAAATGAATTTTGTGTTGTGCACCAGTACTGAGTTCATGTGGCTTGTTTGGATGTGGCACTGTGGCACCCAAGTTATTAATAAATATTTTTAAACCTTTCCCTTCTCTCTGCTGCCATGTCTCCTCCCCTTGCTCCATCAGCTCCCCTGGTGCCTGCTGCCTCCCAACGCCTCACCCTCCTCTGCTGTCCTGACTCCTGCCCTTCTCACTGCCCTCAGCCCTCCTGCAACTTATCCCCCCTCCACCAGCCCTTCTCTCCTCCCTGTGCCCACTCCTCCTGTAGCCCCACTCTGATCATGTGAGCTACCCTTCCTCATCCCCTCTCCTAAAACCTCCCTCTACACACCTGCCCCATCTCTCTCCTCTGGTGCTGGTCCCTCCCCTGCAGATGTCTTCCTTTCTGCTTCACCACCAGAATCCCCTGGCACTTGCACCTTCTCTTACTCCTGCACCCTCCTGTTGCCTCCCCCTTTCCTCACTGCCCCTACCTCCTTTGCCCTCTTTTTCCCTGATGCCCACCCCATCACCACCCTCTGCCCCCGTTCGCCTCATGTCCCTGTGCCCTCACACATGACTTGCTCCATCCTGGCCTTCCTCATGCCCACCCTTTCTTTCCAGCCTTCTCCCAGCACCTCCCCCTCCAGCCCCCAATGCCCTTACCCTCTCCTCTCTCCCATCATCACCCTGTCCCCCTCCCACAGACACCTCCCCTCCTGCCTTTTTCCTCATTGTCTGCACTTGGCCCCTGGCATTTGTCTCTTCTCTACCCTGTCCCTTTGGTGCCTTCCCCTCTCTTCCCCCTCTCTGCTCCCCCTCCACACAAACCCTTTCCTCTCCCAGCCCTTCTCCTTCCCCTACCTTCTGCCATCTACTTTGTGGGGCTGGAGTCTACGCTCCGTCCCCGGACTCTGAACCCGCAACTCAGCCACACGGCACAACGCAGTGCCCAGCAGTTTTAAAATCCTGGGTCGTGGCGTTACGTCACGCCTGGGCGTCTCCCCGCCTACCGGTTTAAGCATGCCGTGCAGGGCAGCAGCAGCCGCCATCAAGGGGGAGCTCAGTGAAGGTTGTGCACGGCAGGGACGGGACAGGATGGGGACGAAGACGGGGGAGACGCTCTGGGACTGGGGTGGGAGGACACGTGGGGGGGCTGGGGCCCGTTCCAGTTCCAAATATTGGTGGAGCATGGGCACCACAAGCCCATACAACTCGCTGCCCATGCCTCTGCTGGCTAGCCGGTTCTTTATCTTTCAGAGGGGGCGCGGAAGTGCCAGCTCCTCGCGGAACCCCTAGTTTTGCTTCACTGAACCCCAGGGTTCCCCGAAGCACCAATTGGGAAACACTGCTCTATTGGAATAACTTGATGATGAGCCTCTACTGTTAGATCTTTTTAGGAACTGCCTGTCTGCATTGAATACTTTTCTTCCTAATTTATGTAGTTCAGGGGTACTCAACCTTTTTCTTTCTGAGTCCTCTCCAACATGCCAGAGGCCTATATCTTGCCCCAGAGCAATTCACAAACCAGACCATAATAGGCATTTTGCCACTTGAGTTGTGTGTGGGTCTCAATCCAGTAGGCACCCTTTAAGCACACCTACCAGATCAGGCCCCTCAGCTGAGTTCACAAAAAACAAGAGTGGAGTGGGGCTGGGTTAGGGGGAATTCAAAAGAGAAGTTACTCCCTCATAACTCACCTAAAAGGTGACAAAATCCTGTTCAAATCCCTTCTCTCCCTCAGGTAGTGGAGAGGCTTTGAATTGTGGGTCTCGCACATCTCAGGTGAGAGCCCCTAATCACTGGACTATGCCACCCTCTCCCACTCCCCACCTCCAGATACATAGGTACCGAACTCCAGGAGAAGGTTCACAGTTAAGAATTGCTGATAGAGATCAGCACCTTCCTGCAACCCAGACTTAGGTGCCTACTTCTCTCAGAGTGCTGAGGCTTAGAGCACAAGCCCCTTGTATCTCCCATTGCCTCGCTTAGGTAGCACCTGACCCAGCATACTGGTATTTGTGGATTGCTGCCTACACTGCTTTTGTCTCCTTATTCATTGTGTAGGGAGCATGGGCACCTAACTCAGGCTTTGTGAATCACAGTGATTTTGTGGGTGCTGTGATCTAATGCATCACGATACCTCACTCCTTTCATGCATGCAAGCCTTAGGAAAATGCTCACAGACAGCTCATTTTCAGATCAGAAAAAATGTGCATTATCAAATCAGTTTAGTCATCTGTCTATTCTCTGACAGGGGATAGTACTAGATGTTTCAGAGCAAGGTGCAAAAGAAATCATAAAAGGCAATATTGCAAAAGCCTGTTCATAGGGAAAATTATTTCCTAACCCCATCAATTAATGGTTGACGTTTCAACTATGGATGTTCCAATTAGTGATATATTGAATGAAGAGAGTCATTTAAAGAATGTAGTCATAAATTATTGTTCTTAAGACCATCAGTCAGTCTTCACATAAAGGGGATTTTAGTATACAGCAGCATTTGCCTACATATGTATAAAGACAGCATGAAAAGAACACCCACAATAAGGAAACCAAAATCACAGGGTAAACCTGTGACCATATTATAAAGTTCAAGGAAATTACATTCCCAGTAGCATATGGCACAACTTTCAACTCCTAGGAGATGACAAGGAGTTCAAGTGAGAACATTCACAAATTCAAGTTACATTATAACAATACATGGATAAAAATGATTTTTTCCCCTCAGAATGCAGAGATAAAATGGAGAGAGACCCTGAATGTAGGGAGAAAATTATAGGCTCTCACAGAAATAACAGACCTCTAATTTCTTTCAACTTTTGAACCTGAGAGGCCCAGTGCCAAAAGTCCCTCCCATCATAAGTGTATAATACTCATGTATCTACAAATTCATCACAGTCACTCAGGGTATGTCTACACTACCCTCCTAATTCGAACTAGGAGGGTAATGTAGGCATACCGCACTTGCAAATGAAGCCCGGGATTTGAATTTCCCGGGCTTCATTTGCATAAACCGGGCGCCGCCATTTTTAAATCCCGGCTGGTTCGAATCCCGTGCCGCGCGGCTACACGCGGCACGAACTAGGTAGTTCGGACTAGGCTTCCTAGTTCGAACTACCGTTACTCCTTGTGGAATGAGGAGTAACGGTAGTTCGAACTAGGAAGCCTAGTTCGAACTACCTAGTTCGTGCAGCGTGTAGCCGCGCGGCACGGGGTTCGAACCAGCCGGGATTTAAAAAAGGCGGCGCCCGGCTTATGCAAATGAAGCCCGGGAAATTCAAATCCCGGGCTTCATTTGCAAGTGCGGTATGCCTACATTACCCCGCTAGTTCGAACTAGCGGGGTAGTGTAGACATACCCTCAGAGAATAGTGTATAAAAGCATATATCACTAAGTGCCAACAAGAACAGGTTCCATTATTCCCATATTGTTTGTACATAAATTATAAAGAATAAAATAAAATGGAAAATAAAATACCGGTAATGAAGTGCTGAAGGTCAGTTTAACTGGCAGTGTTAAGACTTGGCCATCCCAGGTTTCTTTTGCAGCAAGAAAAGCAACATAGTTGATTGAGTAGTATTCTCCAACTGTTACAAGAGAGAAAACAATGTATAAACTAAATGTAGATGATTGTATCACAACTACCAGAGTAACATGACCTCTGAGGAGTCATGTCTTAATGTTCTTTATTAAATTGGTAAATACAAAAAGATGGAGTAGAACTCATTATGCTCTAGTTACACATCCTTGGCATTTTTTAATGTGCTTGATTTTCTGAAGTGTTGACCTGCCCTAGACGACAAGAGGAGCAGCAGGGGCTCAGCACTTCTGAAATTCAGGCTTAATATAAATAAAGTATCGCAATAACATTTTAGGTTCCATTTGTAGACTCCAAACTGTGAGTCCACTACCCCTTAGAACATGGATGCCACGGCACAAGCGACTTGCAATCCTCAGTACCATAAGGCACAATCTTTGTGCCAATCACTGGAGATCAGTATAGGACTGACATATCAATGAATAAGAGGCACAACAAATACGCTTTGTTCTTGTTATGCCATCCTAGTGTAAATTTCTTCATAATGACTGACATAGCTTCCATTGGCATGGAAAGTAAAATTAGCTTCCAGCTTTAACAGAACTGTTCCAGATGAGACAATTGTTCCAGCTTTGTTTGCCAATTTAATACTGCAAGTCAAGTTTCTTTTTTCAGGGGTAATTCTTTCTAGAGCATCTCTGTGTTGAAAGCCAGTAACTTGATGCCAACAATTTCAATACCCAACTCCACAAATTCTCCCACCAACCAGGCCTCCGTTATCAGAAATGAGCTCTAATTACAAACCCCCTACCATGCAAAAGCACCATGTAGATTAATTTTACTTTCCCATTTGGAAAGTATTTGATTTTTAGCTCTGAAATCATTTCTTATTTATTTTTAAAACGTAATCATAATTTAACAGCTCTGAAGATGTACTTCAAATAAAGATGTAAAATCCCATTTCTAAGTTAACTGGTTAAACGTTATGTTTAACCTGTTAACCAGGATCCCGCTGCGCAGGAGGTGCAGTCAGGCTGGAACAGCTTGCCATCCATGGCGCAGCACATTGGGCCTAGCCAGGATGGAGTAACCCCGCACCTGCATCAGACCTGCTGTGCTGCAGGCAGCTCTGGCCAGGCTAGACAGAACCCACCACGCTGAGGGCAGGGGCTGCTCAGACAGGGCTGGGCCTGCGACACTGTGCTGTGGGTTGGGGGACTGCTCCAGCTGGTCCTGCCTCACAGCCGGTGGGAGGCTGCTCCAGCCCAGTTGGGCTGGAGTGCCCCATATCCGCAGTGGGGGAAGGGGATATCTACTGGGAATCAGAAAGAGGAGATTTCCTGTAGGAGGACAGGGCTCCACATCCAGTTTAAAGTAGGGGTAGAAACCAACACTAGAGAGGTCTTAAATTTTGTTTTCATTTATAGTTACAAAGGGTGTGTGTGTGTGTGTGTGTGTGTGTGTGTGTGTGTGTGTGTGTGTGTGTGTGTGTGTGTGTGTGTGTGTGTGTGTGTGTGTGTGTGTGTGTGTGTGTGTGTGTGTGTGTGTGTGTGTGTGTGTGTGTGTGTGTGTGTGTGTGTGTGTGTCCGTCCCTTATGCCCAAGCAGACCCAATGGCAGGATCAGCATCTCAGATTATTTTGAGAGAGTTTTTAAACATTTAATTTCACGTTTTACGAAGTACATTGTTTGGTTTCTGTCTGCATGACTCTCAGTGTGGATAACGGAATTGGTCACATCAGATTTGCTTTGACACTGATCATCCAGGGTTTTGTTTAAAAAAGCAAAAGCAAAACCTTTTCATTAGAATTAAAATAATACAGAAACATTCTGTATTTTGTTACATTTTGAAGGAGCTAAGTGTTACGTAACTGAAGGGTCCAATTCTGCATCCACTGACATCAGACACAGCTCCAAGCTTGGAGATAAATTTTGCCTGACAAACACCTGTGAGTTAAAAGGATAGTACAGTTGCAGAGCAGAATACAAACCTTTCTGGAATTAAGATGCACTAACTGTAAAAGAGTGCTTTTGTTTAAACTTAAATAATCAGAACAATCAATTAAA
This sequence comes from Pelodiscus sinensis, assembly GCF_049634645.1. NCBI lineage: Eukaryota > Metazoa > Chordata > Testudines > Trionychidae > Pelodiscus > Pelodiscus sinensis. The sequence goes on from NC_134715.1 coordinate 111,565,277, forward strand.
TATCCTACTTTGAAAATTGTGGTCACAAAAAATTGTTTTTGCACATTGAAAAGCAGGGCCATTGCATAATTAGTTACCTTGCAGAAATCCTTTCTTATATATCTGGCATCCATCTGTAGTCTTATTACCACTGGTTTCTTGAACATGGAGGCCAGTAATATTGTCCAACAGAATGAGATCTGTGACACTGGATGTGTTCGTGTTATTTATCAGAAGTGTTACATACGCAGTTTGAAGATCATGTTGAGTAGTCACCTAAAACCAGAAACGCCAATAGTTTTGTTTTGGATCTACGTGGTAGTACATAGCTGCAAACTACTAGGCCTAGTTAGTTGAGAGTGTGTGTGCATGAGTGTGTTAAAGCTTTTTCTTCAAGGGCATTTTGAGTGACCTGCTGACAACATCACACTCCATTTGATTTCAAACTCCCAGGGAGATTTTAATCTCCTATACGTCAAGCTGTTGCTTGGCGACAGTGCAATAGAAGAACCTGTAGTTTGAAATCCAGGATAACAGCTCATGCAGAGAAAGGACTGAGTGAAAACAAGAATCTGAAAATCCCAGAGAGACCTCATATAGGAGAACTGGAATGCAACATTCTAATCACGTTCTGGAAAATCATAATGCTCAGCTTTGGCAGCATGAAGAGAGGCCCCTTAATGCATGTCATATGTGCTATCATTTCATTCTCTTGATGCAGCTTGAGCTCCTAATTAGCCCCCTTTTGGGGAATGCCTGGGTGCAAGGGTTATGCAGATCCTTATTCCTCCCTTCTTATGGGCTTGCTAACCCCTCTTAGGACCAATAGGTCCTGGGTTCTTGGTACTAACTGCCTCCACCTAGTGCCCAGGTGCATAAATTAATGGACAATAGCTATGACCTGTAAGATGTTATAATTTCTTAGAATAATTGACATTTTGGTTAAATTCAATTGAGTTACATTGAAATAAGGGAATGGACACATGTAATGAAATCAAGGATATCAAATGAGTAACCAACCGATACCAGCCAAGCCCTAAGAAAACTAAGCAACCAAGGCCTAAATAAACTACAGTAAAAGAAATAAAAAAGGTGTTGAAGGTTTTCCCACAGACACTACAAGGTTTAGTAGAGTTGGGACTCAATGAGAAGCACTGGTCTTCCTTGTTGGAAAGCAGACAACTCTCCCTTTGGGGTGGACTGGGTCCCAGATTATCTCAAGCGCTGTTTGTTAGCACAGGTAAGACCTTTTGGGTGCAGACAGAGTGGAGTTTTGGGGTTCAGAGTCAGTCTCAAGCCGTTGGGCTGACAGACAATATGAATCCCCCCACCCTCCTTCTGCTGAAGGGTACAACTCCAAGACTGCTTCTCCTTTGGCTACTCCTCCTTGCAACCAGCTCTCGTCCCAAACACTGTGCTTGCTGGGCACAGCCTACCTACTGGAAAGTCTTTGGGGCCTTTAGTTAGTCACTGGGATACACCAGCTAGACCCCCAGTAACTCTTCCTCCTTCCATATGTGAGCTGAGTCCTTCCATACTCCGTGGCCTGCAATCTACTCCACATTTACAACACTCAACATTGGCTCAAAGGAAGCTGTCATGGTCATGAGGGATGGCCAGCAGCCTGGGGACTAAGGGGTTAACTGTACCTAGCCAGGTAGCAGTCAGCCAATAGAAATGCAGACAGGGATTTCAACCTGAGACAAAGGACATTTTGGGTTTTTCCCTCCTTTGTCTCTGGGCCAGTTTTGCTCTCTGAGGGAGACCAAAGACATGTCTACAAGAAAAAGACTCTTCAAAATGTGTAAGTAGGGTAAAGTTTAGATAAATTCATTAGGTTTTATTGTTTTCTGTTGTGGGACTGTGGATCTGATGTCTGTGCTGTTAGAAATGGGCTTTCCTCTCTTTTGTAGTTAAGTTTTGAACTCATGGGAAAATTCCCCAGGAGTTTATTAACTGGTGGCTCTTACCATTTAGCCAATCCAACTATGCTTGTAACAGGAATATTGTTTTGATAATCAAAGTTCTTTCTTTTTATTAACTTGTATTGGTTCATTTCTGTGTCCTGAGAAATCTGTCTGTGGGATCTGCCTGCATCTGACTAGAGGATAGCAGCCACAGACTGCAGTTTATGTTTTCTCTTTATTTTTCAAGCTCTTTGGGGAAAAGAGCTTCCGGTGCCCTGGGGTTGGTTTCAAGTGTCCACCCCTGTTTGGGGGTTCAAAAGCCCTTGATGGTGGCAGCGGATTTTTATCCCCAAAAATCTAGGGTTTTTTTTAGGATTTTGAGGGGGGGGGGGGAGTTTTATACCAAAGCCTGGAAAGATAAGGTTTTGGGGTATTTTTGCAGGCCCCCACTTCTGCATTTATCGTGCCAGAGTGGGGTATCAGCCTTGACAGAAGCTGTCACACGCTAATTAAAACCCAAGCCTCTTTTCTCACTTATTTATACAGATTCAAACCTTCCACAAAACTCTTCCATCTCTATTGAGCAGGTCTTCGCCCAGATCCGCACAAGGACTTAGCTGTTGCAATACCTAAATAATCTGCACCTTGAAAATCACACAACTCCACAAATCTTTTGTTAAGCACCTATACTATACAATGCATGGGGAGAGACAGGTGACTGAGAATGGGATTCAGAAAAGGCAGCACTGTCTAGGCAGGGAAGCCACCGAAGCTAGCCAATGGGAATTGCAAACAAGAGGGATGTGGATAAGAGTCATTCTCATTCTCTCGCTCAGTCTAGCCCAATGTGAATTTATTTATTTATATAAAACTTCAAATGTGAGACAATTAGCCATCCCTAGCCCCTAGGGTTACCAGGTAGCTTCAGAAAAAATACAGGACACAATTGATTGGGGAGGGGGAGAAAGGACCAGCGGGGAGGGGAGCAGGGCTGGCTGGGGAGATCGGGGGCGAGGGGTGGCCAGCGGGAAGCAGGGCTGGTGGGGGGGGAGAGGGGAGTTGGGGGCAGCAGGGCTGGCTGGGGGAGATCGGGAGGAGGAGAACCCGCCAGCAGAAAGCAGGGCTTACTGGGAGGGTGTTGGGGGGAGCGAGGCTGGTCGGGAGGGGGCAGGGGGAGCGGGGCTGGCTGGGGGAAAGTGTGGGGGAAGAGAACCGGCCAGCAGGAAGCAGGGCTGACCGGGAGGTGGTCAGGGGGAGCGGGGCTGGCCAGGGGGGAAGCAGGAGGGGAGAGAATTGGCCAGTGGGGAGCGGGACTGACCTGGGCACTTGCAGAACCCAGGGTGCTGCCGTCCCTCGCAAGGTCCCAGCGAAACACGAGCGAGTCCGGCTACAGCTCCACAATGCGCTTGAACAGCTCTCAGGAGCACAGACAAGGCTGCTCCTCCTTCCCAAAGCATCACTCCTACGTCAGATGCAACCAGAGGCTCCCAGCCACTCCTCCAGCCCCTGCCAGGCTCCTGTCGTGTGCTCTGCCGGAAAACCAGAAAATGCCGGACATTGAATATGTCCAGTATTTTCTCAATTTTTTTACCGGACAGAGGGCCCCAAAAACAGACTGTCTGGTTGAATACCGCACACCTGGCAACCCTACTACCACCACCAGGAAGAGGCTGGCACCAGTCCTCAGCCTCAGGCAGGTACAGCGTGGTGCTGCAGGGAATCTGGGACAAATGGTGTCCCAGAATCATTCAGCCTGGGCTAGGACTTGAACATTTTGGGACTGTCCTATCCAGTTATGGTAACCCTAGACACAGACAAAAGAGTAAGTTGAGGGAAAAGGAGAAAGTATCTCTCTTCCAGCCTGTAGTTTCTCCCTATCCCCCGCCCCCACTTAATTCCTCCCATATTCTCTAAAAGTGAAGAGGAAAGAGAGAGTCGTTTTAAAGAACAATCTTATCTTCCACATCCTAATAAAGTTCTTAATTCAGTGTTTGGGCCTAGTGACTCCCTACCACTTTCACAACAGCTCCTGCCTCCGACTGCTATTCTCTTCAGGTGGCCAAAGGATGATGTCTTTGGATACATCTGCACATTTTTGAACACTATAATAGCTACATTGGAATTCCTGCCTCCTCACTTCTGATTAGAAAGAACCTAATCAAAGTTGGAGAGTAGTTGGGAGTTATAGGAGAACTTAGATATTTTAGGGTATGTCTACACTACAAAGTTAATTCGAACTAACAGCTGTTAGTGCAAATTAACTTTCATAGCATCTACACATAGAAACCGCTAGTTCGAACTTAATTCGAACTAGCGGAGCGCTTAATTCGAACTAGGTAAACCTCATTCTACAAGGACTAACGCCTAGTTCGAATTAAGTAGTTCGAATTAAGGGCTGTGTAGCCACTTAATTCAAACTAGTTGGAGGCTAGCCCTTTCCAGGTTGCTCTGGTGGCCATTCTGGGCCAAACCAGGGAAACTTTTCTGCCCCTCTCCCGGCCCCGGAGCCCTTAAAGGGGCACGGTCTGGCTACAGTGCCCATGCCATTTGCAAGCCTGCCAGCACCCAGCCAGCAGACCCTGCATCTGGCACGCCATGAGCCAGCCACCAACTGCCACCCAGTCCTCCGCCTCTTCCCAGGACCAGGCTGGCGGCTCCCAGGAGCCTGCCTGGGGCCGCAAGAGGCAGGCGCCCGCCTGGTATAGTTCGGAGATTGTGGACCTCATCGAGGTTTGGGAGGAGGCCTCCAACGTCCACAACCTCGCACTAGGCACAGGAATGCGGCCGTCTAGGGCAGGATAGCTGCCAGCCTGGCCACCAAAGGCCATATGCGAACCCAGGAGCAGGTTTGCATGAAAATCAAGTTGGTCCAGTGAGACCCCCGACCCTGAGCCCTGAGCTTAGAACATAAGAACGGCCATACTGGGTCAGACCAAAGGTCCATCTAGCCCAGTAGGCTGTCTGCCAACAGCGGCAAACACCAGGTGCCCCAGAGAGGGTGGACCGAAGACAATGATCAAGCGATTTGTCTCCTGCCATCCATCTCCAGCCTTCCACAAACAGAGGCCAGGGACACCATTCCTACCCCCTGACTAATAGCACTCCATGGACCCAACCTCCATGAATTTATATAACTTCTATTTAAACTCTGTTATAGTTCTAGCCTTCACAGCCTCCTGTGGCAAGGAGTTCCACAGGTTGACTATGCGAGGGGTAAGAAGAACTTTCTTTTGTTAGTTTTAAGCCTGCTACCCATTAATTTCATTTGGTGTCCTCTAGTCCTTCTATTATGGGAAATAATGAAGAACTTTTCTTTATTCACCCTCTCCACAACACTCATGATTTTATAGACCTCTATCATATTCCCCCTCAGTCTCCTCTTTTCTAAGCTGAAAAGTCCCGGTGTCTGTAGCCTCTCTTCCTATAGGACCTGTTCCAAACCCCTAATCATTGTAGTTGCCCTTTTCTGAACACTTTCCAAGGCCAAAATATCTTTTCTGAGGTGAGGAGACCACATCTGTACACAGTACTGAAGATATGGCGTAACATAGTTTTATACTTTCCCTCCTCCTTCTTCCCCTGGCTTTTCCCTTCCAGCTCCCTCCTCTCAGGTTTCCACCTCCCCTCTCCCACCTCCTTTTCCCAGTCTCCCCAGAGGTTAATCCCCCCCTCCCCAGTTTTGTTAAATAAAGAGAGTTTCTATTTTTAAACACACGTTTCCTTTATTTTTTACATCAGGAAGGGGGGCTAGGGAAGGGTAAGTGGAAGGAGGTGAGGGAGGAATGGGGCACAAGCCTCCAATGGGGAGGACTGGGGTGGCTCTGCGGGCTCCTCGGGGTAGAAGTTTTCCTGCAGGGACTCCTGGATCCTGACAGACCTTGACTGACACTCCCCTGCCCCGGATGGAAGCCTGTGGCAAGTGCAGCCGGGCTGATGGCCGAGTGCTGTGATGTGCCGAGTGTGGGCACTCAGGGCACTTCAAGTCAGGACTGCTTTGCTATCCCTCATCGTGGTAGACAAGCAAGTGGGAAACCCTGAGAACTGTCTGTCTGGGGTGGGGGTCGGGTCCCTTTAAGCACAGCCCTCAGCTAGCCTGAGGCAGCAGCTCCACACTCTAAGTCCTAACCTGATGCCCTGCCGGCACTGGTTCCACCTAGCCTTAACTTCGGTTCAAGATCCACTCAATGTGGACATGCTATTTCAAATTAGCAAAATGCTAATTCGAATTAGTTTTTAGATCTAGATGCACTAATTCAAATTAAGTTAGTTCGAATTAATGCTGTAGTGTAGACATACTCTTACTGACAAGCCCTAGAGCAGGGGTGGGAAACCATTTTTGGGTCGCGGGCCGCTGATCCACGGAACAATCAGTTGGGGACCGCACAAGTGAGAAACTAAAACCAAAACAAAACAAAACCCCTCACTGATGTGGTCCCCATAGAAAGATACTCTTCCTCACATTCCCCTCACACACCATAGCCTAGTACAGGCCTGGGCAAAATATGGCCCACAGGCCGCATCCACCCAGCTAAGCCACTGGATCCGGCCCATGAGTCAATGGGGAGTCCGAGACAAACTCCCCTGCTTTTCCCACAGCCCCACACGCCGCTCAGAAATGCGGCTGTGGGGCGTTTTCTCTTTATGAGTCCAGAGGGGAGGGAGGAAGATTCAGATGCTACTCTCACCCCCATCACAATCCCATTGGCCAGTTTCTGGACAGAAGCTGGCCAATGGGAGCTGCCTGTTTGAATAACAGGCAACCACGAAGCACAATCCTACTGCTCAGTCACTCATTCAAGCACATGACCGAGTAGGCAGAAACATTTTAAGCTCTGAAAGATTTTAATTCTGCAAGCAAGCAGGAAGGCTGGTTTGGCTGCTGGCTTGTAAGTCTCCTTGCCAGAAACTGCCTCTGACATCCCTTCCCATCCCTCTGCCCCCTCCTGCCCCACTACTCCACATGTTCCCATACCCCCTCCCAGATCTGGCATCCCAATCTCCAGCCCAAGATCACAATCCCCTCATACCCTAGGTCACATCCCAAAGCCCTGCACCTCAGTTCCCTGCCCTATCACAACTGCCTCCCTTATCCAAACTCCCTCCCAGACTGCATTCTTCCTCCTGCACCCCAATCCCAAGCTCCCTTCTGCACCTAACCTCCATCCCAGACCCCATACCTTCTCCATTAATACCATGAAAGAGTGCGGCCCTCGACCACTTTCAAATATCTTAGAGCAACCCCCCCATCAAAAATTATTGCCCAGCCCTGGCCTAGTAGATTTTATGTTCTTCAGCCCCACGGTGGGGTAGCAGGAGGCGGGGGAGGAGGGGTTTGTGCACCAACTCAGGCTCCCCAATGCTGGGGGAGGGGGCTTGAGCCTTGAAGGCTGGAACCGGGTAAGCCACGGGCCACATCTGGCCCCTGGGCCTGACGTTCCAAACACCTGCCCTACAGAAAATGCTATAAAAGATGATATAGGAGAGGAAAAATGTTTATTCCTCACCTCCATTGAGGTGAGTCCTTACTGCTGCAGCTATCACAGGGAATACATGCCCTGAGGCCACCATCTCCCTTAAACAACTATCCTAATCCCCATTCATTTGTAGCCCTCAGCTCTTGTTCCAACAACAGACCCTGATGCTGTTGGGTTGCTTCTGCTGCAAGGTCTCACAGAGACACTTGAGCAAGTACAGCTCCTTGGGGTTTTTGTTCTGTTTCTAAAAGGTAATCGGTAACCGCTATCAGCCCTTGGACTAGTACTCAGGAGATTGGGATGAAGAAGCAACAATGGGGGAAGAGGAGGACGGGAGAGGAAACCATCAGGGGAAAGCAAGGAAGGAAGGAAGAAGGATCAGGGCCTTGCAGACAGAATCTTATGTTGGAGAAAGTGTGGAAGAACTCTAGGAAGAATTTCCATACATTTGATTTGAAAGACATGGCAATTCAGGTCACAGTGAGAGATATCATTCACAAAAAAATAATTAAAGTATAACTTGCTTCTGTTTATAAAGATTTACTAGGGCCCTGACTAAGATTACTGCACCTGTAAAGCACTGAAACTGATGTTCTCATCATTTGTTGAATGGCACAGTTTCTGGGCCACATTGATAAAAGGGGGCTTTTATTCCCCCCTCACCTCTAATGTACAAATAGAGGAACCAGGCCCATTATATGTGAGTCATCTTTACACCCGGGTTTCATAGCATTATCTGCCTGAGGAATGAATAAATACATATAATTTCCCTGAATGAGTAAATACATATAATTTCCCTCCTGGTTTCGCAAAGGAAATGCCTCAGAACCATTCATGAGATCAGGGAACAAAATAGATCTCACTTTTCCATTTAAATTACTAGAGGCTGCCATATGGCCAGCCAGGTGTTGGAGGAAAATGCCTATTCTGATGTACTGGGATTGAAATAAATCGGCAAGATTAGCAAATTAAAATAGAACATGAATTTGATCCAAAGGTGGAAGACAATTCACACATAATTGCACTTAAAAAATTTTACAACTGGCAGCACTGAAAAGATTATTTCCTGATAATCCTACCATCTGGAGCAGACTAGCTCTGATTTTGTACAGCAAGACTTTGCCATTTCTAATGAAACTTTTAATGAATAGCAAAAAGAACCAAATATGCAAGTACTTCAGAACTCCATCTCTCTGAGATCTTATTACAATAAAGGAACAGTGAATCTGCTATATTAAGCTTTCTGAAATGGGTGGTTTTGTCTCACCACTTCATGTAACTGAAATGATCAATATTCAGTTCTGTTAATTACGATCTATGGCCAGTTTGATAACATAGGGTCTGCAATGTAAAGCGTATGTATTCTCTTTTTCCTACTTTCCAGTCTATGCATATAATCTAGTTAAGTTCACCAGATCAGTATTTTCAAATCAGCTGCTAAATTCCCAGTGCTTGTACACATTTGAAAGGCTGAATCCAAGCTTGACTTGAAGCATGACTCCTTATCTTTCTTCATGCAAAGCACAGGCAGAGTAAATTGGCTCTAACTTGATTGGACCAGTGTAAAAATGAAAAGCTAAATTAGTTGAATCCATTCTACCTAAACACAATGTTTAAAATTTTCTTCAAATTAGACGGACTCTTCTTGCCACATGGACTTAACAGTAGTCAAACTAAATCTACTTTAGGCAGGTAGGTTTTTAGGCTTGTATAAAATACACTGTCAATTCCAAACCAACTAGCCAAGGGTTTAAAGGAGACTTAATGGTTATACAGGACATCACAGAGCTGTCCTTTCTCCCTTTGTATCTAGTCATTGATTGGTCCTGGATGCTTCCAACTTGCTGGGAGACCCCCATTTGACTCTTGCTTCAAACAGTGTCTACAGGGGAGAGACTGTATCTTGCTCCTGAAATAAGATCTTTATAACTTCCTAATTACCCAGCCTCATACCCAGTTGGATCAGAGCTGAATGGTTTTGAAAATATTACCCCAAGAAGCCAAACACATTTTTGCAAACTTCTCAAAGTTACAAGAAAAACTAAAATAAAATAAGAGTCTATTATTTTCAGTTTGTTTATTTTGGGCCAGATCGTTTTGTGCCTTTGCCTTTCTAATCTTGCCCCTGCATTCCTGTATTTGCCTATAGTCATCCTTTGTAATTTGTCCTAGTTTCCATTTTTTCTATGACTCCTTTTTTTATTTTTAGATCATGCAAGATCTCCTGGTTAAGCCAAGGCAGTCTTATGCCATATTTTCTATCTTTCCTACACAAAGGAATAGCTTGCTTTTGGGCCCTTAATAATGTCCCTTTGAAAAACTGCCAACTCTCTTCAGTTGTTTTTCCCCTCAGTCTCGCTTCCCATGGGACCTTACCTACCAGCTCTCTGAGCTTACCAAAAGAGAGAGAAAGTTTTTAGGAGAGATAAGTGTAAAGGCCATTGCAGCATGCCCAAATAGTCAGAGGAGGGGCCAGAGACTCAGAAGCACCAAATAATGATCAACTAAATGAAAGCACACTGAAGACACAGACTACCTGGCAGATTGACAAACCCTGAAGTTAGCGGCAAGCAAACCCTTGATAGGGAACTGATAACAAGTTTCACCAGAAGACAACATCCAGGAGGAGTAGTCAGCATACTGATATCAGATGACTGCAAAAACAACCTCCAAATAAACATATGTTGCAGAAAAACTGATTTTTATGCTGAATGACTGATTAAGGCCTGTCAAGGCAAAATGCATAGACTTGCATGGAAGGAAAATCCTATAAAGGATGGGGTGTCTTGTAGGGTTCTTTGGGTTCTGTCCTGCTAAGACCATGGAGCGTCAGTCCAGACTGACAAGAACCCGGCTCCTTCCTCGCACCCGACTTATCTGGCCAATAGGTTGAGCCAAGCAACAGACTGGCTATTCCATCAGCAGGACGTGCGTGTGTGTAAATGTAACAAAATAGCATATTTATTATCAATAAATGCAGCAGGTTGCTTTATCCCCCTGAAAAAGATCCCGTGTGCTTCTTTTAAGCATAACACCCCTGCTGGGGCTCTTGTACATTTTAAAGGTGAAACACGGAGCAGCACTTCCGCCTTTGAAATGTAACAACAGCCGGACAGTTCTTGCTACATTTCAAAGCAGAAACACCCTTATCAACTAATCGAATAGTCGATGGAAATCTCATCAACTATTCGATTAGTTGATTAATCTAATTTTAACATCCCTAGTTACTGCTATCATTCCTCATGCTCCTAGAGTCTTCAGAACTACTGATGTTTCTCATAGTGATTCTCACCCTACTAATTCTGATACTGCCTTTAGGGAGCAGGAACCTTTGACATGGGTAACTTTGATTTAAGATACCACTGATATCAACTCATCAATAATATAAGGACTCAGTAATGTTCTGTAAGCCATACAGTATTAGTACATGCTGCTGACTATTGTATCAAAGCTCATTCCTTAAAGATTATATTCAAATATTAAATTACATTTACTGTACAACAACTTCTTCCCTTTATTATACAACGTAAAAGTATGTGTTTCTGTGTACTGGCTTTGGCTTATATTGGAGTTCTCTTTTTATATAATTGGACAATAATGTTCACAGAAGATTTGAATCCTAACATTCCTCAAGTAAGAGAAAGCTGTACCTCAAAACTTACCACTGCACATTTCTGAAGAACTATCCCATACCCAGAAGACACTGAAATTCTTGGCATATCTTCCACCTGGGGAGGGAAAAAAACTAAAACTATGTTGTATATAGACCTATTTGAATACAAAACTACAGCATAAGTTCTGCAATGTAAGGAAGAAAGAGAAAAAGACGATACACCAATTAACAGCTTTGCATTTAAGAGCACTGCCATCCCAACAATGAATCTGCTTTTATCTGTTTCGACAAATTTGTTTACACTATCTATTCCCAAATATAATTATTAACCTAAGTGACATTATTCAGTGGCCAGACTTTCATTTCAGAATGTGCAGCTTAAGGAAACAAATTCACCTACTGGTACAGTTGCATTTTATTACTGTGAGAATTAGAATATATATGGCAGGGCTACTCAACTCTGGAAGCTCCGGGGGCCACAATGATACTCACAGCACATGCCGAGGGCCGCAACTTAAGTATGGTTGCATGTATATGCAAATATATATGCAAAAAGCTTCCTTCACACGGATAGGCACATATTAATAAAATGCAATATTTACCCAATTTCCATCCACACAATAGCACTTTTAATGAGCAATAACAGTCCAGGAATTTAATACTAAAACACATACCAACAGAAGACCATTATATTGACCACTTTTTTGTTTTGGCTCCCACCTGTGGGCCGCATGTTGAGCCCTGCGTAAACCCAAACTGCATCGTGAGCCGCAAAGAAACGGGCTGTGGGCCACATGCGGCCCGCGGGCCACGTATTGAGTAGCCCTGACATATGGCATACACCTGACTATATCTGTCACTACAGTCATAAAGAACTCATGCATTTAGAAGATGTTACTGCTGAACTACTGAAGGTGAACATAATCATATGAGACATAATGAGAAACTCTGTATTAATTAAGTACAGGCAGTCCCTGTGTTACGTACAAGATAGGGACTGTAGGTTTGTTCTTAAGTTGAATTTGTATGTAAGTCGGAACTGGTACATATCGTAGGGGAAACTCTAGCCAAACATTTCTCCAGAGCTCAGTTTTATTCTCCCACACCTCACTTCCTTCAGTCCTTTATTCTCAAGCTGAGGTGTCTGCTGAGAAAAGCCACTCCGCGTCTCCCTAGTCTGCTGGGGGGGGCGCTAGGTTCGCATCTCCCTGGTCTGCTGGGGGGTTGCCTCACCCCGTTTGTAAGTAGGGATCCGATGTAAGTCGGATCCATGTAACCCGGGGACTGCCTGTACTAAATTCCCAATGATCTTCACTATGACTCTTTTCAGACATTAAACATCACCCAACTCTTACTGACCAGCTGCTGGTTAATGGCAGACTCTCGTTTGGACAAAATCTTCTTTGTCCATGAGGGAATTAAGGCAAACAGTGAATGGATCCCGGAAACATCTGGTGCTGCAGAAGTCAAAAGCAGATCATGGTCTTCATTTGTTCCCTTTAATTCTGTTCCAAGTAATTCTACTGCTGAAAGTGAAAGTAATACTCTATGTTAGAACTCTCAAATGCTCGATCTCATGTGGCAAACACTTGCCAGTGTACTCAGCAGTAGCGATATTTGTTACTATATTACTGAAGCAAAGAGGAGCCAACCGTTTTAAGTAGGGGTTAGACAAATGCTTGTTAGAGTTTGTCTACACTGCATATTTATTTCAAAGTAAGCTATTTTGGAAGAAATACTCCAAAATAGCTAATTTTGAAATAGCCAGTCTACACTACAGGGAAGCCTAAAAAATAATCCAAGGCAGGCTTCCCTAATGTGGACGTGCTACTTTGAATTAGAGCCTCAGGAGGCACTGGGGAGTAATTACTTTGAAAGGCCCTGGAGAGGAGCTATTGCGAAATAGCAGCAGTGGAGCATCCAAACTACTGCTATTCTGAAATAGCTATTTCATAATAAGCATTATTCCTCGTGGAATGAGGTTTGCAGATTTTGAAATAAGCCATCTGTTATTTTGAAATTATTTTAAAAAATCATGGAATTGCAAGACATTTGCATTGTTATTTTGAAATAACATCAATGTAGACGTACATCCTTAGGGATGATCTAAGTGTGCTTGGTCCTGCCTCAGTACGGGGCAGGGGAGGGGGGACTAGCGGACCTCCTAAAGTCTCTTATAGGTCTACATTTTTATGATTGACGCAAGAGATGTTAGAGTATAACCAATAATGCTTATTGGTTAATGGTCTCGGTTGCACTCAGATGGCTCCTGGGGAGGTGGCTTCACTGTGGCAGGTAGGGTTGCCAGGTGTCTGGTTTTCTACCAGACAGTCTGGTATTTGCACCGTCTGTCCGGTAGAAAAATTCAGAAAATACCGGACAGGTGCAATGTCCGGTATTTTGTGAATTCCCGGCTGGGCGCCGGAGAGAAGCCTGGCAGGGGCGGGGGAGCGACTGGGAGGCGGAGCGCGATTGCCTTTGGGAGCCCTGCAGTCGCACACAAAAGCTGGGTCGGGTGGGGTGGGGGCCAGGACTCCCAGCCACTCCTCCCACCCCCACCCCCTGGCTGGCTTTTGCACAGGACCAGAGGCTCCCAGTGCCAATCGTGGCCCCGCATCCCAGCTGGGAGCCTCTGGTTGCGAGCAAAAGCCGGGTGGGGGGAGTGGCTCCCAGCCCTGCACCCGCCCCCACCTGGCTTCTGTTGGCAAGTAAAGGGAGCGCTTGCTGGGGGTCGGCTGCGGCCAGTGACTGTACCCCCCCTCGCCAGGTCTGCTTCCTGTCCCTCTTCCTCTGTCCCCCCCATCATCCCCTCCAGCCCCACAGCCCCCGATCCTCCCCCAGCTCTGCATCCCACCCCCTCTTCCTGCCGGCCAGCCCGACGGCCCCCGGACCCCCTCCCGCCATCCCTGCTTCCTGCCCCCCTGTCTCCAGGCCCCCTTTTCCTGCCAGCCAACCCCCGGAAGCCCCCCTGCCAGCTCTGCTTCCTGCCCCCTTCCTCCGGGCACCCCCATCCTCCCCTCCAGCCCCGCAGCCCCCGATCCCCCCCCCAGCTCTGCTTCCCACCCCCTCTTCCTGCCGGACAGCGCTGCAGCCCCTGGATACCCGCCAGCCCCGCCAGCTCTGCTTCTCACCCCCCTGCCGGCTAGCCCCGCCCCGCTCCCAGCTAGTTCCCCCCCATCTCTCTCCATGTTCGTTTTTTTAGCAGGGTCTACCTGGCAACCCTAGCAGCAGGGCAGTGAAATGACCTCTCCTCCCCTCCCCAGGTGGGCTAGGGCTGACAGACAGAAAGTTTCAGCGGTTACACGGTTACCCTACTACACAATTTTTAACATCCCTAATTGATGCCCTACTTTGATAGGCAAATGCAGTATGAGACAGTATCTCCACGAAGGAGCATGAAAAGACAGGCACAGGGCAAGAAGAAAACCGAGGAACAGAAAGGTGAAATGACTTGCTCAAGATCACACAGCAGGCCAATAACAGACACAAGAAAAGAAACTAGGTTTTCTGATTTCTAGTCTAGTGATGTAACTGCCGGACCTAACTCCCTCTCACTCCAAAGGAAACCATTTTACTTAGTAAACTCTGTTCTCAGTGGCAAATGTGTACAAAACTAAAAGCAATGTTACTTTCTGAAATAATTAAACTATTCAATTAACATAATTCTGCCCTCAGAGCTGTGCACACAATTCTCACTGGGAGCCCACGAAAAAAAGGTTTTTTATGTGTCTTCCTAAAAGCAGAATTTTGTCATTCAGATATAAAGCAAATTATAACTCATTTAACAGGTTTCAGTCTTAAACTAACTATTAATAATTCCAGTCCAATGTAAGATTTCAGAAAAGCATGAATAATTGAAGAGCTTTGTAAACACCAACTACCTAAATATAAAAAAGCCTTATACTTCAAAGACACAATCTGCCAGTAAAGCATTTAACATTCAGACTGCATTAAAATGTTTCTAATTGGTGCTTTGTTCTTAAATGAGTTTCCATTAAATTGTAACACAATCAAGTCAAGGGCCCCAATTCTATAGAACAATAATATCAAGATTTGCCTATGATCAATTACTATAAACCAAAATAATGTAATAGTGTTAATTTATTCTATCCAAGTTCTTTTTCACATTCATCAGTGTACTCTCTAAGCATCTTCCACACAGGGATAAAATCCAGTCTTATTATGAAGGGATGTGTATGCTAAAACTTAGTGTAATCAAACTGGAGCTGATCAATAAATTAAAAAAATATTTAAATTAAAATTTCTACATTGGTTATATTTTGTGAATGTTCTCAATATTACTGATCTTTTTAAAATCAAACTCATGTCTGAATCTTTTATTTAAAGAAATACCATGTTTGCTTACTGAAAATCCATGGTCTCAGTAAAATTTCTGCTAATTTTGAAAACAATTTCCATATGAATTTCAATCAAAATAGTTCAATCAAAATAATCTGGAGCATGTTGTGAGAAGTACAAGAGTTTCATTATCTACATAGTTTTTTATGAAAAGTTTCATTTTCGATATTGCTGGGTTTGGGGTTGTTTTTGTTTTGTTTTTTTTACAAAAAATAAATATTTGTAAGTACTTTCAATTAAACAAATATGAAAAAATAGCATATTATATAGGATTTTTTTTCTATTATATTGGAAATGAGGTATGATGAATTATGGCCCAATCCCATATAATTTTTACCACTTTTTAAGGTCTTGTTTGCATCTTGCGCCTCCTCATAACTTTCAGTATTAAGCCTTTAGAACAAGGGTGGGCAAAAGGGCCTCTGTGGGCCAGATCTGGCCCACCAAGCAAATTGATCCAGCCCGCAAAGGCCCTGCTGCTCCTTTACCCCCAAGCCAATTGGAGCCTGGGGGCGGGGGAGTGCACGAAACTTCCTCCCGTCCTGCGAGGAGCATGCTGCACTTCAAAGTGCTACGCGCTCCTCACAGAGCGGGAGGAGACGTCACCGACTCCCCTGCCCCCAAGCCCTGACTGCAATGTTTCCTCTGCCCTCCCCTCCCCCCCCCCCGCCCTGCGAGGCGCACACGGCACTTCAAAGTGCTATATGCTCAGGCAGGGCGGGGGCAGGGTGAAGGAAGCTTCATGCAGCTCCCCTGTCCCCAGGCCTTGATTGGCCTGGGGGTGGGGAGAGCACGTGTGAAGCCTCCTCCCACTCTGTGAGGAGCGCGTAGCACTTTGAAGTGTCGCATGCTCCTCACAGGGTGGGGATTAGCGTCGTGGGAAGAGGCTTCAGGCGCTCCCCCCACACCCAAGCCAATCAGGGCCGGGGTCAGGGGAACTGCACGAAGCTTCCTTCTCCGTGCCCCGGCCCTGCAAAGGGCAGACAGCACATCAAAGTGCCACGTGCTCCTTGCAGGGCGGGAGGAGGCTTTGAGAGTCCCCCGCCCCAAGTCCTGACTGGCTTGGTGGCGGGGGGGAGCGCCTGAAGACTCCTCCTTACCTACCCCCACCCTGTAAGGAGCACGTGGCAGGGTGCAGCACAAGGAAGCAGCGTGGGTGCCTAGTGGGAAGGGAGGGGCTCCCCTACCCTTAGACCAATCATGGTCTGTGGGTGGGGTAGCCCAGAAGCATCCTGGTCCCACCTCTTCTGATTTAGCCCCCCCCCCCTTCCAGGCGGCCTGGGGGCACTTCAAAACTTTTTGAAGTGGCCCCTGGCCAAAACTTATTGCCCACCCTTGCCTTAGAAGTTAATTTGGTGGCTTATTTCAAAGCCTTTGAATAGCAGGATTTAACTAAACTATTATGATCACCATAATTAATGAGACACCATCTTTTTTAATATATTGTCTTTTAAAATTTTGTAAGCCACCTCGAATATTTTAAATAGAGAGGCGGGGTAAAAATATTTTAAAATAAATAAATATATTCTCCAACCCTGAAATGACAGCAAACAGATGGATTTCTACTCTTATGAAACAACCAGTTGACTTCGTAAGCATAGATCAAAAGCATGTTATCAGTTACAAAGTTTAGAACCCTATCACTTTATATTGAACTGCAAAACAAAAATATTGGAAAATTAAAATATCAATAAAATCATTGCTATATAGGCGAAAGTTTGCTCTGAACATTTTGCCGTTACTATTTCAACTGGATTCACTAAATCCCATATATTTATATTATGCACAATAACCTAGGTATCAGATACATGAAAACCAATTGTAGTCTGATTACAGACTATCTTCTCTGCTCCCTCTTCTATACGTTCAGGGGACAGAGATGTAAAAGAAAAAGCTTTTTGCCAAAATGGAAGAGACTACAAATGGCTACATACCTCCAAGGAGGTAGATCTTGCATTTACAATAACCTCAATTACTGGTCATCATTAGAGACTGAATTTTGGAACTCCAGTGTTAAGAAGATGCATTTTTAAAGTGTAGTAGACTTTAACCTCTGAGGATCAGCCAGTAGAAGGGGTTGAATGACAAATGAAGTAAAAAAAAAAAAGTGACCCCCTTTAAGAGAAAGCTGAAATGGAGGCAGCTATCAGTCACAAAAACAAACACAGTATGCTGGAATTTAAGAGGTGCTGCCACAGTCTGGCAAGCAGTGGGTGCAGAAACCCGAAAGTCCACTCTTCGATATTAATATATGTTACTTCTTCACCACATCCACACTCATACAAACCATACTAGGGATGTAAGTGACTAGTTGACTATCCGATAAGCATAAGCTCAATTAGTCACTTCTCCCCTCTCCTCCTTGCTGCCTCTATGAGAGGCAGCAAGGGGGAGCAAGAACCTGTGCTGGGGAGAGCCAACTTAAAAGCCCCCCACTGCATACCAGCCTTTTAAATGTATTAAGACCCAAAAGGCTGAAGCACAGCAGAGGGGACCCCATGCAAGATGGAACAGCTGATTTCTGGCTCACACCAGGTCCCCATCACTGCGCTTCTGCTTTTTAAATGTATTAAAAGCCCGTAGGCTCTTAATACATTTAAAAGGCTGGAGTGCAGCATGGGCAGGTGGAACCCAGCACAAGCCGGGAACAACTCTTCTGGCTTGCTCCAGGTCCCCCGCCCGCCCATTGCACTTCAGCCTTTTAAACGTATTAATAGCCTGCTGGCTCTTAGTACATTTAAATGGCAAAGCTCCAGGGGCTGGCAACTAACCCGATTATAGCTCTCCAGCATATCGACTAGTCAATGGAAATTCCATCGACTCGTCGATTAGTTGATTAAACTAAATTTAACATCCCTCAACCATATTGATGTCAGTGTCAGAATGACAGCAGATTGTAAGATCCTCAGGGCAGGGGCCATGTCTTATGTGTAAAGTGCCAAGTTCAGAGCTGACGTTCAGTTACCAAAAGAAAAAAAATTTACACATTTAACAATATATACAGTAATTCTAATTTTGCCCTTTCTCCACAAACCACATACTTTGAATCCGTAAAGAAATTTGCAATCTGTTTTTCCTAAAACTAACATCAGCAAAGCTTTTCGTTATCTTGATTATTTCTGGTATTCAAAAATTCATTTGTTTACTATATTTGTTTCTCTTTCCCCTTGGAGTTATTATGTGTTCTCAAAAGCAGACATCACACCAAAAAACAACCTAAAGTCCCTTCAATTACACACACCAATGAACAAACAAAGGTAGTAATTTTACTGCACTTCAATTTACAATGTTACCATTAGCTTTTCTTGTTCCAAAGTCAAAGACACTATGGGAATAAATCAGAGGGAAAAGGTAGGATAACACAGAAAAAAATAGGATGCTTTTCAGCAGAAACTCTGATGCTGTATGGGAGTATTATGTTACTACTGAAATCCTTGGTAACTAAAATTAAATTATTCTATCCACAATAGGAATGTTAAATGTAGGTTATTTTAGTAATTAAGTAATTGATAGAATTTTTATCAACTATTTGATCACTCAATAGGAGAAGGTAGTCCCGCTCAATACTGGCTCATGCCGGGACCAAACTCCGCTGATGCTCTGAAATTTAAAAGACAGTAGGAGCCGAGCAGCCTGCCCCACCGTTCGCTCCTACTATGTTTTAAATTGTAAAGCCACCGCGGGACTGTGCCGGGCTGTCTACCCACCTGGCTCCTACTAGGGAAGTTGGGACCCACCATGGACAGGGGCTGCTGCCGGCAGGGGCTGCTTCACGGGCAGCAGCTCCTCTCTGCACGTGTCCCAGTGGGAAGTTGCCGGAGCATCATTTCCTACTCCCCCTTCCCCGCTGCTTCCTCCGAAGGGGGAACAGGAGGGGAGGGGAGACAATGCTGGGGAGGGGGGGAACCGGCTTTTAAGCTTAAGCTTATTGGGTAGTCAACTACTTGACTACTCTCTTACATCCCTAGTGCACAGTATGTCAGGACAGTAAAACTATGACATGCTGTTGTATTGATACAGACACAAAATAAGCATTAATTACCTTATAGATCACAGTCCTCTCTGATATTTAAGGGAGTACTAGAAAGGTCCTATCATGGTGTGAGCCTCACAAACCTCTTTTAATAACACCCAGGTCACAGAGCAGAGTAGTGGAAGAGTCACATCTTAATATTTTACAGAAGTAAAAGGTCAAATGAGCTACAAGAGACTGCAATTTTAAAAAAAAAGTGCCAAATTCTAGGGATGTTAAGAAGCAGGTAATTTATTAATTGTTTAGTTGCCAAAATTTTGTCGACTACATGATTAATTGATAAGGGTTAGCACTGCTCCCACGCAGTCCCAGCTCATGCTGGGTCCTGGCATCAAACCTGGCTGTGGCTGTGCACTACAACCACTTTAAGAGCTGGCGTGCAGGCAGGCTGGCTCAGTCTGACTCACACTAGGTCCTGGAATCAACCCCTGACTCTACTGAAGCAGGGACTGATGCCAGAACCCAGCATGAGCTGGGACTGAGCTAGACTGTTGGGCCAGCCCACTAAAAAATTTACTTGCACAGCCACCAGAATGAGAGGAGGGCCTAAGACCAAACTCTGACTCAACTTTGAACTCAAGATCAGCAAGCACTCAGGGCCTGGATCCTAGACCCTGCTGAATGAGCGATACTGTGACTCAGGTTCAAGCCCTATCGGTCTGCAATGTGAATGCAGCTAATGTAACAGACCCAGGTCAGGACTTCTTATTCCAGTCTGGACACGTGAGCACAGATCTGAGTCTCAGGTCCAGCAACCAATGGTAAATCCATGTTTACAGTGCAGCGTAGATGCTTCAGTATGTGCTTGTAATGACCAAGTCCACAAGCTGGAGTCTCACAGATCCAGGTTTACCATGAAGTGCAGATGTAGCTATAGTGACTGAGAAACAGAGGTGCCTCACGGCTTATTATATAGCAAACTTTTTAGAAGCATCTGGCTCCCAGGATTCTCCAGCACTTCAAGGTTTAGAACAATTGGAAGGACAAGTAAAATGAATACCTACCTGTCATACCGAAGCGGTCTCTTTTTTTTTGAATCCACAGCTTATCTGTAACAACCTACAGTTAACACAAAAGATAAGTGACTACAAACCCAGGATCTTATTTACAAAATACATTTCTAATATTGATTATTCTGAGTCTCAAACTGGAGACGTGCTTTACACTAAAGTAAAAATTCTCATTTCTGTACTCAAAACTCAAGATTGTGGGAATTAGCTATGACTAGCGAAAAGAGTACCGGACCTGGGATCTACATTCTTATGTCTTGGTTCTACCATCAACCTCCTGTTCAAAGTCAGATCTCTAGTAAGTCACTAACTTGTTCCTCTCCTGCCCTTTGTTTAATCTGAGCGTAAGCTTTCTGAGGCACATGTATTGTCTGTCCCCTACTAAGTATATGTACGTGTCTAACATAAGGGGACCCAACTTCAGTTATCACTCTAGGAATGATTGTCATCACCATAAGACTTCTGAAGAGCAGCACTGTATTATAGACATCTGTCAGGGATGGTGTAGACGGAGCTTGGTCCTGCCTTGAGGGCGGGGGGCTGGACTCGATGACCTCTCGAGGTCCCTTCCAGTCCTATTATTCTATGATTCTATGATTCTATGATTAAGAAACAAAAACTTCTTATAAAATAACCTGTCTGCCACTTTTCAAAATGTTGAACCCCAAGGGTTTGAGAAAATCATCTTATCCCATTCTGCTACTTCGCCCTTAACTCTGCACATTCTCATAGCTAATGACTTAGATGATGGATAACATTGTTCACTAACATATGTTGTATGTCCAGCCTGCCAAAAAATAAATGTAGGATTTTCTTTAAAGTACAATTATGGTCAGAAAAGCAGCACTATACAAAAAATCACCACAGTCAAATACTCTACTTTCTCTGTTTCAAGTCAATGTATTTTATGGATACAAACCTGTTTTTACTCTCAATGGTGCAGGAACAAATATCAGTCAAGAAAAGCAAACTGCATTCTGTTTGGCCTCACTCATCAACAGATTTATTCAATAAATAACTGATGAGTATGAAAGAAGCAGAAAGAACTCAATTTGCCTTTCGGGATTAAGCAAGGGCAGGAAATCAAAAATACTTCCTGTTAACTGATCACATTTAATCTGGAGTAAATTAAATTAATGGAGATTGCCTATCTCCTAAAACTGGAAGGGACCTTGAAAGGTCATCAAGTCCAGTCCCCTGCCTTCACAGCAGGACCAGGTACCATCCCTGACAAATTTTTGCCCCAAATAGCCTGCACAAGGATTGAACTCACAACCCTAGCTTTAGCAAGCCAATGCTCAAACCACTGAGCTATCCCTCCCCCCTAACTACTATGCCATTGTTTTCTGGTCACATTTTAAATTTACATTAGAAGCCTAATTTCTGGCAAAGATTTCTAAACTTCAGTAAAATGTATTTTCTATAAATGCCATTTGTCAAATGTGAATTAAAGTGATCTGCAATCACTTACAAATGCAATCCACAATTTCAGTGTATAATGAAAAATATTAACTACAAAACTCAGCTTATGAAAGTCAGTAAACTACATACTTCATAATGAAGTTAAAATAGAGATGTGTTTTCGTGACTCAGGAAATGATTTACTGGTATGCAGTGGCATTGGAACAATTTTTATAGTGGGAGTGCTAAAAGCCATTGAATCAAACTGTAAATCTCGTATATGATGAAAACCACTGTGAGCCACAGAGTGTTACCACAAACCCCAGTACTCCTAGTTCCAGCACCCTTGCTGATATGTAATCATTGATTTTTTTTCCCCTGGGAAAACGATGGTTTGGTCAGGGCAGCGTGATAAGATTTGGAATGTTAGCATATAGTCGTTTAAATAATTAATTGATAAGCCTGGTCTTATCAGTTAATCCAAACGACTACATGCACCTCCCCCCAGGGAGAGGTGGAACCTGATGCCCATGGGAAACCAGCTTAAAAGCCAGCTCCCTACATGTGCTGGTTCCCGCAGAGCCACCTGCCTCCCCCCCCCCCCCCCCCCACAGCAGCATGGGGGCAGGCGGAAAATGGTTCTGGGGGGAGTTATCTTAAAAGCCAGCTCCCCACTAGCAAAAAATCCCATGGAGCCACTTGCCCCACTACTCCCATGCTGCTGCCTCTGATGCAGAGGCAGCAGCACAGGGGGACGGGAGAGCAGGCAGGATGTCGAAGCAGCCTCTGTCCACAGCAGGCCCAGGCTTGCCGCAGACAGAGGCTGCTCTGTGGGACAGTAGCATCTGTCTGCGGGGAGCCTGGGCTCCCCACAGCCTGGGGCTGCTGTCACCCTGGGCTGCTGCCTCTGTATCAGATGCAACAGCGCGGGGTGTCAGGCGGGAGCCAGTCTACCTGGGGAGCAAATTTTTAAACAAGATCTCCATGCAGGCCAACTCCACCTGCCACAGGGGGCTCCCTGGGAGTGGAGCTGGGAGCACCCTGGCTACCGTCCCCATTTCTGGGGAGTATTTTAGTAACTGTGTAATTGCTGAAAAGTTTTGCAACTTCACAATTACTAAAATAAATATTATCTAGCATCTCTAGTAACGGCTAATGTATTGAGGATCTAAATTATATGAAGAAATCAAAACAGGATACACGGTCCTCTTAAATAAAATGTACTTCTCTGCATACAAAAGTTCAGCTCTCAGAACTATTTCTCTCCCCTCCTCTCCTCCTCAATTAACAGAGCAAACGGAAGAGGGCACACAAATTAAAACCTCACAGCTTCACAGAGGATGGGCTGAGTTGACTCTTCACTGAGGTAATACTATCCTACTAGAAGAATAAACTGACTCTCAAATTAAGTCTGAAAATGGCTGTATCTGCACTAGGAAATTAAACAAATGCTAAAACTGTCTATGTCCATAGTAAGGAATTGTTTAAGTTCCCCAACGAAGTCACTACCATTGTAGCTGGGATAACTGGTACAGACTAGGGATGTTAAAATGTGTTTAAGCAATTGTGCAATTGCTGAAAATTTCAGCAGTTACACGTGAGCTGGTTCATGCCGACTCCATGCACAGACCAGCTCCTGCCTGTCTCCCACCCCCTGCACTGCTGCATCTGATAGAGAAGTGGAAACCCATGGATATAAAGCAGATATCCACAAATTTTGCAGGGTTCCAGATACAAAATTTTATCTGCATTAGGAATAATAAGCCACGGATATCCATAATCCAGTTGCAGATACCTATGGATATAAATATAAAGTGTCTATCCACAAATTTGCAGGGCTCTAGTTACCAGTCTTGGCTGTCTATTGTAGATTATTGTGTTGAGCCTTCCAATTTCTACCACATCATGAAAGAGGTACTTCTCTGAACTCCAGACAGTAAAGGGCTACTTACTATTCTCAATGAGAAGAGGACACGTAAGAGACTCAGGGTATGTCTAGACTACATTGTTTTTTTGAAAAAAACCTGCCCTTTTTTCAAAGAATCTTCACTGCAATCACGTTCTTTCAAAATTAAATCGAAAGAATGCAGGGCAGTTTTTTGACATTGGTAAACCTCAAATTACAAGGAAGAACACCTTTTTCAAAAGAGCACTTTCAAAAAAAGCCACGTGTGGACGCAGAACAGGGACATTTTTCAAAAGAAGAGGAAATCGAAAAAATCACAGGTACCCTGGTGGCCATTCTGTGAATAGCAATCAGGACTTTCTTTCGAGAGAGTGTCCATGCCATCTGGATGCTCTCTTTCGAAAAAGCAGATCGCTTTTTCGATCCAGTTTTGAGGTATGGATGCTCTCTTTCAAAAGCTTTTTCAAAAGAGCACTTTCGAAAATGCTTCTTTCAAAAGAAGCTTGCAGTCTAGACATACCCTCAGTAATTTTAGTCTGTGAATGTGAAGCTTCAAGACACATGGATTTCACCAGCATGAAACCGTGGTGTTATCCACTGTTTTAGCTCATACCTGGAGTGCTTTGTTTGTTTGTTCACAATAATTTACCTTTAAAAACTCCTGGAACAAATTACCTGTCTAATTCTCCTCTTTATAATTCAGAGCATAAGACTTTTTGGAAACAATTGCCGACATTTGATAAGGTCTCGCATGATATTCTTATTGATAAACTAGCCAAATATAACTTAGATAGGGCCACCATAAGGTGGGTGCATAATTGGCTGGATAACCGTAGTCAGAGAGTTGTTGTTAACTGTTCTAAATCCTGCTGGAAAGGGATAACAAGTGGAGTTCCTCAAGGGTCTGTTTTGGGACCCGTACTGTTCAATATCTTCATCAATGATGTAGATATTGGGATAGAGAGTACGCTTATTAAGTTTGCAGATGATACCAAACTGGGTGGGGTTGCGACTTCTTTGGAGGATAGGGACATAATTCAAAATGACCTTAGCAAGTTAGAGAAATGGTCAGAGGTAAACAGGATGAGGTTTAATAAAGAGAAATGCAAAGTGCTCCACTTAGGAAGGAACAATCAGTTCCATACATACAAGATGGGAAGCGACTGTCTAGGAAGGAGCATGGCAGAAAGGGATCTAGGGGTCATAGTGGACCACAAGTTGAATATGAGTCAACAGTGTGATGCTGTTGCAAAAAAAGCAAATATGATTCTAGGTTGTATCAACAGGTGTGTTGTAAGCAAAACTCGTGAAGTCATTCTGCCGCTCTACTCTGCACTAGTTAGGCCTCAGCTGGAGTACTGTGTCCAGTTCTGGGCGCCACATTTCAAGAAAGATGTGGAGAAATTGGAAAGGGTACAGAGAAGAGCGACAAGAATGATTAAAGGTCTAGAGAACATGACCTATGAAGCCAGGCTTCATGAACTGGGCTTGTTTAGTTTGGAAAAAAGAAGATTAAGGGGGGACATGATAGCGGTTTTCAAATATCTAAAAGGGTGTCACAAGGAGGGAGAAAATTTGTTCCTCTTGGTTTCTGAGGACAGGACAAGCAGTAATGGGCTTAAAGTGCAGCAGGGGAGGTTTAGATTGGACATTAGGAAAAATTCCTAACTGTCAGGGTGGTCAAATATTGGAATAAATTGCCAAGGGAGGTGGTGGAATCTCCCTCTCTGGAGATATTTAAGAACAGGTTAGATAGACATCTGTCAGGGATGGTGTAGATGGAGCTTGGTCCTGCCTTGAGGGCGGGGGGCTGGACTCGATGACCTCTTGAGGTCCCTTCCAGTCCTATTATTCTATGATTCTATAAATAGTTTTTAAGCAGTTTTTATTTACTTTTATTTCTACTAAAGATAGAGTACAAACGATCAAACTTGTGTTTCTGATATCTGTGTTAATGTTTCAAAACTAATATTTAAAGGCTTGGGATGGTAGTATCTTGCTGTATTTTCTCCTGAGTGTTCTAAATGTACATATAAACTTAACTTATGTATTTAATTGACAGCTGTCTATATATTAGAGATGTTAATGGCTAACCAGTTAACAGGTTACCTGTTAACAATTAACGGGTGAGGTTTTCTGGTTACAGTTAACCAGTGGGGGCTGCAGCAGCCCCCTGCCAGCCTCCAGCAGGGAGATTCTCCAGCCCTGCAGGGTTTGCTTTGGGTGGGGGATGCTCCAGACTCATTGGAACAGCCCCCATCTGCAACAGGGGACCCACTCCAGCCTAACACTGCCCGCTGCTTCCTCCATGTAATTGGTTAACCAGTTAAACTTAACATATATCTTGTTAACTAATTAAACAGGACTTTACATCCCAAATACATATTTTTCTTTCTTTGTATAGGTATTAGACACAATGCTCCTGACATTTAATTTCTAAGTTATTATCTGTAAAAAATAACTTGGGCTTCTCAGATGCCAATGTAGTCCCTGGAATTATGGTCAAAGTTGTCCTATCCTGCCACTATTGCTTAATTTGTGCCAGGGCTTGCCAGTTCAAAGTCCCAGGGCTTGATGCTTCATTTATGAAAATGTTAAAATCACTTGGGGCCCAGCATATAATTGCTTGAGTTGTGGCACCTCTTTCATTACATGTTTCTGTAAAGGGAAATCTTGCCTTACTAATTTACTAATTTGTCCTTTTCATATGTGTTCATTTTTTTAACTGTATCCTTGGTATATATGGTTGTGACAATTTTCTTCCACTATTTGATCTGAGGAAGTGGGTCTGACCCACGAAAGCTCATCACCTAATAAACCATCTTGTTAGTCTTTAAAGTGCTACATAGTCCTGTTTTTTTATTTAATTTACTAGAGTTCTTTGATGGGGTCAACAAACATATGGACAAGGGGTATCCAGTGGTTATACTACTTAGATTTCCAAAAAGCCATTGACAAGGTCCCTCACCAAAGGCTCTTAAGTAAAGTTAGTTGTCATGGGACAAGAGGGAAGGTCCTCTCACAGACTGAAAGCTGGTTAAAAGACAGGAAATAAAGTGTAGGCATAAATGGTAAGTTTTCAGAATGGAGAGAAGTGTCCCCAACCGTCAGCACTGGGACCATTCCTATTCAACATATTTATAAATGATCTGGAGAAAGGAGTAAACAGTTAGATGGCAAAATTTGTAGATGATACTAAACTGCTCAGGATAGTTAAGACCAAAGCAGACTGTAAGAGCTTCAAAAAGTCCAAATTAAGTGACTGGCAAACAAAATGGCAAATAAAATTTAATGTTGATAAATGTAAAGTAATGCACATTGGAAAAAATAATCCCAACTATACATACAATAAGATGGGGACTAATTTAGCACCTCCCCAGGCCTGTCCAGGCTCGAGCTCACTCGCCGCGGCGAAGCGCCCCTTACCTGAGCGGCGGGAGGAGGGAGGGCTCCTTGCACCGGGGGGCTGGCGGGCAAAGGCTGCCCCGCAGCGAAGTCTGCGCCAGGGGGAGGCTGCTGCTGCTGCTGCCGCTGCCCGAGGCGACGGGGCCCGGCTGCCGGGAAGCCCCGGGCTGGGAGCAGCAGCGCCAAGCAGCCAGCTGCCAGCAGCGCCAGGCGCGGGGAACGCATGAGAGAGGCGCGCGGGGAGCCGGGCAGAGGGGGCGCGGCTGCCGCACCAAGTTCGCGGCCCGGAGAAAGTTTCCAGCGGCTCCGGCTACAAACCAGGCCGAGCTGCGGAGGCGCCGAGCCACAGATCTGCCGCCATCGACGTCAGCCGCGATCGCCCCCCCTCCCAGCCCGGGCAGGGCTTGGCTGGCCCGTCCCGAGCGGAGACTCCCCCCTCCACTAGAGTCCCTGCCCCCCGAGCTGCGGGAGCCTGGGCCGCAGGGAGAGGGCTGCGAGCCGGCCGGCCGGCATGCCCTGGGCTCGCGGAGCTCGCTGCGCGGCTCCGGGTCTAGCCCGGGGACTCTCCCCGGTCCCGGGCAGAGTTGGCGCCCCGAGTTCTCCCCGCGAGCTTGCTCATGGCCTCTGACGCTCCGACGCCGCCGGGGCCCTGCCGCGGGGAGATCGGGCTGCACTTCTGGGTGGAATCCCTGCAGCTGGTCCCCGGCTTGCTGGCGCCCGCGGTGCTGCTGGGGGTCGCCTTAGGCGTCGGGGCCGCGTTCCTGCTGGGTTTCTATGTGATCCGGCCTCTTCTGCAGGGCAAGGTACGTGTGTCTGCGGCGTGGGGTCTTTGCAGGAGGAGGTTTTGGCTTCGGGCGAACGGAGCGGGATTGGGGAAAAAACTCTAGCTCAGACCTGATCTTGCCAGGTTTTGGCCTCCGCATCCCAAATGGCACCGCCTAAAAGTAGAACAAGTCGGGCCACTCTTCCCGCTCATCAAAATACGAAAGCAGTCTCTGAGGCATAACAGCAAGACAGGATCCCAGCCGGTTTTCCGACCTCAAATATGTACACAGAGAATTAATGTACGTGATCCTGTGATAGCAAGACCTGGAGCATTACACATTGTGGTGCAACAGCATGGCAAAACCCCACCGCTGCCACCTGGATTCTACTGGATCCAGCTGGCAGCACAAATCTGCCCCCCACTCACCCACATACAATAATGCTACAAAATCCATGTCTGACAATTGGATCTGGTCAGATGCAGCAGTTGGCCCTCACTGCTCCACTTCCTTTAATTAGAGAACAAATGCATATACTCCAACTGCTCAAAAACATTCCTGTAACCAATGCATCATGTAGTGCACAGCACCCCAGAATCTGATTCCTCCTGAATCCAGCAAGTATTTGGCCCCACCTGTCCAAATTTCACTAGCTATAAAAATGCATGTTCAGCCATTCTGCAGCATCATAAAACTTCAGGATGACTCAGACATGGCTCAGAGCAGCAATGCCACAGACCTTTGATTCAGCATTGGAAGCCTTTTGGACCCAGCTGAGTTTTGTCCACCAACCCAGAAATTACACTGCCAATATGAAGAATCAATGTAATTTTCTACCACATGGAACACTAACACAGCCTGGTACAAGAAAGTAGCCAAAAACCCCTCTGATTTGGTACCTGTGTCCAGATGAATCTAGATTTAGAGTTCTCACAACAAGGCTACGTCTACATTGGCATCCCTTTCTGGAAAAGGGATGCTAATGTGATGAGTCGGAATTGCAAATCCGCGGGGGATTTAAATATCCCCCGCGGATTTGCAATTCCGACTCGTCACATTAGCATCTCTTTTCCGGAAAGGGATGCCAATGTAGACGTAGCCCAAATGTTTAGGTGGCCTCAGAGTGCAGGAACCAGATTTTGCTGTTGGTCACTCTTACTGTGTTTCCTAACATACTTAATTGACATTAGGAAAAACAAATAAATATGTACAAATCATGTAATTTATTTATGTAGGGGGGTTTTCAAACAATACTGAAAATAATGTAGTTATCTCCATTCTTTACTAGATCTAAACAGAACAGAAACAAAAATACAGTAAGGTGCTTTGCATGTTCTTGTCCTTTGTTGTTTCTTTTGCTTTTGTTTTTTAGACATGCTACTAGTAAGTCTGCTGCTGTGAAAACACAATATTTTTATATTTCTTAATTTCATTTTTCACAGAAACAGACATGCCAGTTAGCTAACAAGTAATATTAACAAACATAGAAATACCACTTTTCACAGCAGATGTACTCAGTCCTGAAAAGCTGGGCACAAATTACGTCCTCGATTACAAGGTGAGTGGGGAGGTAGCAGGGGCCAGGTGTGATGGCAGGAGAGCCAGCAGTGATGGTAGGGGAGGATGGAGCAAGCCCAGGGCGGAAATCTAGTTGCTGGACTGAAGCTCGCAGGCCTGTGGCCAGGATCCAGACCTGCTACTGCATATTTGGAGCCCCAGGCCAGAGGACACAGCTGCAGCCCAGGATGATTGAGTGAGCCTGGGGTCAGAGCTCAAAGCCCCATGGCCAGATCTTAGGGGACAGAGCTCCTCACTGCACAGCAGGTGTTAGGGAATGAGCCCGGGATCAAAGGCCAATGACTAGACCCTGAGGTCCTGGGGCCCCAGGGCCTGAAGCCAGGGATGGATCTGATGCCATACAACCAATGCCCAGGGCTGGGGAGGAGGACACAGGGACCAGAGACAATGAAAAAAGTGGTGAGCTAGGGGACAAGGCTCGTTGCTGTATAGCTGGAGCTTGAAGCTACACAGTTGGAACCTCCTGCCCACCACACCAGGGCTGCAGCCAGAAGCCTGAATCCCACTGCCCCCAGGAAGGTGGAGGAGCTCACTCCTCAGTTTTACCATCTGTATTTAATACATATGCAGCTTCTTCCAATCTACCTCAGTAATGCCAATCCCAGTGTATCACGGAGCAACAACACTACAAAAAGCACAGTAAGCAACTGAATGCAGCTAGGTCCAGCTGGGTTTGGGCATTGAGCTCCTGAATTAGACCATTGCCATGCTAGCAAATTGAAGTCTTCACTTACACAAATCCATTACCTTTGACCAACATGATACCTTTTGGGCCACCACATATATGTCTTGGTAACATTACTTATGAATAGTCACAGAGAGGTAGCCGTGTTAGTCTGATCTTGGTAAAACAAAAGAAGCAGTCATGTAGCACTTTAAAGACTAACAAGATAGTTTATTATTCTTAAGTTATTATGATGAGCTTTCGTGGGGCAGACCCACTTCTTCAGATCATATTCAGAAAGCGAATTGGCATGACCATTATATAACAGAGGGCTACAATGAGTAAACTTAAAAACAAACAGTCTTGCAGCATCTTAGGGTGTGTCTAGACTACAGGGTTTTGTCGACAAAAGTGGACTTTTGTCGACAAAACTATACCTGCATCCACACTACCGCTGAGTTCTGTCAACATAACATCGACAGAACTCAGCAGTTTTGTCGACGCTGGTAAACCTCATTTTATGAGGCATAACGCCTTCTGTCAACAGAGTTTCTGTCGACAGAAGGTGTTATTGCATGTAAACTGTCCTTTGCGTCCACACTACCATGTCGACAAAGCAGCTTGCTTTGTTGACAGAACTCAATGTAGTCTAGACGCTCTTTGTCGACAGAAGTTTTGTCGACAGTATCTGTCGACAAAACTTCTGTCGACAGAAGCCTGTAGTCTAGACGTACCCTTAGAGACTAACAAAAATGTAGATGATATGAGTTTTCACAGGCACAACCCACTTCTTCAGATGAATGGAGTTAAGAGATCCAAGGCACAAATAAATAGCAAAGAAAGAGAGCGGATGGGGAGGGAAAGAAAAGGAAAAAAATATATTGTTAATTGGAGTGTCCATGGTATATGAGGCTGATAGAGTTGATTCTAAGTACCTGGTGCTTGGCTTTTTAGGTCATTAGTGTGTGGAATATAGAGGGCCAGCCAGTTAAGGTCTTTGTTTAAACTGTTATTGCAGCCGTCAAACTTGTAAATGAAATAAAGTTCTGCAACTTCTCTTGCCAGCTGGTTTTTGAAATTGCCATAATATTGTCATTTTTAGACAGGGATTTGTAGCAATCAAATTTTTGAATTGCTCTGCTCTAGCTCCGCTCCAGAACCAATAGTGACTGTTCCAGCTCGCTTCAGCTCTGCTCTGCACTCCGACTCAAATGAATTTTTAACTAAATAAAAAAGTGCATACTGTAATTTTGAAAAAAACATTTTCAGAGTTTTAAAACACTTTAAATGTCATCAACAATGATACAAACTAGAATCATTCATAATTCAATCTGTAAAAATTATGGCAATGATCAGGTCATCTTTCATAGCCTGCTGCAGATCATTTAAAATTAACTTTAACGCCAAAAACAGTCGCTCTACACTAGCTTGAGTTG
Source organism: Pelodiscus sinensis (assembly GCF_049634645.1). Taxonomy (NCBI): domain Eukaryota; kingdom Metazoa; phylum Chordata; order Testudines; family Trionychidae; genus Pelodiscus; species Pelodiscus sinensis. The sequence continues at coordinate 111,596,806 of NC_134715.1, forward strand.
TTGGCATGCTTGAAGCAATTCTACAGGGAGCCTGAATGCGGTGTGGGTAGCTGTGAATGGCCTCAAAAACATACTTAACTTTTAGCCTACCAATAGACTCCATCGCCTCACAATCTTCCCGAAAGTTTCTCTCGAATAATGCTTCATTACAATTATGAATCGCAGAAACTTGCCGGCGTCTTTCTTGTTTATCCAATTCCTTTTCGAAGTTGTCATCTTCTGAAGAATTGGTGCTTGAATTATCTCCATTTCCCTGTGATGGTTGAAGACGTCTCAGGGATGGACGCTTGAACAAGTTCAGAGTGGAGACAGAAGTTTGAGAACAGCCTGCTATTTCTGAAGGATGTGAACTTTCTGGAACCGCAAATTTGATTGTTGATGACTCCTTTTGTTGTGTTTCGTTTTCTTCAACCTCTTTTGCCGAGTTCAAATGTAGCAATAGATTTTGTTATTACTTTACTGTTATTGTAATTATTGTAGTTATTGTTATTGTAGTTATTGTTATTGTAATTTACTGGCACAAGATGGGATTTAAGCAAGGATTACACTCATTTAAGTATGTCGGTTAGGGGATTTACACCAGTTTATGTGGTGTTCTGCAGGCACTGTACAGGTGAGAGACCTGTTTATTTAGATTCCTTTAAAAATAATTTAGCTAATTTCCTGCAACTTTTCTTGTGCAGACATTACTAGTCCACTCAATTAGCCTCATTAGCACGACACTACAATTGACAGGTACTCCCCCCCCTTCTTTTTCTGTTATAAATTCTGGGTTCCCATTTTTTCTACTCCAGCTCATCTGAAAAAGTGGGTTTTGCCCGCAAAAGCTCATGATACTAGCTATATATATGTTTGTCTCTACGGTGCTACAGGACTACTTGTTTTTAAAGTTACAGGCTAACAGGGCTTCCCTCTGAGACTTTTGTACAGACAAGGGCTCTATCTTCTCACTTGCAGATCACAAGGTAAAACTTGCCTGGTTTGTAGAAGTCTTCCTGAAATAACATTGATCACAGAATAGCTGTCTTCTCCTAGAAACAAATGAGAACAATGCCACTTATAAAGCAACAAAATTAATGGAAGAATTTTTTCAACTGAGACAATGTTCCTAGACACTATGCATGAGGTAGAAAAATGACGAGGCATATTGAATACATTTTATGGGGTGAAACTAGTATTTAGTGTTTTCCAAAGCACATGTTCTGTTGTTTAACATGCAGTTGTCTGATTTTAGACTTCTTTGGGGAAATATGCACATCTTCACTTTTGTTAAAAGACTAATCCTAGCTGTTCCTTGCTTGTTATCACAATGTTTATACTACAAGTTATTTTCTGGGAACAATTATTGATTTATTTTGGTTGGTTCTTCCTCTACATCAGACTTAGACCTATATGGTATTGAGTTACTTTAATGTAACAGTGGTTGGCATTGACACAGGAGCCAATGGCATACAGAGTGCTCTTTCTGCATTCAATGGGTCATTTGTTTTTGTTAGCCACATCTCTTTTTAGAACTACATAGCTAACCTGCTATACACACAAACACACACAATAGGGCTGATCATAATTAGGCCTGGTGGGAGAGAGGAATACCTTTGTAGCCATCTGCTTTCAAGTGGAAGATTTGAAACTCTGCTTGAAGCCCTGCTTTTTCCAGGTAATGGATGTACTTCAGTTACTAGATCAATGCATCCCATGGAGGTGGAAACTTCTCTGATTCAATTGTTCATTTTTCTTTCCCAAACAGATGGTATTTTTATATTGCTGTCACTGTTGGTTCAATATAGCTAAGTACAAATGCTGTTCTTTGGGCTTTTTGCCTGTCTGGTTTCTCCAAAACCATGGTCATTTGATAAGAGTTTGTAGGAGAGCCTCTCTGTGTGGATGCAAAATTTGTATCCACATCTGTATCTGCAAAAATGAGCCACAGATATTCACATCCCCAGATATCTGCAGATTTGCAGGGTTCTAGGAGTATGTAAAAAGAAGACATTATTGCCAGTGCCTTCCAGCAGTATTATGTTCTTCTGTAATACCCTCCAGTCAGTTTTACCTTGTGCCTACAAACTTCCTCTGTAGAGAAGTTTGTCCAGTTATGAGATTCTGGTAGATTAGTGTGATGAGGTGGTACTGCGATGGTTGTTAGACCATGTTTTATTCAGTATCATTATTAATTATCTCTAAAAAGAGGTACCTGTCACTTGAACTATTGTCATAATACATTGGAAGGACAAAAAGGAGTGGAAAGGAGGGAACTCATGGGGTTATAAATGTGGGCAGGAAATAGAGAGAGTCAACCTGGAAAAATTCAAGTTTATTCACTGGGGATAAATAATCCAAGTTATAGGTGTTCAATGGGAAAGAAATGCTTGTAAAATAGTATTGAGAAATACCTATGGCTGAAAGTGGCCATCTGAATGTGAACTTGCAAGGAAATATGAGACAGGAAAAGCAAATGCCTCTTTTGGGTTACACGTGCAAGAGCCTTTTGTCACCATACTAGAAAAATGAACGTTTTTTTTAAAAAGCAACACACTAGCTAGCACTGATAAAACTGTACATAGAATATGATGTATAATTTTGGACACCTCAGTATCTGAGAGCTGATGGGAGGGAAGTCAGTGGAAAACAAATTATTAGGATAAATAGGGGCTGAAAGGATTGAGTCATATGAAACGGTACTAAAATAACTAATTACATACTATATTGCAAAAGTAAATACTAAAGGAGAATTTATAACAAGACTGGACTGAGGTGGAAAGTAGAATAGGCAATAACTTTTGAACAGCTCAACAAATAGTTATTAAAATGGAGATATGAGGCAGAAGATGGAAAATAAGTCAGTATAGGGAAGTTGAAGGGCATTTGCAGGGATTGAAGAGCCTCTCTCTCCTTTCCCCCTTCTCCCTCAATAAAACCTTGAGCCATCAAGTATGCCTAAACTAAGTAACCATACATGCATCTGACGAAGTGGGACTTTGCCCACGAAAGCTTATGCTCCTACACTTCAGTTAGTCTATAAGGTGCCACAGGACTCCTCGTCGCTTTTGCAGATTCAGACTAACACGGCTACCCCTCTGATAAGTAACCATAGTATCACATGTTTTATATGTTCTTACACTATTAGGCTCACTACCACCGTATCTGTGTGCCTTCCAATAGTTCACCATATGTCAAGTATAATTTGTTCTCATATCTTCTCTGTGGAGACAATGGAGAATTTTAGTAGTGGGTTTGTTTAATATACATGTTGCTATATGATTGTTAGAGAAAGCAGCTCAAAGAAATGCACTTTGCACGTGGAGTAGAAGTTGGTGATGGTCATGGTCCTTAGTATATGGTGGAGTTATTTCCATAGTCTCAGACCTCTTCTCCCTCCCCCCCACCAAAAAAAAAAAAAGTCTTTCATCTGCATCAATGAAATTTACCCTTATTAGAGAACTTTTCACTGAGGAGCAGCGTGTAACAATGATCCTCCTCCCAGGGCTCTGGTTGATCTTTTAAATATCCGAGACCCAGGTTTTTGAGTGCCTTCAGTTCAATTGAGTACTTAGACCAAGACCTGGAACTTGATGCAACAGTCTATGAGAAACAAGTCTTGAGAGTTTTGGACAGGTTTGGTGTGTATGCTGTAGCACATATTGCTGAGACGACACAGTACAGAGTTCTGTACTGGTTGGAGTTTCCTAAGCATTGATGGTTTCAAACATGTAGCTTATCTTATCCCTCCCACACCTGGTGCTTGGTATATTGCCACTCATTTTTCCTCGTCCATTATTTGGATCTGTCAAGGCTGTTCCCTACTTTGGCACATCTAATGCAGAAGGTAGGGGCTGGCAAGAGACCTTAAAACACCATGCCTATAAAGCAGGGGTGGGGAACCTCAAGCCTGGGGGTTAGAGTGGCCTTTGGCTTGCCTGGATCTGGCCCCTGACGCTCAAGGTATCCCCAGCATTGGGAAGCTTGTGTTGGTGCTACAGCCCCCCAGCTGCTTCCCTGGGGGCTGGAGTGTACAAAATCTACTAGGCTGGGCCCCCTTAAGCTCTGGCATGTGAGGGGAATGTAAGGAGTATATTTCTGCTCTATTGGTGGCCACAGTGAGGGTTTTTTTTTCACTTCTCCCTTGTGTGCGACCCCCAATTGATTTTTCTGTGGGTGAGTGGCCCCTGACCCAAAAAAGGTTCCCCGCCCCAACATAAGAATGGCCATACTGGGTCAGACCAAAGGTCCATCCAGCCCAGAATCCTGTCTGCCAACCGTGACCAATGCCAGGTGCCCCAGAGGGAGTGAGCTGAACAGGTAATGATCAAGCCATCTCTTTCCTGCTATCCATCTCCACCCTCTGACAAACAGAGGCTAGGAACACCATTCCTTAGCCATTCATGGACTTAACCTCCATGTATTTATCTAGTTCTCTTTTAAACTCTGTTAGAGTCCTAGCCTTCACAACCTCCTCAGGCAAGGAGTTCCACAGGTTGACTGTGCATTGTGTGAAGAAGAACTTTCCTGCTCTAGAGGCTTCTCTTTTAAAAGGTCCTCAAAGTTACAGATCCCCTGATGGTGGTAGGTATGCTGCCACCACCCAAGTGAAAAAAACAAAACAAAACAAAACTTTTTTCTTGAACTAAGGAAGAAGCCACTTGGGAACTGCTTCCAGAGAGGTACCCCAAACTCTTTTACCACAAGAGAGATTGAAACAAAAAGGAAACAAACTGTAATCTCTGATAGTTGTCCTCTGTCTTAGACAGGCATATACAGACCTCCCATTACACATCCCAGGACACAAGAATCAGATCACAGTCTTAAAAAGGGTGATTTTATTAACAAAACCAAAAGATATACTTGGTAAAGCATACTTGATTGTTTGGTGTTATAAAGCAACTAGGAAAACAAATTAAAATACAGAAAATTGTTTCTCTGGGATTTAGCTTCAGTTATAGTTTAGGGGGGTGAGCATCTGGACTCCTCATAGAGGAGTTCAACCAAACTCAAAACAAGGAAATTAACCTGATTGTGTCTAACTGAAAATAATCCCTATCTACTCACATATCCATATTTCCAAGGTCCAGTCCAATTCTAGGCCCAGATATTCCTTTTCTAGGCATGATGCCCCTCCCTCATTCAATTCATCTTTTTTTCCCTTCAGCTTTTGGTTTAAGCTTCCCAAAAGAAAAGAAATCAGGCAGATCCCCTTTCAGTTCAAATTGCAACACTTTCTTCCTATTGGCTTTCCTGGCTCCCTGCCAACACTTCCTGGATTTTTTCAGGGATTCTCTGAGTGCAACCCTTTATAGGCAGTACTCCTCCCATCCATCATAGGGTCCAAAACACCTTGTGCACCTGTGTGACTTCATCATATGAGTAGTTCCATTGTGACTCCTCCATACTGCAATCATTTGATGCTGAAGGTAGGAAGAAGACTTTTAAGCACTGAATGTGCTATAGTCAGAGTCTTTATCCTTTCCACGGGCCAAGTCTCCAGCTCTGGGGGAGGACAGTAAATGCAAAAAGAAACCAATGATACTAAAAAATGTTTCCTCAGTCTATAATCTCATTTTCTGAAAATTGGAATAGTTAAATTAAAATAATCATTTGAACTTAGGGTATGTCTACACTACAAAGTTAGTTCGAACTAACGGACGTTAGTTCGAACTAACTTTAATAGGTGCTACACTAGCGCTCCGCTAGTTCGAATTTGAATCGAACTAGCGGAGCGCTTAGTTCGAACTAGGTAAACCTCATTTTACGAGGACTAACGCCTAGTTCGAACTAGCTAGTTCGAACTAAGGGCTGTGTAGCCCTTTAGTTCGAACTAGTGGGAGGCTAGCCCTCCCCAGGTTTCCCTGGTGGCCACTCTGGCCAACACCAGGAAAACTCTATGCCCCCCTCCCTGCCCCGGACCCCTTAAAGGGGCACGGGCTGGCTACGGTGCCCGTGCCAGGTGCAAGCCTGCCAGCACCCAGCTAGCAGACCCTGCACCTGGCACGGCACAGAGCCACCCACCCGATGCCCCCCAGCCCACCCCCTCTTGCCGGGACCAGGTTGGCGGCTCCCGGGAGCTTGCCCTGGACCGCAAGAGGCGGGCACCTTCCTGGGCTAGTGCGGACATCGTGGACCTCGTCCACGATCTCTGCACTAGGCACAGGAAAGTGGCCGTCTAGGGCAGGAGAGCTGCCAGCCTGGCCACCCAGGACCAGGTGTGCATGAAAATCAAGGGGGTCCACTGAGACCCCCGACACTGAGCCCTGAGCTTACAATGGCCGTCCTGGGTCAGACCAAAGGTCCATCTAGCCCAGTAGCCTGTCTGCCAACAGCGGCCAACCCTAGGGACCCTGGAGGGGATGGACCGAAGACAATGACCAAGCCATTTGTCTCGTGCCATCCCTCTCCAGCCTTCCACAAACTTTGGGCAGGGACACCACTCCTACCCTCTGGCTAATAGGACTCCATGGACCCAACCTCCATCACTTTATCTCACTTCCCTTTAAACTCTGTTCTAGTTCTAGCCTTCACAGCCTCCTGCAGCAAGGAGTTCCACAGGTTAACTATTTGCTTTGTCAAGAAGAACAACTTTCTCTTACTAGTTTCAAGCCTGCTACCCATTCCTTTCCTTTGGTGTCCTCTAGTCCTTCTTTATGGGAACTCAGGAAGAACTTTTCTGAATGCACCCTCTCCACCCAACCCCTGCTTTTAGAGACCTCTATCCTGTCCCCCCTCCATCTCCTCTTTTCTAAGCTGAACAGTCCCAGTCTCTGTAGCCTCTCTTCATCTGGGACCTGTTCCCAACCCCTGATCATGTTAGTTGCCCTCCCCTCTCCCAGCCTTTCTCTTCCCCTCTCCCACCTCCTTTTCCCAGTCTCCCCCAGTTTTTTTCAATAAAGACAGAGTCAATGTTGGAAGAAACGTTATCTTTATTTTGTACATCAATAAGAAGGGGGGCTAAGGAAGGGTAAGTGGAAGGAGGTGAGGGAGGAATGGGGTACGAGCCCCCGATGGGGAGGACTGGGCTGGCTCTGCGGGCTTCTGGGGGTGGAAGCTCTCCTGCAGCCCCCCAATTACTCCCTCTCCCCAGATGGCAGCCTGCGGCAAGTGCAGCCGGGCTGATGGCCGAGTGGTGTGATGTGCCCAGTGTGGGCACTCAGGGCACTCCAAGCCAGAACTTCTTTGCAAGCGGGGCACCCCTTAGAACTGTGTGTCCGGGGTGGGGGTCGGGACCCTTTAAGCGCAGCCCTCGGCTAGCCTGAGACAGTATCTCCATGCTCTAAGTCCTCCTTTTATGCCCTGCCGGCACTGCTTCCGGCCATCCTTAAGCCCTGTTCAGAGTCCACTCAATGTGGACTTACTAGTTCGAACTAGCAAAACGCTAGTTCGAACTAGTTTTTAGTTCTAGATGCGTTAGTTCGAACTAGCTTAGTTCGAATTAACTAATTCGAACTAAGTTAGTTCGAACTAGCGCTGTAGTGTAGACATACCCTTACTTTGTAACTTACACAGGATATCCTATGAATAAAACAGAATTATCTAAGAGGCCATGATGACTCAAGGTGTTGATTTTTTTTTCTGCTTTGGGATTTCAGAAAGATGACTCCCAAAGGCTTCTGGAAAGCTTTCATTCAGATGTACGCAGACATCTTGATGAATATGCACCCTCACCGAGAAAGAAGAAAACAGAAGCTCAAATGTCAGAGGAGGAAATGGTACTGGACTTAGAGTTTATTCTTTTTGTAGATGTCTAATAATTTAGCCTGCTTACTTAGCAGTTGATCCACATGTCACTGATTTCAGCAGGCTTGGAATTTGGCCTTTCAAGAATTACAATAATTCCCATACAAATGCTGTAATAAAGAGATTGGAAACTTAGTGTAGTAAATCTGAGAACCAATGAACAAAGAAATAAGGGTTCTGATCCTAGAAGCTATTGATACCTCAAAAGATTAGTTCACTCTCCATTCAGATCCACTGGAATTATTTCCCACTGTACCATCATATTACGAATTTTAGGGCAGTAGCCAGTACTTCCACTTCTTAGCCACAACTACCCAGAACATTGCAAATTTGGTATTTCCTTGAAGCATTTTCATTTGACTTTAAATTATTAAAATTCTCAGCTGAAGAGGAGCATGTAATCTAGTTGCACAAATCCACAAAACTAGAGAAGATTGAAAATCACTGGACTAGAACATTAAGGCCTCAATTGGTGTACACAGAAGTCTTCTGTGGGGGTGGGGTACAACAACTTATCTGGTTATTTGCTTAGTTTTTCAACAGGCTACATAAAAAGAACCAACAAAGTCAGTACAAACTAAAATTTGATGCTGACAATGACTTCTTTATACTGCTCTAGGTACTATAGTCTGAAATATAAGTACCGTATTTTCCGGTGTATAAGGCGACAGGGCGTATAAGACGACCCCCTAATTTTCTAGTTAAAAGATAGGTTTTCGTCTTATACTCGCCGTATAAGACTACCCCCCCTTAAGAGGCCAACCGGCAGCGCCCCAGCGCCCCTCCGCCTCCCCAGCTTTGCTCCCGGTGTCCCTGGTCTGCTGGAGACGGTCCCCAGCAGACCAGAGGCACCGGGAGCAAAGCCTCTGAGGACGCCGGCAGTGGGACAGCGCTGCCCGACAGCAGCCCCGCTATCCGAGCCCCTCCGCGGCTTTGCTCCACGTCTTCCTGGTCTGCAGACCAGGGAGACGCGGAGCAGCTTTTCTCGCCACGGAGTACACGGGCGGCGGGACCACGAGGTCCCGCAGTCTGTGTCCTCCGGGGCGAGATAAGCCCCGTTCGAACCTGCAAGTCGGGGACTGCCTGTATACCCGGCGTATAAGACGACCCCCGATTTTTGGGGGATGTTTTTTAGCATAAAAAGTCGTCTTATACGCCGGAAAATACGGTACAGTATTTATATTCCCATTGATTATTTTATAATTATATTTTTAAAATAGAAAAGTAAACATTTCTTCAGTAATAGTGCACAGTGACACTTCTGTATTATATCTGATTCTGGAAGCAAGATGTTTTAAGTGAAGGGAAACTTGGGGGCATGCAAGAAAAATCAGCCTTCTAAAAGAGGTGCAGTAGTGCAGGAAGAATGAGAACCACTGTTTGTATCAAGACTCCCATTGAACTCACTACGATTCTTTCTTGAGAAACGGCTAGGGCAAAAAATATCCAGCATATGGGAAAAAATTTCTTTAGATAGTGGGAGTCTGACCAGATTGCAAAGGCATTTCACAAAGCTTGAAGATACATTTTTCCAGAAACTTGATACAGGTTGAACCTCCCCTTCTTCCCAGATTTTCTCCCCTCACAGGCTGCTCTGCAAAGTTACTGCAGCTCCATGATTAGATACAAAGGCCAGGTTCTATAGATGACAGGTAGATGGGAAAGGAGCTAATTTTACACTCACCTCAGCAGCAACACAGAACCCAGTTGCAACTAACATGCTGATATGACTGTTTTCAGGACTGTCAGATTGGTCAGGAGCATCCGCATGGTGGGACCAAGGGCTTATGTGCCCTTATGCTCTACTCTAGTAGTCAGGAGTGATCAGAATGGCAATACCCACAAGATGTATAAAGGAATCAATCTTACTTTGATGTTCTTGGCTGCTATCCACACAGGAAGGGGAGTCAGGAATGCAACTGTTTTAAAAATGTGTAGTCAAACTGTACCCCTCATTCTGCCTATAAAAGTAAGTTATGCTCACCCACAGCATGTGAGTCCTAGTTAGCTGGATCAGTCCTTAGCTTGTGAATAGAAGTAGTTACACAGGCACTTTAATTGTAGCCAGTACTTGTTATAGACACTTTAAATGTACTGTAAAGTTCTGATAGGCAATGAATTCTTATTTCAGACATGTCCAAGATAAGTGACAGATTTATGACTAAATAGCTGAGCTTTCTTGGACTAGTAAACAGCAAATATTTTATATCCATATCAATTATTAGTTTTTCTTCTGCGAACACTTTGAAACATTTGTAGCTTCATACATAGCCAGAGTCCCATTGAAGAACAGAATCATACCTTTCACTACATTAATTTCTATAGTATGCTCATATTGCAAATATGACAGCACTTCTATAGCACATTTAATGTAGAGCCTTGTTATTTGAAGGGCTTTCCCACAAGCCACCTCCCTTACCAAGCCTTTAAAAAAAATGTGTTGCAATTATTGCTGACAAAAGGTGTACAAAGGCTAAGCCACCAATTCATTAACCAGCATAGCTGAAAAATGCTAGGTTAGGTTAATAGTTATTCATTGCCGTAGTACCCTACCTCATGTGTATATGCATATAAATCAGTGGGACTGCTCAGTGTGAGCCGTGACTACTTAACCATCTGGCATGCTGTGTCTTTGTTTATGTTATTGAAGCAAAAAGTAAAGTTTTGCAGTGCAACAGATATTATGTGCAACCATCAGTGCATGACTCCTTCTGATTTTCTCTATTTGCTCCTTTCACTGTTTAAGTTCAGGCTCCCTTAGCGACTCCTCATTTCTTACAGAAATCCTTGAACTAGCAACTGCATAAATTTCAGCAAACCAGATTTTTCTATTAGTAATACAAGGAATGTGGGAGTGTAAAAACCTCTGGAAACTTTGTTTTCAACAGTCTCAGTTATTGTTTGCCGCTCACATTCCCAAGGTACATTGTATAACCCAGACACACTGCAGATCACCATACTGTATGCATTGAGACGAAATGAAATAAAAAACATGAACAGGAAATCTGCTGGACTATAATTTGCTGCCGACAGACTGAACAGAATATATTATCTATTAAAAAAAATCCATTTGAAAGAACCTCTGTCTTTCCCAGGGGCACGGTTAAGAGTTTTCCGGTATTTATGTTTTAAGTCGTTCTTGGAAAAATACTGTCAGTTTTATTCTATTGTTTCTGAATGTAAATGTATATATAAATTTCTATTCAGACCATAGTAGCCTAGCCTGAGGAGTCTCCATTGTTAAAGTAGTTTCAAAATCTCTTAGGAATACTAGATTTTTCTTTCATTGTAGGGGGAAAGGGAAGGAAAATGTGCCATGAAACAACCTATGGCCTCATTACTTACTAGAGTAAAATCCTTTTTGGTGATGGAGCCTTGATAATACATTTCCAAAACAATTAGAAAACCATAGAAGGTCCTCCTCTTATTTGGGCTTCACAATCTCTCTTGGACCATGAGAAGATGGTTCATTTAATAGTATAAGTTCAAAGATAATTTATGATCAATAACATTCTTAAGTTATGCAACCAAAAGGGCTGCATGGAACTTCTGCTGAAGATCTAATAAGAGCTGCTGTTCTTATCAAACCTTACAGTACTTTTCTGTTGTTTCCATACAGGGAAATGAGTCTTCTTTGAACAGTAACATCACAGCCTTTGCCTTAAAAGCAAAAGTCGTCTATCCGATCAATCAAAAATTTAGGGTAAGTATGTTTATGAAAAGTAGCAACCATTCTGCGATTGTGTAAACTGTAGACCAAGAAACAGTGGAAGGAATTTATAGTGGTATCTCACAGTTACAGGCACTTCATTGTTCATAACGCTGAAATGTTTGTAACTCTGAACAAGTCGTTATGGAGTGCTCCTCAGGGCAGAATGCTTGGAGCGAGGGCAAGCCAAGCTGGAGCCAAGCAGTTGGTTCTACCCCCTGTAGGGATGAAAATAATACGTTTCTTACATGTACTATCATGTCACACCCCCTGGGGGGGCATTCAGGGGAGGAGGACAGGGGTGTGTAGTAAAACATTGCCTATAAGAAATTTAAGTGTGGAGTGGAGTGCGGTGGGGTCAGTACAGGGGCTGGAAATGTGGCGGAGGGTAGCAGGAGTAAGGGCAGGAGCTTGGGGGTGAAGAAGCTCAGGGTAGGGAGCTGGGAGTGTGGGAGGGTGCAGGAGTCAGGGATGGGGATTGTGGGGATGGAGGTGTCAGGGCAGAGGGTTCAGGGAAGGGAACTGGGGGTATTTGGGTGCAGGAGTCAGGGATGGGGGATGTGGGGATGGAGGTGTTAGGGCAGAGGGTTCAGGGAAGGGAGCTGGGGGTATTTGGGTGCAGGAGTCAGGGGAAGGCGTTCAGGGCAGTGGACTGGGTATGTTGGGATGAGTGCAGGTGGGAGGAAGGGCCTTGCTGGGGCCCTTCTCCTTCCCCTTCCCCTGACTATCAGGGAGTGAGGAAAAGTGCACAGTCTGCTGCATTCCTCCCTGGGCAGCTGGGAGAGAGAGGAATGCAGCAGGCTGTGCACTTTCCCCTTGCTCCCTAGTAGTCAAGGGAAGGAGAAGAACAGCAGCAACCTGGTATCTACAGCTGCTGCTCCTCCTCTCCTGCCCCAAAATGGTCCCCGGGGATGGGGGCTCATGGCAGTTCCAAACAAGGAGGGGGACGCCCCCATCCAGCCCCTTTAACCTACCTGGCTGCCTGCAGGAAGTCTTGGGAGCCAGTCTGGGAGCACCTCATTCCTCCCATTGCAGCCGAGTGCCCCAGCTGGCTGTTTTTTTTGCCAGAGCACTTCTGAACTAGGGATGTTAGATAGCATGGAATTAAATAGTCGTGTAACACATCAACTTTTAACGGTTACACAACTATTCGGTAGTCCCCACGGGCAGGGCTGCAGACAGTGCACTCCTAGCCACACTCCTGGGGAGCCCCCTGCCACCAGTGTTCCCTCTAAGCTGTGCGGATTAATCAGTCCCGCCCAGTCAGTGAACTCCATGCACTGAGCCCTGAGCCTCTGACTGGGCGTAGCTGATTAATCACCTATGAAGTTGTGCTGCCCCCAGGTTAGAGGGAACACTGCCTGCCACTCCACGCTGCTGCCTCTTTATTAGAGGCAGCAGCATGGAGTGGCAGGTGGGAACCAGTCCTCAAAAGGAGCCGGTATAAAAACCATCTCCCACCCACCACCCCACTCTGCTCCCTCTGATACAGAGACAGCAGTGGGGGAGGGCATGTAGTTGACAAGTTTAAACGATAAACCCAGGCTTATCAGTTAATTTTGTAGTCGTCTGCACGTTGACATCCCTATTCTTAACCCCTGGCTACAAGGATGAGAGAGGCATTGTCAATATACTGGCTGTGGCACTTTACATCCCAGTGTCAGTATACTGGCTGTGGCACTTTACTACTGAGCTGCTCCTCCAGAGTGCAGTGTCGAGGCAGCCAAGTGCTCCCCTGCTGACTGCCTGCTCCCGGGCTCCTCTCCCTGGAACTTCCTGCCCTGCCCTGCCCTGCCCCCTCTAATGCTGGCCCAGCAGGGGCTCCTCATACTGCTGCCTGAATGCTGCCTCAGTGTCCCCCCAGGCTCCCAGCCTGGACCATCTGGCCACTGCGGCCCCGCTGCCGCAGGGTGTTCCCCAGGGGTCCCCTGGCAGGGCCGCCTGCCTCTGCCATCCCCACTTCAGCCGGGGCATTCTCGGCTAGTGCTGCCCAGTCACCCTAGCCCCTCTGCCACCAGGGGTTTCCTGGGGTTCCAGTAGGGGCTGCCTGGCCACCACTGGCCCTGTTGCTGCCAGGGGTTCCCTGGCTGGGCTTCATACCACTGGCAGCCTCTCTGCAGCTGGGGGTTTCTCGGCTGAGGCTGGGACTCCCCAGCTGCCTGGCCCAGCTGTCACTTAGGATTCCCCTGCTGGGGCGGCGCCACGCCTGGCCCCATTGACCTTGGGGGTTTCCCAAGAGGTCAGGGGTTCCCCAGCTGCTATCTGGCTCAGCCACTGTTGGTCCATCCCGAGTTCCCCAGCTCCCATGTTGTCTGGTCAAGCAACATCTGTGGCCCTGCCCAGACATGGATGTTGTCTGACTAGAGAGTCCAGGATTTGGGAGGTTCAACCTGTAGTAACTCAGGAAGTTTCTTTCCCCTGCTCTGAACTTCTAGGCTTGTCTCCTTCCCAGCTGTGGAAAGGAGGGAGAGGAAAAAACAGGGTTTATCACCTCCTTTCTGTAAGTGACTACTATGTACTATAAGGAGTAGGAAGTGGGAGTGAGGATAGAAAGGCCACATGCACCTACCTTTAAGATACAATACAGGCTCAATACAGTATTTCTCTAAGGGATAGGCGAGGGTGTATCTGCTTCTGCCCGATTGGTCACTTCAGGTTCCCCATGGTTTCCAGTTGACCAATTAGTCCATAACTCTGGTATTTGTAGCTTTGATTATTAAGACTTTTACCTGACAGAAGTGTTTTGTTTACAGCAAATTGATACGGGCCTTATCCTATATGGTGCTAGTTGCCCTCAACAGACACTGAAATCTTCAGCATTTCACACGGGTCTGATACAGTTTCCACTTTAGTCAATTCTGATGAGACATTCAGCACCTTTCAGGATTTTGCCCTTAATAAGGCAGTATGATCATAATTCCTATGCTATAAACTTAAGTTGTATATAGATGTTTTGTTGAATAGTGCAGCAAAATATTGTGAAAGTATCCAATCCAGTATCAAGAGCTGCTCATCAACTTATTCAGTATTAGTCATATGAGTTTTCTTTGCTCTAGCCCCTGGCAGATGGATCATCCAATCCATCTTTGCATGAGAACCCAAAGCAAGCTATTCTGCCTAATCAGATAATGGAAACTTCTACATCAAGCAGTCTTGGATCCCTTAGTCACGGAGACAAGGAGGACTGTAGTTCATCTACTACAATACATTCTGCAACTAGTGATGACAGATTTCAGGATCGAACCTTCTTAAAGGTGACCTGTTTCCCTGAAGTTCTGAATTGTGAGAGGTAAAGAAACAACTTGCAATAAATTTTGGTCGTTTGAAAACACACACTCGTTTTTTCAGACAAAGTGTTAAAGATCTAGCATGGATGAAGAATCAGGGTTCTTAAATCCATGTGTTGAAAGCATTCAGTCCATACATAAAAACTTAATTATAGGAAGCTAAACTTTCTTGGAAACCAAGGAAACGGTGTACTATTGTATATTGCAAATTGGTTTATTTATGATAGAATTCTGGGAAAAGTACAGGCAACAATGGTTTTGTAAAACACATTATCACAAGGAACTCCTTTTTATTGTATTGTGATCATTACTATAGTATTAGCTTTGAAAGGCCGTTGAACACATAGGGTTTAATCCTGTCAGGGGCTGAGCATGCTTTCCATTAGAATCATTGAGAGCTTCTGCCCCCCATAGGATCAGATCCCTAATAAGCAACATTTTCAAAGTTCCCTGCTGAAAATAATATTTTTTGTTCCCTCTCTTTCATTCCTAAATGCATTCATGATAACAATCACTTTATTGTCTTTGTGAATTTCAAAACATTAATACAAATCTATACATAAAAATAAAATTTAAAAAAGTGGATGAGCAAATCACATAGTACAAAATGTACCACTTCTACTTTCCTCTCAGCATCTCTCAGTCTTTTAAAAACAGGATGCAAGAGCTTTCCCACCTATTAAGGATCAATATCTGGACAGCATTTTTTTTATATACTAATAATTTAGGATTTGATTCAGTCATGCTTGAGTAGTTCCTTGCCTCATCAGTAATACCACAGAAACAGATATGGGTAAGGGTGTCGGAATTGGTCCTTTATACTACTACACACATATTTAGGGCCAGATTCAACCTTTACTTACTCTGAATAGTACTTTGCTCTGGAGTAATAACTAATTACCGGTACTGTGAGATGAGTCCTGCAAAGTATCCAATAGATTGTTCCCAGCTCAGTGGGATAACTCAATTAATATTAAGCACATGCTTAAATGCTTTGCTGAATTGGAGCCAGAGTGCTCAGTACCCTGCAGGATTAAGCCTTAGGTACTTGAGGCAGGAACTCTTGGGGGCTACTCATCCTACAAGAGGGAACATAGGTCCCTACTCAGATACTATAGTCTATGCTATAATAATCTGAATAGAGTCAGCATTCTAATTTTCACTCTGCCACTGAATTGTTGTGTGGCTAGGCAGATATCTATATATTTATCTCTTTATATTTCCAACTTGCAACATTGGGAAATGTGAAACTCATGTCACAAGGTGGGATGGGAATCAACCTGTTAATGTTATTAGAGCACAACTGGAGATGGAAAACACTAAATACTAAGTTAGCTATTTTCTATCAGCTCTGTTTTTGCAGTGGTGCTTTTGCACAGTGTAAGTAGATTGCTGGTAATGAATTTTAAACCTCTGCTTTGTTTTAGTTTTGATGTCAAGCTGTGCCTGTATAGTCTTCTTTTGAAAGATCTGCTGCTTCTTGATACTGAACTAAGAAAGGAAAAACAGATGGTAGGTACAGATTTCTTATGTATAACCATTTGAACTGAATATTTGAATTAGAGATGGGAGCTCCTTTAGAAAGCTTAGGGTTTAGTCAACATAATTCATTCTGGCTATCAGACTCCTTTGAGAAAAGTACAGCATTTTTACTTCACTATAATTTATTTTTCTGTATGTCATAAATATATATTTGATTCAATTCAAGGGTGACTGAGTAAAATGTAATGCCCTTTGTTATAGAAGAGACCAGACTAGATGATCTAATTGTCCCTCATGGCCTTAAAAAACCTATACATTTTAATGTATAACATTTGTTATCCTATAGTACGTGAAGAAATGAACATACATTTATTTGAAGATACATTTATGTCTTCAGTAATGAGTGTTAATGCATTGCAGTGTCAAGAATTGTGTATTCTGCATTTACATATGCAACCTCAGTATAACACACTTACTGTTAGTGTGATGGACTCAGTGGCCCTGATTCAGAGTACTGCCTTGTTCTTTTGCATGGACTAGGTTATAAGAGACCAGCCTCCATTTGGATGGGGAGTGTCAGACAGGTATGTAGGATAGATGTATGAAACCTTAATTGTGCCTCACAATGCTTTGGGCAGCACAAGTGAGGAGGGGCAGAATAGGAAGTAACTATCGTTGGCATTACAGAGGAGAGTTGATTAATTGGTATGCTCTAGGCTTGGCCCAGGTATGCAGCACTCCTTTCTCAGAGCAGATTGCAAAGTTACAATGTAGCCTTAAATAAATGCACCAGAGGATTTTCTTGCTAACACAAATTGTAGATGTTATCATGATGTATAGGACAGAGAAATTTTTTTTTTATTTTAAAGCTGAAGGTTATAGCCTTCTCCAGTGGAGAGAAAAATAGGACCCGACTCCAGTTTAAAAAAGTGGGCTGAGAGGGAGAGAGCGTAAAAGGGGAAAGAAAAACAGAAGAAGCCTCCGGCAAGGAGAAAAGGATAAACAGGACACAATGTTCTGTGATTAAAACAAAAGAGTAGAGTTTTTTTCACAGAATGGAGGCTTGCCTTGTGGATACAGATATGGTGCAGAACAGGATCATTGTTACTGCTGTGAGTGGGGTTAAACCACATTTGAACAGAAGGCTGTAGCCACTATCCTTCCTTTAAATAAGTTGTAAGAAGCCATTCAGCCAGGTATCTGAAATAGTAGGGACCTCCTAGCCATAGGCACACATCACCCGCCAGGACCCGAACTAAAGCAATCAGGACCAAGAGTCAGAACAGGGGCAAATCTGGGACTCGCAGTAACATGGAGCTCATTGGACTCGAGCCAGGTTTCAGGCTCCAAGTCTGGAAGCAAAATCGTAAACAAGCTGAAGTCAAGCCCAGAATTCAAGAGCAGGAACAGTCATGGTGGCTATAGAAGATTTCCACTGTTACCTGGAACATTCCTTAGATTATATAGGCAGGGAGCCAACCAAGAGCTATAGGGTTACTGTCAAATCCTAGTAGTGGACTCCCCACAGTCTGTGTCCATGGATCATGGGAAGTGGAGTGCATATTGGTTACAGCTGCTACTGGGTGACAGGCCAGAGTGGCTATCTGTCTGGTAGCTCTGCAGGCCTGGGTTTCAGATCCAAAAGGGCCTTCTGTTACTACCCAACATAAAGGCAAATGGAAGTGCATTCAGGCATGGCCAGCTTTAGGAAGTGTGGGGCCCAATTCGAATCACTTTGGCGGCGTCCCCTCCACCCCCAGGATTTTTTGTTGAGCAAAAAAAACCACACCCCCACACAACAACCACACACAAATACCACATCAGAAGTAGATCTGATCAAGATGTAGTTGAACATTTTCCAAAAAAAATGCCATCCTTATGCAAAATTTTACTCAAAATTAAATCAGTTGCCTTAAGTGTAGGTCAAATATTTTCAATTGCAAACTATCCAATTTTTTCAATAAAGTTTAAAGTTTGATTTTTGAAAAGTTACCAGAGAGCGTTGCAGTTTTCTGTTACATCGATTTACTTTTTAAATAGCAAAAATGGAGTCTTTGTTAAGAAAGCGTCAGTTCTATGGTCAAATTCCAGTCCTTAGTGATTTCAGCACCAATGATTTCACTAGGTAATATGGTACCTCACCACCATTGCTGCCTTTGCACTGCCCTTCAACACATGGCCTGCATGTTGAGTCCAAGATCAGTCTACACAAGATTTTATCAATGATTTTTGCTCAAGTGATCATGGAGACAAGACAAGGACTCTCAGTTGATTCTAGTCAACTCTGCCTTTAAACACTGGATGTAAAGTGTCATATATAATTGAGGACTCCCAGATAGATTCTACACCACCAGCAATAAAACCTGTTTCCATCTTCTGTGACTTTCACGTTACACCACCAGCAATAAAACCTGTTTCCATCTTCTGTGACTTTCACTTAGATGTGACTCACTATCCTCTGCTTAGTGTTCAAGTTATGGTAGACCCTAAGCCAGGTCATATTAAGTTCAGGTCTTTTAATCATACAATATGGATAACAACATTTCATTCTCCCAGCTCCCAAGTCTTAAGTGAATTTCAACCCAAAAGAGCCAAAATTGATCACCTTGACACAGCAAGTGTGTCTACTGATCTCTGTGGCAAAGTAAGTTGTCTATATAAATAAGGTCTGCTCCTGAATCCTTTTCCTACAGTTGATTAACAGATGGCAGTAGATAGCTCATTCAGACCACTGGCTGATAATAGTTAGTCACCCTGACCAGTCATTAACCATAGTCATGGACTCATCCTACTCTCCATTGTCTCTATGATTCTCTGATGACCCGTGACAAAAAAGGAGAGTGGAAAGGGAAACTGAAGGGAGAGACCTCTCTAAATTCACCAATCAAAGAGCAGTATTGCCAAACCAAAAATCACAAGGAATGCCGACACAAAGTTATGAGAATGGTCTACAAATCATATGATATTTTAAAAATAAAACATGTTGGATTTTTATTGGCCTTTTGTTTGAGTATTTAGGGTTCATGTTTTAAAGCTTTCCTCCGTAGCTGTAAGGCCCAGAAGTATAAAGAACTTTTTTTTAAATGAAAGCTGAGATTCCTACATAATCAACTGACTCCAGGCCTTTAGAAAAACACCAAATGTTTTGAGACTCATGGTAAAACAAGGGAGGAATTCTTGTGAGCCCATGCTTTGCCCACAGAATAAATAAAAAAAACAACAACACTATCTTCTTCACTAAACATCCTAATGAGATACTGCAAATGGCGAACTGACTTCAACAGCTCCTGATATGAACAGGTTTCAACCTAGTTTTTTCATATTTGAGATGGGTTACCAGGAATCATACATGACAATAGGAAATCTTTCCACTCTCAAGTCAGCATATTCACAAAGCACCTATAATTTTGATCCATTTTATATTATTTTCTCCCAGGGCCAACTGGCCCCTCCGGCCCCCTCACTATGCCACTGCCCCCTCTCCTGCAGATCTATCATCTTATGCATGTGCAAGTTCTGTGAGAGCCGTCCCATGAATCTGCAGTTAGTGTCTGTGGTGCCTGCTTTTGGGTGGTGTCTCAATGCTGCCACATTCACATCCAAAGAGGGGGCTTCCCATAGCAGGCCCTTGTTGCAGACCCCCAAGGCATCCACAGGTCCAGTCTCCTTTCAATGGGCCCACTTCCCAGGGCTCATTGATCTTGGATCTGGCTTCCATCCCCTCTCCAATCTTTGCAGCTGCCCAGAGGTGCTCACCTTCCACCTTATTCATTCCCACCTCATTCACCCCACAGGGACAGTCTCTGCCTCACTTGTTCTAGGGACTATTTTACCAAGACATAATACAAAGTTTCCATATAAAAGGACTCACTACCAAGCTAAAAACTTCAATGAGAGAATGATTAATACAGAGACAGGAGTACATCTGCACAGGGAGACACCTCTGCCTGCCTCCACCTCTCTCCCCTAGAGTCTACAGCCCCATTGCAAAGCGGGGGAGTGGAAGGAAAGAGGCTGAGGCCCATCAATGGGACTGAAGCAGTCATGAGCAAGCCATGCCCGGGAGCCATTCTCCTGTCCATTGCTGGTGCAGTGTTGCTTCAGGCACACTGAAATGCAGTCACCTCTAGGGTGGGCTGGACAGCTGTTTAACACCTGCACAAGGTTTCAGGCAGGGTGCAGTGCGGGCTGCCTTCCTGCAGAGCCCCCATCAGAACGACTGCCCTTCTGGCTTAGGAAAAGAATAAACAGGAGGATTGGAAATTAACGCTCCCAGTCTCACATCCCCTAGGCAGGGAATGAGCCATCTACATTGTCCCCAAAAAGGGGCATGAGAGCAGCTTTCAAGTATCTAAAAGAGTATCATAAGGAAGAGGAAGAAAAATTGTTCTGCTTGGCTTCTGAGGTTAAGATGAGAAGCAATGGGCTTAAATTGCAGATATTTAAGACCAGGTGAGACAGACACCTGTCAGGGATGAGCTAGGGCAACTCAACTTTGGAAGCCCCAGGGGCCACACTGATACTTACAGAACATGATGAGGGCCTCAACTTAAGTGTGATTGCATATGCAAGCAAATGTATACAAATAGCTTCTCTCACACCAACAGGCATGAAGATAAAGATTAAGGCAAGACTACACAACACACAGGCCCCATTTAAGTCAGTTCTGATGATATTAATAAAATGCAATATTTACCCAATTTCTACCCATGTGACAGCACTTTTCATGAGCAATGACAGTCCAGGAATTTAACTACTAAAACACATATCAACAGAAGATCATTACACTGGCTACTTTTTGGTTTTGGCTCCCACTCGCTGGCCACGTGTTGATCCCCGCATAAACACAAACTGCTCCGTGGGGCGCAAACAAACTGGCCGTGGGCAGCAAACCACGTTAATAAATATTTTTAAACCTTTACCTTTTCTCTCTGCTGCTATGTCTCCTCTCATTGCTCCATCATCTCCCCTGGTACCTGCTGCCCCCCAACACCTCACCCTCTTCTACTGTCCTGACTCCTGCCCTTCTCACTGCCCTCAGCCCTCCTGCAACCTGCCCCCCTTCACCAGCCCTTCACTCCCCCCTGTGCCCACTCCCCCAGTAGCCCCACTCTGATCAAGTGAGCTGCGCCGCCTCATCCCCTCTTCCAATACCTCCCTCTACACACCTGCCCTGCCTCTCTCCTCTGGTGCTGGTCCCTCCCCTGCAGGCGTCTGCCTTTCTGCTTCACCTGAGAATTCCCTGGTACCTGCTCCTTCCCTTAGCTCTGCACCCTCCTGGTGCCTCCCCCTTCCCTCACTGCCCCTGCCCCCTTTGCCCTCTTTTTCCTTGAGGCCTACCCCCTCACCACTCTCTGCCCCGTTCCCCTCTTGCTCCTCTGTGCCCTCACACATGACTTGCTCCATCCCCACCTTTCTCATGCCCACTCCTTCTTTCAAGTCTTCTCCCAGCAACTCCCCCTCTAGCCCCCAATGCCCTTCCCCTCTCCTCTCCTAGCATCATCCTGCCCCCCCCACCCCGCCCTTTCCCTCATTGTCTGCAGTGCACTTGGCCCCCTGCCATTTGTCTCTTGGTGCCTTCCTCTTTCTTCCCCTTCCCCTCCCCCTCTCCCGCTGCACAAGCCCCCCCCCCAAGGGTCTTCCTCTACCTCTCCCCGCAAGCCCCTTCCCAAACCCCTCCCCTGCTACACAAACCCCCCAAACCTCTTCCCCAGCCCCTCCACCGCTGCACAAGCCCCTTCCCTATGTTCCGCGTTGCGAGGCCTGAGTCTGCACTCAGGCCCCGCAGTCTGAACCCAGAGGCAGCCACGCGGCCTGCCTCCGAGCACTTTGAAAATCCCAGGCATGACGTCACGTCATGTCCAGGCCCCGCCCACCTGCTACGCCGTGCATGATCAGCAGCAGGCGGCGAGGGGAAGCCGCCCAGAGCCACGGACGGGACAGGACAGGACGGTCCGGGGCTGGGGGACTGGCGGGGGGACCGGGTCCCGCTCCGGGCAGAGCCAGGGGAGAGACCCAGCTCTGAATTGTAACACCGGCCAGCACTTCTGGGTTCAGGGGCGCGGGGCCTCCTTAGGTGCGGGGCCTGATTCGGCCGAATCGGCCTAAGGCCGGCCCTGCATTCAGGAATTTGAAATATAGAGGCAGAGGACTTATGTTGGGTATTACTCGGTGGAGGAATGTGTACATAGAGAGAAACACCAGCAGAAAAGCCAAGGACTCAGGCCAGGCATTGGGAATGAAGCTCTGAAAAAAGCTGAGCGCGCTTTTGGGCTAAATGAAAGAAGAGGTTTGATACTGTAAGAAAGGGAGCTATTTCTTCTTGTTTGAGTCCAGCTGTGTTCAGGGAAATGGGACTTTACAAAGAAACAAATAAAAGGCAGAGAGAAAATTAGCAGGAGTTCGTTTTCATTAATAGGTCCAAGATATGGAGGACATTTTAGTCATTAAGGTTCTGGTTTTTGCCCTCCAAGTTAGTACTTCTGAGCATCAGGTCTCGGAGAAGAAAACCCCAGTTTTGACTTCATTGTCTTCATAATTTGCTGTAATTCTGATATTTTTGACAGCATTTGAAATCTTAGCATTTTGTCTTCTAGTTTTATTTTCAAAGGGTGCATACTGCCTTTGATATGCATAGTGTCAGCAGATGAGGTAACTTTTTCCATCCTCCTGAGACTTGTTTTACCAGCAAGTCTGTCAACAGTAAGTTTTCCAAATTCTACTCAACTCTAAGAATTGTAAAGTTGCCCCCATTTTGGATCCAGTGTGCTTAGGTTTCCCTTTCTTCTTTTTCTTTGAAGCCTCAGTAATAGCGAAAAGTTTAGAATTTAGACATAATTGTTAAGTTAAAGGTTTTACACAATATACATTCAAAAAGTGGAGGTTGGCATGACATCTGCTTTGTGTAAATGAGAGGCAGACAAAAACAGTGTCATATCCTGCCAGTAAGCTAAACACATTCAAACAACAACTTGATTCATTCACTTTCAATATTAACATTTTAAAACCCCACAATAATCAATTTACTGTTTTTTCTCTCTGGCTTTCAAGGAGATAAATTGGAAGGACTTGAGTGAAGATTCCGCCAAGGGTTTAAATTATGATTTATTTTATTTTCACTATTGTTGATATATTTATTGGAGTCTGTCTAGTTAAAGATCTATTATGAGATCTTCCCAGATCCTGGGATGGGCACTCTTTGGTTACAGATGGTATAAACAAATACATTTAAGCAACCCCAAGATGGAGACATTAAAGACATTTGAGGACACTACAGTGTAGGCACCTAGAGAGCTGTAGAAAAGATCCATCCTTCTGTGAGCATGTCATTGTGTGATAGGAAAAGCAGATACAGGAAGCCTAATTTTTGTCAGTCACTTTGGTATTTTCCAATGAAACGCCTTGTGTATGCTCAAAAATTTATCAGTTACATTACATATATATATATATAATTACCTCTGTCTTTGTAGGAATGCAGGCAGTATAAGAAATAATAAAATATAATGTTATCCAAGGCGAATTGGGAGAGTTTCAGCATGACTATTTTCAATGTAAATTATCTTTAATTGATTTTCGCTTACAGCTCAGCTTCATTAATATATGCAATCAATAATAATGATTACCATAGTGACCTTACAAGTCTTATCAAACTGATTATGTTTTATATTTCTTTCTTTACATAGGTATTTATTCAGGTTCTCAGAACATACCTCTCTGATTTTTACCTTAAAAAGAAGATCGCTGAAGATTTGTACCAGAATATTAGTTTGACTCAAGAAACTGTAAGTGTCTCCATTGTTTAATGTTTCATCCAACAGAAACTAAAAGTGAATGCAAGGAGTTTGTGAAAGTTCAGCAACATGCCCTGCTGTATTGATCCTTTTTACATAGAATAATGTCATTTGTAGTTTATTTCCAACTTCCTTCTTTTTTTGGTGTCAGAAGAGGGGCAAAATGAATGGAAAGAAGTGATTGCTGAACAGAATTATCCATAACTTGCAGCTGAATGTCTATCTGTCTATCAAAAAATAGCAATTACTACTGTCCTATCTCCAGTCTAGTAGGAGAAAAGCCTTTTTCACAGTTTAGTCCCATCAGGAAAACAGCGTTTTCTAGATCTCAGCCAGTGGCTCAATAGAAAGAACGATCTCTAGGTGTAAATTCATTATTTGGGCCCACCTATTATTGTCAATAACATAGTAGGTGGTGCAGTATCTGAAGGAAATTCTAAGTTGTTATCAAGAAAATGTACCTATTTTTCTCTCTGTGCAATTATTTTCCTACCATATACTTTATGAAACTCCCATTTCTGGGATTGAGGCTTTTCACACTACACGCTTACAGTTAATGTACATTGCTGAAAGCTGCTCTTAGTCACAGTTTGGATCACATTATGTTTGTGAGATGAACAGAGGAGAAAAAATGGTACAGCACTATGAATAAACCGCTGAGAGGTTACCAGCTGTGTCTCACTGTTTAAAAAAAAAGAAAGAGGCAGTTAGTCTTTGATTTAAAATCTGTCATGTTATGTCAGCACTGGTCTTCAGGGATTTAGATTGATCATGCAATCTCAGTCAATGGATTAACGTTGGAGGTCCCTATCATTTTATTTGACATAGCTTATGTCTCCATTTTTAACAGCACTTCACTGCCTTTGATCTTCAAATTTAATATTAAAGTTAATCATATTGAGAAAGAAAAGTGATTCAAGGAATAAATCCTTATTTCAGAAGCAGATTCAGGATACTGACAAACTTTAGACAAATTGCAGAGTAGGCAACTTCTATAATGTCTCCTAACCTTTGGTGAGTGATGTTTGAAAGCACTTTTCTCTCCATTCATCTAACTGAACTATTGTAAGACATGCCAAGAGTTAAATATTGCTTTTATGTCAGGTGTTCAGTACAGGTTGGCTGAGCTTGGGGATGAAGGACAGTCCAGTGGTTAGGATACTAGCCTTGAATTTAGCTGATCGGCGTTCAGTTCCCTGCTCTATCCCATACTTCCTACACGACTTGGCATGCTTAGGTTATATCTATACTGCAGTCAAAAGCTGACAGAGCTAAGGGGCTATTTAACTGCATATTGTAGCTGTTTGGACTCAGGTGGGTGTGCAGGCTCTAGGACCAGGGGTGGGAAACCTCAGGCTTGCCTGAATCCAGACAGAGGCTCAGGACTCCAGCCCCTCTGCCATTCGCCCACGGGCCTGGAGCACACAAAATCTACTAGTCTGGGTCCCTGCAAGCCTTAGGCTCAGGTGTGTGAGGGGAATGTCAGTCAGGGACCACATGAGTGAGGGCTTGGGGCTTTATTTTGGTTTAGATGGTTTGTTTTTTTTCTGTATCAGTATCTACCAACTCATGTTGTATTAATGTGTTATATAATATATAATATATATTATAACACATTAATACAACGTGAGTTGGTAGATACTGATACAGATACACTCCCTCTTAGGGGTGTCTTCTTTTTTGAAAGTTTAGGTATGGTAACCCTAACTCAGGCTCAGACCTTCCACTTCTGTGGGGTCATGGGATCCCTGGTTAGCATGATTTTTGTTTGTTTATTTGTTTTGTGCTGTAAATGAAAGAGGGTTAGATTTGAGTCTGAGTTAGAACCCTGGACTTAAATTGCAGTGTAGACATTTCCTTGCTCTTGCCCTGTGCCAGATCCCTAGCTTTAAAATGGGAACAATAATCTCAATGCAAATAAAAAGCATGAGGTTATAAATTGTGTAATTATTGTTTCCTCACCCACTGATCTGGTGTTCCTCCACAAAATACTTAGCATTTGTCAAAATGAAAGCCAAAATTAAAAATGAAAGCCAAAATCCTATTTCCTAAATATATAGCAATGGTATTCCATAAAATTCAGAAGTTGTAGTCAAAAGAGAAAATTTCACAAGAAATTCCCATTTTGCTGAAAAGCAGTTTTTTATTCAGAATGTTTCCAAACTCACTCTACTTCCAACTGGACACTTCTGTAGTTCAGAAAAATCACAAATCACAGCTGGCTCCATTATTTTCCTAATGTATTACACAGAAATATATAAATCTACCCAGGTTATAACCTACACTGTTGCTTTGCTCAGCTCCTCTACAAAATGATCCTGAGGGGCTTTGATTTAATAACATCTAGAGAACTTCCAGCTCTGGGGCTATCAACCCAGCACATTTCAGAAGCAGTAACTCACATGGGGATAATTTTTTTTCCCAACACAGAGCTCCCATTAGGCACCTAAAAAAACAGGGTCTGATTTTTCAAAAGTTCCTGTTATGGCATTAATGACCAGATTTTTTCTAAAGAGATCAGTGTCTAACATGCTGAGCCTTTTTTGAAAAAGAATCTAGCCACTTTAATTCAGTGGCTGCATGGGAACTGAGCTCTTGACAACCTGACCTGTAATATTTTAGAGGTTACAAACATTGAGTTGTGGCATCACTGAAGACTAATCCTAATGGACCATGTTTGCATAAGGGAAAATCACTTTGGCAAGAAGCAATACGTCTAGTATTAGCAGAAGTATTACATTGAATATTATATTTAATCTTGCATTGGGAGGCAGTGGACAAGATGCCTTTCTGTAATAAGCATTTTTTCTCTCTTCATTCGCTGATTCTACATGAAAGCTTAATGGAATTTTGATGATAGAACATTTTTAAGAGTCACTAAAATGTGTTCACAGTTCTTTAAGACGTAAGATATGAATGTAATTCTTTGAGAAACAAAATCATGTGGTAGAAAAAGGCTTGAGAAAAAAGGCATCTTTTGGAAAGTGAAGAAATATGCATCTTGGTGCTAACTCATGGAATAAGGATGAAGGTTTTATTAAATCTGTTTATTAATTCTATTGAGAAGACATTATTTCATTTATTAATTTAAAGTAATGGCTTACAAACATTAAAAGTCAGTATTTCCAAGTGGCCTATAAAAATGCAGCCTTAGGTTTTGCAGGTGCATCTCTGTATGCATGCACACACATATGCATGTATGTGTAACTATGTGCATGTGTGCGTGCACATGTGTATATACATGTGTGTGTAAATGCACATACATTACTAATTACTTACATTTGCATGCATGGATCTAGTAGTTATACTGCTACTATCCCCCCAAACACAGAATATGCATTTTAAGGGGACAGTTAAAGACAGGGAGCCAAAATTGCAATCTTATTGAAAATACTTGTGGGTTCACTAAAAGGGTTAAAAATATGTAACTTGAGTCAGTAGTTAGTGGTGTCTATAGTCAGTGGAAATGAGCAGCAGGCTTGATTGTGGTCTCACACCTGTTTACATTGTGTTAAATGGATTTATACTGGAGTAAAATAACTGTAGATCAGGGCTGACTTTATGCCTAATGTCTGATGTTTTCTCTACTTAACTTCAGGCATGGCAATACATAGAAATAAGATTTCTTGAACAAGTTTGTTGATTTTACTTGCATGAAGAATCATGGGCAAAACTCAAATTCTCTAATAAATTAGGACTTTTTAACTAGAAGCAAAATGCAAGTATTATTTTCCAAACAATACTATTTTGAAGAGGAAGCCTGCATTTAGTCAAGACAAAGCAAGCTATTTTCATGTGTAACAAGTTTTTTATTTTTCCAGGATTTGGAAGAGTTACAGAAACAACTTACCTCCAGACTTCTGAGTACCGAAATGTCGGGTGCTCGTAATTCAGAGTACCAGACCTTGGAAGATTTAGAAAGGAAAGAGAGGGAATATTCGGAACATATACTAGATAATGTACCTATATCATTTTATATCATCTCTGTTTTCTAAATTAACATTGTTCTGTTGATGAAACAGGGTTTTTTGTGGTAACTAGTCCAAGATCAGTATTTTAGAAGTCCACTGATCCAGAAAGTACACGTACATTAGTGTCTTTCTTTTCCGAACATTGGTTCTCGCACAATATATTAGGGATGCTAAATATTGGTTAATGAAATTGTCCATTAACCTCATAAATTTGTATCGGTTAATCGACTACTCTATAGTCCCCAGGGGTGGGCTGGCAGCCAGTGTGCTCCGACCCCACTCCCAAGGAGCCCCCTGCCACTCTGGGCTTCTGCCTCTGTATCTGAGGCAGCAGCACGGGGTACCAGGTGGGAGCTGGTCCACAAGGGGAACCAGTTTAAAAACCAGCCTCTCTTGTGGACCAACTGCCTGTTGCCCAATGCTGCTGCCTCTGATACAGAGGCAGCAGTGTAGGATGGCTGCAGTCCCTGTCCAAAGAGGGGGGCTGAGCTCCTGGACCTGGCATAAACCAGAACTGAGCCAGGCTGCCTGCCCACCTGGCTCCTAATACACTTTAAATGCAGAACCACAATGGGAGTAGGTCCCAGACCCGGCACAAGCCAGGACTGAACTGGGCTGCTGGCCAGCATGCTAAAAAATTTACTGACAGGGGTGGGGGGAAATGCATGTAGTCTATAGCATTAACCTATAAGGTTTTTCTTATGGGTTAATCAACTACACTATTACATCCCTACAATATATAGAGATATCAACTACTTATTACTTTGTTGGACTAGTAAAATATTTCAAGCCCTTGTATAGTATGAACTGTTGGACCTGATCACATTCTCATTACTACATAATCTTACTTTCTTCTCCAAACCTTAATTTAAATATGATTTTACTAGATGATTTACCCAGCGTTGCTTGGATCCTTGTTCTGTGGTGGGGCTGAGGTTGAGGTGTTCAGTATGCAGACTGCTGTGGGGAAAGAGGATAACTCTAGCCCTCTCTCACTGCAGCAGCTTGAGACCAGGTGAGAAGTGCCTCTCCATGGCCACTGCAGCAGGCACAGCTCAAGGAGAGATGCTTGTCCCCTGGCTGGGGGGACAGAGACACAGATAGACACACAGACAAGCTCTCTGAAATATACAACAGATAGCTGTCTCTAGCGCCACTCTGCCCCCTGCTGGCCAAATGGGGTTATAGCTGTCCTAGTCATCATCTCGGGTCCTTTGCTGTCCCCCTGTAGTCATTTAGCAGTATGATGGTCCCTCTTGCCAGATCGCTTCCTTTCCATTTTATGAGAAACAGTTTAATTCCAGGCACATCCCATTGTCCGAGCACAACTAAAGCCTGACCTTGCTTTAAGTTATATGAAGAAATTGCATACCAAATTTGATGGTCCTGTGTCTTACCATTTAGGAGGAATTCTTGAACAAATGGACTCAGACAGAAATGTGAGTTTCTGAGCAAAATATATAATAAGATGATCTCATATCTTTTGAGCTACCAGGGGTCCGTCTACACAGCAGGGCAAAAGTCAAATTAAGATATGCAACTTCAGTTACATCAGTTGCATAGCTGAAGTCGAAATAGCTTAATTCAGCTTTTGTTGCTGTCTACACAACAGAAAGTCGAGAACACTCTTCCTTTGACTGCTATTACTCCTCATGAAATGAGGGTTACAGGAGTCAGAGTAAGAAGTCCTCCAACTCAACATTATTTTGAAATAATGGCTTGCTGTGTAGACACGCTCATTGTTTTTTTGGATAATGTTAGTTATTCCAACCTAATGCTGCTGTGTAGACGTACCGTAAGAGAATTGGTTATATATCTTGAAAGTTTACTGTTTCACTTTATGCAAAAGATATTTCAGTAAACAATGGCAATGCAATGAAGGCCATGAGGGCAGGGGACTGGACTCAATGACCTCTTAAGGTCCCTTCCAGTTCTATGAGTTAGGAATTTGGCCTGTAATATTTTGCCTTACATCTGAGGCTCACTTGTAGTGTGTAAAGTATGTACCCTTAATAGAAAAACTTTTTCAGTTGATATATAATTACAGTGTTACTAACACCTCAGTAACTCTTCTGGCTACGCTGCTTTGTGCAGTGTAACACATTTAAAGTGCTTTTAAATGCAAAAATATAATTTGACTGTTGACATTTGATCCTCCTGAAATGATAATTTTTCAGTTCAGTAGCACCGCTGTGTCAAAACTAATTCCTAAGCCAGGAAACCTGGAGGTGGAAAAACATCCTATTTATTTAGTCTGCTGGAAAATAAGAGGAGAACCTCTCAGACTGTCTTCCCCCCCCCCCTTTTTTTTCCAGCATTTGAGTTAATTTAGTGTTCATGAGTATGAAAGACCTGTCATACGGGCTGGCTATATATAAAGTTCCCACACTGATTTGCCAGTGCATTTCACTCCTGACTTGAACAGCCCATCTATGCCAGCCCTGGGCCTCTGTAACAAAGAAACTGACAGTCATTCCGACATGTCTGGTACTTTGTGAAATGTGCTAGCATGAACTTCTATGATTTTCTATTTAATCTCTGCTCTTTTTATTTGATAGCAAGTGTCCAGCTGATAGTGGTAGAAGCATGTGACATTTCTTGAGAGCCCATAAAAGTAAATTCTTTAAATAAGTTATTGGTTAATATTCTACAGAATTAGTCATGTGTGAAACTGATTTTATTACTGTCATGTAGCCTGGCTTAGCTCCACAAGGGACAACATTAGCTGATGTAAATTGTCATTTAATGGAGTTATAATCATTTACATCAGATGGGGATCTGCCCCAACGTATGGAGTTACTCATCTCCTCATAATTACTATGCTATGGAAAGATTCTCATTGACTTCAGTCCCAGCTAGATCAGGTCCATGAAGAGCTTTTTTCTTCCCTCAGTGCAGTTTCGTTTCTCCTTTCCTCACCATACACAGAAGAATGGTACCTTCAAAAAAGCACCTAGAATTTCCAAGTACAATTCTTGCCTGTTTTGGAAGAGAGTTAGTAGCACAAGTCTCATTGAAAGTCAAGAGCCATTCACTATTCACAATCTCCCCCTTAATTATTATTACCATTACTGAGAAATATGTATGATGATAACACCTAGAGGTCCCAGTCAAGATGGGGGCACCTTGTGATGCAGTAATATAAAACCATTAAATGGATGGATACTGCAAGATCCAGGCTCCTGTCGTGGAGAGCTTACAATATAAGGCCCCAATTGTACAGATGTACAAATGCTTAGCTTTATATATGTAAGTGGTCCCATTGAAGCCAATGGAATGACTCATGTGTATAGAATTAAGCTTGAACATGAGTTCTACAGAATCAGAACCTAAAGCTGGTTATCTGTAGGTGGACCATATAACTTCCTAAACCACATTATATGCTGATAATTTCTGAGATGCTAATATAATGTTTACAAACTAAGCAGCTACCAAAACCTCAGCTGGTGAAAACTTTGGAGTTTTAAACTAAAATGTTGCTAGACATGCACAACATTGTTAGTAAAAACTTCAAAAACAACAAAAGGTCTGGTAGTACTTTATAGACTAACAAAACATGTAGATGGTATCATGAGCTTTCGTGGGCACAGCCCACTTCTTCAGACTCTGGTCATCTGAAGAAGTGGGCTGTGCCCATGAAAGCTCATGATACCATCTACAGTACATGTTTTGTGAGTCTATAAAGTGCTACCAGACCTTTTGTTGTTTGTTAAGTTTATCCTGTACAGTCTAGCTTGGCTACCCTCTGAAGATTGTTAGAAAAGTAACTTGTTAGAAAGTGAGGACAGGTTATTAGCCTTTTTTCTGTCTCCAGTACTAATTAGCTTGTCTGAGCCCACTCCCACAGAGGGTAGGAAGGGACACCACCTAGCTTCTTGTAGCTGCAGCTTCATACCCAACCTCAGCCCCGTCCACAGCCTTAGCCCTTGGCCACAGCCCTGCTCCTGGCCCCAGACCTGTCCCCAGCTTCAGGTCCAGCCTTGGCCCTTTACCTCTGTCCATGTCTGCCATGTTCTTGCTCCCAGCCCTCGCTACGAGGTGGGGGGAGGGAGGGCAGTGACCCTGAAAAGTCTGGGGGTCTATTGAATTAGCCTGTTTTAGTGTGTTGTATGTGGAGAGTTTTTTTAAATGTCAATCATAAAATTATATACACTAACCTCCTCTTATTCTGAAGAGTCAAAATAAGCCAACAGGTACCATATGTGGTATCTAACATTTCAAAAGTGTGAGTTCCCATGTTTCAAAATAAATTTTCATGAAATGGTTTTGCTAAATGGTAACTTTGTAATGGCTTTATCTTGAATTACAATGATTTGCTGCCTTTAGTAGAGCATCTTTGTGTTGTAGGGTAATTAACTTTGCAGGTTTATAAACAGTATGATTTTTTTTAAAAAGGCGGAAATAGTTGACGTGTTTTAATTCTCACTCTGCAGATGGAAGCATTCTGGAAACAGGCAGACAAAGCTGAGCAATTTCTCCTGAACCAATCAAATTGCTCAAGTGCCAAAAGAGGAAAGATAATGATGAATCTGACTGAGAGAATGATTGCAGTAGAAGGGTTATTAAGCCAGTCTCAGGATTTGCAGGCAATGGTAAAGTACAAGAAGAGAGAAAGCTGAAGAGACACACAGTCAGTCCTAACTCAAAGCATGATGCGAATGTACAATGTTTATATCAGAGTTTATGACTTAGGTAGACAACTTACTAACTGTGACCTGTTTACTTTGAACTGTTATTAGGAGACTAGCTTTCTTGGTAGTTTGTAAAAACTCTTCAGTGAGTGACCTCTCATCACTTTGATTCTGGCTCTGCCAGATTTTAACGTGTGCAGTGAGCACACAGCAAGAACAATGCTTCCCTTTCCTAACAGGAAAGGGAAAAATTGATCTGAGCACTGAAATATCTTTTTAAAGTGTATTTATTCTACCATGCCTGATGGCCATACTTCAAATTAAGAAGGGTTCTGTCTTGAGTGCTCTCCTGTTTTAATTTGGAAGATGCTGAACAACTCCTAGTAACCTGGACTTGAGAGATGAAGCAATAACATTTACAAGCGTATTCATTTTAATGCAACAAAAAGCACCTACAGTTACACATAATTAACATGTCAGTGGGCCAGATCCTTCTTAGTTACAAGGGGTATTCATTTGGGGTAACTCCACGGATGTGATTGGAATTATTTTAGATTTACAGAAAAATAAATTAGATTTGAATCTAGCCCACAATGGCCATTGAATGCATTTTTTACCTGTACAACATTTAGTGGTTAGTAGCTAATGATTTATGATTGTGTAATATAGGATTCAAGTAAAACAAATGATCCACATTGGCAAATAATTAGAGTAGATTAGATTATCTCACTGCACCATGGTTCACTGGGCTTCCATACATGGGCTTTCCTCACTTGTGCCTCGTTCAATATGAAGTGTACATTCTATGTATTATTTCTTATTTTGGACCCAACATTTACTAAGTTTTTCCTACTTACGTAACCTTCATGGGCCTTCTAGCTGTTTGGAGAAGGGCCACCTTCTCCTTTAGTTTCAGTATCTGCTAATGGTCACCCTGTCATGCATCTGGAGAGGCTCACGACCACAAGTGCCTGCATTAGCGTAGTCTGTCAAAAACAGGACAGACATTCCTTATTCCTAGTGTTTTATATAATTAGATTTCATCAACTCTGTAACAAATATGAACTCCTGTATCACTATAGCAGTTTTACCACAGAGTCACAGATAATCCCCACAAAGTTCCCAATTTATCTTGCCATCCAGGCAAGCTGGACTTAGTGATTCAGTCCATTATGCCAAAAATCACACAATATTCACATTGCTTCCAGACTGAAGAGAGCAGTTACTTACTCCTGATCAATTTGTATCTTAGACCGTACACCAAAGACAACACCTGTAGCCAATCCTGTAATAACTATGTAAAGGTTTATTAACTAGGTAAAAAGAAAGGTTAAAGCTAGTAAACATATACACAAAGGAACCATCCATGATTCCTAAAGATGACAGATATGGTAATCTGTCAATTCAAAATATCCCCAGGAGAGACCGAGGGATTGCCCTTGAGGATCTCTGTGTTCATTTAATGGCTCTGGCACTGTGAGAGTCAAACAACAAAGAGATGACAAATTTTGTCCTTCCTGCCCATGAGATGAGCTTCCTTGATGGTAGCATTTCTAAGGTGTAATAGGGCCATTCACAATCCTTTGTACTTGTGATGTTTCTCAATGGCCCATTTCATCTTGATAGGCCTGCTTTATAGGGGGCAGAAAGATAGAGAATTCCCATACCTGGGTTCTCCATTCATCTGAAGAAGTGAAAGAAGAAGTGAAAGAAGAATTATAGTCCATGAAAGCCCAATAATGGTGTCAGCAGAGTGAATATGTGGACAAAGCTGGCAGCGGCGTTTGTTGCAAGGGAAAGTACCAGGGTTGATATTAGTGTGGTATGTCCTGTGGTTGTTGGTAAGAATCATCTTGAGGTTGGGTGGTTGTCTATAGGAGACTATGGGTCTGTCTCCCAGAGCTTCCTGGAGTTTAGTGTCCTGTTCCAGTATAGGCTTCCCCACCTCTAATATCATTAACTCACTGGCATTCACCTTCCTTCCCCTCCCCCCCCCCCCCCCCCCACATCTCCCTTCTGTTCTGTAATGTGATTTGTCCTTTTCATGTGTGTTCATTTTTTTAAAATTGTATCCTTTGGTATATATGGTTGTGACTATTTTCTTCCATTATTTGATCTGAGGAAGTGGGTCTGGCCCATGAAAGCTCATCATCTAATAAACCATCTTGTTAGTCTTTAAAGTGCTACATTGTCCTGTATTTTGTTTTTTTAAGGTTTTTGAAGGTAAGACTAACAAGGCTACCCCTCTGAAAAGTTCAGAGCAAACACTTTTAAACTTATAGGGTGCGTCTAGACTGGCATGATTTTGTGCAAAAATGATTGCTTTTGAGCAAAATCTGGCCGCCTGTTTACACTGGCCGCGAGTATTTGCGCAAGAACACTGACTTTGTAATGTACAAAATCAGTGGTTCTTGCGCAATACTCTGACGCTCAAGTATTCTTCCATGTTAATTTCTTGCGCAAGAAAGCCCGATGGCTAACATGGCCATCAGAGCTTTCTTGCGCAAGAGAGTGTCTACATTGGCACGGATGCTTTTGCGCAAAAGCACATGTCAGTATAGACGCTTTCTCGCGCAAATACTTTTAACGGAAACACTTTTCCATTAAAAGTATTTGCGCAAAATCATGCCAGTCTAGACACAGCCATAAAGCAAAGCATAAATATTTCCTTGTAGCACTGAATACAACCGTTACAAGTAAAATTAATACTTACAAGCATATCACAGAGTCTAATCACTAATTACAGTCTTTTGCCTCTGTTGAGCAAAACTAACATAACAGTTAAGCTCAGGGCTGGATTACCCAATAGGCAGACTAAGCACATGGTTAGGCACCAGCAAAGCAGGGGCACCAAAAAAAAAAAAGGGAGATTTTACGGTATAGTATTGTTTTTATTTTGATTTACATATGGGGGGCACCATAATCTTTTCAGTGCTTAGGGCCTCTAAAGGTCTTAATCCGGCCCTGGTTGAGCTGGTTTGGTTTCCAGCTATAAGTTTGTCAGCTCTTAAGAAATGCCTCCTGCCTTGACTAGAGCTGGCACTTGGTTTCCCAGCCTCATGCACCCTCTCCATTTTAAGCCATTGTATGAACCATTTGCCTAAAGAGCAAGATTTCTTAGATGGGCTATGAACCTGGGTTTCCTGTGCCATAGTGTAATGTCAGCTGACAGTCTGTAATGGCTTTTATTTGTCAATACATTTACTGAGCTACACAGTTTTATATACATTCAGTAATCTCAGTGTACTGGGATTCACTGTACAATGGTATTATAGTCCTAGAGCAATGTTCATTCTTTAAATGAAAGCTGACCAGCTTGGCAGTATTGTAGAAAAAAAAATATTTATGGCTTGTCCTTTTGCTCCATCTAGTGAATCTTTTCACCTTCAACATCAGTCAGTGCTTAACATTGAAATGTGTGATGCTAATTTATTATTGACATTGCTTCATTAATTTTAGATTTAATTTCATTCCTTAAGGAGCCAGCAAGCACTGGATGGAAAATGTAGACCGCTTTGCTTGACTCCATCTAGGATGCGAGTGCACACACAATCAAATGAATGGTTCACTGGAGTATACTTTGTTTAGTGTCACTGGTTTTGTCTGTTGCATCATTCAGTATTGATTGGGTTAATGAAGGCCTCAGCATATTGCAGAGATTCAGTACTGATGTTTTTATATTGTATTTTTGTTTTCTTTTCAGGATATTCAGGAAAGAATATTTAATTGGGAGCTAATGGCAAAAAAGGTCGATTTTTTGAAGACAAAGATACAAGTAGAAAGTAAATGTAGACTAGATGCTGTAGCTGGCATTTTGGACCAGTTAGCTATAAAGAGCAACCTCTCTGTTGCACAGAAGGAGGAGCTATTAACAGGCCTGCACAAGGCCTTCTGGGACCAAGTAGCACATTGCAATAATGGTATGTTTTAAACAGTTATTTTGGACCTTCATCTTTAAAATTCATTGACCTACAAGCTTCATTTTGTTATTAACTTGTCTCACTTTGCCATAACAGTAGATGAAATTTCATTCTTTAAAAGTATGCTAATGGACAAACAAGGAATGTTGGCCCACCCAGATGCTCAAAGGAATGGAAATGAGGAGCCTAAATACTGTGGAGGCTCTGGACTGCTGTTCTTGGGGGATGGGAGGGGGCATATGCTCTGGAGAAGGGTGTAAACCCAGTGGTTTTAAAAGTTTTTTTTTCTCATGACCCAGTTGAAGAAAATAGTGTGATGCCTGTCACCCAATATAGTTTGACTAGAGTGTGGGCTCCAGGGTGGGGCTGAGGATGAGAGCTTTGGGCTGTATGAGGGGGCTGGGGCAGGAGGGGTTTATCTTGAGCAGCTTCCAGTCCGCAGTGCAGCAGGGGTGCTAAGTCAGGCTTCCTACCTGTCCTGGCACTGCAGACCATGCTGCTCCCCAGAAGCAGCTAGCAGCAGGTTCCCAGCCAATGGGAGGGCGAAGCTAGTGCTCAGGACAAGGGCAGTGCACAGAGGCCTATACACTCTCCCCCCTCCTCACCAAGGAGCTGGGCCTACTGCTGGCTGCTTCTGGGGTGCAGCACATTCTGCGGTGCTAGGACAGCCACATAGCCTGCACTGGGTAAATTTT
The DNA here is from genome assembly GCF_049634645.1 of Pelodiscus sinensis. Classification (NCBI taxonomy): domain Eukaryota; kingdom Metazoa; phylum Chordata; order Testudines; family Trionychidae; genus Pelodiscus; species Pelodiscus sinensis. The sequence goes on from NC_134715.1 coordinate 111,634,016, forward strand.
TATTAAAGACTTTCAGATGACTAGTCAGAGAATTTCTGTTCATCAGCAGCCCGAAGTTTATAATAAATTAGCTCTGGGCATGACTAATGTGCAGATTTGTATGTAATGTGCTGTTTTATCTCTTCACAGCAAGGAACGTAACATAGCTCAAACACCTTGGTAGGGCTGCAGCATTGCTGCCACAATAGAACATTAATGTACTGTATTAATCTTTAGTTTCATGAGTTTGGTGGAGGGTTAGTGAATTATGAAGGTATCTGTAGTACTTTTGAGGGGGTTGAATGAATATCAAATGAAAAGACAAAGGTGAGAGAGGGTTGTTTGTTTATAGTCACACAGGTGTGCATGTTCCACACACACACACAAGCTCTGGAGGGCAAACTCATCTGGAGCTGTGAAGGGTCCAAAATTAGACCCCAAATGTCTCAAGCTGGCACACAGAACTAAACAAAAAAAACAGTGTATACTGAAATCTTTCCCTTAAGATTTGTCCAAGATCCCACAAGAAGTCAGAGGTACAGCCAGGAATAGAACCCTGAAGTCCTAGTAGCCAGTCGGGTGCCCTATTCATTAGACAGTGGTGCCATCCCTACAATATAATATATTTATTTAAAAAATATAAATAGAATTGCTTGAATGCAAGCTTTTTTATCCATATTTAAATCATAAATGAAAGCTCATACACTTATTTTCCCCAAATTGTATATTTCTGTGTTGTAACATTCACATTTTCTGTTGCAGACTGTGTCCAACAAAGTAAAGACCTGATCATAAAACTCCTGGCATGTCGTGCAAGAAAGACAGAAGAGCTCAAAGAAGCTCATGAAAATCAACAAGGAGATCTCAGTAAAGCTCAGAAAATAAGGGATCTTGATGAGTTTCTGAAGGTGACTGTATAAAGATTGATATTCACAATCTGGTTTGTTTTAGGGCTCTGGTAACATTTTGTAAGGCTCTCTGTCCAATGGAACTGCCATCCTTTGTCCTTTGACACCGTCACAGTAGCCTAGGGCACAGGATGGGGAAAAGGCCTGTCTAGCTTTGTTCCAGAATACTAGAGTTGCTTGTTAAAGTTTTAAGCCCTCTTCAAGATTGGAACTTAGCCACCTCTTGCTTGCCTGGGCAGCTATTATGCTCCTAGCTCAAGTATAGATTTCCTGTGTGACCTGAGGCACATCACTTATGGTATGTTTCCACTACGGGGTGGATTGATGCTGCAGTGATTGATCCACCGGGGGTTGATTTAACAGGTCTAGTGAAAACCTGCTAAAATCAGCTGCCACTTAATCTCCCATTGATTCCAGTACTCCATAAGAACGAGCTGAGTAAGGAGAATCAACAGGAAAGTTTCTTCTCTTAACCGAGGATAGTGTGGATTCTGTGATATATTAATCTAAGCTATGTTGATTTGAGTTACACTAGTAACATAACAGATTGCATAGCTTAGATCAACTTGTCCTCAGTCTCTGTGGCTCAGATCCCCCTCATGTAATCCAGAGAGGATAATACTTATGATATGTTGTCTTTTTGGATTTTAAGTTTTTCAGGGCAGGAAATCTTTTATTTTGGATAGGTACAGCACATGGCCTGGCAGAGCATGTTTAGAGCTTCTTATGTGCTAATGTAACAGTACTAATAGGCTATGTCTACACTGGTAGATTATTGCGCAAGAACAGCCATTCTTCCGCAGAGCGTCCACACTGCCCGCCTGCTCTTGCACAAGAAGATTTACAGTACGACATCAGAGCAGAGGGCTTCTTGCACAAGAGCTATGCTCTTTTCTAACAGGTGTAAGCCCTCTTGCGCAGTAGCTCTTGCGCAAGAAGACAGTGTGGACATGCTGCAGGGGTTTCTTGCACAAGAAACCCCTATGGCTAACATGGCCATCAGAGCTTTCTTGCGCAAGAGAGCGTCCACACTGCCGTGGATACTCTTGCGCAAAAGAACATGGCGGTGTGGACGTGTTCTTTTACAAGAACTCTTGCGCAAGAACCCGCCAGTATAGACACAGTCATAACGAATAATAGAGCTGTGGTTGCTTCTTCCATCGCTGTAGTACTGCAGCAAGGGGGACTCTCATACTCTGTCCACAATCCAGAGAAAGTCCATGAAATGATGCCATAAAACTTCCACAGTCAGCAACACACAAAGGGAAGAAAAGGAGGCAGGGCTAAGAGTTGGCCTACACTATTGAGCCGTGGTGTCCAACATGCTAACTGCTAACCACATGTGGCTATTTGGTCAGTTGAGTGTGGCTAGTTGGCTTGAACATCGGGGCTACTTGACTAATTGAGTTTAGCTAATTCTCTATAGCAATAGCCACTCTGCTTCTGAACTGGTTGGACACCATGGCTATAAGGTTAGGTCAACATAAGGTAGCAGACGTCGATTTAATTATGTCAGTGCACACACTACAGCCTGGCTCTTGCTGATGAAAGTGCTGACATAATTAGACTTCTGCCTCTCTTGAAGGTGGAGTTATGTTGGTGTAGTTAGGGCAACACAGTGTCTATGTAGCGACTAAGGGTTACTGACATGGGCTGTTGGCTGTCATTCTTCTTAATTCCATGTTGGAACGAAAGCCCAGGGCAGGGGAGGAGACAAGGAGAGGACTCCAGCTAGAGGCCTGTTGCCCCTGGGCTCCCAATTTGGTGGCAACCAGGCTCTGGGCAGGAAGCAGGAAACCAGGAGCCTCCATGCAGCAAGTGGGGAGCTGGGAGCCTCTGTTCAGCCACTTAACTTCCTGTCGAGAGCTGGGAGCCTTGGTGCAACCTTTGCGTTCCTGCTGGGGAGCTGATAGCAGGGGAGGGAGGAAGCCGTGGTCCTGGCAAGGATCAAAGAGGTGCGGGGAGCCGAGAGCAAGGGGGCAGTCAGCAAACTACATGCTGAGCAGTGAACTACATGGTGAGCTGAGAGCTGGGACTCTTGAGTCCCTCACACTGCTCCTCTTAAGTTGGCAGAAGTGCTCCTGGTGAGGACATGCACAGCCAACAGAAGGAGGATAAAGTGGACATGAACTACTGCAGTAATTACTGTGCTGACTGTAAGTCGACCTAACATAGATCGACTTACATTTGTAGTGTAGACATGTCCTACTGCTGTACGGAGTGAAAGTCCTGGTGTTTGCTTCCCCAGTTTCAGCATGGAGTTAAAGAGCTGGCAGTAGAGAGGGACTGAAGCCTGACTCCTCCCAGCTTACCACCACAGGAAAACCCATTCCTTCTGTTGCCTCCCCCTCAGACCAATTACAGGAGACCAGCACAAGTCAGGGAAGACTATTCCACAAGTGAACCTATTCCACAAGTGATCCACCAGCTTACCCACTCCCTACCATCACCCATCTCAATAAACAGTCTGCTACCACCAGTGGCAGCAGAGGCTGTAGGGTGATCTGCCTACCTACCACACTAGTGCTGCTGTGAGGAACAGCTATTAGGTGGGGGAGACATCCAAAGAAACCCTTCTTCAGTACTGGGCACAGAGAAGTTTGGTTGGCCAAGAGGAGTGAGAGAGATGACTCTGGTGTTTGGAGAGTGGAAGGATTGATGGATTTGGGAAAGGAAGAGCATGGGATTCAGTCAAGATAGGATACCTTTCTAGAAGATATGCTTTAGTCAAATAAATGTTATTGGTTGTATGGGCTGTATTACACAGGACATTAGAACAGATAATCGAATGGTGCCTTCTGGCTTTAAATTTTATGCTGAAAGCTCACAGAGTAGGGGAGACTATTTAATTGTCACATGAGAAGATAACTGTGAATAATTTTAGCTGCATGCCACTTGGTGGGGCATGCTGCTTTGAATTAATGTTAGCAGTAGTTCATGGATACTTTGGCTTATGACATATCACTTTGATAAAAAATAATGTAATCTTATAGCAAATCTGGCAAAAAGTTAAGTGATGTTACCAGAGTCATGAAACCCTAATCGATGAAAGCATCATGACTTCTGTACTTGCAGAGAACTATAGAATTACATTATTTTAATATTAATCCTCAACTATCATGGAAAGAAATGATTTAAGGACATAATTTCTTCTTAGGAAGGTTCCTCCTCACAATATTAGATTGTTCCATGAATTTAAAAATCAGTTTAAATGTAAAAACTCAGCTAGATTGTGAGAGATTTTTCCATTACAACTAGCTGACAGATTTTGCTGATCTCAATGCTACAACTTATTGCAGTTCAAGCTTTATAATTGCATTGCGTAAGTTAGATAATGTAATTGCTATATTTTGGCTGCAGTGCTTCCTTGACGAAGTTTGGTTAAAGAACACTCTCCATAATGCATAGGGGAAAAAACATCACTGTAGGAACAGGCTTCCAGCCATTTAAAACAGATGTAAAATCTGTAATGGCATTTTATATCTCCGTGGCTCTTTGTCTTGAGCAAATGTAAACAGTTAATATCATTATGCAGTTTGCTATCCGCTAGACCCTTTAATATTTGTTTGTAATCCTATCTAATGGACCTCTTGGTAGACACCCAGAGCAGATTAAATTAAATTAAGAAGTTTTGTATTAAAGCTATCTTCTGCAAAAGGAAGATAATTCAATTGTGCAAAGAAAATGTCTTCATTTTTACATACCATAAACTTATAAATAACTTGGACATCTAACCCATAATTTCCATAGTAAAAGTTACGACAATGATACGTTTGTTGAACGCTAGGAGGGAATTACAGCTGTTTGGAAAACTGACATAGAATCGTATTATGTAAGTGATTCTAATTAATGGCCCAAAACACGACGTGTCTACAACCACGAGCTATTCAAAATGTGTACAGTCCATCTTTACATTTTTCTACAGCCTCTAATTCCTACAGTAAGCTTGGTGTAAACTTTAACTTTACAGATAGCAGCTCTCCTGTTTCTGTGATAACTACTAAGGGTGTGTGGTCAGGTTTTATTCCCCACTGATGCAGGTTTCTGGGGGGATATTGGGGTGGCCCAATCCATGATGTGATCTGATTATTGGATGGAGTGCTCTTCTTGATGAACTTTAAAGACTAACAAGATGGTTTATTAGATGATGAGCTTTCGTGGGCCAGACCCACTTCCTCAGATCAAATAGTTTATTTTGAAAGAAATAAATAATAAATAACAATTTGATCTGAGGAAGTGGGTCTGGCCCACGAACGCTCATCATCTAATAAACCATCTTGTTAGTCTTTAAAGTGCTACATAGTCCTGTATTTTGCTTCAGCTACACCAGACTAACACGGCTACATTTCTATTACTATTCTTTTTGATGAAGGCAGTTTTAAGCGTGTGAAGCTGTGTATCCCAGACTTTTGCCTTGGAGCACATTCTGTGGTGTCTAAGTGCCTCCAACACCATCTACTATAAAGAACTCAAGAAAGACCCCATATCACAGTTCACCTAAGAATTGAAGAATACCATCAAATCCTTCCCCAAAAAACTCAAAGAAAAACTCTATCACCTCATCCCAGGGGTGGCGAACCCATTTAACAAAGAGAGCCGAAACAGTGGAAAAAATGCAAAGAGCTGCACCAGAAAAAAGGCAACAACAACAAAAAAAAGCCCTCCTTCCGTCCCTTCTCCCTCCCCCCTCCCCCCAATTGTCAAGGGGAAAAAAAGGAGACTGCCCCTTTAAGAAACAAGCTTAGGCTTTTTGGCCATATCAGTCTCCCATTGATGGCTGCTATCTTAGGCGCCATTTTGAATCGCCGCCCCAGTGAGCATAGGGAGGCCGGGGGCTATTGGAGGGGCGTTCAGGAGCAGTTTCACAAGCCGCACTTTTGGGGGAGAAGAGCCGCGTGTGGCTTGCGAGCCATGGATTGGCCACCTCTGTTGTATTTGCTCTCCACAACATAAACATGGGAACCTAGACAGACTCACATAATACCTGGCCATACTTCTTTCTAAAGGATCATCAGAACTCACAGAAACGGTCCTTCAACCACTCAGCACACAAAAGCTGAGTTTCCTGCCCAGGTGATCTTATTAATGACCCTTTGTAAGTGCATAGCCACTATCATTTCAGTGACCTTACTTCCCTCTCAGGTGGGACAGCATGCTGTTTTTCCTTGCTAGCTCTTACAGTTCTTGGATTCCTGATGCTGTCAAAATGCATCCTTGATTTGTTTAGCAGTCAATAGCTTTCATTCCAACAATGGTTTCCACTATTTGAAAGATATATTTTTACAAGATTTTTCCCTATTTTGTATCTATTAATCTTAGGCCTTCCATGAAATGTTAGAGAAGCAGAGACAGACACTGCATGATCTTGAAGAGGAGGATGACTTCCGAAGCACTGAGGCCATTGCAGAGCTCTATCAGGTGACCTGTTGATTTCTGCTAGTGTCTGCAAAAAATCTGAAAATCTGCAGTCCAGTTATAAAGACTTCAGACATAGAAATGTCAGAGATTTATCAGTTATTAGATACTGTGCAGCATTCAAAAGACTAGGTTAGTACACTAATAGACTTGGGATTTAGTCTTTCCCCTTGGGAGACCTGGATGTCACAACTGAAAATGAATTTGGGCTCCTCCTGCTCTGTGGTGAATGTGGAATTCCTATCACTAGATGAAGAACACACGAGACTTATTCTCTGAGCACAAGTTAATTCTTAGTAATGTAAGGGAGAATGTTCTTTTGTAGACTTTCAGAATTTTTCCTGTCTTAAGTAACCACACACTTGGATGTTTCAACTAGAAAAGGTTACTTGCACAATCTCCAAGGGATAATTAGAACTAGGAAACATTGTTAACCACATGCCTACCCTGCCACTTTACCTTGGTTTGCATCCTGTTTGCAGAGTCCATCAAATGAGACAGCTGCTCATGTCATAGTGGACCACCTTGCTACAGCAACCTACCACCTTGTAACCTGCTACCCTTCTTTTGGCTTGCAGTATTCAGCTAAGAGTATAGCCAAGTGGTGAATGCATCAGCCAGGGGGCCCTGTGATCATACCAGCAAACAGTGCTTTCAGCAGGAATGCAGGAGTGCAAAATATAAGACAGAAAAGGGAAAATGTATCTGGTGCCTTAATACTTTGTACAAAGTGTTAGGGTGACCCCAACCATAAAACGATAGGGAAATTAGGTGAGGGTTCTTGATTTAATGATAGAGTTTTTGTACTGAGTTAATGTATTACATTAGATTATTGACAGTGTTGGTTCAAACACATTTAAATTAATATTTTGATTTGTAATATTTTGCATGTTTTGGTCTTACTAATTGGAAATTGTTGCTACTGGTGAAGTTTTCATGCTTTGTTATCTTATGTGCATGTGCGAGGAAAATTAATGCTATCTAATTGGAGGGTTTCTTTGTTTTTTATTATGTGCAGTTATGGCTAGAAAAGCTGTAATGATTCCTTCTCACCCAGCAGTCTTGCTCTCTCTGCATACTCATATCTGCTTATTTTTAATAACAAAAATAAGTTTTTATTATTTTTTTTAATTGTTAGCAATTCTGATTCTACACTGCTATAGGTGAGTGAGCTGGTTTCTGCTCTGACATGCATCATCCTTAGAATTGTTATTAAAGGCTTTGTGTTTATATCTGTTAAAACTACAATACATTTTTTTAGTTTTACTGCTATAACCTCCATTATGGACACACTTATTCTGGTGGGAGAGGGGTTTTTTGGGGGTGAGTGTTCTAAATATGGGGTTAAACCCCTTAAACTAAACTGAAAAAGGCCACTCTTACACCAGAACAATTGTGTCTATGCAAGGGTTATATCAGTATAATTGTATTGAAGATAAGTTCCACATGCAGGCAAAATTCTGTTGTTTTCAGTTATATTTGTGCAAACCCACTGAAAACAATCTTGCCAATCACTTTTTGGCATAAAACAACACGGATTCAATATGGCAGAGTACCCCTGCTGTTTGGATTCTTCTTGTCTTTTGGGCAGGCAGAAGTGACCTAGGCCTGCAGAGACCACTTTAGCCATTAGGCTGGAGGAGCCACTGAGTAACTTTGCTGCTGCACCACAGAATGGGGTGGAGGGATCTTTCAGTGTTCCCAGTATCCAGTCTGGTTATTAGGGTTTTGCAAAGGTCTCCCAAATGCTCAATAAAACAACCTTTTGGGTGGTGGAAACTCCTTCTCCAAGCGGGGGAGGATAGAGAAGAAACACTGCATGGAGACCTGCATGGACAGTCATTGATTCTTCCCTCACCCTCATCCCCTCTGAGAGTGTTTTCATAGAAAGAGATGTTCTGGACCAAATATGCTCATGTCTAGGGATCTGACATCACTAGTAATTGCATATTGAAAGTTGTTCATTTGTCCCTATAATAACGTTGCAAGTGTTGTCGCAATTATTTTAGATCATTTTACCTTCTTAAAAATTATTGTATAGTTTGTTAAAAATGGGCAAAAACCAGCATTGGAGGAAGGAAGATGGTGCCAGAACTCTTACGTATGATTCTTGTATCTATGATCAATAGTTTGTATTCCTGATTATCTGAGGGTACAACATGATACATTTGAGACCCAACTTACTAAAATGCTGAAGACTCAAAACCAAATGAAGTTAATAAGGGCTGTGGCCTGAATAGATAAAGTGCTGTAACTACACTAACTATTCTGAAAAACCAGATGCAGGGGACACTGATTAGTGGATACTTTGGTCTTAATCTCTGTGCCTTAATTTCCAATCGGTAATAATACACACCCTCTCACTGGCCTGTTGTGATGATAAACTCACTAATGTTTCTGAAACACAGAAAAGATCTGGTGCTGAGGTCCATAAAAGAGCCATGAGAAAATTAAATAATTCTGCACAATTTGGACAGAATGCAGCAGCTAAGACATGGAGCCCCATGTTGAATGCTGTGATTCCAAACAAATATGGTGGGATGACACTGTTGGGTACTGGTATATGGATTCTAGGTGTCCACTTCAGATCCAGGCTGGTGACTGCTGATTGCTGCAAGATAATGTATTGCATACAGGATGAACTGGTTCTCAGTTCATAGAGGTCCACGTCACAAAATCATATATCTGACACTAGTCAGAATTTTACACCCACCCCATCTTCTTACTGCAGCCAAAGATCAAATGAGTATGAAGACTGAATTCCCCTCTCAGTCAGAAGGTATTTCCTTGGATTGATGCGCGTAGACAGATTAAAGAAAGGAAGTTTACAGTATATTTGTCTGTGTGTTTAACATAGATTTTAGATATTTCCACCATGACACAAGTGTGTGCAGAATCAGCTAGAGTTCAAAGGCTAAGAATTATAAAGATTATGGCACAACCCATACCTCCAATCTTGGGTCCATTACTAGCCATTTGCACTAGTAGCGCTAGCCTGTCTTTCAACAAAGTCTGAACCAAACTATTGTCTTACTGCTAATCTCTTATTTTATATACTGGAAGTGGGTTCCCAGCCTGCCCTGCTTTTAAAGGGATAGCACTCTTTCCACACACATTATGGTGCTTTTCATCTTTCACAAGCACAATGTTCAGTTATAACCAGAACCTAGTCACCCTAATATCATTTGTCAAAACTCCATTGGTTACACTGTGTCCTCCAGTGTAAGAAATTACTTAAATTTTCTTTTTAAATACTCCGTGATTTCAGTGGTAGTAGCATATTTTAAAGGTGAGCACATGCATAAATCTTTGTGGAATCAAAGCTATAGCTCAAACTCATTAACACACAGAGACTATTATAATTCATGTTACTGTTTGTATTACTGTAGTGCTAAGTGGCCCTGTTGAGGACTCATTGGGCTAAGTGCTTTATTTATATTCCTCTTCCATGTAACTTACTGTTTAAAAGACAAGGCAGACAGGGAGTACAATTACCATTTTAAAGATGGTAAACAGAGGTAGAAGGAGAGTAGGTAACTTGCCTGGTATCACTCAGGAAGTCTGTGGCATCACCATGAATTTAACTGAATATCTTTTGAGTGCTAGGCCAGAGCTTAAACCACAAGACCTGTCCTTTCCTGTAACTCTAGTTGATTTACTTCTGTGCATAAAACAGCATGTGCTTAAGTGATGGTAGGACCAGGGCCTAAATAAAACCAGGTATGGGGGAACAGTTCAGGAGAAGGATCTGGAAGTTACTATTGATAAAGTAATTAAAGAAATATTTCCAAAAGGAAGGTAGAGAGAGGAAGAGAAAGATTGACAACATAAAGTGGAATGGCCTTTGCAGAGACTTAAGCACTGTTACACAATCATCAGAGGTGGAGACAATTGGTTGATGGGCATCAGTGATGGTTCTGCAATGACCACTGCAGTTAGGTGAGTGATGATGATTTCCAAAAGAGCTGGGCAAGGAGAGAGAGGGATAAGGATAGTTTTTAAGGAGAGCGAGCGAGAACAAGCAACTAGGTAGAAGTAGCTGGATAGAAGTCACAAAATCAAAAGTGGGAGAATGAAATGAAGGGCTGTGAAAGGCTGGAGAATTGGGATGCACAGAAAGAGCAGGAGAAATAGACGAGGCAATGAAATGTAAGAAAAGACATAAAAGAATCTGTCTCTCTGTTTTGTTAGGAACTGGGTTCTAGAACCTCCCATGTTTTAGATGAGTTGATGCAAGAGTTATTTCTTCAGACTCTACCTACCAAGACTGATCTGTCTTTAAGAGAATGTGAACTTCTAAAAGAAGAATGTCAGGAGAATTTGATCCTTATGTTAGAGAAATGGGACAACTGTAGACAAAAGCAATGGAAGCTCTTCCAAGAACAACTGCAACAAGAAAAACAGGTATGGATTAAAAAATTGTGCCAGATATCAAAATTCTCAAGTCACAAACTATTTCATACTTATAGTCTGTTATCACTAATTTTTCAGTGTTCTCCATAGAACCACTTGCTTTGGCTTTCACTTAATCTGTCCTTTTAAAACACATTAATGGTCCTGTTTGGTTATATAGCACCTATTGATACACATTTATATATGTAGTAGAGAAACAATACTATCTGCAATGATCTCATTAGCTGATTAAATGCATGTAATCCAGTGAAGTTGGATCAAAAAATAAGGTAATGATTAAATTAGTATTTTTTTATTGCCAACTGCCACAGTTGTTTAAGAAACTCTTCTTCCCAACGATTTTTAAAGGTGCTGCCATGAAAAGCGATATATATGTGAAATCTTACTAAGTTTCCTATTAAACTAATTGTGTGATTTTCCATACAGTAGTTTTACATTCATTTAGAAAACTTGATACTATAAAAATATTAAACAATAAACTAAGGGAAATTCTTAGGTATGCTCCACCTGCCTTTCTGTGATTTTTTTTTTTTTTTAGTTTATCTTTTTTTCATCAGAAAGTGGAACTAACTAGCCTGTTATTTGAGCTGTTCTGAAAACAAAAGATATTTTAGTCACCTATTATGTTTGTGTTGCACACACATTTGGAACTCCAAAATGTTAAAATACACTAAAAACTAGGTTCCAATCCTGCAAATACTTAATTTAGTTTGAGTGCTAGAAACTGAAATTCTAGGGAAGACTAGTAACTAATTGGAGAACATCTGACTTCATAACGTTACATCTTTGCAAGTGTCTTAATCTACTTAGCAAGAATCATATGCAATCCGTATATTTTCCCACCTCCTTTTTATATATATTGCTCTACCCTCTGATTATATGTTGGAGAAAGTCACTTAAAATATGAATAAAGCCAGTACTAAACTGCATTCCATTTGGCAGAGCGACCCAGTCTTTGGGTACTTTTCAAAAGGTCATTTTAGCTCTTTGAATGAAAGGTAATCTAATCCTGGGTGACATCTTTGAAGCCAATAAAGCTACAAAGGAATCAGGAACTAATCCAGACCTCAGTGAATTCAATGATAAGCCTCTCCACTTAGTTCAGGAAGCTTTGGATCATGCCCATAGTGACAAAAAGGGAGATGGGAGTGTGAGCTCAGGGTCATATATTTCATGAGTCAGATTTCCCTCCACCTGAATGGATTTCAGCCCAAGGAAGGTTGTGACACAGAAGTGATGTCAAACAGCTGTGCATGGTCAGGAAAAACAGATGTTTGAAAGTAGTGTCCAGAACTAGAAATACCAAGACAATGTGGCATTTTAGGGAGGAATAAGCAAGAAGGCAGAGAAATTCACAATTATAAGTGGAAGACAAAAGAGGAAAGGAAATTAGAAAATGGATCAAAGAAGGATAAAGAAAGCAAAGGAGAAAGAGAACAGTCTAGAATCCCTTTATAATAATGCCATTTAGGCCTCCACAAATCCTAGTACAACTGGCTTTCATTGACTTAGAGAGCTAATAGGATAGTTCCATTACCTCATCTTCTAAAAATCGGAAGTTAGTTAGTGACAAAATGTATTGAGATATCAAGCTTGCTCTGCAAACTGCCTTATTGCAAAGTCATTTATATTTATCCTCCGTGACCTAGGGGCCTCCAGCACATTTTCACAATAATTGTATCTGTGTGAAGCATGTGTATGTGCCACTGCAAGGTAAACAGTACACTACATAGCCTCCTCAGTGGAGTGAAAATTGTGGATAACAGCTGTTTAGATAGCACTGTAGGCCAGAATTCAGGAACCGTTCAGTTCAATCCTGAGCATGTATTCCAAATTTAAATGAGGTGGTTGAAGACCCTCTGATTTTAGTAGGATTGCCAAGTGTCCGTTTTTGAACCAGACAGTCCAGTATTTGAGCTCTCTGTTCAGGAAACAAATTGAGAAAATATAAACGTCCGGTATTTTTTAAATAAGATGTAATGTAGATTGTGATGTAATGTCAAGTGTGTCTGGTATTTTTATTGAAACCATCTGGCAACCCTAGGTTTTAGTGCATAGCAACATACATAATGGGATGGCTAGGAAAGGATAATGTCTCATATCTTTCTTTTGGAAAAGAATAAATGCTATAGCAGACAGTTATATGCTATAGTACTATGTTATCAAATTATAGTATAGGAATATCTATTATAGATCACATCCCTCTCTAAAGCACCATTGACATTTTACAGGACATTTTCAATGTAATACTTGTCTATGCAAGGGGCTTTCACAAGGGTCTGTCCAAAATTGTGGATCAAACCTCCACAGGAACAAAGGGCTTGTCTACATTGGGAAATGGACAGGCAGAAATGTGCCTGTATAATTATACTGCTATAGCTGGTGTAACTGTTCACGTGGATGCTCTTTTTCAAGATATGGGGTGTCTTATTCCCCATTTATTGTATGACTCTTTGAAGTGGTTTAAACTAACTCCCCAAAAGGGCACTCTGAATCCCCCCCAAGTGAGCAAGAAGGTGTCTACCAATTTGCTGTAGCAGTGTAATTATATCAGCATAGGTGTACTGAGTACATTTCCCTAAAAACTATCAAAGGTCTCATCACATTCCATTCCAAATGTAAGGGGCATATCTTTGACCTGTCTTCTCTGGGGTGCATGTTTAAAAAAAAAAAATCACCAAAAAACAAAACCCAGCTAAAACAAAAATTTCATGACCACGCAATTCTTCCCCTGAAACAAGGATGAGAGAATGAACCATGTTATAAATGTTAGTCATGTCACCTGGGCCTGTTAACTTTCCTCTTTTAGTGTATCTTAAGATACGCAACTCCAGCTACATTAATTATGTAGCTGGAGTCAATGTATCTTAAATTGTGTTTTGGGGCCAGCGGGAATTTAGCTCCCGTCAACTTCCCTCACTCCTTGTGAGGAGCAGGACTACTGGTGCCAATGGGGGAGTCTTCTCAGTTCAAATTAATGAGTCTTCACTAGACCCGCTAATTTGAACCCCGGAATATCAACTGCGGCAGCATCTATCTTCCATGTAGTGAAGACATGGCTCTGTTGCCCTACTGGAAGGCATTCAGCTACTACAGAGCTAAGGATGAGATAGGAACTAATATATATAATAGATTTACATATGTTTTAATTTACCAGGCATAATTATGTATGGCACACTGTTCAACTGCATTTTGAAGAATATAAGAGCAAATGATTAGCTATTCTACATCATTCTTTAGTCTCTTCAATTCCAGAGTATTTTCCTAAAGGGATTGTAGCCTTTTTACCAAGGTGGTTCAAGAGGCCTTTAACATGTAGTGTATTGTATTGCTTTTGAGTGTATGTTTCTTTGCATTTAGTGAATTAAAGCACATCTGGGATGGGAGTCCTTTAAGGAAAAAATCCTATTTCATTGCTTTGTGGGGTTTTTAAGAGACATTTTGATAGTTTAATTTTGCCTGGCAACCTACAGGAAACAGGTGCAAATAGGAATAAATAAAGAACGAAAATGAATGTGGAACAATTTGTTTGAAAGCCCCCTAGCTCACAACTTAGAGAAAATAAATTAAGATCAGTGCATTGGTTATACACAACAGGATGCTGGGCTTGGTTAACTTTGTTACTTGGTATTCAGTATGCATCTACAGGCTGGTGGAGCAATATTCCATCCCGCTGGTGTTCCTAAAAGCATATGTGCTAAAAATGTCAGCATCCTCGCTTCCTTTTTAAATTCTAAACTGAAAAGGGGGGGTGGCGAGAGAGAACATGCAAGTGAGCTCAGAGCTGTGTTCAATTTGCCGCTGTGTCTGAGAGTAACTCACACAATTGGATGGGTTTGATTGAATAGTGGAGAGCTATTCCACTTTCCCGTTGGCTGAGAACAGAGCCCACAGTTAGTGATGCTCCAGCAGATCTCATAATTGGCCTGTTGCCAGGAAACAAAGCTGCAGCAAAATGTACAGAGACACAGGAGGAAGAAGAAACTTCCATCAATGAGCCTTCCAGATCCCTAGTTTGACTCCTACAAAGGTCAGGTAGAGTCTGCGTTGACAATCAGTTTTGACATATTATGTGCGTCTTACCTCCCTCTGTCAGCCTGAGATTGGAATGGCTCCTCTTTTCAAGTAATCTCTAGCATGCCTTTTAGTTGCATCCCTCTCAAACCTTAATACACCCACTGGTCTACACTAGGGCTTTATTCCAAAATAACTCCCCTTAGGTTGAATTAATAAGCAGAATATCCACACAACCAAGCCCGTTATTTCAAATTAACAGGCCGCTTATTTTGAAATCTGTACTCCTGCCTTCCTCGAAGAATAACACTAATTTTGAAATAGTTCTTTCAAAATAGTAGTAGTGTGTATACTCCGGTGCCACTATTTTGAAATAACTACTCGCCCAAGTAAGTCAAGCTAATTATTAAGGTTCAGAAAAAGGCAACAATAATGATTAGGGGTTTGGAACGGGTCACATATGAAGAGAGATTAAAAAGACTTGGACTTTTCAGCTTAGAAAAGAGGAGACTAAGGGGGGATATGATAGAGGTCTATAAAATCATAACTGATGTGGAAAAAGTGAATAAGGAAAAATTACGTACTTGTTCCCATAATATAAGAACTAGGGGTCACCAAATGAAATTAATAGGTAGCAGGTTTAAAACAAACAAAAGTTTTTCTTCACACAGCGCATGGTCAGCCTGAGGAATTCATGAAGGTTAGGTCCATCAGTGGCTATTAGCCAAGATGGGTAGGAATGGTGACTAACTTACACAGCTCCCTAAGAAGCTGGTACAGCTATGGAAGCTCAGTGCAACAGAGAAGCCAGACTTCTCTCCACATCTCCCCTTTCAGTTTGCCTGCCAAACACTTCATCTGACTATGGACCAAATTCTCTTTTGACTTTGGATGTCTCTTGACTGTGTGTCGCATCCGTGGTCCAAAACAACTCTGAAGTGGTGAATAAGTGGATTCCTACTGTAGCCATTGAGGCAGCAGGTTGACCTGGAGAAAGGGGACATTATGAGGGGTCCCTGGACTCCTGCATAGCCCACTTGTTGTCTTTGGCCATTGATATCATTTAAAGAAGCCTCTATATAGCTCTGTTCTGTGGCTGGAGGCTGTACCCGACCAGTGCAGAGCTAACAGAGGATAGGAGCACAAAGGAGGCATCATGCCACTTTTGTGCACACTCCCTTTTTCACTGATGTGTTCCTCTCTTTTATGACTGAGGATCTGGACCTACATGACTAGTTCTTTATTCAAGCCTGTTTGCAAAGGTTTTCATTGAGAGGAAACTCTGGACACAGCTTCTCAATTGTCCTTTTTTCCAAGGAGTCATCGCAAGAATCTTTATCCTTATTTAGGTTTAGATTTTGTGCTAGATGTTCTCACCTCAGAATATGACACACTCATTTTCTCTGAGGGGAAGTTTACTTACCCTTATACGTGGATTTGATTCTCAACAAACAATAAATAGCAATGAATGTATTTCCCTTCTTAGCAAGCATTCTGAGTCACTTGGCTTGTTTACAGTCTGTTTGGAATGTATTGGAAAATATTGAGAGTCTCCTTGTTAATTTAATCCATCAAATATTAGAGAATACATTTCGGCCTGTAGCAACAGAAGAACCTAGGGCTTAAGTTCCAATGTACACAAACAGTATGTTTACTGCTGCAAAATACTAAGTTACGGACAATCTCTGCCCAAAATCTTTACAGTCTAAAAGACAGACATAGATCAAACAAATTGCATTGGGAGAGCCAGGGAAGGAGGAGTTCATGTACATTTTATGGCACAGATAAGTAAATTGAGACACCAGTAAATTAAACTCTGTTCAAAGCAACACAGTGGGTAAGTGATAAATTGAATATGTAAGTCCAGACCCCATTCTCTTTTTCTAACTAATAGACACTCTCTTCCTTACCTTGTCAACTGTATGAAAGGGATAGTATTAGTGTAGCCTGTTGGTCTCAAGATATTAGAGTGACAAGGTGGGAGAGGTAATAAAATATGGTCCAATAAAATATATTACCTCACTCTTACCCTTGCTCTCTGTATGGAATGTCGTCTGATGCAAGAGGACAAAATTTTCACCTTATACAGGGAAAGTAAAAAACACATTGGCCTTCAGGTGAGATTTTATTTTGTGTTCCCCATTCCCTCCCCCCCCCAAAAAAAAACCCATCCCCATCTTTGAAGCTCACAGTCATCATTAATTAAAATATGAGTGTGCCTGTCTGACAGAAGGTAGCTAAACAGACAAATGGAGATCACCAAGTCAAACCAACATAAAGCACATCTGAGCCCTGATCCAAATCCTACTGAAGTCCGTACAGAGACTCCCTTTGTCTACATTTCAGAATAAAATACCAATTCACAGTATAGCACCATTGTAAAGTAATTAATATGAGGAAATTTAATATTGTGGGTTTCCTCCCTCTTCTCTTAGCTATGGACCAAGGAGTATGCTTTATCTGCTGTGATGCAAAAACACCTGTCTGAGAAACACGAGAAGATTATTCAAGGTGTTTTAAGCCGATTAGGTGGCCTCAGTGAGGAGTGAGTATGGTCTTATCACTAAGTAATGCTGTAAAACTGCAGGTGTAACAAAAAACTCAAAGATAATCCAGGCTTCGGTGGGGAGTGATGAAAGGAGACTCTTCAGTTAGTCATACAGAGAGAGAGAGAGAGAGTTACCATAGGTTTTCAACTGTATGATTTATTTTCTCACTAGCTAAAACTGCAAGAATCCTATGACAAAGACAAGCAAATATCCTTGCTGTGTCATTTTAATGCTTACTAGTTGATTCTGTTGGGTTAAACAGTGACAGACCTTCCCTAATAGAAGGACAATCTATGGTTTATCAGAGGCTTTGTTCTCAGTACGTTTACTCTGGTTTCTGAATCTTCCCTAACTTTTCATTCATAAGTTTGACTTCTCTCTAGGAACTGAATTTCTCTGTCACTTTATAGCAGGGCAGGGCTCCTGCTATGCACTGACCTTTTCCATAGCCTCCCATAAGATGAAATGCCCAGTAAACTGCTCTTTTCTCTTGACCTTTATCTTCGGTGCTTTCAACTTGGTTCACAACTATCCATATCTGTTGATATCACTTATTTCTTCCTGACCACTCTTCCCGTCTTGAAGAAAATGTACAACTTCATCTCCTCTCTTTCAGCTAGATATCTCAGGGTATGTCTACACTACCACCCTAGTTCGAACTAAGGTGGTTAATGTAGTCATTCAAAGTTGCAAATAAAGCCCGGGATTTAAATATCCCGGGCTTCATTTGCATCTTGCCGGGTGCCGCCATTTTTAAATCCCCGTTAGTGCGGACTCCGTGCCCGCAGCTACACGCGGCATGGAGTAGGTAGTTCGAATTAGGCTAATTCGAACTACCATTACACCTCGTTCCATTAGAAAGCCTAATTCGAACTACCTACTCAGTGCCGCATATAGCCGCGGGCACGGACTCCTCACTAACGGGGATTTAAAAATGGCGGCACCCGGCAAGATGCAAATGAAGCCCGGGATATTTAAATCCCGGGCTTCATTTGCAACTTCGAATGACTACATTAACCACCCTAGTTTGAACTAGGGTGGTAGTGTAGACATACCCCCAGAGAGGTACAGTTCCCTTGGGCAGAAGTAGCCTTTTCAATCAACTCAACTCTGTGTCTTTTTTTATTGAGACACCAAAAGCACATCTACACAGCAGTGTTATTTAAAAATAACAAAGTGAGTGTCTACGCAGCAAGCCTGTTATTTCAAAATAATTTTGAAATAACGGGCAGCTTTTTCTAAATTCTGTAACCCTCATTCTATGAGGAATAATGCCTATTTCAAAATAAGTGGCCTCCAGAGCTTCCCACAGGTGCCCAGGTGGCCACTTTATCCACACTCATCAGAACTCTATAGTTCCCCTTGCGCTGCAGCCCTTAAAGCTGCAGCCACAGGAGAAAGGGCTTGTGGCACAATGCAGGTCCTGCCAGCTATGTGCCACATAGCAGTAGCCACCATCGCTGCCTTCCGTGCTGCTATGGAAGACCCAGCATGCCTCCTGAACCCTCCATGGATGCCAGTAGTGCTGCAGGCAGCTCCCAAGCCTCTGCCCGAGGACAGAAAAGGGTCAGGGTGTGGAGATCCTGGATTTCATTGAGATCTGGGGAGAGGAGGCTAAGCTGCAGGATCTCCATACCAGACGCAGGAATACCAAGAGCTATGGCTGGATGGCTCACAGCCTTGGCCAGAGAGGACACATGTGCCCCCAGGAGCAGGTAGGTACATATGAAGGGCAAGGAGTTCAGGCAGGACTACACAAAGGCCTGGGAGCACAGCTCCCACTCAGGGGCAGTACCCCAGACCTGTCCTTACTTTGATCAGCTCTACCTCATGCTGGGAGGGGGGCAGGAGTATCTGTCCCTCCTATCCTCTCCCTTGTGGACTGTGGGCTGGTGATGCCCAGGAAGAGGAGGAGGAGCAGTCTGCTGACACCACCATGCCTAGGCAGGAGTTCGGCCAGTTCCTGGAGCCAGTACCACCTTCCCAGAATGTCACCCAGGGATTGGATGATGGTGGAGAAGGCCCATCAGGTGAGCTTCATTACTTTCCCTAGACACACAAGAGGGCAGGTGGTGGGCGGTGAGGGGCTGCGCTCTCCTCACTCGGCCTTCTCAGCCTGGGGATTGCGCCACAGCCTGTGCAGTTGGGTGCACATGGAGCAGATAGCTATAATGAGGCTGCCTCGGAGGATCTTTATACTCCTACTCACAGGGTTTCTGGAGAGGCTTCCTTTACTCCCGACTCTGAGGTGGGACCACTAAGGAGGATGGGGTCAGGACACACACACACAGCAGCGCTGTGCATAGCACACGGGCATGCCCATTCTCTCAGGGCAGCACCCACTCCTGGGTACGCATGACAAGGCAGAGGACACCAAGTCCCTGCTCCAAGACCCTGCTGGGAGGGAAAGGAAGTGGAGGAGACCCCAGTAGCAGCCTTCAGGGCAAGCTGCCACTCAGACACACCTCCCCCCTAATATCCTCCCCTCCCTCTCCTTCAGTGGAGAAGGAGAGAGGTTCTCTCCCTGTGGAATACCACCACTACCAGACCCAGTGTATGCATGGCACTGGGGACACCAAGCCACCCTGTCACCCCCATCCCTGCTTGTCCCTGGGTCATGGGGGAAGCGAGACTCCCCTTGAGGTCCTTCCAGTCTAGATAGCCTTGCTCAAAGCACATTGCCTTCATGGGACCCGAGACTTCCCGGCGTCAGCTCAGAAACGAGGGATAGGCTTCAGGCACACACTGTCTCTCGGGATGATTGCCCTTCTCTTTGTTTTTCACAGTTGGATTAGCTGTGAGTGAGACTCCCTGAACACCTCCTGACCCTATGGGAGCTGCCGCCACAGATGACCTTGTGAGGACCTTGAGTGGGAACACATGTCCTGCCCTATGTGGCCTCCAGTGCTCTCTGAACTGGCAGGACCAGCAATGGGAAGCGGACCAGGAGCTGTGCCATAACACCTGTCTGGAGCTGGCCCAACAGGCCCGTGGACCGCCTGGTCTCTCTGCCACAGAATGATCATTCCAGAAGCTCCCCTTCCACCTCCCTCGCCCCCCTCCCGGCCCACTCCTGTTTCCGCTCCTCCGGCTTCTCCCCTTAACTCCTCCTGTGGCCACCAAGGGCCCTGCTCAAAAGGTGGTGGGACCGCCTGAGGCAGGTGCCACTCCCAGCCCCATCCATGAGCTTTTCCTCCCCCTCCCAGGTTCTTTCCCCAGTCCCTCCCCAGTTACATTTACCTCAAATACAACAGTTCATTCTTTGAAAACAAAAGGTCTGGTTTATTTTCCTCAGAGGGGAAGGGGGGCTGGTAAAGAAGGAAAAGCACACTTGGGCACTGCAGATGCCCCTTGTGGAGAAGCCTCGGGAGAGTCTCACAGGTTCCCTTGTATGAAAATCTCCCTCAGGGCCTCTTGGATACGCACAGCCCCAATGGGCCTTTCAGATGGCAGCTGTGTACAGCTACTCAAAGGCCCTGACGAGCCTCTCGGCCTCTGCACTCCACCCTGTCAGGAACATCTCCCCTTTATTTTCACAGATATTGTGCAGGACACAGCAGGTTGACACCACTAGGGGGACATTCCATTTGTCAAGTTCCAGCCAGGTGAGGAAGCAGCAGAACCTCCCTTTGGGGCACCTTCGGGCGTCTTCCACTATCATGCAGCTCCTGCTGAGCCTGGTATTAAACTGTTCCTTTGTGGAGTCCAGGGGTACAGCATAGGGCTTCATAAGCCATGGGAGTATAGGGTAGGCAGCGTCCCCCACTATGCACATGGGCATGTCCACGTCCCTGACAGTGTAGTCGAGGAAAAAAGTGCCAGTGTACATCTTCTGGAACAGGCTAGAGTTCCTAAAGATGGGGGTATCATACACCTTCCGCAACCACCCGACATTAATGTTCGTGAAGTGGCCATGCTGGTCCATGATAGCATGCAGAAAAGTGCCCCTTGCAATTAAAGTAGTCGGATGTCTGATGGTCAGTAACCGGGACAGGGATGTGGGTGCCATCAATGTCCCCACCCCCCTGCAGTTGGGGAAGCCCATGGCAGCAAAGACGGTGACAGTGGGATCCACATCACCCAGGAGGATGAGCTGGCACAGCAGGATGGTGTTGATTGCTCTCACCACCTGTAGAAGGAGAGAAACAGGGAATTGCCAGAGCCCTTGGGAATTCCTCAAGCCCAGCCGCCTTCTCCCTATACCAGGACCAAACCTGAGCTTGCCCCATCCCCCGGCAGGGCTTTATGAAAGGTAGGACTGAAAAAACGCCTAAGGAGGGTACTTCCATCATTACCAACCCTCTCCCCAGGGAACTCCATTCCAGCAGTTCACCTCCCTCCTAATAACATCGTAAGAGTGCTATACCTGCATGACCATGGCCCCGATGGTCAATCTCCCCATGCTGAACTGGTTCCTGATGAATCAGTAGCTGTCCAGCATGATGAGCTTCCACAGTGCGATGGTGACCCCCTCCTAAAGGAGGATGGCAGGTTGCATGTGGGTGTCCTGTTGCCTGAGGACAGATGCAGGCCACTCACAGAGCTGCATGAAGGAGTCCTTCTGCATGTGGAAGCTCTGCATGTGTAGCCATTGCTGGTCATCCCACTGCTCCTTGATGATCCGGTCCCACCAGTTTGAACTGGTGGCCAGTCACCAGAAGCAGTGGTGCACAAGGGAGGCTGGGAGGGGCTGTACTGCATGAGCAGCACATGCAGAGAGGTGAGGATGTGACCCACAGAGAGCTGCGGGTCCAGATTCTGCAGTGCCACAAGAGCAGCCTACAAAAACTGCACCAGGAGGTGCATCATGAGAGTTAGGAGCTGGCGACTGCTTTCCAGCAGGTCCGGCTCCATGGCAGAAGTGCTGTGTGTCCACAAGAGCAACCAGACAGGCAGTGGAATGAGTTTGCTGTCCCTTCAGGAGGTAGGCAAAAGAGAGGAGCCCAAGACATGGCTATAGAGGTTTCTTTAAGCACGAGCCTCAGGAAGCAGCTACAGGAAGTGACTGCTGTCCTGATGCCTGCCTGAAGTGCTTCCAGGGGGCATTAAATGTGATTGAGGTTCCAATATGTGTGGACGCTCTATTTCGATTGGCATTTGTTGTGTGGATGCACTATTTTGAAGTAAAGAAATATACTCCAAAATAGCTTATTTTCTCTGTTGCAATTCTTTTCTCTGTGACGTCCACATTCGTAGTTTCCATTACGTGGCATAAGCTTTCTGTACCCTTCTAACACATGAAAGCATACCTACCTTCCCCACAACCTCAGTCAACTCCATTAGCTCTCCCTCCATAACAGGGAATGGTTCAGAATTGTCCTCTCTGTCTTAAAATGTACCATGAACTTCGTCTAGCTGCTCCCGTCCACTCGATTAACACTTGCCTGCTCTCTGTCTCACCACACAGTACCATCACTGCTGGCTGCAAAAGTGTTCTGCACCTCATGAACTTTGGAATAGCTTTCTCTTATATCCAACTATATGCACTTTCCATCTTATTTCAAATCTCAGGACAAGACCTTTTACTCCTATATATGGGCTTTTTCATTTCTTTCCCTCATATTTTTCTTTCTATTTTATCACTACAAAATTGGAAAACTGTCAGTGACCACTGAACTGTAAAACTGGCAAAGCATTCCGGGATATAGTTTGTATGACAGACCTACGAGACATGCATTGTATTTGGTATAACTCTTTCATCTATGGGCAGGACTGTCATTATTGAATGTAAATACACAAAATAAAGTCGTTCATCTGATAAATGGTGATTAAAATCCAATGGTCCCTTTCACAGGTCTGCTGAATACATATTACAGAAACACAGGCTCTTCCTAAGTTCAGTTCTCAGAAGGTTAGCTGTCCGAAACGTAGCTATGGCTATTCTGACTCACATGAAAATGTCCCAAAAGAAAAGCTTGTTTCAGGAGTTAAGAGAGCAACATACTCTTCAACAGAGTTCCTCACACTGTCAAGATGAGCACCACTGGCAACTACAGAAAGCAATGGTATTTATGCTTCCTGACCATTTTTGCTGCAGTTCTTGTCTTATATGTATCAGAGGGGTAGCCGTGTTAGTCTGAATCTGCAAAAGCGACGAGGAGTCCTGTGGCACCTTATAGACTAACTGAAGTGTAGGAGCATAAGCTTTCGTGGGCAAAGACCCACTTCGTCAGATGCATGTCTTATATGATGTTCGTTATTGAAAGCAGCCTTGGGAGTCCCAAGAAATTAAAGACCACAAGGAAAAAGAATACCCTCAATTCAAAAATGTACCCATCATTGACATGTAAGTTGCTGTAGCACAAGCATCATCGTTGCAATAGAAACTAGGTTTCTTAGGGTATGTCTACACTAGCCCCCTAGTTCGAACTAGGGAGGCTAATGTAGGCATTCAAAGTTGCAAACGAAGCCCAGGATTTAAATATCCTGGGCTTTATTTGCATCTTCCCGTCCGGGCACTATTTTTAAATCCCCTTAGTCCAAACTAACTGCCCGCAGCTACACGAGGCAGTCAAACGTTAACTCAAACTAAGTCATTAGTTCGAGTTAACTGTTACACCTCATTCCATGAGGTCGAATTCCTGTGAAGCACATGGTAGCTATAAGCCCTCTATGGAGATTGGCTTCAGAATCTAACTACCTGTAGCAGATGAGTAAGCTTCTGTGAACCTCAGACCCAAACTAGTCTTTCTTCAATTGGCTGCCTATTATTGGACTCCATCATTCATTCCGTATCTTAAGTGGGAAGGTCAACTAATCTGTTTGCAACCAGATCCCAGGATAAATTGGATACCTCTTCAGTATAGCTTGATTTGTCCATTAAAGTATTATTGAATGTAAGAATCATGGATATTATACATAATGCCTTAGATTAAAACTGAGAAAAACAAGCATATTTTCACTACATTCCTCCTGTTTTTGCATTTAGCATACCTCCCACTTGATACACATATGAACATTGATCTGTAGCAGGGAATCTGTTCTCCAATAGAATTCTGAATAGAACAGGTGCAGGGCACGTAAGGAGCATTCTTTTTGCCCTTCCCCTCTTGTCCTGCTATGCAGAGGCCAGCCACAGATTGACCTTCTAAATGAGTGCCAAGAACGGCACCTTGAGCGCATCTAAACTATGGGGTTTTTTTCGAAAGAGGATATTTTTTCAAAAGAGGATCTCACTTTCAAAAGAGGATCTTTCAAAAGTGAAAGTAGTCTGGATGCATTTTTTCGGGAGGGGGGGACCCTTTTAGGAAAAAAATGTGTAAACCTTTTTTAAGGAAGAGCTTTTTAAAAAGGGGGGGGGGGTTCGAAAAACCCCCCACATCCAGACTACTTTCGTTCCGAAAGATCTTCTTTCAAAAGTGAGATCAGAAGAAGATAGCAAATTCCCACAGAATTTGCATATCCTCTTTCAAAAATTCTACCTATTCTAGACATAGCCTTAATGATTCCCACTACCACAATAGAAAGGGGAAGGAGTCAAGTATTAAAAAAAAAAAAAATGAAAAAAAATCCAAGAATTTGAATATGAATTCTCCAGAGCTAAAAATCAGACCCTTTAGATGAGCAAGGATGGTAGGGCGCAACTTAGATTTGTCTGACAGTCTGTAAATTCTTTGCTTTTACAGTATATTTTAAAACTCATTTAAATTTGGGCATTTGCCATTTTAGATGTGCTGCTACATAGCAAATTGGGTGCAATGAATCTTCTAATTTAGTATAAAAATGTAAATGTCATTCAGGAAAACACAAATCTGAAGTTCAACTATGATGAGATGACATTTGTGCCTCGTTAAAAAAAAACAAAAAACGATAAATAAAATTCCTGGTGGCTTAAGAAGAGAGAGAGAGAGAGAAGCATCTGCCTGAGTTAAAAATAAAGATGTGTCAAAACAATCCAGCAGTAATATGGGCACTGACACCCTGCAGAATACCTGTGGGTAGTTATAGTTTTTCTACTCTCATTTCTTACTTCCTGTGAGGTACTTCAGGCAGCTGCCAGATTAATTTTATGTTGTAGGAAACTTATCCTCAAAAGAAAAGTGCCCCACATTTCATTCTAAATAATATTTATTTGAAATGCTGTTTTCATGTACACTCACTCTTCAGTCTTGTTCCTGTTTTATTCCATCCTACTCTCTTACATATTAGCATGACATCTTGACATGAAAGGACAAGATGTCACAGCATAAGGACTCGATCTGAAGGATTTGAAATCTACTGTAGTCACTGAACTCATCTGAATAATCTGAGCCCCACACAACATATTTTTAAACACTGAACTATTTCTCGTTAAAGCTGTCTGCTATGACAATACCTTCCTCTTGTTTTTAAAGTTACAGACTTTAAAAATAAGTCTCTCTCTCATAGATATGAGAGAATGAGCTCATCTGAACAAGTGGGTTTTGCCCACAAAAGCTCATGATACTGTATTGTATATATAGTTTGTTAGTCTCTAAGGTGTCACAGGACTTCCCCGTTCCTCTTTTCAGTGTTCCCAATTTTGAGGACTTCTTGGGATCTAACAAATCTTTATTTTGCTGCACATATGCAGCATGCCATCACTAATAGGTATGAAATAAGCAAATAGTCTTTATACCAGACAGAGTCAAGGGGAAGAGAAATAATTACAGTGCCTGCAGTTCCTCTAAAGAAAGTCTTTTTACTTATTCTCTCTGGCTGTGTCTACACTGCACCCCTTTTCTGGAAAAGGGATGCAGATAAGACAAGTCAGAATTGCAAATGAAGCGGGGATTTAAATATCCCCCGCTCCATTTGCATGAACATGGCTGCCGCTTTTTTCCGGTTCGGGGCTTTGCCGGAAAAAAGCGCCAGTCTAGATGGGGATCTTTCGGAAAATAAAGCCTTTTCCGAAATGTCCCTTATTCCTGATTTTAAGAGGGATAAGGGACCTTTCGGAAAAGGCTTTATTTTCTGAAAGATCCCCGTCTAGACTGGTGTTTTTTGCCGGCAAAGCCCCGAGCTGGAAAAAAGCGGCAGCCATGTTCATGCAAATTGGAGCAGGGGATATTTAAATCCCTGCTTCATTT
The DNA here is from genome assembly GCF_049634645.1 of Pelodiscus sinensis. Lineage (NCBI taxonomy): Eukaryota > Metazoa > Chordata > Testudines > Trionychidae > Pelodiscus > Pelodiscus sinensis. The sequence goes on from NC_134715.1 coordinate 111,660,341, forward strand.
GCAATTCCGACTTGTCTCATCTGCATCCCTTTTCTGGAAAAGGGGTGCAGTGTAGACACAGCCTCTGGCTTCTATTAAATGTGTTTAAAATGTGCCTCAGTGTTCCATTCTTTCCTTCTAAAATAGGTGTTTTGCATTACTAGTATACAAGACCTTAGAGTATACTGCTTCACCTGCATCCGATTTGAGTGCTTGAGATTAGCTCTTACATAGTGCCTTTACCTACTTTCCATATAAGAATTGCTTCAGTCAAATCCAAAGTGCAGCTGCTTCTGGGGTGAAACAGCATCCATTTAATAGTGCCTGGAAAAACTTAACAGTTTAGGACAAGATGGATTTAAAAAAAAAAAAAAAAAAAAAAAAAACACCACACCCGAAACTGGTAAATAATAGTAGCTACCCAGATTAGATTAAAGACATGTCATTGAGATGAGCAAACTACTCAGCTTCCCCCAGCTACCGAAAGTGGTCAATACTTCATTTTCAAATCTAATCTGAAAGATGGCCCCTTCAGCAGCACATTACTCCCTGATAGTACACAGGATGAACATTCTAAATACACAACCACTCCCCCATCACTCGAGGGTGCCAGACCTAGATATAGCCACAGGCAGCTTTGTTGTAGGGATGAAGAAAATTTCCTTTATAAACCACATGCAGTAGTGTCACATTCCACTTTGATAGAGCTATTAAGATCAATGGACTTATTGATCAATGGACTTATTACATCTATATAAAACCATGGTACTCCCACATCTTTAAAACTGCATACAGATGTGGTTGCCTCGTCTCAAAAAATATATATTGGCATTGGAAAAGGTTCAGAAAAGGGCAACAAAAGTGATGAGGGGTTTGGAATGGGTCCCATATGAAGAGAGATTGAAAAGCCTGGTACTTTTCAGCTTAGAAAAGAGGAGACTAAGGGGGGGGGGGAGGGAGATATGATAGAGGTCTATAAAATCGTAACTGGTGTGAAAAAAGTGAATAAGGAAAAGTTATTTACTTGTCCCCATAACATAAGAACTAGGGGTCGCCAGATGAAATTCATAGGTAGCAGTTTAAAACAAACAAAAAGAAGTTTGCCTTCACACAATCTGTGGAACTCCTTGTCAGAGGAGTTGAAGACTGGGATTCTAACAGGGATCAAGAAAGAACTAGATAAATTCATGGAGGTTAGATCCATCCATGGCTATTAGCCAGGATGGGTAGGAATGGTGTCCCTAGTCTCTGTCAAATGCTGGGAATGAGTGATAGGAGAGGGATCACTTGATGACTCCCTGTTCTTTTCACTCCCTCTGGGGCATCTGGCATTGGCCATTGTCGGCAGACAGGATACTGGGCTAGATGGACCTTTGGTTTGACCCAGTATAGCTGTTCTTATGACTTAGCTGGGGGAAGCTGAGTAGTGTGCTCATCCCAAGGATGACTGACCCACGAAGCCATTGGATCCAGCCTGCAGATCACCCTGACAGAATCTTCAAACACACAGCTGCCACGATTTAAAGCGCAGTCCATATGTTTCTCTGCTCTGCAGGGAGAGAGGAAGCGACATGTGATCGCCTCAACCCAATCCTCAGCTCCTATTGGCCGGTTGTTTTTGGCCAGTAAGAACTGACCTCAGCCAATCTCTCAGCTCCTATTGGCTGGAAACAACCAGCCAATAGGAGCTGAAAGATTGGCCTGGGAGACAAGGGCAGCGCAACCCTCTTCTCCCACCCAGAGATGAGAGCCATGTGGAGGGTGCAGCCTGTAAGCCATCTGGGGCTGCAGCAGGCAAGGAGCCAAGCCTGCCTTGGGAGTGCTGCAGAGCTACTAGCCCGGAACGTCTTAGGTAAGCTGCTCCCAGCCAGAGCCTGCCTCTGGCACTCCAGCCCTGCCTACATCCCAACTCCCTCCCCCGGGTCACCATCAAAGCCCTCTGCACCCCATGCCCCAGGTCACAACTTCCTCCCGGACTCTGTACCCCCTCATACACCTCTCCTCCCAGGCCAGAATTCTCCTGCACCCATATCCCCTCCCAGAACCTGCATCCTATTTTCCTGTCCCAGAACCCCCTCCTTTACCCAAACACCCTCTCAGACCCCACACCATCTCCTGCACCCCAGTCCCTTACCCGGTGTACCCTGCTGCCCCCAACGTCCATCCTAGACCCTGCACCCACTCCACAGAAAAGTGCAGCCCTTGACTCTTACCAAAAATCTTGGAGTGGCCTGCCACCAAAAGTTATTACCCACCTCTGCCTGAATCCCTTACCCTAAGCTCCCTTTTGCACCCAACTTCCATCCCAGGCCCTTACATGTTCCCCGTTAATATAAAGGCAGAGTGTGGCCCTTGACCACTTACCAAATTCTTGGATTTGGCCCCCCATTAAAAATTATTGCCCTAATCAAGAGTCTAATGCCCAGTTATATGGCCTTAAAGGTATGTAGTGGGATGTTAGTAGTCTTATCGCTTTTGTTGGATTACCAGGAATCTCACATTCTGGAAGAAGAGGAGAAGCTAGAGGAGGAAACTCAACAAACACGTTTGGAATTTCACCAACAGTTAGTTGCAGAAATCCAAGAAGCTCTTCAGCTTGTGCAGCAGCACATGGAACAAGTGATTGGGCAGGCTTTGCACCAGCATGCTCGGCAAGAAGCTTCTAAGCAAAGCCCTGAGGGAAAGGACTTTAAGGTATTTGATCAGTCCCTAAGAGCCTTTTAGATAAAATGCAGGGACCCTCTAGTAATTTATCTAATGTAAGGAAGCATCACAAGTGGAAGAACTACAGTCTGCTATCAAATTTTACAAACACTAAATAAAGATGAATCTCTCTTTGGCTGACACATCCTGGCAGCCAGACCAGGTCCTATTAGGCCCAATTCAGAAGTATAAAAGAGCTGAGCTCTCTCTCCATGACAGAGAAAAATTGAGTAGGAGCACGTTGGGACCACTGCCCATAATCTGAGCCCCACAACACACGTTATTTTTAAAGACTGAACTATTCCTTATGAAAACTGTCTGCTATGCAGAGGAGGACTGAAGCACATTAGTGGGAAGCTTGCACTGCCACTATTCATGTTGTACTGTTCTGTGGGTAAACAGGGGATCCTATTTTCCAGACCATCAATCTGGCACATTTTGCAAGCACTGAAGTCACAGAAATGTACTTGCACGTACACACTGACAGTTAGAAAATGAAGTTTTCTTCATGTCTATTTTACTTCTTCCCTTAATAAATTAACAGCTACATGTACTGTGTATTGCAGGAGAGACTGATAGAAGCAGCTGTAGAGAGTGTATATGTAACCAGCAATGGTGTCAAGAGACTGGTACAGAGCTACTACCAGCAAATAGAAAAAATCATGGTTGGGCATGAAGACAGAAAACTTCAGCAACTGAAATCCCTGCAAGGTATGAAGAATAGCAGCAATTTTGTGGGGTTGAGGTTTACTTCAATGCCATTAATTTATGTTGGTATATGTGATGGTGCCCCTCCTTCACTACCAAGAGAACCTCACTCTCTGGCCAGTTCAAGTGGTTCTGCCGTCATAAAGGCATACCTGGTGGTTATCTTTTGCCAAGCTGTCTCCTTACCTAAAAAGCCCATGCATGCAACACAGGCTTGTGGCAATGACAGGCTTCCCTGAGCCCCAGCCTGGACTAACCCTCTGAGTTCCTTTTGAGATTCCTTCTCTGCCATCTTTGCTTCCTCTTCTTATAGTAATCCCCACCTCCATGACCTTGTTAACCCTGTGATTGCCACCCAGGTGCTCACAAGCTCCCACTAGAAAGTGTAGAATTTTCCTCTGCTGGGTCTGCAGCTGTCCCAAGTGATTAGGGTGCTGCCAATAGCATCGTGTTGCAGCATATAAAGATAACTGAAACATAACAGAGTGAAAAACAGGGAGTCAAAAAGTAAATGAGATTTGTAGAGCTACTTGCATCTTCAACATGCTAGGAATATAACAGTTATAGGCTTTGTTTTCCAAAACATTACCAGTACACCAAGGGTAAAACTTTGGCTGTACCAGATAATGGCCACCACCTTTCATTCAGTTTTCTGTGGTGAAGCATGTGATAGAAAGGACAGGCACTCCAATGCATTTTGGAGCCTGCGTTGTTGAACAGAAGCTATGCAGCAGTGTCTCCGTATTTCTCATTCTGGCTCTGATCCTAAAAGATGCTGAGTGAATGCTTCCAACTCCTAGTGCCTTTGGCCCTGATGCAGCAGTACATCCCTACTCAACTCTGACCTTAAACATCTGCTTGAGTCCCAGTGTCTTCAATAGGCCTGAGCAGCTGGGTACAGTTAAGCTTGTGCCAAAATGTTTTGATAAATAGGGATGGATTTAAGTATATACCTAAATGTTTTGCTTAAGCAGGGCCTTGAATATCACTCATATGACTGAGTGACAAAGGATGGAATGAGAGCTACCACTCCTAAGTAGAGTACCATGTCTAGTAGTTTTCTGTTGAGCATGTTGTCTGCATGAATCATGAACAACATTAATGGTTCAATACATCGGTATGACTGCTTACACACTATGGGAGATTTAAATATATAAGCAGCTGATAAAAATGAGATTTTGCTCTTTGTTTGAAGATCCACAGTTAGAGGGAAAATAACTTCATTGCATTACTGAAATGAAACCCTACTGGCATTATAGAGCACAAATTTATTTATGTTAGTAATAAAGGAGTTCATTAGACCCTCGATAATAGTATCTAGATTTGTGTGATCAAAGATACATCCAGTAGACAATCACAACAAACAAAAAGCAGTCAGAATATTGAAGACCCATGTGTTTTTTACTGCTATCCATCATAGGTTTTTAAAAGCTATGAACAACTACTCCTCTTGTGATTCTTGTTTATTATGTTAGGAGACAGAATTCTATAGTACTTACATCTACCCTGTACCACTGGCCATTAACCATAACCTGTCTGAGAAACTTGGAATTGGTGCATGTTTATCAGATGCTGCCCTTTGATATAGTACACTACCAACCTTGCATGTTACTTTAGTCTCCCTTAGCCCTATAACTCTTGCTTCTTGCTCCCTCCTTGTTTTGTTTTTCCCCATATCTTACTGTCTATTCTAGGTCCAGCTGTGCGTGAGGTAATTCTGGAAACAGATGTCATCTTCTCCACTTGGAAGTCTGCCATACTATGTTCAGGGAAGGCTTGGGCTTGTATCACATGCTCCCCTGTACTTAGGAAGACAAGGAGTCTGCTACAGTGGCTAGCACAAGTGGGGCCTGTGCTCTTCATTAAAGCACAAGACTAATAAAACTAAGCTAATTTAGAAGTGTTGTCATACCAGAACCAATTAAGTCCTTCATATAGCAGGTCTTGCTTCTTGAAAACTTTCCAACCTAGTTGTTAGCATCAAGGACTTGTGGCTTCCAGAAGTCCAGACTCTATCCAAGGATGAGTTCTATGACCTGATGGAGTGATTTGACTTCCTTGTACAATGCTGAGTCTCCTGCAGAGGCTCCATAAGTAAAAAATAAATTCCCTACAAAACTATAACCTGGAGCCAAATTATGAGCCTTTCTGGTGACATGAATTACCACAAGACTGGAAAGTTTTTCAACCAATTATAGAAGAAATTCCAAAATATAAGTATTAAGACTGCCAATCATAATTAATGCATATGATTAACTAGTCACACTATTAATAATACCAAATGACATTTATGAATATTTGTGGAATTCTCTACATTTTCTATATTGATTTCAGTTCCATCACAGAATACAAAGTATACAATTCTCATTTTCTATTATTTCTGATTAACAATATATGCACTGAAAAAAATGATACTAGAAATATTTTTCAATTCACCTCATCCTAGTATTGAAGTGCAATCTCTTTTTTGTGAAAATATAACTTACAAATGTAGAATTATTTTTTTTTTTTTGCTTACATAACTTCACTGGAAACAAAATAATACAATTTTAGAGCCCGCAAATCTACTCCCTGCTACTGTTTGTTCTGCCAATTGGTAAGGCAAGTTTGTTTACATTGATGTGAGATACTGACGACAACGACTAATTTGTAAATCATCTGACAGTGAGAATCGGTATTTGTGTGTCATTTTTGTAGCTGGTGTTGCAAGGTACTTACTGACAGATATGCTAAACATTTATATGCCTCTTCATGCTTCAGACACCATTCCAGAGGACATGCTTCAATGATGATGATGCTCATTGAAAAAATAATGAATTAAAGTTGTGACTGAACTTGAGGGAGAATTGTGCGTCTCCCGCTCTGTTTTATCTGCATTCTGCCCTGTATTTTATGTAATAGTCTCGGATGATAACCAAGCACATATTCATTTTAAGAATGCTTTCACGGCAGATTTGACAAAATGCAAAGAAGGTACCAATGTGAAATTTCTAGAGATAGCTACAGCACTCATCCAATGTTTAAGAATCTGAAGTGCCATCCAGTGTCTCAGAGGGACAAGATGTGGAGCATGCTTTCAGAAGTCTTAAAAGCAAAACACACAGATGTGGAAATCCAAAATCAACCTTCGGGTGGTGACATCTGATTCAGATGACGAAAATGAATGTGTGTCATGCTTTGGATCATTATCAAGCAGAAGCTGTCACCAACATAGACGCATTTCCTTAGGAATGGTGGTTGAAGCATTAAGGGCCATATGAATCTTAGCTCATCAGACACGTAAATATCTTGCAGTGCTGGCTACAACAGTGCCACGTGAATGCCTGTTGTTCTTGTCACCTGAAAGTGAAAAGCAGGCAGCATTATCTCCTGCAAGTTGTAACCAAACCTATTTGTCTGAATGATTGGCTGAACAAAAAGTAGAACTAAGTGGACTTTACAGCTTATTAGTATTATATTGTTTTATTTTTGAATGAGAGTTTTTTGTACATAATTCTATACTGTATATGTAAATTTACCTTTCATAATAGAGTTCACTACTTGTATGAGATTAATTGAAAAATACAATTTTTGTTCTTTACAGTTCAAATATTTGTAATAAAAAATAAACATGTAGTGAGCACTGTACACTTTCTTCCATATTGTAACTGAAATACATTTGAAAATTGAGGAAAACACCCTAAATATTTAAAATAAATGGTATTCTATTATTTAATAATGAAATTGCATGATTAATCACGGTTATTTTTTTAAATTGCTTAAGAGCCCTTATAAGTATACATACAACTGCTGTGTAAAATGGTATTTAAACATTACACCAGCACAAACTGTAGAAAGGCTGGGATTGTATTGAATTGTGCTGGTCAGAAAATATAAATGAATATATTGCCACAATTCAAAAATATGACAAGATTTGTTATTTTGAGCCAAAAAAATTTACAAAAATTATATTTTAGCTGATAGGACTGAAAGTAACAGACTCAGAAAAAAACAAGAAGAAAGAGAACAGACATTGAAAGAAAAAATGAATCAAGGTACCCTGAACATGTCATCTGCAGTCCATCAAAGGTAAGAGCAGGCAGGAATATTACTTATTTTCAACCATTAGACCTTGTGAGTTGTTTCAGTTATGTGAACTAAGCTGTGATTAAATAATTTAAAATAACAGATCACAAAAATCTTGTTGACATTTGTGTGTGTTTTGCCTTTAAATGAAAATATTCTCAATATGCGTGTATCTGAGCTCAGAGAATTGGTCTATAACTATTAAATGTTTTGATATTCATTAATCACAGTACAAAAAGTAGCACATAAGATACTTGCTATCAGAACAGTGTTTTTTTAAAAAAAATTCAAGCCATGTGTTAACTTTTAGAAGTTCTATGAAGTAAATATAAGATTGAGACTGCTGCTTTCAGATGCATCATATTCCCTGTAATCTAGTTATAACACTGTAAGTACTCTTGTTCACTTGTGTAAATTTACATAGTAATTAAGACAAAATTGGGAGGGGAAGGGATCTTGAATAACCTTATTTAAAATGCAAAGGCAAGTACAGTTAGCATCCTGTGCTTTCAAAGAATCCTCCCAAGTCCCACAGGTTGAGAAACATAGCACATTTTCTAAATAGCACAAATAGAGCTATATTCCAAGAGGTAAAATAGTTAAACGCTGTTTAACTAGCTTGCTTCTTTTACCAGGATGTTGTTACAACAACAAAAATTCTTGGCTCAGTTTGATGTGCAGCAGCAAATTCGTCTGGACTCCCTAAAACGGAAGATACTGGCATTGCATCATCTAGAAACACAACTTGAAAATCAACTAAAGGTAAAACAAGTTGCAGGTATAGCTAGCTGAGGACTTGCTCCCATTGAAGTCAGTGGCAAAACCTTCTGAGAGACTCTGAAGTTTTTTCCAAAGCCCATTGAAGTCCAGAGAAAGACTGGATCAGGCTCTGAGTTTCCAAAAGCATTGTCAAGAACAGACCAGCTAGTGTGTTAAATCTGATCCTCCAAGGCTGTGTCCAGACTCAGGGGTTTTTTCGAAAAAAGTAGCCTTTTTTCGAAAAAACTTCACCTGCATCTAGACTGCAGCCGCGTTCTTTCGAAATTAAATCGAAAGAATATGGCTTTTCTTTCGACGGTGGTAAACCTAATTCCACGAGGAAGAACGCCTTCTTTCGAAAGTGCTCTTTCGAAAGAAGGCGTTTTTGAAAGCAAACAGGCTTTTTAGAAAGAGAGCATCCAGACTCGGTGCTTTCTTTCGAAAAAGCGGCTTGCTTTTTCTAAAGTTCCGCGTGCAGTCTAGATGCTCTCTTTCGAAAGAGGCTCTTTCGAAAGAGGCTTGCAGTCTAGACATAACCCTAGAGAGTATTCCATTAGCGCAGAGAAAAAAAAATGGTGAATGTTTTTGTTTTAATGTGTATTTTCCTCACTTCAAGTACCCTCTGGAACCAGTTGTGAGCATGCCCCACCCTAACCTATCACTGAGAACATTTCTGTTCCGCATCACTCACTCTTTGCTGAGCAAAAGCAGAGGACATAGTCTTCTTATTACTACTGCTGGTACACACTTTGGTTTACAGATGTGATCCTGGTGACTGCCTTGTTCTTCACACTTCCAAACCCACATGTCCCCTCCACGAGTAGAATGATTCCAAGTCATCCTGAGATGTTTGAATTTTGTTAGTATTATTCCCTTATCAAGTTTTATATGTCTCCCTTTGTGTTCAGCAAGCAGAACAAGATTTCATTACAGAGCTAGCTGCACTGGCCCGAATTCCACTCACAGCGTGCAAGCAACCTTTCAATAGAAGCTTACACTCAGGTTCGTAGTGAGATGCATGTTTGTTGGGATTTTTTTGTATTAAAAGTGCCATGAATGGTAAGGGTATGCCAATTTGCAAACCATTATAAAATTTTCATAAAAATGAAAATAGGCAATATGTTTAGCCAGTTAAGATTCTAATCCAGGCTGACAGAAGGCCTCATTTACAGGCCAGCATTTTTAAACATTTACCATCCCCAGATCAATGTACTCAAATGGAAAAATAGAGAGAAGGGTATTTTAAAAATAAATGCTCTTGTGGACCTCTCTTTAAATGTGCTGAGTTATGTTTCTAACAGAGGACCCTCCTAATCTCTTTCAAGCCCAAGACATTAATTTACTGGCCTTACTCCTGTTGTACCACATTGGAAAGGATATGCTGGAAGGCATAAACAGCAGCAAGGCACCCATCTCTCACTGAAAAAAAATCAGTGCGAGTTGAGGACATAAGCACCTTTGAAAACCTTCTTGAGTAACAAAGGGTTCCCAAAACAGTCATCTACTGCTTGTAGCTGAGAGTGGTGGGTTTTCCTGCTGGGTTTCATCTGGTAAAAGATCAGTGTAGGCACCAAATGAGATTCTGAAAACCTTCCTGAGTAGCAAAGTGTTCCCCAAACAGTCATCTACTGCTTGTAGCTGAGTAGTGGGTTTTCCTGCTACATTTCATCTGGTAAAAGATCAGTGCAGGCACCAAATGAGATTCTGATTGGAACATGCATCAGAGAAGAAGGAGAGAGAAATTCTGCTGAGTAGAGCTTCTGTCATGAAAAGTTACCATATCATTTTACACATTCATGTGAGCCTTACCAAAAAGGTGTCCAGTACATTAAGGCTTAATTATTCAGTCCAGAATTACATTGACACTTTCAGCAGCCTCTTCAAAAATACCTGACCATAAGAAAAGACTCCATTAACAGATTAGTTATTTGTGATCAAACGGGCATCAGAACTGAAGCACCCAGATCTCTTCACTAGATGGGGAAGAAGTAATAATCCTCTTTCATTCCACACTAACAGCCTAAAAAAAGTAAACTTCTTTGTACAAGTACAGTCAGGGGGGCTTTCTCTACTTACAAGAATTGTCCCCAGTGTGATGATCATGCCACTGATACCCAGTTTCCTGTGCTCTGGGGCTCCCCACTACCCTGTCCTGCAGGGCCTGATTCTTTGTTCTCCCCAAGACAAGGCACAAAGTTGAGGTTACCTCCCTGCAGAACAATAGACATTAAACTGAAACAGGCCCTCAATTATAAGGGCTCAACACATAGGAAACCAATCTGCAAAGGCAAACAAAAATCCAAATAAATCTATCTGTACAACTTTTTATACAGGGGCACAGGGAAAGTTCATAAGGTCGACCCCCTTTAATCAATGAAAGAGAGAGATGCACAATGGAAACTCAATAGTTTTGTTATCCTTCCCCTTTCCTCCCCCCAACAGTTATTTACACTGGGCTTGATAATAAACAAAAGTGATTTATAAATACAAAAAGTAGGTTTTAAATACTTTGATCTGTTTTACTTGCAAGCAAAAATTAGGTACAATAAACAAAAATAATGCTTAAACCACTGAAACTTAATACAGGCAAATTCTTACCCTAAAAAGCTGTTCTTATCTCAGAGAAAAAGCTTCAAGTTAGAGCTAATCTTTACTCTGCCTTGGGTCTACAGCTTTTCAGAGTTCTTCATTGTCAACTGCAGCCTTAATTAATTCACTGTTTCAGCTGCAAGTGCAGTTAAATGAGTGTGCAACCTCCAGGTTGAAAATCCCTGCCCTAGTTGAATCCATTAATCAGTTGCTGTAGTGAAATATTTAGGGTGAGGTTTCAATTAGGACTGTAAGTTCAATTGAAAGTTAGTGGCACTAATGCTCAATTAACTCACTGAAGCACTTTTGAACCCACTCTAATTCACTCCCTTGCTATCATTCTCCCCCAACCATTGCTTGTCCCTAACTGTGAGTGCAAAATTGGAGACATAGTGGAAGCCACACAAAAAGAATTAATGCTTAACATCAAAAGTGTGTCTATAAGTTCCCTTACAACTACCTTTGTTCTTCTATTTGACTGTAGCTCTTAGCAATCTCAATCTTAGTTTATCTGCTTAGAAACAAGCTAATTGTGCATGAAGACATTATGCCATATGCTAAAACATATTAGCCTTTGGTAAGCGTAAACAGACATACATGCCCACTGCATGGTAAGTCATAATCACAAGAAGTTACCATAATGATTTTAAATCACATTTCCATGCATTATCAGGAAAAAGCCAAAAAACAAAAAGGAAGAACTCCCACTCCTGGGGAAAAGAGGACTCTGGTGACATCGATGAAAAATGACCAGATGCCCCAGACACAGACTTCTGGATGAGTCAGGTATAACAGGAGCTAAAATGAGTGTCTACTGAAAATCATGTTTGTAATAACTGATACAAAATCTGTTTCTCAAGAAAGTACTTGATCTGGTAGAAATATATATATATGTATCTACAGTCTTTCCTTTTCTTACTAATATTCTTGTTAACGTAATAACACTCTTTTCTCCCAACCTTTTTAAATTCAGGAATTGTTTCTAAGCTGGGATCCTTAGTCTCTTTTTCCCTCTTTTTTCAAGTTTCGCTTTAATTTTAGTGAGAAATCAGAAGTGGTATGTTTCTGTCCAAGGTGTCTTTCTAAGGTGTCTTTCAATGTGTTTCTTATACATGGGGACAGATTCACAGTTGGTGTGATTCAACATTGATCTGTTGAAGTCAGTGGAACTATAATAATTTACAGCAAACAAAATCTGGACGCTGGTATCTAAACAATCATTACTGATTGTTTGGTACTGCCATGTGATTCTATGATTCCCTTTTTTTCCTGGTGCCGGTTGTTGGCTTCAGGGGCAGCAGCGCTGACATCTTTTACTATCAGCAAAATCACTATTTGAAACATCTGCTTGGGTGCTAATTACACAAAGAAAAAGAGGCTCAGACCTGAAACAAGTCAGCTGATTATTAGGGCACTACTGAAACTGACAGGCATTGCAAGTAGTTGCTTTTCAAGAACCATATGGAGCCTTTAGGAAGCATGACCTTGGGCTTGGATAGCTTTCAGAAGATGGGTCTTGTCCCTGATAGCTCTTCACCATGCTCTCATATACACTGCTTTTCTACAGCAAACAGAAGACACATTTGTAGCACAGGGCAGATTAATACCCTGCTTTGGCAGGCTTTTAATAAGTCAGTTGAAACCAGAAAGTGCAACCCCAATATTACTATGTAACAAACTCCCTTCTTGAAAAACAACAAATAGTCTGCTGGCACTCTAAAGACTAACAAAACATGTAGATGGTATCATGAGCTTTTGTGGGCACAGCCCACTTCTTCAGATGACATGTTTTGTTAGTCTTTAAAGTGCTACCAGACTTTTTGTTGTTTTTTAAGTTTATCCTGTCCACACTAACTCAGCTAACCCTCTGAAGCTTTTAAACTCCCTTCTGTTATTAAAGTGAAATGATATTTTACAGTGAAGTCAAAGGCAAGGAGAATGTGTGTGAAATTTTATGTTGTTGGGTTTGTTTTTTAATCAGAAGTAGATTTGGAGAGGCAGCATGAAACTGAAATTGATCAAGAATTCAAAGATGCCCAAGAAGAGATGCAACGTGTAGTGGAAACAGTCCTCAGAATTGTTTGTCAAACTGAATGTTGAATCCCAAAGCATTTTTTTTGTGTGGGCAAACTGAACTACTGCAAATATTTACTGAGTATTGGATAACAAATAAGAACCTCATTAAAAAATCTAAGAAATCTCATTCCACAGTTAAAAAGCAGTATAAACAAAAATACAAAAAATATGTCCTACCATATGGAGATACAGCAAGTAGCCATCTTCCTTGGGCTGATAATGAAACATTCCCACTCAATTCTAAATGGAAGAACAGGAAGTGAGCTCTCTCCACCAACAAGAGCCCTGAGAGAGGATTTTTTTGTGTGAAAAATAGCTGGGTTTGCCGAAAGTCTCCTGCCCTTTAGAATCAAGAAAAAAATAAAAGGGAGGAACATTAAGGAGGGTAGATTCAGCTACAACACCTGATCTGTAGGGCCTCCAGATGGAGAACTTATTAGAGAGGGGAGTCTTCTAGCTCTTTGGCCAGCCAGGATCCCATTCAGGAATTAGAGTTCCAGATTAGCATAAAAACACGTGTCAGCCTTTGCATGGCAATGCTCACTCTTAGAAGTCTATGTCTTTAGTTTGAATAAAGATTTGAGTACGTATGTTAAAGCCTCAAGCAAACTCAAGCCTACCACATTAGGCAGTGGTGCAAAGATCGGGGAGGGAGGTCTCTTTCTGGCAAGGCAGGTGATGAGAACTTAGCGTGGAGAAACAGAAGGTACATTTGAAAGGTCAAGCTGCAAAGTGAACAAAAAATCATTGGAAAATGTTGACTGATAATCAGTATTAGCAGTAAACATCATTAAAACAATGAGGCACGAACACAGCACAGCGCTCATTGCCCATTCACTGCAGCTCCCATTAACTTCTAAAATAAAAAAAATCAGGCAAATAGATTCAAAAGACAAGAAGTCCCGTGGCACCTTAGAGACTAACAAATATATTATATCATGAGCATTCATGGGTTAAAACTGTAATTTCCAGTCCAACTCATCTGATGAAGTGGATTTTACACAAGAGCTCATGATATTTTTGTTACTCTTTAGGTACCACAGGACTGTCCCTTGTTTTAAAAGTTACAGACTAACACAGCTACCCTTCTGAGATTCAAAAGAGAATGCCAGATCTAGAGAAGCAGCCCATTCACAACTTCAGCTGAAGTCAAACACTCAGCATCTCAGAAAAATCAGATGAAGACAACAGTTGAAAACCTGACACATATTTGAATATGAGATAGTAGAAGAAAACTTAAATCTAGGGGAAACCTGTGACAAAGCATCTTGTTCCCATAAGCTTGGTCTACGTTGCAGGATTTTGCGCAAGAAGCGTTTTGCAGAAGAGATCTTCCACGAAAACTTCTTGCTCAAAAGCACGTCACACCTCAAAAGCGCATTGCAAAAGCAATGTGCTTTTGCGCAAGAGTGTCCACGCTGCACGGACACTCTTGCACAAGAAAGTTCTGATTGCCATCACAGTATGGCCATCAGAGCACCTGTGTTTTTTGTGATAGGCTCTTTTTGCGCAAGAAACCCCTGTTGAGCATCCGCACACACCTTTTTGTGCAAGAACTCTTGCACAAAAAGGAGTTATTCCTTGTGGGGAGAGGAATAACTCTACCAGAAAAAGCCCTCTGTCCTGTAGGTTTACTGGTTTTTTGTTTTTTGGGGGGTTTTTTGTTCAAAAATGCGCTTGAGGTGTGGACACTCCATGAGTTTTTGTGCAAAAATCTGTAGGGTAGACATAGCCATAGAAACTGAAGCTGCTGGAAGGTACAGCCCTGTTTCTAGAAAGGGCTCTTTTTGTGCAGTAATAGTACATAACATTCAAAGAAACAGATATTTAAGTCATTGGTACTAAGTTGAGATGACTGTTTATTTGGGCAGCAGAACCCAACCTCTGCCATTATGAGAGACAGAATGAACACTGCTGAAGAACATTTCCTCCGTTAGTCCTTTCCTAACTTTACTTTATTCTGAGGTGCTTCATTTATTTAGTAGAACCTAAGGCTCTCAGGTCCTTTCCACCTAGCACCCCAGTTTAGATGCTTCCTTCTGAGTAAGCAAGAAAAAAAAGGAAGCAATAGTCCAATTCATCACTAAATAGCCCTCCTCAGAACTTTTGGCCATGGCTTTCTGGCATAGCCTACTGATCTCCCTATGGCCTTTCATATTAAAGGCCAGCATGTTATATGCTTCTTGGCTACATCTACACTGCAGGCTTCCTGCACTAAACAGCCATTCTTGCGCAAAAACTTGCGGAGTGGCTACACTGTACGTGCGTTCTTGCACAAGTAAATTTACAGTAAAGCGTCAGAACAGAGGGCTTCTTGCGCAAGAGTTATTCCTCTCCCATGAGGAATAAGCCCTCTTGCACAAGAGCTCTTGTGCAAGAAGGCAGTGTGGACGGGCAACAGGGTTTCTTGCGCAAGAATCCCTATGGCTAAAATGGCCATCAGAGCGTTCTTGTGCAAGAGAGTGTCTACACTGCCATGGACGCTCTTGCACAAAAGCACCTCTCTTGTGCAAAAGCACATGGCAGTGTAGACGCGCTCTTGTGCAAGACTGCAAAACTGTTCTTGTGCAAGAAGCCTGCAGTGTAGACGTAGCCCTTGTGTAGGGCCAATGAACAAGGACCACCTGTCAAGCAGTATACATGTTTGACCCCTTCTCGACCTGGCTTCCCTGATCTAGTATGTAGAGAAGGGTAATACGTTTTATTACCAAGGACCAAATTAAGGTGCTTTTACCAGGGTTGGGTTCTCTCTATGAATTCTGAAAGGGACATCACAGTAGCCTTTCCCAGAGACTAAACCAGTGTAGAAATGTTCAGCATAGATAACTATAATTATAGTTCCAGGGCCAGAGCCTGAGCTAGCATAAATTGATGCACCATTATATCAAAGTCACTGGTACTATGCTACCATCTGGCTCACAATAATTAGGTGAAAGGTTGATGCAGTGGCACAATGTGGAAATTATTATCATTAAACAAAGAACGTTGCCATTATTGCAGGTGCCAGTTCCATTTAGCTTCAATGTAAGCGCTTATTTTGTGTGTTTGGGTTTTGCTGAGTGGCTCTCATACTGTTGGCCATGGGACATTCAGAGCTGGTAGCATGCAGGGTGCAAGCAGCTGGTAACCAGGTTGGTTGAAGAAAATAAGAATCCATTATAACTATGCTGATTAAAATTATACCAAAGAATATACATTTGATGTGCTAGTGCTTAATATTTTAAAATGACTGATTAACAAAATCAATGCAAGTATAAATGGTATTTTAATGGACATGAGTAAATAGCCGTGTACTCGGATTTGATCTGTTTTATTTTATTTTGACTCAGTGTTTATGTATTGCTGTTTTTCTTCATACACCAAAGCTGTGTCTAGACTGGCAAGTTTTTCCGCAAAAGCAGCTGCTTTTGCGGAAAAACTTGCCAGCTGCCTACACTGGCCGCTTGAAGTTCCGCAAGAACACTGACTTTCTACTGTCTGAAATCAGTGCTTCTTGCGGAAATACTGTGCTGCTCCCATTCGGGCAAAAGTCCTTTTGCGCAAAGCTTTTGCGCTTATGAGCCAGTGTAGACAGCTCAGATTTGCTTTGTGCGAAAATGGCCATCGGGGCTTTTTTGCGGAAAAGCGCGTCTAGATTGTCACGGACGCTTTTCCACTAAAAGTGCTTTTGCGGAAAAGTGTCCGTGCCAATCTAGATGCTCGATTCTGAAAATGCTTTTAACGGAAAACTTTTCCATTAAAAGCATTTGCGGAAAATCATGCCAGTCTAGACGTAGCCCAAGATTTTCTATAAATGTTATTCTTTGTGGCTATCTCAGAATTGTGAATTATTCTCGAAATGAAGCAAGCTATGTTGTCTGTTATATTTTTACATTCCCTAGGCTTTCAACATGCCTTGTCATAATAATTCATTTTTTGCTTCCCTTTTTTAAAATTTAGTTCCAATTAGCTTATTGATGTCGGCTGCATTCAGTACTTAAATAATGCATTTAACTATGTTTTTATCATATAAGATGTGCCTTTAGTTAATCAGTTTTAAAACTTTCATTAAAAGCACCTTTTTCATTTTTAAATAAATTTATATTTTAATAATCACAACAGTGTCTATTGTTCTGTGTAATAAAATACAATATAGTGTTTGCAGTTAATTTGAGAAACTGGAATAACCGGACCATGCGCTGTATTAAACATGTAAATAGGTTAATCATCGTGTCAATCAAGATCAGGTGTTTTGCTCTACTATTTCAGTGGATTGCTGAGCTTCATGTTCATATTTAGCTAGCAGCTTTCCCTTTCACTTACTGATTTCTCAAATGTTTTTAAAATGTTGGAACGTATTTGCCCATATCTGAGTAGTGTGGCCCTGTTGCTCACCCTCAGTTCTCAGTACTATGCAGCTAGCAAGCATGCAGTGTTGAGTGGCACATACATTTTATACACTATTATAAATTATACAAGAAAGATGCAGTATCCCATCACTATTTATATGTAGTTTCCTAGTCTCATTGTATCCGTTGTGACTCATTTAATCAAAAATGATTGAATTTAGTAAAAAAAAGGCTGGAGATGGCTTTTTTTTTTTCAGGAAAGTGTAAATGTGTAATAGAATGACCTTAAAATCTAGCCAACAGTGCCCCCTTATGGCAGTGAACATAGTCATTCTTCAGTCTGATGTAATGTGCCACTTCATTTGCACTTTCAGTGTGCTTTATTTACATCTCTCTGCTGACAGAGGGGTGTAGTGTAGACCTGTAGAATCAGATTCTGTAATAGGGCTAAAGAGAGCAAATGCAGGGGCACATCACCTTTTATTCCCTGTCTCTTAACTAATTATATCGGCCACCTCCCTCTCATAAGACAGTGAAGCCTCAGGGTTGCTCTAATTTATACCTAACTGCCATAACAACTCCAGCAGCTGGGCCCTAGGGATAGCTCAGTCATCTACCCCTCCCCTTGTCCTTATCCCCAGAAGTGCCATCTGGTTCTTTTCCACACAAGGAATTTTCTCATTTCCTAATGTAGAAAATTATTCTGCTGCCTAATAGGACGATTCCATTCCTCCAAATACTTTCTTACTAATCAACTTAAAATTTCCTCTTCTGAGTGTCAACTCAGTCCTAGTTATTTCTCCTTTGTTTCATGTTAAATATCCCCTTTCCTTTTATCATCTAAAGAAGTGGATTGTGCCCATGAAAGCTCATGAACTATCTATATTTTTTGGTTAGTCTCTAAAGGCACTACAGGATCATCCATTGTTTTTTCTTTGGTGGTGACACTCATCCTGTACAACGAGACACTAATTAACTGCCCACTGTCACCTCTCAAGAGAAATCCACACCTGTGCAAAGGATGCTGCATCACATAAGCCCTACCTCAGTTTTGTTTTGACAGTGTGACTGGCTCATAGTCCTTTTGCTGGCTCTATGCACAAGCGTGAATGTTACCGTTTTCCTATTACAGCATTCAGATCTCTTCTTCACACTTCCCCATGATTGTCTCAAATAATCTAAGCAGAATCTCACTGTTATCTTCTGTCCATATTTCTAACCTCACAGTCTCTTTGCATTACTTCCCTGTTTTCATGTCCGAATGCAATATAATCTACAAAGGTCATTAGTATAGAATCTTTGAACTGACAGGACCATGAGTGGTCATATAGTCCAGCCCTCTCTGTTATGGCAGAACTAAGTATATATAGAATGCTATTTACCCTTTCTCATGTGTCATCAACCGGGATCTTAAACAAAACCATGCCTGTGGACTTCTACTTGAGCCACACCCTACCTCACAACATCATTATATATTGTTAATCCCTGTGACCATCCGATAACTTGCAGTCCCTGTTACAATATTCTAATCCAAACCAATTTGTATTAATGCTGTAACTCACTGTATGAGTAGAGCAGCTTTCCCTTGGAGGCCAGTAAGTCAAGTGAACAGGGTGTGGGTCAGCAGTCATTCCCGTCCATTTGCAGTGTTTCACTCGGCAGCCAGTGAGTGGAGTGGTCAAGCCATTGGGCATCATTTCCCAGTGCTCCAGAGTTCTGCAAGCAAGTTTCTCCCTCATGGGTTTCCCAATGGGTCATAGCCCAGGACCAAGGGAGTAGAGGTACGTAATGTCTCAGTTGCCCCTTCTGTTGCACCTTTCCAGCTTCCCATAGGTCACTTCCTACCTCCGCTCTGTCTCTTCACTTTGAGCCACAATCACAGCGCGCCCATTCCCCCTCCTCACAGCAAGACTTCCCAATCAATGTCAGCAACTGAGATAGTCCAATAAATATTTTAGCTGCCTCCCCAGTGTTTGATGATTCTCTGTCAGCAAGGAGTGGTGGAGGGAAAAGGGTCAGACCAATACCCTCCCAGCCGGGGACCTCTTATCCTGGTTCAGACCCTTCTTCTTTGAATTGTTTTATCCCCAGAAGCTCCACATTGGCTTCCTTCAGACAGTCCCTCATCTACTTTCTTCCTGCTTGATATGCAGAGTCCTCTTTTGAGCAGCTCCTCTATTTGGACCATGTGCTATAGTTCCTGCAGGTTGGGGTCCTGTTGGCCCAGTACTGCTCCTTCCCATCCTTTCCGTGGCGGGTTGTAAACCCCAACACCGTGAAACTAATGACATGCTTTTCTAGCATTCATATACTAATACCTGCTGCGCCCACATTGCTCTTCTGCTGAGGTCTCCTCCTGCTCTCTCCTGCATATTTTTAGTTTTTAAAGTATTTGTAAATAGGACGTGGCACTAGATCCACTAGCTTTACTAACACTTCTTTCCTGCTTTCATTAAATGAGACATCTAGCATGGTTCCCACTGGTAAGTAGAGCCCTACATGGATACAAAATTGGAATCTACTTCTGTAAAAATGAGCGTGATCTATTTAGCCAGGAGACGGCTGAGCGGTGGCTTGCGCATAGTCTGAAAATACCATCAAGGGGAACAAACATTTCACATTACAGTGCTTTTCGATCTTGCAGACAAAAGACAAAACACAAGCCAATAGCTGGAAGCTGAAATTGGACAAATTCAGACTAGCAATAAGAGCCAAAGTTTTTAACAGTGAGATGCTTCATTGGAACAATTATCAAGACAACCCATCACTGGCAATTTTAAAATCAAGAATGGATGATTTTCTAAAAAATGGGTGCTAGTTCAAACAGGAAGTTATTCAGGTAACTCCTATGGCCTGTGTTATGCAGGAGTTCACACTGTATGATTATAGTGGTCCCTTCTGGCCTTATAATGTATGACTATAGAACAGTGATTCTCAAACTTTTGGGCCCATGGCCCACCCCGCTCAACGCAGACCTTTCCACGGACCACCAGTCAACCACCCATGATGACAAAATGGGTACAGAAGGAGATGGCGGTGTGGGGTCTAGCAAGGAGGTGGTGTGCAGGAGCGGGGTGAGGTGTAGGGGGTCTCTGGGTGGGGAGCTGGGTAAAGATTCAGGAGCAGGATGTTGGGGGGGGGGGGTCCTGGGAGGGAGGGTGCAGGAGTGGGATGGATTTCTAGCACCTTTGCAGCACACGAGCAGTGCAAAGCACCTGGAGCATAGATGAAGGATAAGGCCTCTCACATCCGGAACAGATAGCTGTTAACTTACTTCATGAAATAGCACTTCTGTTCTTCACAACCTGCCAAGACTATGTTTGTTTATGGCCTTCAAACTGTTTTAAGTCAATAACTGGCTTTATGAATTGATACATATCACTTCATGTGCCTGTCATCACACAAATGTTTCACAAAGTAAACACTATGGGTATGTCTAGACTACATAGCTCCATCGACGGAGCCATGCAAACTAGTTTACCCAACATAGTCAATGAAGCGGGAATTTAAATAATCCCTGCTTCATTAAAATAAAAATGGCCGCCGCGCTGTGCCGACAATCAGCTGATCCGGCACAGTGTGACAGTCTAGATGCAGATCGGTCGACAAGGGAAGCCTTTGTCGACCGCTCCCTTATTCCTCATGAAACAAGATTATTTAAATCCCCGCTTCATTGACTATGTCGGGTAAACTAGTTTGCATGGCTCCGTCGATGGAGCCATGTAGTCTAGACATACCCCAAGGGTTTGAGAACCATGAAGGCCAGTAGGTCTAACTTTTATGGTCTGTTTTGCCCCAGAGACATACCTGGAATCTGATATTTAAAGAGGAAGTACCCCCAAATTGGGCATCTTAGATGAATCAGAATATTTAATTTTTATGCAGTGGTTAATTTGTTTTTAAGGAAAGATGAGAATATCCCAGCTTAAAACTGTCATGGACAACCCACTCAAGAACTCTGTTTACAACATGCAAAAATCATGTAAAGCAGTTTGAGTAGAAATAAATACCATCGTGAGGAGTTAATGGTGGCTAGTACAATGCACACAAAGAGTAGTGATTAAATTTCAGTGCATTGATTTGTGGATAGGGTATTTAACGGGTGACACAGTACTGGTTAAGGACCAGTCTTAATATTATTGTTAACAGCACAACTATAGCTTTGCCAGAAACCCTGAATATGGGGCATCATGTGAACTATCTCGGAGTCACAACTTTGTTCCTGGTTTCTCTCAGCTGCTGGATGGCGCTTTGTAGGGAGAGAGGAGAATGGAGACAGTCTCCCACCACACACACTCAGCCAATAGGAGTAGCTGTCACATGGAGACTGCACTCCTCTCCTCATGGCTACCTATGATGCGAAAGGCAAGGGACACTTAGTCCAGTTTTGTTGGGGGCAGTATCTTGGCAGAACTATTGCCACTACAAATTTCTAGTGTGTATAAGGCCTATGAAGCACAAGTCCCATTGAAAGCCAATAGGATTTATGCTCCTAAGTCACTTAAGCTCTTTTGAGAATCTCCCAACCTCCCTCTTTTAGCTTGGCCTTTCCTTAGCATCAGCAACACAAGCAAATAAAGAAAAGGAAACATAAGTAGGCCTCTTTCTCATGCACCTACTCATTGGAAAAGAGGAGGGAGGCCATTTCCAACAACCTCCCAGAGAAGGATAGGACAGTCCATTTTTGCATCAGTTCATGTTTTTGATGTGCTCAGACACTGATGTTGGGCTCCTGATAAGAGAACACACCAAGAGATGGATTCCAATAGGCAATGCAAACAGAAAAATGACTTGGATAAAGATGGAGTTTTGTGTGCTCTCTAGGCAGTCTCTGGTGGTTGCTGTGCCATATTAAAGATGAGGATGGCAGCACTCTACTCCACTTTATGGAAATCTGATTCAGCCCTAGAGCTGAGGTGGATTGCCAGTGCAGCTGTTAGCGGGCCAAAGACCAGGCAACTAGAAATGACTCTATTCTTACCACAGGCTCTATTCAGTTTAGCTGAAGTGGACACGCAAAAACAATATTCAAGTATGCGCAAAAAGTTATACATAAACCATCTTTGTGCACTGAGGATGCAGCTTCTTTGTGCTTTCAGGTAGACCCAGAAGAAAACGCCATGTTATGATTTCTAAAAATCATACTGGTGAACAAGAGCACTGCAAGACATTTAATGATCATTTCATTTCTTTTATTTCACAAGCTTTGAATTCAGAAGTAGAACCACAACTAGTAGATCTGATAGGGTATAGTAAGTAAAAATGTGTGTGATTACAAAGGAAAAACTTTGTACAAAAAATTTAAAAAATCCAACAGTAATTTGAATTAAGTACCAAAACACTCATGCAAGAGGAGAGCACTGCCCAGCCGGAGAAATCTCTGAATGGGTTGGCAATGACATTGCTGCATAGGAATTATGGCTCTGTCTAAAATGAAAACAGTTAAAGACACATAATTGGAATGTACTCAGTGGATAACAAAAATTGCTACAGAGACCATTTTGTCATTACACATTTTGTATTTGTTTCTTTGTATCTGGGAGGAGTGCTTCTTGGGTTTATAATAAATTAAAGGTATTAACAGGAGCCACTTATGCTATTCTACTGCATACTTTAAAAATTTCCATATTCTTCCTCCTTATGGATTCTAGTGGCTTTGATCTTGGCATTGTGTCAATTGTTGGCAACGTGTTCTAAACAGACACACTCACAGACTGCAACTTGCATAAATAACTTAGTGACATGCATTTACTACTCTAATACAGCTAACGGGTGCAAAGGAACCATCATTTAGTTACAAGACAAAGATAAAACCTGTAGTCACTAAAGAGGCAATGGAAGCACCATGCTTTAAGGTGACTATGGCAAGAAAGCACAATTGTGAGGCAAGTAGTTCCAAGCAAACACACCACACTATTATCACCTCTTCCTATACAAATAAAAAGAAAAAAAACGGAAAAGACAGCTCATTTCCCCCGCATTAGTACCGAATAAAACTGTGGGTTCAGTAACATGGACATCAAAGGGAACAGACATTATTCCCATGATCCTTCATTCTTGCCATTCTCCCCATCATCTCCGTTCAACCAAGACTGGTAATATTAGAGCGACCACCAGGGGGCGCAACAATACGGTGTCCTGTGCGACGGGGATTGTTGTCATCTACCTGAGCACCTGTAAAACAGCAATCCAGTCAGCAAAGCAAGAGAGTTAATGGAATGGAAATGGAGAGGTCTGATTTAAAAAATCCAGTCAACAGTAAATTTTCACGTGACTGGTTCTGTTGGGAGTTCTATAGGGATGGTGTCCACAGCCTCTGATTGTCAGAAGCTGGGAATGGGCAACAGGAGATGATGACTTGATGATTGCCTTTCTGTTCATTTTTTTTTTAGGTATCTGGCGCTAGCCACTGTTGGAAGTGGGCCAGATGGATGTTTGGTCTAACTCAGAATGGCCGTTCTTATGTGATATTTTTACTGCTTTGTTTTGCACCTGGTTTTGCATCACTTCTAACTGAGCAAGGCCCTGTTCCTGCAAAGGATTGTCTTGAGTAGAATTCCACTGACTTCCATACAGGAGTGAATACCTGGTGAGTGGATTCTTTTTGAGGGATCAGAACAGGTTGCTATTCTAAGTAATAATTTGTCTCTGTAGCAAGCATTGACATTTCTGCATGAAAATGTATAAAAACAGGCATACAATTTCAAAGGGCCTAAAGACCAGACTTTTGAAAATAATCTGGCACCTTACTCCCACTGAAACCAATGGGAGGTAGATGCCTAAATACTTTTAAAAATCTGGTCTCAAGTGATTTAGGCCATGTCTACACTAGCGAGCTTAGAGTGGCCCAGCGTACAGTGGCACTGGTAAGATCACTTGTGTAGCCGCTCTATGCCAACAGGAGACAGGTCTATCATCAACATAGTAAAACCACTTCAGAGAGTGCTGGTAGCTTTGTTGGCAGAAGTTCTACCTCCCTCTGTGCACACTACCACTTACACAGATGAAACTTTTCTCTCTCAGGGGTGTTTTTTTCACACCTCCGAGCGAGATAAGTATTGCCAACATAAGTGGTAGCATAAACATGGCCTTTGAATCACAAAGCTTGCTGATATTCTTCTGAAACTCTCATTCACAATCTATCACTGTTACCTGCCATATTTTGTAAGTGAACAAGCAAAAATCTTCCTGTATATTTACACATGCTCAGTCTCACAAGTACACCACTGTATTGGTGAATCACATTTTACAAGCTGCCAAAAACAGATGAAAAATCAGTTAATTTTCCTTGGGTTCTCTGCTCTTTCGTCTGTCAAAAGGTTTCACTGGATTCCCAAAGGCAAGATTTTACAGGGTAGAAGCATTGTTCTTGTTTCTCCATGGAAAAGATTGTAATTGTCCATGTAATTTGTTAAAAAAATAAGAACCACTGATGTATTAAGTCTACTGCTGTCTTTTGGATGTTATATTTACATCACATCAAAATTAACCTCTAAGGAGAGAAGTTACCTAGAATAACCCTACCAATATGATACGTCTCCTCTGCTTATTATGTGAGGAAATATCACATAATGGTGCTTTTGCTTGAATGGTGAGATGCATGGGCTATTTTGGAATGATTAGTACTCATATTTTTACAGATAGTCATAATCAGTCATGTTGGTTTACCTGATAAGCTAAAGTTAGACTGATGGAGGTTTCTGATTGGTGGAGGCTGGTTTTTGGCAGGGGAGGACTTGGTTGAAGGTGCAGGAGTTGCATATTTTGGCGTAGCTGGGATTTCATACACTGGCCCATCATACATTCCTCTGGACACCCCTTGCAATCCTGTTACCTAAAATAAAAGAGAGAACAATCCAGACACTAACTGCATGGATATTGCTGGATTTTGCCCCCTGATAACAATAATAATATATTATAATACTGAATTATAATATTAAATCACACGTGCAGTTCATAGTACGTACGGAGCTGTATTATATTCAGTTCCTCTAGTGAGGAGGCGTGGCCTCCCTCAGATAGAAACGTGGAGAAAATACTGCGAGCCTGCTGGTGAATGGAACCTGTTCAGCCGTGCCCCACACATAAGAAGCAGAGGAATGGGACAGCAGTCCAGTTGGAGGGGAGCTGCCGAGAGAGACAGAAGTTTCTTCCCCACTGCTGGAGCAGGACGCTGAGGAGAACTGTGGCTGCATTGAGGACCTGCTTGAGCTTCCCAAGTGCCCTGACAGTCCCGATGCTGAGGAGATGCTACTACCACCTTTGGCAGTGTATCCCAGGGAGACTGAGGATGACCTGTGCATCCAGATACACCCATGGGCAAGAGTAGGAAGGAGCCCAGGGGGATCACACTTTTGCAGGTATTGGGTCAGGCCAGGCTGTCATGTCCCAGGAAATCCATGTCCCTTCCCCCCGCCACCTTACCCTTTGGATGGCAGTATGTCCCCTTCTTAGGCCAAAAGGCCTATATTTATCTGTTGCCTACCAGAACCAGGATAACAGACTGTGTTGAGGTCTCTTCCAGCACTGGGATTCTATAACATTATGATAATTGGTCAGCTCCCAAGAACAGGCCCTGCCTTTTATTGCTTATCTGTGCAGCACCTAGCACAATGGGACCCTGGTCTCAGCTCCTGGTTTATAGGCATTAGTTCTGTAATATACATAGAGCTCTTATGCAGAAGTTCAGACTAGATTATCATAATGTACCCCTCTGGCTCTGGCCTCAAAACCTCTGAAATAATATTACACCACTGTACATATTTCAAACAGAAACTGCTGGGAAGATCCTTGTCTGACATCACATTACTTTTGTTGTGCCAAGGTATATGAATGAGGACCACACTGTGGATTTGATCATCAGTAGGTTTTACAATACCTGTAAAGTAAAAGAAGTTTCTTGAGTGGGAAGAGAAGCAGTGATAAGAACATGATTCAGAGCTCAATCACACTTCTAGAACTTCCGGTCATCTGAAGAAGTGGTCTGTGCCCACGAAAGCTCATGATACCATCTACACATTTTGTTAGTCTTTAAAGTGCTACTAGACTATTGTTGTTTTTAAAGTTTATTCTAGAAATCAGTCAGCAGAGGGCGCTCTAAGAGCACCAAAGTCAGTGTTCTCCCTTGCCTCACCTCTTCTAACTACCTCCACCTAACTAACCACAGAAAACTAAGATCTTTCCCCAATCTCCAGCTCCTACAGGGAGCTGCTAACCTAACTCTTGTAGGAAACTCAAGAGTGGGAGAAGAGGGGGCTTGAGAGCCTAAACCGGAATATCAAAGCGCTGCCTACACAGTAGACACTGTGAGGAGACCGGAACTGTGTGACTGAGCAGGAAAGTGTGCCACACATCCTTGTGGATGCATGCTGTTTGCATCTTTCCCCAAAGGAACGGATATACTGCATTCTATAATTGAATAATTTCTCTGAGGAAAATGGAAAAGAGAAAAGGCTTTTTGAAGGAAGTGGATTGCCATCTCAAACTGTTTATGGCACAACTAAAAAACAACAAATAGTCCAGTAGGACCTTAAAGACTAACAAAATATATAGATGGTATCATGAGCTTTCATGGGCAAAACCCACTACTTCCGCACACTTCATTTGCTGTCCATCGTAATCTATTTTATAAGATTTTTATAGTAAAAAATTGAAGTAAAAACAAGTAGTAGCCTTTTCTTCTCTGGTGTTTGTGTTCCCTGACAAAGAGACCTCACTATGCAAAGAACAACAAAAAAGAATTTTCAGACAATTCAGATCTAATAACAAACTCTAAGTATTGGCTTCAAAAGAGTCACAGTGATATAAATTGAAACTAGAACTGACCCAGGCCTGGTCAAATAGGACACTTTCCATGGTCTATGTATTTCATTTGCTAAAACATCGGTCCCACAGAAGAGAAAAGGCTGGAAAGTTTTGTGTTTTATATGCAAAAACAACTCAAGTGAAGCTAATTTACCCACAACAGTCATTAAAAGCTGACAGAATGCCAACTACACTGAATGCTTCCAACTTAGTATGTACATGGGAAACAAATACTTTATGGCTGTGTCTACATTGGCATCCCTTTCCGGAAAAGGGATGCTAATGAGACACTTCGGAATTGCAAATCCGCGGGGGATTTAAATATCCCCCGCGGCATTTGCATTTACATGGCTGCCGCTTTTTTCTGGCTCTGGGTTTTTGCCGGAGAAAAGCGCCAGTCTAGACGCGATTCTCCGGAAAATAAGCCCTTTTCCGGAAGATCCCTTATTCCCTACAAGGGAATAAGGGATCTTCCGGAAAAGGGCTTATTTTCCGGAGAATCGCGTCTAGACTGGCGCTTTTCTCCGGCAAAAACCCCAAGCCGGAAAAAAGCGGCAGCCATGTAAATGCAAATGCCGCGGGGGATATTTAAATCCCCCGCGGATTTGCAATTCCGAAGTGTCTCATTAGCATCCCTTTTCCGCAAAGGGATGCCAATGTAGACACAGCGTCTGTGCTTATCCAACAAGCCACACTATTCAACAATTTGAAATGACAGCCTGGCCTGACCCCAACACCTGCAAAAGTGGTGGTTCTTCTTTCTTTTTGGTTAGACTTGCCTTGTATTATCTTTCTGTTTCCTTCAGAAGACTGTCTATCATAGACATGGCATACATCAGTGAAATCAAAGGAACTACACTGGTTTATACCAGCTGAGGGTGTAGCCCATAGCTTTTGGCAACGTTTCCAGTCCCACATGGATTCATTTCACTTTGGATAATAATAATGCAACATGTTTGTTCATTTGGTTCCAAGAGAGCCTCTAGCGAGAGAAGATCTGTGGAGTTTTGAATAGTAGGCCAAGATTGAACCTACCTTATTCCTGATTTTGATGCGCTGGTAAAGGAATTCAGGGAAAGGTTTGCGAGGAATGAAGCGGCCCATTCCCTTATTTACATGTAGATTTCCATCTTCAAACACAATTTTTCCTTGGCTTATAACCACCAGGGGAGCCCCATGGCATTCCATTCCTTCAAAGATGTTGTATTCAACAGCCTGAGGATCAAACAACATACACTGAAAACTCCATTCAAGCTCAATCTCAGGTCTGTTTTCCTTTGGGAAAGTACAACAGACATGTATGGCCCTATTTTTATCCAGCTTTCACTTATGTATCTGCAAAGCACCTGCAAACTGTGCAAGCACTTGTGTTTGTTTACATGAAAAAATACTTTTTCCACACATAGAGGCTTATTTGGATACTTTCTATTTGGTAATTGCATTATTGGACGTTATATGAAAATGTGGCCCTTATGCATAATCTGAGGCTCCAAAAAATACTTATTCCTCATGGACAGACACACAAAAAAAGTGTTTGCAGTAGATAACAAAATGAACATGTAACCCACACACCTAGTGTGGTTACTGAGCAATGCAAGTGGTACCTAGACCACAGCAACAGTTAAGACCAAGAGACCTCTACAGCATAGGCTCAGAGCCAGCTGGCTTTTAGCTCAGAGGGTAGAAGATCCTATACCCCGCTTCAAAGGTCCCAGGTTCAAATCCGGCCTGGTGGCAGTTACAAACAGGCCTGCTGGCTGCCAAACACAGGGCTGTTAGAACAAGTTTACATTGCCTTTGGGAGGTGTGATTGCAACACACAGGCACACCTGAGATAATGTTGGTACAGGTGTTACTGCAATACTATACGGCTACTAGCAAAAAATAGCAGTGTAACCTCAGTGACATGGGTGGCAGCACAGCATAGCCACCATCTTACATACCTAGAGTCCCAGGCAAGGCTGTACTCAGCTAGCTTGTGCCACTGTGGTTACCTACTATATTTAGCAAGATAGCTCAATCAAAACTATCTCAAGTATTGTCCCAGGCCTTGTCTTCACTTATTGGGAGATTGATCTCCCAGAGGTCGATGTAGTGGGTCTAGTAAGAACACACTAAATCAACCACTCCCATCAACTCCGTTGCACTCCTGTCAACTCTGGTACTCCACCGGGTCTCAAGTAGTAAGAGAAGTCGACAGGAGAGTAATGTGCTTTTTCGAAGGAGAGCATCCAGACTTCCTGGGTGCTCTCTTTCAAAAAAGCAGCTTGCTTTTTTGAAAGTACTGGTTGTAGTCGAAAGAGGCTTTTTCTAAAGTATCTTTTTCAGTCTAGATGTAGGCTTAGTGATTTTATGTGTCTAACCTGAAACATCTTAAAGGGGCTCTCATTTTCTGAGGCTGGTGTGCACAGTACCTTCTGAAAAATCAGCCCCTTTTAAAGTCAGGCAAACACAAATTGAGGCACACAAACTGAATATTTAAGACCCCTTTAAAAATATAGGATATCCAGTAAACTATCATAAATACTGAATGAAAATTAGATACATTTATGGAACTGTGACCACCCACTATGGTGATACGCATGATGTAAAATACCTCGTAGATAGATATGCAGTAGTTGTAGCTGTTTTGTTCCCAGGATATGAGAGAGACAAGATATTACCTCACCCACCTTGTCTCTACAGAGGATAGATATGTAGATTATAATACATTAGATAAAATAAGATAAACATTATGGGCCTGCCTTTTGTGTAGTCATTACACAAGGATCAAAGGGTTTGGAAAGATCACACTGTTGGTACACTATGCAAATTGAGACACAGAATCAAAGAAGTATAAAGTTTCATAATTCAACATGACCAAAAAATCCCAAGACCAGTTATAATCTAGAACCCAGATTATAAAAACATTGAATTACCCATAACATTTCAGAACATTTTTTAATCTGCTCAGGCAATGAATAACTGATGCTTCTGAAGTGAGCAAAAAAAAGGGAAAAAATGTACTTTAAGGATCAGGTTTGTAAGGGTATTTAATCACATAAAAGTGCAAGGAGGCACCTAGTGGGACTTTCTAAATCAACAGGATTGCTTAAATTCATTTGAAAAACCCACTACATGCCTACCAGCATGTTTAGATCTCAGAATTTATTTACAGATCTGATACTGGCTCTGAGGTTGATGCAAATGGGCATGGCTTCACTGACATTAGTGGAGCTATGCTGATTAACACTCTTGAGGAGCTGCCCTATTCATTTAGCCAAGTTTGCAATGTTGTACATGCAAGAAAAATTCTTTCCTGACCATATTGGTAAATTTCTGATTCTGTAAATAAAAAATGTAATGACTTTCATTTTAATACAAACAATAATACTTTTTAATACAGAACATCAAAATTATCCAGTTCTTATGTATCCAGCACATAGGAGTTCATTTGAGTTAGAAGATTGGTAGTTGTTTTCATAATGACAATAGGAATTTTATCTCTTACCGATTTATGGTTTTTGGCTGTAATAGTCTTCACTTTATCAGGATCCCAGATAACAACATCGGCATCTGAGCCCACAGCAATCCTACCCTTCCTTGGATACAGATTAAAGATTTTGGCGGCATTGGTGCTGGTAACAGCCACAAACTGGTTCTCATCCATTTTGCCTGTGGCCTGCAAGCAATTTGACAGAATAAATTAATGCTTTCAAAATGGACACAGAATATTGGTAATGTCAACATGTAAGGGAATGTGTGTGTAACAACTGGAGCAAGGAAATAAAGGATGGCATTGCACGAGCCAAAGGTTTTATCAGCATGAGTTTGTGAGGTCTGTACTATTCAGGAGCAGCATACAGATAAGCGAGTTATTCAGGTCATCCCAAAGCAAAGCCACTAAACCCTTAATCCAGACTAGCCCATCATGTATGATGTATCTGCCACATGTTTTATTACAGATAAAAGGCATGTCTCCATCTGCTAATGCCCCTTTCTACTGCTCTCACATTTGCAGGCACCGTAATATGGATGTGAACAATCTGTATCTGCTTTAAGTCACTTTTTATACTACAGGAAAAGCATAAAGGAGCATCAGTACACCTGAAAAACCAGGCCTTCTTATTCTTACCACTCCCTCCCACACACACACACCTGTAAATCCAGGTTGCTTTGGTAGCACAAGTCCAACTGGAAAGGCCTCAGAGGATGAGAAAAGTCATCAATGACCACATTAGAAATATCTAATAATGACACACTATATCTTTGCTGCACTGAACAATGTAAAATGTTATAGTCCAATATTTTTGGATCTTCTCAGGCTAGAAACAAGAGCAGTGTGGCCCAATGAAAAACAGACCATTCTCCCCCATTGGATGGTATAACCACACCCATTTTTAGCCCTAATATAATTTGAGAATCCAAGTCCCCACCTGCATCTCAGCCAATGTAGTTTTGCAATGGACATTCCATGTTTTGTGGGAGAAAAGAAGAAAAAGTGTCTCTGGTTGATTGTATTTTGTTAATTTGTTCATTTTGCTTTTAAACAGCAGCCATTTGAAGCTGCTTCAGTGTTTGAAATCCTAGCAGTGGTCCCTGGAAAGTTGGGTTGGTAAACAGAGTTGAGGTCAGGTGGTCAAAGGTGCACTATGGATGTAACTGGACAGCTTTACAGTTTGTAACATGCGTATTAGTTTCACCTGTGAGTGGGTAGGGGGAATGTATTATGTATGAGGATCCATGGAATATCCAACAAATTGTTAACTCATGCCAACATTACACTGTACAATATACAGTACCAGTGTAAATTAGAGCAGGAGTCCTCATTTAAATGGCTATACACTCCAGCTTCAGTTCCCATCCATTTGTAATTTCTCAATGATGAATGTGAACTTTTCCCAAAGTAAAATGATCTAGCTGTCAAGTTTATACAAAGTCTATTTATACAAAGAGGTTGAACTGCTTTGACTATTATGTCAGCTCCAAACACACGATCTGTCATAATACCAAAACAGTGATGTACAGTCAGTTAAGCCTCAGGACTCATCAAACATGATGTGTTTCCATAGCAAAAGAGAAATAAAATGCAAAGCTTCTAGCTGCATTCCTAGGATGCATCTACACTGAACCGTAGCTCGAAATAAGATACACAATTTGAGCTAAGCAATTTGCGTATCTTTAGATCTTATTTCAAAATAGCTTATTTCATAATTTAGTGCTGTCTACACAGTGCCAAATTTTGAAATAACCAGCTATTCTGAAATGTCCCTTACTCCTCATGGGATGAGGTTTACAGGGTGTCAGAACAGCGAGCTCGAAATAATAGGCTTGCTATTAAGACATGGGCTAGTTATTTCTAGTATCCCAAAATAGCTTTGCAGTGTAGACATAGCCCTACTGATTATGTCTTCAGAAATAAATAATAACCTTATGGTAGCTCATTCTGTAGACTGTGGGGAAGCTACTAGAATGCTGACAGAGAGCCTCTTGCCTTTCATTCTCCAGCTAACAGCCGATATTTTAGTCTATACAGATAAGCAATTACTCACGACAGACTTGTCCCAGACCACAGTCATTCTTTCCTCAATTCCATTAACTCCTTCAGGAATCATAGTGAAGTTATCCTTTCCAATGGCTTTCTGGGCAGTGCTGTAGGGACAGTGTCCACTTCCTGTCACCTGTAGATCTCCACTAAAAAAAGTCAACACATGGAATATTTATATTGCAGGACACAGAGACACACTTGGCATCATGCTGGGTGTGAATTTGTTTTTTCAAATCTAGACGTGATCACCGAAGAGCAAGGGTGTCTGACCACCCCACCTTTCTTTAAGAAAACACCTGTCTTCAGCTTTACACTCTCCAAACAGGTCACAGTAATCAACTATGGCTGAGATCAACTGCATTTTGCTCTGCTTTTCACCAAGAAACTGGCACACAGCCCACTTAACAGGGCTGAGCAGATGACTCCAGAGGTTATCAAAATCCTGTATTAAATATTCTACTTTAAGGATAAATCCATTACCAGGTCAAACGAAAGTAACACAATGAACAGTGAATTTTTTCGTTTTTTGGCCTACAAATGTTTTGCAAAATGTGTATAGAAAAACTCTCTCCTTGCACCCTGTGACAGAGAACAGGGAGTGAATAAGTAAACTTGTGCTCTTTACTCCAACACCAATTAATTCTCCCAGAAAAAGCTGACTGAGGTAATTCAAGGTCACTATTAGAGCCCTAACAAATTCAAGAGCCATGAAAAAAGTGGCACGGACTGTGCAAGTGAGTCTCTCCCTTGAAATCTGGTCTTTTATGTGCTTTTACCCTACGCTTTATTGATTTCACAGGGGAAAACAGTGTTTTTCACATCAAAGGTCTTGACACAAAAAGTAGTTGCAAAGTCACAAGGCGATTTTATAGGGGTTATGGTATTGCTACCCTTACTTCTGTACTGCAGTCAGAGCCAGGTGGCTAGAGAAAGACAGCTATAGGCCAGGCACTCGGCTCTGAAGGCATCGCCCCACCAGCAGCAGCTCAGAAGTAAGGGTAGTAATTTCATATGATGCCATTCTTACTTCTGTGCTGCTGCTGGTAGAAGCTCTGCCTTCAGAGCTGGGCTCCCAGGCAGCAGTAGCCACTCTTGAGCTGCCCAGCTCTGAATGCAGTGCCCCACCAGAGGCAGCACATAAGTAAGGATAGCAGTACCACAACCACACACACACACACCCCTCCTTTTTGAGTCAGTAGCTGTACTGCAAACCCCGCCACCCCCAATAACCTTGCCACTACCAATTACAACACCCTGAAATTTCAGATTTAAATAGCTGAAATAATAAAATCTTAGGTCAGTGAAATTGACCAAAATGGACAGTGAATTTGGTAGGGCCCTAGTTATTAGTACATCAGTCTTTTGGGCTGGCTGAACTAACAAGCCAATTAACCATCAGCTCAAGACTGATAACAAGGCACAGGAAGGAAATGAGATGGATTCTTCAGTGGGCACAGAGCTGACAAGACCTCAGCTTTGCAGATCTTAGCTACACACAATAAATTGCACCAAAGTATGTCTGCCTCTGAAGAATTAAGGTACAGCTGACCTAGCTAGAGGTCCCCAATGGTCCCTCCCCATTTCAGTGCTGTAAGTTGCAGGTTTGAACTATATAAAGTTCTTGGATTCAGGGGGTGAAATAACTAACTGAATGAAGTAAAAGGTCATTTTTCTGTCAGATAAGTACAGTTTGTTACGGTGCCACTTCTATTCATGTTTGTGAAACGTTCTGCCTCTTCTTCTCTAATCCTTCCCTATCCACACATACAAAATGAATCAAGCTACATCAAGAGCTATTGATTTGAAGACAACCCTCTTGTTTAATGATGAAATAAGAGAGATTAGGCAAAAGTATTTTTATATTAATGAGTTCTTGCATTAGCACACATTACTAAACACACCAGTGGCATCACATGGTTTGCTTTCCATTTGATCTTGTCCTTGTTCTGTCCTTTAAGCTCATCACTGTCTTGCAAGTTTAATTTGCCATAATGGATTCTTTAATTTTTTACATATATTAATAAATACAAGTATAGGGACAAGAAACCCTCCTTCAACCCAAATAGCCTGTCAGTTCTGAGTTTATCTTTACAGTGCAGGCCTTTCTATACAACACTATTAATTTACTGCATGAGAAACAGTCTAAGACACTCTCTCTTTTCTATGCTTTGTTTTAGTTGCCTTGCCCAGTGGTTTGCTCCATATGCCCTTTGTGGAAAGTTGTTTTTCTGAGCACCACACTGCTTAGTCTTCATAGTTCAAAAATATCACATAGGCCCCAATCCAACAAAAAAATTGCATATGCTTAACGTTAAGCACATAAATAGCCCCACTGCCTGAATCTATTAAGTAGTCACATGGATATAAATGTTAGAACTGGTCAGAAAAATTCAGGATTTTCCCATGGAAAATGTTGAGGTTTTGGTGGAAAAATTGAAGTATTTAGATCCTGAAATGCCACTATGATGGCACATGGGATCTGTAATTCAAATACCTCATGCTCACATTCTCTTTCATTGACCAGACTATCTAATCATATCACATCTCCCATGAAGCACCACCAGCTCATTTCTTGGTGAGGGGAAGCAGTGCATAATGGGAAATAGAGGCTGACTAGTGAGCCCAGCCCGTACACAACTGTGGGAGCATTAAGTATCTGAAATACTACTCCCATGATGCCCTACAGTGGCATGTTGGATTTCAGGCATTCAGTTTTTTCAACAACAAAAAATCTAAAGTTTCTGTGGGAAGAAGACATTTTTGCTTAGTTAAAAATTCAGTTTCTTGCAAAATAGCTTTCACAGAAACTTTTAAACCAGCCATAATAAACATGCTTCTCTTATGTTGCAAGACTAATGCTTGTAAAAAGCTGGGAGGCCTACTGATGAAAAGTGCTATAAAAAATTATTATATGTTTGTGTGTCTGTTTGTCAGTCTGCCCATTTGTTCCAGAACTCCTCCTAAATGGTAAGAGCTAGGACCACCAAATTTGGTATGCAGCTTCCTCTTTATCATAACTTAAAGCATGGCGAAAGTTTGGTTGTGCCAAGACAATGGGATGTGTATGGAATTGTTTTTCCCCTGCGCTTTGCCCTCCCAAAGCCCTTCTCTGAGCCTCTCTATACCTCCTAAACCCCTCCCCTGACTAATGCACCGCCACCCCCTGCCCTGAGCCCCTCCTGCACCCCCTCTAGCCTCCTGCCCAGAGCCCCCACATCCCCAAACCCCTGCCCTGACTCCTGCACCTCCCCACATGCCCAGTCCCTTGCCCTGAAGGACCCGAGCAATGCCAAGTAAGTATTCTAGTTTATCATAATCATATTCAACCTTAAGTAAAGCCCTATATATAAATGCACTGCAAAGTATTAATATATAGGGTTGTATTGATTTAAAGTATTAGAACTGAAAGTAGGCTAAGCTGCTGTCATTGAAGATCTTTGACTTTAAGCCATTGAGGGGGCGGGGTGAAGGAAAGCATTTCTACATGTTTGGAGCATGATGGAAATGTCCCTGATTTCCTAGTTTTCCTGGCTGATTTTGTTATTAAGAGATGGCTTTATCTTGGTTCATAAAAAAAATCTATTGCCATTTTAGCTGTGCCATTTTGACCCACATATTATTAATATGTTGGAAGCCTCTTGTGGAGAACATACTCCTGTGTCTGCTGCAGTAAAAAAAATTACTTTTTTCTACACTGTTGTATGAGCTTTTTAAAAGCCTGATCCTGCTTCCCTGAATTCAACAGCAAAACTCCCAATGATGTGAATAGTGCAAGATCAGGCCAGAAAAGACTTTTTTTTATTTCATTTTAAGGAACAGAAAGATCAAATAAGGAAACTAATTTCAGTTGCTCTCAAGACCAGGACTAATCAAAAGTAAACCAATTTCACCCAGCTCATCAAAAATGCATTTAACTTAGGGTCAGATTCGGCTTTCTTTAACACCTATGTAAGTCTAGCACCAACAGAGAATACATCCACACAGCAGCGTTATTTTGGAATAAAAGACATTATTCCAAAATAATATAGTCCATGTCTATACTTAAGCAGTTATTTCGACATATGGTCAAAATAGTGTCAAGCTGGAGGACTGCATGCTTCAACTCCTGTAACCTTCATTGTATGAGGAGTAAGGGAAGTCGGAGGAAGCGTGCTCTATTTCAAAATAAGTGCTGTGTAGACGTTCCCAAA
Organism: Pelodiscus sinensis; assembly: GCF_049634645.1. NCBI lineage: Eukaryota > Metazoa > Chordata > Testudines > Trionychidae > Pelodiscus > Pelodiscus sinensis. Next base: position 111,697,069 of record NC_134715.1, read on the forward strand.
TTTGAAATAAGCTATTTTGACTTAAGCTATGCAATTAACGTAGCTCCAGTTGCGTAGCTTATTTCAAGTTTAACCCTGGTATGTAGAAGTACCCAGAGTGACTAGTGTGCGTACAGAGATGCATGCACATAGTCTCTAATGTGCAGGTATGTAGGTGATAAAAAAACATGTCTTTCCATGCTTTTATATCACCTATGTACATATCTTGACAACCTGCCATGGTTGAAACCTCATTTCCAGAAGAAATGTGATCTGTAAACATTTGAACACCCTAAAAATGTACTTCATCTGAGGTATCAATAGAATCAGGAATCAGCACAGGAAGAAACATAGTGCCACCCCGTGTTGTTGGACAGTGGCGTGGATGGCAAACTGAATTACTCACTCTACCATGAGCACTCTGTCCTGTTGGGACTCAGCCAGAAGCTCCTTATCTCCCCAAAGATGTGGCGCTACCATGTAAGCCAAAGAAGAATCTCAGTGCACACTTTATGGAGGTGATACACAACAGTAGAGTGCCGGGACACTGCTGGTACCTGCTGAACCTGTTCACCTGAACCATTGTGGCAGACAGATGGCACTGTTTCTTCAAGCCCTTGGAATGACTATCCTCCTCCAGAAGGCTTTCAGCCAATGTAGCACAATTATTTCATTCTGTGTTGGAATTTACACCTCCAAGCTAGAGTGGAGACATAACCTAAACTAGGCTAAATCAGGCCTTCCAGCAACCGGATGCCTTCTTGCCTCAGGGCACAGCATCCCTTAGCAACACTATTAACCCTAAGAATTTAGCTATTCCCCCAGTGCCTTGATTTTCAGAAATGCTGAGCACTTACAAATCCCATTGAAGTCACTGCAAGTTATGGATGCCCAAGACCTTTCCAAACTAAGCTATAAGACATTAACAACAGAAAGATTAGCCCCTGTCCTCAGAGTTCATGGGTTTGCGCATGTGTGCATGCAAATTACAACAAGCATTTTCATATTTTAGGAGAGTGAATGCTTGGGGCCATATTATTGTTAGCAGAGCTCAAGAGAAAGGTACCAAACAAGGCCTGGTGAGGACAGAAGAAGAGCCAAGATATAGCATCTTCTCATTGGTTAACACAAAACTCATGATAATTTAACTCCTGTCTATCTTTCAAATGTTACACGAGTCCTCTAACAAAAGAGATAGGTCACCCAAGGGGAAGTTCACAAGTCTCCACTCTTGTGTGTACTGAAGCACAACCTAGAGGTTGGAAATCGGTTATATTTACTTTGGTGGAAGTTGTTAACCTTTCAAACCTGGAAGCTTTTTAATAACAAATAATTCACAGTTGAATAAATTCTGTTCCCCATTTCTTCAGTTAAAATTGCAAATAATATATCTGTCTTCATATATTTGTTTGTTCTGTCACCTTCATAGTAGATTGGTAGACTCACATCTGTACAATATATGGGGAAATTAGTATGATCTGGATTAGGGATGTATGTGAGTAGTTAAGTCGACTACTCAACGCCCCTCCCCCATTCCCCACTTGCCTCTGTATCAGAGGGGTAAGAAGAAGCTGGTGCTGGGAGGAGCCAGCTTAAAAGCTGGTTCCCTCCAGCACCATGTCCACGGTGCCGCCTGCCTCCCTCCCCCACACTGCTGCATGTATCCAGTGGCACTCCCCACAGACAGTGGCTGCTGGACCCAGCTCAATCCCAGCTCATGCCAGGCCAAGGGCTATCCCTGCTGTAGCTCTGCAGTTTAAAAGTAGTAGGACCCAGGCTGCCTGCCCTCCCATCTCTTATTACATTTAAACTGCAGAGCCGCAGCAAGGGGTAACTTCCAGAAGCTTCTTCCCTTATCAACTCAGAAATTCTATCGACTACACAATTGGCTATTTATTTGCTTCCTAACATCCCTAATATGGATGTATGTCTGTAGCATGGAACAGGCAGGCTCCTTTTAGTTAGGGTTGCTATATGTGCACTATGCACTCTACGTAATCTGCTAGCCTTTAAAGCAGGCCAGGGAAATCTGCCTCAGCAAGTTGATTTCAGCAGTGTGTTCTAACTACCCTGGTTATTTAAATCTTGAGTTGGCCTTTATTTGCACTGTCAGTTTACTATAGCTTCTTTTATTGATAATTTTGAGTCTAACCAGTTTCCACTAAAGCCAATGGGAATTTTGCCTTTAACTCTAATGATAGCAAGGTTCGGTCCTTAAGAACCTAATTCTACTGTAACCTGGCATCCCTTGTCCATCCCAGTTTTATATACTACAAGCTTAGTCCAAAGCCTGTTGAAATCAGAGGAAAAACACACACATACCCGAAAGGGCTCTGGGATTATCTCTCGATGTTATGTCTGGCATGAGTTTCACACTTATTAACCTGGCTATTTATAAACCATTAAAGGCCATACCATGCTAAGAGTGAATTCAAGTGATCTGGTGTGGTGGGATCAGGACTCAGAGGTGGAGAGGTCACAAAGGCTGCAGCCTTGGCCCAGTTTTTGCTCCAATAATGTGTCCCATCTGTCCCCAGGCTGGCAGTGATTGGCTCGCCAAAAACTAGAGGACCTAGAGAGAAGCAAAAATATACAGTAAATGGTTACAATCCACTTGCCAATGCATTATGCACCTTGCTGCACACAGCCATGCATAATTTACATGTTGCTACATGGCCAGCATAACTCCTAAGAAATTAAACAGCCCTGGCTTTGTCTGTATTATAAAAATTTAATCAGGCAGCTTTCCAAGACACATATGCTTTTGATCAGAATATTTACAAAATTCTTTAATCTTGGGGAAGGGGAGTTCAAAGTTGCATTTAATTTCAATAATCTTATCACAGGCATCTTCTCCTGGCTTTTCAGTGAGTTTGTGCAGTGGATTAAATGACCCTGCAGGCTGGCCTTCTTTACGTATGCAAAGAACATGTGTAGCACAAGCAAGTGGAAATGCAGGCTTTTACATGAGTGCCTAGTGGCAGTGGTGTGGCCAAAGTCAAGCTACTTGCTGCTCCTGCTGGCTGTCACTGGGGATCTCCATGGTAACCCGTACTCCACAGCACTACTGAGCAGCACAACTGCCCTTCCCTTGCACTGCTTTGTCTCTGTGGTTTGCCTCTGACCTGCCCAACTGTGAGAGGTGCTGGAAGTGTGAGAGGCTGTGGGAGACGAATGGAACCAGGAGAGGGCAATGTGAGGGAAAGAAAATGAGATTACAGAGAAAATCAGGGACACTTGATAAGAACAGAACATTAAGAGGGGAGACAAGGACAAAAGTTTAGCAATAAAGTGGAACTTGTAGCTCAGTGGGGCCAACCTGTGGCTCTTGAGCCACATGCAGCTCTTTGCTCACAGAAATGCGGCTCTCAGGGTTACGGCTTGTTCGGAGCCGTATGCCCGCTTTGTGCACATGCCCCAGTTCCTGGAGGGAGAAGTGCATGGCTATGGCTGTGTTAGCTCCAGTGAGACCCAGGCATTGGGTTAGAATGGGAGGGGTCTGGGGGTGCCTGGCTCTGGGGGAGGGATGTGTGGCTCTTTGCACTACTATCCACAGCTCTTTTGGCTCTTTGTGTCTAACTGGTTGGCCACCCCTGTTGTAGCTGGTGGATATTCAAAATACAAAGGAGCTGAGTGTAGGGGAAGAGGGAAAAACAGCTCCTCAACACTCCAGGGAGCAAAACTCTCCCTACAAGGTCCAATACGTGTGTTCTATTTTCCCCACCCATGGTTAGGTCATGGAACTCTGTAGCACTAACAGTATCTGACAGCAAGTGCTACAGAGAGATGCACTCTGGAAGCTGCCCCACAAAAGGCCGAAAGTCTATGCCAGTAGCTTGGGCTTGTGAGAAGCAGGTGGCATGTGAGAAGGGAGGATTAAGATGCACATTTCAGGTAGGTGGGAGAAGGGGCAGGTTGTTGTGGTGTTTTAGATGCTGCTTGTAATTATTAGAACTGGGAGCATTGGCTGTTGGAAGTCCGGAAGCACAGGAAACAGGAAGGAGTGGGGAGAAGATTGGCAGGGGCTGAGTGAGAGCTACTAAGGGATGCAGCAGCTTTCTAAAGAGGCTCCACTTTTGGTAAATAAAGTCCTGTTGAAGTTTGTTAGTACCTTGCTTGCTTGCTACAACAGTTGTAGAAAGCAGGAGGGAGAGTGTCAAAGTTGCATGGGGTCTCACTTCCATTTTCCCCACAACAAACTGGTAGCATAACAGCAGCCATTTAAGTCGGGATACTGGCCCATGCTTTCAGCGATTTGGTTAGTTGCTAAAGCTTTCATTTGGTAAACTGATATATACAATGCACCCCCCCTTTGGAGAGCTCGCCCTGAGTTCCATACCTCTCTTCCTAGCCAGTGCAATAATATCAGCTGCACTCTTACTCATCACTTTAGTGATATACACCGGACAGTTGATTCGACTGGCAATGGTGATGGCACGGAAAACAGCTTCTGCTTCAAGCTGAAATGGACAAGAAAAGAGGCAGAAAATCCAGCACTCAGATAGATTTCCCTTTCTTTAAGAATCGTTTTTTCGAAAGGCCTGGTTCTGCTTGGCTCACATACTGCTATGCAGTGTTCAGTGGAAAGGGAAAAAAGTCACATGGCCTTTGCATGGCTTGTGTAAAGACCAAACAAAATTCTAGAGTGTGCCCTCCCTACTTTTCCAGAGGCACATGGTACCTTACTGGAACAGAGCAGTGGTGAGAAGGCAAGGACACAGTTCTGCCTTTAGCCCCATGTAGGTATCTAGCACAGTAAGCTAGAATGGTGTAGCACCAGTCTTCCCTGAGCAATGCAGCTCTGTATCCCACTACCCCTTGCTAATGGCACCATTGAGCCTAAAATAGTACCAAAGCAATGTTATAAAGAACTTTGCTGCTAGCACTAAAGCTGCACCTCTCCCCTATAAACTCTTCCAAATCCACATTTCTTCACAAAGCCTTAGGGCCTTTCCCCTACAAACAAAGGAGGAGGAAACGGAAGGGCAAAATAGTGTCACAATTCGCTGTGCTCTCAGACCAGCAGACTTAGCCCAAATCTTTGCACAAGGATGCAATGAAAGTGAATATAAGTATTTCTAAGGAACAGCATCAGCAATATAGGCTGAATTTAGCCTGTAATCCACAGAAAGCTTTCAAACATCCTACAGTAAGTTCCTGAGTGTCAAAGCACAAAGAGCCATCTGGGACTTGCATCATTTATCTTCAACTGGTGCAGCAGTGTCTTTCCAATACCACTAGAGGCCTCTCTACACTGCCATTAGCCCAATGATTGGCCCAAACCCTCTCTGTACACCTGTCAGGAGTGTTGCTTCAATCCAGATAACTGGAATGACCAAAATATTACAGTTGTTGAAAATTCTCTTTAAATTTTTTGTCAGTCAAGTCTGTAAAGACAGCATGTCCTAAGACACATGAGCTAAGTCTTTACAATTTAAGTACATCTTTTGAAGCTCTTCTTCTAAAATTAAAAAGTTCACTTCAGCAATTATTGTTTTCCACCTGATGTTCTCCTAGGAGCCATTATTACAAACATAGACACCTCGTGACAAGCCAGAGTTCAGGATTCATATGCTAATATGGGAATGGTTCATCACCAAGCAAGACTGGGGAAGAAAGAGAGAGGGTATGTCTACACTACCCCGCTAGTTCGAACTAGCGGGGTAATGTAGGCATACCGCAATTGCAAATGAAGCCCAGGATTTGAATTTCCCGGGCTTCATTTGCATAAGCGGGGCGCCGCCATTTTTAAAGCCCCGCTCGTTCGAACCCCATGCCACGCGGCTACACGCGGCACGAACTAGGTATGAGGAATGAGGAGTAACTCGTGGAATGAGGAGTAACGGTAGTTTGAACTAGGAAACCTAGTTCGAACTACCTAGTTCGTGCCGTGCGGCTACACGCGGCACGGGGTTCGAACGAGCGGGGATTTAAAAATGGCGGCGCCCCGCTTTTGCAAATGAAGCCCTGGAAATTCAAATCCCGGGCTTCATTTGCAATTGCGGTATGCCTACATTACCCTCCTATTTTGAAATAGGAGGGTAGTGTAGGCATACCCAGAGGTAATGGGGCTACCACATGTTGTGGTAAGAAATACCATCCTCTTGAGTGACATAGCTTGAGTGACATAGCTATGCCAAACTAACCCCCAGTGTTGACAGAGCAAGATCAAAAAAAGAAGGTTTCTATGGACCTAGCTACCATCATGTAAAGAGTTGATATTCTTAAACCCATGGAAAAACCCTGCCACCAGTATAAGCTCCACCGGGAGTCTCAAACTCCCAGCCCATGGGCCATCCCTGGATGGAGCAATTATGCAATCTGACCCAGGAGTCCTAGCAAGCCAGGAGGGGAAGGAAGGAGGCTGTTCATTTCCATTCCCCATGCTCTGCCCCTCCTGACACTCCTTCCCCCGCAATGATCAGGCCCCCCCACACACACTCCCCGCAGCAGCAGGAGCTTTGGGGATGTGGAGTGCATGCAGTGGGCACGCTCGCTCCACTTTCCTGTGGCTCCTGCCACTGTGGGGACTGCAGGAGGGTCCAACCACTGCTGCTGTCCTGCACCATGCCCCCCCCCAGTGATACCCAAAACTATGTCCTTGGGGAATGGGGTGCCGAGGGGAGAAAGGGTGGGGCAATGGTGGGAAGGGGCAGGGCTTAGGCAAAGGGAATGGACAATCCCCCAGGTCCCTGGTCCCCCCAGGACTCTTGGGCCAGATTGAGCAATTGCTCCAGCCAAGAATGGCCCATGGGCTGGGAGTTTCTGAATGCTGATCTACACTCTGTGGTTATGTCAACCATAATTATGCTTCTACAGTCCCCATGGTGGAGACATGATGTTAGAAAAATCCTTTTTCAGTGACCTATGCTGATCCATGCATTAACTGTTTTTATTATGGGAGAAAAATGCATGAATCAAGTTGACCCACAGTATCCTTCCGTTCACATTAATTCAGAATATTATAGTAGATAGATGTTTGTGATTATGTACAGATAGTAGGGAAAAGCATTATTTATTAGGAGCATCTTTGGCTGAAATGTCTTGATCTGCTGACATACAATATGTCCTGTGAATATTTTGCAGATTTGTTACTAATTTTTAGCATGATGTCTCATACTTAAGACAATTTTGTAGAGAATGTCATTATCAGAACAGACTGTGAAACACAGATGGTTTGTTTTCCCCTCCCCCATCATTCATCCATCATCTTATTCATTCATTTATTTATGTATTTATTAAGAAACCTACTTCCCATGGCATGTAAATGCCAGCAGACTTAGTTATGCCTCTTACCTCCTCGGGTCTGCTTAGGGCATGTCCCTCGGGTCCTGTGATTCCCATTTCCAGGATACGTTTTTGTTCCTGGAAAGTGACAGACAAATGCTGACCACCTCTAGAACAACATGCATTTATATTAAACTTCCTTTAGTGTACTGAGGGACACATTTTCCTACAGCCTCTAATGGATAGTGCCCTGAAAAAAAGGGAACCGAAGATAGAAAGACCAGTCCTAAATAGACTGGGACAGATTCCACACAGACAAAGATCACCTGTAACCTGCTACAGGTTTCAGTGGAAGTTTTGTGCCTGTAAGTCAGTACAGAATTTTGATCCTATTGTGATTTCATCACAAGAAAAATGCTGTTGTCCTCTCTAAATATGTATCTTATGAAAAATAGGATCTGAAAATACTGTATTAATTAAGGACTACCCAGAACTATAATTCCACCATTACTCACACAATATTTTTTTCTCACGCCTCCTATTTAGTATGATTATTTCCTCAAGTTTTTTTACAGTATCTATTTACCCTGCTTATTCTCCCTCCAACCCTTTCAGGCATTGCTTGATCTAAATTTTCTGTAATTCTTTTCCCATTGATCATGAAGATGCAGAACTAAATGCCTTTTAACCCCACTAAAATGCATCCCTTTGCATTATAGTGCTACTTAATGTTTTCCTGTTATCTTAGGAATGGATATTCCAAGTATTCATTGCTCAGATAGATGATGTTTGTCAGCAAAACTTTGTACCAAACCTTCTTATGAAAGGATAGGTGGGTGATCCTTATGATTTAATATAAAGATCATGCAAGGGGCGTTTTTTGGAGTAAACTTTCAGATCAAAAAAGGTGATGGATTAATAGGACCTGCAGAAGTGCTCTCACACAGATTTATTAAAGCACCACAAATCCTGACCTCTCTCACCCTTAGCCCTCTAAAGAGCAGAGTTGGCCAAATGTAATGATTCTGTGATATAGACAAATGTCCTCTAGAGACAAGAATGAAATCAGCTAACACATTTTTATATGTAGCCTAATGAATATTTGATTTCAGGTCTCTGGGGGTAAAAAGCTAATGCACTTCTAACCTATTCCAAAAAGAATTGGTTAGATTACACACATAGATTTGTGTCTTTGCTACACTGGGTGACAAGTGGACAATCCATCATGACCATATTGTATACATGAGATGCACGAGGGTTACAAAACCAAAATATTTTGACTATATATTTTAAAATAGTTTTAAATAAAATGCACCTGTTGCCTCTGCATGCAGGATGCTGCAGACAATTAAAATAGAATAAAATATTACAAATACATAATATGAAAGAAGCAGGATAACAAAGAATGGCATAATTTAAAAATAGGTTAGTCATATCCAGGAGGTGGCAGAATGAAGATGACAGAATGACAAAATTAGCCACTTTAAGAGGATTCAATAATGTTAATAAAGTAGGACATGAGTTTGATAAAATAAATATTTGGATTAACATACTGGTTAGTCATTCAAGCAACCACCATAAGCCACTTTCTTTCCGCCACCAGTATTTTGCTGTAGAATACAACTAATTTTTGTAAACTTCCTCCATCCTTCCCCTTCCCCTAATCTTTTGTCCATCTGCATGGTCTATGGTTGCCAATTAGAGTTGATCAAAATAGAACACTTTTCCATCAGAATTCATTTCAATTGAAATGTTTCATAGAAATGTGTTGATTTTGGCACACTTTTTCCAAAATGTTTCAGTTCAGTAATGCCATTTTGATTCACATTATTTTGACTTTTATATTACACTAAACTAGTGATTTTATTATATCTATTATTATATATTTTGAAGAGTTTGTTTGTGGATTTGTTTGTGCAAAATAAAGTCATACCTCATGATTACCTACAGATACCAAATTTTGCATAAACAATCCTAGCTGAATGTACTACTTTTTACATCAGTGAAATATGCTGGGTGAAAAGTTTAAATAGTTATTTTTGGTTTTCATTGGAAAAAAATCATGGCTGTTATGTTTAGAGTTCATAAATATATGTGCTAACAACATTAAAATCTATTCAACTGTCATTTTAGTGCAAAGAAATTTTTTGTTGTTACAAATCACAAAATTATTCAAATTAGTTGCAGAAAAAGTAATGGAAGCTTTATGAGTTTCAGATTCAAATTTACTATGTATGGTAATTATTCAATAAAATGAATAATGTTTGAAGTTGAAATCCTACAAATGTAAAAAACTGTTCTTTTACTTCTCTTTTGCAAGCACATTACTACAATTTTCTATTATATATATTTAATTTATTGAACTTTCCTATAAGTGTAATCTATGAAAAATGACTTTGCTTGGTAAACTAGGGGCCTCACCTGCTAGTGTATTATAATTTAATACAATATAAAAGTCGAGGCAAAATGTTTTGAGGTTCTGAATCACATTTTTGGGAGATTTTTCATTTTACAGGAAATTTCAGCCTCTTGTTCTAAATCAGAATGATTGTTTTTCCCATGGAAATGTTGAGATTTCCCATAGAACAGAAATTCTAGTCCTGGATCAGCTCTATTGTCTATTGTAGGCCCCTCTTCATGCAGGCAGATACCTGAGTCTAGGTGAAGTTAATGCTACTCCAGTGATGCATATCTCTTTGTAGGATCAGGGCTTTACATCATTAATTCTTCAGGGCAGCGACCATATATTTTAAATCATTGTAATGTGCCATGTAACATTATGACTGTATAATTATTTGTCACCACAACCTCCTCATTTTGAGTCTATGCATGAACTTCTGGAAATCAATGGAAGTTCTGCCATTGACTTCACTGTGGCCAGGATTTCTTCCTCAGTCTGCCATCCTACAAATCACCACTGTGGCATCCTGTGCTACTGGGACAGCTCTACACCCTTAGGCTATGGGTTCCCAGAGCGACACACTCTAATGTGTCTGAGGACATTTAAAAAGGGGGCAGTATTTGAATTCTTCTAATTTGACTAATTTCCAGATTCAGAGGGCTCCTCTTCAAGAACCCGGCCTAATTTATTTTTAATCGGTTTTTCAAAAATTTTAGAGAGTTTCTTTTGTTCTCTGTGTGGATGTTTATAAGGGTCTTTTCAGCAAAGAATCATGGACAGTCTGACAGCAACACCACCCTCATGCTTGGACACACAGCCCTATCCCCTTTGCACACACTGACTTCTTAGCAGTAGCAATACGGGCCTCAACTGCTACTTAGTATCTTTACAGGATTCTTCCTGCTGTTTGTCCACCCAGCTGCCTCTGTTCCCAGGGACCTACTTCTTGCATCCCCAAGTCCCTCCCACTGAGCCTCATGCAGGGAGCTGTCAGGAGTATCATCTTACAGCCTGCAGCCTATATCATGACTCACACATGGAATTCCTACTTGTATTTCCATAGCCCAGTGATTTATCATTACCAGAAATCAGATTCAGCAAGGTAGTCGCTGTTTTCCCACCAATACTTTATTTGATTACTTTTCTAGCAGACAAGTTTCCCTTCTTCCTTGTTACATGAAACATATTCACACTCTAAGGCATCAGTCCCCAAACTTTTAAGAGTCATGACAGCCCCCTTTACCTCTGTCCAGGTGTCACCTAACTCCTCTGGAGTTGGAGTCATGGCTTAGGGGAGGTATCGCTTGGGACAAATGGGCCGAGGCTGGGGCTGCAGCTGTGGGTGGGTCTGGAGCTGGGAGTAGGACCAACCATAGGTGGGGGCTGGTGCAGGGCCAGGACTAGTGCTGTACCAAGATCAGGGGCAACAAGGGACAGGTACAAGAACCAGGGATGCAAATGAGGGTATGACTGGAGCAGAGCCGGAGCTGGAGTCGGACTGGGTGGTACTTGCCATGCCCCCCAGATGTTCTTCCAACCCCACCGAGGATGGTGGAAGAACATGTGGGCTGTGTCTAGACTGAAGGGTTTTTTCGAAAAAAGTAGCCTTTTCTTTCGACGGCGGTACTCCTCATTTCATGAGGAATAATGCCTTTTTTCAAAAGTGCTCTTTTGAAAAAAGGTGCTATGTAATGCAAACAGTGCTGTTTTGAAAGTACTGATTGTAGTCTAGATGCTCTTTTTCGAAAGAAGCTTTTTCGAAAGTATCTTTCGAAAAAGCCTCTTTCGAAAGAGGCTTGCAGTCTAGATGTAGCCGTGGTGTGTCCCACATTTTGGGGGCCTCTGCTTTAAGGGAAACAAGAAGAAATTCGACTCACTCACCTGAGCTATCAAATCTCCATTTTCAGCGTGGACCAAGATTACAGCTCCAAGGCTTTTCAGAAAGGTAAAGGCTTCATATAGCTGGAAATGGTACAAGAGGGGCATATTACTAATATGGGTAATGTGTTATTTAGTTCACAAACATGTCCACTTATATTTTAAATTGTATTTTTTATACTGGCCTTTGCACAAGAGTTCAGCCACTGCCAGCCTCATTTACAGTCCCTGCTAGGACCTCTGTGACTACTAAGCACTCCACATCTGCCAGCCACAGAACACCTGCCAGCGGAGTGTTGCAGCAGCTGCACTCCTGAGGAACTATGCATCACCTATAAGCAAAATGTCTCTCTGAAGTCCTCCTAAGACAAGGCAGCTATGTACCACCTTCAACACAGCATGTGCCTAGTGAGTGTTCTGTAGTTTGAGCATGGGCAGCTAACTAACTAACTAACTAACTAGATATTAAAAAGCTTCCATTAATGAATAAGGTCCACTAAATTAGAACAGCAGTTAAGCTGTAGACACTTATAACATAGCTACAATAGCTGTATGTTCCCTGAAGTACACACTTCATGCACCTTTTCGTAATGGTGGGCACAGTTTCAATTTCATGAACAACTTTCATTTACAGCTAAAGCATTCTACTGTTTTCTCTCACCGGTTTCCACATTTGTTGCTTTTCCGCATTCAAAAATAAGCCCTACAAAAGGGAAGCAATGGATTCTTTTCTTTACATGAAGTCTTCTCAAAAGCACCTAGGGGAGTTTAGGGACCAACTCTAAAAATCATTGGAACTTGTACACTTTGGAAAATCCCACGCTATATTTTCTGTATTTGTTGTCACTAAGCAATACTGGGATCCCAATTTTCAAACTGGGCACCTAAAGTTAACGTATCCGGTCTTCAGGTGAGTCATTCAAAAAGCTTGGGGTAACTCAGCAGTGATCTGAGCACCCAGAGGTAGAAATAAGTGCTCTGCTTTAGTCGTTCAAGTTTGAATATTGGCCCCCTTGCCCGCTTCTCCCCTTCTTCTTAACATGTTTTGCTGTAATTTATCCCATCAAGAGATTGGCCTTGGTATGCAATTAAAATTCCAATGAAAACCACATGCATCAGAAGTATAACAACAGTTGTTGAAGAGAAAAAGAAAGTTGGCTCTGTGAATAAGTGGGAATGAAGCTTTTGCTCAACTGAATAAGCAAACATGATTATGACTAACAGACCCCATTGTCCAATTACAATGATCTGATGTCTGTGAACTAGAAAGCTGAAGAGCATGGGTCAATAACAAGTGCTATACAAACAAGCTCATTGTAACCTCCTGCTGCAACAACTGAACTCAGCCTTTTCCAAAGAATATGTGTAAAGGTTTGCAGTGAGTGAGAAATACATGGGCTTTCAAAAGCTATGTCACTTTTAATACTCACACTAGCGCCTGGTCTCTTTCCCCCTGACTCAAATTTAATGTTCCAAAGCCAACAAGCAAGAATATAAATCAAGGATGAAATGTTGGAGGTCGTCTGCTACTTCCACTGATCCTGATATACAGAAACACTAGCCACCACTTTGCAAGGTGCCCAGTGCCATGTGCGCTCACGGGCTTGCATGGGAGATACCGATGTGCTGAATTTCTCAAGATTTGAGCTCCAGAGAGAGGAATTTTATATGTACGCATTTCCTCAAGTTCAGGTCCAAAGGAATATGACTGTCTCAGGTAGATTTATAATTTCCAGTGAGATTCAGACATATTAACAACTAAAAGGAGTGTACATATCTCAACAATAAGTAGGCTGAAGAATACCTGGCTGTCAGACATTTGATAGAGATCTTTATAGGCCATGTAGACTTGGAAAGAATTAACACCTGTTCCAAGACAAAAAACAAGGGATTTGCAATGTTAAGTAGATTCTTACAGTATTTTTGAACATCTGTTTTGGAGGAAAAGGTTATTCAGGAAAATTGATATGGGATGTTCACCTTGATTAAGTGATGACTCCTTTTTCTGGGCCTCAATATACAACTACAGCCCACTGTCCAGACACTGTGGGAACTGTTTCTGTGTCTTGCAGAATGATCTGCTACTTCTTGAGTCTGTTGCCCAAAGTGTCCAGCATCTCCGTCTGATAGATGGCATGTTGTATTTCACATTTACGTTTGAAGTTAACTAAAAGCACTCAGAGTAATATCATGTTTCCATCATTCTATAAATATATACAAACTAAAGAAGAACTTGTTTCTGCCATGTTGGTACCACAGGAAAAATTTATATATATATATATATATATATATATATATATATATATATATATATATATATATATATACACACACACACACACACACACACACACCATAATTTAGCAGATATAACCCGTGGGTTATATTTGTTTTTACAAACCCCACACCCCCACTCTCCGCGGGGTATACTGGGTTGCAGGGAATACAGAATTTTTTTACTCACCAGGTGGTGAGCTCTTCGTTGCCCCTTCCTGTGGCTGCATAGCTGCCAGCCACCAGCCTCCAGCCTCCGGGAGGGGAAGCGCTCACTCCCCAGTTACTGCGCAGACACAGGAAGGGGCGGAGGAGTGCTCATCCCCCTGCCCCTTCCTGCGGCTGAGCTGGAACCGGGCGGTGAGCGCTCCCCCGCCCAGAGGCTGGTGGCTCCTGCTTCCCGCCCCTTCCTGCGGCTGTGCTAGAACCTGGGGCGGTGAGTGACTAATCCTCCCATCCTCCCCCGCACTGTAAATATACCCCCAGCAAATATAACCCCGGCACAGAAAAGTCTTGTATAGCCCTCAGGTTATACTTGTGCATGGGGTATTCAAGATTTTTTTTACTCAAATAGAAAAAACGGTGAGGTATATTTGGGTGCAGGGTATATTCGCTAAATTACAGTATATTCCCTCAGTCCTACATTACATGAGGGTTTTTTTCCACCCATCTTCTGCATCTTGTATGTTGAAATTTTTGGTAAGCACTAGCTTTATTCTCCCTATTATTAAGCCTACTGTAAACATCTTCCTCATTGTGATACTGATGGTGATTATAAAGTATTAGCTCACTAGGACATGAGAATTTATTTTGTTTTAATCTAAGCATCCAGAAATATTTGCAATGACAGCACCTATGCTTCCGAAGGTGAGGTGAGTAAGGGTATGTCTACACTACAGTGTTATTTCAAAATAGCTTATTTCGAAATAACACGTCTACACACAAAATGCATTTCGAAATAGTGTGTTGCTATTTCGAAATAGCGCGTTGCTATTTCAAAATTGTGCGTCCACACTGAGTGGACTCTGAATCGCATTTAAGGCTGGCTGAAACCAGTTCTGGCAGGGCACCAGGTCAGGACTTATTGTGTGGGACTGCTGCCTGAGGCTATCTGAGGTCTGTGCTTAAAGAGACTCCCCCCCCCCCCCCCCCCCGAAAGCTAGTTCTCAGGTTTCCCTGCTTGCTTGTCTACCTCGATAAGGGATAGCAAAGCATTTTGTCTCTGCGTGCTCTGGTAACCCTCACTCAGGACACCACAGCACTCTGCAACATGGAGCCAGAGCTGCCCCTGGGCACTCTGGGGCTTCTCGTGGATGCGTTACTATGAGCCTGGCTGCACTTTCTGCAGGTTGCCATATGGAAGATCCATTGAGGGACTGTCAGTATCCAGGAGTCCCTGTGGGAGAGCTTCCACTCTGAGGAGAACTAAGAGTCTCCCAGGTCTGCCCCACTGGAGGCTTGTGCCTCATTCCTCCCTCACGTCCTTCCACTTACCCCTCTCTAACCCCCATTCCTGATGTCAAATAAAATACATGTATTTTTATGAACACAATCTCTCCAGGAGAGGAGAGATGAGAGGGTGGGAGAGGGGAGGAGGGAGCTGGAAGGGGGAAGCAAGGGGAAGAAGGGGGAGGGGAAGCTCAGGGCTCAGGGTTGGGGGTCTCGCTGGACCAACTTGATTGTCGTGCAAACCTGCTCCTCATTTTGCATGTGGCCAGGCTGGCAGCTATCCTGCCATAGACAGCCACATTCCTCCATCTAGTGCAGAGATCATGGATGTTGGGAGCATCCCCCCCAAACATGAATAAGTTCCATGATCTCCATCCTGGACCAGGAAGGCACCCACCTTCTCCGGGCCTTGGCAGGCTCCTGGGAGCTGGCAGATTGCTCCTAGGGAATGGTGGAGGGCTGGCTGCCAGTGGCTTGCAGGCTCATGTTTTGGGGCCATTGAGTCGGGGCAGTGACTGCTGGCTCTGAGCTGGCAGGCTTGGAGCTGGCACAGGCACTGTGGCCAGAGTCAATCCCTTTAAGGGCTCTGGGGAGGTACGGAGGGAGAGAAGTGTTCTTGGTTGAGGCTGGAGTGGCCACCAGGGCACCCTGGGAAGGCTGGAGGCCCCCTATTTCAAAATAAGTGTCTATGCAGCACTTATTTCAAAATAGCCATTTTGAATTTGGCGTTATTCCTCGTAGAATGAGGTTTACCAAATTTGAAATAAGCACGCCGCTATTTTGAATTTATTTCAAATTATTTCGAAACAGCGGTTTGGCTGTGTAGACACTAGGAAAGTTATTTCGAAATAAGGGCTGTTATTTCTAAATAAGTTTTCTGTGTAGACATACCCTAAGAGAAGCTACTGCAGCTATCCATGTTCCTCATGTTGCCTATACTAAATGAATTCTGTTTCCTGATAAAGTCACAACAGGTCTAGACAAGGCCAGACATACCCTATAGAGAAAGAGTTTGGTTATTCATGCTCAGGCAGAGAACTGGCTCATTCATAATTTCAAAAGTTAAAAAACTCCAGGATACACATTGCATGAAGAAAGAAATCATGAACTGATTAGCAGTGTTACGTCACCATGCTCAGCAAAGGGGGCTTAGAAAGAAACTCCAAGAGAAACTTGTGTTCAATCACTGTCTTCAATTTTGTGCAAGTTCCATGGGGACATTTGAGACCTGATCCTGTGAGGCACTGAGCAACAGAGGATACCCTTAGCTCTAATAGAAGTCAATGTTGTCAATAGTTGACAACACCTAACAGAATTAGACCTTTGTTAGAATCAGATCGTCTTTCCTACTTCTCTGGCTCTCACATACAAGCCTGGGTATTGCTAATAATTATGACTCAAACCATTTCCCATTACATAGTCTCAAATTACTCAATATTTTCCCACTTTAGAGGCTTTAATTTTGACTATATCTTCATTGTGGCCACTACTTTCAGCTTCAGGATTATTGTTGTGTCTTATCCCAACCCAATCACTGTCATCACTTCGTAACCTAGCACACATGTTCCTGGAGAGGTCTAAAGTTAAAGCTCTGGGTTTTTTCCCTCCACAAACCCAGACAATTTCTCAAATGTCAGCTGGATCCTTCATCCAGCTTTCTGCACAAGTGGCCATTCATACACAAAGCAGTGGGAGAAATGTCATCGCTGCCCCAATTTATGCCAAAACTAACCCTGGCATTTCTGTCAGACCAAAGAGATACTGGAAGCTTGCCAAGGCGGAACTAATAGCCATTTCTTATCCACAGAAACCCAGTGATCGGTAATTAATTATTATTCAATGTGAACATTCTCTGGATAGACAGGCTGAAAGATATACCACTAACCAAGTAATGCAAATTTCTCTGTTGCTACTTTCTTTTTACTCTTTTAGAGTCATTGGCATTAGTATGGGTTTTGATCCCGTTGAAGTCAGTGTATCCACTGAAGTCAATACCACACAATTTTTGCAGCTAAAAATGGATATGGCTTAAGCTGCATTTTTCATTTAGAGGTCTGCCTGTATATCAATGCTTAGATTCCATGGAGTAGGTTGGTAATGTGGCACCCATCTGGCTATATGGCCATAGAGAATGAGATACCCTCCCTCCGCTGCTGTACATGACTTAATGAATGGAACTATATGGATTTGCACACCCTGAGGATCTAGCACATTGTCTGTACACCTGACTATTTAAACAAAGACTTTTTAAATGTGCCTGACCCCTTCTCTCCAGCCAGTGAGACCCAGCAATTCCTATCCAATACGTTATAAAACTACCATTGAAGTCATGCCTATGAAATCCTAAAGATGGCAAAACAAGATAGTTAAAGAAATGAGTGGATCCTCTTGGCCAGTATGGTACTTTCCTAAGTGATTTCTTTACATCATATGCAAGAGCCAAATAGACTCATGGGTTATGCAGATTGGCTTCTGAAACGGTTGCAAGTCAGAGGAAGTTGCCTGCACATTTATGAAGTTACTCCTGAAAAATTTTAAACCTCTCTAAAGCCAATACCTATGAGCATTCTATTGATTTAGAACTGATTCATTGTCCAGCTGTGACAGAGGAATCTCATCAGAGCTCTGAGAGCTCCCAGGCCATTCCTCCTGAGAGCGTGCCAGACAAACGCTGAGCTGAACGGCGATAACTCAGCATTGCTTCTTAACTAACCTGGGATCACTTTGTCAAGCCATGTAAAATAATTAATAAGGTCTAGATAGATCCTCAGATGATGTCCATGTTACATCATGACAATTAATACCAGCTGAGGATCTGGCCTAGATGTTTCCAGTTTTTAGCAGATATTATATATTGATTTTAAAGCTCCTGCCATGTTGAAAAAAGGATCATGTTTTATTCATGCTTTATTAAGCTTCTTTACCTCCATGTCTCCTATCACACTTGAGTAATTCACTCTGACTACCCAAAGACACACTAGAGAATCAGTAAGCTTAAGGTGACCTCTTCGTGCTATACCTCTCTAACATGCCACTTTGGACCCCATAATACATTCTGCTTTCTGGATAGATTTTTCCTTCCTCTGAAAAGTGACTGCCAGGTCATATTTGTAAAGCAAACTCAAATTTTTATACTGCATGCAAACTATTAATCCAGTTGTCCACACCAGGCTCTTAATGTAAGTCCTCAGGCACATTGTAGGGTGCGGTATCACCTGTGAACAAGTTCTATAAAATATTTACAGCTAACCTTTGATACAAGCTGCAGTACATTTGCTTGCTATTAAATCCAGCTGAAACTAGATTTGCATCCACATGATCAAATATGACAGCAAGAGCATAGGGCTGATTTGGTACGACCCACCATGGCAGATGCTGTCAGCCTGTGAAGTCACCCCTGTTATAAAAAGCATTGAAACATTAGCTACAATTTGCCCAAAATGTACATAATCCTACAAATTAAAGACTTTAAAGGGTGATAGGATATTTTATGTCTTAAAATCTGGTTACATGTCTGGTGCACAGTTATAGTAGTGTTGCTCAGGTTGAATGCTCCTATATTGCACCATCTGTGATGTTTTTCACTGAAAAACTGACTATACAATAAACAAGTTCTGCTTTGTTGGTATAGAGTCCTATTTAAATAGAGCATCTCAGACATGGTCCATCACAATATTCTACACAGGACATTGCATGTATGCTTTTGACTTTCTCATACACTTGAGTAATCGTATATAGTCCAGATTACAGTTTTAGAAATAAATACCTAATTAGTACACATGATTCTGAGTTCACATGTTCAAATGGATAACAAACTACGTAAATGTGTGTGTTTGTGGAACAACTAAGGCACCTAGCCCAAGATTTTGTTTTTAAACTGTCTAAAGGTAGACTGACCTGAATAATAAGTGACCTGATTTTCGTAAGTATTGGGTTTCCACTATCTTCCATAACCTTTAGTGGCAGCTGCTAAGTGGTTAGCAGTTCTGAAAATCAGGCCACTATTTCGGAAGCCTAAATGTGGCTGTAAAATCCTAAATATAGGCTCTAAATTTTGAAAATCATGACCTTAATTTTAAAAATGTTGCCATATATTTTCAAATCTCATGTCAAAGCAGATAAAGGACCATGTGGCACTGTTTTTCAATGATGTATAGCTTATGTATAGCTGTCCAAGCACTCAAGGTTGGTGTCCTAATTTTGTTCTCCTAATTGAAGGCATGTCTTGCTCTTTGTGTGGTTAATTCCAGCTGTCTGCCATTTTTATCAGATAATATTTTACCTATATTCATCTGGATTCTCTTCATTTGTGCTGGTGTAACCCACACACCTTCTGGGTGTGGTGCACTGTCCCATCTAGCGGCACTCAGACCACTCAGAGAGAATAATGAGTCTGTTCTAAAGCCTTAGCTGAGAGGCAGATGGTTTTCAGCACATGTGGTAGAGGCTCAGGCACTATGCTCCAGGGATCCCAGGTTCAATTCTGCCTATTGCCGTCACACTGGCATAACTCTATTGCAGGGGTGGGGATCCTTTTTTGGGTTAAGGTCCGCTAACATACAGAAAAATCAGTTGGGGCCACACACAGATGAGAAGCAAAACAAACAAACAAAACAGCCCCCGACTGAGGAGGAAACATTCTCTACATTTCCCTTCTACACCAGAGTCTTGGGGAGCCCAGGCTAGTAGATTTTGTGTGCTCCAGACCGATGGAGGGGTGACAAGGGAGGGGGAACTGGAGCACCAGCATGGGCTCCCAGTACTGGAGTGGGAGAGTCCTGAGCCTCAGGGACTGGATCCAGGCAAGTCTGGGGCCACATCCGGCCCCTGGGCCTTAGGTGCCCCACTCCTGCTCTACTGCCTCTAATGGAGTTACTCCTGATTAATAGCAGTGCCTGGAGCTTCAGGCCCACTTTACACAAGGGTAAATTAATACAAAAGTTCACAACAGTGGAGATTCATTGTCAGTGTATTTAATACCTATGTGCCTCTTTTGCGGAAAATAACAGGACTATCTGGAGTACTTCAAAAAGGAGGATTTTCATATCTCTGAAAAAAGATAAAACATTTTCATAACTAACCTTTATCTTGCACCAAGATATCCAGCTCTTCTCGGATCCCATCATACCAACTAGTGATATCCACATGGAGCGAGTAGTCACAACAGGATTTGGTGTCAGCTGCCTCGTGCCACTTTTCAAATGAGGTCAATAAACTCGCTCCAGGTTCAGGGAGCACATGATCAACTGAAAGGAAGATGAAGCATCTATTATACAAACTGCACATATTTCATGTTCTGGAGTTTCAGTTGACCCTACAACAAAGAAGGATTTTTTATTAGCAGAGTTTAAATTGCAGGATGTGGGCCAGATACAAATCTCTCAAGTATTCCAACTTTTGCAGAATATTCCACAGTGAAACTGAATCTGGCAGCCTGTTTTAGTACACCATCAAGTTTCCCAGACATGAGCAAGATCTAAGCACCCTTTAGTTTAAGGAAAGCACACTGAGTTGGTACCTAGGAGATCATGGATTCAGGTCTCTATGGACTACCATTTACATTCCTATGCATTTCATAACTCCTATTATAGACCAAGGCCTTATACCAGAGTTCTCAAAATTCCAGGCTGCAGACCAGTTCCAGTTGAAGCAATTGTGTGATCTGGCCTGGGCTGGGGGAGGGCCTGCCCATTACTGGCCCCCAAGTCCTGCCCCTTCCCATCACCACTCTTCCCTTTCCCTTACATGGCACCCTGTCCTCCAGCACGTGGCTTTGGGGATCACTGTAGCACCAGGCCCCCCCTTGCCAGTAATCCCTACAGCTACGTGCTCAGGGGATGGAGTGCCATGTGGAGGGGCAGAGCGGGGCAATAGCAGGAAGCGGCACGGCTTGGGGACCAGTAGAGGACAGGTCGGAATCAGTGTTCCCTCTAAGCTGCACAGCAGCACAGCTTCACAGGTGATTAATCAGCCCCACCCAGTCAGTCTGCTCAATGCACTGAGCTTAGAGGGAACAATGGTCAGAATGCACAATCGCAATCAGGCCTGGGCTGGATTTCTCAGTCGCTTCGGCTGGAACTGGCCCATGAGCCAGGAGTTTGAGATCCCTCCCTTATACCGTTCTCTTGGAGGCTGTCATGAATCAGCACACTCTGCTTTATCAATACATTAATGAAGAGCTTTTCAGGCAACATTGGGAACAGAACCTAAGACTCTAATATAGCAGACTCAAGTCTTCATCACTCAGTCATGCAATCTTTTAGACTGTGTGCGCTAATGACTGGAGCTAATCATGCATGCAGAATTTCTCACGTTTTCAGGATTGGGTTCCAGCTGAATAATGAAAACACAGCCAGGTGTGCTTTATCGGAACATATGCAAACCTTATGGTATATTACTGAATTTATATAATTGAGCCTTTTACTGGGCATTTTTTCAATTTTGGAAAAGGAAAAGCTCATTAATACACGTTCCATGCTATTAATAATATGAAGAAATATTTAAACAGTTCTTACGGTCACAGGCCCTCTTCCCCAGGCCGTAGCACTGGCTGCAACATGCAGTGTGGTGCTCCAGCATGGAAGTAAAGGGGCCAGGGTTACAACCTGTCATCACTGTTATTGTGGCAATGGCCCCTTTGAATTGCTGGGTCCGAGAGCAACTGCCTTCTTCCCTGGTTGGTGACCCTGAGCAGGATATTCTAGTAGGAGGTTCCTGACTGATAAACTCTTCCTCTGTGCATCAGATTGCAGAGCAAAACTCACCTTTTCTGCCTAAATTTGCTTGGCCCTGAACTATTATGGGGGCAGATCTTCATTACGGGTAATTTGTCAAAGTTGCCTTGTGCTTTCCCCTTAAGTTTTGCTCCCCTGGAGTTAGGAGTGGTTGGTGGCTTTTTGGCCATGACAGTTATTCAAAGCAAAGCATGAGGCCCCCCTTGCTCTGGTCTCATATCTGACTTCTGAAACCACTATTTTCTTATCTTTCAAATTCCTCCAGTGTCTGATATTAGACTGTAAATACAACAACAGTTTATTAGAATTGTTGCTTTGGATTTTTACTGACTGTATACATTGATCAATAAAATCAATGATACCAAGTATAGTAGTTCTCATGCTTGTTATGTGAGAGAAATCCAGGACACACTAGGCTTGACATAAATAACTTTCCAATCAGGCCCACTAAGAAATAAGGAATGTTGAAAGGATAGAATCATAGAATACTAGGACAGGAAGGAACCTCGAGAGGTCATCGAGTCCAGTCCCCTGCCCTCATGGCAGGACCAAATACTGTCTAGACCATCCCTGATAGACATTTATCTAACCTACTCTTAAGTATCTCCACAGAATGAGATTCCACAACCTCCCTGGGCAATTTATTCCAGTGTTTGACTACCCTGACAGTTAGGAACTTTTTCCTAATGTCCAACCTAAACCTCCCTTGCTGCAGTTTAAGCCCATTGCTTCTTGTTCTATCCTCAGAGGCCAAGATGAACAAGTTTTCTTCCTCCTCCTTATGACACCCTTTTAAATATCTGAAAACTGCTATCATGTCCCCCCTCAATCTTCTCTTTTCTAAACTAAACAAACCTAATTCCTTCAGCCTTCCCTCATAGGTCATGTTTTCTAGACCTTTAATCATTCTTGTTGCTCTTCTCTGGACCCTCTCCAATTTCTCCACATCTTTCTTGAAATGCGGTGCCCAGAACTGAACACAATACTCCAATTGAGTCCTAACCAGCGCAAAGTAGAGCAGAAGAATGACTTCTCATGTCTTGCTCACAACACACGTGTTAATGCATCCCAGAATCATGTTTGCTTTCTTTGCAACAGCATCACACTGCTGACTCATTTTCAACGTGTGGTCCACTATAACCTCTAGATCCCTTTCTGCCGTACTCCTTCCCAGACAGTCGCTTCCCATTCTGTATGTATGAAACTGATTGTTCCTTCCTAAGAGGAGCACTTTGCATTTGTCTTTATTAAACTTCATCCTATTTACCTCAGACCATTTCTCCAATTTGTCCAGGTCATTTTGAATTATGACCCTATCCTGCAGATTAGTCGCAACCCCTCCCAGCTTGGTATAATCTGCAAACTTAATAAGCGTACTTTCTATACCAATATCTAAATCGTTGATGAAGATATTGAACAGAGCCGGTCCCAAAACAGACCCCTGCGGAACCCCACTTGTTATGCCTTTCCAGCAGGATTGTGAACCATTAATAACTACTCTCTGAGTACGGTTATCCAGCCAGTTATGCACCCACCTTATAGTAGCCCCATCTAAGTTGTATTTACCTAGTTTATTGATAAGAATAAGAGACCGTATCAAACGCCTTACTAAAGTCTAGGTATACCGCATCCACCACTTCTCCCTTATCCACAAGACTCGTTATCCTATTAAAGAAAGCTATCCAATTGGTTAAGTTGTAAATAAGGGCTTGACAAGAAATATGCTGAAGTTAGGAAGTCTGTGCTAACTAACACAAACAGCAGCTACGCCCTTACACTAGGGACAATTGACAAGTTAAACTTCAAATGTACAGATCAGGTACCCACACGAATTGAACATGGACAGAGCAAAGGAAGAGCTTTTCCTGTGTAACTTTGGATGTGTAGTAGACCCTATACTCACCCTCTACACTTGAGTCTCATTAACTCAGTGTGGCTTTGATGTTTGCCATCTAAAGGAAATAGTGACAAAATCTGGAATCAAAATGAATACCACAAGGCCCAGAAATTGATCTGATCTCAAATGAGTCCTGAGAATAGTTATATGGAATTTTTACAACTAAATCCAGTGAACATCATGCAAATTGAAGTTCCACTCCAGGCCAGAACAGATTTGAGAGGTGAGAGTGATTTAGCACTTACTGATCATAGTGGTACCGCCTGCTAGAGCTGCTTTTGTGCCTTGATAGAAGTCATCAACAGCAGTCATTCCTTGGTAGGGCTTTTGTAGGTTAGTATTGATGTCAATTCCCCCAGGGATAACCATACGCCCATTAGCCTCAATGGTCTTTACTCCACCAGGAACAATCAAATTCTCTCCTATTTGTCTAAACAGAAGGAAAACATAGGCAAATTCCTCAACAAAAGCTAAATTAAGAAGTAATTAAGGTTGAGAGTTCATAGACACGCTTTTTAATTATTATTATTATTATTCTTAATAATAAAGTTCAACTATGTTATAGGAATGTTGCAATTACTGTATCTCAAAACCATTCATTATAAACCCATGAAATTCAGAATTAAGGTTGACTAAAAGGAAATTCAATGCATGTTAAGGTATGAAAATACATAGTTAGGACACCAAAACAAGACCCAATCACTGTTTCTTCAAACTTCACGATAGTTAACATTCCATGTTGTGCAGAGGCTATATTTGAATATTGATGAATTAGGATCATTTTCCCTCTTATAATTCTTTGTAATTGAAAGCTTCTTCTTCAATAGAAATTCATCTTGTAGTGACATGATGCAAAAGCTTTTAGTGTTTCTGGACTTAATTTAGATTAAAACGGATTTTTAAAAATCCACTAGATTTCAAAAATTGTTAACTCCTGATGGAATCACTACATGGCAAAGTTAAGGTGCCTCAGATAGCACAACACTGCATTCCCACACCTCAGCTTGCTTGGATTTGGTTTTTTGGTAAACATTAACTGTGAACTTCCTGGGTTTATAATGCTTTTTTTTAGAATAATTAACCACATTCCTATACTACAATTTTCCCTAAAATACTGAATCATACTTTAACTCTCTTCCAATATAGTTTTTCTGTGGGATAAGATAATATTTACATGCATATATACAGATACACTCCAGACATATACAGAACCTGAATTTATTGTACCCAACATTGAAATGCAATAGTCATGTAGGAAGTGAAACATAGCAACTATTAAATGGCCTGTAGCAACAATTTAGTGTGGAAATAAATATAATTATTAATTATATCCAGTGGAAACTTCTACAGGTTGGACCTCTCTGGTCCGGCACCCTCAAGACCTGACCAGAGAGTCCTGGTTTAGGGAGGTACAACCTGTAGTAATTGCTCCATCTGGAATTTGGCCAAAGAAGCAGAGTAAAACAATAACCACAAGAGATCAAGAGCTCATTTTTACATCTCCATCAAATGAGGACTCCCTATCCAACAGCACAGTGTCCTGTATGGCTGTGGGGAACAGGGCTTGGTTCTAGGCTACAGGGAAGAGCACCAACTGATGAATTAATCACACTGCTTCCTGCAGTACCTGGAATTTGCTAGAGGTTTCCATTTCAAGTATTAACTAAGCATTCATCTGAAGATGTGGGTTGTACCCATGAAAGCTCATGATACCATCTATATTTTGTTAGGTGCTGCTAGACTATGTGCTGTTTATTAAACTTAGCCAATGAGATCTGATGCATACAGCTTGAGACCATACAGCTGCACATGTAATGCCCAACAGTCATCCAAACATTGCATTATACAGAGTGGCATGTTGTAACCTGTTTACGACTCTGATACCATAGGTAATTATAGGGTGACAAACAAGTAGTACTGATGCATGAATGCAAGCAGACCAGCATATCAGGTTGTACAAAAAAAGGAATTAAGATGCTTCAGTATTCTTCAAATTTGAATTGCAAAGTACTCAACTAATGAAAATAGGGGAAAGATTATCATCTTGTTTAAATCAGCAGTTTGCCATTGTTTTCAGTGGAACTAAGTCAATTTACACCAAAGGACCGTTTGTGCCTCATTATAATCAGAGCCACATTGCTTTCTTTATGCAGTGTTTGTGCGGCAAGGGGGTCTGAGAATGGAAAAAAGAATTAAGATCCATCTCTTAATTCTACTTTGAAACAAGAGTAACATTCAAAGACTACTCTAATACATGTAAAAACTGTGAACAATAAGAAAACTAAAAAAATAAATAAAGCTGTTTTTATTTCCACCATCCACTATCATCTTTTTTAGACACTGATTCAACAGAGCATTTAAGTACATGCTTTGCTAAATAAGGATGGACTTTAGGATGTACTTAAAGTTAAGCACTAAAACATGTTCTTAAATCCTGCTAAAGTCCAAGGGTGTTAAGCATATGTAGAAGTGCTTTGCTGAATCAGGGCCTGAGCCATTCTCCGTACATGGCAGAGCAACAGTTTCCTCAAAACTGCAGCAGGCCATCATATTGAAGTGAATGGGAATTAGGTGCCTAAGTCCTGATTTTTAGCATTACGATCCACAAAACACCTTTGCATGGTTGCTGCCTAGCCCTGTACATTTTGTCCACACAGCCTCACTCTAAGCAACCTTTTTTTAGGCCTCCACATGTATATTACTGCTTCACAATAGGCACCCAGAATCCTATCTCTCTCCTAAGCCCCAATGTGATTCAGAGACCAGGGATGACTAGGGTTTGGCTGCGCAGGACATGCATAGGGGCCCGATCCAGTAAGTGGCGTCCATGCATGCCTACATAATCAGGTCCTTCGGACAAGTTCACACAGAACAGCTGTGGGAGCAAGGCCTTCCTTGAAATCATTAGCCTTGTCGCTTGAGTACTCCATTGAGGATGTGGAAGACAATTGATACAATTCCTCCCTCTTCCTGAGGGGAGAAGGGATAAGAACAGGAATCTGTCACCTCTTAGTCGAATGCCCTAGGCACATGGCAATAGGATCATTCTAACTAAGGGTTGGGCACTAAGTGACCTGTGAACCAGATGCAGTTTGCCAAGTGTAGCTCCTGGCAGGATGTGGGTGCATTATGTACTTGTGTGCCCACAAGTACAGCTGCTTGCACCTCCCATTAGTTCCGGATAGCTGTTCCCGAACAATGGGAGTGGCGGGAAGCAATGTACCGGTCCACTCCACTTCCTGCATTTCCCATTGGCCAGGAATGGTGATCTTCAGCCAATGGGAGGTGTAGGCTGCTGTACTTACAGTCAGGTAAGTTATAAAGTGCTGACGGCCCATCAGAGGCTAAACCTGATGAACCTTGTCCAGCCTGTGAGCTGTTTATTGCCCACCCCTCTTCTAATTCATTCTAAGGTCCAAGTCTAATTAAATAATGGAACTCTTAAATATAAGTGAAACAACTTAAGCAGGAAAGTTTGAGAGAGCTGCACATCCAAATACTACATAACCTCATAGGTGGGGCACCTATCCGAGAGTTCAAATACCTTCTCCCCAAAGGAGTGGGAACATCCTGGTTGAGAACCCTGCCTGCTGAGCTAAAGGACATAAGGGATATCCTTGTCCATTTTCCTACCCCCCAGCTGTTTTGTCCCACACCCATCTTGGTCAAGCACCCATCTTGGTCAAGCACAGTTTGTAGATGTGCTGTGTTGGTGCAGTGGTTGTATATGTTCATGAGAAACACACCAGGAGTTCCATGTGAGGAAAATGGCACCAATATCAGACAGTGAAACATAGGCATAACAAGGACCCCATAGCACATTGAACCGCTCAACATTCACCCTGGCCTGGAATCTCTTGCACTAGATGTACCTGACAGCTTGGCTGACCTGTGCTACTAGCTGGGCTGCACATGCTTTGGCATAGACCGAGTCCTGTCAGACGTGACTAAGCATGGCCTGGGTGCAAAGAGAATCCTCTACCTGTCTGACACTAGCAAAGATGAAAAGGTGATTGTTATAACAAAGAAATATTCCATTCCAACATACAACATTAACAAGCATCCACAGAGGGGTGTAGGCTGTAGGAGTCAAACCCATTGCCAGGATTAATATGCATGCAAAAATGTTCAGTATGTTAAAAACCAACTTTATAAGTCCATCTTCCAGGTATATGTCTGCATAGAAGGAGTGATCATCATTGATAATTCTTCCACCTTTAATGAGTAGTCGATCACTCTAGGGGGAAAAAGGAAGAAACATTGATGGAGTAAACAAAAATTGAACCAAGTCAAATAGCATAAACCTAACCTTTACACAGCACAATGGACCCATTAATGTCAGAAGTGCAGGGAGCGCTCAGTTTATACTTTCATCCTATTGTGTTGCAATCATGCCACCTGAAACATACATTTTCTGAGTGTTGTGTCTGAATTTTAGACTCATCATTTCCATCATCAAGATGAAAACCACATACCATTTTTTTTAGAAAAAATCCTACCTGTGTCAGTCATAGCACCTTTTATAATTAACTATGAGAATTTCCACCTTACCATAGAATTATTGAACTACAGGGCTGGAAGGAACCTCAGGAAGTCCTCTCATCCAGCCCCCTATGCTGAGACAAGACTGAGTAAACCTGGACCATCCACGACAGTATTTGCCAACCTGTTCTTAAAACTTCCTATGATGGGGATTCCTATATCTATTAGACAATTTTTCCTAATATCTAGCCTAAATTTCCCTTGCTGAAGTTTAAGCCCATCTTTTTTATAATAACCTTTAACTTATTTGAAGACTGTTCTCAAATCCTCCCTCGGTCTTCTTCTCTCAAAACTAAACATACTCAATTTTTATTAACTTTATCTCACAGATGAGGTTTTCTAAAACTTTTAAACTCTAAAACTTTGCTCTCCTGCACTACTTTTCCCTTTAGATTTTCTTCAATGGGACCTTACCTACCTGCTCTCAGAATTTGTTGAAGTTTGCTTTTTAAAGTACATTTTCCTTATTCTGCCACTCTCACTCCTTTCTTTACTTAGAATCATGAAATCTAATGTTTTATGATCACTTTCATGCAAACTACCTTCCACCTTCAGAGTCACAACAAATTCCTCCTGTGGGTCAGAATTAAGTCTAAATTGGCTGTGTCGTCCCACCCGCTCCCCACCCCCACTCACCCACCCCTCGCTTACGTCCTCCACTTACTGGAACACAAAAGTTCCTCCAATGCATTTAAAAAATGTATTGGATATTTTGTTTTGCCATATTACTTGTCCAACAGATGTCTTTTCCAGCTTTAATGCCACCTAGCCCAGATGCTGAGTGGACTGAAATTTGTTATCTGCTGATGGATAGAAAGTGGCCACTGTGAAATGAATTTGGTGGCCACAGTCTAGATCCTAGAAGACAGATGTCACAAATACCAAAACCACCACACAAAGCAGTAATTTTCAGTCTTGTGCCATATCATACTACAACCACTTTATGCCACTATCATACTGTGCAATGCAGAAGCCATAAAGGGGAGAGATTCATACCCAGGACAATTCCTTCCATACAACAAAGCAGCACAGACTTAGACATATGGCCCTACAATACCCCCCTAATGTATAGCCCCTGGCATAGGACCAGCCAGGATCCGGCTGGAGTTGAAAATACAGGAAGGGTAATGGGCAGAGAGTCTATACTGCAGCAGTTCTTGATCCCAGAGCAATCTGTTGGCTATATTGGGGAAGCTGCTTTATCTAACAGAAACCCAGTAAGCTAAACTGTAGTAGTTCCCCAGAAAAGCTAAGAATATGCATCTTTCTCTTCACCTTGTCCTGATCTATACATTCTGCAATGTGCCTCATGAGAGACAACACAGAATGTGGTCTCTGGTTGACTGTGTCAACGGATATAGAGACTGAACTACCTTCTCCCTCCAGATTCATTTCAGGGCACACTAATCAGACAATTCATGGAAGTCTGCACTGCTGCCGCCTGCTAAGTATTTATTCTTTGAATGGAACAGTTCTGTCTCCAGGGCTAGATTTAACTGCACTGTCACACAGAACTGCTGCAGGTCTAGCCCTGGCAGGGCTACAGCTAGCCCACACTCGGCTGTGCAGTGTTAGTGCTTGAGAGCTGAGTGGAAGTGACTGGTTTCCCAGTAAATGGACTGGTTTACTGATTTGGTTTGCCTTCACTGCCCAAACTGGGTGATCTGTGTAAAAGGGGAAAAGTGAATTACTTTCTGACAGAGTTAATTCTGGGTACATGTCTTTATATGTGAATTTAGTGTAGAGAAAGGGCTGTAGCAGGGCTATGAAAGGGGATTAAGAGAGGAAAAGAATATCTGTGAAAAAGTAGAAGCCAAATATGGTCTCTGTTCCACACTTCCCTGCCATCTAAGGGTATGTCTACACTACATGCCTCTGGCAACAGAGGCATGTAGTGTAGACATACCCCATGAGTCTTCAAGAGGGCAGAATTATGCCTAATCACACCACCTCAGGAACTATAGCGCACAGGAGCAGCAGAAAGCAAAGCATGCTGAGTGTGTCCCAGATGCACTCCACCATCCCCAGTCCTACCCAAAATTTCAAGGAGCACCAGGAAAGAGAGGCAGCAAGCACCACGTAATCTCTATGGGGAGTTACAGCATGCTCCATTCTCTGTAACCTACCAGTTCTGCAGGTTGATATGAGATGAGAGGGAAGGAGTAAGTTCTGACCCAAATGAGCATTAGTTACACGCATATATCTACAATGGAAGGCTATTTTTGTGACCACTAACTCGGCATATTTGCATTTCCTTTGACCTCAGCTGTAAAAGTAAACTGGTTTTAGTCAGGTTTCTGATTCTGATGTAGAGGCACCACACAGCAGCGTTTGGATTTTGAATGCTGCAGGAAAACATGCTGAGCTCTTACACAGACATTTAAAAGTCATCAATCGGGCATAAGTAAGCCTTATAAAAATCCCAAACTAATGGCTAGTATCCATTAAAAGATGATGAAAGCTGAATTGCTAAAACCCCATGTCAAGCCTTGTGTGTAAATGCTTAGGAACAGTAATTCATGTCTGAGCTGGAAAAAATTATTTTAATTTGTAGTAGTCTAACTCTTAAGGGAGCTCTGTTTACTATAAGAATAATGAGAATCAGTCAGTATTTTGCATACAAGTTTTCAGTGTTGGAGCGGAACAAAGAGTGCCAAATAATTCCCACTGCTCCCAGGGCTCAGATATTCTCATTTCTATGAACATTCAAGGGATCCATTTACCCTGGCAAAAATGTTTGTAGAAAGAACATTTCAAAATCACACACTGGAATATTCAGAGGAACTAGGGATGTAAAATCCCGGTTAATCTGTTAATCAGTTACACCTTACGTTTAACCAGTTAAACAATTAAGTGGGATTCCAGAGGGGAACCGCTACAGCTCTGCTGGAGCAGCCCTCAGTCCATAGGGCTGCAGCGTCTGCTCCCAGCTCCTCCGCATACAGAGTGGCCGCTCCCAGCCCTCTCCCCTGCACACAGGATAGCCAGCTTCTGCTCCCAGCCCTCCGCACGTGGGGGCAGAAAGCTTCCAGCCCTTGAAGGTGGATGGCTACTACTGGGTACTAGTTAACCATAAGCATCACCCATAAGCATCACCGGTAAGGTTAACCAGTTACCAGTCCACATCCCTAACAGGAGCTAAAGTTTAAATTCATGCACTCAAGGAGTCATGAGTCATATACCTCACCCAGCCCAGGAAATAGTAATAAAATCATGTGACTTATCTACCCAATCACAACTGAGCAACACAACTCAGCTTTCAACAACTCATGGATTACCGTATACTGAATTTGGAAAGATATTAGTCAAATTTTGAACAGTGAATAACTTTGAGAAAGCCATAACCTGTTTCTTCCTTAATCAGAAAAAAAGGTTACCGTATTTTCCTGCATATAAGACGACTTTTTATGCTAAAAAACATCCCCCAAAAATCGGGGGTCGTCTTATACGCCGGGTATACAGGCAGTCCCTGACTTGCAGGTATGAACGGGGCTTTTCTCGCCCCGGAGGACACGGACTGCGGGACCTTGCGGGACCTTGCGGTCCCGCCGCCCGTGTACTCCGGGTCGAGAAAAGCTGCTCCGCGTCTCCCTGGTCTGCAGACCAGGAAGACATGGAGCAAAGCCGCGGAGGGGCTCCGGCAGCAGGGCAGCCCAGACGCGCCGCGGCTGTCCCGCTGCCGGCGTCCTCAGAGGCTTTGCTCCCGGTGTCCCTGGTCTGCTGGAGACGGTCCCCAGCATACCAGAGGCACCGGGAGCAAAGCCGGGGAAGCGGAGGGGCGCTGGGGCGCTGCTGGTTGGCCTCTTAAGGGGGGGTAGTCTTATACGGCGAGTATAAGACGAAAACCTATGTTTTAACTAGAAAATTAGGGGGTCATCTTATACGCCCAGTCGCCTTATACACCGGAAAATACGGTATATTACTTCAATAAAATATCCATTCTAAATTATATGCTTTGTTCCATTCTGCATCTGCTGATTCTTTTGTTTCTGCTTTTCCAAAAGAGAAATAAGGATTCCCACTTTGACCTGTATTACTCTCCTGGATCCTGAATTTACAAAGATTAAGCACAGGATTATTCACATGCCCAAATTTATGCAAATGCTTGAGTCCCCAATTTAGAAAACATTTAAGCACATGCTTATGTTTCCTCATCCATAAAAATAGGGATTTTACTTGCCTCCTATGTAAAATTCTTTGAAATTCCTTGATGAAAAATGCTACATAAGAGCTAGTTGTTACTATGTCAACCTCGTGGTCAGCAAAGCATGTAATGATGTGCTTGATTTTAAGCACGTACTTAAATCCAGACTGAATTTAAAGTGTTTTTTTTATGTTTAAGAGGCATATTGTTCTGCCTTTCTAGGAAAGATACATCTGATAATTTTCTGAAGAAATAAGTTTTCAATATAATACACAAGGAAAGATCATGTACACAAAAGATTGGTGACTTTTCATGTGATTAAGTATGCAGGGGACTCAGGGGTAAAATCAAGGCATTGAACTACAATGAAATATGATCCCTATGGGACCAGTCTCAGATGCTAGTGGCAATGAAAACTTGGAGAGGAATGCAAGGCCCCATCCTAGAATTTGCCTTGCTGATCACCGCTATTTTTCAGGCTCTCTACTGTCAGTAGTAATTGCAGTGTTTTTGAATCAGTGGCCTGAAAGGTAATGATTTATTGTGACTCGTGCTGGTGGTTGTACCTCTTCACCATGGTAATTTACTGCTGTGCTTTCTGACCTGCACAGACCACCATCTTGTGGGCTCTCTCAGCTCATTCCATTTCCTTTTTGAACATTAATATTGTTCTACTACAAAGGGACAGTATCTCACTTATCTGTTGGGGTGGGGAGTGTTACCAACATTTGAAAACACACTGTCTGCTGTTGATAATGGGTCAGCAAAGCTTTCCATGCATCAAGATATTTTGCATTTTTCTTTAAAAACAGGGTAGGGTTAACAATACAAATAACAAATGCAATTTGCCTGAGCTCTTATTAACAGACAGAAAAAGGGCAAAAGTAGAACCCAGAACGAGCAGGCAACGACAATAAAAATTATTTTAGCTCATGATACTATATCTATCTATATCTATATATTTGTTAGTCTTTAAGGTGCCACAGGACTACTCATTTATTTTAAGTAAACTGTATGTAATATAGTAATTTGCAACAAAAAAAACCTAAATGGGTTCCAGTTCTGCCAAACATCTATTCTAACCATATGTGTCACGGTTTATTTTAACATTTCATGTATAGTTTATGAAGGGCTAATAAATGATTAATATATTTTACAGATGTGTCATAGACATGAGCAGCGTGTGCTAGAGAAGGTTCTAAGTGAAGCTTGGTAGAGAGAAGTAATTTCACTTTGCAGAGAATTTGGATATTTTGGAATTTGGTTTCATTCTCCTTCCGAAAGAAAATTAAAATTTCTGATGTTCTCTGTGAAAGGAAACAGTGCCCTAACTTCTAGGCAATCTACCAGATGGATGACAAAATCTGATGATCAAATACTGAGCTGGGATTTTCCCAGCCAGCTGCAGTCATAAGTACATCTATAGAAAGCATTACAGATTGTTACAGAGTTGCAAAAGTCAATGATTATAACCATGGATTATGGCAATCTATAACAACATTTATTAATATCTGTTAGCCCTTTATAAACTATTTATGAATGGAATCTTAAAATAAAGTCTGACCAACATGTGAAATTGCCACTCCTGCTCAGCAAAGTACCACAAACATGCTTATAAAGGTAAACACGCACTGAAGCACTTTTCTGAACCAAGGCCAGAGGAAACAATTAACAATACAGGCTGATCAGGCTGAACATTCACTTTTATGTCACAACCTGCTCCCTCTCCTTTCCTTTCTACCTTGAATCCTGCTCTGCCTGTCTTCATCTGCCTTTGTCCTCTACTGATTACTCTTCTGGGCAGGGAGTGTCTCTTCTTGTATAATGCCTCATATAACAGGGCCTCAATTTTGACTGGGGCTGGCAGGCCCTACCACAATAGAAATAATAAATAATACATTTGATTCTAGGCTCAGGAGGAGATAGCCATGTAAAGTGGGACTGCCACTGGTGAGAAAAGCTTCAAATAGTCGGTTATCTGACACCTGGTTCATGAGCCACAGGTAGCTCTTCAGATTCCAGGGTATGTCAAAGCCCTGCTCAGCCTCAATCTTAGGCAAGCTGAGTCAAATGTTGTTCAACACACATGAGGCAGCCTGGAGCTACCTCGCACATACTGAGTTGGCGAAAGTAAAGTTCAGGCATCCTTCCTCCTTATCAAGGAACAAGGGGAAGACCTGCAAGCATCTGGAAGGTGGAAGGAGCAAGGTGAAGAGGAGATACTGTGATTAAGGGAGACTTCCAGAATGAAAACAAAGTGCTGACCTGAGATTGTACTATTATTAACCTATCTAGAGCTAAATCCTCTCTCAGAGATGTGGAATAGCTCCACTGAAATCAGGGCAAATTACTTTGAATTTACACGGATGATCAAGAGAAGAATTTGATCCTAAGTATTTCTACTTTGCCCATCACTACTATATCATGAAAATACAGTGATAGCAATGTAACCCTGTCACCCCCAACACAGCATGGTGCAAACCTAACAGCAGCACATTGTGCATCACTTCTCTGGTGGCTCCTTGCATGCATAGTGTGCATGACTCTCCAACTCTTCACTGCTGAGCTCCCTGTTGTATATCACACAGCACTTACATACTATGGACAGCCAGCTACTTGTATATGCGTTGCAGCATTTTGCTGGTGATTTTTGCAAATCACAGCCTAGCTTCTCCTGCTATAATCTGCCACTAAAGCCGGAGCTTAGTCTGTGTGACATCACAGCAATTATCATGGCAACAGAAGGAGATGTCACAAAGTCAGTATCATTCGCTGCAGAATCATGCAGGAGGAGGGGCTGTCTGCTCAGAGAAAGCAGGCTGTTATTCAGATACTACTGTCTGCACAGTATCAATAGGCTAGGGAGTGATGCTTTTTGTACAAAGGTCCTTTCTCACAAGCTTAAATATACACAGGTCTTTTTAAGTACAGAAATTTATTTCCATGTACCCACAAATGACAAAATGCCTGGTAGAGATAAGAGATAGGCCTGAATTCACCCCTGACATTGAAAATCTAAACCCAGCTCTCGTCCTGAATTTTGCCAATGCCCCCCTGTAGTTTTAATGGAATAATCTAAAACTCGCTGGATCAGTACATCACCAGGCTTCAAGTTATTGGAAAATCAGATTAAAGTGATATGGCAAGGGGATATAGAAGGAAGTCAAAAGCTATCTGGCTTCATGCCCACTTCTTGTGCTCTGAGCTAGAGATGATCTGCTTTAAAAAAATGTAGACATCAAAATATGAACAAATATTTTGCAATGAAGTTTCTTAGTCTGCTACTGAAATTACTGACGAATTAAGGTACCATCCCCCAACATGAAATGTTGTAATGGGTTATGATGGCTAATTAATATGTCCTATCAAGTGAAAAGAATGCAGCATACATCAGAATGAATTGATACACTTTGTCTACTGTATTCATTCCAACAGTTTCTCTCAATATAAAACCACACCAAGTCCCTACAAAACAGAGGGAGCCTGAGCCATTCTGTGTGTAAGAATCAGTAAGACAGTAAAATGTTTTATTGTCTTCGCAGAAAGTACCTCTAGTATTGTATTTGTACCTTTGTTCCATGCATGGAGCTCCCACTGAAGTGCTATGTCTCCAGAGCAGAATAAACCAATCATCCCTTTTAAATGAACTACAGTTACTTTAAATGGATGAGAACAATAACAATGTAACAAAACCAAATCACGCTAGCACCAGTGAACCAGTCCAGAACCACTTTATTCTTGGCTTCAGTCTCTAGCTCCTGCTCCAAATGCAGCCAGTGCCAATTCATGAAGTCTTTTGAAATCTCCCATCCCATAATATTGTAGGCCACAAAACTGGCCTTGCCCAAGGCCAAATTCATCTCTTGTGTAATTTTATTTACTTTTAGTAGAGTTACACCAGAAATTAACCTGACTCCCAGTTGCCACAATACTTAAAGTTCCACAGCTGACAATGGAGGATTTACACCCAAATCGGAGGTAACATATGTCCCTTAATATACCTATGTATCTTGCTCTGAACAGTAATCAGAAACTTGTCTTTTAATGTGTGTGATTTAAGAGAGATGAGGTGACTATAATATATATATATATATATATATATAGAGAGAGAGAGAGAGAGAGAGGTTGATAAATATTAGGCTTCTAACACATGCCTCTTTGCTCCTTTAACATTTCTGAGGCTGAATACTCTGTCACTAAAGATATGTCTACACTTGCATGCTAGTTAGAACTAGGGATGCAAATATAGGTATTTGAAATAGTCAATGAAGCGGGGATTTAAATATCCTGTGCTTCATTAGCATGATCTCGCACTCCGATCAAGAGCTATTTCGAAAGTGAAAGTGCGCACTGGGACGCGTTAGTTCGAACCAAATCAAACTCCTCATTTTTTGAGGAATAACGTTAGTTTGAACCAAGTGGTTTGGTTCGAACTAATGCATCCTGGTGCACACTTTCGCTTTTGAAACAGCTGTTGAGTGGAGTAATGCACCGGCGAGGTCATGCTAATGAAGCGCAGGATTTTTAAATCCCTGCTTCATTGACTATTTCGAATGCCTACATTTGCATCCCTAGTTCAAACGAGGGTGCAAGTATAGACATGCCCTAAGTGTTTAAAAATATCTATGGCTCCTCTGTTTCAGAGGGAATGTACATAGGCTGATAGGCTGATATTTGTGTTTTCTTTGACTAACAGGACATCAACAACCAAACCTGCTTGGATTAATATTTACTAAACTAGGTTTTTAAAGGCTAACTCCCGTTGAAAGCCCCACACCTCCTTTTGCCTTTGGAAAACCTCCCCCTGGAAAATATTTCCCTAATACGTGATTGTCACGTTACTGAATTTTAAGGGGAGCAGCCAGATCACTGCTGCACCAATGGGGGTGGCGGGATATTTTCTCCAAAGAGTGTACAAAGGGGGCCATGTGAGGTGTCACATGAAAGCTTCTGTTCTACTGATTCTGTATGTGCTATTCATGTAATTGTATAAAATCTGTATGTGGAGTTATAAACATGTACTCTGTAGGGATGCTAGAAAATTCTCTGTCTGTGGCTGAGCAATGGGCAAGGAATGCTCAGCCAATGGCTATGCTAATTAGCAAGGAGACAATGAATCTCTAGGCGCAAATACATACCTCAGGAATGTGACTGATACCTGCAAACCAGCATGGGATGCAAGGATAGGTTGTTGGATCATGTGACCGTTACATATCAGGAGAGGTATGTAAGTGCCATGTGGCACCCTCCATTTTGGTCTTCAGATTTGCTCCTGATCCCAGATGCAGCCTTGCAGGGAACAATGAGCTGGAAAGAACCGTGGACCCATCCTGACGTAGGATATATACCAGAGTCTTTTAAGATAGCAGTTTATAGCATCTCTGCTAAGAGCCTGCATCG
This sequence comes from Pelodiscus sinensis, assembly GCF_049634645.1. Lineage (NCBI taxonomy): Eukaryota > Metazoa > Chordata > Testudines > Trionychidae > Pelodiscus > Pelodiscus sinensis. The sequence continues at coordinate 111,734,994 of NC_134715.1, forward strand.
AAAACTGGGTGATTTCATGCATGTAATGTATTATCTTTTAACAACCTTACTCTCATGCTTTTCTTTCTTTTATTAATAAACCTTTCGATTTTAGATTCTAAAGGATTGGCTCAGTGTGGTCTTGGGGGGTAAGATCCAGAGTGTAAATTGATCAGGACCTGTGGCTGATTTCTTGGGAGCAGAAGAACCTGTTTGGGGTAGGTGAGATTGGGTTCTATATCCCCTCACTTGTGTGCTAGGCCCGGGGCTGATTGGGGCACAGGAAGAGCTGGGGTGTCAGAAGGGTTTTGCTCGTGAGGCTTCTGGATGGCCAGATTGGAAGCTGAAGTGCTTGGTGTGACTGGTTTATGGCCTATTTGGGAAGGTCTCCAGTCTGGGGCTGTAAGGAGCCCCGAGTCTGAGCAATTCGCCCTAAGCAAACGCCTTCAGCCGTGTCCAGACCCAACCCGGTCCATCACAGTGATATACAAAAGAGCTTTTTTGTGAACATGCTCAGTTTTAACCCTGGATAAAGAAGTTTTGGTTGTTTCAGGGCACTTACACGAAGATTTCAAAATATTAGCAGCAAATGAAGGAAGTCATCCTTCTAATGCATGTTTCCTTCTGGAAAGGATCAAAGAAGGGTTCTAAATGGGACTCCACAAAGAATTATCTTTTCTAAACTTTAAAATATCTCAGCTTTTAAAGGGCATTCTTCTTTCTTTTGAATCTTTATGCCCATGTTATATTGCCTCTCAGCATTTTAAGGGTTAAGATCAAGTGTTTTATCTTCATAGGAAGTCATATTTTAGTTAGTGGGAACAAGGAATTGGCTAAGAAACTGGATTGTAACTCATTTATATCTGTGAGGCATTATTTCTGCTACCCTAATAGACTCACCTGCCCACAAGTTTTTAAGCCTATTCTTTTAACAAATTTATTCTTCTATAAATAATTCACTTAGGAGGGATTTTGTCAAATGTAGCAATGCCAAAGCTTGGTGCACAGCCAAGTTGTTCATTCATGTTTATGAGTTTAAAAAATCTGATGTTCCTTTGGTTTCCCTTTTGGGGACTGTGACCGTATCTAGGGTGGAGGTACAACCCCCCCCTTGGGACTGACCCCCTACTGCTTACCCTACCCCCGCACCCAGGTGTAACCCTTGTCCAATGTCTTGCAGTAGGAGTGACCTAGGCGCTGGAGGGAAAGTACAATGCTCTCCTTGACGGAGGAGGAGAGGGGGGCCTGAGCCCATCCACACTCACGGGGCCCCAGCTCAGGGCCCTAAGGACACGGATCTTCCGTGATCCGGTCCGGCTGACGGGGCGTCTTGCCAAAACGTGTCAGCCCACCAACCATTCCTGGTTCTGCCCTGGGCTACTTCCTCTCCCCTCGCCCATCCCTGCCCCGGGGTCTGCCCTCCCCCCCCGGCTCATCTCCCCCCTGGTCGACAGGGTGCTTCTAGGGTGGCCGTTGGTCAGGAGCGCCAGCTTCCTGGAGCCGTGCCACTTGCGCCACTCCTTCCTCCTTCCCTGCTCCTACTTGAGCGACAGAATTTGCAAATGCCTGCTCCCACTTCCCTCTCTCCCCCTCTCAGCCATGGCATGGTCGTTTTCAAACGCCCCGCCACTTCCACCCCTCCCCGGGGCGGGGCCCGCCCTTTCGGACGTCCAGGGGAAGGGGCCACCGTGCACGTCCTCCCTCCCCTTGGCAATGCTCTCGGCGCCGCTCGCCACGACATCCAAGCGCGTCAGCTGTGCAGCGGCGCGGGAGCACCCGGCACACCACTGAGGCCCCCCGTCTGCGGCCCCGAACAGACCTTGCTCGCTGGGGGCTTCAGTGCGGGGCGGGAGCGTCCCGTCACAGGGACCTAGTTTTTTATTCATCTAGCTAATTTCATTCTTTTATCATGGTCTCAAACACTATAAAGAACAAACCTTATACATTTCTTCACAATAAATGCCATCTTTTCATTGCTTTAACAATAACAATACTGTAGGCACCTCACATTTCTTACTCTAGCAAAACAATACACATATCAATGGAAGTGTCACCTGAGTATGGACTGGAGGATGCAGTGCTAAGTGTGTTCCACAGGGTTTCATTATATTTGCCTTCTGGGATATAAATTTCCATTATGGCAATTAAAATTAATCTCAAAAGGCTAGTCCCAGAAACGGCTTGTCCCAGAGAGGGGGAAATAACAGCAATCCAGCACTGCTAGATCATGTTGTAAACCACAAAATCACAGATCAGATTTACTGATGCTCTTTTTGGAAGCATGCATCAAGCCCGAAGGACAAATTTGGCCCTGGTGTGGAGTTGCACCAGCTCCGAATTAGACTCGCAATATGATGGCTGTTCAATGGCCATTCTGGAAAAGAAATTAGCAACTCATGACCACAGAAATAAAAAGTATTCCATTAGATACTCAGGTTTGCCCCACTGAGGGCTTTGGAGAGCCAGTGAATTTGAACAGGATTCTGTGTAGTAAGTAGAACATTGGGCATTGTGAGAAGTTATGAAATTGTTAGCATAGATACAGCCTTACATTTCTGGAACATGGTGCTGTGGGCACTGGAACTGAATTAAATGTATTGTTGGGTGTTCACATATTGCTGGCATTTTGGACTATGGTGTCTTACAATTTCCCTGACCAGCTTTATAGGTACTAAATACAAACAGGAAGAAGATACCAGTGAGGAAAAGGAATCATTTAAGTTAAGCAAGAGTATGGACACAAAAACAAATGGATATAAATTGGCCATCAACAAGTTTAGGCTTGAAATTAAATAAAGGTTTCTAACCATCAACGGAGTCAAGTTCCAGAGCAGCCTTTCAAGGTAAGTGGTGGGGACAAGAAATGTAACTGGCTTCAAGACTGACCTGGACACGGTTATGTAGGAGATGGTTTGATGAATTGCCTACAATGGTATGTAACTGATCTGCAGTTACTAGCAGAAAATGTCTTAAGTCACTGGTGACTATGTGGGAGGGGGGAGGGAAGCTCTGAATTAGTACAGAGAATTCTTTCACAAGTAACTGGCAGGTGGGAATTGGCCATGTGCTCAGGATCTAACTCATTGCCATATCTGAGGTCAGGAAGGAATTTTCCCCTGGATCAGATTGTCAAACACACTGGGTGGGAGGGGGTCACCTTCCACCACAGCCTGGATCATCTGAACATTTAAACTAGTGGATTATCTGTAAATTAGAGTCTTAAAATCATGATTTGAGGACATCATCAACTCGGCCAGAGGTTATGGGTCTATTGGAGTGGGTGGGTGAGATTCTGTGACCTGCAATGTGCAGGTCAGAGTAGGTGATCTTGATGGTCCCTTCTGACCTTAAAAATCTATGAATCTAAGATAGATCCTGATGGATGTTTTCAGTTAACCCATCTCGAACATCAGTGATCAGTTTGAGAGGGTTATGTCACCAGAAAGAAAAATACCAGCTATGCTATTGTGATCTCTTTTCTGAATTATTGTCACCTGTTTCTCTCAAACTTGTATGCCTCTCAATTCTGCTCAATTCAGTCAATTCTACAACTAAAATGGTCATATTTGTCAATTGTTCTGACCATCTTCCTCTATTGGCTTCCGATCTCATTTTACATCAAATTCAAACTTCACTACTATATCTCATCTCTTGTCTCCTTGTATACCCTCACTACAATATATTCTATCAGCTCCACCTGGATTTCATCAGGGCCCTTCAACTCCTTTTTCCCACTGATGAATCCTGGCCACTGTTTGAACCACTGCTTTCTTCTAGAAGAGAGCCTCATCTATAATAGACCAAAGAAACCTCTCCCCTCTTGCCAGTCCTGCCTCACCCTTCATTTTCATGGCTAGTTATCCTCTACTTGCTGTACATCACCCACCTCCTATTAACTGAGCTCAGATGGGAACATAAAATAATTTAAAATGTAAATAAATCTTAGAACTAAATAATTTCTGTATCAGGCTTTTTGCTACTGTGTTACATCTCTTTTGCCTCTATTTTGTACAATTAAATTGGCAGTTCATCTAGGCAGAGACCTGGGAAATGCCAAGCACTATAGAAACATGGAAAATTGGCTAACAGGGAATATGATAGACGTTTATAAAATCATGACTAGGGTGCAGAAAGTAAATAAGGAAGTGTTATTTACTTCTTCGCATAACACAAGAACTAGGGGGTCACCAAATGAAATTAATAGGCAGCAAGTTTACAACAAACAAAAGTATCAGAGGGGTAGCCGTGTTAGTCTGGATGTGCAAAAGTGACAAAGAGTTCTGTAGCACCTTATAGACTAACAGATGTATTGGAGCATTAGCTTTCGTGGGCAAAGACCCACTTTGTCAGATGCATATTATCTGACATGCATCTGACGAAGTGGGTCTTTTTACACGAAAGCTTATGTTCCAATACATCTGTTAGTCTATAAGGTGCTACGAAACTCTTTGGCGCTTTAACAAAACAAAAGGACATTTTTCTTTACACAATGCACAGTCAACTTGTGGAACTCTTTGCCAGAGGATGTTGTGAAAGCCAAGACATTAACAGGGTTCAAAAAAGAGCTAGATAAATTCATGGAGATAGGTCCATCAATGGCAATTAGCCAAGATGGGCAGGAATGGTGTCTCTAGCTTCTGTTTGCCAGAAGCTGGGAAAGGGTGACAGGGGATGTATCACTTGATGATTATCTATTCTGTTCTTTCCCTCTTGGGCACCTGTCATTGGCCACTTGAAAAAAGGAAACTGAGCTAGATGAACCTTCGATCTGACACAATATGGCCACTATTACATTCTAAATTTAATAATGGACAGCAAACAATGATACACATTTCAATGCTTCATTGCATCATGGCAGACCTTGATTCCCCAGCTTTATTTCTGCTTCGCTCTGCAATGAAGAGATGTAGATTGTGATGTGTTGAAATACCAGGTCAAAAGTGATAGGCAGGTGCATGCACATAGGAGAAATCAATCCTACTTGAATGGGAGTGCAGCAGCACAGTCAACACATGCATCCTGCCTAGTACACAAGAAAAGTCTAAGAAGGGAATGTGCAGCGAACTATCCTATTTTTATGCTGAGAATCATGCTTAGGGACTTACTAATTTCATGTCCATGAAAAACACATCATGGACTGTGAAATCTGGTCTCCCCCATAAAAGCTTGTATTTTGTGTGCTTTTGCCCTATACAGATTTTACAGCGGAGACCAGTGTTTCTCAAGTGGGGGAGCCTGACCCAAAAGGAAATTTTAGGGGCTGCAACATTATTTTAGGGGGGAGGGGTCACAGTATTGCCACCCTTGCTTCTGAGCTGCCTTCAGATCTGGGTGGCTGGAGAACAATGACTGTTAGCCTGAAGCCCAGCTCTGAACACGGTGTCCCACGAGCAACAGCACAAAAGTAAGGGTAGCAATACCATACCATGCCACCCTTACTTCTGAGCTGCTGCCTTCAGAGCTGGGCACCTGCCCAGAGGGGGGTTGCTGACTGAAGGCCCACCTCTGCAGGCATCAATGGCAATACCATACCAGGCCATCCTTACTTCTGTGCTGCTGCTGGCAGCAGCTCTGCCTTCAGGGCTAAGCTCCCAGCCATCAGCCACTGCTCTCCAGCAGCTCAGCTCTGAAGGCAGCATTTCCACCAGCAGCAGCACAGAAGTAAGGGCAGCAGTGCTACAATGTCCCTTTCAATAACCTTGTAACATTCCCCCCCCCCCCCCCCCCCCCCCCGTCCACACGCACACTTTATTTTAGGGTCAGAGCTCCTACAATTACAACTTTTTGAAATCTCAGATTTAAATAGCTGATATAATGAAATTTATTATAGTTAATATCCTATGACCATAAAATTGACCAAAATGGACTGTGAATTTGGTAGGGCCCAAATCATGGTTAAGTAGATTTCTGAATAGACTTCTGGCCCATTCCCTCCCCCTCCTTTACTTTCACCTCAGGGTGAGAGCCCACCAAGGGTTTGGAATTTACTTCCACTTAGTGCGGAGGTCTAAACGTAGTACCTAAGTTTATTTGCACCTTTTCTCATCCTCTGCTTACACCTGCATGGAAACACAACCATGCTACATTCCCAGCTGTGTGCTCAGTGTCATTATTCATCATTTTATAGTCCCAGAAGTCTACTAGGTGTTTCAAAGATGACAGAAAGACAGAAGTCCAGATCCACAAAAGGTATTTAGGCTCCCAACTCCCATCAATTTCAGTGAGAGTTAGAAGACTAAGCACAAGTTGGGGTTAAAACTCTACCCACAAGTGTTTGCAATTCAGCAACTGTATTCTGCCACCTGTATGCTAAGTAGCACCATACCTCACCAGTAATTTCACAGATATGATACAAGGGGGAGAGATGAGTGTTGGGAAAAGTACAAAGAGGAAGGTTGAAGGTGACAACATGCTTACATGGTCCCTGCGTTTCAGTTGGTGCATAACACCGTATTTCAATTCAGAGTTTATTTTTAAAATATGGATAAAAAAAGGACCAAAAAGATGTAAGATAATATTTTTCACACGTTAATAAAGAACATAAGAATGGCCAGACTGGGTCAGACCAAAAAGCCATCTAGCTCAGTATCCTGTCTTCCTACAGTAGCAAATGCCAGGTGCCTCAGAGGGAAGGAACAGAACAACTAATAATCAAGTGATCCACCCCATCTCCCATTCCCAGCTTCTGTCAAAGAGAATAGGGACACCATCCCTGCCCATCCTGGCTCATATCCCTTGATGGAACTATCCTCCATAAACTCATCTAGTTCTTTTTAAAATCCTGTTATAGTTTTGGCCTTCAGAACATCACTGTGGGCATCGCAGAAAGGGTGAATTATCAGGAAGGATTAAAATGAGACAAGGGCATTGGCTTGTCAGATTAGACGACTGTTGTTCCATGCAAAGCAGGGATGCAAAGACATGGAGAGCTCATGGGACAAATGGATGAAAAGGGCATCAAAGTTGGTACTGCAAGCACTGTGCAGGAGCCAGAGAATGTTGCAGTAGGGGGCTAAGTGAGACAAGCAGGGAACAGCAAAATTATTTCCGTTGTCAGCTCCGAGTGAGTGTTCTATAGGTAGCAACATTTGTTCTGCTTTCCTATCATGATTTTGAGCCAGTGCCATGACCGATGAGACAGAATGATGCTTGGTTCCTGCACAAGGATAAACCTATAAGGGTGCTGGAACTAGAGGTGAGAGAGTGCAGCAGCACCTTCTGGCTTCAAGTGGTTTCCACCATATACAGTGTTTATTATTTGGTTCAATGACTTTCAGTCCCCCCACTGTCCAAATTGTGCCAACATCCCTGTATATGTAGCATACACACAGAGCCTGATATGTCAGTTCTTACCCATGGAAGGCTCCCTCTGAAGTCAGAGGAAGTTTTGTTTGGGTAATCATTGTAGAGATGGCCTTTGGTGAAGCAAGATTAAGGGGGAACATGATAGCGGTTTTCAAATATCTAAAAGGATGTCACAAGGAGGAAGGAGAAAATTTGTTCCTCTTGGTTTCTGAGGACAGGACAAGGAGTAATGGGCTTAAAGTGCAGCAAGGGAGGTTTAGATTGGACATTAGGAAAAAATTCCTAACTGTCAGGGTGGTCAAATATTGGAATAAATTGCCAAGGGAGGTGGTGGAATCTCCCTCTCTGGAGATATTTAAGAACAGGTTAGATAGACATCTGTCAGGGATGGTGTAGACAGAGCTTGGTCCTGCCTTGAGGGCGGGGGGCTGGACTCGATGACCTCTCGAGGTCCCTTCCAGTCCTACTATTCTATGATTCTATGTGCTGGGAATAACAACAAACCATTTCTCAGAACCCTTTTGGAATCTTTGACAATTGACTGAACATGGCCAGCTCAGCCCCTTCCCCCACCAGGCATTGGTATGACATAGGCTGCTGAGGCCAGACTCTGCTTTGCTTGCACATCCAGATTTCCTCCTGACTTCTGTGAGAGTTTGGGACACAGGATTAGTACATCAGACCCAGTACTGAAAAACCACTGCAAAGCCTTCAGTAAGCAAGATTAAGGATCAAACTGTACTCCTCCAATAGCAAAATTCCAGATGATTCAATGAGAACAGAGCTGGAGGCAGGTCCCAAAGATAGGGTGGTGGTGGAATTAGAGATGCTACCAAAAGTGGTGTGGGTTGATTTTTTTGTTTGATAATTTTGCAATGAGTTCATTAATTTTATAAGAACCTTGGAGGCTTGAAGTGCAAATTGTACTTCTTTACTATTTTTCCCCTCTAGCTAATTTGCTAAAGTAGTTTATCTTATGGGCTATGTTCCTGTTAGTATTTTAAAGACATAGGCTCAGACACCTATTGCTAAATTGTTACAGGCTCAGACATCTCATATTAAATTGTAGGCTCTTCTGGGAAACATACACACTGCACAGGCAATGTACAGGGCCAAGACTACTTGTCTAATTTGCCCTTTTTTTAGAGGAAGAGCAAAAGACAGAGATTTTAAAAAAATACCATAAAATGTAGTTCAAGTTCTGGGCCTGACAGCTTGGGCTATGTTCTTGTTTTGCCTTTAATTTGGTAGAGTATACAGTCAAGATAGAAAAAGGGGAGAGAAAACAGAGGCAAAGTGAGCTGTATGAGCCTTCTGTGGAATATTGGGACAGCTGGAAAGAGAACAGGGGGCTGTAGACTACCAGTCCAATGCCCTGGCCACTAGACCACACTGCCTCTTAAGCCTGACAAATCCTAAGCAGTTAGACACTGCTTTACATGTTGGAACGTTCAATCAAGGGAAGATATTCCAGGTGATGGAATCTGAAAAAAAAGAACTAGAGCTATTTAAGCCTTTGTAAGCCTTGAAGTGTCTGCAAGTGCTGCCACACTGCCTGACATAATGTCTAGCAAGGTTCCTGCAGAGCAGTGAGAGCTGCTTAACAAGTGTACACACCTACATGTCAGCCCATCCTTTATCAATTAAAGTCTTGCATTAGGAGCTGGTCAGTTCCCAGGATGCCTGAGCTCTGCTCACTCCGGAAGAATAGCCCAAAGAAGTGGAAGCTACTTAGAGTGCCCCTCATTCTCTGCCTTTTATCTTTGCCCATGTGCTGCTGCAGCATCGAATCATCTCGCCCCATCGGATCCTATGTGTCCCTAATACACACATTTCTGCAAAAAAACAAAGAGAGTGTGGGGGGGAGGGAGGAGGCTTTTGCATCTGTAACCGAGCTTTCTGATCAGTGTCTGTGGCCTTTGGAGGGCGTGGGTCTTGTGATAGAATCAAAATGGTCGAATACACCAAGAGGTTACCCTCCCCCTCCCCCAGTTCATTAGAAGCTCGATTCTATTCTTTATCCGCAGCCAGTTCATCACCGTAGCTCCGAGGGGAACAATATGCAAGATGAAAGCACGCAGATCCCCCGGGCACGAAAGCCATCCTGCCAGGCTGTGCCAAGAGCCAACTGAAGGTCCCGGAGAATGGCGATTAACTCTTTGACTCCTGATCGCCTCGGTAATTGTTCTCAGAGCTCTATGAATAGCACGGGGAGATGCTGGCTCGCGCATCATGGCGCTCTTAGGTTTTCCTCCTTTTTAAATGCACTGGTGGCTTGCTGCCCTTCCGATACCCCCCCACCCCCGGGAGGTTTTTTGCTCTGGACGCGATCTGGAATTCTCTCTCTGCCTGAGCTGGGGAGGTTCCGGGGCTTTCAGAGCATTGTGCGCGCTGCCCGGGTCCCCTCCCTCTTTTGTTCTGCTTCCCATCAGTGGCTGACTCTCCCCAAGCCTAGCACCTTAGCAAGCACCGCCGCCGTTTCAGCGCCAAGCACGCCACCCCCTTCTTCTAATTTACTGCCGCTTCCCCCTAGCCTCCCTCCACACACACACCCTGCCCGTCCCCAGGGGAGGAAAAAGCGCAATAAAACTGTGGATCTAGACCTGCCACCTCCCCTCCCCACTCCTCCCCAGATCCACTGCGATGATTTCCACCCCAGCGATTCCGCACAGAGACCTGGGGGGGGAGGGGCACTCTCCTCTCCCCCTGCCCGCTGCTCAGCAGGGGCTCCCTCCAGCACAGCCGCTAATCGATCCGGATTTCGATCCGTGTGAACCCTGCTTCATTGCCATGCCCTCGCCCTGAAATCAACCAGCCGCCATAACCAGCTCTCCTCTCCACTCCCGCGCCTCTCCCTGCTCAGTGCCCTGGCGGAGCGGCAGGGCGCCCGCTCCGCCCTGTGGCTCCTGGGTCACCCCTCATCCCGCTCCGGGCCCTGGGCACCGCTTACCGTTATGTGCGGGATGCTCTTCTTGCCCTGGTAAGACATGCTGCCTCCTGCGCGCAGCGCCCCCGGGCACAGCACAATGCGGAGCTACCGGGCGGGGCAGAGCTCGGCAAGGGAGGCAGCGGTTCCTTGCCCGGAGCGGGGCGGCCCCGGCAAAGCGACCCCCCCTTTAGCGGGCGCAACAGCACAGGGGCGCGTCTCCTCCAGGGAGTTGGCCAGAGCTGCGCGCAGCGGCTGCAGCAGCGCCCTCCCGGCTGCAGAGCGGAGCAGGATTCGCTCGGCGCAACCCAGGAAGCGTTTCCTGCCCCTTCTGTCTCTTCCCCCCCGCCCCAACCCATCAATCCAGCCGTGGCCTCCAATACCGGGGCTGGGAAACGCCGTCCCCCCACTTAGCACCGGCCCCATTCCCAACGCCTGCTGCCCCGACTGCCTGTCTCTCAGGGCGAGGACAAAGCCCCGATGCCCCACGCCGTGTGCACGGCACTGCCTTGGCTGCCCCGAGACAGACCCAGGGGAAGCGCCTCCCCGCGCAGATGGGCTAGAGCAGGTGGGATCCACGTGGCTCTCCCTCACTGCAGAGGCCGCCACAGCTGGCGGATTGAAGCCTCGCCTTCCTCCGCATTTCACACACATTGTTCCCCGACTGGCTGCTGGCGGCTCCTTCCGAGACCGCAGTCAGGGGAAGCGGGCACATTGAGAGGTGAGACACTGCCCCAAAGTTTACACTCTTCCGGACGCCCTTCCAGAAAACCAGCTCTGGCTCCGCGAGAAACTTAAATGGCTCGGAGTGCTTTGTAAAGTCCCTGCCACTTTTGTGTCATGGTCCCGCTTCGGAGCGGAAAGCTCCAACCCAGGCTGCTGAGAGGTGGGGTGTGAGCGAATGGGTGGAGTCGCTGCAGGGTCTCCTCCCAGCTGCCCAAGCCATTGTCTCAACATAGTTTATGGGACGAATTCTAACCTTTCCCCTCAATCCAGCCAAGCCATTACTAATTCGGAATCACGTGCTCACTTGTCAAGGCATAGTTGTGGGGCAAGTTAAAGTACATTTTCTTGCATGAAGTATGCACTTTAAAACAGGAGGCAGAACTAGGGAGGTACAAAGCACATGCAATGAGGCACCATCCCAGTGCAGAGAGGATTATTTTGACATAAAGATGAGGCAATGGATAGGAAATAGGGAAGGAAAGACAACTGGCTACACCTGTGTACAGCTGGCTACATCTAGGGCTTACTGGAAGCCCTCTGCGGTCAACCAGACCCCTATTCCGTTTCCCAAGTCACATATTTCATCTGGCACACAACCATACCTAATGACCAGTATGTTCTGCCCCGTGGCTACAAACCAGGAAAATGTACTGCGTCCAGGCTCAAGAGAAGCAAAAGAGATTTTCGCTCCTATTTTAAAAGGAGAAAAACACATTGACAAATATTCTGGCTGTGTATAGTAAAAAGCCAAGTTCGGTGAAAAGTTTTTGTTTGTTGGGGGAGGGGAGCCTAGGGCAAATGTATTCAGAGATCTACTTTCCAAGTGGGAAAATAACTGCAAAGGCCTAGTTATTTAGATAGGGAAAATAGTATCTCCCAGGAAACCCGGACCACTGGGTGTTGTGATGTAGAGGTGTTTTATTCATGTTTCTGCCATAAGCTTCTATGCTACAGTCGGGGGACTGCCCAGGCTGCAAGAAGCTACTGGTTAAAGAACCCAGCTGCTTTTCTAATTCCCTAATTTATCTCGGTATAGTCTTTGTCCTGCTCCAATGAGTGGCGGCGGGGGACATAAAATCGCTTACCACCACGGAAATAGAGGGCAACCAATGCAGGAGGCAGGCCATTATCCGGTGCTTAGCTCAGCAGTACAAATATTAGACAATTATCGTCGCTTTAAAGAACATGCCTGAGCTTTGGGACCCCGTTCTGAGAGGTAACAGCTATAAACAACCCGTTAAGGATACAATGAAACCACAGGGGGATTCAGGTGGCTTGAGAGCAGCATTCAACGAGAACATCTTACGATCTAGGCAGGAACGAGGAGAGGGGTGGAGTTGGTGTATGAAGAGGTAGGTGGGAGTGTTTTCACTCCAGGGATAGGAAAAGTGAAACTGATGGCTCGCAGTTTAGGATAGGCCCCCAGCTCGGAAATTTCCGGTTAGGACTGAGCACCCTGCTTTGTTAGGCCGGGTGGCGCAATCCAGCAGTGTGAGATCTGCCAGTGTGTAGATTCTGAATACAGTCCCTTTTACAGAGCCATAAAGGTCTTAGATTAGAACACCAAAGTGTGTGTGTTCCACACTAGAATTTACAGGAGCCCCTTGCAAGGAATAGTTCCTAGAAGAAACCTGCCAAGACCCTTTGATATTTTTTGATCATTTAAATGTTTAAAAAGAAGCGGACGGAGTGACGTGCCCTGTTTCCGAAGATGCGTCATTCCCGAGCCCTGCTCTTGCTGCAGCAACAGCCTCCCGGGCCAGTTCTGTACACAGGCGACCTACAATGTCAAGCCTACCCTGGGATATATGGCAGCTCTGCTCAAAGGCCTGCATGAATACGAGTGATCCCTGCAATAGCCTGGGACCTACCAGCAAGCCGCAGTAATGCTCTGCAGCAGGGCTCGTGCTAGGAGCCCCACTCTCTTTGCTGCCGTGAGACTCTTGATGCCCGGGGCTGTCTGGAGCTGGAGCCATGAACGGTTCTCTCCTGCCAGCGCTCGGTATGGAGAGCCCCTGCCACCCTCTGTCTTCCTCCTCCGCACCTTACCTTCCCATTGTCCTGGCCCTGCAGCAGCTCTTTTCCCAGCGGGTATCTGATCTCGATGCCTGGGGTCTTGTCGTCCCGATCCCCGGGGGAGCTGATCACGGAGCCGGAGACCTCGCTGACATCGCTGGCGGTCTCACTGTAATTGTCCGCCCCATCCAGCATCATGTCGTGTCGGCTGCCGCTTCGCGGAGTCCGGGAGCCCTTTTTCCCCACGCTGTAGGCATCGAAGTCGATGGTTTTGTTCTCGTAGGCCCCCTCCACCGAGGCGAACATGCCGCCGTATTTCTGCCGCGGGGTCTGGGCCGTGGTGCCCGGCCTGGCCAGATACACTGGCAAGTCATCTTCCTTGTTCCAGTTCCTCTTTCTCTCGGCCATGCTCTCCCTCCGGCTCTCTCCCTCCCCCCAGCGCCTCTGCACCTGCCGCTACCGGGACGGGCGGCTGGTGACCATAAACACGAGTGATCGGCAGAGCGCAGGGGTAGAGCTGGGATGGAGGATGGGAGCTGTCCCTTGGGGAGACACAAGCCCCCCACCCGCGGAGGGAAAGCTGGCGGGGGCGTTGAACCAGCCGGGGTAGGACGCAGCACGTGAAATAAAGTACAAAGAGCCCGGGGGAGAGGCTGGCAGCGCTCGGCGATTGGAAAGCCCTGGGCGAATAGGACCTCGCTGCACTAGCCCGCCAGTAGAAAGAGCGATCCAGGGGAGGGGAAAAGCCCCGCCGGTGCACACACCCCACTCTGCGCAAAGCGAGCCCTTCCTGGCTGCTCCTCCTGCCCCACTGCGGAGCACCTGCCGCTGCCGGGCTCGCAAGGCAGCGCTGGGAATGGAGTTGCGCCCCCGCCCCCTCCTCCTCCCACTCCCGGCTGTCTCCGGGGGAAGATACCGCGGTGCTGCCGCTCTTGGAGACACTAGTGCTCGCCAGCGGGGGGCGGAGGAGGGGATGGCGGTGCAGTGGGCACGTCCACAGCAAAGCAGTTGCCGGTACCGGCTCCGTCTGGTGCCAGATCGCGCCGGGCAGCCTCAATCTCTGTAGTAACTTTGGGTTGGCGGCTGCTCCCTCCCGCACTGCAGAAGCTGGTCAGTTGCAGCAGCGAAGCGGGGCCTTGCTTCTTTGGCAATAGGTGCAGAGCAGGGGGGGGGGAGGACAAGCCACGCGCAGCTCCGGGGTCCTGAGCAGGGAGGGGAAATCCGCTCCTCGGAGCCAGCGCCCTGCGCCTCTCGGGGGCCCGCAGCAGCTGCCAAGCGGGAGCGATCTCCGCTCGATCTCCCTGCCAGAGAGGCCGGAGTGGAGGCGGCGGTGGTGAGACTGAAGCGTGCCAGGGAGGGAGCAGCCGCCGCTGCCAGCCCCTGACACGGAAGTAATCGCACGGGCGCTGGGGCGAACTGTGCTGCAAATCCTCCCCGCCAGCAGCGCTCTGCAGGGAGCGGCCGGGCTACTGCGCTAGGAGACCGCGCCTGCACTACTGCCCCAGGGAAGGGGGCGGGGAGGGGCGCTGACAAAAGGCTGGCGCGGCAGGAGCAGTATAAGGCAATGGCTAGCGCTACCCGCCTAGCCCGGCTTGCCAGAGCGCTGGGCTGGGAGCTGTCCCTTCAGCACCTCAATGCCCAGCCCAGCTGCAGGCCCCAGGCTGGGGCCCGGCAAGATTCGCGGCCCAGAGGCCCAAGTGCAGCTGTGCTGTCCGTAGAGAACCAGAGCGTGGATAGAATCGCACTGCAGTAAAGCGGACTTGCCCTGAGCAAGCGTCTGTTCTTAAGCCGTGCGGGGTCTGAGCCAGCAATAGAAAAAAACACCATTGGGCTTGCAACCAGGTAGATCCGCCCACACCGCCACATTCCCAACTACTTTACACACAGCATTTGAATGGATTTGCACCTTCTCATACCGAGGATGAATTGGGTCATATTTAAATAACCATGACTAATTTATTCGGGTAACGATTTTTTTTTAACTGCCAGTGCCGTGAATTATGACCCCGGTTTCCAAAGCATTCATGTAAAGCTGTCGCTGCTTTATGCAAATTAGTTCAAAAAGTCCTTTACTTCCTTAAGTAGATTTCAATTCCAAATGTGGTTTAAGGAAAGCAACTTAAAACAATTATATTTTTTTCTGGCACTCAAAGCAGTTTACATAAACCTTGGGAAATGCCTTTTGTACTGCAGCAGTTAGTTGCCTAAGGGATATTCTCTATGGCTCTGTGATAATACACTGGCACAAAATGCTGCTGAGATTGATGAACAGGCTAAGTGAAGCTGAAGCAGTTAATCACAAAAGCTATTTATTACCCACATGCAAGAAAACCGTAGAGGTTTGCTTTTATACAACAAACCACAACAAATAAACCCTTTATTTGTCTAAGGCCAAGCAAGCCATTTCTAGTGGGTCACAAACTGAAAACAATCCAAGACCAAATGTTCCACATGCCATAGGAGAGTGGAAGAGTAGAGGTGATATAATGTCCCCTCTAATTGAAGTTAATGGTAGAAGCCCCATAGCAGTCTGGGAAGAAGGTTCATTCATGAAAGTAGTGTTCTTATATATACACATTTCCATAGCTTGAAAATGTTTAGGAGGTAGTGATACAACATACCTAGTCCAGATATAATATTTCTCTCCTGAGGACTGGGAAATTGACTATATTGTATAGCTAGAGTATTCACTGCTGATAGTGAACTGACAGTTGTTAACCAACTGATTGTGCCAATCACATGGGAAGGAGTGAGATAGACAAACATACTCCCATATCTTCAGAGCTGGCTTTAATAAGAGTTGCATCTATTAATGCCCTATGCTGTGGAATATATTCCCAGGTTTGTGAGAAAATAATTAAAATTATTTCTAGGCCATGATTTACTGAAATACTTATCTTTTATTATTGGCCGAAATTGATTATTGTCTATGGTAGCATCAGGGCTTATTGAGCAAGGTGAACAAAATCAGTATATTACTCACATGGATAATAAATGTTAATATTCAGTAAAACATGAGGTTAATGGGTATACTATTAGGTACATTCTGAATGTCTTCTTCATAGATCTTAGGAAAGCTCCCCAGTAAAGTGTAAAGGTGTAATTGTTTCCTTTCTAATTCATATGCTAGTCAGGAGAGGAAATTAGACCTCCAGAAAAAACGTATTTACCATTGGTGGGCTAACCAGAAAGAGAGGTGAATATTTTTATTTTTCTAAAATCACCTAAAGGCACAAGGTATGTCCTCAATTGTATGTGTGATTGGTTAAAACCATTCAGACTTTTAGAATTGTTCTCACTTAGGAAGTGAACAGTACACACCTTTTGACTTATCTTCTAACATTTTCAGATGAGAATGGGAGTTCTCCCTGGTCCATAGTAACAAATAATGTACTATTGCACCATTATAAAATATAGCATTAAACAAGTTGTTGATTTACTAGGCCCTTAGCTTTAAAATAAGAAACAATGTTTATATTTCAGAGGAAAAAATCCAGGGCACATAATACTGTCAAAATTGTTAATTATTTAGAAATGAAAATCCTTCATAAAACTAAACTCCTTGAAATTTTATTTTATTAATAACTGTGTTCTAAATGCTCAGATATTTACATGCCTGTTCTCTAAAATGCAGGCTTTGTAAAAAAAACTTGAAACCAAATACAAGTCACAATCTGGTTCTCAGTTGCCCCCTCAGTCTCTGGAGTTCTTCTAGAAAAGTGTGTGGTATGATGTCAGTTCATTTAAATATAGCATTTTCATAAAATTCTCTTATGGATGTTGTTTCTAATTTGGTCTCAAGACAGTCTGGAAAAAAAGAGGCAGAATTTAAGGAAACATGCTCACTATGTTTCTGCTACTAATGGATCTCCTATCTACATGTGTATTTACCATTACTACCAATTAATAAGTTTCATTTTAGAGAAGGCTGGGTACTGGAGGATAGGCAATTGAAGTAACACATATAAGCAGGTTTGCTTAGTTTAAAAATAATTTTTATCACCTAAAAAGCCTGACTATTGGTTAAACATACATCAGCAGATCCTCTGTTTTAACTGTAATACTCTTCAGCAATCAAGGCAAAATTTATGATCATAACATAATTTCAGAGGACTTGTGCTGTTCTCCTCTCTCCTGGACTTTAAAATCATGTTTAGAACTTAAACATTTAAATCTTATGGAACTGTTCTTGCTCAGTGCTGGACACTTTGCTTACTGTGGGAATTCATCACAACAGAATTTGTCTATGGCATTACTTTGAATCTCCAAGAAATGTCCTATAATTAGATCCTCAAGCTCTGCAAAGACTTAAATTCATGTTTTACTTTTTGTCCAGTCAGTAATCTTATCTCGCTAAGACTTACCCTTGTGCTTCACTTTGTCAGTCACCACACATCAAATTAAGCATTTACATATTATGCACTTAGTTCCCTACTGTAGAGTACCAGGCTCAAATTCCCTGCCAAAATCAAGTGTTTTTTAGAGTTTTATTTATACTGATACTATTTCAAAAGTTCTATTACCACACTGGAATGAATAACTAATAATTAAATGTTTTAAAGAAGTCTTTAATTTAAAATATGCATACATTTGAATATACAAAATTATGCAAATTATACCTTTAACTAACATAGAAAAATACATCTGGTTAACAAGATAAAATGTCAACATATTTTACACAATTTTAAGTGATAGTTACAAATCTGCAATAATCAGAAGTGAGACTTTGTGACTTCATTACAATGTTGTCTGTCTCCTCTCCTGTTACTTTGAAATTAACATATATGTACATTTAGTTAGATGTAGGAAATGTCCTAAAATGAAATTCATTGCTGAAAAATGTAAAACAAGATAAAAAAGATAATGGCGTCTTTTATGTTACTCAAGTGAAATCAATAAGCTGTTCCATTTTAATCCCCACTAATAGGGGTTTACAAACAACAGTGTCAAGCTTTTTGCATTTATTTACAACAATTTTAAAAAAGGATCCAGCTGAAATTTTTGAGTAATATATATCAAATTATGAAGCCCACGTTTTTTTGTGCATTCTTGGGCACATTTTCAAACTGGTTCTAATTTGTCTCTCTAACAAACAGCTTTCATGAGTCCTAGTTAACATCACACTGTTATACGGATGAAAAGCTGATACTTATATGGAGGTGCAGCTCAAAGGCCTCTCATCCATATTTTGTGTATCCAAGGTTCTCAGTTTAAGTTTGGTCCCAAGACATGAGAAAATATCCATCCTTTTCAATCCAAACAAATACTTATAAGTCTTTACTCTTTTCTTTAGTTTATACTAGCTTCATATTTTCAAAACAAAAGCCAGAAGCCTTATTTATAAACAAGCTACAAAATCTGTGCCACATTGAATCTTGGCATTTAGAGTATAAGCCAAGGAGTAATATTATTTACACATTTTCCAACTCCTTTTTTAGTCACAGGAAGCAGAAGATAACAACTTTTGGAGGCTTTATTTTTTGTTCCTGTCTGTATCCAAACCCTTAATCCATAATGAGTGAAATTCACCCCACACAAGACCACTTAAGATCCACTTAAAACTTTTAATTAGTGGTGCCTAAGGCATTGTGTAAGCTCTCTGCAAAGAAGCAAAGTTCACCTAATATAAATTAATCTCTCTCAACATAGAAAAACAAATCTAAACAGTTGGATGCTGACATATTTATATTTGGAAATCAGCTGCTGCACATGTACAATTACTCCTCTCATTGCAATTTACATTTATACGTCATATTAACATTGCAAGAATCCATGCAACATAAAACAATAGTGAGTATAGATTTACACCACAGACAGTAACATCTCTACATCAAGTCAAGCCTCTATTGTTTCCTTAGTTCCTTTCTCTTTGATCACATTTTGTCCCTGCTGTGCATAGGCAGTGATAGATATTTATCTATCGTATGTGCTACACTTCCTATGCTCAAGTAAAAGTCAGGGTGAAATCTTCACCCATAGACTTCAATAGAAGCTGGATTTATGCAGCACATCTGAGATAAGCTAAACTTTCTTTGCTGGTTTGACTCCAACTTTAACATTCCTAATTGACTGATAATGACTTATATCATGGATTCCACTGGTAGAATTTGAATTAGATGTTTTAATTTTGTATAGTACTTTGGAAACAGCAGTAGATTCTGTAACCTAGGATATGTAAAGGGACAAAAATTCCTGACAACAATACCATGTCTACAGGTATTATTATAATGCAAATATGCTTGGAGTCCAAGGCACACTATGTCTTAAAGCAGTGGTCTTCAACCTTTTTAAGCACAAGATCAACCTTTTTAAGCACATCACTCCCGGATCTACCTCAAACCCAGATACCCTTGCCCTGCCTTCTTCCCTGTGGCCCTGCATCTACACCATCCTTTCTCCAGGGCCCTGCCCTGCTCACTCTGTGGAAATGGGGGGCATGGAAAGGAAAAGGGGGACACTCTGACTTCAGTGCCCCCTCCTCCACTTCTTCCACCCTGCACAGCAAGCAGGAGGTTCCTGGCGGAAGCTCCATGACAGGGCAGGAGCAGCACAACATGGGGGGAGAGGCAGTTGAAGACAGCCTCCCACCAAACCAGTCAGGATCACCTGTCAGATGCTCCAGGATCTATCAGTAGATCCCAATCAACTGGTTGGTGACCACTGTCATAAAGGAATTCTAGTGAAGCAGGAAAGAGGTCTGAACAACTTACTATAATCCCAAGGTCTGTTCCCCCTCTGCATCCTTAAGGCACTAAAGAATTTCCAGAGGATTACCTGCAAAAGCCAACATGCACATGTTTTTCCCACCAATGCAAATTAAAAATATTAAAATCCATCGTCTACATACTATAAATACAGCGCTCTGCAACTATATTTCAGTTTATGAAATATAGTTGAAACTTGCCACTTGTTAAAGGCCACAGACCAAAAAAATCAATGATGCCTGAATAGGAGCTTTATTTTGAGAATTATACCATGTATATAAAATATTTCCTAGGCAATTGTATTAGCATATATTTCATATAATTATTATTCAGTGATAAATCACTCTGCTTTCTGCATCTGTCAACTTCGTTGATGCAAATAACAGAATACAATTTTCCAAGGTGATGCAAGTACCATTAGTAGATTAGAAATGTCGTGAGTTATATTTTAACATCTTGCAATGCTCTACACAGTCGAAGGTATGGTAATAAGTGATTTAAGAAATAAACTGTATTATATATGTAAAAAGCTCCAATTTGTCAATTTGGTGTATTTTGTTCAAAGTAAGAAGAAAGAGGTGCATTTACATAAAAGGATTTACTAGCAGTATCTTAATATTTTAATTGCAATTAATTTGGTGAGAAAATATTATGTATATAAATCAAGTCAACCCAAACACCCAGTTCTGCAGACTAAGAAGCAGTTTACCATACACAAGAAAAACAGCACCTTGTCAAATACAGGTGTTCTATTTTATCCTTCTTGAATTTATCACACATATAAGCAGGTCAGACTACTAAAGAGAGAGGCAAAAATAGTTGTCCTGTCCTGCACAAAGTTTGCTTAGTGAAAACATTTTGAACTGAACAAATTCTATAACTAGACACCTTTTTTTCTGCTCACTGCAAGGTAATCGGGGGAAAAAAATCATTATACTCCCTGCCTAACCACAATCCACAAACTCACATTAATAGTGTTGATGCTTTATTATAATAATTTGAGCTAAAGATGAGATTTCAATTCCAAATCTCCCGACACACAGAATGATCCACCCATCTACTAGTTTAAGGAGCTAATAGGCTTTTATAATACTGGAAGACACTTCTGATATTAGGAGGTGTGCAATATAAGAAAGGTGAATGTGACGTGCCACAAAAGAAGCATAGCACAATCTATATTCCTTATACTAATCACTTTTTTACATCAAGTGAATGGCTGAAAGCCTGAGATGCTAAAACAATGGACAAGGTCATTATCAACATTTGTATTTCATAATGAGAGATTTCATAAATGGCAGGAAACCTGCATTATGTCTTAGTTTAACACTTCATTCAAAAATAAGAACTGGGGCTAATTGTATGCATGTTTTGCAAATGATATATGTGCAGCTTCTCTTCAGGGGGTACAGTACACTAACGGCAAGAAACCCACATATGACACAGATTTATTTTAAGAGCACTTACTAGTAGTAAAGCTGCAAATGTTGCCATGCCAACTTGTCATCTATTGCTAATCATAATCTAAAAATGCACATGAAATTAATCTGACATGGGTTTCCTTATTATATTAGCCTTATACCTTCCCTCAAAGAATTTCTGAAATTACTGTGAGCCTAATCACTGTAGAGATCAGCACATTCTAAAGATTAGGTCAAATAAAATAAAATAAAGATTGCAAAATAGTTATTGAAACAAGACAGCACATTACATTAAGAGGGACAGTTATGTAATTTAGTATCCAATTTTGCTCCCATTCAATCAATGGGAGTTTTGTTATTGAATTCACTAAGAACATGAGTAAGCCATTGAAGTAGAACTGTAGACACTCACTTACACCCCAGTTTATCATGTGCAAGTACATCCAATGTATCTGCATGTGCAGACAGCTACTCGTACTTACAAATAGGTACATGAATACTAATAACATGCACTTACTCACTTTGGACACATCAGCATGTGGTCTGCATTCATTATTACCAGTTTGTGGGCACATACAGAATCTGATCCAACAAAGCATGTAAGCATGCAGAGAATACACTGGAATTCAAAGAGACTGTTCACATAAGCAGATACTACCTTCACTCCTGTGCTTTGCTGAATTAGGGCCATAGGGCACAATCCTTCCAACATCCGAGTGCCTAAAAATCTGGGATGAGTATGACACTTTCCAGCTGATGCTGAAGACACTCAGCACTTTGCCAAAATGATTCCATCTACTGCCCTATCCTGAGAGGTTCTAAGCACCCTGAACTCCCATAAAAGCCAGGGGGATTGAGGTCCCATATGACCCTTATACATGTAAGCTCCCAATAATCACACATGTAGGTATCCAAAGGTTGAGATTTAAGTAAAACATGAGAATTTCATAAGAATGCATTAAAATATTAAGATTTCTGTAACAGATTTGTATTTGATTGGTTTGCATCACCAACTTCCAGTCAAGCACGAGAGTCAGCAAGTCATTGTGGCTTCTCAGCTTTTTCCTTAGAGAAACAGCCATGCCAGCTGCCAGACTAGACACACTCTCTGTGATCCTTCAGCACTGCTTTGCTTTTTCTTTGTGTATCTGATTCATTCTTCCCTGTGTATAAAGAAAAAAAAAGGAAAACCACAAACAAATAACTATAATGCCATGAAATAAATATGCAGCTGGAGTTCCACATTTTATTTATACAGGGATGTTATTCAAGAAAGGACAAGACAAAACATTTGCTAATAAACATTACATTAGTTCTGTTCTTGTACACAGCATGTCTTGGCATTCATAGGACTTACAAACACTAGGCAGACTATGATCAGTGGCAATATTGACTGGTTTGGAGACAACACAAATACACTGAAAATGGAGTTAACCTGAATACTTGCCTTCTCTATCCAACACAGGAAGTCTTAGGGTAGGAGATTTCTTCTTAATCGTGCTCAGATCACTACCCCCTTTTCAATACTAGGGCCTACGTAGCAATGTGGAAAGGACAGTATGGTCACAAACTCTTGACACCAGTCTGTCATTCCCAAATTGAGATCTCCTGAAGTACGATTAACTATGTTAAAGATTTTTTTTTAAGTGGAACTCATTCCTATGCAGAAGGCTAGCACAAATTCAACAAGCACGTACATCTCACTGTTTAAATCCTCAAAATAGGGAGCACTTAAGTGGTTCATAGCCCTTGAGCTGGATACCTCAGTGCTGAGCAAGGGAGCAGTCCTGATTTTTTGAAGTACAGGCATCCTGCCCCTACTAGCATGATCTCACAGATACAGTGCTTGTGAGGTCCCAGTGTGTGGAGGACACCATTTTATTCTACAAAATGGCATCCTCCATGAGGCTGCAAAGAGGATGCCATTTCGTTTCTGTTTAATTGCTGGAAGGCCATTCCAGCCTCACTACACCACTGTGCTGAATGGTCACATAGGCTCAGATTGGCACAGATACATTGGCACACTGCCACTGACCATTACAATACTCAACTTTTAGGCATCTAGAAAATTAGAGGAAGATAAAGCAAACTACCAAGTTTTAGTTATGCACCTATGCACCCTCTGCCAGGAAAGAGGAAAACATGATGCCTTAAAATGAAATTCACAAAAGCCAGCCCAGCAGGCAAGGGTCTGACTTGGCTAGACAATGGGGGATGTTAGTGAAGGGCATCTAAGCCCCACCCCTTTCATGAATGTAGGCACTTACTGTCAGGCTGCAGGGAGCCTACCTTTGCTAATGATTCCCAGATGGGAACCCCTCTCCTGGAGTCATGTGGTTAGGCACTTATGCTGCTTCTTGTGCAAATATGTTAGACAGGCACCCCACACTGCATAAAGCAGCTGGAGGTGGTGGCTGGCATGCCCACCTTATAACTGCTTGTTCACATGCCTGGGATGTGAAAGACTCAGTTCAATTCCCCTCTGCCGGGGAGAAAAGTTTTGAACAGGCCTCTCCAAACTGCCAGGAGTATATTCTAACCACTAAGCTATGGGATGGCCTGATGTAAATTATCCTCAATCTCTCCTGTTAACTCTGTTCTGCAATGAATAATTGAAGTGCGATTAGAATCACAGAGTTTAAGGCCACAAAATCCTATAGCCAGTGGCTTGGGTATTCACCTGAGACATAAAAGACCCCTATTCAAATCTTTTCTCCCCATCAGTGAGAAAGGAGAACTGAAGTTGGATCTCCCAAATCCCAGTCAGCTACCCAAACACATTGGGCTAAAAGTTATGTGATGATTAATACCACTATCGTCGTCTTCTCTGGGCAGACTTTGAGTGGGAGCTAATCCAGAAGATAGCATAAGAGCACCCCTCCTGGATTGGACCCTTCATGTGAATTAGAAGGCCAAATGCCTATTTTTCTTGGTTCATGAATTGTTGTGGGGCTTAGGGAAAAAATAGGCATCTGGATGCCTACGGTGAGGTAACAGTGAGTGTGCTCAAAAGCAGAAAATTAATTACCTAGAGAAAGTTTACCCTGAAAACTTAGATGCCAAGCAAGTTTAGGTGCCTACAGAGTTTGGTCAGAGTTCTGTGAATCACAGTGGACCATAAAACGGGCTTAGGAACTTAAACACTGATTTAGATACCTAAATTGGGAGTTTAGGCACCTAAGTACCTTCGGGATACCCAGCAGTGCTCTGGAGTTTTCATCTACCTTCCACCTCCATCTTGGGCCCCTAATAACACATCAGTTATTAAAACCCATGCCAAAAACCTTCTGAAGACATGGTCTCAGGACAAAGTAGAGCAAAAGCTGGATCTAGGCTATACACAACCTTTGAGATGGTTTTCCTCTTTAAGTACACATAGACTTATGGAATTCCTTCTCATCTCCAGAACAAATAGAGCTCAGCTGGTAAGCAAGCTGCTATGAAAACAGTCTTTTGGGGCTTCCTTTTTCCTTTGGAGATTTCTTCTTTGGATTACAGCCTAGAAACATACTTACAACATATTAGATACTACAGCACTCACTGCTGAGAACAACCAGGAGATGTTTTCATGTCACCATGCACCCTGGTATCATCAGGGTGTATTTGGTAATTACTAACCCAGAGAAGTATCTTTTATGTTAGTGGCCGAGTTTAACATTTTGAAATCAGCCTGCAGAATAATTTTTCACTCACTTCCTTTTACAAAGCCTCTCCATTGTGATTTCATCATCATGCACAGGACCAACCTGAGGATTTGGGGGAGGATCAGTAAGATGATTATATGGCCCTCTCAACATGTAGTCTCGCTTTTAGAATATAAAGGGGTTGCTCTGAGGCTGCTGTTCTTCTGAAGAGGTGCCCAGCAGTTTGCACGGGAATCAGAATTCTCCGCACTGATTAACCTTTTTAAAGGGAAGATTGTCAAAACAGGTGGGAGGTTTTGGTACTTTCATGTCCAACATATTCTATTAATCTCCCTTCAATTATCACTGTTCTCTCTTCCTTTAATAGCATCTCCTCCTTTTCTCTATCATCTCTTTCTCATGGTTATTCCATCCTATTTTGCATTGTGTAACCCTGCTACTCTTTCTATTTCTTCCTTGATTCTCTTTGTTCTTTTTGCCACCTTTGCTCTTTATCTTGCTGGAATTTCTGCTGCTCACCAATATTCCATTATTTTTCCCCGCTGATCCTTTTGGTAACATATGCCATTATTAGAGTTCTGAGCAACTATTAAACAATTAGTCCTCACAGCTGTCTTCTCAAATAGGTATTGTATTTTTGTACATGGTTTGTGGTTAGGGAAAGAAGCATTTATAGGGCTGTTTTATCAGATGATAATACCGACTAAACATCTGCAATGTGGTTAGACACATGAGTGAGGCTTTCATCAGTGCACAGCACTCAGAAGATGACTGATTTCAAGGATCCTGATATTTGTACTTCCGGTATACTGAAAGAGACTGGCTCCATATTTTTTTGTTTGTGCTAATGCACATTCTTGGGTAATGATGCAAAGGCACTAAACTCTTTCTCTTTTACATTCTATTCTAAGGGCAATCAATTCTAGTCATCACAATACAGAACTGCAAGTGCAGATGGTCATTAAACAATACAGAACTGCAAGTGCAGTGCCATTTTCTCTTTGACACTGAAATCCTGAAGAAACTCTTATAAGCTAAAAGATAAGATTGTGCAATCCTATCCCTGCACCCTATCAACATTTTAGGACATCGTAAGAGAGACACAAGAAGATTTATTCACAAATGAGAAATAAGATTAGATCACTGAATGGGATTGGGATAAAATAATATCCATGAAATCATGATGATTAGTAGAAAGATAAGACTGCCCAAAGCTGAATGGAAGCTTGTCTCTGCTTGGTGAATTGCAGATATTTTAAGAGGAGCATATTTTTACATAAAGATTATCTAGGATTGCTATTTGGATAATTTTCCACATAATAAAAGCAAGGGACAGCTTTAATTTCCTCACCTGACATCCCCCAAACCTTTAATGACCTGTGTTTGTGAATTGTTTGCATTTATTGGTGCCAGCTGTTCCCTGCACCTCCTCCCTCAATGTACTTTACCTGTGAAACATTTATCAAAATGTCTGCAGGAAATATAATGTGAAAGGGTGTCAAGATTTCCTGCCCCTGAAAATCTCCTTTCTTGTGGAATTTCAGGTGAGTGACTTGGATGGGGCCAGAGAGCACCTCCTGCTGGCCCAGTGAGTGCCTGTATTCTGTTTTGCGCCGCTTGCCTGTAGTAAATCCTCTTGACAATGCAGGTTTTAACTGACTCAGCCCTCTGGACAAGTCACACACAGATCCTATTTATGCAACATAACAGACCCCTTCCAGGGCACAAGTCCAACAGGGCCTATTACAGTCCCTGCAGGGCCATCTTGGGCTCACATCTCAAACCGTTCACAGGAGCTACCAAAGTACCCCCTTTTATAGTCAGCCTCTTCTGGGCTTGCTCTAGTCTAGTCCCTGCTCTGATATGGAGGGGTGCCCCCTAAGCTTCCTCTTTACCTTTGGCAGCCATTCTCTGACCCAACTCTCTAGCTTACTCACTATGTCAGTTTAGTCCCCTTTCTGGGGATTAAAGGATGGAGGTTATCCATGTCTACAAATAGTGACCACCTTCTGGGATTTCTTTCCCTTCTATGAACCCATGTATACTCCCTTGCTAGGGCTTTGGCTATTCTACCTGGGTATGTCTAGACTACAGGGTTTTGTCAACCGAAGTTTTGTCGACAGATACTGTCGACAAAGCTTCTGTCGACAAAGAGCGTCTAGACTGCAGCCAGTTCTGTCGACAAAGCAAGCCATTTTGTCGACATAACAGTGTGGACGCAAAGGACAGTGTAGATGCAATGCCTTCTATCGACAGAACTCTGTCGATAAAAGGCGTTATTCCTCATAGAATGAGGTTTACATACATCGACAAAACTGCTGAGTTTTGTCGACGTTATGTCGACATAACTCAAAGGCAGTGTGGACGCAGGTATAGTTTTGTTGACAAAAGTCCACTTCTGTCGACAAAACCCTGTAGTCTAGACACACTCCCTGGGGCTGTGTCCAGACTCAGGGGTTTTTTCGAAAAAAGTAGCCTTTTTTTGAAAAAACTTCACCTGCGTCCAGACTCAAGCCACGTTCTTTCGAAATTAAATCGAAAGAACGCGGCTTTTCTTTCGATGGCGGTAAACCTAATTCTACGAGGAAGAACGCCTTCTTTCGAAAGTTCCTCTTTCGAAAGAAGGCGTTCTTGAATGTAAATAGGGCTTCCTCGAAAGAGAGCATCCAGACTCGCTGGGTGCTTTCTTTCGAAAAAGCAAGCCGCTTTTTCGAAAGTTCCGCCTGTAGTCTAGACGCGCTCTTTCGAAAGAGGCTTGCAGTCTAGACATAGCCTGTGTGGAGAGACCTGTGCCAATCTAGGGACCCTACAATTAGCAGCTACCTGTTGTATCCATTTTAACTCTGCTGCCATTGCTTCCTGAGACACTTCTCCACAGCTGCAGCCTTACCTTCACCCTTGGCTCAGGCCTAAAGATCTCATTTGCATGCTGGCAGTTAGCCAGAAGCAACCCCCCTTGCTTCTCTGATCCCTAGTAGCCACAGCTCTGTCCAGATCATGGAACAAGCCTTCCTCTGGCTCCAGTCAGCAACTGACTGCTCCATCCAGTTGCTCCTTTTATATCAGCCTATTGGAGTCTGATTAGCTGCTCCTTGCAGCCTCTCTCTAATTGGCTGCTTCCCCCACAGTCACTCTAGGTCTGGAGGACACACCTTCACTGCTCCTCTTCTGGAGTGGAACAAGCCTGCAAAGCTCCAGTGTTGGGGGAGGGGAATGTCTCTGAGAATAGGACACCCTATCACAGTGACCTTTCAGACTAACTTTTAAGTTTGAAACCTGCACCAAAGGCCAAGGTATTAAGAGGGGATGTGTTATCGGGCAAGCTTCCAGCTTTGACTTTTTCCTTTTTGGACAGATCATCTGTGGAAGGAAGGAAGCTAGAGATATATGCTGCAGAATAGTATTCCAAAGGGCTGCATTTACACTCACAATTTTTAAATAAATCTCCCTATATTGTATTATCAAGCATGGAAGTGATAGCTGAGATTAGCCAGCAGTGGTTTTAGCATTGTATAATTTAACCCTTCTCACAGCCAGTCTATACAACAGGGTGGTTAATGAGATGGTGACTGATCTATGCTAGCATTTCTGTGCTAGTGCACAGGTGGAAAATTTCCCTAAAATTGCCAGTGTAGTTAAGGACCTAGTGCCCAGTGTCTGTGTGCAATTTAACTCCCCAAAGATGAGCACGTCAGCATGGCTGTTACAAGGTGCCTCTTCCCCATCCAGCCCACCAAATCAAGAAATGAGAATTGCAGTAAAATCAACTGCCTGCACCTTTGTCCACTTTGCAAGAAGGCTGTAGAGTGTGTATGATGCAATCCAGGCCAGACAGACGGAGCCAATGCACAGCTCAGCACAACTCAGGAACAAACTCTATGAGTTGCAGGACTAAAAGAAAAGAGTATGTGCACAACAGCAGTAGAAAAGCTGTCTGTTCCCAACCCCCTCATTTGAAGCATTATTGATTCCTGGAATTGTGCATTGCAAATATACTCATGTGACTTAAGGTGAAGACCAAATACTTCTTTCCATTGTAGGTAACTATAAAGTTAAGACTTACTTAGAATCCTAAATGATGGCAAACTACAGAGGTATGCTTTTTTCTGTCTGTGTCAGGACAGCCCCTCCCTTTGAGAAAATGATCAAAATGGCTTTTGTTGACCTTTCCTACTATGTGAACAAGCAGTAAACAAGAAAAAAAACAGCCTGTGATTCTAACCATTTCACTTCCTCAGTCCCAACAAAAAAAACTTCCAATCTGAAATGCATTGAAATATTGCCTCATCATGTTCTCAGACACTTCGTAGATTTAGGGCTGTATTTATCAGTATGCTTCCAGTGCTTTGTGCTGCTCTGTGGAAAAGTAGCATGCATAAACCCATCTGAACTGGTCAGTTAAGCCATGTTTCAGCTGCTTTATGTCACGTGCAAACAGATCACAACATACCAGTGAATCTGACTCTATGTTACACACTGATGAAAATAACACTGCTGTGACACTTTTCTAAAGCCACTGAACACTCAGAAAGCAGTTCACATTATGGAAAATGGCAGATTTCAAGTATTATTAATTTCCAGCTGAGAGTGTTGCTCAGCTCTAGCTCTGCCCTTTCTAAGGACCAAATATTCCTCTCACTTTCATACTATTGAGGCTCAACTGGTTACCACGGCATCACTCCTGATTAGAGACTTGCGTACCTATTATCATTTAGTAACAGATGCATTGAAAACTGCTATTTTATTCAATACAGCTAACAAAGCTATATTCAGACACTTTTCCATTTACATTGCAGAAAAGCAAGCTTCTCTGTGGCATTATATTAACAGAAAAGGATCCATGGTGAATTATTTCTTACATGTTCCAGAGTATTTTCAGATATTTTCTCATAAAAATATCTTTGTTTAGAATAAATATGACCCACCATTGAAAAGGATCCTGACAAAAACTGACAAAAATGTACAACTGAAAGAAAAGGAACGAGAACAAATCTGTATTTAGGAATAAAACACATGGGAACACTCATCAGCACTGTAAGAAAATGTTATTAGTGGCTTATTGATATTTAGAAAAACCTTTTGATTTCTGTGTTTGAAAAACTGAAAGAATATTCAATGTACTCTTTTCATTAGTGGCCTACTGTTCTTAAACTTCATTTCTAATTGATGGATTCATGTGACAGCACAAGATGTGCTGACTCTCATTAAACTGTGATAGAGATGTATTGATTCTCTTACAAAGGACAACAAAGCTTGCTCATATATCACAGAAATGTAAAAGCTTTCCCATTTGTATCCCTGGAAAAGAAAAAAAAAGTGTTGCAGTTGTTGAAACTGCCGTGATTCAGTTATCTTTTTCTTTACTAGTAAGGTGTAAGTTTACTCTATATTTTAGTTTAAAAAACTGCACAGGGTGTAAAGTTTCTGGACCTGATTTAACACTGAATTATTCTAATTTAAGTAATGCCAGTTTGTTTCTATGAAAAAAATGTAGCTACGCTGCTGTCAAATTGGAGTTAGGCAGTGGAGAACCAGGTGTTTTTTGGTGTACTGTGTGTAAAATATGGAGGTTACTTACTTGTAATTGGAGTTCTTTGAGATTCACTCACACTCTTGTGGAATGCTCCAATCCAGAGCTGCTAGGATGGTGGACCCTTCTAGTTGCAGCACCTATTAGAGGTGCATCACGTGTCCCTTTCAGTCCCTAATTCTGCCACCAGACACTGGGCATGGCTACAAGACGGATATGCTCGCTTGCCAGCTCAGTCCCTTCTAAATACTAATGTGGAATACCAAGTAATGACACGCTTAGGACTACAAAGATTCAGAGCAGGGAGGTGAGGAGTTTGAATATGCAGAGTGCATCCTCAAGAGCTCCAGTTACACGTAAAAAACTTCTATGTGTTCATCAAGTGTCCTCTGCATATTCCCACTCTTGGAAAAGTGTGGTGAATAGTATCTCAATAAGAAAGGCAGGGAGAGCCCTACTTGAACAACGATTGAAGTACCACCCTGCCAAAATAAGTTTTGGACCTCAATTCTAAATGTAATGCATAATGCGTTGTGAAAGTGTTGATTGTTCTCCAGGTAGTAGCCTTAAAGTCTCAACAATAGCAATGTGCTTGAAAAATGCTGTAGATGTGGCCATCCTATTGACGCTATGAGCTCTAAGAAGATCAGGAGGGGAAGTGAAGCTGACCTATAACACTCCTCAGTAAAAAGTCTGAACCATCTAAATAGTGACTGAACTGAAGTGGCCCTACCCCTTGAAGATATCCTGGTTTTTAGAGACCATTCATACATCTGTGATGATTCGCTGCTGAGGCTATCTGCCAAATTTGTTGTAGTCTCCTAAAACATGGAAAGCTTTTAGGTAAATGTGGTGTAGTATTCACAAATCCCATTGCTCTATCACTTCATTTCATAGTCTTCCCTCTTATTCATTCACATACCAAACTGCAGTGATGTTGTCCCTGACAACCTAGATAATAAAATGGCATGTCTACCGAAGGCATGTTTCAGAGCCAAATGGATGGCCCATAGCTCTAATATATTTATGTTCAACTGGTATTCTTTGAAACTTCAAACCCCTTTACTATTTGAGTGTGGAGATATAACTTCCAGCCTATCATTGGCATATCCATGGTTGCTATAACATTGGATGAGGTGGGCTGAATAACACGCCTTTGAGCACATTCAGCAGATGTAATCACCATATGAAAGTATGAAGAATAGGGCTATCAACATGTGGGTGACTACACAATTAACCAATAAGCCTGGGTTTATCAGTTAATCCTGTCAACTACTTGCAGTACCCTCCCCTTTCCATCCTCCCCTGCCATTGCTGCCTCTGTATCAGAAGCAGCAAGGCAGTGAGGGAGGTAGGAGCTGGTGTCCTGCACCTCTGGGCTGCTGCCTTTGATAGAGAGGCAAAAGCACGGAGGACGAAGGGGCCAGGTGGGAGATGATATATGTGGGGAGCATACAGGTTCTTTTAAGCTGGTTCTCCATGCATGCCGGCTCCGCGGATCTGCCTGCCCCAACTTGCTGTCTCTTACAGAGATAGTGGGGGAGGGGCAGAATGGAGGGAAGAGACAGAGAAGGAGGCAGAGGCAGCAGTCCAAGGGGTGAGCAGGCGAGGCTGCTGCAAAGCAGCCTCTGACGGTGGCAGGCCCAGGCTCACTGTGGGGCCGTTCATGTAGCAGCCTTTGTCTGTGGGGAGCCTGGGCCCACCACAGACAGAGGCTGCTCTGCAGCTGCAGACTCTGTCCGCAGGGTGCTCACACCCCCTGCAGACAGGAACTGTTGCCACCCTGCACTGCTGCATCTGTATCAGAGGCAGCAGCATGGGGCAGCAGGGGGCTTCCTAGGAGTGGGGTCAGGACTGCACTGGCTGCTGGCCCCGGCCCCGGGGTCTATCAAATAGTCATGTAACCGCTAAAATTTCATGTGGTTATATGACTATTCAATTACATGCTATCTAACATCCCTAATGAAGAGTTTCCTATGATTGTGTAATTCTCTTCAGCACACTCTCCAGAGTGGAACTTCAATTTTTCAGAACCCCAGGATTTTCCCTTTGCATAGCAACTCATAATTGAAGCCACGGGTGAGTCATTGTAGTTTCTGAAAGAACCTGGTCATCTGCATCAGCTGTATCAGTAAACACGCAGCATTTGTTATTTTCAAAAATCTCTCTTCTGCAAGAAAAGCCTTTCTTTTGTTCAAATCAAAGATCATCCCATAAAGGGAATCTTTTGAAATAGAATGCCTTTTGCTTCTTTATGGTGAGACCTAAAATTTCAAATAGAGAACATGTTGTCTAAATAGTTCCTTCTAATTCTTCCTTGGACTGGCCCATTAGTAACCAGTCATCTGTGCATGGGGATCTAAAAATCTTTTACTTTCTTGATTGTTCCACTACTGGAGGCAGGCATTTGATACATTCTTTAGGCACTCTAGATACACTAAAGGACAAGATTCTATATTGAAATTGGTACAAATAAAGGACAAAACATAAGTATTTCTTGAAGCAATATTAATGCATCAATCATCTTCATCACTCTTCAATGTCATATCCCTTAGCATATCCATTAGTGCAATCCAACTAAAGCAAGCTGACAGTTTTACTTGTCTCAGCAGCAATATCTCTAATGATAGATCTGTTGACAAAGAGAACACAAACAGGATACAAACTTCTCATTAATTGGGAAAGCTACCTAACAAAGTCCTGAAATACCGCAACATAACACTCTCAACCAAATAAAATGTTATAGTGCTTTTGTGCTCACATGCCTCTTCTATAGCTGTGTGAGACCTGGACACCATACAAACAGCATATCAAACAGCTGGAGGCCTTCTCTTTGAGGTCTCTGTGTGCCATTATGTCTGTCCACTGGCAGAACAAAATTACCAACCTAGACGTTCTCCAAAAGTCAAATGCCATAAGGACTGAGGCCATGCTGATAAAAGTCCAACTATGCTGGGTTGGAGAGATCATTAGAATGCCTGAACATTGACTCCCCAGAAGAGTTTTCTATGGAGAACTGGCAGGACATCAGAATCAAGGCTGCCCCAGAAATTGCTATAAGGACAATATAAAAAAACAGTCTAGCCTATGGTGCAGTAAAACCCAATGGTCTTAAGAAGGCAGCAGTGGCCAATACTCCAAGCCCTTTAAATTGCTGCCAGAGTGCCACACAATGCACTCCAGGCAGCTCTAAGGGTGGGAGGGAGGGGGCAGCATGGCACACCGCGGGCAGCACTGAAGTCTGGCTGCCTGGCCCTGCCCCTGCTCCTGCCCCTGCCTCTTTCGAGGCCCCACTCCTTCCAGGAGTGTTGAGCCTGCTCCCTCCTCTTTATCTACGGGCCCGGTGTGACTGTTGGCTTCACTTCCCCATTATGTTTATTCCCTCTGGGGAACCTGGCATTGGCCACTATCGGAAGACAGGAAACTTGAGTTAGATGAACCTTTGGTCTGACCCAATACAGCCATTATGTACCTAAACAGCAAGTAGACACAATACCATGTGACTCAGGTGACCAATCACCAACAACAAATATTTGAAGATGCAGTCAAGGCAGATAGCTTGCAAATAACCCAAAGTCTGAAATATATTTACGTGAAGCAATCAAGAAATTTAAAGAACAAAGTAATGAAAAATCAAAGCCTCTTTGCAGATTATTTGAAAGCAAAAAAATGGCTAAATTTAGTTTTAAAATGTTCACTACGTGTTCTCTCACATCTAAGGTTTAATTAAAGAGTATTCCTATAGTCATGGCTCCTTCCCCACTCTGGCACGATAAATGCAGGAGTGGGGGCCGGCAAAAGTACCCCAAAACCTTATCTACCAGGCTTTGGTATAAAACTTCTCCCCAAAATCTTAACGACCTAGGTTTTGGGAATAAAATCTCCAATGCCACCACCCAAATATTAATAAAGAAAATCAGGGGAGAGACTACTTGGGAAATCTCACCCCTAAAGTACAAACCAGGACACAAACATTAACCAATACCAGGTTAATAAAAAGAAAAAAGAAAACTTATTATCATCACCACACTATTCCTGTTGCAAGCATAATAATTAGATGGAAAAGTAACAAAATAATATACTCATGGAAAAACTCCATGGGCCTAGAACTTAGTTACA
Organism: Pelodiscus sinensis; assembly: GCF_049634645.1. Lineage (NCBI taxonomy): Eukaryota > Metazoa > Chordata > Testudines > Trionychidae > Pelodiscus > Pelodiscus sinensis. The sequence continues at coordinate 111,769,361 of NC_134715.1, forward strand.
AAGGAAAGCTAACACATCAGATCCCATTTCCCAAACCATAAACAAGAAAACCTAACAGATCTATCTAAACTTTATCCTACTTACAGACTGTGACGGGTATTTTCTTATAGGGAGACATCCTGTCCCCTCCAAAAGCTGGAGAGAAAAAAAAAACTACCCAGAGACAAAGGAGGGAAACCCAAAAATTCCTTTGTCCTAGTTTGAGATTTCTACCTACATTCCTATTGGCTAACTCTACCTGAGTTAGGTATAGTTAACCCCTTAGTCCCCAGGCTTCTGGCTAACCCTCATGATCATTACACCTATTTTAACTTAAAATAAGAAACAATTAAGACATCCCAATATCCTTCTATTCAGTGAATCCTACCATGGGCCCTCTTTACTGATTTCATTTTCAAGTAAAGCTATCACTCCGTTTTTATATCACAGATCTTTTATTAGTCTTGAAAACTCTATAGATGCCTTTAAGAGATAGTTTGTATTTGTTGTTGTTGTTGTTGTTCTAAAGGTAAACTAGGGACACCGATCTAGTGTTATTTTTACTTCTTTTATTCAAATAATTATAATGGATTTAAAGCAGTGATGGGCTTCTTCAGCTCAGTGGGCCGCAGCAGCCGGTGTCCTCCTGCAGTCCGCAGGTCCCCTATCTGCCCCTCTTTCCCATGCACCTTTTGTGCACTGGTGGACAGGAGCCCTGCACTTCCTACTCTCAGCACTTCTGAAGCTCCATGACTCATGCTCCATCCCTGCTCCTTCCCCACCCTCCCAGAGCTTGAACAGCCATGCATCAGCTGGGGAGGAGTAGGAAGTCCAGGGCTCCAGTGCCCCAGTGTGTGAGGGAGGGAGACAGACAGGAGGTCTGTGGGCTAAAGGCGGTGCCCCAGTCGGCCACATGCGGCCCATGGGTCTCAGATAGCTTTTAAATGAATGGTGGGCAAACATCCATTGTTTAACCTCATACAAAAGATAAAATACCAGCATGACGCCTCTTACTTGTGAGACGTAGTTTTTGTGAAAAGAAAATAAATCTCAGAATAGTAATTTATTCAAGTAAAATAAAAAAAACGAATTCTAATAGGATTACCTTTTAAATCAAAACTGTGACTCTCCTAACACACTCTCTGCTACAAACTGGCTTATCATAAAATATCCCATCCAACTGACCATATTTTATGCAGCACTGAAAAGCAGACCCCTATTTAAATCTGGCAGTCTAACCAACAGGCATACAATGAGTCTACATGTCTTTACAGAACATGGATTTGTAAGCAGCATATCAATTCACTGGACTTTCCCTGCAGCAAGGAGGTGCACCATCCAGAACTGAAGTGAACTGGGGCGGGCCCCAGAAGGGATACATCCTATATGAGGGGAGGCAGTGTGTGTGTCTTGGAAATCCTGCCAAGGAAGAACGGTTGCATACAGATGTCAGAAGACCATAGGAGCCTTGCAAACACCAGCTACTTCACTATATCTCCACTCTGTATAGCCTCCAGTGGCCTTGGGGAGGCCACCTTCCCAGCCAGCACCACTGATTTTTCAGACTGCAGTGAAAAACAAGGGGTGGAGTAATCTTGCCCTCCTGCAACCCACATCCTCAGATAGAATTGGAACTGTTAGGAATACTACATCATTAAGTATCAGAGGGATAGCTGGTTTAGTCTGGATCTGCAAAAGTGAGTCCTGTGGCACCTTATAGACTAACAGATGTATTGGAGCATAAGCATAAGGTTTCGTGGGCAAAGACCCATTTCGTCAGATTGACGAAGTGGGTCTTTGCCCATGAAAGTTTATGCTTATGCTCCAATACATCTGTTAATCTATAAGGTGCCACAGGACTCCTTGTCACTACATCATTAAGTAACACAGACCTGGATCTGGCCTCTTGTCATTTAGTACTTTTTATGATCTGAGCACTTCCACAAATATTGCTAAAAATTTGCTTAACTTGTTCAATCTAGCAGCTGTCATCTCATAGGTATTTTTTTTAAATCAGAATTATTAAGAACATCCAGCTGAATATAGAGATCTGTATTTAGGATTCATAGTAGAGAGGGGGAAACATTAGTAAAACTGCATTTTTATAACATGTTTGTATTAGCACTTAGTCACTGATGACGGAAGATGCTCAGAACACTTCCAAACTGATTTTGCTTCCTTAAACACATTTTTAAAATATTGCTGCAATATAACAGCAGCAATAACGAAGGAACCACTTTCCTCTAAAGTATGGTCATAATCTAAGTAAATGGTCTATAACAGAAGACTTGCTTTGCCGTTGGCACCCAAACACTGCCTTCTAAGTGAAGTCACATTGCATCAGACAGCTTCTGTATTCCATTTTTGTTAAATTGCACACTGAAGAAATGACGTATGTTCACACAAAGAACAGATGATGCAGCAGAAGGAAAAGTTGTAGGTGCTCTGCACCGTGACTCAAAATTTCAGCAGGTTGTCACATATTCTTATCTATTTAAATGCCTTTTTCAACTGAACTTTACAAATTACTATTACAAACCAAAGAGGCTGAATTTTGTTTTAAACCAGAAGACAATTCAGAATCACTATGAACATATTAGCTAGTTAAAAACAAATCCTATTATTGCTTCCCAAAATTCACATATAATAGCTCAGTTTCATTATAAACAGATTCACCAAATCATTTATCCAGCATAAAATTCAAGTTTACTCTACTCATAAATACATACTGTTCATGAAAAAAAAAATCAATCAAAAAGGTTAGATTCTGGATAACCTTACATTAAGTAGTCATTTACTACTCAGTTATTTCTACTGCAAATAACAAGGACTAAGGTATGACCCAATGTGGGCCAGAGGATCAGAATCCAGCCTATGGTTTGTTTTTAATAAAGGTTTTAATAAAGATTTGGACTTGCAAAGTACATGCCTTACCTGTAAATAAAGCTGGCGGCCACATGCAGCTTCATTGAACAGGTCCTAGATTTCTTAGCTGTGATTCTATCTAATTATGAAACCTCTCCAAACCAGGAGCGAATTTCACCCATAAGCAACAATATTATTATGTACAGAGCTGTTGGGTTACAAAGGGTGTTACTATGGTCTATTCTAATTATTAACAGGAATCAGGCCCCCCCAACAGAGCCTGGGGGAGGCAAAAGGGGACAAATGCCCCAGGGCCTGGCAATTTAAAGGGTCCTCGAGCTCCCAGCCACCACTGCTGCTACTACAGCAGCAGCCAGACTCCTCGGAGGCACACTCCAGATGGTACTGGGTGTGTGTGTGCACGGTATAGGTAGTACTGAGGGACAGCCAGGTTCCAGTGCTGGTCCTTCCCCCAGTGTCCAGTGCTTCTAACAGAGAGCAGGGCTGAAGCACAGGGGCTTTGTCTGCCTGGCACACCTGCTGGGATGTGGGGTGAGGGTGTGCCTACTTTTCTGGGGCCCCTCAATTAGAGAGGGCCCTTAGACACTTGCCCTGTTGGCCTAGTAGCTAACCTGCCACTGCACAGAGAGACCCCTTTGTCCATGAATTCTTAGCTCTCTTCATGTTCTTTGCTGTAGGCACCCATAGGGACAACAAGAATGACTCGGTTGGTTAACCACGTTTTAGAATGAAAAGCTCGATCAGGCGAAAACAAGTCTGTGACCTTCAGTTAAAGAGATGGATACTGCAAAGGCTTCTCTCACAGAACTTTTTATGAAGTGCTTCAGAAAGAGAAGTCTTAGTGGGTAGCAATGTTAGTCTACATCTGCAAATGTTAGTCTATATCCTGTGGCACCTTAGGGACTAACAGATTTATTAGGGCATAAGCTTTACCCACAGATCTGTTAGTCTTTAAGGTGTCACCATACTTCTTGTTCTTCCAGAAAGAGAATTAGAGATCTGTATTCACATGGCTTGTACAGTTTGGTCCAAAGTACTGGAAAGTGACAGTTTCATTGGCAATAAACTATTGCAAAAAGTTTTACAACCTAAACCAAGGCAAGAACATTTTCTAAAGTCTGTTTTTATAGCTTTTCCCTGACTTCGCATATAGTAAGCAAATTGTTCTCTGCATTTCCTGTGTGTTTTCAATCTGGCTATTTATAAAACAATTAACCTGTAGGAATGGCCTTTATGCTAACGTTAAAAATTGCTTACTCTAGGTTTAGAAAAATATTTTTATCTTTTGAAAAATGCATTAAATACCTTGAAAATATTGTGAACTTAACCAAAAGGGAGATAATCGTTATAAATATGGAGAGTGTTGGCTGATGCATAGTATATGAAAGATGGAAGCAATATAGTCCTGAGATTTAGACAATTTATAGTCAGATGGTGAGAGTGCAAAGCTACTCAGGAAAATATGCCAGGTTGAAAAAACACTATTTTCATGCTTTCCTGACACAGGGCATCTTTGCAGTAAACTATCCCCATGGATTCTTTCTACCAGAATAAACAGAACATATTTTATTTTTACAAATAAAATACCTGCCAAAATTAGCTAAGAGCTGGATTCTTTGGCAGCTTCATTTATCCAGTTCTCCTAAGCTAAAATTGACAAACTTGAAGCAATGACTTGCCATGGAGTTACTTTTCTGACCTTACTTTTGCTGTTTTCTTGTTTCTAGGGAAACTCACAAAGCTAAAGAAAGAAAATCTCTTTTTAACCTTTATTTTCACATTTAGTGTAACAATTAACCCTTGATTTTAGACAAACTGAAGAGCAAATGTAATTCAGAATTAGAATCATATTGATTTAAGATATACATCTTTATTGACCACAACTGCAGAAACAACTGATTGAAAGAACAAATCATTAAGTGAATTGCAAAACTCTGCATTGATTTCCCTATGCTGCTTTGCACTTTACCAAGCTATTTCATGTAAATAAACCATGTAGATACCTTGAGCACTGTACTTTCACTGCATTTTCTTTAGGTTCTTTGGTCATCCAAAGTTCATTTCTTCAAGAAAGAAAATGGAGCTAAATCTTGCCTTCCATTAACCTTCAAAGAAAAACAACAAATAGTCAAGCAAGTTTAGATTTTTCTCTAAAGTAAAATATATGCATAAGGGTCACCAAAATGCATACTTCTTTTATATGCAATATGATGTCACAGCAAGTAACAAAAACATTTAATCAGGCTTAATGACATAGTGAGAATATTAAAAGAGAGAAGCAATATAATTAACCACAGAAGAAGCAGAATTTAATTAAACAGTAATGTTGTTACTGCAGGCACACTTCACTAAGGACTAGCGTATATCTTCAGGCCCAGCCCTGAGTAAGAAGCAATTTATACCCACCCTCGGAATGGCGCCAGGACACACAATGCTCAGAATCCATTTCTTTTTCCACAGGTGGGTAGGCAAGCTATGGCAGCCCTTTAAGAAGGTGCAGTGTTGTTGATCACATCTGGCCAGCTACTCAAACCAGAAAGAAGGAGAACCATGGTTCTGTCCTCTTCCTACTTCTTTCAGTCCAATTTCCCCATCCCCCACTTGCTTGCAGTGGGGAGTATTTGGAGAGTGATGTCTGTGCTTCATGGCAGACCAGAGATCTTACTCCTCCTCACGTCCCAACTTAGCTACCTAGTTTAAGGATACGGTCATGTCCTAATTGATTGTCTCACAATACCTTTATGAGGTTATTATGGTGAAACACAGAGTTTAAGTTTATTATTATCTGAAACACAGAGTTTAAGTGAAATACCCTAGACCAGATCCAATTGCATCATATGGCTTGGCTATAAACAAAGGATTGTGTGATGTGTCCTGAATGGAAGCATACAATCAGATCTGGTTCCAATCCCACAGACAGAGACAAATACCTACAAGATCTTTATCGTGCATTCTTAAAACTTAAATACCCAAGTGAAAAACAGACTGACCGAGCAAGATGCGTACCCAGAAGTCACTTGCTTCAAGACAGATCCAACAAGGAGAATAACAGAACCACCACTGGATATCACCTACAATCCCCAGATAAATCCCCTCTAGCAGTTCACTGACAAGCCACAGCCTATCCTTGAAAATGATCCCTCAGTCTCAGGGACACTGGGACACAGGCCAGTTCTCACCTACAGATAGCCCCTCAACCTAAAGCAAATACTTACCAGCAGCCATACGCTATACCGCAGAAACACTCAACCAGAAACCTATCCCTGCAACAAATCCCATGGCCAACTGTTCACACATCTACACAAGCGACATCATCACAGGACCCAACCAGATAAATCACACCATCAGGGGCTCAGACAGCAGCACATCCACTAATGTGATATATGCCATCAAATGCCAGCAATGTCCCTCTACCATGTATATTGGTCAAACCAGACAGTCTCTGTGCCAAAGGATAAATGGACACAAATCAGACATCAGGAATGGTAACACATATAAACCTGTAGAGGAACATTTCAATATCCCTGGACGTTCAATAATGGATAGAAAAGTAGCCATCCTTCAACAAAAGAATTTTATCACCCAATTCCAGAAGGAGACCGATGAACTAGAGTTCATTTACAAGCTCATTGCAATCAGCCTATTTCTTGAATAAAGATCTTAAGTGGTTAACACACTGGAAAGGCAATTTTCCCATCTATGATATTCACAGGTTCACATCAAATGCTGTGAACGAGACACATCTTAGCTTCCTTACCACTGGCCCTATAATTGACAGGTAACTTCTTTTGCTCATCTCACTTAAGTATGACCTGAAAAGAGTATAAGGTGGGTTTGGAGGGGAAGCGCTAGAATTTACGGAGTTAATTGACCCAAAAAAGAGGCTAACAGGCAGACAGCAATGTACCATGGGAAATTGGTGAGAAGCAATCATTAGGCATAAAGGATGGACTCCCTATTCTTGCTCATAGGGGTAGAGCATATAACTCTAATGTAGGTAAAATGGACACCTAAGTGACATACCTAGATACTTGAAACTGTTTGTGGTTAATCCATTGGGTGTTTGGGGGTGAACGTCCAAGTTAATCACTGGCAACCCTGATGGTAGGAATCCAGTGAGGTACCTGGGCACTAGCAGGGGCAATTTAACTCATTCCAGTCCCTAATATAAGACTGGGAGAGATCAAAGCCAGGACCATCAGTGAGGATTGAGACAAGATGTTGGATTTCAACATTCAGCCTAGACTGAAGCACCCATCATCAGTGCCATAATTAAGTGCATGAGGAACAGAAAGCAGGTGTGTGCGATGGCTGGCTCTGTGAAGAGAGAAAATGGATGTTCTATGTCCCATGAGTAGAGGACCTTTATTGGTATCTGTTAAGTATGGAGTACTGCTTGGGACACATTTACTGCTGGGTAACAACAGCAGTGATGTTAAGTGTCAAATATTCATTTAATATTTGCTGATAACATTTGTTTGATTTAATTAATAAAATCACCTGCATGGTCTCTCTTACCACTTCACATGCTCTCTCTGCTTCTACAAAGATGTATAAAGAAGCAAAGATCTTTCATATTTCCATTTCCTGATTCTTAGTGCTACCTTATCTTTTCTCCTTTGTGGATTTGAACGGGAATAGTATTAATCATCAAATAATTTCTTTGACCTACATTTTATACCTCATTTGAGATAAAAAATGACCACACACTGACATGAAAATCAAGGTCAGATAACTGCATGCAGTCGATCAGGAATGCTTTCATACAGATAGCAATGTTTGAAAAGAAGAACCAACCCCCCCCACCTGTATAAGTAGCAATATATGTTACACGTGCTTGATCCTGCTTCCTTCTGTTTGGAAGGTACCATCAGCACAAATTGTATCACAGGAATGCAATCAGGAAGCTTAACATTAAATTTCAGCACATATCTCCTGAGAACCATCACAGTGTTTCTATAGGGAAAAATCAATCTTAGATAGAAAAATAGAAAACAAACAAAAAATAATAATCCATGCAAGTGTTTTTAAAAGTTAACACATGACTCTTTTTAGTGACTGAAGGCCTGAGGTTACAGATAATGCATCATACACTTTTCCATACTCCTCATCAAACTGTATCACATCTGCCTTGGTAAACACTAGTTTCACACAGCAGAAAAGACTATTCAAATCTTCTTTACTCCCAACAGAGTCACATTCCGTAAGCAAGCAATACTGAAATATGAATCAGGACTTGACGGGGAAGAACATAATGAAAAAAGTAAACTTTCCATTTCATGTATGAGAAAATATATATTTTTAAACAATTAAGATTGTCTTCTCCATTTTCTTCAGTCTAAGTGACATACTACAACTACTTAAAGTGATAGAGTTTCTTGAAGATCTAGAATGATGTGACAAATTACAGGCTGGCCTATTTCTTGCTTTCCTATATATGTACCTGTCAAGGCTGTTCCCCACTCTGGAATGATGAATGCAGAATTTCGGGGCCTGCAAAACCTTGCCTCTACAGGCTCTGGTACAAAAACTTCCCCCCACAAAATCCTAATACCCAGATTTTGGGGGACCCACTGCCACCACCCAAGTAATTCCAAGAAAATCGGGGAAGAGATCACTTGGAAAATCCCCTCCCTAAGCTCAAGCTCACCCACCTGCCCCAACCTCCGTTTTGTTTGGAGCTGGGAAAACAGGGAATCCACAAATAACAATGGACTCTACTCTTGTAACTAGGCGCTGAGTCCTAATGACACAACAATCAACCTATACTGGTTAATTAGAAAAAAACCCCAATCTTTTATTATCAAAACAAAACTACAGTTGCAAGCATAGTAAATTGGCTAGATGGAAAGAACCACCATTTGATATAGATTCTCAGGGAAAACCCCTGGGCTGTAATGCTTAGTTACAAAAGAGGAAAAAAAAACAATTAGCAAGCTCAGACATGATTTCCAAACACCCAAACAAAGACAATAATAAACCCTGATGGACTATCTAAACTTTTCCCTACTTACACATTGTAAGAAGTCCATTCTTGGAGAGAGAAACATCTCCCATCTCCCTCAATCCCTGGGAGAAACTGCTCTGATCTCAAAGAAGAGAGAGAGAAAATCCCCTCTTTTCCAGTTTGAAATTCCTACCTGCATGGTTATAGGCTGACCTCCCGACACCTTTGCTAGGTACCTGAGTTAACCCCTTAGTTACTGGGTGCTGGTCAGCACTCCTGATTATGAGAGCATCTGTGACCATCAAGCTAACCATGCACTCTCAGACAAGTTTTTGAAATTGTAGTACCAGACAACAGAACAAAAGGTCAGATCACTAGGCCATGTTATCCAAAAAAATTGAAGGAAATTAATGTGAAAATAATTTAAGCACATAGCTGCCATTCAATTATCCAAACAGAATGAACTCTTGCAAAAAAAGTAAACATCATTCAGATATGTATTAACAGAAGCGTTGTAAGCAAGAAACAAGAAGAAATTCTTCCACTCTACTCTGCGCCGATAAGGCCTCATCTGGAGAATTGTGTCCAGCTCTGGGGAAGGTCCAGAAAAGGTCTAGAAAACACGACCTATTAGGAAAGACTGAAAGACTAACTGGATTTGTTAGTCTGGAAAAGAGAAGACTGAGAGGGACATGATAACAGCTTTCAAATGCCTAAAACATTGTTACAAGGAAGAGGGAGAAAAATTTTTCTCCTTAACCTCTGATGATATAAGAAGATACAATGGGCTTAAATTGCAGCAAGGGAGGTTTAGGTTGGACATTATGAAAAACTTCCTAACTGTGACAGTGATTAAACCTTGGAATAAATTGCCTAGGATTGTGGAATCTCCATCATTGGAGATTTTTAAGAGCAAGTTACACAACATCTGTCAGGGATGATGTAGCTGGTGCTTGGTACTGCTATGTGTGTAGGGATCTGGACTTGATGACCTCTTGAGGTTCTTCCAGGTCTAGTATACTATGATTCTATAAGCCAGTTCCTATGTATCCTTATTCTTGGGAGTAGACTTGATGCTAACAGTGTATTTGCAATGTGTATAAGAAATGTTCAGGGTCACATCTTGTATCAACAGAGTTTAATATCTTCTCATATTAAAGCTGATGGGAACATTTCTATCAACTTCAACAGGTGCTGGACTAGTTTCAATGTTCATTCATTTAAAAAGTTCCTCTCCCCATGTGGTATCTGGGATGTTGGCTGGAGCTGGCAGGAAATAAATAGAAATGGGGAATTCAAAATTCCATTTTACACCCACTTCCTGATAAAATTTCATTTCAGTGGAATATTTTTGACCAGCTTTTATTCTACAGTTTTGTATTAAAAAAGAATAAAAACTGGACTGATTAAAAAAACCAAAACAGCTATTTCTTAAAACCACTAAAATAAAGAGACCAAAATATGGGGAAAGTATTCCCTTTTCTGTTCAGTGGGATCATGGAATCATTCCTATCAGGGCTTCAGCAAAAGTGTATGCTTTTTTGTAAGCTTATCAGCAGCTGTGAGGCACAATTTACCCCATACAAAAACTAGTTAATGTGGAAAAAGTCCTTTTAGTATGTGAAAGGGAGTAGCAGTGAAGGAAACAACATCCAACAGCCTGGGGCCATGTGCTCTAGCCATTTCCCATTCTCAAGGCAGAGTTAATTTCACAGGCAAACTTTTTAGTAGGATCCTGAGCACAAACAAAACAACCTTTGTATTTGGAGGGAAGGAATGCAATACAAGCTGCATTTCTGATGCAGGGTCCTTTCCCCCCTTCTAAATGTAAAATGCAGCCAAAACTCTCTCAGAGAACTAGTTGACAGTCTCAACAAAGAAGGTAGCAAAAATGATCTGGCCTTTCAGTGGGACACACAAAGAAGAGAGCTGAGATCCTTCAAAGAAATGAAATGGCTTCTTTGTAAAACAGAAGGTGTCAAGTAGGTTCACAAGAGAGAACAATTTTACCTCTGTTTCATTTAGCCAGCTTACACTTGAGAGTTATTTCATAGTAGAGCAGCTTTACTCTGGAATTCTAAATGGAATTACAGTTCAGATGCATCTGTATTACATTATTTTCCTCATCATTTCCCATCAATGTTGCTATTGCTACTGCTCTCCTGAATGGAATAACAACAATTTAAGTTTGTCTAACCTTACTCAAGCAGCTTTTCCTATAGTAGGAAACTACCTGGCCCTCTATTAGTATTGCATTTAACTTTCTATAGTTTGGTATGTCATCAGTATTCAAGTGTAGCCTTTTGTGCAATAATTTAGTGGACTTACCTTTGCCTCACAAAAACCATCCTTTCTTGGTCAAATCTACCCAATCATCTATTTCCTTGAAGCTAAGTTCATAGCTGAGGTGAAATTTAGGATCATCTTCCAAAGATATATAATTGTAGACTGCAACAAACTAAAATAATATGTCATAACACCAGGACTCTTCAATGAATGGCATCTTCGTAATTAGTATCCTGTCCCACATGAAAAACCATCTCAAGTTTTAGCCTTCAGAACACTCTCGCATAAACAGCAAGTCAACGGCCTAATCCAATGATTTACCCACCCTTTACATTAATCAGTGAGTGTGTGCCTTATATATTGACGAGTCCTGGTGTTACATATGTATATATAGATTCTTCTCTTTCTAATGTAGTTTACAGGGTTACTATAGCAACCTGCGTGTGACCTGCATAATCAAGATAGCTGGGAAGAGCTGTTAGCTGAATTAATGTATTTATGGGCATGAATAGGAAACTTTAAAGATTAATGGACCAAGGGATTCTGATATATTATAAATACAGCTCTAAAACAGATTGGGCCAAATCCATGCTGGGTGTAACCCCACTGAAATCAATGAAGCAAACATCACGGATGAATTAGTACCACTTTGGGAATATCCTATCATTGAGGTTTTGACTTAAAAATATGTACAAGAAAAACTGTGTTTTGCTCGTAAAGAAAGGTGCAGTAGGCAGACGCTTAAGGGATTATACGAAGTTGGACTGAAAAAGGCACAAATAACTGAAATCTGTCATACATCATCAGCAAAGGCACCATTTAGAGATGCGGCTTGCTTTTCATCCCTTCACCAGCCAGGTGTGAGAGGCATACACGGATTGCAAGCACTTTCCCCTCACTCCCTGATAGTCCAGGAACAGGATGAAAAGCAAGCTGCATCCCGGAGCACACGGCTGCTGCCCCCACTACCCACCCAAAATGGCGCCTTTGATTCATCAGTGACTTTGTTTTGCTAGTAGCTAGTTTTGTAAATTAACAGTTTGTGTATAGTGTGTGTTTGTCATTTAAGTCTTCTTATTTCATCCATTACAGCAAATAGGTTAAAGAGAAACGGTAGCCTCATCAAAGCAACCACCAGCCCAGGATAAATCTGTCTGCCCTAATCTGCAGTCAGTTAGTAGCTGGTCATACTAAAAAGACATTTGTGTAATATGCTAAAATGATTGTATGTGGATTATATGTGGATAATGTTCCACATAGTGGCTGAAAGCTAACAAACAAGCAAAAATCACACACACACACACACGCACTTTTGTGAAGTTAGCAGAACAGCAAAACAATTTTCAAAGATCAACATCGATGGAAATGGTGCCAGAGCAAGCTAGTGGATAGCTTAGAACAGTATTGCAGACAGATTATAATACACTAGTCAATCACAAAGCCAATGAGTCATGGTTGAAAACCTGGCAAATAGGGGGCCACAGAAACGGCATGAAGACTGGAAAGAGAAAGAAGAGTAAACTGGCTTGGTCATCACCTGGACATAAAAGACCATTTCCACTAATCATAAGCGGAGGTGGGCTGGCAAAAATATGTGAGCAAAACAAATACAAACATTAACACCATGTAGAACAGGGAACTACATGATGAACTTGAAGAATAAGACATTTATTAGCACCCTGGAACGTAGGAACATTATACAAGGTGAAGCACTTGTAATAATGATGTATGAACTGAAAAGATATTAGTGAGAAATCAGTCAGTCTGTGCAAAACAAGGTGGAACAGTAAAGAAGAATTCTACCATGATGAAGATAAGATCGTGACATTGGGAGGTTAAGATGGAAAAATAGGATAGAGTGATATTGGTTCTGAAGCTGAAGGCAAGACAGGCTCTTATGCCATTTAACACAATATCTCCTTGTATGGTGAAGGACAGATTCAGAATCAAATCCAGTCCAGTTACATTAGTACAAGTTCATGTATTGACAGCAGCAGCACCCAAAGAAATTGACAAAATTTATAATAATGCACAGAAAACAAATACAAATAGTTTTAAGATAAGTTACTGGTGATGGGGGATGTTAATGCAAAACTGGGATCAGATTAGAATTCCAGTGCCGATGCAACAGGCATGTATGAAGTAGAGGAATAAAATTGAAGAGGAGAAAGTTACCAAATTTTTGTCTGTGCAACAACCTGGTGATGACAAACATGCTATTTGAAAAAAAAAAGGTATAGCAGAAGTGGACATGGATATCAGTTTATGGGCAAATGAGACATATAATAGAATTTATATTTCTATATTACTTATAGAAATCAAGTATGTTGCTATGCAGATCATTGTAGGCAATGTTGAATAAGATCATAAATTAATGCTGGTATCAATTAACTTGAAACTGAAATCAATAAAGAAGTGCCAAGAAATAAGATGGATGAAGAGGACAAATTGAAAGAACCAGATTTCAGGAAAGAATACAAAGCAGATGTGTAAAAAGTTCACATATCTGGTGAAAGAAGAAATGAAAATTGAAGAGCCTTGGAACAGTGTAAAAAAAAGGATTTTCAGAGCAGCTAAAGAAGTATTGAACTACAAGGCCAAAATGAAAAAAATTAAAATGGATAATGGAGGTAGAGGTGAGTGACACATGTAATAAAATGAATGAGAATAAAAAGAGGAGATAAGCCAAGAGCTAAGTGCAACAGGCTGGCCAGAGAGAGAAAACAGAAAGCAAAGAAAGAGAGAAACAACTGGATAAGTATAAAATGTAGAGAAGCAGAACAACACATGAAGAGAAATGAAACACGAGAACGGAGTACAACATCTAAGCCAGTGTTTCTTAAACTTTTTAAGACTGAGAAACACCAAACTTCCTGTAGTCAGCACTGGTCAGTTTCAGCAGCGGCTGACTTGGGGACGCCTGGGGCAGAGCAGCTGGGGTGCTGCCGGGTTGGTCCAGTAGCACCCAGAGCGGCGCTACGGGACCAACCGGCAGCGCCCCAGCTGCTCTACCACAGGCGTCCGGAGCAAAGCCGCGGAGCACGGGGGCAGCGGGACAGCCCAGACGCGCCGTGGCTGTCCCGCTGCCGGTGTCCTCCGAGGCTTTGCTCCCCGGTCTCCCTGGTCTGCTGGTCTCATAAGTCGGATCCGCGTAACTCGGGGACTGCCTGTACAGAATGGAGGAAAATCTGTGCAGAGAAAACTGCTTATTATCTCAAATAGCGCCATGTGAAGGGTTCACAAAAAAACCCCTCCTGAGTCCAGATTATATCACCTAGGAATTAAAGGTAAGACATTCTTGGGGAAGGATGCTTCAGTTTATTTCCCTAGTGAGCTGCGTGAACCTGAGTTTTTCTGATGTTTGGGGTATGTGTTTTGCTTGCCTTTAAATGGAATGCCAATAACCAACACCCACATGCTCGGGAACATTTGGACTAAGAGATTAATCTGAAACCAAACTCTGAAATCTGGGAACATCTCTACTAACACTTTAACCACCAGGCCAACCTTACTCTCCTTTCTACACAAAATATACCATGGTTTTACTTATATTCTTTCACAGGGAGAGAGAAATTTATCGTGTGTCTTTTACTTACAGTGGTTCCTAAAATACTCCAGACTTTTAGTTCCTTATATCTCTAATCCATGAATATTAATAGTCTTAATTTCTCCAGCTGTGCTTTCTCATAGCTGAATGCCTTTGCACAGCTCCTTACTAATAAACCTTCTCTATGGTGTAGTGAATTCAATCAGTTCACAATTACTGATCCAAGATACCCTTACCTCTACAATCCAGTTAATCGCTTCATTAGTCAATACCAAAGCCAAACCTGTCTCACTTTTAATCTCATGGGATAATTTTACTCCCCAAAATTGAGAGGGACATTAAGCTAGCTCTGCAGATACCCACAATCCCAATATTCACCATTAACTCCAGGAGCACTTCCACCCACATAGTTACACTATGAATTTCCTTTTCTAAGACAATGAAACTCTATTATGTGTGTGCAAGGTACATATTCATTAACAATCATAATATGCATTAACAAAAATGGAGCAGAATAATGCTTTTTTGTTTCTGTAGAACTAATTGATGTATAGTGTATCATAGATAACCCACGGATTCATTGGTACTACAGTGCTTCCTCATTAAGACACCAACATGCATTTAGTAAACAGGTGGTTGTCATGAAAGATAGCAAAACATATTCAAGTCAGGAATGACCCAAGGGTAAAACTTTCCATTGATAATACACGTGCAGTTGCTGCTACCTCATGGGAGCTGGCATCAGGCTTTTGGTCTTCAGGAAAATCACTAGTGGCAAACGATGAAGGTTCCTGGTTTGCTAAAGGACAACTAAACTGAACAGTCTTCTTCTCAGAAACCAAACCAGAAGAACCAACAGTCTCAACACTGATTTGAAATGGCACAGAGAGATCCAGATTTTCTAAGATAGTCTGAAATGAGAGGAGATCTCCATTTTAGAAATTGATTCAAGTCATACAGTAGAGGAATATAATTCATATTATCATAACTGATTAATACAGAATTATATGTAATACTAATTAGGTCATTTTTTCACAGGTATAAATGGGCACAGCTTCTTTGACTTCAGTAAAGTTTTGCCTTTTTACATCAGCAAAGAATTTGGCATACTGCGTGCTCGTGTGTGCCTGTGTAAAACAAGGAGTACGTGAATGAGGACAAGGTGAAATGTTATACAAGTTTTACTAGCATAAATTTGGGATGGTCACATTATGTCAAAGCCACTCTTGAATAATGCAGGTCATCTTAAATCATATCGATAAAGCCTTTGCACCATTCCCACCACCTGCTCACATATTCTGTATATGTCACATTACATAAGAAAAACAATTTACATATGCTATAGAAATATTTTAAAGTATCTTTTCTTTTTTCTCTTCTCCCTCTTTGTGGTGGGGTGTGATGCACCTATAGGTTTCAGTGGAGTATATTTATGACCCCTTGAACCAAGATGTAAAGGACTTGGAAGAAGTCATAAAAAGCCTTAAAATGAACTAAAGCAACTTTTCCATTCCTAAAAATGTCATGGCTTTCAATTCTGAGATCTCAATCCCTTTTAGGGCTAGAAAAAGGGCAGAGTCACATTAGAAAACTGGAAATTTCCCTATCCAAAGTTAGAGAGTTAAATAATATTCTGGACTTGAAATTTGATATTTTTACATCTAAAATATCCATTGCTGGTCCAGGAGGAAATCTTGCTCACACTATGCCTTGGGTAGTGATAATTTGTATGTGAGAGGCAGAATTCCACATGGTGAGGAAGGGGCTGGAGAAAGAAATATTTCTCTAGTAGGCTGCATTTTTATTTTGTTTTATCTTTTAATGGCAGCTGTTTGATTTTGCTCAGTAATCTAGAATGTTGAAATTAGTCCTTTGAGTAGATTGTAGGTGAGGCAGTCAAAGGTGCACAAAAATTAATTTATCACATCTCTCTGAAATTTATCACATCTATCTTTTACATGCATATTAACTACACATATATGGTACATACATAAACAGGAAGACAGAGAAAAATAATCCACATAATCAGTGCTGTCAAAAAATAGCCAATTGATTTATTACACTTGTAGTTCATTACAAAACATGTTTAAGAGACCAAATAACTAATCTTTTCCAATTTATTTTCTACAGACAAAGCAGTAAAGTGCAAATAGGAAAGAATTAATATTATACTAATTCTTCAGACACTTGTTTCCCACAGCCTGTAGTTCATCTTATATACATCACTAAGATCCAACCCTCAGTTTGTACTGGGGATGTGAAGATTTAACTGGTTAACTGGTGGGGCTGGGCTGCTCCAGCCTCACGGCAGGCCCTCTGGCAGGGGCTGCTCCAGATCCTGGCTGGAGCAGTCTCTGTCTGCGATGGGACAGGACATTCTGCAGGGAAGGGCTGCTCTGACTGGGATGTTCCAGCCCAGTTCATGGGCGGGAGCGGGGGCGGGGGGGAGAGAGAAGAGGGTGGAGTGTTCCAGCCCAGTGGTGGGTGAGAGGGCCCTCAGTTACCCCCTTTTAATCGGTTAACCATTAAACAATACGTTTAATCAGTTAGCCAATTAATCAGGATTTTACCTCCCTAGTTTGTACCAGTTCCCTAACTTATTCTATAATTTCCTTATCTCTTTTTTGGATTTAAAAATCAGTTGCCTGTGAAGGTATTTGTACTAGGACATACAACAGATGCATCGTGCCTTTGATAGCTTTATATTTGCTTCTGCCAAAAGCTTGCAAAGTATGTATTTCTCAGAACATCTCAACAAAGTGAACAAGAGTTGTGGGAAAGGCAGAATATCATTCAGTTAACATAACTGCCTACATAATGGGCAAAATATAAAATTAATATGGTATCGCTGCACCTAGAATATATATAGGCTAATGGTCACATAAGAAAAATCATACTATTTAATTCTGAAAAGCAATGTGTTCACCGGAACACACAGGTATACTAAGTACAAAGTATACACATATTTATTTATAAATTTCATACTGAGTCAAGGATAATTAAGATGTCTGGAAAGTGAGAGACATGTATGAAAAAGCATAGCAAAATATTACATTAAACAAATTACAATAAAATCTGTTATCTGCCGTGTTGGGGGAATGGAAGGTGCTGATTAAACAAACATTCTGGTTAATTGAGAGTTACACGTACCAATGGTGTCAAGTATCAAAGGAATATCCGTGTTAGTCTGAATCTGCAAAAGCAACACGGAGTCCTTTGGCACCTTATAGACTCAGGGTATGTCTACACTACCACCCTAGTTCGAACTAGGGAGGCTAATGTAGGCATCCGAGGTTGCAAATGAAGCCCAGGATTTAAATATCCCGGGCTTCATTTGCATCTTGCCAGGCGCCGCCATTTTTAAATGCCCGTTAGTGCGGATTCCATGCCCGCGGCTACATATGGCACGGAGTAGGTAGTTCGGATTGGGCTCTCTATTCCGAACTACCGGTACACCTCGTTCCACTCTATTTATTACTACGAGCAGTGCATGGCGTACACCCAGAATCACGAAAAATGCTCTTAATGCTAAAATTCTACTGAACATAACGTAATCTTTCTTGGATGATTCAGAAGGCATTTCAGGATCTTGCAGTGTCTCAGGGTCATCATTATCAATGTCAGTCATCAGGGCTTGCCAAGTGGCGGCGAGCCCTGCTCGCCAGCCACGTGGAATCGCACGCTGTGCATGCGCTGACCGCACTGCGTGGTTGCACTGGGCTAAAATCTACTCACCATGGGCGAGTAGATTGTCCTAATTGTCGAGCCCTGTCAATTATTACTGTAGACTTAGAAGGTGTAGTAGATTGGGCTGAATCTGTAATGGCCCATGGCACTAGTTGGGAGCTGCTATTTTTTAATAAATCCCTGATTTTAGCTTGCTTGTCTTCTGCCTATTTTACATAAAAGTAGAGTGTGAAATATGCAACAGTGTAACATACTGGGCAGTATATTTTGCCCTCTTAGTAGACTGAAGATTTGTTTTGGGAGATACCAGAAATGCCGGCTAATTGAGCTTTCTGGTTATTTGAGTGCTGGACAATAGAGCTTTTACTATTTGAGAGTCACGTGATCCATTAATCTCTGCTGCCTTACATGACAGCGCTAGCCTTTGTAGATTTTAAGTAATAACTGGAAATGATACTATGAAATTGCTGCCAATAGTTGACTGAGAATGAAACTTGGCTTTCACACCCAATGATTAATGTTGAAAAGACTAACCAGGAATCATGCTGGTGGAAAGAAGCTGACCTGTTTTCATCTGGCTGGTTATGAAAAGCCAATCAGCATCTGATGGAAGATTTTTAAGAGCTCGTAGGACAACGCACACCAAACCTAGGAAGAATTAATGTGTGCTTGATGATGCACATCATACATGATGTCCTAGGATCTAACCTTGCAGTGTCTTGCAATTCATAAGCAGCTCAGTAGAGTGGATAAAACAATCAGCCATATTCAGGCAAATGATAAGAAGATATGTAAGTAATACCAGGTACAATTGTCTTGTTTCGGGTTCTTGCTCTTGATTCTAACACAACATCCAGAGATTATTTCTATTAATGATATTGCTGCAAAAGGATGACGCTAAGCATCACTGTCTTCTAAATTACACTGTAATCAAGGGAATAACATACCCCCACCACCATCACTGTATGGTCTACCGAATTATGCAGCCCAGTGGTTTCTCCAAATTACATATTAATAACTAAAATCTTTCCACAAAAAACTCTGCTTACCTTCGTGCATGCTGAACTCATGACAGATTTGTGAAATTCCCCATCTGTATATATCTGCAGTGTAATATAAAGTTTAACAAAAGGTTAACAAGAAAATAAATAACTTGTTTGAATTATCTAATTTAGGTTGTGGAGGCAATTTGGAATTTTACCTACTGGAACTGTGAATTTGTAGGTGCCTATTCAATAGTGATTTAAATTTTACAACATCTCATTTAGGGTGACTGTCCTGGCTCTCTGCCAATGATTTCATTCTTAGCAGGTGTCATGATTATGAGGGTTAGCCAGCAGCCTGGGGATTAAAGGGTTAACTACACCTAGCCAGGTGGAGTGACCAATAGGAATGTAGACCAATAGGAATGTAGGTGGGACTTTTCAAGCAGTAATTGATTTCAATGGGACCATTCAAGGAGTAAGGAATTATTCAGCAGAAAATGGCATTGAGCAAGCACTTCAGGGTTGGAGCATTTTTTTAACTTGGCACAGTGTTCCCACAGGAGTATCACAGTCAAAGATCTTATACAACAATCTGTTTTCCAAAAGATCTAAAGTCTAGTACATATACAATAATAAAGTGGGAAATATAAACAGCATTCCAAACTACTGCCCTACCGTTATGTAAGGTACAATTTAAGGCAAGGCAGTTTCAATTAAAGCCCACACATATAAAATATATACCTATGTCTACTATAAGCCTGCAAAATATGTACATACTGTATGTTGGAGACTGTACATGTCCCTAGTGAAATCAAGAGGAGTTTTTCCATTGTCTTCAGTAAGACATAATCAAATCCTTGGTTAGGAGATTGCAATCGCAACCCTTTAAAAATTTATCAGTGAGCTCAGCTTATATATACACATGAATTTGGTGCAAACATGAATAAAAGAAATGTGTGGTAACTTATTACTCTCACAGAAACTACAGTAAAGGAGATGGGAAGACAGAACCACATCTCTTTAAAATTGATTAAGCATATAATTGCTATAGAAGAAGTATTAATATTATACCATTTTAACTACAGCCTAAAGGGAACACATACCATATACCCACAGGTCTTAAATGCATTAATCTTTGATGCAATTAGGATGATATATGTTACACAATTACAAATTGACAATGGAACAGTCTTCTCAAAAGCCACTTAAAAGGGGGGTTGTTTATAACCTTTTAAAGAAGAAAAAGGTACCATTTGGTACCAGTTAGAATTATTGAATTTATTCTTGCCAGATTACCATACAATATCTTTTTTTCAAATGATGGCAAATATAATGAAATATTCTTATAATTAAATTATATTCACCCCTTAAGCTATAGATGTACCTCATATTAAAGTTACGTGCTCTTAGTGAGGCAGCATGCTATACTGCAGAGCATCGTCTGTTATTATTGACAGTGTCTTGTATATCCTGTTAACCATGACAAATGAAATCTTTTTCTTATTGCTGTAGCATATATTTTTATTTTTTATTAGACCTCTTTGTACCTTAGAATTATGAAGGGGGAAAACTACTTGCCACCTTCCTTCTTATGAAATGTGTTGGTGCGGGTGAGGGGACAAAACGTATCACTAAACATGGCAATTCAGCATCCAGGGAAAACCAAAGAACTGGAGCAGAGACTGAAGTACCTTGTTCCCCTAAGAAGTACTTGCCTTCCAGGTCTACAAAAGCCAGCACTGTACTGCTGATCTACTCTGCAGTTACCTAAAGGATTTCCTCAGTCTGTCACCTTGCTCAAAAATGAAATGCTCTTAACAAACTTTTAATTATTGGCAAAGCAATAATCTTGTCCCCTAATAATAAGAGGAATTGGTTTTACTTTAAAGTGCAGCAGCAGCAGCAGCAGCAGCACTTTTAAACTGAAAGCATGGCCATGGCAGGAGCGCTGGGAGAGAGTTCTCCCAGCCCTCTATATAAACCACCTCCAGGAAGGGAGTAGCTAAAAGTGGTGGGAACATGGCTCCCAGGGCTGTAGCCTGGTTCACACGGGTGCTTTACAGCTGCATTTGGGGGGTGTTTTTTCCCACCCAAGCCAGAAAGTTACAGCACTGTAAAGTGCCTGCACTTCTGCAATTCATAATGACCCCTTACTATTTTTAGATTCATTCATGGGAATTTTAAGTTTAGTTAGACCCATGAAAAAGAAATATTCATGGCATTTTAAAATGTAATGCTATCTAAGGAACATCAAGGCTAATACAGGATAGCATATTTTTCTATTTGTTTTCTAAAGTAAATTCAGTAACTTGTGTATCAATAATCTTTGAACAAAAATGTCAAATCTGCCTTTGTAATAAAAATGGCTTTATGGATTTTATTGAGTGTTTATAAATCAATGTGCTGTATTTGGAAGCATCCAAAATTAACACTGAGTATATGAAACCAAAAAATTATCCATGTGAAAAAACTCCTGTTTATGATGGCACAAAGCATTTTATGTAGTGTTTTACTTTGTATTTAAACATACCCTGTATCCTGTAATGAAAGTTCCATTGCTACATCCTAATTCATCTACTACGGGTCTCTCCCAGCTAATCATCATGCTGCTTTTTCCCACAGCTTTAATAATATAGACTGAACCAACTGGAGCAGGAGGTCCTAGAGAGAAAATACAAAAATCATGAAGCAAGAAGTTTCCGTCCACCAGCTTTTGGAACTACTGACATAGCATGGCCCTATCAGTGGTGAGCTATCCTTTTCTCTCCAACAACAGCCAGGAACAGGGTATTATTTGCACACCTTTAAGAGTATAAAGTATAGAGGGTATATGGAAACTGACATGTTATGCCTTCCCCTCCTCTTATTCCAAAAATAACATATCCTCCCCACCTAACTTCAAATGGGCTCATTCACCTGGATTAAAGAGAGGTGAACCAGTTGCTCTCAATGTGACCTAATAAATAAAGTGGAACCATAGACCAAGTCTAAAATGTAGTGATTAAGTTAATACACATTTCAAGTGACTATTCAAGGGGCAGTGGCCAGGTAACATCCCTCCAGTCACAGGGAGAAAAGAAATGGGCGAGGGAGGGAGTCAGCTGGGAAACTGAGAGGAACAAATTAAATTTAATTGTCAGATAATGGAAGACCCAGCACTTCCTGGCAACCAATTTAAATCTGAATTTCAGCAAGTTCTTCACACTATACAGAATGACCAATATGGTTTAAATTGTAAGAGGCCCAAATTGTGGCTTCCTCATAAACAGGCCAGTGCCACTCTCCTGCGTTGTTAAACATTTTCACAGTGCTGCGCCATCCCTGTGTCACCAACTTTCTTGAAAAACACGCAGCTGGGTAGAAAGAAACAGTTGGTATTTGGAGCCCATTCTTGCTTTTCTTGTACACACAAAACACCAATATTAAGCAGGATCTGGTCCTTTGAAGATTTTTTACTTGGCTAGAAGGAAAGTGGGTTAATCTTTATAGCTCCAATTCACCAAAGCATGTCAAGCAAATACTTCACTATAATTCAGAATGCATCCCTAGTCAGAAAAGCTCTCAAGTTGCTTTGTGCACTTAAGAATGTGCCTAAAGAATTGTGATAAACAGAGACCTATGTTTCTAGTGTTTGCTTAGTTTTTTATAATTAATTTTTATTATCATCACTATAAGTCTTATTTCTTATTTCTGTCTCAGGCAATCAGCAAAACTTTGATTGTTACTCATCTCTGTTGCTAATGATACCAATAAAATTAAAAACTACATAATCTGTAATCATGTTTATTGAAAGCTTAAGTCACTGATGTGCCATTTGATTAGTTCAATGACAGATGTTAAAGGAGACTCCCATTTAACAGTCAAGCAGTAGAAATATCAAGGAGCAAAGCAAGATGAAATAGTAGAGTATACAGTAAACATGATAATATCTGAGAAGGACAGCAGACAAACCCTCTGTGCATTAACTGAAAAAAGAGGCACTTTTTATCAGAGTAGGCCAATGCTGCACCTATCACCGTGAAAGAAAGAACTCCTTTATGCTTACGAAGGAGCAATAGTAGGTCTTGAAGATGTATTTGCATTTAAACTTTCAAGGTTTAATGTAGAACAGATAACAGAGAAGGTCAGATGAGATCATATGAAACACTAAAGCTAAGAAGCTCATACTGGATGAAAGAGAGAGTCTGAGGCTGGTTTTACCCTTGACTCTGAAATTCACTTCTCCATTAGTCTGAAACTGAATCTGAGTCAATGACCTTCAAGGCTAGTTTTAAGACCTATTTAATCACTCAGGCCTAGATCCTTGACATCTGTTCCTTCTGTTTTGCCCTGAAACAGCACAAAGCAGCTGGAGAGCTCTCCAAAAGAGGTAGCAGAGCAGTCCCATGACACAGGATTCCTAAATAATATGAAGTAGGCATAGCCTGTAGCAAATGGAGCTCAGCTGGCACAGAAAAGCCAGAAGGCCCAATCAGACTGTTACAGAGTAGTCCTCTGATCTCCTATTTACTGTTGTCTTTTCCCTCACCCTTCATTTATCATTGTCTACAATTTGTCTAACAAACTGCAAGGATTTTTGGAGGCAAGGAACTCACATTTTAACAAGGTTCATGCCTTCCAACTTCAGAGGAGTTTTTCTATGAGCTATAATTTACACCAGAGCTGAACTTTATCCTTTTAAAATTTGAGAAAGGGTGTGTCAAAAAAACTGGCCTTTAAATTTAGGCCTGTAATTCTAAATGAAGAAAATTCGGGGACGGGTGCCTAAAAACATGCATTGACCATAAACAGTAGGCACAAAATTCAGTGTTCTGCTTGATGCCACTTGGAAAATTTGGCCAAAGAAGCGCACAGTTAACAATATCCACCATTGCTAGCTCCTTGCCAGAACCAAGCATACCTTCTATGCCCACAAGTGGAATGCTGCTTATTTGTGAAAGTAATTCTAGGAAGAGAAAGGATTCAGGAAATGCAAGAGTCTTCCTCTAAAATGTATCTTGCCAGTTTCCAGGCAAGAAATAAAAAAAAAAATGTCTCTTTGCTTTCCCCAGATACTTCTAGTGTACGCCAGCTGAATACTTAAAAACATAACACAACCGCCTAGCTAAGCATAAATCAAGCCTCAGGGAAATTATTCCTAAAACTGCAACTTCAATAGCTTGAATGCT
Organism: Pelodiscus sinensis; assembly: GCF_049634645.1. Classification (NCBI taxonomy): domain Eukaryota; kingdom Metazoa; phylum Chordata; order Testudines; family Trionychidae; genus Pelodiscus; species Pelodiscus sinensis. Next base: position 111,793,847 of record NC_134715.1, read on the forward strand.
TTTGCCATCAATCTACCCAAAGCATGACCTTGGTACTTCTATAGATGTTGGCCTATTGATAGAGCTCAGCTCCTTAGCATGGCTGAACTGCCTGTGTACTGATGTCTTTATTACATTTCACCTTCCTCTGTTTTTGTAGTATAACTTAAAGAGAAAGGATCTGTTCATTTGTGTGAATTATGGCTCCAGGGCAGTGGCAACAGTATTCGCACCTCGAGGCAGCTATGGGATCATGCTTTCTATTGCATGTTCTGTTTGCACAGACAATTGGAGTTCACTTGTGTAATAAGTGAAGAATGAGATGGGATCCTCACTTGTTCCCATACCCAGCATAATTAAGGAACCATTCTATTGACAGGAATTGCTGGAGTGCAGTGCCCTGTATCCATACCCTCACACACTTCAGATGCAGCCTTTTTTTAACCTGCCTTCTTAAAAGGAGGTGGATGTACAGACGGCTTAAGATTTACTATAATTAGCCTATAACCTCATGTGAATTCATTTGTGGCCTCCACTTGCCCTTACACTGGAGTAAAACCACATTGCACTAGGCCTTAGTGGTGAGTGAAGAAGATCAAAGCTGAACAAAACTTCAGATACAACAACTGCCACTAAAGGACCTATCCTATGCTGAATCAGCACATTTGGAAACAGTACTGGGTCTTATTATTGGCGGGGGTGGGGTTGTCTCTTGACACAGCAGTTGAGCAGCAGTAGCAAATCAATTTTAATTGAGAGTAATTCTAGGGGTAAGTTTCCAAGCAATCTGAGGCTGATCAGCCAATCTTCCTTATGGCAAATAATTAAAAAACAACATGCCTAGAATCATATGCACTTAGAGTACAGGCAGTCCCCGGGTTACGTACAAGATATGGACTGTAGGTTTGTTCTTAAGTTGAATCTGTATGTAAGTCGGAACTGGCGTCCAGATTCAGACACTGCTGAAACTGACCAGCGGCTGACTACAGGAAGCCTGAGGCAGAGTTTCTCTGCCCCGGGCTTCCTGGAATCAGCTGCTGGTCAGTTCAGCAGTGGCTGAATCAGGACACCTGGGGCAGAGCAGCTGGGGTGCTGCCGTGTTGGTCCAGTAGCACCGAGGAGCGGTGCTGCGGGACCAACCGGCAGTGCCCCAGCTGCTCTACCACAGGCGTCCGCGAGAAAAGCCTGGTCTGCTGGGGGGGAGGGCGCACTAGCTGCACCCCCCCCCCCCCCCCCCAGCAGACCAGGGAGACGCGGAGCAGCTTTTCTCACCCCGGAGGACGTGGGCGGTGGGACCGCGGCGCGTCTGGGCGGTCCCCGCCGCCCACATCCTCCGGGGCAAGAAAAGCCCTGTTCGTAAGTACGGATCCGACATAAGTCGGATCCGCGTAACCCGGGGACTGCGTGTACTAAAATACTCGTCCCCAATAATAAGGTGACCAGAATTTGAAAATGTTCGAGGAGGACACTGAGTTGACCAAAAAAAACCCATACTTGTATATGTATATAAATAATCATGTAAATAAATGATCACGATATTATAAGACAAACAGACTTAACAAAAACAATCATATAACATTAAAAACTTCAATATTTGTCGCTCTTTTAAGAAATTAAAAATCTCGATCAATTTTTATCAATTTCGCATTCAGTCCATTGTCTTTTATTATATTGTTAATTCTTCATACTTTGTCGAACAATAAATTGTCATTTATTTTAATGCTAAATTTTTCTTTAACGAATAAAACTGTTTCAATGATTTTTATTCCATTGAATTTCTTCATTCAGCAGAATCCAATCAAACACGTACACTGGTTCGTCATGCTTAGTCCAATTTTCTAGATATTCAAGAGCATTTTTATAAAAGCTCATCGCCTCTCTCGTAAATTCTTTCTTCATTCCCGGATTGCTCTCTTGTAATTTGTTTAAATTAGTAATTACAACCAATAGAAGGAAGTTGGACCCAAGACGTGATTGAAGTTGCTCCTTTAATTGTTAAATATGCAATTCCACTTCTGTAGAAGTTATATGCTCTTTTTCAATACTTTTTATAACTGACTGGAACAAAGTTGCTCGATTGTGAACAAAATACAGAGCTACTTCAGCAAATTCATTCTTTAAAAAGTTTTTCAAGATCAGTGGACGTTTTTCCAAACTTAGAAAATATGATTTTAAAGGCTTTAACAATTGCAGCACTCGTTCAATGGTTGGCATTAAAGCTAACCATCTTGTTTTCAAATATCCCAACAGTTTTTTATATTCAACTGAGGCTTCTTTGCAAAAAAAGTCTTTAATGATGTAACTCTTATAGTGAATTGTTCAAAGTGTAAATAAATTTGAGGTATCACAACTTCAACATCGATGGACATTAAGCTTGATGCTGTATTGATGGCATTAGATACAATATGGGCATTGCAACCAATTCCAATAATCGTTTTCCCAAGTAAATGCATAATTTTCTTATGAACATTTTTATCGCCTTTGCGATTTACACCGCCAAAATTAGTATTTGTGTTATCGACACACATTTCAATTACTTTATCATTCAAATTATGATTATCCACTAATTTTTTTATATGATTGGATATTATTTTAGATGTCTCACCATCAATTGCTTCCAAATTCAAAACTTTGATTTGAATACCATTTTCAAAACTGAAGTAACGAACTAACACTGGATAAAACTTTGTCTCTTCGTGGTTTGAAGCATCCAAAAGAAGTGTAAATCTAAATCTTTCTTCAAATTCACACAAATTCTCTTGTGTGTAAGTTTGAAAAACGTTGCGAATAATAGCCTCTCCTTTAGTTCTGGCACAATGGAATTTTTTATTATAAAGTACTCTATTCAGTTTTGACTACAGTCCATGCTCCAAAAACTTTGATTGTGCATCACAGTGTAGTACGCAGTCAGACCTTCTGCAGCTGCTAAATTCTTTTCGTCTTCTCCAAATGATGTACTTCCTAAGAAGTCTGGAATTTCTGGGACATTGATGCTGATGTTAAAGAATTTTGATGTTTGTTTGATGAAACATGCTTCGTTATGCTGGATCGGCCATATACTGCCACACTGAATTCCTCCGAGCAGACAGTACACTTCACTAATGAATCATCTCTTGTTTCATCCACAATTCTGATGAAAGGAAATTCCTTTTTAAAATTCTCATTGAAATGGCATTTTCTTTTCTTCGACATTTTTAGGGTTAATTGTGTCAACTAAAAAATCACATTGACATTAAATTAAAATGGCTCAAAATAAACAATAACATTTCATAAATACCCTCTAAGGGTACTTCTAAACTACATGGCTCCGTCGACGGAGCCATGGAGATTTGTTTGTTCGGCAAAGGAAATGAAGCCGCGATTTAAATAATCGCAGCTTCAGTTAAATTTAAATGGCTGCCCCGCTCTGCCGATCTGTTGTTTGTCGGCAGATCAGGGCAGTCCGGACGCTCCCCTGCCGACATGAAAGCCCTTTATCGACCTCCCCGGTAAACCTCATCCTACGAGGCATAACGGGGAGGTCGATAAAGGGCTTTCAGGTCGGCGCGGGAGCATCCAGACTAGCGCGCTAAGCCAACAAACAGCTGATCAGCTGTTTATCGGTTCAGTGCGGCAGCCATTTAAATTTAAATGAAGCCACGATTATTTAAATCGCAGCTTCATTTCCCTTTGCAGATCAGCCTACTCAATGGAGCCATGTAGTTTAGATACACCCTAAGTGTCCTTTTACTGCATATTAAGCCTTTTAACAGGGGTTCAACTGCAGTATAATGATACTTTAAAAACAGTGGGATATATTTTTTTGGCAAAGTAGGAAAAGAAGGACAATTTCTTTCAAAGGAGGACAAAAGGAGGACATAATTATTGGGGAAGACAAGCCCCTCAAAAGGATGACTGTCTTCCTCAAAGGAGGACGTCTGGTCACCTTACCAATAACTGCATTTAAATGCTGGAAAAGATTACAGAGGAAATCAGGCTGAGCTATTTTTAATGCCCCCAAAAAAACAGCCATCAGAATAAAACTGGGCAAAAGAAAACAACTCAGAATCCTGGTAAAAAGAGAGAAGCCAAAATGATAATATTATATATATATATATATACACACACACACACACACACACACAGGACTGAATACTAAACAGGGATGACTCACTATCTTTTTTCTTTTGTGTGTGCAGACTAAGCCCCTGCAGTTTCCTTGGCTGGTCTCTATCTGGCCTTGCTGCAGCATCATTTTTGCAGCAGTGTAGCACACTATGTTCCCAATGCAAAGAGTTTTTTTACACACTCAACAATTTTACCCATTCTACTTTTCATCCTTAAGAAAGCAAATTGTTCCTCTCTAGCCACCAACCAGAAGGATTACAATTCTCAACCACTTGCTCCTCCTTCTACATGCACATGGATTTTCAGTGATGCTCAGTTCACTGAAACTAGGCCAACTGTCCAACTGTGAATATATTTCAGGCTAATACATTACTGTCCATTGCAAGTACTTATCTAAGACATTATCTGCTATAGAAATTCTGAAAGAGAGGGCTGGTAACATGTTAGAATTGTTTGCTCAATGACAGGAAATAGCTTTTCAACCTTCATTCCCCTTCTGATGTGTCATAGTGGAATTGTTCTGTTGTGGGTCTTCTGATCACTAAGCAATCAAATAAGCCCTGATGCACCTCACAGAAAAGATAAGAATGGAAAAGACGTCTGAAAATATGTTCCTGCCATCAGGTTAATTCTATGAGAAACATGGTATTAGCCATTGACCATCCCAAGTGTTAAGGCAGCAGTTTCCCCTGAGATAAAAAAGGAGGTTCCATAAAGTTACTGATCTGTCTCCACCCATCATAATCCCAAACCACAGGCAGAAATCTCCAGATTAAAAATTAGGTATAGAAATAAAGTAAAATTTTCGTAAGAGTCCAAGTCACTTAGGACTTAAATTACATTTTCAAACGTGACTTACAAACTAACTAAAAGGAAATAGGACTTCGGCACATAAGTCACGTTTGAAAATGGAATTTAGGCATTTAAAAAAAAATACTCATAAACCACTTTGTCAATCTATTATGTTTATCTGATTTGTACAGCGTGCCATTTCGTGGCAAGGTACAACCACTTTCAAGCATATCTTATGAAGGGAAAATATCATGAGATGTTTTACATAGACATGCCCAGAATTATGGAAGGGGATCTCCTTGAGTGAAAAATAACTGAGTGCAGTCTCTGACTCGAACAGAAACACATTTCTAAGTGGTCCAACGTAATCTATTATTTTGCATTTAGAATTTAGCAATTTCATTTCATTGCTAAAACATAATTTTCTATGTAACAGTTTTGCAAATTATCTCTCACAAGACTTCACAGCTTTGCTGCCCATAACAGAATTGTAAAGCCAAATAAAAAACAACAAAGGAAAAGGAGAGCATTTACAAGATATATGTCAGTCAAAACATATATATTTCAACTAGGATTTGAAATGAGATGGAATGGAAGGATACAGGATAGCTGCTTCAGACAACAAGACTTGCATGGGAGAAGGTTCTCATACCCATGGACACAAGCTTATGTGGCCAGAATTTGGGAAATAAGAGAGAGGTAGGAAAAGGTTAAAAGAGACAGAAGGCCTGTAGGATGACCAGGCATGAGTCTATGCAGGATTTTAAAATCAAAAGGCATGTTAGAACTGAAATGAATGAGGCTTCAGCTGACATTTTCTCATGTCGCACTGAAAGGTGAGTTGTCTGAGTTCATGTGATAATGCTTCTTTGCATGTCTGAGAAGGGCAAAGAGTGGGTGCTTTACATCTATTAGAAAGCCAGTCACACCACAAACTGCAGAAAAGGAGATTTATGTACTAAACAACTCTAAATGTAATTTACACATTTTTTCTTTTTCATATGCATCCTTCTGTTGGTTAGTTATTAAGATCTGTATATAATGGTGGAGTCAGAAGGAAACTTCCACTGTGTGCAGATTATTCCACTGCACAGTTTCTTGAACCATTCTGTGAAGCATCTGGTAACAGGTATTGGCAGTGACAGGACATGAGACTAGATGGGCCACTGGTCTGAGCCAGTATGGCAATTTCTGTTCTTATAGGACACATGGAAAGCAGGACATGGATACCTCTCCTCCCAATCTCTGTTTTAAGGAGTTGTTCCCAATATGAAAAACATTGATCTAACAGACTATTCTTTTATTCTAATCAATTTGATATTTTAAAATATTTCTACTTCAGTGAGATGTCTTGTATTTTACAGACGCAATGGCCACCTATCTAGATGGAAGAATAAAGACTCAAAATACAGCGAAGACTAATCTGTACCCAATATCTTTCTCTGCCACGCACCTGAGACATCTAAATGTAAGTCTGTACCTGGGGCATGGGAGGGAAGTATTTTGTTCCAAAAATTAAGAAATCTGCTTGGGGAATCTGAGCAAATCATAAATAAGAGATGAACTAAGTGCAACATCTGCGTCAAATGTAATAATACACACTCCGTGTGGATGGATCTGTTGCCCTCTGGTTTGAAAGAAATTGAACAGATTGCTTAGAAATATATAAGTCCCATTTTCCTTAGTGCAAGGAAGCAAATTACATTCAGATGAAAGACAAAAAGTATCATCTGGTACAATTTACTCACAGAAGGTCTTTTCTCTACTGATCACTCAATTTACAAGAGGGTTTTCTGTGGCCAAGTGCCCCATGCAGAGAGAGAGAGAGTGGTAGAGCCCCATTTGACATTCACTCATTCAAAACACAACACATATAAAGGCTTCCCCAATAAGAGATTGATATCACCTGAAAGGGGAAAAAAAGCTTCTTTCAATATGTCATCCTCATGGCAATATCAAAAGGACACAAAACCCATTGCAGAATGAGCATCAGCCAGAACAATGTCTAGATAGGTCCTCAAGGTGGTCTGGCTGGATACTTAGCTTATGTCCATCACTGACCATGTTGTCATGACATTCACACTTTTGGCAACCATATGTGCACTGTCCTTGTAGGATAATTTCTTGGTAAATATGCTTCAGAATTCATTGGTCTTCCGTCCTACTGTGTCCATACCAAAAAAGCCACCAAAACTGAACCAGTGTTCAGGGAGGTAGTTACTGGTTTTGGCTTCAAATATCCTTATTCTTAATCATATCCTGCCACTAATATTGAGCAGCTCAATAAGATGATGAGAATCAAAAGCAGAGACAGTGTCACCATGGTTCTACAGATCTGCAGTTTCACAGCCAAGCATAATGTCACAATGTCCGCACGGAGGCCGCCCAATGGCAGTCAATTGAACACCATCCAATATGTTCATTTGTTTAAAAACTTGCAGTCTGTACAACTTCCCTTAACTCTGGTTAAAGGTTACATTTCCTGTGTGAATTGTCCATTCCAGAGCTCACAGTGCACACTTTTTTAAGCAGTGCTATTGAGAAAAACAAACCCTTAGTATCCATAAGTCAAACCCTGGAGTCCTTGCTCAGCTGGCTTTATTATGTACACTTCAGTGGGAACTTCCCTTAATAAGGAGACCAAGTGCTAGCCCTAATATAAATTTGTAACTCAGTTAATTCATTTAGGGGCATGATTTTCAAAGGCACAAAGGGCATTTAGGCAACCAGCTACCATGAAAAGTCAATGAGGCCTGGGCATTTTTAATACTGTAAAACTATTTCTCTGTAATTGAAGCCTTAAGATTCATTTTCTTATGTTTATTAACATTTATCTCTTGTCTTATTTTTCTTGGTTTTCTTTAGCCTGGAAGTTTACTACTACACAGGTCCAGCCTTTAGCTGACAGCCACCCTGGGCCTCTGAGCAGGATGGACAGCCCAAGTCTGTGCTCCTGGAAGAGGCAGAGCTGGGGCAGCCAGTCTTTACCACTGAACAGAGCACACCACACCAGTCATCCTCCTCCTCTCCCTCGCCTCCCGCGACCTTAGAGCTGTTTGGAGTGCACAGCAAGGTGCCCTGGTGGTGATTTAAAGGAGCCGGGGCTCCAGGTGCCACTGCTGCCACAGGGCCCTTTAGAATCACTGGGCCCTGAGACCACTGCCTTGTTTGTCCAGCCACCCCATTGGCGGGCCTGGATGAGGACAGCTATATGAGAACAGCTGTGGCTGAGTGAGAGAATGAGAAGAAATGCATTCTGTCTGACTGAGTCACGTAACACAGCTCTGCCCTCAAGTCCTTTAGTTCAACAATTCTAAAATACAAGGGACCCCACTCTTTCAGGAAATGAAGAGACACAAGAGTCAAGAAAGTGAAATGAACTGAGTACCAATAACATTAACAATGGCTCTGAGCCCTTCATAAGAATGCTCAATCTAATAACAAAAGTGCTCACTGGAACTGATACACATAAATTGCGATTTCAATGGTGTCCCACCACCATGGGTATGCCTAGACTACATGCCTCTGTCGCCAGAGGCATGTAGATTAGGCTACCAGACATAGTAAAATGAAGCGGCGACCTGGGTGGTCAACAAATACCTTTGATGTCGACACCCGCGCGTCCAGACTATCGCGCTGAGCCGACAAACAGCTGATCAGCTGTTTGTCGGCTCAGCGCGGCAGCCATGTAAATTTAAATGAAGCGGCGATTATTTAAATCGCCGCTTCATTTTACTATGTCTGGTAGCCTAATCTACATGCCTCTGGCGACAGAGGCATGTAGTCTAGACGTACCCCATGGTATCATGGGTAAGACCAACAGGCAAGCTACATAGGAGTGCACAATATGTTCCTCCAAAAGTTCAGGAAATGAAGAGATTAAATGACAGACAAGGGTAAGGTATGGTAGGAGGGCTGTTATACATATGGGACCCAATGTATTAAGCACGTTGATGGAAATGGGATTGTTTGAACTGGTCTGAAGGGCACTGCCTCAGATTCAGCCTCTAAGTTTCCAAGGTGTGTGAGGAGAGATAGAAAACAGAAATATTATGGTTTGGTTTAACAGAGAACACAGAAATAGTCAAGTCACAATTCAACAAAGAATTCAAATCTACTACTCCATGCCCAGTAATTAAACTATATGGAGGAGATGGTGTGACATCTTTTGGGATTCAAGTTGGTTTGGGGAACAAAACCTGAGTTCCTTCATTTTGAAAAGGGTTGGTGTCTACCTTCAACACAATTACCACTGCACAATAATAACAGTACAATTACTTTATTTACAAAGTGCCTCACTTCCAAGGCACAGACAAGCAATTTAAATATAGTCCTTTTAAAACAGAAAGGAAAGAGCTTCTCCTTTTCTGGAGAATTTGGATGTCTTTTTCATTTACTGCCATTATCTGAGGTGACCAGTTCTTTTACTCATGGCAGAACAAGTATGAAATTGAAGACTGTGTTTTCTCAATATCATTATTCTCTCCTCAGCGCCCATCTTACCATTGTGTGCAGGCAGGCTCATTGCAGACACACATTTTTCTGGTGATTTGTAGGAATAGGAGAGATAATTTTTATTCTGAAATTGTAGAGGCGACTTCCCCTCCCTCTGCTTAGGCGCCACCAAAGACATGTATCAACCAGCTTCATTTTCTTTTTAATAGCTGCTTATTCAATTAAGAAGCTTGGGAATTAAGGGAATTAGGAGGACACAAAGTAGGCCTATTGACCCCAATATGAAGAAAACTCATGCTTAAACAGCCTCATCTCATAGAAGAAAGCTAGGGAGAAAGTCTACTTAACTACAAAAAGTCTGACTTAATCTTTCCATATACTTAATACATCCGTTTATACACTGTTCTTCTGCCTTGTATAGCAGAGCTATTTAATATTCTGTAAAAGGAAATATGTGCTCAGATCGCAGATAAATGGTGAGTTTGTCTTCTTGCGCATGGGCTCACAAGCCTTAGTGCAGCTGTTAGAGGTGACAGATGCCCATTGCTTTACTTGAATGTGCACTTATTCTTTGACCTTCTTTCCATGAAGAGAACCTCTCTTGGGTATGGATAGTTGAAGAGCTCTCCCTACATATATGAGCATTTCACATAACTGTAGGACATTATTTACCCATCAACGCCTACAATAAAATCAATGCAGCTCATTAGCATCAAAATGAAGGCAGAAACATATGGCTAACCTGAACCAAAAGGACACAGGCAATCCCATTAGACCTCAGGCAAACCTCACAAAGGGACCAATTCTCAAATAATAGACAGCATAAGGATGAAAAGCTGGTAACAAATACAAACAACAAGAAAACTTGGATAGGGCTCCAAAATGCTATTTGTTAGCTATATCTACACAGGAAGGATAGTCCAGTGGATATGGCAAAATCCTTGGGTTTGGGAAGCCTGACTTCAATTCCCTACTCTGCCACAGACTGCCGAAGTTACTATGGGCAAGTCACTTAGCCTCTTGGTCCCTCAGTTTCCACTCTGTAAAAAGAGATCAAAGCATGGCCCTACATCACAAGAGTTTGGGAAGGATAAATACATTAAAGATTGTAAGGCACTCAGGTAGTACGGCAATGTGGACCATCTAATTACCTAACAGTTATATTTAGCATCCCCATGGGCATCCCATTTTACCTGTAGACAACTTCACTATCCCTCCACCCCCAGGCCAAGTTCCAGCATCCATCAAAGATACCCACCTTTATGGGGATCACAGCTAGGAAAGGAGTACAAGAGAACTGTGAAGATGACAGAGATGTACAGAACTCAGACACACAACCACCCCATCCAACACTTTTTCCTATGTAGCAAATCATATAAGAGGGAAAAAATAGCGTTAATCATTAGCAAAGCGTTGACCACAAAGAGCCATACACCTCTGGAGTCATCCAACTGCTGCCCTAACTCTAGCTTTTTGCATCCTGCTCACCAGAAGGGACTGCCTGAACCCAGTTGTAAGTGAAGGTGGGAAAGCAGAGAGGCAGCAGCACACAGCACATGGTTAGGACAGTGGAGAGCAATACAAGCTGGCTAAGCCCTGCCTTTCCTGCTGCTTTGCAGATAGAGTGGAAGGTTGGACACGAGAGAAAGAATTTCTCATGGTTCCTGAGGTTCTGAGAAGTGTGACAAAAAAAGGGAGACTGAAATAAGGGCTTCCCAGATGAAGAAGCTTTTACCAGCCAATAATGAATGTGAGGCCTTGGCCTTTCAGGCACTCTTACTAGCATCTAAATAAAAACAGTAAAAACCCAAGGAAGGTGAAAGTATGGCAATCTCCCCAGCACAATATTATGAGCTAGAGCTTCTCCCAGGAGCCTGCCAGGGCCTGGAGAAGGTGGGCGCCTTCCTGGTCCAGGGTGGAGATCACGGACCTTATTCAGCTTTGGGGGGGATGTTCCCAACATCCATTATCTCTGCACTAGATGGAGGAATGCGGCCGTCTATGGCAGGATAGCTACCAGCCTGGCCACCAAAGGCCATATCTGAACCCAGGAGCAGGTTTGCATGAAAATCAAGTTGATCCAGCGAGACCCCCAACCCTGAGCCCTAAGCTTCCCCTCGCTTCCCCCTTCCAGCTCCCTTCTCCCAGGTTTCCCCATCCCCTCTCTTCTCCCTTCTCCTGCCTTCTTTTCCCAGTCTCACCAGAGTTTCATTCCCTCCCCTCAGTTTTGTTAAATAAAGAGAGTTTGTGTTCATGAAAATACATGTATTTTATTTGACATCAGGAATGGGGATTAGGGAGGGGTAAGTGGAAGGACGTGAGGGAGGAATAAGGCACAAGCCCCCAGTGGGGCAGACCAGGGAGGCTCTTAGTGCTCCTCAGGGTGGAAGCTCTCCCACAGGGCCTCCAGGATACTGACAGCCACCAATGGATCTCCTGGATGGCAGCCTGCAGAAAGTGCTGCCAGGCTCGCAGCAACATGTCCAAGAGAAGCACCAGAGTGCCCTGGGTTGGCTCTGGCTCCATGTTGCAGAGTGCTATGGTGTCCTGAGTGAGGGCAGCCAGAGCATGCAGAGACAAAATGCTTTGCTGTCCCTCATTGAAGTAGACAAGCAAGCAGGGAAACCTAAGAACTGGCTGTCCAGGGGGGTCCCTTTAAGCACAGACCTCAGATAGCCTCAGGCAGCAGCCCCACACAGTAAGTCCTGACCTGGTGCCCTGCTGGAACTGGTTCCGGCCAGCCTTAAATGCAATTCAGAGTCCACTCAGTGTGGACACGCTATTTCAAAATAGCAAAATGCTATTTCGAAATGCATTTTGTGTGTAGATGTGTTATTTCGAAATAAGCTGTTTCAAAATAAATATTTCGAAAGAACACGGTAGAGTAGACATATCCTTAGTCTATAAGGTGCCACAGGAATTCTCGTTGTTCTTGCTTACTGGTTAACACTCTGACTAGGGCTTAGGCCAGACTATACTGACACTTGTACTAGAAGGCAACAATCTTGCAAACACTGTGCTTCATCATGCCAAGACATCTAGGATCAAGGCCACAGAAAGGACAATTGTAATCTCCCCAGCACAATATTATGAGCTAGAGCTTCGGAAACAGGCAGTTTTCTATTCTAGCACCTTCTGTCATCCTATTTATTCCCCTGGAGAATAAGTTGTTTCAACAGGAAAAAAACTAAAATCAAAGCTACCAGCTGGCTGACCTGATGAGACTATAGATCTAAAAACAGATGTAGGAGTTTCTTGACTTAAGAAGGCCTTTAAGGAAAGAACTGCACTGTAGAAATCTTGCTACATACTTCATCTGGCTTTGATAAGTGGCTTTAATACTAGTCGGCTTTAAGGCCTAAATGAAAAAAGCTCCAAGGAGAAATTAAATTGGTGTCTTTCTATAGCAGGAATGATGCCACAAAATACATATACTTTATTAAGGACTGAAGAAATATGTTGTATAGACCTGAAATATAGGGGTCCAAATTCTCACTTATACCAACACCAACTAAAAGTAAGTTCACTAACTCCATTTCTTCACAGATCTGATGGACTCAAAGGAGGATTTGACCCATAGCCTTCTTATGCAAATGACCTTACACAAAATATAAAATATGCAGGACATGAGGACAGAAGATAATCCTTAGCTATAATAGAATGTAATATTCATTTTGCGGGAACTCAAAGTCCCCAAGTGAAGTTGGAGTAGATGCTGGCATAACTTACTGCTTTTGTAATGAAAGCCATGAGTTTTGCCATCTTGTCTCCTTTCAAAGATTCTCCAGATCCTCCTCCTCCCCCAGAGGGGATTTCTTGTCTTCCAAAGTGATACACAGACCAGTAAGGGAATTAACGACATTACAACTGGGGCATTATTGTTTATGGGAAAACTATTTAATGTCTTTTTGAGGGGGTTCTAAAAATGTTATTGGTAATCATTCTAATTTTCCTTTTATGACCAGTACACTAAGGGTACCTGGAGTTACAAGTGGATGGATGTGAAATATAGTTTGGATAATATTTTTTAAATAAGCCTAAGGTGGTTGTTTTGAAAAATATGCAGCATATGCAGAATTCATGATGGCAATGTTTACGGATTTTATTGACATTCTTTTACAATGACTTTCATAGCTCATTTGTGGTCTGGCAGGATATGTTTTGTGCCTTTTTAATTTGTAGGAAAAGAAAATCGATAGGAAGGGAAAAAGATAGGATCTAGATATGATTAGTGAAGCTTAGAGACTAAATGGGAGAAAGCATCTTTAGGAATATTGCTTTTTCTTTTACTCATAAAGTTCCTTTTTCAGCATTGGAAGAAAGTGAATGCTTTTTTACTATTCTCACTCAATGTCTGTGAACACTTTATTAGTGAGAAAACAATATACAGTAAACTTCCGATAATCCGGCACCTTTAGGACCCAGGGGGTGCCGGATTATCAGATATGCCGGAGTACCAGAAGGGGGGCTTATGCAGGGTCGAGGGGGGGAGGGTGTTGGCGGGGAACTGCGCAGCATGGGAGAGGGTGGTGCTGCGGGACCAACCCGACAGCACCCCAGCTGCTCTGCCCCTGGCTTCCCCAAGTCAACCGCTGCTGAAACTGACAAGCGGCTGACTTGGAGAAGCTGGGGGCAGAGCAGCTCCAATTGTCCGGCTGGCCGGAGCACTTCCAGGTTCCAGTTGGTGCTGGACTATCAGGAGTGCCGGACCACTGGATGCCAGACAATTGGAATTTTACTGTACTTCATGTTATATGTATATGCTACTGCTTTTTTAAAAAAGTTTGCCCTTAAAATTAAATGCCTTGGCTTTAAGATTGGGAATCTCAAGCATCTCAGTCTCAAAATATGCACGTGAACACTTACTACGAAAGGCACTATCAATCCAATTTATTTGTTTTCTGCAGTCTTGTGGGTGAATTCTTTTTGTATGCAAGAATTTGCATGGGGAATGAAAGTCTTGTGAATCTATATGCAGCTTCATGCTGAAAGTGTTGGCATGGTCATATCGGAATTCATTTTCCTTCTGTTCATAAATGTTTTGATCATGCTGCTTGACCATTCACAAACCACAATTAACAAACAGGGAATCACTAAAGACTTAAATGAAACAGTGTGAAAACAATCCATGTCCACACATTCATGTAATCAACTTTATTATTTACCCAGTTCTGATGTTTATTGAAATTAGTCACATCGAATAATTTATTCTTTTCTTAATATTAATAAGCCATTAATGTATTCTATATGAACAATTCACCAAGCCTTAGTGATAAACTCAGAGTCCCAGAGGGCCTCAAATTGGCAGGACACCAAATATATGGACCATCTGGTCCGAGATTGACACCGAGTACAGCTAGCTTCTATACATAATTATTATATTTAAAGAATCTGAAGGACTTGGCTTGTTGATGTAACACATTCTCTAGCCTTTATTCTTACAGATAGGTACACCTGATCTATCATTTCTCACTCATTTGGGTACTACGCAGGAGAGGGATGGTGTGTCTACACTGGCATGAATTTCCGGAAATGCTTAAAACGGAATACTATTCTGTTTTCAGTTTTTCCGGAAAAGGAGCGTCTACATTGGCAGGCTGCTTTTCCTGAAAAGCCCTTTTTCTGGAAAAGTGTCAGTGGCCAATGTAGACGTGCTTTTCCGGAAAAGAGCCCCGATCGCCATTTTCGCGATCGGGGCTTTTTTCCGGAAAAGACTACTGGGCTGTCTACACTGGCCCTTTTCTGGAACAATGTTCCGGAATAAGGACTTATGCCCGAGCAGGAGCAGAATAGTTTTTCCAGAATAGCGGCTGATTTTGTACAGTAGAGCATCGTTGCTTTTCCGGAAATTCAAGGGCCAGTGTAGACAGTTCGCAGCTTATTCCGGAAAAGCGGCTGATTTTCCGGAATAAGTGGCCCAGTGTAGACACAGCCTTGGTGTTTAAAAGAAATGTTTATCAGAATCTATCACACTACTAAAGGATTTACCTGGCATTGCCCATGTCCTTGTGGGGGCTCAGGGCAGGGCATGCAGCAATCAGGGCAGGGTGCTGTGAGTTGTGGGGTGATTGAAGGAAGGTGTGTATGGGGGGGTGAAGGAGTCAGAGCAAGAGATAGGGGGCTCGGAGTAGGGGGTGGAAGGTGTAGGAGGGCTCAGGGCAGTTGTGTGTTCAGGAACCAGGGCAGGGAGGCTCAGGGCAGGAGGTTTGAAGGTGTGGGGGGGGGGGGGGGGCTTCCTGAGGCTGGGAAGTGGGAGAGGTTTACCAGGGCCACCTGTGGTGGTGGCACTGCTCCAGTTACAGCTCCTCCTAGGGGCACGAGTAGCACTGCTCTGGTGGCTCTTCCTAGGATGGGGGTGTTGCAACTCCTCCCTGAAGGCTGGGGCTTCACTACCCAGACCCCCTGGTTGGCGGTTCCTGGAGGGAGGCTGTCCAGCTCCCTCGGCCAGCCAGCCTTCCTGCTCACTCGGCAGCTGCTTGGTGGGGCTGGGTTGGTCTGCCTGGTCCCCACCCACAGTGGCTCCTCGGAAGGCGGGGGCTGGGCTGCTCAGTCCCCCACCTCCACTCACAGGGAGGGGCTGGGACCAGGTTCCTCCCCTCTGTTGTCTCCTCACATGGGGAGCGGAGCCAGGGACTGTAGTTCCCATCTCCTCCCCTCCCCCCAATCATCTTTTCACAGGGGGTCCAGGCCGTAGTTTCTGAATCCTCCAGCATCTCCTGGGAAGGGGCTGCACTGCCCAGCCCCAGATGTAGTCCTGGGGGGGCTGCAGTGGCAGGGCCAGTGGCAAATGGGGCTCTCCCTTCCATTCAGCACTGGGGCTAAGTGTGAGGTGGGCAGTCACTTACTTGGTCCGACGGCTGGCAAGATGGCAAGCCCCGATCCCAAATGGCCACTGTTTTGCTTGTGTGGCTACTCCCCTGCGATTACTCTGCAGCATAGCTGTCCCTCCAATCAGCCCCCTCCCTTTCCATGTTATGTCACATCCCATTTTCCTGGCACAACCGAACGCTGACCTACCTTTAACTTAGGATAAGAGGAAGTGGCATACCAAATTTAGTGGTTCTATCTCTTACCATTTAGGAGGAGTCCTTAAACAGACTCATGGATGGACGGACTGACAAACAGATGCACATTTCTAAAATATATCGAGATATATATACTGGTGCGCATATGCAAAACATTCTCCAGTAAGTAGCCCTGTTCACACAGGTATTCCTAACAGGGATGTTAAAACCATTAACTGGTTAAACAGTAGCACTTACCTGGTTAACCGTTTAGACACAGTACCTGCCACCCAGCCCAGAACTTGGCACCACCACAGCTGTGAAATCCTGCCACTGGTCCCGCCACAGCTCTGGGGTCCCGCTTTCTACTCTGTTGGCCCTTCTGCGGCTGGGTCTGCTCTGGCCTGAATCAGCTGGTCACTGGAGGAGTTCCCCAGCAAGGGCTGGTTAAATAGTTAACTGGTAAGGGTAAGCATAGTGGTAAGCCTTCATGTTTACCAGTTAACTGTTTAACATCCCTAATTCCCAATGATTGCTCATAAGATGGGCCCTGTGATGAAGCCAATCTTCTTATGTAGTAACATGTTTAATATACCTATAGATTAAATTTATGAGTAAATATCCATCTCCCATCAGGAAGGCAAAATTTCAGTAAAAATGACTATTAATATACTTTATCATTTTACATCCTGTCGTTTTTAAAATATACACACGTTCCCATGATGAAAGCTTGTTAGCATTAAGCAAGACAATTTACTAGCTGTTTGCATCTATAGAATTGTTGGCTAAACATTAGAAATTGCAGGCTAAGATGCCATAGTGCTATTCTGACCATCAGCAGCAAGAGTCTGAGGTTTGCAGCCCCAACGGGGGAGAGGGAGTGTCTTATCTATCTGGAGAGCATGCTGAGATATTGTTCTGCTTTTCCCTTGGCAGCTGGTGCACATTTATTATAGAAAGCGCTGACCAAGGACCAGTCTGATTATTGCCATGTATAATTGTACCCTTACCGCCCCACGCAAAAACCAGATGCTTCCCTGTGAAAATATAGCCCTTGTGCATGTTTGTTAAGGTGTCCTCGCTGCAAGTCAATGCCGAGCATTTCTGATCTCTGGAGGACAGAATAGCAAGCAGAATACTCACCTGCTGGGCCAAAAGAATCATCAACCAGCTCAGAAAAGAAAAGTGTGTAATTGATATACGCCATAATGGGTACTTGACTCGTCAAAAAAAAATCCTGTTTTAAAAAATACAGAAATCTCCTGAACTGGTTATACAATAGAGAATTTCCACCAGTCATGGGCTGATGAAAACTCAGTATAATCCAAGTCTCCAGTGGCTTTGGCATTTTTACCACAATGTTCGTGGTTTAAGGCGCTAAAAATGATGTGAACTGGTGACACTGCTGGTGGGATTGTTTTCCTAAAATGCATGTGGAGTAGACAACATCTAATACAGGCTTTTATCATTTTAAATGTTGTTCCTTATAAAATAAAGCTTTCCATGTAGCAATTAAAACCACTCCACTGAATCATTTAATCCTTATGAAAGTCCTAAGATTATCATCCTACAAAGCATATATTATCTTTTTAAATATCATATGTTCACTGTTCACAAACTTTGATTCTGAGAACCAGGTTCCTCCATTACTGACTGATTTGTGGGTTTCTGTGCTTGTGTGGTGCTATCCTCAACTAAGAATAAAGCACAAGAGAAAGAGACTACATTGCATAGATGATACAACAGGCTTACCTTAACATATGTGGATGAAGCCATCACTTACACCAGATTGCAATCTCTTTTATTCATGATGATGAAAAGTTACTCTCACCAGTACTCATATTTTAGTCAATAGGACTACATGGGTGAGCAAATTTTCCAATATGAGTAAGGGGCATCCAATCTGGTTCTTAGGAATCAACTTAAACAGCATATTTTTCAGATCCCTAGCCCTTCTTTATCATTCAGCTAAACAGAAAAGTGTATAATTTAGAATATACCGACAAGAAACAAAACTGCCTTTCATAAAACCAATGTCAGTTATGTATTTTCTTAAATTCCAAGGAAACAATCATTAAATAAATACTTTCCTGTAGTATTTTCCTTAGTACATTGAAACAAAGGGCTATAAAAATAACCATGAAACTGATTTAAGTGATTTTCACATTTGAAACAGAAAGAAGTAAAAAGTAGTAAATTAACAGCACAAAGAAAATTAGACAGCAAATTGGTGATGAAAATTCTGTAGGTTTGGATACTCTGTGGTGTTATTAGCAGGATTGGTAACAAAATGAAAGATATATGTTGGTAGAATGTTATTTGATTAGTAAAATTTTTGTTTTCAAATACGTTTTCTGGACACCTCTAGTCATTAGTAACACAGGTCAGAAAAATTATTTGTTTAAAATAGATTATTTTAAAGTTGGCATGTTCCCTTAGTCCGTGTCACAGACAACAGACACAAAAGATTAATATTTGTGTAACAATGGGAAAATCAGGTGGTTAAGGGTTTTTACCTTGTCTTATTTCTGTGGCTTTTACTCTTTCCAGGACAGCTAAATTCTCCCCTGCAGGATTCTGACTTTTATTACACGCTGACAACACGTCTGACAAATAGCTTCTTGCTGCAGTAGCTGAGGTTGAACCATCTGGTTTTTCTCTTGAGATCCATGTGTTATTCACAATGACATTTTTCTTTCCCTTTCCCTGGAGAACAGCACCTGCATGCTGATTTTCTGCATGGTTGTGGAATGTGTCATCAAATTTAGACAGCTGGCCCCTCCCATTTATGGGATGGAAAGAACTCCTGTCTGAAAGTTGCGGTGAACTGGTCATTTTTGAGAGTACAGGCAGGGAAGCCACATTTTGGACTGGATGAGAGGCAGAGAAATTGCAATGTGCCTTCAGTTTTGAATTGGAAGACGCAAATGAAGGTATCTGAGAAGGACAGAGAAGAGTATTGTAACTTTTGAATATTCACAACTACAAAAAGGCATCAATCAAGATACAGAAAACAGACCACATGATTCTGTGCATGAGTCTGCTATCAGCAATACTTTTCCATTTTATGAGCTGTACAGTATGCCTGTTATGCTTTCATTGGAATTTAACTGTCAAACTCCTGTTACACATACTAAGAACAACCCTGCACTAGTAGGGAGATGGACTAGGTGACCAAAAAGATCTTTGTTTTTTGACATCTCTAAGATCTTTGATGATAATGGTAACATCATTGGTCCTTTATATACATGATTTATTATAGTATAAATTACCAGGAAATAAGGGCTGAGTGGTACAAACATTTGGCTGTCTAAATGGTTCTGTTTGTCAATACATTATCAGAATAACACTTCTGTTACTGTGTTACAGTACATACTCTATAAGAAGCAGTTTCTTGCCTTAAAAAACCACATCATTTGAAGAATGCTTGACTGTTTAAGTGGCTACTTAAACAGAGAAGTGTTTTTAGTGCTTCAAACGTCAAATGTTTCAGTTATGTATTCTCAGGTCTTCAAGAAAATTCAACAATGTAACATTGCAAAATCTGGCATGGATTTTTTATATTCTCTCAGTCTCTCATCTTCTTCATACAACTATAAGATGGTTGTATTGCCTTGAAGTGGGTAAAATCTTCTTCCTGTTTAGTATAGCAGCAGACCATCACAAATGCAATTGCAATTGATCCACTCTGTTCTTAACAGAATTTCTGCAGTTAATGAAAATTACTATGAAGAGCTTCAGGGTACAGGGATAACTGGATCATTAAAAAAGAGGAGAAAAGAAAGGTCAGTAGCTCTGTATTGGTTAGGTATTTCCATGTTCTTTTTGTTACTATCCTGGAATTTCCAAAGCTGATCTTGCTGGAAGCTGCAAAGGTGAAAACAAACCTCAGATTTTTTTTTCATATCCTTTAGGAGCAACCACCAATTCTTAAAAATAGATAAGAAGATTCATAATGAAACACTGTTTGTTTATCTTCCTCAGATTGTCCTTGCCACAAATAAAGAGGTTATTTAAATATTTATATGATCCATGAAGCAATGGCTAAGAATAATTGATCTCATTAAATTAATAATTGTGTAAGTGATTTACTGACCTGGTAATTACTGCAATGGTTTTGTCTAAGCTCTCGATGCAAGGCTATGATCCTCTCTGGGCATGTCAATTTTAATGGAGAAGTACTGTTCTTTTTTTGAGTGGTGTGAGCATAGCTAATGCCATCTGACTTCTGTAAAAGGCTTGTAGGCCCCATCCTGTCATTCGCTTCAGCATGGTAGAGCCCACGATTATTTGGCAGTCCATTGATGTGTGACGTGTCTACAACAGGATGCAGTAACTGCAATCAAGAATGCTGTTATCAGGATTCAGGTTAGACAAAATTTCTGTTAGCAATGGTTTGGTTTTTAGATCAGCAGAAGTCACTACATTAAACATGTTGCAGGAACATTCATGAAAGCAATTTTGCAGAAACCACATTCACAGAAATCCAGGATAGTATGTTAATTTTATTTTGAACATTTTCAAGTACTCTAGACATCCTTTTGTCAACCCAAAGTGGAAATGTTTTTTAACATAGTATGTTTTACTCTAGATAGCACCTAAACATTCTCACTCACTGCCCCCACTTTAAATCTCAAAATAAAAAGAACTACGTGAAAATATTAATAGTTCTTCTCCCAAACAAACAAAAATCCCCTGACCTACTTTTGTTCAGAGCTCTTGAATCACCTGATGCTATTTCTCATTCTAGGACCTAATTTGGCCCTACAGTGATGGGGCCAAGTAGTTAATGTCAGCCTTTCCTTTGATTTTCAATGGTCTTTAGTTCAAACTGTAAATTAACTAGTAGTTATCATTAAATTTATCGACAAGATTAATATAGAAAAGACTTCAGGAAATCATAGCAGGTCTGGCTAGTATTCCCATATATAAGGGATGCAGCATGTACTAATAGATCTTAAGGAATGGAGAGATTACAAAAGAGAGTATTGAAATGTTCTGAAGCATGAAGAAATTGGCTTTAAAATGAGTGGATCAGAATTTACTCACTGCAGGAAGCACAGTTTGAGACATCTCTGGTGACACATGAAAGTCAGCGGTAGTGGGACAGGTCCTAGAATGCAATGGCCCACTCAAATGCAAATCACTGTTCTCTCCACTAGGCATAAGAATCGGTGAAGCTATCAGAAAATCACAGCATCAAATCAGCAAAAGCGTTGTAATTGTGATACACTTAGTTTGCTACACTCTACATCGGGATGGGGAAACCTGTTTTGTGTCAGGGGCCACTGACTCACAGAAAAATCAGTCAGAGGGGCCAGACATAAGTGAGAAGCAACCCCTCCCCCCAAAACAAAAAAAACAATCCCCTTAAAAAAAACACCCAAACCCCAAAGAAACAAACAACAAGTGCAGTTTTGAAAGGGAATCCTCTGAACTGTTATTCATGCTAAAATTCGACATTTTGCACGGGGGTCTCAACAAAGACTCTAGTTATCTTTCCCATTACAAAGATAGCTTCCCAAATTATCACCTCTAATATCATTAGCTCACAGACATTTACCTTCTCCCCCTCTCCCCGCATCCCCCTTCTGTTCTGAAATTTGATTTGTCCTTTTCATAGGTGTTCTTTTTTTTTTTTTAATTGTATCCTTTGGTATATATGATTGTGACTATTTTCTTCCACTATTTGATCTGAGGAAGTGGGTCTGGCCCACGAAAGCTCATCATCTAATAAACCATCTTGTTAGTCTTTAAAGTGCTACATGGTCCTGTATTTTGCTTCAGCTACACCAGACTAACACGGCTACATTTCTATCACTATTCTACATGCAGGAAAATAAATGACGATCAAGACTTTTAGGAAAATACTTTAACAATTGAGCATGGATGCTACTCAAATAAGCTTTTATTTCTCTCAACAAATGTCTTCCTGACTGTACAGTGGAACAAAACCTGTTGCCAGACATCTACAGCATATTATGTATGAGGCCAGAAAATAATTTTCAAACTACCTAAGCTTCAATCAATTTTATAATAAAAATGATACTAACTTCTTCTGTCCGCTGTCTTCTCAGACATTACAAATTCCTGGGGTCGTCTCTGTAAGAACAGACATTAAAACAATTATTGATCACATCTGCTTATCTGAATGAAATATTACATCTAAAAGGGCAATGGTTTCAGCACTTTTTAAATATATGTGGCTTTTTGTAAGCCGCTATTTTCAATAATCTTTTTGAAGGTCAAATATAGCATGTCTTGTCTCATGAATTTGTCCTCTTGTATTTATTCCTGCCCTTTCTACCCCCAGGATTTCTAATAGAATAAAAGTCACTGTTGTCTGCTCTTGCGATGGCATAACTACAGGCCTGATCCTGTGACAAATCAAAAAGGGAGTTGAGGGCATTTATCTCCTCCCAGGAGTGATCACCATCTCCGAGGCACAGGCTTTAGAGCTGAACTGGCACAAGGCTCCAAGATCCAGACCAATTCTCTTCTCTAAATGCTGAGTGAGTACAGATGAGTTATTTTAGTATGTGGTTTTGGAAAGCCATTTCAAGCCTATTTTCTTCAAATTTGATCCACATGACAGTAGTAGATAAAGCTTTATTTATACAAATATGGACCCACTTCCATTGTTCTGCCCAAGAGACCTCAGAAAAAGTTGTGCTAGCATTTTAGAGGAAACAGTTTAACTGTTCTCTTCATCATTTAGTCCCTGTCCTACAAATCAAAGTGTTCACACTATTAGAGTTCTGTACCTCATGCTTCCTTTCTTTAAAGCTTCAGGCAAATGTATAAAAACCCATTATGTCCCACAAAAACAAAAAAAACTCTAGCCTGTGTTCCCTTCTGGAGCAGCTCTGGAAAGGAAATGTGATTCAGTCCTTTTGTTTCATCGCCTCCTTGGATCAAACTTCAGAGATTTGAACACTCTGGCTTCGTACCATGAGTGTCCTTCAGCAAGCTAACCTGAGTTGGGTACCCAAGGGAGACTTACACACCCAAAGGGAGCAATTCATACCCAACTTGCTTAAATTGGAGTGAAGCTCAGTCAACATTGTAAAAGCAGGAGAGTTTATTAGATGTCTGGCATCCAGAATAGAAAGCCCTTAATTAACACAGAAATCAAAAAGTGAGAGAAAAGACTATCATGGTCAGTCCTGAATCTCTGGCCCCTCTGTAGTCCTTGCCCAGATGTTTTGTGTCCCCTTTAACAGCTCACACTGAACAACCTCAGGGGGCTCTATTTAGTCCTTTGTTCTTGTTCCTGAGAAACAGGGTCACCTGGCCATCCTCCTTAACCCTTTTTTCTCCAGCTGGTCACAGCCAGCTGGCTTCCTGGAGGGAGTGGGCCATTCATGGTCACTAATTGCTAGGTTCCAAATATCTGGAAAATTGGAATTGCCATTGTCTTTTCTAGGTTTTCTCTGGGCATGGACCCAGGTCCTACATAGCCAGAAATCAATCCCACCTGGATCTCTGCAAAGAGCAAACAACTTTTTCCCTCCCACTAGTTAGTCATGTAGCTCATGGGGAAACTGAGGCACTCCCAGTAGTTACACACAATATTATGCAAAAATTCCCACTCCAGCACAATTGCCCTTACTAAAGGAGCTCTTCAAGATTTTAGGCCTTCTTCAAAAATTCACAATGGGACTGTTTAGAAATAAACTAGAGTTATTTCTCTGCCTGCTTGTTTATATTAGGCACAAATTAATACTCTAAACAACATTCTCCTCTAGCACAGCTTACAGAACTGATAAAAAACCTCTTTTAAGGACCTTTAATTTTGACCACATTGAAATATATTCTGGGATGAACAATAGTTGAAATTAATTTTACATTTACTTGTGGCTTCGAAGCAAGTAAATTAATGATATTAAACAACACCACACATGGTGCATTGTTTTGAAGTGAGGAAACTTCTCTAATATGACTACATTTAAGCTGCCCATCTTATTGGACTCAGACTAGGATCCTGAAGGTGTTTCTTTCCTTAAGCTGATTATTTCAATTTGTATTTTGGCATTAGTGGAAAGCCTGATATTTAAACAAGGATACTGAAGGTTAACTTAAGAGAAAACAGCCTCATTAGTCAACTTATCTTGCTGTGTCACTGAAAACCCATTTAAATATATAGTGTTGGGCTGCAAAACGAACCAATCCATGAGATTCAGAATTAAGGCTGCTACCCTGTGCTTAATGCATGCTAGATCTTCAAGTGGTGTGAATCAGCATCATGCCACTGAAGTAACTGAAGAATGTCAATTTATACCAGCTGAGGATCTAGCTAGCACTATTAACTCAAAGTCACATTTTGCAGGTTGTTCATTTTGTATCACACAGACATAACATTTCTAACAATTTTTCAAATGTAGTTTAGTTGAGAGGGATTTTATTGCAAAGCAAACATTTTTGTCAAACTTAATAAATGTATTGTTATTCATACTCCATAGATTTCAGTGAGTTTATGATCAGCCCCTATATCTTTGCAAAACCTTGAGTTCTAGCTCCCCAGTGCAGTAAACCAGTGCAGGCCCAATACGCTTCAAAATATCAGATCTTAAATTTATCTCTGGCCGAGAAATAAGTAAAATCAGAAATCTTAGGCAGGGTACTCTGTCTATGTTGGTGTTATCTATAGCTCCCTTTAGACATGTTGAGGATGATTTATGGAGGAAGAAAGAAATGTGTGTGTTAGATTTCTTTTTTTGATTGATTGTTTAATGGCAGTTTGAAAGCTGGTCATAGCTTTGGAATGTTAGAAATAAGTTTTGCTGAGAACAGTAATGACAAAATATAGGTGAAATGGTCAAAGATGCAAAATAAATTCAAATTACCATAGTGCTGCATAATGTAATAGTTGATTATGAAAATAAAAGCGGCAGGGAGTCCTGTGGCACCGTATAGACTAACTGCAGTGTAGGAGCATAAGCTTTCGTGGGCAAAGACCCACTTCGTCAGATGCATGTAGTGGAAATTTCCAGAGGCAGGAATAAATATGCAGGCCAGAATCAGGCTGGAGATAACGAGGTGGATCCAATCAAGGAGGATGAGGCCCACTTCTAGTAGCTGATCTGGAGGTGTGAATTCCAAGAGAGCAGAAGCTGCTTTTGTAATTAGCAAGCCATTCACAGTCTTTGTTTAATCCACAGCAGCTAAACTATAAACCTAATTGGTTTTGGGGGGGAGGAAGGAAAACCAAGCCCACTCACAAGGGGGGAGGGCAAAGGAAGTAAGTGCCCCAGGGCCCAGCAATACAAGAGCTAGGGGCTCCCAGTCACTACTGCTGCTGCAGGAGCTTGAGCCTCTGCCCCTTTAAATCACCACTGGAGCAACATGTGGCATGAGTCCAGGTGACTCTGAGGGCTGCCTGTGGGGGGGAAGGGGGAGAGGGCGCCATTCTGCCAAGGGCCACGGACCCCTTCCAGGTGCATGGAGTCACCCTCCTCCCACATCTTCCCAGGGACCTAGCATGTCTATCCCGCCTCCCTGAGGAAAAGTGAAAACTCCAAAAGATAATGAAACCAAATAACTTTAAATCACTTTCCTAATTGTAATTGTTAAAATGAATAAAGTCTTGGAGTCCTTAGTGTACAACTAACTCATACACCTAACTTAGTCTTTTTACAAGATACAGAAACAAGTATTATAACTGGCAGCTCTTAAAATGTAATGGATAGAAAATACAAACCAGCCTCTTTGGTGCCCTATGAAATACAGTGCAACATCCAGAAAACAAACACTAACATAACCTTATGGTCCTACTTTACTGTAATTTATTGTGTTGCCTTTGCCTGAATGGTATCTCGTTCCCAAATCCCATACATCTTCATGTTGGTTATATACATGGGAGCAGAAGAAAGTGCTGTTCTCATTCCATGTGTGTGTGTCACTTCTGCAGAAAAGTCATTTAATAATAAAATGTATTAAAATGTCATTAAGTTTTATTGCAAATAGTTATAGCTTCACTAACCTGGAATAGATCCACTCTGAACTATCACTGTTTCTGCTAGTAAAACTAGTGGTTCATAATTGAAAAATTAATACAACTGTTTCTAGGAACCCAACCTTCAACGATGTCTCAGTATAAAGCTCTGTGACTCTGAATAAAAATATAGGGCACCATCTGTCTTTCCTCTTTAATTTGTATTAATATTACATACAGGGTAAACACCCCAATGTTACAAAACACTGTGAAATCCAAATGTCTTTATTTCTTCAGCCACATATAGGATTCTGTATGAGGGTACCTAATGTTATGAGTCCTTGCAATTACTAAGAGTATTTGAGAGACAAGATAGGTGAGGTGATACCTTCTATAGGACTAACTTCCATTGGTGAGAGAGAGAAGCTCTCAAGCCACACAAACCTGACCCATTTAGTCTCTCTAATCTTGGGACCAAGACAGCTACAACCATTTTGCATAGAACTACAGGATAAAGGAAACTGAAATCCAAAGCACCAAGATGTCGTCTACTCCAGTTCTGAATGGCTTCTCTGGAACCTCACAAATGGACCCCAGATAGTTACACGTTAGTGCTTCAGTTGCTTACAATGTAGCTGAAATGCAGCTTCACAAAGTATTGTCTCCATGACTGCATCATTCTCTTCATCTTCACTCTCTGCTTCTCCTTTGCCAGACGTAATTTGAACTCATAATCTCTTTGGCAGCCAGTGTATTTCTGGCCAGGGCAAACCCCTGGGCATGAAGCCAGAGATAAAGTATCACTATTTGCTGATTTCTTTCCTGTCCCCAGCAGTACTGGATCAGGTGCTGAGCAAAAGTTATTTGGATTTGTTATCAAGTGCCACTGTCACAGCAAAGATAGAGGAAACACTGAATGCTGAGCTGTTACTTTTGCATCCCTTTCTTTATTGTGCTGCAGCCAGCATAAAACAGAGGGAACACAATGGTGAATCAGCCTCATAATGTGTTAATTTGATGAGGGGGCAGCACTAGAGCACAGGAGATTTGAGATGGCAGTCCGCCTCAGGTCAGCTAGCAGAGCCTCAATAAAGGTTGGACAGTCGAGTCAATAAAGCATTTAAGAAATGAGAACGTAAAATAAATTTACCTTAAGCCCAATCCTATGTACCATTCTCAACTATCAGTTTAATACACTGGCTCTTCAAAGGAGGGATTTCAAGAGAAGTGGTAAGAGGATGACTTCATTACAAATTGTGAAGTCCTTTGAAATCTACTGATTAAAATGCATTATACAAGAACTAGATATTTATTATTATTACAGTTATTATTAATTATGGTTATTTAACTGCAGACAGGTGCTCCATTTCCCTGGAACACAAAAGTGCTCATTCTACTAGGGCACTAAAGCAGATGCAATAGAATGTAAACACACAGTTTGACCTTTAGCACTCACGCTGTCACTGTTTTAATAAAGGGGAGTTACCTTCAAATTTGACCTCAGATCTCACTGCCCCTCCTCAAGGATTTGGTGCAATAAATCCAAAGATAAGGTGAGGAGAGCTACTAGTGGCGTACTATTATTCAGGCTGAAGAGGGCGTGGGAAAACAGAACCAAGAACAAAGAAGGATGGGAAGAATGGACACATGATGGGTAATTTTTCACTTTCTTAACAATAGTTTCAACATCAATAATTTTGCACCTTTTTGTAGTATTTACCTAGCCTCACACTAAGTTCAGCTTTTGGTGTGATATACCTGCAGTGATGCCCCACTTCTTATCACAAAATAGAAATGAAAAATCTGTTTCTACATTTGAGGGTGGGTGAAGAAGTCAGTTCAGGGAATATGAGCATATTATATCTATTATGTCTTCATCTGACCATCACATGGGTGGCAGATGTTCCATGTCATCTCTGCTATAGACAATAGCCTACACAGTTTACTCTACAGCTGGAGTAAACTGGAATAGCTCCACTGGAACTACACTGATGTACCATAAGGAGGAATAGGGTCCCATATATTTTCTGTTAAATGATACTTTGGGCCCCCAACCATTGGTTTAATAAAAGTCAGTAAAATTTAAGAATATACATTTCACCATTTAGCTACATACATTTTATACTAGGGTGACCAGAAGTCTCAATTTTATAGGGATAGCCTGGATATTTTGGGCTTTTTCTTATATAAGCTCCTATTGCTCCCCTAACCTCCCATCCCAATTTTTCACATTTGCCATCTGGTCACCCTATTTTATACAGAGTGCAGGTATTGACTGGTATGATTGGGAATTTTCATGCATTTACCTCTTGATTGCATACAGATGTAAAAGCAGCACTGTACTCTGCTAGAGCCATGTCATTCACCAAGTTTTTTGCCTCTTCGCTGAAAATGGAATCCATAACTCCATGCCTGTTAAATTCCCTGACCAGCCGGGTGATCAAGCTGTTTCTTTCATGGCATTTCCGGACAAGGCAAGCTAGCTTTGCCTACGCAGCATAACAACAAAACAAACAAGCTTCAGTTCCCCTATGTGTTTATATTTTGTGTCTAATCTGATTAAGCAGATTTTGATATCAGGGTTTAAGACACAGCTCATATTCCTCCATTTCTGAGCCAACAAACTAAGCAGCATCACAACAGCAATACACACATGCAGATAACTAGTCATGGATAGGGTTAGAGTTAGGGTTAGCATTTTCACATCAAAAACTATGAATGAGACACATCTAGCCTATTTAATTAGCTTCATTATTACGGGTCCTACAATTGACAGGTAACTGCTTTTGCTGTTATATACACCTTGGATTCTGTTATTTCCATTCCAACTGATCTGATGAAGTGGATTTTACCCACAAAAGCTCATGATCCTATATATTTGTTAGTCCTGAAGGTGCCACAGGACTGCTCGTTATTTTTACAGTTATGGACTAACACGGCTATCCCTCTGAGACTTTTTAGTTGTGGATATTTCACTTCTTTGTGTACTAGTTCCCTCTGGTGGCAAGACAGACAGTAACAGTAGCAATGATATCAGCTGCCCCTCCTAATCCTTGCCTGTACTCCAATTACAGTCAAATGTCTAACAGTCAGGAGGTTCAGAGGGGTATCCAAGTTAGTCTTCCTGGAAACAAGCATACTGCACACTACAGAAAGAGTCTGGCTAAGAATGCTGCTACTAAGAATAACCAAAACAAGCTTGCTCTGTAACTAATGAATAAGGTCAGAGATGCTGTAACATTTTCAGCAAAACATATTACCTTGAGTGGAGCTACTGTCAAGTCTGCTTCAATCTTTCTTTTCTGAAGTTCCTCGGTCTAAATGAATGGAAAACATTTTATACTCAATTATTCAAGATTCCCTTTACAATCTTTGGGTAGTTCAAAGGACTCCATCACCAGCCACGTCAGTTTATTACAAACATACCATACAAGCACCATATTACAAACATTATACTGGTATCCATCATTATACATGCATATCTTCAAGTACCTTATGAATCTTCTATACAGCTTCTCCAGAGAGTAGTTTCCCCTTTTCTCATCTATAACGTATGGTAACATGCCAGCAATCAGTAAGGATTTTCTCCCTGAATATTTGGTGACTGACTTCAAATTTGTGCATATAAAACACCTACTCTGCTCTGAAGTGAGGCCGTGATGGTACAACTTTCAGAGTGATATATATAGGAGTGCATATTTTACAGCTGTGGTTCTCAAAGTGTGGTCTGAGGACCACTAGTAAGCCAGGATCATCTTGCAGGTTGGCTGCGGGCTGGGGCTTGCTTCCCCCCAGCAGGGAGCCTATGTCAGCACTCCAGCCCCATGCACCCGTCCCAAAGTTGGAGTGCCAGCGCAAGCTTCCCACTGTGTGTGTGGGAGAAGGGAGGAGTGAGTCCCATGAGCCGGATCTGGCTTCCGAGGGAAGGACACGGCTCCATGTGCTGCCAACCCCTGACCCCCCCAACTGGGGAAACAGCAGGGAAGGAAACTGCTCACTTGGAGGCTTTCCCTGCTGCTATCATTGGCTGGAATCTTGGCCAATAGGAGCAGCAAGGGCAGTGTCTGGGAGTGGCCAGACTCCCACTTCCTCCTGCACCCATTTTGTCATCATGGGTGTTTGGCTGATAGTCTGTGGAAAGGTCTTTGTTGAGCAGGGTGGGCCACAGGGCAAAAAGGTTGAGAACCACCGTTTTACAGCCTAGGATAATAATGTTTATTTCTTATAGGAAATCTTTCAGATCTCTTGGACAAAAGCACCTGCATTTTTCAAAATATAAGATCAGCTTCATATTAATAACTTAGAATTTCACAACAAAATATGGATTTCTTTAAGCTCATGTGGATATATTTTATTTGACAGATAATGATGACTGCATTTATATAATGTAATTACAATATACATTGCATACGTGTGCGCATACACACAAAAGGATCATTGCTTGAGAACAAACATGCTCATACTGCAAGTACTCATGATGCCATTTTAGATTATTATGTGTGGGTTTGCGATGGAAGATAGTATATATCAGAAAAGAAAGAATTTTTTAAAATCTGTTATGATCAGGGGAGCAAAAAAAGGGGGGCAGAGAAAGAGTTTTTCATTGGATACATTTCATTTATGTTGGTGCAAGAAATGAAATACCTGGCTGGTGAGATGGAGAAATTAGTGCAAAGACCTTTATTTTATCCTGTATTCTGTTGCTCAACTTTGACATGTTGCATTGCTAGAAGACTGATAAGCTCTGAAGGCATGAGTAAGAGAGGGGTATAGACAAGTAGTAAACGAAAATAAATAGGCCAAAATCTCAGCAGCAGCAAGGTGGCCACAAGGCGTTGAAGGAGACCTTGCTGTTGCTGTGAGATGCAACTATAAACACTGCCCTAAATGGATAGTTGGCAGGATGACCGGGGAAGTATGTTCAACAGCAGGATTCTTTTACAACTCTGTCTACTCCTGCTGCTGAACAGCATCATCTATTGACACATCCCATTATCTAGGCAGCCTACCTAGACCCCAGAATGACTTCCAAATAATGGCCACTCCCAGCTTCATTTGCTTATATTGGTTATTTAATGTTTAAATGTAAAAGGTTTTTAAAAATTAAATTAAATTAAATTAAAATAAAATAACCAAACAGATCAACTAAAACTATAGTACAGCATCAGGAGATATCGTTCTGAAGGGCATCTTTGCAGGCTTCATCTGAAGTACAGTATGGCTCCCTTTAGTTGCTCAGCAAATTCTGCTTTCAGAACAGTAAACAGCAAAACTACCTTTCATTTTGGTTTATTTTATTTTGTTTATCATTTTGATATGGCAAACATTATTCAAAAGATGGTGACTTACCAGTGTCATCTATGATGCAAACATACTCCTGCATTTATGGATAGGAAATAACTGTGACATCTCAGATGACACTGTGTGGAAACTGTGGGCAGATGTAGACTTTCTACTGTGACTACTGTGTGGTTAATTCACCCCTTTTTGGCACAGTGCTGGGTTGTCCAAGAAAGAAAAATCTGCCTGTCCTCATAAGAAAGACAGCAGAAGCTGAACTTGTGTAGGCTCTTTACAGTGAAGAGACTACCCTGATGATAAGGAACTGCTAGTTATGTTGTTTCTCAATTTCTGGACATCAAACATGGAGGATCTTCAAAAAATGATCTATTTCTGCAGTGCCACTATCTAAATAGAAGATAACTTTTGTACTGGGTTACAGGGAGTAACTTTTGCAGTTGGATTAGTTTTGAGAATATGCTCTACTGGATTGGACACAATATTTTATGTTGCATGTTCTCTCCCTCAACAGAAAAGAGAGCAGAGGCTGCAGCTTTTCAGCACAGCTGCTGCTGTCAGGAATAAGCTGCTAGGTAGCTCCCCACAGCTCTTCCATGATTGGCAGAAGGGAAGCTGTGATGGGTGAGAGGCTGAAAATGGATGAACTGATGGGTTTAGGGTGGAGGAAAGAGTATGGAACTGTACTAATTTGAGGAAAAGAATATTAGATTGGTGGTTGTGGGGCAGGGGAGCTGAGAGAAAACAGTGGAAAGAGTATTTTCCCCAGTAAATGCCACATGATTGTTAAAATTTTGGCCACACATCACCAATCATTCCCCCTTTAGGACAAACTGTTAACACTCATCAACTTGTCAGGTAAGTGTGACTGAACAATTTCTCCGGAAAGTGTGACTGAACAAAAATTGAAGGCACACAAAAGCAGTTAAGGCCCGTCTACACTTAAAAGTTTTGCTGCTTTAATTATGTTTTCATCATTAAAGTAGCAAACCTTCCTCCCCCTTATAGGTACTGCTCTAAAAGTGTTTACACAAGTATAGTTTATTCTGGTCCAGTGAAGTGAAATAAGCTATATTATTATAAAGTAACTTGTACAAGTATAACTGCATCTACACTGGGTGTCTTTCAGCATAACTATTTGAACAAAACATAATCACACTCCTATCTGACAGTTATGCTGGGCAACTTTTTAAGTGCATACAAGGCCTAATACCTGAAATGCTGGTGGATCTTGGTGCAACACTGGACATATATTAACATGTTTTATAGTCTTCTAAAGCATCTATATATTACACCGATGGATTTTAGAAATCCAGACTTTGGAAAAAGGAGGTCACAGAGAAGAACTTTGGATGCTATTTGCCTGCAATTAGACTATGTCTACACTACAAGTTTTGTGGCAGAGAGTATGCTAATGACGGTCTCATTAGCATGAACCCATCATTAGCATACTTTCTGCCGCAAAAACTCTGTAGTGTAGACAAAGCCTTAGGGTATATGAAGTATAGTAGAGGTTGGCAGCAATCTTAACCATGGAGAGATTATCATCTTTCCATAACTTTAGCCACTGACTCAGCCATCTTTTGTCTCCCTAGCAATGATCAGCTTTATGTGGCTGCCCCACACACACCATTTCATTGCCCTCATAACCATTCCTTAGAAAGAGGAATATTTTGGTCATTTCAGAAGAATAGAATGGAATCAGTAAGCTAAGCCTATGTTAGTCCATTCAGTTAAGCATTTAACAGCCAGTTTTATTATACCTTTTTGCACAGCTGAGCCCGAAGGCATTCCACTTCATTTTTCAAGTCTTGAAACTGACTTTGTAATACTGTCTGGTCCCTTATCTGGGATTTCAAGGTCAGCACTTGCTGTTCTAATCTCTTATTGGCTGTTGTATCCTCTTTCAGTTCTTCGGCATCCTTGTGCATGTAGTTGGTGCAGAAAACAATATACATGTTTTTTAAGTTAGATGTATAAAACTTATAAAACTATTCTTATTCAAGAATGATAAATTTATACCTGAAATTTGTCAATCAAAATGCGCACATTCCACATATGTCAATTTTTTACCTTGAGAGCCAGTGTAGGCTCATAAATATATTAGCACTATTATGGTACCTGTCAAACAAAAATATTAAAACCTCTTTGGAACAAAGAGTTCACAGCATTCCTGTGAGATGGTTGTAATAAAAATGCCTATTTCACATATGGGAAATCCGAGCACAGATAAGTTAAATGAGGTCATGAGCAAGAAAGTGGCAAACAAGAATAAAGTCCAGAAGTGCTTATCTCCAGCTATTATCTCACACATCCCTTCTTTCTCTCACACATTCATTTCACACAGCAAACTGTCGTATTCTTTCTTGCACATCTATTTTAGTCTCTGAAAACCTTTAAAATTAGCTGAGCATCTGACACATTGTTCACTTTAAAAGGATAATAAGAGGTTATGAAATTCGGAAGACAACAAACTTTTAAATGCAACTCCTGTTCTTTGAGTTTGTTCTGTTTCATACGTTTAAACTGAAAGGGTTTATGAGGACTTCAAATTCATGGCCTGAACCATTATACCAACTGCAAGAGATTCATATGAGCAAGTTTGTTCTGTGTTGCAGAAATCCTTCACCTTTTTATTCCTTAAGTGAATATCTATTGATGATTGTGGAGGATGCAATTCCTGATTGAACTGAGGATGCTTAATTGAGCAACAAGAGGAAAACGCAATAAAATCCTCTTTGCATTAAGTTTAGTTTAAAGATACACTTGCTGTGCATTTGTTGACCAACTCTGAGCAAATATCGTATTGTTCATAGATTTATAAATTATAAATTTATTATTATTTGAATACCAAAAGCCACTGAAATCACCTGTTGAAAACCCCAAATAAGGCCAGATTTTCAAAAGACCTCAGCATTCAGCAGCTCCCACTGTGAAACCTATGGACAGATTTTCAAAATATCAACCACTCAACATGCTGATGTTTTAAAAAGGATACTGGGAGCTCAGTAAGTTGTATAAGTGAGTGCTATGCTCTTCTGAAATATCTGGCCCTGATTCTGCATGTAGAGTAGTTTTGAAAAAACTGTCCTATGATTAGAGAGGGAGCATGTCTAGTAATCAGAGCACAGGACTTGGAGTCATAAGTTCTATGTGGGCTCTGCTACTGATATGCTGTAAGATCTTGGGCTTATCCCCTCTACGCATCATTACCTCCGCTGTAAAATTATTATTTCCTATATGGCAGTTCAATACTCCATATCACCCCACTGCCTGGTGATGCAGAAAGTCTTGCATGTTAATATCATTCAGTGTGCAGACTCTAAAGTAGGGGATATGCTTCAACTAATGTTTCCTTGATGCAACACTTACTTAAGAGCAAGCTAATAAGCTTATACTTCCTGTAAGCGGAGCACTTGGGAGGCTGCCCAGGAGAGATTCATATGCCACCTAGCTGATTAGCAGAGCACCCATAGCCATCCACAGATGGTAGCATGTGTTTCTACTGGTGGTGCACATCTATGCATGCCTTGATGCATATAACAGAAGTTATTCTGCACAAGTATGGAAAAAATTAGAGGGAACATTGCTGACAAGCTATATGCATCTGATCTCTCTCTCATTTAGACCATTAAACATGGTTGCATCCTCTTTTAGGCTTTGTGGAGATGATACTGTTTGCGATAAAGTATGTGAGGTAGGATAGCTTAGCACAGAAATTAAGGTATAGTGATTTATTACAAATAGACTATGTTAATACCTTCCTGGGATAAAGTGCAATCTTTTGTCTAGGGTGACAACTTACTGTAAATACAGCTGTGATCCTCAGTCCAACCAGTTACTAGCAGGAAGGGAAATATGCCCAGAAAAGCAGCTCATGTTAATCACCGTGCCAAAGCTCTTAAATTTGCTTGTTTTAATTAAGAGAATGACTTTCTACCAGCAAAATTCAGATCACTTTCTTCATATTGCACAAGAAGTCATTATTATTTATAGCTTATATTAATATTATTTATTGCTTGATGGTTGTAAAAAGGTTTCTTTTAGCCCAGAAATTTCAAATTGGAAGCAAATTGAGAATAGAACATTTATTAAAATAAATTCATCTCCACAGTAGTGTCTTGGCTATTGTTAAGATAAGTTTGTGTATAATAAGAGCTTTTCTGCCTCTCAGCTCAGCTTCCCCTTTTGTTTAATCCTGACAGTGAAATTAATATCCTGTGTTTAAGGCATCACAGACTCTTGCCAGAGAAATAATGGTATCAAATACTTATCGTAAGGGAGCAAACTCTGCCTTCACATGCATGTTTGTAGCCCTTTTGATTTCACTGGGAGTGAGATGCATGTATGACCTCACATGTTCAATGAAAGTCTGAATTGGACAAACACAGGGACTGTCAAATGGGAAGGGGAATCTATTGCATAAATGAACATTAGTAATTAGCAAATACTAAATAAATTTATGAAAACAAGTCAAGATCGGCAATGAAGATATTTCTGGTTTGGTTTCAGCAACTTCTCAGGCATTAACATATTATTATGAGGGAAGACCTACAAATTACAAGATGAGTTTACTGAGGAATGCTACTACATGGCTGATGATCATATGGCTGGCAATCATGTCAGTAGCACAATAATATTGCGCGCAATGGACAAAGACTAAACATACATGTAGACTGTGTTAAGAACCTAGCTAGAGATGGATCTGGGTAGGACTCAAACTGCATAGAGATTATGTCTCTTTGGGTTTACTATGCAAATTGTGAAGCTTATTCCGAGATAATTTCAAAATAGCTTATTTTGAAATTTGCGCTGTCTACAAAGCACCAGATTTTGTAATAATACTATTCCAAATGTCCCTGAACCCTTGGGGAATGAGGTTTACAGAGATGTCAGAATAGCAAGCCCATTATATTTTGAAATAACAGGGGTGCTCAAAAGATGCAGAATAGCTACTTCAATATACTTCCAGTATTCCAAAATAGTGCTGCAGTGTAGATGTAGCCTTAGGGATTTGCAATGACGCTGATATTTTTATGAAAGAGTTCTTCAGTTTATTTAAAATTATGTTTGTAGCATTACTGTCTGAGCAGCTCATGAACATCAGTTAATTTACCTTCACAATCCTCCTATGAAGTTTGGAATATTGCTTGAAGGGCTGGTTTAAAATTTTCCATAAACATGGTTTTTGATGGAAAATTGGATTTTCGACTAAATAGAGTTTTCAGGAAACAACTCAGTATTCTTCAAAGTGTTTGATCAAAATAGGCTTTGATTTAAGGATGAAAACCAAA
The DNA here is from genome assembly GCF_049634645.1 of Pelodiscus sinensis. NCBI lineage: Eukaryota > Metazoa > Chordata > Testudines > Trionychidae > Pelodiscus > Pelodiscus sinensis. The sequence goes on from NC_134715.1 coordinate 111,830,710, forward strand.
ATATTTAGATTCTGAGAAGAGGATGGAGGACTAGGGGATTCAGCCTCTAGGGCTGGGAGGCAGAGTGGGGAATTGCAGGATTCAACTGCCAGGACTGGGAGACAGAATGGGGCTGTTGGTGCTAGGAGGTAGAGCAGGAGGCTGGGGGATTGGGCCACTGGGGGCTGGGAGGCAGAGTAGGAGCCAGGGCCTGAGGGATTAGACCATAGGGGGCTGGGAGGCAGAGTAGGGGTCAGAGAGCTGAGGGATTGGGCCACCAGGGCCTGGAGGCAGAGCAGGGGCTGAGGGGATTGGGCCTCCAAGGCTGGGAGGTGGAGCAGGAACTGGGGGGTGAGGATTGGGGCTGCTTGACCCAGCACTTCCCTCAACTGCCACTAGGCATAGGCAGCATAGGGTGCTACTTAAGTGGCACCCCAAATTTAGTGGTGCCCTATGCAGCTGCTTAGTTTATGACTAAGGGCAGCCCCAATCTTTTTCCAAAGAGTATGTTTTTCCTACATTCCATTTATTCACGTACCATTAATTGGCAGCACTGTTTTCCATGCCTTCCTCCGCCATCTGCTTCTTTAAGTTGATGTAATTCAGTGAGTGCCTGTGTCAACTGAGTTCTGACTTCTTCATATTTTGCTTCTACAAGGCCAAGTTCTCTGTACCAATTTTGAGCCTACAAGAGAAAAGAAATGAATAAATAAAATTACAGTCAGTAGTTATCATCACTTCCCCGTATGTACTTACAATCCTAAGGTTGGATTCCGATCTCACAGACACTGAAAAGTGACTCTACTGAAAAATGGAATTAGACCATGTAAAGCTGGCCTTACAATCAAAATACAGCTAGGTTCTTGGAATAAGTCTGTAGCCAGACAGGAACCCCCCTTATAACATCCATTTTTGCTTGCCTGGAGCATACAGGGCACACAGAGCAGAAGGCCCAGGCTGTGTGACCGTGAATGGCTGTAAACAGAGATATGCCAATTGCTGACCAAGAGGCTGCCAAGGAGTGCCCTTGACTTAAGGGCATATTGATACGAACACACAGCCGTCCGCAGGGGGAGGAATCTCTCGCCCAGTAAAAAAAATGTCTAGTACACACAATTTAGTTATCGCTCTTGCAAGTGTAAATTAACTTGAAACTTGCTTGTAAGAACTGGCGCCATAACGGATCAGTACAATTCGGCATCTTAGATAAGAAAGAGGATACGGGCCCCCAAGGGTATAAAGATGGGTCCAGCAGCACATTTACTCTGAGCGTCAATCTACCATCTATCTGCTGGTCAGGTTAGGTGTTTGATCTCCCGAAGTTCCAAGGGGACGCCCACCACGTATTCGTCTTTCCTAGGAATTGAGAGACCGGCCCTGGCCTGACACGCTGGAGTCGAGAGGCACACAAGGGGGTAAAAATTGTACCTGGATGTGGTCCTTTGTCTTAAGTGTACACATAGACTTAGAGCTCTTTAAAGATTAAGCTGTCACTTGGTACTATTATTTCTATTTTCTATATTTTCTTTGTAACCATTTTTTTTAAAATCTATATTTGCTAGCAGTTAAGAAATAGAGCAATAGCCATTGTAACCATATGCTTTTATAAGTCTTTTAAATAAACCTGTAACTGTTTAAGTTTTTTAACCTGACTCCTTCAGTTGCTGTAACAGAACCAAGCACAATTTAAAAGAACTTCAGCTGGTCACAAGGGACAGGTATAGGAAGAGCTTAGGCATTTGGATTTGTGTCACTCCCAGGTGACAGATCCATTGAGGCATCTCTCAGTCTTTCCTAGGGTGCCCGCTGCAAAGGGATCTTGTATTCTAGCAGCTAAAATCTGAGGTGTAATAAGCTCTTCCTATAAAGGGGCGTCTGTTGGCCTGCTGGCTACCCTCTACCCCGGTCCTAGCAGTAAAGACACTGACGTTAAACCTTTCTCGGAAACACACACACTTCCCTGACCGTCGGCTGACAAAGTCCCAAGAGAAAATTATCCATCTGCAGTAAATGCACCTAAAAATTTGTAATGAAGCTCAATAATTGATATACACAATATTTCAAAGTACCTTATATGAAAATCAGCCTAAAAGTATCAGGAGGAGTGTTAGGGTACATCTACACTACCACCCTAGTTCGAACTAGGGTGGTTAATGTAGTCATACAAACTTGCAAATGAAGCCCGGGATTTGAATTTCCCGGGCTTCATTTGCATGTTGCCAGGCGCCGCCATTTTTAAATGTCCGCTAGTTTGGACTCCGTGCCCGCGGCTACACGTGGCATGAACTAGGTAGTTTGGAATAGGCTTCCTATTCTGAACTATCTGTACACCTCGTTCCACGAGGAGTAACGGTAGTTCGGAATAGGAAGCCTATTCTGAACTACCTAGTTCATGCCGCGTGTAGCCGCGGGCACGGAGTCCAAACTAGCGGACATTTAAAAATGGCGGCACCCGGCAACATGCAAATGAAGCCCAGGAAATTCAAATCCCGGGCTTCATTTGCAAGTTCGTATGACTACATTAACCACCCTAGTTCGAACTAGGGTGGTAGTGTAGACATACCCTTAGTCTGTATCTACAAAAACAATGAGGAGTCCTGAGACACCTTAAAGACTAAGATTAGGTCTACACAGCAACATTATTTCATAAATAACTAGTGTTATTTTGAAATAACTTAGTCCGTGTCTGCACAGCAGGCAGTTATTTCAAAATAATGTCAAAATACTATCAAGCTGGAGGACTTTTATTTTGACTCCTGTAATCCTCATTGTATGAGGAATAAGGAAAGTTGGAGGAAGAGGGCTCTATTTTGAAATAAGTGCTGTGTAAGCACTCCCTATTTCGAAATAAGCTACGCAATTGACATAGCTCAATTTGCGTAGCTTATTTTGAGTCAAACCCAGCTGTGTAGACACACACTCTCAGATTTATTTGGGCATAAGCTTTTGTGGGCAAAAACCCACTTAGTAAGATGCATGACTAAAAGTAGGATTTTGTCAGTTGGAAAAAAATAAGAAAATGTTTCATTTAATAATCTGGGAATGGGGAACACAAAGGAAAAAGCTCATCTGTCTGTTTTTGCGTTGTTTTCACGAGGCATTATTATAGACTCCTCCATTAATTGTAATTTTGAAAATGTAAATGCGAGATGGCATGCTATTAAGCATCTGATTATCCTACTACCCCTTAGCTGTAAGACCTCAAGTATTCTTCCTTTTGTCTGTTTGAAAACAAAGGCTACGCCTTCTACTATTTTAACAAAGGAAGTTTTTTGTACTTTTGCAAAAAATTCTGACCAACAAGGAATGACCGTGCAAGTCATCACTTACTAGGGGAAATCAAAGAGAGACAAGTTGGTTCTCTAAATCAGAGACCTTTTCCTTTTATAATTCTTTTTTTAATGTTTTTTGAACACTGGTGGAAATGAGAAAAGAACCAAAGAAAACAAGAAAAGGATTTGCTTCACATGAATACATCAAATGGGAGATTACCTCTTTTTTGGCCTTTTCTAATTCCCCTTGTTGTATTTTTAGATCTTCCTTCAACCTTTCTAGTTGTTCTTGCATTGCATTGCAGCTTTCAGATGTGCTTCCCTGCATAAAGGACAGAAATCATTCCCTTCATGCATTTAATGTGACATGCAACTTCTTAAAGGAGAATGTGAATTATCTTCAGCTCTTGAAATGACATTAATTTAAGAAATGTAAATGAAGGCTAGCTATGGTATTTCCTCCTGTGTACTGTGGGTCAAATCAACAGCATAAAGATTTAAGATTGTGTTAAGGAATCACTGAAGGATTCTCTTACTACAAGGGAGTCCTCAGCTAGTGTGCATCAGCTGCTCTTGGTCCCTTGAAACAATGCAAGTCCCGAACAAGGCTGGGGTGGCAGGGGTTGTATCAAGGCTTGCTTCTTCTAATGCCCTCTTTTTCTCAGGCATGCCAGAACACTGCTCTTTTGCAAGTAGGGATTTAGCCCTGTATCTTTTGCAGACTCTCAAGACAAATGCAAACATTTTTAGATTCCCTTTTTAAAGAGAAACAGACACTTCATGCAAAAATATCTAAGCAGCTTTTAGACCTGATTCATCAGTACATTTATTCCAGTTTTAATGGAATAAACCCAATGTGGATAAATAATTCCGATGATTTAAATAGTTTTTAGGGAGTTTTTGTCTTATTTTTTCTTTTACATTTCTAAGAATATTTGTATAAAAATAGGATCTTAGAGATAAAATCTTCTCTTGCTGATCATCCTCAGCGGTAGTAAAATTCTGTTTATGACATTATAATAATCTCCTAATAAATTAATTGTGATATCAGAGAGGTTTATGACTTGGAGGGGGAAATAGGAAGAGAAGACCCATTAAGAAATTAAGATCCTGTGTTCAGACAAATATCCGTAGCAATCAAAACAATGAAGATCCCTACACAAACTTTTTTTTAACTCTGAACATTTTTCACAATTTAAGATAAAACATCACTGCTAAGGAGCCCTAAAGATTTCACTTCTATCAAGCATGTACCTGGACTGTAATGCTAGAAGGGAAATGGATTTCCATTCTGAAATAGACCAAATCCCCCCAAAATGTAAAAATATCCCATAAAACAAAATTCTGAAAAAACTCCAACTTCATCTAAATATCTAAAAGGGTGTCATAAGGGAGAAAACTTGTTCATCTTGGCCTCTGGGGATAGAACAAGAAGCAATGGGCTTAAACTGCGACAAGGGAGGTTTAGGTTGGACATTAGGAAAAAGTTCCTGTCAGGGTAGTCAAACACTGGAATAAATTGCCCAGGGAGGTTGTGGAATCTCCATCTGTGGAGATATTTAAGAGTAGGTTAGATAAATGTCTACTAGGGATGGTCTAGACAGTATTTGGTCCTGCCATGAGGGCAGGGGATTGGACTCGATGACCTCTTGAGGTCCTTCCAGTCCTAGTATTCTATGATTAAATGCTTAGCTTTGATAGAACTGAAACATCTCATTATGGATTTCAAGTTTTAAAAGGTTAAAATCATTGTTTTCTATTTTTTTTAAAATTTGATAAAGTCATTTCAAAATGAAAAATCAAAATATTCTGTTCTGACAATGCCAAAACAGGACATTTTATCATTATTGAAATGCATCATTTGGTGAAAAAAAATCAACTTTTTAAAAAAATATTTGTTTCAGCTAAAATTTTCCAACCAGCTCTTATGTAAATAAAGTTATTTTCTATAGTAACCACTCTGACATTTGTGAAAAAAAATGAAATTTTATCATGCAAACTGACAACTGGCTCATTTGGGTTAATATTACCTTTGCAGATTCTTGTAGCAAATCCATACTCTCCAGCACATTAACACAACATTCCGAAAAATTGTTTGATATTGTGTCTTCTGTTTCAAAAGCTAACTTTGCTGCCTCAGTTCTTTCAGAGGTCTCTTTGAGTTCCCTGGAGATCACAAGGTTTTGATCCCCTGAAATTGCCCTTATTCCTGTGTTACTAAAATGACATTTAGAAGTCTCCGTGTTACCAATTTCCTTTTCCAAACAGGTGTCTTTATCTTTTCTAGTGAGATATTTTGAGGATTCTGTAACTTGAATTTCTTTTTCTTTAGTATGTATTTTGCCAGTCACTGTCTCTGTTTCCTTTACTTGCTTTCTGTGGGATAGACGCTTATTTTCTTGCTTCTGTTTTAGCAACTTTCCCTCTGTTTCTGGAATTTTATTTTTTATGTAGCTAATTCTCAAAGCAGACGTCAGTTCCTTCAATTCATTATTTTCTAGAAGAATATTCTGAATTACTTTCTGAGATTCTGGAAGTTGTTCAGAACTTTTCCTCTGGACTCCAACTGTATCATTTTTCAGTATGTATTTTTCCTCTTGTAGGTCACAAATTATTTTGTAATATCTGGTTTTACACTCATTCAATTCAGAAAGAATTGTAATGTATTTGTCGTGTTCACATTTTAGCTCATTTAAACATCCCAATAAGCTTTCTTTGTCTCTTTTCAGTTGAGATATTATTTGTAAATTTCTCTCTCTCTCTTCTTCCAGTTCATGAGTTTTTTCTAAGTATTTCTCTTTGTCTTGTAAGAGTTTAGCTATTTCTCTGAAAAAGTTGTTTCTCTCCTCTTTAAGTTCAGAAAGCAGCTGGAAATATTTATTCTTCTTTTCATCAAGAACAACAATTTTCTTCGGAAGTTTATTTGAGTCTATCACTGGTATTTCTCTCTCAGAATTTCTAGCTTCCTCCTTATCCAGGTTCTTGGAATGGATTTGAGTCTCACCCAAGAGAACACAAATTGCTCCTGGGCACCTAAAATTCTTTTCTTTTGAAACACTGTTATAACATTTACCATACATTTCCTCCTTGGCCAATAACTCTTGGGAAGAGACAATATCAATTTCACGTCCTGTTAATATGCGTTGAGAATATGTATCTATTTCCTCTTCTAATGCACACATCTTCAGATAATATCTATCATTCTCTTCCTGTAACACGAGGAGTTTCTGTGAGTAGCTTCCATTCTCTTTCATCAATTCAGATATTCTTTGAGAATATATATCCACTAGCTTTTCTAACCTACCTATTGTCAGCGTATATCTTTTGTTTTCTTCTGCTGCTGCTGATAAATAATGAATATGTTCAGTGTATTCCTCCTCTAGGGATAACACTTTCTTTAAGTATATATTTCTCTCTTGAGACAATATATTTAGTGGATACGTATACTTATTTTCCTTCAGTGCTGACAGTTTTTGAGAGCATTTACTATATTCCTCTATCTGAAGAGTCATTTGTTTGCACAATGACTTCTCCTCCTCTTCCTGTTCACACAGATTCAAACACTGCTCTCTCTTTTCTTTCAATCCAACACTTTTTTGTAGACACGCTTTTATTTGGTCAGTTAGATTCTCGGGTTGTTTGACCTTCTCTTCTCTTGCAGTAACGTTCTCTTCCAGGCATCCTCTGCTCACTTTATCAAAGGTACAAATTGCCACATGTTTTCCATGTTCATCCTTAAGTTCAATGTTCTCTTGGGGATGACCCTCTATTTCCTTGTGAAGGACAGATGTGTTTTGGTCACTGGGGATACTTGCTTTTTGCTTCCCAGTTTCATCATGTACAATTTTAATTAAAACGCTGTTAACTTTTTTGCAAATGCTGATTTGTGCTCTTTCATCTCTTTTGTCTTCTTGTTGAGATTTCTCTGGACCATCTCTAAGTTGATTTTTTCCATCTTTTAGTTCTTTATTTGGGTTATTCTTTCCATCTGTGTTTTTCTGTATGATTTCTTCATTTTGCAAAACTTTTTCCATATCATGTTTTTCAACTTGGAGTTTGAAAATTTCAGTCTCAGGGATAGCAACTTTTTCCTTTAAAGTTTCAGAATCATCACCAAAAGAGACTCCTTTCACAACATGAAAGACTCTATTAAAAAGACAAAAGTTACTGTGATATGTCTGTCTATAATTCAAATTCAGCATTTTGTTCACTTGGAAAACAGATTCACCTAGGACCCTGTGGATTTCAGGTTTTAGCAAGACAAACTGAGCCTCAATCAAAGTGGCAACTATGTAGACAGTCGAAGGATTAGCTGCTTGATTTGTAGCTTCTTGCTTTAAGAGAAAGAAATATTCTTCTTCGTTGGTCATCTTACTTCTTCCATCATTGCTGAGCCTTTCAGAGCAAGATATGATTAACTGTCTGTTTTTAAATTGCCTTGGCATGCCTCCAAACAACAGAGAAGTACCATCTGATCTTTGTGCACAAAGTATTACCTGGTAATAAAGAAAAAAGAAGTGTCACAGAATGAAAAATATAAGTGATAAGGAAGTTACCATAATGCTATTTCATATATACTGTATTTTCCTTTTTTACTTTTACTGTATATATATTGTTAGCCAATATCATATCATCTCAGAATGTCTTGTACTCATGCTAAACTTTATTGTGGAAATCTAGTCATAGTTTTGTAACCATTTTCTTTCCATGTGTAGAATTATTGGAAACAAGATGCATGTGCTGTTTTGCCAAATAGGAATTGTGTGCTAGGTACAGTTAATGTAAATTTTTCTATGGTCTACTGATATCTGGAAAGTTATTTATAAAACACAGATTTTTTAAAAAAGGTGTGCGAGGTTGATCCCTATAATAGCTGTAAATTGATTAAGTGAGATATATCCATGATCCTGGCAAGTGACGCTCATACCACATTGGAGAAGACAAAACCCAAGATCGCTGCTAACTTGACAAAGGGGGAAATTCCTTCCTGACCCCACATATGGCAATCACCTGAACCCCAAACATGTGAACACAAACCAACCAGCCAAGCAGCTGAGAGAGAATGATTGGTATCACTTCAGCACACCAGTCTGTCCTGCCCAGCATCCCATCTCCAACTGGAGACATCCCTGATGTTTCAGAGGAAGAAAAAACAAAAAAATCTAAAAACTTGAAACACCCAACTCGGAATACAGTGGAATAAAAAACAAAAACAAAAAACCCTTTCTGAATCCTGCAGGTAACTGGCTAAAGCCCCAAAACATGAGATTTTAGGAATATCAGACATAACCTGGAAGGGACTTTCAGGGCTGGCAAGTCCTGACCCATATCTTTATAAGTTACCCCCTCAGAGAATCCCACTCAGAAATTAATCCATCTCTCTCTTCAAATTAATTTTTTTGCCTTACAACTTTTACTGGGAAGCTGTACTGGAACCTCACTCCTCTGATGATTAGAAATATCCTTCTAATTTTCACTCTGAATTTATTGACAGCCATTTTATATCTATTTGTTCTTGTGCTAATGTTGTCCTTTAGCTTAAAAAGCTTCTCACCCTCCCTTGTGTTTATTCCCCTGATGTAGTGTTAGAGAGCAATCACATCCCCTCTCAGCCTTCTTTATGCTAGGCAAAACGTGACAAACTCCTTTAGCATCCTCATATAAGATGCATTTCCCTGACCAGCCTAGTAGCTTTCTCACAGCCTGTTCCACTTTGAATTTGTCTTTCTTGAACACAGGTGACCAGACCTGTACATACCATTCCAAATGAGGTCTTTCTTGCTTGTCCATGCAGCTTTAACTCAGAACCCTTGTGAACCTACACAAGGGTGCAATTTTAAATACTATGATCACATATTATTTTTCCATGGAATCTTTTCCTCATTCAATACACAGGATACACCTGTTCTGGGAATGAATGAACGAATCATTCAGGGCTGATTAACCATAGGAATTCTACTTCATTTGTTGCTGAAGAAGGAAGTTGTAAAATGAATAAGATGGGGCATTGCAGGAAGAGACAGAGTGGTCACAGGATAAAGGCAGCTGAATGCTATCCTGGAGAATTAGATTCTATTCCTGTCTCTGCCATAGAGTTTGCACATCATGCTAGTCAAGTCACTTAAAACACACTATTCACAGGCAACCACTGATTGTCTGTTTCTCTTTTTATGCGTGCCCAACTCGAGTCCTTGTGAGTCATAGGTTGGCTGGAGTCCACGCATCAGGGCCAGCAGTCAGTGCCAGGGGTGAGTTGGGGATCAAGCTGGGGTTGGCGACTGACGATCAGAGGTAGTATCAAGCTGGGATCAAAGGGCAGGAATCAGGGGCGGAGTCAAGCCTGAGTCGGTGATCAGAGATAGCACCATGGGGAGGCAACAGTCAAGGCCAGAGTTGAGTTTCAAGCAGATGCCAGCAATCAAGAAACAAGCTGACGTCTGGAGGGCTGTTGATTAGAAACTCTGCAGATCGTCATTTTCCAATCATTGGACAGAGCAGACAGTTTTATGCCACTGGAGGCGCAATATTTGTTATCAAATGCTGTGTGAATTGTCCACTGATTTTCATAAACATACATTACAATCCCCAAGGTTTTATCAAAGTAACTTTTCCCTTTCTAAACAAGGACATAAAGGGTTGTCTAGATTACAGTGTTTTTTCGAAAAAAGTGGCCTTTTTTTCTGAAAAAACGTCCCGTGTCTAGACTGCTGCCGCGTTCTTTCAATAGTAAATTGAAAGAACGTGGCAGTTTTTTCGACTGCGGAAAACCTCGTTTTATGAGGAATAACGCCTTTTTTTCAAAACTGCTCTTTTGAAAAAAGGTGCTATGTAATGCAGACTGTGCTTTTTCGAAAGCAAGCATCCAGACTGCCTGGGTGCTCTCTTTCGAAAAAGTGGATTGCTTTTTCCAAAGTACTTGTTATAGTCTAGATGCTCTTTTTCGAAAGAGACTTTTTCCAAGAGTATCTTTTGAAAAAGCCTCTTTCGAAAGAGGCTTGCAGTCTAGATGTAGCCAAACAGTCAGATTAAAAACTCACCCTTCCATATGCATTGTTGCTCTCCAGAGCCTTTTCTGCCTCTAACATTATGTGGAGTTATCTCTGCCATTAGGGGCAGAGTCCTGGTTCCACTGAAGTCAATAACAAAACTTCCATTGACTTCAGTGGAGTGAAGATTTCATCCTGAATAAAGAATATCTCATCAGTTGACATCCAAGAGCTGGAATTCATTATTTTATTATATAAATAGAAAATCTGTATGTTATATATGCATGTCTCTAAGAGCAAAATATCATCAAGTAAATAATATTTTTCTGAGTACATCTGTCTTCACCTTAGAGCAAAATTGAGACAGTCTGTTCTGGGAGACATGCTTTTATACTAATTCCCAGATTCATTCCATCTGCTCCTTATTTATCTTGCAACTCACAGATAATACTGTGCTTGCAAAGACAGCAAAAATAGCAACAACTTTTTTCTCACCTGTTCAATGTTAGCTAGCCTAGGTTCGTCAACATTTTCCACCAAGGTACTGGAGCTGCGCTCTGAAAATGGTATAAAACATTCTGATGGTAACCCCTTCACATTATTATGCCAGCCTTAGCCACGTTCTGTTACAACAGAACATTTGAACAGGTATAAAGCTACCGAATGAAATATTCTAAGTCACAAAAAATCTGCCCTGAGGCATTAGAATGAAAAATATTGTAACTTCTGTGTATGCAAATCCAATATATGTGCTTAAATCACACACACTTTGATGGACAGATAAACCTGTGTGTTTTCATAAAACATACTAATAAATAATATTGCTTCTAATATAATAAACACATAAACTAGTTGGAAATAGAGTTCATGAAATCAAATCTTTCATAAAATTAGACATCTCAAAAAGATAGTCATTTCAGTGCATATATTGCAATATGGTTTATCACATCCCTATCTTTTTATCCTTCAAATGATTACAAAGTAATTTCCAATGCACAGTAGGCATTACAATGAGAAGAGATATCATCTTGTTCATTATCAACATAACTTTCATTATGTGATTTTTCTTCTATCTAGAAAAACAGTTCCTATAACTGGTTATTTATAAGAAAAGGAGTTTGAAAAAATCAAAGGGTTTACTGTAATATTAATAAATAAAGGTCTAGAAAACATGACCTATGAGGAAAGATTGAAAGAACTGGGTATGTTTAGTTTGGAAAAGAGAAAACTGAGAGGGGACATGCTACTAACTTTCAAGTACTTAAAAGGGTGTTACAAGGCGGAGAAAAATTATTCTCCTTAACGTATGATAGGACAAGAAGCAATGGGCTTAAACTGCAGCAAGGGAGGTTAAAGTTGGACATTAGGAAAAATTTCCAAACTGTCAGGGTGGTTAAACACTGGAATAAATTTCCTAGTATTGGAGATATTTAAGAGCAGCTTAGACAAACATCTGTCAGGATGATCTAGATGGTACTGGGTCCTGCCGTAAAGGCAGGGGATTGCACTTGATGACCTCTCAATGTCCCTTCCAGTTCTATGATTCTATGAAATTCTTATATAGGGTTTTTCAGTCACAAATGTCAAAGTGCGTTACAAAAGGAGGATTATACATTTTACACAGATGCTAGAGGCTATCGGTGTGATTTTCAAAAATAGCCTACATTTGCTTCTATCGAAATCAGCTGAAAAACTCTTACTGATTCCAGTAGGAACAGCTGAGTACTTTTGTGCGCCAAGTGATCAAGATGCTGATTTTGTAGCTGATCTGAAAGACAGCTCCTCCAGTCACATAACTCACGCAAATACTGTCCTGCAAATTTGGTTCAGCCGTGACTTATAGGGAAATGTGTCTCCTAATGAATTACCCCTACAACTTCTTGTAGCTCCTAGGCTTTCCTCAAATGTCTCACCATCAAATATTACCAAAGTCCAACTCTTTTGAGCTTATGAGATATGTTGCAACCAGAGTTTGCAATAACATGGCACTAGACTAGATACATCCAAACAATCCTTAGACACATGCACACACTCCATCATAATGAAATTCTTCCTTAACTGGTAGCAGATATAAAATAAAGCAAAATTCTTACTTGCTCTTGTATGAGGCTGTTTGGTATGTTGTAGAAAAGATGAAGTTTGACTAGCTTTGTTTCTGGCTGGATCCAAGACTGCTTCCCACTTCTGATTTAGCTGCTTATCCTGAAAGCACAGGTCTCCATTCTTAATGAAAAAAAGGAGAAAGGAAGAGGAAAAATAGTGTAAATAAAACAACTTTTAGTACAGTGCATCACAAACTGCTGCACAATTTTCTTTATTGCATTTCTTAATTTTTTCCCCAATACTAATTACTGCCTCCCAGCCAATCATACTTTAAAACAATTTTTTTTCTATAGCACCTTCCATCTAATGTTTTTGGCATGCTTCATATTAGCCCAAATTTATGCTACGGCACATAGCAGGGAAAGAACATACCTAAAGCTGTGCCTTAGTATCCTAAAGTATTGTTTCATGTGAAAATAATTCTTATTAATATTTTACAAAAGAGGAAAAATATAACCACCGATTCAAAAAATGACACATGGTGCTGTCTGACATGGCATTTAAAGGATCCATCAAACAGAAAAAAATATGCCGTGTAAAAGAATCATGAACGAATTTAGAAACACTTCACACACTGAAGGTTACCAATAGCTCTGCTCCTGGGCTTGACATCTTCCTACAAGACAAGGCTATATATCAGTTCCAATCAAAAACTTGTAAAAAAAGGAGTTATTAATGTGGGAGAATGTAGGAGAAAGAATGGCCTTATGGCTAATGCAGTGGAGTGGGACTCAGAAAATGTTTTATTCCTGTGTGATGTTGGGCAAGTCACCTAACCTGGTTTCCCGTGGCACCATCTAATCCAGCCCAATGGAAACTTTTAGGACTTCCAGTTTAACATCTGGAAACTGATGAAGGCCCTGAGCATTTAATGCTGATAAAACATTCCCTTGGCTTCTTGTACTCCCCTGTTTATTTACTGCAGTATAAAATGGGCTTTTCAAACCCATAAATTGGGGGTGGGGAACCTCTGGCGTATGGGTTGGATGAGGCCTACTGCTTAATTTCATCCAGCCTGCTGCAAATCTCTATGCTACAAACTGGAAGCCCCAGCATATCCCTTCAGCCCCCGTACGCAGGGGCAGTCAGGGAAGCCCTTGCTCCAGCACCCACACCACAGCTCCCTTTGGCTGGGAGCTGTGATTAATGGAAGCTGAGGGGCTAGAACCTATGGGTAAGGGCAGTGCAGACCATGTAGAACTGCCTGGGTCAGTTGCAGAGGTTACTTTCAGGAGTAGTTCAGGGCTAGGGCAGGCAGGGAGCCTGCCTTAGCCCTGCTGCATCACTGACCAGGAGCTGCTTCAGATAAGCACCTTTGGGCCAGAGCCCATACTCCAAGCCCCCTGCCTTAGAGCAAAACCCCCTCCTGCACCCTAACTCCCTCACAAATCCTGCACTCCCACTCCGAACTCCCTACCCCAGATTGGAACTCTCTCCCTCCACCCAACTCCCTCCCAAACCCGACATCCCTACCCCAAACACTTTGTCCCCAGTTTGGAGCCCACTCTTGCATCCCTTCTCTGAGCCTCTGTACCCTTCTGCAGGGGTGGAGCCCTGAGCAAGGGAAGCCCCGAGCCTCGGCACCGCCTACCCACTTCCGCTGCAGGACTGTGTGTAGCCTGCAAATTATTTTTGTATTGTGGGTCAGCAGCCCCTGATAGGAAAAAGGTTCCCCAGCCAGGCCTAAATTGATGGGTTATGGTGCTGATTCATTGAATGAAGGGGTATGACCAGATTCTCCACTAAGAAGCAGCTCCACTTTTCTTCCCCTTATGCTCAGGAGCAGGTTGACATTCTGGCTGTCACTTCCTTCTGCTGAACCATTTTGTCATCTTACACTGACCTGCTCAAACAATGTCAGCATATTGATCAATGCTATCCTTATCAATGGAATGTATTTGTCATCTTTGTGCCTGTCTTCTTCTACTCTTCTCTAGACAATAAAGAAAGCCAAATATATGCTTATGGCGTAAAGATTTTATTTGCTTATTTTTTATGTATCTGCCCACAATTCAGATATGTGTTACAAGAGACAGTTGCATATGATCCACCAACACCCTATACACATTTGCCCAACCTTTTAAAGCAGCGTCCTTAGGATAAGGTACTATTCTGTTTTTCTATCAAGGTGCTTATAATGGAACACATCACTAGAGTATCTGAAGGCTGCCCAAGAGATAATTGGTGTGTAGAGCTACAGTGCAAGGTAATTAAAGCCCCTGTTATAAGTTCAAACACTATAACACCCAAACATAGCACAGGGCTACAGCACATTACTTCTTTAGATTCTCAGTGTGAGTTGACATTTTGCACACTAAGCCAGATCAGCCCCTAGTTATTGTATGTCACTGTCTCCACAGGACTTCTTGGCAAGTGATAACTTGCACTGAGACAAAGAAACAAATCCACATTGCCCCTGGCCAATGTGAGGCGCCATCTCCACAGAAAATAGACTTCACTCTCTTCTTCAGCTATGTACCTAACTTTATTAGCCTAACAGCACCACAGTTATGCAAAGGTAAGGTACAGTATTCCAACTCCCTACTCAGGCAAAATTCCTATTGGCCTTGTTATTTAGAAAACACAGGACTTTCGTGGTCCTAAATTAACACTGGATTCACTGAAGAATTAGGGAGAAGGTCAACAAAATCAGGTGTCTCAAAAAAGTCACTATTCTACTGAACACTGAGAAGTAAGAATTTTCTTGTGAAATTAATCAGCTGATTACAGTAGCCATAGGACAAGAGAAATCTCATTATTCTACAGAATGTGTAAGGGCATGTTAACTTCTTGTCAGGCACAAACTGCAAAGGTGGTTCTTCAAAGGAAGAAGAAAATTGAGCATTATTATGTCTTACTAATAAAGCTGTGAAGGCAGCCCATGTAAGTCCAGAGATAAGGCATCAAAAGATCAATTAAGTTTTCTTTTTAGCAAAATGCAGGACAATGTAGCACTTTAAAGACTAACAAGATGGTTTATTAGATGATGAGCTTTCGTGGGCCAGACCCACTTCCTCAGATCAAATAGTGGAAGAAAGTAGTCACAACCATATATACCAAAGGATACAATTAAAAAAAATGAACAAATATGAAAAGGACAAATCACATTGCAGAACAGAAGGGGGATGTGGGGGGGGGGGGAGGGGAAGGAAGGTAAGTGTCTGTGAATTGATGATATAAAAGGTAGGGAGAGTGGGATGTTTGTGAGTTAATGGTATTACAGGTGATAATTGGGGAAACTGTCTTGGTAATGGGTGAGATAATTCAAATTCTTGTTAAGTCCTTGTTGGCAAGTGTCGAATTTTAACATGAATGACAGTTCAGAGGATTCCCTTTCAAGTGCAGATGTAAAAGGTCTTTGTAGCAGAATGCAGGTGGCTAAGTCATTGAGAGAGTGTCCTTTCTGGTTAAAGTGGCAAGAAACTGTTTTCTCTTTGTGATCTTGTCTGATATCTGTTGCCACTTTAACCAGAAAGGACACTCTCTCAATGACTTAGCCACCTGCATTCTGCTACAAAGACCTTTTACATCTGCACTTGAAAGGGAATCCTCTGAACTGTCATTCATGTTAAAATTCGACACTTGCCAACAAGGACTTAACAAGAATTTGAATTATCTCACCCATTACCAAGACAGTTTCCCCAATTATCACCTGTAATACCATTAACTCACAAACATCCCACTCTCCCTACCTTTTATATCATCAATTCACAGACACTTACCTTCCTTCCTCCCCCTTCCCCCCCCCCCCCCCCCCACATCCCCCTTCTGTTCTGCAATGTGATTTGTCCTTTTCATATTTGTTCATTTTTTTTAATTGTATCCTTTGGTATATATGGTTGTGACTACTTTCTTCCACTATTTGATCTGAGGAAGTGGGTCTGGCCCACGAAAGCTCATCATCTAATAAACCATCTTGTTAGTCTTTAAAGTGCTACATTGTCCTGCATTTTGCTTCAACTACCCCAGACTAACACGGCTACATTTCTATCAGTTTTCTTTTTATACATTCTGAAATGTACTTAATAAAGCTGGAAAAAGTTGTGGGCTGTTTCTCAGGCAGCTTCAACGTCTGTGATTAACACTAGCAGAAAACCAAATCAAATACCTTAACAGCTTTATAAAGATTTTTTCCAGCCTCAATTTTCCAACACGTTGTGGCAGACTAATAATGTCCTACCTGGACAAACATTATTCAATTAAGTTGTTGTATTAAAAAATCAAATGTGAACTTGCATAGAACTTCCAGAGCAGGAAGACAGAATTCATGCCATCACTCAGAGAGATGAGGAACCTCAAAAGGCTTTTTAGGACAATGGTGTACAGTGGACATCCTAGGAGTGGGGTCTTTCATGGGCTGCCACTTCCTGCAGCTCCCATTGGCCAGGAAAAGCTAATGACAGCCCCTGGGAGTGGCCATAACTGTGGATGCTCAGGTAAACAAAGCATCTTGCGGCTAGCTAATCGCTTACCCTCACAAGCCACAACCTGAAGTTTAAAAACCTGTCCTGGGAAATACCTAGGTGAAGGGAGGACAAATGACACACTTCAAATGCATCCTTCTGAAGCTAATTCCAGGAGAGAAAAACCAATTATCTATTAATTACTTGATCCTGGCAACTCCAAATCAAAGACCCCTACGTTGTATGAAGGGCAGACTAAATATGTCACATGTGTGCTGTTCCAACCTGAGATGAACTTGAAACTACATGGAAAACTCTTGGGTGGCATTTTGAAGGATTGTTCTTTCCTGAGCCCATATTTGGATTAGAGTAACACTTAGAAAGTTTATTAGCATGTGTGTACGTTTTTTTAATTATTATTTCCAATATGATTTCTCCATAGTGCTTTTACCTTAAAAATAAAATAGGCTTGCACAGGAAGTTCTGGATGGTAACCTCCAGCTATGAGCAATCAATCTGGTACTAGTCTCTGAAGGGAAGGCAAAAGCAGCTTGCTTAGATAGCCTGGCCTGAGTCAGAATAACACATAGAAAACTGTTCTGCCTAGAGATACTCTATTCAGATCTCCCTTCTCTACCTACTTTAAATAAGCAATCCCTCCATGGCATGCTTCATTGTCCATGTCTGAGTGCCTCTCTGTCCTTCTAACAATGTACCAAGGTAGCAACATATTGTCTTTCAAGTTTCTCTACCTTTTACTCTCCCTTATAATGTAAAATATCACTATAAGGTACAGTGTAGCAGCACTAAGCAACAGAGTGATGCTTCCCACTCAAATAGAAATGGTAACAAGTTATCCTGCCAGCCCAGTGCAGTCAAAGAGACACAAGTACAGTGAGGCAATTTTTAAACTTTAAACACATAGCACTCTATATCAAACTCACTAAGAGATAAAAGATAAAATGTCAATCACATTCTGTATTACATTCACTTACCCAGTTACCACTGACAGCTTTATTTTCTCCACTTTCCCTTCCTGCAGTCCATGGTTCCTTTTCTGCTTCTTTTGTTCCCAGTTTGTCCTTTAAAGTGCTGTTTTCTTTCACAAGTTCCCCCACTTGTTCTTGAAAGCTGATGTCAGACAATTTCAGCTCATAAACATGACAGCACGATTCCTCTAGTTTCCTTGCCAGGAAGCCTTTGTTGTACTGAAGTTTAGCTAGTAGGTCTGCTTGTTCTCTATTTTCGCTTTCTTTGTCCTGTAACCTCTTCAGATTTTGCTGCAGTATCTGTAGGTTGCTTTTCATATAATGATCCACATCTTCAATGAGAGTTTTAATTTTAGTTATAGCCACACCAAAATGCGAAGACCCCTGAATTACATTGAATGCAGCTTCCAGTTTGCATCGTAGATATTGTACAATTCCTTCTCCTAGCTCAGAGAACAAAAAAGCTATAGTGGCATTGAGATCTAGGACTTCCTTTTCCAGCCTCAACACACGACCCTGAAGAGACAGCTCCCGTTCTCTCAATATTGTTGTTTGCTGCTTCTGCTTTTGTTTGTAGTGTTCAAAATAGGCTGATTGACTCTTTACTTCCTCCTCTTTTGTCTTCAACTGGTCCTGAAGTCGCCACAGCTTTTCTTTTTGCTTTCTTTCTGCCTTTTCTTGCT
The DNA here is from genome assembly GCF_049634645.1 of Pelodiscus sinensis. Classification (NCBI taxonomy): domain Eukaryota; kingdom Metazoa; phylum Chordata; order Testudines; family Trionychidae; genus Pelodiscus; species Pelodiscus sinensis. The sequence continues at coordinate 111,849,125 of NC_134715.1, forward strand.
TTTGAACCTGCAAGTTTCAGGGATTAGTATGGGAATGAAAACAATAGGCAGATCCATAATTCAAAATCTCTTTTCACAATAATTTTCCTTTTCTTAATTTGCCCATCTCTTCTGAACCATTATTTGGCCAAAGGACAGGAATAATATGAACAAAAACTTTTTGGAAATCAATATGACTGCATGTTGTGGAAGTCAGAAGCTATATTGCTCATAACTTCAGCCACCATCAAAACATCTTAATTAAAAAAGAACATGTCTTCTTTCATATTTAATATTTTAGTTCATTTTGCATAACCTATATGCAACTCATCAACTCAAAACCCTTTTATGAATTAAAATGCATATAATTGGTTCCTAACTATGGAACATATTACTGCAAGATTTGTACTGAAGTAGCGTTCAGAGGTCACAATCAGGTTGTTCATCCCACTGGGTTAGATGTTGAAACATATATGAAAAAAACAGTTTCAGTCCTAAAAAAAACTTACAATCTAAGAAAACAAGGGACATATGAATTGAGGCAGTGCAGTGAAATATACAAATCAGAATTTGTATTCATAGGTCAGTTAACCAATTTGCCCTTTAATGTAGCCATAATAAATTAGCTCAGTTATTGTGGGGCCCCTGGAAATGTAGGAGCAATATGAAAGGGCAACAGGCCTTATTAGTCAGATCACAAAGCATGTTCCCCATGTAAAGGGATAGGAATAGTTTTCATTTTCAGATTAACATTGCACTTTACATGAATTATGGGTTGTCATAAAAAGTCCAAATGTGCCATATGAAAAAAAAGAAACATTTCTTGTTTTATTAACTAGTCTTGAACCAACTAAATGTTAACAAACAACATAATGCAAATTGGGAATTTTTCAGCTGATTCTGAAGTACACAGAAGGTCTGATGGAGGTATTTGCAATATCCCACTAAGCAGTTTCAGCTCAGTTTTTTTACCTTCTCATCTATTGATTTCTAAGGGGTTTAGAGATGAAGCCAAAGCAATGAGATTAACATTAGGCACGAAAGTCACAGTGTCAGACAGACTATTAGGCTTAATGAAATTACCATCTGATGAAAGAATAGGAACTGTTTAGGACAGTGGTAGACAACATGTGGCCTTTCTGGGATTCTGGGTGTGGCCATGAGACATTTTGTTTACATTTGTAAATATGGCATCAGAGTGATCAGAATTGGAAAATCATGATGGGAAGGGACACCAAAAGAAAACTGGAGTTATGTAAGCTGGGAAAATGGAAGATGAACTACTGATTGAAGCTTCAGGGGGTAGCCGAGTTAGTCTGTTACAGGAAAAAAAACAGCAAGCAAATAGTCATATAGCACTTTATAGACTAATAAAACATGTAGATGGTATCACGAGCTTTCGTGGATACAGCAACTGTTGATTGAAGTAACAGGATTGAAGCTGAATCAGAAAACATAATTTGTGTACAGTACTTGAGAAGTAAACATAGAGCAATCAGATGGAGAGCTATGGAATGGAAAAGAAGAATCTAATGTGCATGGATGGGTAGTGAAAAAGGGGTCAGGAGTACTATGGGGACTGGCAATTAAATAATAAATTGAAAGGAAAAACTTAAACAATGAATGGTCCTGCTGACAGAAGGATGCAGATTAGGCACTTCGAAAGTGCAGATGAGCCCAGGATTTAAATATCCCAGGCTTCATTTGCATACTCACGTTCGGGCGTTGTGCCGATCACACGCCCTTTCGAAAGTGAAAGTAAAGTCTAGCCACGGCTCTGCCGACAGTGGGGAGCTTTTTCGGCAGATCCTGTACTTCTCAAAAAATGTTGGCAGAGGGGTGTAGTTTAGACACACCCTTAGAGACTAACAAAAAAAGTAGATAGTATCATGAGCTTTCGTGAGCACAATCCACTTTTTCAGATGAATTGTACTGATATATATTTTTAAATATCCATAGAGCTTATTACTACTGTATTTAATTGCAATAATACCTACTATGTGCTAGGCATTTTTTAAACACTCCAGGTGTATCTAGACTGGCAAGATAAACTTGCCAGCTGTCTACACTGGCTGCTTGAATTTGCGCAAGAGCACTGATGTTCTAATGTAAGAATTCAGTGCTTCTTGCACAAATACTTTGATGCTCCCGCTCAGGGATAAGCCCTCTTGTGCAAGAATACTTGTGCAAGAGGGCCAGTGTAGACAGGCACCTTAATTTTTTGTGCAAGAAAGCCCAATGGCTAAAATGGCCATCGGGCTTTCTTGCACAAAAGCGTGTCTATACTGGGCACGGATGCTTTTGCGCAAAAGCACTTTTTTCACAAAAGCATCTGTGCCAATCTAGACGCTTTTTTGCGGAAATACTTTTAACGGAAAAACTTTTCCGTTAAAAGTATTTTCGCAAAATCATGCCAGTCTAGATGCAGCCTCCATGTTTCACAGGGCTGAGGGTCAAAGGACAGACAAGTAAACTGACATTACGGGAATGGGAATGAAAACAACAAAGGGCAAATGAAATATAAGCCATTTATTTCTATCCTACTGAAGGATGACTTGCATGTGGATAGGGGATTGGCTTTGCAGCAGAGCTTAGGCAGATCAAACCACCCATAGTAGGTCACATGAAAGTAGGCAGGGAGGTGACAATGTGAGATGCTGAATAAAAGTCAGACAAAGCCAGGAGAGTACTGGCAGAGGATAACAGCACATGGGCAGAGCTAAGTAGAATTTGAAAGGCAGAGACAAGAAGCTTACATTGAATGCAATAAGGTAGCCAGTAGAAATGTACAAAATGGGGAGTTCCATGATCAAATCAATGGGCAAGAATGATGAGGCTAGCAGCTGCATTTTGTTTGAGAAGGACATTAAATATGGTTAAACTTAAAAAAACAACAAATAATCTCTAGCAGCATCTTAAAGACCAACAAAACATGGTTGGCAGGCTGAAAAGAGGCTGTTGCAGTACTGAGAGACATCTCTTCATGTCTCTTTATACTCTTCAGACCAGTGGCTAGGTTACCTGCCTGGGGTTTAGGAGACCAGGTGTGAACTCTCTCTAGAGCATGGACTTCAACTCAGATTTCCCCTCCTCCTCTAGTGGGCACCCTAACTATAAGGCTCTTCTGGAATGGGCTCTCTCAATTTCTCCTGCTGAAGCTGTTCCATTTTGTGTCAAAATTCTTTAGGCCTAAGAGAGAAAAAACAAGCCATGCAACTTTAACTCAGACTACTTTACTGCAGATTTGGATATACTGAGGAGCTAATATAATCAGGAAATTTAGTTATGAGACTGGAAAAAGCAGGATGGACCTGTGGAGAAAGAAGATGCTGGCCTGGACATCTGGGGCAAGGGAGAAGGAGGAATCAAAAATACCGCTGAGATTGTAAACATAAGTGATGGGATGATGGTGGTGACAGCAGTGACAGAAAAGAGGGGAAGTGGAAGGAGCTCTGCTCCATTTATATCCAGTTTAAGATGACAAATGATCGAGGACATGCCAGCCAGACAGGCCAAGCTACAAGAACAGATGGAGAGAGACAATTTAGTGGTGGATATATTGATTTGCAAGTCATCTGCATGAAGATAAGCTAAAACATTTCATTTAAACAATATACCCAACTTACCAAATCTGTCAGCTCCCCCTGAACATTTCGGAGCTTCCCTTTAACACGTAGGTTTGCGTTTTCTATCTGCAGTAGTTTTGCATTCAGTTGGTCGACTGTTTCGAAAAGTTTCTTCTGTGACAGCTGCAGCTCCTTTGCTCTACAGTATTGAAACACAGGATGGCTTCCGAATCAATACACCACAATATTGTTTCTAGAGAAATAATCTATCATCTGTTCTCTATTTACACTCTTTTCCCTCTCCGCAGTAACAGTAATGAATACTACAGTGATACACAATAACTCATAACTGTTCACTGATAACGAATTATCAATTACTTATGAAGTGTTTCTATGAGTGTAGCACATTTCACTGGAAACTCTCAATGGCCTTTATGGGCAATACTTTATCGTAAATGTATACATTCCTATCTTTCTCTTGGATGCAGGGGCGCACAATGAGGAAAAGATAAGCAAATAGAAGCATTTCATTAGTGGTTTATGGTAGTTTATTGTGGTTTACAAAGTGAACACCTAACATAGTGGGGCACACTTAGTAGTCAAAAGGGCTGTGGTTAGCTGAGAACAGGATTCTGCTAGACCAGTGAACATAAATGTTACCATCAGCAACAGTAACATCATATACTCCTCCTATTTAGAAAACCAGTTAAGTACCCCACCATGAGTTATGCTGGCTTAATGCAAACATAGCTCCCTGTAACATTTCTAATAGGGCATCTTTCAACATCAGACACCGCTATGTATAAAACCCTTCTACTTTGGGTTTTGGCAATAAAGCTTAGATTTAGCACACAATATGTTTGTTTCCTTGTTAGTAATCACTTTGTAATGAAGAATCACAATGTGGGAGCCAATTTAGACTTCTCCCTCTCATCCAGGACATATCAAATCTCCACATTCTAAACACTTCTCAAATTCAAATCTCCGTCCCTTGTGGAAAAAATGTTTTTTCTAGTCTCTTATCTCCTGTCTTAAACAACATAGCTTCCTTTTCATCAGCTTTACAAATACTCACCTCACCTTCCAGCCTGGTTCTGCCTTAAACCTTGACTCCTTGTTATGGTGTCCCGCAATGACGTCCCATTCCTCTCCTCTTCTCAATCCCATATCCATACACTTATACCATACTATATACTGTGCGAAAGGTCCTCTCTATGGACTATATACTATATACCATACTGTGTGAAAGGTTCTCTCTCATCTAGTATGCCAAGTCACCAAACTCTTCTTATTCAAGTTTCTCTTGGATATCCCACTTCTTCCAGCAAGCATATGTTTAAAATAATTATACAGTCGCTTTTCAAACAATCTCACAAAATCTTCCTCTTCTCTAGATTTCTCTGTGCACTCTGAGATCTGCAGGCCACAGATTGTGTTGTATAGGCCAAAAGAGTTGTCAAAAAAATGAATAAAATATATTGATATATTCAATTGTCTTTGAATCTATGTATATATTTCTACTTCATCTAGCTTTACTTTAAATAATATATTGTCATACATCAAGAACTATTCATGCAGCGCAGCTGGTGCTTAATGGAGTCATTAGTTTCAGCAACACTGTTACTTAGGACAAGCAGACTAAATTTTATCTAGTTTCTGAAACACTCATATTGTCTGACAATGCTAAAGCACAATTACAAATGTGCATAATTTACATGAACCATTTTTTATCCCAAAATTAACCTTTCACTTTCAAAAAGAGGAAGAAATATAAACTATAGTATGAGGCTATTCAAATAATTCCAGTGGACTTAAATCTATCAATTATGTAATAAAATGAGACTTTGACAATTCAGTCACTCTGCAATCCATATTTTAATTTGTTCTAGAATTGTTCAGCTATATTTTGAAGACAGATAGAAAAACACATATTTTACATACTTTGAAAATCTAAAATGAAAAAAAATCCATGTACCTGTTTCTTAGTGCAGAATTTGAGTTTGCATACTCCTCTAAAATTTCTTTCAGGTTTCGCTCTGACTTTTCCAGCTGTTTTATTCTGAGGTTCAAGGTCTCCGCTTCAGCATTGCTTAGTTCCCTTTGACACTCCTTCGTACTTCCATGCTCTACATCTTCTAAATCCTGGAAAATCCAGGAAGTATCAATTTTAACATTAAGATTCAGAACATCAAATCCTTCATTACTGGGTGCTCTAATACAATAACAAAATTCTTGCCCTCTTTCAGATGAAGGTTCCATGATTAAAAAAATATACTTTTTAAGTTTCACTGTATGTAATGCAATCTGAATGTTTATTTTTTTTCTGAAGGTGTTTAAGTGCTCTCCTTAGCTTCTGTGAAGCTTAGATGAATGTCTTTTGTAGATACCGAACATGTTTATTATTCATGAGAGAACCACATACATTTCATTAGCACAAAAGTCATCCAAAATGTATGAAGGAAGTTTCAGTTTACAGCAGAAGAGAACTGAATACAAGATATTATGAGTCAAATTCATGGAGGAATTATGCATCACACCTGAGATCGAAATGGACATGATTTTCTGGTAAGCACAGAGAAAGACAATATGAATTACTTTTATGGGTATAAAACGGCTCTTCCACTCCTAGCACAACTGTGTCATTCTTTGGATTGTCTGAATGCAGAAAACAGAGAGCAAGCAGAAGAGGCATTTATTGATCAAAAGGCAAATTCTGAATATTTACAAGAAACATTCAGAATCTTCAATTGATAGTTAAAAGTGAGCAGGGCAAATATGTATTTCTACTTCAGCCTTTATATAATTATGTCCCGAAGTATTTTCTAAACACAAAATGTTACAACAGAGATAAAGTGACTCATATGCAACCAGAGAAACACTGGCTGAAGTATTTGGAGGTATCTTGTAGCTTAAAAAAATGTATTCACAATGAAAGGAAAACAAGAAAGACTTGCTTGCAGGTAAAAGTCTATAGGAGAATGTTTTCAAGATTCTATGAGATGACGCAGATAAAAATTCCACTTATTAAAAGGATTTTAACTCCATATTTTGGATATAATGTTTTGAAAATATATTATTTATACTGTAGAGCCATATTGCCTAGAAGGCGGAGTGTTATTGTGCTAAACACTGTACAAACATATAAACAAAGAGATGGCCCCAACCCAGAAGAGTTTATAGTCTAAATATAGGCCCTACTCCAAGTAGATTGTAAATGTTCCTGCACCCAACACAGGCGCCCACTAACATCAGTGGGGTTCCATACAGGCATACAGGGTCCTTTGCACATTGTAACAGGCAGGATCAGCATCTTAATCTACAAAGACAATTACCTTACATATTGCTCAAAGTGTGGTTACAGTCTGAGAAATGTTAACATTTGCATCATGGCTTTCTATGTTTACTGCATCATAATGATTTCCTTTTGAAATGTGCCAGGTTTATTAGTAAAAGGGTGTTTGTCTGTTTACTTTCTAACTGCTAGACCTGCAAAACCAACCTGGGCTTTGAAAGTTAAGCTTCATTTTTTACTTCATCATCATCAAGAATAGTACTACAAGTTCTTCAGGTCATATTATATCCTTATTTATGCATTTTGTCTTCAGCATAGGCCCATAAGTGACTTCTGCGCAATTCCATTGCCTTTGATAAGTTTGGATAGGTATAACTGACAATGTTCCTATAATAGAAACATATAATAAATGCCAGTAATGGACCTATGCACACTAGTGATTATATATTCATAAATGAAAGCCAAATTAAGAACCTTTTCAATTTGTCCCTTAGTGTCCTGCCATGAAATGTAACTCAAATGGCAACATGAAAACAATGAGTAAAAAGTTCCTAATACAGTATATCATGTATTGTGAAAAATAATCAATGTAAAAATCTATGCATTTGTTTCCATCCACATAATTCCATTAAATGTTCTTGTTGTTAGCTGAATTTCTATTTAGCAATATGAATATAATAAAATCAGATGCAACATATTTAAATAGACATAGCATCATGAAGTGTCTGGCTAAAACAAAGCACCAGTAAGCTTAAAACATTCATGCCTTGGTCCTGTAAGGTGCTGAAAAGTCCAATCCCAATCCATCAAAGTACTAAAGCAACTGCTTGAACTTTAGGTACCTGAGTGGTTCTATTAGGTACAACAGAACTACTTTTGCAATTCATGTTAAGCAACTGCTCAAACGCTTTGTTCGACGGAGTCAGAATGTAACAGCCTGTAGTGAGTCAGTGTGGCCTCCCGCTGACCCAGAGGAGGAAACTCTCTCAAAGATCCCTTAGTGGGCAGTGCCTGAACCACCTAGTCCTGACCACAGGGAACAGAAAGGCGGGGACGGAGGTACAGAGAAAGGAGCTCCAAGCTCAGTTGAAGCTCGGCTGCTGAGCAGGGCAGGGCCTTTCTTTGCTGGGCCTGGGGAAGAGCCTCTGCCCTACTCACTAGCCAAGCTTCAACTGAGCTTGGAGCTGCTCTCTTTATACCTCCAGTCCCACCTTTCAGTTTCCTGTGGGCGGGGCTGGATGGTTCTGGCACCGACCACCAAGGGGTCTTTGGGAGAGTGTCCGCCTCTGGATTTCTGTGGTCACTAGAAATAGATTTAATAGATTCTAGGTGTATAGATTCCAGGTGTATAACATTGATATGCTTTGTGACTGTAGTAGATAGGAATGTGATCTTTCTTCCTCTTTTAATTTTTTAATATGAATGTAGTGTATGTGGGATTGCAAGTTCTCACTTTAGCTCAATCATGCAAACTGAGGACAATAAGCACCTTGCAAAGGTACTAAGTGTGGATTCAAGCCTTTTATCTGCAGGAGAATTACAGTACAGGATAATTACAGTAGAATTACCAGCTTCCCACCCATGTGCTTCAGACCTTATCACGGAGAATGTAATGCATTTTTGCCTTGGCATACTTGAATGAACTTCAAAAACCATGAATCCTGTCAGCCCAGCAATAAGACAAGAAAATGCCACAAACTCCAGGAGGAAAATTCCACCTGTATCAGCAGATTCGACTGCTGCAAAATTTAACACATTGATTCAAACAAAAGAATTAAAAGTTATAAAAACAAACCTGTTCTATACTTTCGCTGCTTTGCAATGAGACTATCTCTTGTCCTTCCAGAGCACTTGCCTAACCAAATGCTGAGTGACAGTTTTGTTCTTGTGCTTTTAGTTTTATTTCCAAAGTGGTGAAAAACAGTCAGAGTTTCTGTTCATTTTCTGCATAAAATGCACTTTTTGCAGTGAAGATGTCTTCTTTCTAAGTTCTATCATGCACTGATGAAGTCTTAATTGATATGAAATTTCTCTATTTTTTAAAAAGACAAATTCTCTAAGCGCTCCAGTTTCTATGTGATTCATGCATTCTTTTGGGGAGCGGGTATTCAGAATTTTCCAGCCTATTTGATCATGCATTTGACTTGCTTGATTCTATATAAATTCAGTTGTGCTCTGTGACATTAGAACAAATCATCTTCCTTCTGTTTAGCTCCCCACATAAACCAACTGTTCTTGTGTAACGGTGAGTTAGCCTCTTAGCGTTTCAAAATTTCTTCTGCAGCTAATCCTGATATCTTTATTTGAAGTCTTAAGTTCTCTGTCTTATTTTATAGCCCAACCAATATCTAGGTGGCTCCTCCTACTCAGAGGCTTCTATTCTTTCACATCCAGTAACCAGCTCCCATCATATACCTTTCCATCTGTTTTTGTCATTATTATATTCATCTTGCTAGAAACAGTGAGAACTACCTCCATTTCCTGATATTGTTTTTCCAGTTCTAAAATAATTCACCATGATTTATTTTCCTTCTTTTGATACTAGGATCTCTGTTGGTGCTCTAATCACTGTCCACCTTTAACAACTGTCCCCATATCCGATTATTTTTCATCATATGTTTTGTTGGCTAGTTCAAATGATCAGTGTCAGCATTTGTTTTTATCTAACTCTGTTGATTGGGGATAATGTCATGTTTATTTCTTTGTGGTTATACTTTGCCCTTTATTTCACCCAGAAGCCCACTGTGTTTCTCTTTGTACTCTCATTCAGATATTTCTTTTACTACTCTGTTCCTCTACTTGCCTATTCCTATGCTGAAATCTTAAATCAATCTCCTTTTACACTTTAAGATATCTTTTACTGTGCTATATTTGTGCAGAGTCATATATTGTGCTCTCCTAAGCTTCTTTTCATCTCAAAGTCATGGATGCTTCCAATGAAATACTTTTAGGTATTTGCTAATATTTTCAAGTGACATTCAAATATTTGATTATCTGATGCAACTTCTCCCCTTTCACTTAATCCAGTGAATCTAGCTCCTTCTATTCCTGCATATTTACCTCTCTGTGTCTCAGTCAACCACTAACTTCTGAGCGCTCCACTTTATCTATTCAGTTGTTTTCTCTAAATAGTAATTTCCTCTTTTTCCCTTATTTGTGTAGTTTCAGATGCTAACAATGTAATGTGAATTTTACCACGGTATGTTTCTAAATCTCCTTTTCCAATTTTGTAGTGTCCCCCCACCCCCAGATATTTACTGACATTTATTGTCAGCATTTAACTTTTATATATGTATATTAAAAAGGAGCTTCTTTATTTTGTCTGTGAAATGCAAACTACCTTTGTTGAAAGCATGCAATATGGAGATACAAAGCACATGGTATTTATAATAAACCATTTGGTAGATAGTAGTTCACAAAGCAGCCAGTAATTGCACTTGATATTTTTTCTTAGTGTTTGATATTTTTTCTTGTAAATTCTGTATAGAGTTTCTTCATGTTCATGGTGTGCTGTTCCTTATCAAATTATTCCAGTTTGAAACTATATCTTTATAAAATTCCTAATTTTAATTCAAATATCTTGCAGCTTGAAATATTATGCAAACTGTTTCATGATAAAATGCACCAATTTAAAGCTGCTCAAATAAATATTTTCTGTTTTTTGCACGTGGATTCAGTTGTTCACTCCATAGGCTCTTTTAATATCCTACAAGATAAAGAGAACATCATAAGTTAAATCCGCTTTGTTTAGAAATGTGTGTTGGCACCCAATCCCAAGCATCCAAACATCACAACAACTTTATAAAAAATAGATGCCCTCCTGTCTTCACAAAAGAAAGCATCAAAGATTGGCATCTCTAAGGGCATCTCTATACAGCAGCATTATTTTGGAATAACTGACATTTCAAAATGACAAAATGGGCACCTACACATCAAGCCATTATTTCAAACTAATGTCAAGCTGGAGGACTTCTTACTCTAACTCCTGTAAACCTCATTTCATGAGGAGTAAGGGAAGTCAAAAGAAGAGTGCTCTTTTTTCAACTTCCTGCTGAGTAGACAGTGCAAAAAGCCAAGTTAAACGATTTCAACTTTAGCTACGCAATTGATGTAGCTGAAGTTGTATAGCTTAATTCAACTTTTGCCCTGCAATGTAGATGTTCCCTAATAGACTCCAATCTTCCCTGCTTGCCTTCAGCATGAGGGCAAGAGTCCTGCTAAAAAGAGTCCTGGGTCAGGTGGGCCAAAACCGGTTGGCCCTGGGGCCAGAGGGATAAGGGGTGCCCTGACGGGAAGATGTGGGGCAGGTTACTGCATGCCCTAGGGGATAGGGCATTTGGGTTCATGGGTTCTAGTCCCGGGTCAGGTGGGCCAAAACCAGTCAGTCCTGGGACAGGAGGGATAAAAGGTGCACCTTGAGGGTAAGGTGGTAGGGCAGCTTCCCACGTGGCCTAGTTAACAGGTTGTAGTTCTGTTAATATAAATAAGATTTGCCTAACACACAAAGGTTATATTCCTATATCAATATAGTTAAAGTGGAACAACTTCTCTAGGGCAGATGTAATATCATTATTATAAATGTGCTTATATCAGTATAGCTTATTCCTGTATGGGAAGGGGAATAAGTAATACCTATATAACGCATCTTTATACCACTATGAATGTATCCACACTAGAGACTGTACCAGTATTACTACAGCAGTTAAAAAATAACTCAACCCCTCTAACTGGCATAATTTTACTGCTACACAAATTATGTGCAGATCAGGCCTAGACCTAACTAGAATTGACCAATACTTTTTTTAAATTTTCAAAATTGCAATACATATTTGGTGACTTTTTAATTTTTTATTAAAATTGTTGTATTTTACTAGCATTTTCTAAAATTTGAAATGTTGCTTTTTCGTTATTTTTTGGGGAAAAAAATGTTCAACATTTTGTGACTAGCTACAGTACAGAATGGGCTAAACAAAATCAGATGAAGCTTTCCTAATGAAAATGTTTTGGGGGTTGCTTTTATTCTAATACTCTACTTGCACTCCCCCATGCAAATGATCTTTTTCTTTTAGCCTTTACATTCTCTGAGACTGAAAAACTCAGCTCAAACAGGGCTCAGGCAAGCCACATGCCAACAGATTCTCTACTACTCCTGACAGTTCCTCTCCATAAGACTTTACTTGGGCCATGGCAGAGGATAAGAATAACTTCTTTGCCTCACCACAACATGGGACTATACTCTCATCAATATGAGATGAATTCCACATGGATGTTTTAGCCTGCTTCCTTATTGCTTTATTACTTGCAGTCAACCAGCATTCATGGACACCTGCAAGGGCAACTAGGGAGGCAAGAAAAAACACTGAGCAACTATATGGAGAACACAGGATATATTCTGTGGATAACATTGTTTAATATTAGAACAGGATAACATTGTTTAATATTGGAAAGGTGGTGTTTCAACTTCAGCTTTGATTTTTCTTTGGTCTTTTGATTAATCATCTCAGCAAGACTAGCTCACTTACATCAAGCCAACAAATAGTGTTTGAATACATTGTGTCCATCAGTACTATTACTTTAGGGAAGATCAATAAACAACTTAAGAAACATGTAAAATACAAAATGTATATAGTATTTCAACAGATTTAAGGTCCCGAACGAAGAGCCATTAGTAAAATGGAAAGACAGTCACTGACCTTATTGAGAGTCAAAAAGTTCTTAGTAGAGAACAGTCAATATTAGAATGAGTAACAAATATACAAAAGTTCCCAGTACCACAATGTGCAGAAGAACTTGCTCAGGTTCAAACTTATATCTCAACATAAGCCAAATATGATAGTAATATTTCAGGGAGGACCATTACATTATCATCCCCCCCCCCTCTTGCAAAGTGATGTGAAAGCATGGCTATCAAAGCCTTGCACTTGAAAGATGCTGACTATTGCCAACTCCCAAGGAAGTCAATTTCCATCAATGGAGTTCACAAAATATCCAGATGCAGGAAAAGAAAAAAAACGTGCCCACCTGTCTTTTGATTGCAAGCCATGCTGAGCATTCAGTTTCCATTAACTTCAATGGGATTAGTGGATTCTCAGCACCAGTCAGAATAAGCCAGAGAACAGAAGATGTGGTTCATAGAATCACAGAATCATAGAACACCTTGACTGGAAGGGACCTCGAGAGGTCATCGAGGTTGACTTCATGCTGGAAACAGACACTATACCAGGGAAATCTGACTCCTGACATAACAGAACTAAATTCAACCCCTTTGACTCTATTAAAAGAGTTGTTGTTTAACCAAAGAAAGAATTACAGCTATTAGACTACTCCAGTCCAAACCCTAATGAAGTAAAATGGAGTCTTTCAGTTAACATCAATGGGGTCAAGACCGAGGATCTACCAAGACTCTTCTGCTGCATGCAGCAATGTTTTATTTCTTGACTTGATTAGATAGAAGATTCCCCACAATCTTGTGCCAAACAAAGACATTGAGAGGAGTGCACTAAGTTTATCTGACTAATGTGTACTATCAATTAGAAACTTACAGTGCCAAATTACAGGTATCAGTAGAGATGGTTTTGGAACAGACTAATAAATTAAACAGTAATAAGTCACGAGGACCAGATGGCATTCATCCAAGAATTCTGAAAGAGCTCATATGAAATTGCAGAACTATGAACTGTGATACGTACATTATCTTAAATAAAACTTCCATACCAGAAGATTTAATAGAATAATAGAACACTAGAACTGGAAGGGACCTCAAGAAGTCACTGAGTCCAGTCCCCTGCCCTCATGGCAGGATCAAGCACTGTCTAGTCCATCCCTATAGATGTCTATCTAACCTGCTTTTAAATATCTCCATAGATAGAGATTCCTCAACCTCTCTAGGCAATTTATTCCAGTGTTTAACCACCCTGATAGGCAGGAAGTTTTTCCTGATGTCCTAAACTTCCCTTGCTGCAATTTAAACCCATTGCTTCTTGTCCTACCATCAGAGGCCAAGGAGAACAATTTTTCTTCCTCCTCCTTGTCACATCCTTTCAGATACTTGAAAACCGCTATGATGTGCCCTCTCAGTTTTCTCTTTTCTAAACTAAATAAGCCCAATTCTTTCAGTCTTCCCTCAGAACTCATGTTTTCTAGATCTTTAATCACTCTTGTTGCTCTTCTCTGGACCTTCTCTAATTTCTCCACATTTTTCTTGAAATGTGGTGCCCAGAATTGGATATAATACTCCAACTGAGGCCTAATCAGCACAGAGTAGAGTGGAAGAATGACTTTTTGTGTCTTGCTCACAACACTCCTATTAATGCATCCTTATTGAATTTCATACTATTTATCTCAGACCATTTCTCCGCTTTGTCCAGATCATTGTGAATTTTGACCCTCTCCTCCAAAGTGGTTTCAACCCCTACTAGTTTGGTATCATCTGCAAAATTAGTAAGTGTACTCTCTATGCCATCATCTAAATAGTCGATGAAGATATTGAACAGAATTGGTCCCAAAACAGACCCCTGCGGAACCCCACATATTATGCCCTTCTAGTAGGATTGTGAATCATTAATAACTACTCTCTGAGAATGGTTATCCAGCCCGTTATGCACCCACCTTATAGTATCCCCATCTAGGTTGTATTTCCCTAGTTTACTGATAAGGTCATGTGAGACCATGTCAAATGCCTTACTAAAGTCTAGTTATATCACATCCACCACTTCTCCCTTACCCACAAGGCTTGATATCGTATCAAAGAAAGCTATCAGATTGGTTGGACATGATTTGTTCTTTACGTCAATACTAGCTGTTACATAATACCTTATTATCTTCTAGATGTTTGTAGATGAATTCCTTAATTACTTGCTCCATTATCTTTCCTGGCACAGAAGTTAAACTGACCGGTTTGTAATTTCCTGGGTTGTTCTTATTTCCCTTTTTATAGATGGGCACTATATTTGCCCTTTTCCAGTCTTCTGGAATCTATCCCAACTTCCAAGATTTTTCAAACATGATAGCTAAAAGCTTAGATACCTCCTCTATCAGTTTCTTGAGTATTCTAGGATGCATTTAATCAGAACCTGGTGACTTGCAGACATCTAACTTTTCTAAGTGATTTTTATCATCACCTTTTTTTATTTTATCTTCTAAACTTACCCTCTTCCCACTAGCATTCACTGTGTTAGGCATTCCTTCACCATCAGACTTCTTGGTGAAAACCAAAACAAAGAAGTCATTAAGCACCTCTGCCATTTCCAAGTTTCCTGTTGTTGTTTCTCTCTCTTCCTGTATCTGGATCTTTGGAGATCATCCATAGATACAGATAAGGATTCCAAAATGCTACTGATAGATGCATTAAGATGTTTGATAATGAAGCCTGGCCAAAAAAAAAAAAAAGAAAAATCCAGTGGGTCACAGTTCAGCTCGGTTGCCCCTGCTAAAGAGGAAAGGTAAGCTATCTACTGCTACACATGGACCAAATTACATTCCCATTCACTTTGTCTCAACTCTCTTATTTATTGTGGAGGGGTTGGGATGAGAGTCAATGCTCAGATTACTGGTGGTCCCGTCCTAGCCACCGGCATGTGAAGTGATCAAGCAACTCAATGGTAGCATTCTCCTCTTACATACAAACTGGTGATGAAATACAGAGAAAGAGAGAACTAAAGAGCTGCCTTTCACCCCTTTCCCTTGTGAGGGTGATCAAGGCAGGGCTTTTGTTGGTTTGCTTTACAACCTTTATACCACATGGTAAAATTTCATTTTGTCTTGCTGAGACGCACACAGGTGGTTTTTCTCTAAGCAAAAGTGTAAATGTTGAAATTTTTAGGGCACCCTTATTTTCAGGCTGTAAAAAGTTTGAGGAAAAGAGAGATAGAGAGTGACTAAATAATACTTTTTAAAATTTGTGGGCCTTTGGTTTTAATGCCGGGAGGTTAAGAGATAGACACCAACAGCATAGTCAGACACTTCAAGGAAAGTAACCTATTTTTGTAGAAGTGTTAAGCTCTAGCAAACCCACTGAAGTCAACAAGAGCAGCAGGTGCTCAGCATTTTTGAAGGGTGGTTAAATTTATGTACCCAAGTCAGTACATAGGAATCACATTTTAGACAGCTTGGTTTAAATGTGTTGGTTGTCATTGTATTTCTTCAGGTAGGCATTGATATGGCACTCTTCACTATGGTCCTCTGCACCCTGCAAAGAAGAGTCTCAAAATACAGCAAGATCGAACAACCAGATATTAGTGCATAAAATATAAAGGATACCAACCACAGTTCTTGGCTCAGGAGTGTCATCAAGGCCACACAATGAATGCTAGTGAGAAAAACAAAAAAAGGAACAAAAACTATAAAATAAGATCAAAAGAAAATGAGAAAAGAAAAGAAAAGAAAAAAGAAGTAAGACATGTAATAAGGAATTCAGTGACATTATTTTACAGTAGCTATCCCCCTTTGAATTGACTTGAAAAGGATTTACAGCGTATTGGAGTTTTTGTTCTGATCTTACACTGAAAATAGATGGCAATATGTACAATTCAGAACTTGATGGCAACTTTGCAAACTGCCACACCCAAAGTTTATGGACTCTAAATCTAAGGAATATGAGCCTTGGCAATGACACCTGAGCACACACTGAAAGTTATTTATGTTTTTAAGTGCTTTCCTAATTCAGGGTCTGTATAGTCAGAGGTACAAATGAATAAAAGTAAAGGTGAAAAAAATTAATTATGGTAACAGGTTGGTACACGCTTACACAGGAAATAGCCCTGAAATATAATTTGATTGAATACAAAATCTTTGATATATATTTTTCTCTACTTTTAAAATATTTCTGGAGTCTCTTCATTGTTAAGTGGTCAGGTGGCATTCCATAACATTGGTGAGCATAACCCGTAAGGAAGTAGACAGATTGGCTGAAGAACCCAAAGCATAAAAATGCTAAATGAAAACCAGAAACTTAAGTGACAAAGCATCTTACCCCCCAATGACACATTTCAGGAATTACTAATGTACCAAATTCATTAAACTTTGTGTCATCTGTATGCACAAATTACTCTGCATTCACTGACATGATAAATCTCCAAGACAATAATGAACTAGAATTGATGCCATTCATTGATTCACTGAGTGCTTGACCTTCTCTAGGAGCAGTCAAATGTGGAATTTAATCGATCTCAGTAGCCCAGAGGAGGAAGTCAAAATACAATTTAGTGCATGCACACATGTACAAACATCAAAGAGGGTTAGAAATACTACAGCAATGTTATAACTGCAAGTAGTCACTGAAGCAGTGACAGAAGCTGGCAAACACAGAAATAATTCTATAGATAAGAGTGGTCAATCCCTGGCAGTAGGAACCCCATTTTATGCCAGAGATAGGAAGTTCTCCAAAGAAGTTGGTTATCAGTTGGGAAATTTCCTGCTCCAATAATATAACATGGGAACATTAATAAATGGAACCTTCTCCCAACATTCTGTGGAGTAAATGTGCGTAAGCTTTTTTTCTGCAACCTTGTTTGATACTTTCTTTCATTCACTGGCTTGGAGAGTCAGCTTAGAAAACACTCTTCTAAAAACTGCAGTCTCCCTACATCTATTTTATGAACTACAATTATTTTGTGCCCATGGATTAATAAAATATATTTTTGTCAGAAGATGAGTCTTCATATGAAACATTTGCATCAAGTTCATTCTAACTGTGATAGGGCTTCAGTGGCTGGCCAGTCTAGTGGCTAGATTGTTGGTTAGGGCTGTAGAGGGACCCAAACTCCTCCTTTTCCCTCATGTCATGGCCCAGAGTTCTCATTCACTAAAGCCTCTAAACAGATAGGTCTTGCTACCAGCCATGCTGGGAGAAGAGTTCATGACCTGTTGTCCTGAACTGTTCCCTCTGCAATCCTTTTGGTTTGGGGTGTGGCTCTGCTAGTTCAGTTTCCCCACTTTTAGATCTTGTCTGCAGACTCCCCTTGGTAGAAGACTTCCTTAAGCAGATTGTATCTGGTGCCTTCAGGCAGGCACACAGAGAGCTCCTGCCTCTTTACCAGTCAGCCCCTGACTCAGCTAGATTCCCTTCTTTTCTCCCCTTCAGGCCTGGTACTGGCTAGAGGTATAATGGGACGGAGTTAGCTGAAACCACAGGTTTTCTTTAACTCTTGCTGTGCCTGGCAGCTGTCTCACCTCTTTCATACTAATATTGTGGAATGACCTTGGAGTGGATACTTTAGAAAAGCCAACATTGGCAAATAGTTACAATATAATGATAGCTGAGATGTCACTGTGTTACTTTGGTTGTCTCACACATCACTGGTTGGTAACTATTGGCAAATACTTTCTTTTCAATTCAAAACCCCTGGAGAAAAATATCCCCTACCCTATCCCCTAAAGAAGAGCGAAGTGAAGTCTAGAGGAAAAAAAGCACCACTCCTGGGACTGAGGAGGTAATGTCCAATCCTTTCTCTTAATGCAGCATCTCAAAACCAATTTAGGCTAATTCAAGTAGGAATTACAGTACCGCTAAATGAAAGTGACACCTCACTCCTGTAGGTTTAATTACTCAGTTTAATCCCCGCAAAAGGACTGTTTGCTTTTCTAAAAGGCTTGAATTTGTATACATAGCACAAATGCATTTTTGCAAATCAAACTTATCTGAAAACCACTGTTATAATAGGTGACACTGTTTGCTCAGCACTTACCATTGTAAGACCCTGTTTTCTATTGCTTACAAATTTTGTGAAATTTTAGCCATTTGAGTTCAAGTTTTCTATGCTAGTTGTCTAGGCCAGATAAATGTTTTTTAAAATGTTAGCAAAAATAGCTGTCATTGCCAAGAATAAGGTTAGCAGAAATTTTACCCATGTTAGAAAAATTTGAGACTTTTTCTTTTAAATGCTCTAGCACCATATTTTGGAGCAGGGACTTGACTTTTGGCAAGTCAAACCACAATTGCAAGTGGGGCACCCAGAAAATGAGGAATAGGCAGTAAGTGTTCACTTCTGAAAAGTTTGGTTTAAATAATATGTCTAGTATCACATAGGAACTCTGTGGCAGAGATAGGGATAGAATCCAGTTCTCCAAGGGAGCATTCAACTTCCCTCATCATGGTACATCCTTTCCCCTTCTGTCCATGTCTTCCTCATTCACTACATCACTTCCATCTTCTAAAATAAATGAGGCATGATTCCTCAGGGACAACAGCCACTGATTCATCCCCAGTGCAGTTCCATTCACTGAATGAAGATGGAGTCCAGTGAGAAAAATAACTGATGACCTAATTAACTACTATTGTAATGAATACCCAGGAGGGGACCTAATTAAGATTGCAAATTCTATCTTAACTGTGGTGTTTCCTAACTTTGGTTTGTCTTTGCAACTTTAATAGTTCTTGTAACATAATTGTGTGTTTATATAATCCATAGTGTCATGTCCCATGAGCTGGTCTGACCTCATTTCAGCCAATAGCGTGGGTCAGGTAAATGAGGTTTGGAAAAGGGACTGTCAGTAAGCTTCTCTAAGTCCATCTGCAACAGCATGGCTCAGCAGGACTGAGGCATGTTAGCTCAAGTGCTTTAGCCATGGCTTTCTGCTGAGGTGATTGAACGGAACTGTTTTGGCCAATGGATTTAGCTGAGAGCCAGTGCTAAAAAGCCTTAGCCAAAGCACTTTAACTCTCCATCTCCCCGCTGAGTCCTGCCGAACGAGTTGACTCCTGCAGTTCAGAGACCTCACATGTCTGGAGACCCCACTGATAAAGCTTTTGGATGTCATCTGAGACCATAGGAATTTTTTCAAAGCATGATGGTATTTGGAACAATGGTGTTGATTTGACACATCTCTACTCCTAAGGAGCATATCCTACCTCCAACATTACTCCCATAAATATGAAATCTGTTTCCCCTTTATTCGGCACTGCTGAGACCACATCTGGAGTACTGCATCCAATTCTGCCCTCCCCACCCCCCAACATAGAAAGGATGTGGATGCACTGAAGAGGGTTCAGCAGAGAGCAACCAAAATGATTAGGGGGCTGGAACGCATGACCTATGAGGAGGGAATTGGGCTTATTTAGTCTGCAGAAGAGAAGAGTGGGGGAGGGGGCGGATTTGACAGCAGCCTTCAACTTCCTGGAGGGAGGTTCCACAGAGGATGGAGAGAAGCTGTTCTCAGTAGTGAGGGATGGCAGAACAAGGAGCAATGGTCTCAAGTTACAATGTGGGAGGTCTAGGTTGGATATTAGGAAAAACTATTTCACTAGGGCTATGTCTAGACTGCAGGCTTCTTTCGAAAGAGCCTCTTTCAAAAGATCGCGTCTAGACTGCAGGCGGATCTTTCAAAAGAGAAATCCGCTTTTTCGAAAGAGAGCACCCAGCGAGTCTGGATGCTCTCTTTCGAAGACGGCCTCTTTACATTGAAGAACGCCTTCTTTCGAAAGAGGAACTTTTCTTACCGCCATCGAAAGAAAAGCCGCGTTCTTTCGAAATAATTTCGAAAGAACGCAGCTTGAGTCTGGATGCAGGGGAAGTTTTTTTGGGAAAAGGCTACTTTTCCCGAAAAAACCCCTGAGTCTGGACACGGCCTAGGAGGGTGGTGAAGTACTGGAATGGGTTCCCTAGGGAGGTGGTAGAATCTCCATCCCTAGTGGTTTTTAAGTCCTGGCTTGACAAAGCCCTGGCTGGGATGGTTTAGCTGGGATTGGTCCTGCTTTGGGCAGAGGGCTGGACTCAATGACCTCCTGAGGTCTCTTCCAGCCCTAGGATTCTATGATTCTGACCTTTTCCATTCTCCATTAGTTATCAGCTTCTAAAACAACTTGAGCAATTGTTCACATCCAGTTTACCTGACATTAAGAGGACTCCAAATATAAACCTATTATTTAGTTTTCTACCTGTAGATTTGTATACCTCATTTATCTGGACTACACACCCCCTTCAACTCTACATCTTTTTTTCAGATCTTTCTACTTTCTTTCCATATCTGATGTACAGCCAAAAAATAAGGTGGCAAAATAACTACATGCAGATTAGAAATGAAGCTAACATTCACATGCTTTTTCAGTTTATATAGTGCATAAGATATGGAAAGTATAGGCAGCATGAACCATGGAGGGCCAAATTCTGCTCACAATAAAATAAGGGAGAAGAACAGTTTTGTGGTGCAGGACTATGGGTAAATAGAACTGGGTGTATTCTCAGCTTTGCCACAGACTTCTGGTGTAACTTGGGGAAAATTAGTGTGAGAATTCATAGAGAGTGAATTAGAGTGTGAATTCATAGGACCCTAAGACTTCAGTGGAAGTCTTGGAGACACAGTAACCTGGCCTCAGAATTAATTCCTCAGTCTTTTAAGGCCCTGTTTTCCAAACTTGGGAGCCTAAAGTTAGGCACCTGAACACCCACTTCACAATACAGTATATATAGCAATTTGTTTTCCTAATTTTGGGCAAATGTATTTGAAAACAGGGCCTCTAGTGCCATAAGATGGGGATAAGAACATTTCTCTACCTGAATCATCCAAGATTATACATCACTGATACATCTCAAGGCTGAAGGTACCCAGAAGCCAATAGGGTGAGGGGTTCCCCAGGTGTACAGAGTTTCCCAGAACATATTTATGGTAACAGACTCTTTCTCTCTCTAGTCTGTGTTAATCAGATCTTTTTTTCCAATACCCAGTTAGCGAAAATATAATCACTTGGTATTCTGAGCTGTCTTTCATTTGATATGTAATGATAAAAAAATGTATGTAGTCATACCCCAAAGAGCATGGTAGTTCTTTGTTAGTTTGAAAGTTTCTTTGAAATCTGAATCAGAAAAGTTTACACATTAATAGAGATGATCCAAATTGAATGACTGCACATGACATTGCATTTCCACTGTGCTCTGTATCTTCCTTAAAGCAGCTGAAGAAAATTATACATTGAAAGGAAAGGGTGGTAGTTAAAGAGTGACGTAAAATTTCCAAACTGAGTTCTTATATTACTAATCAGGGTTTAAGTTGTATCACTGTCGCTCAGTACATTTACCTTCTCCTCTATTTCTTTGAGTTGCCGCTTTTGAAGTTCTATTTTGTCTTCTAGCTCTCGAATCCGCTAAAACAAACATGCAAAATAGAATGTAAAATCTCTGTAAAAATATTTACCAAGGAAAATGTAAATAACGTTTTAAAATAATTGATGAAAAGATACCTATTAATGCTTTCAGAAGTTTGATACGCACAAAGTCCTGTGCGCTTTTTAGGCCAGATAATTAATCTGCAGTAAATCAGCGTAGCCCCATTGAAATCTTTGTCTCCTTGACTTCAACGGTATTATAGTGATTTACAGTGATTTGCAAGGGAAGTGGATTTGGCCCATTCTGTATATTAGCAGAAATGCCCAAGCTTTAGAATATGATTTTCCCAATACCATATTGCCAGTTACACACAGACAAAAAAATTGGTACCAAAATCTTATGTCTAAGAGCAAAATGACCTTTTCCGGGATTACTGCAGGGTTTTCACTTACCCAGCTAATTTCTAGTGGATACTGTTTTATTTCATTTTAATCCACTTTCTCTCTTTCCTATACAACAAATCTAGTCTTTTGGGTGCTCTCATGTGATATCAGTAGCAGATCAGGGTCTACAGTGATTTAATCTGAGAAACATTGATCCTATGTAAGGACCAGTTGCAGCTCCCACCAAAGTGAGTGGAAAGATTAAATGGGAGTTGAACTGGGCCATAAATGAAGGTGCAATTCCTTCCTACTTTACAAAAAAATTGATTTTTATTGGCAAATGTCAATTTCACACACACACACAAACAAACCAACATTGATAATAATCAAAATGCATAGACAGAAAAATGCTGCAATACTAAGAGAAATATACTAGTCAGACCAAAGGTCCATCTAGCCGAGTATCTTGTCTTATGGCAGTGGCCAAAGCCAGGTGCCCCAGAAGGAATGAGCAGAATAGGCAATCATCAAGTGATCCATCCCCTGTTGCCCATTCCCAGCTTCTGAGTAGGGACACCATTCCTACCCATCCTGGCTAATAGCCATTGATGGACCTAACCGCCATGAATTAATCTAATTTATCTAACTTTTTAGATTGTAAGTATATTTACTTTGTATATTTTGAGAGTTGATGATGGCCATTTGTACTTTTAATGATAATAAGGATTTAATTCTCTGAATATCAGCATCTACTGTCATTAAATACGTATTGTTTGGCCCCCAGTAATTTTCCACAATGGCGAAAATTTCAATAAATGAAAAATTTAAAAGAGCTCGCAAATAAATATTTGCATGATTCTTTACAATTATAAACAAAATTATTTCTGCCAATGCTACAATCAAGAATTATCGTACATTTTGTTTCCAGAAAGGATTTCTAAACAGACAAGAATTGGCTTTAAATTACAGGGAGTAGTTATCAGTCATTTAGAATCAAGCTAGAAAGACATATTGAGTGTGGTCATGTGGGATCAGTTCTGGGTTCAATTCAGTTCAATATTTTCATCAATGATTTAGATAATGGCATTGAGAGTATGCTTATAAAGTCTGCAAATGATACCAAGCGGGAGGGGGGGAGGAGGGAGAGTTGCATGTGTTTTGGAGAATGGCATTAAAATTCAAAATAATCTGGACACTCTGGAGAAATGGTCTGAAGTAAATAGGATGAAGTTCAATAAAGAAAAAATGCAAAGTACTCCACTTGGAAAGGATCAATCCTTTTCACGCATACAGAATGGGAAGTGACTGTCTACGAAGGAGTTCTACAGAAAGAGATCTAGGGGTCATAGTGTAACACTGCTGCAAAGAAAGCCAATATCATTCTGGGATGTGTTAGCAGCAATGTTTTAAGCAAGACATGAGAAGTAATTCATCCACTCTTCTTCGAGCTGATTAGACCCCTGCTGGAGTATTGTGTCCCATTCTGGACACCACACTACAGGAAAGATGAGGACAAATTAGAAAAAAGAAGTCCAGAGAAGAGCAACAAAAATTATTAAAGGTCTAGAAACATGTCCAATGAGGGAAGTTTGAAAAAAAATCTGGATTTAATCTGGAAAAGTAGGGAGGAGGGGACATGAGAATAGTTTTCAAGTACATAAAAGGTTGTTACAAAAAGGAGGGAGAAAAAAATATTCTCCTTAATTTTGAGGATAAGACAGGAAGCTATGGGTTTAAATTGCAGCAAGCAAGGTTTAGGCTAGACATTAGAAAAAACTTCCTGGCAGGGTAGTTTCGCACTGGAATAAATTATTTTAGGAGATTGTGGAATCTCCATCATTCAAGATTTTTAAAAGCAATTTAGATGAACACCTCTCAGGGGTGGTCTAGATAATGTTTAGTCCTGCCATGAGTGCAGGGGACTGGACTAGATGACTTCTTGAGGTCCTGCTGGTCTGATGATTCTCTGATATCCACACACTCCTACAGGTCATTAAGTGGTTCAAATGGGCTTGACTGGCTCTCTACATCAGAGGAACATCATTTCATTTGACTATCTATCATGGACAGTGAAAAGATCTCCTGCCACTTCTGACAGATAAACTAACCACTACAGTTTGTATGACGTTGTGCATGGTGCCACCTAGAGGTGCAACAGTGTAATACAGTCTAACATTTAATTGCAAAGTATCTAGCAAAGTACCTATTGCTGTTCTAATCTCAGAATACCCAGCAGATGTCTCTGCAAGTCTATGACCAGAATTACAAAGTACAGTTAAATAAATCATTAGAAATTAGTATTAAAAATGAAAAGCGAATAACTGGTTTGACAGCTACAAAGTCAAATGCTTCAAAATTTAAAATATATATTAGATACCACTGTTGCTTATTACGTAGTTACATCTTAGCTAGTAGCTTTATATACATTTCTTATGCCACATTTAGATTATATACACATAAGCAAAACCCGATGACACTCAAATATGACAGTATGGGCACTGCAGAAATACCATTGTTTAGATGAGAGACATAAAAAGGGGCATAGAAATTATGACAGGCATTTTAATTTTCTCTAAATAACCATGCTGTTGAGGAGGATGCATTATTGAATGATTGTTAAAGAACCTGTTCCATCTTCAGTGATTTATGATTTTACTTTAATGAACAGAGCATTCAATAGGCAATTAATTATTGATCCTGCCTTTACAGATAGGTGCAAAAATCACAAATGGCTAACATCTCTAACGGACTGAGACGAAATCCCAAATCTCAACATTCTCTGAAATACAGAGCTGGAAGAATTTTAGTAGTGAAAAACTCCGTGTTCACTCTAAACCACCCCTACTGAGTATGGGAGCAGGGCTCTGTCTCTGAGAAGCAGGAACCCACATAAAGATAAGGAAGGAAGGCCTCAGTTGCGGGAAGGGGTGGGGCCAGCAACTGAGCATGGCACAGAGGCCATCAGCTGGGATCCCACATAAGGGGCCAAGAGCAGAGGCAATGTGAGAGGAGCCTTGGTAATAGGGGCCAGACACAGGGCCCCAGGCATGGAGCTTGCAGTCAGGAAGTGGGTCCCAGGCCCCAGAGCAGAGCCTTGGGCACAAGGCGAAGAGTGGGGCAAGACCTGGGAATGGGGGATGGGACCAGGCACAGGGCTAGTGGCTGAGAACCTAAGCCCCAGGCGAGGTGAAGGTCTGGGGAGCAGAGTGTAGACAGCAGTCCAAGAGCAGGACATAGGCGCAGGAAACAACTCCAGCTTTTATGCACAAGCCAGTGGCTGGGGAGCAGGGTGCAGGGCCAGGAGCCCCACATAAAACCAGCTAAAGCACTCCCTGCAACCATATTTCCCATGCCCATGCTGAAATCTGGTCAGAATTTGGAACCAGCTTTGGGCAGATCTTGTCCACAGCTCTGTCCATGCAGAAGGCTGTAAAACTCTCATACTACGGCTGTGGTGGAATCCTCAGATGGGGAAGAGCCAGCATGTGTGCCTATGTCCACCTCCATCATTTTCCTTATCCCCAGAAAGGGGAGCATATCGGGATGGTAATATCCCTTGGAGGGCATTTACTTACAGATCAGAGCAGCCCTGAGACTGGCTCCAACAGCTTGCAGACAGTATTAAAATATTGAAACTCAATTATATGAATTGTTGGCTATTTATTACCAAATGCCCCTTTGATAATCCTCCTGGGACTGCCCAGTGGGAATGGTCACACACAGAGAATGAAGAATTGACCTCTCATCTGCTACAGATAGCCTCACACTGGAAGAAGAAAAACAGATTTTTTTAAAAAAATATGAAAGGTTGTAGTTTTTGAAGAATCAGTGTAGCCATTACTTACTCAGCAAAATAGACTGAGAATGACCAGATATTTAGATAATGGTTACCATTTATTCAGCACTTGGATAAAGTAAACTCACATGCGATTTCTTCGTCCAATTTTTTTTTCCATGTTAACATTTCATAGCCCTGCATACTGGTAATGAATGTGGGTAATCAGAAGTTTCACTCAAAGGTCTGTGGCACCTTAAAAACAAACTAAGTAGCACAAAGAGGCTTGCTCTGCAATTTACCTGGTAAACAGAATTCTGCGGATTATATTACTGCACACTTTTACATATAAAAGCTCCCTTCTG
The DNA here is from genome assembly GCF_049634645.1 of Pelodiscus sinensis. Lineage (NCBI taxonomy): Eukaryota > Metazoa > Chordata > Testudines > Trionychidae > Pelodiscus > Pelodiscus sinensis. The sequence continues at coordinate 111,875,523 of NC_134715.1, forward strand.
GGATTGCCCTCATTTAGTCTGTGCTATTTACATGACAAGGATTTGTAAACTTGGTAGAATTCTGTAAATAAATAAATAAATAATTCTTTTTTAAATGCTATATTAAATTCCAGAAGCAAAGTGTCATCCTACAACAGATATATCTTAAGCCATAATCAGAGGACTTCAAATGAAAATTTCACTCCCAAATCCTAGGATATAATATTTTAAGTACTTCCAAATTAAGGGAGAAAGACTCAGCCACACTGACGATGGTTTAAAACATTCCATAAAAGGCAATGAGTTCCAAGCAGATTGTTCAAATATGGGACCAGATCCCATGGTGATCAATTTGCGATTGATACACTTATAAAATTTGCAGATGATATCAAGCTGGAAAGGTTGCAAGTGCTTTGGCAGGTAGCGTCAAAATGTAAAATGATCTGGACAAACTGGAGAAATGGTCTGAGGTAAAGAGGACAAAATTCAATAAGGACAAATACAATGTACTCCACTTAGGAAAGAACAATCTGTTCCACACATACCAAATGGGAAGTGACTGTCTAGGAAGGGAACTGCATAGTTGACCACAAGTTAAGTCAACAGCGTGACACTGTTACAAAAAAATCAAACATGAATCTGGGATGCATTAACAGGTGCGTTATAAGGAAGACATGAGCCATGATTCTTCCACTCTGCTATGTGCTGATTAGGCCTCAGTTGGAGTATGGAGGCCAGTTCTGGGCAATACATTTCAAGAAAGATGTGGGAAAATTGGAGAAGGTCCAGAGAAGAGCAACAAAAATGATCAAAGGTCCAGAAAACATGACCTATGAGAGAAGACTGAAATAACTGGGTTTGTTTAGTTTGGAAAAGACAAGCCTGGGAGGGGACATGATAGCAGATCTCAAGTACCTAAAAAGTAGTTACAAGGAGAAAAAGAAATTATTCTCCTTCACCTCTGATGACAGGACAAGAAGCAATGGGCTTAAATTGAAGCAAGGAAGGTTTAGGTTGGATAGTAGGAAAAACTTTCTAACTGTCAGGGTGGTTAAGCACTGGAATAAATTGCCTAGGGAAGTTGCAGAATCTCCAAAACTGGAGCTTTTAAGAGCAGGTTAGACAAACACTTGTCAGGGATGGTCTAGATCAAGGGTGGGCAAGACAGGGTCTGCAGTAGAGATGAGGCCCACCAAGCCATTTGAACCAGCCCATGGCCGCCCTGCTCCTCCTCTGCCCCCAAGCCAATAGAAGCCTGGGGTAGGAGGAGCATGCAAAGTCTCCTCCCCCGCCAGGGGCATGAGGCACCAAAGGGAACCACCAGCTGTTCAAAACAGCTGGTGGTTCCCACAAGGTGCCACATTTCCCTTGCAGGGCAGGGCGAGGGTGTGAGGGGGGGAAGACTTTATGTGCTCCCCCACCCCCAGGCAACGTCTCCTCCTGCTGCCAGGGGTGCACAGCACCTAGAGGGAACTGCCAGCTCTTCAAAGCAAGATAGGTCTGTGAGCCAGATCCGGTCTGCCAAGCCATTTGATACAGCCCGAGACTGCCCAGCCACTCCCCCTCCTCCAGGCCAATCAAGACCTAGGGGTGGGGGGAGCACATGAAGTCTTCTCCCCCCACCAGGGGAAACTGCCAGCTGTTCAAAATGGCTGACAGTTCCCTCTAGGTGCTGCGTGCCCAGGGCAGGACAGGGCAGGGCAGGGCAAGAGGGGCAAGAAACTTTGCACACCCCTGATTGGCCTAGGGGCCGGGGGAGCTCATAAAGTCTCCTCCCCTCACTAGGGGCATACTGCACCTAGAGGGAACCACCAGCTGTTCAAAACGGCTGGTGGTTCTTTCTAAGCACCGTGTGCCTCTGGCAGGGTGAGGGGCAAAGACTTCACATGCCCCTTCATCCCCAGGCCAAGCAGGACCTGGAGACTGGAGATCATGCAAAATCTCCTCCTCCCACCAGGGGCAGGCCACACCTAGAGGGAACAGCCTCCTTCTGCCTGAGGCTCCACCCCTTCAGGGGTGGCCTATGACCACTTCCAAAATTCATGAAGTAGCCCCCCTGCAAAAATGATTGTCCATCCCTGATCTAGATGGTTCTTAGTCCTGCCATGAGTGCTGGGGACTGCACTTAAAGACCTCTCAAGGTTCCTTGCAGTTCTATGACTCTATGATCAAGCAAACAGCTCTGATTTTTGGCATGATTTGAAATCACACAGTTTAGCTTCAATTAGAGAAATGTCATGGGGGTCATTAAATAAGTTCTGAAAATCAAGGTTTCAGACAAAAGAGAGAATAACCAATTAATGTATGGATATCTGGGAACATTACCCTATTTCCAACAGCAGAGAGTTTCTGATAATACAGATTTAGATAACGGAATTTGTTTTATGGAACCAAGGTCCATAAATATCAGGGCTAGTAGTAAAAAGAGTGACACTGCGCTCCAGTTGTTTAATACTATTGTATGACTTAACTGAAAAAAAAATCTCTTTTATTTAACAGGTAAGTGGATTGCATTTCCAATTCTATGCATAATGAAATTATTGCGGGGTTGGTTGCAGAATAGAGATCCAGCCACATTAAAAGTTTGACTGCATGCATGTCCTCCAACAGACACTGGAGTCCATCCTTTGACAACAGTGAGCACTGAACTGGGGCCATAATAAATTAATTCTATTATCTGACATTGACAGGGCGATTTCAGGATTATTAAAAAATTATATCAAGTTGAGATTTAAATTAGTGTCTACTATAGATTTGATAGAGTTTGTCTTTCCATCTGTCCTTGTGTTTGTTCAAGAATTCCTCCTAAATGGTAAGAACTAGTACCACCAAATTTGGTACAAAGCAGGGAGCAAGGGGAAAGTGCATAGTCTGCTACATTCGTCACTCTGGCTGGGGAACGCAGGGGGCAGATGAACCTGGACTTGCTCCAGCAGGAGAAATACCCTCACTCCCTGATGAAGGGGAACATCCAGCAATGTTCCAGTATGAATCAGGGGGAGAGCTCGTGGGCGCAGGGCCCAGGGCCAGGGCAATCCTGGAGGAGAGTGGTGCTCCCAACCAGCCCCATTCACCCGCTTGGTGATTCTCTTTTCTGTGTGGTTTTAAGAGAAGCAATCCCATTCCAGGCACATTCCATTTTCCTGACAAAAACAAACCTTATCTTGCTTTAAGTTATGATAAGAGGAGCTTCATACCAAATTTGGTTGTCTTAGCTCTTACCGTTTAGGAGAAGTTCTTGAATAGACAGACAGGCATACAAACAGATAAACTCTCTCAAATATATAGTAGATATATAATAGATACACAGAGAGAGAGAAAGAAAGAAATGTAAGCCCTTCCTGAGTACCGTGTCTTTTTTTCTACTTATGTGGAGTGCCAGAAACAGACAAATTCTTTTTTCCTTTCTTTTTATCCCTTTTTTTCAACTCTCATGCACATAATGCATATATTATATACAAATTATTTCTGAGACTTGGTTTCCAAGGAATTGCTTTGATCTGGGTATTTTATCACTGTGTATGTTGAGAGAGAGAGAGAGAGAGAGAGAGAGAGAGCACTTGTGTCTGGTTTGGCAGAGCTGAACATAGGGCAAAGGGACTTGAAGGCAACCAGACATTCATGACTCCACACACCAACTAAGGGGGCTCTACCTCAAAGACTCCCCAACATACTGAAAATCTTACAGGGGGAAGTTAAGCCAAATGTATGGCTGCTCTCAGGCACCAGAGCATTGCAAAGCAATGGATTGCACTGATGAGTTGTGTGTATTATGTATATAAGTATGTTCACGCACACAAACATGGAGCAGTATCCAGGAATATACTAAGTTGTAACCTGTCAGAGTTCTGGTCTGAATCCCATCCCCTTTACAAAGCTTAATTACTTGGGCTTTGTGCAGAAATGGGTGGATTTCAACCTTAATACAGCATCCTCTTAGCACTGGAGGTGAACATGGTTATAATTAACATTTTACTCCCATATTTCATACCGTTTTTATTTCTTAACGTGTTTGCTTCAATTTTTTTAGATTAAAGTCAATATCTGTGTGATCAATGGCAGTGGATAGTTTTGTGGTAAGCAGTATAACAAAGGTATGTGCACTTTCAGTTATATGTTTGACCGATTAGTCTGCTTTCCTACATAGCCTAATAAATATACCAGTTTTGTCTTCAAGTCGTCATTGTCAAGTCCAAGTCGAGTCTCAAGTCACTACAGTTCAAGTCTCAAGTCGAGTCTCGAGTCTTAATTTAAAAAATGTCAGTCACTTTTGTACAAGCCATCAATATCGGCATTTTTGGACAATTTTTTCACCAAGTCGATTTAACAAAATTAGCAAGTCTCAAGTCGAGTCTCAAGTCACAAACAATGAACCCGAGCCGAGTCTCAAGTCCAGTCACTTAGGCGACTTAAGTCGGACTCGAGTTCAAGTATTGGGACTCGAGTCAACAACTCTGAAATATACTACATTCTTGAAAACAATGTGGTTGAGAAGATAAGTTGGTCTGCTTAAGAAATGTTCCCTTAGCAATGCTATTGGAGTTGTTAAAACACAAGAACAGTGCACTAAGTAGGAGTTCAGAAATCACCTTACTAGTTCTCGTGACTCATTTTTATTGGATTTACATTCATCAGCAAATCCAAGAAAACAATTTGGTAATTTTAGCACAAAGCAGACAAAGAAGGATTTGCTAAGCTGCTTAAAGGCTCAGATGTGCAATGTTTGTAAGGTTCAGGTTGATATACATTTACAGGACATGCACTACGGATGGGCTATCTCAGATACAAACATTATTTTGCAACCAACCTATGCTGTGGAGCGTGTCTAATTCTGAAGCAGAGATTAGCAAGGGAAATGTTTTACCACATCTAATGGTAAGAGGCAAGAGTTTCTTGTAATATTCATACTTTTTATCAATTTGTCAATGATAGTAATACACAGATGTGTTTGATCTTTAATAATGTTAATGCAACCTAATAGTTTTCGGTAGAAATGTGGGGAAATATATGTTAATGTATAGATTAATACAGAGATTACTATAGACTGGGTTGTCTCTGGCAATTACTCAGATCACAAAGCTGATGGGTAACATTCATTGATGGGACTAGATACCATATTTTCTGACTAGATTTATTCTTATTTTACCCTATTTTAAAACTTTTTTTTAACCTATTGTGTTTTTAAAGCTCTCAGACCCACACATTTTCTATCCATTTATCAACCAGCAAATTAAAACAAACCTTAATATTTTGTCTGATTACATAAAATATTATATGAGTGTTAAAGAACACGCGCTGGACAAAATAGCTCCTGTGTAAGAACACAGTCACAAAATCTTCTCTGTATTTCATACTAATCATCATAAAGGCTTAAGATATTTCTCAATGCCCTTTCCTTGTGTCTCAGTAATAAATCCAGACACATTTACTGAGACTGTTAAGGCCTGATTACATTCTGTGACATTAACTTCCCTCTCTCTTTCACAGGGAAATAGGCAAACCAACGACAACGGCATTGTATGATGGTAGACATGGTGTCATCTTATTTCACTTAATGGTCCAAAATTGGTATAATTTCAACCATAAAGACATAACAACAATACACTATTTGGATGTAGCGCAACATTCTAAACCTCAGCACAGTTCTTTACTTCCATAGCAGGTAACTTAATACCATTTCTTTCTCTGCACCTCAGCCCAAGAGGATAAAGCTTTTAATTGTTACTAAAGTAAGAACATTGTTACTGGTAGTCTTTATTATGTATTTGCATACGTCTTCCTCAATAGAATTAATCTTCCAGCAGTGCCAGTGATACATTCATTGTATAACTATTAATATATATTAAGTCTCATTTGTCTTGGTAGTAAATTAGTGAAGTTTATTAATACAATACATCTTAACATGATTGTTCCCCACATGCTGATATGGGATTACTTGCTGAAAATGAATGTACAGCTCTTGATATTTACTGGTATTCTAGCTTTTTATTAGCACTGGTGCTCTTAATTTATGCTTTAAGAAAATTACATCAATAAATTAATATTAATACAGGACTATCAACCATCCTAATGTCTCTCATCATGGGTGTGGTTAATTTGAAGGTTTTTTATAACTGTATTGCCATAATAAGCTTGAACTTAACATAAGACTATTGACAATATTCATTTATTTTCTTACAGCATGAATTCAGAGCATCAATGCTAATAAAAAGCAACATGTGACAATATCAAATGAGTGTCTATGCTGTTTAATAATTTTAAGAGGCATTAAGCATCTTAAAATTATTAAACAGCTTTGACACCCAGTTTTGGCATAACATTATCATTTGAACAAATGATTTCAGTATTTAATTTAGAAATAGACATATTCAGAAAATTGGATAAAGGTTTTTCCACCAGAACAATTCACAATTTTTGTCTTTCTTGACTGACTGATTCTGTAAAATTTTTAAAGAAAAACTAATCTTTATATCACCATTAGTGTATGTATGTGTGTGGGGGGAAGGGAGGGCTAATTTTTAAAATGGCTTAGTGCCTGCCACGTGTGTTGGCTTTATTTGGAGAGATGAGTGTTCAGCACTTCTGAAAAACAGCAGAATACTGAAAATTTCTGAGCTATAGATGCCAGAAACTGGCATGCCTCATTATAGGAGGGTTCAAATGTTCTTTACATATTTAGCAGCACACCAATAGTTTACAATGAAGCTTATCACCCACTGTACTACTTTATTCAGATGACAAAAGTATCAATTTGGCTGGTGTTTGGAAAGGATTAGATTTATTTAACTGGGATTCTTTCCCTAAACTGTAACTGGAGATTATGCTGTTCTATAAATTTATGTAAACAAGTTGCTTAAACTGTCCACTTTATCAAATTATTGTTTAACCAGAAGATAGAGTTGTTTTGAATGGCTGTTATAGTTTTCCTCAGTTTGAATCTCATGGATGAACTTTGTCAATGAGGCCATTTTATTCAGTAATATTAGAGTTATATATGAGATTTTATTCTAAAGCAAATTATTGTTCCAGTCAGAGAGGTAACGAAAGAAAAACCTGAAAACATACGTAAGTTCTAGTGTTCTATATAGACGATTAGAACAGATTATGGGCACATTAATTATTGAATGTGCTTGGATGCCACAGCAATGAATGTACTACAAATGCAATTAGAGAGAAAATGTTATGTTTTGCATTGTTCTCTATTACTCTTTTAATGTATATGTTTGGCAAGTATGGCATAATTGTTCTCTGTTTGAAAATTTTATTTAAAAATAGTTTAAAATCAGATTGCATGAGAAAAGTTGGATGCTGGTATTGGAGCACTCCCCTGGATCGCCCTTGATGCAGATAGCAAACTTAGTAGTCACAGTTTTATTCATTCTCTTGATTCTATGATGTACCTATCATTCCTGAATAGGCCAGGATCTTTAGGGCTCAGACAATTCCCCAGACTTCATCATATTACCTGCCTCACAGACAATGTATTCTAATTTAACACTGGAAAGGCCTCTAGAGAGAAAATTTAATGTCTCCCCTCTAAAACGGTACTTTCTCCAACTAGAGTCATTAAACAATTGCCATAAATAGACTATATGGCTACATGGAGAAGTAGACCACCTCCCAGACTCACTCGAGATCTATGTGAGCTTGTTTAATACATCAGTTATTAAATCTACGAAACTCACAATTAAGAAAGTTTTAAGTATGAAGAGAACAAAATGGAAACGTTAAAAGCCCAAATGTGCAATCTCAACACATGGGCTGTTGGGGTTCAGAATATACAGGAAAATACCAAAAACCATGGGGTTTATAAATAAATATCTAATAGTCATTCGTCTAGTTTATGTTAAAGAAGTGAAGTCTCCTTCATGGAAAGATCCTACTAAAACATCTCCACAGAGCATCCTGAAAAGCTAACCCAAGAAACACATACATTGTACCTTTTCCTCTTCTACTTCAGTCTAGTCATCCTGATATCATGAAAAGACCACTAGAGATTAAGCAGTAATATTGTATTCTGCAAAACTAAGAGACTTCTTTGATAAAGTACATCCTTTCTGGGTTAGGACCTTAGTTCTTTGACAATGGCTGAAAGAAAAGATAATATCTGAAAACTGCATTTGAAGTGGGTCATTCCATACAATTCTTCATTTTCTGTTCATAGCCATTCAATTTGCTGCAACTTCTTATGGATAATGCACGGCTGAAAGGCCTAATGGGATTACATACTAACTAAAGGATATACTTTCAAGTTATGGTTCATGCTTACAAAGCATACAAACTTAAGGTTTAAAGTCGTGGAGAATGGGAGGGATTGTACTATGATTATATTTAGGTATGAGGTATGTGTGAGGTAAAATATGTGGGTAGAAGTTAGATAGTGATTGAAACCCAAGACTCTGAGGGCCCATCAGGTTGACAGAAGCCACCCCAGAATGCTGGTTCAAAAGTCAGCAGTGGAACCATGACCCTTGGAGTGGTGTATGTGGGGACTTGCCAGCTGAGGGTGTCTGTGCTGGCTAAAGTTGCCAAGAAAGACTATTCCACATTCCAGAGGCTGGTACCTCAGGATGATAGAGGCCCATGTTGCTGAAAGGGTGGTAGTGAGACCAGACTGAGAAAACATCAGATGCCAGGGTTTGTGAAAAGGAAGCCTAAGAACTGGGTTATAAAATAAGACTTTACAGCGCTTGAGAAGGACACTGGCAGGTGGCCAGAACTGGAGTTCATTCATAAGTGTTAACTGTAAAGAGTAAATTATAAGGGTTGATAATTAAGTTTGGTATTGAACAGTGGTAAATAGGGCTTTTCTACAGCAGCCATCAAAAATCAGCTATCACACCTATCTGGAGACATTCCTCTTGCCATCACACCTGAGGATCAGGTCCTTGTAGCAAGGAAGCAGAGGGATGGGTGCCCCTTTTTTGTGAGAAGCTTGGTAGTGGCAGCTGGTATCTAAGACTCACTGAGTTGTAGGAAACCTGGGGTCATGACAAAAGTAAACATGGTTAAGCTGTTTATAGGCAGGAACGCTTATGGTCTTAATCTTCCACTTATGTATGCATCTTACGTCAGTCCTAGACATGTAAATACATTCTTCTTTTTATATGATTCCTTTCTTTCTGCAAAGCTGGCCCCAATACCAGAGAACATCTTGTAGGTATTATATAAAGCCCCTTTACTATGATATTGCAATTCTAATGTAGCACAAGGAAGAATCTGATTTGTAGAGGACAGAGACAAGATGAACTCATAAGTCTTTTCTCATTTTTTCACCTATGAGTTCATAAAAGGAAGATGGGACAGAGAAGATGGCAAGGAGGACTTTGGAGGGGGGAGGGGCATACATTTTCCTCTCTCTCTGACTGCAGCCATTTCTAGAGCTGGGTGCATGTCAATCTGCTGTCCTTTAAGGACTTTCCAGCCTTTTCTCTGCATTACAACCCCTTCCAGTAGCCCAGAGCTGCTCCCCCACCTTGCCCAGGGCCCAGCAAACACAGAGCTCACCTTGGCTTCCTCCACCACAGGTCTTTCCCTGCTCCCCCATCGGAACACTAAGCTTTCTTGTAAACTGCAACCACTCAAGTTATGTAAAAGCTGCATCCATTCTCCAGGGCCAACGGAGTGTGCTCCCGAAGTCATCATGGCCAAAGCATTAGGAGGGCATCAGAGGGAGGAGACCAGGCCAGAAACCTTTTGGAAGTTACACAGAGAAGTGGGGACTGAAAACCCAATTTCAGAGAAACTCAGACCTTTGAAAGGACAAAAAGAAGTTTCTGTTATAAACTATTCAACGTTTCTCTGAAAGGGGAATATCCATGTCAAGCACTGCACCAGGGGCCACATCATTCTCCTTAGTCCAGCCCTGCCGTTAGAATTCGCTAAGGGATAGGAAGGACGGTAGGTGCTATTAACACAGTAGCAGATGCTCAAACATGCCAATTATTAGAAAGGCAAAAAAAAATTTACAGTGAAGGTAATTATTATTTATTGCACTCAGTGTAGCATGTATGTTTACCTGCCCTATGGGCGGGTGTCATATGTGTGCATTCAGTGCAGGGAGCTCCTGGCCCCAGAGACCGCGTATGGGTTTTGGAGGCCAGGGTGGCTAAACTGGAGGAGCTGAAGGAGGCAGAGAGGTACATAGATGAGGCTTTCCAGGACACTGTAGAATTGTCCCACCTCTGGTCAGACAGCCCCTGTGCTGTTAAGGAGGAGGAAAGACGCAGAGGAGGAGGAAAGATGCAGAGAAGGAGAGCCGTCAATGGGAGCAGAGGGAAACCTTCCCATAGTTGGGACCCTCCTTCCAGATGTTGGGGTAGCCTCTCGCACTGAGGTTACCTCTCCCGGGGAGGGAACTCCACTCAGTAGGAAAAAGCAGATGTTAGTAATGGGAGATTCGATCATCAGAAATGTAGATAGCTGGATTTGCGATGACCAGGAGAATCATATGGTGACTATCCTGCCTGGTGCAAAGGCTGCGGATCTCTCAAGGCATCTAGATAGACTTATGTGTAGTGCTGGGGAGGAGCCGGTGGTCATGGTACATGTAGGTACCAATGACATAAGGAAGGGTAGCAGAGACGTCCTGGAGGCCAAAGTTAGGCTGCTAGGAAAGAGACTGAAATCAAGGACCTCTATGTGGCATTCTCAGAAATGCTTCCAGTTCCACGCACAGAGCCAGGTAGGCAGGCAGAGCTTCAGAGTCTCAATGCGTGGATGAGACGATGGTGTAGGGAGGAGAGGTTTAGCATTATAAGGAACCAGGGAAACTTTTGGGATAGGGGGTGCCTATAGAGGAAGGATGGGGCCCACCTAAATCAAAGTGGATCCAGACTGCTGGCACTTAACATTAAAAAGATCAGAGAGCAGTTTTTAAACTAAGAGATAGGGGAAAGCCGATTGGTATAGAGGAGCACGTAGATCGGACTGAGACGTCTCAGAGGAGAGTCTGTTGACAGAGAATCTCTACGTTTAAGTCAGGAGGAGAGGATGGAAGAGGATAACGTATGGGCCAGATCAGACGAAAAACATTCACATAAAAAAAGAATCTGACACATCAGAAAAGGGCAGACAAACAGTGACAAGTTTTTAAAGTGCTTGCACACAAATTCTAGAAGTCTAAAGTATAAGATGGGTGAACTAGAGAGCTTTGTGTTAAAGGAGGATACTGATATAATAGGCATCACAGAAACCCAGTGGAGTGAAGACAATCAATAGGACAATCATTCCGGGGTACAAAATATATCGGAAGGACAGAACAGGTTGTGCGGGTCGGGGAGTGGCACTATATGTGAAAGAAAATTTAGAATCAAATGAAGTAAAAATCTTAAATGAACCAACATGTTCCATAGAATCACTATGGATAGTAATTTCCTGCTCTAATAAGAACATAACAGTAGGGATCTATCATCGACCACCTGACCAGGACAGTAATAGTGACTATGAAATACTAAGAGAGATTAGAGAGACTATCAATATAAAGAACTCAATAATTGTGGGGGATTTCAACTATTCCCATATTGACTGGGTACATGTCACCTCAGGACGAGATGCAGAGACAAAATTTCTTGATACCTTAAATGACTGCTTTTTGGAGCAGCTGGTACAGGAACCCACAAGGTGAGAGGCAATTCTCAATTTAGTCTTGAGTGGCGTGCAGGATCTGGTCCAAGAGGTAACTATAATAGGACTGCTTAGAAATAGTGACCCAAATATAACAACATTTAACATTCCTGTGGTGGGAAGAACCCCTTAGCAGCCCAATACTGTGGCATTTAATTTCAAAAAGGAGAACTATGCAAAAATGAGGAACTTAGTTAAACAGAAATTAAAAGGTACAGTGACTAATGTAAAATCCCTGCAAGCTGCTTTTCAAAGACACCATAGTAGAGGCCCAACTTAAATGTATATCCCAAATTAAAAAGTCATAGTAGAAGAACTAAAAAAGAGCCACCGTGGCTTAACAACCATGTAAAAGAAGCAGCGAGAGATAAAAAGACATCTTTTAAAAAGTAGAAGTCAAATCCTAGTGAGGCAAATAGAAAGGAGCATGAACACTGCCAAATTAAGTGTAAAAATGTAATAAGAAAAGCCAAAAAGGAGTTTGAAGAACAGCTAGCCAAAAACTCAAAAGGTAATAACAACATGTTTTTTAAGTACATCAGAAGCAGGAAGCCTGCTAAACAATCAGTGGAGCCCCTGGACGATTGATACACAAAATGAGCACTTAAAGACGATAAAGTCATTGAGGAGAAACTAAATGAATTCTTTGCTTCAGTCTTCACGGCTGAGGATGCTAGGGAGATTTTCAAACCTGAACCGTCCTTTGTAGGTGACAAATCTGAGGACTTGTCACAGACTGAAGTGTCATTAGAGGAGGTTTTGGAATTAATTGATAAACTTAACAGTAACAAGTCACCGGGACCGGATGGCATTCACCCAAGAGTTCTGAAAGAACTTGAATGGGAAATTGCGGAACAATTAACTATGGTTTGTAACCTAACCTTTAAATCACTTTCTGTATCCAATGACTGGAAGATAGCTAATGTAATGCCAGTATTTAAAAAGGGCTCTAGAGGCGGATCCTGGTAATTACAGACCGGTAAGTCTAACACCAGTACCGGGCAAATTAGCTGAAACAATAGTAAAGAATAAAATTGTCAAACACATAGAAGAACATAATTTGTTGGCCAAAGTCAACATGGTTTCTGTAAAGGGAAATCAAGTCTTACTAATCTATTAGAGTTATTTGAAGGGGTCAACAAACATGTGGACAAAGGGGATCCAGTAGATATAGTGTACTTAGATTTCCAGAAAGCCTTTGACAACGTCTCCCACCAAAGGCTCTTGCGTAAATTAAGTTGTCATGGGATAAGACGGAAGATCATTTCATGGATTGAGAACTGGTTAAAAGACAGGAAACAAAGAGTAGGAATAAATGATAAATTTTCAGAATGGAGAGGGGTAACTAGTGGTGTTCCCCAAGGGTCAGTCTTAGGACCAATCCTATTCAACTTATTCATAAATGATCTGGAGAAAGGGTTAAACAGTGAGGTGGCAAAGTTTGCAGACGATACTAAACTGCTCAAGGTAGTTAAGACCAAAGGAGACTGTGAAGAACTTCAAAAAGATCTCACAAAACTAAGTGATTAGGCAATAAAATGGCAAATGAAATTTAATGTGGATAAATGTAAAGTAATGCACATTGGAAAAAATAACCCCAACTATACATATAATATGATGCGGGCTAATTTAGCTACAACTAATCAGGAAAGAGATCTTGGAGTCATCGTGGATAGTTCTTTGAAGACATCCACACAGTGTGCAGCGGCAGTCAAAAAAGCAAATAGGATGTTAGGAATCATTAAAAAAGGGATAGAGAATAAGACGGAGAATATCTTATTGCCCTTATATAAATTCATGTACGCCCACATCTTGAATAGTGTGTATAGATGTGGTCTCCTCATCTCAAAAAAGATATACTGGCATTAGAAAATGATTAGGGGTTTGGAATGGGTCCCATAAGAGGAGAGATTAAAGAGACTGAGACTTTTCAGCTTGGAAAAGTGGAGACTAAGGGGGGATATGATAGAGGTCTATAAAACCATGAGTGGTGTGGAGAAAGTAAATAAGGAAAAGCTATTTACTTGTTCCCATAATATAAGAACTAGGGGCCACCAAATGAAACTAATGGGCAGGAGGTTTAAAACAAATAAAAGGAAGTTCTTCTTCAAACAGAGCATAGTCAATCTGTGGAACTCCTTGCTTGAGGAGGTTGTGAAGGCTAGGACTATAACAGTGTTTAAAAGAGAACTAGATACATTCATGGAGGTTATGTCCATGAATGGCTATTAGCCAGTATGGGTAAGGAATGGAGTCACTAGCCTCTGTTTATCAGAGGGTGGAGATGGATGGCAGGAGAGAGATGGCTTGATCGTTACCTGTTTGATTCACTCCCTCTGGGACACCTGGCATTCGCCACGGTCGGCAGACAGGATACTGGGCTGGATGGACCTGTGGTCTGACCCAGTATGGCCATTCTTATGTTAACTCTTGGAACAATTTACCAAGGATTTAATCAAGGTGCAATTTTCTAAAGGCTGTGCTCTAGTTCAAACAGGAATTAATTCAGAGAAGTCCTATGGCCTGTTTTATATAGGCAGTCAAACTTCATGATCATCATGGTCTCTTCTGGCTTTATAATCTCTGAATCTCTGTGACATTGCTACTCAGCATTTGCTTTTGTAATCAACAAGCACTAGTTTTACATGGAACTCCCCAATGTAGCCCCCTGATGAGGGAAGTCATCAGCCTCCATGGGACCCTGGGCAGAGTAAAGGCTCCATGCTCCTGAAAAGGATGGAGCTGGGGCAGCCAGCCCTCCCAACTGCCCAGAGTGCACACCCCTGCCCTCCCAACTGCCCAGAGTGCACACCCCTGCCCTCACAGCCGCATGGAGCATGCTCTGGCAGCAATTTAAAAGGCCCAGGGCTCTGGCCGCCACTGCTGTTGCAGTACCAATGACCAGGAACCTGTGGCTCCTTTGAATTGCTAGGCCCCGGGCAATTGCCTCCTTTGCGTCTCCCTGCCCTTGATTAAGAATAAATATATTTGATATGAATGACAAGATTCAGATTCTGTTTCTTATTACAAGGAGGTAAGTAAATCAAGCAAAAAAAACCAAAAAAACAAAAACCATGACTGTATTTGAGACTGTGTAGCCTTAGCAGACTGTGCACAGGGCTGGAGCCAGGAAGACCCCGGTTCTGCCAGTCATGTGTTCTCTGCAACTCTAGTATAAGTTTTCTTTCAGGCCAGAAAGGGACCCAAGATGTTTTACATTTAATTTCATAAGTTTCTGATTTGGTGTTTCAACCAAACCATCTGCCTGTAGTATACCCGAGGGGCTGTCATTTAAAACTTTGCTCCTTTGTAAGATACCCTGAAGGATAGAGTGCCACCTTGCATGTTTAGAGCTTCTTGTCAGCAGGCCATATCATGCCACTGATGATTAAATAAAACTTTCCAGTAACTTAATGAGGAGCTTTCTGATTAAGAATGAGTGTTATTATACAGCCAAGTGTAATTTCTGAAAGATGAAATTACTGCCCCAGCCTTCACTGTAATGAACCTCTTGGACTGCAGACATATATTGCTGTCGTCAATTTCACTGCATTTAGGCAGCAGGGGGCACAGAACTCAGAACTTATTGTAAAAAGTGAATGGTCATATTACTTGAGCTAGAGGAAAATCTCTGTCAGCAGCATCAGAGCTTATGTTCTCTACAGCTACATACCTTAATCATATACCTCAATAGGTCTGACACTCCATTCAAGTTAGGGAAGTGGTAAACATACGCATCAGTCAATACATAACTTCCATACCAATACATCCGCCCATTGTTCAATAAAGAGGGAAAGACAATAATCAGGGCCACACAGCACAGAGATGCTCAGGGAAGCTGCATGCTTATCTGCTGGCTGTCTGGTTTCCAGGCTGTGAGCCTAACACGAGAGCACTTAAGGCATCCAGGGTTATAGGACAGAAGGTGACAGCTCTCATTGGTCTGAGTTGAATCCTCAAACATGACATATGTGCTACACTTTGTTCCTATTACTGACATCCTTGTATTGTCTTTCCCCTCCATTGTGCTTCTAACATGTTACATATTGTTTCAAATTAGGACCCAATTCTGCAACATGTTAGTAGGAAATTGCTCTCTTCCCCAAGCCAGGAGGAACTCTAAGGCCATGCCCAAGTCTCTTCCTCAGAGCATAGTTTATTAATTCAGACAAAAAAAAAACCCTCCCAGTAACACAAAACAAAGCTATTCCTTTGATCAACACTGGCAGCAGAAGCCCAGAGGCCTTTTCACATAGGGGCCCAACATCTCTCCTGCAAAGCTGTCCTTCAGCTGAGTTCCGTCACCTGTCCCTTTCTCAGGTGAGTCTGACAGAGGAAAGGGCTGGCTGACCCCTGGACTCCTGGACCTTAAAGGGGCAGACTACTCTGTTACACACCTCTGTCTGTTTTTAAAGCAGTCAACTCCTCCCACCAGCATCTCAAAACTTCTCATCCTTCTCAGTTATGTGCTAATTCTGCTGGAGGATTTCATGGTGAGGTTTCCTTACCTCCTCCTTCCATATCTGCTTATCAGTTGCATCTTTCAACCTGATATGGACAACTGCTGGTTCCCTCATTACTGCATCTCCCAGAACCTTGTCCCTTGAAGCATGCATTTTTCCACCTCCTCCAAGCATATAAATTGTCGGGCTGCTAGAGTAAACCAAGGCCACCCTATTCGTATCAGTCACTAAAACCTCCTTCCCCAGGTGTCTTCCCCCATTCC
Organism: Pelodiscus sinensis; assembly: GCF_049634645.1. Taxonomy (NCBI): domain Eukaryota; kingdom Metazoa; phylum Chordata; order Testudines; family Trionychidae; genus Pelodiscus; species Pelodiscus sinensis. The sequence goes on from NC_134715.1 coordinate 111,891,853, forward strand.
TCAAGTGATCAGCAGGATAATTTTAGTGGCTACTGCCCTCACCTCTAAGTCTTCTCTGTAAGCTGTTTTTGTCGATGTGCTGGTTTTGGGGTCCAATCCCTCCCCTATATATCTGGTCTCCAGCCAGGAGAGCACACCTCTCCCTTCCGACTCAGTTCAGATACCCACAGTTCCATTTAACAGACTACACTGTTCTCCCTACCTTACCTCTGTCCTAGGAGCCATCCTTCTAAACCCCTACTGTGATGCTGGCAGAGCTAGTGCCAGCTCATTCCAAGGCCCTGGGGCCCTACTGAACACTGGCAAAGGAATAGTCTTGGCAGAATTCACATGCCACAGGTCAACTGGATTTATAGATCACCATAATCTAGCATTATTAAAAGTTTAAACTTGATATAGAGATTTTCGAAAGGTTAAAGGTTAGACATGATTTCTGAGTCATATGATAATCTTGAAAAAAAAAAAAAAAAAAACCTTGACCATGTCTGCATTCAGCAGGGAATATCTTATACAAGGAAAACCCCAAATCAGGAACTGACTGAGAGCTCTGCTTAGAAGTTTTGATCGGGCATCCAAGGACCTTCCTAGCACAGAGATCACTTCAGGCAAATTGGTCTGATTGCTGGATGAGGTGGCCCAAGAAAAGCATAAGCATGAGAGACTGATGGCAGCACTGTAGATCAGGGAAACTGATTCAACCAAAGCAGCGACCAAAGCCAGTAAAGAGACTGACAAGAGAGACCACTAAAGATGCATGGCCAGCAAACAGATCAAGGAGTGAGCCATCAAAGACACATGGAACAAACAGCAGCAGTCAAAGACAATGCTGAATCTGAAGATAGAACACACATACCAGAAGCAGATGGAAGCTTACACATTGTGGCTCAGAGTGTACACTCTGCCCAGTATGTAAAGAGACTGATAGAAGAGTTCCTGTCTTCCTTTGAGAGACTGTGGGGAGGATCCACAAGATCTCAGAGAATAAGTGGAAGTCTCACACACTTGACCAGAGCAATTGGGAAGGCAAGACAAATTTTGAAGGATATGCAAGAGGGCGATGCTATAGTGTATTAGAAATGTAAAGAAAAGTGAAGTTCAGGATTATCTCTGAGTCCTATTAAAGTATAGAAATCTTTAAATGTTTGACAATATCACATATGTTGAATATGTGTACAAAATACATCTATTTTCTGACAATATGCGTAATGGGGACTAGGACTGAAAGGGATTATGAAAAACTGTTTGATCTGATGGCCGAAGAACAATTGATATGGGTAGTTACAGATGATCTAACGGCAGCTGTCTGTGACAAAAAAACATTCCACGCTTTTAGCAACAGATGTAATTGCCAATGGATATGTTGAATCAAGAGTTTGTGGGGGCACAAATCCCAGCCAAAGGGAAATTCCCCTATGTCCCAGGCAAAATGCAGAAGGGATCCCAGGTTTTAAATCCTCCTACCCTAAAGAAAGGTGGGTCAAACTAGATTGTCCTAAAAGGTATCATCTCCTATGCAACAAATGAAGGCCTAGAGATACCAGAAAAAAAGTGTTGAGGAAAATCAGTGGACAAAAGACTTTGCTGATTGCTTCTCCCCATGCTCATGTAGAGGGTACACAAGTCCTCACCCCATCGCACCTTGAACACTGAGGGAAGGAAATAATAGTCCCTGTTAATGAGAAATTATAACTGTGCTGCTTGGAATTCAGAGAGGACAATATTTCTAAGCATAAGCAAAGGACACCCAAGCTGTTTAATTTGGGTTATCCCTAAAGGACATACACAGATTGCATATATAACAGCTACTATTGCCTTTTAGAAACTGAGGGTGACTTATTTGTTTGTGAATATTTACCTGCTTATAAGTACTTCTTTTATCTTGCTTTCTTGTTTAATAAATCTTTAGTTATTAATATAGGACTGACTAGAAGCATGTCTTTGGTTTGAGATTTGAGATACAATTGACATGGGATTAGTGATTGGTCCTTTGGAAGTGGGAGTAACCTTAATTACTGTAATTTTGGTGTAAGGCACCATCTGTCACAAAAGTAGGCTTTCCTAGGTGGCTAGCTAGACCAAAGTGCCTAAGAAGCTTTCTGCAACGCCTTGTTAAGGCTAGAACTTGAGATTCTAGAACTAGAGATTTTCACAATTAATGCTTTGTTGATTAAATCTAATTATAGAACACACAACCAGTTTGCAATTTTTGCCCTGTTTCTTACCAGTCTGCCTTGATGTTTGTAAGCCACTCTAGACAGCTTGACAACTACATTCAGTACTATGCAGGATTTGGTCTCTGAGAGGAGTTTCCCAGCCTCCCCAAGTCAGATCACTTCCTATTCTCACCTTCCCCAGTGGAGTACTCTTGGTCTATTTTACTGCTCAGATCCTCTGCTCTGTCCATTAACTCAGCCACAGACAGTGGTTGAAAAAGCCCTACCCAGTTTGGACTCTCACAGGGAGGATATTTAGAACTATCCAGTTCCATGGTTCCTGAAGATCTGGTCAATGATTGTCTCCACAACCACTGGATGATGAGGTCCCACCACGACTGGGCCACTATACATGGTCATATTCCTCTGGAGCAGGTGTGGATATGCTTTTGTAGCCAGTCCCAGGCTGTCTAAAATGGTAGCTTGTATTTCTGGGTCTGAGCCAGAGTGCTTGTCACTCTAGACTTGGTTACTGACTGGGCCCCTTCTGTCAGAAATAGCACCACCCTGACTACACAAGTACACACCATCCAGCTGGAAACAATGGCCACTCATTCCAAGATGCAGCGGAAGGCCTTGTGGTCATCTTCTGAGCCCAACTTTACCAACCAATGGCCAGGCCTCCCTGAGGTGTTGTCTCTAGCACAAGAAAGACTCCCGGGAGCCCATTTTATGTGCTTCTGGAACTGTTTTTGATGACCTTCCAGGAGTACTGGCTGGGATTGGACCTTTTGTGCTGCCAGCAGGTGGACATCTCCTTCCATCTTATCTCATTTTAATAAAACTAGCAAGGAAGGGGGATCAACCAGGAAACCCTACTAGCTATCACATCTGCCATTGACCTTTCTATAACTGCTTTCCTGTTCTCCTTCATTTTTTCCTCTGCTGCCTTAGTTTCCCCTCAGTTCCAGAAACTGTTTGCCTGTCCATATTCTCCACCATGTATAGGGCTCCTAGACTAGATCCCCCAGCCCCAAAAGGAATAACACAATCTCCAAGTCTCTTTCAGACCCTTCCCTCAGGGAACAGTTTATTGATTCATTCAAATAAAATCAAAAGGTAACCCAATACCAACTCATTCCCCTGACCTACTCACACTGCAGGGAATCTAGTGGATTTTCAATCTGCATCTCTCCCTCTTCTAAGGCCACTTACAAGACCCTGCCTCAGCATTCATCTGACTAAATCTCTGAGCCCTATATTGGGATCACCTGATTCCATCACAGGGGGATGAGATAATCAAGCACAAGGCCCTCATAGGTGCAGGGCAACCTCTTACAACATTCAGTGCAGACAGACCCCATCTATCCATGGAGTCTCCTTGAAGTCAGCATAGCTCTGTCCACATGGAACAATTTATAGGATGGGAGCCTTTGACTGTGAACTCTCTGGGGTGGTGCATTGTATTTTGTGTGGGTACAGTGCAGCCACAGTTCTGATAGGGGCTCCCTGGCATGACAGCAATATAAATAATAAGACTAGGAATAACACAGCAAGGTGCTACTCTTGTGCTGATAATGGTGGCGACAGTGGAGGTGACACTAGTGTGAGGGGAAGGTGTGGTGTGTTACCTGCTGTGCTTGCTGCAGCAACTCCATGCGCTCATGCAAGATCTGGCTATCAAACTCGCGGCTCTGCCTCAGGATCTGCCTCCGCACCTTCTCCACCGCAGCTCGCAAATCCTCCCTCTGCACTTCATTCAATGACTCACTCGCCCGCCTTCCAGGGTCCTGCTGCAGAGCACTATACAGCGTGGCTTCCAGCTCCTGGATTTTCTGATGGCAACCCAAATCATACACAAACAAGCTCACATTTGAATAGAGCAGGCAAACAAACCAACATGACAACAACAATGCTTGCAAGCCAAGCTTAAAGGGAGGAAGGACACAACTAGACAGCAGAAAAGCAGCACACCCATGTGAGCAGTGGAGAGCATTCCATACACAGTGCACATGTTCTTACGAGACTGTTTACATCATGGGCCTTGCGTTCTGTTCAATTGAATGACTGATTTGTTTAATTTAACCAGAGTTCACAGTATGTGTTGGGAAAGACAAAAGATTCCGCATTGTCCCCAGATGCCAAGTTTTTGTTCAGTTTGTGATAGGGCCCCACTGCCAATTTTGGGTTACAGGGTTAGTGCTAAACAAGCAGTTTCCCTCATTGCAGCTGGATTGTTAAACCAGCCTATGGAATACAACTGTTAAACAGGCATAAAAAAAAACGTAAGTGAAATAGTAACATACTGCATGTCAAGAAATAGCACGTCACTCATTTCTCTCTCTCTCTGATCCTACAAGTTTCCTTCACTCTCTTTGTTCTGAGTTGCCAAAAGCAATTCCAAAGACTCATCTCTCAAGAGGATCAAAAGTTAAAGCACAGAATCAGAAATGTCATCAAGTAAAGAGAGAAACACCAGTGTTTTCTTATCAGTGAGGTACTTGAGGGACCGGGCACACCAATAGATCTTTTGTTTCTTGTTAGTTAGTAGACAATTTTACTTTCACTTTCTCATGCACAACCCGAAAGCAGCAATATTTAGAGGCAAACAACAGAGAATACTAAAATCCAAAGAGAAATCTGTATTTGCTGACTAAAATAAGAAATCATATTTCTTTTACCATTAAGTTTTGTATGCTCATCTAAAAAAACATCATCCTGAACAACATTACTTGGATATAAACTATCTTGGAGCAATCCACTAAAGCTCACAATATCTTTGTGAGGTAGGTAATTGTACCCATTTTACAGATGCATAAACTCTGCCACAGAGAGTTTAAATTGAATATCCAAGGTCACATAGTATTAGAAATGGAACCCAGGTGCCCAATCTTCCAGTTACCTCCTTTAAACACTAGACCACACTACTTCCCTAATAATGCTTTTCCAATTTAAAATGTCTACAGTATGTATACATTTCCTCGTGTAAGAATACTTCTATTTTTTGAAGTTTTACTCCATCTAATGAAGCTAAATGCACTAATGTGCTAATTATTAGGTAATTCAGAGGACTTTCCTTATTTTGTTGCTCAAACTTAGAAAACCAAAACCTGTGGCTTTATTTAAGAAGTTTATAAGAGATCTATAGAAAGGACAGACATCTCTGGGTTTGGAGTCGTTAGTGGAAAATATTTATAAATAGCTGGAAAAATAACATATACAACATTTTATAGTCATTTTCTGCATATTTTACTCATGATCATTGTGCACAGTCACCTCTGGCAATCAATTCTACCACTAAAATGTTGCATTTTGTACATTTTAGAATGCAATGCAAACACATAACCATTCCAATTATTTTAACACAGTTCCTGAGTCATCTATCTTCCATTGGAAATTTTTTGGTTTCCTCATTTAGCAGAACAAAAAAAAAATCATTTAAAAATAACCCTATTTATATTTTAATCTGAATCTTATTGAATCTGATCAAGCATGAAAATTTAATGACTGTTCTTGTCCTACCATGTAAGCCTGGTCCAGAGCTTGTTTCCTGTAGTCGAGTTCTTCCTCTAAATAACCCTTCTGTTTACTGAACAGGTCCTGAGCAATAATAAAAACAATGGAGGGTTTGTTCTTTTTCCTAACTCATGAGGAATCATAAAGTTCACCATTTTTTGTATGCAATCTCTCAATCACTTTCACCTGAAAGCAACTGAGAATCTAAAGCCACGGGTCATATTTATTGTTAGGATATCTGGAGTATTGAGCTAATCGGTATTTAAAAAACAAAACAAAAAAAACATCATATTAACAATGTGAATCTAGAAAGCACTTTTCTTTTGATGATTGCTAGGACACAGTACAAATTGTAAGGGCAAGATTCTGCCTTTATCTGACAGAGGCACATGCAAAGTGTGGGTGGGTGGGGAAAGGGGGGGACACCTCTCCACTGCACATGTGATTCAAGAGCCATTATTTACACAAGGCAGGCCAAAGGAAGGGAGAAAATCATGTTAAGTTCCCTTCATTGCTCCTTTGAAAAGCCTTTGAACCTGAGAGGCTCATTCGCTAGACCTCAAACAATGTACTAGCTGGCCGAATGTGCAGCTATGCTTTCTAGTCAGCCAATTAGGAAATGGGGAGACTTCCAGATATGGAGTTCTGGAATCCTCCTTAAGTACAAGGCAGAGATCCTGCCCTGATGCTAGCATAGAATAAAAAGAGGTTCTTTATGCTCTCTGGTCCCATCAGACTTGCCTGGCAGAGCGCAAGATTTGGTTCTAACCTCACACCACCCCTATAACTAACTATAGGTAACTCTAATCAGAGATGCATAAACTGAGGGCCTGAGACAGTAAGAGACTTTGCCTACATAGTTGCAAAAACTAGTATTAGAACTCAGCATTTTGGAATACTTTTTAACAATTAAACTCACTCTCAGTATTAATATCTTACCTGTATGTTGTTATAACCCCCTTTTTTCCCCTGACAAACTGTCCCCAAAGTGTTTCACAGGCCACCTACAGATTCCACGGAACTTAATATGCAAAACTGAAGCTATTGGAAGATTATGGGTCTTAGAAGAAGACTCTAAATATCCACATTAGAACTTAGCCAGTACAAAGGCCAGCAACCTTCCTCTAGAAATGAGGCCCTGGAACTTTTAATGAACTATCATGCTGGGAAATATTAGCTTTACCTCATTCTTTCTGTTGAGGAGGTGGTACTCCTGAACTAGTAGTCCAGCAAGTGGAAAGTCAGTTTGGTCAACCTTACCATGTATAAGGCATTTTCTTTAAAAATAAACTTTTGTGTTTCCTCAACATATGGAACAAGAAGCAATTTAATTATAAACCCATGTATCTCGTAATAAAGGTCTTTAGCTTTTATTAAAAATACAAAATGGACCAATGTGTGTATGTGTATAACAAAAGACTTTTAAAAACAAAGTTTTGCCAATCTAAGTAATCTATTTTAGTAGCAGAACGATTTCAAAGGATAGAATGTAATTAACAGAAATTACTGCCCTATGTCAACAGTATAAAAAAACCCACACACGTTAGATTGACTCCAGATCTTGTTTGCATTTAGTGGGCCAAATTTTGCTTTTCAATGCAGTTCCCAAATTATCAGTGGGAATTGTGCACCAAAGTATACAGACAGAATTTTGCCAAACATCAATAATTAGTAATAAATCTAAATTCCCATGCTACGTAGCTTTAAAAAATTGCTCAGCCCAGCAATTAGACAGTCTGAAGAGGCAGTAAGCATAAGAATGAATTATAATATATTATTCCTTGTTATTGGAAGTATCTCAGCTGTTGAAACAAGCCATTATTTCTTACAATGGCAGTCAGGAAGTCAAATGTGGAAGACACGAGCAAGGAGTTTCCATGCTGTTTTCATTCTGATATAATTCATATACAAACTGTAGTATATAATGTCTTAAAATTTTATTCAACACTGAAGTTTTTGATGATTCATAAACCAATATAAAAGCAGAATGGGAATTTACTTCACTGTTGGACACTGGATATACCAATGGCACAATTATTGATCACTATGACTTCTGTTACAGGAGCACCCACAGAGGCCAAAGTCAAGATCCAGGCCCCACTGTGTGGTGTACAAACAAACAATAAGCAATAATCTCTGCCCTAAAGAGCCTGCAAACCCAAAAAGACAGGAGAAAGTGTCAGAAGGGAGACAGGCATAAGAAGGGGAAGTGACTTGCTCAAAAGCACATAGCATGTCAGTGGAGGAGCTAAGAATGAGTCACAATCGAATCAAGTGCCCTAGCCACAGGACTACTAACTCTCAGGGGATATCACTATTATTTAAGCAAGGTGGCCACTCCCAGCAAGAGAGTTAAATTGTAAAAGATGGGATTTTCAGAAGCACTTGTCATTGGCCTAACTCTGCTCCCCAAAGGAAGCAGCTAGGCCAATGCTGGGCACTTCTGAAAATCTCACTGTAAAATATGTTTTCATATTCATTGTAGAAGTTATGCTTGGCAAGAGGTGACTATTGCTATTTAGACTGACTGATTTCCGAGCTAATCAAATACATACAGTTACTTGGTGCATATATACTCAGAAGCTTGAAGTGAACATGAGTTACAGATATCACAGAGTACAAATGAAAACATGTGTCCACCAAGTTAGAGATGACATATTTACTTTTTAAAAACAATCTAATGTTTTTCATTTTTCTCTAAAAATACTTACCTATATTTTTTTTTCAACTCTGAGATAAAATACAACAATTCTTGGCATAAAATGGATGAAAGGGCTCACATGTTGCATTGCATGATCATTGGTACCATGCCCCATTCTCAAAAGCAGGCTGAGAACCACACAATGAGCCAGGAAAACCTAATTCTAATCTTGCAACTGACAGCCAGGGATAAGAAAGTCACTTCACCCATTTGCCTCAGTCTCCCTTTCTGTAAGATGGGGGACGATTATTATGTATTTACCCAGAAAATGTATGGCAAAGATTAATCAGTATTTGTAAAGCAACTGGAAGATGAAAAGCACTACATGCATGATAAATCAACAAAGCTAAACATTCATTCAGAAAATCTTTATAGAACATACAGCAAAAGGACAGCTCACTATCATATCAAATTTGTAGTGAAAGACTTAATTGCACTTGGGAATTCATCTGTCCTTGAGAGGGAAGAGAGGTTAAGACAAAAAAAGTGGAAGTAAGCAGAGGACTTCATTAGTTGAAATTACATGCCTTAGTAGGGCAAATTAATCCCTGGTGCAATTCTACTGAAATGTGACTTAAAGACTCCAAAGAACATGCTGGTGCCAAACAAAATAACACATGTAGAAAGCATGCAGACAAGTTTCATATAGTTTACTTATTATACCCTGGAAAAGTGTGCCTTTTGTGTGGTATTTTGTAGGTACCGCTCCATTTCAGTCTCAGTTCAATTAGTTGTTTCTCTACACTTCAAAGGCATTCACTGTTCAAGAGTGTTTTAGAAATCTATTCCTGACAGCACCACAAGGTCATTCCTATTACATAGAAAAGGGCAACTACTAAATATGTCATCATGTTTACAGATTTCTCTGTGCAATGGAGTTATAGTTCAGCGAGTGACTTTCCTAAAATGATCATTTCTTACCTTCTCGTTCTCCAGGTCCAACATCTTCTGTGTCAGCGCAGCTTCTGTTCCCTCTATTTGTTTTAGCCACTTTATAAACACAGCAGGAACAAGAGGAATAGAAAAAGGTGAGAACACAGCCTTTGGAAGAGCAACACTGAAAGGGATGTAAGTTATTTTGTTGATGACAGTCCCAACTGCATGCTTCACACACTATTAGCTGGTCAGCTTTTTCAAACTACAGATAAATAAATGAGGAGTGAGGACCTGGGAAATAATAAAGTCTAATAAGGAGGCTGCTACAGCATAATGGGTTAATCCTTCCTCCTCCAAAGGCCTATGTTCAAATTGGACTGTGGTCAAGAATGCAAAATGAGTTGATGGTTTTGTCCTTGCTGCTCCTCCAGTGCATTTGTCTACATCACAAACCCACCCTATGGTGTTAGGCCTAATCTTACAATCCTTATTTATGGTAACTTAAATCAGGAAGAGTCTTTTCAAGAGAAAAGATTGCAGAATCCATCATTTATATGGCACAATTCACAGCATTTGCCGGGAGCATGCGCATTACTAGAATGACAGGGTATGAAAGGTAGGTGAAGATTAAGATAGGTAGGCAGCACTGTCTGAAGAAAGTCATCAGATCAATTTCTAATTCTAATGCTTAAAAAAAGCGGACATTGCATTCCAATGCACACAGTGAAAATTAAAATAATGGAACACAAGGGCCTTGCTTATGAAATATTAACGATGGCTAAGAGTATGCTAACATTCATCTTTAGGGGCTATCAAGCTGGGTGGGAATTTTCATTCATCATTTTATTTTATTTCATTTCTTTATTGGGTTGCAGGATTTCCTTACAGTACATCTAGATAAATGGTAATTTTTGCACAGCCTGCTTTCACTGAAGTCAATAGGAGTTTCTTGCGTCGCTAACAGAAACAAGGTTGAGCATTTAGAATATTAAACACAAGTATTGGAGAGAGATGAATCTTTTCTAGCTTTAGTGTTAAAACTTGATTTAAACCTGCTGTAATTTAGGGTTCTACTGATATTTAAGAATCTCATAATGCTTCTTATAAGCATTTTTTGTTTCTAATCAAGGGTTTTTTTTGTGAGTTCAGCTACGCTCTCACATTATCAAATGTTTTCAACGACCCCCTGTCAGAATTTAAAAACTACAGTCAGTGATCCAGAGGTTAGATGTTTGGATTTGAAGAATGCAAATTCTTTCATAAAATCAACCACAAGAGGCATCTTTTTAGCTAATGGAAGGCAAAATTCAAATTCACTCCTCTTTTATATGAACTTGCACTTTCCTTGTTAAAATGAACATTTATTTGGCCTTCCTGGTAGGGTTAACTTCTAAAAAACATATAAAGCAAATGAAAAAAAAAGAGATTTTGTTCCAATGATAATATTTGTGCCACCCTCTAAATTAATGGAGATAAATTAATTTTACAAAGTTGTTTCATATTCCCCATTCAGACTACCTCCATGCAGCCTGTCTCTGCACACAATCTATATAAAAGGCTCTGAACAGGGAACTATATGCTGTTGGACTGGGACTTCATTTCCTGTGCACTTCTATGTACTTATCTAATATCTGATCCCAAAGGACATCTTTCTTCCACTGCCCTGCCACTACTATGCTTTACCTAGTGGTCTATGCCCAGATCTTCCATTGTGTGTCTGATTCACCCTCTCCCACAGTGGGAATGGAGGCTTGTTACTATCCCTATGACCTTGAGACACTTCTCCATGGATGAAACTATCAGATACCTATCTGATGCTGTTTCAGGAGAAGAATTTCAACACAGTTTGGCACAGGGAACTATTTCCACAAACTGCAGACCCTTGCCACTAATTGATCCTGTGTCATACTGAGCACCTCAAGACCCAGTTAAGCCAACAGATGTTAAAGATGCTCACTATTTTGCAAGAAATTCTCAGCACTTCACAGAGTTGGGCCCAATATGTAGCTGATAAATATTAGCGTTATGCTATATTGGTCTAACCTTTTGGAAGAGGGAAATGGTATATTAAGCTAATTTTGGAGCTTGTTGAAATTGAGCTGTGGTTAAGGGAAATAAAAGATTCTGTAGTTTATGAGGCCATATTTAGCTATATCCTAATCCATATCTAAGCTGCATTGCTGGAGAGTCAGGGCACATCAGCAGGAATCATACTAAAAAATTGCTACTTAGACACTTTCCAATGCTTTCCCCTGTCTGACAGACTGATTCTCAGAAGTCTCACACCTAGGCAGAGTATTGAAAGCATAGGTGATTTGAATAAACATGTAATGTAATGATATGTAGTATGTAGGTGTCTATGCAAATGTAATAATCATGGTGTCAATGGGTACACGGCCTTGGCTCCTTACAAAAATTAAAAGGGAAATGATATGATGGTTTATTTGATTAAGGAACATTCTATCTCCATGGAAATACCAAAAAAGCACACACAAAATTCAAATGGAAGCTAATTACTACTCAGTTACTGGGCCACCCTTTTCTTTGTTTATGATACAAACTCAAATCTACAATTAGGCTGCTGAAGAGACCAATGGAGATGCTTTGGACTTGAATTGTTGTAAACTAAAGCAGAATTTTTGGCCTATGAATCCTATGTAGTATTATTCTTCCTGTTTCCATAGAACAAAATTCTTATTTGCCCTCAATTCATGCCTTTTAATTTAAATTTCATGAAATTAATGCATGACTTATAACACTGGTCTGTTTTGGGACCCGTACTGTTCAATATCTTCATCAATGATGTAGATATTGGGATAGAGAGTACGCTTATTAAGTTTGCAGATGATACCAAACTGGGTGGGGTTGCAACTTCTTTGGAGGATAGGGACATAATTCAAAATGACCTTAGCAAGTTAGAGAAATGGTCAGAGGTAAACAGGATGAGGTTTAATAAAGAGAAATGCAAAGTGCTCCACTTAGGAAGGAACAATCCGTTCCATACATACAAGATGGGAAGCGACTGTCTAGGAAGGAGCATGGTAAAAAGGGATCTAAGGGTCATAGTGGACCACAAGTTGAATATGAGTCAACAGTGTGATGCTGTTGCAAAAAAAGCAAATATGATTCTAGGTTGTATCAACAGGTGTGTTGTAAGCAAAACTCGTGAAGTCATTCTGCCGCTCTACTCTGCACTAGTTAGGCCTCAGCTGGAGTACTGTGTCTAGTTCTGGGCGCCACATTTCAAGAAAGATGTGGAGAAATTGGAAAGGGTACAGAGAAGAGTGACAAGAATGATTAAAGGTTTAGAGAACATGACCTATGAAGCCAGGCTTCATGAACTGGGCTTGTTTAGTTTGGAAAAAAAAAGATTAAGGGGGGACATGCTAGCGGTTTTCAAATATCTAAAAGGGTGTCACAAGGAGGAAGGAGAAAATTTGTTCCTCTTGGTTTCTGAGGACAGGACAAGGAGTAATGGACTTAAAGTGCAGCAGGGGAGGTTTAGATTGGACATTAGGAAAAAATTCCTAACTGTCAGGGTGGTCAAATATTGGAATAAATTGCCAAGGGAGGTGGTGGAATCTCCCTCTCTGGAGAGATTTAAGAACAGGTTAGATAGACATCTGTCAGGGATGGTGTAGATGGAGCTTGGTCCTGTCTTGAGGCGGGGGGCTGGACTCGATGACCTCTTGAGGTCCCTTCCAGTCCTATTATTCTATGATTCTATGATTATAAAAATGTGTGCTGTTGTGTTTTGCTTTGTATTATTCCCTTCATACTCATACTCCATACTTCTCTAAAAGCTATTCTTTGTCTCTATGTAGTTTGGATTACAGAAGGCTATTCCATCAGAGGATCTCCAAGCATTCTACAGGTATTGAATTTATCCTAGCTAGCAAGACAACCATGAAGTGGGGAAGTGTTACTGTCCTCGTTTAAAAGACAAGGAAGCTGAGCAACAGTGTTATTAAATGAGTTACCCAGGGTCACTCAGGATCTGCTGAAAGGCTGAGACTTGGTTTTGGGAGGCTCAGTGCTGTATCTTGTGCACATGTAAACACCCCAACCACAGAGCCATTGTTTCATATATTCAATATAGATGTAGTGTAGTTGTAGCTATGTTGGTCCCAGGATATTCCAGAGACAAATTGGGTGAGGTAACTTCTATTGGACCAACTTCTGCTAAACAGAGAGAGAGAGAGAGAGAGAGACCTGAAGAGAAGCTTTGTGGGGCTTTAAAGCTTGTACAGGTTGGATCTCTCTGGTTCAGCACACTTGGTACCTGACCGGTCCCAAATGAGGGAGTTTGCCGGACCAGGAGTGGTCAATTGGGGCCCCTGATGCTGGCCTCCAGTCTCTCCCAGGGAGCCACCAGACTTCTGTCCACCAGGCTGTCCCCTGACTGTGCTCCTAGCCCCCGCATTGCTCCCAGCTCTGGCCATCAACCCTGGATGCTCTCCTGGCCACTACTAATGGCTGGGGTAGTGGCCACAGCTGCACTCTCAGCCTAGGCCCCAGGCCCATCCATACTCCCGGCTTGGCCGCACTCCCGGCCCTGCTCCCAGCCCCAGCCGCTGGCCCCAACTATAATCCCAGCCACTGGCTACTCTACTGAACTCCTGGCTGGTCCCTGCTTTCAGCCACCAGGGTTCTCTGGTCCAGCAACATCTGTGGTCCTGCTGGTCCATAGATGCTGCTGGACCAGAGAGTCTTGGATCCTAACTGTTGCTGTTACCAACAGAAGTTGACCCAATAAAATATGGCTCACCCACCCGTATGTTATATATACACATGCAGACACACTAAAATGTCATGTGTTTTAAAATAGCTGAAATGTATTTCTTTACTCACTGCCTGATAAAATTCAAAACTCTTCATTTTCCTGCTAGCTCCTGAGATCAGTGACACCTAAGCATTACATGTGCTGCACCTTTGCCTTTAATTAACAGCATCAAAACATCAGGCAGCATCCTGCCTATTTAAGCATTAAACCCCATGTTCAGGTCCTGTGAAATGTAGCACTTTTTCAATTCACTTTAAAGTACTTATAGGGAGGCCTGGATCTCTTCTTCTTCATTTGCAGTGTTTGCCTACCGGTGTTTAAGGCGTTGATGAACTCAGTGGACTGAGTGGTTGGATTCGGTTATTAGGGCAACTCAAACTAGCTACCCTTGTGATAGGACCAGAAGGAAGCTGTTTTCTACAGTAAAGTGGAAGGGGAAAACTGAGACTGCGTGCACCAATAAAAGGCTCTATAATTGAACTCTGTGTATCTGTGATTGCAATATGATTCCCACTTTATTACAGGTACATTTTAATATGCAACAGCGTCAGTGAATTAATGCTGTCTCCATGGATTAGGATTATTGTCTAGTGGATAGGACATGGAGAGACCCAGGTTCAGTTTAATTTGCTTTGTGCCACAGCTCCCCATCAGTAAAATGGGGATAGAACTTCCCTGTCTCACAGGTGTGTCATGTGGATTAATTCATTACTAAGTTTTAAGTTACTAATTGATTGTGAGGCACTCAAACTACAGTGGTGTAAAAGTAAAGAAATAGACTCGTGTTAAAATCAGACATTAGTTAGAAGGACAGAAACAAAGACTGCCTTTTTGAACAAGCTGATTGCATATTAATACTATCATAAAAAATCTCCACATGTCAGCTGAGGACTGATAGAAGTCAATAGGGAGACTTCTTATGAGTTAAGCACAAAAAAAATTGCAGGGGAAGTGTAAAATATCCCATTATTTTAAGAACTGAAACCCTGTTTATCATTTCTTTTTCTGTTATAAAGGATTTCCCATATTGACAACAAATTGATTATTCTTCGAGGCTGGATTGCTATGACTGGATACGAATGGAAATAACATGTGAGTGGTCACTAACTTCTCTATAAAAGGGCTAGCTTGTGTGACCTTTACTCACTCAAATAGTCTCATTGGTTTCAGTGGCACCACTCTTGTGAATATAAACCAGCTTGAGTATGGGCTGCCTAGTCCAGCCTTTAATGCGTGTGTAATTTTGCACTTCCTCTTGTCTACTGATCTACCCATTTACTGTAGATGTCTCTATTTTTCTTATTAGAGCCTAAGGTCCAAGATTGTCTGGGGTGACAGAGAGAACATTTGTAGAGTCTTATTCAGTTTCATGTTGTTTACACGAATCACTTGGTTGAATCATTAGCCAATTAACCTGAATGGTGTTGTCACGCTAGCCTTCCATTTTGAAATTAAGAAATGGAAGGGCTAGAGATAAACCTACAAATAGCAGATTTACTAGAAGGGGGCCCAATAGCAGCCTCTTTAATAAAAAGGAAATGTTTTCCTTCTTATCCTATTTCACTGAAATTGCTATTGATTTAATTACTACATTCTCTCTTCAAATGATGAAAGTGGAGCGCAAGTTCTGCTAACACATAGAACTGGGTGACTTGTCTAATTTATACATCCTATGGAAACTATTTTTGTCATATTCTATGATATTGTTGTGCTAGTGAAGATCATATTTCTAAAAATGGGTTATACCCTCTTGGACCTCTTCCTCCTCCTTTGAGTTGTGAGCATCAGAAGGCATAATAATCTGTTCTGTTTGATCACAGATCTGTTGCTGAACTACAAGGACGACTGACAAGAAGGAAAAGGTAGCAAGATTACTCAATGTGTGTGTGAGAGAGAGAGAGAGAGAGAGAGAGAGAGAGTGAGAGAGACCTACCAAAAATTATCAGGTTGGGAACTAAAACATTATTTAAATGATAAATGGTTTGTTATATATCATTTCAGTTGTTTGCTGGCTACAATTGGTTTTTACGACTGTGTGTAAAATGAAGTTGTTATTTTCCAAGAGCAGTTAACTGTTTATATTTTTTTATGCTGGCAAAGACTGCCAGGCATACCAGCCAGGAAACTTAAACACTCTTCAATAAAGAGTTTCTAAACCTCTCTACTTAATACACAGCAGCACAAGGCAGCTCTATGATGCTAGCTCAGTGAAGTCCCAGGAGAGGCCTAAGCCCTAACAACAGAAATACTGAATCATGTTTTCATAATTCTAGTTTTCCCATGTGGCACAAGAAGGGAGATAACAAGATAATGGTGCAAAGTGCTTGAACTGTGTGATTCAAGAGGTAAAACATCATGCAAGTTACAGTTAGCAAGACATTCATCATAATATATACTGTTAGGTAAAGCAATGAATGGGAAGTTAAAGAGCAGTATAGTATTTTTTATTGTTTTGAGAGACATACATTTATGGCTGTTTAATGGAGAAATATTAAGGCCAATTTTTCAAAAGCTAGTAGCCTATGGTGTCCTTTCAAAAGAATGCTCAGGTGGCACACAAAGAGAGCAGTCTTGTGAGGTGCTGACCACCTTCCTCGTATACTGACTTCCATGAGGGAGGATGGTATTCAGCTCCTCCCAGGAGGTTTCCAGCATCTTGGAGAAGTGGATCCAGAACACATCTTCATGGCATGAGCCCTGCAAAGCACTGAGAATGTGCTGAGTGCCCTCAATTTCCAAAAAAGATCAGTGGGAGTTGAGGTTGATGGCATTCCCTATCATAGCCCTCTTTTATCCAAAAATATTTTTACAGCTTTGTTTTAATGACATTGCGGGTGGAAGTTTCCATTTTTGAAGTTATATTTGAAATGCCTGACTATTTATTTGGGCCCTCCACAAGCACAGTCCCAATAAAGCCCTGATTTATGCTGCCTCCATGCTCACTTCCATGTTAATGAACACAAAGGCCATGCGCCACTGACCGATCATGCCAGTTCCAGGATGGTATGCTCAGTGTTTATGCAAACAAAAGTCTTTAGTGCATTCTACCTTTTCACAGAGGGAAAGTACAGTCCCAGCTTGGATTATTGCAACCTGTTCTTCATTTCTCAAATTCTAAAATACAAAAAGGTGCAACTGCATTTTACATTGGATTGTAAATCCATTCTTCATTACAAATGAGAGTGATTTTGATTTTATTCTGTGTATCACAGAACATTGACTTTCTTTCTTAAAAAAAAACAAGCACAGAAAATATCCAGTGATTACAAATAATAAAGATAAAGTAAGTGAGCACAAGCCCTACACTTGTTAGTTCCTTGCATCATTCTCAGTATGCCTTGAAAACACATCATAGTCTAGGATGGTCTCAAACTAGAGATTTTTTTAAATGGGAAAAATATTAATTAGTTGGACTGCCCTCAATGCAAAAAAAAAAAAATGTTTGCACTGAAGCCTAGGGAGCATTACAGAATTAGCCCTGTAACTTAACAGAACAACATTGCATGCTTTCAGAATGCTTTTGGAACTTACTGCACAGAATATAACCTAGAACTAACCTTCAAACTTTGTGGATCAGACAAAGTAAAACTCTTTCCTGTGTACAGGCACCCTTGTAGAAGCTACACCTCTGCATTAATATGTGAGGGAAACAATATAGAAAAATGCATTTGAACTTATTTCCTACTCCTAATTTTGTTCTAACTTTTATTACGTGATGTTGTGTGTGCTCCCTGTGCAACATCTTTTAGAGACATTCAACAGGGACACACTTCAGTCCTGAAAAACACATATGTGACCCCTGCTGTCAATTCCCATTGAAGGGAGTGCGCCTATATTGGCAAAAATGGGCCCTAACATTTGTTGTTGTATATGGAAATATATCCATAAAAAGTCCCTTAATGAATATTTGCTGGCATGCCATTCTGTGGGAGTAAGCAAACAAAAAAGGTGTCAATTACAAACAAACACAAAACCAGAAAGATATTGGAAATAAAGAAATTGGTACCCCATTATCTCCAAGGATATCAAGCTTCTTCATAAGTTCAGAAATATTCACATCCTGGAAAATATTTAATATTCATTGTTCATAAAGGAAAATATACATCACATGTATAAGATACTAATTTTCACATGGACTTTTTGCACTGTACACATCTCAAAATTGGTGTTTGGGCTAGTCTTCAGATCAAGACTTTTCACTTGGAGTAATCTCTAATACTATTAAATGAATAATGCCTGTGGTAAATCAGTCTCAAGAGTAGAAATAGATGATACAAAACAGATTAATAGAATAGATCTAGAAATGCATCATTTTTAGTTTACTAATCCTATTAAGCACAGAAATACTTATTCTTTTTTCATTTAATTTAGTTATTGATTGTAAGGGAATATTTAACATTCAAATCACATTTTAAATCTATGCCATATGAAAAAAAAAATCGACATTAAAATCATTTCCCAAGATGCTTTCACGCATTAAAACAATTAATTAAGCCTCACAACAACCCTGTGTGGTACAATATACTTTACCCACTTTTTAGATGAGTAAATGGAAGTACAGGTTAATAAATATTAAAACAGCTTTTGTCATGTCAAAATTAAAATGAAAGGCCACTTAAAAATAGTGAACTTTTGGTACTGGAAATCTATATAAATCTATGTATTTCTAAAAGATGCATCTGCTACAGTATATTTGACTACTAAGAGGAAGGTTAAAGAAGACTCCGGGTCCCATGAAGGTAGTATTACAAAGGGAATATGTTAATTGGTCACTTTCAATGGCATATGAGATGAAAGTCTCATTATAATTCTGTTTCTTAAAGATATATAATCTAAAATTTTAAGTTTATTACTCATTACTAACAGACTTGTGATTACTAAGGCATTTCATTCTGGTACACAGTAAAATGTTCACAGGACCTTTACCGTTAACCTCTTTTTTATATAAGCAGTAAGATAGCGAGCATATAAATTATCTTTTGTGTTATAGTTTGCTAGCACATTGTATGGACTACTGTAGTTACGGTCAAACAAGATACTCTAACAATAGCATGGTGAAATTCATGTTCGTTGTATTTCAGTGATTTCTAGATCTAATTTTTGTAGTTCACAAAGAAAAACATTTTTAGGACTGCCAGTAAAGCCCACTGAATCTGACGTCTAAAAGTCCGTTTGTGTTCTCTTTGACCTATTGTGCACTGCACTGATATTTCAGATTCTGAATTGAATTGTGGGTGAACCAGCATGGAAACGAATTCACACTAAATGTGATGTCAGCGAAAGGCTAGCAATTCATGTAAAACTTAATTGTCTCATTGAGGCACGCAGGTAAGGTGTTGGATATTGACTTTATTATATGCTCATCATGGGCCTCATCTAAAGCCAACTGAAACAAACCAAGTTAAATCAAACTCAATGTCTACTAGGCACCAGCCAGCCATGGTTGATGGTGTATGAGTAGCAGGAAAGGAGGACCAGATTATGACAAGATTGTGATATTTTGCATGAAGTTAAACTACTTTTTGCTCAGGATTTGGCACTAACAGCACATACAGGAATGCTCCTAAGTCTGCCTGTCAGGGGTCAGGTTTCTGACCCATATAGCAGTACAGGTAATACACAGGCTTGATAGATCCTGAGCTCTGTCTCAGCACAAAGATGTTTTCGTGTCCATAGGCAAGGCATGGACTACATGCAGAAGGCAGGGAGACTAATGGAAAAAGGGTCACATTGAGTTGAGAAGACTTTGCATAAATTTTCTTATGGTCCCGGGCCCTGATTCAGCAAAAAAACTTAGGCTATGTCTAGACTACATCCCTCTTTCAAAAGAGGGATGTAAATTTGACATATCGAAATTGCAAATGAAGCTGGGATTTGAGTTTCCTGTGCTTCATTTGAATAATTGCATCACAGCTTTCTTTAAAAAAACACTATTTCGAAAGTGAAACCGCAGTTTAGACACAGTTCTTTTGAAAAGACAAGACTTTTCCGAAAGATCCTGTAAACCTATTTTTTTGTTTTGCTGTATTAGGTCCTCCTGGAGACATTACAGGGATCATAACCAATAATGGAAAAGGTGCCACTTTTCTGGCAGCAACTGTACATTTGGTATTGAATAAATGTGGAGTCATATGACAAATCAACTGATCATATCATATTCTTCCCTACATATATTTTCTACTATTCAGTTTAAGCTATTTCTAAATTCTCAAGTGACTGGCATTCATTTTGGAAGAATACCTGGCAGTCTAGGGGTGCATCTACACAGCACCCTAAACCTGAAATAAGATACAAATCTATTTTGAAATAGCTATTTTGAAAATTGACACATCTACACAGTGCCAAATTTCGAAACAACATGCTATTTCGAGCCATTCCTTATCCCTCGTGCAACAAGGTTTACTGGGATGGCAAAATAGTGCGGTCATTATTTAAAAAAATATTTCAAAACAATGGGCGGCTTGTGTAGACATGGGGTATCTATTTTGGGATACCTCTGATATCCCAACATAGCCATGCAGAGTGGACATACCTAAGTAGAAGAATTCTTTCAGGAAATCTCTTTCACCTGCTATTCATCCTACAGCTTTCTTTTCTCAGAACTTGATCATATCTTTCTCTTTGCTGAAGAAAACTATTTCTTACATCTGAATCACTGCTGTACTAAGGTAACTGTGATTTAAAGTGTTCATGTAGGTACAGGGGTGTTGCTGACAATGCTCCTGGTTAGCCAACCATCGTAAGAGCAATTGAAGCCACATCTACCTTTATTCCTTCCTGTTGACAGAACAGTTGAAGTGCACTTCCATTGTTTTCAGGGAAGGTGGTTATATGGAGGTTAAATGCCGGTGACCTTCGTTCTCTCTCCTAGGGAAAGATTTCATTTAAAAAAAACAATATATATGATTATACAATAATGTTAGTTTCTCCCCAAGCTATTCATGACAAACCTAAATTTACTGATATTAAGAAATCCGTAGATCCCTAATCACAGTTAAAGCACAAGAAGTTTTTCATGCTCTTCAGGGTACTTTAAGGATTTTGGTGTAATGTGAGCACTAAAGTCCTCATTCAATAATTGAACCCATGCAAGCAGAGCCTATACAACATTGAAAGCAATGGTCCACTTATATGGATCCAATAATAAGGATAGGGAACTTAGATAGTCCTCTAAAGTATTTCATATTAAGCGGACAATTGTGAGGCTGCAGAACAAAATGTCAGTATTATGACCTTGAAGAAATTGTGTCTATTCTAAAATGACATGCATTTTTGTTCTGAAATTTTTCAGTAATAAATCTTAATGTTAACCAGACTAAACTAGCAATGCAGATAGCTAAAAACTTACATTCCGCATTTTAATTCCTCAAGTCCAGCAATTCACTACTCATCTCAGTTTTGTATAATACATTCTACTTTCTATTTAACATTTTCTGTGCCAAGAAGAGATTCTCTCTAAAACTGAAACATTTAAAAATATATTCAGCACATTTCATGGATTTCTTCAAAATACTGATCCATTATTTCCATGGAATAGCTGTATTCTTTCAGCAAATGAGGATCTTTTATTAAATGATGATGTGCTTATAAAAGTGGATGGATTGGAAGATCTGGAAGCTGTAGGTCTGGGCCTTATTCTGAACAAGAGTAACCCTGCTGAAATTAGTGGAATTACAGCAGTGTAAATGAGATCAAAATCACCCCAACTTCCATCTTTATTCACAGCACAGAGATAGCATGGGCATACAGCAGTTCAAGCTTCCCCACAACTCCCCGAAGAAGTTTTAGCTCTGCTCTGCAGAAATAAATAGTGGTGAAAGGACAGTTCAGTTGCCATTTCCATTCTGTCCAAAGCCTGACTTCCAAAACTACAAAAGAAGGACATTTTGTTGATTTGTGATATTGACACTTACCTTTTGTGAAAAGAGCTCCAACCATGCTCTTATTTTACAAGTCACCAAAAGATAATGACTTGGTCATTACCAATGTAAACTGAATTTAAAGCTGCAACCCAGAGGTGAAAGGCTCTGTTTCACATCACCTTTTCCCCCACATATTGTCTCCTATAGAGGCTTGCACATATACCTAATTTATACAAAATCTAATTTTAATCTTTAGGTACAACATTAAAATATGTTGTTATTTGTCTGTGCTAAGTGACAGACAATTGATGCTATTTCCTAATCTACTCTAATTTTCATCTGAAATAATTCAGTTTAACACCAGGCATGCAAATACTTTCTCCAACAGCTGCATAATTTTGCTACAGCTGTCAATCTGTCATTTTTGTGCCTATGCATTTGTCCATCATGAGAGAGATTTCTTTTCCATGCTTTACTTGCAATCACATGAAATTCCTTCAGTCGTTATTCAGTAAATTGGTACTCAATGAGGAGAATAAATACACTGTACTCCAAGACAGTTTAGTTTTCATGTGATTCTTTAGTTACATGCATGAGATCAATTTTACCAAGACGTCTTAAATTTTGGAAAATTGGTTGTTAAATTAGCTGCCAATTTTAACTTATTCTGTATGTTAATTTAAAATCAGTAAAATATACAGAATACAAGTTACTCTACATTTTTCATTTCCCAGAATGTCTACTGAGACACTAAAAATCTCATAGTGAATAATCTGTATTACATGCTATGGACTTTTAACTATAAAGATGGTAAAATAAAATAATAAAACAAAAGATTTTAAGAAGAGTCAAAGATTAAAAGCAGAATGATCACATAGCATGATGAGAATAGGATTTTCATTTTTTACCATGGAGGTTATACATGCCAAGGATTTTAGTGAAATGAACAAGATGAAGAAAATTATGGAACTGTAACACAGAGTCTTTTGTAGAATTTATTCTTATATATAAATGGGGATAAAATGTTGATGGGCCTTTTCAAACTGGATATGTTGTTATCAGGTAATGTGACAATGCATTACACCAATATAGTGGCAATAGTTTACCATCATAACATTCATAACGTTCCATCATAACATTCATAACTTGGATGGTGACAAGCACCATCCATTCCCATGGAAATTATAGGCTTTATATTGGAAATACTTTATCTATTATTTATTATTATGTTTACTCAAAGGAAAGTATTCGTGAAAGAAGCTTGCTATGAAGAACACATTACTTTCACTTGCACAAGTTATATTTGTGCCTCACATTTTTAATTTACAGTTCTGATTGTAAGATTTGATTTTTTGACATTCATGAATGTCTCATCCATTGATGTTCTATACCAGCAAAGAAGAGAATTCAGGTAAGTGAAATTCTTTCAAAAAGGAGCTATGCAAATCTGCCCTTTGAAGTTTGTTTTATTTATATTAGTGTTGTCAATTTGAAAATCAGTTTAATTAAAAACAATTACAGGTTGATGTGATGGAGGTATTGTATCCTTAGACTTCCTTGCATGCAAGATGTGAGAAGATGTGTTAATTGAAATAATGCCAACCATGTCCATAGTATGCATACCAAGTGATTTCACATGCAAGAAAGGTGTAGTTATGGAAATGAAATAAATAAAAAAGGCAAAATATTGCAAAACAAAATATTTTATTAGGTGCAAAACAAACTGTATGCAGTATATATTAGCTATTTTACATCTTCGTAAAAATTAGTGAGCATTCTCTCCAAAACATATTAAGGCTGTGGTATTCATTTTCAGAATCCAAACATACAGCATTCAAAAAAAATCTATAGTATTTTCCCTTACACATGCAGCAGACACCAGTGAACGTCACATGTATTTCAACTTGGGTTCAAACATAATTTCTGCTCCATTTGAGAGTTTACAACTGAGAGAATCTCTTACTTCAAGTTCGAGCACTCTGAATTCTAACAGCTCATTCTGGTCTTTTGCGTCCTGCATCTCGTTCTTCAGCTGATGCTCTTCCAGCTCCATTTTGTAAATCTAGGCGATAACAAAATTTCATAATACTAAACTATAGAAGAAGCTGTGTATCCAGTTATGAGCACTGATTCTCCACACCCATAAGAGGAAATTAAATGCTCCACAAAGAACTGCTTATTAAAATAGCAAAAGTTAAATTCTAAGTCCAAAACTTTTGGCCCAAAATGCCTTTCCAAATTCCAGATCCTAGAAACACGTATGTATGTTCTTTATGCATCTTAGTACTACCACTGGAGTGGATGTCATTGTTTGTGTGCATAAAATTAAGCATGTAAGTGAATGCTTGCAAGAGCAGAACCTAAGTCAAAACTTTCAACTGACTTCAAATAGGGCCTGCATGCTTGGATGGTTGGACACCAACCTTGGGAGGGAGAGAAGAACTTTACTGGCTCATGAGTAGATGCAAACTGCTCACGGAGGATGGTCATTGACTATTCTTGCTTGGGCCTTTCCTGAGACAAGTCTACATAAAGCCATTTTGGAAGTAGATATAAGAAGTTTAGGTATATCTTGACGGCAATTAAAGACAAAAAATGAATGCTGAATGTTTAACAATTAACTCAGTAGTACTGGCGTAGAAATGAAGAGTATGTAAACTCAAATGGTCTGTTCATATTTACTTTGCATCACTTATTAGATCTTTAAATCTTCCAAATACTTCCCAACACTAACTAACTAACATTCAGAATACCCCTGTGAGATTGGCAGGAAAGTATTTACATCCTCTATTTTACTAATGTAGCAACTAAGCACAGGAAGATTACACAATTTGCTGGAAGCCATGCAGCCCAGTGAGAACCACTGTTACCATTCACAACTTCCCAGCTCTCAGGGTACATCTAGACTGCAGAGTTTTTCCGGCATACCATAGGTATCCAGGAAAAACTGTGCCGCATCCAAGGAACGCGCATGCTCTTCCAAAAAAAATTTCAGAAGATGCCTTTTTTTGGCATTTCTGTAAACCTCGTTTTATGAGGAAGAAGGGATGTTCCAAAAAAGGGATTTTTTCCCCACATTTTGGCATCCCTGTAAATCTCGTTTTACATGGAAGAAGGGATGTTCCGAAAAAGGGTTTTTTCCCAACATTTCCCATAGATGGGCCAAATAATGGAAAAGCCTCTTCTGGAAAAAGAAGCAGAAAAAGTTACGCAAATTGTGGTTCACAATTTACGTATCTTTTTCTGGAAAACTGTGTAGTCTAGACACAGCCCCAGAGATGTTCTCGTGGCAAAAGATATAATGTTGCTTTCATATGGCCTCATCTAGGGAGATGTTGCATGCCCTTACCTATTTCATGGCTGTGAGAAACATGTAACAGACCAAAAATAAGCTCTCCCCTGTGAAATCTGATGTCTCCTTGTTCCTATGGGCTCATCTAGACTACAGGGAACGGTTGAATGAAGATATGCAAATTCCGCAGGGAATTTGCATATTCTCTTTCTACCATTCCGTGTAGTCTAGATACGCCCTAGAAGAGCCGCAGCAAAGGGGGCCTTCTAGCTCCAACTGGGCAGGGAAGGGACAGGACTTATCCTTTCCCTGAACACTGCTTTGAGGGTGGGGAGGCCAGAAGGACCAGATCATACCCACCAATGGGTGCCTCTTCCTATTGCCAGATGCTCTCTGGGATTGGGCAGCAGCCTGAGGTTCTTGCGGCTGCAGCAGGCAGATGAATCTGATTTGCCCTGTGCTGCTGGGAGCGCCTTAAGTGTCACTTGCTGTTGTAAAAATTGTCAATAAAATCCTGTCAAGGTTCAAATGACCTTTCTTGATCTCATTGAAACAAGCTAATAATGGCATCTGGATGGGGGAGGGTGGCACACACCCTGTAGGATGATGTCTCCTGCAGTTGTGGAGTGATGGGGGCCAGAAGAGAACGTGGAGCAGGAGGTGCAGAGCTTTCTGCACCAGGAGAGCTACCCCTTCGCAGGCTGGCTAGGACTAGCAGGTAGGAGCCCCTGGCTGGGGGACTCCCTGCAGCATGGGGGACATCAGACTCACCTCTATCTCTTGGAACATCCAGTGGCTGCAGGAAGCTTTCTAGTTGCTGCCTTCAGAGTCCAGCTCTGAAGGCAGCACAGCAGAGAGGGTGGTAATCCCATGACCCCCTACAATAGTTTTGGAAACCCCCACCCCACACCCCAACACACATAATTTCCTTTTGGGTTGGGACCCCTTCGTTACAATACCATGTAATTTAAGGTTCGAACAACAAAATTAGAAATTTACCAACTTTCAGCTCCTATGGCCATGAAATTGGCCACAACGGCCTGTGACTTTGGTGCAGCCCTACGTAAGACAGTGCTTTTAACATCTGTAAAAGTGTCTGAATGAAGTATAAGCCTAGCTGAGGTTCTTTAGTCATGGATCTTTCTTTGACTCTCCTTTCTGTTAAGTTTTTAAATTTATAACATAATTTTAATTTACTAATTAAGAGGCCTCATTCTCTGTGGTACTTAGTGCTCTCAACTCTCTCATCAAAGTCCATGGAGAATGATCAATGCCTTGAAGACACTCAGTATCTCAGGCCCTAAATAACAAATTTCGATTCTATTAAATCACGCAATCGTAAAGTGATCAATGCTGCTTGAAATACTTGGTTCTCCATTTAAAAAAAAATCAAATAAAAACAGGTGATCCCATTAAATAGAACAAATTGAGTAGTACTGACCACAATCCAAAAGCGTCCTGCAATTCTGCTATACCTTTTATTTTTGCATAACCCAGCTACCTTTCCTTTAATATTATTATTTCATATTTATATTGTGGTGGCATTTCAAGGCCTCAACCTGGTTGAGTCCCCAATGAGAGAGAGATTTTACACATAACAAGCCTTCCCCCCCAAAAGAGCTCATAATTCTATAGCATTTTAATCTCCAACCGTCAGTTGAAAATTGTTTGAATAGGAAAGAAAAGTTAAGTGTTGACGTGTCAAGGTAAAATTAACACATCCTTTTCCTTTGAAGAGAAGTGATTAGATGGCACCTTGATTGTGAGTACATACCTTTTCTAACAATTCCTGGTTTGTTCTGATAAGGAGCTGCTTTTCTTCTATCCATTTTGAATCCTGTGAGAGGAAAAAGTAAAAAAAACCCACACACCTATTTTTCAATAAGAATTATATGATTTCAGTCATTACCTCAAATAAAAACCACATCAAAGAGCAAAACCCATTCTAAATATTTGGAGGACTGGTGAAAAAATAATAAATCCCTACTTCTTTTTAGTTCTGCTTTTCTTTCTTACTTCATACAACTGAATCATTTACATATTAAAATGTTAAATGCATATATGTATATGCTGTCATGTAATTGCCCAACTTAGTTTAAGATTACTGTTACTGGAAATTAGTCCTTTTTCTTCACTCAAAGGTTTTCAGCTTGGTCTGCAGCTTTGTTTTACAATGTAGTTCTTTTAGTTCTTTTAGCTCTATGATATACTCCTTTACGGGGAAATGGAATGAAAGCATTGAATCACCCATAAGTAGTGCAACTAGAGTCCAGTGGCCTGCAGTCAGCAGTCCTCAACTGGAAATGAAAATGGGTAGAGGTGCAGCCTCTCTGGTGTGGAAAAGAAGGAAGGTGGTGGTGGCAGGTCTCCTCCAACTATTAAAAGGTCTGCATTTCCATTTCATAACATGGGATCCTTGGTATGTTGACATCAAGGAGTCTCTTTCCATATGGGCTTTGGATGAGGATCATAAGGCCCAATCCTACAAATTTTACTACCACTCTGCTCAATAGTGTTTGCAATATTATGCCCATATGGCTCTAATAATATGTTCAACCACTAACATAAGTGACACATTTGTTCCAAATCACCCCATGAATTTTTATCTAACAACAGGGAAAATTTATCTGAAATCTAAACCAGGTATAGTTCAGTATTCTGCCTGAGATTTCCTAAAATGGACATTTGGACACCCAAATGAATTGAGACTTGGGCAATCCTAGCCCAAAGCTGCTTTAAAATCTCAGCCCAAATCATGTTGATTCAGTAACTATTTACATCAACAAGTCTTTGCTGAGGCATTTCACAGATTTTTAATTATTGCCACAAAAGCAAATTATCAGTTATTGTAGACTGTTTATTAATTTTATATTGCCCCCACCGACACAAGACAAAAGTTCACATTTATTTTCATGCAGATATATTACTTCTTTGAGATGGAGGATTGTCTTGATTAGTTTTAAAAGAATTTACCAGACTGAATCCTTAAAAGACCAAGAAACAGTAAAGGTACACTGAATAGAATTGAAGAACAATGTACAACACAAAGAAATACAAGCTAATAGACAGTTTCACATTTAAATGCGATGCTCAGAGGTAGGGAGGAATACAGTGGCAAGTTTTATTCTCCACTTTTGGCCTACAAGCACACAGGAAAGAACTCCAGGCATACAAAGACTTCTGAGGTGAACACCTCCAACCATGGACATGCTGAGAAGGGTCCCGTTTTCTTTCCAGTCTGCATTGTACACATTTTACGCAGGTTCAACTACTTTGGTCTACAATGGAAGAAATGCCTGATATGAATGTCCTCTGTTAAAGTTTAATTTTGTCTGAAAACAAGATATTGTCTCCTTTTAAAATGTGGCTATTTGGCGTTTGATCTGGACTTCAGTGGCAATTGTGGTTATTCAGGGATCTGATCCTGATCCTTTCAGGCCCTTATGTCTAATATTTTTGGGAGACATGGTATTATCTATTATTGTTAAATTATAAATAACCCTTTTTAACTTACTGTAGTACTTTTCATATTGGAACCTCAAAATCCTGTTCAGAGGTAAGTTTTATCATTACTCCTACTTTACATCTAAGGAAACACAGGCAAAGGAAAGCTCAAATAAGGTTAATGAGAGCCTTCAGCACAGTTGAAAATTAGATTACTTATTTAGCCATCTAAATATAGATTTGGGAGCCTTACACTAGGCACCCATTTTTTGAAATTCTTGACTCTTACTGTTTGCTTGTTTGACTTTAGAAAAGTCATGTGAGCACACTCTGCCTGTGTTAAAAAATAAGCATGATAATCTTCACAAATGCATTTTTGAAAGTATGTTGCCTGATTCATAATGCTTTGCTCTAAGCATTAGAGAGTACTGCCTCACCTTTGAGTGAACTATTCACACTTAATCATGATGACCTCAAGCTAAATAATTATTTTTAAAAAATCACATTATTCACAGAAAGTTAGTTTATTTCAAATAGAAATTTATTGTGTCAATTATAGGAACTGACAGTTTAGCATTACCATATAACTAACCAGTAAGCAGGTGTGGATATAACAGAGCCCCTCAGGAATGATTTCTGATGAAGTTTTAAACCCACAGAAGACAATTTTTTATTGCACAATACTGCCACCACTTGCACATTTACTTTCTCTGGATTACTAGGTGATAAATCAGTGCAATGTGGTTAAGAATCTTAAAAGGTAATAAATGATCAAACCGAATTTCTAAACAAACCTATTATACTCATCAATTTTAAAACACAAATAAAAAACTTATTTTATGTATGTATTCATTTTCACTCGGATTGAATTTACATGCATGGTGTTTAGACTTTACAGTTTCATAGTACAGTATTTTGTTAATGCTTTAGCGATGCAGCATTTGGTCTACAATTCCTGCAGCTTTATTTGCCAATATACTAAAGTGACAACAGATTCTCAAAAGGTGGTAGTCTTCACAAGTTTATTTACCCTTTGGAAGCCTTAGGGACTTGGAAGATTTTAGATTTCATAACCTACTGCCCAATTCTGTTTTATTTTACATACACACACACTTTATTTACATAGCACTTGTTAAGAAATTTGGTGCTTGTGGGCAAGCTAGCAGTATTATTTATATTCTCCTTAATTTGGTAAAGATTTCTTTGTACTCAGCAGCATTCTTAAGAAATACACATCTTGCATTGAATAAATTGTTATAACATGGAGTGAACTTAAAATAAAAAGTTTATGAAATATTTCAATACTAATTATATGTTTTTATTTTCCTTTTATAAATATACTTTTGGATGCAACTTATTACTATGTAACACTTAAATTTTTAAATTAATTTTTCAGCAATAAACATGGTATAAAAATAATACAGCCAAGAAATTCTGAAGAGATATTTTTAGTTATAAAACTGAACACCTTTGAAATGCACATTCATAGTTCTGTGCAAATGAACACTGAAGACCCTGAACACTGTCTCTGACAAAAGCCAGGATTTACCCATGCTAAGCTCTATCTAAAAACTATATTGAGATCCAGGTCCCAATTTCAATATAAGTGATGCTGATGAGAGTTGAGAGCATTCAGCTCATCACGGGATTTGACTAAGGGCCTATCCCAGTAATCAAACACACTTTTAGTGGTTCTTGTTTGCAACTGAAATGTGTGTGGTAGCAACAAATTTATAATTTTTCCAGCCACGGACCAGAAATGGTCTCCATGGGAAATTGATACCATTCATTTTGTTGAAATTATGGCCCAAACTTGTTCAGTGAAAGTAGAAAACCAGAAGATGGAGAAGCGCCTGGGCTGGGCAAGAAAAGGAAAAATTTAACAACCATGTTCATGCAGACATTGGCATATTCTGTTTTGGAAAACAAATCTTCAACAGGATTTTTTCCTGTCCGTATAATATGTTCTTTTAATCAGGTGGAATGATAACTAAGCCGCATCAGACATGTTAATACACCAGCAAGCAATGAAGATGACAAGAACACTGCTGCATGCAAAGGAAAGGATGATTTGACAGAGGGCATTAATAGAGCCTTTTACCTGTCCCTTTTCAATCAGTGATTTCTCCAGATCTTCAATTTTTGCCTGGTACCTGAGGAGATCAGCTTGCAGTTGTTCACGAGTCTGAAAAGGTTACAAAAAAAAGGATGCATACACTGTCACAATGGCCAACAGATTACGGTGTACCCTTCACGTGTACGAGTATCAGAGGGATAGCCGTGTTAGTCTGAATCTGCAAAAGAGGCGAGGAGTCCTGTGGCACCTCATAGACTAACCGAAGGTTTGAAGCATAAGATTTCGTGGGCAAAGACCACGTGCATCTGACGAAGTGGGTCTTTGCCCACGAAAGCTTATGCTCCAAATCTTCGGTTAGTCTATGAGGTGCCACAGGACTCCTCGCCCCTTCATGTGTAGTTTACTGAAAAAAAAATCAAATACTGATAAATTCAATATTTCCTGTTCATTGTTAGCTAGTGAAGTAAACTTCAATTGTTTTCAATTAAACTACAATATTTATTTGGTGAAGAATTTACCTAATTCATTTTCACACAATATTTTTCCTTCATAAACTAAGAAACACATAACCTAATGGAAAGCACTTCCTAAAAAACTAATGCTAGAAAATCAGTACCAAGCAGACAGTAATGATAGTGTTTGCAACACTTGGTGTTTACTTGAGACACTTTAAATAAGTGTGGTGTGTGTAAAATGTGTATGACGATAAACTTAAATACAGCTCACTGTACCTGAATACTGCACACCACCCCAATTTAAGAATTTATGCCACTGACAAGTCAGTCAGTTTTATTTATTTATCCTTCAAGATAAGTACTTCCCTTATGGGTGCTGTGTCACTTCAGCTGCAAAGCTTCCTCAGTTGGTGCTTGATTACGTGGGGGCACTGAACACCTCCTTCAAAGTATTGAGGCCCTCATCTCTAAGGAACAACTGGAAGTATTTAGGCCAGAATTATAAAGCTAGTTTAGAGATGCAGGCACTGCAAGATCCCCATTAGTGGGATTTTTTAAAAGTGCGAAATCACCTACCTGCATCTCTGGATTTCTAAATACCTTTAAAAAAATCTGGCCCTTGGTAATCAACAGGATTAAGCCCTTGCTGAACACACTGAATTTCAATTCATGACCTCCCAGAACTGGGCCTTTTAAGACATAACCAACTGAAAACCTTCCAGATGAGTCAGTCGTGAAAAGGATAAGAAAACCAGTTAGGCCATCAGGTACAAACTCCATTAAAGTGCATTTCTTCAAATGCCTAAATGCTCTTACTATAGAAAAAAATCAATCCCCAATACCTTCTACACCCTAAACAGAGGAAAGACAATCAAATACAAAAATGCTTCGGAAATTTTATTGTAATAAAATATGTAACCATGTCCTTTTAAAAGAAGTAAAATAACTTCTTTTGTCACCCTGGGGACTACAATGAAAGACAGCTGCGATTATGTGATTAAGAGCAGCATGGCAGATGTCATTCAAGCAACCCACTGTGCTCAACAGCTAGAGCACTGACTAAAGTAGGGGTGGGCAATAACTGGCCCATGGGTGAATGCAGTTCATCAGAGTTAGCCCCTGGCCAGCCGCCAGCACTTTATTTACCTGCATCTCTGCAGATATGGCCGCTTGAAGCGCCCATTGTCCATGGATTGCCGGTCCCGGCCTATGGGAGCTGTGGAAAGCAGTGTCCTGGTTCACGCTGCTTCCTTCAGCTCCCGTTGGCTGGGAAGAGTGATCCACAGCGAATGAAAGCTTCAAGCTGCTGTACTTGCACAGGTGTGAGTAAATGAAGCTCCAGCAGCCCTTCCAGGGATAACCTTGATGAGCCACACCTGGCTTACTGTCCACCCTTGGATTAAAGGCAGAAATTGATAGCAGATGTACAACAAAAGACTTATTTTCTTATTTAAGATAATGTGGAATATTTTCTTGACACATTCTTTGACTCTTCTATACATGATCATATATTTCAGAGGCTCAGTCCACTACATTCCTCTTAATGTTCAAAGTCAAGGGACACAGCAGAAAAACAACAGAAAACCATTTAAATGCATCCTTTAAAATTAATTTAATCTGATCTGGGACCACAAGCATAGAAAGTCAGTATGGCTGGACCAGGAATCAGGAACTTCATGCTCTATTCCTACAGTAAACACTGGCCTGCTGGATGACCATGGGCAAGTTTATTTTGTCTCTCGCTACCTCAGTTTCCCCATCTGCAAAACTGGAATAATGATATTGGCCTCCTTTTTATTAGTAAGTTTCAACAAGTCCTGCAAAATGCTATATAAACGCTAAGGTTCTGCTACTGATATACAGTCATTGTTGCAGAGTGGAGTTAAGGCTGCCTGGGAGCCTGGGCTCCCCCGCAGCCTAAAACGTTTCCAGCCGAGGAGGCAGGAAACGTTTCTCAGCCCCTCTAATTTCAACAATATATATTCGTACCTGCTAAATGTGTAGATTTTGACAAATCGGCAAATTCTAATTAGAAAACGTTGTGTGAAAATTTTCCGACCAGCTCTACTAGGCAGCATGGCATAGTCATGGAACATGTCAACACACTGTGAAAGGGGTTCTGTGCCAAGCAAAACACAGATGGATAAACATAGGTGCTCTTTAAATCCTCCACACCCACTAATAATTGACAATCATTCTGGGAGGTTGGAACTAGGTATTTCTAATTCTCTCAAGTTACTGCATTTCAAACAGCTCATATGTAGTATGTGAAAAATTAGTTCAAGAGCAGAGCAATACTGCACTGCTATGCATTTTATTCCAGTCAGATCTCTTTCTCTCTGACCTGGCAAGAGCAGAAAATGCTTGAGACGCACTGTTCTGGAGGGGAAGAAGTTCACGTTAGTTCATCTCAGTTTTTGTCTAGAAAGTGAAAGAGGTGGTGTCAGGCAAGGAAAGAATGGAGTGACCCAGAAAACTTCACAGACACAGAAGACTCCAAGAAATCATTTTCTAAAGGATTTAGAAATCAGAAAGAATTGTTTGCACTGATCAATAAGACAATGCGTAGCACTGTGAGAAATGAAAATATTATAGTGGCTATAAAAACATTTGGTTTGTAAGACTGAAGGCAGGGATGTAGCACACACTTTCACCATGTCTTCACATGACCCTGCATCTGAAGTAATTTAATAGAGGATACCACTCAAGGCTGCTGATGACAGTGGATGAAGGAGTAAGCGGGAAGCTGCTCTGGGGCTTAAAAGGGCCTGGAGCTCATAAGAGCTGCCAGAGCCCTGTGTCCTTTAAATCACTGCTGGAGCCCCACACGGCATGGTCCAGGAGGTGCTGTGGGCTGGCTGGGGCAGGATAGCCCTCAGCACTACCCTTTCCAGGCAGCCCAGAGCCAAGGCTCCCCAACTTGCCCAGGACCCTGGCAAGTCTGTCACCAGCCCCGATACCAGTTCAAGTTTTAGGTCCATGCTGAGATGTGCTTGGTGCACGACTGGTTGGATGAGGCAGAGTCGCCAGAACAGCACAAAAGGGAACAGCTAGGGGAATGAGGACCTGGCTCTTAAAATTTAGTGATTCACTTTAAAGTGTCAGAGTTTAAGGCTACAAAGGGACCACCAGGACACCTAGCCCAACCTTCTGTAGGACACAGGCTACTAGCATTCAGCCACCCCCACGCTAATTACATTACCTAGAACTAGATTACAGTATTACAGCCCTCAGGTAAGGGCTGTAATTATTGTGTGCTACTGAAGAGAAGAGGAGGGACTAAGGTGCACCAATGCACAAGAGCCTGGCATTGATCGAGTGAGCTATTGATAGACTGAGAGTAGACGGAGTATATATGGTTTTTTTGACGCATGGGCGATAAAGGAAGAGAAGAGAAGATTATGAAGGGTGATTTCTGCTGAGACAATGAGTTGTTAAGAGAGTTGCAGAGGGAGACTGGCAGAGAGCAGACAAACAGAGCAGCACCGATTAGTTCTCTAACATGCATTAGATATCTAAAGTGCACCCTTACCCTAGAGGGTGTTGAGAGGATGAAATCAATGAATGCCTTTGAGGACCATATATGTGTTCAGATGGATGCTTGTTTTAACAGGGCAAACTGTTAGTTCAGTAGTATTAGATGAGAAATATTAATTGAAAATTATGCCGTTCATTTATCCTACTGAATTGCCTTAAGGACAGATCCAGTTCAGAATTGTTTTGGGCTCTTTGTTTCCATGTCTGACACAAATATCTGTTATAATGTGATAATTCATCCTTTGTAAAGCCATTGTTATGGCAGCCACATGCAATTTCTGGTGGCCTGTATTTCTGAATTAGAAAGCATTACTTAAAAACAGGACTATTTTAATACACTGTGAGTGATTTAAAAAAGGAAGGATAAGATGCATTTTGAAACCACTTTTCCAAAAAGGTCTGGTAAATCTAGCAAAATTGTTTCACTATAATATTCTCTAACCCTCAAAAGCACTTAATTAAAACGTTTACTACATTGCAGTCCACTGACCTGCAAATGCACATTTCACATGAGGGGTATTTGATTTATGAGAAGTTTCAATAAAAATTGTTTACCCTTGCTTCTCTCTCTGCATCCAGTGTCCCACCAACTTGCTCTTGAAGTAATGCATATGCTCTTTGTAAAGCTTGATATTCTCTGGTCAGCTGACAGAACCTTAATTCAGCTTCTTCTTTCGGTGTACTCTTAAAAAGAATATAAAAGCAAAATAGTATATTAGCTTCTCTGGCTTTATACAGTAAACTCTTTGTGCAGGCAAAACAAGGTTAGCAGTAGTTTCAGATTATAAAGTAGGTAGTAGAAAATACAGAAATTGACATATTTCATTACTATATATTATTATTTATTTTATAGCCTTTTGAACTGCAAAATTGCTAAGAATGAGCAAAAAGGACAAGCAAGAACTTGATCCAGGACTTGGGCTTACAAAGGGGTCAAGGACTCCAACAGCCTAAGTATGAAAGTTTGTTAAAAACACAGGCAGTCCCCGAGTTACGTGGATCCGACTTATGTCGGATCCGCAGTTATGAACAGGGCTTTTCTCGCCCCGGAGGACGCGAGCGGCAGGACACCCAGATGTGCCCCGGTCCCGCCGCCCGCGTCCTCCGGGGCGAGAAAAGCTGCTCCGCGTCTCCCTGGTCTGCTGGGGGGGGGGGGCGCGCAGCTAGTGTGCCCCCCCCAAGCAGACCAGGCTTTTCTCGCCGACGACGCCTGGGGTAGAGCAGCTGGGGCGCTGCCGGGTTGGTCCCGCAGCGCCGCTCCTCGGCGCTACTGGACCAACCCGGTAGCACCCCAGCTGCTCTGCCCCAGGCATCCCCAAGTTAGCCGCTGCTGAAACTGACCAGCGGCTGACTACAGGAAGCCCGAAGCAGAGTTTCTCTGCCCCGGGCTTCCTGGAATCAACCGCGGATCAGTTTCAGCAGCGGCTGACTTGGGGACACCTGGGGTAGAGCAGCTGGGGTGCGGTGCTGCGGGGACCTACCCGGCAGCACCCCAGCTGCTCTGACCCAGGCGTCCAAATTCAGCCGCTGTTGAAACTGATCAGCGGCTGATTCCAGGAAGCCCAGGGCAGAGCAACTCTGCCTCGGACTTCCTGTAGTCAGCCGCTGGTCCGTTTCAGCAGCGGCTGAATCTGGACGCCAGTTCCGACTTACGTACAAATTCAACTTAAGAACAAACCTACAGTCCCTATCTTGTACGTAACCCGGGGACTGCCTGTATCCCAAACAATATCACAAGACTCAAAAATCACAAATTCATCTCAAAACAATAATAAAATACGAGACCCTGTAAATAAGCTAGGTAGAATATGGTAGATGGGCCTAGGAGTAGAAGATAGAGAGGGTATAAATGAAGGTAGAAAATATGATAAAGTAAACACATTAGGGAAACCTTGATTTAACATCCTATCCTAGGCTTTGCAATTCCTTACTGCAGCCCAGTTACAATGCTTATTATGTAGATTACAGGAAACTGTCCACATATATTTACTATTTAGGCTTTGATGAATTGACAAAACTTCTCTCGATATCAAAATTGTAGCAAGAAGGACCTGACAATTCAAAAATAGTCAAATAAATCATAATATAATAGATATATCTACTGTGAAGCAGCTGTGTATTTTGTTAGTGCAAGTGCCCACTGATTTTTTTCATAAGCAAGAGCTAACGTGATAAAAAATTCTATTTCTCAAGCACTCCTCATATTTGCCAAGTCTGATTTAATTAGGGTTAATTCTGAAAGCATCAGGACACAGACCCTAATGCTGTCACTTACTAGCTGTGTTGCAATGGCTAAGCTATAGGAGTGTGGTTTTTGTAGATTTCAACCAAAAGGGATCAATGTGATCATCTAGTTTAACCTCCTGCACAAGGTAGGCCATAGACCTTCCCCTCAATAAGTCAAAAGTATGTCCAATCTTGATTTTAAAATTTCAGTTATGTAGAAATCATCATGACCCTTGATAATGGCTAATTACTCATACTATTAACAATTCATACCTTACTTCCAATCTTTTACTCAACTTAAAAGTTTTCAAGTTGCAAATGCAGACAATACTGAAAAATAGGAAAAATATTTCCATTCATTTTGTATGTTGTTTTATTATGAAGACACTCTGCTACTTACATCATCCAAGTCTTCTTCTGGCGTTGCAGGTGTTCTGTCGGTTTTATCTGTGTTATAGGATGTTACAGATGAGGTTTCCGAGTCAACTGATTCTTCATCAAATCCAAAAAATGTCTCCACAACATGCCTCTGAAAAGTCAGTTTTTCAAGGTTACCAATAGGTCTTTCAGTAATAATTTATAACCTGGTTAAATAGACAAGTAGATGGCAAACAAAGTCTTCTGTAAACACTATTCTAGCTTTAGTTCCAAGATGCTTTGATTTTTTTCTCAAAAGGACAAGAGGCTTAAGTTGGGACACCTTTGCAGTCTTGTTGATTTCAATCAATCCACTAAGATCTGTAAGTTTATGTCCCTTGATCACAAACTGAGGGGGCTGGCAAGATCGTCATTAGAGAAAGAAGAAAGAAAGTGTTGCTCCCACGATATGTATGCACATTTGAATGCTGGTAAAGAAATTATTTCTGTCCGCATCTGTTACTCGAGTGCTTCAAAGAATCAAACTGCACATTGCAGTGGCTACAAATACATTCATGCTGTACCATAAGTATAAAACACACTTAACCACACAGAAAATCGTACATGTTTTGAGATATTAGATAACCAGCCTTTTGAGATGCAACATACAAGAGGGTACTAGAACAGGGGTATATCTTATTCAAAAGATTTATTCATCGATATTTGTCACTCACATAATAGATAATTCAAATAGTAAAAAGAAAAACAAAAAATCAGAAAGTAAAGCTTAAAATATCTATTGTTAAAAATTATTGCTATCAGTTTGAAGATATCAGTTCATATATCTTAATCTATCCGAAATACAATCATTTTAAAAATAAGAAAAATGTGTTCTCTAGAACAAAAAAATAAATACCAGCATGCTTAAGGAAAATTAATCTTTATTTTCATTTAAATATTAATTTTCACTAAATAACTCACAGATAGCATAACATCTAATTAATATGTATAAAATATAACAAAACAACATAAAAGGATGTAGGCAGTAGCATATACATAATACCAATCATAAAGATATTACATCACCTACCAATGTCAGGAGGCTAATTAAAAGTCACAATTGTAATAATCCTGTATAGGACTGATTTAAAAAAAGTAAACTGGTCTTAAAATTATCAACCTTTTTCTTCTTCCCTTCCTTCAATTTTTTGAAACAAATTATACACAGAAAATTCTGCTGCTTGAAAAACAAAGCCACTGTACAAGCATTCACTTGTGAAAATGAAGCTCTCTTAGTTCTTACACTTGAAAATTATTTGAAAGATACCATCAGTCAGTACACAACATTTCTGCAATTTTTCACAAGCAAAAAGTCAGCATTTCCTCAATCACTGAGCTTAGAATAGTTTAAAAAATAAAAGCAGGCCTCCAACCAAAATTATTTACCAGAAAGCCACCTAGTGAATTCAACACTGACAAGTGTAACGTAAGATAAATTTAGCTATCTTTATATAGTGTTATGAGCCGTTGTGCTCACCCTACAGAAGATTCTAGAAACTAGCAAAACCAAGTCCTCCTTACAGTTTACAATTTACCCATGAGCTTTTCTTCAACTTCCAATTACAGTGAATTCTACCAACTAGCTCAGCACTATCTCTAATCACCAGCAAATGACTTCACATACTCTCCTACTACTGTAGGCCTCCACACTATTGTGAAACTGTACTTGTTGCTTTCAACAGAGCTAAGAACATAACCTCAAAGTTCTCATCACATCACGTCTCTTAATATTTCACTGCCATGTTGGCTTGAAGCACAATTTGAGTGTTGCTCCTCACTCAACCACCTGGTGCTTTCAATTGGAGTGAGCTGATGTGTTGGAGACACAGGTGAAGTTTACCGGTTACTGCAGCTCGAGCTAGTAACACAATGGGGATACAAGCCATGTCTTAACTTAGACAACTCATCAATTGCTAATCCAAACATCTGTGCTTCTCATAAAACCATTCTCTGTAGGGTGACTATTGAGAGAGGCAGTGTGGCCTTGTTGATAGGGAACAGGAAACTTGGATTCAATTCCTAGATCTACAGGTACTACAGGCAGTCCCCGAGTTACATGGATCCAACTTATGTCGGATCCGCAGTTACGAACGGGGCTTTTCTCGCCCCGAAGGACGGGAGCGGTGGGACGCCCAGATGCGTTTCTTCATTATAAGTCCTTTAGGCTACATCTAGACTATAAGCCTCTTTCGAAAGAGGTGTTTTCAAAAGATATTTTTGAAAAAGCCTCTTTCAAAAAAGAGCATCTACACTCAGGCAGTCGGGATGCTCTTTTTCGAAAAAGCAGTTTGCATTACATAGCGCCTTTTTTCAAAAGGGCACTTTCAAAAAAAAGGCTTTATTCCTCGTAAAACAAGCAGTCTAGACACAGAGGAAGTTTTTTTCGAAAAAAGGCCACTTTTTTCAACAACAAAAAAACCCTGTAGTCTAGACACACCCTTAGAAAGGAACAAATAAATCATGGTCCATAATCAATCTACGA
The DNA here is from genome assembly GCF_049634645.1 of Pelodiscus sinensis. NCBI lineage: Eukaryota > Metazoa > Chordata > Testudines > Trionychidae > Pelodiscus > Pelodiscus sinensis. The sequence goes on from NC_134715.1 coordinate 111,931,674, forward strand.
ACCAAAGAAATAATACCCAGCAATAATACAGAGAGCATCAGCAGCTTCAATAAACTGAGGACAAAAGAGTGTTCATCAATATTGAGATGTTCTTTGCAAAGCTTCAGACAATCTGATTTTATAAATAATTCCGTGTGAGTGCCTGTTGCTTTAAGAAGAGGTATTCTCATAGAATAAAAACATCACACAAAAGATTGGTCTTCTTGGTTTATATAATTGGGACTTCTCGATTACCGAGAATTATTTAAAAATATAATAATTACAGGTTAAACCTCTCTAGTCCAGCACTCTCTGGTCCAACATGATATTAGCCAGATGTCTGCTTATCATGGGTGTGGTCCCATAAAGTGTGTTTACAACTACCAGTTTTGGCTCTCAAGAATGCTGTGCTGTTATTTAGCTCTAATTTACCCTAAATGTCTTCTAAGAGCACAGTAAGCAGTAGAAGTGTCGATAATGCTGCTAAACAATATTGACCTCCTATGGTTCAGCAAATTCTCTAGTTCAGCACCAATCAGGTTCTGAGGGTGCCAGACTACAGAGGTTCAACCCATACTAAACTATCGATATATAGGTAAACTTGTTATTAAGCGTATTTAAACACATCATTGGCACCAAGCCTCTGGGAAACATCCACACAATTTAATAAATAATGTAAGTAAATGATAATTAGATAGGGGAAATTAATATTTCCCAAGCCATGAAGACACTCAAAATCTTCAAGGATAGTCAGGGTTTTCTAAATACTGCCTATACTTGAGTATAATACTTCGCATTTGGAGTGAATCTGTTTAATTTACTTTTTATAAACACTGCTACTTACTATACCTCAATGGAGAATTTGTCTGTCTGTTTTTACATTGATTAAAAATTTGCTGGGACACAATGTAGTATTTAGCCATTGCACAATAACAACATTTATGAATTACATCATGAGATGATCACATATTGTCATTCAAATTATCAATAATTACTGAATATTGTTGTCAGTGTGGCAGCCTAATATTTGTAGCAACCGGCTATAAAATTGATTCATAACCAACACATAACACATTAATTGTCAGGGGACAGCTAGAGGAGAAAAAAATAAAGCAGAGACACAAAGTTAACAAAGTGTTAAGAAAATATTACTAACTGATAAACACTATGACAAACAATAAGGCAATACAGATATCTCTCTCTATACACACACACACACACACAGATTATGAGAGTGTATGTATTAATTACATATTAATTAAAATACATTTATAAAATATATGTATTCTTATAATAGGGCTTTTAGTGTTTTGTTTGCTCTTTAACTATACTATTCATGTCAGATTTTTTTCTTAACATGAAATCCTTGAAATTATATTTGTATAAATAATAACAGTTTAGATGGTTAATTAAAGGTGGAGGTTTTTTTATTTAAAGATATTAAACACTAAAATTTAGATCAAAACTGAGAGTAAAATGCCCATCTCAATAACCGAAGATATGCTGAAGTAAAATCTGAAATATTTGATAACATATAAATGGTGATGTAATTTTGGATTTGTACACTAATGTTTTCACACATACTTTTACAGTGTAATTGTGCATTAATTTCTGTAATTAACATTTAGAAGTTCTATAAGACTCATGATAAAGATATATAAAACTAATCAACTCGATTAACAACAAGACGTCCTATGGCATCTTAGACACCAACAAAATATAGGATTGTTCATATGCACATAAATATATCTAATTCAATCAAATGCAGCACTAATAGATAGATATCTGTATGCAATATGGGCTATATATTTTAAGACGCAGACTCTGCATCATATGATCCTATATATTTTTGTTAGATCCTAAGGGCATGTCTACACTAGGAATTTTTGTAATAAATAATAACTTCCAAAATAACTATTAATCTTCATGTTATTCCTCATGGAAAGCTGGAGTTATTATTTTGAAATAACCAGCTTGTTATTTCAAAAAACCAGCTTGTTATATTCAATAACCAGGCTTGGTAGTGTGGATGCTCTGCTTGTTATTTTGAAAGAAAGACCAGACCTTTGGTGCCACAAGACCACTTTTTAAAGTTATGGATTAACATAGCTACAACTCTGAGACAATTTAATTAATGGTGACATAAAATCTGTGATTTAGAGTCTGTTTTAAAATATATAGACCATCTTGTATACAGATATCTATCTATTAGTACTGCATTTGATTGAATTAGATATATCATATGCATACAAACAATCTAATTTCTCTATAGCTTCCAACATGATTTAAATATTATATATCATTTTCAGGTCATTAATCAAAACAAAACAGGAGAAATTGCTAAATCATAAAGAACTAAATTACATGGTAATTTGAACAAATCAGCTATTAATGGATAGCTCTTACCTTCATGTTTATAAGTCATTTCCTGACAGCCAGAAAAATACAGGCACACCAAAGCACACAGACAGATAAAAAAAGAGAAATATAAAACAAGAAGTATGTATTCCATTGCTCTGGCCTGAAGACTGTACACTTTCTGTTATAACCACAAATGTAGCTCAGTTAATAAAACCTACAAAGCAGGAATTACAAAGTAGAGTCCCACAGTTTCACTTATAGGCATTTTTGTTGATTTCAAAGCAATGGCTCCAGTTTTCATTGTATTATTTTAATTACATTCTACAGGGAGGAAAAAGTCTTTTCAGGGTTATTTCTCTGTCACTTAGTTAAAAAATTTGAGACCTTAAAAATATTCTTATTACTTCAAAGAATGTGATGTTGAATGCAGTTATTAAGTAGTTTCTTTCAACTCTGATGCTTTGACTCAAAGAAAATCTAGGAGTTGGAGTGTGGAGGATGATTATCTCTCTTCTCTGGATACCCTGAACTCAATTATAAAGCTCCACCTCAATATGTTGTTACCTCTTAGAGACCTGAGACGGTTGCCAGAAACGTTCTACAGTTTCATCCATCCCCTGACAATTAGAAGATTGCTCAGCTAAAGCTACAGTGGCAACAGTAACCTAGTGCACTCCAAGCTTTAGAAACCAGCAAAAGAAATATGATTGGGAAAAACAAATGTGTCTTTGGAATTTCCAAAAGTGTGCCAGCTGAATTAAAACTATTTCTATATGAGAGGGCTTCAAAGTCTACTAGACCAGGCAAGCAGACATGTTTCCTCTGAGATATCTTAAGTACCACAATATGAATTTAATGTACAGTAGACTTCCGATAATCCAGAACCTATGGGACCTATGTGGTGCCGGATTATCAGATATACCGGACTATCAGGAGGTACTATAAGATGGTTTTTTTTATATATATATATATATATATATATATATATATATATATATATATATACACACACACACACACACTGTATACATTATATACTGTATATAAAGTTTATAAACCCTTTTTATTGTACATACTGTATACAGTATACTGTAATGTTTTCGTTTTTTAAGTCCTTTTTACCCTTTTTGCTCAGTTCAGCTGCTGCCGCTGTTACCTTGTGACTCACTTTTTGCCGAAGCTCACTCACTAGGCTCTTGCCATTTTGATGCCGGGCTATCAGGAGTGCCGGACTATTGGAGTTTTACTGTACTTTGTTTTAGCTAACAAGCAAAGTTGACTGCAGGCTATCAACAGTGAAACACAAAGTTCTTGCTTCAGCACACCTTTTGCATGCTGAGAATTATGGAACACGGAGCTTAAAAGATATCTCAGAAATGAGTAAAATTGCTTGGGTGGAGTTCCTTCCCACTCATGAGCATATCCATCACCTATTTATGAACTAACAAGTTACAAAATTAAATAATCACTGCGCAGTAGTCCTTCTAAACAATGTAGAAGAGTTACATGTTTTCAGTGTTCTAGAGTTAACATTAACCCATACATGGTTATCCAGTCATTTTAATTTCATCTCCCCAGTTTTTGTATTTAACAAATAGCTCCTTTTACCATTGGTCCAGGGTCCTACCACTCGATCCCTGATAAGACAAACAAGTGAAGGTGCATGGGAGCCTGGTGCTTCACTCCACCCCAGGCTCCTCCCCGTCCCAAGTCCCAACCAGTAAATGTTTCAGGCTCACTCATCTGTGTCAGGGAGCTACTGACAATGTCCAGGCAGCCCTTCTATTAAACCATTACTCTGGACTTTCTTTTGGCTTCTCTCACCACTTCTTCCAAAATCTTCCTAGGTCTCTTTCATACAAGGCCCTTCCATGTAAACTCCTCAAAGGTTCTGTTCCAAGTCCTCTGGCTTGAGTACTGTCTAGAGCAGTGATTCTTAATCTGAACTTTCCCTGGGGGTATGAGATGCCCTTTCTGGGGGTGCGGGACATGCCAGATTTTAATGATATATCTTAGGTTTAAAACTGACCTACTTCTATGATTTTTAATAAGGGGTGCAAGAACATATTTTGAGAACCAAAGAGGCGCATACTGCGGTAAGGTTAAGAACCACTGGTCTAGAGTTTTTTTTTAAAACCTATATTTGCCCCTGGTCTCTCTAAACAAACCTTTGTTTTTATTTTCAGTGCACAGTGCTTGGAATTTGAGAAACCGATTTACAGATTTAGTGTCAGATGCTGTTTGGTCGATATTGGCTTTTTTTAAACCTCCATTCTAAGACAAAATTGATTGTATCAGTGTATTTGTGTTTGACTTGTTGAGCTTGGGTCTGGAAGGCAATTTCAAATAAATCCAGTCTGCCTATGTTTATTTTAGCTTCGCTTATTTTTCTGAACTGAACAGAAATGTTGTGGAAAGTCTCTCTTGCTTGCTTTGCTGTTGATCCGATTTCTATTAATTTTGTTGGATTTGATTATTTAGCTACCAATTCTAAAATATTCCAGATTTCTTGTTCATGAAACCTGGGAACTGAAACAGGGACTGGCCGTGAGCCTGTGCTTTTGTCTTCCGATGTATGTATAAAATACTCATTAATTTACTTCAGGACAAAATTTTGGCTCTTCGTGAATTTCACAGGCAGCTTTTCATGGATCTACATCGGATCTTTGAGACATAGGTGCTTTATGTAACTGCTGAACTACTGTGGTTCCCATCACAGTCAGAGTTCTAGTCAAGATATAACAACAAGGAAAAACCTTGATAAATCTGATGCATCTTTAAAAATCAATTTAATCTAATTTAGAACTATACACACTAAAATACATTAATCATAATTGTATGATTTTGTGGGTACCTTAGCTCCATTTATAGAATCTGAGATATTTAGATTACATTTAGGGTTAATTCTAACTCTGAATTTCCTGAAATTTTAAGGGTTCTTTTTGTGATAATTAGAACAACTTTGTATGACATTTTTCCCTGTGTACTTTTAACCTTAACTTCATCAATGTAGGTTTTTTTCCCCCCTCTAGGAATTAAAGAGAATGGAACAAAAAATATACACAAATGCAGGGCTTACCCTGCATCCTCCACTCAAATAATATTATACAGAACATGATAATCTTCTGATACTACATAGAGATTCCTTTTAGTTACAACTTCACCCTTCATTACTTGAAGTCTGTCAGACAAAAATGACCAAACCAAACACACCATAGGTGGCCTAGATTCTAAAAGTCAACCACAATTGATTAATTTAAAGTATACAATCTTCCACTAGAAACAGAAATGTGCAAACATTTATGAAAAAGTATTTCCTTTTTAAAAGCATGAATCAACAACATCACAATGCCACTTGTAGCTAAGGGGAAAAAACAATACTTGCTTTATTCTTCTTACCATAATCCAAAGCAACAATGCTAAATACAGGCAGTCCCCGGGTTATGTACAAGATAGGGACTGTAGGTTTGTTCCTAAGTTGAATTTGTATGTAAGTCGGAACTGGTACATATTGTAGGGGAAACTCTAGCCAAACATTTCTCCAGAGCTCAGTTTTATTCTCCCACACCTCACTTCCCTCAGTCCTTTATTCTCAAGCTGAGGTGTCTGCTGAGAAAAGCTGCTCCGCGTCTCCCTGGTCTGCTGGGGGGGGCGGGGAACGCTAGCTTCGCATCTCCCTGGTGTGCTGGGGGGAAGCAGCTAATGCGGGGTTGCCTCACCCCGTTTGTAAGTAGGGATCCGATGTAAGTTGGATCCATGTAACCCGGGGACTGCCTGTATGTGGAAACTGCGAAGCAGACATGGGAAAGAGGACTCCTTCTATAGTTTTCCCCCCTACCTTATAATCACTTCTTATTAGTATGTTGAGTTATTCCCTTATTTTGACCTTCCTACTAAGGACAAACAGTATCGGGAACTGAGGGTCTAAATAAACATTCTGACAATGTGAAAGGATCAATTATTATGCAAGGAATCTGGAAGAAATCTAGACTGCTTGCCAGGATTAGAATTATGAAGTGATTGTTGACAGCATATAAGAACTCTATGTGAATGCTGCATGCATGAAAGAACAGCTCACAGGTTTTATGACAATATGGACAGTTATTAGAACATTTGCAAACCTATTCTTGAGAACTTCAAGGTATCAAACCCTTAGGACAGTCATGCTTTTATTTGTGGGTTTTAACTCAAGCTGATGAAAATATTTAATTTTTTAAAAATAAAAAATGCACCATTTTTCAAAATAAAAAGTATTCATCCAAACTATTTGCCTTTAGTAAAATGTTTTTTATTATTAATTTCCTCCTTTTTCTCCATTTTTCAGTGGCAAAATAGAAAAAGGAACAAAGGGAAAGAAGGGAGCAGGAGAAGGTGACAAAGCAAGAAAAAGAGAAAATTTTTAGTTTTTGCTTTTGCTATAAAAAAAAAATCACAAAATTGAACAAATTTCCCAAATACCCATTTACCACTTTTTGACAAACTCTGAAATGAGTTGTGTAAGCATGTTTTCTCTCATCCTTGGTTTAGCCTTACCCATGAGATTTGCCTCCTTTCACACTTCTATTCCCTCAGTCACCAAAATTCCCTCCTCCCACAAGAAGCGCCAAAAAACCCAGCATCTGCTCCTCTCAAGTAAGGCAGATAATTTTCTATTCCCCCATCACAATTCCCATGAGCAGGGCTCACTTCTCCCTTTTGTTAGCTGGCTCTGCTTTGTATGCCACACCTCTTCTAATGCCCCCTGGCCTGAGGAAAGAGTGGGAATGCTCCCAAGCTGCAATGAGGCAGAACCAGAGAGTATTTATCAGACTTGGCCCATTCCTTCACCAGCTACAAACCCTGAATTTCCTTCTCCTTCTATATCACCCACATGGACTCCCTAGATATAGTAGATACTGGCCACTTATCCAGGTGTTTAACATTTCAGGTGCAACCAGTGTTCTAAGGCTTAAAATATATTAATTATGGGAAAATGAGTTAAATCTTATTTCCCCTTCCACAACTTTTTCCCTCTTATCACTATTCTAGTATTTACAATTCAACCTTTGCTTTTCAAAGTTAGTATGAAATAATATTCTGTATTGCATGTGGAATGTGTAATTATAGTTACTACTTGATATTTGATGTCTCCTCCTGATGTAGTAGTTATACTTGTACTAAAACAGTAGAGAAACCCCAATGATACTTTTGCTCACTTAAGGCTGGTGGGGCAGAAGTAATCAGAAAGCAGAATACTGAATAATTCTATCTTTTTGAGAACACCAACACAGATTTGGAAGACAAATTAGTCAGCAGCCATTTATAAATATTAATCAGCAAGATAATGCAAATGCTCCTAAATATCTATTTAACAATCTATAATTTAGAGGCCTCTTCCTTTAGCACACACTGACTGGACTTTTAAAAACACAAGTGTGTGCATGCACGTGGGGGGAATTGGAATATTTTAGGTCATGATTTTTGTCTTCACTACCTTTTCGGGTAATATTACCACTTCCCAAATCAGGTACTGATTGAACCTTCCAAATCTGGGTCTCTCTGATCCGGCAATATCCATGGTCTGGCACGGCCATGGGTGTTGCTTTACCAAAGAGCACTGGAGGCAGCAGTGGGAGATAATGTGGGAGCTGGGGAGCTCAGGCTGGACCAACAGTAGCTGTGCCAGACAGCAACTGGGGAGCCCCTGACCTGGCCAGGGGACCCCTGACTTCAATGGGGCAGGTGTGGTTGGGAAACTCCCTGCCCCAGCAACAGAATCCTAAGCATCAGCTAGGCCAGGAAACTGGGGAGTCCCAGCCCCAGCTGAGGAACACCTGGCTGCAGAGGGCTCCCGGCAGTGAGAGGCCCAGCCAGGGAAGCACCGGCAAGAGCAGGGGTAGTGGCAGAAAGGTAGCCCCTGCTGAAACACCAGGAAACCCCTGGTAGCAGTAGGGCCGGGGTGACTGGGCAGTGCCGGCCGAGAGTGATTCGGCTGAAGTGGAGATGGCAGAGGCAGGCGGCTCTGCCGGGGAACCCCAGGGAATTGCCGGCTGCAACAGGGCCGGCCCTAGCAGAGGAGTGGGGTAGCTCGTGACCCCTTCTGGGGAATCCTGGGGAACACCCTGTGCCAGCAGAGCCCTAGCGGCCAAGCGGTCCAGGCTGAGAGTCCAGGGGGACACTGAGGCAGCCTGCAGGCAGCAGCATGAGGCGCCCCTGCTACGAAAGCATTAGAGGGGTCAGGGCAAGGCAGGGAACCCGAGTACGAGGAGCCCAGGAGTGATCAACCACCAGGGAAGCACTGACCTCTCCTAATCCAGCAAAACTCCCTGCTTCAAAACATATTGAAGGACAAGACATATTGGTGCATCTTGTTTTGGGGAAAATATATTCAGGGACAATCATATATAGCCAAAAAAACCCAAAAATAAAACCCCCACAACCTCAGCGTTATCACTGCAGAACTCAATCAACAACTGTGGTACAATGTGGTCAGAACAATAGTAGACCAACCGAGTTTTCCTTGGAATAATGAGGGCTAAGCAATAGCAAACCTCATTTGCTTTCTGAGTCAAACTGTTCTAAATCTGATTTTGATAAGCCAGAGTAAACAGACAGCAGCACCCACAATATGCTATGCACATTCCAGACAGAAAAATAGGAGCTCACAACCAAAGAGGGGCAAGGAAAGGATGCCATATATAAGAAGAATTATGTTGGAGTAAGTTTATATTTGCATTTTAGGTTTAATAATGTAGTAATGTAGGGTAATATATTTAATGTTTTATTAATGAAGCCCTTTAGTTAAATATATTTTTTTGTTTTAAAGTTTAGTGAGTTTAGTAAGTAAAAAGACAGAGTTTTGGTATTGTGTCTACGTTAATGAGATTAGAAATATTGAAGGCCTTAATATGAATTGTTTTGATTAAGATTTAATTTACAGTGCCTTTTGCTTTTGCTTTTTATAAACACTGTATCTGTATACCTTTGAAAGTCTCTGTGAGAAAGACTATTTGCGTGAATGAGAAATTTATCATCATAAAGATAAGGTGTGAAGGTCAGTGTCGGAGCCAGATGGCCAGGAAAGAAGGGGGTAACCGGGTGAAGACCGATTCATCGGCATCAGAAAAACCATCAGTGGGTACCCATGGTCAAGGATTGATCACAGGGGGCAGACTGACGACTCTAAAGCGAAGCGAGCACCCCCAAAAGACTACTGATTACAGAATGAGCTTTTTGGAGATGTTTGGAATGTCAACATCAAAAGATAACTGTAACTGGTCACAGACTGACACAGTGAAATCCATAGACTTCAACAGGGGAAGAGGCTAATAAAAACAGGGTGACTTGCTACAGAACTTTCGCGACCGACAGAGCCCGGCTTCCCCTCTGTGATCGATCTGGCTCACCACTAGATTGATCCAGACTCTGGACTGGTAACTATAACATTGTTTGGCGGAACTGTGGGTATTGTGTTTGTGCGTGTGAGTGACTGAAAAGCTACTGTTGTATTCTCAATAAATGCAGAGTACTGCCTTTTCCCCTATAAAAGATTTCATGTGCTTTGTTCAAGCATAACAATGAGTCAAGGTGATTTTACTATGTTTTGGTAATGTACGATTATATCAACACAGGATTTTTGCAGTAATTAAAGTATCACAGAACCTAGCAGCATCTTTCCTTCATTACTGACATTCCTAGTATCATACAATGGCTAATGCCATCCCATTGAAAGAAAATGAAAATAGTAAACAACTTTTAATAAAAACAAGTATTTTATAATCCTAAAGACTACAGTTTAAAACAGTGCAGGGATTTTATTGCACAACACTGTCGAATTTTCATAACAAACATATGATCAAATATAGAAACATTCATTTTATTTTTAAAGAGCTCCATTTTCATCTCTGCCATAATAAACCTACAATTATGTTATGCTGAGCATGAATGATAAAATCTGTGGTAAACTCAACATACATCAGGCTTTTGCAAAGTTTATGGATTTCTTTGAAACTATTCTCTGCTGTAACCTCAACCTATACCAACTATTTGCAACACTTATGGATTCCTTTAAAACTATTTTCTCTATATAACACAAATGCAAAATTATGAACACTGTTTAAAAATATTTTAGTGAGATACAGAACTAAGTGTATATTTGAAGCTGTTCTTTCAGAACCAATATACTGTACTATAAAGCAGCAAGTAATAAAAAAGCGCCACCATGAGGACATGGAGTATGCCATCAAGAACATACTATAAAGCAAGTGTTATTTCTGTTTAAAGTAGAATGACGCTAAATCTCACTTGTGCTAACCCACAAATGTGTATTGTGTACACATGCACATACAGGTTAGCAAGCAGCTTTTCAGAAAAGATTTTGTAGCAGAATTCTTTACATAAAAATATATTACTACAATAAAACAACCATTAGAATTTGAATGTATACAATAAAACAAAATCTACAATTGCCTAAACAAATGTGTGTGTCACAGAAAACTTTGGCTAGGAACATACATTTAGGGAGTATTAATTATCATTCATTTAAAAAAATGAACTAAATCCTGGCCCCATTCAAGTGAATGGGAGTTTTGCCATTGGCTTCAGTGGAACCTATATTTTGTCCAAAATGTTAGTATGACGTTCATAAGATACGGAATAGCTGGCACACCAGACTCTCACCTTTGGAGGTTTCAAACTTTTCCTTTTTGGTTTCTTAGGACGTAACAACCGTTCTCTTTCCTAAAGTAAAAGAGAAGATATTATTTTTACCATGTATTTAGATTACACATGACAAAAGGAAACACTATTAATTTTTTTCTTAAAGCAGGGGTGAGGAACTTCAGTGCCCCCTGACACCCACCCCCGGGGCTGGAGCATACAAAATCCACTAGCCTGGGCCCCCCATGCTCCTGTGTGTGAGGGGAATGTGGGGAGTGTCTTTCTCCTTCTCAGTCAGGGGCTTCTTTGCTTTACTTCTCACTTGTGTGTGGTCCCCCACTGATTTTTCTGTGGGTCAGCAGCCCCGACCCAAAAAAGGTTCCCCACACCTGTCTTAAACCATACATCAAAATTACAAACAGTAAAGACTTCTTGTACTATTTCAACAAAAACAGAATAGAAGTTTTCCCCTTGAAGCTCAGGAACATTCAGCAACATACTTCACACATTGATCTTGAAATTGGCAGGCAAAGATGTGTAATGTACTGGGCACAGGTTTTTGACAGTTATTTTTTTCTCTGAAGATTTTAGAACCACCCATTAAGAAACAAGACTGTACCCTACTCTTCTGAGGCTGAAGGTCAACAGCAAAGATTAGCCCAGTTTTATTAATCATAAATCAGACTCACATACATTCAGACAGACACAGAACCACACAGACAAAAAGGTATTTTTTGTTTGATGAATTTTTTTTTAAATAAAAAGAAGAAACACATAATGTAGACTGCTCAGCCTTCTAAGGGCAGAAGTGTTAAGACAGTAAGGCACTAATTATTCATCTTTGCAGCATGTAATTCTGAATGCAGGAAGCTCAAGTTTGTTGGCTACTGATCAAACACATCCCAATACCTAGTGGATCTCTTTCAGCATCAGTTTCGAAGAAGACTGTAGCAAATCTACATTGTAACATAAGAAGGTCACAGATACACTTAAGACTTTTAGATCTTGTGATCATTCACTCAAAAAATACTGACTTGACCTTTAGAGGGAGAAGCAGAAGAAGGTAATAGGCAGAAAGGGACAACAGGGATGCTAGGAAAAGATAAGAACATAAGAACATAAGAATGGCCGTACTGGGTCAGAAAAAAGGTCCATCTAGCCCAGTATCCTGTCTGCTGACAGTGGCCAGCTCCAGGTGCCCCAGAGAGGGTGGACCAAAGAGAATAATCAAGCGATTTGTCTCCTGACATCCCTCTCCAGCCTCTGACAAACAGAGGCCAGAGACACCAATTCTATCCCCTCGCTAACAGCCTTTTATGGACCTAACCTCCATGAAATTATCTAGCTTGTCTTTAAATTCTGTTATAGTCCTAGCCTTCACAGCCTCCTCTGGCAAGGAGTTCCACAGGTTGACTACACGCTGTGTGAAGAAGAACTTTATTTTACTAGTTTTAAACCTGCTACCCATTAATTTCATTTGGTGTCCTCTAGTTCTTCTATTATGGGAACTAATAAATAACTTTTCTTTATCGGCCCTCTCCACACCACTCATGATTTTATATACCTCTATCATATCCCCCCTCAATCTCCTCTTTTCTAAACTGAAAAGTCCCAGTCCCTTTAACCTCTCCTCATATGGGACCCGTTCCAAACCCCTAATCATTTTAGTTGCCCTTTTCTGAACTCTTTCCAAGGCCAAAATATATTTTTTGAGAGATAACTGATCCTCTCTCCTAATTTCTTTTCTAATCCTTTTTTACTCTGCTAGTCCCCTCCCTTTATCCTAATTCTGTTACTCTTTCCAGTTTTACTCTCATCGACTAATTCCTGTGTCATTCCTTGAGATTCTTTCAGTTTTAAATGGATTACAGTGATTTTAGATTTCTAACTCTAATTGCTGCTAAAGCAGCTGTCTCTTATCTACTGATATTGAACTACAATCCATTGGAATATCAACTCAGGGCCTCTTCTGAGTATTTCAACCTGTAAAGTGGAAGAATAGTAAACTACCATTGGTAAAATGGTTGTTTTGAAATGGTGAAGTGATCCTTCTCTGCCAGAACACAATTCCAGGAGGAAAAATTTGGGAACATACACCAGCAATTCAGAACAATGGTAACTTAAATTGCACCTTTAATTCAGACAGTTCTCAAGGCATTTTACAAACTTATATGGGAACCACTTCATTTTCACCCAGAAGTGACAACTTTTGGGGTGAAATGGAGCAGATGTTTCAGGTTACTCAGCAAGACTGAGTAGAGTTTAGAGTAGGAAGTGGACAATACGACTGAGGGAGTTTTCAATCCAGTCACTCACATTAGAAACTGGTCAAGACACAGATGTTGCGTGCCCCCTGTCCTACAAATAGTATTGTAAGTGCTTTGACCACTAGCAATCAAGACTTCAGGTTCATGGATCACTTCCCCTAATGCCATGTTAAGACACTAGATCTCTAATGATGCAATCAAGAGCACTACTTGCTGAATCTTCAATATTGTTTTCTGCAGTAGCTTGGAAATCAAATTTTCAGTTACTCACCACGCAGGTCTAAGTTATGAGATTACTACATGGTATGGTGGCAATAAGACCACAGATGCTCTTTTGGAAACTCATACATTTACTACAAAGGGAATAACCAAAATGCTGAAGAACTCTTTCATGTTATAACACTGGCAGTTCTACCCTGTGCTCTATCCAAATTAACTTGAATATGGCTCTCAAATGCTAGGAGTGAATGTAGGTTTATGCACATGTGAGTACTGAATAGGTTTAATTTTACCACTGTGAGATCATCAATAACATGCTGCTGCTCTATGACTTGCAGTCTCAGGAATTCCATTTCTTGTTCCTCTCGTGTGCTGCTGAGATCATTCAGGGAAGTGTGCCTCTTCAAAGCTGGCTGTGTAGATATCTTTTCTTTCTGCAAAAAACAAATTTATTATTAACATAACCAAGTCTTAAATGTCTTCCTGATGCATTACGTAAAACCCACACCTCTGATACATTGATATTATGCTTCAGAAATCTGTCCCAGTACACCATAAGGTCCTTTTCCCACAAACCACTCACTTGGACATCTAAAACTAGGATGGAGAAAGAACTGAAGAATATACTCTGGGCCAGGAATCAATCCTGAAGAGGATCTTTTCCATCTCTAGTTTCTACAGATCAAATTAAGCTCTGACATACACATACATGCAAAATCCCTTATATGCCAAGGTAAATTTAAGTCCTATAATGTACGCCTTCCAAATGAGCTTGAGACATGAAAGCTTCGATGATCCTGTTCTTAATTAATTTTGTATAATAAATAACAAAGCAAATAATAGCTTTGATTTTAGAATATTACCCATCCCTAGCATAATATATTTGACACTGACATCTTCATATTGCTTAGGTTCTGGTGTATCAGCATTTATTGGAGTAAGAGCCACACAATGTTCAACTCTAATCTTTTCTTTCTGCAAAAAACAAATTTATTATTAACATAACCAAGTCTTAAATGTCTTCCTGATGCATTACGTAAAACCCACACCTCTGATACATTGATATTATGCTTCAGAAATCTGTCCCAGTACACCATAAGGTCCTTTTCCCACAAACCACTCACTTGGACATCTAAAACTAGGATGGAGAAAGAACTGAAGAATATACTCTGGGCCAGGAATCAATCCTGAAGAGGATCTTTTCCATCTCTAGTTTCTACAGATCAAATTAAGCTCTGACATACACATACATGCAAAATCCCTTATATGCCAAGGTAAATTTAAGTCCTATAATGTACGCCTTCCAAATGAGCTTGAGACATGAAAGCTTCGATGATCCTGTTCTTAATTAATTTTGTATAATAAATAACAAAGCAAATAATAGCTTTGATTTTAGAATATTACCCATCCCTAGCATAATATATTTGACACTGACATCTTCATATTGCTTAGGTTCTGGTGTATCAGCATTTATTGGAGTAAGAGCCACACAATGTTCAACTCTAATCTACCTCTGATACATATGAGCTAGCTGCTTACCATTTCTGCATTCTCCCTTGTGAGATTTTTTATTTTTTCTTCCATCCTCTGGATACACTGCAACAAGTCCTCATTCTTTTTGGTCATCCTCTTGTTCTTCTCTACAAGGGGTTTCAGCTGACCTTCTGTCTCCCGGGAACGTTTCAGCTGCAAGGGGGGAGGAAGCCCAAAATGTCAGTTGATCATAATAATATGGGCTACAATGACTTGAAAGGAGGAGGAACATGAGTTTTCACTTTGCCTTTATTTCTCTTTCATTCATTGATAGAGAATCTTTTTTCTGCCTGCACACTGCAGCTGCACTATACTGTAAGCATCTAAAAACTTAGGGCCTTAGCTTGTTACCACAAGTGAAACTAACATGGAAGCGGAAGCAGGCTGGAGTAATGGCAAGAATGCAGTATTCACTATTAACAGAACTGAAGCACTTTCATGCAGGCTGCAAACCTCCCCGAGACTGCTACGGCTGGACTTTCCCATTTACATTACATTTTGTTCTTAGGAAGCACACAGATTTCCCATGGTCTCTCAATAAACTGTAAATCTTATTATGCAGGTGCATCCACTGAGTTATTATCCATTTTCCTAAAGAACAAACTATGACAGTTACCTTTCACTCTTTTCAATTGCCTTTACTAGAAATATGCCACACTCCCTTATTTTAAGAAAATTATACCTCATGCGTAATTAGTGAAATCAGGGAGTCAGCCAGAGGGCACAGATTCAATCTCCGGGCTGTGCTGGCATTTTCAGCTTCTCAGTTTTGTTTCCATGGTTTTATGATGTGAGACAGTCATCTCAAGTAAATTACTGCCCTTTCCCCAATCTGTAGGCATTCAGTATTTTACTAGTTTCATCTTCATAAACCTTTGACTGCTCAGTTCCCCTATTTTTTAAATCATCAAAACAACTTTCAATGAAAGCCCAGCACATATTAAACTTCAGGAAGATAACACATTTCTTAAAGATTTGTTTTTTGAGCCATCTGGAGAAGGACATTCATTTTTGTAATAAGATTCAAGTACAGCAGTGTACAAAGTGCCGCCTCATATGGAAAAGCATGCTTTACCTTTTTAAGAAATATTGATGATGCCCTCAGGCCAGGCATTCAGAAGAGGGTGTTTGATTGAGTCATACATGCCCCAGATCCTACTTTAATTTAATAGACCCCAAAGATTTCAGTCTGGAGTATTTTAGCATTCCTTAAGGGTGTGAAGAAAGATAAATAACCTCTGGGGAAGTGACCTAGTTACTGAATAACCTTTTTCTCCCAATAGTACATCAGATAAAAGAAGCAAGGTATTACTGAAAGGAAAGAAGTAATGAATAGCTAGAACAAAACAATACAAATTACATTTCCCTTTTTCCAATTGTCCAGGACCTCCCTGATCACCACGAGTTTTCAAAGATAATGCCCTTGGCAGTAGACATGAACATACCCTGTTCCACTCTGTGATTTACTGCCACTATAATCAGGGACTTCAGATGAGCTGGAAACTGAACTCTTCAAATTCCTGAGAAGGAACAAAATAGTGCTTTTCCATACACTTAATCACTGGTGGTACTGAGTCTAGTGTATTCCAGAGGGCTTGTGCCAGTTCAAGGCCTTAATCAGGAAGGCCACTCTCCCAGGACAGCAAGCTGCAGAATGGCTAGCAGTTTGAGCATGTTCTCCTGGAGAAACTCTACCTGGATGCTGATGGATGTAACTACTTGGCAGAAAAGATTCTGGAATGCCTTTAAATCCTCTGTACTAGAAGGGGAAGATGAACTAGGCTGAAAGGCATCATCCTGTAATAAGGATGAGGGATTCTGCTGAGTCAAACTGGCTCTTGCTCCCAGGAAGAAGTACCCAGGAGGAAGAACTCTGGTGGGTCTGCAGTGAGGAAAACTACCAATTTTTGGGCTTGTGCCTGATTAGCAGTCACCCCAGCCTCCCAGTCAACCTAGTGGGTGACTCAGGCTTAGATCAGGACAAGGAGCAGGATCTCTGCAAGCAAGGAGCATCCTTGAGTCCAACAAGGCATAAACATTGGTGGGCCAGTAGGGCCAGATCAGGGACCTCTGCCCCAGCCAGGGGTACATGTTAACGCTGGTCCATATTGATGCACTGGTGGCTCTCAGAGCTTGTCAGGTGATGCTGAGTGAGAAGATGATGACCCTGACTTGGAATGTGCGCCCTGGAATATTGGGGACAAGATTGGAATGATGCCCAATACATCTATCATACAGAACTGGGCAGGAATTGGTGCCACCCGATAATATCATTGGTACCGAGCATGCCAGTATCACAGGCAGTGGCAGTCTCAGTGGTCCCAAAAGTGCTCAAGTGCCTCAACAACAAGAAGGGTGGCAAAAACCATGTAGAAGGCCTCTCTAGTGCCAAATGCAGTGGAGCTGGATCAGGTCCTGTTACCAAGTCCCCTATATCAATGACAGGAGTGTCTGGACACAGTGACAACACACCTGAGGGTTCAGTGGCTCACTGCATCAGAGTGGCTATCGGTTTTCCCTACGTTGTCACTTCAAAGATTTATCTACTATGACAGATTCAACACAAAAATGGTCTAGTTGCTTGAAAACAAAATGCAGAGTTATAGGTGGGAGGGAAGAAAAGAGCACTGGATTTTGCTGGGTAACATTTGAGTTATGGAAGGTAAGTTAGTCTTTTAAGACAGATATTTCATTACTCAGAAATAAATAAAGGAAGAGAAAACCTTCCACAAATTAGCTCTTTTAAAAGTTTTCATGTAAATTAAGTCAAGGTGTCAGCTCAATTAAGTCCTTTCATCACAAAGCAGAGCCTTTCAATACTAAAACAATAGCCTAAAACTGATAAACTGTAAGGCAATTTGAAAACCTTGTATCCACAACAGTCAAATACGGTATAAATCACATGATGAGCATGTTATATAATATCATGCCAAATGCCTGGAATCACTTCAAAAACAGACATGCAGCTCCAGTGGCATTGGAACAATTTGTACAGTGGAGGTACTAAGAGTCATTGAACAAACCAGGGGTCTCAAACTAAATTCACCTTAGGGACAATGCCAGTCCTCACATCCCCTTGCAGGCCATTAATATCTCTGAAAACGGAAAATGACTTTTACAAGGAATGATAGCCTGGCAGAGCAACTGATTTAGTTCTGAACCCCACAAATGTTTCATCTTTGTGCCCAAATGAACCATTCAGTGATAAGGAAAAGCACTAAGAAAATGGCATAACACTGTTCTTATTCTATACCAGCAGTTTCAAAGTGCTGGATGATTAGCTACCACAGCGTAAGGCACCTTAGAAATAAAGAAAAGAAAAAATTATTCATGGGAAAGACATGCAGAATGGTGAAGAAGGAAATGGTGAATTTTCATGATAATTAAACATCTTAACTTCAGCTGATGACCTCTACTGAGGTTATGTTGGGTATAAAAAGACACAGTTTCTTCCAAGAATATATACATATTAAGTACAACTAAAAAATAATAAAAGACAAAGACCTCATGAGAATCAAAGGAAAGAAAACAGTGAATATTTGATTCAAGCTACTTGCATAGAATACATGTGATGAAAGGCTATGCAACGGGGGGACAAGAAATAAAGAAAGGAAAATCAACCAAACAGGAATATTTAATACAATGTGTTAAGTTTTATAATATAGCAGTGTGTTAGCAACTGAGAAAGAAGTTAAACTCTGCCTAAAACATTGCTTCTCAGAGTATCATTAAAATATGGTCCTGTAAGTCACCATCTGTGATACTGCTCATTATTTTACCAGTTCATTTCTTTCATCTGCTAAAAGGGTATTTCTGTCTTCCAGCTTCCGTATTACAGCATTCAGTTCAGCAATTTTTAGTTGAAATCTTCGTATGTCTCGTTCATCCATATGCTGTTCCTTTAAAAACACAAACCAAAAAGTAATTTTTTCCTTCAAATATTCATTTACTAACCAGAAACATGTACTTATATTACAGAAGGCAGAGTTTGCATTCAGTGCATGCGTACAGCACAGATATCATAGAGAATATCTATAGATGATTGTATCATTGATTGCAGAATTGTTTTTATTGACACAAACTGTTGCAAATATTTCTTCTAAGAGTCACATGGTTGCACAAGCTGAAAAAGGGCAAGCAGCCAGAAGATGAACTCTAAGTTATATCATGTAAAAAAATTAATCTTTAAATTATGAAAGAAAGACCTACTATTTATGTTTTGTACTGCACTCTTTCAGTTTCATGCCAAAATTAATAGCAAGGTAGAGTACATATTTACATGATAGAACCACAGTACAGATTGGAAAAAAACGCAAAAAAGTGGCACTATTTTTACCGTAACAATGCAATGTACGGTGCAGTTAACAATGCAATGCTCCTTTGGCAAGGATTCAACATTACAGGAAATACTGTGAAAGCAGATACAGTAACTGACCTATGAAGACTATCTGCTTCTCTTACCAGGCTTCCCATCATTTCAGAGATATCCCCTACTCCAGCAGGAAGTTCCTTCTTGGGGCTACCGTGGTACCGCTCTGCCTCCTTTACTTGGACAAGCTGTTCATCCAAAGCTTCTTTCTGAAGCAGCAGCTTTTGTGCATGGCCTGCCTGGACACCAAGATCTTTTTCCAAAGCCAAAATCACTCTGTCTTTGCCTTTTATCTCATCCATCTACAAGAGAACAGAGGAAGAGGGAAACTTCTGAAACATTTCCAAATATTTTCAACAGGCAGCAAACATACCCACAAAATAAAGTTCTGCTCTCAAAACTAAAGTTACCTAATTGGGACTTTTTTAAAATCAAGTTCATCTACTAGAAATAAGCATTCTTTTTCCTGCAGAACATTTCAGTCTTCTACTGCCCATTGAAATCATTGGTTACCTCAATAGGGGTCCTATGTGACAAAATGCTGGAGGCTAATAAATGAGCCAGCACTCTGATCACTTAGGCACTAATCAGCTCCTATAGGGAAGGCTGATAGGGGATATGTGACCAACAATATGAACAGACTAAAACAATTTAGCCATCAGATGAGGAGTATAGAAAAGACACTGGAAGAGGAGTGAAGGGGGAGGGGCTGGGATAAATGAGCCTACTATGCACTGAGTTCTCAAGGAAGGGAGATGCCTGCTCTTGCTTGGCTCAGCCAGAACAAATACTTTGCTGCAGAAGACAGTAAATGGGTGATGGGAATATGAATAAACTCTCATAATTTGTTACCTACTGATGGAGAGGTTCCTGGGGCTTATCTTATTACACCCTACAGGAGTTAGACATAAACAGAGAGAAAAATACTCTCAAGTTGGGGAGTCTTAATTTCTGTGGACAAAAAAAGAACGTTTCTTCACCATATTCTAAGATGTTCACCTGTGGGGCAGGACAAGAGGATGCCAATGTACCAATTAAATCCCACCAAAGCCTTATTTTGAAGCTCAAGTTATCTATCAGCCTCCTGCTGTCTCTCTGTATAAGGGTGAATTTCAAGACATGACAAATCTACCCAGAGACAAATGCTATTCATTCAAAATATGTACATTTCATCTGAAATTCTTAAACATACCTAAGTATCTTTCTTCTTAAGATTAAAACATAGGATGCACAGAATGAAAAGGAAATGTTGTATATCACAGCACTCAGTGGGTGAGACACTATTTCAGCATAGTAGGGGGAAATATTTCCCTAAATCCTATTTATATTTACCCAAATGTGTTACTCACACATCTCAAAACTACACAGAACATAATGTCAGCAGTAAACCACTGCCAGCAGTAAACCACTCTGCCTCAGTTTCCTCACCTCAGAATGCAAGAGAACAAATTAATTAAATGCTTGTGAGACTCTCAGCTCTTGTGGTGATGAGTGCAAAAAGAAAGTGTTTTCCAAAAAAGAAAACAATTCTTATTCATAGAACAATTTGTACAACGTGTTCTCTTTGAAACATGGGGCCACAATGAATGACAATAAAAATAAATATTGAACAGCTGCCTCATTCACTGTGTATCATCTATATGTGCACTAAACCAGGCAGGGATCGTTTTGCAAAGTAATATCTGATAATGGAACTAACCACTGTGGGCAAAATTCTGCTGTCAGTTTCACGGGTGCTGTTCTCACTGAATTCAACGAGAGCCACTGAAAACAGAACCAGGCCCTGTAACATAATCTTATGCATAAGGGGAAGAATTAAAGATGCACGGAAAACCCTGATTTTAGCAATTGCTGTCTTCATTTTGCAATGTTCTTTTAATTTAAATTTGAAACAGAATTGAAAATAAAAATGAAGAGACATTTCAGTACTTGTTGCTATTTGATAAATAGCAGTGGAAAGCTCTCTATGAGCATGTCTAAACTACATGCCTCTTTCAAAAGAGGGATGTAAATTAGACATATTGAAATCGCAAATGAAGCCAGGGTTTGAATTTCCTGTGCCTCATTTGCATAATGGTGGCCACGTGTTCTTTTGAAAAAAGGGCTTTTCGAAAATAGAACTGCCATCTAGATGGGTTCTTTCGAAAAAACCTTTTCAAAAGATCCTGTACTCCTCAAAAAATGTGTTCTTTTTCAAAAGAACACGTGGCCGCCATTATGCAAATGAGGCATGGGAAGTTCAAATCCCGGCTTCATTGCAATTTCGATATGTCTAATTTACATTCCTCTTTCGAAAGACAGATGTAGTCTAGACATAGCCTATTATACATATAATCACTCAGGAAGAAACTCAAGCCCTGGTCTTTTTTCCATGCACAACTTCACAAATCATATTTCACAAGTCCATCCATATTAAAACTGAAGATCTATGAAGTCACAGAAGTTTGGGTGTGTGTTTGCATCGTGTGTGTGTTTCCATGAAGCAACAGAAGTTTTGTGTGTGTGCGCGCTGCTTTCTTCTACATACCCCCTTTATTTTCCATACTTAAACTGATCATCTATTTTGGTGAAACATTCAGTCAAAAATAATCATATTTCAGTCAAAAAGGTTCAACTTAAAGAAAGTTAAGGAACAGAATATGACCCCGTTGACTGGAAATGTATGGGTAACAGGCTTTGCGCCACCTGTTTTTGAATATATACACACAGATATATTACACACATGCACAAATATAAACTCTCATATATACATATCTACATATGCCATACTGTGTGTTTCATTGCAGCCAAAAAGAGGCAGAAGCAGTCTTACACAGTTTTAAGCAGTCTTACGCAGTTAATTAAATTCATAAAGATAAACAGAACAGTGGCACAGTTGCAGACAGACAACCATCTGTCTTATGTTGCTATGAGCAACAGTATCTCCATGTTGAAAAAGAAACATATCTGAGGATTCAACAGTAGAAGAGAAACAATTATTATCTCAGAAGGTTTTAGACAGAAATCAGACCTTTTTATGGTGAAAGAATATTTTTGACTATTTAAGGGAGGAATCTATATTAAAAACATTTAAATATACATTTTGTGTCCTACTATCCTCTCTTGGATCCTTTCATTTCTATCTTTTAAAAAAAGAGAGAGGTATTAAGTAGCTGATGACAAAGGTTAATCTTATTTTAGCACATTAGGTCAAAATGTAATTCCCTCCTTTCTTCAGCTGGAATGTTTCACCTTTGATCCGTCCAACATAATCAGTGCAATCCAGCTGTTTCCTCACTTTCACAGCCACAATCTTGCCCCCGCCAAGCATTTCTTCCTTACTTCCACTCTGACCAAACACCAGCACAATTCTCCATTTTTACTTGTCTCCTCATTACATATCACTAATGCACTGCTATGGGGACTACTGTATGTTCAGTCTAACATAGCTGGTAGTCTTATGGAGAAAAAAGCTGTGTTGCCCTCTGACATTCCATGTAGTAGAACAGATCTTGGATGTGTCACACATACAAGTCATGTACAAGTGTGCACAGTCAATATGTGGCATAAATTAGAGCAATCTTCTAGCTACTCTGACATAAAGGCAGCTGATAAAAGTTTCTGGGAGGCCCAACTGTATCCATCAATCAGTCTGGATTAGGTGTGGCCTTTGCACTCCTGTCTCCTCCGGCAGCAGCAGAATGCAGGACATGTGGACTCTGTGCTACTGGAGGATCCATTTTTGTACAGGACTGATCTTGCCAGAGTTGGTCACACTGAATTTATGGACAATGTGCTGGCAGCATGGTAAAGGTTTCATTTCATGAGGAAAGCAGCAATATATTCCAATAATAAAAAGTGGCTTAATCTGCTTGGATACTTTGTTTAGGATCTATGTTAAACAAACAACACAAGCATTCTGATAAAGTATCTGATTCTAATCTCAGGTCTACCTTCCATAAACATAACACTGTTGGCTACACTGTTGGCTTTAATAGACTTATTCCTGATTTATGCTGGTGCAAATGAGTAAATCTCATCTCTCTTCTCCCCATCACTCAAGGAAAAAAAATCTGCAGTGTTTGAACGTTTGAACCACAATCTGTGGTTCTATTACAGTGACATTCAGATACCATTAGGGAGTCTGAATTTGGTTGCATTATATGAACAACAACAAGGGCGGGAAACCTTTTTTGGTTCAGGGGACACTGACCCACAGAAAAAAAATCAGTTGGGAGCCGCACACAAGTGAGAAGCAAAAAACCAAAACAACCAACTCCCCTCCCCCCCAAAAAACTAAGAAGGTTAACGATACTTTCCACATTCCCCTCAGACACCAAAGCCTGGGGGTGGGGGGAGCCCAGGCTAGTAGATTTTGTGTGCTTGGGAGCCAGATCCAGGCAAGTTGGGGGCCGAATGCAGCCTCCAGACCTTAGGATTCCCACCCCAGCCAACAAGATTCTTTTCAAACCAGGTAGGTAGGTTTTGTGTTCAAAAAGACATTTTTTTCAGTTTAGCAGATCAAGGATTATGCCTGCAACTAAGTAACAGAACATGCACTCAACATTGTTCACCTTCTAATGGAATTTGAAGACTTCAGACTCTTCTAATCTGTTTACACAACAGTGTATAGTGCATTGCATATAACAGATGTAGGCCGAGAAGCGGCATCATGGGATTCAAAATGATTTGAAATTACTCATTTTTGAGAATAACTCTACTATATTACACAGCCTGATCTCCAAAGTAGTGTTATGGGGAAAAGAGGGGTCAGCCACCTGTGGCTGCAGTTTTAAAGCAGTGCTAAATCACAACATTGGGTACTCCATTGTTTAGCATAAAATCCTGTGCAACTGGTTAAAATTATTGTTTTCTAAAATATCATTTCTATTTCACACTTAAAGCATGTTTGTTGCATTGCCAAGTGGTTAGTTGTTAAACAGAGCAATTACATTTATCATTTTGGTAAGGAGATGGCATTTGCGGTTTGTGTCAACATCAGAACCGACTTTCTAAGGTCTTGTATTTTCACCCAACAACTAGGAGAAACCAACAAAAATGAGAGTTTTGACAATATTCATCTTTTAAATGTGAAAGAGTATAATCATGCTGAAGATCTCCTTGGAAATAGCTTATACTTCCATGGCTAGCAATAAGATTAAGAAAGAGACTTTGAGAGAGGAACTGTGACCTCTTATAAATACGACGAACAAATTAAGAGGGAACCAAAAGCCTGATTTATCAAGACAGTGACATGCTCAGCTTTCAAAGTGGAAAAAGCCAGCTGCTGCACTGCCAAGTGTTGGATCTTTCCCTCTACTCATCCATCTCAAAGTAATCTTCAAGCCAACGGTAGAACAGAATGTATAGTGCCTTTCCCAGGAGCCAAGTGGTTCTCTACATTACATCCTTGAGATTAAGAATAAGGATGCCCTGACAGTGAGACAAATGAGTTACTGGATCTGACTACCAAAGGAGGCAGGTGGATTTCAGATAAAAGGAGGAATTAAAAAGGGAAAAATGTCCTTTATGTCACAAGGGAACAGATTATAGGGCCTAAACGGTCTCTCTCAGGTATGTCATCTATGATTTCATAAACACTAGTTGTGAACACAAAATAGAGGCACTGCCTGAGTTACAAACATTCTGCACATACAAACAAAAGCTCACCTGCAGCCTTAAGGGAGAAGGCAAGAGGCACAGATGGTGGTGAGCAGCACAAGTGCTGGCCAGAGGACTTGAGGAGGAGCAAGGGAACAGTCATGCAGCCAGAAACTGGAGAGAAGCTATGCTTTGAACCCCAAACTGCTGCTTCTCGCCTGCTCCTCAGAGTCCTTGGGCCCATACTTATGCAGTTCAGCATCTCCTGGTGAGCAGAGGCTAGATGCAGCCTGAGGGCAAGGAATGGCCAAGGGAAGGGGCTGGACATAGGAGCTGATGCAGATCTCACAGGGGTGAGGCGGGATGGATGAGCAGTCGGGGGATGCCCAGAAGCTCCGTTCTGGAGCTCCACTACCTCCTCATCCTCCCATAACTAAGTCTCCCTTTCCAAGCACCAGTATTCAAGGTTAAATAAAAAAACCTATTTCTTCTATTTTTCATTGCAAATATGCAATATTTCTGCTACATTATAGGTTAAATAGGCTTTTGAGGGCTAGACTGGGAACCTCATTCCCATTTATAACAATGTTTCTCTGGGAAAATGCATTCCAAGTTCCAAACAACTGACTTACCAATGAACTTTTGTAACACAACCCATTTGTAAGTTGGGGAGCGAGGAAGTGAACTGCGCAATGACCATGGAAGCAGACATTCTCTACAACAGATGTATTAATTAATTTATATTTAAAAGCATGTTTGGTTCTAATTCATAAAAGAATCGAATACCAAGATTTAGGAAGAGCAAAAAGTGATGTTTTTTTAAAGTGCCCAAAAGTGCCTTTGTGACATGAACGCCAAGTTGCTTAGGTGCTTTATATATATATATTACCATTTTTTTAACCAAAATGTTACTAAAATCCCCCCCCCCTCTTTTTAAAAGATGGGATGGATGTAACAGCTCTTATGCTTTGAGAGCATACATGCTGACATGTGTGGTGAAAAACTTCCCTATAACAGGTTATTCCACGAATGTTCCTTACAAGCATTCTTGTATATTTCTCTGAAGCAACTGCTATTGGCAACTGTCAGAAACAACATACTGACTAAAAGATGAACCACAGCTCCAACATAAGATGGCAATTCCTATGTTCACTAATCAAAGTTTAAAAATCCCAAACCACTATTGTTTCATGGTAGGAAAATATGAAAGCAGGTAAGAAGAAATGAAAGTCCCTGGCTTAAAATGCTTCACTCTAGGGATATTTTTGTTAAGAAAAATTATAAAGAATGACATGCTTTGCAGAGAGATAGGAAAGATGAGTCACATTTCAGGCAGACCAGCCTTGACAGTGTTTTGTGTGAATGCTAAAAATAAACAAGGGATGTGTGCGCCAAAATATAGGAGCTTGCAACTGGATCTGCTGGGTTCATGGTAAAGAATGTGATGATGGAACATTTTATCCTTCAGCTTCTGGGCTGAAGGATAAAACTCTCCAAAATGTTTAGACAAGTACTAATTGCAACAATGAAATGCTGAATGAGGAAGTAAGGTCTTCGCAGAAGGTTAATTTATCCTTGGAATGTAACTATGAGAAGCTCTCTGGAACAGATGGCATGATCCACAGCAGAAGGCTACCACTTGACATTAGCAGCTGTGCATGACAGAGCGCCATACATGTTTAAGGAAAAGACTAAGAAGAATATCAGAGACTCTACTCTGTTCAACTCTGCGTGACTGCAGGAACTCCTCCCCCGCCCCCCCCCCCCCCAACCCCCTGTGTACTCCTATACATAGGCAAGGTGCAATTGTAGTCCTTTCACTGAGAGAAAGACTCATGATTGTAGCACCTTTCTCCAGGGAGAGGAGAATGCCAAGAGGATCCCTTCCTTGCTCTTCAAAGGCAGCAGTGCAGGCTGCATGTACGGTGTGTGCACATGGTACACCTTGTCCAAAAGGTGTGCGGTGGCTGACAATCCCCCTAAACTTCTGGAGCTGCTATGGAGACAAGGTGTGTCTATAACACCCTGGGTGTGGACTGTCCCTTAAAGGTGCAATTTAACATGAGTAATGTCAAGATGTTGGACTCCCTGGTATTAGGAGGCTAGAGGGCAACTGTTTTCTTAAAAGGTGATTAGGATGAAACAATATTTGTTTCTGGTGGAGAGTTAATCCTTTGCTAGTGGTGTTTTTGTGTTGCTTTATTTTTAAATGAAAGATAGGTTACCTGAGAACAAGAAAGGTGAAAAGCAGAGCCCTGTGTGAATATACAATTTGTATCCATATCGGTTTCCACAAAAATGAGCTGCAGATATCCACACTGATGCCTGCAGATGCGGATACCAGTGGATATAAAACTGAGAGCTGCAGATTTGCAGGGTTCTAGATACAAAATTTGAATTTGCATCTGTATCCATATCTGCAAAAATGAGCTTCAGATATCTGCATCCACATCTGCTGATGTGGAGATCTGTAAATATAAAGCCGATATCAACAGATTTGCAGGGTTCTAGTGAAAAGGTTTCTCTGAACACATTGTATGCGTTTACAAGAGTTTTATCCCCTTAGAAAACTAGATAGAAACAAAAGTTTCCAAACCAATTCTGATTTGTTCAACAGATATACATGTCATTATACTGAGATTTTAGAGACAAGTACACCACAGAGGAAACTTCCAATGTTTTTTTCAAGTAATTGAAAAGTTTCATTTTTACAAAACAAAAAGCTTCATTTCAATGTACTGTAATATCTTTTATTCAAGTATATATTTGTATTCTAAAATATAACAAAATATAAAACTAAAAATATATAGGAGGCCCCCGACTTTCGACATGATTGGTTACAGGGGAAGCCTCGCAAGTCGGGGGCATCATAACTCGAGTCTTCATTTACGATAGGCACCGTGCACCGTCATAAATGTGTGCTGAGGATGTAAGTCCAGGGTTTCCGTCACCTTCTGCACTTACAAAAATGGTTGTAAGTGCAGGGGGTTGGAATTCGGGTGGTCGCAAGTTGGGAGCCTCCTGTAACAATCATTTCAAAACACAAATTTGAATTTTTTTATTCAGACAATGCTCCAATATTGTTAGAAATTTCCCCCCCTCTTTCATCTAAATGGAATTTCAGGAAAATCTACCTGATTTTGCATAGAATTTAGTTTTTGATAAAACTACATATTCTGATGCGGTTTAGTTCTATAAAAGTTTTTCTGGCCAGCTCTACTCTCTGTGAAGGTGCTGAAGTTATTAATTTATATTGTATACCTCCTTGTTGCAAAACATACGTTTGGGGAATATAAAAATAAGATAAAAGGATCTAAAGTGGAAGTTCTTTCTAATTTATATAATTACATATTTTGGACTTGGAGGTAATAAAGATATTTAATAATTGTCCATCTACCTTCACAGGCTCACAGATGATCGAAGCTGCTCTTGGAAAGAAGCTATTTTTGCTCTGATTCACTTTGCAGCAGCAAGGACTTTTCCCCCTTACCAGGATGAAGTCAAAGTAATATCACAATACAGTTCAACCAGTTTTCTGAGGTTATAACAATGTTTAGTAATACGGTAGCAAACAATCCTAATCCATTCCATGTTAAATATTGCAATCTTTGTTAATATAGGTTTGATCCTGTGTCCAGTGAAGCTAATAGGTGCTTTGCCATTGATTCAAAGCATGGGGGGGGGGGGGGGGAGGGGAAATCAAGCCTTGTGGGCACAATCTTATTCTCATCAAAATCAAGGTGAGTCTTTCCATTTACTTTAATTGGAACTGTTTTGGAGACTTGATATTTAGTAGAACTATATGCATGTAATATGCACCAAGCTTCACTGGAGTTTTGTATGTGAAAGAATTGTAAATACCGACTTTATAAGAGCTTTTCTATTAAAGGAATTACAATACCCACCAAAAAGCAAACTAACAGCTAGTCTTCAGCACAGAACAGAAAAACTCAAATTTAATTCACGCACATGCAAAAAAGTGAACAGCGTGCCTAACCTGTCCCAAAGTTTATACATGTTGCTGCATACAGTGCATCTGACAAACATTCAGCTTCTCCCTCACTAAAGTAATACAGCAAAGGAACAGAGTGCAAAATGAATGACAAAATCAACTAAATGCATTTGAAATGGCTATTCTTTGTAATATTTTCACAGGAAGCAGTTACTGTATATTTTAGCACATGAACCACAGAGGAGTTTATTCTGTCTAATAAGGGTCTTGCTGGTAGCTGCCACAGAATGAACGAAATTTTATTTGTTCTTTCCAACTAATTCAGTACAGTAATGGAAATCTCATCTTCTTTCGCTTTTATGCAGTCAACAATAATAGTTTGGATTGTGCTTCAAAACTCAGCACGTGTCTAGGCTGCAGTGGATTAGAACAATTTCAGACAAAATGTGTATCTAAATACTGTGTATCTAAATACTAAATATTGTGGCACCTAATTTTAAAATTGAGCATGGCCATCAAATTTAAGAATGAATTGACACTCAGGTAAGAGAAAAAAAGATATAGGTTTTAAAAACTAATAACTGAAATAACATTAAAACATTAAAATAATTTTAGTAAGATCTGCTCTGTAAGCAGTTCAGTAAACAGAATATTTTGTTTTCAGTGTTAAACTGAGCATTAAACTGAGTACCAGTCCAAGTTATAGGTGAGTGCACTTATGGAAACAGGAAAAAATACTTAGAAATATGGGTATTAAAGCAGAGCTCAATCTGGAGACTAAATCAATATTATATTCTCCTTAACAGGTTGGTGGACTTTTCTCTGGTGTAACCTTTAATTAATGTAGAGTGCAAACTGCACAAGTCACTGACAACATATTTGTTACTCAGGCAGCTACATACATTTATTATAGAGATGAGACTGGTGAGCTGCATAGAAACATGAGGATTTTATTTAGCACTTAAATACATACAAGTAAAATAGAACTCAGAGAAAAATATAACAAAACACTTACACTATGAACATAACATAAAAACGGCCATACCGGGTCAGACCAAAGGTCCATCTAGCCCAGTATCCTGTCTGCTGATAGTGGCCAATGCCAGATGCCCTAGAGGGCATCATACTCACAATCTTGTGGAAACCTTTAAAAGTAAAAGGGAAGAAAACTATGTGGAGAGCATTACAAGTGGGCTTGCTGGTACTAAGACTTTTCCCATTCTGTCATCCCTGATGTCCCAACTAAAGATTAATCAAACACTGTATTTTATGTCGCCTTTTCCTGACCATGCACAGCTGTCTGGGAACTCATACCTGAGGTTCCAAAGTCTGACACCGGACATTTGCATTAATACCTTGCCTAAAAGTGGGTTGTGCCCACAAAAGCTCATGATACCATCTACGTTTTGTTGGTCTTTAACGTGCTACTAGACTATTGGTTGTTTTTTACATTTTTCCTAGTATTTCTAGTGCATCAGTACATCATGTCCCTCCCAAAATCATGTTAATATGCGAAGGTCGACACTGGCAAAGGGCATCTTTTAATTTTCAGAAGTATGGACAAAAGTACTCTTGCTTTTACAGTAGACTTCCAATAATCCGGAACCTATGGGACCTAGGCAGTGCCGGATTATCAGATATGCCAGACTATCAGGAGGTACTATAAACTGGTTATATATATTTTGTATACATTATATACTGTATATAAAGTGTTAACCCTTTTTATTGTACATACTGTATACAGTATACTGTAATATTTTAGTTTTTTTAAGCCTTTTTTACCCTTTTTGCTCAGTTCAGCTGCTGCCGCTGTTACCTTGTGACTCATTTTTTGCTGAAGCTCACTCACTAGGCTCTTGCCATTTTGATGCCGGACTATCAGGAGTGCCGGACTATTGGATGCCGGACTACTGGAGTTTTACTGTACTCGGGGATTATGCATGTTGGTGTATGCATGCTCCACAACCTTGATTTACAACTACAATTCACAGAATTTTCACACAAACTACATATACAGAAAAATGCACACATCTGGCTGAAAACCTGAGCCATAGTCTACAGTTCCAGAGGAGGAAGCTTGTATTTTTTCATTTTACTAAGGCTGTTTGACTGCTAAATATTATTTCTAATTGTAAACATTTTGATGTTGCTCATGTACTACAGTGATTTGGGAAATATAAGTACTGAGATAAATTAAGTTATGTACATCAGGGAGATACTATTAGGTTAAAATTTTAGAATACCATTTTAAAATTGTCATAAATAATACACTGCAGCTACTTTTCTTATTACTTTAAATGCTATCTCCTTGTATTTCTCTGTACAAGAACAATGAATAACCTTTCCAGTTTCATCTCTTCAGTTTGTGGTAAAATTCATTTTCAAGTTCTCATACAATAGCTAGGATGAACTGCTGCATTTAGATGCCACAGGAATGTTAAACATTATTAAAACATTTCTGTTGCTTCTATCTAAAATCAATTATATGAAAACTGACATATGAACAAAGCTTTTACACAGAATTTATTTTAAATGTTATTTTATGATTGCATTTTTTTTCTTTTTAAAAAAATCAGCAGAAGTCTACAGAAACATGGCTTATGTAAAGAATTTACATTTTCATAATATCTGTACATCTATGAAAGCTCATTATCCAATTTTTGAAGCTCATTTCCAATATCTTGTAAGGTCCACAGCTTCAATAAAAATGAATACAACTTTATTTTATTGTATTTATAATCTGTTTTCAGATAACAGCCAACACAATCAACAGAGAGAGGGTGAATAATATCTTTTATTTCATATTAGTTTTCCAGGTTGCAAGCAAGGGAGGCCAAATGCTTGGAATGAAATTATTTGAGGGTGTCAAAAATCAGTCTGAAAATTGGAAGTGAGGCTCAGCAGTAACTAGGGAGAGCCTAGCTTTTTACCATATATGAGAAAACCCTCATCAAGATAAAGCACGTATTTGTTCAGACCTTCTGAAATTTACATTTAAGTGGCTATAAGGAGGTCAGATTTTAAATCCAGAGTTTGATCTTTTACTTTCAGGCCAGTCTTGGTTATAAGGCAGAGGGTGAGCCTTGAAAGCAGACTGCACAAACTGAATCTTATTTTCAGACTTGCGCTGCAACAGTTGTGCAGAAGAAGGGAAATAAATACCTCCCCCCCCACACACACACACACACCCATAGCAGACTGATGGCCTTCATTGAAAAGACAGGTACACATTCTTTTCTGCCAAGTGAAAGGAGGGAAAAGCATTTGCAATGTTTCCAAAGTTAGAAGGAATTATTACAATAAAAGGAAAAAATATTTCATCACCAACCACAAGCTGCTATTTAAACTAAAAACTGAAGCAAGACTATGGAACAATTCCGAATAATTAACCAATTTCACATCTTGTCAAAACTCTGCCAAGGACTTCAGAAAGGCCACTGTTTTGACTTGCTTGCATATTTCAACAGACCTTATCCAACTGATATTATGCTAGTAAAAATACTGGCCTAACTGTAATTCAATAACAAAATGTTTTTATTGCTGGCAACCTCAACAAGATAGATTAGGCATTCTGTTTGCAGAACCTTTACTACCAAGGGGCTGGAAGCATATCTTATGGTTTTCACCGAGACCAGGCAAAAAGGCTTGATCAGTTGTGAGTGGGGCTTACTTTGGCCATGTTACAATTAACACATCTGAGCAATGTTGAAGCTTGTCATTTCTATAATCATTGTCAAATCATCACTGGCGCTGCTTCTGTTCTTTTACATTCTACCTATTTAAAACTTGTTTTTCAAATGGTCAAAAGGGACACTGCCAAGGATCTTAGATGTAAAACTGAGTCTGCTTTATTCTGAGGGAATGTACATGTACAGTATGTGCTGTGTCCTCCCTTCCCTAACACTATTCTTCTGCTTTTTTCCCAAGTAAGGACACAGAAATCAACAGGAACCTTGTGTTCTTATGAAGACACTGAGTACTCAGAATTCCATGCTATATGCTATGTGATCATTTAGAATAATCTGGACTTCAACTCACATACTTTGTAGTCCTATTTTTGAGATTTGTAAGAAGAAGGGATGGAGTATGAAAAAGAAATTATGATCAGTAATGAGAGTAAAAAAAACCTTTACAGTATTCTTAGGAAATTGTAGTGCTCAATAGCCTATTGATAACCAATTTACTTAAGGGACAAAGTAACTGCATTATAAGTTTTCATTGCCTTAGACTATAATTAAGGATATAAAACATTCCTTGCCTGTAGCTTGTCATTGCCATCATTTATCCAAAGCAGTATCCACATTCTAGTCTTGACACAAAATGAAATAAAGAATTTCCTTAACATTAAGGGAAAGACTATTCCTCTATTGTAGTTTATCTTTATGGTATTTTCAATCCAATTACCATACTATTAAAAGTTTATTTTAGTAACCAAATCTCAAGACTCCATACATGGAAAAAACCATGATGCCAAATAGAATGTTTTCTTTTCATTATATATTACTGTGAATCTATTATTGTGCAGTAATTTGCCCAAACACTACAGTATAACTAGTGTAAAATGTAATGATTTGCATCAGTGCTGTTGGAATCACTATTTTACTACTCCTATTCATAAGAGGAAGGCTGCTGTCTATGGTGAACTTTATGACAGGTGAAATGCTCTATGCACCTGACCCCACGCTAACACCTCTGCTCTTTAAAGGAGTACAGAACAAGGGGCAACAATCCTTGTTACTTCCAAAGAGTCAGGGATACAGGCAATACTTTTGGAAGCAGATTAGACTCTTCTCTTTGCTCTGCCATAGGAAACACACATGGCTGTAGCAAATATAGTACATCTGAAACAGCTTGCGTTTCCATCACAGCAAGTGAATATTCACTCTGCAGAGTAACTATGTCTTGAATCCTTCAGCAGAGAAGGCCTCATAAGGAAAGGAATTTCAGGCAAAAAGGAAGAGAAAGCTACTGAGTAACAATGAATTTGTAAGCAAAAACTCACTAGGAGTTGGTACTTTCATTCCTTTAATGTGATAGGATGTAATGCTGTGGCCTAAGGTGTAGTTAATAGGTTGGGGTGGGACCAACACTCCTCTGTGCTGCAGGAACTACAGTAAACCAAAATATATTTACTGTTTAATTAAGCTTACCAGCCTGCGGATATCCCTCTCGCACTCACGCTTTATTCGATTAACCTCATCTTGATGGGACTGATAAGCAGAGCGCAGGTCAGCAGCCTTCATTTTATCTGCCTGCATAATGTTGTTCAAAGCTTCTTCAAGCTGCTTTTTACCAGATTTCAGTTCTAATATCTCTTGCTGCATCTTTATACGTTCGCAATCAAATGCTTTTCGAGCTTCTTCTCTGGCTTCATTTAGCAATGCATTTTTCACTTTGTCAGCTGCCCCGTCCCGCAGCACGTTCACCGTCGACTGTAAACGCTGAATTTCTCCATCTTTTATTTTTACCATACGAGCTACTTCTTGCTCGTGCTGCCGGATAAGCAGCTCCCGGACAGCCTGGAGTTCCTTCATTTTCTCCTCATGGAGTTTAGCCTTTAGTTCAGAGATGTAGGCAGTATGCTTGTGCTGCTCCTGCTCTCTTTCTTGCTTGACTTCCTGGATTCTCTCTCTCAGTTTACCCACCTGGAACAAAGCAATAAATTAAACTTAGTTTAACAGAACTGATCATGATGCTGACTCTCCAGAATACACCATCTCAGGTGCTCTACAATGGAAAAAAATGAGATCTGAGTATGTCAAACTTAGGGTCAGTTTGCATCTGGATCCAAACATTGTAGGCTTGGGCCTTTCTGCAGCCAAAACCGATGTTTTCTTTCACCCGTAGGATACTGGCATATTTTGTTTTAACCTATAAAATGGACTAAAGAATTTCCAGGATTTTTTGTCAATCCATTAGGGGGCATTCTATTGCCATAACCTATTTTCCTAATGTGACCCATACCCACAAGCTACCAGTTCTTGAATGCTCCCTTTGGTCTGGAATCAGTTTAGGGAGATGGGTCAAATTGGTAAAGTAATAATGGAATCATGTAGAATTAGGAAGCTTCTTTGTGTCTTTGGGGGAGAATGGAATGCATTTCACTGCTTGCCAGAGTGGCGGGCAACTTATTTTTTTCTGTAGTGTTCATATTGTTTCACAATATCAAAAACATTTAACTAATTTATCCTCACATGGGAAGCTGAGGAGCAGAGAGCTTAAATGACTTGCCTAAATTCACATAGAAAACCTGTGTCAGAGAAGGAATTGAACTCACTTCTCCTGCCACTACTTTAAGTACAAGACCACCATTTCTCATCTCATCTGACTGCTGAAGAGGTGAGAAAGAAGCTATCCTTTAACGAATGAAGAAAGGAGCAGCAACCAGAAAGGAGGAAGGATTCTTGTCACGAGGGCGAGAGTTCGGAGGTAAAAGCTGAAAAACAGGACCTACATTTTAATTTACTAAATTTGGGAAATCCACCTTAAAGAGGCCGGATTTTCTGAAGCCTTGTACTCAGAGTTTTTTGCATATCAGGACCACTCAAGGGGTTTCAGATTGGGCACCTAAAAACTGAGGCATCAAAAATTCACTAGACATTTTTTTTAAATATAAGTCAAAGCCTGTAAGGGCTAAAAGCCATATTATTGACTATTATATCAATGCACAGTATGATAAAACCTCATTATAATGACACTCAGCAGATTGCATGAACTGTGATGTCTTTCCATGTGAAATTATACACTAATTACAAACCTGCATACCGTGTTTCTTCCAGAATGAGGTTACTACACAGCAGGGGAAAGAAAAACTGTAATGCTGAAAGTGAGTAAAGTGAGTAAAAACACTATGAATAGAATAAACAGTGATCATGACTGCAGTATCCGAAGTGAGGCATGCAATGGCATTTTAAACCAGGTAGTTCAGAGCAGAATTTTACTGCACAAACACTATCATTTACCACTGTGGGGATCAATCTCTCAGAAATCGATTTAGCAGATATGGCCCACTAACTGACTGCTGATCATGCGCCCATTGACTCCAGAATGCCACTGGAGAAGAGTAAGGAGAGCCAATTGGAGAAATAGTGCGGACACCATGGTAAGTCAAACTAAGGTACATTGACTACAATGATGTTATTCATGTACCTGGAGTTCTATACCTTAGTTCAACATTGCCCCCTAGTGTAGACCTGACCTCATATTAAGAAAGGTCTAATAGATGCAAAGAGAAAAAAAATATTTGCCCGGAATAATATAGGTTATTATTGGAAATAGATCACTTATCTTGGTTTACCACAATTGAATTTTATCCATATGTAAATGCATCTTCTGTAGATGATAGGGATGTTGTAATGATATTTATTTCCAAGACTATAATCAAACAGGTACAAGTGTCAAAACTTCCATGCTTATGTGAGGCCCCCTATTTCTGCATGTGAGCTTAAAGTAAACAGACTGGGTATTTATTCACCTAAATGATCAAATGTTGTATATATAGAGGGATGGAAAAAGAAAGTTCATGGAATGTCGTTAAAATAAAACAAAGAAAACCAGCACTTTTCCATGGTGGTTAAAAATCAGTTGCAACAATTTATCAAGACATACAGTACTTAAAGTTTAGTCTTATTCTACATACAGGCAGTCCCCGGGTTACGTACAAGATAGGGACTGTAGGTTTGTTCTTAAGTTGAATTTGTATGTAAGTCGGAACTGGTACATATTGTAGGGGAAACTCTAGCCAAACATTTCTCCAGAGCTCAGTTTTATTCTCCCACACCTCACTTCCCTCAGTCTTTTATTCTCAAGCTGAGGTGTCTGCTGAGAAAAGCCGCTCCGCGTCTCCCTGGTCTGCTGGAGGGGGGCGCTAGCTTTGCGTCTCCCTGGTCTGCTGGGGGGAAGCAGCTAGTGCAGTGTTGCCTCACCCCGTTTGTAAGTAGGGATCTGATGTAAGTCGGATCCATGTAACCCGGGGACTGCCTGTATATTGTTGATGAAAGGTAGATTTTACCCTAAAGTAACTTGGAGTGAGGAAACTTCCAGAAGAATTCATTAACAACTGAGTAAGTAGTCTTGAAATTCATGTTTCCAAAGAGCATTTACCCTCAAGTGATTGAGCAAAGAGGAAAAGAGTGAGGAGGGCTGAAGATACTTAGGAACCTATGTCTCATTTTCAAAAATGCCTTTTGGGTTAGTCACCTAAGTCTCAAGGGAAAATTGTTTTCTAATCAAGACAGTTCCAGGTATGCTTGGACCATGTGCTATAAACTGAATCTGACAAATCTCTCAAAACATTAGCAGACAATAAGAAAAAGTTGTTTTCACCCTGGAACATCACT
Source organism: Pelodiscus sinensis (assembly GCF_049634645.1). Classification (NCBI taxonomy): domain Eukaryota; kingdom Metazoa; phylum Chordata; order Testudines; family Trionychidae; genus Pelodiscus; species Pelodiscus sinensis. Next base: position 111,968,910 of record NC_134715.1, read on the forward strand.
GATTTGATTATCTACACCACTGGCCTTTGTAAATTAAAGCATTAGCCTATGCATGTAGACACAACAATCTTGCCAAAGCAACAGCTAGCTTTTCAGCAAAAGAATACAGAATGTTATTCTTCCTTGCCCATCGTATACTTTCCTAGGTTAATCTGCATATGTTTAGGTTTGGACAACATGTGAAAGGCTAATGTTTTCTTTAACCCACAGACTACACGCTTTGAAGAATATTTGATTTCAGCTTTGTTTGCCTTTACAAGTTAAAATAAAACAATCGATATAACCTTTGGGGTCTGTTAATTAAAAGTTATGTTTTCATCGTAATCATGTCTACAGTCAAAACCAAACTTATAGGGCATATAAGTTATATATGTTGTTTTACCCTCTGTAAAAATAATTCAGATCCTCATTGTGACTTGAGCTAGGTTTATATTTTCTCTCATTTTCACTTACATAAACACTTCATTCTTTCCATAACAATCCTATACAATGTGTTCTCAGACATTTAATTTTCCTACTATATGTCATTGTCCATTAGGATGACCAGGAGCAAAAACAGCCAGGACAGGAGAACACTTCAGGAGAACCTTTTGGACTACGCATTTAGAATTCAATTAATAATTATGTCATGTTTAAGGCCAACAGATAGGTTAAATACAAACATTACATTGTCTGGAAGGTTGCAACAAAATACTACTTTAGTTCTTAAAGTCCAGAGCTTTAACACATACGAACCTAAGAATTCAAGGTGATAGTTTCTAATTTTAACACAGTTTTAATATAGCACAATTTAGTACACCATAGATGAACATGGATTTTTGAAGCAATACTTTTCTCTAAAAATAGAGCTTGAATACGGCAGTAAACATGCCGGCTTTATATGGACCACACTTGATATAATCCTCATTAATGTCTACAGCAGTTTAGAGGCTATGATCCACACAAGACATTTCCAAACCAAATTGGGCTATACAACCGACTACACGGCATTGGGTTATACAACAGACTACACAACATGATTAAAATCACACACTGTGAAGAAAAGCTTGCATCTTTCCATAAATACTTTAGAAGCAAATCTAGCCAAATTATACTAAAAAAACTGATCACTTCAAAAAAATAAAATATTTATCATGTGATATTATAAATTCACCTATTCTAATGTGCCTACTCTCATTTTCAGATAAAGATGGACTGCAATTTGCTAGCTTATGCTTGGATCTCAGAAACATGTCTGCCTCTTCTCCAGACAAAACTTATCTCTATGCCCCATGTTATTTTTGTATTGATTCAGCCACAGGCAGATCGATCAAAAAGCATCCTACATTTTTTCATATGGAAAAGTTTATAGTATGAGTAGATTTGAAAGAATTAGATTTTTATTAATAAAGGCTAGTAAGAGTTGATTTCACTATATTTCCATCAATAACCAAACTTTACAGATAAACAATGTAATAAATGTATTAGCTTTTGATTAAAAGATATTTTGTATTTTTTACATGTGATGTTGAAATTTTGTGTTTTACTGATTATAAAGTGTCAATCTTTGAATCTCATTATCTGCTATCATTAAATAATTATTGTCTGACTCCTCCCCTATACTTTCTGGCAACTGTGAAATTTTAAATAGGAAAGAATAAAAATATGCATAAAACCCATACTTTTGTGGAATTGTGAAAATTTAAGTTGCTAAAAACAGAAAAAAATTATAAGTCTTATCATGGTCTATATACTACACAGTTGAGTCAATATAAGGCAGCGTATGTTGACCTTATTATGTCAATGTACATACTACAGCATTGTCCTAACAATGTAAATACCATACTACACTGACAGAATAACTCCACCTCTATGAGAGGTTGTAGCGCTTACTGCAGGGGTGGGCAATAATTTTCTTGGGGGGGGGCACTTATTAAATATTGTTACATGGTTATGGACCAGCTCCACCTCCACCCCCGCAGAAGTGGCAGGGCCTGGGGAGGAAGGAGTGGGGTTGGGGACTAGCCTCCCGCAGGGTTGTCTGGGGCCAAAGGCTTTGAAGTAAAAACACAAAAAGGGGCTCATGGCCCCACCACTATCACATTGCCTGGTAGCCGCTCAGGGTTGCTGCAGTTATTGAAGAGGCTCACGGCTCCAGCCCCTGCAGGGGTAGCGCCGCGAGTGAGAGCCGTGAGCCATTTAAAGACGATCCTGTTCCCTGAGCCACTGCCTGGAAATTCAGTGGCACAGGCAGCAAGATATAAACAGAAAGCAGTCACATGAAGTCTGCAGGCTGGATCAAAGTGTTAGGTGGGACAGATCCGGCCCCCGGGCCACATCTTGCCCAGCCCTGGCTTACAGTGTAGGTAAGGCAATACAGTGTCTTACAACATGGTATCTAGACACTATGTCATTTACATCATCTGTCTGCTGTCTTGTCAATTTCATGGGTCCATCCTAGAACCTTACTGCTCTGCCTCTCTATTTCCAACTAGACTACTGTCCAGAAGCTCCCAGCTAGGAAGCCCAGGTGGCTGCCCCCTGCTAGAGGCTTGGGAGTTGTGGGGAATTGAAAGTCCTGGTTCTTAGCCCTCCCCGCATTCCCACTGCCCCTCTTCAGTTGGTGGAAGCACTTCTGGGGTGCTGACAGAGAGGGGATTTCTTTCATAAAGTATTAATTAACCTCTAACTGTGCATAATAGGACAAAAAATAGCCAGGCCTGCCAACAAGGAGTTAAGGGGGACAATTGCCCTAGGGCCCAGAGCTTCCAGCCATCATTGCTGTTGCTGTGGCATTGGTGGCGGACAGAGCTCTGAGCCCTTTGAATTGCCAGCGAAGTGCAGGAGCGTCGCTCTGCACAGCTCTGAGGGCTGGGGGAGGTGCGCCGCAGTCTGGGTGGTGCTAAGGGCTGATTGTCCTCAGCTCCACTCCTTCTGTCCTTGGCCCTGCTCCTTCAGGGGCACAGTGCCAGGCCCTCTCCCCCACACCTTGCCCTGGCGCCCGCAATGGCTATCAGCCCCATTGCAAAAAGTTCACTAACAAATAAAATCACAGGTTCTCTGAAATAAAGGAATATGTATTGAAAATAAATTTCCCTGAAAATCTTTATACATTAAAGTATGTGAAATGCTCTGAAGTAAGTTATTTTTGACAATGTTGGCAATTTATAGTGACGTTACAAGGGTCACAATAATAAAGCCAATACAGGGATGAGTTCTCTCTCTATTTATCAACACTCCTCTCCTCCAGCCCCCAAAATCAAACTAGTAAAAACTCAATTCTGCTCTGTCTAAGATTAGTGAGTTTAATGGGAACAGAATTGAGCCCTAGTAAAACACTGCATCTTGGGCCTGACCTTAAAAACTGCTGAGCAGCTCCTGGAAGCTGTTGTCAATCCTCAACACCCAATGACTTCAGAAGCAATGAAAGGCATTCGTGTTCACCCATGATGCTTAGCACCTGGCAGGATTGTTTCTGACTAAAGACATCCACTCCTTCTGTTCTATTAATGTAACATGTGCTATTATTATCTCACTTAATGGGCTCCCTTACAATTTTATTTTATAATGATGCGTCATTTCATGGGGTTCTATCCTGCAAGGTGCAGAGCTCACTAATTTCTCTACTGGATTAATTGTGAAAGCATTCTGTTTGTTATTGGACACCAGCGGTGAATTTAGGGCAGGGCGAGCGGGGTGGCTGCCCCGGGCCCCGCGCTTCCCGAGGCCCCGTGCATGCACCTTGGCACCACGGCACATGCGCTGTGTCAAAGGGGGGGGGCGGGCCCCGCAAAATTTTTCTGCCCGGGGCCCCGCGGCACTGCCCGGGGCCTCGCGGCACTCTCATCTGCCCCTGTTGGACACTGAAAGTCATTTGGGATGCAATTCTTCTGCAATGTAATATTTTATGTTTGCGCAAGCTGCCCCACCCCCATTGGAATTTCACAGAACTTAAGCCAATAAGCTTCTACAAAAATGTAAGTTTCTAAAAATTAAAAAAAAAATCACTCTAAAATGCCTCTGTGTATAAAAAATAATTCTCTTTTCTCACCTTTGTCCTTCCCCACTATCCATCTTCAAAAAGTCTAGTATTGCATTAATGCTTCTTTTAGGGTCCATTATTTCTACCCTGTTGCTGGTTAACAGACATTGTTCTCAGTGCCTACCGAGCAGCTACCTTGCCAATGCCAGCTTGAGGGTTGAGGCATGAAAGTGAGGATCTGATCACTAATGAGCTGTCGCTAGGCCACCAAGAAAGCCTTTGATAAAATGCTGTTTTATGCCCTCATTGATCACACTGAAACTGTAGTTGGTCCAGTCCAAAGGAAATGTTTTGTCTGATCTCTTCCAAAAGAGTTGGCTTTACACTGAAAGAAATTGCTCTTGGAAGAGAATCAGTCACACATTGTCTGCAAAATGGCCTCTGATGTCTGGAATCCATGAAGATTCATCAAGAATGTTGCTTTGGAGTGACTTTAGCAACTCTATCAAGGTGGTATATGGCAGAAGAATGGAAACCAAGTAAAATGCAAAGTAGAAAGAGGTACATGTAGGAAAGCTACAAGCTCTTCCCTTTCTATCTTTAAACAGAGAGTTATTCAGCTCATCCTTGGAAACTGGATGACCAATAGCCTACGTTGTTAAGAATTGCAGGACTTAAGTTAAAAACTGGAATAAGATGCCAATTTTTAAAAGGAGAGTGATTAACCATTATTTCAGATTATCAACAGATGTGATCAATTATCGATCATCTAGAACTGGATTATGATGTTCCAGTGCTAAAATGGGCTGAGCTACAAAAACCAGACGGGACATCAGCAGTCCCTTCTGGTATTCAACAAGATTGAAAACAATGGGCTTCTACAGAAATGTAACAATTTTTATAAACATCACTCTAAAATCCCTTTATATATAATAGAAATGAAAACTTTTCTGTAAGATTTTGAATCATTTTATGGGATTAATTTTTTTTTAAATGTTATATTCCTGAAACCCAAGCAAAACGTAAGAGCAGAGAAAAGCATTTTGAGGGGTTTAGAGACATGGAACAGCCTCCTTTATCAGAAGGTACACAATCACAATTGGTCAGTTCAGTCCATCATTTAGAGGTGCTCCTGGATTCCTTGAAAATGGTCTGACTGATAATACTTTTCTACAGTTTCTGGCTCTGTAGGTAACCACATCCAACCCTGGCAAAAAATGGTCCGATCTTAGTTATTCACACCTTTGTCATCTCTTGGCTGCATAATGGCAATGCAATATAGCTGGACACACAGGAAACAGTTGGTAGAGAACATTGAAATACAACTCCTCAGCAATACTGGCTACCACAAACGCATCAAACCTCTCTACTCTGCTCTATACATTCTCATAGGATTCCGAACTAAATTCAAGGTCTCAGTGACCAGGATAAAGACCATAGCTGACAACTTCATTCTTCTGGCAAAACAGAACTTGCTATAGTAAGGGTAAAGCTTGTCTATGCAGGAGACAAGATTTTTGAGGTGCTGGCCTAAGACTTCGGAATGAGTTCCCACAGAAACTAAGGACCATCACAAACTTCACCATGTTCCACTCCAAGGACAAGATGCATTTCTTCGACCTTGCCTTCTCTAACATAATCATATAGCTCTACGTAGACATATACATGTGTCACATTACATATTTCACAAATTCCAGAACAAAACATCTCCCCCTATGTAGAGGATGAGACACCACAAACATAACCAAAGTTAGTCACACTGCTTGATGTTCTACCGGAAGGCACTCCGATAGTATACTAATGAGGATAGTATACAACTCTATACAGAGTATCAGAAAGAAAACATTAGCCATCTATAGATTTTAATTTTTATAGAGAAATCCTCCAGAAAAATTTCTAGCACTTTTCTATACTGGACATAGCTTGCCTAGCTTCGTGGGGCCTTTCCACTATTAATCAGACATCAATTCCAGTGGGGTCCCAACTTGAAGTCTCTACCAGGTTCTTCCTTCTTTCTCTATGCCTCTATTCAAAACCTCTGAGGCTAAAAGTGGCAGAAGCAACAGACAGTGCCAACATTTACAGCTACACTGCAACCACTTCAATCCTCCTGATGTCGGAACTCATACCTTCCATCCCATCAGATACCTCCAAGTATAAACTACCTGGTTGCCACCAATCAATTTTGTGATGGGTAGGACTCACCCTGCTTCCCACTTTATCTATATAGTGTTTGTCAACATCCTTTTCCCACCACATCAACTTTCCTATGGACTCTGTTCCTCACCAGACCCAACTTCATTGCTCACAAGTACTCTGTGAAGGCCCCACCTGCCCCCAACAAGATGTAAACATTCTAATCTAGAACTTCCCTTTCCTCCTCTGCCTATTCTCTCCCATTCTTCATCACCCTCATTCATGGTGTCTTTTTAGAGTGTATAACAATATCACATGATTCCCTTAAGATTTTACAATCACAGAACAATTTGCTTTATACTCAAAACTGAACTAGGGATTTTTATTAGATTAAGGAAAATGGTATCACTTATTCCCAAAACTGCTTTCCTTGTTCTCTCCCCTCCCCCCATCCCCTTCCTCCCCGCTTCTCTTCCTCACTCCTTCACTTTGAAACTCCTTCCTAGACACTTTCTCGGCCCTTGCAGTTGGACTTCTTACTACAGATCTTAAGAACTGGTAAATAATCTTGCATGGGGCAGTGTATTTATTGTGAGGAACCTAGCTCGCCTTTGGGCTAGAATATTATAAATTATATCATACTGCATTTGCAAAAACATCTAATTTCCTGTTTTCTAGCACTTCAAGGTCTCTTTTGGTATTATGATCTTCCCATTATCTCCCTCTCATTGAATGGTACGAGTGTTAATATCTTCCCCTAGATGTGATGGGTTGAATTTTATAATATCATTCCTGGCAATATTTGTCCCGAGATTTGTGTGTTGTTTCTCTATCCACAGCACTCCCAACTTGGTACCATCTATGCATTTAATTAATGTGCTTTATTACATACTCTTCCTAACAATAAAGAAGTCTGTCAATTCTTGGATCATATCCCCTCTTTTCCCATCTCACTTCCCAAACTGAATCATGATTTACTGTTCCAGAAATCAAATGATCAAATCTACTGTATTCCCTTCATTTACAATTTTACATTATCAAAAGGAGGGGGTCCTTATTTATTCTTTATAGTTTTCTGAGGCTTATTTTTGTTAGCCTTCAGATGCTTACAAGTACTCTCTTGTATTTCTCCACCCATTATTTTACTGGGATTTGAGAATGTAGGGTTGCAGAACAAACAGAGAACTACCAAATCAGAATATCTATTTTTTCCAGTATATCCTGCCTCTAAGCAAAGGTCAGGTTCAGATATTTTAAGAAAACCCAATAACAAATGATCATAGAAGCACTTGCCCAAAACAAAGGTTTCTTTCTAGTGCCAAGCAGTGAGTAGTTAACTTATGCTCGGAAGCAAACATTTTAATGCTATTTAAAATAATCATGGACAATATTTACTAAAGTCATCTTTTCTTCCTTATCTGAAGATAGTTAATATATTTGTTTATCCCCTTCAGTTCTCTGGAACCTCTTGATTTCTCTACAAATGGCTAATGTTAGGAAATAATTATGTCCAAGGTACATTTAGAAGACTTTTCCTCAAATAAATCATTAATATAACTTATGCATGTACCTAAATAGAGAGACAGCATATTTAAAGATTTTAAATTATGTTAATCAACCTCAAAAAAGTTGCTTCCTTAGTTAACATTATATAAGTTCCAGATGCTACTGAACTGTACCTCAAACAGCTCCAATATTTTTTCCATTCACCTCTATGCCAATAAATCCATTTAATTCATTTAGGTTCTCTAGGAACAGTGCTTCTTGCCTCCTGAAATTGTTTGTTTTTATATTGAATTTAGGTTAATTTTTTCTCATTATTCACTTTGAGTTACTCCATAAAAAGAATGAATCCCTCAAGGCTCCAACGTATCCACACTTTGACAAGGAACTCTCCATTACTTTACACAGGCCACCTCAATTAGTCCTCAAAATATCCTGCAGTATCCTTGTCCATCTCAGACACAACACAACCTTTTACTTGATCCTACTTTACAGAGAGCTCAGTGTCATAGCACACCAGGTCATTCCAGGTCAATCACAACCACTTCTAGGTGCAATCCTAGTCCCATTAGCTTTAGTAGAACCAGGATTTAATCTTCCGCCTCAGTTCCTATCGCTATACTCTGAAAACAAGAAACAACTAGTACAACCGAATTCTCTTAGATGTACTGTTACCCATTTACCACCTACTCCAATCTACCTTTTTACTCCACCATTAGTCACACTGATTATGTAGCTTCCCTTTCCTCCTGGATGGCATGGGGTGTGTGGTTTGATGGAGAGTAGGCGACATGAATTGTGGATGCCGTCAATACACTGTAGGGGACAAAGTCATTGCTGTGCAATTGCTCTGGCTATGTTAAAGTCGTACTGGATTTCAGGGCAAATGCAGCATGGCTTCTTTCCTTGACATATGCCTGTCAAACACAGAGTTTCTACCATGGCAACCATAGATGGCAATTTTCCAGCTGGGAGAAGATAAAGTTAAGAGAACTTCCAAAGCAGATGGTTTCTAATGGCAGAATAATGCAGCAGGCACTCTATCAAGCCACTGGTGTTCGTTGCCTATCTATATGAGTTATTTTAAGAAAGGAAATCAAGCAAAATAGTTGATAAATACAAAAACTATATATCTTTCAGATTAATCAGATAGACTGCTGAAATTTGAACTCAGAATTGTCTTTTAAAACACAGCAGCATTGAGGCTCTATAAAAGGATAGCAGTGGTACAGCACAACTGTCAGCCTGTCCCTGGGAATACAGAGACTGAATGACTGGCAAGCTTCCTGGCCTGTTGTACTAACAGGCACAGAATTTACTCATTTTATCTGTGGGAGGAGTGGCAGAGGGAAACAGCAGTAATATTGGCTGTACTGTTCGCACACCAATTCTGCTGACTAATCCATGAGAAGCATTAAGAAGGGATCAGGAGGCAGCTCATGAATGTGCAAGGAATTACTACTAAGATGCCACAGGACTGCTCAATGTTTTTAATCTGTAAGAAGGTTTTTCATAAATGTTAAAGTATTTTGCAGAATAGAAAGTTAAGTATTTTGCCCCAATTTGAGATGAAAAATGAATATCAATTTCCCGGGGCACAGAAATTCTCAATTTCCACCAACTTCATATGGAATATATTATAGCAAATGAGTAAGAGTTTGTTCAAAGAAAAAAAAATCTGAGTCTTCGTTTCAAACATTTTATTTAAATTAACTATATAATAAGAAGATTCTTAACATTAATCTTATTAAGAAGATTATGCTGTCCAAGATTCAGCATCATTACCCTCACAGAAGGTTATAAAGGGCATGGAAGAGGAAGCAGAGCTGGAGATCAGCTGATAGCCTAATGCAGAATCACAATGCCAAAGATCTTAAGGAAGATTCTCCCATTACAGTGAAGATCAGCAGTCCAATGTAAAGACCAAGCAGGAAAAAAATGTTATATTTGAGACCATTTATATATACAGGCAGTCTCCGAGTTACGCGGATCCAACTTATGTCGGATCTGCACTTACGAACGGGGTTTTTCTCGCCCCGGAGGATGCGGTCGGCGGGACCGCCCAGGCACGCCGAGGTCCCGCCAGCCTCGTCCTCCGGGGCGAGAAAAGCTGCTCCGCATCTCCCTGGTCTGCTGGGGGGGCCTGCAGACCAGGGAGACGTGGAGCAAAGCCACGGAGGACCCGGGTGGGACCGCGGCGCGTCTGGGCCCCCCCGCCGCCCGGGTCCTCCGCGGCTTTGCTCCGCGTCTCCCTAGTCTGCAGACCAGGGAGACGCGGAGCAAAGCCGCGGAGGACCCGGGCGGCGGGACCGCGGCGTGCCTCGGTCCCGCCGCCCGCGTTTCCATGGTCTGCTGGGGGGGGGCAGCTAGAGCACCTCCCCTGACCCCCGCTCCCCCCCGCAGACAAGGCTTTTCTCGGGACGCCTGTGGTAGAACAGCTGGGGTGCTGATGGGTTGGTCCAGTAGCGCCACTCCTCGGCGCTACTGGACCAACCCAGCAGCACCCCAGCTGCCCTGCCCCAGGCGTCCCCAAGTCAGCCGCTGCTGAAACTGACCAGCGGCTGACTACAAGAAGCCCGAGGCAGAGTTTCTCTGCCCCGGGCTTCCTGGAATCAGCCGCTGATCAGTTTCAGCAGCAGCTGACTTGGGGACACCTCGGGTAGAGCACCTGGGGTGCTGCCGGGTTGGTCCCCGCAGCGCTGAGGTGCGGCACTGTGGAGACCTATCCGGCAGCACCCCAGCTGCTCTGTCCCAGGCGTCCAGATTCAGCTGCTGTTGAAACTGATCAGCAGCTGATTCCAGGAAGCCCGGGGCAGAGAAACTCTGCCTCGGGCTTCCTGTAGTCAGCTGCTGGTCAGTTTCAGCAGCAGCTGAATCTGGATGCCAGTTCCGACTTAAGTACAAATTCGACTTAAGTACAAACCTACAGTCCCTATCTTGTACGTAACCCGGGGACTGCCTGTATTGTAAATGGCAGACAGAATTTTTTTTCCTTCTAGTTCAAAATCTACCTTCAGATATAAATGATGGAAAAAGAGAAGTGGAGCCACCAGGAAATGTTAGTGGGGAGTGGGTCTTCTCTGATTACAGGTCTCTGAATCCACATGCCAACGGTTGTATGCGAAATGTTTTACTCCGCTATGCGAAAAAGTCCGAGAATAGAATTTATACATTACACGATTACCTCACCATATTCATTCATGCTATGGAATAAATATAACATTTCTGGGACTACCTGAGAAATGCAGAAAAAATACTTAAGCGTGGATCAGGCAGTCTATAAAGTTCTGGGTGTTTTGTAGGCAGTGAAGTGCACTGATCGTGCTCAATGAATTAATAATAGGCCTGCAGGTCCATTCATACCTCTGAGATGCTGCAAGGAAATAAAATTATACATGCAAACAGCTGTTTGAATATATATCATTGATGAATGAACAAAATCTCCTGAGTATGCCACTGATTATTTACATATCTGGAGCAATTACACTGTGAACAGCAACATTTAGATGGCTGTTCCATATGCAAATAGCCAATATACATGCAAGCTAATGGGGTCAAATCAGGACTGCATCAGTGATTTCCATAGTCAGTCTGCATTCTCACATGAACTTAAGTAGAATGCTTTGAATGTCTAAGAGTTCAACTTTTCCTTTAGTTTCTTTCCCAGATGCAAATACTGAACTCTGATAAAACCTACTGATCATTCACTTTATATCTTTTAGTCACATTTTGTTAATATCTCTTGATTTAGCAACACTGCAAATTTAACAGATATTCACTTACTCTTACTAATGAAGGTTTTAAGTAGGACTGGATCTAGTACCATTACATTTCATTACACAACTCCTCGCTGTTTAATACTTTGCTCTTTATTCATTTCATTCTGCCTACGGTCTCTCAATTAGTGCTCAGTCCATGTGACAGTGCATAGATCCAAACCAATTTCAACTCCTTTTGAAAAGACATCATTCTGAGACACATTGGTGTGAAATGGTCTGTGGTTTCATAACCTAACGTACTGCTTTGAAACAGATACCTTGCTTTTTTCTTGCTGGAATTCTATCTGGATGTTGGTCAGTTTAATCCGTAGTTCCTCATTAGCAGCCTGAACTGCTTCTATCTCCATGTCGGACCGCTCTCCTTTGGCACGGCTTTTCTTGGACATATTTATTTTTCAAGTTCACAGTAAAAATCCCTCACTTCACACTGACCCAATAGCCAAGCAGCCTAAGTGTTTCACATTAACAAATCATGAAGTCTTTAGTACAGTCCTTCACATAATACTTTTCCATCATGGCTGATTTCTTTCATATCCTGAAAGAAAGAAAGAAGAAATAGGACTCTTAGACTGCAGTTCTCTCTGATGAAATGAGATAGACAAAGTGCATATCATGTATTACAAAATAAATTGTGTTACTTCAAGTGATCACATAAAAACCTTTAAAATATATAGTACTTTTCTCTAGTTACAGCAAGCCATACTTTTACAGAGGAAAACAAAAGACCAGAAAGGTAAAAGCTGAACATATGTAACTTTTTTTCCCCCCACACAACATCTCATTATCTAAGTATGCACCCACTCCAGCCCTGTTTCTCAGAAATTAAATTTCCTTCTTGTCATGTGAAAGAGCACATAATTACACAAAAAACATGAATCACTCTTCTTTAGGACCTGATCCTGAAAGAGGCTGAGAATTCACAACTAACAATGGGCCTGAACTTGTGTCAACTGAAGCCAGTGGGAGTTTGCCATGGACTTCAACAGGAGTCATCACATGTACTTTAAATTAAAAAGAGAGCAGAAAATTGTTTAAAATTAACCTACAATTCCATTACAACCTCTTGCCTTAATGGAGTCATAAGAACATAAGAATGGCCATACTTGGTCAGACCAAAGGTCCATCTAGCCCAGTAGCCTGTCTGCCAAAAGTGGCCAGCGTCAGGTGCCCCAGAGGCGGAGCACCAAAGACAATGATCAAGTGATTTGTCTCCTGCTATCCTTCTCCAGCCTCTGACAAACAGAGGCCAGGGACATCATTTCTATCCCCTGGCTAATACCCTTTTATGGACCTAACATCCATGAAATTATCTAGCTTCTCTTTAAACTCTGTTATAGTCCTAGCCTTCACAGCCTCCTCTAGCAAGGAGTTCCACAGGTTTACTATGCACTGTGTGAAGAAGAACTTTCTTATATTAGTTTTAAACCTGCTACCCATTAACTTCATTTTGTGTCCTCTAGTTCTTCTATTATGGGAACTAATAAATAACTTTTCATTATTCATCCTCTCCACACCACTCATGATTTTATATACCTCTATCATATCCCCCCTAAGTCTCCTCATTTCTAAAGTGAAAAGCCCCAGTCACTTTAACCTCTCTTCATATGGGACTCGTTCCAAACCCCTAATCATTTTAGTTGCCCTTTTTTGAACCTTTTCTAACCCAGTATGGCCATTCTTATGTTCTTGTGGGGAAAGACCTTATCAGAGGCTTGCTGAAAATGTAAGCATCTCCACTGGACCCCCCTGTGTCCACATCCTTGTTGACCCCTCAAAGAATTCTAGAAGAGGTTAAACCAAAGTGAGGTTGCAAATAGAAGTACACTACGTCATGACAAAAGCTTCAGGAAAAGCTTTCTTTCCAAACTTGAAGGCAGACTGATTCTCAGATATTTCCAAGGAGCTATTTCTAAATCCAGAAAAATTCCTATTGCTTTCAGATATAATTGAATTCAATGTGAATTTAGTCTAAGTAAGAAAATCCAAATCGCCCTGACTTGATTGGATTCTAGAGTTCTTTTACATCTCTCATCTGGTCTTTCTGTAAAATACCTTCATGTCTTTCAATAAAAGCAAGACACTTGAGCTATAGATATTTGGGTATATAACTTCATAAATGGAATTTGTTTTTCTATTGATTAAGACACAAAAGCACTGAGGTAGCCTCACTTAATGTGGGCACACAGGAAATTTGGAGGACAGAAAGAAGTGACATTGATGTTGTACTGAAAAATTACCATTTACTTTTGAAACACTAACTGAATAGTATCCCTGTGCTCTGACTGAGCCAGAGCCATTCCATTCCATTTCAGTTTAAGATATTCTCACTGGAGAAATTATGTCACACAAAGACCAATCTTTTAAATCTAGGTACCTAAAGCTAGACACTTAAATCCACACATAAGCATGAAACAGGTAGACTAACAGATGGGGCCGCTGAGCATGTTCTGCGTCCACTGACTTCAATATTCACCTCCAGGGAGTTCAAGCTCAAAAACCTCTGATAATTCAGCCTACTTTATTTGGGGGCCAACAGGTGAACTTGAATATTTAACTTTAGACACATATATTAGAAAATTTGGGGCTAACTACACAAACATAACATTCTCATTACTCCTACTCAGCGTAACACATACCACTCGATTTTTAAAACAATTTGAAAGATTCAGAAACCTAGAAAATCCAGCACTATCTTCTCAGTTGCTCGTGCATGGCTAGATTAAGCATTTACTCAGTACCTTAACAGTGACGCCATCTGGAACAGGCTGAGGAAGAAGCTATGACTGATCAAGGATCCCTTTTCCTCCCAGGGAATTATACACTTATTCACCAGCCTTATATAGTACAAAAGGCCTTATGCAGATTCTTACTCCCCACTAACACTCCATCAGTCATTGTGTGTTGAGCAAAGCAGGACTAGCAACCCCAAGAGTTAAAAAACAAAGAGCCACACACTTCCTCTCCCTATCAAAATAATGAGATTGGGTTACCAGGTGTGTTTTTTTTAAATGCCTTTTAGGTTCTCTCATTTTGCCTCTTGATTTTTGATACTCTCTCAGAGACTTGGATATTTAAAATTTGCAGATGGGTAACCATGTTAGTCTGTAATTCTGAAAAAATGAGTAGTCCTGTAACAACTCAGAGACTAACAAAAAATATATATAGTATCACACCAGCACTACAATTGACAGGTATTTTTATTCTCCCCTTCTCCGTTCTTTTTCTGTTATAAGTTGGGAGGTTATTCTTTTTTTCTCCACTCTTATCTGAGGAAGTGGGTTTTGTCCACAAAAGTAAGAATCATAGAATACTAGAACTGAAAGGGACCTCGAGAGGTCATCGAGTCCACTCCCCTGCCCTCACAGCAGGACCAAGCAACATCTAGATCATCCCTGATAGATGTCTGTCTAACCTCTTAAATATCTCTAGTGATAGAAATTCCACACCTCCCTAGGCAACTTATTCCAGTGTTTAACCACCCCGACAGTAGGGAAGTCTTTTCCTAATGTCCAACCAAAACTTCCCCTGCTGCAGTTTAAGCCCATTTCTTGTTGTACTTTTCTCAGAGGTCAAGGAGAACAATTTTTCTCCCTCCTCCTTTTAACACCCTTTTAGATGGCTGAAAACTGCTATCATGTCCCTTCTTCAGTCTTCTCTTCTCTAAACCAAACAAGCCCAGTTCTTTCAGTCTTCCCTCACAGCTCATATTTTCTAGACCTTTAATCATTTTTGTTGCTCTTCTCTGGACCTTCTCCAATTTCTCCACAACTTTCTTGAAATGTGGTGCCCAGAACTGACACAATACTCCAACTGATGCCTAATCAGTCCAGATACTATATATATTTTTGTTAGTCGCTAAGATGCTACAGGACTACTTTATTTTTCAGAGACTTGGGTCACATTTCCAAGCTTTTCTCTGCCACAACAAGAGCGCGATTAAAATGAAAGCTGAGATCATCACCTAATCACTTTAAAAAAAAATCACAATAGTTAATAGTAATGGGAGAATGGGAAAGACTCTCACTCCACGTCCTTTCCTTTCCCCATTGCCCTCTGCTCACATCTCACAAAGAAGTGCAATGCTATGGATGGATGTACATCCCACATTTGTCAGTGCTCTGACTCCAGGGCATGAGACAATGCAAGTAAGACTGAACAAAATGACACTGAAAGAAAGGAAAGAAATATTCCAGAGTCTAGCAAAATGTGATCCTCTCTACTCAGAAGCTTTGACAACTCATTCAATAATATACAAGGTGCAAGTTTTGTGTCCTGATACATGGTGTCACAAAAAGCACCAAGGCTATGTCTAGACTGCAAGGCTCTTTCGAAAGATACTTTCGAAAGAGCCTCTTTCGAAAGAGAGCGTCTAGACTGCACGCGGAATTTCGAAAAAGCAAGCCGCTTTTTCGAAAGAAAGCACCCAGTGAGTCTGGATGCTCTCTTTCTAAAAAGCCTGTTTGCTTTCAAGAACTCCTTCTTTCGAAAGAGCACTTTCGAAAGAAGGCGTTCTTCCTCGTGGAATTAGGTTTACCACCGTCGAAAGAAAAGCCGCATTCTTTCGATTTAATTTCGAAAGAACGCGGCTGCAGTCTAGACACAGGTGAAGTTTTTTCGAAAAAAGGCTACTTTTTTCGAAAAAAAACCCTGAGTCTGGACACAGCCCGAGAGTGCCATAGTCTTTGGTAAGAGTTGTGTGTGTATATGAATGTATTACTACCTTGGCAGTACTTGAATACAAGGGAGGAAGATGATGTTGGGAAAAAGGTGAATTTTTTTCCTCTCCTCCACACTCCCAACAATGACAAGTGTTCTTTGAAGCTATAGTTTGTGTATTCTTGGTCTCTTAATTCCCTCTGCAGTGCAGAAAGTATCACACTTTTAAATAAAACAAACATGGAAGGAAAATGTGAAAAAAAAACTTTCCAAAATGGTCTAAGATTACACTGGTGATTGTTAAGTTTTCGGTTAAGGGGTAGATATGGGAAACACTTATGTGGCCAGCAAATCTTATCTAACACTTATTTTACAATAACTCTAAGGAAAAGATTGTGCCCAATATTCATACCATTCCAGTGATGTTAATGATGGGAAATCCATTAGCCTTCAGTGGTGTAAGGAAACTCCATCAGCTGAACAATATCAATCAATAGTTCCAATTTCTCTTCTTCCTAGTTATCTCTTTATGGATTCAAAGAATGCACTCTGTCACCATCAGAAGATAGTCTCTGCTTCAGAACCATCACTGAAATGATTAATAGATGGTTCTAGACTTTTCTTCCTAAAAAGAAAATGAGAAATTGCTATATAATATGTCTCGTAATCTACACATGTTAAACTTAAATGAAACATTTCAGCAACGTGCTAACAATCAATTCCTTGATAAGTGATGTAGTTTTATAAATGTGTTGTATCGTCATAAATACTCTACAACAAGAAAGTTACCAAAAAAATCAATTTTCCTCTGAGGGAGTTTTAAAAAAATTTCAAGTTCTAGGACTACAATTTGCTTAAAAGTTACAAAAGTTCCTTCTATTCTGCCTTCAGTAAAAATAACTAATTTTTTTTAAAAAAAATCCAGAAGTATGCTAAGTAAATCTCTGCTGAATATATGCAGTTTACACATACAGAAGTAATTTTAGAATATATTATTTGTATGCTTTTAGAATAGGAAATAGTGTGCCCGGGCCATTATTTTATGCTAACATGCAAACTTTACTCAATAATACCATGCAAAATTCAGAATTTCAGCCCCATTTTAAAATTAACAAACATTAGTCAGATTCAACTTGATTTCTAGTAGAAAAAACTGTTGTTAACTGGTCATCAAGACTGAAATATTAGAACAAATAAAGATGCAGACAGAAAATGTGGGGGCAAGAAATAAGGTCAGAAAAAGAATCTTCTCACACATCAGTCAAAAATCAATTGCTGTTCTGTCGGGTTTGAGATTAAACTGCCAGGCAAAGAATGCTGATTCCACTTAAAAATAATGTCCTTTTCTACCACAATTTTTCCTTTGGAAAATGATTTAATCTTCTGCCTTTAAGCCAAGGATGCGGCAGAGCAAAAGATTTTTTCTATGATTTAGTGAAAAATAAGATGGGAAAGTGAAACAGCCATAATAAAGCTAACATATCCACCAAGATGGAAACACACACGAACACACCATTTAGCATAGATAGACAGTCAGATAGATAGAATTAGATCAGCTTGTTTTAGTTATTCTTTTGTACCTCATAACATTTTATAAACAACTTTCAAAAATTTGGCAGGCCCTGTTCCTCTCCCCCATCCCACCCCCTCTGCCGCCATGTGGCTGTGCCAGGTCTTGTGGCAGGTCTACTGGCACCCCACCGGAGCTGGTACCAGCCACCCACCACATGACCTCAGGGCACCCCCCATGCCACAGCTGCTCTAAACACAGCCCTGCCAGCCAGGCCATGTAGCAGATACCAGAGCTGGAACCAGGGCCACGGTGAGGCTTCCCCAGATCCAGATCCAACACACCCAGCTGCCCTACTCACTGTGCTGCTGCGTGGGGAAGTGTCCCAGAGAGGCATAAGGATCTTGCGGATAAAGGGCGTTTGGGGCAAAATGGTCTCAGCCACACTGCCTGTTTTTGCGCAAAAACCCCTAGCACAAAAATGGGACGAAAGAGAGTATGCAAATAAAGCGCGAGAAAATGCTAATCCGTGCTTCATTTGCATAGGCTCTTGTGGCAAAACTCAGAGTGTAGCCATAGCCTAAGCGAAGATAACCACCCAGGAAACTCACTTTTACCATATAGTTTAGATTCATAAGAATTTAATTTCACACTAACATGAGTTATTAATAGCACCATCTTACCAATGCATAAAAATGAAACAGACATTAAAACTGATCATCCCTTACCAATATTATGTTCACAGTTCTGTTCAGAAATATATTCTGCAGTACTTGATTAATGGGTACTTCAGATTTCATTTTTCCATTCAAATCAGGTTCCAAAGTTAATGGCTTCCTGGCCCCACCTCCTACCAGACCACTTCTCCTCAAAGCTTCACCAGCCAACAGGAGCTTCTGTAGCTGTGGGCCTGTTAACAAGCCCCACAAAAGGAGTACTCCCACCCCCTGACACTCTTTAATACTTTTGCAATTGTGGAAAGTGCCTGCTAGGACAGCTTGCAAATCTTCTCACGCAAACAATTTCTTCCTGTAGCACTGTCCCCTGTTGTTATCCATCCTGCAATCCACTATCCTATACAGTTTTCCAGGCAGCCATAGTCACCTGCCTATGGAGATACAAGTACAGGCAGTCCCCGACTTACGCGGATCCGACTTATGTCGGATCCGCACTTACGAACGGGGCTTTTCTCGCCCCGGAGCTCACGGGCGGCGGGTCGCCACCCGTGTCCTCCGGGGCGAGAAAAGTTTCTCCCGGTCTTCCTGGTCTGCTTGGGGGGGGGGGTCCAGCAAAGCCGCTGGACCCCCCCCCCAGCAGACCAGGGACACCCGAGCAAAGCCGCCCAGGTGGCGGGAGTCCCACTGCCTGGGCGGCTTTGCTCGTTTGCCCCGGAGCAAAGCCGCCCAGGCAGCGGGACTCCCGCTGCCTGGGCGACTTTGCTCCTGTCCCCCTGGTCTGCTGGGGGGGTCCAGCAAAGCCGCTGGACCCCCCCCCTCCAGCAGATCAGGGACACCAGAGCAAAGCCGCCGCCTCGTTTGCCCCGGGCGGCTTTGCTCCCAGGCAAACGAGCAAAGCCGCCCAGGCGGCGGCTTTGCTCTGGTGTCCCTGGTCTGCTGGGGGAGTCCAGTGGCTTTGCTGGACCCCCCCCCCAGCAGACCAGGGGGACAGGAGCAAAGCCACGGAGCACGCCCGCAGCGGGACAGCCTGGGCGCGCCCGGGCTGTCCCACTGCAGGCGTGCTCCACGGCTTTGCTCCCCGTCTCCCTGCAGACCAGGGAGACGGAGAGCAAAGTCGCGGAGCACGCCCACAGGGGGACAGGCCAAGCACTAGCTGCACTCCCCCCCAGCAGACCAGGGGGACAGGAGCAAAGCCTTGGAGCACGCCCGCAGCGGGACAGCCCGGGCACGCTTGGGCTGTCCCGCTGCGGGAGTGCTCCGTGGCTTTGCTCTCCGTCTCCCTGGTCTGCAGGGAGACGGGGAGCAAAGCCTTGGAGCACGCCCGCAGCGCTGCTCCGAAACAACCCGGCAGCACCCCAGCTGCTCTGCCCCAGGCGTCCTGATTCAGCCGCTGCTGGTCAGTTTCAGCAGCGGCTGAATCAGGACGCCTGGGGCAGAGCATCTGGGGTGCTGCTGGGTTGCTCCAGTAGCGCCGAGGAGCCGCGCTACTGGAGCAACCCAGCAGCACCCCAGATGCTCTGCCCCAGGCGTCCCCAAGTCAGCCGCTGCTGAAACTGACCAGCGGCTGACTACAGGAAGCCCGAGGCAGAGTTGCTCTGCCCCAGGCTTCCTGGAATCAGCCGCTGATCAGTTTCAGCAGCAGCTGACTTGGGGACGCCTGGGTTTCTTAAGTTGAATCTGTATGTAAGTCACAACTGGCATCCAGATTCAGCCACGGTTGAAACTGATCAGTTTCAGCAGCGGCTGACACCAGTTCCGACTTACATACAGATTCAACTTAAGAACAAACCTACAGTCCCTATCTTGTACGTAACCCGGGGACTGCCTGTAATGGGGAGCTGAGAGATTAAGCTGCTTCTCAATGTGGAAGCCTTTATTTTAGTTCTTGTGTGCCCTACAAACCACACATGCCTGATCTAGGTTACACCATGAAGGTCAGCTTAAGGTACGCAACTCCAGCTATGCAAAATGCCGAGCCCTCAAGCCAAGCCCTGGCAGCATTCAACAGTGGGAGGCCAACATGAGCAAATGCTCCCATCAGCTTCCCTTACTCCTCGCCAAATGAGGAGTACCAGACGCCTGTGGGAGCTGCCCTCAACATTCGATTTAATGTTCTAGACTATACCCACTCAAGCATGAATCTTCTGGTAAGTACAGACATGCCTACAGTGACCCCAACCCTTTATGCATGCCTCAAGAAACTCCTGGGGTACATTAAAATAGATTAGACATTTATTTCCCCCTCTACATATATGACACTCTCAAAAGCAGCAATTACAAGTAATCTCACAATTCTAGAGTCATTGATTTTTTTTATTTTCCATTTAGCATATTTTTAAAAAAAAAACCTAGATCAAAATATCAAGAAAAAAATGCAATAAACCCTGGGCCAAGTGATATGGTTATTATGATAAGTAGTTAGGAAATAGCAGTTTCTTTATACTTGGAAAGACTGTTTATTTTGTGCCCACTATGTAATTACTGACATCTTAATTATTCATTCCTTTGTTTTGGGGTTTATAAACAATATTATAAGTGATTACATTTTGAGCAGTTAGCACAATTAAATGTGCAACACAATGCACAGAAAATGAGGGGAGCTAGGATTTATTTGCAGCTCTAGCCTTAGCCTGTTTCATGATTTTGGGCAAGTCATTTTGCAGCTCTGTGCTTCAGTTTCCCATCTATAAAACAGGGATAACATTTGTAAAATGTTCTAAGCTTTACAGATGAAAAGGTGCTAAGAATATTATTATTACAGAAATAAGTTTCTTGGTTTTAGGATTCCCCATATTTGGGAGTGGGTTTTTTGTTTTGTTTGGGATGTCTATTTTCAAAATACATATTCTTTTAAGTTAGGGTTATTTTTTAAACAATGCATTTCAGGTTCCACAGAGTACCTTTAGGTTGCCTGCTTTAAAGAGGACAGTGAAATGAATTGCACTAGCAGCTTCAATACATGAGCGAACGCATTATTCTCTTTATCACTGACATGTAATACACACAACAGCTGGGAAAAAAGCCTCCATCTTTCTAAACTGCTGAATTATATATTACTTGATACTCCATTGATTCCTAGATAACAGTAAGATGCATACAAATGACACTGCTTTTCTCTAAAGGCAAGAATGGATACAGCCATCAAATTTACAACATCTAGCACACTTTTCAAGCATAGCTGACTTGCAGAGTTTTCAGTGCTATTTGGAAAACAGCTCAATATACAGCATTTGATATAACATGAATCCAAATGCATAGTAATTAGTCTCTCACACCACATTCCATTTATGCAGAATAACATGTACCATTTTCTTTCATTATCTTGATAAAAATAACTACAAAACAGAACATCTGAGGAATAACAGATGGAGGTCACCACAAAAATTCTCAGCACAATAGCTGATTTTGATCAATAGTTTTGTAGTTTATTTTAAATTATTTTATTTCAATATGTTTCTAGTGTTCTTTAGCCAATTATATGTCCTTTTTTGACAAAGAAAGATGTAAACTGAACCAATAACCTGTTAAGGAAATGACCGTTTTCCTCTCTATTTCTTTCCCTACCTGCTCAATAATGTATTATATTAAATTGATCAAAAGTATTAGCTCTTGTATCTGATTATTTGAAATAATATAAAACCCTCTTGCCATATTCTCTGTAGGAGAGGGACATAACCATCTTCAAATATGTAAAAGGTTGTTACAAAGAAGATGATGATCCCCCTTAGTTCTCCAGATCCCCTGAGAACAGAACAAGTAGTAATAAGCTTAGTTTACAAGCAAGAGAGATTTAGGTTAGATATTAGAAAACGCTTTCTAATTCTAAGGATAGTTAAGTACCGGAACAGGTTGCTTAAGAATGTTGTAGAATTTCATTTGTTGAAGGTTTTTAAGAAAAGGTCAAACATTGGTCAGGGACAGTCTTTGTTTACTTAATCCTTTCCTGTGATTTTGCACACTGTTAGCCTAGTTATCCAAATCCTTTTAAATGTTGGCATAGTGTTCAGTTTTTCTGAGGGGCTGTTGGTTTATTTTTACATCCTTTGAGACTTTCCCAGTGTTCCAAGATTTGTTAACTGTTAATGAGTTCTCTGAGCCACTGACATGAACCAATTCTTTTAAAACTCTTGGGTGCAATTTCACTAATTCTGAAGGTTTTAAAATGTTTAACTTTACCAGCTGCGGTTTAAACACCCTCATTTGTTATCGTCAGAACAGAAAATATTTAATTCCTTTGTAAACTGTGGAAAATTCATCCTGCAATTTTCCAAATATGTAAGAGAAATATTTATTGAACACTTCTGCCATTTCTGCATTATTAACAATTTTTATCTAGTAATGGATCTATGCCATTGTTATGATTTATTTTCTACGTAAGATGTTCTTAAAAATCTTTCTTATTGTCTTTAACGCTACTGGCCAGAGCGATTTCTCACTGAAAATTTTAGTTTCCCTTATCAGTTGTCCGCCTATTTTCCCTGTTGATTTATAGTCATTGCAATTGGCTTCCTCCTTTTTCCATTGTTACATATACTATTTCTATTGCTCCCTTTACTTCCCTTCTTAACTGAATGACTTCTTAATACATAGAACCTTCCTTTATCATTGCAAAACCTGAGTTTGGGGGCATCTAGCACAGTTTACTTAAATAATGCTCAGTTATTATTCACACTATTTTGTTCACATTTTACCTCCTAATAAATTTTGCTCATAAACATTTTCCACTTTGGCAAACTGACCCTTTTAAAGTGTCAAGCATATCTTACTATTTTGGACTACATTCTGTTTGCATATAAATGAAGTCAGATTATGATCACTTGTACCTAGATATCCATTAATTTAATTCCGTACTCAAGTCCTCATTGTATTTCAAAATGAAGTCTAATATAGAATTATCCTGAATAGTATATGCTTTGTTTTAGAGATCTATCATCTATAATTTTTTGTAATTATACAAGTTGGTCAAATCTATAGCAACATGAGATTTGCAATGAATGTTCCTCAGATTGAAATATCCCATGATAACACAGTTTTTCCTTTCTTACGGATAATTAGTAACACTTTCCAAGAAAACCGGTAATTATGAGACTCCCTCATTTTCTAGTATGCTCATGTTACCTAATTACTAAGAAGAAAGGAAGTACTGAGAACCTCCTCTTAATCTCCCTATCTTGACTAACCTGAAAAAACAACTACAGGTTGAACTTCCCTTGTCCGGCACCCTTGCGACCAGAGTGGCCCCCAGCAAGGGAATTTGCCAGACCAGAGGAGGTCAGGAATCTGCGACATCCTGGGACTCCCCTCCTGCTGCCCTCAGCCCACTTTGCTCCCTGTCCCCGAGCAGGGTACCAAGGCAGCTGCTCCCGGGGATCCCTGGCCCCACACACAGAGGCGGAGCAGCTGGGCGGCAGCTGGTTGCAGAGTTCTCTATCCCCAGGTCACTGCCCCTGCAGACTGACATCAAACAAACTGGCTCCTCTCCCAGCCTCTCAACCTCTGTGGCTGGGACTCTCTGGTCTAGCAACACCTGTGGTCCTCCAGCACCTGGGAGTCCCACACAGGAGAGGTTCAACCGGTATTTAAAAAAACGAGTAGTCCTGTGGCACCTTAGAAATGAACAAAAGTATATGTATACTAGCATGAGCTGTTGTGAGCAAAACCCACTTCTTTCGATAAGATGATCTTGAGTGGGAGGAAAAAGGGAGGACCCTCAGAGAAGAAGGGAGAGAAGAAAGAAAAAACAATTACCTGTCAATTGTAGTCCTTGTGCTAATGAGACTAACATGGCTAACCCTCTGAGGCTGACTAACCTGAGTTATTCAGACCACACAATGAGTCCAGCTAGCATTGCGAAAATGAGAGAGTGGGTAGAGTTACATATTTAGCACTGAACTCATTTATTCTACACTACAAGAAGCTGGAAAAAGAAGGGATATTTCTGGATTTAAAATTACTTCTATTCTGACAAACAACATTAAAGACAAAGTACAAGGGTACAATGGGCTGATCTTATAAAATGAGTGCCATTTCACCTATGTTCTAAAAAACACTCCTTATCTACCAATGACTTTCTACGTGAAAGAAGACATTCATAATTCTGAATGCCTGTAGAATACTTTCTACAGCTTCAGATGACCTATGTTTCCTTCTTTACTTCTGTCTGTAATAAATAGTGACTGAGTAAGTAAAGCCAAATCAGTCACAACTTCAATGTTATACTTTGTTTCCAGCCATCCAATATAAATCCTACTAACCATTAGAAATCTCAATTTACTAAATTCCTAAACAGATAATCCAATTTTCTTTTCACTGGATCTATGGAGTGGAATTTTCAAAAGCACTCTTGGAGCAGTTTTAGAGCGATGCAGAGGGTTTTAGGAGAAGGCAAAAAAGCAAATGCTTTCATGCTTATGTAACAAATGCATAGGTTTCTTATACTGAAGTTTCACATATGCTGTTGTAGAAAATGGTATCCTTAAATTGTATTGGAGACCTCTTTTCAAAGAATGCATGTAAAAACAGTAAGAATAATATATTTAAAAGTCTAAATTCCACAGAAAGCAGTGATCAAGAAGCACCATGGTTGACATTCGAATGGCTGTGCAATGACAACTTCACCATAATGTCAACAGGAAATAGTTGTGATACAACGTGCAAGGTGTTCTAAAATCCTTTCACATTAGGGCCCTCACCAGACTGAGGCCTCTGAGTGCTATTACAATAAAAATGTTAAACAAATTAGTAAATATTACTTGACAGCATTAGATGAGCCCCAAATAGTTTAAAGAACTCTCTTGCACAGGATAATTCCCTTGAGTATGGAATCTCTTACAAAAATGTAAGGGTGTTAATTAAAAATTGGGAGTAGATACCATAGTTATTTAATGCACCTCTGCAACAAATACCCAAATCTTTACCCTTTGAACAAGTCTATTCCAAGTACTCTACTTAATGAAGCTCACTAGGGAATTTCAAATGAGTCAGACTCATATTTGACTCACTTTTCAAGCAGGATGGGCAATACAGCTGTTGCTATGCGGTCTGCACTCATGCCTGGACCAAGTATTATCTAGACCATCCCAAACCATAACCACACATGCTCTCTTGACTGAACTCCTGTCAGTGGAATCCAAATACAGTAATGGGCTTTGTTAGGTCCTTCAGGCCTAGCTCCCCCTCAGTGAGACTCTCGTGCCCTGCATGGCTTCTTGAGCTTGGCTCACCCTTGAGCATGCTCATCTCTGATGGCTCGATAAACTTTTTCTATGTGGGTCTGGATCCTTCCTTTCTAAGATGTACAGAGCAGTGGTACTTCCCCAGCATGGTGCCAAAATTGCAGTCACAGGAGATCATTCAGATCTGCACAATCCTCCCTACCTACCTTTTCTTATATGTGTTGATAAACAATGAGTTATCAGTGTTGATATTTAAAGTATTCCCTCTGGAATCTGAATTAGCTCTCAGAGACAAGCTCCAGAAACAAATGGGACAGGCAACACTCATCAGAACTACTGTCTCAGGTTCTGCAAATGTAGGTCAATACCACTTTGTTAGTTAGCCTCAGAAATGTAGCCTGCATTAGAGATTTACCTCTCATTCCCAGGAAAGCTTAAATTCAAAGAGTATTAAAGAGGTGCCAGCACACTGCGCTGCCATGTACTGCTGAATCGGAGTCCTGATGGCAATGATTAGATTTTACAAAATATCTCCAGTTTTAACATTACTGGGCACATCTACAGTATTCCTGCCTAAGACTGAAAATGGATTACTGAAACAACTCTGAAAAGCAAGCAGCTTTGGAAGACAAACTGCACTCTCTCTGCAGCTTTGAACAGCCCTGACATAGGCATGACACTGAACAATAAGAAGCAGAATTGCCAGGAACTCTGTACAAATCCTCCATCATCCACAAACTGTTGAATTGTACAGCCTATGCTGCAGTGGCTTCGCTATTACTATCTGAGCCAGCTATATCAAATCTAGCTTGGGTTTATGTCTACACATGCTGCACTCTGATGGTATTGTAGACATATACTGTGCAACTTTGAGTTATAACTTAGCACAGTGTTTCTCAACTATTTTGAGACCAAGGACTAGCTTGCTGCCTTCCTAAACTGTGTTACGGGGATGTCGTGGATCGGTGTTATTTCGCATACTGGTCTTCGAATTACACTGATTTAAAGTATCATTGAAACAGTATGCACATTTGCCCTTGTTTTTATTTTAACTTCAATTTTAAAATACATACAGTTTGATATATTAAATAAAAGACTGAACATCTTGAACTGCAATTTAAATAAAATGGGTACATTGTTTTTGTTTTTTAAAAGACACAGTTAAGCCAAATTTAACATAAAATAGAAGTTCTGTAAAGCGCACCCTGAAGATTTCAGACCAATAAACATATTTTGTGATTCTAATTGCAGAACTTCACTATTTTGCTACAAGATAAGAACCTGAAAATGAAAAAGATTATTTCATTGTCCAAGCTATGTGTCATACCAACAATGTACACATTAGTGAAAAGAAAATTATATTTGTAAAATGCTTTTAAAACTTTACTTATAATACAAGGTTGGGGGTGGAGGTTTCCTTTTATGTTTGTTTTAAAATATGCTTATATAAGGATCCCCTCAGTAGTCAATCTGAGTAGTTGTGTGTTGTTGGGTTTTCTTTTATTATTGTTGATATTCTTTTGGGGTTGTGGGTTTTTTTCCCAACTGTTCTGAAAATCAAAAATAACCAAAATCTCATGAAACTTACATAAACGTTTCTTTGTACATTTTCAAGTTGGTGCATTTTAATTTTATGTAAGAATAAATCATATATAAATACTCAGACATTTGCTCATACTTTTTTGATCTTTCATATTCCACTTCATCCCATCCTTATAAAACTACATATTCATCTCAGCATGCACCATCCCTACTCTCAGTAACTTACATGTAGGATAAATAATATTTAATAATTATTAAGATTGTCAAGCCCTGAATTTACATCTTTTCAAAACCACTTTTGCCATCTATAATATGCCAGAATGATTTAAGACAAAAATCATACAATAGTTATGTAGTTTTACCAATGGGGATGCTGAGCCTGACTTCCTGTCTCTTTCTGGTATACTGAATGTACACTATACAAAGTCATACAAGTAGTTTATACTTGCTCTTCTGTATGAATATACAAGTAAATTGATAGTGCTCTGAGGAGTTACTATCTTTAATAAGGGAGCAGAAGTCTCAGTCAGTGATGTGAAGTAGAACTTTTATGCTGCCAGAAGCTGCTGGTTATGTAAATCGGTGTGCGTGTGTGCATGCGTGTGTGCGTGCTCCCAATCCAACAGGGGGATAAATTCTTGTAAATCACTCAGCATAACATTGCTCAACTTATCTCACCAAGAACACTTCTACCTCTACTCTTATCTAACTGTGAAGTCGTGCTGAAACTCTGCCAGCTGTTGTACAGCTTTCCAACTCTACTGCCTTTCTAGCAAAGCCCTATGCTTGCAAGATAAAAAAGCTACCCAAATATTAACATACTGCACCATTATTTTGCTGTATTTTGAGAATTTCTGGGATCTATAAGGTAGGGAAAGTAGCTCATATCTGTACTGAGTGCTTGTCAGAGTTTTATAAATACATTATAAACATAAATGATTACTACTTTATTTTTAATGCAAAAATCAAAATTTTATTTAGGATGTTTTAAAACGTACCAAAAGGGAGGAACAAACATGATTTTGGTAAATGTCTGCATTCATGAAAGTGTGGAACAGATAAAGTGCAGAATGCCATTTTGGAAAATATCTGGCCTTCCAAACTGCAGATGCTGGGAGACAGAATTTTCCAGAGAAAAGGTCAGCCTGACACAAAAATAAAACATACACAGTGCTTTGTGACAGAGTCACAAAGTTCTTTTTTTTCTTTCTACCCCAGACTCAAGAACAGATGAAATAACAGTTTGAAATTCTGAGGCATTTCAGTTCCCATTTCTATCCTTGTCAATTAGACCTTCTGGAGCTTTAAAATTCCACATGTCTCACGAGGTGTAT
Organism: Pelodiscus sinensis; assembly: GCF_049634645.1. NCBI lineage: Eukaryota > Metazoa > Chordata > Testudines > Trionychidae > Pelodiscus > Pelodiscus sinensis. The sequence continues at coordinate 111,997,183 of NC_134715.1, forward strand.
TTCCAAGCTGTCAATATTATACAGAGAAATTCACCAAGACAAGTGAAATTAAGACCTCATTATTCACATGAGTAGTCTTTCTAACATCACCATAAAAAGCCAAATTCATTTAGATTATTTATGTAAGATAAAATATTTAAAAGCACCTAACTCATTTATATGCTCAAGTCCCATTTTGAAAAGTAACTTAGGCTCCTAAGTCCCAGGGAAGGAAATTTGCTGTCACACCGTTCCCCCTCCATCTCCCCCCCTCCCCACACATAAAGAATGCATAATACTTGAGTGGATTTACTTAAACTTCTAGTTTAAATAGATTTATTTAAACCATGCTTTAAATCTCCAAGTGGAAAGGCTTTATTTAAATAATCAATTTTAATCAACTTTTTCATCTATACTTGTTATATTCTAAAAGAAGGCACATGCTCATTGGCTGAGGTACCACTGAAACATGATGAATTACAACTAAAAAGTATCAGAGGGGTAGCCGTGTCAGTCTGAATCTGCAGAAGCGATGAGGAGTCCTGTGGCACCTTATAGACTAACTGAAGTGTAGGAGCATAAGCTTTCGTGGGCAAAGACCCACTTCGTCAGATGCATGTCACGCATGCATCTGACGAAGTGGGTCTTTGCCCACGAAAGCTTATGCTCCTACACTTCAGTTAGTCTATAAGGTGCCACAGGACTCCTCATCGCTTCTACAACTAAAAAGAACCTTTGCATTATATTGGGTAAATCCTTTTGCTACTTAGCAGAACACATATTCATTTATTTAAGCAACTTTATGGCATACTATTTTTAGATTCTTATTCATTGTACATTTCAATATGTTAGAAAACAGTGAAGGATACATTATTTATTATATAATTAACTTTTTGCTCATGATTTGCATCGAAATGCATTAGGATGGTACCTGGAATTTAATTACACACAAAAACAGCATCTAATTATTTTTAATTAAACAAAACAATCTTAAATGTTTGGGACACAAAGATCTCTTACTGAAACATGTTTCAGATTTGCAATGAAATGATTTATTAAAACAGCAAAACAAACTGATTTTTTTCAGTTCAGTAGATAGAATCATCAAACACTAGAACTGGAAGGGACCTCGAGAAGTCATTGAGTCCCGACCCCTGCCCTCACGGCAGGATCCAATACCATCTATCTAACCTGCTCTTAAATATCTCCAGAGATGGAGATTCCACAACCTCCCTAGGCAACTTATTCTAGCGTTTAACCACCCTGACAGTTAAGGAAGTTTTTCCTAATGTCCAACTTAGACGATATTAATGATCTATATGATTGCATTTCCTGGAGTCAGAGGCAGGGTCCCAAACATGTGTGATGATTTTGCCAGTCTCTTCACCCACAGGCACCAGCATCACCCTATGCCCAGGGGGTGCTTAGGTTCCAGCCGTAGAGCACCCATGAATTCAGCACCTATGCTTGCACACCACAACACAGCCCCTGAGTCTCCACAGGACCAAGCTCTTAATACAATACATGACCCACTGTGCTACATTTATAAAGCTCAACCTCAAAAATTAGATTTTTTTTCCCCTTGAATCTTCATACAGAAAAGTTCTTAGAAATGCATAGGATGATATACCTCTCCACAAGCCATTCTCAGAATAATTCCAAACAACAAACAATGCTGTAAAAGATTAAGCATAGGTAACTTGCTATCAGAAAAATACAGTTTGTCAAATAAACTGGTCATTGCAAACAGTTTTCTCACTTCTACTTGCAACGTGTCTAAGACACAGAGCCAGCTGAACAAGGTAATCCACCTAAATCAATTTGCTAACAATGTATGTTCAACTTTTGCTTTTCAGATGAGTGAGAACCGCATGGACTCAAGGATAAACAGTATCTTTAATAGCATTGCCTAAGAGATTTAAAATCAGAGAGCTTTTGCCTCATCAGAAAACCAGTTCTGAAATGCAGCATTATTTTGTCTTCCTGCAAGTCAGCATCATCCATTCTTTATTATTAGCTTTTGCTTACAAAAATAATCCCATTATGCCTACCTGTGATCTAAGTTTGATTCTTATGCATTTCATCAACAGGTGCTAAAGCAAATGCAGCTCATGTCTTCTTATGGCAAACTACAAAGGATTTGGGGGTCACATTCATTTATCGTTTGCTTCAAAACTTTAGTAGCTAAAACAATTCTCTGCTACGCATTAATGTTATGTTAATGAATGAACATTGAACAAATATTCTGTTTTGCACATTTTCACTCGCTATGTATATAATGATTTAGTCAATTCACACTCAATCATTTACATACGAGATAATAATGAACTACAGATCAAACCTCTCTAGTCCAGAGCCCTCGGGATAGGACTATGCTGAGCCAAAGAATTTGGCTGTACTTAGGTACCATGAAAGACAATCATACTGTACTCCACAAAGTTTAGGGCATGTTCTGTGCTTTGCATTTCTACCTTACTATTTTCTTCGAGACAGTTCTCAATTAAAATCATCACCCATTGTACAGATGTTATTTTCTGTAACACTTCTTACTTGGGGTCAGATTTATCGCCCAGAACAAAAAAGGGGGAAACTGTTTTTCCACTTTGGTCACAGTGGATATCAAAATGCAAACCATAACAAGCTCCAGAGGAAAAGGAGATCCAAAACTGACACAGGCATCTCAAATAAACCTTGCTTATATTAGCCACTTCCTTCTAGAAGAAGGGATCTTGCAGTGTGGAAATGAATGGCGCTTCCAGTCACAGTTATTATCTCTGCTTATTCCCATAACCGTGCTATAGAAAAGGTTCAGCAAGTCTAAGGGCAGGAGCAGATGAGTGTCAGGAGGTAAGTTGCTATCCCCACCCATTTTTCAATAACTGTTATTACCTTTTTTCTGTGTAAGCAGGAGGATGATTCCGCACTCAAATTTCTACAGCAGGTACCATTTGCACAAATTCTCCATGTACTTAACTACTGGAGAAATTATACCTGCTGTAGAAATCCAGGTCTGGATTCCTGTGCATTATAAATACACCAAGGGCCAGAAATGGCTTTGTCAAGTAATTTTAGCATCTGAATGAGACCAAAGACGTTAAAACCGTTCTGCTCCTATACCAGCATGCCTCACTGTTCCTGGCATAACTAGAATACCCAAGTGCTTGGATGAACTCCAGATTTTGAAACAGCCACCAGAGGCAGCTGACAATCAGTTTAGGACAGGCGAGCATGCACTTTCTTAATGCCAGTTTATACTCTGCTCTCCTTAAAATCCAGTATTTCCCCGTTAGCCTTAGCAGCCACAAAGGAGGTGGAACCAAAGAATAGTCTATGGAACTAAATTCTCCCAATATATTTGGAATGTCAGCAAACAGCCCTAGGCTAGCTAGATATTAGTCATCTCTACTTTTATCTCCTCAAGACATTTCGGGACTACCACTGACAAACATCTCCAGTTTAAATCTCACCTATCTTCTCTGCAAACTATCAAAATAGTTCCTCACAATAGAAAGTACTCTGTTCAGTCACAGAGAAAACAACCTGGAATGAGCAGGTATAGAGTAAATGCGTAGCTCAAGATTTGCAGTTGCTATAGTGAAGGCAAGGATTCTCTGCTTTCCCTCCTGCACAGCCATCATGCAATGTCTTTAAAAACAATGTCAGTAATATGCGGATGATACCAAACTCTATATCTCTTATGGCATATGTAAAATGGCACTTTCTCCTAATGCCTAAAAATGATCAGTGCCTATACAACATTTAACTGGCTACAGATGAATTCAGAGATGATGTTCTTGGCAAAACTGTCTCCTTCATAAATTCCCACAATGATATCTCAGAATATATGTTTTTAAGAATAACCCAGGAAACACACACAAGAAACAATAGATCACAAAAATAACTGCATTTGCCAAAGTTAATTACTTGAATTCACTAATAAGTGATGCACAAATAGTATGTTTTATTATGCACCATACATTTATTATGCAGCTTTACATTTGAGTTGCGAAGTCTCAGATCTAGCATTGTTTATAAACAATTTCAGTAACTCACAAGAGGCCAGTAAATGAGAACTAAAACCCCACTAAAATGAAGAAAAGACTGGGAAATGTCTTTTTTGCATTCTGAGTAAGCCAGTTGGACAAAATCTAAAATAGGCACAAGACATGACACGAATAAGGAAATATTATGTGAAAAATTTCTGATTTTTTTTGTTATCCCCTTGCTTTGTTGATCATATTTCCTCTCAACTCTGTCTCTCCCTTTTCTTTTCCACTGTATATTGTTGAAGGCAATGAGTCATCTCTTTCTACAATTAGGCTGCACCTACACTACAAGTTAGGGTGCAATTCTCCTACTGAAGTTCACATACTTATTCCTGCTAAATCTCACCAAGCTACCAAGAGTATAGCAGGGCAGCCAGCATAGGCACAACTGAGCGGGGCCTTGTATAAATCAGCCTGAACTCAGGGTCAATCTTCAACCGTGAGCACCTGTTACCACGGTTACACTGCTAGAGTAGAAGAGCGAGTTATGGATTAGGGATATTGAATTTAGTTGAATCATCTAGTCGATGGATTTACTATCAACTAGTCAATTAGTTGATAAGCAGGGGAGCTGCAGCAGAGTAAGCTCCCAGCCCTGAGAGATAACTCCGATGCAGCTCTACCTTTTAAATGTATTAAGAGCCAGCAGAGTGAATAAAAGGCTGAAGCGCAGCAGGGGGGACCCAGCATGAGCCAAGACAACTGATTCCTGGCACGCCCAGTCCCCCCTGCAGAGCACCAGCCTTAAACATAAAAAGGCTGGAGCATAACAAGGGGACCCAGTGTGAGCCAGGAATCAATTGTCCCAGCTCACACCAGGTTTCCCCCTGCTCCTCCCCACTGTACTTCTGATTTTTAAATGTATTAAGAGCCTGCTGGCTTTAAAAAGCAGAGGCACAGCATCTGGGACTGGGCACGAGCCGGAAATCAGCTGATTCTCAGCTTACGCCCAGTCTCTGCTACCCTCCAGCACTGTCTCTATGGAGGATGGGGGGGGAAAACCAGCTTTTAAGATGGCTCTCCCCAGCACCGGCTCCTGCTCTGCCCCTTGCTGCCTCTGATAAGCTTTTGCTTATTGGATAGTTGACTAGTCAGCCAGTCGCTTAAATCCCTATTATGGATATCAGAGATACAAATTGACCAGTCAAACAAAAACCTAATTTGGAACCCAAAGTAGAGAGGCAGGTAGCAGAGACAAAAAACACTGTAGAGTACTATGTTAAACATAAACTAATATAAATATATAGGAAGTAAAAAAAAAAGTTTGACCAAGTAAGGAAACTATTCTGCTTGTTTCATTTTAATTAAGACAGTTAAAAGCAACATTTTTCTTCTGCATAGTAAAGTTTCAAAGTTCTATTAAATTAGTATTCAGTTGTAATCTTTTGAAAGAACAACCATAATGTTTTGCTCCATGTTACGAACACCTCCATTCCCAAGGTGCCTGTAACTCTGAGGTTCTACTGTATTATTTTCTCACTAGCTCAAGGAGAGCTAACATGAATATCAAACAGGAGAATAGTGCTAGAAATGTAGCTGTGTTAGTCTGGTGTAGCTGAAACAAAATCCAGGACTATGTAGCACTTTAAAGACTAACAAGATGTTCTCATTAACAATCTTACTCTCAACATTTTATTTCTTGTATTAATATCTCTTTAGAGTTTAGATTCTAAAGGATTGGCCCAGCGTGATCTTGTGGGTAAGATCTAAAGTGAAAATTGGCTTGGAACTGTGGCTGAGTCCTTTGGACCAGGAGGATCTGTTTGGAGTTGGTGAGTGTGGGTTTTATAACCTCTCACCTGTGTGTGAGGCCTAAGTCTGGTGATGGCACCGGGAAGCTGGAGTGTCTAAGGGATCTGAGGAAGTGGGTCTGGCCCACGAAAGCTCATCATCTAATAAGCCATCTTGATAGTCTTTAAAGTGCTACATAGTCCTGTATTTTGTTCAAACAAGAGAATCACAGCCCTATCTCACAGTGAAATTCAGACACAACATAAGCTAAACTGGCAAAATGGATGGATCAAAGTCTTCGTGCAAGAAAACAAGCCTGAAAGGACACTTTTCAGGAGGCAAACTGCTTGATTTATAATGAAAATGAATTAAAACGTAAAAATGGTAGGATCATATGCCTAAGACAAAGTCTATTCAGTTAATACCTAATGAACACAAAGAGGCCTTATCTAAACTGTGTTTGAACAAATTGTTTTTGTTTATCTGACTGCAAGCTGGGCTTGCATGTTCTCAGACACACCGGAAATAAAAGTTTGCAATATATATTTGGAATGAGGTTATCTAAAAATGTACACACCTATAACATGTTAGCAATGCCATACCTTTTTCTAATTGCAAGACAGTTGTGTCCTAATTAAAGTTGAACATATATATATAGTGGACAACGCAAGTAGATGAATTACTGAATATTCAAGAGTGGGACGTTTTTCCCCTCAAACTTGACTTCTATTGATTCATCCTCTTCCTCTTCAATAAGAAGAAAATCCTTCATGGTATTAGTGAATCTGTGAAAACACGAAAGAACAAACATATAATTTAAAACATCTTGCTTCACTGTATGACAGAAGTGGCATCAATATTGTCTATTTTAAACTGTAAGGCTACATCTACATTGCGCATTCTTATGCAAGAAGATATGCAAATGATGCATGGCGATGAATACTGCCGCGCCTCACTTGCATATCAAATGAGCAGTCTACACTACTCCTTCTTGTGCAGGAGCCCTTCTGCCTGAAAATAAGCGGCAGAACGTCTTTTGCACAAGAGGGGAGTTTGGCACAAGAAGGAACACTGTAGACTGCTCCTTCTTGTGCAAAAGTCCCTTGTGCAAAAATTAGGTATGCATATTCATCGCCGCATGTCATTTGCATATCTTCTTGCACAAGAATGCGCAATGTAGACATAACCTAAATAAGATAGTGAAAAGCCTTATCTTCAACAATTGTCACATATTCTGACTTTTTCTTGTGCTATCAAATTAAATGGAGTTTTTTATTCCCTTTGCCAGTCATAATATGAAATCATTAGGCACAAAGATTGTACAGTCCCTTCCCTGTTACTATATATGAGCACAGAAGTTTCTCTACCGGAAAATAAATGTTGGTAATCTTACAAGTAGCAAATGAAGTAGAATCAGACACCTTGTGCTCATATACAATAAATCATAGGTTTAATCTGATGTAAAATATTCATCATGTACAGAAAGTATATTACAAACACGTTATCCAACAAAGATAGCGATCGAATCTGCTACATTAAAAGATTTAGTAACATGATTTCTCTTAACGCCTAATCATGTATATTGCTTAACTTTGCTTCATTCTTTAACATTACATTACATTTTCAACTTATGGTAAATGGGCTACAGCAGTTTTTTAATTGTTCCCATTGGAATTCAAGGGTACTGAACACTTCGCAAACTTGTTGTACATCGTATGTCAATAGTGTGAAATAATCTTAACATTGCTGGATGTGTAAAAACAGTAGAGTTCTGATATATTGTCACACCAATGTAAGCAACACACTGCTATCATTGTTAATCATTATTTATTCTGCATTCATAAAGACAGAATGATTAGTCAGCTTAACACTATAAATTCTTCATATTTTAGTCTTTTACCATCTTTTAATAAGATCCTGAATTGAAAACAGATACAGATCATCAGCTGGTGTAAACCTATGTACTCAATAGAGCTGAACTATTTATACCAGCTGAGGATCTGCTTCCTTAAAAAAATCTTAATGTGCTTCAGCTGTGTTTGCTTGCACTAAGGAATGCTTTGCAAATAAAGGAATGCTTTGCAAATAAAGACTTTTCTTATGGATGCTTTTGAATTTTAGAGACACAACAATTTTGAAGGAAGCACAATTCCTGCTCTAATTAATCAAGGCTATCCCTTTTAATAAATTATTGACTTGGGAGTCCATCTAATTATTACTTGACTAACAAAGAAAAAAAAGAGAAAAGAAAGAAAAAAGATAGCAAGAGCGACAGAGAGAAAAGACCCTGACCGATATGCCATTTTGACAATGTATTGTCTTTTCAGTGAGAAAGTGTGTGACTTCTTTTTAAAAATACCAATCCATTACAGCCTATGTTACCAGCTGGATGGAAACTGCCACTCTTAATGACATTCTTTGTGGCAATTAAAATGCTGAATATTTTAAATGATGCTCCTTTTTGTCTGCCTTTTCTACATTTCAATTATGAAAATTGTACGCCCTTGCCACACAGTTGATTTTTAATATGCATAATGGTGCTTCCTATGCTCTAAGAAAGGCAATAATTCTGGGTGGGGAGGTACATAAATTGGGCATCTCTCTACATTTTGGTTTCTATGGAACTTCCAGCTCGCAAGCCAATAGTGGTTTTGGGACTAACTGTCTCAGGCAAGGTCCTAACTCAGTTCTCAGGCAGTAAGTCACTCTATATATATATATATATATATATATATATATATATATATATATATATATATATGTGTGTGTGTGTGTGTGTGTGTGTGTGTGTGTGTGTGTGTGTGTGTGTGTGTGTGTGAGAGAGAGAGAGAGAGAGAGAGAGAGAGAGAGAGAGAGAGAGAGAGAGAGAGAGAGAGAGAACTATTTCTACTAACCAGGAGCAAATTCAAACAGTGTCAAAGCAAGAAAACCTGTATCGCTGGCCCAAACCTCGGATATATCTAGCCCTGTGGTCCCCAACACGGTGCCCGCGGGGGCATTTGCATGCGCCCGCCAGGTGCTCAGGGCTGGCCTGGCCCTGGGCACATGGCGTGGCGCTTGCGGGGAGCTTGCGGGGAGAGGGGGTGAAGCGCAAGCGCCGGCCCCGGGCGAGCGGTGTTTGCGGGAGGGAGGAAGCACCGGCCCCGGCACCGGGCGCGCAGCTATGGGGGGGCCCCGGCCTCGCGGCTATGGGGGGGGCGCCCCCGGGAGTGCAAGTGTCCCCACCCCCTGGCACCCGGCGGGCGAATGGCCACGACCCCTGGCGCCCGACAACCTCAAAAGGTTGGGGACCACTGATCTAGCCCTTCAAAATGTTTTACTTCTGGTGCCAGAATGTCATTTTAAAAGCTGATCAACAAAAAAAGCATGAAGCACTAAATCACATAACTCTGAATTTTTTTGTTCCATTTCACTTACTTTCTCTGTAAATGTTCAGACCCTAACTCAGCAAGATTCACAAGTATTTGTCCAACTTGGGACTACAGTACTTATTTATGTACATACTTCAGAACACATTGTCCAAATAGTTTTAAATTAGCACTTGATGAAGGCCATTCTCCATTAATCAAAATACACTTTTATTTCTAAAAGTAAATTAGTACGGTTACCCTACTCATTTCATTCTTTCCAATCAGACACAGCTGAAATCAGACACAGCTGAATTACATTTAATATCCTTGTTGGGGGGAAAATGCCACAAAACCCCCCTGCTGTTTCATTTCAAAAAGGGAAACTACACAAAAAGCAGGAAGCTAGTTAAATGGAAATTAAAAGGTAAAGTTACAACAATGAAATGCCTGCAAGCTGCATGTAAAGTATTTTTAAAACACCATAATAGAGGCTTAAATTAAATATATATCCCAAATAAAAACACCAAAACAAACAAAAGCCAGTAAAATGATCAAAAATGCCTGCTTTGCTAAACAGCAGAGTAGAAGTGATTAGACACACAGAAATCCTTTAAAAATTGGAAGTCAAATCCTAGTGAGGATAATAGAAAGGAATATAAACTCTGGCAAGTCAAGTAAAAATATAGTAGGCCAAAAAACACTTTGAAGGGCAATTAGCAAATGAAAAAAAAAACTAATAGCAACTAATTTATTAAGTATGGCAGAAGCAGAAAACCTGCCAAACAATCAGTGGGGGGATACTGGGGAGGTGCTAAAGAAGTGCTTAAGGCAGGTAAGGCCACAGAGGGAAATGAAGCAAATTCTTTGCATAGATCTTCACTATAGATGATAGGAGGGAGATTCTCGCATCTGAGACATTCTTGTTAGGGAATAAATCTGAGGACCTGTCCCAGATTGAGGTGTCAGTAGAGGAGGCTGTGGAACAAAATTAAACAGCAGTCAGTCATTAGGACCAAGAATTCTGGAAAAACTCAAATATGAAATTGCACAACTACTTAACTGTGACATGTAACCTATAGGTTACATTAGTCTCTGTACCAGATGATGGGAGAGTAGCTAATCTAATGCTAATTTTTTAAAAAAAGGCTCCTGAAGTGATCCTGGAAATTACGGGATGCAAATCCTAACTTCAGTATCAAGCAAACTGGTTGAAATAACTGAAAGAATAGAAGAACAGAATTATCTGACAGATAGATAGACGTGTTGGGGAAGGTTGACTCTGCTTTTGAAAAGGGGAATCACGCCTCACCAATCTACTAGAATTCTCTGATGGGGTCAATAAGCATGTGGACATGTGTCATCCAGTTCACCAAGACTTTGATAACATCCCACAGCAAAAGTTCTTAAACCAAGTAAGCAGTTATGGGATAAGAGGGAAGATGCTGTCATGGAACAATAGCCAATTAAACAAAGGAAACAAAGAATAGGAATAAATGGTAATTTCTCACAGTGCAGAGAGGTAAATAGTGGGCTTCCCCCAGGATCTGAAATGGGATGCTATTTGTTCAACATATTCATAAATGATCTGGATAAATGCGTAAACAGAGAGATGGCAAAGATTGTAGACATTACTCAAGATAGCTAAATGCAAACCTGATTAGTGCGTGTAACTCTTTTTGTAACTCTTCACAAACTGGGTGACCGGGCAACAAAATGTTGATAAGTGCAAAGTAATGAACATTAATGTGCAGTGAAAGTCACAAATGCTAATAATGTTAGGAATTACTAGGAAAAGGACAGAAGATATCATAACATCACTGAATAAATCCATAGTACATTCATAGTTGGGATACTATGTGTCGATTTGGTCACCTCATCTGAAAACAGATCTATATTAACTTGGAAAAATTATAGAGGAGAGTAACAGCAAAGATTAGGAGCTTGGGATAATTACATTTGAACTGGGACTGTTCAGCTTTGAAAAGAGAGGACTAACCAGGGATATGACAGAGGTCTTTAAAATCATGAATGATGTGGAGAAAGTGAATAAGAGAGTACCATTTACCTCTTTATTTAACACAAGAACCAGGTGTGGCCTAATGAAATTAATAGGCATCAGGATTAACACAAGCCTAATGACATTCTTCATACAATGCACAGTCAACCTGTGGGACTTGTTGTCAGGGGATTCTGTGAAGGTTAAAAGCATAACTGGGTTAAAAAAAACTTGCATGTTCATGGAGGAAAGGTCCATCAATGTCTGTTACCCAAGTCTGTCAGGAATGCAACTCCATGCTCTGGGTTTCCTGAAACCTTTGACAGTCTGAAGTTAGGACTGCATGAAAGGCGATGGATCTCTCAGTAGTTGTCTGTTCTGTTGGTTCCTTCTGAAGCATCTATCACTAGCTCCTGTTGAAAGACAGGCTACTGAACTAGATGGATGATTGGTTTGACCCAGCTGGGCCATTTTTATGTTCTTAGTGTTTAAACGTTGTTTCATTTGCTAATATTTGTATAGCTCTTTGCAAAGGTAAAGTGTTCCATAAGAGCCAAATAAGTGTTTTTGTTTTAAATGGTTGAGAATTTCACTCATGTTGTTGTAAACATTTCATAGATGCAGGGGTGATGCGTAGGGGGAACATGAAGGGTCACATACCCCAAACGCCATGGGCAGGACGGCTTGGCCAGCAGTTGGCGGGGGGACTAGTGGGACCAGAGGGCCAGCGCTGGCAGCAGAGGTCCACGTTCCCTTTTCCTGCACTCAGCACAAGGGAAAGTGGAGCAAGGCTTCCCCAGCTTTGTGCTGCTCTCCTGGCTGCATCACTCCGGGGATGGGGGCAGAACCACTCAACATTCCCTGGCGGGAAATGGAGCAATGTAACTGGGGGAGCAAAGGTTGCTTTGCTCCACTTACCCTGCTGCTGCGGGAGGTGTCCTCTGGCAGAACTATATGACTTTTATCTAGAATCAGCTACAATAGTACACAAAAAGAGTAGAGTCAGAACCTATAAACTGAAGTTAAATTTAACTTCCTTGCAGTAAGTTACAGTATGGTCACTATTACAAAGCAGTTCTGCCACATTCACTTTTTAGATCAGATCCCATGCTCCACTTAGGATTAAATCCCTTTGTGGATCCCAGAAGTAGCTGCTCTAGGAAGCAGTCATTTCAACATGCCTTTCATATCTCAAAGACAATCATTCCCACTTCATCCCTGTTTATACAAGGGTTCATACGATCAGATACAGAACTCAATTTGTTCATTTGTTCATCTGTCTAGGAAGGAGTACGGCAGAAAGGGATCTAGGGGTTATAGTGGACCACAAGCTGAATATGAGTAAACAGTGTGATGCTGTTGCAAAAAAAGCAAACATGATTCTGGGATGCATTAACAGGTGTGTTGTGAGCAAGACACGAGAAGTCATTCTTCCACTCTACTCTGCACTGGTTAGGCCTCAGTTGGAGTATTAGGTCCAGTTCTGAGCACTGCATTTCAAGAAAGATGTGGAGAAATTCGAGAGGGTCCAGAGAAGAGCAACAAGAATGATTGAAGGTCTAGAGAACATGACCTATGAAGGAAGGCTGAAAGAATTGGGTTTGTTTAAATTAGAAAAGAGAAGATCGAGGGGGGACATGATAGCCGTTTTCAGGTATCTAAAAGGGTGTCATAAGGAGGAAGGAGAAAACTTGTTCATCTTGGCCTCTGAGGATAGAACAAGAAGCAATGGGCTTAAACTGCAGCAAGGGAGGTTTAGATTGGACATTAGGAAAAAGTTCCTAACTGTCAGGATGGTCAAACACTGGAATAAATTGCCCAGGGAGGTTGTGGAATCCCCATCTCTGGAGATATTTAAGAGTAGGTTAGATAAATGTCTATCCCAGATGGTCTAGACAGTATTTAGACCTTCATGGGGGCAGGGGATTGGACTCAATGATCTCTCGAGGTCCCTTCCGGTCCTAGTATTCTATGATTCATTTAAAAAGAAAAGACAAATAAATATATATATAAAAAAATAGATATTTCACTGGCAACAGAGCTAAGCTATTAAACCAAAAATCCATTTGATCAGCCTAGAGGTTATAAAGTGCAGAACTAAGATATTCAGTTACTATGATACCACAAATTAAAGCACCAACACCTTTTATGGGGGAGGGTTATATTAAATCGTAAACAGACCAAGTTTACTACTCTGTTGGTCTTACTATCACCACTTAATGAGGTCCAGCACTCTGATCTGTCATTGTTGGGCAGAAAAGATTTTGAGAGCTCTTTCTACTTCCTTTGCTAGCTCATGCTTCCTTCAGCTTTGCATCTGGACCAGATTAGGGTTGCTAGGTGTCTGGTTTTGAACTGGACAGCCCGATATTTAAGCTTTCTGTCCAGGAAACAAATTGAGAAAATACCGGACATATAAATGTCCGGTATTTTCTAATTCAATAAGTTTTATTATTATCATGACACAATTACACAATAGTGAGGATAGGGGAGGGGAGGGGATGGAAGCGCCAAGGCCGGACTTGCCCATGCACCCCGCCGGGACCATGCACAGGACGGACAGCATCCTGGGATCTGCATGTGCCCAGGCCAGCCCCGCTTCCCCCAACCAGACCTGCTCCCCGCCAGCCTGTTCCCCCCCATTCTCTCCCTCCCAGCCAGCCTTGCTTCCTGCCTGTAGAATCCCCCCTGGCCAGGCCCCCTTCTCCCACTCCCTCCCCCCCCCCCCCGGCCAGCCCCACTCCCCCCAATCCCCTTTCGGACAGCCCTGCTTCCCGCTGGCTGTTCTCTGCCCTCCCCCCGCCCCTCCGATCTTTCCCGACCAGCCCCGCTCCTCTCCTGGCCAGGTCCCTCCCCCCGAGCTGAGATCAAGTGCATCCAGTATTTTTTTTTTTTAAATCATCTGGTAATTCTAGACCAGACTGAAAGCTGAACAAGTCTACAAATAGCTCCAAGTTCCAGAATACAGTAGACTTCCGATAATCTGGAACCTATGGGACCTAGGTGGTGCTGGATTATCAAATATGCCAGACTATCAGGAGGTCCTATAAGATGGTTATATATATATAGATATATATATATAGATATAGATATAGATATAGATATAGATATAGATATAGATATAGATATATAGATACACACACACACACACAGTATACACTGTTCTTAACCCTTTTTATTGTACATACTGTATACAGTATACTGTAATGTTTTAGTTTTTTAAAGCCTTTTTTACCCTTTTTGCTCAGTTCAGCTGCTGCCGCTGTTACCTTGTGACTCTTTTTTTGCTGAAGCTCACTCACTAGGCTTTTGCCATTTTGATGCCAGACTGTCAGGAGTGCCGGACTTTTGGATGCCTGACTATTGGAGTTTTACTGTATAAGGAATCCAACTGTCCCACCAAATGAATGGAAGAAACATGAATGTTCCTAGACAGTTTTTATATGCTAGCCATGCTGCAAAGTATGTATTTGGAGGATCACTCCACTGATTTAAGTTTTTCAGACAGAAACTAGAAATGTTTCTGCTTCTACTCCCAGCCTGCCTCCATGGAGGAACTGTGTCATTATCTGATTTTATCAAGTACCCATGTATATTCTGATTGCTCAAAAAACATATTACATGAATAAGCCATGAGCTCCTAAAATAATGTTTTAAGTGGATGAGCAAAGCTCTTAAGTGTCTATCATCAAGCACATGGTTATTTAAGTTCCATTGAATCATCTGTAAGAAATCTATGGGATATAAATGGGCTCTGTAGAATTAAACCTGTGTTTGTTAACCAGTTGGCTTAATAACCTAGGCTGCATTTCATTAAAAGGTTATTGTATGGAAGTCCAAAAAAGACAAGTGAAAAATCTGTACTACCCAAAACTCCCTGCCAAGAATTTCTGTCTTCTATTTGAAGATGGCATCTTTATCATATGCAAGCAAATATTATGTGGCCAGCTTGAAATTCCTTTTTTCAGTTATGTAAAATTCCTGAAAGATCATGACATTTGAAATCCTAAATCTTTCCATTTTAATCTTTCTTTAAAACTGCTGGTTCTAGGCATAGGCCAATGTCATTTAACATTTACTTGCCTGTTTAAACAGAAGAATGGCAAATGTCTAAAGCTGGTCAACATTTTGGAATATTGGAATAAATCCTGGCTGAGATGGATTAGTATGTAGAGGACAAATGAGGTGGTTACAGATGTAATGCATAATAGTGCTTATACTACAACACAGTTCTATAGCTCATGTATTCCCAAACAAATAAAAAAATTATTTACTAATACTTATTAACTTTCAATAACATTTTAAAAAGAAACAGGAAAATTTTCAATGAAGTTGATGTGAATTTCATCCTGTTTTTTAAACGTCTCTATCATTAACTTTAATTTGAAGTTGTTAGAATATACAGTCCACCAATGAATTATTTAAAACCCAAGAAACTAAGGCAGTAGTCATTTAGAATCCCATTCACACTCCATCTCAATTACCTCCCTTCCACCTCCCACTTCACAGATCTCTCTATTATCCTCCTTAACCAATATGCAGTACACTATATGGTATCCAACAGAATAAACCCCTACCACTCTGCACCAATCATCCACGGATATCTAAGCTCTTTACAAAGTCTGGTAAATATTATCATTCCCACTAAGCAAATCCAGGTAATCTGAATCTCAGTTTGCCTGGACTGCATTATGACAGTTCAGATAAACACTTACTAGGGGAAAACCTATATCTTATCCTTTTAGAAAACTTCATTAGTATTTCTGTAGGTTAAACAGACATTATCTGGCCCTTATGCAAGTTAAGTTACTCCTTTGCTGCTAGATCACTTGTGAATGTATTTTTCCTGGCTCCTAAATACATCTATTTTCACAAGCAAAATGACATCTCTGCATTTCAGAGAATTCATTTAAACAACTGAATGCACCAAAATGCTGCTCACCGAATTAGGGATTCAGAATGACCATAAAAATTATGCATTTTATTTTTTGTATCTCAGCAAATACTCAGCATACCTATTGTTCTCCTTTATATTTCCAGATATTTAAACATCAAAATCTAGTTAGCCTGTTTTCCCCACCTACTCACAGAAACAGATCTCCCCAGTGAGGAACTACAAAGGATGAACTGTGGACAGCGATGATAGAAGTTTCTTTCTCCCAGAAGTCTTAGCCAGTCCAGTTACATACTGTCAAGCGTAACAGTCTGGAACAGGAACTGTGTGATACAAAGACATTATTATCTTTCAATAGAGAACTTCTTGATTGTTTATATGAACAAAACACCACTTCCAATTAGAGATGCAGTAATCGAGAAAAAATAAATTCCAGTGATGTTCAGATATTTTCCTCTTTCACAAATAATCACTCATGGATCTTTGCCATCCTCCGTCTGGCATTTCAGCAAGGACATACTAGGCTGCAATTTAGACACAATAACATGTCAAAATTCTCTCATAAAAACTGAAATTCTTGGTTAACTCTAACATGATTTATTCTATTCTATAAAAAAAAACTTAAGTTGTTAGGAAAATGGAGTCTTCCTGCCTTCCCTCATGCTGCTGGGGTCCTTTTCATAACGAGCACCGAAGAGCGGCGCTACTGGAGCAACCCAGCAGCACCCCACCTGCTCTGCCCCAGGCGTCCCCAAGTCAGCCGCTGCTGAAACTGACCAGCGCTGACTACAGGAAGCCCGAGGCAGAGTTGCTTTGCCCCGGGCTTCCTGGAATCAGCTGCTGATCAGTTTCAGCAGCAGCTGACTTGGGGACGCCCGAGGTTCTTAAGTTGAATCTGTATGTAAGAACTGGCGTCCAGATTCAGCCTGTTGAAACTGATCAGCGGCTGATTCCAGGAAGCCCGGGGCAGAGCAACTCTGCCTCGGGCTTCCTGTAGTCAGCCGCTGGTCAGTTTCAGCAGCGGCTGAATCTGGACTCCAGTTCCGACTTACATACAGATTCAACTTAAGAACAAACCTACAGTCCCTATCTTGTACGTAACCCTGGGACTGCCTGTAGTCTGTGACCTTACTTAGCAAGTGAGGAAGAGAAGAAGAGGGAAAAGGATAAAGGAGGAATGTTACAATAATAGAGACAAAACCCTTGACTTCTGTGCATAGTCAAAAGGCATCAGTGGGGACTTACTATTAGTTTTTAGTACACAAGCATGTGCTAGGCATCCACTAAGAAACAGGCATCCATTTTAACAAAGCCCTGACTCTTCTACTACATCAAAGCACACAACATCCCAGACTAGCCTGTCAGGCACCGGTGCAGCTTGCTTCAACAATCTGAGGGTATGTCCACACTGCACTGTAGGTCTAGAGTTAGCAGACCCTGGTGCATCTACATTTATCATCAGCCCTAGTTTCTAAAAAGTTTCTAATCTGGGCCTGCACGTAGGCTCCTGCACCCACACTGATGTACTCATACCAATGTCCAGCCATCCACATCCCAGACTTTTAAGAGCCACCTCAAAATATAGGTGTTGGGGGACCGGCTGTATATGATGGTATCAGGTTAGGATGAGGAGAGAGGATGTGGTCAATATACTGGCAGTGAATATGACACCCACTACCATTGTCATTCATTCAGAATATTCCTGCTGCCACCCCAGAGATTTATTTTATTCACATATGCAAATAAATCCACCAACAGACTATGACATCGGTCACAGACAGGAAGAGCAGAGACAGATATAAACATACTAGAGGATTTACCTGGTGTTGCTCATGTTCTTAACTCAAATAAGTTTTATTTTTCCTAATTTAATTTCATTGTCCTGCGTTTGGGCTGGGAATGAGGCTGCCCTGGGGAGAGAGGACAATCCCAGCCCTCTCTCTCACTGCAGCAGCTTGGGGCCAGGTGATGATGGCCATGGCCGCTGCATGATGCATGTCTCCCTGCTGGGGGACAGACACACCCACAGATAAACAGACACACAAACAGACAATCTCTCTGAAATATATAGTAGATAGCTGTCCCTTTCTCCACTCCTGACCCTGCTGGCCCAATAGGGATATAGCTGTCCTGGTCCCCATCTCTGGCCCCTGTAGTCATTCTGATGCATACCTCCTTCCTACCAGAACCTCTCCCTTCCCATTTTATGAGAAACAATCAAATTCCAGGCACATCCCAATTTCCTGGCACAACTTAAAGCAAGGTAAGCGTTTGGTTAAGGTAAGAGAAAGCTGCATACTATATTTGGTGATCCAGGCTTTAACCATTTAGGAGGAGTTCCTGAACAAAATGATCTCACAGTCGGAAGGACAGACAGATGGTTTCTAAAATATATAGTAAGACGTCAGACATGTCCAACAAAATATCCTCTCTCACAGCTTTCAGTTCCTTGTGGCATTTGCTGTGCATAACGTTCCTAAGGGCACATTAACGAGCACCAACATAACTCACACCTTATTTTATTAGCTCATCAACTCCAAGCTCAACAGCTGTACAGGTTTTACCTCCAAAATCTGGCACTCTGTGGTCTGGAAACATCCCTGGTCCAGCAACATCCTTAGCCTGGGAGACTAAGGGCAGAAGGGCCAGTCAGGCTGGTCATCAAGATCCGCAACCCAGCTAGGAACAGTACAAGACAGGAGCCGGAGTCCTGCAGCAGCCTCCAGCAATCCCCATGAGCACAGGGCTGCGGCCTCCCCAAGCAGCAAGGGACCGGAGCTTAGGCTGAGAAGGGCCGTGGTCAGAGCCTGAGACCCATGGCTGCCCCCAGATGCACGGAACCAGAGCCCTATGGCAGGAGCCAGAGCCTATGCCACCCAGGCAGCCAGCAGTAGCTGGGCAAGCAACCCAGCCAGATCGGTGGGGGAGTCGGTTTCCTGCTAGAGTAGCCTGCCAGCAGCAGGAGATGGGCTTGGGAGTCGGTGGCAGGAGACCTCCCCGGGTCGAGCAAATTCTCTTGTGGGGACCTGACTGGTCCCAAATGATGCTGGACCACGGAGGTTCCAACCTGCAGTTGGTGTTGTCAGGCACTGTGAGCTACAGCTCCACAATGCATTCCTCATGTTCATGAGAGTGCCCCCAATATGGATGTGATCGGTTGACAGAAGGAGCAAGTGTGAACATTCTTAAGGGATGTTTTTTGTTGACTTTAGGATGTCGACATAAGCTTGGTCACATAAAGACTCAGTGAAGTGAATTAGATTAATTGGGAGCATCTCTTTTTCTTCAACCCCCCTCTTATTTAAAAAAAAGCAATTTAATGCAAAGAGAAAACAAAGACACAAAAAATATCATTAACAAAAGACACAAGGAAACAAAAACTAAGCATTAGCAACAGTCACAGAACTGAAGGTACGTATTTGTTTAGAACATGGGCAACTGAATGTTACTACAAATGTCTGTAGGTGTTCCTTTATGTGTCCCGACTTTAGCATTTAACCTTAATGTTCCATAGACAGAGATTTCAGTGCTCATTTTGCATTTAGTAAACTCTTAGTACAGAGATTTCATACTTTGCCTTGTTTACTGCATATTTAGAGAACCATTTCCTAATCAATGAGATTTCAGATGAAAGAGGCCACTCCTTGGGTCAGCAATAATTAAAAAAAGACACACTAATGTATGTAAGTGTGTTGCCACACCAAAATATCCATATTTATTAGAGCCAAAAGAGCAGTAAAGACAGGGAAAAAGCAACTGTCAGCAGAAGTGCACGTTAATAAAATAAAAGCCACAATGTAAAGAGGCTTATTTTTTCAGAGGCATTTCATCTAGTTCACATTCAGTGCCCTTCCACACATTCAGTGAAAACTGTATGAATTAATGTGAGCTACAGAAAAAAAAGTCTTTTTAAAAAACTATCACACCACTTCTTATTCACCTCTTCTCTAAACCCTGTAAACTTCCCTAGTCATAAAACTGTCACAGTTATTTGGTAACTTTATGTAGCAGAACACCAATAAGAAAAGAACTATTAAAAAAATTAAAACTTTGCATACTTAAGAGAAAAGTCTAAATGAAATCACATAGTTTAAATGGCTCTCTCAATACAAATATGATTAAGGAACAGAGGATAACATATTCAAAAGCATGTCAGTTACTTGGCAGCCTAATTCCCATTGATTTTCAATTAAACTAAGGTTTCCAAGTCACTCCGGTGCTTTTGAAAATTTTATCCATAAAGCAACTGAGCAGAATTCTGTTCATTGATGTGCTGGCAATATTTTGACAAAAGGCCCCTACAAACAAAATTATCCTCTTATTAGAAATGTTAAATTTAATCTAATCAACTAATCGACTTGTCAATGGATTTTTCATCGACTAGTCAATTAGTCTGTAAGTGAGGTAGCTGCAGCAGGGTTAGCTCCTGGCCTGCTGGCTCTTAATACCTTTAAAAGGCTGGTGTGCAGCGGAGGAGGGGGCAGTGCAAGCCGGGAATCAGCTGCCCCAGCTCACACTGGATCCTGCCCCTGCCCCTGCCAGCTCTTAATACATTTAAAAAGCTAAAGCACAGTGGAGGGGGGACCCAGCACAAGCCACGAATAAGCTGTCCCTGTTCACGCTGGGTCCCGTTAGCTGCACTTCTGATTTTTAAAAGTATTAAGAGGTCACAGGCTCTTAATACGTTTAAAAAGCAGAGGCACAGTGTCTGGGACTGGGCATGAGCTGGAAATCAGCAGATTCCCGGCTTCCACCTGGCCCCGCTAACCCCCTGCAGAGACAGTGCTCAGGGGAACCAGCTTTTAAGCTGTCTCCCCACCCGCATCGGCTCCTGCTCCTTCCCCTTGCTGCCTCTGATAAAGGAAGCAAGGTGTGAGAGAAACAACTAGTCAAGGGACTAGTCGCTTACATGCCTACCTCTTATCCCTGAGATCCAGTGACAGGGGTTGAGGGGTTATTTAAAATACCCATTTATTTTCATGTTTATATAATAATGCTTTTGCACTGCTGCATTCAAAGAGGAAAGAGAAATCAGTTAAACACATGAAGCTGCACTTTTCTGGATATATCCATCATTTGTTTTTAAAAAGTATATGGCTAGTAGAGTGCTGTGAAATCTCTGCTGTGGGAAGTCTGGGGTGATGACTTTCTCACACGGGGCAATATGATCAATTCCAAAGGCCAATAAAAGACCTTCCCAATTGCTATTTAAAAGTATGTTATGACCCCAAGAAATAAAGAGAAATAATTTTGAAAGGAATGGGCTCCACTAATCACCCAAACCCTCTCAGTTTGTTGGCAGAGTTTTAACAAAGGGCTTCCAAGGAGATCAAGACTACCTCTAAGAATTTTGAAATACATTGAAGCATTTGAAAAACCATTAATGTTAATTATACCAACAATAATCCACAGTAGCCAGGTGACCTATAGTCTTTTACAGCTTCAAATTTTAAAAACCAAGGTCATGCACATGCACAGAGATCACCAAAACAGCATCTACTGGTTTTGTCACGATCAACACCTGAAAAGAGAGCATGGGTCGACCAATAATAAGAGCAAACAATTTTCATTTAAATATGCCACATATTTGGAAAAGAAAGAGATGATCCTCAAGATAATTTAATGCCTATACAAAATAAAAATACAACCAATCTGGAAAAACAGGTAACAGCAACACTTGTTTGCTGTCCTAGCTACAACCCAATTACCATTTGTAACATATTGTGTGTTGGACTTCATCCAGTTAAGAAACAATTAAATTCTTGTCTGTGCTACAAATGACAATTTTTGCTGTTGGTAAAGCAGTTTACTGACATGGTTGTTCTGTTAGTGGACAAGGCCTTAGTGAATGTCATTTGCAGGTCAATTCTTTCATGGGGAGAGTATATGCTTATGAGCCTCAGATGTGTAGCCAGACAACTTCCTTTTAGCTACTAATACCTTCCAGCTAATTCAAAGAGCCAAAAATGAAATCCAGCACTCAGGATATTATGTGGATTAGTGAAATACCCTCTAGGATTTGTAGGTCCATAAACCAATAACAAGGATTACCCAAGTTGCGAAAATGTATTTTCATTTGTAACAAAGTATCATCTTCATCCCATAAAATTTCACATTATTTAACCATTTCACCACCACGTGTGAGAGAATATATTGGCCTAGAAATTACCTCTACAGAATGCTGCAATACATACTGAACAGGTGTATACATATTTTATTTGTTTTACCCTAAAAAATGTGCTCTGTGCTTTAGAATAGCCGTTCTCAACCTTTCCAGACTTTTCTTCTCCTTTCAGGAGTCTAATTTAGCTTGAGCACCCCCACATTTTACCTCACTTAATAACCACATTTGCAAAATCAAAATACAAAAATATGAAAAAGTGTTACAGCACACTACTAATGAAAAATTGCTTACCTTCTCATTTTTACCAAGTAATTATAAAATAAATCAATGGAATCTAAATATTGTCCTTACATTTCAGTGAACAATATGAATAAGTTATTGCCTGGGTGAAATTTCAGTTTGTACTGACTTCACTAGCGCTTTTATGTACCCTGTTGTAAAACTAGGTAAATATCTACAGGAGTTCATGTACCCCTGGAAGAACTCTGCGTACTCCGGTTGAGAAACACTGCCATAGAACAGTAAGACCAGAAAGAGTCCCTGCCCCCAAATCACTTACAACATTAAAACAAAAAAAGTTATGACACCATCATCTGGGAAACCCAGAGGACAGAATCAATTAGTGTAATTACTTAATTCAGTTTGGGAGCACAGGAGAGACTTGAATAAAGAACATAATGGAGTTAATTTTCTTGTTAATCTATAAGACACTTCATAGATGGCACAACTAGAGGTTAAAGCAATGTACAGTGTGTCATGAGGTCTATATTCCTATTCACGACACTTCTGCTAGTTTGCTGCATGAACTAAGGTGCTTTTAGAACCTATTTGCCACACTTTCCTCATCTCTCAGACAGGCATAATGTGACTCTCTCTTCCTTTGTTAATACTTTGAGAGCCACAGATGAAAGGAGACAGAAGTTCAAAGTATAAGAATTATTGTTAAACATTACAGACAAGCCACAAAAACTGAATATTATGTACCTTGCTACTATACTCCAATCATACCACTCAAGTTACTGAAATGCTGTATGATACATTTCCTTTGCAGAGAAGACTGCCTTTCCAGATCAATGCAGGCATGGTCACTGGAGTGCTGAAAACGTCCATTTAAGTAGGTTTGCAGGGGGTGGGAAGCAAGGGAAGGGTTGCAGAACATCAACATACTAATTGCTTACAAATAACATCCCATAATGGAGTGGCTAGGACAAGACTGTAGTGTATTGAAAAGGCAGCATGAAGATTATAAAGATGGAAATAAAAGCACTCAATTAGGGTTCTTGGCACAAAAGGTCCAGAGAAGAGACTGTTTTGTTGCCTTTGTTTTTACAATGCCCGTCACAATGGAACTGCAATCCTGACTGGGGTCTTTGAGGATGCTTTCAAATGATTAATAAGAACAACACATAAGTGATAGTTAAACAAAGACTATATTGGAATGGATTTGACAAGCTAAAAGATGGATATATACACGATAGATAGATCAATACCACTGTTATGAAGATTGTTTCCATGAAGTGCACACCTACCTGCTATCGTCTACAGGTGACGGAAGAGAATGAATTATTTGAAAGAAAATTTGAAGTTGACAGGTAAGTAAAAATACAGAGTAGCAGCTAAGTGCATTTCCTGGCAAAGCCTAGCTCTCTTAGGGTACATCTACGCAGCAGGGTTAAAGTTGAATTAAGCTACACAAGTTCAGCTGCATCAATTGTGTAGCTTAAGTTAAAATAGCTTAACATGGCTTTAGGCACTGTCTACACAGCAGGAAATCAAAGGAAGAACACTCTTCCTTCAACTTCCCTTATTCTTCATAAAATGAGGGTTACAGGAGTCAGAGTAAGAAATCCTCCTCGACTTTATTTTGAATTAAAGGCTTGTAGTATAGACGCACTCTTCGTTATTTTGGAATAACGTTGCTGTGTAGACATGCCCTTTATTAAGTCCTAACCAGCATTTACCTCAAGAAATGTTTTTAGTAATTTCATGACGTAGATGCACAAATTTTCTCAAAGAGCTGTTTGACAACTGACATATTATCCTGAGTACTTCCCCTTAGTTTATGCATTATCTTAACATTTCTTTTTGTATTTTTTAGTTTGAAAATCAGTTACACTTGTGTCTTTCAGATACCATTTACTAGACACAGAATGTAGCCACAAGAGTTAACAAGTTAAAAGGATGTGATTAGAGTTGGTCAATTGACTGAACAGCCAGGAATTGAGAACTTTATTTTTATATTACAATAAACTCTACACATATCTACTTTCCCACTCACCTACATGTCAAGAGAAGATAATTTGATTGTTGTTAGGACTTTTCATACATCAGGAACATCAGGGCACTTTCAAAGGGCAATGAGCTAATGGCCTTTGCCTTAGCAATCATTACACTTGCGATATTTATGTGCATAGTTATAAGCTCGCACACAATATTGGACATTAGAAGCTATTTTTAATCAAAGAAGTGGAATTTGTCTAGGACGCCAGAGACACAACCTACTCTCTCTCCTGCCTCCACCTTTTTAGAATTCTCTAAATATTGTGCTTGTGAAAGATACAAGGTTAACTGCATGTAAGCTGAACTTTTGTTCATGCATCGAAAAGATGAAATTCAGCTAATGGCAACACAACACATTCTAGACTACTTTACTACAGGCCCCTTCTATACTAAAAGCACCAACATGTTATTTAGCATATTATTTGGTTTTGGCAAAAATGTAACAGGCTGTTTCTCCTCATGTGGAGAAAAGTTATACATGGTACGGAACTATATTTTAACTCTACCTATGCTTAAACATATTCAGTGGCAGCACTGGCGAAGAGGGGAGACCTCCCCTGGTCCTGTAAATCCCCTTCTTTGGGACCAATCAGATCCTGAGGGTGCCAGATCAGTGAGGTCCATATACATGATAGATAGATCGATACCACTCTTATGAAGATTGTTTCCATGAAGTAGACACCTACCTGCTATCTGTCTACAGGTGATGGCATATTACAGCTACAACCAAGTCCAAAAAACACATTGAAACAGAACTATTTGTGTAATACCAATAGGGCTTAAGTGCTGAGTCATCTGCAGACCTTTGTTTCTTCCTGGAGACAGCCATGGTCATTTATTAGTGAAAAACTGCAAAGGTTGCTTCCATGAAATAGATGCCTCTCTGCTGGGCATCGGAATGAGACCACTGACTCATATAAAGCATAAAACAAATACTCAGATTTGGTGATAGTTCAAGGGGGACAGGTGGCATCATCATCATCTATTACATTTTGTAAATGACACTTAAGTCCTCTTATGAATTGAGCTCTTCATTTTCTTTCCCTTTAAAAAAATGGCTAAGATCCCTAAAATAAAAAAGAAACAAAGTTTCTTCCAATTTTTTGATTAGCTGATTTTTTTTAAATCTGTTTCAATTTGACCTTGTTTTGTTTTTTTCAGAACGGCTCTAGTCATTACCTATTTATCCAAGCAGTAACCAGTGACCAAGGTTTAGATTTTCCTAGTCTAACATCATTCTACTGAGCAATCCAATACCATCCCATCTAATTCAAAAAACTTCACATCCTTCTCCTTTTTAGTCCTTTAAGTCCTACCTGAACTCCTTCTGTTCTCTTGCCCCTTACAGTGCTCTCCCTGTGGACAAAAGAAAGGTAAAGTATATTTTGGCAAGCAGTAAGTTATTCCCCCTCTGCCCCAGGGGGCAGATAACCTCAATGCAGTCTCTCTTTGGTTCATAGTGTAAAGGCATTATGATCTAAAAGAGGAATTTAAGATTGTACTATAATTTTTCTTCTAACCTAAATCAGATTTATCAATGACCTAGGAGAACTGCACCCATTTGTAGAAGAATTGGCATTTCCATCTTTATCTTAATGACAAACCATTAGTGCTACCTCCAATCCATGTCCAGGTTCTTTTGTGCTTTTTCCATTAATGTGTGCATAATCTACCCACAAATAGCACCTGGGCTCAGGCCAAATGGTTAAGGATTTAGGAGGCTCATTTTATGCACTCAGTTCCAAAATTACTGATCTAAATACTTTCTTTGAAACAAATGCTCTTGCCCAAAAATGATGGAAACAAAGCTCTATACTAACATCACCAAGAATATATATGCAGTATGCTCTTCCATCAGTTTCGGAACAAAAGCCTACTTCGTGGCTGCGTCTAGACTGGCATGATTTTGCACAAATACTTTTAACGGAAATGTTTTTCGGTTAAAAGTATTTGCGCAAGAGCGCATCTACACTGGTACAGATGCTTTTGCGCAAAAGCACATTTTAGCCATCGGGCTTTCTTGTGCAAGAAATTAACGTTGCTGTCTACAATGGCCCTCCTGCGCAAGAATATTTGCACAAGAGGGCTTATCCCTGAGCGGGAGCATCAGAGTATTTGCGCGAGAAGCACTGATTTTGTACAGTACAAGGTCAGTGTTCTTGCGCAAATACTCGCAGCCAGTGTAGACAGGCGGCAAGATTTTGCGCAAAATGTAGGGAACTTTCTACCTTGTTCTTAAAACAATTTTTTTACCATCAGACCAGTATAGAGTAAAATAAGCTTAGCACGACAAGCCTAACTTATGGAAACAATCAAGACAAAAATAAATTTGACAATTAAAACTATTTTCCTACTAAAAAGATTTTAAAACGTCAAAAAACAAAACACACTTTTACTCAAAATTCAAAGAAAAGGAGGAGAGTACAGGAAGTAATGTACAAGGAAAGTCATTCTATGTTCCAAAACAGTATAGGTGCCTACTGAAAAGCTTTAACTATCTGTTTTCATATAAGCACTCTTCAGACTTGCATAACAGCCTGAGTTTAATCCTGGCTGCTCACATAAGCAATTTAATACAACTCACAGGGTACGTCTAAACTACAAGGCTCCGTCGACAGAGCCATGTATATTAGTTTACACAAAAAAGGGAAATGAAGCTGCGATTTAAATAATCGCCGCTTCATTTAAATCAAAATGGCCACGCGCTGTGCTAATCAGCTGATTGTTGGCACAGCGCAGCAGTCTAGTTGGGGATCTGCCGACCCCAGAAGCCTTCGTTGGCAGATCCTATAAGCGGCCATTTTGATTTAAATGAAGGGGCGATTATTTAAATTGCAGCTTCATTTCCCTTTGCCGTCCTGCCTAATCTACATGGCTCCGTTGACAGAGCCATGTAGTCTAGTTACACCCAAAGTGTCAAGAATATCTCTTAAAAATTAGCTGAATTTTTCCAAGTTAAATTCAAATTGCTGATTTTAAAAATTAACTGGTTAATGACTTATAATGCTATAATTAGGAATTACAGTAGAAACTGAATGAGTTAGTTTCATTTCTACCATATACTAGATACTGATTTTGACTTCAGAATCTGGATTTACTCCTTGAATGAAGGAGATGTGAAAATAATATATTATTTTGATATTTACATGCTTTATCTTTTAAAACATATGTACCATGAAAATATGTCAACACAAACATGCAGGATTCCAAAACAATCAAGAACCACTCTCTTGGAAAGAGTTGTGTAAGGACCATGGATGACAAAACAATACAAATATTTGCTAATTGAACACATGAAAACAGCTATAAGTGGCATACAGATGTGGTCTTTACCATCACTTGCACCCTTATGCTTTTTTTAGTGTTTCCTTTTCAAAAAAGGGAGGCGGGCATTTACGCAAAGCAAACCAGGCCATTGCATAACACTTTTTACTTTTTCTAAATTTCTTTGCAACATGCCATACTCTACTGCCTATTCTATTCCCCGATGCAATTAGGGCACAGGCTCTTCACTCTTCAGTGTCTGGTTTTTGCAGAATCACTAAAGGGAAGCATAGGGAACTCAGATACTCAGTGCTGAAGAGAGCACAAAGGGTTGAATGTCAGTATTTAGGAGCTGCTCCATGAAGTCCAGCTGACTCAAATAATCTTCTCTCCTGCAAAACCATTGTACTTCATTACCTCTCATCGAGCATTGGTGAAATGAAGTTGAGCAGCTTTGAAAAGAAGCTACGAAAGAAAAGTAGAACTACTGTACTGAACATCCATCAACTGGGAAAAGAGGGAAAATATGCCATCTTGGCTGTACTTCATCAATGAGAACATCAAAGCTCAATTTCTCCCAGCTGCCCCGTGCTTTCTGCACATTATATTATCCATTTTAGACTCACCAAGCGATGCTTGAATAACAATGCACGTTAAGTTTCACATGCGCTCTTGGCAACTTTCATACAGAACTCTTCTTAGACATTTGCCAGCCATCTAACAAGTATGTGTTTTGATACTTCTTAAGGCTTAGGCCATTATTGCAAGAAACAGAGCTCATCTTGATGAGAGAAACAAAAGGCTCTTTGGAACCACGTTGCCCAAACCATACGAAGACACCATTTCACCACCTAATGTCTTTTTAATGTTATTTTCCAATTACTAGTATCTGTAACATAATCACTGGTTATAAATGTTAAGCCAGGCTTTTTGGTAATGTCTAACTTGGAGACTGCTGCAAAATTAGGCCAGCTGTAACCCTTCTCCACCCTTCCACCCCCAAAAAATGACCAATATTCAGTTTTATAAATTGTACTGCCAAGATACTAATCTGAAACACCTTACTGTAAGCAGAGCTGTAAAATGAGAAATCTAAAAGATTTTCTGCAATCCTGTATCAGAATACTTGTTAATAGAGAAACCCTCAGAACACAAAGCTGCTAAGCTTGTTCTAAATATTTTATGATGGAAAATTAATGTTTGACACAAGCCAGATTAATAAAATATAGACCTAAGACCTGACCATAAATATATCGTGATTAGCTTCACTTAAACAGGTCAAGCAATTTAATCATTTTGATCTTGAACTTGGAAAGGTGCTCAGCACCAGATTCTCCCAGCAACTACAATGGAATTTGCAGTTCCTCGGCAGCACTTAAGTTTAAGACCTTTATTAGCAAAATGCTAAGCTTTGTTAAGGCATGGAAGTTCTTCAAAGAAATTGACAATACTCCAAATATATAATGCAAAATAGGCAACAGATTAAGAAGCTTTTACAAGCCATGTAACTGAACTTCTCAGATGCTTACATTTTTCAAGAATAAAAAAATAAAATACCATACAACTCTGAACTCCTCTATTTTTTGTAGCCCCTAATTCAATAGGAGGGATGTGCATACTATAAGCAAATTAGATTACTGTGGTTGGGGAAGACTGACGCAGGGCCACCACCAACAGGGGGAGACATCAACGAGGAAAATGCCCACAGCTCCAGATGATTTAAAAGAGCCCAAGATTCTGGCCACACAAAGGGGCTAAAGAACATTTCCTGCCCACCCCTGCTCTGGGATGCTCCTGAAAGCAGCTGGAACATCCCCGCAGCAGTGTGCTCCCCACTACCTTGAGTGCTGACTCCTCAGCTCTCATTGGCCAGGAACTGCAACTAACAGGAGCTACAAAGGCAGTGCCTTGGCAGTGGCACACGGAAATCCCCTGACTCCTGTCTAGAAGCCGCTGCCAGAGGGGTATGTCGATTGATTTCGGGAACCAAACAGCTAGCATCCATATAGTCTATCGGAGATCCTTCGCTAAACTTTTTTACATATTCTGCTATTGGCGTTCAAGGAGCATCAAATTAAGGTCCTATTTTTGTTTGTTTGTTTTTAATTGCATTTCCAAATAGCTGGTTTCAATGGACTAACCAGAGTTTTTATTTTATGCAGTGTCAACCCAAAGTCTAATATTAAATCAAATTAAAACTAACTTTCCTCTATTATAAATATAAATTTCTAATGATGCCTTAAGTTCTTTTGAAAACATACCATATAATATACCTCAATTTCCCTGCTTATCAACAATACTACAACTGCCAAAGCATTTCTGAAATAAGAGTTCCTCTAGGTATCATGATGTGCATATGTCACTTTGTACCGAAGCAAATCTCTTTGGTCAGAGTGTGTAAAAATAGAATTTAATTTATTCATTATCTTTTCACTTATTGTAGGTTTTTGTTCTTTGAAGTGGCTGGCTAGCTGGCAGTTTTTCTACATAATAAAGATGAAAACACTTCATTAGCTTAGTACAGTACTTTACAACGTTTGAAGTTTGTGCATGCAGCACTCATGGCTCAGCAATAGTTCTCTTTTAAACTCACCTCACCAAGCATATCTAGAGCAACTGGCTACCTTAAATTCTCCAACTTCCTTTTCTTCAGGGCTTTTTTTTTTTTTATTAGCTCTTGTTACTTCATTAAACTATACAAGATTAGTAACTACATCACAAACAAGAAACATGCAAAGATAAAAATCTTTCACTAGCATTCCCCTGATTTTACATGCCTATTTATACAGTATTTTTTAATTCATACTGTACTCCCCTTCGCCAATGTCATAATAATAGGCTAGATTCCCTATTCCCTTTAGTTTCGAGCTGATCACTTGAAACCATCAGGTTTTTCCATTGCTGGAAAATCCATCACTTGATGTTTAAATTAAAACTAGTTGTCTTCTAAAAACATGTAACTAGCAAAACCAGAGGTTAGGGGCTTGATGTGGGACTCGCTTGATGGAATTCTCTGACTTGTGGTATGCAGTTCAGACTAGACAACCATAATGAGATATAATTGAACAAACACCCGAAATGTAATCAAGATTTTGTTGCAGAGTAGTAGGAAGAGCCATGGGGGGTGGGAGGAGGGAGGGAGAGGGAGAGGGAGAGGGAGAGGGAGAGGGAGAGGGAGAGAACGAAAGAAAGAAAGAACGAAAGAACGAAAGAACGAAAGAAAGAACGAAAGAAAGAAAGAAAGAAAGAAAGAACGAAAGAAAGAAAGAACGAAAGAAAGAAAGAAAGAAAGAAAGAAAGAAAGAAAGAAAGAACGAAAGAAAGAAAGAAAGAACGAAAGAAAGAAAGAACGAAAGAACGAAAGAAAGAACTTTTTACATTTCTATGCTACATATCCCTACAGAAAAGCTGTTCAAGCACAAGATGTATATCATACATGATTTTCCACTGAATAAAATGAAGACATAGTAGCTACTATCCCAACTGCATAATTTTCCCATTACAGAACAGGTGCCTTCTACATGCACCTCTCCCTATTATAACAACGAATCTGAAACTGATGACACCTAGATTTGACAGAGAATATTTTTTAATGGAAGGCCCTAGTTTCTGGAATTCATTTCTTCTCTTTCAAACACAAGATTTTGATCCTTGCAGAATTTTATAAAGCTCACCTACTTATCCATGCTCCGGCTGAGTTGGTGCTTAAGGGGAACGAGGGGAAATGTTGAGATTTTTCAAGGATAGCGAGAAAAGCTGAGTGTGTGACAATTCTGGTATGTATTTATTTAAACATGTATATGTACCTGAGCACTCGCCAAGTGTGTAATACACATTTAAATAATAAAGTATCTGTATCTATTTTAGATGGAATAGCAGAGATCTGAAAACACCTCCCTGAATACCTCATCCATTACCCTGCCATGCAGGACTGCTACATAAAATATATATATTTTAGCTCCTGGTCCTATCTAGTTTTAAATGTCTCCAAAGATGGGGTTTTTGCAGTTTACCATGGGACAGTATCCCACAGTCTTACAGAACTCACTGGAAGAATTTTTCTCCAGATATTAAGCCTAAATTATCATTTTTCTAAATTTCATTGTATTGGTGGGATACAGAGAGGCCTCTCAGCCTGCCCATCTCCTACAGCTCCTCAATGCAGAACGGCATCCTATGACCATTACAATCTTCCCAGCAGTCACCACAACCCACTCAAAACTCTACAGTCTTTGAAACGTCCCCTACCTTTAGGTTTCCTTACTGAATTTCAGCAACATATCTGACTACAGTTTTTCGCTATGTGCCTAATGATGAGAAGGAATGCCTAACATAGTGAATGCTAGTGGGAAGGTGGTAGGTTTAAAAGATAAAATTTTTTAAAAAAAGAACAAGTTAAAAATTACTTAGAAAAGTTAGAAGTCCGCAAGTCACCAGGGCCTGATGAAAAGCATCCTAGAATACTCAAGGAGCTAATAGAGGAAGTATCTGAGCCTTAGCTATCATCTTTGAAAAATAGTGCCCATCTATAAAAAGGGAAATAAGAGCAACCCAGGAAACCCTGGAAACCATAGACCAGTCAGTTTAACTTCTGTGCCAGGAAAGATAATGGAGCAAGTAATTAAAGAATTCATCTGCAAACACCTGGAAGAAAATAAGTTGATGGGCAACACACAGCATGGATTTGTAAAGAACAAATCATGTTAAACCAGTCTGATATCCTTCTTTGATAGGATAACAAGTCTTGGGGATAAGGGAGAAACGGTGGATATGTTAAACCTAGATGTTAGTAAGGCATTTGATACTGTCTCTCATGATCTTCTTATCAATCAACTAGGCAAATTCAATTTAGATGGGGCTAACTATAAAGGTGGGTGCATAACTGGCTGAATAACCACTCTCAGAGCGTAGTTATTAACAGTTCATAATCCTACTGGAAAGGCATAGCAAGTGGCATTCCAGAGGGGTCTATTTTGGGACCAGTTCTGTTCAATATCTTCGTCAACGATTTAGATATTGGCATAGAGAGTACACTTATTAAGTATACCAAGCTGGGAGGGGTTGCAACTGCTTTGGAGGATACAGTCATAATTTAAAATGATCTGGACAAACTAGAGAACTGGCCTGGGGTAAATAGGATGAAGTTTAATAAGGACAAATGCAAAGTACTCTACTTGGGAAAGAACAATCAATTTCACACATACAGAATGGGTAGCTA
This sequence comes from Pelodiscus sinensis, assembly GCF_049634645.1. Classification (NCBI taxonomy): domain Eukaryota; kingdom Metazoa; phylum Chordata; order Testudines; family Trionychidae; genus Pelodiscus; species Pelodiscus sinensis. Next base: position 112,030,065 of record NC_134715.1, read on the forward strand.
CTGTCTAGGAAGGAGTACTGCAGAGAGAGATTTAGGTGTCATAGTGTCATAGGCTACAAACTAAATATGAGTCAACAGTGTGATGCTGTTGCAAAAAAAGCAAACATGATTCTGGGATGCATTAACAGTTGTGTGGTGAGCAAGACATGAGAAGTCTCTATTCCTTTCTACTCTGAGCTGATGAGGCCTCAATTGGAGTATTGTGTCCACTTCTGGACACCACATTTCAAGAAATGTGGAGAAACTGGAGAAGGTCCAGAGAAGAGCCACAAGAATACTTAAAGGTCTAGAGAACATGATCTCTGAGGGAACACTGAAAGAACTGGGTTTGTTTAGTTTAGAAAAGAGAAGACAGAGAGGAAATTATAGCGGTTTTCAAGTACCTAAAAGAGTATTACAAGGAGGAGGGAGAAAAATTGTTCTCCTTGGCCTGTGAGGATAGGATAAGCAGCAATGGGTTTAAACTGCAGCAAGGGAGGTTTAGGTTGGACATTAGGGAAAATTTCCTAAGTGTCAGGGTACATCTACACTGCAGCGTTTTTCAAGAAAAACTATACTTTCGTCCACACTGCTATTGCGTTCTTTCGAAAGAACAGAGAGGTTTTTCCGATAGTGGTAAACCTCTTTCTACGAGGAAGAAGCCTTTTTCTGAAAAAGCTTTTTGGGGAAAAAGGCATGCGTGAATGCAGAAGAGGGAGTTCTTTCAAAGAAGAGGCCTCCAGGAAATAACACACATGCCCCGGTGGCCACTCCATCCATACTAATCACAACTTAAATGTGAGAGAGCATCCAATCAATGTGCATGCTATCTTTTGAAATAAGCTTTTCTGGCATATCTCTCCCGGAAAAGCTTCTTCCGAAAGAAGCTTGCAGTCTAAACATAGCCTCAGGGTGGTTAAACACTGGAATAAATTGCCTATGGAGGTTGCGAAATCTTCACTTCAGGAGATATTGAAGAGCAGGCTAGACAGACATCTATCAGGGATGGTCTAGATGGTGCTTGGTCCTGCTGTGAGGGAGGGGACAGGACTTGATGACCTCTTGAGGTCTCTTCCAGTTGTAGTGTTCTACGATTCTAACCTAGCCATAAACATGCACACAGCCCAAACTCTTCCCTAGGTATGTCCTTTTCAAGTCTAGTGGCAAGAAGAAATCTACTAGGCATCTACATTATTCAGTTTTCAAAGACTTGTAACTCAGTCCAAGAAAAGTTACTCTGGAACAAGTAAAATTGCTTCACTTGAATGAAAGTTTTTCATTTTTCCCAGACTTTCCAAATATATTACAGATATTTTACAAAAGCAAATGATGGAGACTTTGCATACCCCTACTGAAGCAAGCCACTTAGCTATACAAATTTGGCATTTCATGTACCAAATGTGTTTTTCTTTATTGAACAAGAGTTAGTCAATTATGAACGGAAAAAGAAAAGAAAAACTCAATCTCTGATATGATGCAATTTATGTGGTCAGAAGGAAGTGGGACAAGTTGTTCTAAATCCATGCAGATTAGTACATTCTGTACAGCACATGAATACTTAAAATGTGTGGACATTTTAAAGCACAGATTTCCCACTAGAGAGAAATGTGCACCCTTCTTTTAAATAAACAGCTTTAGATAGGTTCTCCCTACCTCAATATGCATTCCTTCCCCTTCCCCCCCCGCACCCTCAATTCCCTCCCCCACATTTTAACAATTAAAGCCCAAAACATCATGGCATGCCTATTTTCCCTAGCACTATATGCATAATGCCAAGCAGGACTGCAAAGCCACTCTCCTTTTTAAGCCTCAGTTCATCACCCAATAAATAATTGACCAGTATTCTACCAACTCCTCAGCAATTATTCATACTTATCAGAGGACTATTTCATAAAGCATCTTAAACACAATTAAAACCAGGAATATGATCCAGATCACTTCTGTCCAAGTGAATCACCACAGTGTCAGAGAGATCGTGCCTCATCAATCGCATGCAACCGTGTGGGAAAAGTGTGACGCCCATGCAGGCCACCTATGTTCACCCAAATGAGCCTGAAGACAACAGTCCTTATATCATGGTGAGCTCCATGCTCTCTCACAAACATTAGCAACCTTGTGATTCTGAAGTTGCTCGGAATCCACCTGCTGGCAACCATAGCAGTGCACATATTTCTTCTCCCTCAGTGTTCAAGGAGCTGACTAGGGTATGGAACAGCTGACTTATGGAGAGAGATTAGTAAGACTGTCCCTTTACCAACCACATATCCCACACCTATTATTATGCTGAATCTTTGTTCAGCTTTTTAAAACTGTATTATTTTAGTTTTAACATTTTAAGAGTGATTTTAAGCCACCACCTCATTTCATAATGAAGAGGAAGTTACCACACAATATAGAATAATATTTTGCCACCTCTTGAATACTGCATACAGACCTCATCTCAAAAGATATATACTGGTATTGGAAAAAGTTCAAAAAAGGGCAACAAAAATTATTAAGGGTTTGGAACGGGTCCCATATGAAGAGAGATTAAAAAGACTTGGACGTTTCAGCTTAGAAAGAGGAGTCTAAGGGGGGATATGATAGAGGTCTATAAAATTATGACTGGTGTGGAAAATATGAATAAGGAAAATATATTTACTTGTTCCCACAATATAAGAACTAGGAGTCACCAAATGAAATTAATAGGTAGCAGGTTTAAAACAAACAAAAAGAAGTTTTTCTTCACACAGAACAGTCAACCTGTAGAACTCCTTGCCAGAGGATGTTGTGAAGACTAGGACTTCAACTGGGTTCAAAAAAGAGCTAGATAAATTCATGGAGGTTAGGTCCCTCAATGGCTATTAGCCAGGATGGGTAGGAATGGTGTCCTTCGCCTCTGTTTGTCTGGAAAGGGATGACAGGAGAGGGATCATGTGAGGATTACCTGTTGTGTCCCCTCCCTCTGGGGCATTGGCCACTGTTGGCAGACAGGATACTGGGCTAGATGGACCTTTGGTCCGACCCAGTATGGCCGTTCTTATGTTCTTATGTTTAAATAAAACGTATACCTTCACATTCACATTCAGAGACTCCTAGTGTAAGTAATCGCTTTTTTTGATGCGAGCCAAACAAATATCAGAGTTCTGGAAAGCAAGTACTATTGTAAATCCATCTTCAATTACTGATTAAATGTCAGCATCCCCATTCCTTCTTGTAATAAGAAGTAACAGCTGCATGATAGGTTTTGATGCCTCGAGGGAAGAGTAACTTTCATTAATCAGCTCACGGTGAAGAGTTCCTTCCTGCACGTCAGTGTTTGGGCTAAAATTTCTGAAAGATGGGATTGCTTGAATGTTGTTTGTGCGCATCTTTCCTCTAGTGTTCAAAGTCTATATAAACCAAGTTTCTGTAAGAGATTAGCAGGGAAAGTAACCTGTAAAGACCACAATAACGTCCGACAAAGGATCCCCAATATAATTCAAGAAGCACAGACTTCCACAGATGTTTGACTACTTGATAACCCCATATTTTTTTATCTGAAAGAAATCTTTACTTTGATGCCAAGTTCCCTAAATCCTGTTCTATTTAGCTTTATACTATTCAATGATCCACAAAGCTGGTAGCAAGAACATGCCATAGTTTAACAGCGCAATTCCTGCAAAAGCAGCTCCTCCTCAGTTAAGCTGTTCTATTTCCCCTTAAATGTTACATGCTACTTGGCAAAGCTTATGTTTTTATTTTATTTATATTTGCCCTCAGAGCCTCGATTCAGATTTTCTTTTACTGGGGGGGAAAAAAAAAAAAAAGCCCAGAAACAACCTTATCACTTCTTTCAAAAATGAATAATGGGCATTAAAGTCGGGGGAGGGGACAAAACAACTGCCTAAACACTGGTTACAGTCGTCACCCTTTATTATCATGTCAAGCTGTCAGACTGAAATCCACTATAAAAAAAGGACAAGGAAAAAAATCTGACAGTAATTTATACAGTAAAATTCTTAGCACTATACAAATAACATGGATCCCATTTGGTTCACCGAGCAGTTTTATTCAGAACAGGGGGGAAGAGGTTTCTTTATATGACTGAAACATTTCTTAACAAAGGCTAATGCACTCCTGTACAAGATGCTATCCTTCCCGCCGCACCCCTTCCCCCACCCCCTACCACCACCTTCCATCCCCTTTCTGAGGCATTTATAGTTTCCCAGGTTCTATGAAGGGGGATTATCCAGAGTTTGGCTGCTGTTCAGCACCCTCTCAAAGTACCAAATTTCTGGGCACGAAAAACATATGATGGATCAGGAAAACTGATCTCCCCCATGAAATCTGGTCTTTTGTGTGCTTTTTGTATATACAAGAGTATACAAAAAATTCTCAAATTGGGAGTCTTGAACCAAAAAAGGGTAATACAAGACTATTGTAGGGGGCTATAGTGTATTGCTACTTTTCTGCACTGCCAACAGAGCTGGGCAGTTGGAAAGCAGTGGCTGCTGGCGGCATGCAGCAGCACAGAAGTAGGGGTGGCATGGTATTAACACAGCCACAAAATCTGCTATTTATGCTGTGACCAACCCATGAAAAATGTGTTTTCTCCCTAATTTAACTAGACCCCTATCACTGAGTATAGGGGGGGAACTGCTTGATATTTGAACGTCATGTTGCCAGAGTTGGTGAGAAATAGAAATGCAAGTGATTAAACATTTAAACCCCAGAATTTTGCAGACAATACCATAATCATTAGAACTACACAGACAGACATTCGTCACAATATTTTTTTATTCAAACTCTCCAAGTGTTTTACAAAAATTAATTTTCACATCTTTGTGGTCCTGAAATGTATTAACTATTTATGCTAAGCAATCTGTTCCACCTTGTATTTGGATGTAACTGTGACTGGGTGTCTGCCCTACACATGCTCTTTAAGGGTTAAAATCCAGCCTTGGATGAGGCCTAAAGGGGTGGAACTGTGGATCCAGCAGCTGCAGCTGATGGCAGCCAATCAGGGCCCAGCTGAGGGCCATATAAATAAAGGCTCCTGGAGTGGAAGAGACAGACTCACTTTTGCTTTGGCACAGGAGGGACCTGGCTGCCAGAGAAGCTGAAGGCTTCCTGCCTTAGGGCAGGACTGGGGAAAGGCAGACAAGACTGGAAAAGCTCTGGCCAGGTACACTCCCAGGCTGCAGGATCTGAATTAGGGATGTTAGGACTAGTTGACTATCTGATAAGCAAATGCTTATCGGATAGTCGACAGAATAGTTGACTAGTCGCTTTCCCCCTTCCTCCGCTGCCTCTATCAAATAGAGGCAGCAAGGAAGTGGGGGTGGGGAAAGAGAGGGGTACTTAAAAGCGGCAGCATTGCAGGGAGCCTGGTATCCTGGGCCCCGTGCAGCGCTGCCACTTTGAAACGCCGCGGCAGCGTTTCAAAGGGACAGCACCATACATATGACTCCAGGCTCCGAGCGGCGCTGCCCCAGTAAGAGGCATTTGTGGTTGTGAGCCATGCCCTGTTACAGTGACACTCTGAGTTAGATTCCCAGACCTGACCAGTTCTGTGTAAATCTGAAAGCTTGTCTCTCTCTCTCTAATACGCTGGGACCAATGCACTAACAACAACACTGCATATATTTTAGAACACATATTTATTTTAGAATCCAGACACAGCTTATATGGTACTGAATATTAAATTAAGGTGAGGTTATATATTTTCACAAATGTGCAATACCAAATCGATTTGCCAATAAAAAGTATATTTTTCTCTCTTTTGAGAAGAAAAGAAAAGCCGCACAATCATGTGCACACATACATTCTGCAATAAATACAATTCTGTTGGCAGCTCTTGTTACTTCAATACTGCTACCCCAAGAACAAATTTAATCCCCTGTGATTTTGTCACTACCCATTGGCCAGGTAGTATCTACCTATAAAATTCTATCACATTAGTTTTATAATTATACTAAATATGTATAATTGTAATCAGAGAGTCCACATTAAGTTATGTAAACAAATATAAAACATTCCAAGGGACAATAAAACAACAAGCTTTAGAACTTCCTGTTGGCAGTGTCCTTTGATTACCATTAAGAGATAAAAGTACTATAAGCCTCAGCAGCATTTCTATTTCATATTCTGTTTCCTCTATAACACACTGAGATGATACCAGCCAGAGCAGGTATTCATTAAAAAATCCATTATATAATCTTATATCCATGTACACTTAATATACATTGCATTTAATTTTGCTTAAGGAAGAGAGGTCAAAACACATGTAGCACCATAATTTCTAAATCTGTCCTTTAATCCCATTCCTCCCTAACTACAAAGGTGAAAATCTAATAGATCTAGCCCTCCAGATACTAGCCATACAACTCTAAAATGCTCAGTTACACTTGTGCCTATGCTCCATCACATAAAATGGGAAAAGCAACGTATCTAGGCAGAGGTGATCAGTAGCAATGTGTGCTAGATTTTTCCTTGGATTGTGGGCGAAGGAGGAAAGTGATCCGGCAGAAAGTAACTATTCCACTGGCTTTGCCTGCTCTGTCACCTTCTAGATCATGAACCCTGATGCCATGAAGTACCTATGGGCTAGGTCTACACTACAAGCTTTTTGCACAAGAACGACTGTTCTTGCACAAAAACTTGTGGAGCGTCTACACTGCACATGCATTATTGTGCAAGTAAATTTACAATAAAGTGTTGGAACAGAGGGCTTCTTGTGCAAGAGTTATTCCTCTCCCCACGAGGAAAAAGCCCTCTTGCGCAAGAAGGCAGTGTGGATGGGCAATAGGGGTTTCTTGCGCAAGAGAGTGTCCGCAACGCCATGGACGCTCTTGCACAAAAGCACATAGCATTGTGGACGCTCTCTTAAGCAAGACCTTTTGCACAAGAACTCTTACACAAAACAGTTCTTGTGCAAGAAGCCTGCAGTGCAGACGTAGCCATAGAGTGGAGTTCAGACAGTAAAAAGGGAAATGAGATGGGAGAAGCGTGCCACAGAGCAGGCTTTTCCCAGTTCCTTTCCTGTCTTGCTTCCCCTCCCCCAAATTCTCCCAAATACTAGAAGAAAGGAAGTGTTATATCATTTTACTGGTGGGGAATTGAGACAGAGGCAACTTGCCTAAGGTCACACAGGCAGTCTATGAAAGAATCAGGAAATTATTCTCTTCAGGGCCACTTAGGTGCCTTAATCACAAGGCCACCTTTTTCTCAGAGTCATTCATTCGTCCAATAAAGTAGATTGGAAAGAACAGAACAGACTAAATATAAAAAGAATCTGTTTCCTAGCTCAGGGTTTTCTTGTCTTCAAACTCCCCTGTAAAGGTGTGGGGTCCAAACGTTATTTCTTAAAACGCAACTTGTGCTGTATCCAACTGTGTGGTTTATAATGTTCCCATTCCACAAAAGACGAGATTGGCTTACCGGGAACGTTGGAAAAGAAAAGACAAAGTGGTCAGAAATGCAATATGTTGGCAACTAAATACAAGAGGTCAAGGCCAGTACATAAAAGCCGCAGAAAAAGGTATTCCAAGGCCCTTGCATTCTTGCATTTTAGTTTTCTTGTCAACCCTAATGGAACATTTAAAAAGCCTCTCAAATTTCTCAGCAGTGTCGATAAACATGCCCATTATACTGAAAAAGCAAAGGGAAGAATTTTCTAAAAAAGATTATTGATATTAGTATGAGACTTACAAGTGCTTCAAAAGCACTTCCTAAAATCATAATAAGGGGAACTTAGGGTATGTATACACAGCAAAGTTATTTCAAAATAACTGCCGTTAGGGAAATTAATTCAAAATAGCGCTGCGCTTATTTCGAATTTGGTAAACCTCATTCCATGAGGAATAACGCCAAATTCAAAATAGCTATTTCGAAATAAGTGCTGTGTAGACTTATTTCCCAGGGTGCCGTGGTGGACTTCCCAGCCTCAACCAACACCACTCCTCTCCCTCCCCCCTCCCCAGAGCCCTTAAAGGGATTGACTCTGGCCACAGTGCCTGTGCCAGCTCCAAGCCTGCCAGTCCAGAGCCAGCAGTCACTGCACCTGACCCAGTGGCCCCAAAACATAAGCCAGCAAGCCATTGGCAGCCAGCCCTCCGCCGCTCCCCAGGAGCAGTCTGCCAGCTCCCAGGAGCATCCCAGGGCCATGAGAAGATGGGCGCCTTCCTGGTCCAGGGTGGAGATCATGGACCTTATTCAGGTTTGGGAGGGGATGCCCCCAACATCCATGATCTCTGCACTAGATGGAGGAATGCAGCCATCTATGACAGGATGGCTGCCAGCTTAGCCACCAAAGACCACATGCGAACCCAGGAGCAGGTTAGCATGACAATAAAGTTGGTCCGACGAGACCCCCAACCCTGAGCTTCCCCTCCCCCTTTTCCCCTTTCTTCCCCCTTCCAGCTTCCTCCTCCCAGGTTTCCCCCTCCCCTCTCCCACCCTCTCATCTCCCCTCTCCTGCCTCCTTTCCCCAGTCTCACCAGAGTTTCAACCGCCCCCCCCCAATTTTGTTAAATAAAGAGAGTTTGTGTTCATGAAAATACATGTATTTTATTTGACATCAGGAAGGGGGGTTAGGGAAGGGTAAGTGGAAGGACGTGAGGGAGGAAAGAGGCACAAGCCCCTAGTGGGGCAGACCAGGGATACTGTTAGTGCTCCTCAGGATGGAAGCTCTCCCGCAGGGCCTCCTGGATACTGACAGCTCCTCGATGGACCTCCCGGATGGCAGCCTGCAGAAAGTGCAACCAGACTTGCAGCAACACGTCCAAGAGAAGCACCAGAGTGACAAGGGGCAGCTCCGGCTCCATGTTTCAGAGTGATGTGGTGTCCCGAGTGAGGGCAACCAGAGCACACAGAGACAAAATACTTTGTTATCCCTCATCGAGGAAATAGGCAAGCAAGCAGGGAAATCTGAGAACCGACTGTCCGGAGGGGGAGGGTCCCTGTAAGCACAGGCCTCAGATAGCCTCAGGCAGCAGCCACACAAAGTAACTCCTGAACTGATGCCCTGCCGGGACTGGTTCCGGCCGGCCTTAAATGCGATTCAGCATCCACTCAGCGTTGACGCACTATTTCGAAATACATTTTGTGTGTAGACGTGTTATTTCGAAATAAGATATTTCGAAATAACGCTGTAGTGTAGACATACCCTTAGAGATTTTTAGAAGACAGCTGCTACAGAAGTCCAAACAACTTTACAAATGTCATTTAAGCTTCACCACAACCTAGGAGGTGGACAAGTATTACAGCTATTAGAAAAATGTTAAAATAAAACCAGAAGCAAACATGCATTAAATTATACTTAGAGAGCAGTTGCAAGAAAAAAACCTCATGATTTCCAACTCCCAGTCCTCCAGAATCTACCAATACCTTTAGTACTACAGCTAAACTTATAAGCATAATTTTTTGCAATTTTGCTTCTTTTAATTTTTTTCCCTAAGTGGTGTCCTATAAACAGTCCATTCCTCCGAGACAGATATTTATCCACAATGTCCATTAACGTTACATAGTTTTGGAAGCAGAACAGAAATGTAACATCTCTGCTGAACTTTCCCATTTTTAGATTTAAAAACAGTTTTACTGGGCTTAAAAATTACACTTTTAAAAAATATCCTGGACCCAGAGTGATATATAAGAAGTTACATGCAATACTATCTCTCTCCTCTCATCACAGCCTTTGCTTTGGACCATTTCATCTAGGTACATCACAGTATAGAGTCTAAAACTTGGGGCAGTTGATTGCATTTTTTTCAGATTGAGAAAAAACAAATTATTGTGGCCAGTGGGGAGAAGACTCTAGTTCTCCTATTGAGACATTATTTAGTATATAAAATTGTGATTGCATCACAATTTAATTCTCAGTATGAACCTCTGCCAATGTCCCAGGCTAATATTACTACATAGCAATAATATAACGTTTTTCATCTTCAAAGAATTTTAGAGTCTTAATGCTCTCCTTAAATAAGTAGATAACACAAATTGGCTCTTTTACGTAATAAGACGCTGCAGTTACCTATACTGTGCTTACAGGTGTTCTTTCTATATGGTGGGCAATTTAAAAATTGGGTTGCAATTGGAATTGTGAAATCTAAAGAATAACCAGTCAGAAATTATAAATACTCTTAGAGATAGCAAAATATGCCTCATTGGACACATGTACCATACACAGTTCAGATACAAAGGATAATCCCACTCTTTGATATATAAAAGCTTATTGCTTTGTGGGCAACAATACATTTCATATACAGAGCCTGCATTTGGATCTCTAAAAGATAACCTTTGAACTCTAAACTTCAGAGTATTGGTTATTACACCACTTACAGAACATACATACAGCCCTCCACTTTCTCCGCTTTGGTATAAGCATTATGCTTTGGTTCCTCTATTGCTTGCACAGATTTTGTCTTTACTGTTGTTCCATAGAAACTTGTATTCTCCTACAATATGTATCTGGATACATTTTGAACACATCTTACCACTAGTCTGGAATCAACTCTTTATTAAAGACCTAAGGAAAACTAGTTAACTTAAAAAAAATGCTGTGGATGGTTCAGGGGAAGGAAGGAAGAAAGAAATTGATGTATGAGCCCTTGTATTGTACTAACAAACTTGTTAGGCTCTGCTTCTTAATGTATACACAACATGCCTCAGATGGATGGCATGTGATTAGGTTTCATCACCAAATTTATTCCACTGGTTGGATCATTAGCTTGTCTGGGCCCGGGCAGGTTCTGCTACTATGATGCTAAACATATTATAGCTGCACAAAGAAATTCTAAAGATTTCAGGGTCACCCCTTGAGCTTTACACCTCAGTTTATTGTGTGTGCTTTCATTTACTTCTACTGACTCAGCAAAACTGAACAGCAAGCAGTACTGTCTTATGTGTTACTTTCAGATATTTCAAAGACTCATTATGGTATTATCTCTGGATATTCAGGCTACATATAAAACATTTTAAATGTTAATGGTGATGAGGAGAGAGGCTTTTCTAAGCCTTTTCATTTAACTCATTTTCACAGACAACATCCATCAAGACTTGCATTAGTTTTCTGCTTTGAACAACCTATTTACTGAATATGGCTAGAATTTTCTTAGCACTGAACATTTAAATTTTGCAGGTAGTTTCCAAGAGAAAGATACCAATACTTGACTAAGTATCCAAATAAAAATAGAAGTTTTGAAGTACACTCAATTCACTGGGCTTTTCTAGCAAAATAAACACCAAAGAGCAGCATATTTGCCTGACTTTTACACATACTTACTGAGAATAAATTAAGGTGATAATTATTTCCAAAGGTTTCTAACTTTTCCCTTTCCATTTTTCTCCTACCTGATTAGGGATTCAACTAGCTAAAGTATGACAAGGTAACTACAAAGGCTTTAGACCATAAAAAACCTGCTGAGATCCTGAGAAGCATCCTGAAATATCATCAGAGAACCTACATCCAATCACATTAAGAGTACTGATGTGCAATGGAAATAGCAATTCTCTCAGGCAAAAAAGGCATGAACAATTTTATTGTTTTGCTAAAAATATTCATAAAGCATTTCACGACTAGGAAATGCACTTTATAAGTCTTAGCATTTATCAGCACCATGCTCAGCCAACCGTTTCTAACTCTGTCTCTTATAAATAATGAACGACAGTATTGCAAGTGGAAATTATATAAATATGTGTAATTGTTACAATACAAATAAGCATATATCTTTCTACTGTAATCCATTTCACTCACCAGCTATATGCACATTGATTGGAATACGATGACCCCCGCACCCCCGGCCCCCACATATACCTTTTTTCCTTTTAAATAGTCCAATGCTAAATATTTTTGCAAAAATATGTTTGTATTAAAACCTTTTTTAAACCTAAAAACTAATTTATCACTATATGAGCCATATTGTTATATCACTGAGTATCTTGGATGGTGTAAATATTCTATATTTTAATGTACAGAGAGCATACATTCTAAAAGATAACATCTAGTGGTAGTCGTTCAGAATTACAATTCAGCATGTTGGGTAAGTCCTTTAATGTAATACTAATTACTGAAACTTCTTTTAGGACTTTATTTTACAGTAGGGAGAAAGTGGCAGGACAGTATCAGCAATTATGATACTTGTAGCCAAACCAAGAAACTTCTATCAGTATTGGTTGGATTCAATCAGCTTTCTTGGTTTGGATGCATTATTAGGATGGAAGAACAACAAATTACAAAGTATGTTTACCAAGGAATGTTTTCAGCAATTACTGGGTCACCCAAAAATATGGTGGCATATCACCACCAATGATGCACATAATCTTAATATCCAACCAGATAGTCTTAGCGACCTAGCTAGATATTCATGGAGGTAGCACTTGATCTACAAGATGGCTACATCTCTTTGAGATAAGCCATGGTACTGGTTAGAATGAGGAGACAGAAAACCTGAAATCTTGGGTGAAACTTCCAAAAAGTAACTGTCAATGAGCTATGTAAGCATTCAAAAGGGACATTCCAACTTTTGAAAAGAAATTAAAGCAGATATGTTTAGCTTGCTATTATTGCCAGTGACATCTATGATTACTGTACCTGAAAGAAGCCAAGGAGGAAAACTACCTTTGCCCTCTGACAAAAAATACCTTTCATGGTTTGGGAGATTGCAGAAACTGCTGATTAACATGTTTAATCAAGGACTCATGCAGGGCACAAATTCCAAGCAAAGGGAAATTCCCCCTTTGTCAAGCTATTTAGAATAGTTCACAAGCATAACCGCCAGTGGCAGCCAGATAAGAAACAAGGCATAAACCACAAATTGGTTGTATATTCCCTAATTAGACTTCACCAACCAAGTATCAAGTGTGGAATTCTCAAGCATAGTAACAGCCTTAAGATTGAGTCGCAGACATTGAAGCTTAGGCATGTCAGTCTATCTTGCTATCCTGGCAATCCTGTCTTTGTGGGTTTTGGTGTAAAGGACCATCTATCACAACAATACACAGGTTATTCCTTGTCTCATATAACCAGTCATTTTCCTCAGATCAATTGCACCTCTGCTCATACATAAAAGGCAACACTTTTAGCCAATCCTGTAATAAATTAAAGATTGATTAATAAGAAAAAGAAACAAGATCGTTATTTACAAGGTTAAAGCAAGTAAACACACACAAATGTGTTAGTCTTAGGTTTCAAAAAAACATATTACAGCAGCTTCTTTTAGAAGTGCTATATGTCCTTTAAGGCTAACTCAAGCTAAGAAACTTGTGGATCCTTTGCTTATGCTTAAAAATAGTGCCCTCTCTAAATTCCAAGCAGCATAGTGATAACAATTTCTTCCTGACAGGAATTTTTACTCCATTTGCCCAGAGTTCAATCTATGATAGGATGAGTGTTGGGGATTTAGGAAAACAAAGGTTTTTTCCACTGATGGTCAACAACCTTCTTTTGTTGGGAAGAAGACATTTCTTGCAGTAAACTAGTATTTCACACTTGGTAATGCTTTTCTCCTCACTGTGGGGTTTAACAGTTTTAGCAAACATTTTGTATTGTCAGAGCAGACACTTAAAATATTACCTTATAACATAAAATACAGGTATTATAAGATTAGTATATGCAGCATCCTACAAGTATTTAACACAGACTAAACACATTCTCATAAATGTAACTTGACTGATTTCTAATTACATATGCCACCACTAAAAATTAGGCCCTCTAAATTAATTTAGTCTCACAGATCTTCCAAACAGGGGTGAAAAGAGAAAAACAAAAACTTTAGGTGAAATTCTGGCCCCACAAAAAAGTCAATGGAAAAATTGTCATTTACTTGTCCAGTGGCAGAACCCCTTTAAGTGACAAGATAATGTTCTAAAAATACCACAGTTATCGGCAGTGGGAAATCAGGATTGTTTTTATTTACTAAACTTTATTTTGATTGTGTGTCTATTTAAAAAAAAAGACAGCAAGCCCTTCTGAATTTTCTGGCATCCATCGTCCTCTGCTCTTGACCATTATATCCATTGTATAGAAAGAGTTAACAAATTTCAGCCACAGTACAGCAATAGTAATGAGATGACTATGCAAGATTCCAACATTTTCAGGTATCTCAATTATTCAGGAGAGTCCCAACTAGAATACATATAAATCTAATCTAGCAGGAGGCATAATTATTTAAAGTTATTGCCCTCTTGAAAACAGAAATAGACAATAACCACCAAGAATATAAAAATCTGAAAATCCAAGGCTTTTCCCATTTTTGGCATGCCCAAAATTAAAGTGGCAATTTTTGTGACATTTTGGTTTTTCAATTAAAACCCAATAACTTTTGAAGAAAATTATCAATTAGGTAACAACAAAAGATTTGTAGTCTCCTAAGTTTTTTCTTGAAAAGAAAATATTTCCCACCAGTTATGAATCACATCCCTAATTTGAAGTACCCAAGAAATGAATTTAAAAAATAAAGCTTTTGTTGAAATCTTGAAAATTACTCTTGCAATCTTGCAATACAAAGTAGACACTGATCTCCAGTTATAATAATTCATCCGTGAAGAATCTATGTTTCTGGCAAATCTATTTCGCTAAAACCCAAGGAGAGTGGCAAGTTTGGGGAGGGGAATGGTAAATGATGGCTGAATAGTTCAGAATGCTGGTGAAGGAATAAAGAGCCATCAACTGCAGGACACCGGTTCAAACTGGTAACCATACTACTAAAAGGTAAATGGCTGTTCAGTGGCTTATGTGATGGCCTCAGTCCCATTCCTAGTAGACATCTTTCATGAGCACCCAAAGTATATTGAAAAAGAATACATTTAAAACCCCAAACAAACCTCCCACCGATGTAAACAGGAATGGAAGCTCTCACAAGAATATAAAGAATTGCCCTACTGGGTCAAACTAATGGCTTATCTACCTCAGTATCCAATATCTGAGAGTTGGTTCCAGAACTCCAGTGTGAGCATACAGAACCAATGCAGGTGGAGTGATCCACACCTGTCTTCCCCTCCCGGTTTCTGACAGAAGTTATGGATCATCCCAAGCATGGGACTGTATCCCTAACCATCATGGCTAACAACCACTGGTGATATATTTTCCATCAACTCATATAAGGGTTCTTTTCGTTCTTTTTCAATCCCATGACTAAAAGTGTTATCACAACAACCCATGATAGGCAATGAGTTCCATTAATTAATGTGCATCATGTAATAAAATATTTGCTTACTTGTATTCAACTTCCTGCCTACTAATTTCATTGTGTGACCTCTATTCTTTTTTCCTAGATCATGACTTTACATGCCTCTATCATCCTTCCCTTAGTTATCTCTCGTCTTCTGAGCTGAACGGCCCAAATGTTTTAAGTTTCTCCTCGCATGGAAACAGTTCCATACCTTTGATCATCATTGTTGCTGTTCTCTGGAAACTTTTCCAGTTCCACTACATCCTTCTGGAAATGGCTTGACCACAACTGGACACAGTATTCAAGATGTGAGTGCTCAATGGATTTATATAGTAGCATTATAACTGGGACCAACATCCATCTTACCCAATACAAGATAGACATGGTCTGGTAACCATTAAAAACTCAACACCTATCTCAAATTGCCACAAAGTGCCATCTAAGATTTACTTAATATTAAATGTGGTAACTACTATTAAATCAGTTTTTAAATGTCAGCTAAACATTTTCATTTGTAACAGTGTTAGCATATTTCCTATTTAAGTGCTTAAATGGACTCATGAGCCTAATATAAACAGTGATACAGGACAATAAATCAGGATATTTCCAAAGGTAATAACAGTATTGCATTTTCTAAGCAGACTCCATCTCAAAATATGATGTACAGCATCAATTTCATGTGTATCTTCCAACACTGATGCTTATGTATAGAGCAGCAACTGGAAATAATGGGGGGTGAAACATATACTAATATACATTTCCCATTATCATTGAAACAACCCAACACACGGCAAAAGAAAGAACAACATGTTAAGCATCTCTGACTAATGCAGGTTTTCTTTTCTACCATGAAATTTCCATACCATAAAGTAATTCAACAAAACTATCACATGAATTATCTAGGAAACACATTAACCGAGTGTCTGCAAAACAGGCCTGCTCCTGAACCATTTATTTTTCTTTCCCCTAGCATGAAAATAAGATTCTTCTTTCAAAATTACAAATCCAAATTAAAAAGTGTGTCCCAGATGACAAAGAGTTTCACAGCATGTCTATAACTTTTGCCTGCCCTTCTCTTTCTGAAATTCCAAATTTTGACACTTTGAATGTTTCCAGAAGCTCAACAGCACTTTTAACAACTCCAGGCAGCAAAGCCATTACAAATATAAGAAGCCTGCACTGTACACATCTGTTTGGAAGATCTGAAAGACCTCTACTCTAATAAAGCAATGGGGAAGCAAGATACATGTAATAAAAATAATAGAACACACAGCCTATTGCACAAAGTTGGTTTTTTACAAACACTGCAATTTTACTACAGAAGATAAGCCATAATATTTTCAGTATCCACAGAAGGAAATTTTACCCTCATATGAAAGGATTTCCTATAAGTAGCAATGTTTCAAATAGACAAACAAGCAAGGCATAAAGTAACCGATTAATCCTTCATGTGTAAATGACATCCCATTATAGAATATATTTTTTAAAATCCTCCTGCTCCCTAGGACAACTAATTTTATTTCACTATGTTAGACAGTAATAAAAATGTCATTTATCAGTCATATCCTACAGGGAGTATGTGTTGCTACACAGTAATGATAACAAAATACATTTTGCAATCATGATAACATGAAATATCAGATGAGCCTAGAGTGACAAGATGTGCTAGTTTAACATGTCCTGGTTTTATAGGGCATTCTCAGCTGCTTATATTAAAACTGAATTTCTGCCCTGTTTTCTGTACAGTCTTGGGATATCTAAGTGCTTGCAGCATGTAAGAGCACCACAGCCACACTGCTTCTATCCACCACCAGCTGTTCCTTGCTCAGCTACTAAGCAGAACCAACCTACATTCACAGGAGGAGAAAATGTTTCCTAATAAAACTCTAGCAAACATTGCAATTTCACTTCATATTCCCTAAAGTATTCAGGTCTAACAGAGACCTCCCTGTGTTAGATGCCACACTTTGGGGATGAGAAAATGGTCATCTCTCTAGAAATTCCCAATAAATTTTAGTACTGGCAGCCTGAGAGCGCCAGCATACACATCATTCAAATAGAAATGCCCCATGATCTCTCAACCTTTTTCCCTTCATGTTATAGATAAGTACTTAACGAGTTAGTCATCCTGTTCCCCATGCCTCCTACCTCTCCAACAATGCCGAAAAAAACTTAAAAACTGTAGTTCCCATTCAACAACACAAGAAAGCAGTGACTTTAGGTAGTACAGTGAGACACCTGTGTGCATGCTATAATTATTGGTTACTTCAACTTGAAACATTTATTAAATTTATATTCACATGCCTATCTCATCTCCTGGTCCTTTTCTGCATCATTAAACAGTCACGCTATCTGTCTGTGTTAAATCATTTATAATAAAATATTCCACAACTAATTGTTAAATGCAAGCTCCCAATGCCTTAGAAAGATCACTAGTACCCTGGCACTTATATGAAGATAACAACTCAAATGGGAACTGATATAGTGTTGCCTAGTTTTGCAGACAGTTCCGGGTCCTCTGTTGCCACTCCCAGCTTTGCCAGGCTCCAGCAGCATGAAAATAGCAAGGATCAAATCAGTTTCACAGCTGCTATTCAGAATCCTGTGAGGGCAGCTGTGAATCTGTCAAGGCTCATGACAATTTCAATCGGCTGCTCTTTGAAAAGGCTATTTTATGACCAACAGTAGAGACAAGGAATGGAGTTCCTCAGAATGGAAGAAGGCTCCACAAATTAAAAAAAAAAAAAAAGGAACTGGAGGGGGCGGGGAGGGGGAAGGAGTACAATAGGGAGCCAGCAAGCTCTGGAGGAATAGAAAGGACAGAAAGCTCCATCCCTTCCCTTCCAATACTTTAGGGGAGTTTCACATTTAACAGGAAACCTACTATGCAGAGACAGATATGAAAGACAAAACTCTCACATGAGGTCCAAGAAAAGCACATTGAAAGAAATCTCTTCCTATTTGCTGACAGTTACTGGGGTCTCCACAAGAGTGCTGCAATCGAGACTTTGTCTTAAAGCCACCCTCAACTTCTGTATCCATCTCTGGTTCATAGATATCTGCTCAATTTTTCAAGCTCTATCAGTTGTCTTTACGAATTACATTTAAAGCTCATCAAATACTGAAGACTGTTGTGAAGACAAAGTTAGAAAAATCTACTCTTTATCCACAAATACTGGTGTTCTCTGAATAAAACTTGACATAATTACAGTTCAAACAACGAGAAATTTTCAAAAGGAGATGCTGGTTTTGAAGACAAGCTGCAGCAAACAAACTTGAGTGTTGATGCATACAGTCGTGTAAAGTTGTTCTTTTGGTTTTTGGTTATGTCTTCCGACTAAGCCTTAATGACATTTCCAATTCATCTTATTTCTTTTAACAAAGAAAGAAATAAAGCTCGTCTAATCTCATCATTGGTTCAAGAGGATTAGTAACATCTGTGTTCATTTTCCTCAATCTCTACTAATGCATTCCCATGTTTCTGAAAGTAATGAACCTGAACAAACACTTAAGGAGGCACCATCAATAAAACTTTACTTTCCCATCAGAATCTTTTAATCTATTATATTAAAATAACATATTTCTACAACTGAATGAGATTAATCTATTTTTCTCCAGTTTATTTACTTTGTGCATTGTATATAGTCAAAACTCCTGGGCTGCATCTAGACTGGCAATTTTTTCCGCAAAAGCAAGTGCTTTTGCGGAAAAACTTGCCACCTGTCTACACTGGCCGCTTGAATTTCCGCAAGAACACTGACGATCTCATGTAAGATTGTCAATGTTCTTGCGGAAATACTATGCTGCTCCCGTTCGGGCAAAAGCCCTCTTGCACAAATGCTTTTCCGCAAGAGGGCCAGTGTAGACAATGCAGTATTGTTTTGCGCAAAAAAGCCCCGATCGCAAAAATGGCCATTGGGCTTTCTTGCACAAAACTGCATCTAGATTGGCATGGATGCTTTTCTGCAAAAAATGCTTTTGCGGAAAAGTGTCCATGCCAATCTAGATTCTCTTTTCCACAAATGCTTTTAACGCAAAATGGCGATCGGGGCTTTCTTGCGCAAAACTGCATCTAGATTGGCATGGAAAAGCATCCATGCCAATCTAGACGCTCTTTTCCGCAAATTCTTTTAACGGAAAACTTTTCCGTTAAAAGCATTTGCGGAAAATCATGCCAGTCTAACCGTAGCCCTGGTGTCTGTGGGTCTTTCACAACACAATAAAGGCAAGAAACAACATCACGTGCTTTTAAAAAAAATAGAATAACATTGATATTATAGGGGGAGAGGTTGGGACAGCCAGTGAAATATCTAATAACACTCAATGCATTTCTTTTTAATTAAACTAGACTGAGTTAACAATATTTTTCCTAAAAGGTAAAGGAAAATGTAATAGAAAATGTAATCAAAATGTTCATTCAAACAAGAAGAAACCTGTCTTAAATGTAAGAGTTCTATAACAAACAGGAAGCTGTCATCTTGATAATAAGAGACAGGAAATGCTTATCAGCATCTGAACATATAAGACATTTAAAGTGGTTTCTAAGAGTTACCAAGAGTTCATAGAACAATTTTTGAACGCACTTAATATAAAACTGCCTTATAACAACTCACATGCATTTAAATGCCACACACTATTTGGAGAATGGGACTCCTGCTGGGAAGCATCAGTAACATGCAAGTCCCAACTGAGAGGCTGCACATTGTAATGAAAATACTAGAACACTTGTTTCCAAGAACAGAATGGATTTCATAGCATATGTTCCTAATGAGTGAATACTTAGCAAAACAAAGACCAGAAATACCATTCAACAGAGGGTGAAAGCTGATGGGTCCTGCAATGAAATGGGGCCTGTCACAGTGTAAAGGATGGAGACATTCCCCAGGGGACAATAGGTAGCTTCCCCCAAGAGTCTCTGGCACCCACTGGCCAGCTGGGAGAGAGAGAGATGCAGACTGACCAGCGTTCCCACCTCCCAGGATGTAGCCCAACACAGGGGCCACGTGGAGCCTCTTTTGGCTCCATTCCAGCAGTCCACTCTGCCCACCAGACTTGGAAATAGAAACCCAACCTGACAGATACTGCAAGTCTAGCCAACTGCCTGTTTAGGGGGATCAGGAAGGATTATTTTCTTCCATGGGACAATTGGCAGAGGACCAAAGAACTCTTTGCAGCATCTGCAAACCACAATAGGTAAATCTACAGGAAAGCATTTAACCAGGATGGTGTTCTTTACTTGTCACAATTGTGGTTGGGATGTGAAAGTATAACCCTGTAAATGGTTAACCGATAAGCCTGGGCTTATCTGCTAATATTCACAGTTACATGCAGGCTCCTGCCCTGCTCCTGGTGAGCCGGCTGCCACTCCATCCTGCTGCTTCTGTATCAACTCACCAGAAGTGAGGCTGCAGGCAAGAGCAGGCTACTGCCCTGCAGTTCTGCCTCTCACAGAGAAGCTGCTTAAAAGCCGACTCCTGGCATGCAGTGGCTCCCAAGGTGCTGGCTGCTAACCCATGCTGCTACCTCTGTATCAGCTCCTGGGGAGCCAACCGCTGACCCACACTGCGGGTGGGGGT
The DNA here is from genome assembly GCF_049634645.1 of Pelodiscus sinensis. Classification (NCBI taxonomy): domain Eukaryota; kingdom Metazoa; phylum Chordata; order Testudines; family Trionychidae; genus Pelodiscus; species Pelodiscus sinensis. Next base: position 112,050,748 of record NC_134715.1, read on the forward strand.
AGCCACGTAACTGCTGAAATTGTCAGTGGTTACATGTTTACTCAATTACCCGATTTTTAACATCCCTAATTTGTATCTAGTTTCCAGTGTGGTTAAAAGAATAACACAGTTCCCCAAGGTAAAAGGTCTGTGATTCTGGTGATGGGCTTATATCATAGGGTAAGACCTTGTGAATTCATGGACCAAGGTTAGGCCTTGACACCTTCAGGGACTACGGTCTCCACCTTGCTACACCCCTTGTCCTGTTTGGGGGAAGGGCGTGTTTAGAACAAAGCTGAAGATAGTCTACCCTGAATTGTCGGTTATGTGGTAAGAAGCCCTGTAATCCCATAGACTCATGCATCTGACGAAGTGGGTCTTTGCCCACGAAAGCTTATGCTCCTACACTTCAGTTAGTCTATAAGGTGCCACAGGACTCCTCACCGCTTTTATAGAATCAACAAAATGCCTGGTATAAGAGAGCATGAGTGTATTGTAGTTTAATAAAAGCTGTGGCCTGTGACTTAATTCCATGCATGTTCCTGTCCTCATTTTTCCTTGGTGTTCACATCATTTCAACAAAATATCGGAATATACTTACACAGGCCTACCTACATCACTGCTTTTCACTCTTGCAGACAGGGCCCCAAACCCCATTCCTGCAAAATGCTCATGCAGCCAAGGCACTGACTTCAATGGGGGTAATGGACACCTTCAGACACCTGTCTGAGAGGAGCTCATTGCAGGATCAAGGCCTAAATCTGACAGGCAACAAGTATAGGGAGAGCAAAAAGGTCTGTCTAGGACAGTCTTAAAAGCTACTTGAGGAAGGGTATGTACTAATGGATACACAGCAAGAATGGCTAAATGAGCTATTTTCTTTAACCTTCTTCAATTATGAGTAACACTCTTTTCTCAAGACAGGATGGACTCAATTATTACAGCAATGGTGCTTAGGCCAGGATTGATGATAAAGTAGTTAATGCCTGAAATTAGCAGGATGAAATCCAGCACTTAATGCTGAAAGAAGCAACAAGTGAAAGAGAGAGACCATTCAAAATCAGAGTTCACTGAACTGATGGATAAAGACCAGCAGACACAATAAGGGAAGACCTGTATTAAAAAAGAGAGCTTGAGATGATCCAAAGCACCACAGACCTGAAAACCTAGATTAGGAAACCTTAGAAAAATCAAGCACAACCATGAAGTTGTCAGTGTAATTAGACTGTTCAACATGAGTTTACAGAAAGGCTTATCCTCTAGATGAGAGCTACATATGACTAATCTATTTAGGTAGCACCCAAGATCAATATAGGCAGTCTCCGGGTTACGCGGATCCGACTTATGTCGGATCCGTACTTACGAACGGGGCTTTTCTCGCCCCAGAGGACGTGGGCGGCGGGGACTGCCCAGACGTGCTGCGGTCCCGCCGCCCACGTCCTCCAGAGCGAGAAAAGCTGCACCGCGTCTCCCTGGTCTGCTGGGGGGATCCCCCCCAGCAGACCAGGGAGACGCGGAGCAAAGCCGCGGAGGACACGGACGGCGGGATCGCCCAGACGCACCGCGGTCCCGCCGCCCGGGTCCTCCGCGGCTTTGCTCCGCATCTCCCTGGTCTGCTGGGGGACCCAGCAGACCAGGGAGACGCGGAGCAAAGCCGCGGAGGACCCGGGCGGCGGGAACGCGGCGCGTCTGGGCATCTCGGTCCCGCCGCCCGTGTCTCCCTGGGTCTGCTGGGTGGGGGGCGCAGCTAGTGTGGCCCCCCCCCCCAGCAGACCAGGCTTTTCTCGCGGATGCCTGTGGTAGAGCAGCTGGGACGCTGCTGGTTGGTCCTGCAGCGCCGCTCCTCGGCGCTACTGGACCAATCCGGCAGCACCCCAGCTGCTCTGCCCCAGGTGTCCTGATTCAGCCGCTGCTGGTCAGTTTCAGCAGCGGCTGAATCAGGACGCCTGGGGCAGAGCAGCTGGGGTGCTGCTGGGTTGGTCCCCGCAGCGCCGACGTGCGGCACTGTGGGGACCTACCCGGCAGTGCCCCAGCTGCTCTGTCCCAGGCGTCCAGATTCAGCTGCTGTTGATACTGATCAGCGGCTGATTCCAGGAAGCCCTGTGCAAAGAAACTCTGCCTCAGGCTTCCTGTAGTCAGCCGCTGGTCAGTTTCAGCAGCAGCTGAATCTGGACGCCATTTCCGACTTACGTACAAATTCAACTTAAGAACAAACCTACAGTCCTTATCTTGTATGTAACCTGGGGACTGCCTGTATATGGTCTGCAAACCACTATGCTTAAACTTTACATTACTTCTTGATTACATAAAACTTTTCAAGTTGTTGACTGCAGTCATAATGGAGAAAACTCAGAATGGGAATGAAGCTACAATAAGCCACTTAATAGTTAAGGGAACTCCAGCTTTAAGATCATGCTCATTGTATACCCTTCATTCATTATAGCTGCAGTTCATTTTGACACTTATTTTTAGTAGTAAATTATCAATGTCCATGTTGGTCAGTCATTTTCTCAGCCCAAAGAAGATGATATAATCACTGTTCTGGTCAATTGTAACTAGGAAGCACATTAGCATTTCTTAGTGTATTTACACAATAATAATGTTAAAAAACATAACCACACATTAGAAATAAAAAAGATAGAACAACGAAGCAGCAGTTTACTCAATAAAAGCCTTAATAAAAGCATATCTTATCAACAAATAGATAAGATATGCAGATGATACTTCAACTAGTTTTGATGAAAAAATAACTCCCACTAAGAGTGCTTGTGCTTCCTCTAGCCCAATGGAATTCAAATCTAAGAACTGTTCACAAAATCATGAAGTGAAAGGCTGTCCCTGGCACAGTGCTAGAACTTTACCAATCAAACACAACACACTTCATTGCGCCTGGAAATAAATTGGTTTCCTGCGTACACATTTCTCTAGTCAAATGGGCTACTGCATTCATCACTTCTGGAATTTCTTTAAGAATGAATAACCACATGGGGATTATAGGTACACTTGCACCACTGATTAATCCAGAAACAGACAGAACATGTTCCTGCTACCATGATTTGAGTCTACTATAGGCTACTAAAGGCATGCTGCCTTTAATGTGTACTAAATCTGATGGAGTTGACGGCTGGATGAGAGAGCCTAGATTTAATTCCCCAAGCACAGCATATTAAAGTATACAGTGCATGTCTAATTTAGATTTTTAAAACATGTTAGAACATGTTAGCTAACGTAACATCTTTACATTCTAATCCAGTGGAGGCCAGAGTGTTAGATTGTTTCTTCAAGGCAGGGAAATTCTAAATAGTCAAGACAAAGGAAATACAGGTAAACTAAACCAGGACTCTCTGGTCCAGTAACATCTGTGGTCCAGCAGATGTTGCCAGACCAGAGAGTCCCAATGGAGGGCTGGTGGGACTGGCAGGAGGAGAGTGGAGTTGGAGGACAGGCTCTGTCCAAAGGCTGGGCCAGGTCTGGAGAGAGCCATAGCGAAGGGCCAGAAATGACCTCCCTGGAGCTGGCAAAATCCCTCATCCAGGAGCAGTTAGGGACAAGGGAGGTCCAACCTGCATTTAACAGATGGGAAACTGACACACAAAAAATTACAAAGTCCAAAATTTTCAAAAGTGCCTACTAGTCTCACAAGCTGGAAAACCAAAAATCAACACACTCTAAAATTACTTCAAACACTACTGTAGTTGACTTGCCCAGGATTACACAGGAAGCCTGTGGCAGAACAAGGAACAGAACCCAGATCTCCTGCACCAGGTCCAGTTCGTGAACCATAAGATCAATACTCCTCAGAAATTCATCAATGTGTGCAGGACTTATTATGAAACACAGAAGTGTAAATAACTGTAGTGCCCTTCAGCATTACACATAATCTTGTAAATGAACTAGGAAAAATTATACTAGTTAATCTCCATGTGGCATTAAAATGTTGATTGAAAGAAGAGCTCAGGAAGTAGAAGAGATGGAATTCCTTTATACTGAAATGAGAGTCAATGCTAATAACAAAGTTTTAAATTGTGCAATGTTTATTAGCCTTAAATATTTAGAAGAAACTATATGGTGTGGAAATGTATACCTAATTCCAAAAAGGGGCTGATTTCCGTAGTCTCAAAGCTTCATACGTTTTGTATATTTCCTGATTATATCATGTTCCACAGGAATTTAACCATGTAAAACTGGGATGGGGGAACCTAAGTCCCAGTGGCCGGATGTGGTTCCCAGCTTGATGAATCCGGCCTCCGAGGCTCAGGGCCCCTCCCAGCAATGGGGAGCCCAAGCTGGTGCTCCAGCCCTCCTACCACCCCACCATAAGGCTGGAGCACACAAAATCTACTAAAATAAGTCCCCGAAGGCTCTGGTGTGCAAGGGGAACGTGAGGAGTGTCTTTCTCCTTCCTCATCAGGGGCCATGTGACTAAGGATTTGGTTTTTTGCTTCTCACTTGTGTGCAGCCCCGACTGATTTTTCTGTGGGTCAGTGGCCCCCGACCCAAAAAAAGGTACCCTGCCTCTAATGTAAAAGCTAATTTGCAAGTACAGATAAAGAACTACATATTTATTAAGGGAACAACTTAGATATGTTTCTGAAACATTTGTGAGTAGTTGTGAAACATAACTGAATTTAGATCTACACTTTAATATCCAGCATAATATTAGTACAATTTATATCCTGTCTGATAATAAACACAAACTCTACACAGCAAGCTAATCAAGCCCATAAAGAACTCTAACTTTAGCCACGCTACAGATAAAGACAAGGTTAACAAAATCTACCCAGTACCAACCATGCCATTAATTAGTAGACAGCATGGCTTAAGGAAAAGCTGACAGATGGCGAATGGAAGAAAACTAGGACAAGTCCTCAAACTATTATAATGCTTAGAAAAGACTACGTGTCTTGCCATTCAACAGGTATTACACTAATAGCACCTTTACCATTTTGATCATTGAAAATATTTCCTGATATGTGAAATGGAATCAGATACCTATTCCCTTGAGAGAAAGAAGCAAATGTTAATTCCTTTACTTAACATTTAAGAAACTGAGAACTGCTCTGAGATTTTGCATTACATAGTTTGTATTGTCCCAATGAGTGTTCTCGGAACGATTTTACTGTTGTCTCCCAAGGACAGCCACAAAATGTGATGAGTTTCTATTCAAAGTATCCCAATGAGCAAAATATGTGCTAAAAACATAAACAAGGTTTCCACAATTTTAGGTCACTCTATTCCATATATTTAAAATATAACTTCTTAAAATTAGTAAATAATTCCTTTTATCATAAGTTAATTTAAGATTTTGGATTAATATAACACTCTATTGCATTTATGGTCTGACGGCACTGGATGGAGGTAGGTATTATACAAGATTCTCCACATAAGCGTCAACATGCAATAGGAATAAAGCTATGATTTAGTCACAACTAGTTTATAAAAGTCATGGAGAGGTCATGGACAATAAACAAAAATTCACAGTCTGTGACCTGTCCATGACGTTTACTCACGATACTTGTCATTAAATGGGTCACTGCTAAGGAGGACGCTGCCGAGGGAGCTGGGATACCCTGGGCCAGTAGCACCAGCTGCAGATGCTCTAGCCTGCCAGCAGTCCGTGCCTGCTCTAGCCAGTGACCTGCCTGCCTGGTGCCACAGACCATGGCTGTTCCAGCAAAAGAGTGCTGATGGCAACCACTGGAGCACTGGCTGGTGTAGCTGCTCCTAGGGTCACCTGAGTAGCTATCCCCAGAGCCAGTTGCTTGGGTGGCTCTGGAATCAGCCACATAGTCGCTGCAGAAATCCCAGAGGTAGAATCAAGTCATGGAATCTGTGACTTCTGTGATCTCCATGACTGACATGGAGCCCAAATTATGAATTCTGATCTCACTACACAACATCTCAACTATTTTAGTCTTGAGCTAAGGCTTAGAGTCATTATAAATAATGGGCTGATTTTCAGAAGAGGACAAATATCCACTAGGAACCAGAACACCACTACTCTTACCAAAGGTGAAACGGAGGAATTTCAAATCTTTGATGCTCGGGGACTTAATGCTGGAAATTGACACTATACCAGGGAAATCTGACTCCTGACATAACAGAACTAAATTCAACCCTTTTGACTCTTTTAATAGATTTGTTGTTTAACCAAAGAAAGAATTATAGCTATTAGACTACCCCAGTCCAAACCCTAACCAAGTAAAATGGAGTCTTTCAATTGACATCAATGGGGTCAAGACCTAGGATCTACCAAGACTTTTCTACTGCCTGCAGCAATGTTTTATTTCTTGACTTGATTAGATAGAAGATTCCCCACAACCTCGTGCCAAACAAAGACACTGAGAGGAGTGCAATAAGTTTATCTGACTAAAGTGTACTGTCAATTAGAAACCTACAGTGCCAAATTACAGGTATCAATAGAGGTGGTTTTGGAACAGACTGATAAATTAAACAGTAACAAGTCACCAGGACCAGATGGTATTCATCCAAGAGTTCTGAAAGGGCTCATATGAAATTGCAGAACTACGAGCTCTGGTACATACCCTATCACTTAAATCCAACCTCTATCCCAGAAGACTCAACAGAATCATAGAACAATAGAACTGGAAGGGATCTTGAGAGGTTATCTAGTCCAGTCCCCTGTCCTCACAGCAGGATCAAGCACTGTCTAGACCATCCCTGATAGATGTCTATCTAACCTGTTTTTAAGTATCTCCACAGATGGAGATTCCACAACCTCTCTAGGCAATTTATTCCAGTCTTTAACCATCTTGACTTGTGGATAGCTAATGTAATGCTGATTTTTTTTATAAAGACTCCAGAAGCAATCCCAGCAATTACAGGCTGGTAAGCCTAACCTCAATATCAGGCATACTGGTTGAATCTACAGTAAAGAACAGAATCATAAGCCATATGGCAGAACACCATATGTTGGGATCAAGCCAGTACAGATATGGAAAGGGAAATCATGCTTCAACAATCTTGAAGAATTCTTTAAGGGGATCAAAACATGTAGACTAGAAAACCAGTGGATACAATATACTCGGGCTATCAGTAAGCCTATGTCAGTGTTCCTCACTGGCTCTTCCACAAAGGCTCTTCAACAAACTAGGCAGCCATGAGATAAGAGGGAAAGCCCTCTCATGGATAAGCAGTTAGTTAAAAGATAGGAAACAAAGGATAGGAATAAATGGTCAGTTTTCATAATGGAGAAAGAAAAATAGTGAGATCACCCAAAGATCTGTACTGGGACCTGCACTAGTCAACATATTAACAAACGATCTGAGATAAGGGTTAAACGGAGAGGAAGTAAATTTTGAGACACTATAAAATTAGTTAAATTGGAAGTTGACTGTCAAGAGTTACAAAGGGATCTCACAAAACTGAGTAACTACAACAAAATGGCAGATGAAATTAAATGTTTATAAATGCAAAGTAATGCACATACAAAATGATGGGGTCTAAACTGGACATAATTACTCAAAAAGATTTTGAAGTCATTGTGGATAGTTCTGTGAAAACTATCTGCTCAACATACAGTGGCAGTCAAAGTGACTAACAAAGTTAGTCAAGATAATGCCATTATATAAATCCAAGATACACCTACATCTTGACTACCACATGCAGTTCTAGTTGCTCCACCTCAGAAAAGACTGATTAGATCCAGAGCAAATGATAAAAATGTATTGGGACATAAAATATCTTCCAAATTAGGAAAAATTTTTAAAAAGATTGGGACTGTTTGGTTTAGAAAAAAGTTGACTTGGGGAAAGGGGAATATGATAAAGGTCTATAAAATCATGGATGGTAAGGAGAAAGTGAATAAGGAAGCGTTATTTACCACTTCACATAAATATGTAAAGGGTCACCCAAAGAAATTAATAAGAAGCTGGTTTAAAATAAATTTAAGGAAATACTTTGCCCAATCTACAGGCAACCTGCGGAACTTGTTGCGTAGGGATGTTACAAAGGCCAAAAGTATACAATAGTTCTTCTGATAATCCAGAACCTCTGGGACCTAGATGGTGCCGGATTATCAAATATGCTGGACTATAAGAGACTATAAGGTGGTTATATATATATATATATATATATATATATATATATATATATATATATATATATATATATATATATATATATATATATACACACTGTATACAGTATATACTGTATAGAAAGTGTTTTTAACCCTTTTTATTGTACATGCTGTATACAGTATATGATAATGTTTTAGGGTTTTTTTAACCCTTTTTTACCCTTTTCGTTTGGTTCAGCTGCTGCTGCTTTTTTTTGCCAAAGCTCACTCACTAGGCTCTTGCCATTTTGATGCCAGACTATCGGGAGTGCCGTACAGCTGGATGCCGGACTATTGGAGTTTTACTGTAATTAGATTCAAAGACGAATTAGATATGTTCAGGGGGATAAATCCATTAATAGCCATTAACTGAGATGGTCAAGGATTCAACTCCATGCTCTAAGTGTAGCCAAACCTCTGAGTGCCAGAAGGTGAGCCTGGATCACAGGGGCTGGATTGCTTAATTTCTCTGTTCTGTTCATTCCCTCTGAAACAGCTGGTATTGGCCACCATAGGAAGGCAGGATACTAGGCTGGACAGGCCATTGTTCTGAGCCATCATGGCTGTTCTTATATAAATTGATTCATTTGACAACAATGCATACTGCAGTAAAAAAAAAAAAAATAGCCATCAACATATTTTGGCTATAGGTCAAGACTGAACTTCTTTGGGAGAGAAGGATGAAGAACCTATTTAATAACTGCCTGGATTGTGCACAGGGACTAATTAGTATCATCAGTCTCCTACAGTGTAAAGATATTCTAATATGAAATATAAAACCAGTAAGTGCATAGATACCACTGCTTATAAATATTAGGGATGTGTAAGTGTAACCATATACATGGTTAACCAGTGAGCCTGCACTCATCGGTTAGCATACACCATTATAAGAAGTCCCCTTCCCCGGACCACTGCCTCTGTATCAAGAGCCAGCTCCTCACGCACACTGATTCCCAGGAAGCCACCTGCCCCACTCCCCTGCAGCAGTTACACTTTTACCTGAATAAATACATTTTTTTAACATCACTAATGAATATCTGGCAATATAAATAATTAACAAGCTATTTAGTTCCACATTACTTAAGCAGCTTTGAGTGTGTGTGATACCATATGAAATAGGCAGATGAGATACCTGTCAACTTACCACCTATGAGTCCAATTCTGCTTTCATCAACTTTGAAGACTGAAGCATAAGACACCAGACTTCAATAGGAGCACAACTCCTCTCAGGATCATGCCCATGTAAATTCCATGAATCAGGAGCGTCTTTTCTTGTCTGATGGGGTGCTAGGTAATAGAAATCGAATGGAACATATTTGTAAAGATGAGTTTTCATCACTAGTCTTATCTATGCACTTGTTAGCAGCAACACTCATCAGACCTTATGACATAGCGAGGGATGCGGACTATATCAATTAAAGATAATAAAAATCCACTTCTTGATCATGTCAACTGTATTTTTATTATTAGGTAAACTGAAATGAAGAGCAGTGTTCAGACTGACAAGTCCGGGTGACCATACATCTGTAATCTTAACATATATCAGGTTTTTTTAAAAGGACTTTATTCTGCACTCTAAATAGACATAATTCAACAGAGTTGAAGGGTATAGATTATAGGGAACAACTTAGTTTACCTTAGAAGTGTCTCAGTAACAGTGGCTATTTTTCTCGACACTGTTTCTAGTGATAAATTGCTACTTTGCATCACCACATAGATGTTATTTTACACTGGAGATGTGCTTCACAAAAAAGCGGTAAGTAATGTGGGATGTACAGAGACCAAGATTTTAAATTTCCTTCTGATTCAAGTCTCTGCTGTTACATCAGGTTAGCAGATTTCAAGAAAAGGAGATCAGCAGCTACAATAGAGATGAATCGGAGACATGGAATTCTAGAAGCCAAACAAGGCCAGCGGTCCATAAAGCATGGAATCTTGGCTTCAGATGGTAATTATTTCTCAGCAAGCAAAAGCTATTGTTTAGTGAAAAAAAAAATCACCAATTTATCCCTCTACAAAACAAACACAAAACTGTTTCTCAGGGTAAACATTTAACATTTACTTTACTAATATATTTTACCAGAAATAATAGTGACTAAAAAAAACCAAATGGCTTCATTTTGAAAAACTAATTAGGGTAAAAAGGGTATGGAGGAGGGTAGAAAAAGAATATATTCAGTGACTGGCAGTCTGAGCCCTAATCTTGTTTAACTGTTACATACAAACAGATCAGAGATTTGTTCTATGATGGGAATCAAGCAGTCTGTGAATCCCATTATCTCTCCTACCACGTGGTCAATCAATTAAGGTGCTGTATTTTCACCATGAATATGCAGACCAAAAGACTTCTATCATGACAATTAGTCTGGGATGTCTCTCAGCACAAAGGCTGTTTTTGTTAAAATTACTATACCAAGATTTCCTGAATTAAATTTCAGGCATATCACAATGATCTGCAAAATAACAGAGTGTACAAGGCACTGTGCAATAGCAACACACAAAGCAAGAGGAAAACTAAATTCATCATCTCATTTGTTAAAGAACACATGAATAGCTTTCCAATAGTTAAAAATGATCACACAGGACAGAGCTTGAAGGATTAGTATTTTAATTACCCTATACTCATTAACTTGGCTTATCTCTTACTTTAACTACTATATTCTTTTGTCTTTTACATGTGGAAACACTATATTTTATTTTTTTCTGACATATCATCCAGAAGAATTAACAGTTTGGTTACAGTCACAAAAAAAATAACTAAAAACTTAAGAACATAAAAACAGCCATATTGGGTCAGACCAACGGTCTATCTAGCCCAGTATCCTGTCTGCCAACAGTGGCCAATACAAGATGCCCCAGAGGGACGGAACAGAACAGGTAATCCTCACATGATCACCAATTTCCAAACAAAAACTGAGGCATCAGGTTCATGTCTATTTTCTTTCTAACTTCTCTCTCAGAGTTGGTCAGTTGGCAAGTGAGGAGATTATTTTATGTACCAAAAATAAAAATTCAGGGGATAGTAGAGGAGAGACACAGTGGTCACACACAAATGTATTGTCTCTTACACCCAACTACTGAAAATAATTCAACAAAGACCAAATTCTCAACCCCTTAGCAAGGGCCATTCACTTGGCATTTTGTGCACAGCAGCTCTACAGGTGGAGAGGACAGACTCCTCCTCACCCTTATGGGTACCTAAGCCAACATTATTTCAGACTTTAGTCTGCACTGGTACATGCTTTATCTCTTCTCACCCAATCCAAGACAAATGGAGTCACACTGCCAGGAATATACGAGACCCACTTTTTGGGTACTGCTATACAGATCCACAACATGCAGAAATATACTAATCCACCTCCATAGACTGTCTGAACCCCAGCCCCTGGACAAAAGAACAACAATGTATTTAGAACCCAGAAAGGGTCTATCCATGGACTGTTTTCCCACAGAATGGAAGGTAGAAGGGGGATAGAGGAAAGAGCCTTGCTAATTAGACGTCTGTTATTAAAGAAAACTGCTATTACTTGGACACAAAGAGCAAATACCCTGAGAAAAGTGATACAGTTTTTATAGGGACATTTTTCAAGACCACACTTTGAGGGATTCCACTGAACAAAGATACTGCACGGTGTCTGTTAATTATATAATATCCACCCTGATATCCTTAGATACAAAGCTTATATTGAATTCAGAGAGACAAAACGCATGTTTGTCAACAGTAATAAAAGGTACACATTTAAAATAAATATGAAGTTACAGCCATGCAGTGTAATCTGAATACAAATTTAAATCCATATAAGATTATTATAATCACGTAAATTCTTGTAAGCATTATGACTCCGCACCACACCCAAACACCTATGTCACTAACTCAGTTTTGTAAGGAGAATCTCATTGGAGAAGTAAACAAAGTGTTCATTATGAAACCGGGAAAACTACATCCTGGAGAAAGCTTAACTTCATGTGACACAGAAGGCTAATATTTATCATGAGTGAAGAGGAAGAGAACTGCAGTGAATGAAAAAGCATGTTATGTAGGAGGAAATTTTTTTACTAAAGCTACTGTGAAAATAAAAGCAGATTACTCTGGGGATGAGGAGAAGGGGAAGCATCTGAGCAGGTCCTCTCTTTCGAAAGGAGAGCTTTACAAGCGATGCCTAAAAAATGCAAAGACAAAAACTTTGCTCTTACTCTATGTACCCACAGTATCTACATGAGGCACAAGGCATTCCCCTCCTAGCTCAATGATTCATATGCAAAGCTGACAAAACAACGTGTTGCCTTGCTGCCATGCCAATACCTACATGAAAAGAGCACCAGTTTTCAGAACTGTGCTTTCTGCATTATGGGGAACAGACTGAGGTTTGTCTCCTTGACATAATTCTACAGTGATTATTCCAAGCAGATCAAACCCTTCTGACTTAAGAAAATGAAATAATGTATCTGCACATAGCTATTCCAATCAGACTGATTCAAGAGAGGAACAGAGCATTTAAACCCAAATTACAGATTGTTTCTCCATTTAATTAAAAATAAAGATTTAGGCCCTGATCCTGCAATTCATTGTACGTGCCAGGACTAAAGTCAAAGAAATACAGGCAGAACAAACTGCAGAATAAAGGCCTTGAACAGCCCAATATTCTTAGAAACATTATCACGAGTTCCATTTTAAATTCAAAACAAACAGTTTGTTTGGATTTAAACATCATACCTTTGACACCATTCTAGTTCTGGAGAATCATAGAGTGAAATGAATACATGAAGATTTCATTTTTTAAAATTCATTCACTTTTAATGAGCTCTAGTTAGAAATATAAAGGGTTGGGGGTTGCGTGTGTGTTTTGTGTTTAAGGAACATTCTAGTTTTAACTGGACATGGCCACTCTCATACCAAGCATTCATTGGTTGGTTGACTGCTGATTAGATAAATAAGATATTGATATAGCAAGAAGTATTCCACAATCTAACACTTTAACAAGTTGGGAAGAAGGCTCTGTGCACAACTTTATTCACCCCGTAGGCTCAAGATAGATGAAAGCCTTATGCCCCTAAGGCTCCCATTAATTTCAGTGGGCTTTGCATCGGTACTCTATAGTTTTTGCTCTTTAAAGGCCGAAGTAGGATATGAAGTCTTCTGCCCAGGATAAATTTCACCAATGAACACTACCTCCAGCATGGGTAAGTATAGAAATTAGGGCTCAATACTTATCCTACGGTGTGTCTAATGCAGAGAAGGGGATCCTGGCATAGAAAAATTTTGGCACAGAATTCTTCTTATCTCACCAACAACCCTACCTACTCACTTCTTTAGATGACCGAAGTCATCTGAAGAAGTGGGCAGTGCTCACCATCTACATGTTTTGTAAGTCTATAAAGTGCTACCAGACTATTTGTTGTTTTTAAAGTTTATCCTGTACAGACTAACGCAGCTACCCCCTGAAGCTTCCTACCTACTCAGACACCCACTCTTCCCTGTTTTTCCCACTCACAGACTTTTACCATTTATCCAGTCTGTTTCCTCTCACAGTCAACAGCATATTCATTTCCCACTGAAACTCTTCAAGTTTGCCAACATAAGGAATTTTACTGAAATGACTACAGTGGGGTATTCTACATATACTATTACTATTCTACAGTGGGGTAGTTCTTCCATTATAGCTATTCCAGAATAACTCCCTCATGTTGGCCTCCTATTCCAAAATTCTAGATAAAAGACACTTTTATTTAGAAACAGAGAGCATAAAAAGGAAGTTATTCTAGAATAGCTAGAGCAGAAAATGTTTGATACAGCTATGCCAGAAAATGTACCCATGTATTTTCTTCTGTTGTTAATGTAAAGCTAAGACTATTGACTCCACAGTCCTCAGGTAGCATGCTACTGAGTATGACAAAACCTAGAAGCTTACTACAAAAAGGAGTAAGATTTAATAGCTCTATTGCCATAATAAATAACTACTGAGAAACGCTGCCATGCAGAAAATCTACAAAAAGCAAAAAATGAGATTACATAAGGAGCTGGGCCGAAGACAAAGTAATATGTAAAATACCCTACAACTATAAGGTAACTTACTACAGAAAAAAAAACATTGCAAGTCATTGCTGTCTAAGTTCCAGATCCTTCAAAATTCCATTCTTTTTGGCACATTACACCTCTCAGCCACTCTCTTATACCAGGAGAGACAGAACTACACGAAGTTCAGATTGAACAGACCATTTCTGTATTCTGACATTCCAGTGTAAAACTGAAGTTCCAAAATCTGTTAGATCCTGGGGTGTCATCAAGAATGTTGTCACATTCTTAACAGACAAAAGGAATATAAAAACAAAACCTACAAAATATTTTCCTCACTAGCAAAAAGAAACAAATAAAATGTGTATTAAGAGGAGAAAGTCAAAACACAATCATAAAAATAATAATAAATATCTAGAGCACTAAAGCATTAGATAACATTTACACTATTTAATGTAACAAAAGTAAAAACTGAAGTTTATTTTTTACTCAGATACATCTCCATGCATTACAAAGGGCCAAGCAAAAGTTAAGGGATTATGTTGAGCAGAAGTGAATCAGCTTCTCTATCATTCACATTGGTCCATTGAATGCACTTATTTTCCCAACCTGAAATTCAGTTTGCACTATCATCTTTGTTAAAGCAATTCTCATGAGAGTTAATATGTACAACTACGAATAAAATGCTGCCCTGGTTTAAATAAAAGGTCAAGGAATGGGGGAGAGAAAGCATGTGAATGGATGCTTCTTTAAGAAACAAAGATCTGCAATGTTTTTGGATGAAATCCAGTCAAGAAGAAACCAGTTATAACAAAGTCTATATCAAGTCAGCATCACCCAGCTGTTAATAATGAAAGATGAAAACAGGATCTGTTCCAATGAAAATGTCAAGATGCAGTTAAGTTTGCATCTATGCAAACAGCACTGTAAGATAGTGATAGAAATGTAGCCGTGTTAGTCTGGGGTAGCTGAAGTTAAGAGTGATGTTCTCCACATCTAGAGGAGGGTTTGCCTTGTTTAGAGCAACATCTTGCGACACCACAGCACTCAGTTTACAAAAGCTGACTTGCAGCAATATCACAATTGCAGTTAGATTTCTCCACCTAATGAGACGGATTTTGAAGTGCACAAGAAGTGCAGAAATGATTAAATGAACAAAGCGTTCTTAATTATAGAGCTACCCAGAAAAATAAACCTGCAATGCCAGGGAACTTTAATGACCAAAGCCAAATGCAAAATCACAGCATTAGTAAAAAAAAAATAGCCCTCATGCCCACCCATGTATATGTACCTGCTTAGATTCAAAGTGCAAGGGAGACTATTTCCCACTCCACTGCAATTGCTGGGGGAGAGGAGTGGGGAGAAAAGGGAGATTGTGAGAAGAGGGACAAGACGATATAGGGAATTGGTAATGGAATTGGGAACCTTGCCCCTTTTGGTCATCAGTTTAAATCCAGCCCATGTAGGTAACGATTTAAATAGCATCTGACAGAAGTGCTGCTGTGACCTCAGAAAAGGAATCAACAGTAAAAAATCATCATTGCAATTGTCACCATCTTGGGAAGTCTTAAAATGGTTCTGGAGAATGAAATGCACCTCAAACTACATGTGGTCACTGCAGTAAACAGCTAAGACAACTGTGGCAGAAAAGTGTGTAAAAGATTGCACTATAACTTCCTGCTCTTGTTCCCATTATACAGTAAAGGAAAGGACTTCAGTCTCCAGAGCCAGCAAGCTGCCACCTAGGCTGATTTGTTTTAAAACACAATGATGACAAGATACTAGAACAAAATTTTGAAGAAAAAAAATGTTTGTCATTCTTACCTGAATAGGTAAATCAAAGCAAGGTGGGGTGCACATAGAACTCAAAATGTATACATATAATTCCCATTAGCTTTAACAGAAGTAGCACCTTGTAGAGGATATTCCCAGAAGACAATTTTTTTCCTTTCCAGCACATGCTGAAAATTCAAACTAAAGCAAAAGCGAAACTGCAGCATGCAGCAGTGTTACACTGAGACTGCCACTTCCGTACAGAACAAAGAGGTGACAGCTAAAATAAAACAAGGGTGACTGAAAATATTTGACAGCCAATACTTTTTTAGAATGGCTCCAAGATACTCAAGATGTATAGAACTATGGCTGAATTTACATGACACTTTGAAAGGTATGTGACTTATTTTCTCATGTGTGTGTTATATTTCAAATTGGGAAACTGTAGTTTAAGCAGAAGATTGCTAGAATCGCTTGAAAGAAAGTGAAAAAGAGTGAGACAGGAGAAAACTTGACAAAGCAAACAGGCTGAGTTGATCCTGCAATGAGCTGCACCAACAGAGCCTGCACCTGTGCAGTTAGCTAGGGCTGCAGTTAGCAACAACTGAAAGACATTCACACAAAGATGACCATGCAGATAGCTCATTTCTTTTAACCTCTACATTGATTGATTAGTCAGAGTTTCACCTCCAAACACATTAAAAATCAATACTACCATATCTTAATAAGAAAAAGGAACAAATTATCTTTGCTACTTACTATCTAGCATTTCACACCAGTCACTCCAGCACTTCTAAAAAAAATAAAAATAAAAAATAAACCTGCAATGCCAGGGAACTTTCTTCATTTTCAACCATTCCCCACCATTGAACTGAATTAACAAACAAGGACCCCTGTGGACTATGCTACCTGGAGGAAATGAAGCTGACACAAACTAGTAATTTGTTTATTCATAGTTTCTAAAGGCTCTCTACATATTCCTGTAGGTCACAGGTACTTTACTCATCTTTCCAAGCTCCTGAGCTCAGAAATGTAGTTTTAGTGAATCAGGAGAAACCCACATAAATATTGTGAACCATTTTTAAAAAAACATCCATAGATCTATTTAGCAAAATCCTTTTCACAAAGCCAACGGATGATTAACCAATTACATGACATTTTACATAAGGGATTTCCATGAGGCCCAACTCTTCTTTTTTCTTAATTTCAAAAACATTTCCCTCTACAATGTCTCATCATATTATGGAGCGATTGTGAAAAACTATGTAATTGTAAGCGGGGGAATGATCCCGCTATTGTGGGGAACTTTCCTGGCTTCTATACCACCCCGGTGAAATGAACCAGCGAAAGGATCTGAGTCCCCGCTCCCACTTCCTTTACCCCACGGCTCCCTGATCATGAGGGCTCCCCCTTCACTCTCCTGAGTAGCAGAGCCCTCGAAACCCCAACAAGGCTGGGCCCAGGTTTCCTGGGGCTTAATCCCCGACCTTGTAGTCACTAGGGGCAGGAGTTTGGGTGTCCCCACTCCGAGGTGCTCTCTTTACACTGCAGGCCTTCTTGGCCCAGTGATCACTTCATAAGGTTTAAAGCAAATACAATTGATTAAACATCAACTGATTAAAGAGAATAGAATAAGAAACAATGAGAATGGTTAAATGAGAACACACAGCCCTGCTCTGTAGCACAGGGACATCAACACAGCAGTCTGCAGAGTGTAAGGACAGTTCACAGTCTCTTCCTTAGAAGCCCTGGATGTGCTGCAAGGGGCTGCAGGCTGGACACGCTTGCACTGGTAGTGACCACACAGCCTCAGTCTCTAAGTGGCCAGACCCCTCTCCCAGTCCAGAGCCTTTCCCCACACTTTGCAGGTCCCAGTAGCTCACCACATCCAGCTGCAGGCTGTGCTGCTTGGCCAGTTCCAGCTCCTTGTGTTGCTTCTCTGTTCCTTTTGGCTTTCTGAGCACTGCCAGTCTGCTGCTAAACACAGGGTCTGCACTGCTTGGCCTGTCTGTGTCTGGTTCTGTCCTGCAGGACTTCTTCTTGTACTCCTCTTTCAGCTCTCTGTCTTTGCAGGACCTCTTCTGCACACAGCTTGTTTGTTCAGAGAGAGAGCCAGAACAATCCCCACTTACAACCTGTCAGTCAGGCTGAGCTGGAGTGTTGGCTGCTTTCCATTGTCTCTGGGGTCTGTCAGTCTCATGAACCCTTCCCCTTCTGAAGCTGATAAACCAAAAAACTCCCACAGAGTTTTAGTAAGGGGTAACAGTCCCCTTACATAATGATACAGGCGGCCCCCCGACTTGCAACACGACTGGTTCCCGGGGAAGCGTTGTAACTTGAACCCTCATTTACAAAAGGCGGCGTGCACTGTCGTAAATGTGGGCCAATGGCGTAAGTCGGGGGCTTCTTGTATACCCGAAAGTAGCAAAACCAAGCAGCAAGCAAGATAATCTTTCACTCTATACCTGATTTCACAAAGTACCTTCTTCCAGCCCTTCTACACCCCAAAATCATCTGCAGGCAGGCCTCCTAAAATGATTTGGGTGTATATATGTAAGATCTGCATACATACCATATTCATGAAAGAGTAAGTCAAATTCAGAGATGCTTGTGGGGAAAAATGCATTACTTCTAGATTCGGGGAGAGATAGGGGCCCAGGCATAATTTTCCCATCTCATCTTTAAAGAGAAAGTGAACCCCTTAATATTCTGGAGCATGGGAATGGATTCTCAAACCTATCCTTGAACAAAGCCACGGGATAAGAGGACTATCTACTTCCCCTTCATTTAAACCATAGATTGCAATACAGTAAAAGGAGAAGATGTAAGACTTTTTGTGAGGAATTAAGACATTGAATCCTTCAAAAGTCATGAATTAAGATTAGGGATGTGAAAGGTTAACCAGTTAACTGCTTACTAGTCTTGGTTAGACAGTGGAGGATGGAGTAGCTTCCACCATGGGCAGGAGGCTGCTCCAGTCCAGTGGGACCCACCCTGGACAGGGGTTGCCCGGCCACAGTGGGGAGGGAAGATCCTCCAGCCCAGCTAAAGTGAAGCACACACCCCCCTTAATTGGGATTTGGGAATTACAAGGGATCCTTTAATCCCTAATTAAGATACACTAAAAAAAATTCCAAAATTCACCATAATTCATACAAAGCCTCCAGTGACTGAGTACAAAACTCTCCCTGGAATACAGTGGGTTAGACACTCCAAAACACATATTCACACAAACACAAAATATTATGTTGTTTCTGTTTTTCAAGATTCAGAATGCATTTTTCATTTCTCCATGGCATTTTTGGCTTAAACTATTAAAGAAATTATCCATTTACTAGGAACTAGATTTTGATAAAAGACTTTTTCCAAACTAAAAGTAGTGGGGAAAAAAAATTAAAAATTCAGATAGCATCTTTTTTTTGCAAATTTTTTTCATTTCTGGAAGGAGATCACTTTTCAAAGAAAAAAAAACTCATCTCTGCTTTGGAAATATATTGGGTTGGTGTCCCTTCTCTAACTCACATCGTGCATAGCTTTGAGACTGTTTTACTGGGGTGTGAAAGCAAGTTAGGTAATGATGACTCCGAGATATGCTTTTCTGTACTGCTTAGGAAAATGTACTTGAGTGGGT
Source organism: Pelodiscus sinensis (assembly GCF_049634645.1). NCBI lineage: Eukaryota > Metazoa > Chordata > Testudines > Trionychidae > Pelodiscus > Pelodiscus sinensis. The sequence continues at coordinate 112,070,224 of NC_134715.1, forward strand.
GATGTATGTTAATGATTGTCCTACATTTGACATAAATTTTAATGTAAAAAATAGAGTTTAAATGGGCATATTTGTGTCCATTGTATGGCTAGAATTAAGGCTGCTATTGGTTGTTCAGAATGATAATGGGTTGTGAGTTGATAGAGATAGTAGAAGATGAGAAGGAAAAATGATGGGTGAAGTAGTTTGGGCATTTAGTGACTACTTATTTCCTTGATTTTTAGTGTATGGATTGGAAAGCTACACAATGCAACAACCTTATCTCGAAGTTAAAGATTTTGTATCAAAGTCCCAATAAATTACACAATCAACACTGATATATATTCACATAAATAGCAGTCAATAAATATGTGTATTATATACTCCATATGCCCCCTTCCAGAATCTGAGTGGCCAATATCCCTGCCCTCATTTGTCACCTTTATCTCCTCAAGTGCATGACTTTTCTTGGGCAAACCAACATGAAGTGCAGTTTCTGCCTTTGCCACCTAGATTTGTGAAAGTCAGAGCAGAAACACCTGCAAACATACATGAATAATATCAGTAGATCAGTAGTCTCGATATTATGTGAAAAGAGATACATAAATGCATATTTGCAGGAGCAAGGCCTAAGAACATGATAATGATCTCATTGAGGAAAAGCTAGAAAAGAAAAGGAATCTTGGCAGGAAGTGGAATTAATGTTCTTCCCAGCCATGATATTCACTAGATGCATTTTACACAATTTCTCACTTTGAAAATCAGTTGTAGTAGGGTTTGGGTGTTTGTCTGGAGAAGGTTATTTTTTTGTTTAACTTATGTTGATGGCATTTTTATATGGAGGCAACAAGTTACATGTGAAACAATTTGAATCATTTAAGGGACTAATGAAGTATGGTTGGATGATAACTATGACAATTAAACTGTAAATATTTAACAGAATAATATTATTAAAACATTGCATATTTGCTATTTGACAACTATACCATCCCTTAATTTTCCTTTTTAATCAAAAATAAATCCCTTTCTTCTCCACTGAGCTCCGTGGAGTTGCAGAGGCCTAAAATCTGAAGGTTGCTTGTGGTGCCAACATTAAGAGGGTCAGAGAGGAAGAGAAAAGAACACAGTTCTCAAATATCAGCCATCATTAAACATAGCTAGACAAGCCAACAAATTGGAAATTGAAAATAAATGTCCAGACTACTCTTCTCATCAAAATCTCCAGAACAAGTTTGTTTTTTCAATGTTGATACAGAAAAGAAAGTTGAAAACAAGCAATTGTGTGCTTTAAATATTGTTTATTGGGAGCCCCATTATCCTTTGAATAAATGCATAAAGGAGGGCCTTATCCTGCAAACCCTCTTATCTACTTCAGGGGGAATTCCATGCTTGCAATTTTGGGTCCAAATCCTCTTGACCTCTCTCAAATGAATAGTCTCCATGGAAATCAAGCAAAGCAAGATTTGGCATCAAGTAATACCAATAAAAAGGAAATAAATGAAACACAAACCTCACAAATACAGAGGGGATGTCTATATATAGTACAATTATCCAACCCCTACTTTGAAGGCATGAGATGGATAAAGCTAGAGGAACAGCTGAGGCCCATTCTAGATGGTGTTTGGTCCTGATGTGAAGGAGGGGACTGAACTTGATGACCTCTCCAGGTCCCTTCCAGTTCTAGTGTTCTATGATTCCTGCCTGCTCCCTCTCCACCAAAATAGCTGAGTGAGGACACCAGGGGCCTTTACTCGACCTCCTCCAGACAATTTGTTAGGCGCTAGCCAGGTCCTCACTGCCACTTTAAACGGATAGACAATGGCACCTGAGAAGCGATGAAATCCTTTTTAAGCAAGGCGCGGCATTGCCCCACCCCACCCCAGCTCCACTAATGGCTGCTCCAGAGTGGCAGAGGGGGTGGGGAACTCAATCAGTGAGCCCACGCTGCCTCAGACGTGAGCATCTGAAGGACTAGCTCCTGCGGCCACCCCGCAGCCTCTTGGGCGTGGGAGGCTGGGGTCGGAGTTCGGAGGCGGCTTTCCGCAGTGAGCGGCAGCCCCGGGGACGAATGCAGCAGGGTGGATCCCCCCAGCTTTGCGCGCAGCGAGGTTGGAGGTGGCAGCGCCTACCGGTCCAGCTCCCCTCCCACTGCACAGGAGGGTGGGCGGGGAAGCGGGGTCCCACTCTTAATGAGCCACCGACAGGGAGGGGGTTGGAAAGCAGCCGCCTGGCTCACAGCCCAGCCATGCCCGCTCCCCGAGCGGAACTTGGTACCCACTCGCCCCACGCCATCCCTGCCCGGCAGCATCCTTCATCCCCCCACCCTGCCTCAGCGGCTCGCCCACCGCGCCGCCCAGCCCCGAGGTGCTCACCAGCGGCGCCGGCTGCCCGCCAGGATTCCTGCGCGATCCCTCGGACGCTGCCCCAGGAGAACCTGCCGCTGCGGCTGCAGCGCCGTCTGGATGCAGCCGGGGAGCAGGCGGCGCCGCACCGCCCAGTGTCTGTACCTAGGGGCCCCGCCCATGCTCCCCAGCTGTCACTGCCGCCCCGCCTCCGGGGGGCGGAGAGCGCTGCTCCCCCTGCCGCGGCCCCTCCAAGCGCCAGCGCAGCCTTCGCCTCCCTCTGCAAGGCCGGTCCGGGCTCCGGGGAAAGGCCGCGGCGGCTCCCGCGGGCGGGTGAGGAGAGGCCGGGGTGGGGAGAGCAGCGGCTGCTGCAGTGGGCTGGCCCGGCTCTTGGGGACAGACGCGTGGGGCTGCGCTGCCGGTAGCGGCGATGGAGGACGTATGGGGCCGCCCCCGGGGGTGACTGGGAAGGGGCCTGGCTGGGCTGGGGCTGGGGCTTGGAAGGGCGGCGTAGTGAGCAGTACGGACTGGGGCTTCGGTTCACGCAACATCCCCACCCGGCGAGTGCTCAGCGCCTGCTACACCCGCCCAGGCTCGGACAGCTACTCCGCACAGAAACAGGCTGACCGCGTACGGGACAATCCCTGGACCGCCTGTGTCTCGGGGTGCAGCACGGCCTGATCGCTGGCTGTACCCGCCTGGCATTGCTAGAGTGCCCCACTACCTGCTGGGCGCTGAACTGCTACTCGCTAAAACCCAGGGCACAATCAGCATCAAGCGGGCTTTTAACGGTTCGCTCGGACATTAGTAGGCTTCCAGGGAATGAGACTTTTCCCTGTAATTTCCCTTTGTCGATGTGCTTTGTCCAATAGGCATCTCCCTGCACAGGGTGTGTCCCACCGCCTTTTCTTCAGCAAAGCTGTTATCTGCATAAAACAGGTCAGTGATGATGCGCACAGCGTGTGGGTGTGGTTTTGGGTTGGGTTTGCTTTGGTTGGGGGGGGGGGGGGAGTATTTAACACCATTTACACCGACTTAGTATATATAGGTGATATGCTGCTGGTTCAAAAAAGCCTCATGGGTTTAATGTAGGGATGTTGCTTAATGGCAGTTAACGCAGGTGTTTAACTCAAAGATCACAGTCACACTGTTAAACAATAGAATACAAACTGAAATGTATTAAATACTAGAAGATTTATCTGGCCTTGTTTGGGTCCTTAACTCCAGTTATTTTATTTTTTTTATACATCCCCATACTTCTGCCTCTGCATCACTTTATTTTACTCTACGAGGGTCACAGTGGATCAACTAGAAGTTGCCAAAAGATCTTGAAATTTGCTGTATATTTTCATGTACTATTATATTGTTAAATATACATAAAATGTATTAATTACATTATAGTCGCACAATGACACCCATATAGGGTGAGCAGATAGAGGGATAGAATAGAATACCACAGGAAAATTTTCTGTACCAATCTTGCCTATGCAGTTGTGCAAGGTCACCTTAGGGCAAGCTAGAGATACAGCTGCATGAACACCAAACATGAACCTCCATTCAACTGGTGCAGAGGGGGGCAGAATGGAATGGTAATTCCGTGAGCTCTGCATTCTTGGGTTGAGGGCTGTGTTTCTGCCTCACATTTCACTTGCCTAACGCCTAAATGATTGTGCTGTGTGGGTGGAATGAATTTCAATAACACTGCATAATTTGTTGGAACCAAATCTTTTTTTAATAGTAAAAATATTATTTTATGTGTGAAACTATACATTCTATCTAGTATATCTAGTGTATCTATAAAGAAACACTTCCTTTTCATAGAATCATAGAACTGGAAGAGACCTCTGGAGGTCATCAAGTCCTGCCCCTTGCCCAAAGCAGGACCAATTCCAACTAAATCAACCCAGCCAGGGCTTTATCAGGCCGAGACTTAAAAACCTCTAGGGATAGAGATCCACCAACTCCCTAGGTAACCCATTCCAGTGGTTCACCACCCTCTTAGTGAAATAGTTTTTCCTAATGTCCAACCTAGACCTCTCTCATTGTAACTTGAGACCATTGCTCCTTGTTCTGCCATCCCTCACTACTGTGAACAGCCTCTCTCCATCCCCTTTGGAACCTCCCTTCAGGAAATTGAAGGCTGCTATCAAATCCCCCCTCACTCTTCTCTTCAGCAGACTAAACAAACCCAAATCCCTCAGTCTCTCTTCATAGGTCTTGTGCTCCAGCCCCTTAATCATTTTGGTTGCCCTCCACTGGACCCTCTCCAATGCGTCCACATCCTTTCTATAGTGGGAGGCCCAGAACTGTACACAGTATTCCAGGTGTGGCCTCACCAGAGCTGAATAAAGGGAAATAATCACTTCTCTAGATCTGCTGGCAATGCTCCTCCTAATGCACCCTAATATGCCATTAGCCTTCTTGGCTACCAGGGCACACTGTTGACTCCTATCCAGCTTCTCATCCAATGCAATCTCCAGATCCTTTTCTGCTGAACTGCTACTTAGTCATTCAGTCCCCAGCCTGTAACAATGCTTGGGATTCTTCTATCCCAAGTGCAGGACTCTGTATTTGTCCTTGTTGAACCTCATCAGATTTCTTTTGCCCAATCCTCTAATCTGTCTAGGTCACTCTGGACCCTATCCCTGCCCTCCAGAGTATCTACCTCTCCCCCTCCCTTAGTGTCATCTGCAAACTTGCTGTTGGTGCAATCCATCCCCTCATCCAGGTCATTAATAACAATATTGAACAGATCCTTGGGGCAGTCCACTAGAAACCGACCGCCAACCTGACATCAAGCCGTTGATCACAACCCGTTGGGCCTGACGGTCTTGCCAGCTTTCTATCCATCATACAGTCCGTTTATCCAATCCATACTCCCTTAACTTGCTGACAAGAATATTGTGGGAGACCGTATCAAAAGCTTTGCTAAAGTCAAGGTATATCACATCCACTTACTTTCCTATATCCACAGAGCCAGTTTCCTCATCATAGAAGCTAATCAGATTGGTCAGGCACGACTTGCCCTTCGTGAATCCATGTTCCCCTCTTCCAAGTGCCTTTTCACTCAGCCCACTAACTTAATGCACCATAGGTCAGTGTATGTGCATGACGTTGAAAATAGTACGTTACTGAGTATTCATTTCAAATACGGAACAAAGTATTCAATTCAAACCGATCTAAATAGAGTTAAAAACTAAATATGCTTCAATGTAGGTTGAAGTCAGTACTAACAGAGCTGTACAATTCTGTCTTCCCTGTGCTTCAGTATATATTTATATCTGGGGCACCTGGCATTGGTCACTGACAGGATACTGGGCTAGATGGACCCTTAGCCTGACCGTGTGTGCGTGCGTATCAGAGATGAAAGTGGGCAGTTACAGGGTGCAGGTAAAAACCAGCCACCAGTACCAGCCCCTACACTGCCAACAATAAAACGCTACTGTAGTAACACTTGAATGTTACTACCCTTTTTGTTTCCTCCTGTCGGTGGTTCTGCCAGCAGGGCCGCTGATGGAGTCTGTGGGAGCAAATAGGACAGCTGTGTCAGGGCCCAGCAACTTAGAAGGTTCTGGAGTTCCCAGCTACCACTACTGCAGCAGCAGTGACCAAGCCCCAGGCTCTTCAAATCACTGCCGGAGCCTTGAGGCTCCCAACTGCCACCGCAGCCCTGGAGGTCCTGGCCACCGTGGCGGCAGCACCTGTTCCTCCTACCCAAAGACCTGCCCCTTCCTGGCACCCATAGCCACCCTCCCCATCTTGCCAAGGAGCCTGATGGACTGCTAAGTCCTAGTAATTACTTTCATCCTTGGTGTGTGTTTTAATTTTCTCATCATCATCATAGTTTATTGCTCCAAAAACATGGCCATGATCTTAGCGTGTATAGTTCTGCAGGAGTGCAGGATATTGACAGGGGGCACTGTATTGTTCGAAGATTTGTCAAGGCTCTCCACATTCACATTTGGGTCCTTTCTCAGCTCTTGTTTGTTCATGTTATCACTAGTCTTTGCTACCCTGACTCCCACAATTTACACAGTATTTGTTTGAGGTCAGTGCCTGGAGAGAGTTGTTCTGAAGCAACCAGGTTATCCGTGATGTGTCAGCTTCTGATAACAATATGTGGGGAGTCACATTTTTTTAATTGAAGAAGTATGCTTTGCAAATACAGTGCCTAAAAATTCTCACCTATTATGTACACAGAACAGCTGAGTTAAGCAAAGTCTGATAAACCATGTCTTTGTATGGTGTCGAATCATATAAAATTAATAGCGACATTAACATATATAAATAATCAGTGACCATGCTGCCAAATAGTGGAATAAAGCATTTGGAAATGATAAACAGTAAACTAAAGGGGAAGCTAGTGAAGAAGAGGAGTAATATCTTCATCAAAGATACAGTTTTTAAGCATCCTATAATGATTGATCTCTAATGCCACATGCATGGCTTTCTTGAACATAGATCTGTATGTTTAGATGATTAGCTGTAAGAAAGAGATTGAGGATAATGGAGGTAAAAATAGAGGCTACTATGCGGCTTAAGAAGAAAATCCCTGAGGACTTGTATCTATGGCTCTGGCTAGTTTGTTTTAATACATAATGCACCATCAGCTGTTTAGAGTTCTGCTAAAGAAAGACTGCTGAACTAGGTCTTTAAAACTGGAGAAAGTAAACATAATTTTTTCCCCATTTTCTGTCTTTGAGGACAGTTGTTAGGTTCAGTGAGTCTCTACTTTTCTCCTAAGACTGGGCTCTCCTTCCCATATGAAGCTCTTTTTTTATGTGGACAATTTAGAAAAATCACTCCTTTTAAAAATAAAATACAAATTCTGGATGCCAAGAAATAAAGACAAATCCAATCTCCTAAACAATATCTAACTAATCCCAATGTTTAATGGCAGTCTTAGGTACCGTGGCTGAAGTTCTCAGATGCACTTGTTTTGATGGCTAAAATCAGCAGCATATTTGCTAAATTTTTGCTCTCAGGTTTTCTTTCTTGTCACATCAAACACCCTTTATTTTTTGCTACTAGCATTCAGTAGTTGCTATTGTGTTTCAAAACAAACATCACTGGAGTCCTGATCTAGGAAGTACATCAATGGGAGATGTGTGTGTTTAGCACCTGATCAGATTAGGCATGGAATGAAGGTTATTGGGTCAAATTCTCTTCTGTTGCACCAATAAAACTCTGTTGAAGCCATTGGGATTTGCATGGGGTTAAATGAGAAGAGAATTTGGCTTGTGTCCCTTGTCATTGTATCTTTCTCTAACTACATGCTATATTGATAAATATTTCCATGGGCAGAGCTTGGCAGCTACCTCCAAATACACTAGTACAAAAAAGACTTGTAACATACATGAGTTCTTAGTAACCAGACAAGTGGGATTGTTAAAAGCACTCTGCTTTGTCTTAGTAATGCTTCTATTGACTTCAGGGGGAGTCCAAGCATTTTTATAAAATTCCACACTAACATGCAACAGTACTGTAATTATGTATCAGTAATTGTCTTAAAGCTGTAATGCCTAAAGGTATCTTTTCCCCACAGAATTCTGTGTACTGCTGCAAATAACAGTAGAGATGTGTTGTTGCATATATATAATAAAGCAAGCTATGGAATTGGAACAACAAACAGAAGGTACTGTCTGACTTTTGATACATTTTTTACACTAGTCATCCTTAAATGCTTGTGCTATAATTGACAGTAAAAGTAAAATTTAGTTTGTCTGTTGCTTCTGACTTGTATAAAACAATCCCTTTTACGATTACAATATTTTATCTCCAACACTAAGACTACAGTGTGTGTTAGGTTTACTGTTGATGGACAGTCTTTCAGTGATGCATTTTATAAACTTTATGGGTTTTGAAGCTGCATCTGATGCCCAGTGGAAACTGAAAACAGACCTTGCCTCCATCAATAAATTGAATAGATAAGCTGCTCAGGTCATTGTCCAAAATAACGTTTAGGAGACTAGATTATGTCCTGTAATGCCCATGTTACACAGATCATAGTAAAAATGAAGTAGGAATATATATTTAGAAAATATATGATAAACACAGGATTTTTAGTTATCTACATCTAACGAAGATGTTCTAGAAATACAGTATAACAGTGGTAGATAGTTGAGTTTATATATAGTCAACATATAATATAAACATGGGTCATCTCCAGAGGCCACAGCAGTAAAATAAAGCCCAAGAATAGAAATAGTTCAGTTTTGTGGTATGTTGCCAGAAGGTCTAGGCCAATATGCACAATAAAAGGAGCTAGTTTACTAAAAAGATTTTTTTAAACCTGCTGTTGTTCTTGCAATCAGTCAAGATGCCTTTCATTTCAGGGAAGGCTGGGGAGGAGGACTCATCGCATCTTACAAGCAGTTAGAGGAGTCTGGTATAATCAGTCTTATTTGGAGCTGCAGCGAGGGGGAGGAGATCAAGCCGCCCATACAAGTGGGTTAGAGAAACCAAAAATCTGCCCTTCCCTATTCCCAAGCTACTGGACCTACCATTAGAAACTGAGGCCATGTTGAGAAGGGGAAGGTAAGGGCTTCATACCCACTGTCCCTCACCAAGAGCAGTTCTTTTGGGGGATTGAGGGGAGCTCAGAGGTGAATAATAGATGACTGTGGTCTCCTCTTCAACACTGATACTTGGTTATGGGACCAATAAATAAACAAAGGCATTTATTTTAAGATTCCCAAATCAAATTTCAGTGTTTCCCTACCAGTAACAAAGTTATTTGGGGGTAATAATGTGTTACTTGTATATTTGGTAAAAACATTGTATTAATCATTGTTCACTGTCATGTTCACATTTTTTATTTCCATTTATAATACAAATATTTAAAATATATTACAACAGCATAAAACATTAAGTCAGATTCATCTTGTATAAAAGGTAATAGGCTGTCTTGGAGAAATACATGTGATGGCCATCATTGTTCTATCCATTTTAGAGAGTGATTGCAGCATAATTCCACCTACATCTTGTGAATACAGGATTTAATAAATAGTTACAGAAAATCAGACAGAAAGGTTAGACGGCATTTTAGTCCATTCTTATCAGAGGCACTCTTAAAAATAAAAAAGAATCCACACATTTAATGACGCACAGCTCTTTTTCTTCAAGAAGTAAGATTGTCTTAAAAGAACAGCAGGATGTCAAGGAAAAAGTTTCCAGTGTGCCAAAGGTATCTGCTCAGAATAACAATATAGGGCTGAAAAAGCTTCATATTATTTAGTAACAACTACTAATATTAATATGTTGTTAAATGACAATGGAAGGGTTTCAAGCTGTACGTACATTAAGCAGAAGAGACATCATATAGGGGTATGTGTAACATTCTAATTAACCATGATTGTACTTCATACCGTTTTCAATAGTAATGCAAGATGGTACAGTGAAGGTACCCATGTAACTGCTTTGCATCTATATTAGTTTGCTAAATGGGAGTTATGTCTCTTCATTAGACTTTGCTAGATCTACCAGTGAAGGGCAGTGTTGTCCAAAGTATTTTACCTCCCCTCTCCTCTCTAGGAAAAAAAATGTGGCTGGTCCAAGGGGAAGAAAAGGAAATCTCCAAAGGAATTTTCAGCTCCTCCTGCCCATGCAACAGGGTAAGCAACGTGTAAGAGTAGTGTGGAATATGTTATTCAGGTAATTTACTGTTCTTAATATGCTCTCTTGTAAGCAGTATATTAAAGCAACTTAGGGCTCTGAACTGTAAAGATTTAGAGAATGCTAAAGGCTTTGGGAATGGCCTCTGAGGTCAATTAAATATTTATAGCTTGGAAATGTTAGAAATTCTCAAATTGCATTTTGACAAATACCTTTTATTAATCCTATTCATAAAAAAAAGTGCAGCGAAGGACTGAAATGGCTAAAGGGAATGTATTGTAGGTTGAGTGGTCATGTGTGCTTGTGGGTTAGTGCAGATTTGTGTACCCATATGGGGATTTTTCTTTAAAATGATTTGAAGGAAGGTTCACTTAGCCATGTAGAAGTTGTATAACTAGCAATTTCCTAACTTTATAAACAGTTAACTACCAGGCAGTATTTAACACATGTATTTCATTTATATATATATATATATATATATATATATAAAACACAAATGCCTTTTACAACTTTGTTTTGTTAATTGCTGATATATTGCCCGCTGTTGTTGATAGGTATATAATATTCTTGAATGTGTGGAGCATTAAAATGAAGGTCAAACATCCATATTTGCCTTTGACTGAAATTACCATGATGCTGACTGCTCAGTGGTTTGAACTTTCTCAAGCAGGAAAACGAGTAAGCCTTCTCAGCATTAAAAGAGACAGCAAACTAAAAGAGGCATGTTATATTATCGATCTGTCTATCTAATAGTCTGTCTGTGAGTCTGTTTGTTCAAGACTCCTCCTAAATGGTAAGAGCTAGGACCAAAAAATTTGGTGTGCAGCTTTCTCTTATCCTTACTTAAAGTAAGGTCAGGGTCTGGTTATGGCAAGAAAGTGGGATGTGCCTGGAGTTTGATTGTTTTCCATACGCTCAAAGGATCAGAAGAATGCAATACTGCACAGTCACAACTGGGGACAGTTATACATGGGGAAGTGATCACAGGGGGGGCAGCTGTACAAGGATGGAAGTGGCCAGCTGGGGGCTGGCAAGATGGCAAGCCCTGCTATTGGCCCAGGTAAGTGGCTCCCCCTGCCTCAAACTTTTCCTCCTCTGCTTTGGCACCAGACCTGAGAGGAGGAGCCACTGGCCCGACTGACACACCTCCTCCCCTGGAGCAGTACCAGGGTCAGGCTCCCCTCCCTCCATCAGGACCCAGAGACACCCACCCTCAGCACCACCAGGCTGCCCAGCATGGCCCCCACTCCTCCCCTTAGCCCAGATCTGGGGACCAACAGGAGACCTCCGCAGCCAGGCCAGACCTGGGCAATAAACACCAGGTAAGTTTTCTAGTAATATATATAAATATATTATAGCATGTATTGTATCTTTTTTTTGCAGAAATATATAAAAAAGCAGAAAAGGACATGCAAAGTTTATGAAAGAATTGAAACACTATCAAGACTCTGAAGCCTGACAAGCTTTCTTAGAAAGAAGAGCAATTCACAAATTGAGGACCCTGTGTGGTAAGTTAGGATATGTCTACACAGCAGCGTTAGTTCAGAATGACGCCAGTTGTTCCAAAATAACATAGTCCTCACCTGCACTACAAGCAGTTATTTTGACATTATGTCAAAATAATGTTGAGCTGGAGGACTTCTTACTTCGACTCTTATAACCCTCATTTTATGAGGCATAAGGGAAATCGGAGGAAGCTCAGGATGCATAGATTATTTCGGCTTTAGCCCTGCTGTGTAGATGTGACCTTAGAGAACAGCTGTGTCCGTTATTTTATATAAATGAAGGAATATACCATTTGTATCCTAACTAAAATTGCTAGGAAGAGAGTTCTAGGAGACCTAGGGTTCCTACAGTATTTTAATTTCATCAAACTATTAATTATTATGATCATAATTATTAAGCCTTAAAATTGAAGGAAAGCAGAGCTTTATTGTGGATCAGTGTAAAGTCTCAGTGGATAAAAGTCTATTTGGCAATGATTGTTTACACAAGTATGTGTGATATTGTAGATTAATAAAAAGTTGCTTTAGTGTCTACAGTTTGTGATTTGCCTTTTAATTTTTATTATTTGCCAGCATTTACTTTAGGCTTACCATTTGCCTCTTTGAGGCAAAGCCGTGGAGGACTTGGGCGGTCCTGCCACCCCCGTCTCCCTGGTCTGCTGGGGGGGGGGGGGGGGGGGGGCAGCTAGTGAAATGAAAAGTAGCATCTTTCTTCTGCATAGTAAACTTTCAAAACTGTATTAAGTGAATGTTCAGTTATATATTTTTGAAAGAACAGCCATCATGTTTTCTTCAGAGTTATGAACAACCTCCACTTCTTAGGTGTTCGTAACTCTGAGGTTCTACGGTAATGGCTTGTCTACATGGATCAGAGATATTGAATACAGGGATGTGACGTATGAACTGCAATAATGTGTTGTACATTAATTGTTCTGCGTAGGTCCTGTGTACACACTGAAGATACTTGGTGGTGTGTAGCGTACATGCTACATGTATGGATGGTGAGTTGGTGTTTAAGCAAGGGAGGACTGTGTGTGAGTCCTGTGGCTGTGTTCCCTACATGGCACTGCCCTTACCCAAGCATTGCATACGTCATCATCACTGCTGCTTTAGCTGTGTGTATCCTTCTGCTGGAACCTTTCCCCACTCACCTCCTCACCCCGCAATGGCCTTTCACTTCTCTGTAGCTATATGCTGGAGCATGGACGCAGTCTGCTTTTCACTGCAGCAGGTACCAACACATAACACTACATGCCGCAGCAAGTGATAAGCAGTCTAGAAATAGCCTAAGTGTTCCTTAGTGCACTTTAGTACTATTTGAAATAGTACTACATGAAAGGGCACTATGGAACATTTCTAAAAGGATTGCATAATACTATATTCTGCGATAGTAAGTAATAGATATAATTTACATTATTCGATGCAGCATATACATAGAGGCTACGTCTAGACTGGCATGATTTTCCGGAAATGCTTTTAACGGAAAAGTTTTCCATTAAAAGCATTTTTGGAACAGAGCGTCTAGACTGGCACGGACGCTTTTCCGCAAAAGCACTTTTTGCAGAAAAGAGTCCGTGCCAATCTAGATGCACTTTTCCGCAAAAAAGCCCCACTCACCATTTTCACAATTGGAAAACAAATCTCAGCTGTCTACACTGGCCCTTTTGCGCAGAAGTTTTACGCAAAAGGGACTTTTGCCCAAACGGAAGCAGCATAGTATTTCCACAAAAAGCACTGATTTCTTACAGTAGGAAGTCAGTGCTTTTGCGGAAATTCAAGCGGCCAGTGTAGACAGCTGGCAAGTTTTTCCAGAAAAGCGGCTGATTTTCCTGAAAAACTGGCCAGTCTAGACGCAGCCAGAGAGAGCTCCGAAAAAACCCACTTTTTTTTATATCTGCATAATGCTTTCAATAATTACTAAAAGTAACCTCCCCTCAAAATGAAGTTATTAAGCCCTGAAAAACAGAATCTCTAATTATGATAAATCTTTAATTAGATGATCACATGTTGCTTTTCCCATAGGACTCTTCCTCATTCAATGCACAGGATGGACAATGCTCAATGAATGAATTAAGAGTAGCATACAACTTCCTTGTCTGATTAAAAGGCAAAACCAAATTCTTTTAGCTGCAGTTGTGACAACTTGAAGTCTTCATTCACTTGAACATGGACATAAAGTTGTGACAAAAATTCATAGAAAGCAATTACACTATTGAATATACTCAATTATTATTGAAATACACTGTTTATAATGGCTTATAAGTCACTTTACAGAGGTGGGTATGTCATTTTACTTTACATATTTACCAATAAAGAAACAGACCTATTAACTTGACTCAGTACTGATCATCTCCATTCAGAAAAGGGGAGGAAAATACTGCACCCACAACTTATACTATATAACCCTAACTAAAACAAGTCCTGTGACACTTCAAAGACTAACAGATTTATTTGGATATAAGCTTTCATGGGTGAAAAGCACTTTGTTAGATGGTCTGTTCTATCTTTGCTCCTATTAAAATCATTGAATGCAATGGGAGCCAAGTTAAACCAATGCTGAGAGCTTTTGAAAATCTCATCATAAAAGTTCCAAAGGATGGGGTGTTTGAGTTTCACACAAATTCTATATCAGGTAAATATATTGTGCCCACCTAAATTCACCTTGAATTTTCAATTAGATACTGTGTTTCTCTTCCTGTCCTAAACTGTTAGGTATTGTTGCTGTGCACCACTAAGTAATTTCTGTCTTATGCTTCAAAAGTGGTTGTGTTTCAGTGGCGGTTGAAGAAGTCCCTTTATATTCCTTACCTACATCACATGGTTCTTGTAAAGCTTAAATTAAGTAACAATGGTAAAGAAGTGTGAGTGCAGTTTGTCTGAATAACTCAATTTCAAGTAAAAACTATGGGGGGTCCTGTGGCACCTTAAAGACTTGATGTCTGAATCTTCTCACCTTTCTGGTTTTTTTAGCAAGGACTTATAATAAAGTTTTTGCATAAAGAAAAACTATGCAGTCCAGTCTGTGTTGAGTGGTTATATGAAGGCATTGAATTTCAGAAATAGTCAAATTATATGGTTATTTTATTATACATGAACAATTGAAAGACAAAAGTTTGAGACAGTGAGATAATCACTAATATATAGCAGACTATTATTTTGTTACAGCACATTCGCATAGGCCTGGTCTACCCTAAAGGGGGAGGTTGACTTAAAATACGCAACTCCAGCTACGTTAATTATGTAGCTGTAGTCGACACATCTTAAATTATTTTTTTGAGATGTCAAAACAGCAGGCTCCCATTGCCTTCCCTTACTCCTCTTGAGGAGCAGGACTACTAGTGCTGATGGGGGAGCCCTCTCAGTTTAAATTAGCAGATCTTCACTAGATCCGCTAATTCAAACCCCCAGAAGATGGACCTCAGCATCATTGATCTTCCACAGAGTATAGACATGGCTATAGAGCCTTGAATAGAAACTTCTGTAGTTATTAAATCGCTCTTTTTTTAAAACATTTATAAAGGACAGCTCAGTTTTTCACCTTTTTTGTCATTTAGGGGCATTATTTCCATTATCCAGTGCTTAGTCAAATTACTGTACTTATTGCTGCTCTAATTTCAAATTTTCATTAGCTTGAATCTAGCAATATGTCCTTGTTTTAAACTGGCACCATGTTACTACTCTGCAGTTCCATAGAATTGAAATTCATCTAAAATGTACCTGTTGTCAGGTTGTTAATAACAAAGAATAGCTGCTTCTTAAACATGCTTGTTGAGCATAAAACAAAGTTACAATCCTTGTTTTACAAATATTATTGTACATGCCATAAATAAAATGTGTGATTATACTTTAAAATGTAGCTGGATTGTGTTTGTTTGATTTAAGTGTTCCATCTACATTACTTGCCTTTCTGGGATGAAAGTCTAGCAGTTTTTTCCTTCACAATTCGTAGCGCAAAACATATAAGAAGAGGTTTATTGTATCACGTGTGAGAACTTAAAAGTTTCTTTGCACTATTCCTGCCTTCAGTCATCAGAAATTATCCACAGCTGATGTAAATTGTCATACCCATTGTCTGTTTGAGATAAAATAACCTATATTAGTTGCAGATTTTCCCCTCCGCCAAGATGTGTGAAAGAGGAGGGGAATGCAACTGGAAGGCAAATAAAGAGGGAGCTCAAGAGATTTTGTGGGAGGGAATCTACAACTGGGAGGAGGATGGAGTGAGGAACCTATATTTAAGAGGCAGCAGGGGAGGAATTTGAGGGAATCCTGTGATGGAAGTAGATGGGAGGAAAACAGATATTTTTCACAAGGCAGGAGGGAGTCTGCATCTGAGGAGAAAAGGTTTGGGAGTGTCTGCATAGTCCAGAACCAGGATCATTGGAGAGGTATGTATGTGGGAGGGTGGGGAGGAAATGCAATGAAAAAGGTGTTGAAGCATTGGATAGAGTCAGACAACAATTAGAAGTGTAAATAGATAATAGAGGCAGGAAGCCATTTCCCAGTTCTTGCTTCATGATCAGCAGAACACATTTTTGGAAATGAATGTATTGAAAGGAGACAATGCTGAAATATAAAAAGTAGTTTTCAAAAAAACATTCTGGCTGCAACTTCAGGCTGAGAGAGAAAGGAAGTGTGTGTCTGTAATCTCCATAGCAACTAGGCTGTAAAAGAACACATACAAAAAAGCTCATATTTAGATGGACAGAAGTAAAAACAAGATATGGTAATAGGTATCCATGAATTGGGACTTTTAGAAATTAAAATTACTATGAGTATTACAAGTCAATTCCTAGAAGTGATGATTTAGTACCACTCCTTCAGCAGCTTTGGCTAGTGGTGCTCCAGAATAATTAAAGCTGCCTCCCACTTTCTGGGCAAAATTTCTGAGGGTATATGGTGGCAAGAACACCTTCCACAGGTGTCTTAGTGTGTGTACCTGAATGACATGAAAGAATAATTTGTTATGTTCACAACATCTTGAAGGCTTTCAGAACGCTGAAAGTATCAATTTGTATGCTTAGGTATTACATATTAAGCACACGGGGCTATAAAATACTGTTGATCTAGACCAGCGTTTCTCAACCAGTGGTGTGAGTACCCTTAGGAGTTCTTGCAAGAAGTCGGGGGGTGGGAGGGATGTCAACACAACTGAAATTTGAAGAAAACTGAATTGTTGTAAGTTTTACAGCGCTTTATTATTTTTGTACTTTTTACACCAAAAAGTTTCATCGCCCACCCGGCTACAATTAAGTTGTTTAAACAAATGTGTTGCAATGGTAGAAAAAAATTGTGTGTGTCTGAAAACTGTAGGTACTATGGGTACTTCTAATTTCATTTTTTTTAAAGAGGGGTACTTATCTTTTTTTTAAGGGGGTACTTTATTAAAAAAAGGTTGAGAAGCACTGGTCCAGACAGTGTTAATCTTCAGTTGTTGTTGCTTCTTCTGCAATGAGACAAGTAGTCATTAAGTTTTTCATCAACTTTTCTCTCACCATAGCAACATGGGTAAAATAATCTGACCTTGTAGAAGAGTGGCTTTGTCATTGAAGAACATTGTATCCCTTAAAACAAACAGCAGCTGGCATTTACATCATCTTGTTTAATGGCTCTGATGTCTTGAGTGTTGAAAGAACCTTAGTCCAGAAACTAACATTCCCCACCTAATCCCCGCCTCCTTTTATCAGTTGTTTTGCTTTTGCAGTTCAAATGTGAGCTTCAAAAAAAGGAAAATGAATGTCCCATACGTTAAATTCCAAAACTAAAAAGTTAATTCAGTATTACAGTATGGATATTCCTTCTTCTGTATATTTAAAATATCAAGTTACATTTCCAACAACAACCATAATTTGTAGGAGTTCCATTGAGCCCCCACAGCTATACAATATACTATAGTGGTGAAAGTTTTCTTTATTCACATCTACACCAGAATTCAGTGAATTATTGCACTTAAACACATGCTAAATTACACATGAGAGTATTCTTATTAAGATCAATGGGACTCATCATGCATGGAGTTAGGTATGTGCGTTAAATACATTGCTGAATTGGGACTATGCAGGATGACAAAAGTAAAGTTGTAATAGGATCCTTAGGTTATAATTTCTCAATATACCGGTAAGTAATTCAGATATTAACTAGAAAGTTTTATTAGAATTATTTTGATTGCATTTAATTTGTTGTTTTTAAAGAAAAACACTATTGGGAGAACTATCAGTGTGTGTTCAGAACATTTGTGCAATGTTCAAATGAGTACATCGAACATTTGCTTTGATAACTGCTCAAATTCAGATAAATGCATTATGTCTATGAAATTCAAATGTACTGAGTACATTTATCTGTACGTTCACAGGTACGTATGTACACACAGAAATAAATACAGCTTTTACTTCAGTGTGCACTTCTCCAAATCTATATACTTGCTTTGGATTATTTTTTTATAGAGAGCAAAATTTATTATTTGAAAAGATAGAAAAATGCTAACAAACACAATCCTTCCAAAAATATCTTCCAGGTCTTTAGTATTTTTCTTCATCTATGCTATTAGAAACACATAAAATATGACTGGTATTAAATGATTTACTGAATATAATTATTTTTGTTTATGGCTGTTTTATGGAAAACTCGGTCATCTAAAACTCGTGGTTGTGTTTTATAAGCTGTTGCACTAAATAAATTGCAATCATTTCACATTTTCCTTAACCCTGAAGCATAAAACAATGTGCCCTTTCAGTTAATGATGTACATTACTCTCCTCTACTGTAAAGTTTGAAAATAAAAATACACATCTTTTCCATCCTAAGCTATGATGATAGGTCTTCTAAGTTCTTGCAAAAGTCTTTACCAGGATGGTAAAGCTATTTGAGGGAAAAATAAATCAGGAAACTTGTTTGATCACAATCACAGCATTCCAGATGGAGAGAAGGCTCAAAATGTACAGTGTACAGTTTCTGGGCCCTTTTTTCGTGTTATATTCAGCAGAAAGTATTTGTGAAACTTTACTCCTGTATAATCTTTTTTTGTGCAGCATGGGTAAAGCAAATGCATTGTCTAGTTCTACTCTCATAGGACTTGTAGGAATTACTACATGATGGATTCTGCTCATTGAAACTCACAAGAACATTTGATGTGATATGGAAATAGGAAGCATACATTTATGATTTGCCTCTAGCCCAACTGTAAGGGTGAAGAGCATTCTTTAAAATCTACATTAAATGTTATTTTACTGACGACTTTTCAGTTGCACCTTGTAAAAATGACTTCTTCTTGGAGGTTCTCTGGTGAGGTTACATCTGGAGTATTACATCCAGTTTTGGACCCCCACTACAAAAAGGACGTGGACAAATGAGCGCCCTTTCAGGAGGGTAGGAGGGAACAACAGCTGTGCGCTTGGGATGTTCCTCGGGTGCTAAAGGAGTGAGGAGGAAGGTGCTTACATTCTGTGCGTTCCTCTCACAGCTGGCTGGGGAACTCTTTTCCTTTATTAAAACTGTTTTTATAGATATGATGTATAGCACTGAACCATGTACAGACTGCAAGGAGAAATAGCAGAACTGGAATTATATGCAAATTTGATACCCTAAACCCAGGTTTAAATAGACAGTGGCTCTCATGTTACAACAGGTAATTTCTCAATCAGGGTATGTCTACACTACCCCCCTAGTTTGAACTAGGGGGGTAATGTAGTCATTCGGAGTTGCAAATGAAGCCCGGGATTTGAATTTCCCGGGCTTCATTTGCATGATGCCGGCTGGCGCCATTTTTAGATGCCAGCTAGTTCGGACCCCATGCCGCGCGGCTACACGCGGCACGGACTAGCTAGTTCAGATTAGGCTTCCTATTCCGAAGTAGCTGTACGCCTCGTGGAACATTTAAAAATGGCGCCGGCCGGCATCATGCAAATGAAGCCCAGGAAATTCAAATCCCGGGCTTCATTTGCAACTCCGAATGACTACATTACCCCCTAGTTCGAACTAGGGGGGTAGTGTAGACATACCCTCAGAGACTCCGGCATTCTCATCCCTGTTGGCAATAAGCCACATCCACTCTGATTTAATTAGCACTGATGTCACATTGCCTGCTCTGTATCTTTTTTTCCTTCAGCATCTGATGAAGTGAGCTGTAGCTCACAAACGCTGCTGTTCTAATACCCTAATACATTTGTTAGTCTTTAAAGTGCCACCAGGCTCCTTGTTTTAACCAAAAAAATAGTTACTGTGTAAGATCTCTACTGCAAGCTGCTAAGTTGTCTAAAAGCCCATTGAGTTCAGTACAAGCTGAAGGTGATCAATATCTTCTGGGAGTTAGCACCTTGTAGGATTCGGAACTGAGATCTCAACTTCACATCAGGGATTATTTCCTATTACAATATTATTTTAGAAAGAAAGCATCTTTAATGTCACACAATTAGTCAAAATTATTTACCTGGAGTTCAAAATACAGTTCATTTCCTCTGATACAGAAAGAGATGGTTTATATGAGAAAGGACAATTCTTCAATTTATTTTTGCCCATCCCCAGCGCTTTGTTCTTACTTATTGGTGCACTATACAATAGTATAACATCTTCAATAGAAAAGCAAAAGGCTCTTCTCCCCACCTCAGTATATCTACAATATAATTATTCAAATTTGATTACAGAATTGTTACACATTATTCCTAATCAACCCCACTATGTTTTCTGGTAGATTCTTTAACATAAAAGTAAATGGTAGCTTAAAGTGGATTTATGGAGGAAGATGATGGAATAGGCAACAGACCAGCCACCTAGGACCTAAAAGAAAAGAGAGCAGCTACCTCCATTCATACATAAGGGATTTTATTTGGCCTAATTGAGGTGGCATACTGGTAGGAATTAGTTCATGTGTGAATTGTTTGTGATTTGCTTTCATTGTTTAGGGAGTTCAACATAATGACTTTTCCCCAGGGTCTTTCCTCTGTTATGCGTTTTACTTTCCAGTAGAGCAGCGTTTCCCAAACTATGGGCCGCGGCCTGGTACCGGGCCGCGGGAAAAAAATACCGGGCCTCAGCATGACTGGTGGCTGCCAGCAGGGCCAGCTTTAGGCCAATTTGGCCCCGCGCCCCTGAATCCGGAAGTGCCAGCGAGTTACAGAGCCGGGGGCCCTGCTCTACCAATATGTGGAGCTGGGTCTCTCCCCCGGCTCTGCCTGGAGCGGGCCCAGGCCCCACCCCACCCCACGCATCCTCCCACCCCGTCCCCAGAGTGTCCTCGCCATGTGCGGCTCCTCCTCACTGCCTGCTGCTGCCCATGTGCAGCGTTGCACGTGGGCGGGGAGGATGCCCGGGCGTGACGTGATGTCACGGCCCAGGATTTTAAAACTCTTTGGAGGCACGTGGCTGGGCCAAGCTGCCTCCGGGGCTGGCCTCCAGGGCCTGAGCATGGCCTCCAGCCCTGCAATGTGGAAGGCAGAAAGTAGGGAACGGGCATAGGCGGCGAGGCGGAGGCGGCGGCAGCGGGCTTGGGCGGAGGCGAGGAGGCGGCAGCGGCAGCGGCACCAAGGGACAGGGTGCAGGAGAGAGAGACAAATGCCAGGGGGACAAGTGCAGACAATGAGGGAAAGGGCAGGAGGGAGGTGTCAGTGGGAGGGGGGACAGGGTGATGCTGGGAGAGAGGAGAGGGGAAGGGCATTGGGGGCTGGAGGAGGAGGTGCTGGGAGAAGGCTTGAAAGAAGGGGTGGGCATGAGGAAGGCCAGGATGGAACAAGTCGTGTGAGGGCACAGAGGGGCAGGAGGGGAATGGGGCAGAGAGTGCTGAGGGGATGGGTATTAGGGAAAAAGAGGGCAAAGGGGGCAGAGGCAGTAAGGGAAGGGGGAGATACCAGGAGGGTGCAGGGCTAAGGAAAGCTGCAGGTGCCAGGGGATTCTGGGGTTAGGAGGAGGGGAGAGCTGGCCACCGGAAGCAGCACTGGATGGGGGAATCGGGGCAGGCTGGGGAGACTGGGAGGCCGGTGGAAGCAGGGCTGCTGGGGGGGTGCAAGGTTGGGGGCAGGGAGGTGGCCGGGGAAGATTCGGGGGAGGAGAGAAGTGGCCGCCAGAAGGAGGGCTGGACGCGGGCAGCGGGGCTGGCCAAGAGAGATTGGGAGGAGAAGCGGGAGAGAACTGGCTGCCCGGGAGGGGTTTGAGGGAAGTGGGGCTGGCCAGAGGCACAGCGGGGGGAGCAGGCGGGAGGAATGAATCAGCCTGTGGGGAGTGGGACTGACTCGGTCATTTGTAGATCTTGGGGAGCTGCCCCCATTCCCCCCTCTGCCCCGCAAAGCACAAAGCATGATTTAGTCCAGCCTGGGGATTCTATTGTCCGTCCGTCCCCACACACACACACCCTCGAGTAGTTGCAAACTGTCTGGCTAGTAGAAACACTCATGCAGCCTGAGCACATTTACTAGCCAAGCAGTTCAAAACTACAAACTGATACATCTAGTAATAATACAACTTACCTAATGAGAAAATACCAGACATGTTATATGTCTGATATTTTCTCAGTTTGTTTTTTTATGTGTTTATATTTTTGGGCTGCAAAAAGCAGTACTGAAAAAAAAGGGTTCCAAATAAAGTAAAATGTTTGGGAAACCCTGGTCTAACCAGTTTTCTGTCTGTCTTACAGCCCATTTATCCAATCCATATTCCTTAACTCGCTGGTAAGAATAGTGTGGGTGACCATATCAAAAGCTTTGCTAAAGCTGGCACTAGGGGTTTTGGGAGAACCAGAAACAACTTATTTGAATATTCATCATTTGATTCATGAATATGACAAATGACCATTACCGGTCCTCCAAAAGTTCGTGAATGGATTTACTGGTCCCCGTGTCAAAAAGTTTGGGAACCCCCGCAATAGAGGCTTTTTCAAGCAAAGATTTTTGTCTCAGAGTTTAATGTTGTAGAAGGTTTTCTCTTGTGACAGGCCTAAAAGATTGGGACTTTGGAGTAGGCAAAGAAGTTTAGAAAGGAGTGAGTCAGCAACCAGGGAGCTTGTGAACAGGAGCTGTTAACAGGGAGTTTGGAGAGGGAGTTCTCCAGATAGAGGAGGAAGCTGATACAGGACCCTTAAGGGAAGTGGTCTGTCTGTAGTGTGTGTGTGTTTGTGTTTTTGTGTTTTTCTTTCTGTGTTCTGAGCTTGTGTTTGGCTGTTTGGTTGGGGGTTTTTTCCTTCCCCTTCCCCTCGCCCTGCCCCCACGGAGTGTGTGCCTGTGGCTGGCAGGTGGAAGGTGTGAGTTTCTAATCAGGCTTTGAAATCTAGAAGCCTCTGCTCATTGGTTGAGACTTAATTAGGGGGCGGGGATATCAGGCAATCCAGGGCTTTATAAAGGAGTGAGTCAGTGAGCAGGGAGCTTATGAACCAGGAGCTGTTAACAGGGAGTTTGGAAAGGGAGTTGGGAAGCAGGTGAGATACACTCGCCATTCTTTAGCATCTTGTCACTACACTCCTTCCTTTCAGGGAGGCATTGAATAACAACTGAGGAATCTCTCAGAAGGAAGGCAGGTATGGATGGTAATAGCTCTGCTGTTGTTACCTGCACAGCATGTGCCATGTTTCTTCCTCCCAGAAGAAAAAAGGGATTTCATCTGCATTAAGTGCAAGCTGGTCACCATTTTGAAAGAAAAAATTAGAGGACTGGAGGCCCAAGTAGCTACCCTACGTTCTATCAGAGAGGATGAAGACTTCCTCAATAGAAGGCAGCATTTAATCCTGAAGCCACAGCAGACTGAAGAGCCAGTCAGGGCAGTACAGGACAAGGAAGAAAACTGGCAGCATGTAACCTCTGGAGAGGGAGAAGAAGGCCAACTCAGGTATCCCCCATTCCTGTAGAGATAAGTAACCACTTTCGGGTTCTTTCCACAGGCACTGAGGTGGAGAATGCTTTGGCAGGGACCTCTCAGGGAAGACATCAGAAGAGAACATCATCTACCGGAAGGCATGGGATGCACAGTCTTAGGGATGGGGGTTCCACTACCACCACCCTCAAAAGAAGATAGGTGGTGGTGGTCGGGGACTCCCTCCTAAGAGGGACTGAGTCATCCATCTGCAATCTCGAGAAGTGTGCTGTTTACCGGGAGCTCGCATTCAGGATGTGACCGAGAGGCTTCTGAAAGTGATTAAACCTTTGGATTGCTAACCCCTTCCTGCTTCTCCATGTAGGAACTAATGATACAGCCAAGAATGACCTTGAGCAGGTCACAGCAGATTATGTAGCTCTGGGAAGAAGGATCAAAGAATTCAAAGCACAAGTGGTGTTCTTTGGGAAGCAGTGATCATGAGATGGTAGATTTCAGGATCCTGACCAAAGGAAGAAAGGAGAGTAGCAAAATACACACCCTGGACTTCAGAAGAGCAGACTTTGACACCCTCAGAGTACATCTACACTTGCCCCCTTCTTCGAACTAGGGAGGCAAATGAAGGCGACCGAAGTTGCAAATCAAGCGCGGGATTTAAATATCCTGCGTTTGATTAGCATAGTCGCATCTGGTCGCCATGTTGGAAATTGACTAGCCCGAATGTAGACGCGGTACTCTGAGGGAAAACCCCATACTTCGAATTAACTGTACTCCTCCTGCAATATTTAGTCTGCAGAAGAGAAGAGTGAGGGGGGATTTGATAGCAGCCTTCAACTTCCTGAAGGGAGGTTCCAAAGAGGATGGAGAAAGGCTGTTCACAGTAGTGAGGGATGGCAGAACAAGGAGCAATGGTCTCAAGTTACAGTGGGAGAGGTCTCGGTTGGATATTAGGAAAAACTATTTCACTAGGAGGGTGGTGAAGCACTGGAATGGGTTACCTAGGGAGGTGGTGGAATCTCCATCTCTAGAGGTGTTTAAGTCTCGGTTTAACAAAGCCCTGGCTGGGTTGATTTAGTTGTGATTGGTCCTGACTTGGACAGGGGGCTGGACATTATGACCTCCTGAGGTCTCTTCCAGCTCTATGATTCTAAATTGAGTTAACCCTGTTCAGTCTTCCAGGAAGATATTCCTGTGTGTTTGGAAAACTCTCCTTTTTATTGAGAAACTGAATTAAATATAAGGGAAGTAGAGGAATTTTAGGGGGCAATATTTTGTGAATTTGTATTACAAACTCTCTTTATGCATAATAAACACTTGTATGCTGATTGGTCTTTTTTTTTTTTTCTTTTGGGATTATTTATTTTCTTCCATAACAGAATACCCTACATTCACGCATCCATATCATGCCTCTCTTCTGAGGCTTCCCTTCATTTTTTAAATTAATGTAAAAGTTCAGTGCACAGCACAGATTTGTTGCATGTGTGTTTGCTGACGTGATGCATTCCATATGTTTTGTGGATATTTAGATTCTTCTTTGGTCAAGGACTGTTGTCTTTCTGATTGTTCTGTATAATAATCCATTCAAATGGTGTGGTGGCATCATTAAATAAAGTTTCTGTTCTAAAATAAAAGAGTCTGCTGTTTTAATTTTATATCAATTGAGTTTTTAGAGGTATTTTTAATAGAGGAAGATGTTCCTCCTTGTAAACATTAACTCACAGTATGTTTGTAAATATTAAATAGCTTTATTATGCAGGTGAAAAGAAAAGTAAATTATCTATACTTTGTATAAATAAGATACTGTAAGTATTTATTAAATCCAGTGTCAGATTACTTGTAAATATGCACTGAAAATTTGATTTTTGTCCTGGTACACATTTGGAAAGGGTTCAATGTGTGCCTCTCCTTTTAGTGAGCTATGCTCTTCCAGGCGCTTCATTGACAAATCAGCTCCAGTTTTCCATTCTGTCGAACTAGATGATGCAGGGGGCATTTTGTACAGTTCGTTCAAGATGTGTGCCTGTGCATCTAAGGCACCCTGCTGGCTCACAGCTAAGGCCATGGGTGGCAGGGATAGTAGACTAGGGAAAGCATTGCCTTCTCTGGTGCTACCACAAACCCCACCACCTCTTCCACTCCATTCCCCTCCCCGGAAGGTCCCGATTGCTCACCATGTCTCTTCTCCTGGGGACGTGGGAGTGAGGAGTGTCACTGAGAGCTGGCAGACTGAGGAGGGTCCACAAATGCTGCTGGAGCTGGTGGCTCAGTGGAGGGCGGGGTCTTCAGAGTGGAAGGAGCTGCTGCTCGGGGAGACTGCGAGCTGTGTCCAGCACTAGCTGGCCTAACTCTGGTGGCACTGGGACCAGCACTCGGGGAGGCTGCTGAGTCAGCCAGACACT
The DNA here is from genome assembly GCF_049634645.1 of Pelodiscus sinensis. Lineage (NCBI taxonomy): Eukaryota > Metazoa > Chordata > Testudines > Trionychidae > Pelodiscus > Pelodiscus sinensis. Next base: position 112,095,852 of record NC_134715.1, read on the forward strand.
GGGATTGAACAGTGCTCAGAGGTAAGAGGACCAGAGGTTTGGTGGTGCTGGGTGTGACGTAGTGGGGGTACTTGCTGGGATGTGGTGACCTCTGCTGTCTGGAGCAAGACCCAGCAGGGAAAACCTCACTAGGCAGAGGTAAGGACAAACTGGTTGAACCAGTGGCCAGACACCCCCCATGGAGAGGAACAAAGGAAGGTGAATGCGGCCCTGGCTGGGGGGCAGGGCTGGAAGTGGGTTAGTTGGTTGGTGGCTGTCTGTGAGGATGGATGAGACAGCCTAGGGAGAGGAGCTGGAGTTTTAGGGGCCCAGTCTCCCCCATCTCAAGGGGGCCTGAGGCATCCTAGCCCAGTTCCTGTAACCAGATTACATCTGTGCTGCGCTGTGCTGGAGGAGCAATAAACCACCCTCAATTCCACTGGCTGGTACAGTCTGTTTGTGCCATTTCGGGGTGCAGGAGACGGGGAACCCCCCAACGTGCCGTCACACTGGGGCAGGGCCCAGCAAACTGAGGATTTTCTTTTTGTGAGGGGGGTGCCTTGTGCAAAAGAAGGCAGGGTCAGCAGGTTTGCCTTCCCAAAGTGGGGGTTCACCCGCTGCCCATGGCTAAGTCTAAGATTTTTGTCTTAGATATTTTTAGTAAAAGTCACAGGCAAAAAAAATCATGGAAGCCCATGATCTGTTCCTGACTGTTACTAAAATTATCCATGACAAAATGGAAAGCTGCTGAGGGCCCAGGTGGTAGCTTTGGGGGTCCCCACTGCCTGTAATAACTTGGAGCTCCAGAGACCCCCTTCACCTGTGGCTCTGAGCTGCTTGGATCCCTTACAAGCGGGGAGCTGCAGGAACTCCCTACTGCCCACAGCAGTCCAGGAAAGTGGGACCCCATCACCCACAGCAGCTTGGAGTTTGGTGGGCTGCAGCTCCCTGTAATTACGGTGACAGCAGGACCCTGCAATTCCCACCTGCCACTGGCTGAAGTCATGGAGCAATTTGGAAGTCATGGACTCCCTGACACATGTTGTGAGTGAGGCTACAATTTTAACACTGAGTGCTGCAGTTCCGGGATATGAGCTTCAATCTCCACTTCTCCGCACTCTCCCAGTTGCCATTTTAGAATAGTAATAGAAATGTAGTTGTGTTAGTCTCGTCTAGCTGAAACAAAAGGCAGGACTATGTAGCACTTTAAAGACTAACAAGATGGTTTATTAGGTGATGAGCTTTCATGGGCCAGACCCACTTCCTCAGATCAACTTGTGGAAGAAAATTGGCATGACCATATATACCAAAGGGATACAATCAAAAAGGAATATGGGATCTTTCGGAAAAGGCTTTATTTTCCAAAAGATCCCCGTCTAGACTGGCGCTTTTTTCTGGCAAAGCTCCAAGCTGGAAAAAAGCGGCAGCCATGTTTATGCAAATGAAGCAGGGGGGATTTAAATCCCTGCTCCATTTGCAATTGCGATGTGTCTAATTTGCATCCCTTTTACGGAAAAGGGATGCAATCTAGACACAGCCCATAAGAAAATAAGAACGGCCATACTGGGTCAGACCAAAGGTCTATCTAGCCCAGTATCCTGTTTTCCTACAGTGGTCAATGCCAGATGCCCCAGAGGGAGTGAACACAACAGGTAATCATCATGTAATCCATTTCCAACCTCTGACTAACAGAAGCTAGAGCCACCATTCCTACCCATCCTGTCTAATAGCCAGAGATTGACAATTTAGGTAAACTACTCACCACAGGCGAGTAGATTATAGCCCAGCACAGCGCCGCAACACAATCAGTGCATGTGCAGCGCGGTATGCGCATGCGCAGCGTGCTGAACCATGCGGCTGGCGAGCCCTGCTAATAGCCATTGATGGACCTAACTTCCATGAATTTATCTAGTTCTTTTTTGAACCCTGTTAAAGTCCTAGTCTTCACAACATCCTCTGGCAAAGAGATCCACAGGTTGACTGTGCGTGAAGAAAAACTTCCTTTTGTTTGTTTTAGACCTGCTACCTATTAATATAATTTTGTGACCCCCTCCTTTTTATATTTTGGAAACAAATAAATAACATTTCCTTATTCACTTTCGCCATGCCTGTTGTGAATTTATAGATCTCTATTATATTCCCCCTTAGCTTCCTCTCTTCTAAGCTGAAAAGTCCCTGTCTTTTTAATCTCTCTTCATATGGCACACTTTCCAAACCCCTAATCATTTTTGTTGCCCTTTTCTGAACCTTTTCCAATACCAAAATATCTTTTTGGAAATGAGGCAACCACATCAGTATGCAGTATTCAAGATGTGGGCATACCATGGATTTATATAAAGATATTCTGTCTTATTCTCTATCCCTTTTTTAATGATTCCTACATTCTGTTTGCTTTTTTTTCACGTATAAATATGTTCAATAGGACTGGTCCCAATACAGACACTTGGGGGACACCATTAGTTACCTCTCTCCATTCTGAAAACTGACCATTTATTCCTATCCTTTGTTTTCTGTTTTTTAACCAGTTATCAATCAGCAAACAGAGCAGCTAACAGAGTTTTGGGAAGGAATTTAGAAGGGGAGTTTGTAGGGGCTAGATATACTTAGTATTCATTAAAATTTCTTTTAAATTGAACTAAATCCAAAATACCTGATTTAAATAAAAACTGTATGCAGACTAACTATCTATAGGAGAGAATGCTGGAGGAAGCCCAGCAGCAGAGTGGGGGTTATCCTGTTTATTGCACCCAATGTAGCATGTATGATTACCTGCCCTATGGACAGGTGGAATGCCTGTGCATTCGGTGCAAGGAGCTCCTGGATCTCAGAGACCCCTTATAGACTTTGGAGGCCAGGTTGGCTGAACTGGAGGAGCTCAGGGAGGTACACAGAGAACTGTCTGACCTCCAGTCAGACAGCTCCTGTGCTGTTGAAGAGGGTGAATGGTTTAGGGGAAAAGAACATTCAACTGGAATAGAGGGAAATAATCCCATAGTTCAGATGCTCCTTCCATATGATGTTGCGGTATATTATCACACTGAGGATACCTCTCCGGAGGAGGGAACCCCAGTAATTAGGAAAAGACAGGTGTTAGTAATGGCAGATTCGATCATTAGACACATAGCTGAGTTTGCAATGACTGGGAGAACTGTATGGTGACTTGCCTACCTGGTGCAAAGGTTGCAGATCTCTTAAGACATCTAGATAGACTTATGTGTAGTGCTGGGGAGGAGCCGTGGTCATCGTCCATGTAGGTACCATTGATAAGTTGAAGGATAGGAGAGATGTTCTGGAGGCCAAATTTAGGCTGCTAGGAAACACAGACTGAAATCCAGGATCTCAATGGCAGCATTCTCTTAAATGCTTTCATTTCCATGTTCAGGGCCGGGTGGGCAAGGTTTCAATGCTTGGATGAGACGATGGTGTAGGAAGGAGGGGTTTAGATTCATTAGGAAATGGGGAAACTTTTGGCATTGTGCGATCCTATACAGGAAGTATGGACTCCACCTAAACCAAAATGGAACCAGATTACTGGTGCTTAACATTAAAAAGGTTGTAGAGAAGTTTTAAACTAAGGGCTGCAGGAACACCGACAGGTGCGGAGGAGCACATGGACCAGACAGAGACATCTCTTAGGGGAGAGTCTATAAATAGAGATTCTCTATGTTCTAGTAAGGAGGAGAGGATGGAAGATAATAAAATATGGCTAAGATCTGATGAGAAACAGTCAAATAAAAAAGCATGCCATTCAAACACATCAGGAAATGGCAGACAGCTAAATAGTGTCAAATTTCTAAAGTGCTTATACACAAACATTAGAAGTCTAAATAGTAAGATGGGTGAACTAGAATTTCTTGTATTTAAGGAGGATATTGATATAAAAGGCATCACAGAAACTTGGTAAAATGACAATCAACGGGACACGGTCATACAAGAGTACAAAATATATTGTAGAACAGAACAGGTCTTGCTGGTAAAAGAAAATGTAGAATCAAATGAAGTAAAAATCTTAAATGAACCAAAATATTCCATACAATCTCTATGGATAGTAATTCCATGCTCCAATAATAAGAATATAACAGTAGGGATATATTACCAACATCTGACCAGGATAGTGATAGTGACTATGAAATGCTAAGGGAGCTTAGAGAAGCTATAAAAATAAAAACCTCAGTGATAGTGGGGGATTTCAACTATCCCCATAATGACTGGGTACACATCACCTCAGGACGAGATGCAGAGATAACGTTTCTTGACTCCTTAAATGACTGCTTGGAGCAGCTGGTTCTGGAACCCTTGCTAGAACATAGATAATCTTTACTAATAGACCATCCCTTTTAAAGAGATATCTCTGTCTGATCCATGTGCTCCTTCACACCTGCCGGCTTCCCCCCCAACCCTTAGTTTAAAAACTGCAAGAAAAAATACCTACTGTGAGGTACAGGGGAGACTGTAGAAGATACTTCAGCTAATGAAAATAGCAATTCCTTGCTGTTGTGTGTACATTTATGCTTAGGACAAGTATTAATGAATAGATTACAAGATCTGGTAGGGGTTAGCTGTGGATACAGTGACTGATCTTTTCATCTCTTGTTCTGCATTAGTGTAATTTTCTTGGGTGCAGTGAGGCCTGTGGGCAACATTTACTGCTTGGCAGTTAAGAAAAGGCAGAAAGAAGCTGCCAGCCGGACTATGCACTGCTGCTTCCATGTGAATAGCCCACGTTTTCTTTCTTTTCAGCTTTTGTTTCAAGTGAGTACTGTGCTTCATTTTAATAGATGCTCCCTGAATAAGCTGGGGCTGTTTTTAAAATGGGGGCTGTCTTGGGTTTAGGGAAGAGAGAGAAACTGGAAAAAAAAAACAGTCAAAATAACTTTCTGTTCTGGCAATAAAGACATTTCAAGTTTAATTGAAACAACAACAACACATCCCTAGAGTTTTTTTTCTATATTGTCTTTAATCTGGGTAGACAATTCTCATTACTAGGCATTTCTGGTAACAGGCTAGATTGTTGTAAGATGTACCTACCCAGTTTAGGATCTGAAACTTACTGCTGGAAGTTTGGCTTCTCCAGATAAATCTAGGAAAACACTTTCTGATGCAGATCAATGGAATTGTAACTACTTAGAGCACAATCTAAATTTGGTTTCTTAACCCCACATTAGTATTTAAGTGCATCTTTTACTGTGGTTACATAAAATGTCCTTTCTCCTAAACTTTAGGTTATATGATGACTTTGACTTCTTTTTAACCTAAGGGTGCGTCTACACAGCATCCTAAACTCGAAATAAGATAAGCAATTTGCACTACGCAAATTCCATATTTTAATTCGATTGTATTTTGAAATTGAAATTTGGCATTTCTACACAGTGCCAAATTTTGAAAAAGTGCTATTTCAAGACATTCTTTAACTCCCATGGAACGAGGGTTACGGGGATGCCGGAATAGAATGGTAACATTTAGAAGATGTGGGGTGGCTATGTTGGGATGCCTCCGATACCCTGAAATAGCCCTGCTGTCTAGATGTAATTAAGAATTGCTCTTGCACCCTACCCACTAGATCTTCCAAACGCCCTCTTCTTTTCCTCCCCAACTCTCTTCTGAATGGCATCATTAGCAAAGGAGAAGTACAAGCATTTGTAAACTTGTGTGCAAGGATGAATCTCAGCTGAAGAACACTTTACTCCCACTTTAGGACACTGGAGGACTTGGTGAAAACACTGTGAAGTCTACTACCATCACTTACAACAGCTTGACTGTCATATGTGACAATAGGGTTATTCAGAGCAGACTGCTCCCTTCAGAAAGTGTAAATGTGTAAATGGCTGATGTAGCATACTATTACCACAGCAAAGGATTCCATCCTATCAGCAGAACTTTGATACCCTTTGAGTCCACAAGACTCAAGAGTTGTATCTGTTAGAAAATTAAAAAGAACCCTCTTTCCTTTGTTCTAACATTTGGTATGAAAAAAAATGAACAATCACATTGCCAAGTACCCTTTCCCACTGCTGATGACTGATTTTGCTTTAGATTTGTCTGTGAGATAAGACTTTAAATTTGGTATGACTTAGTTAACAGGTTAACCCAAACGGAATGCAAGAGTGAGAATAGATCTCTCCATGCCATAGTTCCCCACCTGTAAAGTGGGGATAATAGCAGTTCCCTACCTCATAAGAGTTCTGGGAGGTTAAATACATGGAAAAGCATGAGGTGTTCGGATACTCTGGTATTAAGAGCCAGATAAATATCCAAGACAGAATATTTAGTAATGGTTATCAAATTGCTCAATAGTAAATCTATTGAAAACTATTCATATTCTTCTTACCATTATCTTCACTTTAGTTTAGTAATTGTAATTCATTTCACATCTTTTAGTGTGCAAATGGATTGATTTTCAATACTTGTTGGCTTGACCTAATAGGCATTTTTTTCTTTTTCGAGTAATATTCCCACCTCCTCCTCATACTAGGCTTTGGACTTCAAAGCTTACATTAAGGCTAGGTCTGCACTACAGAGTTTTTGCGCAAAAACAGCTGTGGAGCAGCCACACCTCAAGCATGTTTTTGCACAAGTAAAATGAAAGAACAGAGGGGTTTTCCGGGGTAGGTATTCCTCCTTCTACAAGGAATAACTCCTTTAAACCGTTGTTTTGCGCAAAAAGAAGCAATTGAAAAAAGCACAGGTGCCCTGATGGCCATTCTGTAAATAGCAATCAGAGTTTCCTTCTGAGAGAGTGTCCATGCAGTCTGGACATTTCTTGCGCAAAAGTGCGTTGCTTTTTTGATGCACTTTTGCAGTGGAGAACTCTTCCGCAAAAAGCTTCTCATGCAAGAAGCCTGCTGTGTCAACATAGCCTAAGTCCTGAACAACCCAAGGCATTGAATGGATCAGACATTCTTTGGGGAAAGTCCACTCTTACCCAGGGACAGCCAGGACCTATCTGTTAACATGAGCCTCCTTTGGTCAATTCTGGACTTTCATCTAAGTCCTTATCCTGAAAGATTATGGTTTTTGGTGCAGTGACTTGAGGGCAAGTTGATTCAAGTGAGGGGAAAATATAAGAATTTGCCTCTCTCGATCTATGAGACAGGGCAGACAGGGGAGGCAGGAGAGATTCCAGAAGACTGGAAAAGGGCAAATATTGTGCCCATCTATAAAAAGGGGAATAAGAACAACCCAGGAAACTACAGACCGGTCAGTGTCTGTCCCAGGGAAGATAATGGAGCAGGTAATTAAGGAAATCATATGCAAACACTTGGAAGGTAATAAAATGATAGGGAATAGCCAGCATGGGTTTGTGAAGAACAAGTCATGCCAAACTAATCTGATAGCTTTCTTTGATAGGATAACGAGCCTTGTGGATAAGGGAGAAGCGGTGGATGTCATATACCTAGACTTTAGTAAGGCATTTGATACGGTCTCGCATGATATTCTTATTGATAAACTAGGCAAATATAACTTAGATAGGGCCACGATAAGGTGGGTGCATAATTGGCTGGATAACCGTAGTCAGAGAGTTGTTGTTAACGGTTCTAAATCCTGCTGGAAAGGGATAACAAGTGGAGATCCTCAAGGGTCTGTTTTGGGACCCATACTGTTCAATATCTTCATCAATGATGTAGATATTGGGATAGAGAGTACGCTTATTAAGTTTGCAAATGATACCAAACTGGGTGGGGTTGCAACTTCTTTGGAGGATAGGGACATAATTCAAAATGACCTTAGCAAGTTAGAGAAATGGTCAGAGGTAAACAGGATGAGGTTTAATAAAGAGAAATGCAAAGTGCTCCACTTAGGAAGGAACAATCAGTTCCATACATACAAGATGGGAAGCGACTGTCTAGGAAGGAGCATGGCGGAAAGGGATCTAGGGGTCATAGTGGACCACAAGTTGAATATGAGTCAACAGTATGATGCTGTTGCAAAAAAAGCAAATATGATTCTAGGTTGTATCAACAGGTGTGTTGTAAGCAAAACTCGTGAAGTCATTCTGCCGCTCTACTCTGCACTAGTTAGGCCTCAGCTGGAGTACTGTGTCCAGTTCTGGGCGCCACATTTCAAGAAAGATGTGGAAAAATTGGAAAGGGTACAGAGAAGAGCAACAAGAATGATTAAAGGTCTAGAGAACATGACCTATGAAGCCAGGCTTCATGAACTGGGCTTGTTTAGTTTGGAAAAAAGAAGATTAAGGGGGGACATGATAGCAGTTTTCAAATATCTAAAAGGGTGTCACAAGGAGGAAGGAGAAAATTTGTTCCTCTTGGTTTCTGAGGACAGGACAAGGAGTAATGGGCTTAAAGTGCAGCAGGGGAGGTTTAGATTGGACATTAGGAAAAAATTCCTACCTGTCAGGGTGGTCAAATATTGGAATAAATTGCCAAGGGAGGTGGTGGAATCTCCCTCTCTGGAGATATTTAAGAACAGGTTAGATAGACATCTGTCAGGGATGGTGTAGACGGAGCTTGGTCCTGCCTTGAGGGCGGGGGGCTGGACTCGATGACCTCTTGAGGTCCCTTCCAGTCCTATTATTCTATGATTCTATGAAACAGAGAACACTTCTCCTACAAGCCGTTATTCATTCTAATTAAACAGTTACAAATCCTAATTAAAAAGAAACCTTAATTGTGGATCTCAGATACTCAGGTTTTGTTTTAAAATAAATGTTATAAAGGACACATTTAATAGACGTGTATTCCTGATATAATTTAGTACAGCTTCAAACATTAACTTCCATTGTGCTAATGGATGGGACAGCCAGACTGAAAAGCTGCTGTATGGTGTCTTACCCCTGCTTCTGTGTCAGCTAAGACTTCTACTAGCCTCAGGGGGAGCTGGATCAGACCTTAAGTCTGTTTCCACTGTGAAAACTATTGAACAAAAAAGGTAAACAAAGGGCATATAGGATGTATGTATATAAAGTTAGATTTTTAACTCTAACTTTACACCCCATTAGTAGCATAGAAAAGGGGTTAGGCTGGTAGAGAGACCTAAATGCAATTCTTTCAGTCTTTGTACATGGCCCATTGTCAGAAGTGCCAGATCTTTGAATGGCAGTGTCCACTGGGGCTATGCCTGTGCTCTCCATGTCCTCATGCCCTGCTCACCTCAGGGTCTCTAGAACAAAGAGACACCCTCTGTTTGCTACTGCCATCTGTGGCAGTGAGAAAGAACTGCCCACTGCCTCATAGCAACCTCTCTTCGCAGCATTCTCCTGGCCTCAGTTGATTATTTCAGTTGGTTTAATTTTAATAACATGATTCATGTTAGTGCCTCAGTAACTTCCTGCCAAATGGCTGAGCCCAAACCAGGTTTCAAGCCCTTCCTGTCATACAGTGGTTTTATCCCCTTAGTCATTGGACATACCCATTTCTGCTTTGTTTGGGTAAGAGCCCTGTCCCGGGTCTTTGCTCAGCATACCAGTCCTCCTCCAAAAGAACTCATCTTTCCAGAGATACTCTAACAATTTTTCTGTTGGAACAATCAGTGAAGGAGCATTAGATTCAGAAACATGTACCACACAGAGGCACCATCTTCCCGTGTTCTGGAGGTGCTTGATTCTGCCCCAGGCCCTGCCCCCACTGCACACCTTTCTCAATTACCTGCTTCTTCCCCCTCTCCCTGCCCCTTCTTCCTGTCCTCATTTCTCCCTCCTCCCACTGCCTCCTACACACTGCTGAATAGCTGATTGCAGGGGGCAAGAAGCACTGGGAAAGCGGGAAAGGAGGTGATTGGTGGGGCCCACCAATGGGTAGGTGGGAGGACTAGAAGAGTGTGGGGAGAGCCGATATGTAGGCTGCCAGTGAGTGCACCATTTTTTTTCCATAGGTTCTTCAGCCCCAGAGCATCAGACTCCAAAGAGAGTCTATCCCCATAAAACTCCCATTGCTTCAGTAAGTACAGACTCTCCCCAAAACTTCCCTTGGCCAGTATTGAGAAAGGAACCTCTGTCCCTTTCACAAGCCATCAGTCCCACAAACTGAAGGCAGTTCTAACTGGGACCTTGACATCAAAGCTTGGTACTACTTCTGCCATCTGAAGACTGCAGAAATGAGCGCCACAGCAAAGGTGATTCACGGCAGCTGTCATTTTCCCCAGAGCAGAAGAAACTTAATAAGAGGAAAAAAGATGAATGGGCCATTTGACTCTTCTAAATCTCTGGAAAAGGTCTGATCAGGCTAGGCTGACAGGTCTTTTGATTCCTCCAGCACACCTGCAGCCAAGTCAATCCCTGTACCAAAGCCCAGCACTAGCAAGGAAGGGCCTTTGTGCCTTAAAATCAGGAATAAGGGATCTTCTGGAAAAGGCTTTATTTTCCAAAAGATCCCTGTCTAGACTGGCGCTTTTTTCCGGCAAAGCCCCGAGCCGGAAAAAAGCGGCAGCCATGTTCATGCAAATGCCACGGGGAAAATTTAAATCCCCGCGGCATTTGCAATTCCGACTTGTCTCATTAGCATCTCTTTTCCAGAAAAGGGTGCCAATGTAGACACACCCCCAGGGTGCATCTAGACTGGCATGATTTTGCGCAAAAGCACCCGCTTTTGTGCATAATCTTGCCTCCTGACTACACTGGCCGCGAGTATTTGAGCAAGAACACTGACTTTGTAACGTACAGAATCAGTGGTTCTTGCGCAAATACTCCGACGCTCCCGCTCAGGGAGCAAGTATTCTTGCGCAAGAGGGCCAGTGTAGAAAGCCACGTTCATTTCTTGCGCAAGAAAGCCCGATGGCTAAAATGGCCATCAGAGCTTTCTTGCGCAAGAGAGCGTGTACACTGGCACAGATCTTTTGCGCAAAGGCACATACCAGTATAGATGCTCTCTTGCGCAAATACTTTTAACGGAAAAACTTTTCCATTAAAAGTATTTGCACAAAATCATGCCAGTCTAGATGCAGCCCCAATGACTTCAACAACATCATGATCAGACTCTATGTAGTGCAAGTATCAGAGGGGTAGCCGTGTTAGTCTGAATCTCTGGTATCCTGAAAACCCTCCGCAGTCTAGATGTACCCTTATTTAGGTACAGTAACAAATCTGAACTAAGACCCAGAATGGATTTTTCATTCATTTCATAGTTGGCGACATTGATTTGATGTGGTCCAAACATTTGCTAATGAGATTTGTTTTATGTCTAAGCTTCTATCAACTTTAATCAGTAAAATAAAAGTTTATATTGGCCCTTCCTTACACAATTCCTCAAAAGCCAGGACAAACCAAGGCAAACTCTGCCTTTACCATATGCAATCTATGGTTATTCTTTGTATTGTGTTAACACCTGGGAGGCCTAATCATACACCAAGACCCCATTGTCCTAGCATTATACAAACAGAACAAAAAGTCAGTACCTGTCCCTCCCCAAAGTGCTCACAAATCCCTCTTTGTAATGTAGCTGAATCGATGTTTGTAATATGAGGGTTTGGAGAATCTGATTTTTCTTATTATTTTATCTTTTCTATAAAGACCATCAATTTTCCCCATGAGTGTCACTTGACAAATATGCTTTCACCTTAACAGAGAAGAATGAGGAGTTCAGGCGCCATCTGGTGGAAAGTGTATGAATGTCAGTCAGATAATCAGGATCTTGAAGCCATTTCCTTTTAGGGCATAAAAAGGTTTTGTCCCATGTTTCAGATGATAGTGATAATACATTTGATCTCAAACAATTGAAGTTAGAAGATATATACTCTGCACTAATTTTGCAGCCATTTGCAGATATAGAACTCTAATTCCTGAAATGTATAATCAAAATCTGCATGGGAATAGGTGTCACATACTGCAGCTAAATTATAATTTTTTTATCTGGGAGGTAAGGGATTGAGTGGGCAGAGAGGGCATTTCAACTTACCTGATCCCTACTGCAGTATGATTTCGTGTAACTAAAATATAGGGAACTTTTAAAATGTGTTACGGCTCATGAACTTTTTGATTATATAAATATATAATAATTATTTACCACTCTTCCTTTCCTTCCACATCTCTGCTTATTCATTTCTGTTCAAAGATCATTTAGAAATAAGAGTGGCCAGCTCTTTGGGCAGGAAGCAGTAAAGGTCTGAAGGTAGCTAACTCAGTTTCAGTTTGAATGTTTCACTGCTAATGTTATAATTTTAAAGTTTTAAATAATGGGCCAAATTCTGTTCTCCACTCTGCTAGCAAAACCTCATTCAAGTTAAAGGAATTGTGCTGTGATAAAATAAGTGAGAGTAGACTGTGACCTAATATATTTTTTGTTGTATGGTTTATAGTCAGGTCAGAAGATTATTTTAGTATGGCAATTTTACATTGTTAAAAAATCTTAACTGTATCCTAAGAATATCTCTTAAAATATCCTTTATAGTAAAAGTATTCAAAATCAAGACACGCTGATTAAGCTACCGATACAGGGATCACATACAACCTTACAGAGAGAGAGAAAAAAATAATGGGATAAGTTTGCTGAAGTATACCAAGTGTGCGTTTGAAATCACCTTATGTTCTTAAACAAAGAGGGTAGTTAGCATGTGCCTATGTCATGCAATTTAGGAGAGCACAGATGGGAGCCATAGCAGAAAAGTTTCTTATTCTGAAGCTAGACAGTAATGTTTTAATCAGGTCTACATGGGCAGAAAGTGAGCAACAGAACAAATGGTACTTATCTAAAGTTCTATTCTGTTGCAGTTAGTCATTTTAAAATGTATTGATTTATCTGATGAGTCTGTGCATTTTAGAGCACTCTTTGTAGAAGACTATTTTGTGAGAATTACAACCAATATTCCCTCTGATTTTTTTCCATCTGTATGTGGAATAAATTTTGTTGTGTGCACAAATGCATGCTCAGCTGTGCACCACCAATAAAAACACATGCTGCTGTCTGTGGGTTCTGGCACACTCTGCTAATCAGCTGGGCAGCATTTGAATCTCTTCTGAGTAGCCACTCAAGCACACAGCTTGAAGGGAACACTGGACAATTATAGCTCAGAAGTCAAGAAGTCAGAAACAGAGCTACACCTGTTCACATTATAAACATTTTACATTCTGGGGGTTCTCGAAGGTTGTTGGAAATTTCCATAGTCACCAATATACCTAACAGGCACATGGAGGGAAAGCTAAAGCAAATTCCTCAGAAATCACAGCAGATTTGTGAGCTCTGTTTTCCTCTTATTGGTTACAGTTTTTTCCCTTTTTTAAGAAGGGGAGGAGTTAGTAATCCAGAAAAGACTCAGGCATATATTAAAACATAGAGCAAATGTGTCATCTTCAGCTGGCAGCCATACCCATGGATAGACAGCGGGGCCAATACACACAGGCAAGACAGAGGGCAGGGGCAGCTCTGCATTCCTGGAAGGGGCAGGGCTGAAGGTGGAAGAGGCCAAGGGCAGTAAGCCCATAGCACTACCCAGACCGCACTGTGCCCCTTCAGAGCCACACAGACCAGCACTCCTCAGGCAATTCTCCAGCTGCTCCACTGCTGCGATAGCCCCTTTGAAACTCTATGTCCCAGGGTAACTTTCCCATGTGAGGGGGGGGGAGGGAGGAGGGAAGAGAGAGGAGAGGAGGGAGCTCTCTGGATAGAACATTCTAAGTTTTCATGAATCATTTGCTGATGCCTATGGCATTCATTTCCACTAGAGGTCACTGCATGCAAATGATTATGTATCTTCATTTTAATATCAATTACTTTTATTGATGTACATGAGAGCATTTGTACCCCATTTTGCAATTCAAGAGGTTAATAGGGCCCAGTAGTGATGTTAAACATTTACCGTTATGCATACCAGTAAGCATGACGCTTACTGCTATGTTTACTGGTTAACTGGCTATTGCTGGTGAACTCCAGCAGCAGCCAGTTATGCTGGCAGCCATCCATGCTGAACTGGAGCAGTCCCAGCTGAGGAGGGGCTGGCGGGCCAGGCGGTAGGACCCCTTGGCTACAGCAGGACCTCATGTCTAGGGCAAGACCAATGGTGGGACCCTATGGCAGATACCACGGTGGGCCATGCAGCAGCCCCTAATTTAAAATGGTTAACCAGGTAAAACTTCCACATCCTATGACTTAACCTACCAACCAAACAATGGAGGTGCTAATTGTTCTTATCAGCCTGTTGTAACTATTTGAACCATCTATTCACCGTTTCTCTCTATTTTTTTCTCCTTTCCCCTTCGTTCCTTCCTTCCACCCTCCCTTCCCTTATTTATTTTTGGATCTGGCCTTCTAATACTCCTGCCATCTGAAGAAGTGGGTTGCGCCCACAAAAGCTAATGATAACATCTACGTGTTTTGTTAGTCTTTAAGGTGCTACTAGTCTATTTGTTGTTTTTTAAGTTTTTTCTGTTACAGACTAACTCGGCTACCCCTCTGAAACCGTTTAGCCAGTTAACCATTTTAACACGTGCAGGACCCAGGTGCATGAAATGTACCACTTGACCAGGGACATGACGTTTTTAATGTTTCCCAATTAAGCCACAAATTATTTCATTCTAAAATAAGGGAAGTTGGCTCAGTTGTGTACATCTTATATTGAAGGGTGTCAGATTAATTTCAGACAGAACCAAACTCCTACCAGCATTGCCTAACTTCAGGAAATTTCAGATCCAAATCCAAACGGCACTGATGGCCTCTTTTTTTATAATGATCTGAGTCATTGTTTCTGATCCAAGTGTCCATATATTATGGGAAAGACTGGATATATGGGCTCATCACTGCAGCATGTGGAATGAAAGCTATTTTGATGCAGAGATCACTGTAGTTCTCAGAGGACCAAATGTAAATGCCAGTGAGGTTAGCAATATCAGTAGGAACAATAGTTGGCTCATAGTGATGTTATGGGGGAAAAAACTCCTTCACCTTTATAAAATTCCTGTGTGTACCTACAGTTAGATGGAACCAGAATTCTGGGCAGAGGAGCAAATGCAGTAGTTCTCCATCTTATTCATCAGAACAAAAAGTTCATATATAATATTGTCGAAGCAAAAACACGCTCCTCTCTGTTTAGGCGGCTAACAACTGATTGCTTTATTGATCAGTAAAGCAAAGTGAGCCAAACGTGGTCCCAGCAAAGTCGGGCCCAGTAAAGCTGCTTAATACAATCAATCCTAGTACCTTTATACCCTTAACCAAACAGTCTGACGTCAGGGCATCCAATTACAGAAATAATCAATTAAACTAGGAAAAACAAAGCCTTATCAACAAGATGGCGGACAGGTACGAGGGAGTACCTCTCCTCTCTGAACCAGCCCAATTAACACATTCCAATAGCACATCTGTCTTGGCCTGGTGCATGGGGTGATAGAAAGTTCACTCTGGCCTACGTGCAAAGACAAAAAGCTGAAATGGTTTCTGTTATACAAGATGGCTTCTAGCTAAACATAAAATAGCTTCTACAGCTTCTACAATATCATTACTTAGAGATGTGACAAAGGCTATATACTTATCCAAATTAAATGAGACTCCTTCTATATTCAGTATAAAAGCTTATGCATTGTTCATCATTGTAGTATTGGTGTTCCTCTTGATGAAATAAATAGGACATTAACATGTTGTAGGATGCATTAAAGCCCTTTGGGGGGGCACCGTAGAAAGATATTTGAATACGGATTTGACACATCATTTTTATAGCATTTACTAGATATAAAACATGATCCTTCACTGGTGAAGAGGGAGATGAAGGGATGAAGGAGAGTCCTACCTCTGAGGAGAAACTGATTGGAAGGAAAAAAGAGACCGAAAAATGTGAATGAAAATTGGGAGTTCATTTAGAAGACTTTATCGAATGGCCAAAAAGCCATGAATCCACAATCAAGAAAGAGAACAACTATGGACATCCCGGTTCAGTGGTAAAGTGAAAGCAGCAATTAGAAATTTAAAAAAGCAATATATAATAAATAGGTGGGGAAAGAGAAATAGATAGCAATCAATATAAATTAGATGGTATGAAGTGTAGAAAAGTTATAAGGGAAGCTAAAGATATCAGGGAAATATCTATGGGTGGCAGAACTAAGGACAATGAGTTATTTAAGTATATTAGGAATAAAAGAAATCTTATCAGTAATATAGACCAGTTGGTAGGTAGAGGTGATAAATTGTTAATAAGGATGCAGGAACGGCATAAAGGATCGATAAATATTTCTGTTCTGTATTTGAAAAGCAGATGGAAAATGAAATTCTCTTACATGAAGTACTTAACAGTCCATTAGTAACTAAGGAGAATGTTCAATATTATCTAGGGATAAATATTTTTAAATCAGCAGGCTCAGGTATCTTGCATCAAAGAGTCTTAAAAGAGTTGACTAAGATCTCTGGGTCACTGCTGTTACCTTTAATAACTCTTGGTGTGAAGGGACCCAGGCTACGTCTACACTACAGAGTTTTTCCGGGATACCAGAGGTAGCCCGGAAAAACTCCACCATGTCCAGGGAATGTGTCTACTCTTCCGAAACTTTTTTCAGAAGAGCAGATGTGCTCCTTTAGAAGTCCTGTAAATCTTGTTTCATGAGAAAGGAGGGCTCTTCCAAAAGAGGAAGTTTTTCTGAAATTTGGCCCAGTGTAGATGGGCCAAATTTCAGAAAAACCTCTTCTGAATAAAAATCAGAAAATGGTATGCAAATTTCCAAAAAAGAATTGTAGTGTAGACATATCCACACTCTCAACCTAGTGAAAAGGAAACTAATATGCACCCCTGGGCCTGTTCAGCACTAAAGAGGCTTGGCTTAGCTCTGCCTGGAGGCAGGGGGCTTAAACAGGGAAAACCTGACACAGGAAGGGGTAGTGAAGAGACGGACTGCTCCACCTCAGAAATTCAGTTGCAGGCCTTACCACTTCTGAAGCGCCATGCACCAGCTACAAAGCAATACACCCCAGTAAAAGGGGTGGAAGATAGACCCCGCTAAGGGACAATAGAGCTTGATTGATACACTAAGCTCAAAGAACTGGATCCTAAAGGACTGCTTGAGAGTCAGACCACATTTATTTTTCTTTATTTTCACTCAGATTCCCCTCTCTCATAAGAGAAAGAGAGGATCTTTCTTTTGTCTTTTTTACACTCAGAACTCCTGATGTGCTACAAAAGGCAGGGAAAGACAGTATAAATGACTGGCAGCAGGATCTGGAGGGGGATTGATTATGGAACCACTATCTCCCACACTTAGAATACCAGAACAATGTCATAAAACAGAGAGAGTGCTAACTTTATCTTGATATTTAAAATCTGCAACAGGACTATCTAGGAAACTATAGGACAGTTAATCCCTCATCAATCCTGTGCAAAATAATGGAAAGGCTTAATCAGGACTCAACTGATAAAGGATTCAAGGACTGAAATATAAGTAATGTCAGTCAATGTAGTTTTATGGGAAATAGGTTTGATCAAACAACCTTAATTTCATTCTTTGATGAGATTACAAGTTTGATAAAGGTCATTGTGTAGATGTAATATATTTAGACTTTTGTAAAGTATTTTACTTAGTACTGCACAACTTTTTAATTAAAAAATAGCAGCACAGAAGATCAGTAAAGCACACATCAATAAAGCACAACTTGTAACTGACAGAAAAGTCAAAAAGTAGTTTTTAGTGAGGCATCATCATCAAATAGGAGTGTGGAGTCCCACTGGGGTCAGTAGTAAGTCTGACACTAGTCAACATTTTGATCTAGAAGTAAATATAAAAACTGCTGGTAAAATTTGCTGATGAAACAAAATTTTGTGGTGCGGTAAATAAAGATGAGCACAGAGTATTCATACAGGACAACGTGGACCACTTGTGCCCATTAAACAAAATGCATTTTAATACAGATAAATTTAAACGGATACATCTAGAAACAAGTAATAATAGACCAGACCCTTGCATAATGGGAAACTATATCCTGAAAACCATAATATGACTGAAAATAATATAGCGATCATAGTGGACAAATAACAGGAACTCCCAGTACAAAGTTGTAGAAAAGGGGATACTGTGATCTTTGATTGTATAAACTGGCATGTTATGAGTAGGAATAGGGAGGTTGTTTTACTGCTGTATTTATGGTATTGATAAAACAGATACTGGAATACAGTGTATAGTTCTGATATTCCTATTTTTAAAAAGATGTTGAAAAATTGACTAGTGCAGAAGAGAGCCACAAAAATTATTTGAATGCTGGACAAAATGCCTTACACTGAAAGACTGAATGAATCCAGTCTGTTTAGTATATCAGAAAGAAGTATGAGAGGTAACTTGATCACAGTATATAAGTACATTTATGATGGGAAAATATCAGGTGCTAATGGAGTCTTGAATATACTGGAAAAAAGCATAACAGGAACTAGTGGCTAGAAACTGAAACATTCAAATTAGAAATAAGGCACAAAATCTTAACAGTGAGGGTGACTAGCTACTGGAACAAATTACCAAGATATTGGTGGCTTCTCCATCTCTTGATGCTTTCAGGTCAGGAATTAATGCTTTTCTGGAATATACACATCAGCCAAACACAATTAGGCTTCAGTCAGACACAAGATATTGGGCTCAGTACAGGAGTACTTGGGTGACATGTAATGGCCTGTGAGATATAGGTCAGACTAGATAATCTAATGGCCCCTTCTGGTCTTAAATTCTATGAGTCTATGAGCAGGAGGGTGTAGGGAACAGAAAGTGTATGGGGGGGAAGAAATGTAATAAGAAAGTCTGATAGATGGGAGGAGTGCAGGAATGAAGCTGGGCCCTTTGGAAGAAGCAGGATCTCTGGCACCAGAGAAAGGAGGCAGGAAGTGCTGTGTTATTGAAAGGTTAGTCTCTAGTACTGGGCCTATCTGATAGATACCAAAAAGGTGTTATGGAAGGGAGTTTTCTCCCTATGGGTGTGTCTAGACTACATGCCTCCGTCGACGGAGGCATGTAGATTAGCCAGATCGGAAGAGGGAAATGAAGCCGCGATTAAAATAATCGCGGCTTCATTTAAATTTAAATGGCTGCCCCGATCTGCTGATCAGCTGTTTGTCGGCAGATCGGGGCAGTCTGGACGCGATGCGCCGACAAAGAAGCCTTTCTTGATCGACACAGGTAAACCTGGTTTCACGAGGCATGTAGTCTAGACACACCCTATGCAACTTAGCCACGGGAGTACCTACAATCCCAATTTATGACAGAGACAGCAGGTACCTTCCTGCAGCTCAGGTTTGGATGACAAATTCCAAGAGAGAAGCTTAGTACAAAACCTTTTGAGTAGTATCTTTCTTTGGTTACCTAAGGCAGCTCCCAGTCTAGCATGCTGGCTTTCTGAATCTCATTCTAAGGAGCCTCACTATCCCCATTTTTGGCTAGGTAATCTGCTTTGATCTATTTGCTATCACATATTCAGAATGATCTTTCTGTAGTTAATAAACTTTTTACCCTTACCCTTGTGTTTTGAATGACATGTCTGAAAAAAATCTCAACTCAGTAAACAAGGGTTGGTGTACATATTCCTCTACATGTTGAAGGAGGGTGAACTGGGTAATAAATTCATACTGGTTGGGTTTCTGACCAGGGAAGGTTGGTATGGTTCTAGGGAGCTGAGGGTGTTTTGGCTGTTGTTTCTCTGTTGGTTCATACAGTGACTAGCTAGAGCCTGCATGTACCTGCAGCTGGGTGTGTCACTACCTGGATTTATGTTGGTGGGAGTGTAGGACCAGGAGCAATCAGCGGCTTGTCACAGCAACACAGTGTGAGAGGGAACCCAGACTCATGAGTCAGAGGGCTCAGTGATATTCCAGTTCCAGGCTGTATCCTGGGAAATGGGAGGTTATGATGGATTCCCCCATTAGCAACTGGGAGGAAGTGGCCTAGGCCAGGGGTTGGCAACATATGGCACACATACGATAAGTGGCACATAAGATGATTTTCAGTGACAAGCACAATGAACCCCCTGTGACGTAGTGGGGGGTACCTTGCTGGTTGCTATGCTGGGCAGTGGGTTGTGAGTGACCTCCACTGGCTGCTGGCTGTAGCACGGCCCAGCAGGGCAGAGGATGAGTCATTAGGCAAGGGTCTCTCAACCTGTCTGACCAGCTACCCCCCAGGGAGAGAAACAAAGGAAGGTGGAATGCCGCCCCTGGCGGGGGACAGGACTGGAAGGGATTTAGTTTCCATCTGGGAAGCAGGGGAGAAGGAGCTAGGGAGGGGGCTGGGATTGTAGGGCCCAGCCACCCCCCATCTCAAGGGGGGGCACTGAGGCCTCTTAGCCCCAGTTCCTGTAACCAGATGACATCTGTGCTGTGCTGTATCCTGGAGAAACAATAAACTCCCTCTATTCTACTGGCTGGTGGAGTCTGTCCGTGCCATTACGGGGGTGCAGGAGACGGGAAAACCCCAAAGTGCCGTCACACCCCCTCGCTCCCCTCTCTCCCCAGCCGCAACATGGAGCCTATGCTGGCGATCCGGCATCACACACCCCCTCCCCAAGATTGGAGCTGGCACTGGCTTCCTGCAGTGGGGGAAGCCCTGAGGCTCCATGCCAAAGCCGGCTTGCGGGGAGGCACTTCACACATTTTAAAGACTGAAATGCAGTGGGAGGGGAACCCAGCACAAGCTGGGAATCAGCTGTCCTGGCTTGCACAGGGTCCCCCCTGCAGTGCATCAGCATTTTAAATGTATTAAGAGCCAATGCATTTAAAAGACAGAGCTGCAGCGGGGCTAACTAACCCCGCTGTGGCTCCTCTGCTTATTGACTAGTCCATGAAAAACCCACTGACTACTCGATTAGTTGAAATTTAACATCCCTAAAATAGACCAGAGTAAAAAGTGTCCTCTTGATTAATCTGTTGAAATTATCACTAACAATTTCTTGCTCATAGGAACTGTACGCTTTTTTGGGGGGAGGGGCAGTTGTTACTTTCTTCTCTGCACTGGGATGACATGACCCCAGAAGTGGCTGCATTTCAACAGCAGTGGAGTTAGATAACTGTGAAGTGATATCGTATTATTTTTAATCAGTAAATACTTATATAAATTAGGGATGTTAAATATCAGTTAATTGAATGGTCAAGTAACCTCAAGTATTCTTATTGATTAGTCGATTATTCTATAGTCCCTGGGGGTGGGGCCAGCAGCCAGTGTGCTCCAGCCTCATTCCTGAAGAGCCCCTTGCCACTCCCCACTGATATAGAGGCAGCAGTACAGGGTACCAGGCAGGAGCTGGTTCGCAAGGGGAGCCAGTTTAAAAACCCTCTCCCCTCATGGACTGGCTGCCTGTCACCCTGTGCTGCTACCACTGATACAAAGAGGCAGCTGTGCAGGGTGGCCACGGGCAGGTCTAGGGCTGGTCTGGGGCAGGTCTGAGCTCCCGGACCGGGTATGAGCTGGAACTGATCCAGGCTGCCTGCCTGCCCAGCTCCTAATACACTTTAAATGCAGAGCCACAGCAGGGGTTGGTCCTGGACCAGTTTCAAGCCAGTACTGAGCAGGACTGCTGGCCAACCTGCTAAAAAATTTACGGGCGAGTGTGTGAGGGAGGAGGGAAGGATTGCATAGTCTATAGCATTGACCTATAAGCTTTTGCTTATCCGTTAATCGATTACACTATTACATACCTAATATAAATTTGAAGTATTCTAGTTGTTCACTGAGATCCTTTCTCATAGAATCATAGAACACTAGAACTGGAAGAGATCTCGAGATGTCGAGTCCAGTCCCCTGCCCTCATGGCAGGACCTAGTACCATCCCTGATAGATGTCTATCTAACCTGCTCTTAAATATATCCAGAGATGGAGATTCCACAACCTCCCTGGGCAATTTATTCCAGTGTTTAACCACCCTGACAGTTAGGAACTTTTTCCTAATGTCCAACCTAAACCTCCCTTGCTGCAGTTTAAGCCCATTGCTTGAATTACTTAAATTATCATGCCAAATTACTTTAATGATGGTAAGCAAAACTGCCCTCTAATACTCTCTCTTGTCCACTTTAGAGTAGATAATCCAGTAGAAAGTCAGAACTTCAAAGACTGCTCAACCTCAGTTTGGCTGTAGAATGTGGAGCAGAGGCCCTCAATGTTAAGGATTAACATTAGGTGAATCTGTTATCTCCATTCTTAGAGTTCACCGATATATGTATACTAAGAAAGCAATTTATTTTTGCCTGTGTCAAGTACACAGTATTTATGTCCAAGCAATTACTTGTGTTACTATCATATCTTGATTAAACAGTCTTTAAAAAAACTGGCCAGAATCAACTAGCACTGACTCTAACTGTATACAGTATTTGAAAACGATTGTTTTTGTTCCTGCACAAAATGACATTGAGTGGCTCAATTATGGAATTCTTTGTTCTTGTTGCCATGGGATTTTGCATAAGCACAGTAAATGTCTAACATAAAAAGGGCTTGTAATCAGCTTTACAATATTCTCTGATTATTATTTGTGTTTCCTCTTCACATACGGTGATTGGCAACTAAGCTACTGCAAAATCTGACAGTGACAACTGCAAACCAATTATGAGTAATAAAACACATTGGGCCAAAATGAAGCTACTGAAGTTCACAATGGAAGTTTACACTATGGAGGAATTTGGTTGGTAGTCACACTATATTTTTAGCATGTTATATTAGATTTTGGCTGGTTATTTCTGTAGAAGTTGGTGAGTTAAATTCTTCAGTGATGTAAACTACAGTGTAAATGTACATATTAGATATAAGCTTAACATGAGTGGAAATGGTGTGTATTTTGTACTGAATACCATATTTTCCGGCGTATAAGACGACTTTTTATACTAAAAAACATCCCCCAAAAATCGGGGGTCGTCTTATACGCCGGGTATAAACATACTGTAGCTTCGGCTACATACAGAACGTCCCTGTGCTGATACTGTATGTACTGCACTGAGCCAATCATGGCAAGCAGTGTCATCTATTAATGCATACAAAGCCTGCTCGGATTGGCTGAGTCAGAGAGGCGGGCTATTACAACCTTTGCCAATCCGAGCAGGCTTTGTATGCATTAATAGAATACACCATTGCCGGGATTGGCTCAGCGCGGTACATACAGTATCAGCACAGGGACGTTCTGTATGTAGCCGCAGCTACAGTACTGTATTAGGGCACATCCAGCGGGCTGGTGTTATTAAATGGTGTTGCCTCGGAAGGGGGGGTAGTCTTATATGGCGAGTATAGGCCAAAACCTATGTTTTAACTGGAAAATTAGGGGGCCGTCTTATACGCCCAGTCGCCTTATACACCGGAAAATACGGTAGCTTAGTGCAATGATTGGGAGTTTTGAAGGCAGGGGGAGTGACTTGTGCGATGGGTGAATAAAACCTGAGGAATAGTATGGGTACAAGTAAGAGGGGAAGGCTTCATTTTTATTTTACACCTTTGCGCTAGTTGTTTTTTCTGCTATCACCCTCACTTCAGCATGTAGGTTATACTTGTTATGCACACCCACTGAATGTCAAATCAATTGTACTGTATAGAACTATATCTTAAAACAAGTGTAAATTGGTGGTGGGGGGAAGCAGATTGCAATAACAAGAGTCATTATATCTAAATAAAGCCAGACTTCCAGCCCAAGAAAGGAACTGAACAAATAACACTATACATGTATTTAAGTCTTGATAAACACCCTATTAGGTTCAGACTTAAAAAATCACTTTCTTAAAAACAACCCTGTTTTTCTAAAATGTCATATTCATTCAAAGAAATTAGAATATTAACTGCACAGCTGCTACAACCTGTATAATTTTTCAATTTGCCTCTGAGATAAGTAAAGAAATAATATTGGCATGACTTTGAAGTGCTAAGGAAAAAATTCAGAGACCACACCTTCATCTCTGGACATGACACATGAAGAGATGTCATTTATCTCCCTTTTATA
Organism: Pelodiscus sinensis; assembly: GCF_049634645.1. Lineage (NCBI taxonomy): Eukaryota > Metazoa > Chordata > Testudines > Trionychidae > Pelodiscus > Pelodiscus sinensis. The sequence continues at coordinate 112,119,632 of NC_134715.1, forward strand.
GTACAGGCAGTCCCCGGGTTACGTACAAGATAGGGACTATAGGTTTGTTCTTAAGTTGAATTTGTATGTAAGTCAGAACTGGCTCCAGATTCAGCCGCTGCTGCTGAAACTGACCAGGGGCTGACTACAGGAAGCTGGAGGCAGAATTGCTCTGCCCCCAGCTTCCTGGAATCAGCCACTGATCAGTTTCAACAGCGGCTGAATCTTGAGCCTGGGACAGAACAGCTGGGCTACCAGGTAGGTCCCTGCAGGACCAACCCGGCAGCACCCCAGCTGCTCTACCCCAGGGTCCACAACAAAAGCCTGGTCTGCTGGGGGGAGGGAGCACTAGCTGTGCCCCCCCCCCAGCACTAGCTGTGCCCCCCCCAGCAGACCAGGGACACGGGGAGCAAAGCCGCAGCAGCGGCAGGGTCCCGCGCCTCTGAGGCTTTACTCTGGCAAAGCCTCAGAGGCGTGGGACCCCGCCGCCGCTGCGGCTTTGCTCCTGGTGTCCCTGGTCTGCTGGAGACGGTCCCCAGCAGACCAGAGGCACCGGGAGCAAAGCGGCAGCGGGTGCCGCGCCTCTGAGGCTTTGCTCTAGCAAATTACAGAGAAAAATGTAGAGATCTGAAACACACTCCAGAAAAATACTAATATTAGAGCAGGGATATATAACATATACACAGAGAAAAAAAAAATATTGTTTTATATTCATTATATTAAAATAAATAAAGTATTAAAATTTAATCAAATTAAATCATGGGAAATGATTTCCATAGTGAGTGTGGAACAGTTTCATTTCTGAAAATGACATTTATAACCATACATTTTGAAACATATACATATTAATATTTCAAAATGTATAACTATGTATGTCACTTTTAGTGTATATCACATTGTCTTCTCACTATATGACATTTATTTAACTATTATTGCATCTGTTCGTGTTTTTTAAAAATCAATTTATATAAGAACATGGGATTGGCCACATTGGGTAAGATCAACGGTCCATCTAGCCCAGTAGTCGGTCTTCTTACAGAGGCCAGTAGAAGCTGCTTCAGAAGAAATGAACACTGAGAGTAATTAAAGAGTAATCCATCCTCTATGGTCCAGTCCCAACTTCTGGCAGTTGAAGATTTAGGAACACCCAAGCATGCAATTGCATCCCTGGCCATCTTGGCAAATAGCCATTGATGGACCTATCCCTCAATAAACTTACCTAATTTTTTTATTCCCATTTACTTTTGGCCTTCTCAACATCCCATGGCAATGAGTTCCACAGTTTGATAGGCTTTGTGTGAAAGTTTTACGTTGTTTTTTAAACATGGTGCCAATTAATTACCTGCTTCTAGAGGTATGTGAAGGGATATAAAGCAACTCACTATTCACTCTCTCCATGCAATTTCTGATTTTAGTTCTTTCATCCTTAATCATCTCTTTTATAAACTGAAAGCACGCTGCCTTCTTCATCTCTCTCCTCACTGGGAAGCTGTTCCATCTCCCTAATGATTTTCATTATTTCTCTGTACCTTTTCCAATTCTAATGGATCTTTCCTGAGATGGGGTGACCAGAACTACATGCACTATTCAAGATATGGGGGTACTATGCAATTATATAGTGACATAAGGATATTATCTGTCTTATTATCCATCTCTTTCCTAACAGTTCTTAATATTGCTAGCTTGCTTGACTACCACTGGACAAATGTTTTCAGAGAACTATCCACGATGACTCCAAGATCTTTTTCTAGCATGGTAACTGCTAATGTAGACACCATCACATTGGTGTACTTGGGATTATTTTTTCCAATATTCATAACTTTCCATTTATCAACATTTAATTTCATTTGCCATTTTGTTATCAGTTTGGGAAATCCCTTCATAACTTCACTATTAGTAATTACATATCATCTGCAAATTTTGTCACCTCACTGTTCACCCATTTATCCAGATAATTTATAAATAAATTGACCAGCACAGGTTCCAGGACAGATCCTTAAGGAACCCTGCTGTTTATTGCACTCCAAGGTGGAAAACTGATAATTTATTCCTGCCCTTTTTCTATCTTTTAACTAATTAATAATCCATGAAAAGACATTGCTCTTTTCCCACGACTGCTTACTTTGTTTAAGGACCTTTGGTGTAGGACTTTGTCAAAGGCTTTCTGACAGTCCAAGTAGACTGTATCAACTGAATCACTCAGGTGTACATGTTTGCTGACCCCCTCAAAAATTGAGAATGATAAGGCATGACTGCCGTTTATAAAAGCGATTTTAACTCTTCTCCAACATCTCTGTCTAATAGTTCTGTTCTTTACCATAGTTTTCAACCCATTTGTTTCCACGGTGTATGGTATAATATTTCCACTATATATATTACTGTGTTTATTTAATGGTTGTAGGCCTTATTTCCCTTCCACTTAGTCCTGCTGGCCTAAGTCAACAATGAAATGTTCTGTACGAGTTTTGGTTCCATGACTGGTATTTTTGGCCATTTAGACAATGAGATAACTTCACCAGTTTGCTTTGGATTGCACCCACTTGCTGCATTACCACACCTCTATTTTTAGCCTAAATTAAAACTAGCTTCTGCTCTGTGCAGATTGAATACTTTGCAACCCCATCGTTTGATTCCATTAAGCCTTATTCCTGTACATAAGTGGAATTTGACTCACTTCATAACTTTGCACACTTTCTCCCACTCACTTTTTTTCAGCTTAGAAATGCCAGCATAGAACCTTAGCACTTCATAGAAGGATGCCTTCTTCAACTGGAGAAGAAAAGTTACACTAAAGAATTAGCAATGTGGAGAAGAGATGACACCCTTTCTTGGTTTCCAGCACCTACGAACAGGCAGACAATTTAATGCTGAACAGAAGGTACAGAGATATCACATTCACAGTGTCTACAGGGGCAGGTTCTCTGCAAGCAAGCAAGCTAGCACAGTGGAAAGAAGTAAAATATGAAAAAAGAAAAAAAAGCAACTCAAAGAACTTGTATGATCTTTGGTACTCACAACCAGGTCCTATGGTTTCCTTTTCAAAATATTTACAGTGAAGTCCTTACCCCACTACAGCCAATGAGAGTTTTACTATGAATTTAATGGGGCTAGGATGTCACCATTTTTGAGTAGGGATGTAAATTTTCAACGAATTGGCTAATCAAATAGTCAATACAAATTGCATCAACTATTCGATTAATCAATAAGGGCACTTCCAGGAAGGGGTCAGGGACAGCGAGGCTGGCCGAGGGGGAGGGGGGATGACTGGCCGGTGCTGAGCAGGGCTGGCCAGGAGGGGGTTGGGAGGAGCAGAGCTGGCTGGGGGAGATCAGGGGAAGGAACCAGCCAGCAGGAAGCAGGGCTGGCCAGGAGGGGGTCGGGAGGAGCAGGGCTGGCGGGGGGGAGGGGGAGTGAACTGGCCGGCGGGGAGCAGGGCTGACTGTGGCGCACGCAGATCCCGGGGTGCTGCCCGTCCCGCGCATGGTCCCAGTGGGGCTCATGGGCAAGTCCGGCCCTGGGAATTCCATCCCGCCCTGCCCCCTTACTCTCTACTGTGTAGTTGCGTACTGCCTGGCTACGTCTAGACTACAAGCCTCTTTTGAAAGAGAGCGTCTAAACTACAAGCCAGATTTTATGAAAAAGCAAGCCGCTTTTTCAAAAGAGCATCTAGACACTTTCTTTCGAAAAAGCACGATTTGCATTCCACAGCGCCTTTTTTTGAAAGAGTACTCAGGTAATGTTCCCTCTAATCTTGGCAGAGCAGTGGCCATGTAGCTACAGCACTGTAGTTCTGTATGCAAACACAAATGGTAGGGTACGCTTGTTGCTGCAGTAAATCCTCCCCCTTAAGAAGCATTGGCCAGGTTGACAGAAGAATTCTTCCTGAGATTTAACAATGTCTACACTAGACTTAGGCTGATATAACTACATCTCTGAGGTCCCTGAGCACTGGTGCTAGGTCAATCTAAGTGGTATTTGCAGACCTGGCCTCACACACAAAACCTAAACTCCCGTTTCCTAAATTAGTGAAGATATTTGTCCTCCATAGCAGGAAGAAGGAGACTGGTATCTGTAAACATTTGTGTGGCACTCAGATACTACACTACAATCTCAGATTTACAAATTTACCAGCCAATCACACATCTCATTTAGACATACACAATCAGGCAGCACTAGAGACAAAAACAAACAAAAAGCAAATATAGTACTTGGTGTCATGATTATGAGGGTTAGCCAGCAGCCTGGGGATTAAGAGGTTAACTACACCTAGCCAGGTGGAGTGGCCAATAGGAATGTAGGTGGGACTTTCAAACTGGGACAAAGGAATTTGGGTTTTTGCCTTTCTTTTTTTCTCTCTCTGGGTGAGTCCTCTGCAGCTACAGGGAGGGACAAGCATGTCTCTCTCTCTCCAAGAAACAGTTCTTCACTTTCTGTTAGTAGGGTAAAGTTTAGGTAGGTTTTGTTAGGCTTTATTGTTTTAAGGGTTGGGTATGGGATCTGATATCTGGCACTGCTTAAGAAATGTTTGGCTTTTCTTTTTAAGTAAGTTCTAGCCCATGGTGTAATTCCTCCATGAGTATATTTTGTTACCTTTCCATCTGATCCTTATGCTTGCAACAGGAATATTGTTGTAATAAAAGTTTTCTCTTTTATTTTTATTAACCTGGCATTGGTTACTTGTGTGTCCTGATTTTTATGATAGGGGTGAGATTTCCCAAATGATCTTTCCCCTAATCTCATTATTAATATTTGGATGGTGGCAGCGGAAGTTTTATTCCCAAAATCTAGGTTTTTAAGATTTTGGGGGAAGTTTTATACCAAAGCCTGGTAGATAAGGCTTTGGGGTACACTTGCTGGCCCCCACTTCTGCATTTATCATGCCAGAGTGGGGAAGGAGCCATGACACTTGGTTAAACATAATTACTAACAAAATATAACTATTTCTGTTTTAAGAGGGTTCAAAGCAGCATTTTTCTTGTGCTGTAGCAGAGTTTCAAAGATGTATTGTCAGTGCTCAGTTCTAAACTTCTGAAAGATCAACCATAACATTTCAAGCATCTACTCTGCATTTCAGAGTTATGAATAACCTCTGTTGGTGTTCATAACTTTGATGTCTTCTTAGAGTATGCAAAACATGCCTTGTGGCATGTGACCAGGATTCATCACCGAGTTTGGCCAGCCAGTTAGAACACTAGCTTAACCGCCTGGGCTAGGCACTAACAGGAAGTGCGAAAATAACACTGATCCATTCCTCCCAGTCTGAGCTTCTACTGCGCACCGATGGAGACCAGACCATGTTAGTACCGAGATAAAACTATTACGGGGGAAGCTGTTAGGGATGGAAACCCTGTTTAATTTGTTAACCAGTTAAATGTGATGTTAAACTGGTTAAAGAAGGGGTGGTCTGTAGCGGTCACCCTTCTCGCACACAGGGGCTGCTCTGGACGGTCGGAGCAACCCCCTGCCTGCAACATGCCCAGGCCCGCCACTGAGGGGAGCTGCTCTAGTCGGGATGCATCGCCCCTGTCCGCTGCAGGCCCCACGGAGCTAAAGCAGCCCCCTGCCCACAGTAGGCAGGGAGCTGCTCCAGACCGGAACCGATAAGCATCACTTTCACCTCCCCAGAAGCTATGACCTTCTCCCTCGCACCAGTCATCTACCGCCCCCCCCCCTTCCCCGTTTCTGAACAAGTCTAGGAAAAACATGCCCCATGTATTGTATTGCTCTGTCCCCGCCAAGCCTTGTGGCTCAGGCACTGGCCTGGGACACTGGAGAGTTGGCGTCAGTTCCCATCCCGCAGCCTTCCTGTCGGACTTTAGTTCCTTCTGGAAGAGGTTGCTGGGGTGCGCTCGTGAACATCTGCGCGGCCGGGAAGCAGCTGTCTGCAAGCTGGGCGCTCGGCGTTGTCTGCCCGCCCTCCGGGGCGCGCTCCAGCGCCACTCCCTAGCTGCAGCGCCGTCACTCCTCGGATCCGGGGTGGGAGCCAAGGGGCAGGGTCCAAGCGTGGCCTTGCACTGCCCCGGGCCCGGCCCTGCCCCCAGCAAGGCCCAGCACAAGTGCAGTAACCTCCGGCCGCCTCCCTCGCTGCAGGAGAACGCGCGGCGCCCTGCCCACGCTGCACCGCCTCGGTGAGCTCCCCTCCAGGGCAAGCGCTGCCACCGCCGCCCCCCGCAGCAGGGCCTGGCCAGCCCGCAGCTCCCGGGGAGCGGGGGAGGGAGCGCGGTGAGTGGCAGGCGGGCTGCCCCTTCGCGCGGCGCCGGCGGGCTGCAGCGGCGGGGGCCGGGGGGCGGGGTCGGCAGCTTCCCGGGCTAGAGCTGCGGGCTGCCGGCGCCGCGCTCTGAGTCTGCGCGCAGCCGCGGGAGGAGCCGGAGCCCAACTTCGCCGGGGACTCTGCCCTGCCGGGCGCGGGTGAGTGTTTGGAGCGGGAGCCCGAGCCTCCGGCAAACAGGGCTCGCAGGGCACGGCCACCCCTCTGGTGCGCGCTGTCCGCCCGGCCCCGGGCGCTGGGTCGCTCTCTCCCTGCAGCCATTGTGGGGCTACCTGTCCCTTCCCCCCCGCGGGACCGGGACCGGGACCCACCGCTGCGCCCACCTCCCTTCCTCAGCAGTGATCCCCTCTCGGGATGGGGACCCATCGCTTGCGCCCGCCCCTCTTTCCCAGCTGTGCCCTGCTCTCGGGAGCGGGCCCCTACTGCCTGAGCTCACCTTCGTGTCTTGCTCTCAGAAGCTGGACCCACCACCTGTCCCCTCCACAGCTGTTTCCCACTCTGAAGCGGGATTCTACTGCCTGCTCCCCACTCTCCTCCCCAGCTGTGCACCTTGCCTCCAGGAGTGGCAGCCAACTGTCTGTTGCAGCCAGCTGTATACCCCTCCAGTCCTCAGCTGGGAACAGCCCCTCTGGGGTTGGATTCCCCCTAATCCTGATTCTCCCTTGGGTGTGGGACCTTCCTTTTGGTTCCCTTTTCTCCCTTACTTTTCTGTGCAATGCCCAGTGGAAGCAAGAACCAGCACAGAGACCCTGGAGCCAACCCTGGGTAGTGCAAGTAAATTGCATTGTCATGTCCAGCTTCTTTTCAAAGAGCAGAGAGATGCACGATCTCCCCAGTTTCATCCATTCCCGGGACTGGTGCCCACTACAGAGACCTGCCTCTTAACTCTGCATCGCAACCCCTCCCCCGCAGCACTACTACCAGGAGAAGGCTGTGGGGACCCAGATGGGCAGTCCCAATATGCTCTCAGTTCAGTCCCTAGTGTTCCTTGCTCCCTGACCTGCTAATCCCCATCAGTATCTGTTGTTCCAGAAGAATACTGCTTTCTTCTCAGTGCTTCCAGGTTGTGAGTGATTGGCTGCATCAGGAAGCACTGAAACTTTGGGTCCCGTACTACTGATTTTCAGTGGGATGCCCCCAAGAAAGTATTCTGGCTAGGGCAAACAAAGCATCTGCTCTTCCTCACCCTTTTGAAATATATGTGCTGGCTCATCAGAGTGTATGCCAAACACCTTTTTGGTATCTTTTGTTAGTCTCTAAGGTGCCTCAGGACTACTCATTGTTTTTAAAGTTACAGACTTTTTAAAAAACAGCTAATAATTCTGCAGAGAATAACAAAAATGTAGATTGTATCACGTGTTTTCGTTCGCACAACCCACTTCTTCAGCTGAATGGAGTTAAGGGGTCCCAGGTCCAAATTAATAGCAGAGTAAGAGGGGGGATGGGGAGGGTAAGAGAGGGGGAAAAATAGAGAAAAAATATTGTGTCTATGCTAAATGAGGCTAATAGAGTGGGCTCTAAGTATTCTAAGTACCCGGAGCACGGCTTATGTCATTAGGATGTGGAATGTAGCCACTCATCCAGGTCAGGTCTTTGTTTAAACTGCTATTTAAAATGTCAGATTTGTAAACGAAACAAAGTTCTGCAGCTTCCCCTTCAAGCTGGCTTTTGAAATGGCTTTGAAATAATATAAACACTTTTAGATCCATTAGTGAGTATCTGGGCAAGTTGAAATGTTCCCCAACAGGTTTCTGTGTGTTACCATTTCGAACATCTGATTTGTATCCATTAATCCTTTGTCATAGAGACTGTCCAGTTTGGCCAATATACATGGCAGAGGGGCATTACTGCACTTCTCACTAATGGATCTAAAAGTGTCTATATTATTTCAAAGCAATTTCAAAAGCTAGCTTGAAGGGGAAGCTGCAGAACTTTGTTATCTCTCTGAATCTTTCAGACTGACAAACTGAGACTTTTTTGGTATGGAGTCCTGAGCAATCCTGCCTCAAACTCTGTTCCTTGCATTTTTGTTCAGATTCTTAACACTCCTTCCTGTCCTTTGCAGGGTCACTGACTTATGTGTGTTCAGAAAGTGTTCTGAGCGTACAAAAGGCTTTATACCTGCTGGATTTTTACTTGCCTTAGAAACTCTGTCCTCACTGCCTATCCCTTTTTCCAGGATTTCACAAGCAAATCACTGCATGGGAACTGTCTCTGGTGTTGTCTGTTGCTGAGGACTTTTAACATGAAAAGACAGTGAGAACTCATGGGAGACTGGGTCACTGAATAACTACGAGAAATGTTTTGCTTTTTAAAAGGGCTGTTCATGTTGTAAATCACATGTTATAAACAAATTTGCCTTTGTTATTAGTAACCTTTTGAGTCACGAAAGAGATTTGTTTTTAAAATCCAGTTCATTTTTGTCTAAGCTCTTCATTTACTTTATCTATTTCTTTCAGCTTGGAAAATAAGTCAGTTTCAGTTGTGTTTATGCAGTTTCACATTATTGGTGCTACAATGGCTAGATTTTAAACACTTCACATGAATGTTTACTTGTTTTAAAAAGTTTTCTTTAGTACTTTTTAATTTAAAAACACTTCTAAGGGTCTTGTATTTTATTTAAAGAATCTTACAAAGTTTTAATTTTTGGTCTAATTAAAGGTGACAATATCTCAATATCTCTTACTTTTTATAGCAAGTTACATTTCATCCTCCTTTTGAAAATGTTGGCAAGATGTTTTCCTCGCCCAAGGAAGTACTGAATTGTGAGGAAGCCCCCATATCTGTTAAGGCAGTGGTTCCCAACTGCCGGTCTGTGGCCTGCTGCTGGGCCACCAACTGCTGGCTACCGGGCCGCGGCAGCTGTCGGGGCTTAAGCTGGCTGTTCCCAGTGTCTCGGCTCAGGCCGCGACAGGAGGAGGCAGAGTAGGCGGTGCCTTCCTCCTTCCGCATTTGGGGAGATGCACTTAGAGAGGGAGGGGGTATGAAGAAGGAAGGAGGCGCACACACACCACCAGCAGCTGCTCCCTCTGGCCACATGGCCACTTTTGCCAGCGGTGACAGGAGGAGGTGGAACAGAAGGTGCCTCCTCAGGGCTCCGTGCACCCTCTGCGCCCATTTCCCTCCCTCCCCCCGCACACTTCTGCTTTTGCTGGTGGCAGCAGTGAGGTGGTAGCAGAAGGAGACAGAATGGGGTTCTGCCCTCTCTCTTACCCATGGGGGCACAAGATGTGCTTGGGGCGGAAGGAGGTGTGAAGGAGGAAGGCTAGTCTGCTTGCCCGCATGGTAGTAACAGCCATGGTCCCTAGCGGGGGTGTGGTGGGGTCATAGGGCAAGAGGATGTTGGCATGGGCTGTAGGGGTTAGAGGTTAAAGGGTCAAAGGGCATGCGGTGTAGGAGTGGAGGGTCAAAGGATGTTCGGTACTGCAGAGCAAGGGGCTGAGTTGGGGCTAGGTAGTCTAGTATCATTTTATTTGCATATTTACATTATAAATATGTCCGCGAAGCATTTGAGAATGGGTTTGTCGGTCTCCAGCATAAAAAAGTTTGGGATCCACTGAATTAAGGAGTAAGAAATTAACTAAATGCACCATATTGTCAGGGATCTTATCTTCTGCCTTGTTTTCTCCACCTTTGTTCCCTATTTGAAGTAGCAGGACCAAGTATTACTCCCAGTTGAGAGAGAACTTTTATATCATAATGATTAACAATAATTCTGCTGCTTTATTGTGAAAAGACATTTTAATTGCTGTGTTTTCTTGCATCTGGGAAGGCAAAAACAAGGACTCTGGTGGCACTTAAAAGACTAACAAATTTGTTAGGGCATGCACTTTTGTGAGATACAAGAACTGCTTTAAAAAATCTCAGCGGGGTAGCCATGTGAGTCTGTAACTTCAAAAACAACGAGTGGTCCTTAGGGTGTGTTTACACAGCACTCTAAACTTGAAATAAGATATTCAATTTGCATAGCGCAAATTGTGTATCTTATTTTGACTCTATTTCAAAATAGCTTATTTTGAAATTTGGCACGTCTACATAGTGCCAAATTTTGAAATAACACGCTGTTTCGAGCCATCCCTTATTCCTCATACAATGAGGTTTACCGGGATGGCGAAATAAGACGCCTGTTATTTCAAAAAATATTTGTACGTTTCTGAGGCTGAAGCGGACTCAGTAAGAACCCGTGTGAGCAGGGGACTGCTTGAGTCCCTGATGGCCCTGTCCTCCCTGCAGCATTACCCTGCCGCAGCAAGGTAGAGGGGAAGGAACAGGAGCCAGTGCTGCAGGGAGCTGGCTTAAAAGCCGGTTCCCCCCCAGCACTGTCTCCAGGGTGCTGCCTGCTTGACCCATTCTGCCTCTATCAGAGGCAGCAGGGGGAGGATAGGGGAGGCTGCTGTGAAGCAGCCCCTGTCCGCAGGAGTCCCAGCAGAGAGCTGGGCCCAACCACTGACGGGATGCTGCCGCCAAGCAGCCCCTGTTAACGGCAGCCAGGGCTGGCTGTGGACAGGGGTTGCTCCGGCAGCAGCCTCTGTTCGCGGCAACCAGCCTTGTCCACAGCGAACAGAGGCTGTTCTGGCACCAGCTGCTATTTGTGATGTATGTGGTTTGTCGCGGGCAGGTGCTGATGGACTTGGCACAAGCTGGAACCATAGTTCCCTCTAAGCTGTGTGGCAGCACAGCTTCGCAGGTGATTAATCAGCCCTGCCAAGTCAGAAGATCCAGACACGGTGACTCCTACTACATTTAAAATGCAGACACACAACGCAGATGGCTACCAGAGCCGGCATGAGCCAGGATTGCTCCTGAAACTACCCCCCACTGTGGCTCTGCAGCGCAGTCCTATCGACTTATCATATAGTCGATACAAATTGTATCGACTATACAATTAGCCTGATAACCACATTTTAATATCCTTAATTTATTATTAATATGATGGTTTATTTACCATTCATGATGGGAAATTAATTGATCTTTCTGACTATAATTAGTTACTACTTTTGGTTTATGGGTTCATAACTTATTTTTATTACACATTGACATGCCTGGCTTAGGAAAATCCAGAGTTAGAAGGGAGTTTAGTAGTCTGATATGTTCAAGTAGCTTCTATGAAGTTTGTTGTGCTCAGGCTGCAAATTCAGATAAGTGAGTTTGAGATATACAGGCTAAGTCTACACTTAAAATATTAAAGTGCTGTGCTTTAAAATGAAAGTATGGCCACAGCACCTGCACTGGAAGAAAGCTCTTCTAGCGCTTTATGTAAACCACCCAAATAAGGAGCATAACTACCCAGGTGCTTTACAGCACTGTAGTTTGCTGTGCTTGTGAGAGGAGAGGAGGGGAGGGGAGGGAAGGGGAGGGGGCAGGTTTCACAACCTTGAGCCAGAAAGTGGAAGTGCAGTAAAGCGGCAATGTAGACATGGCCCTAGATTTACTACACCTCATGCTATGGTGGTACATTATTCTGCTTCCAGTCCTATAAAAGCTAAAGTTCAGCTTTTTTTTTTTTTTTCTGTAAAGGTTATAAATTTAAGAAGTCTTTTACAAAATAAGTGACTTTTTGATCTTTTGGGGGAGATTTTCAATGAGAGTTTTGTTCCTAACTGCCCTTTATGCCTTTCAAAATTCACCCCTTTAAGATTTTGACAAATGTTTCTTTCTGTGAAATAGTGTTTGCTTTGGAGTGGGCAGATAGGCAAAAGGAGTTCTCTCATTTTGAATGAAATTCACCCTTCTGTACATAAATCCAAGTTCTTTGGCTAACAGATTAGGCTGGTGGAGTTGGACTTTTTCTTTCCACCCATCTCATAGCATGCCTAAGGGTCTGCAGCACATCCCTTTCATGATTTGAATACGAGGGAGCAGATGGGCAGCCACTGTTTTTGTGTAAGTCTTTATACACTGATACAAATAAAAAAGTGGATCTGGTCCTGTCCTCTGAGCTTCATTTCAACCAACTGTGCTATCTGCATTAAACTATTCAGGGGCAGCATAAAAGCACTAGCTATTCCTAAATAATTTCATATGCACAAGATGCCTTAGCAAATTAGCCAGTGCTTTTGTGTTGATTCTGACTTTTTGTATGTATTGTCAGAACAAAAATGATAAAATGTATTTGAGCTTTAAAGAAGTCTTCACTTTAGTTTTGCATAAGATCGTGCCACCTAATTATTAATGTGTTCTCTTTCTCAATTATAAATATAGCTCTTTTCTTGTAGCTGAAATGGATTCAGAACCTGATCCTTCAAGTCCTTCTCAGCCACAGCCACAGCAAGGAAGATCTCAGCTAAATGCAGCTGCTACTGCAGGCCATAGTGAGAGTAATCAGAAACCTGGTTCACCTTCAGGAGATCCATTGTCCTCTACAACTTTTTCCCCTTCAGCTACCAGCCATTCAAGCAGCAGGGAGAGAGCTGAAAGAAGTGGTGAGTCTGGAGAGATAATTATGCAAGACTTACATATTCTAAAATCAGTATATTAAAGGCACTGTCAAGATACATTCCTATATTGAAATGACTATTATCAATTTGAAAAATATATTTCTATTTGGATTTTTTTACATACTATATACATATTATATAAGATGGAAGATTAGAGAAATGTGTTCCTGTTTGTTTTGTGTATAATTGTGTCTGTCTCCCCTTTTTGTAGTTTAGCCATCTGTTTCTCTGTTTGTGTGCACATAGCAACAGAAAATGGTGATTATTTTTTAACCAAAAAAGCTAATAAAAGGATTTGAGAACAAAGGCATTACAAATCCAGAAACTACTTTTAACTACTTAAAATTAACTAGATCACATGTTAGAGAGACAGTGAGTGTGAGGCAACATTTGTATTGGATCAACGTGTGTTTATGGAAGAGAGAAGCTATCACTCTTATTCAGCTTTTTTTTTTAGGTTTGGGAAGGGTATTCTATTGTCACAGCTATATACAAGATCCATAAGCATAAGGGGTAACACACATTGCCAGACACCATTCAAGGGTGAGATAGGCAGTTAAAAAACAAACTAGATTGATTTATGGCTTATCAATATCTTTCAGTCCACAATTTTCAGTGTCTAGTAAAATTATGAAAGTAAGATCTCAGGCTCATCTTTTAAAGGTGTTGTGCAGCTTTCAATTGAGGATGAGGTCTGAGATGTCTCATTTGCAGTGACTATGTGAAAAGTGTTAGTCCGTGGGTGGTACGGAGTTTTAGTTTTTTATTATTTTTTTCTGCATGAGTTCTTCTGAGACCTTAGTGATTGTCTTGCTTCACCCCTTTAGTAGTTGTTGAGTAATTAAGTGCACTAGATGAGGTTTACCACATTGTGTGATAGGCATCTGTAAGTGCACCGATGCTCTTGAATGAATTCACATGGAGAAATGGAAGTAGATTAGTAGGTATGTAGGAGTTCTGATCAGGAATCATGCAAAAGTTTGAAAATCAAAGTGGTGCTTTCAAGTTGTATGGTGAGAGACTTAAAAATTATTAAAAATGATGGCGAGGAAAGGTGGTCTCTTCATAGTTCCTGAAATGAAACAAGTGTTCATCTGCAGTTTTCTAGACTCTTGAAACCAGGTTTTAAACTTAGTCTTGGATCTCACACTTACATACTGCACATTCCAGACTTTACCAGTCCACTTCTTTGTTTATTTGTTAATTTTAGAGCGGGAGGGTAGGTTTAGCTCTTGCTATAAATCTGGGCTCCAGATCTGAAAATACTTACATGTTTGCTCAACTTTACAAACATTAATAGTCCTAGAGGCCTTAGTCAGAAAATGGGGATCCATTGTGCTGTGTACTAGACATGCACTAACAAAAATGTCAGTCTCTAACCAAAGAACCTCTGATCCAAGTTAGGGATGTAACAATGTAACTGTTTAAAGAGTTAACCGATAAGCATGAGCTTAAGTTACATGCCTCCAAGCCCCATTCCAGGAGAGCTGGCTGCCACCCTCTGCTGCAGACTCTATATCAGAGTCCGCAGCACACGGTGGCATCTCGCGCTCTCGGAGAGGGGCCAGGAGGGATCCAGCCAGCCTTACTTCAGAGGAACTGGTGGCACAGGGCTCTACGGTGTAAAGCTTATATTGAAGAGCCTGCAGTGTGTAACCGCTAAGATTTTCAGTACTTACAGTTACGTAATTAACTGCTTTTTAACATCCCTAATCCAAGTAAGAATTTACAATATGGATGTGAACAGGTCACCAGTTAACTGATTTCCCTGGGAGCAGCTTGTGCCTGCTGCGGGTGGAGGTCTATTCCAGCCTCTGTGAGGCACCAGCAGCCAGCCCCATGCAGCTGGGAGTGGGAGCCAGCACCAGCCACCAACCCCATACAGCTGGGGCCAGGAGCCCTGGGGGACTCAAGCATGACTGGAGTGGTTCCCCACCCAGGATCACGCTTAGTTAGTTAATTGGTTACAGTTGGGTTAATTAACATTTAACTAGCTAACTAGGGATGTAAAGTCACAATCAAGCTAAATAATTAAACTTTTGCTTCTCTGACTTCTAATAGTTTAAATGATTGAATCCCCAGACAACCACAAAACATAATTTTAAGCAAATATATCTTTGGTTAATCCCATAGTTTTCAGATTTACAGTTTTCACCTAATTACAGAGCGAAAACTGGAATGAAAGAAGTTCCCTTGGGCCAGTGAGTGAATTTTGGGGGAAAAATGATTTGTTGAATTCCTGACTTTCTAATTTGCAGTCTTAATATATCATAAGCTTTCAATCTCGCCCACTGATGAAGTACTACAGAACTGTTGAAGAATTGACACTTTTGACATTAATTACATGATTATTAAGTTAAGATTAGAGATACTTGTTTCCCCTCTCCCTCATCTCCCAGTTTCTCAGTACTTTTCAACATAAAGAAGAGAATAGCAACAATAAGAGAAATGTGGCATTGAAATGTATCCAGCTTTGTTATAGTATCATTTTAAAATGAAGGCATGGCTTCTATTAATAAACTATGCAAAATTATGAAAATATATGCCAACTATCAGTCTACTGGTATTTCATATAGAGGATGCTGGTAGGTATGATATTCCCCCTTTCCAGTCAATCTAGATAATTGCTGATTCTGTATAAATGTCTAACTTCTTAAAATGCTGCTTAACTTTTTGTTTCAATTACGTCTCTTTGCACTGGTTCTTTGGATTTGGGGGAAGTAATGTCCCACAGTAGCCCCCACAAAAAAACACCCAAAAACAACAAACCCCAAAATAAAGCCTTTTTTTGAAGTAGGGGAATGGAGTAGTTCTTTTGCTTCAATCCTGGCAAATTGAAGTTTAAGCATAAAATAGGGATATGCATAGAGTTTTAAACAGATTCTGGTTACAAAAACGAATAGGTTACTCAAAATTCATTAATGTTTTTTGCAAAATAGTAGCACTAAAAGAGAAGGTATTCTGAGAGGTAATGATGGAAATCAGATTATCTTAAAGTTGCTTGCAGGTGGAGAGATACTTGTTGCTGATGGGCCAAGGAAGAATGAGGAATTCAGACTGTAAGTAGCAATGTTGATTGATATAGTCTTTCCTTTTTTTTCCCTTTTGTTTTAAGAAAAATATAGAATAGCAGGCGCCTCACAAGGGAGCAAAGGTTGGCTGTTTGCTTGGATAGATTAAGAAGCGAACTTGGAATACATATTGTGTCATTATCTTTTTTATGGTGATTGAAACTGTGAACAGGTAGAGGTTAAAGGAAGAGTCCATCAAAGTGACAGTCATAAATAGATGGAAAGCTGTTTATTATAGATAACTTTTAACAATTTCAGATGAAATAGATCTAGAATTTGCAAAATACTAAAGGTACTGACCACTTTCAGCTGACTCATGCCATACAGTTCAATATATTACTGTCAACTCTACAGACATAAATTTGTAGCTAAAATTATTTAGAAGCAGTAATTACTTTCTAGGAGTAGTAGTGGCTTTTAAAGACTTATTGTGAGGAGGAAGAATTTATATACTGTCATTATTTTAAGAATGTTATAACATGTTTACAGTGTTTCAAGGTCTGTGCACCTTGATAGCACGGTATAAGCATATTGACACTTATCTGGGATGCTCTACGTAACTCCCTTGGGACTCTGGCACTTCTGTACCCTTACCAATAAAATCTTTGAGCACATGTCCTTTTAGTTTAACGAAGAGAAGATTAAGAGATGATTTGATTATAGTCTGTGAGTATCTGCATGGGGAACAAGTAATTGATAATAAGATGTTCAGTGTAGGAAAGAGAGCTATAACATGATCTGTTGAAGCTAGACAGGTTGAAACTGGAAATAAGGCATACATTTTTAACAGTAAGAATAATTAACCTTGGAGCAATTTACTAAGGGTCCTGGTAGAATTGCCATCACTGACGATTTTTAAATCATGTTTAGATTTTTTTTTCCAAAAAAGATTAGCTCTAAAATAGGGATTATTTTGGATTCTATAGTCTTTATTATGCAGGTAGTCAGATTAGATGATCACAATGGCCTTGGAATCTATGTATCTGTGTAGTGTATCTTCCGTAACTTAGAATCTTAGCACTCTTTTAAATACTTGAAAACCGCTATCATGTCCCCCTTCCTGTCTTTTTTCTAAACGAGGGGTGGCCAACCAATTCTGGGCAAAGAGCCAAGATAGCAGTGGATCCAGCACAAAGAGCCGGGGCAAAGTCATTGACCAGAGAAAAAAGGGGGAAGACAGCCCTTTTTGCCCCTTTAAAAGGAGCCCCTGGTTGCATTTGGTCAAGCAAAAAAAAAAAAAAAAAAAAAAGCTCTATCCCTTTAAAAAAAACCGCATTTAAACGTGTTTTCAGGCTTTTTGGACACAGCAGGTTCCTGCCGCCATCTTTATTTCTTCAGCTTTCATGGCCGTGCCAGACGTCTGCCCCACCCAGGTCAGCACAGAGAGTCAGGAGGAGAGGGCTGTTTTTGGGTGTGTGGGGGTGGCTTTCGAGCCATGGGGGGGGGGGGGGAAGCTTTGTGAGCTGCACCCGAGAGGGGGAGGGGGAAGAGCCGCATGCGGCTTGCGAGCCTCAGGTTGGGCACGACTGTTCTAAACTAAACAAGCCTAGTTCTTTCAGTCTTCCCTCATAGGTCGTGTTTTCTAGACCTTTAATCATTTTTGTTGCTCTTCTCTGGACCTTCTCCAGCTTCTCCACATCTTTCTTGAAATGTGGTGCCCAGAACTGGACTCAGTACTCCAATTGAGGCCTAATCAGCGCAGAGTAGAGCAGAAGAAGGACTTGCTCACAACTCTCCTGTTAATGCATCCTAGAATCATGTTTGCTTTTTTTGCAACAGTGTCACACTGTTGACTCATGTTTAACTATGACCCCTAAATCCCTTTCTGCAGTACTCCTTCCTAGACAGTCACTTCCCATTCTGTATGTGTGAGACTGATTTTTCCTTCCTAAGGGTACGTCTAGACTACATGCCTCTGGCGACAGAGGCATGTAGATTAGGCTACCGGACATAGTAAAATGAAGCGGCGATTTAAATAATCGCCGCTTCATTTAAATTTATATGGCTGCCGCGCTGAGCCGACAAACAGCTGATCAGCTGTTTGTCGGCTCAGCGCGATAGTCTGGACGCTCCCCTGCCGACATCAAAGGTATTTGTCGACCACCCAGGTATGCCTTCTGGGATGAGGTTTACCTGGGTGGTCGACAAATACCTTTGATGTCGGCAGGGGAGCGTCCAGACTATCGCGCTGAGCCGACAAACAGCTGATCAGCTGTTTGTCGGCTCAGCGCGGCAGCCATGTAAATTTAAATGAAGCGGCGATTATTTAAATCGCCGCTTCATTTTACTATGTCCGGTAGCCTAATCTACATGCCTCTGTCGCCAGAGGCATGTAGTCTAGACATACCTTCCGTGTAGTACTTTGAATTTGCCCTTATTAAACTTCACCCTGTTTGCCTCAGCCCATTTCTCTAGTTTATCCAGATCATTTTGAATTTTGACCCTATCCTTCAAAGCAGTTGCAACCTCTCCCAGCTTGGTATCATCTGCAGACTTAATAATCTGTATATGCTATGCTTAAAGATATAATAACGTTATGCTGATGTCAAGAGAACTTTGTGCTCTAGGTACCCTCCTTCTCTTGATCTAGGTGACGGTCCTGTAAGATGCTGAGCACTCTGGCCTGTCCCAACACATACTTAAGCACATGCTCAACTTTGAGAACACAAGTAGTCACATTGGATCAAGCTCCTCTATTGAAGGATCTTCTATCAACAAGTAATGAGATTTCTTAGTTCCTCTTAGTTTGCTGTTAGGGAATCTGTTTGGTTTCCGAGGGATTTCACACTGGGTGGTAATGCTAACATGAGGCTTCTTTATATAAATCAGTACTGATTTGAATGTAAACTCATCATGCAAGTGGCAGAGATGCAACAAACTTAAAGCATAGAGTCTGTTTTCAATAGAACATATGTCCTCTCCCACCTTCCCCTTTCAGGAACCATTGAAGTCTTTCTTGGAGAGCACCTGCAGAAATAAGTTTGTGTATATTAAGAATGGGTGAAATGGTACTGGCTGACTGCTAAATAAAAATCAGAGTAATCAATGTTCCGTGAATTTAACAAGAATATGCCCTGTCGGTGAATGATGTGTATACATGATTCATTAGGGCTTCTGGTGCTTGGAATCAATGAATTGTCTGTACATGTGTTTGCAGTTTACAGGAAAGCTAGCAACTGCTTAAAACAAAAACAATCCATTATTCCTCAGGATTGCAAGAGTCAGTGAAAGTATTATACACTACCTTAGGAAACATGGAAATTGCCTGTGAAGATCAGTCTGGAAGTTGTATGTGGCCTCATAAGTTCCTTTCCCATCAATGATAGGGAGGGGGAGAAGATGTACTGGGGCCTGGACAAAGCCAGGAATGGAGTGAAAAAGACTATCTTGTGCATGTTCCCTTGCACATGGAAGAAATACTTACCTACCATCACCATTGTGTTCCACCGCTCAGCAGGGCTTGAGAGGAACAGTGGCAAAAGGGGTGTGGGGATCAGAAAGGATAGCAGTTTGACTGGGAAGTTTGGTAAATTTTGAGGATGAGCTGTAATTATCCATGGATTTGGAGGGTTCTAGTGATAATTAGTGCCTATAAAACATTTCCTTTAGGTCAAATGGTAGAGGCCTGTGTCTTTGCCATTGCAGGACCAGTATTTTAGACCTGAGAGTATAGATGTGAGTGAGCTAATTATATATTTATATAAATTGATAAGAACAGACACTATGCTTGATCTTAATGCTTCTTCATATTTGGAGCCAGTTTCCTATTATAAAATTTATATTAATTTCTCTGGTCACTCCCCTCCCAAAAGTAGTTTTATACTTTTTGTTTGCAGAGTTAAGCATCTTTGGCAATTGTAGCAGTTGGATAGAATTTTATAGAGAATGACTTTAACATGGGTTTTTTTGGCCCGGAGTGGGGGTGGGAGGGGAGAGGAGAGGAAGAGTTAAAAGTTGCTAACGTTTCAATGTGTCCCCCTGTCTGCGCCACAAAATTCCCAGTCCAACACAAAAATTAAAACATGGGGAAAGTTTTGATTGTGGTTGACGCAAGCAGTGGCCTTCAAGATAGGGACAGTACAAACGTTGTAAGAAGCTGCCCACTATTTGAAAACTGGATGCAAATAGATACCAGTAAAGATGACCGAGAATATTTTCATTCACTACTTTGTAAACAGTTATTTTGAGACTACTCCACAAAAATGAAAGGAAATTCCAACATCTTGTCTTTTGTAGTGTGTGTATTCTGAGATTTCTGGTAACTGACTCAAATCAATAGTATTCTTTTAAGGTGTAATATAACAGTTTCTGGGAGCCCCACTGAGAGGGTCAAATCATGGCAAATTGCTTAAAAATCAGGCTACTTATAGCTTAAGATCGGGGATCCTCTTCTATAAGGCACACCAAACCAGTCACAAAGAACACTTCAGCTGCCACTCTGGCTAGCAAGAAGTTGTACAAGCAATCCCCTTGAACACTCCAGTTTTAGCTGTACCACAACCAGCACTGCACCTTACACAGATAAGAGGTTATGAAAACCAATCTCACCAAATCTGAACAGGTTCTATTAGGGCTGTCAATCAATTAAAAAAAATTAATCACGATTAATCGCGCGACTAAAAAATTTAATCGTGATTAATCGCATGCGCTGCCCCTTTGATAAGCTGCGGCGGAGTTTCAAAGGGGCAGTGCTGCGGAAGCCCAGGATCAACTGGAGTCCTCGGCTGACCCCAGACTCAGTGCAGCTGCCCCTTTGAAACGCAATGGAATCCCCAGCTGGTCCCAGGCCCAGGCTCTGCTAGCGCTACCCTTTGAAACACGGTGGTGGCATTTAACGGGGCAGTGCTGCACAGAGCTGGAGATCAGCTGGAGTCCCCAACTGATCCTGGCTCAGTGCAGCACCACCCCGGCGTTTCCAAGGGGCAGCACCACGAGAGCCTGGGTCAGCTGGAGTCCCCGGGCTCCATGGCTGTGAAATGCACCAGAGCCCCCACTGGGGCTCTTAGGTACTTTTGCATTCCTCCTTTGAAATGTCCATTGACTAGTCGATGGAAATTCCATCAACTAGTCAATTAACTGCATTTTAACATCCTTATTATATACACCAATCACAAAGTTCCTGACGCAGGCTCTTAGCAATTTATTCCATCTTTGCTATCTTAAGTCTCTGGAGTACATCCTTCGTTAGGATGGGTCAACAAAGCCTTTTGGGCCCTTGATCCATAGCAAAGATGCTTCTTAAGTGAAGAGCAGGAGTGAAGACAAAAGGAGGAGCCACTAGGATTCTTTTATAACCTTGCCCATGTGGAAGGAATTCCATTGTTCTTGCTGTGTGAAGGTATCTCCCAAAATTGAGTTGGTCACATGAGCAACTCACCATGCATGCCTCAGTCCTTTTTAGGCAAGTGGCCATGGCGTAACTGCTTGACTGTAGATTTGCAGCAGATTTTCTTAGATCTATATTGGCAACACTTAAGGCCCATTGTTAAAGAAGTACTGCTATTCACACAGAAGCCACCCCTGAGAATAGATGGAAGAGGCCTGTTGTTGTCTCCCTGTTATTGATGGCCTCCCTATGCACTGCTCGGACAGAATGAGCCTCTGGCTGTTCAAACTGCGCACCACAGCCCAATGCTCTTCACACAAATTATGTAAGCAACAGCATGTAGCAACCACCTTTAGGATATGTTCCTCCAAAAGGATATGATCCTCCTGCCAGAGACACAACTGCATTTCCCTTTTGATCTGACAAAGGCACATTCAACAACTATTTGGCAGCGGCTTAGCCTGTTGTTGAATCACTCCTTACTGCTATTCAGGTGCTCCATGTAAGGCTTCATGAACCAAAGCTGCCAGGGGTAAGCCATATCATCTAGGATCACTATGGGCATGTCGTCCATAGCCCCCACTATAATTTTCTGATCTGGAAAGAAAGAGCCAGCATGCAGCTTACTGAACAGGCCACTGGTCCTGAAGATGTGTGCATCATGCGCCTTTGCATACCACCCCGCATTTATGTCTGTGAAACGCCCATGATGATCCACGAGTGCCTGAAGTGCCATGGAATACCCCTTATGACTGATGTGCTCTATATACTCTGAGGCAAGGAGGGGTGATGCTACAATGGGAATATGCCATCAGTTGCCCTGCCACAGTTTGGAAAGCCCATATCAACAAAGCCAGCCACTACGTCATCCACATTTCCTAGAGTCTCAGTTCTATGCAGCAAAATGTGATTTATTGCTCTGCATGCTTGCATAAATGCTGCCCTGACGGTAGACTTCCCCACTGCAAAGTGAGTCTCAACGGAATGGTAGCAATCAGGAGTTTGCACAAAGCAATCGCAACACATTTCTCTACTGAGAGCAGCAGCTCTCATTCAGGTGTCCTTCTGCTGCAGATAAAGGGCCAGCTCAGCTCCAGGAAGATTGCTCTATGCATCTGGAAATTCTGTAGCCACTGCTCTTCATCCCACAGCTGCATGATAATGCAGTCAGTGCTGAACTCAGTGCTGATTTCACTAGCCCCAAAATGATTGTCAGCTGAGCACAGCTGCTCTGTGATAGCCCAGTGCATGCGAATTCAGTGCTCTCCCTGTCACTCAAGTTGTCATCCACCTCTGAGTCTTTGTCCTCTGCTCTTAAGTGCATAGGAACCTCTACTGCACTGCCTGATATCCTAAGCACATTGAACACAACACAGGGGAGACTGTGGGATCCATGATTTCTCATAGCAGATGCTTGAGTTCACAGAACGGCTGTCATTCAGGTGGTGCAAAAGTAAGCAGGAAGCCCAGAGAGAGCTCTTTGCCCAGTTAAGAGGTGACACAACTTGTTTTTTCATTAGTCTTGCCAGATATCTTCACAAAAAATCCTAAACACAGGAGAAAAAATTGGTTGAGCAAAAAAAAAAAAAATTCTTGTGCGCTTCCCCCACCACATGTGAAGAAAAATAGCCCCACCAGACTTCCATCCAAAAGAAACAGAAAATACTGGACATTTTACCAGACAGAAGATGTGATTTCCGGACAGTCTGGGTGAAAACCAGACACCTGGCAACCCTATATTTCATGTTCCCTAACTACCTAGCACTATCTTGTGCGTTCCCACAGTACTTAGCACCTGAAAGTGATGCCAGGAACTGTGGTATGCATACCCTCTTTCTGTTGACAGGGGTGCTAACAATGTGGCCATGATATGTAGACAAAGGGTGGCAGAAAAACAGGTGCCAATGGTTTTCCGTTTTGGTGACTTTTGCATGTTGACAACACTTTTGTTGTTGAATTTTTCCATTGTAGACACAGCCCGTGTTTCTGTGTCTTTCTTAGAAAGATGGTATATTTCAAGTTTTAATTCAGCACTGCTCCCTTATGTAATAAGGAAGAATAATTCCCTCTATTTCAGGAATTATTGAAATTGTGTGTTAAGTAGGATTTCAGAATAGATCATAGTAGCCTCTTCTGGCCTTAAAATCTATTAATGTATTTGGGGAATGTAATATTTATGGTCTTACCTATTTAAGTGCTTGTTTTTTCTTAAAATAGGTAATACATTGCTAAGTAAAAATATCCTTGTTTTTAATAAAGATTTTGTGTTGCGGGTTATATATTAATGACTTATCCCAACCCTAGAATAAAGAGATCAAGACTTGGTGAAGGATATTTCTGCAAAAAGAACCTCGTACAGAAAAAAAGGTATACAGGCAGTCCCCGACTTACACGGATCCGACTTATGTCGGATCTGCACTTACGAATGGGGCTTTCTCGCCCCGGAGCTCACAGGCAGCGATCCGCCACCTCGACCTTCAGGGGGAGAAAAGCTGCTCCTGGTGCCCCTGGTCTGCTGGAGACTGTCCCCAGCAGACCAGAGACACTGGGAGCGAAGCCACAGCGGCGGCGGGTTCCCGCACTTCTGAGGCTTTGCTCTGGCAAAGCCTCAGAGGCGCGGGACCGTGCCGCGGCTGCGGCTTCGCTCCCGGTGCCCCTGGTCTGCTGGAGACCGTCTCCAGCAGACCAGGGGCACCGGGAGCGAAGCCGCAGCCGCGGCGGGTTCCCGCGCCGCTGTGGCTTCGCTCCCGGTGTCTCAGGTCTGCTGGGGACGGTCTCTGCTGCTCTGCCCCAGGCGTCCCCAAGTCAGCCGCTGCTGAAACTGACCAGTTCTGACTACAGGAAGCCCGAGGCAGAGTTGCTCTGCCCCAGGCTTCCTGGAATCAGCCGCTGATCAGTTTCAGCAGCAGCTGACTTGGGGACGCTTGGGGTTCTTAAGTTGAATCTGTATGTAAGTCAGAACTGGCGGTCAGTTTCAGCAGAGGCTGAATCTGGACGCCAGTTCCAGCTTACATACAGATTCAACTTAAGAACAAACCTACAGTCCCTATCTTGTACGTAACCCGGGGACTGCCTGTAGCTGTTTTTATAATTATAGCTGTGTGTGAATTATTTAAAGTGACTTAAATGTTCGTATTACAATAATAGCTACACTGGAAAGAAATGCAAATTTCTCTCGTAATGCCTTTAGAATCTTGTTTTTGATAAATCTCTTTTAAAATATGTAGTTTCTATGATATCACCACTTTCATTTTTCCACCCACACACTTTCATTGCTCTCTTCTTGATTTATCCTCGTTTTGTGGAGATGCAGAATTTTCTCCCTTTGGAGCTTAATGCAATTTGATGATTTGCAATTGTAGTGTGACTAACACTATTAACATAACTACAAAGCCACTGCTACTCCTGGAGAAAGTGGGACTGAGTTCCTAGATTTAACAGCCCTATAAGTGTGCCCCTACAACATGATACTGAAAATGGAATGTCTGACAACATTCATCATGCAAATAGTTTGTTCACTGTAGTTAAAAAATATTCCAAGCTTCATTTTGCCCAGCAAATTGAAATGCTGCTTGAAAGGTCACACAGAACAAGCATTAATTCTAGAAACTGACATGGCTCTTTGCTGTAAGACCTGGTCTTAAAGCAAAGTAACATAAGGCTTGGACCTATGAACTTTGACATAGGTTGATGGCTCAGTGGTTGCCCCCAGATTTTGGGGAACTGTGTGATTAAGAGGGAAGTTTGTATATAATACCAGTTAACCACAGGAACATTGAACTGCTACTCTATCTTAGATATTTTAGGATAAAATTGTGAGCAGGTGCCTAACCACAAACTTGTTTTAGCATTTAGTTGATGTTTATTGTAATAAGGTAAATTAATATGCAAACCTATAAGATAAAGGCACCCCTACATTATTAGAGTGAGGAAGTTAGATGCGAAATGAGAGGCTGGGTATCTTCAGGAATATGCATGACAATCATCAATAAGCTGAGCAGGCCATCATGTGGTAGGAGTTCATCTTTGGTCATCATGTAGGTTGATTTGGACCATTTGGACTTGACTGGCATGTCAGAGCAGGTCCTTTCTCCCCACCGTATCCCCAGGAAAGCATCTGAGTATGAATGACAATTGTAATACCGAATTAGTGGTATCTTTGATATTTGTTTATTCGGTTTGGAGTTTTCTTGTCTTTATAAATTGGGCTTTATTTTTCCTTTAGCATGAATATAGTTACTGTATACAAATACTGAACTTGTTAATTTTAATTCTGCTATGTCTGATTCTGGGACTAGGACCCAATTGTCTCCAGATCTTTACATCTATATTAATCAAGAATAAGTATTAACTGCTACAGAATCAGGCTGCAAAATATCTTACATGTACTGCACTCCAGTTGCAGAATAGACATATCCTAAGGTCATGTAACATGTAATCTGAATTTGTGGAATTGCAATATGATATTGTATCTTTATATATGGCCTTGATACAGCAATGAGAGCTGCATTAGCAGACCTCTGTGCCTGCAGTGAGCTCAGTTGAAACTAGTTTCTGAATGGATGGGTTCTAGGGTCTATGAATGAGCAGCTAATGCAGGGTCGGCAACCTTTCCAAAGTAGCGTGCTAAGATTTACCCTCCTGCCCTGGGCTGTGCCTCTCTCCTGGGAGTGGGAGGGACTCTCTTCCCCGCACGCCTCCTGAATTACCTGGCTCAGTGCAAACCTTTCCTCAGACCACCAGTTGCTAATGGAAACTCACCATTAATTACATAATTACACCTGAGCCATTTTGCTAGTGCTGCTGCTAGGAGAATGGTTTAATTTAAATTATTAAACAGACTAAGTATTTTAACTGTCTCATGTTAGTTTATCAAACTTCATTTTAAATAAAGTAAAATATTAATTTATGCCCAATACAAAAGGTTTCAATGTTTTCTTTGTTTATGGCAGGGGTTGGGAACCTTTTATGGGTCGGGGCCACTGACTCTCAGAAAAATCAGATGTGGACCTCACAAGTGAGGAACCCCCCCCCCAAAAAAAAATCCTCCAAAACTACAGTCTCTTACTGATGTGGCCCCCAACTGAGACTCCTCACGCCTCTGGCATTCCAGCCCCACGGGGTGGCAGGAAGGGACAAGGATGACCGAGGTTCAGGGTTTCCCATGGGCCTGATTTGAGAGGGTGAGAATGCAGCCAAATAGCTGCACATCAAACTCCTTGTGGCTGGTTGATTATTGTGCAAACAGGCTGAAATTCTCATTCACACACAATGATAAGATGCAAAGAGGATTGTGCTGTGATGGCGGGTGAAGAGTAAAGGAAAATGCAGCTTCTACAAAGGAAACTAGTATTCCCCCCTCACATCTTTCCTTTGTTCCAGCCTCGTTCCCCTCAGCCCTATGATCACCCAGCCTGATCCCCTGCATAATACAGAACAGTACAGAACTTTTTGGAACTTGTAGAATGTGAGTAGGAGTTTTTCTCCAGGGAGGCTGAAACTGGCTCTTCTGCATGCTTAATAGTACAATCTGACACTTAAGCTATTGGAACGCTAATTTTTGTTACAAAATGTACAGATCATTCTTCAAAAAGTGCGTTGGTAATAGTCTAAATCTGCACTAAAGAACCATTTTAAATTACACTTCTAGCAATCTCATCCTCCTAAGGGGATATATGCCAACTCGTTACTTTTCCATATATGTTGTAGCTACATTTTCTGCACCACCTGTTTGTAAAGTAAAGTTTATTTTGTCATATGTTTGTATCTGCATCTAGAGTCCAGATGGGAATTCAGAAGAAGCTTATTTCATTGTTCAAACTGTCCTGGTTAAAAAAACTTCACAGACCATTACTGGGTAGAATTGATGCCGCATTACTTTTTAATGATCTTTCTTCTCCTGGGTGCTGCTACTTCTCATCCCAAAAGTAGTACACAACATTTTTAGTTTAATTCTCACCATATAGGATGAGAGAGGTTACCATCTATATTTTCAATATTAAGGCACAGACAAGATATAGGCAATAAGCCATAAATCATGAACTTGAAGCCGGAGCCCATTTGCCACAATGCTGAATTATTGGAATTTTCAGGCAACCATAACAATCTTGTAAAATTCATGACTAACCTTATCTATGTTTAGTCTGTCTTACTCTTGGAGAAGCACCCAGCCCCTCATTGTTTTACCTTTGATGTTTGACAAGAAGAATTCCCTCAGAAAAGTTCATTTTCTTTTCCCATTAAATTCCATTCAGCTTTTGCTGACCAAGAAAGTGTTAAAGAATTCCCATTTCCTTCTCTTGCTTTCATTCTTTGGGAAAGTTCTGGCTGCCTGCCGGAATAACTGAACACACTAACATTCTGAGATGTGCTGATGCTTTCCTAAAAGCACCAGCAGCTGACGCTGTACTAGTAACTAGGGATGTTAGACTAGTCAACTGCTTATTGAATAGTCTTTTACAAATGCTTATCAGATAGTCTTCTGGCTAGTTGATATCCCCCTCCCCTTGCTGCCTCTGAGATGATAGAGGCAGCGAAGGAGGGCAGGGAGAAGGGGTACTTTGAACCCCCAAGGCAGCCGCTGCACAGCTGATATGCGGAGTAGCTGTGTGGCAGGCTGCCCCTTTAAAACTCCGCCTCTGTGCGATTCAAATGGGCAGCCATGGAGCCCGGGGTCAGCAGGGAACTGTGAGTCCCCTGCTGACACCAGACTCCATGGCTTTGAAATGCATAAGAGCCCCTGCTGGCGACTCTTGTGCATTTCAAAGCAGGCACGTGGCGTGCAGACGGGAATAAATTCCCTCGACTAGTCAATTAACCACATTTTAATATCCTTACTGGTGGTAAAACTTGGAACCTGCCACATCAGGTAAAGGTGGAGGAGGAAGAATGTTAACTCCGTGCTAGGTCAGACAATGATCAATCTAACCCCAGTATCCTGTCTCCAGCAGTGGCCAAAGGAGGAGATTCAGAAAGAACAAATAGACTAAGGCAATTTGTTGAGTGATCCACCCCTGTCTTTCCCTCCTGTTTTCTGGAAGTCAGAGAGTTAAGTTGCCCCGAGTATGGGGCTGCTTCTCTGATGCTCTTGGCATTGGTAGTTCTGGCCTCCACAAACATTTTTTTCACCTGATTATATTTTGGCCATCACAACATCTCAAGGCAAAGCATTCCACAGGTTAATTGTGCGAGTGAGTATATGGGTGGCCTGATAGATAGTGTTAGTTCTTCCTCTGACAGGGTCCTATGAAGTCATTGGGGCAGCGGGGAGGGCACAGGGGGTGCTGATCCTCCTCTTGGTGGGTTCCGTTTTAGGGATCCTCCATCCAGCACTTTCCTCTTCTGTGACAAGTCAGACCTCATAGACCTAGCACCTAGCTTCGGTGGCTCATTCCTACCTGCTCTGGGGACAGGATGTGGCAAACTGCCACACTTCTTTCAGGACAGGACAGATGGGCTGAGCTAGGCTTCCTTCAGAACAGCAATGCATCCCTCACCTGGAATAACAGCCTTTTTATGCTAACTAAAATAGTTTGTCTTGTAGCCTCAGAAATGAAATCTGTTGTGGAGGTAAAGGATCAAGTTTCAGATTGTAATGATGCATCATGAGGTGCTTCTTTACAACTGCATGTGATAGAATTTGATTTGTACTTTTTTGCTGTTTTTATTAAATCCTATTTAAAAAACAGGGCTAGAATTTATTTAGGTTGCAAAATCAAGCACTTGAAAGTTCAGAATTGCCTGACTTATTTCTTCCTTATTTGCAACTCTTATTTGCCACAAATCTGGCACTTGCCCTAATAAAACTCTCAGGCAAGGGCAAACGTCTTTATACATGATGCAAAACCAATCGTATTTACATTTTACTAGCTATGTATTAAATAGACACGGAAGCTTGTTACTATTGGCCAATTATGAACTTAACTTGCATATATACACATAGAGATGCAGTTGACTATTAGAGGGTGTTTCTGAAGTAGCTGCTATGATATTAAAATGTGAAATTTATAAAGTACCAAAATTTTCATATTTTGCCAACTAAAATTTTTCCAAACACTGATTTCTTCCTCCTCCTTCTACAAGTCCTTGTCACTTTCTCCCCTGAGCCCACATACAATGCTTGTAGTCGTGATCATAAAAAATGGGTATGCCAAGCAGGTTTCCTTCGTACACTTAGTGTGGGTGTCACCTAATGCATTAAGTTCTTTTGTTCGGTAGCATTTTCCGTGCAGTTTTATCATTCACTTGTAAAACCTGTAATTTCTTTTAAAGCTACATATGCTGCAAATGAATATTTTGACTTCCTTATTGCTTCCTGTTTGAGAAGTTTCTTTAGTGTGCAAGTTGGTTCTCATCATAATATAGATTGAAATTTCCAGTCCGAAAGGGCTTCAGGTCCTCGATCTCAGTTTCCGTAATACACTGGCCTTGTATGTTTAAAAGTGTAGCTTCCTCTAGCCCAAGTGACTCTACAGCCAATTGCTTTCTCACAACTGAAGAAGTTCTTTAGCTCAAATAGTAAAGGCTTATGGCTTTTGATTTCAGCTTTTTTCTTTGTCCTGGGGTAAAAGGGTTGTCTAGTGGTTAGAAAAGGGCTTTGATTCAGTTGCTGGAATAATTATTTCTACCTCTGCCACATATTTATTTCGAGACCTTGGTCAGATCGCCTAAGCTGTACCTGTTTCTGTGCCTATACAAGAAGAACTTTAACACCAAAGCCTTTGTAAAATAATTCAGAATTTACAAATGGAAGTGACCCTCATGCGACAGTAGAAAGCAACATATAAATACCTGCAATAGAAAATGTAACATGCATTAAAGAAAAACAATTATAATATTTTCTGATGTATATTCATAGGACTGTTCTGATGTATATTCATATGTTTCTTTTTTGTGTAATATACCTTTTGCTGTTATGTTTACGCTGATGTATGTTACTACAGTCAACTTAGTTACTGTGGACAGGAGACTGTCACCTATAGGTATTTCTGCCCTTTTTAGTTTTGGTAAACTTTGGAAATCTTTTACATTTTAGACTCTTGAATCAGAAAGTCTTGCTTCTTCCCGATGTATAAGCTAACAATTTGTTTTAATGCTTATAAAGCTTTAATTTTTTGAATGTCTCTTCTCTCATTAAATAAATGTGTATCTACCCCATAATTTCCTGTAGTTATGAAAATTTAAATAAACATCTTAAAAATGCTTAAAAATAAGCAGATATCCATCAATTATAACAAATTTCATTATCCCAAACCTAATCATAATGTGCTTTTCTATTTTTCAAATGTAATTTTATTATCCTTAGTATTTTGTAGTATTGTTTTTAAAAACTAAGCTTTACTATCACATTCTCTATTAAATTTTGCAGATGAGTGGAATGGGATGGCTGAGGGAGAGATGCTGTAAAAATAAGTGCCTGCTTTCACTGAACATATTGATAATTTTCACAATTGATTGTCGCCTTTGAGTGCTACTCTGTGTTTAGTCTTAAGGCAGGTTCTAGTTAATGGATGTTAACAAATAGATTTTTACATAGTTGTATCATAAATGTAATTTATGTCTGTTTTCCCCAAAAGGGTCTTGTATTATTTTTTCACACAAAAATCATGTGTGAAGTACTGCATAAAATTCTAAAAACCAAATAAAGACAATGGTCTTGTAGCTTTGCTCTGCTTACTCTATTATGTAAAAAATTAATTTCATTTAGCTTGTATTTATATGAGAATTTATATAAACTTGTAACTATTTACCATAGAAATTGGTCTAATAGCCATTTCTCAATAGTAGCTTAAAATCTGATTTCAGTTAATTTTATGCAACTTTGAAGAGTTAACAAAGTTGTACACAAAGTGCCAGATATTGTGACACAACACATTTTATCAGTTTCATTATGGGGGTCTTTCAGTGGCAGTTGATAATGCATTTCTCATTAAATAATGTTGAATCCTCTTACTAAAGCATATTTGATGTGACAGCTTTAACCTTTAAACGAAACACTTAAATGCCTACAGTAAATAGTTCCTTTGATAGCTGCTGATCAAAATACCTTCTAGTAACATGAGGGCACAAAAGCAGCAGAGTGGAAAATATGCATCTGCTCACTCCCCTGCACTTCAGATATCATTTGTGTTCTCTTCAGTTTCTACCCAGCCCTTTAGCACTCAAATGATGTAAAAAAAAAACCCCTAGTAGCCCCTATTTTGGACCCAATTCTTTAAATCCTTCAGGGTTTTTGTTTCCACTTGGATTGGGCAATATTTGAAGAGAACTTTTTGTTTTCTGAGTAAGTTTTGTAATGTTTGTGTTCAGCTTAGGGGAGTTAAAGAAATAAAACTGGCTTCTAAATGGGAGGAAAATATTGCAAGTAAATATTGCAATATTTACTCTCGTTTTACGTAGAGTTACCGTATGAGACATTGTTATGACAGATGTTGTCCTTCTCTAGACCAAAAGGGTAAATATGATATGAAAACTTTCTGTAGCCATTCAGTGACTATGGTTTATGTTGTTCCTATGAAATGGTAAGCTAAGAAAAGCAAAAGGGTGACTCACAAAAAGTTTCATGCCGGAGATAACTTCTATTGAACTTTAGGGTTAATTTACTATCGCAGCTGTTATGCATCAAAAATCAAATCTGATAATTATATATCAAAAGGAACTTTCTATCTAAGGTTTATATGGCCTCCATCCTGATAGCATCTAAACACCTCTTAATCTTTAATGTATTTATCGCCGAAAAGAAAAATGCTGTTATCCCTCTTTTATAACTGGGAAACAGAAGCACATAGAAACTAAGTGACTTGTTCTAGGGATGTTAAAATGTTTTTATTCCAGTAAACGTGTAATCACTGAAATATTAAGCAATTACACAGTTACATGCCATGGGAGAAGCAGCTCCCTGAATATGCCAGCTCCCGCCTTCCTCTACCCCCACTCTGCTGTCTCTGGCTACATCTAGACTATGGAGTTTTCCCGGGAAAAATCCCGCTGCGTCCAGAGAGTGCTTTTGCTCTTCCTTGTCTTTTTTGCGGAAGAGCAAATGCGTGTTTCGGGGAGCCCTGTATACCTCATTCCATGAGGGATAAGGGCTCCGCCAAAAGAGGAAGCTTTTCCACCTAGACTGGACCAAATGATGGAAAAGCCTCTTCTGGAAAAGTGATCAGAAAAAGCTACGCAAATTGCACTTCACAATTTGCGTAGCTTTTTCCGATAAAGTCCCATAGTCTAGATCTAGCCTTAGATACAAAATCAGCAGCATGGTGGGGTGGGGTGAGAGGATGCCGCTCCATGGGGGCCTGCAACCAGGCTCATCTGTTAACCATGTACATGGTTACATTTTCACATCTCTAACTTTGTTCAAGGTCCTGCAGAGGGAATGCACAGCAGAACAGGATTTTTCAACTGGAATTCTCAAATTGGATCTTTCTCATGCTAGTGCCCCAACTACTGAGAACTGTCTCTTCTCTCTGGTTTATCTTGTGGTTATGTTATGAGTAACACCTGCCCAGTTGAGTGTCTTCACTTGCATCCCTCATGCCAACTCTGTTACTTAGAGTAGTAACTGATGACTCTACTGATATCAAACTGCAAAAAGAATCTGTTTTAATTATCAGAAAAGGTGCATGAAATTTTATGCATGGAGCATTAATTATTTCTGGAAAATGTATTCAAAACGGAGGGATATTTGGCATTTAAAAAATCTGTTTTTAGTGAGGCTGGAAAGTAAAAGCTTTTACTGACAGCATTCTCATTGTAACGGAGTAATGTGGGAGGAATACACATCGAGAGGTTTTCTAATGACATGCATCTTAATGAACAATGTTGATAGGTTATAAACTGTCACTTAACCTTTTAAGATTGGAATAATTGCTTGTTTCTGGTGTTCTTTGTGCTCCCACTGGTGCTGGGAGATGGGAGTTGGTGAGGCTGGTAGGCTCCCTACCCTTCACAAAAGTACCCAGCATGGAAGTGCAACTCCTAGAAGGAAGTGTATGACTGTGTGTGTGCTTGGGGAGAAGGGGATGGGGGAAGCACTCCATGTGCTGCCCCTGCCATGAGCACCAGCTCTGCAGCTCCTACTGCCAGGTCCAGATAACACACTGAATACGAACTGTCACTGACTTCTGGAATGCTTGGGAATATGTAAGCCATATCTGAGTCAACTTTGTGAAAAAGTCTCTCCCAGTCTCTGCTATTCAGATCACAAAATTCGACTCATTCTCTAGTGTTAAGTCACTTTAAAGTTTCCTATATGCCCCTGGCTCTAGGACAAGGCCCTATTTTCTTTCATTATGTCTCTCTCCTTTGATGAAAGATTTTAATTTTCATCTCTGTACATGTACCACCCTGCTTGTTTGGACTGTGGATGTGATCATAAGTGCCACAGGGACAGCTTTTAAAGTCCTGCTTTCTTAAGGAAGGAAAAATTATCATCAGGAGACGTAGCCTCCTTGGACAATACAGCTCTATCCACATGAATGATTTCTCCTTTCAAAAAAAAATCTCACTATGTAATTAAAAAAAACAGTACCTATCATTTATATGTTCTCCAATGACACTCTTTCCAGCAGTGCTTATAGAACCACATTGTGCTCTGTAAGAGATTCACATTCCTGAGCTTTCTAATTTAAAAACTCAACTTGTTTCACACTGTGTCCATAGCTCAGTGGCCTTGTCTCCCTTCTTGTGTACCACCCACCTGCATATCTTTAATTTGAGATTTATAATTTTCTGCATTGTGCTTTCAGTGCTGCATTTTGCTTCACAAAATCTGCCTGTCACTGTCCAACCCTGCACAATTGCAGCTTTTATCCTTTTTTTGGCAACAATTTTGTTGCAAGAGAAGTTGCTTTTAGGCAGGTTAGCCACCACTTCATGCAGATTCTGGCTTGTGAAAATGTCCACCTTCTTTAGGAGACTGCTGTGTCTGGAGAGAGATTCATCCATATATCTCCCCTCCCCAGCAATTTCATTGTCCCTTACATACCTCGGCAACCTTAGGTTGTGGACCCTCAGATACCGGCTCTAAACCCAATCTGCAAACTGTTCATCAGTATGTTGGATGGAGATTCCTTACTCAGCAGGTAGATTTAACGAATTTTTATTATGACAAACCATTCAGCAAGTGGCAATCTTTTATTTACAAGTGGAAAACTCATAAGGATGATCTCCTCACAGTCACCTCCAGCACTGAACAATACAGCTTCCCTTTGTTATGAAACATTTATAACTTTATTATCTTTTCTTATACATTTGTATTAGTGTCTCATTTCCATATTAATATTCCTTCCCTGACAGCACAGGCTTAGCGTTAGTTCAAACAAATCTTTTCTATCTTTTTAATTACTTTAATCATGCCCGTGAATAAAAGAATGTATAGTTTGCAATTTCTTAACAGTTCCGTTTTTCCTAGGTTTACTCTATAAAACGTTATCACAATAATTTCAAAATACAGCAGGCTTTTATCAAGGCAAAATATGTGTTTTCTCTGAACAGTAGGTTTAGGTACAGGTTGGACCTCTCTGGTCCGGCATCATCGGGACCCGAACAAGAGAATTTGCCAGACCAGGGGAAGTCTCCTGCCCCGGACCCCAAATCCATCATCTGCTGTTGGCAGGCTAACCCAGCAGGCAGTCCTGTATGCCCCGCCTCCACTCGACTGCTGGCTCCCTGGGCAGCACAGGCTCCGGCTGCTGTCGCGGGGCTCTGTTCCTATGAAGCTAGGAGCAGCCATGGGGCTGGGGGAAGCTGTAGGGCTCCAGCCCCGGCCCTGCACAACTGGGATAAGCCATGGGGCCCCAGTCCCACAAAGCCAGGGGAAGCCACAGGGCTCCATCCCCAGGCAGCCCCAGCCCTGGTCTCGAGCAGGAGGGCTCTGTCCCGCACTGCCCCATGTGGGCTGCCGACTCTGATGTTCCTCCTGGCTGGCCCTCCTGCCCTTAGGCTCCCAGGCTCTCTGCTCCAGGAGCATCCATGGTTGTGCTGTACCACGGATGTTGCCAGACCAGAAAGTCTCAGATTTTAGAGGTACAACCTGTACAAGTGAACATGAGTTAATAAGCAAGAACAATACATTCCAAAGCAGTAATACATGTACTACGGATCTAAAGGGTTAACCAGTTACTTAGTAAGCTCTTTCGATAGCGGCGTGCTTACTGGGGTAACCAATTAACTGGTGCCCTGCTTAATGGAAGCAGCCCCTCACCCACAGTGTCTTGGGATGGTTAACCAGTTAAACATGTAGTTTAACTCGTTAACATTTTAACAGGATTTTACATCCCTAATATGTACTTGAATGGGACCAAGTGTCCAAAGCTAAAAAACAATTGCGAGCTAAGTCATCTAAGAAGAAGGATTTAATCAAAAAATTGAATGATACTTGGGAATCGTTTAAAAGCCTTACTAGATACTCAAAAAGCTACAGTCTCACAATTAAGGAAGGATGGTCACTTTAGTTTAGAAATTGATGTAGTTTAGAGACAAAGTAAAGGCAGCTATTAAAAAATATATAACAAAGGGGAATGCTTTTCATTTAATTTTTTTTTACTTACTGGGTTTGAGTAGTGCCAAGAAGGTTAGTAATACAGGCAAGTAATGGTATTATTAATATATACTTAGTGGATATAATGAATACTTTTCTAATTAACAATTTTATCCAATATAATAAGTTGGGATAAGTGTTAACAGTATGTGTTAATATTTGTAAGGGATGCAAAATAACACTTGAGTTTTCTGAGAAACATCTGGGTTAACATAACTGAATTTTATCTAAAAGGATTTTAAATTGGAAATGCTGCACCTTGGGTATTATTCCAGTGAAAATTAATTGGGTTTGAGTAATGCAGCTATAAATGTAATAATGTGCTAGAACTGCATTGCTGTTTCTATAAACCACCATACTCTGTGTTTAGATGTATTCCTTTGAAATCTCCAGTCAACTGCACAAAGGACTCATGAAAATCATTGAGTATTGCTAATAAAGCAGTTTTGGTTTTGGGTTGTTTTATAGAAGTCATGAAAGAAGAACCTGAAATACTCTTTGAGGATCTGCTTGAAAAGGCCAAAGCTGGAGAAGCAAAAGCACAGACAGAGGTAACTTTATAGGTTTTGTCACTACTTCTTTTTTATACTCTTCAACGGCCATGTATTGATTATAGCTAAAATAAAACCATTGTTAGCTACATCTGAAATCATATCTTCAGAGAGCACTAGAAACTGCTTTGAACATCTCTGAATATTGGTGAAACTTCATCCAATATTGGTATGGTTTAAATTCAGAAAATGTTACTACACACTTCCAACTCTTGTGGAATTATTTTCTCTTCCTATTAAAATTGAACCAAATCTTTTGGTAGAATTTTAAATTGGTCCAAGTGAGAGGATGCCAAATAGCTTCTTGACCTAGAGCAGTGGTAGGCAATAATTTTTTAAGGGGAACTACTTAACAAATTTCTGAAGTGGCCCTGGGGCACCCAGGAATGGGCGGGGCCTCAGGCAGAGGGGGTGAGGCCAGGAGACTTCCCATGCTCCCCCACCCACAGACCCTGATTGACCTAGGGGGTGGAAGGAGCACATGAAGTCTTTGCCCCCCGCTTTCCAGCACCTAGAGAGAACCACCAGATGTTTTGAACAGCTGGCCGTTCTCTCTAGGCGCGAGGCACCCCCGGCAGCGGGAGAAGACTTTGCGCACTCCTCCTACCCCCAGGCAAATCAGGAGTGCGCAAAGTCTCTCACCCCCTGCCTTGCCGGGGCGTGTAGTGCCTAGAGAGAACTGCCAGCTGTTTTGAATGGCTGGTAGTTCCCTCTAGTGTTGCAAGCCCTTGGCTGGGGGAGGAGACTTCTTGCAAACCCTGGCCCCAGGTCTCCACTGGCCTGAGGGCCGGGGAGTGGCAGGTCAGCCGTGGGCCAGATCAGCCAGCGTGGTGGGTCCACCCCTGGCCTCGAGGCTGTCTTGCCCACCCTTAGCCTCGAGGAATGATCTGTGCTGAGGAAGGATATCAGATTTGCCAGGTTCCAGTCCAGCACCAGCTTTTGAGGTAGATGTGCAGTTAACTAGGGATTATAAGCAGCTTGAGACATGGACTGTCATTTACAAATAGAACCTTCCTGATGTGGTATCCTCAGGCTCTGACGGTCCCAAACTGGAGAGTCTGCCAGACTCCAGCTCTGCTCACTGCTGCCAGCCAGCCAGCCCAAGTCTCTCTTGCACCAGTTTTCTCCTGAGTGCTCCAACCCTGGAGTACCCAGGTGGTACCCAACGATGCCAGACCATGGATGTCACCAGACCAGGGAGTCCTGGACTAGAGATGTTCAACCTGTAGTTTGTTTGTTTGTTTGTTCAGTGCCTAATACAATGAAATAAGAGGGAAGTGTGTCACTATATAGTGACTATTGTACGCTGATTGGATTTTAATTTGTTACCATTAGAACAAAATGCAAACCTCAGTCATGCTAAGGCTCCTCGGAGATAAACAAAGTAACTCTGAGTTGATTCAAGGTTTGTGAATGACTCAACAGCATCGACCTTGGGCCATTTGAAACTGTTGACTGAAGTCAGGAGAAAAGCTGAATCTGAAGAATTTGTGTACTTTAAGTACATTCAGTGCCATCAGAGGAAGATCTTAAAAATTAAAAAGAATGTGCAGGGGTGACAGTGAAGTATCGTGGAGCCAGCAATTAAGTAACAAACAGAAGGAAAAGTTGGATGCTTCATCTGTGTCCCTGCTTGATGAATGGTTTGGAAATGGCAGGTCTTATGGAGATGGGGGGGGGGGGAGGGAGAGAAGAGACTGGTAGTAAAACAATATACAGAGGAGAGTGGATAAACAATGCATATGGAAGAAATTAGGAGCAAGGTGAACATGGGACTCTCAGTGATAGGCTGGCCATATGATAAAAATGGGAGAACAACAAAGGATTTTATTAACATAGAATATGGTCTCCATAGGTACGTCTATGCTGCATGCTTATTTCGATATAAGCTATTCCAGAATAGTTATTCCGAAATTGCTTTTTTTGAAATAGCACATCTCTACTGCAGGGAAGCCTCAAAACTAGTCCCAGGCAGGCTTCCCTAATATGGACACCCTACCTCGATTTAGAGCCACAGGAAGCACTGGGAAGGAATAACTTAGAATGGCCCTGATGAAGGGCTATTTTGAAATAGCGGTGGAGCGTCTGAACGCGCCTTATTTTGAAAGAGCTATTTTGAAATAGGCATTATTCCTCGTAGAATGAGGCTTATAGATTTCAGAATAAGCCATCCATTGTTTCAAAATTATTTCGAAAGAACAGAATGGCTGTGTAGATACTCGCATTGTTGTTTTGAAATAACGCTAGTTATCTCGAAAAGCGGTACAGCGTAGATGTTCCCTGCATTCTTGTCTGGCAGCACTCGCATGTTACTGTTTCACTGCAGCGTTAAACATTTTTAAATGAAATTTAAGCAATAATAAACAATATACGCCACCAAAACATGGAGAAGTTAATCGGTTAAATAAACCTCAAACCTAAAATCTCTCTTTCTCTCCACCTCCTCTTAATTCTTCCCTTCTCCTACAGTCCCCTTTCTTTCTTTACGTGTCAGTAAGGTTCTTGTCCAGGAGGTAACTATGTTTTCAGGGTTAATTGAGTTTGTCTCAGAATAAACCAAATTAAAAAAAAAGGAAGTTGGAGTCCTACTGTCCTATGGATAGGGCAAGAGGAAGGAGGAAAGAAAGCAAGATAAAAAGTCACCTTGAAAAATATTAAAATTGTTTCACTCTTGGTAATTTGATACCTCCCTTTTTTTTTGATAGGTTGAGCAGGGTGGGCATTGTCTGTTTTCAGCAGAAGTGAGTGAGAAGAGAAGCTGAGGTGGTGATCTTGCTTTTCAGTATAAAAATGACTAGAAAGACTCACTCAGTTCAGGAACTTGGACATATCACTGCAAGGTTATACAGAAATAACCTTGCACTATATGGCTACGTCTACACTGGCCCCTTTTCCGGAAGGGGCATGTAAATTTCATGAGTCGTAGTAGGGAAATGCGCGGGGGATTTAAATACCCCCCGCGGTATTTAAATAAAAATGTCCGCCGCTTTTTTCCGGCTTTTAAAAAAGCCGGAAAAGAGCGTCTACACTGGCTCCGATCCTCCGGAAAAAGCGCCCTTTTCTGGAGGCTCTTATTCTTATTCAAAGTAGGAATAAGAGCCTCCGGAAAAGGGCGCTTTTTCCGGAGGATCGGGGCCAGTGTAGACGCTCTTTTCCGGCTTTTTTAAAAGCCGGAAAAAAGCGGTGGACATTTTTATTTAAATACCGCGGGGGGTATTTAAATCCCCCGCGCATTTCCCTACTACGACTCATGAAATTTACATGCCCCTTCCGGAAAAGGGGCCAGTGTAGACGAGCCCCATGTGTCTCAGCCTCTGTTACTGGGATTTGCGTACAATAGCTATGCAGATGAGATACCCACAGTCAGTGCTCTTTAATGGAAATGAGGCAGTGATGTGTCTGTTCTTGTACAGGGTCTCAGCACCCTTCACTGGCTGTGACCACTCCATTTCAGTTAGCAGAGCACAATGGCACGATGTGGTTGAGCGCTCATGTTAGAGGAGTAATCTGAAGATGTACACTGTTAATTAGATTCTAGGTACTGTACCTCTGTTTGCCTCCCAGTTTTAGCTCACATTGAACAAAGAGCATCCTCAAGTTAACTACCTGATAAACTGGAATGAGCAGGAATGAATATTCTATAATCACCTCAGTCTAATGGCTTTTAGCCATTTTAAAATTTGAAAACTCTTGCACAAAGGTTTTCATTTTAAAGGTTTATCACCAATTTAGTTTTAAAGACACTCTTGCACAATATTTATTCCATAAGGGCAGATCGCAGCTGAGCATATAGCATCTTTTAGTACAGCTTCAGGTAAAAGCTGGCTATAGGATACTCTGGTTTTTCTGTTACACATTTCAATTTAAAAAAAAAAATGACACTGTTGCCAAGAGGTTAGGTATCTTAAGAACCAAAATAAGGTTCAATGTTCTCTTCAGAAGGTAGCTACTTACAAATGTTGCTACTGTACCTTAAACAAAAGGTTCTTTCACAACTCAAATATTGGGCTGTGGTTCCTTGCGCAAAAGTCATTCTTATGGCCAATTGCATGATTTATATGGTTAGACATCCATTTCTGGGACTATGGGATATTTGTAGAGGAGTTGCAATAAGTGCTGTTTGGGGATAAATATCAACACACATTGGCTATGTCTAGACTACCCGTGGCTTCCGAAAGAATATATGTAAATTAGGTGCGAATTTGCATATCTTCTTCTGATGCCTTTTTTGGAAGAGGGTGGGTTGTTTTTTTTTCGAAAAAGCAGTCATTTTCGGGGTGGGGGGTTAAAGTCTTCTGAGGCATCTAGGTGTGTGCTACTCAATGTTAACTAATTTATTGGCTTTCATTAGATGTGCCAGAAATCAATGATTGCTACAGCTTTTGCATCTTGTTCTTGAAGTTGATTCTTCATCTCTTGCCAGTTTACTGAGGGCAACTTATTCGTGTGGTATTAGGACTCAGCCTATTTGACCTCCTTCACAGATGAGCCTTTGCTTGCTGAACTAATTAAGGAATTCTGTTTGTTTTGCCGTGCTGTCTAGATGGGAAAACACTACTTGAAACTAGCAGAAGAAGATGATGAAGAACTCAACAACTGTAGTGCTGTTGACTGGCTGATTCTTGCTGCTAAGCAAGGTCGAAGGGAAGCTGTCAAACTGTTGCGTAGATGCTTAGCAGACAGAAGAGGTATGGGTTCTTTAGAAGCTTTTAACTCTTATATTTTTAGTATGTACTTTAGCTACAAATAATCTATCCATTAAAATATTGGAGAAATGGGTTAAATATACAGCAAAATCTGGGTTTATGTGTAGCACAATTATTTGAACAACTGCTGTTATTGTGTTAGAGTAGTTAATTAAAAGTACAACATATGATTTTGGGTATAGAAGAATTTGTGTCAATCATGTACTTGAATTCCTTCATTAGTTTCTTGTTTCTTATCAGATCTCATTGAAACTCTTTATTCTTGCCTTTAAGATTAATTTCACACCCCACCTACGTATCTGCTGTTATTCTCTTCTCCTGTCTCTCTCATTCTCCCTTTATTCTTCTCAATCCTCTCGCCTAATTGGTTCCCTGTATCATATTCTCCCACTTCTTCAAGATTCACGCCTTCCTTCATCCCACTTCCTACGCTTGGAGTAGTCTTCTTCATGTCTGCCAAAGATCTGATCTCTTTTTTTGAAACCCACTTCTTTACATAATACTTCCCACCTTGTTCTCATCACCCAGGCTCGCCCTGTCATCTTTTACCTGCACTGTTGTCCTCGTGTCTTGTCTCTAGAGAATATTACAGACTCTTGTGTCAGGGAACATATCTTATGCAATCCGTAAAGTGCGCTATGCTCTTTGAGAGATGTATCATTTTTGTTGGTGAGCTTGAACACAGAACAATTTAAGAAAATAGCAGTTAACTTGAGAAGATGAAGTATGAATCAACTTGTCTAAAAACTTAGAACTAAATGAAAAGACTTACAAATTGTGAGCATGTCTGTCACTTCATCCTGAGATGTGGGATGATAATATCTA
Source organism: Pelodiscus sinensis (assembly GCF_049634645.1). Classification (NCBI taxonomy): domain Eukaryota; kingdom Metazoa; phylum Chordata; order Testudines; family Trionychidae; genus Pelodiscus; species Pelodiscus sinensis. Next base: position 112,161,334 of record NC_134715.1, read on the forward strand.
ATGCACTATTTTTTATTGAGGTATCACTTCTGAGAACGAGCAAGAAGTGAAGAAATTATCATCTGAGACTGATCTGGAGAGAGCTGTGAGAAAAGCTGCCTTAGTTATGTATTGGAAATTAAATCCAAAGAAGAAGAAGCAATTAGCAGTGTCTGAATTGCTGGAGAATGTTGGACAAGTTGACAATGAAGGTAGGTATCCAGTACCCCAGAAAAGAAACTGCTCCTGCATTAATGTCTCTGTTTAAAACAAAAAATTACAAGTAGAACTCCGCTTGAAACCTAAATGATTGCATAAAAAATAAAATATATGTGTAACCCATTAATGGTAATGACCAGGGCTCGACACATAATACAATCTGCTCGCCCGTGGCAAGTAGATTGTAACCCGGAAGGGCTGGGTTTCGGCGATCTGCGCAGCTGGCGAGTGGGGCTCGCCGTGGTTCGGCAAGCCCTGGTAATGACTGTTATCAGCTGCCCACTCTTATCTCGTTAAAGCTGACTCATGTACTGTCACAAGTCTTGCTTATGTATGGTAGTTTACTTAAGTACCCATTGAGAACCACCAAAGATTAGAAATGACTAAATTGTTCATCTAAATTCACTGTTTTTGATAAACATACTTTCATTTACGTAGAGTGCTTTGCTACTGATAGAAATCAGACTACCTTGCCAGATATTCAAATAATTAATTGAAAAACATATCACATATACTAATGATATAAACACTATTCTTTTTAAAACTGTAGCTATTAAGGCCACTCTCTCTGTTTTCAGAAAGGACATGATGAAATGAGTTCTGTTTTTAGCATAAGCTTTATGTTGCTGCTCTCTATCATGTTTTCAAGGAATTCAGCACATTCTCACTCAGGGTGCATCTACATTGCATCATTATTTTGAAATAACAATGCGAACGTCTACACAGCCATTCCGTTATTTCGAAATAACAAACAGCTTATTCCGAAATCTTTAAACCTCATTCCACGAGGAATAACATCTATTCCAAAATAGCTATTTCAAAATAGCATGTGTAGACACTCCACTGCTGCTATTTCAAAATAGTTCCTCACTAGGGCCATTCTAGTGCTTCCTGGGGCTCTAAATCGAGATAGCATGTCTGTATTAGGGAAGCCTGCCTTAGACTAATTTTGAGGCTTCCCTACAATGTAGACATGCTATTTCAAAATAAGCTATTTCGGAATAACTGTTCTGGAATAGCTTATTTCAAAATAGCTGTGCAGTGTAGATGTACCTTCAGTGTCTTGTGTTGCAAAAGAGTGGCAGACCCTCAGGATCACAGGAACATAACTTCAGAACATAAGAGTATAAGACTAGCCATACTGGGTCAGACCAAAAGTCCATACAACCCAGTATCCTCTCTGCCGTCGCTGGCCAATGCCAGGTGCCCCAGAGGAAGGGAACACAACAGGTGATCCTCATATGATCCCTCCCCGCCACCCATTTCCAGACAGAGGCTAGAGACACCATTCCTACCCATCCTGGCTAATAGCCATTGATGAACCTAACCTCCAGAAATCTATCTAGCTCTTTTTTGAACCCTGTTAAAGTCCTAGCCTTCACCACATCCTCTGGCAAGGAGTTCCAAAAGTTGACTGTGCACTGAGTGAAGAAAAATTTCCTTTTCTTTGTTTTAAACCTGCTGCCTATTAATTTCATTTGGTGACCCCTAGTTCCTATATTGTGGGAATAAATAAGTAACTTTTCCTTATTCACTTTTTCCACACCAGTCATGATTTTATAGACCTCTATCATATCCCCCCTTAGTCTCCTCTTTTCTAAGCTGAAAAGTCCAAGTCTTTTTAATCTCTCTTCATATGGGACCCATTCCAAACCCCTAATCATTTTTGTTTCCCATTTCTGAACCTTTTCACAGGGGCTGCTTTGCGGCAGGTTTGTTGTCCCTGAGTAGAAATGCCTTAAAGGATTTCTGCCATGATAAGACCTGGTACAGGCAGTCCCCGGGTTACGTACATGATAGGGACTGTAGGTTTGTTCTTAAGTTGAATCTGTATGTAAGTCGGAACTGGCGTCCAGATTCAGCCGCTGCTGAAACTGATCAGTTTCAACAGCGGCTGAATCTGGATGCCAGTTCTGACTTACATACAGATTCAACTTAAGAACCCCAGGCATCCCCAATTCAGCTGCTGCTGAAACTGATCAGCTGCTGATTCCAGGAAGCCCGGGGTAGGGGCTTCCTGTAGTCAGCCACTGGTCAGTTTCAGCAGCGGCTCACTTGGGGACGCCTGGGGCAGAGCAGCTGGGATGCTGCCCGGTTGGTCCAGTAGCGCCCAGAGCGGCGCTATGGGACCAACTGGCAGCGCCCCAGCTGCTGTACCACAGGTGTCCGGAGCAAAGCCGCGGAGCACGGGGGCTGCGGGACAGCCCAGACGCGCCGTGGCTGTCCTGCTGCCCTCGGGCTCCATGGCTTTGCTCTGCTTTGCTCCCCGTCCCCCTGGTCTGCAGACCAGGGGGGCGGGGAGCAAAGCGGCGGAACACGCGGGCAGCGGACAGCCCAGACGCGTCTGGGCTGTCCGCTGGCCGCGTGCTCCGCGGCTTGGCTCTGCTTTGCCCCCCTGTCTCCCTGGTCTGCAGACCAGGGGGCTGGGGGGGCAAAGCAGAGCCAAGCCGCGGAGCACGGGGGCAGCGGACAGCCCTGTCCGCTGCCCGCGTGTTCCGCCGCTTTGCTTCCTCTCCCTGGTCTGCTGGAGACCAGGGAGAGGAAGGGCCCCGTTCGTAAGTCGGATCCGCGTAACTCGGGGACTGCCTGTAGTATATGCGCTTGTGTAAACCTGTGTATGGTTGGTTAGAGGTACTACTGCCACCTTTATTTTTGCTACTTTAGCTAATGACATTTGTTCTTTGTTCGCTTTAATAACTACTTTGTGTACTTCTGTTATTGAGAAGATGGTGAGAAGCCACCTGGCCCAGTTCCAAAGTCGGTACAAAAGCAAAGAAGAATGCTGGAGCGATTAGTAAGCAGTGAATGTAAGTGCACATATCCCGTTTGAAATCTAATGATCGTGATTTAATTTTTCTGATTACACAGCATTTTAGCCCAACATCTAATGTACACAGCTTTTCAGCCTCCGTTGCCTTGCTGTAACTATTACATATCCCCCATGCAGAAGATTTCTCTCTCAAATTTGTCTCTGAGATAAATACTTGATTTAAATAGACTTTGTGTACCTCACCAGCACCAAAAAAGCTGTCCTTGTGGATAGCTGTCTTCACCTATCACTCAAGAGACTGAAATTGAAGTCAGAAGAGCTTGCCATCTCCAGCTCAGAGAAGTCACAGCTTTGAAAAGGGAGAAGCAGCTATTGAGGACACATCAAAATCGTTGCTGTTTTGGCTCTTGCTGGGGAAGAAGAACCTTGTTCACTTTTAATTAGTAAAAGAACTATCATTAGAAGGAAGTTGCATCTTGTATGGTTAAAAAGTTATGGCTGTGCTCTTGTGACACCTGTACAAGAAAACTGGTTTTAAAATAAAGATAATCTTAAGCTTTAAAATTAGAATGTGGTACACGAAGATTCCAAATTATGGGAAGGAAGAGGGAAAGACTGGACTTCACTAGTTCTCAATCACAACGGTGGCTTCCTTAGTAGATAAGAAAGGCAGATAAAAAATGACCAATGTAAAAAGAGGTGCTTTGTCTAGCCTTTCTTGCAGTGCAGGAACAAAGAGACACCTGACTTTTTGAAAAGGCCGCAAATTTAACACTGATTAAAGGAAATAGCTTCCTCATTCACATCCATTTATCTCCCACGAAGCATTAAGCTAAGATATGTGACACCATTATTAACGACAGGACATAATAGGATTGAAAAAAGATTAAGCATTTCAGATGGGACATACAAATTAAACTAGCAGGATTTATAAACAAAACACATTTACGGGGATTCCTACTTCTGGATGTAATTCAACAGTCAACTGATTGGTGTTAAAAAAAAGATAATCGCCTCCCTCTGTCCCCTTCAGGGTATATAGGTTGGTTAATGTATTATTATTTCTAGAATCTTAGGACTGGAAGGGACCTCGAGAGATCGAGTCCAGTCTCCTACCCTCATGGCAGGACCAAATACTGTCTAGAGTCTAGACCATCCCTGATAGACATTTATCTAACCTGCTCTTAAATATCTCCACAGATGGAGATTCCACAACCTCTCTGGGTAATTTATTCCAGTGTTTGACAACCCTAACGGTTAGGAACTTTTTCCTAATGTCCAACATAAACCTCCCTTCCTGCAGTTTAAGCCCATTGCTTCTTGTTCTATCCTCAGAGGCCAAGATGAACAAGTTTTCTCCCTCCTCCTTATGACACCCTTTTAGGTACCTGAAAAATGCTATCATGTCCCCCCCTCAATTATTGTTACTGTTGTTTGTTTTTGTTTATTAACATGCCTCTTCCTCTGAAGCTTCTGTAAGAGTTCTGTTGAACAGGAATCCAGACTACATTGAGCATTGATCTTGATCCAGCATGGCAATATCGTATTCCAACCATTGCTCTGCAGCTGCTAATTTTCCTATATGTTACCTATCCTTTTTATAAAGGAAAAAAAAAGAAGGTTGAAAAAAGGAAAACATAAAGAAATGATTGGAGGATTTAAAGATTTAGAACTAACACATAGTTACAAACAATGCACATTGTACCAAAAACATTGTTGTTAAACCTTGACTCCTATTTAGGCCATGTACAGAACAATTCTAATTCTGTTTTTATATTAATATATAAAATGGAAAAATTAATATGAAATCAGTTTCACTCCTGTTCTAGGACTATTTAAGCATCTTACAGGTTAAAATAAGGATGGTAAATATTGATTAATCAAATAGTCAATGCATTTTGCATTGACTATTTGATTAGTTGATAGGGCACCTCCGCCTTTGAAGTGTAGCAACAGCCCTAGGGCTCCACGCGGCACTGCCTCTTTGATGCAACCTGATGCTGGGCTCCCTGCGGTGTTTCAAAGTGGCAGTGCTGCATGGAGCCGGTGATCAGTAGGGGAGTCCCCAGCTGATCCCAGGCTTCAAGCAGTGCTGCCTCTTTGAAGTACCGTCTCCTTCCCCCTCCGCCCCCTTTGCTGCCTCTTTCTAGATAGAGGCAGCAAAGGGAGGGAACAACTAGTCGACTAGCATGTCAACTAGTCCTTCATATCCCTACTGTGTAATAGTAAAACTTAAGTCAATCAAGGTCTCTGTAGTCCCCTCCTTCCAAGCAGGACTAAAGTCAAACTTTGCAGGGCTTCAGGTGGAAGGGGGTGGGGCTAGGATCTAGCCTCACCAGCCAGCCTTTCAATGGCACCTGGCACGTATCTCCAGGGGTTATTTAACAGGCCTGGCTCTCCAGTAACTACTGAGGTGGCAGCAATGGTGGCCAGGAGCCCTGGACCCTTTAAAATAACTGGAAGCTAGAATAGCTCCCTTCCCTTTGCTGCCCCGGCCTGCCCCATCAGCAGCCCTGATTCCAAGTACCTTGTGGCTCATCATATTATGTGGGATTCAGCACTGCATGTACCATACTCTGGGTGAACTGGGTTTTTTTTGCTGGTTTTACATTACCTTGTCATATTATGAGAAGTGCTGTAGTGTGGTGCTTGTAAAAGAGAAAGGATAGGATTCTAGTTAAGGCTTGAGGATGGGATTTAGGCCTGAATATTATTTCTAGCCTTGCCAAACCTTTCATTTGGACGTAAGAACGGCCATACTGAGTCAGACCAAAGGTCCATCCAGCCCAGTATCCTGTCTGCTGAAGTGGCCAATACCAGGTGCCCCAGAGGGAGTGAACCAAACAGAGAATGATCAAGCCATCCCTCTCCTGCCATCCATCTCCACCCTCTGACAAACAGAGATTTGGGCCACACTAAGCTCTCTGGATCAATTTCCACTTCTAGAAAAATGGAAATAGTTGTGTAGGGCCAAGATTGCTGCACTTTTTTTTTTTCTCCCTCCTCCTCAACGCTTCCCCCTGCCCTTGGAAAGCTTGCTGTGTGTCTGGGTTCACTGGAGAATCTTCTGCCTTGGCACATATTGGATGCTATTCTACATTACATTCCACAGCAGCTGATCTTCTGAATCAGTTCTTCTCATTCATGTTGATAACTAACAAATGCATAACAAGCCACTTTGTTCCAGATCCTTCAGCAGCTCTTTGGGTGGTGGTGGGGGGAGAGACCGTAATTTTCTGAAGGCTTAAATGGCAGATGAAATAACAGGAGGGTAAATGAAGTTATATGTAAGTGTAGGCAGAAATTGATGTGCACATTTTTTTTTAAACTGCAAATGGGGGAGGCAGGGAATTTGTCATAGCCGAACTGAAGAAAAATCTGAATAATAAAGTGGAACCTACAACGTATGCTTTTAATATCAGAAGAGAGACTTGGGTGTTAAGTTACTAATGGCATTTAGAAAAGAGAAGTTTTCATCAAACACTTACAAGTAGGAGATGGGGCTGCTCTCTACTTTCCGTAGATGGAGTTGCGAACTGCAGAAGCAGTTATTACAAGCAGCTAATACCTGGACCCAATCAGTTTAACTTATGCTGTGTATTTTGCCAGAGGCAAGTTTTCTTCTGATTTAATGCATTGCCAACACTTGAAAACTTGATTTACCCCTCTTTGCAAAGATTTGATTTAGGGTGAACTAAGCAGAAGCACATGTAGGATATTATAGGTGACAGTCTCTGTCTGTGGATAGTGGTCACAGTGCCTGAGAATGTAAATGTAATTGCATTTGATTTAACATGCCAGTCACACATTATAAATTCAGAATCCTCACCATCAGCATATCCAAGAAGTGCTGTGCTCTGTTCTCCTCTTCTTGAAAACTTCCAATGAAAGAGATTGAATGACTTCCCGAGGTAGTTTATTCCATTGTCCTTCCTGTTTCTCATTCTACAGCTAAGAGGCTATTTTGTAAATGTCTCCGTGTATGTTCTGACAGGACAAGCTATCTATTCAGTAAGGTCAACAACCACTGACGTCAGTAGAAACTTCCATTAATTTCTGTGGACTTTTGATCAGGCCCTGACTCTCAGTGGTAAGAAAAGGGAGGGTTGAAGAGGAGTAAGGAAAAAACTTAACACGTTTCTTGATGATTCCTTGACATGCACAGTATGGTGCAAGATTACTTTAATTACATTAAAATATGCTTTAAATATGCAAACAAATCAACATGCATGCTTGTTGGCTGAAAATTAAGGCATATAATGCTGCTTTTTTGTTATATTCCTGTACCCGCTCTTTATACTTGTGGAAATGTTTTGGGATAGGAACATTGTTTTATTTAAAACATGCCTAGAATGCATGCTTGTTTGCTATAAGCTTACAACATTTAATGTAAGAATGTTTTTTAAAATTACAGTAACTCCATAGATCCAGTCCATTAAATCCTGTACTTTTAAACTCCTAGTCAATTGTTTCAATTTCCTGTTTGTAACTTAAGCAGATGAGCCTTCATATCTCTGTCAGCTGACTCCCTCAACATATTGAGTGGGAGACTTGTTGTAGGTTTTTGTCATTCAAAAGTCTTTCATATCTGAAGCAGTATCAGGTGTTTCAGTGTGTGGGGAAAGCTGGCATTAATTTTTCCTTATAATTGACATCAAACTTGTTTACCATGGAAACTAGCTAATCTACACTGATTGGGACAGGCCGTGGGAGGCAATTGAGACAACGGTATACATGATTATGTAGCCCAGTACTCTCGAGAAAGTTCAGAGGTTAATCGAAGCCCTCCAATCTCCATTCCATTCATAGGGTCAGAGGGGAGTGTCCTTGCCCTCTTGGTAAAGGAGGAGCTTAGTTGGCAGGCTATGAAATGCCCTCACTTCTTGAGCTCTGCTGCAGCAAGATTTCAAGAAGTTGTAAGGAGCATAATATTATGGTAAATTCCTGGCTTAAAAATAGGATTTTTTTTTTTTACTTTATATGACTGATTATTCTAGGCTCCAGCCACCCCTTCTTCCAGTGTCCGACCCTGCAGCAGGTCTTCACACATTCTGTTCCCTCTGCATTTCTCACCAGCCTTCTTTTTTCATCCTGTTCCTCCCTGATAACCTACTTTCTCCATCCTTTTCTGCTTTCTTTGCTTAGAAACTTCTTTGACTTCCCACTATTTTTCAGTCTCACACTGTCACTTAACAGGCTCACACGTGTGTAATCTCTCGTTTTAAAAAAAAAAGATAATTTATGGTGATAAAATTGTGTAATTCTTGCCCTTGTCTGTTCCTTTTAGTGCTGCCTCAGATTCAAAGCTCCTCATAGCAGGAAACATGTTTAAAATGTTTGGGGGCACTTTGGACACTTCTTGAAAGAGGAGTTTCAGACCCTTAGCCAAAATCATCCTTCCCCCGCTATTGTATCCAGTTGCAGTCTTTTATCACTTTCTCCCCAGCATGGCTAAATTTAAGCAGTGGCAGATGTAGTGTATTAAAATAATTTATGTGCTTCTGTATTTGATGAATTAGCAAATAAGCAAACAGACAAGATGAGAAAATCATGCTACTACATTATGTAAATGAGCCGTGTTCAATTTGTTGGCCATTCAGTTTAGATTGCTTCCAATGATGCTTCATAGCATGCTGATAAATATACTTCAGAATGTTTAGAAAAAGTATATAGTAGCCAGCCTCATTTTGTATCAAAACTATTAGAGGGAGATTATATGGGGTCTTATGTATGTATGAGAATTAAGAGGCATTGCTGATTTTACTGAGTTAATGAGGTTTCCTAGATATAATAGGAATATATGTAATGTATTCACCAGAGAACTGACTTCTTACTCCACGCAGGTTTTCAGCTGGACATTGAGGAGTTCTTTTCTTGTGGCTCTGTGTGTCTTTTTTAACATGGCAGAGCCACAGAAAATTTAATATTGTTACCCCCAAAATGTTATAAAGGGAGTAGAAAACCTGTGTTATGTTTTTAGATAAATAATAGTGTGATCTGAAAACTTAAAAAATTGCCGGGCACTGGAATAAGTATACAAATACATTTGACAGATGAAAATATTTGCACTGAAGATTTAATCCTGATAAAACTTGGGCGCAAAATATGAAATGCATTATATTGCATTATATCAAACTGTCTGTCTAAATGCACTAACAGTAGTGTATTTCATAATGTTCTCAAATGAACACTTTCACTTAATTTATTTCTTCTTTCATATAATTTGTGTATTATAGTAGCATATATTGGTCTAAATATGACCCATTACACTTACAGGATGTATTGTGACCAATTATTGCCACCAAAATTAATTTCCTATCGCTGAACAGGTCACAAAATAAACTCTTGTTAAAAGGAGGGCAATTTCTCTGTAGTACAAACACAAAGTTTGTTGGAAAATAATTTCAACATCTGCCTTAGAAAGGATGGTCCATGAAGTACAATTAATGGGATGCTAGCACTGTAATTTTGAGCTGTCTTTTTGTTATCTTCATTATAACTTTCAGCTAAGAACTATATGGCTTTGGATGACTTTGTTGAAATAACCAAGAAGTATGCAAAAGGAATTATCCCAACCAACCTATTTGTGCAGGAAGAGGATGACGACGAATTGGCTGGAAAGAGTCCTGAAGAACTACCACTGCGACTAAAGGTGAAAACTAGTTAAACACCTATTGTGTGATATGTATTGAAGACTTGTTAGTTATCTATTTGTGGCCAAAATAGCCTACCTTTAAATGATCATCCTGCAAAGCTTGTATCTAGTCACTCAAAAGCAACATTGATACAACTTGTGTGAGTGTATTGTTGCATATGTACACATACAGTACATGATGTTTTTGTATGTATGACAAAATTAGAAGGAAGATGTATTGAAAACATAAATTATCCTTGACGAGGATAACTGTCTTTCTTTGCCATTTTTTTATTTAGATGTATATCTGCATTTATTAATTAGAGATACCGGCAAATAAACAAATGAAATGTTCATATGCAAATGGGAAACCTAGCAATGGACTAGATGTGTAAGACACCTCAGTCTTCTGCTGTGAGGAAATTTAAAGGAAATTGGTCAGCAGTGGTTTATGCAGACTAACACTTCAATGTTGAAATAGTACAAACAAAATCTAAATCGGAAGACTGATATGTATATGTGTACACTGATCCAAATGTCAAAATAGCAGCAGGTAGGGGCTGTCATGCTGAAATGAATAAACCAGTTCCTTATTTGTCCTCCTTTGATGATATGTCAAATGTTAAGGGACAAGAAAAAGACTATATTTCCTCTAATGCTTCCAGGTAACTAATGTTCTGAAGGAGATGTGTTTCAGCAGTGAAAAACCTTACACTTAACATCCTGGGCTTGCTGCCCCAGTTAGTGATGATGTATTCCTCTCTGTTGAAAGATTCTTGGCCTCTCTTTTGAAGTACTTGACACAAAGGCATAAGTTTGGCACACCATGGAAACTGATGTATTTTTGTGTAGTTTCGGGGGCTGTGAAAGTTTTATACTTGCCAGCATTTTTAGTTCAAAATTTGCTTAAGATGTACTATTTTCCTAGATAGTCCTTTCCATCTTTCCTGCAGAAAGGGGATGTCTTTTTTTTATTATAGTATCTCCAGTGGTATTTGGCAAGTCACTTTGCTGGGCAGATAGTCCCCATAAAGGATAAGTGGAATATTAAAGGCTCTGTAATATAACTGATTGTGAGTTAAATGAATAATCACATATTTGTACATAGGAAGGGCGATGATTTAATACTAGGCGTTTATAATAAAAAGAGTCTGAAAAGGACTAGTAGTTTTTGATAGTTGCTTGATTATATACTTAGGAAGGAAAATTTTGGAAAATGCACATTAGTTGTAAAGGTGTAAGTCTTGTCCACATGGCAAAGGATGTGAATTTGCAGGGCAAGTCGGGATGTAAATTTGTGTGGTAAGCACTTCTTATGGACACTGCTATAGCTTTGTAAAAGTACTGGCATGTGGCTCAGCGTACCGCTTCGCATGCTTTCATTGGGCTGTAGCAATGTCCAAGTGGGACAGGCAAGCCAGGATGCCCCAGATTAACACTCTGTCTTGCCTCATAGTAAATTTGCCATGTAGACAATCATGTATAGTGTCAATGTGTATAACAGTGCACAGCGTGAGACTGAATTCCTAGAGATGCCAACAGCTTCAGGAATGACACAAAATGGTAGAGAAATTGAAGTACAGTAGTTAATCATCATCATCATCATACCTAGGAGCACTTCAGTAGAAACCTACTTGAGAGAATGCTAGATTAGGAAGCCTTTTCATAAAAATGATATGAAGTATTGATATTGAGGTTTGTCTTCCTTTCTGAAAAATGTTTAGATCTCAGAATAGACAGGTAATGTAGTCTGTGCCTCATCAGGTGAAGTTAATATAAAAAAAAATTGTCACAGAGAAAATCCCATTTTGTTGTGCACCACCTCCCTAAATAGATGTATTTCAAAGCAAGTTAAGCTTGACTTTTACTGCTACTGCTTCAACATGAATGTACAGACTGTACATGTATAAAAGTGTTGTTAAATAAACCGTTTTCCTTTCTTTTTCAGGTTGTAAAATATCCACTTCATGCCATTATGGAAATTAAAGAGTACCTTATAGATATTGCATCTAAGGCAGGAATGCATTGGATGTCTACTATTATTCCAACACACCACATCAATGCTCTCATCTTCTTCTTCATCATCAGTAATCTGACAATTGATTTTTTCGCCTTCTTTATCCCATTAGTCATCTTCTATCTGTCCTTCATTTCCATGGTGATTTGCACACTGAAAGTCTTTCAAGACAGTAAGGCCTGGGAAAACTTTCGCACCTTGACTGACTTATTGCTTCGTTTCGAGCCAAATCTAGATGTTGAGCAAGCAGAAGTGAACTTTGGGTGGAATCATTTAGAGCCATACGTTTACTTTTTGCTCTCAGTTTTCTTTGTCATTTTTTCCTTCCCTATAGCAAGCAAAGACTTCATACCTTGCTCAGAGTTGGCTACCATCTCTATTTTCTTCACAGTGACAAGTTATATGAGTTTAAGCACTTGTGCAGAACCCTACACACGGAGAGCTTTAGTGACTGAGGTGGCTGCTGGCTCCCTCTCCCTATTGCATATACTGCCTATAAATTTGGGCTATTTGAAGTATTTAGGTAAAACCTTCTTTACTGTTCCTATAGGCCATTTCTTCATACTAAATGTGAGCATCCCTTGCCTTCTGTTCCTATACTTGTTCTATCTCTTCTTTAGAATGGCACAACTGCGGAATTTTAAAGGCTCCTACTGTTACCTGGTTCCCTACCTGGTGTGTTTCATGTGGTGTGAACTTTCAGTGGTTATTCTACAAGAGTCCTCCTGCATTGGTCTCATTCGTGCGTCAGTTGGCTATTTTCTCTTTCTTTTTGCACTGCCAGTTCTAATGGTAGGCATCGCACTCATGTGTCTTGTGCATTTCATTAAGTGGTTCATATCTTTGGAACTCATGAAGATTGTGGTGACTCTTACTTTGTGTGGTATTCCTTTGCTTTTCCGATGGTGGACAAAAACTAACTTTTCAATGGTTGAAATGATGAAATCCCTGACCAGGAGCTCTATTGTGAAACTCATTTTGGTATGGATTACTGCCGTAATATTGTTCTGTTGGTTCTATGTGTACCGATCAGAGGGAATGAAAGTCTACAACTCTACCTTAACATGGAATCAGTATGGCTTCCTCTGTGGACCCCGGTCATGGAAGGAGACTAATATGGCACGCACACAAATTATCTGTAGTCATCTGGAAGGACACAGAGTGACATGGACTGGGCGTTTCAAATATGTCAGGGTTACAGAAATTGAAAATAGTGCAGAATCTGCAATAAACATGCTTCCACTCTTTATTGGTGATTGGATAAGATGTTTGTATGGTGAAACCTATCCTGTGTGTGACCCAAAAAATGTTACCATGGATGAGGAAGAACTGTGTCGCCTCAAGTATCTCACAAAGCATGACTGTCACATGAAAAAGTTTGATCGATACAAATTTGAAATAACTGTGGGCATGCCTTTGAATGGCAAAAATGGAACTAAAGCTGTAGAGGAGGATGATATAACCAAAGATATTGTGCTGAAGGCAAGCAATGAGTTTAAGAAAGTGTTGTTGAACTTGAGGCAAGGAAGCATAATTGAGTTCAGCACAATTCTGGAGGGTCGTCTTGGCAGCAAGTGGCCTGTCTTTGAACTGAAAGCAATCACTTGCTTAAATTGCATGTCTAAACTTACACCTGCAGGAAGGCATGTGAAAATAGAGCATGACTGGAGAAGCACAGTGCAAAAAGCCATTATGTTTGCTTTTGATTTTTTCTTTTTCCCATTCCTATCAGCTGCATATTGAGCTCACATACTGATTCAATGCTATCTTCAATGTGTACCGCAGTAACACTACCAAAGGTTTGGTTTCTTAACAAAACTTGCTGTAGCAGTGTTCAAAACATATGCTATTCCGGAGTATTGGTTGAATTTTGTAGGTGTAAACACTGTACGCAGTCCTTCTATCCCATAGGACTGAAGTTATAAATTCTAATTAAATATTATTTTAAATGAATGCACAAAATTGCTACAGAGTAGATGCATGAGCTGTTTTTATCCAAACTGAACTCTTTCTGTGATATTATGCTAGGGTATGTTCATCTGCTTGACATTAAAAGCACTTTACTCGTGAAATATTCACAGCATTGCCATTATGTACTTTCACATGTAGAATGGATATCTTGTAGACAACCTAAGATGTAATGTTTCTTGTATTTATTCAGTGGTTTCTAGAGAAGTATTAATTATACAATTAGATTGAATCTGGTGCCATGTGACTGGTGTGTTTAGAATTGAATTTCTTTGCTATTTTTTAGTTAGATTTGATTTGAAAAAGTAGACAACACTTCACACACCAGCAAGGTTGCAACAAGAACTCTGGTCTCCATTTTAGTTTTATTAAGATTTCTTAAAGTGAACATGCTATTCACTGTAACTGTTTGATAGCGATATATGGGACTATCTGTTATAATCTATACAGTAATAGCATATGAATGATAAGCGCCAGGTAGACAGACTGGTATTGTGGTGGTACTAAAAATAAGCAAGCCAAATCAATTGAAAAGCACTGTATAGAAATATATAATGGAGACTGAAATAAAATGTCTGGTTAAAAATGTGTATTGTTCAAATATATGTAAATAGAAACTTGAATTAAAATGGGATTCTATACTTCATTGCTTATGCTTCAACATTGTGAGTAGTTATTTCCAATACAATGGTAACAGCTTTAAATTATAAACCATATTACATTATACTATTTGGTTTAAAACACAATTCCAGTTTTGGAGTGCTAGAAACTATAATTCATATTATTTCAAGATACAGCAGTAAAATTAAAATATTGCAAGCCGCTGTAAACTTGCAGCTGCATGATCTGAATAATATACTTTCCTTTTATTTTCTACTTTATTCCAGTTTCTATGGTCAGATAATATACCATGGTTGTTTCAAAGAACATATTGCATTATTTAACTCTCAGAAAACTCTCTTCTTGACCCAGTCTTTCATTCCTCAATCATAAGAGCAACTATACTGAGTCAGACCAATGGTCCATCTAGCCCAGTATCCTGTCTTCCTACAGTGGCCAATGCCAGGTGCCCCAGAAGGAAAGAACAGAACAGGTCACCATCAAGTGATCCATCCCTTGTTGCTCATTCCCAGCTTCCGACAAACATGCTAGGAATGTTGTTCCTGACCATCGTGGCTAATAGCTATTGATGAACTTATCCTTTATGAATCTGTCTAGCTCCTTTTTGAACCCTGGTAAACACCTGGCCTTCACAATATCCTCTGGCAAGAAGTTCCACAGGTTGACTGTGTTGTGTGAAGAAATTCTTCCTTTTGTTCAGTTTAAACCTTGTACTTATTTAATTTCAGTTCTTGTGTTATGGGAATGAGTAAATAACTTTTCCTTATTTGCTTTTTCCATACAGTCATAATTTTATAGACTTCCTGTATCACAGCCCTCTTTAGTTTCCCCTTTTCTAAGATGAATAGTTCCAGTCTTATTAATCTTTCCTCATGTGGCAGCTGTTCCAAACCCCTAATCATTTTTGTTGCCCTTTTCTGAATTTTTTCCAATGCCAAGATACCATTTTTGAGGTGAGGCAACCACATATGTACACAGTATTCAAGGTGTGGGCATACCATGGGTTTATATAGAGGCAATAAGATATCCTCTGTCTTATTCTCTATCACTTAATGATTCCTACATTCTGTTCATTGCTTTATTGGCTGCTGCTGCACATTCAGTGGATACATTCAGAGAAATGACTCCAAGATCTCTCTTGGTCGGTGGTAGCTAATTTAGTCCCCTCATTTTGTATAGATAGTTGGGCTTATCCTTCCCTTCTTTTAAACCTCTACTTCTTGCAAGGCCCATTAACCCCAATCCTTCTCTTCAGAGCACTATCTAGATAGACTCCAAATTGTTCAAGGCAAGCATACTGTTTTCCATACCTGTTGTAAAGCTCCTTTCACATTTCCTGAGGCTGTACAAATTAATAATGGAACTAATGACTTTGATCCATAATTTAATAAAATTAATGTCACAAAATTAGAAGGAAAATAAAACCTTAGCCTTCGTTTTGGTATAGTTGGGCCTCCTTCTCTCTCCCTGACTTCCTCCCGACCCCCACAGTGTTGTTCTTTTGGGGGGATTACCGTAGCTCCCAAATATTCAACAATCCATGAGGGAGGTTATTCAAAATCATTGTCTTAAAATATCAGGAGACTTGAAAATAGAATCATAGAGCTGTAAGAGACCTCAGGAGGTCATCAAGTCCAGCCCCCTGTTCAAGGTAGGACCAATCCCAACTAAATCAACCCAGCCAGGACTTTGTCAAGCCGAGACTTAAATACCTCTAGGGATGGAGATTCCACCACTTCCCTAGGTAACCCATTCCAGTGCTTCACCACCCTCCTAGTGAAATAGTTTTTTCCTAATATCCAAGCTAGACCTCTCCCACTGTAACTTGAGGCCATTGCTCCTTGTTCTGCCATCTGTCACTACTGTGAACAGCCTTTCACTATCCTCCTTGGAACCTCCCTTTGGGAGGTAGAAGGCTACTATCAAATTCCCCCTCACTCTTCTCTTCTGCAGACTAAACAAACCCAAATCCCTCAGTCTCTCCTCATAGGTCATGCGCTCTAGCCCCCTAATCATTTTGGTCGCCCTCCACTGGACCAATGCGTCCACGTCCTTTCTATAGTGGGCGGGCCCAGAACTGGACATCATATTCTAGATGTGGCCTCACCAGCCCCTAATAAAGGGGAATAATCACTTCTGGATCTGCTGGCCATGCTCTTCCTAATGCATCCCAATATGCCATTAGCCTTCTTGGCTACAAGGGCACACTGTCGACTCATATCCAGCTTCTTATCCACTATAATCCCCAGGTCCTTTTCTGCAGAACTGCTACTTAGCCATTCGGTCTCCAGCCTGTAACAATAGTTGGGATTCTTCCTTCCCAAGTGCAGGACTCTACACTTCTCCTTGTTGAACCCCATCTGATTTCTTTTGGCCCAATCCTCTAATCTGTCCAGGTCCCTCTGGACCTGGTCCCTGCCCTCTAATGTATCTACCTTGGGGGGAGGGGAGCGGGGGAGTGTTGTTGCATATGTTACTTTGAGCTGTAGGAAGTCCTCTGCGTCCAAAGTGTTTATGAGGCAAAGTTCAACTAAAATGTGTATGCAAAAATATAGGCCTGTCTGCTGATATCATTTTATCCTCTCCTAATTTGTGCAGTGGAGAAGCTGCAATTCTATCCCTCTGCCTGCCCTCTCCCTGCCCTTATCACTGTCCTCTCTCCTTCCCCTCTTCATCTTCCTCTTAAGCCTAGTCAGATTCTTCCCTTACTCACATTTTCCCTTCATGCTCCTCCATAATCTTTCTTCAGTGCACCCCTTCTGTATTTCCTTTCCGTCATCCCACATTTTACCCTCCACCAACCTCCTAATGCTTCCTTTCAAGTGATGTCCTGCTTCAACCTGTCTCCTTACAGATTTGGGGCTGGAGTCAGAGAGGAAACTGGGGTCAGAGGTGGTAGCCATCTTCACTGGGGTAATATCTCTTTCACATGCAAAGTCGAAAGTGAATGGTTGCTGTTTTGTCTGGGAGGCAGTTTTGCCTTCGTGCCCTGTGACTATTTCAATAGGGAAATCTCTTGGGCTTCTAAGCCACAATTCTGAGATCATGAGAGACTTTACGTGGCTGTGCCCTTCTTGTTTTTTACGTGGTCCCTGATCCAAATTACTGTGTGTACTGTTGGGGCTCGTAGCTAACTGACACCTCCATAGCACAGGAGCTAGGGGAGAGCCACAAAGGCAAGGTAGTGGCAAAGGGTTTCTGTGTGATGGTTTTGTCCTCTGGTTTAGGAGCAGAATCTTCTCTTACCAAATAAGAGATAAGAGGATGCTGCCAGAGGGACCACAAAACATCACAAGGTTCCAATGTGAAAAAAAATTTGTGGGAGGCATGATGAACCTTGATTTTGAAATGGGTCAGTTTGTTCACCTGCCTGACTGGCTGCATGCATGTGTATGAGGGAGGAGGGACAGCCCTTCTCCAGGAGATAGGGAAGGTTAAACAAGGTTGCACTCTTAAAATGTTGACACTAACTCTCACTTTGAAGTTAAGTACTTGTAGTTTTTTAAAATCATACACATTTGAAAATGTGGCTTCTTTTTGAATGTTTGAATCAAAGTTTGCATTCTCAGTAATATTAAAGCTCAAAGGAAGTCAGGCTTTGGATTCATCTGCACTTCATCTAAGGAAAGTTCTTTAATGGAGCTCAGACAGCTGTACAGAGCATGGCAACAGGAATTAGAGGTGGTTCTATTCCCAGTTGTGGCAATAATGTTATGTGATGTCACTTCCCAAATCCCACAATACACAGCTGGCAGGAAGAGGGGCCCACACCCCTGCTGAGGGGTAGATTTCAGCAAAAAGGAGGAATTTAGGGCTGATAGCTCACCCACCACCCATTCCCCAACTTCCTCCACTACTCTTCATAGCCTCCAGTCCCTCGCCTATTCTCCCACATCACCCTTCTCCCCATCCCACCCATTCCCATGTATTCCGTCTCCTTTCTCAGTATTTGTATATGCAAATAGTTTTCTTCAAATATTTTGCTGTAGTGTGATAACATTTTTCCTATATAAATAGTGTTGGGACCAGTATATTTTTTCCCCACTGTTTAAGGTTGGTTTTCAGATTTCTGCCCAGGATGCATGCCAAAGTTTAGAGTCATTGGCTCACAGAGGTGTTCGTTGTTCCATTCATCTCAAAGAAATGTTCTCAGCTGAATGTGAGTATCCCATGGTGATGAGTAGAGCTTGAACCAATAGCTCTGAGATGTGAAAACTGCTCCATTTGTGTATTTAGATGTTTCTTCCCCCCTCACCCTTGGTGGAGAGTGTCTGATATAATTTGAGCAAATATGGTCTGAGTAGCCCTTACCCTAATGTCAGCTATGTGATTTTTTTTGGGGGGTGCGTACTCTACTATGTAAGCTCTTCACCAAAAAAGACAGGGCTTTGTGGGTGTGGGAATAAAGGGGGTCTCAGCGCTGGATCTGGCCTACAGGGCGCTGAAGGCAGGATCCAGGCATAAGAGCCTGCCTTCATAATTCTCTAAACCCAGCTTGGAAGCAAGATGACCCTCAGCTGAATGGGGGGCTGTGGTGTAACAGAAAAAAGGGCAATACAAGGATTGCCTCAGGATTAGCCACAAAGTTTCCTAATTTGGGGCCTTACCATACGTTAGGCCATCCAGTTACCCAGTCTGATGCCAGTAAAATAAGGCTTCAAAATGCACCATCTAAGGAATCAATAAGTAGGGTCCGGGGAAAGGTAGCCTCTCCATATTAAGAAGCAAAGAGGTTGGGTCCGAAAAGGGGTGATCCTCACCATATTAGGAAACAAAAGGATGATTTGGAAAGAAAGGGATAGGGTGGGTACCAAGAGAAGGGTAGGGATAAAAGATGCTGTAACCATAATTCAGGGCTCACTTTGTTGGTTGCGAGGTGGAGGGGAATGAGCGGTCTGGATGCTGTAACTGAATAAATCGCTTCTTACCACTCCACCCGGCTTTGTCCATCATTTGGCCCTGCAACAGGCTTCCCCGATCTCGGTTCATAGTAGGAGTGGGTGGAGAAAGTGGGATCAGACACCACTGGTGCCAGAAATGACCTTCCTCTCCCCCCACAAGATCATGGGATGGGTATGCCACTCCACACATGGCTCATAGAGGAGATCAGACCACCATAGATGAAGAGGGCCCCTAAGCCCTAGTATGCACACACACCAGTGCAGAGAAGAGCTCAAACACCCCAGATTCTGGTTTACATAAGTCGGGCAGGGAGAGGGAGGTCAGATCCCCATGGTTGGGTAGGGGCCACTGGTGCACAGATAGTGTGGAGCCAGAGCTTAGACACCCCCAACCTGGTTCTCATGGAGGGAGATGGGAGAAAATTCCCATAGAGGGGTAGAATCAGCTACTGTGTAGGTAGAAAAGGGGCTCAGACACCTCTCAGAAGAATCAGCCTACTGTGAAAGGGAGCAAGAAGAGTGTCAGGCCCCCAAACCTCCTCTCCTCAGATCCTAGCATGCATATGGGAAGCCAGAAGGGGGGCTCAGACACCTCTGGGAGTCAGGGATCCACAGATCACATGGGTGTAGGGAGAGTGGCTCAGATGCTCCAGATCAATGACGAGCAAACTCTGGCCCAAGAACTGCACACGGCTGGTCAGGGTAAGTCGATGGTGGGGCACCAGAAAGGTTGTGTACTTTGCGTCCACAAGGATGGCCACCCTCAGCTCCGATTGGCCATGCTGTGCCGTTCCTGGCCAATGGGAGCTGCAGGTGGCTGTAACTGCCTGCAAGGTAAATAACCTATCTTTCTAGTGGCTCTCCAGTGGCTTATCCTGATGAGCTGCATGTGCGCTTGCCACCCCTGCTGTCCCTTTGAATGGCGAGGGAGAGCTCACAGTGACACTAGCTATGTGTGTAGACTCTGAACACTCCTGCTTATCTGCTTGAGCTATCCAGCTGGTGTGAAATTGTAAAAGCAAACAATCCTGTTTTTCCTCTGCTCCTGCGTGCCTGCTCGAATTCTTCTGGCTCGTCACAGGAGGAGGCTTTTGAGACCATACAGTGAAGTAGCAAAATCTTTTTCAAATGAAGTTTGGATTTCCCCTGGAGGGTTGGTGAGTACCATGCACTCTGCTGGGGGTAGCCCTCAGGCACTGGACACACTGCTGGGATGATCTGAGCTCTTGCTTGCTCTGTAGCTGTAAGCAAAAGCCAGTTGCTGGAGGGGGCATGGAGGGATGACACAGATCAATGCTCATGTCACACTCCCCATTAATTCCTAGCCCAGACCAGGGCAGCCATTAATGATCCAACCCCTGGGCCAAATTTGGTGATGAATCCTGGTCATGTACCACTTAAGGCATATTATGCATATGCTGAGAAGAAAAATGCTGTTTGAAAAGAAACTTGTTTGGGTTGGTTTTTTTCTTTGGAGAGTGAAGGTGTAGCTCAGGAGCCTATTGGGTAAATGGCCCAGATGTGAATCAGTAACAGAACCTCAGCCACCCAGCCTTTGAGGCATACCAAATTTCAAGAAAATCCAAATCATCATGGAGACTTGGAAGAACTGTGCTTTAAATTGGAACCTGTGTTGAACCTTAGCAGCAGCAGGACTGTTGCTTTTCTCTCCTGTGAAAGAGTAGTTCAGTTCCCACAGCTCATTGAGTTTACTTGGAACAGCTAAACATGGTGACAGCTAATGCTCATTTAGTGTGTCAGGGTTTTTTTGTGATCGGGGCACCCCAGTCTGGAACTGGAATGAAACCACCAGTTCATTTTAGATCAGTCATTCGCCCGTAATCAGGGAACAGCTTCTAAGCAGGGAGAAGGCTACCGCACCTCTCCAGGAGTAGCTGGGCTCTTGGTGCATGCTAGGGCCCTAACTTCTACGCTTGTTGCAATTGTTCCAGTATTACTGGGAGATAAGAATGCCCTGGGTGCATCTCTTGGTCTTCCCCAAATATTTCCTATACCAGCATCTTACCTGAAGGGGACACCAACCTGGTAAAACAGTTTTTATGGCTCTTGCAGACTGAAGGGGTCTGTGCAGCTGTGTCTACATTTTCACTACCAAAGTGTTGCAAATTTTCATAATATTATTGAGGGTCTTGTCTTGCTTTTCTTAAGGTCTCAGCTCCTGGACTCATGTGGTTACGTAAGACTGTCAGTAAAAATATGAGTTTCTGCCCATGAGGGTTGCAGAAAAAAAGATTGAAAACATGATCCAAGCATACTCGAGAAGCTCAACAACCAGAAAGCAAACAAAAAGAACCCCAGATGTATTGCACAGAATTTCATGTTAAGTTAATTTCATGACCAGGAGGAGGGGGGTTCATTATTTTTTAACTCTTAAGGGTTGACGATACTACCACCACCTGACCAGACCTTTGAGTCAGTGATGTACCCTTGGCATTAAAAATTTTGTATTGACCTGTTCATTATTAGCACCATCCAGCCTCTCATCTACTATTAAGCATCATAACAAATCAATAATTTTACTGTGTCGAAATCACACTTCAGAGGAGATGATGTGCTCCTTCAATACATGCTTGTAAAAAAAGCAGGAAAAGAGAATATAAGGTAAAATCCTGCTCATTTTGTACTGATTTATGTTCCTGTGCAGACGTGTCCATAAATAGCACATTCCACTAGCCTCCAGCTGGTGAATATACAGATTTAGATCATCTTTTGCCTTTATTAGTAGCTCAGCAAGTTTTGCAGAATCATAATGTTTTTAACTTTGAAATTAGGCATATATTTTCTCTTGTTCATCCAACCATTTCTTTGGTCAATTACTAGTAACAGGTGGGGTTTTTTTAAGAAGTTAGAAGTTTAAAGCTGTTTGTTTGACTTGATAATAACAACAAAATAACTGGGTGGTTTTCATCCATGCCATCAGATGGCACTCAAAGCCTGCTCTGCATTCTCTCTCCTTTTAATGTTTTCTCAAGAGGGAGATACTAAAAAACCCTAAGGAAACACTACCTTTACCAATTCTAAGAGAGAAAATGAAATGTAATTTAAAAGTCTCCCTTGGAAAGAACTAGTCATCAAGGGATTTTAGACAAATGTTGACTTGGCTCTGTTTTTGTTCTGGATAACTCTTTACAGTGAAAGTGCTGAACAGATGAGTTATGCCTGTGGTTGTTCCCATATTGAAACCACAATCGTGAGAGAAGTATACGCTCCAGTTTGTGGAACCCTATGATGATAGTGCATATAAGGATGAATTAACAATTTGTGCCATGGAGTATGTAATGCATCTATTCACAGTGAGGCTGTATTAAACATGCTGTCCAGACAATTTGCGGGCTAGCTGCTTTGTTCCGGGCTTACCCACCTCGTTAACATTTTTGTAATGGAGGTATTAGAGTTCATTTGTTTTTGATGCTGTTGCAACGTTCAGCATAGCCCTGATGTCCCTCCATGCAGGAACCATATTTTGCATCCAGAACACAACAAATAAAACTTGACTCAGTAATGCCTGAACAATAAAGGTATGTTCAGAGTCCTGATTAAAATGGTGCAATTAAATTAGGAATGAAGTCCAAAGTAGGCTTTTGTTTTTTTAGAGAGAGAGAGAGAGAAATTGGCAGCCTCTCACTTTAGGTCCATGTTAAATTCTCCAAAGCCTCGTTATATGATATAAATCGATTGGCATTTTGTTTGACAAGACGGTAGCTCAGGCAAAGGCTCCATATGGTGAAGAGTTCAGAGTCAGCATTCTGTCAAACAGATTGCAAATCAAATGGAGATATTGTAGCAGGTGTTTTATAACAGCAGTTTGTTATTAGTATTTTGGCTTAGTTTGAACATGGTAGGCAGAATTTTTGGACAATAATAGCAAATTCAGCAGTACAACGTACATTGCAGATGTTGCTAACAATGAGAAATCCAGTTCTTGACAGCAGGAGCTTAGTGTCATTTTAAATTAGAGATGGACCTGAATGAAAATCCTGGCTCCTAATAACCTTGAACTTTGGATAGGTTGGAACCAAAATCCAGATCTAGTTCTGTCTTTTTAGACAATTTCTTGCTTTAAAAAGAGAGACATTCCAACAAAGTATTTCTTTGTAGATGCCACTTCTTTCTCACTTTTCAAAAGGATCCCATTCTTGTGATGGCAGAGATGTTCCCATGACAACAATCCATTTTGTTGCCTCAGGCGAAGAATTAGAACTTCAATAAATAATTACTAAAATAAAGCTTTGTAGGATTAATTGTTTAGATAATAGAAATATTATTTTAAGAGGTTTTAGCCACCTGAAGATGTCACTCCCAAACTCAGGTTAGAGGCAGAATCTGACTCAACTGTAGCCCAGCTTTGTGAATTGATCCCAGTAATAAGATGAGAAGTGGTTTACAAATGGGCTGTGTCTAGACTGGCCAGTTTTTCCGGAAAATCAGCCGCTTTTCCGGAAAAAACTTGCCAGCTGTCTACACTGGCCGCTTGAATTTCCGCAAAAGCACTGACTTCCTACTGCAAGAAATCAGTGTTTCTTGCAGAAATACTATTCTGCTCCCGTTCAAGCAAAGTCCCTTTTGCGCAAAGCTTTTGCGCAAAACGGCCAGTGTAGACAGCTCAGATTTGTTTTCTGCAAAAAAGCCCCAATGGCGAAAATGGCGATCAGGGCTTTTTTGCGGAAAAGCACATCTAGATTGGCACGGACGCTTTTCCGCAAAAAGTACTTTTGCGGAAAAGCATCCGTGCCAATCTAGATGCTCTGTTCCGAAAATGCTTAACAGAAAACTTTTCTGTTAAAAGCATTTCCGGAAAATCATGCCAATCTAGACGCAGCCATGCTTTAGAAGAGGTAGATACCTGGGATTACAGCCTCCCTTTTAGCTCAGACTGTTTTTTTTCCCCTCCTTGTATAATCTTTTTTTGCCATAAGAGTGAGTTCAGATAGTGTGTATCCCTCACAGGAATCTTGGCCCTTCCAAGAGCAGTGAAGAAGTTGTTGTGAACAGAGGTACTTTGAATCTAGTTCTAATAGTTCTGCTCTATTCCCTAGTCTAATAAAATTGGCCATTGCCATCTACAAGAGCAACCATTCAGATTAACCTTGGACAGTAAAGTGACATAAGAATCAATACAGCTTCCCTTGCAAGTAATGTCAGGACATTTTATTTAGCGCTATAGTAGAAGAGTTGGAGATTAACCTTTTCCTCACCGAGTGAGGAACATTGCAAGGTGAATACTGCAAAGGGGACTAAATTCCCTTCATTTATTCTACTCTGTATATACAGTGTACTTATAATACAGTGTATTAATAAAAGGGAAAGAAGGTACAAAAATTAAATCGGGACTGTGTCGAATATTCACAATGATATTTGCATATCTTGAAATATAGATTTAGATCTATTATGGAAAACACTACAGACTTAATGGGTTTTTTTTCTCTTAAGGAAAATCTTCAATTTTTAAAATTTCAAGATTTGTAATTTATTTTGAGTAAAAATTGTGCTAACTTTGCTTTGGCTTGTGAGATCCATTAATAGATAGGACATACTGTATGTTGATGTGCAGCTATAGCACTTCAGGAGGACAAATAATAGGCAGATAATGATTCATAGCCAGTAGATTTGCAGTAAATTGATTCTTCAGCCTTCCCCTAGTGAAAGATCCTTTCCTGTATTTATAAATGACTGAGTCATAAATCTCTCCTAAAGCTACTTCTGATAATTGCTCAAGTGATCCATATTTGTGCTACATTAAATGGGGAGTCTCAATGGAAATATTTCAGTCCTTTATTCTGAAGACTTTGATCCCAGGATAACTCATCTGATTGCAGCTGAGATGCTTATGTTAAAACATCTTGAAAGATGGACCTGTTAACTGCAACACGGGTGTCCTGATTAATACAGTATGTTATGGTTCCAGTTTTACCTTACATTCCCTTCATTTTGTGTGTCAACAATAGAAACCACTAGCTTATTTTGCAAAACCTAGTATTAATGATGTTAAGTGGTGCATGCCCACCTTTCACAAGCAATTTTAACATAACCTGAAAAGGGCTGTTTAAACACTGATTGTTATCTCATAGGTTATGACTCAAATGTTTTCTGGATTCAGATTTTGTTTGTTACTAGTGAGAATGGGTAAGTTTCATAAGTCAGGTCATGCTTTCCTAAGGAAAAATCCAGGAATGGTTTCTGGGAGAATTTTGGAAGGTGGTTCTTGTGGAGTTTGTCTCAAGTAACCCTTTGGGGAATTGGGATTGACACATTGTTCCCAAATAACTAGGGTCTCTGTAAGAGGCCAGTACAATCTCTGTGGGGAATCTATGGCTGTGCGCTGATTCAAATTCCCCTCTGCATCCCCAACCTGTCTTTAGACAGAATAACTCAGATGGCTATAAATGGCTTGCCCAGCAGAAATTAAGCGAAACACACAGGTAGGACCAACTGGGAAGGAGAATAGATTCCATTGTTCAGGCTTATTTTTGAGTCTGCATTTGTATGAAACAATTGTGTTTTTATATAATGAACTGCTGGAGTGGTTTTATGTGTGCTACATAATGGCTGCCTCTCTGTGGTAGATTTAAATTAAAAATTGGTTTGTTAGCATCTGTGGTTGCTATGATACAGTCAGTCAAATCCTGTAAATCTTCCATTTAGGCTGATTATGCCACTATGCATTCTTTCAGCTCCGGCAGCAAAGTATAACATTCAGAAATAGAGGGACTTAGGAGATGCTCACCTATTAGCCTCCTTTTAAACAGAAAAGCAAAATGAATAGAACCATGCATATTTGTTTACATTAAATATAGTCAGTACAGAGATGTGAGATGCTGATGGTTGTCATCAGGTGAGTCTGTGATCCAAAGACAATAAGGGTGCATTTATACAATTTGCAATTCTCAGAGCCTGGGTCAATAGACAGGCCCGCAAGGTTCAAGCTATGATGTTAAAAGCATCTGTGTAGCTATTCAGGTTCAGGACTTTGAAGCCAAGGGAGGGGAGCCCAATCAGCTCCATAGCTACTTTTAGCCTCCTACCACGAGCCTGCCTCTGTCAACCCAGGCTTTGAGTGTCATTGTTTTTCTCTGTACAGATCCATCCTAACAGACCCCATTAAAGTCAAAACAAAAAACAGGACTTTGTAGCACTTCATAGTCCTGTTTTTTGTTTCAGCTAGACCAGACTCACATGGCTACATATCTATTCCCATTAAAGTCAGTTAGGGTATGTCTACACTACCTTCCTAGTTCGAACTAGGAGGGTAATGTAGGCATACCGCACTTGCAAATGAAGCCCGGGGTTTGAATTTCCCGGGCTTCATTTGCATAAGCGGGGAGCCGCCATTTTTAAAACCCCGCTGGTTCGAACCCCGTGCAGCGCGGCTACACGGGGCACGAACTAGGTAGTTCGAACTAGGCTTCCTAGTTCGAACTACCGTTACTCCTCATTTCACGAGGAGTAACGGTAGTTCGAACTAGGAAGCCTAGTTCGAACTACCTAGTTCGTGCCCCGTGTAGCCGCGCTGCACGGGGTTCGAACCAGCGGGGTTTTAAAAATGGCGGCTCCCCGCTTATGCAAATGAAGCCCGGGAAATTCAAACCCCGGGCTTCATTTGCAAGTGCGGTATGCCTATATTACCCCGCTAGTTCGAACTAGCGGGGTAATGTAGACATACCCTTAGTGAGTATACCAAGCATTCTTTCAGAGCCTAGAGAAGGAGGGATCAAGCTGCTTTATATAGAAAGCAATGGCTGCAAATAATAGAGGGATAGCCCAAGATCTAAGTGTGTTGGTTGTTTGAGGGATTTCCCTGACTGCAAATATGGGAGTAAGGATATCAGTTTTGCAGCCTGTGTGCGTGTTAGGATATGTTTACACTGCAGAGTTAATACAGTGGATTTTAGCTTCCACGTAGGTGGGGTTTGGAGGTACTGTGGGCCCAGGCTGAGATTTACCCAACTAGGGCTGTAGGTTATAATCCAGACTCCACTTTAACTCAGGCTGAGCCCACCTGTTTTGCTGTGAGAATGAAGGGTAAACTAATCCAGTGCCAATGCTCCTCCAATGCCTTGCTCACTGTTTCCCCAACAGGACAGAGAAGTCCTCCTGCAATTGACACAATTGACCAGGAAAGAGTCCTGGATTGTCGCAGCACAAAGAGCTATAGGTTATGCTCCTCCCCTCGCAGGCATGTGCAGAAGGTGTGAGGATGCAATAACATGAGTAGAGCTTTGCAACAGGGATATTCACACCTGATTAAGGCTAATCCGGGCCCCAGTCACCCAGGCTAAATCTGCAGTGTAGACATGGCCTTACACTCTAAAAGCTTGGAGAAGCAGATGGGAGTGTGACTCTGAGAGGAGGTAGCGATTGAGCTGCTTGGGAACAGAATTCAGTACAGTTGCTCACCTGGACAACTCTGAGAGCGGTAACTGACGTCGTTGTTCCTGTTTAAGGAAACAGGACAGTGTGTATGCTATTTATAAATAAACAAGATGACATGAAAGAATATACCTGGTTCTTATCAACTATCTGTCCTCCTAATGGAAACAACGCCTTACGCTTTAAATGTTACCTCATTTTGGGCCAAACAAGGATTAGTACATTTACTTACCTATTCACTTCTATTGCTAATTAGTATATTTACTTTTGATAATTAGCCTTTTAATTCACTTCTTGAAACTTTATCCCCAATTGGCCAATGTTTCTATTGTTATTATTCCAAGCTCTAATAATAAGAATATAGCAGTAGGGATATATTATCAACCACCTGACCCGGACAGTAAGGCTATGTCTAGACTGGCATGATATTCCGCAAATGCTTTTAACGGAAAAGTTTTTCCGTTAAAAGCATTTGCGGAAAAGAGCATCTGGATTGGCACGTATACTTTTCCACAAAAGCACTTTTTGAGGAAAAGTGTCCCTGCCAATCTAGATGCAGTTTTGCGCAAGAAAGTCCCAATCGTCATTTTCACTATTGGAGCTTTTTTGCGCAAAACAGTTTTTAGCTGTCTAACTGGCCCTCTTGCACAAAAACATTTCCGGAAAAGGGCTTTTGCCCAAATGGGAACATCAAAGCATTTGCACAAGAAGCACTGATTTCAGACAGTAGAACGTCAGTGCTTTTGCACAAAATCAAGCGGCCAGTGTAGACAGCTGGCAAGTTTTGCGCAAAAGCGGTACTTTTGCGGAAAACTTGCCAGTCTAGACACAGCCTAATAGTGACTATGAGATGCTAAGGGAGATTAGAGAGGCTATCAGAATAAAAAAAATCAGTAATAGTGGGGGATTTCAACTATCCCCATATTGACTGGGTACATGTCACCTCCTGATGCAGAGATGAAAATTTCTTGATACCTTAAATGACTGCTTCCTGGAGCAGCTGGTTCTAGAACCTACAAGGGCTATTAAGGTAATTGTTGATTTAGTCCTAAGTAAAGAGCAGGATCCCATCCAAGAGGTAAATATAACTGGACTGCTTGGAAATAGTGACCATATGTAATAAAATTTAACATCCCTATGGTGTGGAAAACACCTCAGCACCTAACACTGTGGCATTTAATTTCAGAAAGGGGAACTACACAAAAATGAGGAGGTTAGTTAAACAGAAATTAAAAGGTACAGTGACAAAAGTAAAATCCCTGCAAGCTGCATGGAAGCTTTTCAAAGACACCACAATAGAGGCCGAACTTAAATGGAAATCCCAAATCAAAAAATACAGTAAGAGAACTAAAAAAGTGCCACTGTAGCTTAACAACCAAATAAAAGAAGCAGTGAGAGAGAAAAAAACATCATTTAAAAAGTGGAAGTGTAAAGCCTAGTGAGAAAAATAAAGGAGCATAAACTCTGTCAGAATTAAGTGCAAAAATATAATAAGAAAAGCCAAAAAGGAGTTTGAAGAATGGCTAGCCAAAAACTCAAGACATAGTAGCAAAATGTTTTTTAAATGCATCAGAAGCAGGTAGCCTACTAAACAACCAGTGGGTCCACCGGACAATCAAGATGCTAAAGGAGCACTCAAGATAGCTAATGTGACATCAATATTTTAAAAGGGCTCTAGAGGTGATCCTGGCAATTACAGACAAGTAAGTCTAAAATCAGTACTGGGCAAATTAGTTGAAACTATAGTAAAGAATAAAATTGTGAAAAGATGATAAATGTACATGGCAGCAGTGTCTCATGTAAGAGAGAAGGGGAAGGATTATAGAGCTGTACTTTCTGGTACCACAAGTGAATGCAATTTGAAAGAAGCTGCCATTTATTTGATTTTTCTAAGTCAAAAAGAAGCTAAACTAAGCCCAAGTGGTCTAGCAGAACAGATGGGTTTATTCAAGTCCCACCAAGGCTAATCCAAATTCAGGGAGTTCAGTGAGGCTCATCAAGACACATGATCATATCTAAAGTATCTACACAATCTGTATGAGTGGTATCTCATTTGGGTGATGTGCATAAGAGGAGTTTATTTTGCACATCACCCAAATGAGATACCACTCACACCAACTGTTTTTTTCTTCTTAATTTGGCCTGATTCCAGGGGGTGGGTGGGTGTGTGAGAGAGAACAGGCCCTTCTTTAGTTGATGAATCCATTGATCTATAAAAGGTGATGAGAGGCTTTTCTAAGAGATATAATGGGGCAGATCCCCATCTGGAATAGCTCTTTGGCATTGTGTCAGTTTACACTAACTAAGGAATTTGACCCTGGATTTGGAGCTAATCTTTCTTTGGATTGAACAAACATTTGGTTCTGATAAAGTCTTTAGATCAGGCTGTTATTTATTGCTTTGTTAGGAATTCACATTCTACATGGTATGAAACCTGTGCTTGTGCCTCTATTTGTTGTTTTTAACAAAATTGAAGGGTTTTCACCAAAGTGCTAAAACCCTACATTAAAAAAGAGACACTCATCAGCAATAGTTAAATGAATATAAAATATATGTTCACTGTGGTAATGATTTAGTGGAAACATGACCAGTTACATGCCTACTACTTTCTACTGATTTGCTGCACTTCTCAAGTGATAAGACAAGTGATTATCTATGACTGCTTAATGTGTAACCATGGTAACACATAGATCAAGGAAACCAAATTAGTCTGCCTAGGTCAGGTATAGCTAGCTTGAAAGGGTGCACACTTTGGGTCACAAGGAGCATGTCTTCAAGGTGGATAAGTGTGTAAAGAATGTTCATCCACAGTGAGAAAGGGCTTTACTTTTTGGTTCAGCAGCTGGACTGGAGACGAGATCCAAAGGAATATGCTTTTTTTACTGCATTACACCCTTTAGGAAAATATTTTTATCACTTGTGTGTACATTAAATGAGCTTCGCAGGCCAAAGACAACATGTCTCATACCATGTCCTCGGGAGTCCAAGCCTGCAAACTTTTCCTTGCAGTAGTAGTCCTGTTGCCTTCTGAGTGCCTTCCTAAGCATGCATAGAATCAGACTCAAACTTTATACATAACACAATTAGGGAGTCTCAGCGTGCTAGCCATGTTAGTTTGTTACTTTAAAAATTAGTAATCCGTGGCACCTTATCAGGGGCAGATATAGAGCAGGGCGAGCGGGGCGGCCACCCTGTGCCCCATGCTTCAAAAAGCCCAACGCATGGGCTGTGTCAAAGGGGAGGGCCCTGCGAAATTGTGCTGCCCTGGGCCCTGAAAAATCATCATCTGCCCCTGCACCTTAAAGACTAACACAAATATACATAGTATCATGAGCTTTCATGGACAAAACTCACTTCTTCCAATGAGTTTGAGTGGGGGAAAAAAAGACCAGAATTTATAACAGGAAAAAGAAGGGAGAAAAAAAACCCTGTCAATTGTAGTGCCAGTGCTAATTGAGTGGGCTAGAAGTATCCCATACTTAGCTTTTGATGTCAGTGAGAAGTTAAATGGAAGGAAGGTTAGTTTTAAGAATGCAAATGGGTAGGACATGTAATTATGGAACAGGAAGGACAGGAGAATCAATAATAGGCTGAAAATAGTACTTAACTGGGCATAGGTCTTGTGCTACCCCTCACTCTGAACAGTGGAGGGGTGAATTTCATCTTAGCAATTGTATTGGAAGGTGAGAACTGTCATCTTAATCCTCCCTAGATAGAAGAACTAGCCTCAAACTCAAAATCAGAGCAAAGTGACTGCACTGAAATAATAGGTGGCACTGAACCAAGGGAAACAGCTCCTGTTTCACCAATGTGTTAAAACAAGTCGTCATGCGCTGTTAAGAAATATGTTTGCTGAACTTTCCAGAGCAATGGTGTTTGCCAGCTGGTTTATGTTTATCCTGCTGGGCCCTAGGGATGAAGAAAGAAACTGAAAAGGGAGAAAAGTGGGCACATTGCTTGATGTGTTTATTTGCAACTGAGTTTTATTCCACCATTAGCTACTTACAGTGAGACTAGATAGTGCAAGAATTGGAAGTGTCCAAGGTGAAGAAAAGAAACAATAGGTAAACTAGGGGAGAAGTGCTTAGGACCTTACTGCTGTTTCCTCCCACCCTTTGCACATCAATAGGGCCCTATCAACTTCACCATTCATTTTGGCCAATGTCACGGTCACAGGATTTAAAAAATGATAAATGCCATGATTTTGGCTACTTAAATCTGGAATTTCACGGTGTTGTCATTTTTGGGGTCCTGACTCAAATAGGTTTTGTGTGAGGGTGGAAAGGTTATTGTGTCCCTACCCTTACTTCTGCACAGCTGCTGGCAGCAGCACTGCCTTAAGTGCCAAGCAGCTGGAGCGGGGCGGCTAATGAGCAGGAATTGAGCTCTGAACAGTCAGAGCTGCCACCAGTAGCAGCACAGAGTAAGGGTGATATGGGTATGATATTACCAACCTCCCTTCTGCCCTGCTGTTGGGGGAGTGCTGCCTTCAGAGCAGGGCACCTGGTCAAAATTATAACCACTGCTTCCCAGTTGCCAGCTCTGAAGGCAGTATGAAAGGCAGGGTGACCATACCATGACCTTTCTAAATAACCTTGTGATCCCCTGAAAATCCCTTTGGGATCAGGACCCTCAATTTGAGAAATGCTGGTCTCCCCCATGAAATTCTTACAGTATATGATCAAAGCACACAAAAGGCCAGATTTCTCAGGAGGACACCAGATTTCATGGTCCGTGACATGTTTTGCATGGCCATGAATTTACTAGGGCCCTATACATCAACCTAAAGAGAGGTTCAATCTAGCCCTGTATCTGAAGGAGCTTCATGCTAAATTATTTTGCTCTCCCAGCAGTACTGAGCATTGTAGTCACGCTGTGGGTCGAATCAGTTTTATATAGGAGAACCCATTTTCTTCAATGGACATTTTGCCTCACTTTGGCTGTGTCCAGACTCAGGGGTTTTTTCGAAAAAAGTAGCCTTTTTTCGAAAAAAACCTCACCTGCGTCCAGACTCAAGCCGCGTTCTTTCGAAATTAAATCGAAAGAACGCGGCTTTTCTTTTGATGGCGGTAAACCTCATTTCACGAGGAAGAACGCCTTCTTTCGAAAGTTCCTCTTTCGAAAGAAGGCGTTCTTCAATGTAAATAGGGCTTCTTCGAAAGAGAGCATCCAGACTCACTGGATGCTTTCTTTCGAAAAAGCAAGCCGCTTTTTCGAAAGTTCAACGTCCAGTCTAGACGCTCTCTTTCGAAAGAGGCTCTTTCGAAAGTATCTTTCAAAAGAGGCTTGCAGTCTAGACATAGCCTTTAGGATTTGGCACAATGGGTTTAATTTGTGTCACCACCACTTGTAATACTGTATCTGCAAAGGACTTGTCCTGCTGTGTTGTTTTCCTCTTGACCCATGACTTGTTTCCTAGTTGAGTAGTAAGGCTTCCCTGGAATGGCTCAGTGCCGCTGTTCAAAAAATGAATCTTTTCTTGCCTGGTACTGCTTAATAGAATTTCTGCTTCCATATATAGGACATTAGCTGCTGTTCCGTTAATATATTTTTTAATGGAAAAAAAGTAAATGTTTGTGCCACTTTTCTGATGGACAGGGCTTGCCCTTCTCGTTTTATAAACCCATACAGTTCTTCTGTCAGGTGTTAAAATAATTAAAAATGTGCTGACAGACAGGCACATGTTTCCACTTCTGACAGTACTAGGGCTCCTTCTTAGAGGAATGCAACATTTAGGCATGATGATATTCTATTAATATTTTAACGTCTTTTTATAAACTCTAATTCCCTTCCATATCCTGCTCTCTTTATCATGGCAAATTTCCTATCAACTGCAGTTGGCACTTAGTCCGTAACAAGCTGCCATACTTGTCTCCAATACTGTATAGATTTAAAACATTTTCTTCTTTTCTAACATTTACCTATTTTTTTTATTTGTTCATTTTTGACTTGGGATGATTTTAAAACCACCCATGGACTTGAGGAGTCTAAATACTGTACCATTTTCAAAAGTGAATTAAGCAGTGAAGTGCGTAAGGGTACATCTACACTACAAAAACAAAAGAAAAAAGTCCTGCCTCCCTAATCCCCTCCCCCCAACCCCAGATTTCATAGACTGCCCTCCAGCTATATCTGGAATAGCTACCCTGTTATATTTAGTACTATAGCATGAGCCTGATGTATGTAGACTTGGGCTGAGACTCACTGCTGCATTTTTGTTTGTTTGTTTTTGGAGAGGGGATTGTTGCTGTGTCAACATATCCTTAGTCTCATTTAGAATTTAAGCTTCCTTAGGGCCTGATTTTTAAAAGTATTTAAACACTTCTTCAAAGATGTGGACAAATGTCCCCTAGGATTTTCAAAAGCACTTACATGCCTAACACCGAGCTTAAACATACAGCATCAGCAAAGAGTAATTTGTTTATGCAATTTTTGCAGTCATTTTATTGAAAAAGCTGGTATTAACATATTTATAACTTTATTCAACAACAGTTAGCTAATTTGTGCAACACAAAGAATGCAACCATGAACAACAGCTTTCCAAACAATCTGATTTACCAACTTTACCATCACGTACTCTACACCACTGAAAGCTCAAACCAAAAAGGAAAAAAAGTTTTAAAAATTTCACAATGACAATGTCAACTTTCTTACATTCAAGAAGACCAGGAAACTGAATCCTAGTGGTGGTATCAGAGCCATGAATGTGATACTCGTCTTTAAAAGGATTTTCGTATTTTCCTCTATAATCACATCACAACCTTTTAGTCTGGAAATCAGTGATTTTGTAAAGCTCCAAAAATGTATTTCATTAATTAGTTTAACAAGATATTTTGGGTACCCAAACTTGAAACAGAATAAGGTACTTGAAATAAAAATAGCATTACTATTGTGTTAAGATCTGCTTTATAATAAGTTATGTACTAACTCTTACTTGAGGATGTTAGAAGCTAAATATGTTTTACAGTAAATGCCAGTATGACCTGTTAGCATTTTTGAGCTACAAAGGTTAATGGAGGAGGCCAAAAGTCAAAGAAAGTGTATGATACCCTTGAAGCAGTCGTTTGGCATTAGAGATTTCTATACAATTTACCACATTCTTAAACCTTTTTACAAGAAAAAAAGATAGTTAACTTTAATTAGAATAAATATGTACATATAATACTGTCCATACTGTCTAGAGTATACAGTGTTTTATAAACAAACATTCCTCATTCCCTTTAAAATTAACCTACATATTTTATACTGTCTGTGTATATTATGGCTGGAAACTGATGCACATGCGTTTGTGCGTCTACACGTAGCATATACAGTATCAATCTAGAAAATTTTAAACATACATAGTTCACGTATCATGTCAAGACTTCATATAAAAAGTTGTAGCCTTTTTTGTAAACCTCAGAAGCAGATTTTCTCCCCAAAAATCATAATATAAAAGCATGCAGGTTCATTTATTAGTTCATTCTCCATTTACCAAAAAAATCAGTAAAGAAAGGTTGTTAAAGAACTTTTCCTATGCAAGGGATTTTTAACAAGAGCCAGTCAGTCAAGGCATCTGAGCAGTTACACTCCTTCACTTGTGAGTCAAGAAGAGATCATTTGGGATAACAATTTTTCTGCAGATTTTATTAGTCATGGAGAAAGATTTCCAAGATTAAAAAACATTTCCAAAATGGTGCACCATTTTTATATACGTCTAAAAGGAAACATTTTCTATTTCCATTGTTGTTCAATTGAAGAACAAACTACATAAACCAATTTAAGTAGAATGTTGGCTTTCCATTTCACCCAGGAACCATCTTGTCATTTTAGAATGGGGCTATTTAAAAACTTAACATTCACTCAGGAGTGCTAAACTCTTGAGTTACTATTCATAGAAGTTAAACCTGTATTTCCTGGGGATTCAGCAGATACCAAATTTATAGTAGTAAGTATGATACAGTAAATGTCACGTGGGATTTTCAAAAGGGCTTAGCACTGATTTAACTAAATATTTGATTTCAGAGGAAACAGCATCCAGCCAACTTCTGAAGGCTTCTGAAAATCCCATCCCAAAGTTATAATAGCACACGTGTATGTGCATTAACCCGTGTATCTGCATATGTGTTCAATAGTCATCATGGTGTGGCAAATCCTGAGTTTTTAAATGGTATGCACTATAATTAATATTGTCACATTCTCCAATGTGACTAGAAATGTACCTACAGAACAAATGGCTTTTTGAAACGAAGGTAGCTGACTATCAATAGCGCACTTCAGTTTTTGACTCAGAAAGTTGAAATACAAAGTCAGGATTTGTAGCAGAAGTAAAACATTGTAAAAGTGTGTGTGGAACTCCATAATGAGGGCTCAGTGCTGGGAATGGGGAATGTGATAAGGGAAACAGGGGCAACTTGTCACTTGTTAATAAGCAGAATAATTGATTTTGCTTCCATCTTACTAACTGCCTAGGGGCCTCCTCCTGTGCGCAGCAATGTATGTGGGGGACAGCTATTCTTACACTCATAAATAAGTCTACTTGACTTTAAAAGCCCAGAAAGCATTCCTGAAAAAAAAAATCAAGGGACCAATGTAAAAAACTCTGATAATGTGGTAAACACTGCAGACCGTGGAAGAATGCAGCACAGCAGGATGTTGGTCCTGTGGAGTGTTGTACCCTCAAGAGCCAGTTGGCATTTAAGGTACTTGGCACCTCACAGGAACAGTCCTGAAATGAATAGCCCTGATTGTTTAAAAAACTGACAGAGACCACAGTACTGAAGTAGAGCCTTTTTACTTAGACAATTATACAGTTGCAATAAGTTAAAACAGTTGGTTGCCACCACCGATACAGACTGAAGGGTGGAGGGAGGGAATCAACAAATTCCACCACAATGGCCACGCTTTTGTGAAGCTCACGTCCTTCTACAACTCTCAAAAGGCTGGTTCAAAAATACAGAAAGATAGTGATAGACCTAGTGCATTTCTGAGTTCACTTTATCCTGAAATATGTACAGATTGTTTGTCGCTGCTATAGCAATTATGTTCTCAGTTGGGTGCCATGCTGTGTGCAAGATCTTCTTAGTAAAGTCCAAACTGTCGACACTGATGTCATCTTTCCTTCTTTTACCTCCGACACAGACTCGGCGGGGTTTTAGAATGGCTCGTGGCTTACTGCTCTCCCGGGAGGCCTCCAACGTAACATCACGCTTGGTGTTTCGGTCAAACATTCGAAAGAAGTTGTTATATGCACCTGTCATAATAACACTACAGAAAGAGAAAACAAAAGCAAGAATAAATACCAGAATGCACTAACTCTACCAGATACAGCAATGGAGCAATACAGTACAATTACTTTTCTCTGCTGTGTAATTGAACTCTGTGGAGTTCAGAAACTTGTATTACTTTTACTTGTGCAGCTTTTGAGTTTACATGTTCTCTTTTTATCTTATGGCATTTAATAATGTAATATACTTTAAGATTGCTTCAATATTGCTAATCATAAGTGTTCAAAAGTTATGAATCAGATTTCCAAAATCACAAGACTGATTTAAAAAATCATGAGATTGAAAAATAACAATTCTTAGGGTTTTTTTTATTTGTATTCCATTTCTTGGGCATTTAAGGTTCAATTTTTAAAGTTTTCTCCATAGCCATGAAAGCGAGAAACTTGTATTTTAATGAAAACTCAAATGATCATGTAAGCACATGTCTCCTTTAAGAAAAACAGCCAATATTGCATGAAGCAAGAGTGGACAGCATTGTTCACTTTCATATTTCCTTACAGCCTTATTTTATTATTTGTATCCCCATAGTAGCCAAGAGCCCCAGTCATAGACCATTCAGCCCATTGTGCCAGGTACTGTACAAACTCAGGACAATAACAACAAATAACAAGAGAAAATAGAGGAATACAAATAAATGGGGTACGAGAAGAAAACCGTGACTCAATATGTCATGACATCTCCTCATGACCATGAGTCTAATCTTCAGGGCACAGTGTACAGGGATTTTATCCCTGAGGCAGGCTATATGACCAAAACATCTCAGCTAGCAGTAACCAATGAGGACTTAAAAGCTCTCAAGGCCAGTTTTCAATAATACAACCCTAATACTGATAAAAATCAAACAGTCAAAAATGCCCATATAAAATGGCACCAGTCTCTTGCTGTCTTGTTTATGCAACTGGCCTAGAGAGTGAAGGTAGTTGCGAGCCTGGCCCAAAGCAGATTTAACTCAAGTGGAACAGCTTCAACAGACAACAGAGCAGCAAGCTCAGGGCTGTTACAGAACAGGAGCAGGTATAGGCATCCTCAAACCCAAAGCTAAAGCCAGCATTTAAACAAACAGCTTCCACTGACGAGGGAAGCAAGCCTTGCTTTGCCCAGGGCAGTGGTTCCCAACATTTTTTATACCGTGGACCAGCAAACCCATTCAAACTTTTGGTGGACTGGCAACATTTTATTTGCAAATTCATTATGCAAATATGTAAATAAAATGTTACTAGGCCACCAAAAGCCCCGGGCCCTCTGAGCCACTGCAAACAGCTGGCTTCAGCTCTGGAAGTCTCCATCTGGCAGGTGGCTGCCGTAACTGAAACCAGTTCGTGGTGGCTCTGGGGGCAAGGGCTGGCGTACAGTATAATAAATAATAATATTATAACAACTCAGATATTTGAAATTGTAACACAGAGAAATGTGTTGGGGAACATTTTAGCTTACCCGGGCACTCATTAATGGATCTAAAAGTGACTATATTTTTACAAAGCAATTTAAAAAACCAACTTGAGAGAGAAGCTGCAGAACTTGGATTAATTTACAAGTTTGACACCTGGAATCGAGGTCTGAACAAAACCTGGCCTGGATGAGCCACTACATTCCACACCATAATTACATAAAATGCTAAGCACTAGATACTTAGAGCCCACACTAATAGCCTCATGTAGCATGGACACTAATTGACAATATTTTCCCTAATTTTTTCCTTCTCTTTCCCTCCCCCCCCATCCCCTCTCTTTCTCCGCTATTCATTTGTACCCTGCACCCCTTAACGCCATTCATCTGAAGAAGTAGGTTGTGTCCTCAAAAGCTCGTGATACCATCTACAGTTTTTGTTTGTCCCTAAAGTGCTTTAGGACTATTAATCATTTTGTTTTTCAGTTACAGACTAACGTGGGCTACCCCTCTAATACTTAAAGGTTTAAGCATAACAAAGGATTTTATATCTTAGTAAGATACTGATATTGATGGAGGGTTCTCTTAAAACTTGTTCATCGAATAGTAAGAAGGAAAATGGAATCATTGTGTCCCTTTAAGGGCTCTCTTCAATAGGTGGTGACAGGGAAGCTGGCATAGATAGAAAGGTCTGGATAATTTTTGAAGCAAGATCTTTTATTACAGTAATTGAAACGTGTATTTTAGAGAAGGGTGGTCTTTTGAAGAACTTATTTTTAAAAAAATTATACATGTGAAGATCCAAGCAGTTACCTATGATGAGGTAACTGACTTTGTGGACATGGGGAAGTTGGTGCATGTGATATACCTTGACTTTAACAAAGCTTTTGATACAGTCTCCCACAATATTCTTGCTAGCAAGTTAAGGAAGTATGGATTGGATAAACGGACTGTAAGGTGGATAGAAAGCTGGTTAGATTGTCAGACCCAATGGGTAGTGATCAATGGCTCGATATCAGATTGCTGGTTGGTTTCAAGCAGCGTGCCCCACAGATTGGTTCTAGGGCCGGTATTATTCAACATTTTTATTAATTACCTGGATGAGGGGATGGATTGCACCCACAGCAAGTTTGTGGATGACACTAAGCTGGGGGAGAGGTAGATATGTTGAAGAGCAGGGACAGTGTCCAGAGTGACCTAAACAAATTAGAGGATTGGGCAAAAAGAAATTTGATGAGGTTCAACAAGATAAGTGTAGAATCCTGCACTTGGGATGGAAGAATCCCAAGCATTGTTACATGCTGGGGACCAAATGGCTAAGTAGCAGTTCATCAGAAAGGACCTGGGAATTAGAGTGGATGAGAAGCTGGATAGGAGTCAACAGTGTGCCCTTGTAGACAAGAAGGCTAATGACATATTATGGTGCATTAGGAGGAGCATTGACAGCAGATCCAGAGAAGTGATTATTCCCCTTTATTCTACTCTGGAGAAGCCACATCTGGGGCATCGCATCCAATTCTGGGGGCCCCATTACAGAAAAGATGTGGATGCACTGGAGAGGATGTAGTGGAGGGCAACCAAAATGATTAGAGGGCTGGAGCACATGACCTACGAGGAGAGGCTAACGAATTTGGGCTAATTTAGTCTAAGAAGAGAAGAGTGAGGGGGGATTTGATAACAGCCTTCAGCTTCCTGAAGGGAGGTTTCACAGAGGATGGAGAGAGGCTGTTCTCAGTAGTGACGTATGGCAGAACAAGGCGCAATGGTCCTCAAGTTACTATATCACTGGGAGGGTGGTGAAGTACTGGAATAGGTTACTTAGGGAGGTGGTAGAATCTCTATCCCTTGAGGTTTTTAAGTTGTGACTTGACAAAGCCCTGGCTGGATTGCTTTAGTTGGGGTTGGTCCTGCTTTGGGCAGGGGGCTGGACTTGATGACCTCCTGGGGTCTCCTCCAGCCCTATGATTC
Organism: Pelodiscus sinensis; assembly: GCF_049634645.1. NCBI lineage: Eukaryota > Metazoa > Chordata > Testudines > Trionychidae > Pelodiscus > Pelodiscus sinensis. The sequence continues at coordinate 112,201,451 of NC_134715.1, forward strand.
TATGAACTGTTTTCCAAGTAATTTCAGGGTTGGCACATGCCTGTTAAATGGTTTCATAACCACTTACTGGCTCTTTCACTGGTCAAGGACGTTGGAAGGCGTTTCACTTTTAAGTTGACAAATCTGCTGCAGAAGAGTAGCCAGCCTGCAATCAATCAGCAACAGCCTGCCATGGGAGCCTTCAGAAATGGTCAGAATATGGATAGAAAAAGGGGACAGTTTGAGCACTAAGATCCAGGAAAGGCATTGCCTCCTTTGCCTGTTACTCCTGCCAGCCAGGACTGGGAATCAGAACTCTTAGATCCTATTCCCAGCTCTGTCCCAAGCCTGCTGGGCAAGTGACTGTAGGCAAGTTACTTCCCCTTTCTGTTTTATCTGTCTTGTCTACATCAATTGTAAGTTCTCTGAGGAAGGGCTAGTGCCATATTATATGTACAGCACCTAGCACAATGTAGACTTGTCCTACGGGACCTTGAGCTGCTATTTTAATAAAAATAGATAATAATACATTAACAAAAGTTAAGAGGATATCTGCAATTAAATGACTTTGTATCAGGTCTAGTGAGTCATAGCTGCCTATGTCTTCTCTTCAGAGAAAATATAGAGAAGCTACAGAGTTCAAGCAAGCTATATTCTGCATCATGAATCATTAGCAATATCACCAGCTATGTGCTGATTCAATGTAGCTGATGACAGGCTAAAATTTGACACAATACGAGTTTATTTTATATAGCACTTTTCATACAGCAGCTATCCTGATATGCTGAAAAAAGCAGCAATGAATCAGACATTGGTGGTGCAGGGACTGTTTAGGACACAGCAACCACTGTACTCAGCAATATCTTGTATACATCTGTGGATGGGTTGTCATGGTGCTGCTTAGAGCTCCCAGGCATGAACAGGGAGTGTGACTATTGCTTTATCCCTCATTGGTTGCAACATGCACTCCCAGCCCACAGCAGTCCATTATTGCTGGCTAGGGGAGAAAGGGTGGGGACATTCTTACAGGAAAGAATCTCTAAACACAAGCAAGTGCAGGTACCACAGCTGAGCCACATGCTATATGAGGCCAGGCTTTTTTCACCCTCCCCTCTTGCTCACCCGTGAAAGGGCCTGACACAATCTCATCTTTCTGCAGCAAGCTAATGTGCCCAAATAGTTAAATAAAAGAAGCTTGTGTAAACAGCTTGATAAAGTTCATGCAAGAAGCCTATCAAGATTAGGGCTTGGTTCAGAAATTGAAACAGCAGCAGTAAATCTGACATTCTTCTTCCAAAGCACCACATCTTGTCATTATGACTCCTGCTCTAATATATATTCACAACAGGAAAAAATAAAACCCGAGGTATTTCATATCTTCATGCTGCTGGCACAGCCTTTGATTTTAATAGTCTTATGCAGTACTGTGGCTTCTTCCCCTGGGCAAAATTTTGAAACTGGTTTGTAACGATGGGACATCATGGACCGCAGAGCTGCACATGGCTGGAACACATTTCCCTTGGGAATAAAAGCCCTCCCTTCAGATGAATCCAGAAATAGCAAGGGGAGCAGTTTCACACAGGCAATGTGCCAGCTGAACAGCTCTCAGTCATGGTCAAAAATCTACTGTTTTCCAATAATGTTTAGTATGCAGCAGAGCTGCCTCTGCTGTCTATTTGATTTGTCATTTCTTGAACTTTTATGTTAAAAAAGGTCTGTTTTCTTTGGCTGGCTCTTTTAGAGCTATAGTACCATTTTTTAAATATAAGCATCCTATTGCTTTGTATATAGATGACTATTGTTCATGTTGGCCCTGGTTTCTGCCATTTAATGGCATTGTAAAAATAGCATTATATAAATGAAAAGTATCCATTCTTGGGGAATGTCACAGACATAGATGAATTATAACCTTACCTGCTGTTTACAATAATACAAAAAGAGGAAGCCTACCTCAGCATTGCTACTATTCTTGTTTAGAAACACAATTCTCTATCATATGATGACACCTGATAATGTACTGTGTATATGACAGGGAAGTTAAATAGATTCCATATTATACCTGGCAGCTGAGATAGAGTGGAAAAACCCAATAAACTACTGTCTCTCTCCTCTTGTCCAAATATGGAAGCATTAAAACTCTTATACTTTGCCCTTCCAAGGATCATACTTGGCCAGAAGATTCCTCCACTCCTGGAATGCTATCCGCCTAACCCTCTCTTTAGCTTCCCTTTGCGAGATGGATAGTATCTATCTATCTACTTTAGAAATGTGCATCTATCTGTCCGTCTGTGAGTCTGTTTGTTCAAGAACTCCTCCTAAACAGTAAGAGCTAGGGACACCAAATTTGGTAGTCAGCTTTCTCTCTCCTGACTTAAAGCAAAGTCAGGGTTTGGTTGTGCCAAGAAAATAAGAAGTGCTGAGAATGGGACTATTTTCCATAATTTGGAAAGGGAGGGGGCAGAGAGGAGGGATGTGACACAGAGTGGCCACAGGGGGCAGCCACACCACCAAGAGAGTGGCCAGAAAACTAGGGATTCACCATCTCGCCTGCCACCAGACTAGATCAGTACTCCCTCTGCCCCAAACCGTTAATCCACCTCTCAGTCCTCGACTACAGTGTCAGAAGGGGAGGGAAGGCCCCTGGTGGCTGGGAGCAGGGCTGGTGGGAAGATAGAAGGTTTCTGGCAGCCAGCGGTAATGGGCTGGGGAGAAACAGAAGGCCCCTGACACATGGGCAGGGTGGGGGGGAGGAGAAAACACCACTGGATGGGACCTCCCCACCCTGAGCCCTTCTTCACCTCACCTCACAACCTTCACTCTCCCACTCCTATTTGCCCCCAGCCCCCTGCCCTGACTTTCACACCTTGCACCCCACCAGCCCACTGCCCTGAAGGACCCAGGCAATGCCAGGTAAGTCTTCTAGTAATAAAAACAGAGGAACTCAAGTAAATTATATACAATATATACTTGTGTTTATTTTCCTCTTTTTGTTTTCCTGCTTCCTTCTTTTCTTGCCCCATTATATTCTCTATTTCCATATCTATCCTCAACTCTCAGTCTCCCACTTTCTTTCTTTGCCTCTATTTCCAGTTAGGGTTAGTGTCTTCTTTTTCATCTTTTCCCCTGCTTCATTCTCTATTGGCTACGTCTACACTGGCACCCTTTTCCGGAAATGCTTAAAATGGAACAGTTTTCCGTTATAAGTATTTCCGGGAAACGCGCATCTACATTGGCAGGATGCTTTTCTGGAAAAGCACTTTTTCCGGAAAGCGTCCGTGGCCAATGTAGACGCGCTTTTCCGCAAAAAAGCCCCGATCGTCATTTTCGCGATCGGGGCTTTTTTGCGGAAAAGACTACTGTGCTGTCTACACTGGCCCTTTTCCGGAACAGTTTTTCCGGAAAAGGACTTTTGCCCAAACGGGAGCAGCATAGTTTTTCCGGAAAATCACTGACAATTTTACAGTAGATCGTCATTGCTTTTCCGGAAAAGCAAGTGGACAGTGTAGACAGCTAGCAAGTTATTCCGGAAAAGCGGCCGCTTTTCCGGAATAAGTGGCCCAGTGTAGACACAGCCTATTAATATAACTTCCCCTTTTTATCCTTCATTTCCTTCTTTTTCCTCCTGTCCCTTCCTGTTTGTTGTTCTCTGGTGTCCCTCTTTCCCCCCATGGTCTGTTACCACTTCTCAAGTGCTTTCCCCTCTTGTCCCTTATCTGCCCTACACTATTCCTTCATCTTGGCTCTTCCCTTCCTTTCCTTCAGTTGACTTTCCACTCTTTTCTCCCCTTCAATCTCCCCATGATGCCCTTATCTGCTCTCATAACCTGCCTCTTGCCTCTTCCCAGAACTTAATTTGTAATGAAATGGGCTAGGGCTCAACTAATATTTTTAAATTCAGAACTGACTCAGCAAGCACAGACTAGATGCCAGGGCAATGAACTGCCAAACCTAGAGGTGCTGGAGCTCAGCGTGGAAAGACTTGGCATTGCCTCTTTGACTAAGGGCTTTTTTTCCCCTCCCTCTTTCTTTCCTTTTATTCCTTCCTTTTTAGTCTGAATCTAATTCCTGCTCAATAAAGTAACTGATTGGCAGAGTTCCTCGCTCATCTTGCACAGTGGCCTGGTTTCTGTGCTTGTGAATTGGCATAAATATAGGCCTCTGCACACAGCTTCACAACCCTGGTCTACGACCACAACGGACTTCACTTTAGTACTGCCATACTCGCAAGGACACTCAGTAATTGTGGGTTTTGTTGACCTTCTAAGAAAGATGCCAATACTTTATCCTATGCCGTACTATTCCTACTGAATGAAAGATAGGTCGGATCTTCCTCAAAAATGCCTTCCAGTATCACAGGTTACCCTGTATCAGACTGCGGTCCCAATTCTGGCAGGAATTTCTCAGACTCCTTGTCACTGAGTCCTTCACCTCATCTACTTATCACCCATAGACTAATGGGCAGCAGAGAGAATCAATCAACTCTTGCAGCAGTATCTTTGTTGCTTTTTTAGCTTCCACAAGGATGACTGGCTTCTTCTACTGTGCTATGCCAAATTTGCATATATCAGCATATCCATGCTTCAATCCAACACAGCCCATTCTTTCTAAACTATGGCTATATCCCCTGTTTCCACCTAGATTTACTTGAGTTCCCATACTGCCTCCTGTTCCTCTCCTCTCCCCATGCACTAGGAGCTCAAGGAACATTTACAGTGTACTAAACACGCCTCTAAGCAACATGCAGACTTAGGTCATATAAGGGACAATGTGTGGTTCTCTGCAAAAAACTTAAATAGAGCTGCCCAGCTACCAAACCAGACAAGCAATGCCTGGGCCCTGTTACATAATGGGTAAATCCACTAGCTTCCAGTTTGCAGCTACCCAAGTCTCTGCAGATCCACCCTATCATTAATACCCCACTCTTAACACCCTGCACCACCAACCCATACCCAAACCACTCCAACACACTGCTACTATCCATAACATAACATGGGCAGGAGAAATACTTGGTACACTAAAGCCTCAACTCTTGCTGAGTTAGGGGAAGGCTCCAGTACCTGGGGACCAGGGAAGACAATGGTCAGGGTCAGGGCCGGATTAAGACCTTTAGAGGCCCTAAGCACTGAAAAGATTATGCTCTCCCCCCCCATATGTAATTCAAAATAAAAACAATATTATACTGTAAAATCTCTCCCCCCCCCTTTTTTTTTTTTGGTGCCCCTGCTTTGCGGGTGCCCTAAGCACGTGCTTAGTCTGTCTATTGGGTAATCCAGCCCTGGTCAGAGTGAGCAGTATTGGGAACAGGTAGAGATCATTCATGCCCTAGATTTAGTGTGAAGGCTTCATTAAAAGTATCTTGAGATACCAGGCCTTATTTTCAAAACTCAGGCCCTGCATCGGAGACAGTCTGGAAGCCAGGCAACCAAACAAACACAGCCACCTGTAGTGGGCTGCCTGATTGAGTAGAAGACTCAGCAAATCGTCCTTTGAGCCCAGCAGTAATTGTTCCAATCCATCATCCATGGTTGAAATAGCCCTTACAACCTGCTTGTGTCCAGCCTCAGACCCAGCACTGCTCCTGCCTTGGATCCACCACCTTGCCTCACTCCAAACAACCCAGTTCGGATCATCAGCTCTGACTCCTGATTTTGGCTGTGATATTTTCTCTAACCATTGGCACAAATGCCCACATCCCATACAAATGCCTGCTCCTTAATTCACACAAGGAGGATACTTTCCAGATGTGGATTTCCTGCAGGATAGGGGGTGGTGGATGATTCTCCATTCATGGTACTATTTTTCTTCTCTCACACCAATCTGGAACACTTGGGAGATATCTGCACCACATAAGAGAGCAAAGACTAGGCAGAGTTAGGGTAATAGTGAGGAGATGGCTAGACGTGCCAGATTATCCATGCTTTTCTCTGGACTACAGACACAGAAGAAATACCTTGGTGATGCAGTATCTTTTCTTCAGTATCCACCCCTGTGCTCACTGTTTCCAGACCACCTCATCACCACAGTACATGACTGCGGAAGAGATATATCAATCCCAAGGCCAGATGGGACCACTGTAATAATCTAATTTGCGTTCTTATACCATCTCTGACATAGAACTCTCCCAAAATAATTCCTGGAGCACATTATTTTTTTAGAAAAATAACCAATCTGGACATAAAAATGGTCAGATTCCACCACAAAACTTGGAATACTGGCCAATGGCTAATTATCCTTAAAAATGTTAAAAATATGTGCCTTACTGCCACTGGTCCACTGGAACCTGTCACTCATGCAGATTTAGAGTCAGACTAAAGAAGCTAGCTGTATAAAGACATATATGAACTCACATACAATTACCAAAGAGTCCCATCTACTTATATAGCCCTCACCACCATGTAAGCTGAAAGACTCCTTTGAAGACTTCCCTCCAGCAGTTAGGTGTTTTTTGTTGTTGTTGTTTTTTTTTGAGAGAAGGTATTAATGTACGTAGTTCCTAATATCTTTTAGAATTTACAGAAGGACAGGTGAAACAAATTTAACACTGTAATTCACAGATAACCTGTTCAACTGTTGTTAACTCCAGGGCATTTGTGATAAAACCTGAAATAATTGTGTGCATATTTGCATTCCAAGGTTGGTAGTGGGAAGGGAACACTGTTTTGGGGTTTTTAATTAATTCTTCCATTCACTTGTGCTCTCAAATCTTTAAATAAAACAGTTACCTCCAATAAAGATTGAATGTTCTGAAGTCATGTACACATGCATATGTATATAATATATATAGCATGTGTTTATTTTAAACACAGTCAACTAATATGTGTGTTTGGTTTCTTGCATTATTTTTAAGACCCCTTCTATCCTTTCCCCAACTGCTGTTCTTGCCCAAGTATATAATGATTAATGTGTCCTTGAGCAAATGCGATCCGATCTGTCTGATTGTATTAGTTCCTGTTCATTGGAGTTACTGAGCATCAATCACGTTCTAATCAAAGCTTGTGTACATTGATTTTTTTGTAAACAGTGTCAACAATAAGGTTCATTGTGATCCTGAATTAAGTCCTTATTGGCAACAAAAACTAATTAAAAAGAAGCCAGCTTTCATATTCAATCATGCCATTTCTTTTAAATGCAACCATATATGTTTCTAATGTGTCTCTTAACCTGTTACATGCTCTAAAACTAGAATAGCCTTTTTAAAGAAAATAGCATACGATTTGTAATAATTGATTTCATTAATGCAGATATCATGATGGAACTTCCCTTAAAGTCCTCAAATGCTAATAGGTCTTTCTTACCTTTTGCAAAAAGCTGTATTTAAAAATATTTATTTTAACATAGCAAATGGTCTATCTTAACACGAATGTGTATTTTTTTAAAATATGGGAACTCTTCCTTTAATAAAACCCACTGCAGACACCATATACTGTGCACTGAAATGAAGTAATCGCCACTTATATGAGCAAGATCACATCTCCTTGTTCAGAACTGGCAGTGTAAGTGTGTCACCATAATGATAAAAATTGATACTGATGTATTGAACTCTCGTTTATATTGTTAAGAGGAAGTGTTCTAAGTTTAGAACTAAAAAACAAAAATAAACTAAAATAATATGAATGCTGTGCTACCTGGTTTCTTAAGATTATACCAGGTATCCCATCCATTTAATAAGCAATATTTAGTGATAGATTCAAAACTGTTCAAGATTAACTATCCTCATATATATAAACAATCTTTAAAAATAAAATGCTCTTACTTAATAGGGATGTAAAATCCCATTTAATTGGCTAAACAGTTAAACATATTGATTAATTGGTTAACTGATTAAAGGGGGGGGTGAGTGGAGTGGCCACTCCAGCCCAGCTGGAGTGTCTCCCTCCTCCCACCCCACACCACTGGGCTGGAACCCTTCTTCCCTCCACTGCAGGAGCGGCTGCTCCAGTCTGGCCAGAGCAGCCCCTACCTGCATCCCCCCACACTGTGGACAGAGGCTGCTTCTCTGGGGCATCGGAGTAACCCCCTACCTGTGTTGGGCTAGGGCACTCTGCAGGTAGGGGCTGCTTCAGCACCCTGACTGGAGCAGCTTTCTCCGTGCAGGCCCCCCGTGGAGCTGAGACACTTCCCTGCCTGCAGGAAGAAGGGAGTTGCTCAACCCCACGCCCCTAGTTAAACATAACTGGTACGCCTCACCCATTAAGGGTGAGGGCTACCGGTTAAACCATTGCATCCTACTACTTAATGAGAACCAGTTGATTTCATCCTATGTTGATCTTTCTGAACTGTTAAGCGAGGATTAAAATGAAACCCAATACTGAATATTTATTGCATTAACTTGTAGCTATTCAGATAGTTTGAGGATCCAAGCAATTTTATTCAATTACTGAAGGAAGTACCTGGGAGTGAAAAATGCCTACAAGCATAATGTCCTAGAGCTCATGTTTAAGGATGGATGAAATGGTTTTCAAGGTATTAGGAAACTGCTGACGTTTTGGGATGGTTTTGAAATATCTGATTAACTCCTCTCCCCTGCTCATACCCATACATTTTTGCAGTTCTGCATTCCCAGATTCTAGATGGGATAAGTGCCAAATTTCTTGGGGAGGGGGGAAACCTGTTCTGGTGGTCTTTCCATCCTGACTGGAAGCAAGTAGTACTGAGAACCTCATAAAAAATGTTCTCAGGTTTCTACCTACTTTCTGCAAGTTCAAGAGGTTCAGAAAAGCACCCAAAACCCTGGATGCTCATCCAAAGCTTTTCTGAATCAAGTCTAGTTTTTAAACACCTTGAGCCGTGCCCACTACCACCAGTCTTCTCTAGGGCTGGTTAACCCAAGCATAAGACAGCCTACTTCAAATGTGTCACAAGACCCTGTGGAGTGTTTTAGCCCAGTGGTCACTGGCTGGTAGTCAGATAAGTCAGGTAAGGACAACTTACACAATGCTGACACGCAGCTAACGCCAAGTTTAAAATAAATTAAAGTCTGGCAGAATATCCCAAAGACAGTGATCTTGCAGCTTCAGTTGTCAAAGTCACTTCTAACTAGGGATGTTACATTTTGATTAATCAGCTAATTGAGAAGTCAATGGAATTTCCTGATAACAGAGGCAGCGGGGAGAGGGTGGGGAAGGGTGACTAGTTGAGTAGTGACTCAACTATCCGATAAGTCTACGCTTCTCGGGTAGCTGACTAGTCGCTTACATCCCTACTTCTAACTAGGCTGGATGAAGTACTTGGGACTATATTAAACAAAATGCTTTTTACATTTACAGGACGAACCCATAGTCTTTCCTGATTCTAATTTCCATGATATTCTAGGGCTACGTCTACACTGGCATGATTTTGCACAAGAACGCTTTTGCGGAAGAGTTCTTGTGCAAAAACTCTTCCAGAAAAGAGCGTCTACACTGGCATGTGCCTTTGCACAAGAGATGTGCTTTTGTGCAAGAGCATCCATGCCAGCGTAGACGCTCTCTTGCGCAAGAAAGCTCTGATGACCATTTTAACCATAGGGCTTTCTTGCGCTAGAAATTCATGTTGCCTGTCTACACTGGGCTCTTGTGCAAGAACAGTTGTGCAAGAGGGCTTTTTCCTGAGCAGGAGCATCATAGTTCTTGCACAAGAAGCACTGATTTCATACATTAGAATGTATTAGAACACAGTGACTCCTGCGGCCAGTGTAGACAGGCAGCAAGTTTTTGCACAAAAGTAGTTGATTTTGGGCAAGATCACGCCAATATAGACACAGCTGAGGGAATTCCATGAACTGTGTGAGTTAGCATAGCTGTGGAATTGTGAAACATCTGCACAGCTACTGAGAGGTAATTCATAGCTAAAGAAGGAAGCATCTGCTCAGTATAGCAGTTCCAGGTCAGAAATCACAAAGGAATATCCATTTTCTCTGCATGAAGAACATGGTGGAAGGTTGTAGCACCTCAGTAAAGAAAAAAAATCTCTCTCCCAGGGGAAAAATAGGAACTGAGCAAAGGCAACCATAGTCTAAAGAGAAGAATATATCTAACAACATTATAAAGTATTATTTTGCTGCTATATCTAAGAGATAGAAACTTGGATCCATTTTTAGATGTCTGAGGGGATCGATTTCACTTATTTGGGTGGTGAATATTATGGGTCATCTACTTTGTTCAGTCCCCACAGTAACAACTGGCTGGTTCTTAGAGAAGTTAATCTTATCCTAGTTGTTACGATACAGACTGTGATATTAATTATATTTACTTATATTTACAGAGATGAGTTATAATATTGTGGGATGAACCCTGCTTTGTTCTACCACAATGAAACTAAGGCCTAAGAAATAAATTAATAGAATTTGGTCCCATGTCTATAGTTCCCCCACAAAAAAAGTTAGAAGAATGATTCACAAATGGGAACCAGTGGTCTACAAAGCATTGACTGGTCACATGATACTGGTTCTTCCTTCCTCCTTATTTTTAGCTGCTAAATTGGATTTACAAGAAAGCTACTTCATTAGCTTGCCTGAGCATGGGTTTCCTTAGCAAACCCTCCTGCAGATAGATTGTGAAAACAGTTTTTTAGTAAATCATGTTTTCTTTTGATTCTTTCTGCCCATTTTGGTGGAAATAAGTGGAATCTGATTTTTTTCTCAATGGCTTTGTGCAGAGAAACAAGTCTGAAATCATGGCTGAGGAGGAGAAATGGTATAACATATATACAATAACAACAAGTTACAGATGATTTATTGATTACACTCCATCCTATGGCAACCCTTCAATTAAAAAGTGATGGACATAAGGCTATGTTACCTGTCTGATCCATTCCATGCACATTCAAACTTGTCAAAGATGCAGTCGTTTTCATAGAGGGAACACAGCTTGCTCCTAAGGTAATCATGGACCTATTTAACAGAAAAAGACAGTGCAGATTTTAACAAATCTTTGTTTTAGAATTTGTCCTATACCATTGCCCTTAGAGGTTGGTAGATTTTACAACAACAGAGAACTTCTAACTCTTAAACAAGATGTCTTGATTGTCTATAGTTCAATTAAAAGAATGCTTTGGAATTAGTAGCAGGAAAGTTCTGATAAGATCATGCTCTTCTGAGCACACTACAGATCACCTCTCTCAAACACAGTTGGTTTCTTTTAGCGTGAATTTCTGAATTCTAGCCTGATTCCAAAATGGATCTTCTCAGCTGATACAGCAGATGTGCTAATGAGAGAATGAATGATCTAATTTAAGTGGCAAATAATCATAATGTTAGATCTATATTGTTTTTCACTTACAATTAGGGCTCTGAGAGAAAGAAGGTTCCTGCTCCATTTATAAAAATTAGGGCTGTCAAGCGATTAAAAAAATTAATTATGATTAATTGCGATTAAAAAATGAAATTGCAATTAATGGCGTGATTAATCACATGCGCTGCCCCTTTGAAACGCTGTGGCGGCGTTTAAAAGATGCAGTACTGTGGAAGTCTGGGATCAGCTGGAGTCCTCAGCTGACCAAAGGCTCAGTGCAGCTGCCCCTTTGAAACACTGTGGCGGCATTTCAATGGGGCAGTGCTGCAGGGAGCCAGGGGTCAGCTGGTGTCCCCAGCTGACTCCAGCTCCATTCCTTGCTGCTTCTTGGAAACGCCAGGACGGCATTTCCAAGGGGCAGCACCGCAGGAGCTCGGGATCAGCTGGAGTCTCTAGCTGACCACAGGCTCTGTGCGGTGCTGCCCCTTTGAAACGCTGCCGCAGTGTTTCAGAGGGGTAGCACGTGCGATTAAATGTGCAATTAATCACAATACAATTTTTTTAGTCACTTGACAGCCCTAGTTTTTATAATTGGAGCAGGGACCTTCTTTCTCTCAGAGTCATAATTGTAAGTGAAAAACTATATAGATCTAAGATTATGACTATTTGCCCAGCTGATCCCTGGATCCACTTTGAGCTGCCACTTTGAAGTGTTGCTCCGGCCCAGCGCATTAGGAGCCCCTTTCCAGCTGATCCTGGGCTTCCTGCAACTCTTCCCCTTTGAAGTGCTGGAGTTGTGCTTCAAAGGGGCAGCGCAGCATTAACGTCTGCGATTAACGCATTAAAACAATTAACTCATTAATCCTGCCCTGCGTTAATCGCAGGCGTTAACGCACATCAATTGACAGCCCTAATAAAAACTATAATCTCTTTGTATTACATTATATAGCAATTCAGAAATAAAGTATATAGCATCTTGTTTACATGGACTAGTAGTCAGAATGCTCTCCCACTGATCACTACTTCATATCAGTGATTATGTCTGAGATCTGAAAACAAACCACGATTTCTTATTTTGCATGCTTTGCAAGTGAGAGACACAGAAGACCTTGTTTTAGGCTATGGAATGTGAGATCATCATAAGAGGATTGCATTTCATCAGACCTTTAATGAATTCATTTTTTTCTTCTATAGGATACAGAAATAAAGAGCCAGAGAATTCCTGCCTGCTCAAGGCCTAGTAAGTATCTTATAGAATCACAGAATATAGGATCTTCTATAGGATATTCTTCACTCCCACACTGAAATAAAGAGCCAGAGAATTCCTGCCTGCTCAAGGCCTAGTAAGGATCTTGATGGTCTCTAGTAGCTGTTACAACATTCCTAATCTTTACCCAGGAACAGTAAACAACATTCATAGGAAAGTTGATTAGATGACTTCTGAGGATGTTCCATATCAATGCAATGTACCATAAGGGCCAAATTGATTCCTAGCATTAGAAAGTACCCTGCCACTGACATTTATGGAAGCTATGCCTTGTTTATGTTAGATCTAAATTTGCCTCTCCTGGCTGTGGCATTCCCAACACATGCTCAGCATCCTCCTCTAGTCAACAGCCTAAAATATCTCCAACAAGATATTTTAATGCCAGTTTCATTGCTCTGTCTGGCTAGTTCACTCAAGTTTTATTAAATCTAGAAGTGTTTGTAACAGCTGCATGATGCTGCACCGTGAAAAAAAATCTTTCAAATCAACTCAATTTTTATGAGCTATAAATTTCTGTCATGGATTAGTTTTTAGAATTAGATTATCCTATGTTAATATATGATCAGTTAAAGTACGTCAGCTGAACATATTATTTAATATCTAATAAACATGTGGGAGATGTGGGTAGAATGTTTCACAGTTAAATGCATTTACTGAATGTTGTACATTGTGATGCATGTTCATGGTGGAGACTTCATATACCCTACACAATTAGATCATTCTACCTTCCAGACTTCTTCAGCAGAAATTGGCAGGGTTCCCTAATTGTCACTCATCTCTGAGGTGACTTAATCATTGTCACACTTGTTAATTTTTAATTGTATTACAGGATTGGAATTATTTGTATTAATAGTACTGTGTTATATGAGTGGGGCCCTTTTCTAAATATCTGATTGCCTAGCACAAAAATCAACACAACAAGGAAATTGACAAAAGGGGATGGGGTAGTTTGAGAGGATAAAGCAGCAGTAAAATGATATGCATGATATTCTTTGGTCTCAGATCTCCACTTGCCTTGCCATTTTCATCTTTTGTGCTCTTTTTTCTGCTATCTGTTCCGTATACCACCTGTCCGCTGTAACTAATGCTCCCTTTGAAAAGCGTGTTCAGCTCAACTTCACTTCAGCCCATACTATGCAGTGCTTTGTGTTTCTCCCACTTTCATCCTTCCTTCTGAATTTCTGAAGTTCTTAACTCCTCATTATCAAGATGTTGATGCTCCGTCCTCCACTGGCATTCACAAATGCCAGTGCTCATTTGTCAGCTCTTCGCGCTGACCTTTCTTTTCACTCTTGCTCACACTGATACCCTCCAAGGTAACTGTGAAAATCTACACTGTTAACATTTTGAATATCTGTCCTTTTTTCCACTGTCATCTCCCACTCATGGAATGTGGAACCATCCTAAAGAATGAGGTTATCAAATCAGCACCCACTGTATCAGTAAATTAAACAATGTACCAGAGGCAACCAGGCACTAACACTACCAAGATCATCCTCCTGTTGGGCTCTTCAAAGACAGCACCGGTCAGAAGAGTGGTTGTGGAAGCACATGCTGCTACCACTTTAAGACAGGCACAGGGGTAGCTTACACTGGGAACTTTTGGAAGGTCCACATCTCCTCTGTAGGGGCTCAGGGCCACAATTTTCCTCTCTTTCACCTACCCTTGATTAATTGATTGATGTGACTGGCAATTTAGAAACATGAATTCAGTGGGATAATCAAGGCCAGTAGCACTGCAGGAGTGTTTAAAAAAATCGAATACCACAAGCAATAAAAATGATTGCACTTGTATACTTAGGGTTCTATTTATTATTAATAATAAATAATAATAATAACAACATTTCCACTACTTAGTGAATTCTGAACGTAAAGCCCCTACTATTTGATGGTAGTTTGATAATAAAACTGGATTTTTATTGTCCAAGTATTGTTTGTATGTGTTATCTTTCCACTTGTGGAAAATGTTCTAATCTTCATAAAAGTGTTCTGAAGGAATTGCCACCAGAATATTCCTTTCTAGAACAATGCTCCTCTGGTATGTAAGCCCTTGATAGAATTATTAAGGTATTCTATGCTCTGGGGAAACAATGGGGAGCTATTTTGGAAAAATATATTTCAGGCAGGGATTGCCATGGCAAAAGGCATATTGGTCTGAATTATTGACATTAAGCCTTGTCTACTTTGTGGTATCAGTGTGATCCCAAATGTGATCAACTTTGGTTGTTGCTAACAGAGTTCTGTATTGTTCTGACCAGCAAAGTGATCAGGCCTTAGAAAATTGCATGAGACACCTATTTTAGAAGATGTCCTGGAAACCAAATTCTGTCCATGGAACAGTTCTAAATTGTGTCTCTTCTTGACCTCTATAGAAAATCTCCTATAGTGACCCTTCATGTCAATAATCTCATCTTGTCTCCAAAATATATACATTCCATATGTGTACATGGCACTTCACTGACAGTCCAAATTTAGACATCTACAACAAGGGAAGGTCAGGCACAGTGAATTAAAAAGGCCAAGGGTTGCAGTAAAAGAACATGGTAGTAGTTGTAGTTAGCAATAAGCTTAACAGTTTTCTGAGAGCAAGTCATGTATAAGTGATGTGACGAATAGGAAGAAGGCAGGAAAAATGGTGAACTCATCAGAATAAGAGAGGAGGGAAGGTAGATGGAGTGGATAAGGGCAGCAATATCAATAGAAAGAAGGTGCTTCTGTAAAAAGGGGAATGTGATGGGGAAACACAGAGAGGGATATGATATGCCACTAAAAGTGAACAAAGTCACTATGAGAGAGTTTGAATATTAGTTCATTTGGATTGACCACTGGAAACTGTGAGGGCTCCCTCCTTTTCTCTAGTGCAAACACTAGCTGATTCCAGACACCTGATGCCTTTTGCAGGCCCCCCTATCGAGAGGCTGGGCGATGAAATAGAAATCTGTTGAAATGGAAATATGTTATGTGTATTCCTTCTAGCAATTAAAAGGGAAACTGAGAAGAAAATCAGGATGCAGTTCAGAGCACATCAGATGGTATAATTTTTCCTCTAACTTTATTTGGTGGCAATAAGCTCAAGATAATGCAGTTCAGAGTCCTGAATAGGATGTATTGGAAGTCTGCAAAGTCGTGGCTTATAAGAACTTGGTATTTGTTGAAGTAAACAACGTTAACAAAGTAAACAGACTGATCCAAAATACAAATAATATTGGCACTGAGTAATGAATATCATTGATGGGATGTGAGGATAAAAATTGCCCTGAATCTTCAGTTACTTATTGTATGTAAGTTCCTGCTATAAAAAACACATTTTACAATGGTTGTCCATAGCACTACCCAGTGTAAAATAGGAGACAATTTAGACACAAAATTTTAGCAACATGGGACACAGAAGACTGATGAACGACAAGGAAAGCCTCTTAAGAATTTTATATCCTTAGTATGATGATGATTCACCATACTTTAAAACAATATTAATATTATAGATGAGGAATCTTCTTGCAGTATGGGTTAGGCTGAAAAAGATGAAATGATGTAACTCAAATTTTTCTTATCTTATTTATTGTCTTTTTTTAAAAGTAAGCTTTTCTTTGCTGTTTGTTTGTAGTTGGAAAGGCATGACCTGTAGATACACTCCATTAAGTCCAGATTTTCAGAACTGTGTATGAGCAAGTACATGTCCAATTTGCACTCACAGTTATCATACTTATATGTGAGTTGTAGTAATCACCTGTAGAAATATCCGTGTGTTAAAAATGCACAGTTCTAAAAAATCCTGGCCTTCATTGCTGCCTTCTGGGTACATGTTAAGGTGTTTAATAATTTTTCTTTCTTAATTTGTATTTGCTGATCAAACATTCATGTGCATGTGGCCTGGTGGGCATAATATTTTCATAAGAAAAATATATTTTAATATCTCTTTTCTATAAAATCCAGAACCTTATTTTCCAAAGAGGACAAAGGGGTGCAGAAAATAGCCTAAATATTTTTAATCCTAATCACTGATGTTATATTGTCCTATGATGCATCCTCTCATAAGATAAATCACTTGTGATCTTCCTTATTTTGTCAGCTGCAAAGGATTTATTTAACTCAATGGCATCACTCTACTCCCTACTGTGGGTAAATGTTTGTAAAGAAAAGACAATTTCTAGTTTAATGGAAGGCAGCAAGACCTAGTTTTAGACTTTCCAGCTTTTTATAAGCTTCTGATTATTGCTATCAGTACTGAAAAAAGTACATTTTACTCATTTCCCAAATCTCTGAATGGAGAAATATAACCTTTTAATTGGCCCCACTGCTAGGTGTCAGGTTGATTTAAACATGGCTAGTTTATTTCAAAGCTTCCTACATGCGGAAATAAAAGCAGAAGTCAGACTCAGGAAACATGTTGGCCTAACCATCATTTTCCCTCCAGGAAAAAGGCTGCTCAAGACATTAGCATATATGCAAAATTGCTCATTGCTAAAAGTCCTAAAATCTTAGGCATGGATGTAACATGCCAAATACTGTTTTATTTCCCTCACTTCTCATCATGTTTTACCGAACAACCAAAATCTCTATCACATTTCTCACTATCAAGGCAGTTAAATTACTGGAAAAAAGTCAGGAATGCAAATTCACATCTTTAAAGGCTAATATGGGATTTAGCTACCCAAGTCCTATTGAAACTAATGAGATAGAAACCTGAGTCTGAACTGGGTGCTTGTACAGTTAAAGAGAAAATTTAAACAAGACCCAAAATACTATCATGCTGGGATTTGGCACTCCTGATAAGCCAGACTCCTGGGTTCTTATCAATGTTACCAGGAGTTCAAGAAATTTTTTAAAAAAATAGAAGAACAAACCTCACAACCCTACTCCCATGGCAGAGAACGCTGGACTTTACATCCACTGACCTCAAATGTGGGAATATATACACTAGAACATTAGTTTCAACTTCTGATATCCTGCAGGCTATCCAAAGGTAGGCATTACTGATCAGCCCAACTGTATTTTTAGATTCTCATTTTACATGTGCTTATGCAGAACACAGTTTGACAGCTTTTCCCCACTGTATTTTTGCAACAAGGATTTTTGAGGGCATACTTGTCCCACTTTGAGTGAGCTTAGAATATTTTAAGCTCAGGCTGTTCTTACCAGATGGCACAGACTCCAGGACCCAAATTCACTACTGGCTGAAATCAGTATTGCATATTCCAGCACTGAGTTTGGTCACCTCGTGTGAGTCAGACTGGTATTAGTCAAACTCCCATGGGGATGACATCTTGTTATGATTTAACAAGAGTTTCTTTCAGGATGAGGTCAATGAGGGTGCATCTATACTGTACCCTGTGCATCTACACTGCACCCGTAGCTTATTTCAATGTTATTTTGAAATAGCTTATTTCGAAATTTGGTGCTGTATACACAGCACTTATTTCAAAATAAATCGCTATTCCAAAATGTCCCTTACTCCTCACGGAATGAGGTTTACAGGGACGTTGGAATAGCGAGCCCGTTGTATTTCGAAATAACGGGTGTGCTCAACAGATGAGGATTGTAGATGTAGCCCTAAGAACTCTAGGAAGAACTTTAGGTGTGGTATTTTCAAAAGCACTCTGCACTGGCCTAATTCTACTCCCACTAACTTAATGGTACAGTTCTCATTGACTTCAGTGGGACCAGAATTAAGCCAGTTTTGCATACTCTTAAAAATTCTAACCTGCATGTTTATGACAACCATTAATTGTGGAATTACATAAGGAAAATGTTAATTAGAACTAAAGAGATGATTCTCCTTAATATAGATAGCAGCTGTTTTAAGGGCCAAATTCAGGGCTTTGGTATTGGTCCATTGACTTCAGAAGAATCAATACTCTCTCACCAGTGCTTTGAGTGCTCAAGTGAATCATATCTAGTCTTTATTTTAAATGACTTGTATAACAGTCATCTCAGAACAAGCACTGGGGTGCTACAGTACACGATGAATACATTTGGAATTTTAAGATGTTTTTACAGTGGTCCATTTAAAAATGCAGCAAACATCTACCTGATATGTTTCTATAGGCTTCGTTTCCATGTTCAGATCCCAAACTTTGACAGTGAGGTAATCCCTTGTTAGCATATATCTGCCACTGTGACTGAATTTAACATCTGACACTGAAGAGATAATTTCTGAAAAGAACGATCTGTTACTGGGGTCTTCCGGTTCTTCAAATACTGTTTTTGGGGGGGGAAAAAAGAGAGAAAATGAAATTAGAATATGATAAAATATTCCTTTATTCAGGGCTTCTCTTTTGTAATAATTCCTTTAACCATATAAATCTATACCATATTAAATAAATGACATGGCTGTTAATTTCTTCATGGTATCTTTAAATAAGAATACAAAATTCACATTTTAGAACATGGGCCGTGACAGTGTTGGAGGAAGTAAACATGATGGCTCATTTAGATTACAGATGATGGCCATTTAGAATTGAGTAACAATTATACTTAGAATTATTATTTATATTACACTACTGCTTAGGAGCTCCCCGTCATGGACCACAACTCCATTGTTCCAGGTGCAGTACAAACATACAAACAAAAGGCAGTCCTTGCTCTAAAGAGCTTATAAAGATCCCAAATGGCTTTACAAAACTGTACACCAGAGATGAGCAATTATTTTCACAGAGGGGGCACTTCATGAATTTTGGTATGTGATCAGGAAGGTATGTATTAAATGACTCTTAGTCACAATCCTGAAAAACGTGACAAAGAAGTTGTGCAAATAACTTACTTTTCAGTTCACTGGCCAAACCAAAACCTAAAACAACTGTTTTGGGTCAACATAAAATGATTTTTAGTTTTTTTAGCAACTAAAAATGTTTCTAAAAAAATTGGTGATCAAATCAAATGAAAACAAAATGCTTTATTTCATTTAACCAATTTTACCTTTTTTTTAAATTGCAGAAAGTTTCAAAACTCAGTTATTTCAAATATAAACCAGAAATGTTTCATTTTTAAAATGTCAAAATCAAATTTTTTTTGACTGAAACAATTTTGTAATTTGACATGCTTCGGCAAAATGGTTTGGTTGACCCAAATCTACATTTTGGCAAAAAGATATTTATCAAAAACACTGCTTAGCCTCAGTCAAGAACTTCATTTTATGTATTATCTAAAGAAGCAGAGGTCCTGCATGACATAAGGTGACCAGCTGGTTCAGTAGTTACATAGGTGGAAAAGCAATAATTAGTTAATCACCATCACTATACTTGCAACTTGTTTTTCCTAGGAGGGCTTCCATCCCATTACTTACCAGCTGAAATCTTGCTTAAACTGGGAGATTTATTTACCTGTAATGATTTTTTTCTTAAGAAAAAAAGTCCTCTGCATCTTCTGCCAAGGCATTTGGTATATTGTACAATATAATAAAATATTAACCATGGCTAAGATTTTCAAAGGGGCCTATGGAAAATAGGTACTCCACACCTATGAAAATGGCCCCTCTGAAAAATTCTGACCTAAAATGAAGAGCTACAATTAATTAAATATATAGTACACACTACAGAATACTAAAATAAATAAAAGTAATTAATTAATAATTATAATAATTAATATGCACTCAGGCCTTTAATCTGAAAAGCTCAACATGGTTTTTCAAAAGGAGTATTATTATCCCTATTTTGCAGATGAAGAAAGTTGAAGATTGACTTATAGATAAAAATAAAAGGTATCAAGCATATTTTGGATAGAACTATTAATTAATATTGTAACACAGGGCCTACAGGCCACAGGTCCATATGATAACTTATCTAAACTGAGGCCTAAGACCTAGAGATTTAACGGAAGCAACTAACCAGTAAGTGACCCTAGCTTATAAGTTGTCACAAGACAGCAGTGACCCTATATCGCCAGATATCATAAGATAGAATACTGCACTAAGCAAGTGTTGTTAAACTGCTGATATTTAGGAAATATATATTGCATAGGGTTGCCAGGTGTCCGGTTTTGAACCAGACAGTCCAGTATTTGAGTTTTCTGTTCGGGAAACAAATTGAGAAAATATAAATGAGAAAATATAAATGTCCAGTATTTTCTAAATAAGATGTAATATAGATTGTGATGTAATGTCAAGTGTGTCCAGTATTTTTGTTGAAACCATCTGGCAAAGCTAATATTGTGGAGATTTTTGCAGACATAGGCTGTGTCCAGACTCCATGCCTCCGTCGACGGAGGCATGTAGATTAGCCAGCTCGGAAGAGGGAAATGAAGCCGCGATTAAAATAATCGCGGCTTCATTTAAATTTAAATGGCTGCCCCGATCTGCCGATCAGCTGTTTGTCGGCAGATCGGGAGAGTCTGGACGCGATGCCCCGACAAAGAAGCCTTTCTTCATCGACACAGGTAAGCCTCGTGAAACCAGGTTTACCTGTGTCGATGAAGAAAGGCTTCTTTGTCGGGGCATCGCGTCCAGACTCTCCCGATCTGCCGACAAACAGCTGATCGGCAGATCGGGGCAGCCATTTAAATTTAAATGAAGCCGCGATTATTTTAATCACGGCTTCATTTCCCTCTTCCGAGCTGGCTAATCTACATGCCTCCGTCGACGGAGGCATGGAGTCTGGACACAGCCATAGGGAGACAACAATGTACTGACCACAAGTTGTTATAGTGATTGAGTGACATAAATGTTAATGAGTACAAGGAGAATTAACAGCCCAAGCACCCCCACACAGAATCAGGAAGAGAACTTGGATTTCCTGACTCCTAGCTGCCTGTGCTAACCACTTAATATTTTTTCTGTTTAAAAGTCTCAGAGGGGTAGCTGTGTTAGTCTCTAACTAGAAAAAATGTTAACAACTAGTTCTGCGGCACCTTGGAGAATAACAAAAAATGTAGATGGTATCATGAGCTTTTGTGGGCACAACCACTTCTTTAGATGAATCAGTGAGTTGTGCCCACAAAAGCTCATGATTCCATCTATATTTTTTGTTAGTCGCTAAGGTGCTGCAGAACTATTGATTGTTTTTTAAGTTTTTTCATACTTTTTCTGCACATTAAGTTCCTAGTCTGAGGTGAGATGTCTGCAAGTAACTAAGGAAAAGCATTTACTAAGGATTTAGATAAGTAAAGTGGCTTTCTCCCCCACGTACCTTTAAAGCAACACAATTAATGTGCATTTGTGCATCATTACTTTTGTAGACCACCAAGACTTAACTTCTCATTAAAATTCAAAGTAAATTACAGCTTCAAAGAATCAAAATAATGTTATGCTGAAAAATAAAAGAGTTGATTATATGTGGGTTAACTCAGAAAATGATGGGCAACTTTCTTTGTGGGCGGTGAGTGAAATGCAGCCATCCCTTGCACACGAGAATAGACTGTATTAGAACACATGCAACAAATATAAATGACAATGAATCACATCAAAAGAAAGAAAGAAGAAACTTTACAGTCAGAGAGTAAACGAACATCTTTAAACAGCTCTCTAAAAATGTGCAAGGCATTCAGTACAATAGATATTTTGTAATTATCCTGTCAAATTTTTCACAGAAAACTGATGAGCACAACGCAATTATCATCTCTCACACCTCTTCCCTTTAATCTGTCCAAACCATATATTGTGAATGGCAGAAATTTCATCCTCCTAATTATGATGCAACGTTGTTATTAAAACCAGAAAGAAAAAAAAACACTAAAGTGCACTATCATTTGTGGCAGTGATGAGTTTTCTCCGTTTTTCATCTTAAAAGCTCTGAGTTCTGTCACTAATTTCATCAGGAGTTAGGTCAGAATGGCTGTGCTCTCTAGGGGTATGTCTAGACTACAGGCTTTTGTCGACAGAAGTTTTGTCGGCAGATACTGTCGACAAAGCAACTGTCGACAAAGTACATCTAGACTACATCAGGTTCTGTCGACAAAGCAAGGTGATGTCTGGTTGGTGGTCGGTTTCAAGCGGAGTGGCCCAAGGATCACTTCTAGGACCGGTTTTGTTCAACATCTTTATTAATGACCTGGATGCGGGGATGGATTGCACCCTCAGCAAGTTCGCAGCTGACACTAAGCTAGGGGGAGAGGTAGATAAATTGGAAGGCAGGGAAAGGGTCCAGAGTGACCTAGACAAATTGGAGGATTGGGCCAAAAGAAATCTGATGAGGTTTAACAAGGACACATACAGAGTCATGCACTTGGGATGGAAGAATCCCAAGCATTGTTACAGGCTGGCAACTGACTGGCTAAGTAACAGTTCAGCAGAAAAGGACCTTACAGTGGATGGGAAGCTGGATATGAGTCAACAGTGTGCCCTTGTAGCCAAGAAGGCTAATGGCATATTAAGGTGCATTCGGAGGAGCATTTCCAGCAGATCTAGAGAAGTTATTATTTCCCTTTATTCGGCACTGGTGAAGCCACATCTGGAATATTGCGTCCAGTTCAGGGTCTCCCAATATAAAGGATGTGGATGCATTGGAGAGGGTCCAGCAGAGGGCAACCAAAATAATTAGGGGGCTGGAGCACATGACCTACAGGGAGAGGCTGAGGGATTTGGGTTTGTTTAGTGTGCAGAAAAGAAGAGTGAGGGGGGATTTGATAGCAGCCTTCAACTTCCTGAAGAGAGGTTCCAAAGAGGATGAAGAGAGACTGTTTTCAGTAGTGATCTATGGCAGAACAAGGAGCCATGGTCTCAAGTTACAGTGGGGGAGGTCTAAGTTGGATATTAGGAAAGACTATTTCACGAGGAGGGTGGTGAAGCACTGGAATGGGTTACATTGGGAAGTGGTAGAATTTCCATCCCTTGAGGTTGGGATGATTTCGTTAGGTAGGTACTGCTTTGGGCAGGGAGCTGGACTTGATCACCTCCTAAGGATTCTATGATCCAGCCCTATGATTCTATGATAATCCCCATTATAATTATATCATATGTATTTCATGGAAAAAAAACTAATAATCTTATAATTTTCATGAAAAAAATAAATCAAAATGTTAATGAGTTCCAAAAGTCAATGTTAACTACACAACTTAACTCTTCCCACTTGTGTGTTTTGCCTTAAAAATGTTTTTATTTCATATTAATTGCCAAAATCTTAATATGCAAACTGCTTTTTTCTTCTTCTATTCAATATAGATATGTTTTAGGTGCTAGGGAATACTAGTCCAGAAATTTTCAATCTGTGATTTATGGCCCACAGGTAATTCACAGAGCAATTGCTGATGGTTTATGGGGAAATGGCCAGTCATCTCTGGAACCAATGCTTCCTCCTTATTTCCAAATGCTAAACTACAGTAAATACAGCTAAAATACTGTGTTTCTCAATATTATTTTCCACATATGCTACTGGTATGGATGAAATAGAAATGTGAAGTGATTGGGAATGAAAGACAGGTGGTCCTATAAAATAACATTGGAATTATGCACTCTCCAATACTGTATGGAAAAAGAGCCCCTATTCTGGGTGTGTAAAAGAGATTGGAGCTAAGTAGATATTTTACAAGTCACCTTTCCTCTTTCCAAAGAGCAGACAAGACATAACGTACACCTGATTAAAGTATATTTTAATAGTTACATTCCTGCATTTCTTTTGTTTGCCTGGACTTATTTTCTGAAACAGTGGGCATGCAACATTTTTACTACACTCCGAGGGAGTGACAGGTATTCTGCACCATAGAAAAATCATCCCACTTTGCTTTGGTTGTTTAATGTTCACCACTGACACCAAAAACTTTTAACCTATCTTTTCATGATTCTTAAAACAAATAAACAAGCAAACATCCTCCCCTCCCCCGGACACACACACACAAACAGTTCACAGTGTAAGGATGCAGTGTATTGCCTCAATGCAATCACATATCTTAAACAGTTGAAAAGAAACATTCATGATACCGCAAAAGGACCGGGTGTAACAATTCAAACTTTCTGAAAACATTTACTGCTTCCCCCCCCCCCCCAAGTTTCTGTCCTTGGTAGTTCTGACTAGATTGACATAAAGCTTAGGTTTGTCAAGGCATTGCTATAAGTCCGCTTCTAAATAAATATATAAACACTGTTAGGGTACATCTACAATGCAGTGCTATTTCGGTATCCCAAAATAGCTATTCTGCATCTTTTAAACAAGCCCATTATTTCGAAGTAGCTTTTAAAATAACAGGCTCACTATTCCTACATCCCTGTAAACCTTATTCCATGAGGATTAAGGGACATTTTAAAATAAGCTATTTTGAAAAACACTCAAAATAAGCTACGCAATTTGTGCAGCTCAAATTGTGTAACTTATTTGAAGCTACGGGTGCAGCATAGATGCACCCTAACTCAAAGAACTGACTGATCTGTTTTAAAGTTAAAACACTAACAACCTCTTAAAATATAATGGGTGACATTATCTGAAGCTATGCTATACAGTGATAAATTCATATAAAAGAAATAGTATAGTGACAGGATAAAAGAAATGTCAACTGAACAAAGTTTAACTAGTATTTCACAGAACTGAAAGGAAAGACCTAGACAGCACCATTTCTGCAAAGAGCTGTTATCAAGGCAACTTCAATGGTTTTCTACAAATGGAATACCAATAAACTAAAATCCTTGGGAACGTCTGTTACAGCAGGATAAGAGACAAAAATAAGTTTCTGTTACTTCACAGCAGAATGGATTCAGAGTAAAGCAGAATCATGCCTAGCTAACATTTAAGTATCAGAAAAGTATTTAAAAAAGTAGACCTGCAAGATGGTAGAGACTGCAGACAGATGACATGAGAGTCTACTGTGCAAACAATGAACTCATACATGATATAATGATAAAAGGATGTTCTACAAAACTTGTAAATGTAAACTTCTCTGATTGGATTTATGAAAAGTCATGTCATAAGTATGGTAGTTTTTCTGATTCATCTAGGATGATTTAAGCTATATGCTCCCCTAGAATTTAAAGAAGTGGGGGCAGATCCTCAAATGTTGTGAATCTGTACAGTTCCTTTGATCACAATCAAATTATGCCAATTTAGAGAATCTACCTGAGAATCTAGCCTGAGGACTGTACCATTCTTTGAACATTTGGTTAAAGTATTTATTTTAACAGGCTAATTTAGACTCAGGATCAGCAACCTTTGGCTCCCAAGACAAATAAGGCTCAGTAAGGAGCCAAGTATGGCTCTCTTGCTGCTCCAGCTCACCCTTCCCTTGTTCCCCTAATAGCAGGGAGCCTGCACTGGCACTCCAGCCTCATGCCTCCCCACAAGATTGTAGTGTCAGTTTCCTGCGGGGGGGAGAGGGGGAAGGGGTAAGAGGAGGGAGGAAGAAAGCTACCATGCCAGATCTAACTCACAGGGAAGCAGCTGTGTGCACTGCTGCTTCCCTGCCCTGCCCCCACCTGAGGGAACAGCAGTGTGTGGACATGCTCCCTGGAGGCTTTCCCCTGCTCCCACAGGCCAGATTTCCAGACCCACGCACCTCAAGCCCCTTCACATGCCCCCTCCACTGACACACCTTATCCTCAGCCTGCTCCTGCCCTTCCCCCCCACCTTCAGCCTGCTCTCGCACCTCCACCTCCTGGCCAGACTCAGTACGCTCCTTTGCTCCTGCACTTTCCTCTCCTGGCCACCCAGACCTCACACCCTCCCGCCTCCTAAACCACATCTCCCACCCAGATACTGCACCCCCATCCCTACCCCACTCACTGGTAGGGTTGCCAGATAGTTTAACCAAAAATACCGAACACGCCCCCCCCCCCCCCAAAAAAAAACACCAGGAAAAATTCTGTTGAGGAAAAAAAAGGGGGAGACCAAAGTAGTTGAGAAAAAAAAGGACCCCAACATCAGTTATTACGCAAAAAGAAATAAACAAAAATTAAAAAATAAAAAATCAGCATGGCCCCTTTAAGAAGATGCTTTTTTGATGGTGGCCATTTTGTTTTTCTGTTCCAGCCACAAGACAAGCCCCTGAGGAACCATGTAAGGGGGTGGAGGGCGACTGGCGGGGGGTCCGGTGCAGAAACCTGGGGGAAGGCCAGCAGCTGGGCCCAGTTGCTGAGTGTCATAGGATTGCCAGGTGTCTGGTATTTTCACCTCCTGGCAGGGAAAAAAATAATCAGAAAATACCGGACGTTTTAGGTGTCTGGTATTTTCTGAATTTTTTTTTTACCGGACAGGAGGCGAAAATACCAGAGACTTTCCAGGTCAATACTGGACACCTGGCAACCCTATTCACTAGCAACCCTGTCCCACACACTGGACCCCTCATTTTGGCCCCATCTCAGAATCTAAGGGGCCCACAAAAATCCACTAACCCTAGAACTCCAGGCAAGATTAACTCTTCTGAAGTCTTGCATCTCATTCCTCCCCACCTGCCACAACCAAGGGGCTGGAGTACCAGGGGAGTGTCGTCCCTGACTGATTTTTTTCTGTGGGTCAGTGGCCCCCAGCCCAAAAAAGGTTCCCCATCCCTGCCATAAATAAAGACAATGTTGAAATCTTTTGAGTTGGGCATAATATTTTACTTTATTTAAAATGAAGTCTGGCCAACAAGGCCCCAATCAGGGCTCAGCCCCCATCTGGCTGCAGTATACTATCCCAGAAAGGACTGGTGGGGCTCCCCTCTTGCTGTGGCACAGGTAGGAGGGGAGGCCACGATCTGGCTACAGCAATTCTGGCCTGGCCCCTCATCCAGCCACTGCTGCCTGGGTGCAGCAGCTCAGGCCCACTCAGGTAAAATAATCCAGCCCCAGGGCCTCCTCCCTCTACATACTCTATTTCCCACCCCAGTGCCCTGCCCTGCCTCCTGCACCTCCCACACGCCCCAGCCACTTGTCCTGAACCCCTCATACATCTCAATCCTGAGTCCTGCACCCCCACATCCACAAACTGCACCTCCAGCAGCAGCAGAAATCCCATTAAATAAAATCTGCAAGTACAATGTTTTATTTATGCTATTATTTTTATTATTATTATATTATATTATTATATGCTATTATTAATCATCATGTCAATTATCAAAATATTAAGTTGTATATTTTCAGTCATGCTAATGGACATTCTTATACAGATCTTTGTTGACCATTTGTTCTGAATTTTGATGAGGTTTGGCTCTTTGGTTTGAAAAGATTGCCAACCCCTGATCTATAACTTCTGCTGAATTTCAGAGGAAAGTAAAAGTAATTTTTTTGAATAATTAAGTGCATATTTGAGGTCAACATATGGCATTTGTATATGTGTGTGTACACGCGCGCAAGACAGAGGAGAGCTTACTTATTAATTATCCTTACGTAGGTGTGGTAATTTAGACATTTCCTTCCCAAGGATTTGAAGACGAGCTCTGTGTAGCCCAAAAGCTTGTCCTTTCCACCAACAGATGTTGGCCTGATAAAATGTATTATCTCACCTACCTTGTTTTTCTCTGTTGAATTAAGTAAGTCATGGTTCAGATTTCTAGCTGGAGAATAACTTTTTGTTGAGTTGTCACTGACAGTTTGGTACATTTTTATTGAAATAAAGCTTGACTAGCAAATATCCAAGGTCCCACACTAACTTGCTGTAGTTTCCAAATGAATACCAAAATCCTCTCCCCACAATCACAGAAAATTATTTTAGGATTTTACACTGCTGCCCATCACCGTAATGTCTGAGTGCCTTCCACATAAAATTGATACCAATGAGGAAAGCCTCTGACACTTGGCATTCCTTTAACAATTTGTGGCCAGACTTTTTTTCTTTAGCTATTTACATTTGAAATTATTATATTAACTTAGAGTTACAAAGTAACTCCTCTTATTATTCAGCTTTGTTTTACTTTATTTGTAATTTCCTGTTACTCTTTCAAGTAAATATTAATTAATACAATTTATATATTTGTAGCTGTACTTAAAGAGTCTACTTTATCTAAAAAAAACAAACCTGAAATCAATGATTTAATATGAAATATTTAATGGGTAATTAATTATTGACAACCAGTTACCCAATGTGCTGTATGCTATATTAACCCTAATCTTCTCAGATTGTCTGTTTTAAATCAAATACTTTAGTGAAATTCATGAACATTAAAAATTAGTTCTCAGTGATGCATATCCATTTTACTTTCATGTCAGTTTCTGTCATTACGTGACAAAAAGGTAAAATATTCCCTCCCTCCCAAATAATTCCCCCTTTTAGACTGAAAATACCAATCATTGACTAGTACATTTCTAGCCAGTGACCCATGAATAAAAGCAAGATTTCTTGTCAATACCACTAGACAGTATGAATTTTAAATGTAAACCATCAAATGAGTATCTAAGAATCTGTTTTACTATCTGGTATTCTACAGTGAGTTGCTGCAACCTGTCACAAGATGCAAGAGGGTTGAACTAGATCAATACATAAAGATCAGTGGACGTGCTTATATTAAATGTTGCTTCACTGGGGAGTTTGTTAATGAAATGCGGTGCTAAAGAATCACATGCAAGGATGGAGTATTCTTAAAGGGAGAGCATTATTAAACTGCAATCTGTCAAAGATTTATAAACACATTTAACTTGTAGTATTTAAGGCCCAGTTTAACAAAGCCTCGGCTAGGATGATTTAGTTGGGATTTTGTTCTGCTTGGAGCAGAGGGTTAGACTAGATGGCCTCCTGAGGTGTCTTCCAAACCTAATCTTCTAGGATTCTAGTCCCACAGAGGTTAATGGCACATTAAACTACCCAGTATTTACAATTAAGCACATGTATAAATCTTAGAGATTGGGCCTAAGAATGGGAGAATTTCCCAGTGAAATGGCATATTGAATAAAAAAATGGAAATTTGGAAAGACAATGAAAGATGTTTATTTAAATTGCAACAAAAAGCAGCTTTGAGTAATTAACAAAATCTTACAGTAGCTATTTGTTCTGACCGTGTATGTGGTTGGGGGCAGGTGGGAGGGCTAATGAAACACCTTTTAAATCAGGAAATATTTATGCCTGCTCTGCTACTACATTTTTCTTACTACTTGCCAGCTCCAAGTACATAAATCAGACAATTCTCGTTTTACATGTATTTAATTTTAATACATTTGCATAATCAAGGGAAAAGATGCATAGCTAATAACGATCTTTCTGCAGTAACAGTTAATAGTTTTAAATAGATAATGAAAATTAGGATTATCACAGAAGTGCTCTACACCAATCCTGGGGCCCAATCTCACAAACAGACCACAAAGAATCTCTCTCTGAAATTTCTGCATACAGGCAGACTCTTAACAGGATTGGGTTCATTATGTGTGAAATAGGAGAGAGAGGATTTTTTGAGACAACTGTTATTGGGAGATTTATGAAAAGAAAAATTTACCAAGCTTTGGGCACATTTTTATATCTAGGTTACATAAAATGGAGGAAATGATGAAAAAACAGATACATGCATTAGCAACACATTCTTAAAGTCCAAGTCCAGACCTACAATATGGAAAGTATACCTTTAACAACACATCTGAGTTAAGTGCTATGAAACCTCAGATTAAACTGACCTGGTTTTTTTTTTTGTATGCCACATAACCTCGCAGTTCACATCTGGAGTGGACCTACTTTTACAGCTTCCTCTAAACACGCAGAGGATACATCTAGACTGCAAGCTTCTTTCAGAAGACGCTTTTCTGGAACAGCTTTTCGGGAAA
The DNA here is from genome assembly GCF_049634645.1 of Pelodiscus sinensis. Classification (NCBI taxonomy): domain Eukaryota; kingdom Metazoa; phylum Chordata; order Testudines; family Trionychidae; genus Pelodiscus; species Pelodiscus sinensis. Next base: position 112,231,482 of record NC_134715.1, read on the forward strand.
AACTTCTTTCAAAAGAGAGCACAGCAAAAGCGCAAGGCAAAAGCAATCTGCTTTTTTGGAAGATAGCGTCCACAGTGATTGGAAGCTCTCTCGCATATAAGGCCACTCAGAACCACTTCATTAGATCAGCAGTTGCTTCCAGGTGCTGTTTTCTACCTGAGACGTGTGCTTAAAGGGACACCCCTGGACAGCTGTTTCTCAGCTTCTGCTGCATGCTTGCCTACCTCTCTGAGGGACAGCAAAGCTTTAGAGGTGCATGCTCTGGTTGCCCAGCTTTTGGACACCACAGCATACTCCTGGCCATGGAGCTGGAGCTGCCTCTGGGCATGCGATGGCCTCACAAGACCATGCAGCAGTTTCTGCAGGCTGCCTTCATGGCCCTGCACAAGCTCGACACTGAGCTCATCATTGAGACCCTCTCCCTTACGCAGGAGCAATGCCCTTGCAACTGCACCCCACATTGGAGACACGCTTTTGGAGGCTGGACACCAGTTCTGACTGGTGGGACCTGCTGGTCATGGAGCGGTGAGATGACAAGCAGTGGTTCCAAAACTTCCGCATGCAGAAGGCTACTTTTATGGAGCTACGTACCTGGCCGTCCCACCCTCACACCACCCTGCTGCTGGGGGTGGTTCCTGCGGTGTTTGAGGGGAAGAGAGGGGGGCGGGCACCTCCCAAGGGCTCAGGCACTTTCTCCCTCTTATTCTCTGTTCTGTGTGTTTGTCTCCTTTCACAGGTTGTAAGGGCCATCAACTCCATCCTGCTGCACAGGGCCATCTGCCTGGGAGACCTGGACCTGATCGTCACAGGATTTGCCGCCCTGGGGTTTCCCAACTGCAGGGGGAGCAATTGATGGAACTCACATCCCGATCTGCGCACCCGTCATCGAGCTACCCAGTACATCAATAGGATGGGTTATTTCTTGATGAAAGTTTACGGACATTTTCATTGGGTGGTTGGACATGGCGCACGACACTCACGTATTTAGAAACTCCAGCCTCTACCACAAGCTGGAGACCGGCACATTCTTCCCATAGCATGACTTTGGGGTTGGGGATGTGCAGATGCACTATGCATCATTGGGGACACGGCCTACCCCCTCGTGCTGTGGCTGATGAAGCCATACACCGGCTACCTGGACCCCAGCAGAGACCAATTCAATGCTCACCTCAGTCAGACCTGCATGCAGGTGGAATGCACCTTCGGGCAACTGAAGGTGAGGTTCAGGTGCCTCCTGACCCACTTTGATGTGGGGGAGCACAAAATCCCCAAGGTGGTCTCCACGTGTTGTGTCCGCCACAACATTGTGGAAAGGAAGGGGGAGGCCGTCCTACCAGGGTGGGGGCAGAGGCCAGCCGTGAAGGGAGGGCGTTCAAGCAGCTGCATTCAGCTGCCATCTGCCAGGCCCGTCAGTTGGAGGTGTGCATCGAGGAGGCCCTGAGGGAAAGTTTCTCTCAAGGTCCCCAGTAACTCTCCCCAGAGCCTCGCCACTAGGGGCCTGTGCCTTACTCCTCTATACCTTGCCCATCACAACCCCTCTCTTCCCCACTTCCCTGAACTCTGAATGAACACACCTGTTTCGATTTGAACAAAACAAACTGTATTTTTTGCATAATAAAATAAACTGGGGAGGAGAGGGGCTGAGAACCTGGATGGGGTAGGGGAGCTCACGGCTGGGAATGGTGCGTGGTGTGGCTGGAATCCGGGGACCACAGTGAACCTGGGGTTGAGTGGGACCTGGGACAAGAGAGGGGATGGCGGGCTGGAGCAGGGTCAGGGATGGCAGGGGGAGGGGGCATAGCCATAGCAGGGAGGTAGGGGGAATGGATATAGCAGTGGCGGCAAGAGGGTGGGAGGCTGGAGAAGGGACAGCAGCCGGGTGTGCTAGAATTTCCCGCATGATGGCACATATGTTGTCGCCCTGCCACACAAGCTGGTCTGAAATGCGGTTCCGCCACTCAGCGTCCTCCTGGACCTTCTGGGCCAGGGTTTGCTGCATGTTGTGCAGGATGCCCACATGCTGCCTCAAGAGTCCTCCTGGACCCTCGTGTGCTTGCGGCTCCCCTGGTGTTGGGCGGCTGCCTCTGATGTCATGGATCACTCCTCAGTGACAGCTGGTCCAGCTGTGGAGAATAAAGGAGAAGTGGTCAGTCATCCACGCAGATACTGTCCAGGAGGCCATGCCCTCCTTTGTGAGCAGTGACCAATAGTCCTTGGGCCAGAGGATGGGGATGTCCTGGGAGTAAGGCCACAGCAGACCCTGCCTCACAGGGGCCCCGAGGTGCCCAGGGGACCATGTTTTCCCGCTTCTCCTTGCCCCATGGATAAGCAGGCAAGGGAAGTGTCCAGCTACAGTGGGTGGTAGAGGGGCCTGGAGCAGTCTGGCCTTCCATGGGGCCTGCACACACACCTGCACCTGGCAGCACTGTCCGCGGTAGCAGGTGGTGCCTCACGCGTGCCGGCATGCCCGTGTGCTGTGTGTGGCACTCCTCAGTCTGTGTGGGGTCATGCATGTGCCCTTGTGCCCAGCCTGCTTCTAGCAGTGGCTGGTGGTGGGAGGGCACCCCCACAGGGATCAAATGTGTGTGTGGCCTGAACCTGTGAGCAGGACCCCGGGGGTGCTCCAGGGCTGCTTCCTGAGGCCACATGGCGCAGACTGGCACTGCATGTGCTTCCACATGCACCGACTGCAGCACGACATCCAGGCTGAGAAGGCCAAGCGACGATCACACCCCCGCCCCTCTGCGCCTCCCCTGCCCTGTGTGTGTGTAAAACTGAGAACACTCACCTGGTAATCCCTCCCCACCGTCAGAAGATGACTGCGACAAGTTCAGGCCCTGGGGTACCGGCTCGAGGGTCAGAGTCACGGTGCGGGCATCTCCTCCTCCTCCTGCAGCTGCTGTTCCTCATCCTCCTCCTTGGCAGGGAGCTCTGGATGGGCAACAAAGCTCCTGGAAATAGGGGCAGGAGTGGGGTTCTGCCCGGGAGTGAGAGCTGTGCTCCCTGGCCCTGGTGTAGCCCTGGTGGCACTCCTTCTCCTTACTCCTCACTTGCTCCAGAGTCCTGGGGGTGTGTGTGTGTGTGTGCTCCAGGGTCCTGTGTGGGTGTGTGTCCTTTCCACCAGAGCTTCGGCCATCTGGCCATAGATTTCAGCATTTCTTCACCGGGAGCCGAGATTCTGCATGGTCTCCTCCTCCCCCTACAGCCTGAGGAGAGACAGGATCTCCGCCACAGACCAGGAGGGCACATAGCATTTGCTGCCCCTGGCTGGGTCCTGGAAGCCCTGGTGGTGCTCCCTGTGAGGGCTGGGGAAGTTACGGGGCCCATGAGGCTAGGCCATCGCTCCAAAGTTGTGAGGTAGTCAGAGCCGCATGATGAGGTGCAGCTCCCAGGCCCGGCTTCCTGCCATAAGGCTTGTTCTGGGTGCCTGCAGCTTTAAGAGCTGGCAGGAGACAGGAACTATAGAGTTCTGATTACTTTGGATAGAGTGGCCACCAGAACATCTGTGTTATTTCCTGGAGGCCTCTTTTTTTTTTTTTTTTTTTTTTTTTTTTTTAAAGAAAACACCACACTCAAAAAACACCCTCTTCCACATCCGTACATGCCTTTTTCCAATAAAAGCTTTTTCAGAAAAAGGCTTCTTCCTCGTAGAAATAAGTTTACCGCTGAGGACAGAAGCAGTAATCAGAAGATATTTTCTTAAAGGTAAAGCTCACACAAACACGGATTCTCTCTTTTCTAGTCTTACAATAAGCATCATTCATTTGGAAAGGTCGATATTAATTAGCAAATGCAACAGGGAGATTCTGTCAGAGTTTTTGTGTGTGTGTTCTTTATTTCAAATGAAGTATAATCCATATTCAGTTAGAGGTCGAAAAGCTGTCACTACTATGCAATCCCAATGTCCTTTCAAAGGATGTTATTTTGAGTTTAAAAATCCATGTGTTCCTTTTATTTATTTATTTTTGTTTCTTTGTGTGGTTCTATGGTCGGGTAGCTGCTTTTCCTTTCTTGGATTTAGTATCTAGATTCTGCCAATCGCTAGTCTGGCTGAAGTCAGAAGTATTGATCATTGTAAGGAGGAAAGTGCATCAGTCTTAGGCCTTGTCAACAAAACTAATGTCAACACCCAAAAGTCAACAAAACAACAATTGCCAGATGGTGTTCACATTTACTCCCTCTATCCCTCATCACGTCCACATTGTGGCACCATCATAGATAGTGTGAGCAATGCACTGTGGGTATGTTCCACAGTGCCATGTTATAGCAAAGCAGAGTTGATCACTGTACATCTCAGGCTTCCCCCTCAGTTCTCAGCTACCAGGAGTGGCATCATGAGCAGCTCTGTGAGCTATCTGTGCTAAGGAATATCAAAGCAGCACAGCAGTCTGTCCCCCTCCACCTGCAGCAGCAGACTGCCTGCCACTGTGCTCCTAGGGCAGGGAGGAACAGCAGTATTCAAATGATTTGTTTTTTATTTCCCAAATGGAGCAGCACAGTCAGCTATCAGATACTTTCCAGAGCTTTGAAATGGAAGGGGTGAATGCCTGCAGGGAAGCACAGGCCTCAAAACACTGAGCAGAGCCATCAGGGCAGACACTGTGGGATATTAGCGGAAGCCAGTTCTATCAACAAAACAAAGTCCCTAAGGTGCCACAGGACTGCTCATTGTTTTTAAAGTTACAGACTAACACAGCTACCGCTCTGAGACTTGTTTATCAAATGTTAGTATTAGATGTATTTTCAAGGTGCTGCTTAGGACACAGGAATCCATATCACGACTAACTGTGCTGATTGGCAGACTACTGGCAGCCCTGGCAGAGGCAACACTATTTGAACGGGCATGAAGCTCTTCAGAATTTGTATCCTTCAGAATGGGATTGTGTCACACGGTTGGGGGAACTTTGTAGTGCTGCTGCTGCCCCTGCTACTGCCAGGAATAAATAAAAGACTCTGGATTCTCTTCATGAATTTAGTGTAATCTATACTAAGTCTATATGTATACAGTACCATATGATGCATGGTGCTCTACAGATGTCTATAAATGTTTGCAGTCTACATGAGACTTCACACAGAAAAGACTACAAATAAAGGTTAGGGGGGAAAAGCATAAGGGAGAGGGACTGTAAAACAGTAACATTTTATATGGTCTTATGAAAGTTATTTATTGAATTTTTTTTTATTTCTAATGATACCGTCATATGTTTTAATTTGGGGACAGTGTCTGGAAAGAGGGCTGTGGTAGAGATCAGTGACTGAAAACTGACCGGAAGAAGTGAATTCTGAGTGGACATGTGAAGTAGAAGAATGAGGTTGCACCAAGTTAAAGAGACTGTTCTAAATGGGGGGAAGGGTAACTAATGGAGAAAAGTCGCATGAGGGCAAGCTGCTTTGGGAGGGTATTGGAAATCCACAGAAATAATTTGCAAAGTAGGTGGATGCTGGTATAAAATTCATGGTGCAGTATCAAAGAGACTGTCTTGCTAGCATCTGAATGCGTAGCTGATTCATTTTAAGATGAGTGTTTTGGAGTGCTTAGATAATTATTATTGCATCTTATTGTGAGCTATATTCAAACCAATCCAGTCAGCAGCACTCAGTACTCTTCCTGGTAATGCTTTGAAAGTTCTTTCATTAACCTTATCAATGTTTGTGTTGTATATGCTCCACACTCAGCTTCTCAACAAACTTGACCAGTTTGATGCAGTAATGCTACATTAAAGGCCTATTTTCTAACTCACAGCTCTGGAAAATAGGGTTTAATCAATGACCATTAGACCTTGCTCTCCTTTCTGGCATAAAATGCCTTCTTTTCATTCAGGGTTACTATATTGCTGTTTTAATTGGTTATGATTGGCATTTGGCACGATGTTGCAGGGGCAGGCAGGCCTTATTAACAGGAAGAAATCAAAGTATTATGGAAGAAAACAATGTAAGTAGGACAGAGAAACTCACAACAAAGACCCAAATTCTGTCATGCTCTCCTCTTTTCCTCAAGGTATTCTATTTTCCCTCAAAGTACAAAGGGTATACAGCTAACAAAGGTAAAATGCTGCCAAAATCATTGTGGAAGGTTATTTTCTTGGTATGAGCAATAAACAGAGACCACATCCTAACCAATGCATTTTCCTTGCATCAGATGGGCTCAATCGTGTCCGTTTTATTCAGTGTCTACTCCTGAAGAAATGTATCCTTGTGGAGAGACCTATGCACCACTTACAGTGCACTTACACCCTCAAATGCTTATTATTTCCTATTAAGAAGACCAGTCTGTCACAAAAGACTTCAGTGGGAAACTGGGTGGTACAAATGCCTTTTGTGTTCCCTCTGCATGAGAAAGAATTTTCTCTGTACTTCCTCTTATTTAATAAACTTCCCACTGACTTCACCAATGTCAAATAGACACTGAAGGCCTGAGACTGAAGCGTAGAGTACCTCAGAAAGGCTCGATCCCAGGATTTGGCTCCATGAGAGTTAACAGGTGTACATCAGAGTCCCAGATTCTCATAGGAACTAGCCACAAGACACTAGGGCCAGGCTTATACTAGACCCAGAAGATCGGGTTAAAGTACGCAACTTTGGGTACAGGCATTACCCCGAGTTACGCGGATCCAACTTATGTCGGATCCGCACTTACGAACGAGGCTCTCTCGCCCCGGAACTCGCAGGCAGCGGGACCGCCCAGAGCGCAGTGGTCCCGCCACCTCGACCTCCGGGGCGAGAAAAGCTGCTCTGGGTGCCCCTGGTCTGCTGGGGTCCGTCTCCAGCAGACCAGGGACACCTGGAGCAAAGCCAGGGAAGCGGAGGGGTCCCGCGCCTCTGAGGCTTTGCTCTGGCAAAGCCTCAGAGGCGCGGGACTCCGCCGCCGCTGCAGCTTTGCTCCCGGTGTCCCTGGTCTGCTCCCGGTGTCCCTGGTCTGCTCTGGCAAAGCCTCAGAGGCGTGGCACCCCGCCGCCGCTGCGGCTTTGCTCCCCGTGTCCCTGGTCTGCTGGGGGGGGGGGCGCAGCTAGGGCGCCCCCCCCCCCCCCAGCAGACCAGGCTTTTGTTGTGGACCCTGGGGTAGAGCAGCTGGGGTGCTGCCGGATTGGTCCTGCAGGGACCTACCTGGCAGCCCAGCTGTTCTGTCCCAGGCTCGAGATTCAGCCGCTGTTGAAACTGATCAGTGGCTGATTCCAGGAAGCTGGAGGCAGAGCAATTCTGCCTCCAGCTTCCTGTAGTCAGCCCCTGGTCAGTTTCAGCAACAGTGGCTGAATCTGGAGCCAGTTCCGACTTACATACAAATTCAACTTAAGAACAAACCTATAGTCCCTATCTTGTACGTAACCTGGGGACTGCCTGTATATAAAATATGGGGCTGGAATCAGCTTGCTTTAAGCTAAGCTTGATGCCATCTTCAGAGAGGGAGGCTGACGGAAGTAAACACTCCCATCAATTTCCCTTACTCCTCACAACTTAGAAGAGTATCGGTGCCAACAGGAGCCACCCTCATCATTGAATTTAGCGTGTCTTAACTAGACACGCTAAATTGAATGCCACAGCACAGAAAGTGGAGATATGGCCTATGTCAGATCTCAGCAGATACTGAAAAAAATAGATTGTGAGCTCAAGAAAATGTGCCTTTGCTAACCTGCAGTACATGGCGCAGAGCAACTCAGCGCCTTATATTATTAGGAGAAGGAGCTCTCCATTCTGCTCCCCCACATAATGTTTTGGGCTACTTTTCCTCAAGTGGCTCAGTCACAATACACATTTCTGCTGCAGCACTCTCATTTTCATTGCATTTTGTGCTCTACATAACTCAATCGTCACAACACCATAAGGATACTAGGCATCTCCACTAATATGGAGGAATGGAATTATACAACAATGGGCTCAGTCTTCTTCCTAGTCCAGCCAACGTAGATTCAGAAATTGGCTTCCATGGTAGCAAGATCAGACCAGGCATCATGTGTGGGCCTATCTGAACAGTGATGTGAGTGGAACTATGTATTTGTACAGAAAGATTTAAATGATTTCATTACCTTTAGGACAGATAGCAGTCTCTGGTTCCAAACACATAACAAACAGCAATTGCTACTCAAACAGGATGAGTCTCAAAAGAATGGGAACTCATGTATGTATAAGGGATTCTCAACCTTTTCTTTCTGAGTCCCTCCCTCCATATGCTATGTAAACTCCACAGCCCACCTATGCCACAACAACAGATCTTCTGCATATAAAAGCCAGGGCTGGTGTTAGGGGTAGCAAGCAGAGCAATTGCCCATAGCCCAGCAAAGCTAAGCTACTTAGGCTTCAGCTGCAGCTCTGCACAGGAGGACTTGGGGCCCTGGTCTACAGTCCTGTGGGATGTGGCTTTGGCTTTCTGCCCTGAGCTATAGTGAGTCCAACATCAGAAATACTTCACAGACCCCCTTGAAACTTGCTCTTGGAACCCCAGGAGGCCCTGTACACCAGGTTAAGAACCACTGGTCTAGATAAAAATAATAGTCCTGTTTGTAACCAAGTATTTAGTGAAAAGCAGCAAAGAAAATCTACACAGGCTGCTGTGATCCCATTTAGCACATGCTCCCTCTATTACAGTAGTAATTCATCAGCTCATGTACTGTATGAAATGAAAACCGGATTTCATTTTTATCTATGCTATGAATGGGTGGACTGGGCTCAGAGCCCCCGCTCCCCCTCCGCCTCCTCCCGAGGGTCCTGCCACAACCTTCCCAGGAAAGCAGAAGTGGAGCTAAGTCCTCCAAGCAGCCTAGAGCAACTGTGCAAGAAAGCAGCCAATCAGAGGGAGGTGGCAAAGGGCTAGTCAATCATGTTGCAGACTAGTATAAAAGGAACTACAGTTCAGATCACTGTCAGTTCTTGAGTAAGTTTGAGTCAGAGGAGTTCAGATGGTACTCCTGACTGGATAAAGCAGAGATGGGCAAATACCAGCCCTAAGGCAGGATCCAGTTTTCAGGGTTAGCCCCTGATGGGCCACCATTGCTATATTTACCTGTGCTTCTGCAGGTATGGGCGAATGCAGCTCCCGTTGGCCACGATCATCGTTCCTAGCCAATGCAAGCTGTGGGAAGTGATGTTCCAATCTGTGGCCAATAGGAGCTGCAATCACCTGTGGAGGCACAGGTAAATGTAGCAGTGCCGGCCTGCCAGGGGCTAACCCAGGTGAACTGCCTCCATTTTATTGCCCACCTTTGGGCTAGAGGAAACTGTAGTACCATCGACAGCTCAGTGCTGGCAAGGACTGGGAGAAAGAGAAAGAGCTCCTGGCTGCCGGCTGGACATGAACATAGAAGAACCTGAAGCACTGGTGAAGGCTGGGACTGTTGGGAAGTAGCCCAGGGAACTGAAAGCTGTTTTGTTAAAGAGACATGGTGTTCTCTGTGCTGGAATTTGGAGTAATGGCCACTGGGGAAGTGACCTACAATTAGACAGCAATAAACCCCCAGAAGATTTAGAGGGGTTAACAGGCTCAGCTGGAGGCAGAACAGACCAGAGTGGACAATAATTTCCAACGGAAGAAGCCCTTGGGGAATGGTCCCTCTACCAGGGCCAGGAGTGTTTAAATACGTTGTTGGATAAATACCTGGAAGGCATCTGTTTCAGTTGTGTTCTGTACAGGCTGTAAATTACTTGGCCAGAGGATTGAGCCACTATAGGGACCACTAGAGAAACTGTCAGAAGGGGTCACCATAAACTGAGAGAAATGCACCAGAGGGGAGTTCTGGAAAAAGGTGGATGCCCAACCATTCACACTGAATTACTTAAAAAGAAATAATTCACGATCTTTAACTTCCACTATTTAGTAGCTCCAGCAAAATTCAGAATCCTCGTTAGATAAATATTTGAGGTTTGGCAAATCTTGTACCATTATTGTATCTATATTTTGCACCGGTTTCATTCTTAACGTCCTATGTACGGAACTCACAGTTCACCTGCTTCTTTATGTGCACATCGAGGCCAATAGCAATGGTGGGGAAAGTGTTGCAGGGAAGCCCTTTTCCCCAGTTCACCACTGTTGGGGGCCACCATAGTTGTCTGCATTCACTCTCTGAACAAAAGGCTTGCAAAAGCACTAGCACTTACAGAACTTCATAGGGCTGATTAGAGATATGATAGGGGACCATTTTCCCTGTGTATCAACCAGTATTAGATGGGCAGCGTGGAAGAAAGCATACTTTTTGTACAGGTGCAGTATATGCTGCTCTCTGAATGTCCCATTATGCCTCCTCTCACCATCACTTGGGCACTAGAGTTGCTAAGATTCTCTGCAGGTTTTCCCACTAGCTGTTGGAGCTATAATTTAACCATTTATCTTTAGGTTCAATACTTTCCATTCTTTCTTCCCTCACCCTCCTCCCCCTCCCCCATGCCAGAAAACATATGTCAGTACCAGGTAACATGAGTGACATTTTTAGTTTTCTCTTTCATTATGTATTAACCTCAGTCCAATTTTTAAAAGCTTCTCCATGGGAAATGCCCTTTCAATCACATCAGCTTGATAAACCTATCACACTTAATCCATTCTCCAATTGGGTTTCAAAGGATTCCATATTCCCGTGCACTCCTATTTGGACTCTAAGGAGATGATAGTCAGATTATTTTGTAATGTAATGAATTGCAATCCTCACTTCATAGACTCTTCATGAAGGAATACAGTCTCATGATAATTTATATTCTGGTGCTATCATGAACTTAAGATAACTCCCTTTTTCCATTTGCAGATTTCATATTCCTCATTTGGTCATCAAATGAAATAGCTACAACTTCGTGATAGGAATCTCATAAGCTATATACATCCACATTAGGGCAACTACAGAATACCTTTTTATAGTACCACAATTTTTTTTCCTTTTGTTGTTCAATTTTGAAATAACCTCCTTTCCTATATTACATACCTTATATACTATCAGTTACTTAATTTGTTTAGTTGAGCAAAAACAATGCTTAGAAATTACATTTATCTGAAAAATGTGGGGCCAAAACTTAAAGTGACAGTGCAGCTTAGAAATGCTTCTCTTGAATTTTTTGTATGAAGTTTGGATGGACAAAATATGCTTGCCCCAAAACTTAAATCTGCACTCCAAAATAGCAGATGCACACCCACACTAAACAGTACTTAGACTCTTCACAAAGAGACTATCAATCTAAACTGTTGAGAACCATCTGTCTATTGATAGAGGGTTATAGGTTTTTCACTCAGTTATGTTTGTAGTATGAACCGCAAGGAACAGTAGTTAGAGAAGTGATTCCAATGAAGTCCCTAAATAAGTCTTGTATCAATTCAATGACTTGCTCAGTTTTTTCCGTTTTGCTTCCTTTAGCATGTCTGCAATTGATAAGCTAAAACAACTGTAATATGCTGCACTCCAGTACATATGTAGAGGTGCCCTATCTATAAATGATTAACATTACCCAGCATTTGTAGCAAACGTATCTTATGAACTTACGTTTGGAATGTTTGTCACAGAGGGCTGATGCCCTCATGTCACAGAGTCTCAAGGATCCTTTGCTGCTGCTATAGACAAAGAGATTGCAATGGTGGGGATGAAACTCGGATGCAGTAATCACTTCCGTCAGGTCCTCCATGTTGGCTGGCTTTATATCTACAATGTCTGAATGGAGGTTTTATTAAGGAAAATTAAATTGTTCACAAGCAAGTTCTGAATCTTGCCACCTCTTTGAAGTGTTTGTATAGACATTTTGCAGATATCAACAGACAAATAAATTAATTTGGAATAAAGCATTCTTGTTTGTTTGAGAAGAGACATTCAGCATTACTCTATTTTGCAGTGGGTTGACTTATTTTATAGTTGCACCATAGAGACAAATACATTTTCATAATGAAATTATTCTAGGACTATTAATTAGCATATTTTACCGTGGATGTCATTAATATGTCTACATTTGCAGTAAGACTTAAGAGATGGCAGTTTAGATTTTCAGATCCATTCGGGATATTTGGTTGCCTGTCTTTCACTTAAGCTAAAGGAGAATCAGTAGTTAAATACTCTGCACTGCTTGGCAAATCACAATCATCACTATTGCCCCATAACTGCAATGGAAAGTACTGCTGTATCTCAGATAACACTGATGTATAGACAGCAGCCATTGCATGTCTCACTTTCCTTCCAGCCAGTCTATTTAAAATATTGCTGGTAAGGTAACTTTCCTAACCCATTCTTTTTGACCTTATCATTCCCTCCTTCATAGGCTTCTTTCCCTTTGCTATATCAATGCTAAGGTCCTTGTCCTCCACTTCAGTACTTCATAGTTTTGCCCCAGCATGCCCCATTGCTCTTCTTTCTTGTTTCTTTCCCCCTCATTTCAACTAGGTTCTGGTCTTATTTACAGCAGTTACATGTTTGATGAGTTAACTGTGATTTACACAGGTACAGAAGAACAGAATCAAGCCCGTAGTCTGGACAATGTGCATGGTTGCCTTAAAATTATGGGAATCACTGTCTTACATCGTTATGTACATTGCTATAGCGAGGGTTTTTTTAATGTATGTGCATTTTTGCACATGCAAAATGCACACAAACTCACATGCACGTATTCAAACTGGTGTCTGTGAATATATATAGGTCTCAATTCAAAAAATCAGGATTTGTGCATGCACAAACATGCACGATTGTATCTTGCTTTTGAAAATGGTACTGAGTCCTAAATTTCATAAAGTGGTGTCGACATGCTGGTGACTCCTCTTTTTCACATTTCACCTTTTCCAAACAGAATTTTTCAAAATTCAAAATGAGTCTAATCTGACTTCCACTGAGGTCAAAGGAAGCTTTGTCACTGGCTATAATAGGAGCAGATTTGGGTTGTGAATACAAATTGTGTGGATATCTACTAAATCTATCTGCATGGGCAAATCCATTTAGAAAGCACAAATTAGCATTCTGTGTGTGCCAAATTACAGATGTGAAAGTATGCAGACAATTTTAGGTGTTGAAAATTCAGACCTCTGAAAAACATAGAATACACTGTTAGCATCACTACAAATTAAAGTTCCAGTAGTACAGTTCATTGTGGAACATTCCTAATGAAGATAATGCTTATTACTAAAATCAATGTAAATTTCTGTGAAAATAGGAGGATACCTTTGAGCACTTTAATTGGTCATATCTGATCTACAATACACCTCACTATGTTCCTCATGTACACATCAGCCAATCCTAATTAAAAATTATGTATATAAAACATAACTTAAAGGATACAGTTTAGTCACAGCCATTCATATAGATCATATGTTTTGGTTATCTTACTTTCTGAAAAAGACAAAGGAAAAACAGACACAAGAGAAGATATGGGACAACAGCTCAGGAAAAGAAAAAGGAGAAGAGAGATTGCTAGTGAGGAAAAGAAGGAGGTAATGCTTCCTAGAGAAAGAGGATTTTAAGAAAGCAATGGTTGAAGAGGCACTGTGGTGGCATGTTCTTCCCCACACCAGCCCTGAAGGGGTCAAGGTGGCCCAGAAATGACCAATTAACCTTCAAGCCCCAGGGATTGATATATACCTAATTGTTCTTGATGCCCAACTGACAAAGGATTATAAAGAGGGGAAGTACCAGGTGGCTTCAAGGAGAGAGAGAGAGAGTCTGTAGTCACTTTTTGGGAGCAGGAAACCCAGAATAGAGAATGAGTCTGAGGATCTTGTCTCTGAAAGAAGGGTCAACCCTAGAGGAGTTGTGGAGAAAGCAAGCCTGAAATGGCAGGGTAGGAAGAAGCCCACAGAAACAGCAGCAATAGTAGGACTGTGTAGACAGTCACTGGACTAGAATTTGAAGGGCCTGGCTTCCCCTACCAGCCACTGGGAAGTGTCATTAAACTGAGGTGCAATCTGGACAGTTAGTCCAGCAAAATTTCCATACCCTAGAAGGGCGGGGGATGGGGAAGAGCTATTAAGTAACCAAGCCAGAAGGAGGAGTTGTGAGTAGGGAGCACTTTGAATTACAGGAAGAGAGCGATGCCATGCCTGCACAGGAGGAGATGCTCTTGTGATGAGTGAACACCATTACAGGCATACAGTGAAAAGAGAGTATAACAGTATGACTGAAAGTAAGACTATGTTTTCATATGATCTTCATTGTTGTCTGCAAACACTAATGAATTGATTTTCACAATACCCCTGCAGGAAATGAAAGTATTTCTACTTTATCTTACAGATAAGAAACTGGGGCAGAGAGAATAAGTCGTTTGCTCAAGGTCCATGATAGAGCTGTGAAGTGAATACAGATCTATTAAATCCCAGAACAAGGCCTAAACCCTCCTTCCCAGCTGTCATGCTCTCCAAAACATAACATTTGAATCAACTGGCATAAAAGATAATTTGAACATTCCTAGAGAATGAGATAATAGGAAAATGTTGTTTTATTAATGGCCAGAAAAGTCATATGTTGTCTTACTAATCCTGTCCCTGTGCTTGTTGAAGGAGACAGAAAAACTTTAATTGATTTCAGTGGGAGCAGGGTCAGGCCCATGGTAGAAATTACAACTCTACTTTCATCTTTCCCAAGCCTGTAGATCTCAGAAGCAGTAAAATTAAATTAAAATTTAAAAGTAATATGCAAGTGTAGATAGAATTATCATAAGTTTGCACTGACCATATTGCATATTACACTGAATTGGTTTTAAAAAGAAAAACAGTGAAGAATGGGAGTAACAAGAGGTCATGAATTAATTTTGCATAGCAATGTTATTTCTAATAAATTACTTACAGTATCACATTAGCATCCCTCTCCAAGAATCCATCATGATTAATGTCAGTACAATGAGTACCAAGATGTAGTAATACGGATTTACCACCTTTGGTAAATACTTTCGAAAGAGCCTCTTTCGAAAGAAAGCGTCTAGACTGCACGCGGAACTTTCGAAAAAGCAAGCCGCTTTTTCGAAAGAAAGCACCCAGTGAGTCTGGATGCTCTCTTTCTAAAAAGCCTGTTTCCTTTCAAGAACGCCTTCTTTCGAAAGAGCACTTTCGAAAGAAGGCGTTCTTCCTCGTGGAATTAGGTTTACCACGGTCGAAAGAAAAGCCGCATTCTTTCGATTTAATTTCGAAAGAACGCGGCTGCAGTCTAGACGCAGGTGAAGTTTTTTCGAAAAAAGGCTACTTTTTTCGAAAAAAACCCTGAGTCTGGACACAGCCTCAATGAAGTATCCCTAAATGTTCTTAAAATTCTAACATACAGAAATCTTTTATTTGATTATTTGCATTTGGTGAAATCTTTCAGTAGAAGCAATCGCTTTCAGTGATTGAATTGCTTTCAGGAGATCAGAGGAATTATGGTAACCTGTTATTGGAGAAGCTGAATAATTTCCAAGTGATGAGAAAGATATAAAATATAAATAGAGTATATGAAACCATCACACCAAAAAAATCACTTTTCTGGAAACTGAAGATGGTATTGATGAATTTCCCTTCATTGTACAAAATGAATAGTCCTATTCTGAATAATGAAATTGAATATTCCATTTCCCTAGCTGAAATACATAAAACACTTGGAACAGCAGATATTTCCAGATATAATCTCCATCTCCACTGAGAGAGACTTCATTGCCTTTCATGGATAATACATTAATTGTATGAACAAAACCCATAATTTCATCAGATTGAGGCAAAAATAAAACAATTGATATAACCTGTATACTAAAGTAAAATGATCAAAAGGAACTCAAACTACTGAGGAAGAGCTTTACTTCTACTAGATTTGTAATATGTGCAGGAACAGCCCAGGGCTTTGACAGCTACTTAACCCAATGTACCAAAACCAGATTGTGTCACACCCAAGAACATTTTTCTCAACTTCTGCACCTTTTGCCATTCACCAACTATCATGTATGACTTGACGTGTGATGTTTGGGAACTGTATTTACACTAGTATGACAAGTGTATATGACAATCTTCCACTTTACTCTGTGCTGATTAGGCCTCAATTGGCCTCTGCCAGTTCTGGGCACCATATTTCAAGAAATATGTGAAGAAATTGTAGAGGGTTCAGAGAAGAGCAACAAGAATGATTAAAGGTCTAGAGAACATGAGCTATGAGGGAAGACTGAAAGAATTGGTCTTGTTTAGTTTATAAAGAAGACTGAGAAGGGACAAGGTAGCAGTTTTCAAGTATCACAAGGAGGAGGGAGAAAAATTGTTCTCCTTGGCCTCTGATGATAGGACAAGAGGCAATACACTTAAACTGCAGCAAGGAAAGTTTAGATTGGACATTAGAAAAAACTTCCTAACTGTCAAGGTGGTTCTGAAATAAATTGCCTAGGGAGGTTGTGAAATCTCCATCTCTGGAGATATTTAAGAGTAGGTTAGATAAACATCTATCAGGAATGGTATAGAGGGTGCTTGGTCTTGCTGTGAGGGCAGGGGATTGGACTCGATAACCTCTTGAGGTTCCTTCCAGTTCTAGTATTCTATGATTTCATAGCAAGGGAAGGACAAGAGGAACAGAAGCTTCTCCCATGAGATATTTGATATTTTGCAATTTTGTTTTTCCATTCCCCCCTTATGCTGAGTTTTACCTCGTATTCTATAGCAAAGAAATACAGAACAATTGGGAGAGGTACTCTGTTCTAGACCCAGCTTACTTTGTGCAACCCAAGCAGCTCAAAAGAAATTACAAGCTGGTAGTAGCCAGACAAATGGAATATTCCTCTGCTGGAGAATTGGGGGGGGTCTCTATTATGACACAAAACTGCCAGAGATAGCTCCTACATTAACTGCCACCCCCAATAGCAGTGTATGGGGTGTACCAGAGGCAGGGAAGAATGGCTTGTGTACTGCTCAACTTTTCCACAACAGTTAAGAGCTGGCATATGATCCTTTAAGGATGATACTTAGCTGGTGTAAATGAGAGAAGTGTTTATACGGGGTCTGATGCTCTGATATCCCCACTCTCCTCTTGCACCAAGTGTATCTTGATGCAGATGAAATCTAGGCACACAAGCTCTAGAGCGATGGAAAAGCCATACTGACGGATTCATCCTGCCTAGTGCAAAGAGCTGCCATTCACACTTTCCTGATCGAGTGGGGGTTGCTGTACTTAAGTAAGGGAGTACTGCATCTGACATACATCTGACGAATTGGGTCTTTGCCCACGAAAGCTTATGCTCCAACACTTCGGTTAGTTTATAAGGTGCCACAGGAATCTTAAATAAGGGAGATTCACCTGGGGAAAAGGAAAGTGGTGTTTACCCGGGTGGGGGCCGGGGAGGTGACAAAGGAGACGAATTTTAATTAATGGCAGAGGCCAAGAACAGTGGAAAAGTGAATCAGTCTCCACCTGCTTTGGAAGCTTCGTAAGCTCTAATAGAGTGCCTTCATTGCCACCTGCTTTGGAAGTTTTGCAAGCTCTTATACAGGGAACTGTGGACACCAATGTAAAATCACATATGAAGGTCAATTCTGCAGTCTCTCTCTGTAGTTGGCTTGAGAAATTCCTTTGCTGAAGGATGGATTCTTTAAAATCCATTAATGAGTGCCCATACAGGTTTCTGTGTGTTACCATTTCTAATATCGGATTTGTGCCCATTTATCCTTTGTCGCAGAGACTGTCCAGTTTGACCAACATACAAGGCAGAGGGGCATTTCTGGCACTTGATGGCATATATCACATTAGAACATGTACAGTTATGTGAGGCTCTGATGTTGTGACTTATGTGATCAGGTCCTGTGATGATGTCAGTAGTATAGATGCATGGACAGAGTTGGCAATGGGATTTTTGCAGGGGTAGGTTCCTTAGTGAGTGTTCCTGAGGTGTAATATGTGGCTGCTGGAAAGAACTTACTTCACATTAGGGGGTTGTCTGTAGGTTAGGACTGGCTTGTCCCCCAATGCCTGTGAGAGTGAGGGATCATTTTCCAGAATAAGTTGTAGATTGTGAATGATGCACTGGAGGGGTTTAAGCTGGGGGCTGTAGGTGATGACTAGTGGTGTTCTGTTATTTTCTTTGTTGGCCTATCTTGAAGAAGCATTTTCATGCTATCTTGCTCCCTACAGGGCTGCTCTTCCAAGGCCTGGCTCAGTGATACAGGATGGGACTAGTAGGGAGCTGATGGATTTTCTAGCTGTTCTCCAGGGAAAGAGGGACATGAAAGATTTAACATGCCTGCAGACTGTGATGGAGGGGGAGTTCTCACAGCTGATCCACAGAGCTGGAAGGGGTTAGCAGTGGTAAGGAAAGCATGTTGAGACATGTGAAGTTAGGGCTCAGTCACTTACTGCAGTGCCTTGCAGGCTCTTGCTTTTTACTTTCAGTCCCCTAGTAAGCTATGTGATGCAATACACAGCTACTCCACTCGCTCCAGAGAAATAACAGCTAATTCGATTTAGGGCTTTAATTCGGAATCCCGCTTCACTGCTGCGTGTAGACACAGGCAGTGACTTCAGGCTAGTCAATTTCTAAAATGGTGACCAGCCGGGAACATGCTAATGAAGCGTGGGATATTTAAATCCCGTGCTTCATTTGCAATTTCAGTTGCCCTCATTAGCCTCCCTAGATCGAAGTAGGGGGCTAGTGTAGACATACCTGGAGAGTGGTGAAGCTCTGGGATGGGTTACCTAGGGAAGTAGTGGAGTCTCCATCCGTAGACGTGTTTAAGTCTTGGCTTGACAAAGCCCTGGCTGGGTTGATTTAGTTGGGATTGGTCCTGCCTAGAGCAGGGGGCTGGACTTGATGACCCTCTGAGGTCTCTTCCAGCTCTATGATTCTATTTTTCATTCTGATATTTCTCAGAGTTGCTTCCTCAGTTAATAATTTGATCCCAAGTTTTGTCCCTCCTATGCTAAGGGAATTCTCCCAAGCCTGTTGTGGTTTCTTTACCAAGTCTGGGCACTCTAGGAGCACCATATAATGCCAGAAGTCAGAATCAGCCCTCACTATGTTCATTAACACAGAGTTCATTTAATTTTGTAAAAAGCAGTAAACTAATGATCAGATTTTTCAACATGGAATTGTATATAAATATTCTCTCTCTCCCCTCAACCCCCCATTGGACAGTCCTCTCTTCTGAATCTATCTGTCAGACCTGTTCTCAAGTCATAGCTTTATGGAATGGCTCATCAATAGGTTAATGTATCTGGCCTTTTCTCCTGATTGTCTTTCCTCAGGCAGAAAGATGACCCAGTATTTATATTCTAACTACTCCAATAGCCACAGTGGCAGTCCTTTTCTATCAGCACACAGCCTTCTTCCAGCATTCTGCTAAAAGCATGTAGCATATGGGATTATTTTTAAACCCAGAGTTCGAATTACATTCAGGTCTTTTGAACCACAGCAAGACTGACTGCAGCATAACTGATGCGCCTTTCAAGCCCAAGGTCACAAAAAAGTTTGTGGCAGAGCAAGTGTCTTGACTATATATCTACAAAGACTGGGACCATCCTTTTTCAGGGACTTGAGAGTTGAGAATACTCAATGCTGATAATACCACCTAGCTCTTACATAGTATTTTTCATCCCTTCATCACAGAACCTCCATTTTACAAATGGGGAAATTGAGGCACAAAGCTGAAAATACACTTGCCAAACGTCACCCATGAGATCATTGGTAGAATCAAGACTAGAAATCAGGTCTCCAGAGTCCCTGTCCACTAGTCTACATGATATACTAGAGCACAATCAGTTATTGTATTAATTATACAGAAAGACTCTTCAGACCTCTAAATCTTCTCCATTAAAGTTTCCCATACGAGTCCTGGTCTCTGATTCTGATCTTCTTTACACCACTGTAATTCTGTGTCTTGGACCACCACTGCACACATACCAGAATTTTCAATTGCAAAAACACCTGTTACTAATGAAGCATAATCACCAGGGTAGCTCTTAGGGAATGTGCTTGTAGGTTTAAATGTGTGTCTGCATTTTTCAACATATCATATTTAATCAGCAGGGTGCATAGTCATAGTCACTTGATGCATTTGCATGTATAATTATGACTGTCTGAAATTTTTCTGGGTTGCTTTGTTTTCCATTTCCTACCCCGCAGATAACTGAACTGTCATAGAATCATATACATTAGAAATGGAAAAGATCTATTAAATCATCCAGTTCAGCGTCTGTTAAGCAGGTGTAGTCTCTACTGTATGTCTTCTAGTGCTTGTCACAATCTAGTTGTAAGGTTTTCAAGGAATGGCAATAACAGTATGTCAAACTATAGTACTCCAGCTGAAATCAACAGGATACTTCAGGTGTGTAAAACAAGCAGAATTTGGCTCTTAGGAATGTTTTATAACCTATAAAAGGTCATTGTCCGAAAACTTTTCCTGATGTTTATGGTGATGCTGGGGAATTTCCAGTGGATCTATCACTAGACAGAATCTACAAGTCTAAATTTCCTGCATGGGGGAATGTAGGGCCCCTAGTCCAATCTCAAAACTGCTTACAGGTTTTATGCAAAGAACTTTGATGTACGTTTTGTGTAATCTACTTAGAAATAAAGTCATAGGAGTGCAAAACTATTTTCTCCTCTTCTAAATGCTGAGATAACTCAGTGATGGATCCATAAATGTGAACATAGATAACTCTATATAAAGATGACTTTTTTTAGTAAAACAAAGCCTGTTCTAGATATGGCTCTTGAATACAAGGTTTTTCAATACAGAAGGTAACTGTGTTGCTGCATCAGAAAGCAACTAAAAGTGAACAATGCAATGGAAATAGAAGTCTCCTTTAGGTATCTATGTAAGGTGAGAATTTTTTCTCTCAAAACATGTAATTGGTTTGGGAGAATTCATCCCTTTGAGTCTCAATGAAGCTCGCTCTCCTAAATCACTTAGGCTACATCTAGACTGCAAGTCTCTTTCGAAAGAGGCTTTTTTGAAAGATACTTTCGAAAAAGAGCGTCTAGACTACAACCAGTACTTTCGAAAAAGCAAGTCGCTTTTTCAAAAGAAAGAATCAAGGCAGTCTGGATGCTCTCTTTCGAAAAAGCAGAGTTTGCATTACATAGCGCCTTTTTTCGAAAGATCACTTTTAAAAAAAAGGCATTATTCTGAGTAAAACAAGGTTTACTGCAGTTGAAAACACTGCCATGTTCTTTCGATTTACTTTTGAAAGAACACGGCAGCAGTATAGATGCAGGTAACGTTTTTTTGAAAAAAGGTTACTTTTTTCGAAAAAAGCCTGCAGTCTAGACACACCCATAGGGTGCATCTACACAGGAGGGCTTAACTCGAAATAAACTACACAAATTGAACTACGTCAATTGTGTAGCTGATTTTCAAAATACCTTATTTCAAAATTGCGAGTGTCTATACAGCACTTATTTTGAAACAGATCACTCTTCCTCCGACTTCCCCTACTCATCGTACAATGAGAGTTACAAGGAGTTGAAGTAAGAAGTCGTCCAGCTTGACAGTATTGCAACATTATTTCGAAATAACTGCCTGCTGTGTAGATGTGGACTAAGTTATTTCAAAATAACACTAGTTATTTCAAAATATTGTTGCTGTGTAGATGTACCCTTAGGCACTGTGTGTGGTATTTCTAAAAATGGATACCATGGTAGTATCTAGGAACTACACAGTCATGGAGCATGCAGCTGCAATTTATATACCTCAGATGTCCAAATCTGTAATGAACAATTTGATTATATCAGACATTTTACCCTGTGCATTCTATTTCCTACCTTATGAACACTGCAAGTTATACTTTGCGCTTCTTTGTGATTGGCTACAGCTAATACGCTGCAAAAGATTACATTTTGCAAGGTTAATTTCAAGTCCAAAATCACATGGGAATGAGAATAATTAGACTCATTTAAGAACTGCTCCCTCTAGCAAAGCTGATTGAATTATTTATACATTATCTTTTCATATAATTGTATCTAGAACTGTCTAACTGGCTTTTTTGCCTAACTGACAATACATTAACAATAGATGTTTTTTCTGCCTGGACACTTCTCCTGCACCTGTATTAGTGACTGGTACATTTTTAAAATCAGCGTAATGGGAAGCAAATAGAGAGAGGAATCAAAACATAAAATGTAAAAGCCTCAACTGGTACACCTTATTAGAGAAAACTCATCAGCTACAGAAGTAAAACTGCTTGGCTCTAATCTTGCAACCCTTTTCAACAAAAGTAATTCCACTGACTCCAGTAGTAGTGCTTTCCAGTATAAGAACTACCTGTGAGATAATACCTCTCGGATCTTATTCATGGTAGTCTCCTATCTTGTGCTTTATTTCTCAAGTCTCTCTAGTTGAAGGATTTCAAAGTCTGAAGGGTAATAGAGATGTAGCCATATTAGTCTGGTCTTGCTGAAACAAAAAACAAAAGTCTGAAGGGGCACTGAGAATACCAATGGAACAAACAACAGGACCAGTAGCATGAGCATAACTCAAGATGGTAGCTAGTCTCTGCTTTCTCTTTCCAGTGGTAATGGGCAAAAGGAAGTTTGTGTGATTCCAGTATTAAGAAGTATAATGTAGCCATTTACTCATGCTAAATGGACTGAACCAACAACATGCTCCCTCCACAAACTGGAAAATAATTCACAGCAAGCAATTTTTACCAAAGTACTTATGTGTACTTATTGTACAATGTTAACCTTATTACATAAAACACACAACACCTCCTCAAACAAAAGTATTATAAACATACAAGATACTGGGTAAAATTAGGTTTGCCAACTCTGAGAGAATCTGCTCCGGGAGACTTTTTCCCCTACTATGACACTATATCATTTTCTTAAAATATCCTATTAAAACCTTCTGGATAGCTTTCAATACTCACTTGGAGATTGATGCCAATTCCAGAAGACTCCAGGCCAATCTTGGAGGGTTGGCAACCCCAGATTAAATCCTGGCTGGCACTGAAGTCAACTAGATTTAACTTATAAGCATGGCAAGTTGTACTCTGATCCTCTTTGGGGCACGCTAAAGTTAATATTCTGCAAAAGATTATATTTTGATTTCATTCTATTAATTTTCTTCTGTCCCATATTCAGACACTTCCCTTTCCCACAAATCTGTAATCAAAGCCATATGGCTTAATGGCCAGCTCATGCCCCAATGTGGAAGACCCATACAGGGGTCAGGAAACTCCTCGAGACTCCTGGTAGAGTTTCCTACATTTGCGAGGTGACAGGGGGAGGGGCGGGGGGAGGGGAGAAATGGGGTTGAGAGTATGGGATTTGCTCACTTACTCTCTGATCGGTGGAAGACTCTAGGAGCCTGCCCTACAAACCACATGTCTTGAGGATCTGCTAGTTTCTCAGGACAAGAATTAAGACAAAGGGTCCAATCCAGCACATTACTAGGCGCATCAACAAGACTATTCTCTCTACTAAAAATTAAGACCAATCGCTCGCATTTGCAGGAGTGGTCTCTTTGCTTGCTCCAATCCCACTGTGCATAACAAATACATTTTTAAAAATCATAAAGATACTCCTTTGTCAAATTCACTGCATAGTTCTAAAATCCAAGTGAATTTTAATGCTTCTGGTTACACTTGTCTCACCAGTGCAAAAATTTAATGATGGGTATATGTGCCTATTCGGTGGCAACTACATTAAAGGAAAGTCTACATGAATGAGTGACAGATAGAGGGGAAATCCATTAAAAGGATAACTTAATTACATAGTACTTAACTGTACATGGGCAGGAGCGATAAGTAAGAAAATGAGGTATTTTGATTAACAATTTTTTATTAAACAAATAAATCTGCAGTGCACTACTTATCCTAAGGCCACAGCTATAATAAAACCATCTTCAATTAACTCATTCAAAGGCAAATCTTGTTCTTTGCCAAAAATTAGTTAGGCCTCAGTTATAATTATTGCCAGTCAGGCCTAACCTTTTCAATTTATTTTGAAGAGACCTAGAGGTTGAATATATGTATAATTCTATCCCACATCCTCCACACAGGGCCAACCTGTGCTGCAGCATCATGCCACTTGCTTTTGATACAAAATGGGTTTTAAATTACCCAGATGATAGTCTCTGTCAAGGGCCCAGTGCTAGAATTCTGCACTGGACCTCTTAACCCCTTGCTCTAACGACCGTATATGTCTCCCAAAGCCACTACTTGACTGGATGATGGCCATGAAGCAAGTTTTTAAGACAGGTTGGAATTTAATGTAATGGGGGGTCTAGAGAACTTAGTCACTGAGAAAAGCATCATTTAAAAAAAAAATCATGAAACCAAACTCCTGTGAAAAATCCTTGAATTTTTACAAACTGCTTTCATAGGTCCATAGGGCTGGGCCTTGCATATTGGTATGCACCTCTTAAAAGGTGCTGTTTTCTGTAAGTTTTTATACTGTGCTCATCACCATGGCATGCATTGCATTAAGCAACATGAATGCACATTTGCCACACATTTCAGCTCTCATCTCCCCAGAGGGAGCAGTGTGTGGAGTGTCTTTTTTGGTAAGGTTTGTTTTGTTTTGTAATATACTGGTTGCTCTATGCTTACATGACTGAAGGCAAGGTTGAAGGAATGCACCTTGCTCTTTGAGTGGAAAGCGGTCAGGTTTGTCATAGTTCTTAGTTCCTTGTGGTGCTGAAATCTCTATTCTCATTGATCCCAATGGGAAATGACAGTAGTCAACATCTTAGATCAGGTCCTACATAATCATTATTTACCCAGTACACTTCTTGTTGTCACTATTTATTATTTTCATTGTAGCAGTAACTACGGGCCCCATTCATGGACAAAAGTCCCACTACACTAGGTGCTACATATACACATAACAAGAGGATAGCTGCCTTGAAGAGCTTAGGTGTAAGTTAAGGACCTCAAGAAGCAGAGTAAACTTAGTATAAATGTCTCTTCAGGTGAATGAGGGTCCAATACTAAACCTACAGAACTAATCTAAGTTTTTCCAGTAACCAAAAGGTGCAAGACTGAGACCCTAATCTTTCCTCATACATTAACTCTTGCAGTCCCTTTCAGTGAGAAAGAGCTACTTATGTAAAGTACATAAATGGGCTACTTATGAAAGTGTGTGCAGGATCAAATCCTTTATATAATTCTAGAAATACAATAGGGCTTTTTCCCCTTTTGTACTTGGCAAAAGTAAGAGAGAAACTTCCTTGCAAAAGTTTATTAGCATGTGTGAAAGGTTTTGTTTACAATATTTGTTACAATTGAAAGAAGCCAGATACTTAACTATCTTTAATACACTACTTATTTCATTCTTTGGTTAATAGTGTTAACTCTTTCATGTCATTTCCATTACAGAAAAGAGAATCCAGCAAGGTGCTCTTTCCTACCTACAGTGACAAGCTACCCAACAGGGGTATCTTTTTGCAACTTTAGTTCAAATTCCTTACTCTGGTAACAGCATGAGATACTCTGTTTCAAGCGCAGCATTCTTTATTTTACTCCATGTACCCATGCAAACTGATTACAAAGAACAGGTATGTCTTATAGGTTATTTAATTGCACACTTATGAAGCCAGAATGGTCCCAGAATCATCAAGAAAATACATTATTCTTTTTTATATCCTTTATTATTATTTATTCAGTGTTACATGGCCAATTGGTTTGGGGCCTACCTTGCAATATAAAATAGTTTTAATAAAATCAGGCTGTTTGGAATAAAGGACTTCTAATACTCCTTGCTTAAGGGCTCCATTAAAAATTATAGGATTTCATTTCTCTCAGAGTTAGAAGTGCTTTTCTTTCTACTGCAAAAAGAGAATCATGCATCATTTTGTTTTGAGCGTGGGCAGATTTGTTTGAACCAGTCGGTAAAATTTTCCATATAGTGATAATCTGCTGCATAAGTAAAATAAATTCTAGTGATTAATGCATTTTGTTGAAGCTACCACTGTTTGGGGGCTTAATGTAATGTTACAAATAGCTCTATGTAAAGCAAATACAAACTGTTTCATGAAGATGGATGACAAGATGGGGGGAGGAGAATTGTTGTTTCATTTTTTATTTAAAGATCCATTTTTGAATTTACTCTCAGTAACTATTAAATCAGCTAACCAAGACTTCAATTATCCCTGTGGTGCTTCTGTCTGTTAAAGAAATGCACAAACCTGCTGTAGTTTGAGACCCAGGCTATACCACCCATCAGGTCATAAATCTATACTGCCTTGATTTCCACTGGGATTTATTACTGATACAATCAGCTGAGAACTTCTCAGTACAATAAGAATTTCAAAGGTTCCTTTCTCAACAACTAATGAAAACAAGAATTGGTTTTACTTTCCTGCAATCTGGGATTTCTTTCTAAATAGCAGTCAAGAGCAGAATAAAAACTGAGTTTGTGTGTATGTTGGTGAGAATGTGGGATGAGGGAAAAAATGGAGATATAGGGCTTTAATTTGCTCCATAATCTGAACAATTAATACATTTTGTCCATGTCCATGACATTCATAGAAAAAACCTATAAACACTGGGAATAAAAACCATAGACCAATATTTTAAAATCTTCAGTGGGAGCGGGGGAGAGCTCAGGATTTTTGAAATACAGGCTACTTATTTATGTGCCAAAATATGGTTTGTGGAGCCAAACTTTAAAACCTTGGACATATTTGTGAAGCTTCAAATTACCAATACAATAGGGAACTACAAATTTAAAAAACCAGAATGCAGTATGACCAGTTCTAGGAAGCACTTGATTTAACCTTACAGAACAACAACCTGTTTCTAGTGTATCAGATAAAGAATACACTGACAAGAGACTAGCTCACAAGAATGATAAAAAGGCTTCTTCCACTGCAGCACTTATAGAATTCTCGTGAGTTTCCTTATGCTTCAGGCCTTATGTCAATATGGGAAAGAACTCTCTTACTATCCGATACATAGCACTGCACAATTGGCTACCTGCCTCCGGATGGGGGTTTGCACCTATCTCTGAGTCACTGGCCACAGCCAGAGGCAGGATAATAGATTAAATGGACTTGTGATCTTGGGCAATATAGCTGCTCCTACATATAGATGTTCTGAGCTGACACAGCAGGAAAGATTCACAAATGACAAAAACTGAAATAAATGTTGCTACTCTGCTAGATTTCAGGGAAACCAATCGCTAACCTTTTATCAAATGCATGTTGGTTCCCAAACTACTGAATGCATGAAAATCAGCAATTATATCCGTAGTTTCAAAACCT
The DNA here is from genome assembly GCF_049634645.1 of Pelodiscus sinensis. Taxonomy (NCBI): domain Eukaryota; kingdom Metazoa; phylum Chordata; order Testudines; family Trionychidae; genus Pelodiscus; species Pelodiscus sinensis. The sequence goes on from NC_134715.1 coordinate 112,258,558, forward strand.
TTTTTAAAACAGCCTGAATTTTAAAGGTGCTGACTCCTGCAAATTCTATTGAAATCAATGGAACCTGTAAATTTGCAGCATCTTTGAAAATTAAGCCAGCTCAATAGGACAGCCCTCAAGTGAAATAAAAATGTTTAGGTAGCTATTTGTCCATAAATGCAGCATGACATTCAAATGCAATGCTAAGCATCAGCAATGTATCCACTTATCTTGCTCAGCAACAAGACATTTGTTACTTTACTACATTTAAAGGCTTGCAATGGTCACAGAGGAAAACAACATCACAAGTTACTTCTGCTTTAAGCAGTAAAACACACAAACCCCAACATATCCATTGCTGGGCCAGCTGCAGACAAAGAGTGAAATATTATCCCCAGTACATCATGACACTCAATTATTATTTTCCTAGAGATGTATTGGCTTGCATTTCCCATGATGAATCACAGTTTTATTAACATCTCTGCAGCCTCCTTATCTCTTATCATCCTTTGTATGATTTATCTGCCCTGAATGGATTTCACAACTTCTTCCTATTTTGCATGTGGAAGGCATAGATGGAATACATGATCTCATTGTGACTTTCAGGTGTAGGTTCAATACATGGGTAACTGAGTATAATTCTATGTCCTGCATTATGCAGGATCCCACAGTTATATGATCTAATGGTCCTGTGATGATTCCCCCTCCCCATGCTTTATGCAATTGGCTTATGAATATAAATATACATAACTTGAGACAGGTGGTGGGGTGCCCCAGAAAGCAAGAAGGCAAGTGTCAGTGGCCTAATCAGCACACCAGGGAACAGTTCCAGGTGGTCTTCTGTGACTACAGCCTATGACTGGTCCTTTCTGATTTCAAAATGTATGAGACCAATGGACCTGCTATATGTATTTATTCATAAATTGGGACTCTACACGCCTTTTGTTGTATGTACAACTCAAAGCACTTTGCAAATGTTTAAGGAGAAAAAGTCTCTGGCTCAAAGAGGTTAATTTCAACAGAATAGGAACAGAAAGGGTATAGAGGAAAAAGGATGTCTCTGAGTGATGAAGGTAATGGCTGGTATTTACTTTCTATTTCCACTTTTTAGTAGTTGGCTTTGGGTGTTTTTTGTTTTTTTTCTGTCTTCCCCAAAACATACTTCCTACCACTTCATTGGCAGGAAGGGGTAGGAAAGCATCGTGGCCCCTAATAAAAATTACCATTAACATCTGGAAATCTTCCCACTGACTTACAGGGGCTTTGGATCTGGCTCCTAATCTCTACTGGTTTCTACTGACAATCATTTTCATTTTGTCAGTTCAGCTACCTCAGAAAGCAGCAGACCAGGATTGGCCCGAGGCTGGCCGTAGCAGCTGACACCTCACACGGAAGACGCGATCAGTGCCTCCGCCTGCATGGCCGTCAATGGCCGTGACATAATCACGGGGCGCCCGGGTGCCCTGTGATGTCATCATCGGGCACCCGGGCCGGCGGCGCCCTAGGTGACTGCCTAGCCTGCCTAGGCTCATGGGCTGCTCCTGCAGCAGACCAATAGATATCTTGCATAGTTCCAAAAGCTAATTGTCCTGATGAATTAATTGAAGTTTTTCAACTAAAATTCTACCAAGGGTGCTCCAATTTTGGGTGTGTGCCAGACTCTGGTAGCACCTCAAATCCTTCATTTCCTAAGCATAACCCTGACTTTAGCTTTGGCTGACAAATTATTTACACTCTGTCAAAGCATATGAATCAGAGACATTGTGAAAGGGAGAAAGAACAAACAAAAATCAGAAGTAAGGCTCAAGATTCAGCCAGAAGCAGCTCTTCTGGCAGAATGTCCCATGCAATATAGCAGTAGTTTTCAAAACTACGAGTTGTGACCAAAAACTGGGCCATGAAATGTCAGACACTGAGTCTCATTGCTACAGGGTTATCAGGTGACCAGTGGGGATGTGAAGGCAGGCAACCTTGCTTGTCCTGGCACCGCAGAGTGCTGTGTTTCAGAAATGGCTACCAACATGCCCTGCTTCTGTGGGAGAGGGCTCTGTGCACTGCCCCTGTCCTGAGCACTAGCTCTGCACTCCATTGGTTTGGAACCTGCTGCTGGCTGCTTCTGGGGCGCAGCATGGTCTACGGTGGCAGGAGAGGCAGGAAGCCTGCCCTAGCACCACGCTGCACCACTGACCGGCTCAAGATAAGCCCTTTCTGCCCCATCTTGACCCTCTCCCAAAGCTGGAATCTCCTCCTACACTCCAAAGCTCTCCTCAGCCCCACACCAGAGCTTACATTCTAGTCAGATTATAGTCTCACAGGCATCAACAATTTTCTTCAACTGGGTCATGAGAAAAAGAGTTTGAAAACCTCTGCTGTATAGTATGTCTTCAATGAATGATCGAATGGCCCAGCCTGCCCTTGATTACCGCACTAAAGGAAGCATTAAAAATGGATTTTATGCGCTTTCCAAAAGTAGATGAGAAATGATTTGTATATAATAATTCCCCAAACTAAATGTACTTGTATGAAAAAATGATGATGTGAGAAAAGTGGGGCTTTATGACAGTGCATTTGTCCAAGGGAATAGAAATATACCGCAAATAGTCTGTGCACAGTCATCATGTTCAAAGACTTTTATAGAAGCAACCTTATCTCATTCCAAGGACACAAATTTGTCAGCACACCGCATCACAAAAATGTCAAGTGAATGCTGTGTATTTGCTTTTAGCTGTGCATCCAAATACACTGCACTGAAAGAAACAAGCCCGGCAGTATTACAAGAGTGGGTGTTTCTCAGCCTAGAGACTCCATTACAGAACAGAATGTATGTATATGTACTGCATTAATGAAGTTTTCAAATGCCTACATAAAGAAGATCATGCTATTTAGGCATCACTGTTTTTATGGTTTTTTGTATATTTCTAAAGTAAATCAATTCCTATAAGATATAGAGTCTAACAATATGATCATCCATGATATGCTTCAAATTTTGGAATACATTAGATTATAAGAAGGGCCTATGGTGATTTGCTAATTAACTTAACCCTTTTGGGACATTAAAGAAGGATTTTTTTATTAAAACTGGATAACCATAGACTATATTGACCTGACTGAGAAATGAGTATTTTAGTCAAGATGAGCACATACAGGAAAGGGGGCTGTTGTTACCATAGTAATGCCAAGGCAGCCTCTGGAGTGAAATAGCTAGCTACCAGGAAATGAAAGGAGTTCAAGTGCTATGATCTGCATAGTTGTGTGAGCAATCCAAATACACGCTCATAAAGAATATTTAGTATGGTTAGATTGTCCAGAGATTGCTACTGATGTGAAATAGGCCTTATCAGTATGCTTCCAGCAGTTCTGCTCTCTGGTTCACCATTTCCAAGATAATATATCTAAAGGTTCAAGGTATGGGCAATACTGCTCAGCCATTTCAGAGAGAACATTAACAAATGTAGCAATCTCTGCCTCAGTAGGTATTCAGTACAACATATGTATAATTAAGGATGCATTTTCTCTCTCTAATGCAGCCAGACATGTAAAACCTCTTAACAAAGAAGGAAGAAGATATACAAAATTTCTTTTATTCTGTCCCTGCCAGGGTATGGAGGAAATCTGTCTGCAATTAGAGAGAATGGTTTATAAAGATGCCTTACAATTATTTTGTGGAAATTTATAAGCCAAAACACACAACTTACTCAACTCTTTCTTGTCTGCCTTTCACCAAAATCAAAATAATGCTAATGAAAAAAATATATATTTTACTTGTCAAAAAATTACTTCTCTCAGGCAAGCTGAATTTTGCAAGATTTGTTTAAAAGTATTTTCCAAAGTGAAAACAAGCCTAAAATCTATATTGACATCATCTATTTTTCACAAAAATTGTAATTTATCATCAGTTATTTGTAAAGCTGCTGAATTAATGGTGGCAAACCATTATAATTTATCTTCAAATAAAATTCTACAAATCAAGCCTTCTTTCTTGTTTTAAAAACCCACGCTGCTGCTGTGCTCACAGCATTGATGAAATACCATTGCTTTTCCTGCTCTTTTATGCATCTTTATGGGACTCAAAGATGTTCAGGTATATGCGAGCAACCAGAAACTCTACTGTTATATTTGTTATTTGGGACACTGTCACATCTAGCCTCTTGGGCAAACAGAATGTAGTTCATTATTTGTAGCAGTGCTCCATCAGAAGGAAACAGTAAGACAAATACCTATCACTTCCAGTTCGTTTATTAACAAAAGTCATTTCAGTATATTCAATTAATTAATTTGATATAATTAAATCTTGTGTATATCATGTATTTGTTCTCCTGAGGCCACCATATTTTGCTCTGTGCTCATTCACATTCCTTTTAGTAACAAGATGGGGAAACAGTCTTCTGATATTCATAGCAGTAGGCATTAAGCCCAGTGATATTAATTCATAATTTAAACTTTATGCTTGACAGACTTTCTTTTTTAAATGTACCTTTTCCTAACTTGTATTGTGCAACACATCGTGGTTTCCTAAGAGACAATTCATCTCATAAACCAGTTTTATATCAGAGATTATTGTTTTTTGCAGAATGAAAAGGCAGGCAGAATGACATCATTACACAAAGGACTACATTACTAGTTCCTTATCCTTAATGTGCTAGTCCGAAATGTCATGGAGACAGGTATACCTACACAAATGCATATGCAGGCTGGGTAACTGTATGGACAAAAATATATTCTCTCCGCAGACTGAGGCAGATCTGAAACCACCTCTTCAGTTGCCTTATCCTCATTTTCCACCATGATTGAGGGGTAATCTACAGTTCATTCAACTTCATTATGTCACTCCTACCTAAAAGGCAATTCAGAGTAACCCCTCTCCAAAGCTGAACCAAACAGCTCCCCTTGATAAATATCCCCATTCATCCACTGTTCCACTGCAGGAGTCAATCTGCTATCTCTTGAGACTGTACACTTCGGCCTGTTCCTCTTCCAATTTGCCAGAGTCTCTTCAAACCCTTTAATTTTCTCCCAGCCCCAAAACTACCTAATGTCTCTCACTACCTGCACCCATGCCAACCTGTCTCCAAGTTGCAAGACCCTTCCTAATACCATCAATCTGGACAACAGTCCCAAGCCTCTTGCTTCCCAGATGTAGAAACCTTCCCATACCTCAAATACTTAGAAATGTACTCCGTTTCTCCCACCCACAAACACAGTAGAACTGGAAACTGAGGGCTCTACCGAGGAATCATGCAGTATTGTAAGGGTTAAATCAATGGTTCAACTGAAAACTCCAAGAACATATCTGTAAATATTCTGTGAGAGAGTTTGTGGATGCATGTAACACAGCTCTCAAAGCAGTAACAGACTAGACTGTAACAGCAATACTAATCTCCTGATGATGGTGTTAAATCTCAAATAGTCTTGTTTTCAAACTGTTCTGCCACTGAGACGTATGAATTTACATAGGAACCATCTCTCTTTCAACTTTGTTTGACCATTCAGGCACAGATACCATGAATTTTATGATGCAGCTTTGGGGGAACAGACAACCATTTTTTTAAAACCTAAACAAGTGGGTTTTTTCTTATTATGAGGGCAGCTGTCCAGAGATGTAATGATGCTGGAATCTAAAGTAAGGTGATCTCTCATAGGCAATTCACGTAACATTTCTGTCTCATTTAACCCATCTAGAACAAAGGGGTAAAATTCTTCTTTATCTATCTTCGTAGACTGTTGTGGAGATTAAATAGTATGTGTAAAGGATCTGTAGATAAAGCTGTACATACACCTGAAATACAGTCCAGGACCATACTTGGACCATGTAAATTCTGATTATATCCCTGCTTTAATTGTAACCACTCTATTTTTAGGGATTTACAGATATTTTGGATTTTAGACATTCACTCTGGGTTAGTCAATCTGCACACTTTTATACTTTTCACATGGGAAATAGCCTGAAAAAGGCCGTTTGGCCATATTTAAATATAATTAACATTTAGGGCTTTTTTTAAAAATTAACCAAGACATTTGTGTTGAAATTCAGTATCCTTTACATAAACTTGATGTAATACAAAGGACTACATATTTTTTAATATACAGAGTAGCTGTCCTGGATACTTTACAGAGCACAGCCATACTGGATCAGACCAGTGCCCCATAACTCTGTATCCTGCCTGTCATAGTGGACAGAAACAGATATTTCAAAGACAAGTGAAAAGAAGAAACCACATTATGGACAATTATGGAATAACCAGAGGTTAGTGTAAGGGGGAGCAGAGGACCTTCCATGACCTGGGCAGGTGCTGCTTTCCCACAACAGTCTCTCTGTTCCTTGACGATAATATGTCTCTTCCTGGTTCCATCTTTAACCACTAGGCGTGAACCTACTCCTAATTAATCCCAATCTGGATTAGAACTCTCCCAAAGTTTTGGAATATCTGGATCTAGAATTATAGTTTAACAGTTTATCCAGACCTGGAGCATCTTTTCTTGGAATGTGTATTGAGAGAACCTTTGCCAGATGCCCCTCCAGCTTGTGTGTGTAGCAGGGAAGTTCTTCATGAAAGGGGCTCCTTGGGGCTTTTATGGGAGGAGGGCATGTAACAGAGGACCTACCTCTGCTGTGTGACAATGTCCTCTGCAGCACCCTCATTTCCAAATGGAACCCATGAAGGATTTAATAGAGCTAGGAGTACCCATACAGGGATACAGATAGTGGCTGTCTAGGTCCTGAAGATGCTATCGTGGCAGAGAAGAAGAAACCCTCTGATAAGTCTCTGGGATTCAAAGTCCCAAACACTTGCTCCCTTTAGTGGACAATGTTTGAGAGGGATGTAGAGGGGGCTATATGAAAAACTCAAATTTTCCCAAACTTGAAGGTGCTCAGTGATTGGAGGGGGTTGGTGCTAGAATGGCTTAGTTATGTATCCAGTACTTTCCAGTCTGGAAAGTACTGGATGAACATAACGGGTCTGGGTGAACATATGGACCAAATTCATTCTTAATGTAACTGCAGCACCTTCAATAGGAAATGCTACATGCTCAGCACCTCTGAAAAATCAGGCTGCTTTTATGTAAGTGACTAAATATGGATTTAGATGCTTTATTTTAAGCAACCAAGTCTGGAAATTTTGGCTCAGATCCTCAAAAATATTTAGGTTTCTACTGTCCACTAAAATGGTCCTCTGTCCTTAGTCATAGTGGCCTGATCTCTCATTAAAGCAGTTGTAAACATGTTCATTGATTTTAATGATATATGAATTAAGCCCTTAGTAAACATATAACCATATAATAAAAATGAGAGACAATCTGGTACAATTTGACTGTCTCTGCTTAGGACTTGGATAGCAAGGATTGATGCATGGAGGCAGAGTTATGTAGGGAAGTATGCACAGAGATTGTCAACACAATGCTAGGCTCCAGGCAGTGCAATCAGTCTCTCTGTCTCTTGAGTGGTAAAATTAACCTCCCAACCAGTGAACAATAGAAAAGACTTTAACAAAAACTGACAGACACCAGATAATCCCATTGGATTCTCTATCCCAGCTTCTCTCATTGTGTGCCACAGCCTTAATGATGCTTAAGGGTCTGGTTTTGTATTCTAACAAACCTTATTGCAGGGGTTCCCTGTTCTTTTACTAAGGATTTTCAATAACAGACTGCCCTATAATTTCGTGATGTGATGCCAACACTTCAGAAAGGGGTTCCTAACAACATTTCCCCCTTTAGCTTGTAATAAGCAACACGCAGCAGAGGCACATGTATTGCATAGAGGAGGGTTGCTGGTGCACAGGGGAAATACTTTTTCATTAAACAAAAATGTGCTCTCATCACCCTAATCAAAGAGATGGCAGTGCTCAGAAATCAAAATCAGATAGAGCTGCACTTTGCTTATACTTTTCTTGCAACACACACACTAAATAGGTTGGTTTCATAGGATGCAATTCAATATTCATAATCTGAAGAGTATGTAGGGGATGAGGGCCTAAACCAGAGTTGTAGGTATCTTCCCTACGGGCACTTTTTAATCACACCTGCCATTTGGTGCAATCTGGTCTATTCAAAAACAAAAAAAAAAAAAAAAAAAAATGAAGGACCTTCTGTAAAGCTCATTGATGCCAATTGGAGTCTTTCCACTGACATTAGATCAGCCCCCACAGATAAGTTAGTATGAACAGAGAGGGTATAACTACATCAGAGTTAAGGAAACCATCCCAAACTTCCCTTTACTGATAGAATTGTAATGCCTCAGAGAGTTCTTCCGTCAGCAGATCTCTGCCTTCACTTTCAACTCCCACAGACTTGTATAAGCATCCACAGAAATTCAATTTCACCTGCATGAAGAATGCTTTTAAAAGTATCATAAGAATGCTGGGATGCAGGGCAAGCTGACCCAGCATTCTGTTCTGGGCTTTCAGTTGTTTGTGTTTCTCCTTAATGGTCCTTTTACTCCCCACTCAACACAGACACACTTTTGCCTGGGCTATTTTTTCCTCTCCAGGAAAACATCAAACTTTCCTCTCAACACCATCTTCCTCCAGGCTGATTTCCCTTCCCCACTCTGCTGCTCAGCAGGCTGTGCCTCATCAGATTGTCAGAATGTTCCAGCACTTCAGAGGGACATAGCTACTGGTGCAAAATGGGTTGAAGGGGTCTGTGTCACAGGCAGGCCAGACATGTCCGAGACCTAGGCCTGCTATAACAATTCCTCATTTAGTGTGTCTCAGACATGGGAGTCAAGACTGTCAATTCTGAAAAGCCTGTTCACCCACCAAAGAGCAATTCAATATAAAAGACTGTCTGAGAGGGGGGGATAAGGTAGCCAGTCAGGTGGTGAAAGATCATTCAGACTTGGTCAATTTTCTGGAAACTAGAAACTAATCAAGTCAAAGGTTGCTAATTATCTATCAAAATTCCCTGATGTTTTGAACTAGTAACCAACTTTACTGCCTGTAGTATAAAATGATGTATGTATCTGTTATAAATTCTCCCAGAGGCAGTGGGGGGGAAGGGAGAATGTATTGTTTGAACTAAAATGAATGTTAAAATATGCATTCCATTTTAAACTAGATTTAAAAGAAGCCCTCTGAATGTGAATAACAGTGGAGCAAACAATCATAGTAAAGGATACTGAAACTCCTGTCCGTAATTGCTAAGTGCCAGAGGTTAATCCTGAGATCATCAGCTGACATGTATGTCTCACAGTCGCTGTTGACAGAAATTGAGTTGACATGATAGGTGTGACCATTAGCAAAGATTCTCCTGGGGGTAACTTCTACCATCAAATCCATAGGTTTCAATACAGGCACCTGTAAAAAAATAAATATGAATTTTTAAAGTAATTTCTGTGTACATGTAGAGAAAATCAGCATAGAGCAGGGAATGGTAGATCCGTACACTTTAAATAATTTACTGTATTTCTTTCACTGTTTTATGCCTCATCAAAAACTGTCAAGTGACAAAAAGGTTGTAATTTTTCGTATCCATAATACATGAAGTCTTTGAAAACAACTGCTAGATGTGTATAGACCTGCTGTACATATATTATTATCATAGCATATAAAAGCCCAATCATGGATCAGAAACTCACTGTGCTAGGCCTTGTACAAATACAGAATAAAAATGGTCCCTCCCTCAGAGAGAGAGAGAGAGAGAGAGAGTGTGCACACCTCACACTTTTGGCGGTGGGCGGGAGACAGAACTGGTGCACTGAAACCACTGTCTGCCATTCTGACCATTGTTACTTTGTGCTCACCCCTCTGTGTGTATCCGCTTCTCTTACACTCCCATTGTAAAATCTCTTTGTTCTGTTTGTACACCAGTACCCAGTACAATGGATCTCTTGTACATGACCGGGGCTCTTAGGTGCTACTGCAATACAAATAATTTATTTATAATAATTAACATGTTTCAATATAGCTACGAGTGTGGCAGGACCAGCCTTTATGGTAAAGAGGGCTACTCACACAAGGAAAGTTTTCTAGGACTGAGATCTGCATTTATATGTATAGATATATTAGACTGTGAAGAGAAGGATAGAGCCAGCATTATTGCATATTTTCATGGGCCTCTAGGAATTTAGTTAATCAATAGCTTGGATTAACATATTTTTCAGACAACATGACTTATGATGCTAAACTTGAATCACAATTACCACTATAGTAATCAGTCCTAACAATCCATCAGACATCAACCTGTAGGTACTTTACTATAGCAACACAAGTACATTCTTGTAAGCACACTGCAGATATGCCATCACAGGCACACAAAAAATCTGACCAATTAATAAAAATAACTCTTGCCTCTGTCTTTGCATTATGAAATAATAAATTGCATTGGCTGTTTTGGTTTCCCTAATGATACATAACATAGTAGCCATTCCATTCATTATTTTGTATTAATGCTCAGAAAGGCAGTGGCAGTTTAATATCTTACAGCATTTGCAATTAGTTCATCTTTATTACAATACAATAATATTAACGTTTCCACAACTCTGCCTTTCAGGTTCTGGCTCCAACTAATTTCTTCTTCCCTTCCCCCCCAAAAAAGACTTAAATTTACAAAATAAAAGACCAAAAGCTAGTATCACACAATTCAGATGCTCAACCTGCCATTTTTTCTATCTGCTATGAAGCAGCTGTCAGCATACTTGGCAGGCAGCTGAACACTAGATGAAGATCTGAACTGTACCAACTTTTCCTCACATTGTTACCTCCCATTTTACAGTTCCTTACTTTACTACCACATGAGTTGCTCCTAACTCTAGTTTCATAATTAAATGAAGGCTAAGATTTATACACAGGCGCACGCAGCACATTTCATTAGGGTGTGCACCCAAATGATTTTTTAAAAATGTACTCTTTGAACCCCATTAGCCACACCTCTGACCCCACATTAGCCATGCCTCTGGAGGCAACACTCTCGGGGCAAGATGGACACATGACCAGAAGTAAAAGGTGTCACGTGACACTCCCCCCCAAGGACTTTTCCCACCATCCTCCTACCAACAGGGATTAGTTTGGCTCCCACCAAACCCCCTGCATGCAACTATCCTGCAATTGCGTTAACCCAATGTGTGTGACATTAACTCAGGGGCGGAGAGGCTGGGGGAAATGTTCCCTCTAAGAGTTTCCTCCCATGAGCAGAATGAATTTTATGATGTGCACCAGTACTGAGTTCATGTGGCTTGTTTGGATGTGCTACTGTGGCACCCAAGTTATTAATGAATATCTTATAAATGTCTACCTTTTCCCTCTGCTGCCATGTCTCCTCCCCTTGCTCCATAACGTCCCCTGGTGCCTGCTGCCCCCAACCCCTCACCTTCCTCTGCTGTCCTGACGCCTGCCCTTCTCACAGCCCTCAGCCTTCCTGAGACCTGCCCCTCTCCACCAGCCCTTCTCTCCCTCCTGTGCCCACTCCTCCAGTAGCCCCACTCTGATCATGTGACCTACCGCTCCTCATTCCCCTCCTAAAATCTCCCTCTACGCACCTGTCCTGCCTGTCTCCTCCAGTGCTGGTCCCTCCCCTGCAGGTGTCAGCCCTTCTGCTTCACCCCCAGAATCCCCTGGCACCTGCACCTTCCCGGTGCCTCCCCCTTCCCTCACTGCCCCTGCCCCCTTTGCCCTCTTTTCCCCTGATGCCCACCCCCTCACCACCCTCTGCCCCCATTCCCCTCATGCCGCTGTGCCCTCACACATGCCTTGCTCCATCCCCACCTTCCTCATGCCCACCCTTTTCAAGCCTTCTCCCAGCACCTCCCCCTCTTTAGCCCCCAATGCCCTTACCCTCTCCTCTCCCAGCATCACCCTGTCCCCCCTCCCACTGACACCTCCCCTCCTGGCTCCTGCCCTTTTCCTCATTGTCTCCACTTACCCTCCCCCCCCAGGGCACTTGTCTCTCCTCCACCCTGTCCCTTGGTGCCTTCCCCTTTGCTTTTCCTACCTGCCCGCCTCCCATCAGCACAAGCCCTTTCCTCTCCCACCCCTTCTCCCTATTTTTCCTCCTTCCCCTCCCCCTCCTACCTTCTGCCTTCCAGTTTGCAGGGCTGAAGTCTGCTGTGATCGGACCCCAGAGGTCCCCACAGCCCAGGCTCCAAACCATGTACCGGACCTGGAGCTGGGCCGCTCGGCATTCGCAGCCCCAGCCCAGCCGCCGTCCCGCCTCTAGCCAGGCTGTGCTCCCCCACGCTCCGCTCAGCGCGTCTCCTTCCACAATCCGTGGCTTGGCCATTTTTAAAAACGGCTCTGCAATGCCACGCCGATGTGGCACCGCCCCCTCCAGTGCGCTGCGCGTGACCCCACCCCTGGTGCAGCCCCGACCTCTCCCGACGCTGCTGCCTGGGTTGACAGCTTCCCTTCCCCTGGCCCGGTACCTTCCCCAGCCGGGGTCAGCTTGCCGGCCTCCTTGCCGGCGCTGCTCCCGGCTCCGGTGCAGGGGTGCAGAGTCCAGTGGCTCCGTCCCACCGGGCCAGTCCACCTCTGCATTAGGGTGTGCCTAAGCACACCCTGTGCGCACGCCTATGGATTTACATTTGTCCCATTAGGTTTAACTCAATTGCTTCAAACAAATGCTCTGGATAAGTTAGGATAACTCTATGTTAAAGGGGGTTTGAACAAAGACCCCAGCTATCTTACCCTTTACAAAGATAGCTTCCCCAATTATCACCTCTAATACTATTAACTCACAGACATCTACCCTTCCCCACCTCTAATATCATTAACTCACAGGCATTCACCTTCCTTCCCCCCCCCCCCCCCCCCGCATCCCCCTTCTCTTCTGAAATGTGATTTGTCCTTTTCATGTGTGTTCATTTTTTTTTAATTGTATCCTTTGGTATATATGGCTGTGACTATTTTCTTCCACTATTTCATCTGAGGAAGTGGGTCTGGCCCACGAAAGCTCATCATCTAATAAACCATCTTGTTAGTCTTTAAAGTGCTACATAGTCCTGTATTTTGTTTCTTCTATGTTAAACTTTACATTAACACACAATATTTCAGTCAAGAAGAGGGAGGAGCCTGCTTAGAAAAATGGTAATCCATGCTCTACCTGACTAGTTTTAGAAAAAACTAACTAGCTAAAATTGATGATATTTTTCATGTTTCATAGAAGTTACTACTTTATAAAATATTTGCTGCTGAGAAATCAGGAATTCAAGATAATATTTTCAGACCTAGAGCTCCAATCCAGTAAATAGGAGTAAATTTACGCACTTGAGTAAAGTTATCCATGTGCTTAAATACTTTGCTGAAGTAAGGCCCAAGAGTATATACTTTATCACTAAGAGAATCAATTGCACATTGAATAAAGAATTCTCACAGTGCCCAGTAGCTCACCTGTAGTGATGTTACAGTAGACAGATCTTTAAGTTTCCCTTCTTCATCTTTTAAGTTGTATCCCTCTGGTCTCTTATCTCGTTCAGTAATTTTCCATAATTTGATAGTTTTATCTTTTAATAAAAGAAACCAAAGTTACTATTAGCCAGGAGATTTTGAACTCTGTTACTCACTTTTAAAATAATAAATATTTCCAAAACAGAGCACTCATCTAAACACAATTTTGCAACTCAGACCTATTTTTCTAACTGCAAAATTGCTGACTCACAAGGGATTTATTGAACCTACAAGTAGCTCAACCTCAGGCTATTTTTGCCTGCTAACAAAATGAGCAGAAACTGCTCTCATAACCCTGCTCAGCACTTAATAGGGGATGTGGACCAAAACTGTCCACAGTACAAGACATGCCCTTGAACCTATGTCTCTGCCTATGAAAGATACACAACAATGGAACTTGGGCCAGTTTGCTAAGATATTCAGAAGAAATTCCATAAAAGTACTGGGTGGATGAGTTGTCTAGTTGATGAACGGACAAGAATAGGCAAAAACTTATCTTAATCTCAAAGGCTCATGCAGAGTAAAGACCAGGGAAGAACAGAGACTGCATTTAGGAATTCTCTCTCTCCAAGAGACAGGCATGGACAGGAGAGCAGCAGCAAGGAGATACAGAGAGAGATATTCTAAAGAAGAGGTGTCACGCTGGAAGGGGTAGGAGGCTGAGGAGTGGGGAACAGGAAAGACAGTAATGTTCTGGGAGTTGATAACCATTTCAATCCTTCCTTTGAAATGCATTGGCTGGGTGCATATGAATTTTGTACTGGCTTCTAGTGCCTGGCTCCTACCACTCCGGGACCTATCGCTAATGTCAGCTGAGGAACTCTTTCTTCAGTTCAAGTGGTAGAGGCGTATACTCTTTTTTGAAGTGGAGGGATCAGGGCACTGAGCTGAGCTCCCAATGGACTTGTCTTCACTACAGAGAAGATCGACACTGCTGCAGGCAGTTGATCTTCCGGGGTTCGAATTAGTGGGTCAAGTGAAGACCACTAATTCAAAGTGAGAGGGCACCCCTGTCAGCACTGGTAGTCCTCCTCCTACGAGGAGTAAGGGAAGTTGATGGGAGCACGTGCTCCCGTCGACTTCCTCCTGTGTGGACAGTGCCAAAACAAAATTTAAGATACTTCGACTCCAGATACATATTTAACGTAACTGGAGTTGCATATCTTACGTTGACTTTCCCCTTTAGTATAGACCAGGCCTCTGAATATGATCTAATAGTGTCTGTTGAAATGCCCAAATTCATTGTATGCTTACAAAGAGTACTGCTGGTGTGACAAAATCTGCCAGGACCAATATGGCAGCATTAAAGAGAGACAAAATAGGACAGACTTTAAAGGGCACTGCCAAACCATGTACTGTACAATGAAGCTTTGAACTGCACAGTCCCTTAAAGGAATACAATCTGATAGGAGAAAAGTGGCCATATTTCATTTCTATAGCATGTTTTACTCTGAAAATTCCTTGCCTTAAAATCAGTTAACCCACCTCTCCCAGAAAACAAATTGCATTAATTATGGCTATGATGTAGCTTATATAAAGGTTTTGATTCACCCTCTAACCTTCATGCAATAAAAATTCTAATACTGAACAGTTACAATCTATGGCTTTAGTTATACCAACCTATAGCTGAGCAGCTTACTTAGTTAACATCAAATATGTTATACTCTTGAGTTTCCTTTTTGCAATTTAGTTTGCTTTATGGCTTATAGACACATTTATTATGAAGTGTACAGTTCAATACGAATTCTTATCGAACTACCAATCTATTCATACATTTAAAAAAAAAGTAATGATGCTATCAAGCCAACTTTTCGCTATTAAAGTCAATGCATACTATACGAAGAAACAACATTAGATGCATCTCATGGTAGTATTTGACCTCTATCGATTAGAACCTCAATTTTTTGCAGGAAAACTTATTTGTCCAATGGTTATATTGACCATATTTGCTGATTGTCTTCATCCTGTATATGCCCTCTGGACTCTTAAATATTTAAAGTGTTAAAATGCTTTGAAAAGGGACTGTAGAAATGGCCACTGTGACGTTCCATATTCATTGAGTCTCAGGGGTGTTATGAAGCTTAAATTAATTAGTGTCTGGAAAGTAATTTGAAACCCTCAGATGAAAGGCTTTACATAGACAAATTCTGAGCTATATGATATAACTTAGTCAGAAACTGGGCCTCTCAGTGAAAACAATTATCAATGAATCATAATGATTTATTATTATAATATCTAATTAGCTCAGTTTACAAGTCAAACTTCAATTTTGCTGACTGCAGGCACTGCAAGTCCACACTGGGACTGAAAGTCGCAGTGGGGTCCATCTGCCTCCATTAATAAAGATGTGGCAATCAGAACATAGCTGAAAAATTTGCTGGTGGTGTGAACTGGAAGGAATCCAACTCTCTCCCCCACAGGTGTTAGCCGCAGCAGGTCTTGCTGTACTGAAAACTGGTTTCTGTTAGAAGCAAGTATTAAACACATGGGGCCAAATTCAGACCTCAGATCTCTGGGCACGCCTTCCATTTAATTTGGTGGGAGCTGTACATCTCTGTATCTGTGGGTAGAATTTGCTCTATGGGAAAAGATCTGCTGCATAATTCGTTTCCATTTTTATACACTCACTTTTCTGACCCCAACCATGCTTTTGATTTTAACCCTAATTTCTAGATCTGCCTTATTCTAATTCTGCATCCAAATAGAGGATTCAGGGAAAAAAAAGTTTGAACAATAACCAATTGCTATTAATCTAAGATAGTTACACGAACCTCACTATAGTAGTACCTGAATACTTCACAACTATTGTTCCCCTCTAATCTTTCCCATCCAGGTACGGATTTTTTTCAGCTATGTGCAGAATAAATGTTGTGTGTGCCAAGACACGCGTGAATGTGCACTACCAGTAGAAACAAAAATCTACTAATCTGCTCTACTAATGGGCTGGGTGCCATTAAACCAGTTACAAGGCAAGCCGACTGGGAAACATTGATCAGTATTAGACATTAATGTTCTGCTCTGTGCATATTGTTTTACTGACCTTGCCTTAAAAGGCACTTCTTTTCTGAAAAGCAATTGTCTAAATGTGGTATTATGATGTTCAATGTTATTATCTGACAGTGATTTCTAAATTTGCTCAGTTTTCCAAGTACAACATTTTTTACATAAGAGTGCTCTCAACTTAATCTGGCATCTGGAATCAAACTGGCTTTACCCACGCCATGCATACTTAACATTAATGAAGGTCCTTGAGGTCAAATTATGTCCTCTGACACCTGTGCAACTGTGTGCTTTCAAATCATTCCCACAGTGACACCTTTGCAAACCCTTAATTAGCTTTTATATGTCATTTTTCATCTGAAGATTCTAAGTGTTTTGCAAAGACGATGTCAGTAGCTCTCTATTGTACAAACCCAAATGTAGCTATTTGGAACGTTGTAAAAAATTCTGTTGATAGTGTATTAGAAATAAAAGTAATCCATCTCTCAGATGAATTGGTTCTAAAGGGCCAATGGGAGAAAAAAAGCATTAAACCCCTTATTTTGTTTACTTATGTCAGCAGATATAGTTCTGCATACACAGACAAAGCATAGTTATTGAGTAAGACTGTCCCATTTTCACATATTTCCTTTTCAGACCAGAACTGCAAATTACTAGCAAAAGTGGCTAGGTCCCTAATTAGAGCTGAACAAATGATTTTTCTATTTGATCACTGAAAAATTTCACCACTCACCATCCCTAAATGCCTCATGAACACTCAGATAGGAATCCTCTGTGAATGTGAATAAAACTTACAAATAGTGAATAGCACATCCACGTAACACATTTTCTTAGTACATTCTGAAACTGAAAAATACTGAAAGTGAAATGTAATTTTAAACAAGATTGGGAAATAGTGGGCAAGAATGACTAGCAGCACTGGAATGGGCCAGAGCAAAATGTTGACACTTCCTGTGCTGGTTCTTCTATCTTACCATTTGTTGACAGAAGGGAGTGGGCTGCATTCTGCTGTGGTAGCCATTTGATCTTGTTTATTTTTTCCTCTATCTCCAAGCTCTTCAAATAATCAAATTCAGGCTCATGGCTCTGGAACGTGCTGTAAACATTGTATTCCCCCTGACTGTAAGGCTCATTTTTACTCTGTGAAGAACATGGAGAAACAATAACGTGTCTGATGATGCCAGTATTTTATCTCCAGCTTCTGAGATGACTGGAGTAAGCTAGTAGTCACAAGAAATGTAACAATTCTAAAAATATTATTTCATTTTAAGTTTAAAACATGCTATTGACAGATTGCTTTCATTGCGACAAAATAGTTTCCCACAGGCATTAAAATTCATTTCAATATCCAGACAAAAGTATTTTGTTAAGAGCATTAAGAATGCAAAAGAGGAATTACTTCAGTAAAAATATCATAAATATGTAATGCTTATTAAAAAATCATGTCCAACAATCTGGGAAGTCAGTATTTAATTTTAACAAACAGACTTA
This sequence comes from Pelodiscus sinensis, assembly GCF_049634645.1. Classification (NCBI taxonomy): domain Eukaryota; kingdom Metazoa; phylum Chordata; order Testudines; family Trionychidae; genus Pelodiscus; species Pelodiscus sinensis. Next base: position 112,276,407 of record NC_134715.1, read on the forward strand.
ACTCTGACCATTTCCTGAATCCCTGGGAAATGTTTAGCCACACCTCATAACTTCTCTGCATTCCATCTCTACATGCCCCAGGGTAATATCCCATACTCTTCATACTAATGTACACGCAATGTTCTTCCAGAGAGGAGCCAGAACCCTCCTCCAATCCATCCTCCTTTTATCATCTTGCTGCACATACCTTACCTCTCAACATTCAGGTACAAACCAAAGAATGACCTGTCCTCGCCCCTTCCAGGGCCCTACTACTGTCAAAAGACCACAATACTTTCACAGTCTATCCACAACACAGAAGGTCTGATTCTTATGAAAACTCTCTGGTAAAGGGATTGCAAAGTGGGTGTAAAAAGGTGAAAATCAGGACAATTTTCCCCTAGCCATCTTTTACTACTTTCCGAATAAGCTGCCAAACAAGTAACAAATACAGATCTTTTCAATCCATCCTGTCGCTGCCGAGCATACAGGCTACAATACCTGACTGATTCTCCTTCTCAGTGTGCATATAGTTTCCTCTTTAATCCCATCCACTGACCAAATACTGGTGGAGATGACAGTGTAAAGCATTCTCCAAATCAATACAGGAGAATGCTATGACACTACTTATTCCGTATGTACACTACAAATGAAGGGGAGCAGAATTTAGAACATAAGAACATAAAAACATAAGAACATAAGAACGGCCATACTGGGTCAGACCAAAGGTCCATCTAGCCCAGTATCCTGTCTGCCGACAGTGGCCAGCACCAGGTGCCCCAGAGAGGATGGACCGAAGACAATGATCAAGCGATTTGTCTCCTGCCATCCCTCTCCAGCCTCTGACAAACAGAGGCCAAGGACACCATTTTATCCCCTGGCTAATAGCCTTTTATGGACCTAACCTCCATGAATTTATCCAGCTTCTCCTTAAACTCTATTATAGTCCTAGCCTTCACAGCCTCCTCTGGCAAGGAGTTCCACAGGTTGACAACACGCTGTGTGAAGAAGAACCTTCTTTTATTAGTTTTAAACCTGCTACCCATTAATTTCATTTGGTGTCCTCTAGTTCTTCTATTATGGGAACTAATAAATAACTTTTCTTTATCAGCCCTCTCCACACCACTCATGATTTTATAGACCTCTATCATATCCCCCCTCAGTCTCCTCTTTTCTAAACTGAAAAATCCCAGTCGCTTTAACCTCTCCTCATATGGGACCCATTCCAAACCCCTAATCATTTTAGTTGCCCTTTTCTGAACCCTTTCCAAGGCCAAAATATCTTTTTTGAGGTGAGGAGACCACATCTGTACACAGTATTCAAGATGTGGGCGTACCATAGTTTTATACAGGGGCAGTAAGATATTCTGGGTCTTATTTTCTATCCCTTTCCTAATAATTCCTAGCATCCTATTTGGCTTTTTGACCGCCGCTGCACTCTGTGTGGAAGTTTTCAGAGACCTGTCCACGATAACTCCAAGATCTCTTTCCTGATTTGTCGTAGCCAAATTAGCTCCCATCATACTGTACGTATAGTTGGGGTTATTTTTCCCCGATGTGCATTACTTTACACTTATCCACATTAAATTTCATTTGCCATTTTGTTGCCCAATCACTCAGTTTGGTGAGATCTTCTTGGAGTCCCTCACAGTCTGCTTCTGTCTTGACTATCCTAAACAGTTTGGTATCATCTGCAAACTTTACTACCTCACTGCTTACCCCTTTCTCCAGATCATTTATGAATAAGTTGAAAAGGATTGGTCCCAGGACTGACCCTTGGGGTACACCACTAGTTACCCCTCTCCAATCTGAAAATTTACCATTTATTCCTACCCATTGTTTCCACAATGGAGCAATTAACAGAATGACGCTCCACCTCCTGCCCCTCTCAAAATAGGTAACATTCAATTTTCATTATTCTTGATAGATTCAAAAAAAATACATTAGAGCTCAGCAGTTTGTACAAGAAAAAAAAAACTTAGCTAGCAATTATGACTGGAAGCAGTAACAAACATACCTCAGGTTCCCTTTGGAATATAACAACCCGACCTCCCTTGTCCCCGGTAGCCAGTAATTCTCCAGTGTGATTGAACTCAACTGTAGAAATAATATCAGCTGCAAAGAAAAAGTGAGAAAAGGCAAACCATTAGAAATGTCAAGTGCTCCATAAAAATACAGGAAATGAGGGACTCAAAAGATACACAGAGGAATGCAATAGCAAGCTACCCATTTAAAAGTCTGCCTGCCATTAAAATCTGACAACTGAACCAACTGTAGATGTAGAGGCGAGATCATGATTTAAGATACTGCCTGCATTTTGAGAATGGAGGTATGCATCAAGAAAAGCACAGTGTCTCTAGCAATGCAGAGGTAGCACAGAGAGACTCAGCTCTGTCTCACAAATTATATTCTCCACCTTCTGAGGCTTTTAGCATTTCTAGAAGCACTAGAATCCCCCTGTCCTCAGATGCCAGGAGAGCTAGTGTCTAGTCCTTCCACAGAAGCACAAATACAGGGTTAAGTCTCCTTATGTCGTTTGCACACTGTGCACTGCAAGACAGTCTGTTCACATGTGGAGATTTTGGCAGATCATTTCAACGCCTTAAAAACAGATCACAAGACATTTTCAAAACACAATTTTTTGTTTGTTTTTTAAATAAAGAACCATGCAAAAAAAATTTTGAGGTGATGTGAAAGTGATCAAAACAGCAGGTCGGCCTGTTTTACAAAATACTGTGAAGTTGAAATGAAAGGCGAGAAAGAGCTAGAAAGCAGAAAGAACAAATTATTTCACTTGCATGAAAATAAATGCTAGAATCATAACCTGCAGTTAATCCTCATTATCATAATTTAAATTAAAATGCTTAATATCACGGTAAATTAGAGATCCATCATATATAGAAAGTTATAGTCAAATATAGGATATTATCCACATATGTGTTTTGGTTTACTGTAATTATCAACATTCAGTGCTCAGAGATATGGGACAGATTTTTAAGAAGTGCTTAGCAATCAACTGCTCCCATTTAGTCACCTAAAGAAGTAGCCAGATTTCCAAATGAGCCCAGAATCCATCAGCTCACATTGTGAACAGTGGGAGTTAGTAGCAGCTGAGCCGTACTGAAAATCTGGTCACCCTTTAAGTGCCTAATCGGGATATGTAACCTGCTCTTTGGAAAATCTGGCCCTAAGTGTATTCACTAAAAATGTATCTGATGCACTTTATGAATTAAAAACATCTGCTCCCGTTATTTTTTTACTGATCCAGCCCCAAATTTCAGAAAGCATCTGTCTCCAGCAGCTCTCCATATGAGCTATCAAAAAGCTAGTTATAGGGGGTGAGGAATTATATAGTTACTAATTTAAAAAGAAAATCTTGTCCTAGAACGGAGAAAGAGAAATTGTATTTAAAGACAAACGCTCAATATAGTGCTTTTTAAAAAACTGGATATACGATGGACTCTATTATGGTCTTTCAATTTGAGCCTATGTCTGTAAGTGTCACTATTTCATAGACTTCAGGGTGGGATCACAAGTGTTATCATTTGTCTTCAGCTCTATGAAATGTGTTGCTACACATTAACTTTGGGAGGAGTCAAAAGGACAGGGAATTAATTGCATTCTGTTAATATAAGCATGTGTATAGGAAACAATTCCTTAGGCCAAGAAGTATAGAACTCTGTGTGTGCCTAATGTGCTTCCCATAACTATGGGCAAAATGCTGCCATTGCTGGATTATCTTCAGCTTTAAGAATCTGTCTGGGAAATGAAAAGGTACAGCAGACTCCACTGCTTCTGTTGGGAGCGTCGTGTCCTCTGCCACTATTGCATCCCCATTCCTGAGCACAGTGCTGAAGGCGTGCCAGGCTGCAATAGGTTATCAACCCAAGAAATAAAATGGAATAACAGGTCAGGTCACAGAGTGCATTCGCTCCCCTGTTGGGCCATAGTGGCCATCTAGTATGCTGCAGGAAACAGGGAACACTCTCTCCCCACCTGAGAAACTGAAGGTGTCTCAAAGGAGGTGACAGGAAGCAACAAGAGCCCAGCAGATCAGCTCCACGTCCTCCTTCCATGTCAGCTCCTCTACTTCTCTCTCCTTGGGCAACCCCCTGGGAAGGGAACAAGTGGGGTGAAGAATCCCGGGAGCTACCCCTTGCCAGTCTGTAAGATGTATAAGGTGGGAGGGAACTGATGTGACCTCTAATCTTCCCCATCATGTGTGGATTTTTTCCAGCCATGTGCAGAATAAAAAGTTTATGTGCACTGAGGCATGTGTAAATGTGCACCACAGAAACACAAAATCTAGCTGTGGGTGCTCTGCTAATCCACTGGGTATCATCTGGATTTCTCCTGAGCAGCACAAGCGTACAGGTCTGGGAAAGGAGGAGAAGAACCCCAGAAAGAACAGAGATGAGGCTGGAGTGGGTGCTCAGAATATATTTATGTGGGAGTGGTAAGGCAGAACAGAGAAGAGGGAAGAATTGACAGGGGCTGGGGGCTAGACTGATGTGATGTGGCTTTCATTTCTGTAGACAATGATAAACCTTTCCCTCAACCACATGCCTACTTTTGTTTGACCACTTTCATTACTACCTGAGCAATTCCTTTACAGCCAGGACAACAAACTTTGGTTGTTGCCCCAGGCCAATAAAAATGTTGATGCAAATTACAAGAGGATGATGATTTGGGAATGTAAATATTGTTTAGCTGAATACTTGAATTTTGCGTGGCAATCTGAACTTTAATATAAAAGAGCATTAGGGCCTGCTGGATCTGGGCCCAATCTAAAGCCCATGAAAGTCAATGGAATGAGAGCTGTGTGTGGATTTCAGTGAGTTTCAGATCAGGCCTCATGGTAGCACAAGGAGAGAAAGTACAGCCTGTGCAGTGTCGGATGGAGGTTTGGGAGTTCAAATTTTTCCTGGCAGAAGATTTACTTTGTGCATTAATTTTTCTGACCAGTCTGTTGGTATTGAATATCCTCTATGATTCTTTTTCTCCTGATCCTGTGAAATTTCTACTAATGTTAGCAGCAGCAGCAGCCTTTTACTGGTGAAGTGGTAAATGTATATGCTCATTCAGGTGGGATCTCATTCTAGCCCCACCACACAGAAGGAAATCAAGAGTGGACCCCTCTCTTAAGTGCACTGAATAAAACATGACAAACACACACACTTTGGGGGAGAAAGAGAGAAATGGACAAAAAATAAAAATAAGGGGCTTTTAGCAGGGCCAATTACTGATGCCCTGAGTAACAACTGAGTAAAAGTAATTTGTTCAGTCTTGAGAAAGGACTGAAACATTGATGGCATGAAGATTCAACCTTATCATTTAAGTGCAATTGCTCACAGCTCATCCACAGAGTGTTGCCTTGAATTGTCTGCATGATAATAACATGTTATAATATATTCAGGATCTGAGTCAATGCCCACTGAAATCACTAAGAGTCTTTCTGAAGACTTCAATTGAGAGAGCATCAGGTTTATAACAAGACATAATAATTATAATAATATTGTGCATACTTTAGGTGTTAATTTATGGAACCAAGATTTGAATCTATAGCAATTTAAAAGAACTGTGCAACAAGTGATCATGAACCATTGCAAATGATGGCATTTGGAGGTAAAACTGAGGCCCAATCACATATAAAACTTAGGCTGACATAGTGAGGAATGTAAAAATCCACCTCTCTGAGTGCCATATGCTAATCTAACCCCACTGTAGATGCAATCAAGTCAATGGAAATGCTTCGATTGACCTAGCAACTTTGCTCAGAGTGGTGGAGTTCCTACAGTGACAGAAGAGATCCTCTGATCCCTATCGTTGGCGTTTACACTATGGGGTTACTTACAACAGCATAGAGATGTCAAACTGCAGCCATAGAGCCAATAGCACAGATGTGGCCTCTGAATCTCTCAGGCACTTTGGTTAATGCCTTCCCCCTAGTAATATTAAGATGGCAATTCTGAACTAGGAATTCTAATATATTTAAGACAGTTAAGATGTTCTGGTAAAGAACGAAGCAAATGCTCCATAGAATACAAGGAGGAAGTATATTGGTAAAAAATTGAAAAATTACCTTTATTGATTCAGTAAATAAGAGCTAAAGAAGACCGCAACAAAAAAACAAAAACAAAACCAACAACCCCATACGCAATATATCTGTCCAACAGGTAAACATTAGTTAAGCTGATTTCATAAATATTAGTCAGCTTGGCTCTCTCTGAGGGAGGGAATAGGATCAATCAGATAATGCCTCTAGGAACATTCCCCTGCACATTCAATAGTGCTTTGAGAATTCCAGATACTGCAATAACATTCTATGTTGGGGTGGGCAAAATACGGCCTGACAGATCTGACCCACCTCAGTCTCACAGCCCATCGAGAGCCTTGGGTAAGCTCCCTGCCTGTTGCGCCCCTTCACATCACTCAAAGCAGCCAGCTGCAGGGGTCATGGTGCATTTCTCTGTGCCATGCGCTATAGAGGGGCCCTCCATGCATTGCCTGCCCCACAGTCACAACCCAGGCAGCTCCCAATGGCTGGAAACTGTCCAATGGGAGCAGTGAGACTGTGATGGGAATGCATGTGGCCCCAGTAGCTAAATGCTTTAAGTGACGTGTGGGTGCATGGCAGGTAGGAAGGCTTCCTGAGATTCCTGATGAGCTGCTGGCCAGGAGCTGTACCCCACCTCCTCCCACAGCCTAACTCCCTGACCAAGGTCACAGACCAAATCCTCTCTCCCCTCCTGCACTCCTGCCCCAGGCCACAATCCAAAACTTCTATACCCCCACTCCTGCATCCATACCCCCTTTCCAGATCCTACTCCCCCTCCTTTACTCCAATCCCCTACCCCGGATCACAACCCACTCCTTCATCCAAACTTCCTCCCAGATCCCACACTCCCTCCTGCATTCTAATCTCCTACCCTGAGCTCCCTTCTGCATCCAACCTTCATCCCAGACCCCGCACTGCCTTCATAAATATCATACAGTAATGTGGCCCTTGACCATTTACCAGATCCTTGATGTGGACCCCCCAATCAAAAATTATTCCTCACCCCTGTTGTACGTGAACTCCTATCACTGCAGTGCAGTGAAGCTAAGTGCCAGATCCCCCCTTCAGAATATGTAAGTGTTTTATACCAGAAGAGCTGATTCATTCATATGTACATAGGGGTATCACATTTAAAATGTAAAAAACCCTGGCACCCCCCTTATTCACCAGGCAAGCCTGCACATCCCCAACCTTCAACCACAAAGCAATTCTGCAACCCCCCACTCAACAGCCATATACAGGGGCGGATAAAGGGCAGGGCGAACGGGGCGGCCGCCCCAGGCCCCGCGCTTCAGAAAGCCCCGCGCATGCGCCATGGCGCCGCTGCACATGCGCATGGCATCACTGCGCATGCGCCGTGGCAAAGGGGGGGCCTGCGGAATTATGCTGCCCGGGGCCCCGCAAAACGGTCATCTGCCCCTGGCCATATATATTATTCAAAGAGCTAACCCACGTAGATAAGTTTGCTAACAGCACACATCACAACACAAAGAAAATCACACATCTCCTCGGTCTCACATGACACAAACCCTCTCACACACACATGCAGGGTGCGCTTGCATGTTGCTGGGCAGACAGCTGTTGTCTGTTGAACAGATTTGGTCTATTTTCGCTTAAGCTGCAGAAAAGAGGGAACACTGCAGCACCCTTACCTACACACAGAAGCATTGAACATTAGATATGCCTGTGCACTGTGATACCAGTGCACATTTTTAGATTTACATTAAAAAAATCACTGGCAAATTAAATTATTTTTCAGAAAACTGACAAATCCATACAAACAGCAGCAGCCAGGCTAGTGAAATACCAGCCAGGATATAACCCAGCCTTATACAATATATTGTTGAGATAAAAGCCCCCTGCATCCCTCAGGCAGTGCTAAGCTTTCCCCAAACACATCAGGATCAGAAACATAGAATTCATCAAGTACTGAACAACGACTGTGGCCTCAATAGCCAAAGGGCAAAGGCTTCTGACTAGACAGTAAACCCCAGCTCAGCTTTGTAAAATGTTTATGAATTGGCATGTAAAGAAATATTTGGAAGCAGCAGGGCTGAATATCTTCACTGGATTAAAAAAACAACAATGGTATTTGGCTTCAAAATCTTGTTGATTTTAAATTAACTATACACAGAATACTCTAAACTAGAGATGAAAAGCCACATTTGGTCATCTGCTGTGTGCCTTGCCAAAGCAGGATTGTATCAAACAGTACTGCATATTATCATCTGCTGCTTTCTCCAGTCAAGTGAATGCTGCAGCCTAATCCCAGTCAGAAGTTTTTCCCTGATCCAGCCTGAAGTATCCCTTTCTTAAATTCATCCCATTACTGCTAGTTATGTATATACCCCTTTGCATCTTTCTAGCTCATCCCTCTCCAACTTTGGTGTTTATACCCTTTCAAAACTTGTGCTCCACTATGTCGTTACCTCACAGTTGCTACTTAGCTACACAAATTCAATTCTTTCAATGTTTTTTCTTAAATCAATCCCAGACAAATTTCTCATTGTGTTGCTCTTCTCTCTGTTTCCTCAGGGTTGTTAGTACTATTCCAGTGTTCATTTAGGCAGAAATGAACACAGTGTTCCAGGAGCTATCTTTCTAGATTTGTCATGGAAGAGACTGTGACCTCCATGTTCTATGATGGGGTCTCTGTACTTGCCGATCGAGATCACATTGGTTTTTTATCCACACTCATAATTTACTGTCCAGTGTCACTCTCTAGGGCTGTTTTGGCCTCACAAATTGTCTGGCTTCTTGATTTAAGTAATACAGAAAAGACACCGGTCCCTACATACAATTTTTATTATCACACCTTACATGAATACTGTTGACCCCATATCATACATTCAATGGGCCAAATTCTCAGGGCCTTGCTCATTTTTTTTCAGCTCTTTCCTTTGCCAAACTCCTAGTATGTTTGCCTAAAATCTCCAGGATATCTGTCTAACTAGGTTCTTTATTTTAATATTTTCCATCTTTATGACAACCATTAATTTAGGGTGCGTCTACACTGCAAGGCTTAACTCGAAATAAACTACACAAATTGAGCTACATCAATTGTATATCTTATTCAAAATAGGAAGCATCTACACAGCATTTATTTCAAAATAGAGCACTCTTCCTTCGACTTCCCTTACTCCTCGTACAACGAGGGTTACAGGAGTCGGAGTAAGAAGTCCTCCACCTTGACAGTATTTTGACGCTATTTCAAAATAACAGCCTGGTGTGTTGAGAGGGGAAAAAGTTATTTCGAAATAGTGTTTCAATGTAGAGGTACCCTTAGAGAACATGAAACATTTTCAAACTTTAATTGTTCCTCACAACATAAGGCAAGCAAGGAACATTTCTGATTCACTTCACCCTCTCTGAAAAGGCAACCTCTTGGATGAAATGTGGCAGCTTTTGAAAGAGCACATCCCAACATTACGCAACAGTTTAAGGGAGACAATGGAAATAAATATTATATCCAGTTGCATTTGTAGGGAAATTTGGTCAATTACAGGATTTGAATTAACATCACTACTGTTAAATACAAATCCAACAGCATCTTTTTGTACCAGAACAAGTCAGGATGCCTCCTACTGGTGCCTCATGCAAAAGCCAGTACTTTCAGCATCACAATGCCCTTAACAATATACTGAGGCATTGATTCTGTGCTGAGTCAAAGTGTCAGCTACTGGACCACCAATCCATTTTTGTAGCAGCAAAAAAATGTCTTTGATTCAAATTCTGTCCTGATGTAAACTTGGCTTGTGCAATCTCATAAGCTCATAGGACAACCCGGTATGACAGCAGGCAGTACTCTTTCACACTGATATACAAGTCCCTGGGTAAGCATAATTTGACAAATTTAACAAAGAAGCTTACAACACAGACAGAGATACAAAACAGAGGAACATAACATAGGCACAAAGTAGACTAGACAAAGTATCACACAAATTCTTATCACAATGAATTGCATTATGGAAAATTTAGAGTTGGTCAGAAAATGGAAAACACTTTTTGTAAAAAGAAAAATTTGCTATTTTTTCTGATTTTCACTAAGTTCAAAAGTTTCTTAGAAACTCTAGAAAAGATCACAACATTATCCGTGAAAGTAAGTGAATCTTCATTTTTTTTAAATACTTGAAGAGCCATTCTTTAACAATGGCAGAATTTCCCCCTTGAAACTGTTGTGGTAGTGTACGCTAGTGGACAGAGTGTACATGGAACCCAGGAGATCTGGACTGTGTTCACACGAGGGTTGTGAAAGGTTAATCGATTAACTGGGAAGCATCATCCTTAAAGGATGATGCTTACTGGTTCTGGTTAACTGGTGGGGGCTGGAATAGTTCCTTGCCCACTGTGGGCAGGGAGCTGCTCCAGTCTCATGGGGCCTGCCGCAGACAGGAGCTGATCTGGCAGTCCAGAGCAGTCCCTGTCTGTGGTGGACCCAGGCGCATCACAAGCAGTGGCTGTTCGGTGGTCCGGAAAAGCCCCTGTCGATGGCAAGCCTGGGCATGACACAGGCAGGGGTTGCTCTGGACCAGGCTGGAGAGCTGCCTGCCTGCCCTTTAATCGATTAATGGGATTAAATGGGATTTTACATCCCCAGTTCGCACCTCACCACTGAAGACACTTCACCTCTCCATGGCTCATTTTCCCCTCCAAGCCCCTGTCACTCTTGTGATTTAGAAGTATAAGCTCTTTGGAGCAGAGGCAGTCTTTCATAGTCTTCATACAGCACACACAACAGTAAAACAACACACCCAAAACTCAGTTGGGGCCTCAGGCGCTACTATCATACAAACAGCATCCATGACCCTAAATGTTTCAGGGACTGGTGAAATAAACAAGAAGATGGAATCCACATTAAGTAAGAGTCCAGGCATCCATTCCTTTCAATGGTGCTGTGTTTCTAACTAACGTTGTGACTGACTCCATTGCTAACATGAGTAAATATACGCATGTAAAAACATAAAGAGTTCAGTTCAATTCTGTCCAGCATTTTTTTCTCATCCAAGAACAAAGTGGGTCTAAATGGTTCTTTGTTTCCTAAATGTAACAAACCCCTGATGTAAAATTGATATAGTTGGACTTAAACACTGAACAGCACTCTGGAAAATAAGGCAGTTGCTGTGAAAGGGGAGAATGCTATGAATTCTGGACCTTTGCCTGGCTTATCTACCAGCACTGTACAGGGCTGCTTCTTTCCCTGACAATCCTAACTGGGAAAATAAGTTGGATGAAGTAACGTCTTATTGGCTCCACACAACAACAGTACACTGGATATATCCCGATTGGGTTTTAGTTGCATTATGTATTTTTCAGCACTCAGCAGGAGCAATGCCACCTCCCCCTTGATTAGCAGGGAGTTGGGAGAGGAGCTGCTGAGTTTGCTCAGAGCAAGGATCACTAAGATTTTCAGCCATGACACAGCTCAGTCTAGTGTATGCTTCATATGAGGGTGCTGCTCATTCTACTCAACCCTGCTGCCAACGGCACAAACATGTAAATAGACACCAAAGGCCAGTACTAGAAAACACTTAAGTATGTGTTTAATCCCATGTCTATACCAGACAACACTTACACACATGCTCATCTACTAACCCAAATAGGGATCTGTCATAGTCATGAGGGATGGCCAGCAGCCTGGGGACTAAGATGTTAACTGTACCTAGCCAGGTAGCAGTCAGCCAATAGAAGTGCAGGTAGGAATTCAAACTGGGACAAAGGAATTTTTAGTTTTTTCCCTTCCTTTGTCCCTGGCCAGTTTCTCTCCAGATACTGAGAGGGACAGACAACATGACCCTCTCCAAGAAAAGACTCTTCACCATCTGTAAGGAGGGCCAAGTCTAGATAAATCCGTTAGGTTTTATGGTTTGGGGATGGGAATCTGATGTCTGTGCATTTAGAAATGGGTTTTCCTCTCTTTTGTAACTAAATTTTGTTCCCATGAGAATATTCCCCCTGCGTTTATTAATTGGTGGCTATTACCATCTAGCCAATCCAACTATGCTTGTAACAGGAGTATTGTCATGATAATAAAAGTTCTTTCTTTTTTATTAACCTGGTATTGGTTCAGTTTTGTGTCCTGGAAAATCTGTCTGTGGGATCTGCCTGCCTCTTACTAGGGGATAGCAGCCACCGATTACAGTTTGCATTTTGTCTTTTCTTTTTCAAGCTCTTTGGGGAAAAAGAGCTAGGGGTGTCCTGGAGTTGCTTTCAAGTGTTTGTGGGTTCAAAAGCACTTGATGGTGGCAGCGGATTTTTTATCCCCAACATCTAGGTTTTTAGGATTTTGCGGGGAAGTTTTATACCAAAGCCTGGATAGATAAGGTTTTGGGGTACTTTTGTGGGCCTCCACTTCTGTATTCATCGTGCCAGAGTGGGGAATCAGCCTTGACTGTATCCTATCCTAAAAGAGGGTTAAAGACGGTCACTTATGACCCTAATTATTAGCTCTTTTAAACAAGTTGTTGCTAGCTGATTTACATTATTAAATTCCTAATTTAAATATATCATCTTATGTTGTGATTTTTAAGAATGTTTACAACGTTTAATAGATTAAAATTCAACAAACTAACCAGTAATGTAAGCACTATTTGACAGAATTAGCAACTACGAAAGCAATTCTTGGAGGAAAGTCAGTGCGGGAAAGATGGTCTTTCAGCTAGAGCACAGGCCTACAAGTCAGAAGCTCTGGATTCTCTCCTGGAAAACGCTGACATGTGAACGCAAGTTGTTACAGTCTACATTTTAAAAAGTGGCATTCATTTTCATGCTCAGTTTGAAACACAATGGTCTGATTTCAGAGGTGCTGAGTACCCACCTATGTCTGTGATACTGAAAGTTGTGGGGACCCCAAACCTCTAAAAATATATGGAATTAATCCTATACCCACTGAAGTTCAAAATCCAAGTAACTTCAACAATGCAGGTTCAGGGCAATGTTTTTTCAAGTAGAATACCCAAATGTTCAGTGGTCCAAAACTAGTGGCCACTTCTTAATTTTTTTTTCTATAAAGGGCCTCACTTCCCCGACCCATAAATAGTTTCCTTAGCTCAGTAGGGTTTTGGCTTTGCCCCTGCTTCCCACCTAGAGTAGTGGGGCTTGGGCCGGTTCAGACTTCGGTCTCCCTTTCTAGGATCATATAGTTATTTTTGTTCTCAGAAGATGGTTGCGATGCAATTAAGTTTGAGAACTCTTCAACTATTTCATTATTCATTATCATTGTAGAAAATGGATTAGTTGGCTTTCTAGAAAGACTTTCATTTCAGGTGATTCTAAACTGTTCAATAATGTTCGTTAATGGCTAAGCATGATATTCAACTTTTCAGACCAGAAATACAATTTTCAAGTTTCATAAATATTTTAGTCTGAACCTATCACCAGAAATATCTGTGCTGAACACACACACACAAAGTTCCACATAATAAATATTGTGTACCATTTGCTATTCAAATTATTCCTTAATGATGTATGAACAATACATCTGGACATTTATTTCTCTGTGTTTGTTGGCAAAAGATCAGCTTTAATTGTGAAAGATTAGGATTCAACAACAAATTTAAAACATACTGCTCAAAAACTATGGACATTTAAAAAATGTGTTAGTCCTTTCCTATTACTAGGTAACTATAAAGTGCAAGAAGGAAAAACTTGCCATAAACTTCACATCATGTATTTGCGGCTTCCAGCACTGGATAGAAACAGATACTCATTGGATAAACCTTGCCTGTGCAATGGGTTTTCAACTCCTCCCTATTAATTTCACACTGAGGAACCATGTAGCCTGGCAGCTAGTAGCCGACAGATTAGAAGTGGTGCTGCCAAGTGTTAAAAAATGCTAGGCAACAATGCCTGGATGGGATCACAGAAAGCCCTTGCAAATGCCAAAAATGGAAAATACTTAATTTATTACAATCCTTCTTCCAGTATAGTCTTATTGTTTTCTTCTTTCCTTACATAAAATAAACCCAGTGATTGTCTGCATCCAGTAAACATCAATTTTTTTATTTTTTTTTTATAAACAAAAAGGGTGGGCAGTTGCTATTCAAACATAAAAAGAAAAAGAATATTAGGTCCTTGAAGAAAATTCTTTAGTTTACAATATATGCAAGGAGAACTGAAAAATCATTTAAAATTTAAAAACCAATATCAAACAAGAATGTTCAGTGTTGATACGTTATTTCCTAGATATTAAACATGAACATTAAAAAAAGATTTGACTGTCAGCTAGTTTTAAACTTTAAAAGAAAATGTTTTTAAATTGAGCAATTAAGAGCCAGAGGCACAGAGATAATAATCATGTGAACATTTCAGACAGGAACATTGTTATTACTGGTAACACAAAATTGTGCTAATATTTAGCACTATCCATAGTTTTCATGTGTGAGGTATTTTACAGGCATTATTGAATTAATCCTCTCAGCATCCTGTTGTTACTATTTCCATATATGAACAGCTAGGTCAAGAGACTAATGCAAGGCTATAGATGGAGTCTTGATTATACAAATACAGAAAAGATAAACAATACACACCGTGGCTCAGCAAACCAGCTCTACTAAGCAAAGCACTTAAGCACATGCTTTACATTAAGTATGTGTTTAAGCCTCATTGATTTCAGTTCAAGCTCATGTTTGCATGTTTTGCTAAACTGAGGCCTCAATGAACAGGACATTTTATAACATGACAGACCCAGTCTCATGGGCAAACACAGCCCACACACTTATTTGGGTGGTTCTGGGGCACAGGATTCTAAGCCCCAAAATAAAAGGGCCAGGGCAATTGGGCAGCTCCTCCTCACATCACAGTGGTGACAGAGAAAGCATCAGATACAGTCTGCTACACTGAATGTGAGCCACATGGATCACTTCTGTGCATGGACCAACTGGACGGAGCCCTGATTTGCCAAATTTCCCATTCTGTGCTCTGCTGTGGGGACTCAGAATAGTTTTTTTTTTCCCCTTCAGCATGCAAAAAGGTGGCGAGTCCAATTCCACGGGTTTGCTATAACCCATGTTACGAGCACAGCAGCAACAATGCATTTCTGTAGTTTTTTGTCCTAATGCCACCATATAAATAGGAGGGGATTCGATATACTGTATATGAGACTGAATAACGGAGCCTTTGTTGACATGTTCAAAACAGTTACTTTACGCATCATCAACAGTTTAGTGCGCTTTTAGTTTCTAGCAGATAGTGTTCAATTTTTTCTCATTTCACAAACAAACCTTATGCTACCTCATGCCCACCCCATTATCCCTCTCACGTTTTGCGGAAGTTCCCCAGGACTCTTGAGCCTGATTCCAAACTCTTAGCTGTTTTAAAATGATGAATTTGTTCTTGATTAACACTGTGAGATAACAAGTGAGATAACAACCAGTCCTGTATGTAGAAGAGGTCAAGTGGCCAAAACCAGTTGTTTTCTATCCCTAGTGTCTAAAAACTAAATCCAAGTTGAATTAACTGAGTGCGCCTGATCCAAAATCCACTGAAACTAATGGAAAGCTGGCCCCAGACTTCAACGAGCACTGGATCTGGCCCAACATGATTAGCAGGAACGCAAACAGAATCTGAAGTAGTCTTTTACCATCCTTTCATCTCCACACATCCAAGCACACGAAGATAAGTGCCATGGAGGATGAATAGTATGGGAAAGGCAGTCAGAATGTACATGTCATTACTAATTTTCTGGTCCAAGTATAAAAGCACATTTTTGTTCTCTGTGAAATAGAACATGGAATACTGGCTATTGCAAACAGCAAGAAGTATTTGATGGTTTTTTTAATCAAATATTCATTTTACAGATCCATCTGCATATAACCTTCAGGTGCCATTTTATTATTGTTTTTTTTTTTTAATTTAAAGTAAATCATCATATAAAATGGTGTATATTTTCCCCCACATATCTGCCAGGCTTCCAGATAAATAAATGGTCAGGCAAAAGATTTTTATATTTTAAATAACAATTAAAACGATTCATCCTTCCCTATTTTCTCCTCTATGATTTCCAGCAGCAGGTCAGCAGCTAAGGTCATAAGATGGGGCTTGTTGGCTGTCATAGGAGTTTGATGCCAAGCTGTGTTAGATACTCATCTAGTGTTAGCATCTGTTTGCTTGGCAAGCTCCAAAGGCTGTTGAGCTGACAGCTCTGAATTTGCCCCTGGGTCTGTCACAAGATTATATGGCTTTTGGACTTTGGGGAGTGCCTGATACTGCTTTGATGAGTCGCCTTCCCATCACAATACATTACATCCTTCCTTAGCATCTTTTGAAATCATTAGTTGTGACCTTTCAGAATTATCCAGGTGCTGTGGTTCGCTTTTGTGAGAAAATTAAAAATAAAAGGGGGAAAGAAAGAAGATAACTAATTATTAACTCCATTTCTTAAGTCAAACTGCTTTCATATTGATCCAGTTTATATAATATAACCTGAAGACCTCATAACAGGGCATAAATATCAGCAGAATATCAAGAGGCAAGGAAGAGTGTTTCAGGCTATGTCTGGACTGCAGTGTTAAATCAAAAAAAGATATGCAATTTCCGATTTACTTTCGAAAGAGGGTTGTCCAAAATTTGGCGTTTCTACTTCTTTAATTTCAGAAAAAAGTGCCCTTTTGAAAATAATTTTTGGAAAAGCGGACGCATTCCTGGGACGTGGCACTGCATTTCTAGAATACCTCCGGTATCCTGGAAAAGCAATGTAGTCTAGACGTAGCCTCAGTGAATAGGCTGATACAAGAAAGGATAGTGCTTGTATTTTTCACTGTCATTACCAAACACAAACAGGCTGTTCACAGAATTGATGCATTGGCCAGATACATCATTGCTGTGTAGTGATTTGCACTGATGTAAACCAAGTGCCAATAAGTGCATACAGCATAAAAATAATAACTTGGCTGTGATTTACATCCACATAACCCTACAGGCACCCTCGGGACCTGACCAGTTCCAAAGGAGGAAGTTTGCCAGAACAGGGGAGGTCAATACTGGCCCCCATACTGCTGACCCAGCTGGACGCCCAGCTAGGGCTGCAGGCCCCACTACCGCCCGGGGTAGCCCGGGGAGCGGGCTTCTGGCTCCCATAGAGATGCTGCCCTACTGTCATTGGGCTGCCAGGCACCAGCCTTGTTGCCACCAGCTCAGGCAGGCTCCTAGCCGCAGCAGGGCTCCCGGCCGCCAGCTCCCCTGATGCTAGCCCCACCAAGGCTTCCAGCTCCACTGCCACTGGCCCGGCAGGGCTCCCTGACGCAGGACTCCCAGCTGCCAGGGCTCTCTGGTCCAGGAATATCTACGATCCTACCAGATCATAGATGTTGCTGGATCAGAGTCCCAGTGTTGAGAGGTTAAACCTGTTATAGCACATGAGCTTAATCTTGTAAGATGCTCAGCATATTGTGAATTAATCCAAAAAACTGGTCAAGCATTGGCTTAGCTTTAAGTCTGTAAGGGTATGTCTACACTACAGCACTAATTCGAACTAACTTAATTCGAATTAGTTAATTCGAACTAAGCTAATTCGAATTAGTGCATCGAGACCTAAAAACTAGTTTGAATTAGCATTTTGCTAATACGAACTAGCATGTCCACATTGAGTGGACCCTGAACCGAGGTTAAGGATGGCCAGAAGCAGTGCCGGCAGGGCATCAGATTAGGACTTAGAGCGTGGAGCTGCTGTCTCAGGCTAGCCGAGGGCTGTGCTTAAAGGGTCCTGACCCCCACCCCGGACAGACAGTTCTCAGGGGTTCCCCGCCAGCAAAGCAGTTCTGGCTTGGAGAGCCCTCAGTGCCCACACTCAGCACATCACAGCACTCAGCCATCAGCCCGGCTGCACTTGCCGCAGGCTGCAATCCGGGGGGGGGTGTCAATTGGGGGGCTGCAGGAGAGCTTCGACCCCAAGGAGCCCGCAGAGCCACCCCAGTCCTCCCCATCAGGGGCTCGTACCCCATTCTTCCCTCACCTCCTTCCACTTACCCCTCCGTAGCCCCCCCTTCCTGATTTACAAAATAAAGGACACGTGTGTTCAAAAATAGAAACTCTCTTTATTGAACAAAACTCGGGGAGACTGGGAAATGGAGGTGGGAGAGGGGAAGAGAGAGAGTGGGAGAGGGGAGGGCAACTACAATGATCAGGGGTTTGGAACAGGTCCCATATGAAGAGAGGCTAAAGAGACTGGGTCTTCTCAGCTTAGAAAAGAGGAGACTGAGGGGGGATATGATAGAGGTCTATAAAAGCATGAGTGGTGTGGAGAGGGTGCATAAAGAAAAGTTCTTCATTAGTTCCCATAATAGAAGGACTAGAGGACACCAAATGAAATGAATGGGTAGCAGGCTTCAAACTAATAACAAAGTTCTTCTTCACAAAGCAAATAATCAACCTGTGGAACTCCTTGTTGCAGGAGGCTGTGAAGGCTAGAACTAGAACAGAGTTTAAAGAGAAGTTAGATCAAGTCTTGGAGGTTGGGTCCATGGAGTGGCATTAGCCACGGGGTAGAAATGGTGTCCCTGGCCTCTGTTTGTGGAAGGCTAGAGATGGATGGCACGAGACAAATGGCTTGGTTATTGTTTCGGTCCATCCCCTCCAGGGTCCCTAGTGTTGGCCGCTGTCAGCAGACAGGCTACTGGGCTAGATGGACCTTTGGTCTGACCCAGTACGGCCATTCTAAGCTCAGGGCTCAGGGTTGGGGGTCTCACTGGATCACCCTGATTTTCATGCAAACCTGCTCCTGGGTGGCCAGGCTGGCAGCTATCCTGCCCTAGACAGCCACTTTCCTGTGCCTAGTGCGGACGTCGTTGATGAGGTCCACGATGTCTGCACTAGACCAGGCGGGCGCCCGCCTCTTGCGGACCCGGGCAGGCTCCCGGGAGCCGCCAGCCTGGTCCCGGGAAGAGGCGGAGGGCTGGGTGGCAGCGGGTGGCTGGTTCGTGCCGTGCCAGGTGCAGGGTCTGCTGGCTAGGTGCTGGCAGGCTTGCACCTGGCACGGGCACCGTAGCCAGCCCGTGCCCCTTTAAGGGCTCCAGGGCCGGGAGGGGGGGGCAGACGAGTTTCCCTGGTGGTGCCCAGAGTGGCCACCAGGGAAAGCTGGGGAGGGCTAGCCTCCCACTAGTTCGAATTAAGTGGCCACACAGCCCTTAATTCAAACTGCTTAATTCGAACTAGGCGTTAGTCCTCGTAGAATGAGGTTTACCTAGTTCGAATTAAGCGCTCCGCTAGTTCGAATTAAGTTCGAACTAGCGGTTTGTATGTGTAGCGCCTATCAAAGTTAATTCGAACTAACGTCTGTTAGTTCGAATTAACTTTGTAATGTAGACATACCCTAAGCTACCCTTGAAGGGACCCCTCACGTGCTTAATGTTAAGCATCTGCTAAAGAGCTTTGTTGCACCAAGGGTTGAGGGCTCAGCAGCTTGGAGGATTGAGCCCTGAGCCAGGTACAAAGCAATGATCATAGAATCATAGAATCATAGGACTGGAAGGGACCTCGAGAGGTCATCGAGTCCAGCCCCCTGCCCTCAAGGCAGGATCAAGCTCCGTCTACACCATCCCTGACAGATGTCTATCTAACCTGTTCTTAAATATCTCCAGAGAGGGAGATTCCACCACCTCCCTTGGCAATTTATTCCAATATTTGACCACCCTGACAGTTAGGAATTTTTTCCTAATGTCCAATCTAAACCTCCCCTGCTGCACTTTAAGCCCATTACTCCTTGTCCTGTCCTCAGAAACCAAGAGGAACAAATTTTCTCCTTCCTCCTTGTGACACCCTTTTAGATATTTGAAAACCGCTATCATGTCCCCCCTTAATCTTCTTTTTTCCAAACTAAACAAGCCCAGTTCATGAAGCCTGGCTTCATAGGTCATGTTCTCTAAACCTTTAATCATTCTTGTCGCTCTTCTCTGTACCCTTTCCAATTTCTCCACATCTTTCTTGAAATGTGGCGCCCAGAACTGGACACAGTACTCCAGCTGAGGCCTAACTAGTGCAGAGTAGAGCGGCAGAATGACTTCACGAGTTTTGCTTACAACACACCTGTTAATACAACCTAGAATCATAAGAATGATGAACCTGGCTTATTATACATGAATATGTTATGTTCCTTTAGTGATAAATAACAATTCAAAGAACATGCTCATTCAAATACAACACAACAGTCCTGGCCTATGTTTTGAAATGAAATGTCAAAACCTATATACAGCCTCTGAAACACACATCCCATTTTGTATTGGTCCCAATGGACAGCAATCAAGAATTCCGAAATCAGAACACAGTGTAAATGCACACAGCACACTGCAGGACCCGGTGTAAAACTACAGAGTATCATTGTTGACTGGTGGACCAAGTTCTGATCTCTGGCTTCTTGCACTAGAATCTAGCAGCATCCAGGTATGCTACTGCCCTGGGAACTCAGCCTTGTACAAGGATGTCTCCAGACAAACAATGGCGGCAGACAAGGTGGGAACTCACCTGTTCCCTAACACATCCGTTAGGAGATGTGAATTTCAGAGCCAAAGGCCATTTAAATCATTGGTGCCACCAGTAAAATGCATTTCTTAACAGTACAGAGTGTGGGGGAGGTAGACACGACTTAAGGGGGGCATATAACTTCCTCACAAGACCCACATCTGACTCCACCCCCAGCCTAGGGACCCCACACTCATCCCCATCCCCCATTACTTGGGAAGAGGTCTAGGGACAGTACAACAACTGAAGGAGTTACTGGCAGTTCTGAGCTGCCAGAAAGGGGCAAAGCTGTGGGTTCTCCTCCTTTCCAAGGGGCAGCAGGCAAAGGAGCAGAACTGGCAGCAAATCCTCTGGCTGCTTTACTACTTTCAGCCCTGCCATCCTGTGGGGCTGCTGCTGTATGAAGTAGGAATGTAAAGGTGCATCTACACTGCACCCGTAGCTCAAAATAAACTATGCAATTTGAGCTATGCAAATTGCATAGCTGATTTTGAGTCAATTTCAAAATATCTTATTTTGAAATTTGGCGCTGTCTACACAGCACTTATTTTGAAATCAATCGCTATTCCAAAATGTCCTTTACTCCTCATGGAATGAGGTTTACAGGAATGTCGGAATAGCAAGCATGTTATATTTTGAAATAACGGGCACGCTCAAAAGGTATCCTGAAATAGTGCTGTAGTGTAGACACAGCCTTAGAGTGTAACTGTTTAAATGGTTAACCAATAAGCATCAGCTTATCAGTTTCTGATATAGTTCAACACTGGCTCATGGCCTCACGGTATTGGAGCCCATAGCACCAGGCTGCAACTGGCTCGCCAGAAGTGGGCCAGCAGCTGGGGTGCACTGGCTCTGGCAGCTGGCCCTCCTGCTGTGGAACTGGCTGTCGCCCACTCTGCAGGGTCTGAAGTACTGTATATCACTTATACGGCAGAGTTTGCAGCCCAATGGCTTCTAGGGTCATGGTGACAGCCTCCCAAATCTGCAGGTTGTGGAAATCTGCACCATTCCCAGGTCCACAAATACTGACCTTTGTTCTGGGAGAGTTGCCTCTGAGTGCTAGAATCCACACCAATAACATTTAGACATCCAATCTGTGCTTAGGATGTGCAATCAAGTATAGATGTGTAAATGCTCTTTCCTGCATCCTGAATGATTTGACCTGAAATCAATTACTGGGTTTCAAAAAACGCTATAATGACTACTGCATTCCTAAAATACAGAGCAGTACAGAGTAGCATTGTTGCAATATGGCAGCTTAAATGGTCCAAAATATTACAGTGCTTGTGTCTAGTTTGAGCACTAACTCCAGTATATCACAATGCAAATCTAAATTTCAGATCTCTAGTTTGGTAAGTGCTTGATGTTTGGATTGTACCCCAAACCTAAAAAGTAATGGAAAGGGGCTGGCAGCAATGCAGGGGAGAAGGAGGAGGAGGAGTTTCTCCTTCATGCTCCTCACATGAATTGGAGGCTGCATCTTCAAGGATCATCTTGGCCTCTTCTAATCTCATGTCATGGATTTTTAAATGCAAGTGAGGGGAGGGGCTCCCTATTTGAATTAAAGTAGTTCTAGAGTTCTACCCCACAGATTCTATTGTACAAACACAGTGCGAGACAGTCCATGACTCAAAGAGACAAGACAGAAAAATGCTGGAAGAAATTATATGGATGGGGAACTGAGGCACACAGAAATTTGCTCAAAGTCACAAAGGAATTCTGCAGCAGAGGCAGGAATTGAACCTAAATCTTCTTAGTCACAAGATTACCCTTCCTCTTTAGAACAATCACTTAAACCAATAGTATCCTCAGAACTTCTGAAACACATTAGCTTCAAGCTAACTCGGGGATCTCTAAAAAGAGACACACTGGTTTAGAATATCGCATTCTTCATTCAGGCAGTAATTTTCCCAACAAAGAAAACTATGGTTACTTACAATATCCTACTATGGTTACTTACAGTATTCTGCAAGGCAGAAGCTCTTGCATTTTAACTGCCCCAGTTATCTGGGTAATCCTGTTCTTAGAGAATCAAAAAGAAATTTTTGTCAGGTGTAAGCAGAGGGATAAGTAAATCAACACATTGGGCCAAACTGAAACTCACAACAGAGGCCAGGTGCAGAGCAGGAAAACACATGTTCTCTCCTTCTCAAAGTCAGCCTAAGCCCACCCTTAGGCTCCCTGCAGGGAGAATATCTGCCTTTACTATCCTCTGTAGTACAGAAGTAGTGTTGTAGCCATGTTAGTCCAGGATTTGAGAGAGAAGGTGGGTGAGGTAAGATCTTTTATCGAACCAACTTCTGTTAGTGACAGGAAAGCTCCTCCTCTGGTTACTTTCCTCTGGTAGTTGCACTGGACAGTCTTGGGTAGACCTTGACCACCCTCTTAGCATCCACACCTAACTCCTCCAGCCCTGGCTCTACTCTGGGTCCCAGCACTGGCCCATCTCTGCCCATCCACCTGATGAATCATGCCAGGGAGCAAGGTTGGGCGCTTGCCCCACTCTTCCTGGCTGTCCACTGGGACAAGAGCTGTTGCCACTGGTGATATATCTCCTGGAACCAGGTGATGCTTGGAGTTCCGGGGAGCCTTGGCCAGAGTGTCCATTGCCTCCCTGCAAGGCCAGTGGAGGAGAGGGAGGAGCTCCAATCCCCCCTGTATCCCTTCCCCCCTAGTCATTGCCCACCCATTCAAAGTTGGGATCCACCCAAGTTTCTTGTGCTTTGACTTGGAGAGTGTACTCTGGGGTGGGGTCAAATATGAGGAGCTTGGGGATCAGGAGGTGTCTCAGGGCTAAGGCAGAAGGTTGGAGTTTGTGGGGAGGATCCAGGGTGTGGACTCCAGGTGGAAGTTTGGGTACAGGTTGGGAAGCTGGGCAGGGGAAGGGGCCTGTGGTGCAGGGTCCTAGTGGTGCTTACTGTGGCTCCCAGGGACTGGCTGCCAAGTCCCTGTGGCTCTACCCTCTGCCCTTGAGCTCACAAGTGTCAGCTCCACACCTCCCACTGGTCATAGTTCCTGGCCAATGGGAGCTATGGAGCAGGCTCTCAGGGCAGGGGCAGCACGTGGTGCTAGAGGACCTTGTACCTGCTTCCAGAAGCCACACAGAACCAGGAGAGGTAGGGAACCTGCCTTAGGCCCAGGCCTCCACTGACCAGACTTATAAGGGACAGGTCAGAAATGTTGACCAGAGCCACCAGGGTCCTTTTTCAGCTGGGCATTCCCATAAAAAAACCCAGAGACCTGGCTATCCTATATGGAACAAGAAAGATTTGAGGGCATGTTTTGGCTCTGAGAAATAAGTCAAAATCTGAAATCATAACTGTAAATGGTCCACATGGTAAAGCTGAAGCAGACAATACACAACAGTGCTTCTCCCGTTATAATTTGCAGAGAAATCTGAGCTGATTCCAATGGACAGCACATTTTCACCTGCTCGCTGTTTGAAACTCATCCTCCTGCTGATTCCAGGTGCTCCATATTTCTAGCTGGGGATTTCTCTGTCATAGAAATTCATCTCCAAGGAGTTCCTAAAAAGCTCATTTTTTTCAGATACCAGATGAATGAGAATCATTATAGTAGAAGCCCAACACATAAAAAAATATAGTATCCCTAACACTGCGTTTACACAAAGGTCCCTTTGAAGTATGCCAACTACCTGGGGAGTTGAAATTTGACAGTTAACAGAGCTTCAGCATCAGAACACATGGTTTTATAAACTACCAATATTTAGTAAAGAAAAGCAAGACATTATAAAGCACATTGAAAACCTCACATTTTTCCATATGTCTCCTGAATAACTAATATGATCTAGAAGCCAGCTGGTAAAATAAGGAAAGAGGGCCAGTAAAATGATGCTGAAATAGGAACTGCTTTGTACTAATTAGAAACAATGTGCAGTTTCATGACACTTTATAGACTTCAATTATCATACTCTGCAGGAAGGAGCTCTCAAGCATCTGTATAATGATTATTATCCACTGGGATACCGTTTACAGTGCAAAGTATTAAGACTAGGGCCAAAATCAATTATAATCTCCATAAATGAGTGTATTATTCATCTAAGGAACTTGGTGGAAATTGCCTTAAAAAAGAGGGACAAACGGATTTAACAATGAAAATAGGTAAAAAATGCATCTGATTTGCACTAAAAATAAGCTTCAATATAATTTGAATGACAATATATGCATTTACAAGGAGTAATATTAGAATTCATACCAAACAAAACAGATCCACTCAAGTCATGAATCATAGTCAAGTTGTAGATTTTTTTTTTAACTTTAGACCAGAGGAGAATCCTGAAAAATTTCTTATCGAAGTTATGAAATTATTCACATGGGTTATGTTCTTGAGTGTTTGTAGAATCAGGGCTTTCATTCTTATTTCATTTTATTATTTTCTTATTGAAATAAACACATGCATTAACATTAATATGTATGGGTATGTCTACACTGCCACCCTCGTTCGAACTAGGGTGGCTAATGTAGGCATTCGAAGTTGCAAATGAAGCCCGGGATTTAAATATCCCGGGCTTCATTTGCATCGTGCCGGGCGCCGCCATTTTTAAATCCCTCTTAGTGCGGACTCCGTGCCTGCGGCTACACGTGGCACGGAGTAGGTAGTTCGAATTAGGCTCTCTAATTCGAACTACCGTTACTCCTCATGGAATAAGGTGCTAAGAGCACATGACATTCAGGAACTGACAAGGAACTATCTGTGACTGCATGGGGAGGGAAGAATCCAGGATGATCTTTCAAGACCTAAGTCATTTGGGAATTGGGTTGGGAGGCCAACTCCCTCTTAGGCCTAGTCTACACTTCACTCCCACCCTCATCGAGCTGAAGTCAATGTACTCACTGTGGTGTCTTCTATATTGTAAAGTTGGCAGGGGCTCCTCTCCTGTCAATCCAGTTACTCTTCTCATCCTGATGGAGTACCAGAGTTGACAGGAGATTACTTGGACACTGATTTATCACATCTAAGCAAATGTGATAAATCAACCACAAGTAGATTAATCACTACATAACTGATCCACCACATGGTGAAGATACACCCTTACTCAGGTAAAACATGGGAATTCCACTGGTGAACCTCCTCTGATATAAAAAAACAGCTGCTGATCCCTCTGTGAACCTCCTTCACCTACAGGACATGCTACTCCCTTGGTCCATCAGAGCCTGCTCTTATCCTTTTAGCCATACTTAAAAACCCAACTTTCCTCTTAGGACAGCTGGAGAAAGAACCATCAGAGGGGTGTGTTGACCTTACTATAAGATTTTAGAAATTCAGGGTCTTTCTACTGTATGTCTAGATGGGAATTTCTTAATTTGATTGTTTGTGGGGGGAGGATAGAGTAGTCTGTTTTTTGCTGCTGTAAATTGTTGGCCAAGATATGAGGGAGAGTCCACCATAGAGCACAGAAGTTCACTGTATAAATAAATATAAATAAAAAATACAGAGGATAGTTTCATACCCATAGTCTTCTGCTTTGCAATGGGATGTCAAAGCCTGACATGTGGCTGATACCACTAAGGTTCTGGATGAGGAAACCGCATAGTATAGAAAAACAAAAACAAAAACCCCAAAGAGTGAGTGAGAAGAGATTTTACCCAATGATCAAGAGCAGTCTTTGCACTGTAGTTGCCTGATGCAGGAAGATGGTATGGGACTCCTTGGGGCCTGTAGTCCCAGAAGCTATGTTCAGGTGCAGTAATTCCTGATTTAAGTCAAACTAGCATGTGGCTGTGCTGCCCAATGCTCAGGATAACAAAGCTTGAAATGCCTCTAACAAGCTACCTGGGGACTACTACTGCTAGATATACTATATCTGCTAACTGGAAAGGAAGAGGACAATTGTTCTGCCTGACGTCACTGCAAAAAATCTTGTTCTCATTCATATTAATGACAGATCAGCAAGGAATATTACAAACAATTTTCTGCTACTGTAAGACTCATTCCTGCTGTTACTGAATTAAATAGAGCAAGACTCCCACTGATTTCAATGGGAATGCGATCAGGTCCACAGGTATTAACCATCAGCAGTTGTTAACACAGAATTATGAGTATAAACCATATGGACTAGTTGATCCAAATATCTTCATCCATCAAAATAGCATGCTCCAAATGAACACAGAGAACTGATCCGAGTCCAAAGGCCATGCTGAACTTATGCATTAGAGTGTCTGCTGATCCACATTGCCATCAGCGGCAGCAAAACACGGATATTGCCTCCCATCAGTCTGATGGCCATTATCGTAAAGGGAAAACCAAAAGCAACCCTGCTGTAAACTCCAGGGAAATCTAGTACCTTTTAGAGACTGGATGCCTCAGACAGAAAAACCTCCCACCAAGTGTAATACAAAATAGGTCATAAAGATGATTTCTCACATCAGGCTACGTATTTATTTGCTGAAAACCCAGCCTTTAAAAAGAGAAATGTTAAAATCAACTTGTGATTACAGATACACTGCAGTTCTAGTGAAAAGCTCTCCAAATACTTTATGCACTGTACAGGTAAAAAAAACCAGTGACAAGATTTGAAATTTAACTATATGAATGGTATTCATACACACTTAATTGCATAGTGGTAACACAACCACTTTCATTACTCTTTATAGCTTCAGATACCCATTAGCACAATCCCCAAGGTTCCTTGTGAATAATTAGATTAGGAAAGGGGGAAGCTCTGATGAAACACAGTAGGATGTGATGCTTATGAAACAGCACATCTTGACTCCAGATGCTGACATGACAACATCATGAAAAGCTAATTTACACATCCAAATTAATACCATCATGATGATAATATAAAAGGAAGATATGCATATAAAATGAGCTGTGGAAAATAATGACAAAAGGGAACTGAGCTACATAAGCTATACAAATACACATTTTTGACATTTTAACCTACTTGGATAGGTGTAGATAGACTTAATGTTATATTCATGGATATTGCTCTTCTTATCCAGTCTCACTAAAATTTGATTTTATTATGTAGTAACACATCAACAAGCTGCTTGATAAATATAGCCATTTATATAAGACACATGCAACACTCAAACAGGTGAAGAATGTTATTACATTTTTCCAATACTCTGTTGCCATTTGACATACAGAATGTTTCTCTATTGCTCAGCACATTTCAGACAAGTGTTATCAATAAAATTAACATGGTATCATTATTTATAACAGTGTCTAAATACTGTATGTACACACAGACGAAGAAGCAGATTTTTAAAGGAATTTTAATCGGACCTGGGCACTTGGGGCCTTTTGAAAAATCCCTATCTGCATCTTTAGGTACCTTTTTTATTTTAACAGGAAACACTGACATCTCTGGATGTCAGGAAATTACTTCGCTCTTTCTTTTTCATGATTATCTTAGATGTACGGTTGAGCCTGCATTAAATGAAAACATTATGGGCAGATTCTGTCCTGTGATGAACATACATGTATCTCAGTGAATTCAGTTTTCACATTCTGTGGTTTTGACAACACCTTGTGTACATTCCACTTTCCCCTGTGGTTTACTTTGTGCATTTGACGGCAATTTTCTGCATAATCAATTCCGCTGTTTTACTATGGTCACTTTTCCCTGTTCTATATCTGGATTCTTTCAAATGGCAAGAGCAGGAAAAAAACAACATTGTGAGAAGCAGACAAATGCAGTTGTAAATCCACAAGTATTGGCAGGAAGATTCAGTGGCACGTGCAGGAACAAACTATTACCAACAGTGTTCTAATTGACCAGAATTGAGCAAGCGTGTTTAATAAGGGGATATTGTACGGATACCTGGTTAAGAATTTTATATTTTAAAATCTCGCAATTTTTACTCACTGATATCCAGTGTCATTATCTGTATGAGCACAAGCTATTCATAGACATAAGTCACCAGGTCACCAGGTCCTGATGAAATGCATCCCAGGATACTCAAGGAGCTGATAGAGGAGGTATCTGAGCCTTTAGCTATGATCTTTGAAAAATCATGGCAGACAGGGGAGATTCCAGAAGACTGGAAAAGGGCAAATATTGTGCCCATCTATAAAAAGGGGAATAAGAACAACCCAGGAAATTATAGACCGGTCAGTTTAACATCTGTCCCAGGGAAGATAATGGAGCAGGTAATTAAGGAAATCGTATGCAAACACTTGGAAAGTAATAAAGTGATAGGGAATAGCCAGCATGGGTTTGTGAAGAACAAGTCATGCCAAACTAATCTGATAGCTTTCTTTGATAAGATAACGAGCCTTGTGGATAAGGGAGAAGCGGTGGATGTCATATACCTAGACTTTAGTAAGGCATTTGATACGGTCTCGCATGATATTCTTATTGATAAACTAGGCAAATATAACTTAGATAGGGCCACGATAAGGTGGGTGCATAATTGGCTGGATAACCGTAGTCAGAGAGTTGTTGTTAACGGTTCTAAATCCTGCTGGAAAGGGATAACAAGTGGAGTTCCTCAAGGGTCTGTTTTGGGACCCGTACTATTCAATATCTTCATCAATGATGTAGATATTGGGATAGAGAGTACGCTTATTAAGTTTGCAGATGATACCAAACTGGGTGGGGTTGCGACTTCTTTGGAGGATAGGGACATAATTCAAAATGACCTTAGCAAGTTAGAGAAATGGTCAGAGGTAAACAGGATGAGGTTTAATAAAGAGAAATGCAAAGTGCTCCACTTAGGAAGGAACAATCAGTTCTATACATACAAGATGGGAAGCGACTGTCTAGGAAGGAGCATGGCGGAAAGGGATCTAGGGGTCATAGTGGACCACAAAGTTGAATATGAGTCAACAGTGTGATGCTGTTGCAAAAAAAGCAAATATGATTCTAGGTTGTATCAACAGGTGTGTTGTAAGCAAAACTCGTGAAGTCATTCTGCCGCTCTATTCTGCACTAGTTAGGCCTCAGCTGGAGTACTGTGTCCAGTTCTGGGCGCCACATTTCAAGAAAGATGTGGAGAAATTGGAAAGGGTACAGAGAAGAGCGACAAGAATGATTAAAGGTCTAGAGAACATGACCTATGAAGCCAGGCTTCATGAACTGGGCTTGTTTAGTTTGGAAAAAAGAAGATTAAGGGGGGACATGATAGCGGTTTTCAAATATCTAAAAGGGTGTCACAAGGAGGAAGGCGAAAATTTGTTCCTCTTGGTTTCTGAGGACAGGACAAGGAGTAATGGGCTTAAAGTGCAGCAGGGGAGGTTTAGATTGGACATTAGGAAAAAATTCCTAACTGTCAGGGTGGTCAAATATTGGAATAAATTGCCAAGGGGGGTGGTGGAATCTCCCTCTCTGGAGATATTTAAGAACAGGTTAGATAGACATCTGTCAGGGATGGTGTAGACGGAGCTTGATCCTGCCTTGAGGGCGGGGGGCTGGACTCGATGACCTCTCGAGGTCCCTTCCAGTCCTATTATTCTATGATTCTATGATTCTATGATAAGGGTCCGCAAGATTAGGCCCTAATTCTGGGAAAACTGCCTAGGATATATAAATAAAGGTATGTCTACCTTAGAAATGCTGCTGCTGTGCCGCCAGGGGAGGCCCGGGGATGTAGGCAACCTCAGCAGTTGCCTATGATGACGTCACGCCATTGAGGGCTATAAAGGTGGGGGCACCGATCACACAGGGCGCCAGTTGCCGGCAGCTTTCCTAAAGCCACTCCTGAGTGCCGCTGCAATGTGGACACTTACTACAGTGACAGAAGGATGCTTGTGTTGCCCTAGCAAACCCAACTGGCCAGGAGACAGCAGCTTCCATCAACCCGGCAGTGTCTACCACAAGGTTGGCGTAATTACATCACATAGGGTATCAAGTCTCAGAGGGCAGCTGTGTTAGTCTGTATCTTCAAAAACAATCAGGAGTCCTATGGCACCTTAAAGATGAACAGATTTAAAACCATTATGTCAGATGCATGGAGACACAGGCTGCGTCAAGACTGGCATAATTTTCTGCAAATGCTTTTAACAGAAAAGTTTTTCCGTTAAAAGCATTTATGGAAAAGAGCATCTAGATTGGCACGGACGCTTTTGCGCAAAAGCACTTTTTGCGGAAAAGCGTCCGTGCCAATCTAGACGTAGTTTTGCGCAAGAAAGCCCCCGATGGCCATTTTCGCCATCGGGGCTTTTTTGCGCAAAACAGTTCTCAGTTGTCTACACTGGCCCTCTTGTGCAAAAGCATTTGCGCAAGATGGCTTTTTCCCGAACAGGAGAGTCATTGTATTTGCGGAAGAACACTGACAATCTTACATTAGATCGTCAGTGTTCTTGCGCAAATTCAAAGCGGCCAGTGTAGACAGCTGGCAAGTTTTTCTGCAAAAGCAGCTGCTAGTCTAGATGCAGCCACAGGGTATGAAATCTTTCGTACCCCTGAATTATGTAATTAAGCCAAATTAATTTTGTAGTATAGATCAGTCCTATGCAATGTAATTTAGATCTCAAAGCACACTATAAACACCATTTTACAGGAGTTCCAGGTTGTTTAATGACTCCAACTTTACCCAACATATTTATAAACTATTATTTTCATTGAGGTCACAGCTATTATGAAAAGGAAATGATTCAATAATGCCTCTCTTCCAATTGACAGTGGAGAAGTAAATTTTTATACTGCCTATGTTCTCTCATCTTCAGTATGTCCCTCATCTAGAATACCATATTTATTTCCAATCACACTACCTCTTTTAAAAATCAGCAGAGGTTAGGTTATTTTTGTTTGCCTTTTTCTGCATCTTTAGAGTGCTCTTCCTTCACATTTTCAGGTTTTTCTCCATTACTATGAAGACTAGAAACTTTTTCTTTTTTAAATGAACAAGATTTACGTGCCATCTCGCCCAGTAGCTGGGACATTAACAAAAATCACTAAATATCATGCATCTTGCAATAAAATCACAAGAGTTGGCAATATTGCTAAAAAGATACGCCGGAAAGAGTAAAAGTGCAGAGCACAGCCAAATGATTAAATTAGACAGGACATTAATGAGAAGTAACAATACAGAAGCATATAAAATAATGATTGGCAGGGAGAAAGCCATTTAGCTATTTTTGTTACCTTTTATTCATGGTACAGGAACAAGGGGAACCTAATTAAGTTAAAAGGCATCACATTTTAAAAGCTGGTGTTTAATTATGCTAATCATTATTATACTAATGCTTCATTTACCTACGAAGACTCAGTGCCACAGAAATTGAGGAATGAAGTTTAGTAGAATTCAAAGAAGATTTTGACATTTACAGAGTTCAAATAAGAGTATCATAGTACAAAAAGCACACAGAAGGCACAAACTCAACCACCCTGCCTCCCCTTACTTCAGCTTCAGGATAACAGCAAATCTCAAGTTATAAACGTAACACAAAATCCTTTTGAAAAAGAATGATATGTTTGGATTAAAGACACACATTAATGATTAAGAATAGCATTCATTTTAAGCCAGAATTACTGCTGCTGTGATGAAATATTCATTACGTTTATATATATTGTGTTTGCTACATGGGCTTATAGTGTGCTTGTGTTTTGTAGTTGGTGTGATAAATAAGAACAATCTTATTCAGCAGCTTTATTTTTATTATTTTTGGAATACAATAAAATACACCAAAATGAAACTAACAAGTTGAACAGACACCATGGCTGTTCAACATTGGGTATGTTTCTTCCCAAACTTTATCCTTTTGGAGCGTATGCTGTTGAGAGCATTTACTATGTTTTCCAGGGCATGTACATACAGCACCTGGAACATTTTGGGCGTTGCTAAAATATAGAGAACAATTAGGTCCATGAGAAAAAAATTATTAAAATGAACTTTTAAGAATCCAGGATCAGTGTCTACCTATTTGTATCTAGGCATTAAAACTATGGAGCATTCTCTCTTTGGACCTGGAAAAAAAAACTGATAGAAAATTGTCCTCTTTTTAAAAAGGGATTGAAATTCTAATCTCTTCACTCTCCCACCCAGCCTCCTGGCAAATTTTGCTCTCTCAGATCTTGATCTGGCACCACTGAA
Organism: Pelodiscus sinensis; assembly: GCF_049634645.1. Classification (NCBI taxonomy): domain Eukaryota; kingdom Metazoa; phylum Chordata; order Testudines; family Trionychidae; genus Pelodiscus; species Pelodiscus sinensis. The sequence continues at coordinate 112,308,894 of NC_134715.1, forward strand.
GTCAATTGGAACTTCTCCCCAGCTTCAAGGGGAACAAGATCAGGGACACAGTTTATATTTAGAATACAATAACAAAGCCAAAAATCAAACAACCAGCAAGATATGTAGATGTGTGTTTGTTGAGGGTGGGAGGCAACATATGTAAAAGCAGAAGTAAATGCTTTTATGTGTATGTGAAAGAATTTTCATAAGCATTTGCCTTTGTAAACTTCATCCTTCCTATACTCATCTGCCTTTATTGTCATGTCTTGCTGTGCTTTGTCTAACTTACAAGATCCTTGTGACAGGATCATTTTAATTGTCTGTATGGCATTATGCACATCTATTGCACTGTACCAAATAAATAACTAAACACACATAAAAAAACCTTCGTATTTCAGAAGGCCTCTGGCACAGCACATGGATGTTAATAGTGCTATACTTTATATGCTGATGTTTTCTTTTATACTATTAGCTATTTAATCTGTATTTGAATTACTGAAAGCCTTGGGAAATGTTGTAGGCAGCTGCTATATAAATAAAGTGTATTATATTATTAGATACTTGTCTCAAATACCATAGCGATAGGTATTATATAGAAAGCCTAAAAGATATAGATTGTTAATTTCAGCCTTTGTCTGGAAACAGAAAGCAGCAATTTCTAGTTTGAGAAAATATAATTGGCAGTTTTGATTGCCCCCATTGTTTTCACAAGTATTTTTCCATATAATATTATCAGAGAACAATGGAGAAAAGGGGTCAGACCCAATGCCCATTGAATTCAGTGGGGGGTTTTCCATTGACACAAATAGGTTTTGAATCAGGCCCCAGAAAAAGTGTAGGCCTCCGAGAAGATGTTTGCTGCAGGTCCTAGGCTTGGGTCCAGTGGACAGATGTCCACATGGCAAAAAACGCCATTATTGGTACTCGTGTTGGCTGAGTTCAAGGTGTTCAACCATGTTATGTTTGGTCATCCTAAAAAGTTGCTCTAGAGTACAGATTATTGACAGGAGAGTGAGAAAAGCAAAGAAAGATTGGCCAGTTGTAGCATCAGCTGGTTCATCAATTCTATCATATCTTCTATGAGCACTAAATTCAAACAGATTTTTTTTATAAAGAACAATATACAAATTAGAAAAGCTTATGATAAAGCTCATTTATTAATCCTTTCTACCACTCTCCCTCCTCCTCCATCCAAACTAATACTGTGAGCTACTGTTTGTATTATGATCTGTGACCCTGATTCTCCAAGTACTTACACACGTTTGATTTTTCCTCACTTGAATAGTACCATTGAAGTCAGCAGAATTGTTCATATGAGTAGAGCCGGGCATGTGGGTAAACCTTTGCAGGACTGAAGTCCTATCTTGCGCACGAATTATCATAGTTGTGAGCAGTAATATGCCCTCCCAGTGCAGCAACCTCAGTAGTACTGTACAGCGATTAAGTAAAACTAGATGCAGGTCCGGCTAGCCCAACGGCAGCATGCTTTATTTGCTCTCCCCAGTCCAGTTATAATTCTCTTCAGGAGAGGGGTAGATAAACTGAGGCTCTTGGGAGTTGAGGGGTCAAATTATGCTCAGGCTCCACTGCCTCGATTACACAGCTGCCTAGACACTATGCTTGTTAGAGATGGTTTTTCACCCCCTTAGGGCACAGGCCCCTTGCTATGAAATCTTACACAGTGAGAGTATCTTGTCCTGGGGGGGGGGGGGACATTCTACGAGCATATTCAAAGAGAAACATATCCAACATACACTGTTAGCAGTCCGAGGGAGGGAAATTAAAGTGTCCAGTTCACAGCTGTTTAACACACTGAAACCCAGCTTTTCAAAAGAGTCCCCAATTGGATGTGGAATTTTTAAAAAATGTGTTAGTTGCACTGATTACAAGCTTAATTACATCTGGGAGAGAGTGTCTCCAAAGTCACCGGAAAAATGAATTGCTGACTGTCAATATGCTTAGATGCCCACCAGTGAGCAGTCCCTCCTCTACGCCTGTCTTTTAGTGAAGACAACATATATGTCAACCACAGTGGAAGAAACACAAAACTAATGAAACTGTGTGTAAGCAGTAATTACATTGTATCCAGGAATGGCACTCAGGGTATTGTGAACAGATTGTACATGTTAATTCACACAGGGCTTAATGAAGCATTCCCTGTTCTACAAACTTCACCACTTGATTTAATTAACCCTTATACCTAGGCATGCACTAGCCACCAATCATAATTGATGAAAATATCCTAAACACAGAAGAGTGCATTGGAATTACTTTACTGAAAATAATGTGGAGTTTTACTGCTTGTGTTAAACTTGTCTACTCAAAAAACAGTGGGGCAAATTCAATGGTTCTTACGTGATGAAAACTCCCCTTCTAAATTTGGCCCATTATCACATCATCTGTTCTTGAGACACAACCCTTTATAATTTTCCCATTGATTTCTACAGGGGCAAGATCGAGACTTTGATAAGAATAAAACTTTAACTGAGGTCAACAGAAGCAGGGTGAAGTCCTAAGCTAGACTAATTTATGACTTTGGAGGACTGCTATTGATTTTACATTGAAGACACTCTGGTACTACTTACAGTGCTGAGGAGCAGTATAAGACAGAGACATGAAGGCTACGTCTACACTGGCCCCTTTTTCGGAAGGGGCATGCTAATTTTGAAAGTGGGAATAGGGAAATCCGCGGGGGATTTAAATATCCCCCGCGGATTTAAATAAACATGTCCGCCGCTTTTTTTCCGGCTTGGGGAAAAGCCGGAGAAAAAGCGTCTAGACTGGCCCGATCCTCCGGAATAAAGCCCTATTCCAGAGGATCTCTTATTCCTACTTTGAGGTAGGAATAAGAGATCCTCCGGAATAGGGCTTTATTCCGGAGGATCGGGCCAGTCTAGACGCTTTTTCTCCGGCTTTTCCCCAAGCCGGAAAAAAAGCGGCGGACATGTTTATTTAAATCCGCGGGGGATATTTAAATCCCCCGCGGATTTCCCTATTCCCACTTTCAAAATTAGCATGCCCCTTCCGAAAAAGGGGCCAGTGTAGACGTAGCCCAGAAAGAAAGACATGGGTCAGTGAGGTCATATCTTTCATTAGACTAACTTCTCTTGGTGAAAGAGAGATGCTTTCAAGCTTTCACATTATATAGAAAAGCTGTATTTGCACAAAAGCTTACCTCTCTCACCAATAGAAATTTATCCAATACAAGATACTGCCTCACCCAGCTGGTGTCTCTCTCAAGGAAAAGTAACTTTGCATAACCCAACCACTCCTGTTGCTCTGTTCTCTTAGGCGTCACATTTTAAAAACTTAAGTAGGTCTGTCAAGCGATTAATGGCGCTGTTAAACAATAAGAATACTATTTAAATATTTTGGATGTTTTCTACATCTTCAATACATTGATTTCAATTACAACACAGAATACAAAGTGTACAGTGCTGATCCCAGGCTCCATGCAGCTCTGCCCCTGAAACGCCATGGCAGCATTTCAAAGGGGCTGCGTTGCAAGGAGCCCAGGATAAGCTCCAGGTGGCATTGCCCCTTTGAAATGCCATGGCGGCACCACACAGCTGATACTGGACTCCACGTTGTGCTGTCCCTTTGAAACACCATAGCGAGCCTGGGGTCAGCTGCACATTGCTGCCCCTTTGAAACATCGCTGCAGCATTTCAAAAGAGTAGCACTACAGAGCTGATCCCTGGCTCCATGCAAAATGCCTGCGATGAATGCAAGTTAATATTTTAACGCATTACTTCTGGCCTGTGTTAATCACAAGCATTAATGCGCGTTAACTGACAGCCCTAAACTTTAAGAGTGAAATTCTGGCCCCATTCAAGCAGGGGGAGTTTTGATATTGAATAAAGCAGCAACAGGATTTTGCTCTATACCTTTGTAATTCATTTCATGTACTCTGTTGTCTTTTTAAGCTTTTGCGTACTGAAACCATAAAACAGGTTTTCACTAGGGCATTATATATGGATGTGATTTCTTGGATCTTAGGCTGCAATGAGGTACAGCTGTAGACTAGGAATGAATTATTATTTATGAAATTGGAAGAATTTTTTTCTTTTTACTTTTTCTGATAGAACCAATGTGCAGTGGTCACCAATAAAAAGTCAGCATTATCAACAGTATCTATACAGGGCTGCCTGAACTACTGCAGACAGCCCATATTTCAAGTATACGTGTAAAACAGGTATCTCCAGTATCTGATTATTAACAGACAGAAATTTTCAGATCCACCATTGTACCATATATTTGCCAAGGTAAATTCAGCTGAGCTGGATGTGTCTTTACAAACTGCACACACGAATTGCATACAGAAGAGAGAGAGAGAGAGAGAGAGTGAGTGTCCCCCTAGACATACTGTAGCTCAGGCTAGCATATGAAAACATGAGCTGGGTATTATTTTATTAGTCTAAATCATTATTAAAACATAATTGCATTTTAAAATTACTGATAGTTTAATCTGTTTTTGCCAGAACAATTTAAATAGTTCACCTTAATTAACTAGCTGACAAGTAAATTGGTGTTACCTCTTTGTTGGTCTGCCAGGGTTCATTTCTTTCATGTTTAATATAATGAATCAATGTAAAGAATCAAAATTATAGGACTAAAATATGAAGACCATTAAATGAAGAAACAGCAGAAGCAAAATAAAAATGCCAGTCACTTTGCAACACAGTCATTTTCCGTGTGCATCTGGAGAATGGTATTCTTCTGCTATATTGCCCGATCAGTACTGCCTAATACTATCACATAGATTATTATGTGAAAGGGAAAAAAAGGAATACCCTTAAGGGATGTTGAAGGAAATCTGCATTCTCTTTGGCAAATTTAATTAGGGGTTTAGAATATGTTTATCCAGGCTTTACCCATTATACTTTGATAAAATGGAAACCAAGCATTCACAGCTATAATGGTACTGCTTTTGATACCAGATTGCTTAATAAATAGGCAATTATGTTTAAGCCACTGGCACGTATATATATTTCTTTTTTCCTGTGAAAATACCAGGAAACCTTCAACTTAAATAAATTATCATGTAATCCCACAGTATCCAGTTATGTTCTTATGTTCAACTTTTATCTTAAATAATTTTTAGTGCTGCACCTGCTGTAATAAAAATAAATTAGGATGTTGTCATGTTTCGCAGTTAAAATAAAAGCCCTGGGGGCACAGAAGTACAAATTGGAAGAGTTAACTCAATTCATGTTGTTTTGTGTAGCAATTAATTACAATTAGAGTATAAAAGTCATTAACAAAACTTGCCTTTTAATTATAAAGTAACAGAATTCCAGGTTCATTCGGTCTTGAAGTCATAATGTATTGTGCACTGTTTATTTTCTCTTTACAAAGAAACTGATTTCAACATAAAGTACCATCTCTAGACAACAGTGGCGCCTACAGATAAGAGTTTGCAGCGTCCCCTACTGGTCTCTTCATTGTACTATTTTGACACTAGGCTCAGATGAACCCTGAGTTCTCTAAGGCAGGGGTGGAGAACCTCAGACCTAGGGTCCAGATGCAACCCTCAGCTTGCCTGGATCTGGCCCTGAGACTCAGGGACCCCCGGCACTGGGGAGCCCACACTGGTGCTCTATGCCCGCTGCCGCAACGCGGGGCTGGAGCACACAGAATCTACTAGGCTGGGCCCCCCTCGACTCTGGTGTTCAAGAGGAATGTGGGGAATGCCTTTCTTCTTCTCAGTCGGCTGCCATGTCAGTGAGCATGTGGTTTTTTTCTTCTTGCTTGTGTGCAGCCCCCTAACTGATTTTTCTTTGTGCCAGTGATACCTCACCCAAAAAAGGTTCCCCACTCCTGCGCTAAGGGCTTTCTGGTTTCAGCCAACTGGGAACGCCACCTGGTATTGTAATCAGAATGTTTTGAGCAGTAGGACCTAAAATGGTAAAGTTCCCATGCACTTCAGTAGTGCTCCATGTCACTATGTCTCAGTTTGAAACCAAGAAACTCCCAGTGGTGTGATCCCCAGAAGCCAAACTCACAGGTTATGGGCCTTGATGGAGTTAATGCAAGTGGACTTCAACTTTGAGAAGCAAGGCTGAAAATAATATTTTGAACAGAACATTTTGGTTATCACCACTTTTCCCACCTCCACCATTGTAAGTGTGGGTGTAGTCGAGGCCTTTGTAGATCTAGGATAACCCTAAATCATGCCAATCCCAGGAAGGGGTTTAATCGGTTAATTGGTTAAACTTAACATTTAACCAGATACACAAACAACATTTCACATCCCTAATCCTAGGTTGTCTTTCCTGCCTCTTGTGACTGTAAGCGAGTTAGAGCAGTCTGCAGGGAATAGTTGGTTACTGAACGGCACCAGGTTCAGGAGGTGCAAGTCACAGACAAGTAAGGCCCAAAGACACAAAGGTGTTTAGAAGCATTAAGTTCCAGCTTTTGGCTCCACTGGGATCCACAGAACTTCTGTTCGGCTACCTCCTCAGTCTGTCGGCTCTAATGTTTTTGCAATGAAAGTTCTGTGAAAGTTCTGCTTCTGGGCTTAATCACTGCTTCCTCACCTTAGGCATCTGCATACTGAAACCCAGCACAATCCACAAACCGGGGGTGATAGACAGACAAACATCTATCTTGCCTGAGGGACTCAGTGAGCAAGGCCTGCCTTGTAACTTTTAGCCCAATGGTTGGAGCACTTACCTGGGGTGTGAGAAACCAAGCTTTACATTATCCCTCTGCCAGATGAGGTGAAAGGATATGAAGAGGAGACCAAAGGGTTATTTTGATGTGAGGGTCCCTCAGTTTTTCCTGTGGAAACCGTTTCACTTGGTATAGATCATTAAAAAGTCATCACTGATGTTGCAGATTTTGAGTAAGATTCTTGGGTCTGGCCAAAGTAGCAGTAGAGGGAAGTCTGCAAATGTGTTTACATAAGAACATAATGTAAGAACATAAGAACGGCCAAACTGGGTCAGATCAAAGGTCGATCTAGCCCAGTATCCTGTCTGCTGACAGTGGCCAATACCAGATGCCGCAGAAGGAAGGAACACAATAAGTAATCATCATGTGATCCCTCTCGTTACCCATTTACAGAAAAACAGAAGCTAGGAACACCATTCCTACCCATCTTGGCTAACAGCCACTGATGAACTTAACCTTCATGAATCTATCTAGCTCTTTTTTGAGCCCTATTAAAGTCCTAGTCTTCACAACATCCCCTGGAAAGAGTTCTACAGGTTGACTGTGCGCTGAGTGAAGAAAAATTTCCTTTTGTTTGTTTTAAACCTGCTGCCTATTAATTTCATTTGGTGACTCCTAGTTCTTATATTGTGGGAATAAGTAAATAACTTTTCCTTATTCACTTTTACCACACCAGTCATGATTTTATAGACCTCTATCACATCTCCCCTTAGTCTCCTCTTTTCTAAGCTGAAAAGTCCAAGTCTTTTTAATCTCTCTTCATATGGGACTCTAATAATTGTTGTTGCCCTTTTCTGGACCTTTTTCAATGTCAATATATCTTTTTTGAGATGAGGCGACCACATCTGTGTGTACACAGTATTCAAGATGTGTGCGTAACATGGTTTTATATAGAGGCAATAAGATACTTTCTGTCTTATTCTCTATCCATTTTTAAATGATTCCTAATATCCTGTTTGCTTTTTTGACTGCCTCTGCACATTGAGTGGAAGTTTTCAGAGATTCACAATGACTCCAAGATCTCTCTCGAGTTGCTGTTGCTAAACTATTACCCATCATATTGTATGTATAGTTGGGATTATTTTTTCCAATGTGCATTACTTTATATTTATCAACATTCATTTGCCATTTTGTTGCCCAAACACTTAGTTTGGTGAGATCTTTTTGAAGCTCTTCATAGTCTGCTTTGGTCTTAATTATCTTGAGCAGTTTAGTATCATCTGCAAATGTTGCCACCTCCCTGTTTATCCCTTTCTCTAGATCATTTTCAAAGAAGTTGAATAGGATTGGTCCCAGGACAGACTCTTGGGGGACCCAATTAGTTACCTCTCTCCAGTCGGAAAATTTACCATTTATTCCTACCCTTTGTTTCCTGTCTTTTAACCAGTTCTCAATCCATGAAAGGATCTTTTCTCTTATCCCATGACAACTTTATTTACATAAGAGCCTTTGGTGAGGGATCTTGTCAAAGGCTTTCTGGAAATGTAAGTATACTATATTCACTGGATCCCCCTTGTCCACGTGTTTGTTGACTCCCTCAAAGAACTCTAGTAAGGTATGATTTCCCTTTACAGAAACCATGTTGACTTTCCTCAACAAATTATATTAATCTATGTGTCCAACAATTGTATTCTTTACTGTAGTTTCAACTATTTGCCTGGTACTTATATTAGACTTACTGGTCTGTAATTGCCAGGATCACCTCTAGAGCCCTTTTAAAATATTTCCATCACATTAGCTATCTTCCAGTTGTTAAGTACAGAAGCTGATTTAAAGAACAGGTTACAAACCACAGTTAATAGTTCCTCAATTTCCCATTTGAGTTCTTTCAGAACTCTTGGGTGAATGCCATCTGGTTCCAGTGATTTGTTACATTAAGTTTATCAATTTGTTCCAAAACCTATCTAATGATTTCAGTCTGGGACAGTTCCTCAGATTTGCCACCTAAAAAGAATGGCTCAGGTTTGGGAATCTCCCCAATATCCTTAGCCATGAAGACTGAAACAAAGAATTCATTTAGCTTCTCCACAATAGCAATGCATTAAAATTTCTTGCACTTATGCAAATAACATTGCATGAAACAAAATGGTCCATGAGTATACATGCATACTGTAGCTTTTAACAACGGTAAAATTGAGCTGGCCGTGTGTGCTTATAGGAATTTAAATATTTTATAATAATTGTGTTTAATTTGCTTGTATGACCTTGTGCGTGGCACATTAGAAGGGGGTACATTATTACCATAATTGTTATTAATATTTTATATATCACAGTGACTTTGATCCTCAATTTAGAACCCCGGTTGTTGTAAATCAACATTGCTTCACTGACGTCAAAAGACGTATACTAATTTTATGCTGGAATGAAGAGCTGGCCTATTCTTTTTTGCTGTCAAGGTTGGCTGAGTACTCAATTTATGGTCTCTCTCACTCATATAGGGCTTTCCTCCTAGTATTTCTCCTGTAATACAGACTGTAACCAGAAATGATACTCTATAGTAAGCATCAGTCAATGCTGCTTCATATACTGTGCAGTGAGGTGTTACAATAATTTGCTTTTATTTATATTGTGCATCTTTAGAGATAGACTGCAAGACATTATTTCAAATAGCAAATTCTTTGCTCCTAAGTCAGCATTTTCTGTGTGTTGGAAAACTTTCCCATTTATCCCTTAGCCAACTTTTATCCAGTCCACTGGCGCTCATTCAATGTCATGCTAACTTTGTAGATTAGTCTTTATGATAAATACCAACACAAAATCTCTCTGCTGCTTTCCCTTGCTATGTTATGTTAAGAGCTTGCTTAGATTTCTCAAGTACAGCTTGCCTTCCCTAATCCCACAGTGAGTAATTAATTTTCTATTTACGTCAGAAACTAAAATAAAGCAAGGGATCCTGAATCTCCTCTGCCCTGCACTTTATCTACCCATTTCTATCTTTGTAAAGTGAGTTCAAAGGCCAGCCTGAGAGCTGAGAAAAGATACTGGTGCAGATTGCTTCAGAAACACCCATCAGAGTGACAATTTTCTTCCAGCTTTCTCTAGCTCCAGAGAGGCAGCAACTTGCTGCTGAAAAATCAAGACCCTTCCCTCCTACCTGGCACACAGCAGCACAGCTACTTTAATAACAGAGTGTGAAGGTGGAGCCAAGGCTGTGTTTGTTTCTTGTGTCTCAGGACACTGTCACAGAATATTAGACTTTAGAACACCATGTGACAGTGCCATGGTGAGGTCAGTTGCATTAGCTCAAACTCAAGAGCATTGTGATGTGGTGGCTGCCCCTTACTGAAAGAAAAGGTGTTAAAAGCAGCCCTATGGAGGCTGCACCAGAAGCAGCCAATCAGGATCAAGCAGGCCCATATAAAAAGGCAGCTGCAGGGCAGATTAGGGCAATCCTATGCTGGGAGTTTAGGGAGGAAGGATGATCTCTAGAGGTCGGTGAGAACTACCAGCACCCTGGACAAAACAGTGCTATCAGCAGGAGCAAGAGATGGAGGCCCTGACACAAGGATAAAGAGGATCCTGGAGCCAATTGAAGGATGTGGCCAGATCAGGGCTAATCAACTTGGAAGCCCTGAGGGCCACAATGATACTCACAGCACATGCCAAGGGCCGCAACTTAAGTGTGGTTACATATACTTGGAAATGTATATGCAAATATATGCAAATAGCTTTTCACACTGACGGGCATGAATACAAAGATTAAGGCAAGATTACACAACATGCAGGCCCCATTTAAGTCAGTTCTACTGATATTAATAAAATTCAATATTTACCCGATATCCATCCATATTACAGCACTTTTCACCAGCAATGATAGTCCAGGAATTTAACTACTAAAACACATATTAAAAGAAGACCATTATATAGACTACTTTTTTGTTTTGGCTCTCACCCACAGGCCATAAACAAATGGGCCACATGCAGTCCACGGGCCACATGTTAAGTAGCCCTGGGCTAGATCCTAGAGATGTAAAATCCCATTTAATCGGTTAAATAATATGTTTAACTGGTTAATTGCTTACATGGGATCCTGTGGGCAGGGGGCTGCTCCAGCCTAGCCAGGCCTCCTGCGGAGTGCTCCAGTCAGGCTGGGCCTGCTGCAGACAGGAACTCCTCAGGCTGGGCAGCTCTGCCACACTGCACTGTGGGTGGAGGACTGTGGCCACAATGCTGTGGTATAGGCAGGCGGGGAGCTGCTCCAACCTGGTAACATCCCTACTGGACTGCAGTTTGCCCCTGAAAGGAAGTGGTGGAATAGCGAGTCCCCCAGAAGGGAGGAGTACAGTGTATGAAAGGGCCGGAGGGCTGTGTTGAAGAGGATGTCACAGTCCTTGGACAGACTTGGGTCTAAAGCAGAAATGATGGTGGTGCGGCACTACCCGAAGAGCGCACACTACTACATAAATTCCCAACGCAACCAACAGATGGCACCAGAGTGGTGAATAAACTCTGTTACAGGCATAAAAGGCCAAAGTAGGCCTGCACAACATACGGCCTACAGGCTGCATGCAGCCCGAAGGGGATCACTGTGCGACCCGTGACGACTTTCAGAAATAATATTTCCTCCCTCCTCTCTTCTGCTCTCTTCTACTCCACTTATGAATGCGGTGCTCTCTTGTGCCGGAAATTCTCCCCCTGACATCAGGGATGCACGCACACTCTGGCCCCGCCCTATGCCTGCGAGCACCCCCGCCCCTGGCTCCCGTCCCAGGACTCGGCCCCCCTGCATGCCACTCGGCTGGGCGGCCGCTTCCGCGGCGCAGACCACTGTCAGAAAGCCGCGCTCCCCGTGCAGCATGGGGGTCGGCATTGTTGGAGTGCGGGCCGCCCCATCACAGCTTGACAGCTGGTAAAACCTACGCCCCATTGATATTATAACTTGTATCAGAGGGAACAAATTTTGCACCGTGAAATATTTATTCTCTTTGTGTGACTGTGAGTCTTTCCCTTGTGTGTCAATTTATTCAACAAAATCTTGAGCTTTCAACAAAATCTGTGGTTGCGTGCTGAAGCCGGGCGGTGCGGGTTTTTTTTTGTATGCCCAACACGTGTGAGGTCCCCCCCCCCCCCCCGACAAAAATTTTTAGCCCGCGTGTTCGGTATTTTTTGGGAAAGCATCTGGCATCCCTACTTGCGGCCCGCAGCTGTTTTCTTTGAGTAATATGGCCCTCTCCGCTTTCCGAGTTGTGCAGGCCTGGCCAAAACCATCTCCATTCCAAGAGCAAAGGGGAAGGTTCATCCTGTCATCACCTCATGAAACAGCTCCATTTGTCAGAGTGGATGAAGAACTGAAAGTCCTGTTTTTTTATTTAAGATAGTCACCTACCATCCCTTTTATCAGTCACATAATAATGCATGATCCCTCTGAGAGAGGATTTCATCTCATACTATATCGAAAGCATAATATTTTAAATAGCAGTGCTTTTATTCAATTACCAGGTTAGCATAAAAATGGCTGCCTTTTTTTCTGCACGGAGCTTTGTCGGAATAAAGCACCAGTCTAGATGCTGATCTTGTGGAAAATAAAGCCTTTTCCGAAAGATCCCTTATCCCTCTATGAAATAGAGGCTTAATTTTCTGCAAGATCAGCACCTAGACAGGCGCTTTTTTCCGACAAAGCTCCGTGCGGGAAAAAAAGCGGCAGCCATTTTTATGCTAATGAAGCGGGGAAGATTTAAATCCCTGCTTCATTAGCGATTGCGATAAGTCTAATTTACATCCCTTTTACGAAAAAGGGATGTAGTCTAAACGTAGCCAGTGTGTAAGAAGCTGGTGAAATATATCAATTTAACCACTAAATATGTGTTATATCATTTGCTGGGGCTTCACAATTTACCAAGATGACAGTAGTAAATGTGCTGATGGGATTACACTGAGGTTAACAGAACTAACAGAAAGGCCAACCATACACACCAACATATTATGAACCCTCCACATTCAGAATGGAAGAAGAAGAATTGCTCTCCTGCTAGCCCCTTGCTTTGACCGCATCAAAACCCTTCAGTGCCTATCTTTATTTCACCATGTCAAGATCTAGCTTCTTGCCTTCACTTTCAATGCACTTCCAATCTCTGCCCCTCCTTATCTGTCCCCTTTGGTCTTTTACCACGTTGCTCTTAACTTCCATTCTGCTAGCCATGCCAGTCTCCCATGCCTGTCAGCTTCTCAACCAGAGGTCTCCCTGCCTTCCTCAGAACTGCCCCTTATGCACTGAATGCCAGTTCCGAATGGATCAAGAACACTTAGCTCCAATTTACTACCCTTTCCTTCCTCAATGCCACCTCAGTTCAAATGCCTCTGAGACAACCGACCAGTTAATAAGTGAGAACCAAAGGGACAGCTGTCAATCAATTTGTAATAACTGAATAATAAATGTATTAAATTACATTTATGTTAAGGCACAATCCTTGGTCTCTTATTTATTGTCTTAGATTATAAATATCACTGAGGCAGGCACTGTGCATTGGAATGTGTTTATACCCTATCCAGCATAATAAGCTCTATCTGGACCTGGCTCTTATAATTCCTCCTTTCAGGACCTCCTCCTCTTGCTTCAGAGGTATGTTTAGTCTCATAGACTCTTCAATTGGAGCTAAGTCGATCCACTCTTACACCATCGCATTCTAACTCTCGCTCACGTCTGCATGGGGATACTGGGCATTATGATGTTTAATTACACATTATTATAAGCATGTTACTTAGAGTTCAAAGTCAAATGCTAAACAATTTGGAAATACCAATTTTCACATTGCCCATGTAACCTTAATATAGCCCCACTGTGCACTCATCTTGTGTCCTGAAGAATACTAGGGTTCACCAAGACATGGTGCTCCCAGAATGCGGTTGGAGCGCTAAAGATTTATGCCAGGCTCAGAAGTGAGCCCAACCCAGACCATCTCTCTACCCCACAGCTTTGCTGTGATAGCTAATCTGACAATTCCCAGACATTTCTTGTGGCATGTGCACTGCTGCTCTTTAGCATGCTCATGTTCTGTTGTTATTTTGACTTGCTGCCCAAGTTTCCTTGAAAAATGCAAGCAACAGAGGGAAATGACAATTTTTAGCAATATGTAACATAGCTAAATATCAATGGAATTTCCTAGGACAAATAAGTTTCCCCTACTGCCAAGGCTTTCTCCCTGCCAAATTTCAAAGGCCTGTTGCAAATAATGGAAGTGGTAGAGCTTCCTTTAAAAGGAGGAATAAAAATTCTTGCAACCTTTTAAGTATTAGGCAACCTAAGGTCAGTTCTATATGATGATAATTGTTGTTAGAGGTAGAGGCAGTTCTCCCTTTACATTACCCACACCATCTGAAGATGCACAAGAACAATGCACTGGATCCAAAGATTAAGTCACTGGCTTCTGTGATCCTGGAATAAAGCCCAATTATGAAATTTTCAAAATGTAACCTTCACTCCAAGAAATACTTTTGCAAATTAAATTTTCCGATAAACAAGTCGAGTGCCCAAAACCACTCAAATCTCTATCAGCAACTTGAATCATGTTGTATTTGGCAACATAATTAAATAATGGAAGATATTAGTATCTTCATATTCCACTAAGAACACAACAAATATTGCCAATTATGCTAATGTCAGAGCTGTAACCTGTTCCTATCTACTGAAAGGGAATAGCCATTCTTCAATTAATTGTTGTGTTGCATTAATTAGTCAAGAAAATAATTATTAACTTAACAAAATAAAAGTCACATCAGAAGAAATAACCACTTGGCCAAAATTACAATTCTGAACCCCAAAACAGTCATTCCTATATAACCTTTGCTTTCCTGGAGTGGCATCTGTCTGCCTCTGCTGTGGCTAGGCCAGGGGAGACCGATGAACCTACTCAATCTTAGCTAGGAGATGTCTCACTTAGTTCATGCAGTAGACGCTCATGCATTAAGCTCCAGAAGTCTCAGGTTTGATCCCTGCTACCTATGTGTCTATGTGGGTCATTGTTACAAGGGTGGTGCACCAGCCACCACAAGCAAGAAAGAATTACATTAGACTTTGCTGATCAATGGAAAGCACATCTATAGAAGCAATACTCAACCAAGGCCTTAAGACAATGAAAAATGACTCGTCTACTTTGCTTTCATGTACTAAACACAGTGCTGCAATGTTTTAAACCTAAACTCAGAGTGTTAATGAAACTGAACCACCCCCACCCCCACTCCCAAAAGACATCCATCCATGTCTCTCAAAGAATTTTTGCTACATATTGCCTACTAGCATTATCTCAGTCTTCTCTAGATAGAGTCTCAGCCAGCTGACCCTCTGCCAAGCATCAGTCTCAGCTGGACACCAGATAAGTTGCAATGATCCAAATAAATGGAGATGTGGAACTAGAGATCATCTTAGGAGGAGGACAAGCCTAAACCATCGCTCTGTCTCCCCAAACAGCTCATATAAAGGTTGAACAGGAAGAATGACAAGAAGAATGGCAGAAAATAAAACCAATATCCAAATAAATCTGTTAGTCTTTAAGGTGTCACAGCACTCCTCATTGTTTATGCAGAAAATAACCTTGTAGAACTTTGCATAAGAGCAACCATGGTACAATTGGAAATTAGGCACCCAATACTATTCACTGGGCTCTTGGGGAGAAAAAAAGAACAGAGCTAGCAATGATATGGCATAGCATGATATAGCAATGATATGGCACACTGTATTTAGGACTAAAACTAGAGAACGAGTCCTTGGATTTCTTTGATGTGAACCAATGTGTCCTGAGATTTTCCTTGACCACAGCCCTTTGGATAGCCCTTTCTACAAAAGTGAGATTCAAGGCAAGGCAAAAATTGATGAAAAAGTTACCACCTCGAAGGAAGGTTTCTTGACCAATTGCTTCTCCAAGCAATGCTGACATCTTGCTTTTGTTAGGACAAAGCTTTGCTTTCCTGTGCTGGGCCTCAAGATGAATTGCCTGACTAAAGATAACTAAGGACCTTGAGTTTTGTTGAAACGTTCGCTGAGTTTGTTAAAACGGGAAGCCCCTCCTGGATTCTCACAGGTTTACAAGAAGCTGTTTTGTTAAATCTTGCTGTCTCTCCTGATCTACAGAACCAGTTCACCTGGCCTCTCTCCCACTTGCCCTGGCCCCATATCCTTGTGCAAAGATCCATTCCTGCTTGAACAAAGAACCAATAAACTAGTTGTAGCTGGTATAACGATATGTATGACGTATGTTACTGATATACAAGACTTGTACTGATGCTAATTCTTTGGAAGCAGCTGTTGAACCTTCCCCACTGCATTGCTAATAAAACTGCTTAGTATTATCTGTGTGGCTGAATTCTTGGGAAAACAATTCCTTTGCTTAACACTTTCCTGAAGATCAAAACTAACAATCACTTCCAATAATAGAGAAATAATTTCCAGGGTAGACTTCCTCAGCCAAGCAAGACATGGTCCTAACTCACAGGTTGCAGCCAAAACCTCTCTCTGGCATTTCTATATTCGTCTCCATGAATGAAACTGGCTCAGATTCAAGAAGTCTCCTTATTAGTTTCCTTCCCCAACACACTAATTCCGAAATCTATTCCTACCGTTATCACAGTCCTGATCTATCTAATGCATGAAGTTCAAAAATCCCTCAGTGCAAGTTCCTTGTCGTCTTACTGACGAAACATAGCCCACATGAGACAGACTCTTCTCCACCCAGAACAGTTCTGGTGATAAGATGTGTGGTGGATACGCACTCGTATAGATGAAGAAACCCCTCTTCGCTTCTTGTACAGCAAGAATATAGGATTTCAACAAATCTTTAGAGGTCAGTCATTGAAATATAATATGCAGCTCTCAGGACAGCAATCTATAGCACATAGATTATCGTCCTTCTTTCCTTTTGTAACAGCACAGGGAATGCAACTACAAAAGGCATGAGATACAAACATGAAAAAAATAACTAAAAGAAAAGTAAATTAATTGCACAACCACACAAGCAAACTACTGTATTCCAAAGAAACCAACTGTCTTAGAGAAATATGCAGAATACAAGTAAGTGTAATTAATCATTTTTTAAAAAAAGAAGTCTGGGTTTCACCTGCATAGATGAGGAACAGCAACTCTGATCACCTTACTCTCACTGCAACAGCTTGTGAGTGACTGACTGGGAAGCAGGACAGAAAATAATCTGTCCTCCATTTTAACTTGCAGTTTCATTTTTTTCCAAATTTTTTTTTTTTTTTTTTTTAAAGTACTGGTTGCTAAATCAGAAAGCAAATAAATGTACTGAATATGGAAAAAAATTACTGTACATATCAGGATGGTTTCAATATTTATTTACAAATGTTTATGTCTAAATTTGCAATGCTTTGAAAAATCAGCAAGATAAAATACTGTATCAAAGTGCTTCTTTTTATGAAGACATTTATCATTTTGTAGGAAAAAGTATGACTGTAGTCCTGGGATGTAACAGCAGTAATCCATTCAAGTTAGTCAGATGTGTGCTTGCATGCAGCCTGCTGGCAGGGGGAGGGGACGGTTAGGGTTAGGGTTCTTTGTACTTACATTTGCAATACAGGCAGTTCCCGGGTTACATGGATCCGACTTACATCGGATCCCTACTTACAAACGGGGTGAGGCAACCCCACACTAGCTGCTTCCCCCCAGCAGAACAGGGAGACGCGAAGCTAGCGCCACCCCCAGCAGACCAGGGAGACGCGGAGCGGCTTTTCTCAGCAGTCACCTCAGCTTGAGAATAAAGGACTGAGGGAAGTGAGGTGTGGGAGAATAAAACTGAGCTCAGGAGAAATGTTTGGCTAGAGTTTCCCCTACAATATGTACCAGTTCCGACTTACATACAAATTCAACTTAAGAACAAACCTACAGTCCCTATCTTGTACGTAACCCGGGGACTGCCTGTACTAGAAATAGCATGCTGGTTAACAGTGAGACTGGATCCTGTTAAAGATATTCTTTCATAGGCAATAAGGTCATTAGACAGGGTAAATTTTTCTATCGCTGCTGGACCTATGATAATTTCCACTACCTGAGAATTTGTCCCACAATATTAATTAAAAACGTATGCATAAGCACCATACTGTAAGAGTGGTATATGTAAAAGACAAATTATCTGGATACCCCAAATGAATAAAATATTAGGCCACAGAATATTCTTCATGTAACTAACTGAAGAATTTTCTCAACCTTATTCAATATAACTGTTTAGACGATTCAACTCAAATGTTTCTTGCCTGCTTGAATCTGAAACACTATCTGAACCCTGTATTTTTTTTCAGCAGGAAATTAAGTATCTTAAAATGGAATCGAATTTAGCACAGTTCCTTTCGTCTTGGCTAGATGGAGACTCTTATTTCAAAGCGTACGGAAGCTGCTTAAGAAACATGAAATTCGCAGCTCAAACACTGGCTTCAGCAACTGTAGAATCCATAAATAGCAACTTTATGGAATACTCTCCTGTAACAGGCTAAATGAACTCTGGTGACTGGCAGTCTGCTGGAAAAAAATTCTATTTCCCCACAAGTGGATGCTGTGCATGTTGCAGTAGAGACTGACTGTTAATTATATAGCACAGAGCATTAATGGATGATCGTTAGGAAAGTTGGCTGGCTGGCAGCATTTTTTCCACCTGCTTCTGGTACAAGTATTTGGTCTCTAAGGACTCCAGTGCTCCCTTATGTAGCAAACATGCACAGTATGGGAAAAATCTATGATAGAAAGTTCTTATTTTATTTTCTTGAGGATGCACAGCATCATCCCAACTTCTAGTATCAACATTGGTATGTGAGGAGGCAGGACCTAGCAATCAACAGAGATTCATAATTAAGATGGCTTCATTTCCATGGTTCCAAGTCCAAATGCATATAGAAGATGGGCATGGCTTCCAAGCCTCTGCCTTCCAAGTGGACTCCACTGCTAGGCTGTCATTGGTGCTTTAGCAGTGGAAGCAGCTTCTCCATTGATGAGGTCATGAGGGAAGTTAGAACTGCACATAGAAAAATAACGTACATAATGGGTACAGCCTTGGGAGGGGAACAGCACATTATGGCAGCTGGTTCCTGATGTCTTTTTCCTCCCCACAAACAACTTCTCTCCATGATGCGGCTGTGGCACGTTAATTATGCAAAATGGCCTAAGCCAAGATATGCAGTGGTAGGAGATGATGCCATGTAGCTACTTTTCTTTCCACAGACTCTTCTCCACTTCTTTTGTGCTATCTGCTCAACTATTCTTCCTCTCACAAGGGAGGAAGCACATGGTTCAAGGGGTGGAAATATATTTTGTATTTCACAATCAATAGTAAGTCTCCAGCCACAGCTCTCATGTAATATATAAAGGAGAATGTTTGTATGTCTGTGCTTTAATAACTTGGACACTATAAGAGCTACCACAACCAAACTTTGCATGGGATAACCTTTCCTCCAGGAGAAGGTTTTAAGCTACATTTGGACCCAATCTGGGTCTCGCCCTGCCCCCTGCAGCCCCGGGCGCAAACTGGGGTGCCCCTCCTACATGTAGCCTCCCAGGATTCGCCCCCTCCCGCCCGTGAGGTTACATAACTGACTCTCTTCCCCCCCCTCCACCCCGCTGGCATGCAGTGCCCCCACCACCATGCGCACAATGCCTCGGGCACCCGCCCTGCTCCCCTGCGGCACCTGCAGCCCCAGGCGTGAGCTGGGGCGCCCCTCCCGCGTGTAACCTCCCCTCCACCCAGGGTCACTCCCCACCTGCCACACCCCCCTCCAGAAACCAAAACCAAAGCCGTCCTGCCTTTCTGCTGAGCTCGCTGGCCTTATCCGAGCAGAAGGAATCCGTGTGCCTGCTGCAGCGCCGGGGCCGGGTTAAACCCTCATTGCGTTACACTGCTGTGAAGCCAGCCAGCTGCTGTTCATACTGTGAGTGGGGCTCTTCTGGGTCTGGTTCCAGCCATCGGGGTTAGATGTGAGCTCTGAGCTTTTGCTTGCCAAAGCAGGGCAGGTGGATCCCTGAGCCAACCTTGCAAAGAGAATCCCCTGGCTGCATGACTGTGTACTGTTCCCCGGGGGTTGGCTGCTTGGTCCTGGGGGGAGGAGGGTCCTGCTGCTCTCAGAAGGTCAGCTGTCTGTGGCTCTCGGGGTCCACTGGCTCAGGGTCCCCTCCTTTCCTAAATTTTGTTCCTCCGGTTTCCCAAGCAACGCTGGGTAAGTCCAGCTAGTGCAGTTATAGAAGGGGCTGACTACAGTAGAACCAAGGCAGTTCAATACACATGCACAAAAGGAAGTGAGGAGGCTGCACAAGAGGTACTCCCTGGGCACAATAAAACTGTACTCTAGCATGGTTCCGTATGGCCAATGTGCAGGGATTTTTAATGATGAGGATCCAATGGCCAAACTTCTTCTCAAAGAGTGGGTAAAAGCTCTAGGGGAGACTACTACTGCTTTGAGACTGCAGCGCTGGCCTCGGCTTGCATTATATACTGAACCGTCTCCATGTAAATCCTCTGTCCATGGTCTGGATTTACCGCAAAGGGAAAAAATTTGTATAAGTCATATTTCTGTGACAGTAAGTGTACATGTGTAGATGTTAGTAATTTCTACAGCATGTGGGTATACACATATATAACCGGGTTGGAATTTAACCTACAGTCAATGGGTGAAATTCTTGCTCCACTCAAGTCAATGGCAAATCTCAAAGATTTCACTACTTTTTTTTTTTTTAAAGTGAATACAATACAAAAAAAAAGTGTGAGGCTCATAGCAAATGCACAGCAATTTAATGGCAGCAGTATGGTGAAATAAAATTTCAATGGTTATTAAGAAAAGTTTACCTTAATATATTATTATTAATATGCTTAAAGAACAGACTGAAATCATAAATTTAATAATCACCATCAGGAAATGTTCCATTGAGTTTCTAATCTATTTAATGTTTACAAATTAAAAGTATTTTCCATTCCTGTGCCTGTATATATTTGAGTGCAATTCACAAATACAGTATGCCCAGTAAGGACTATTCAATCATTTCTCTCTTCCACCCATCTCTGGGTGATGGATGATTTAAAGCATCTCACAGTCTCTCTCACGACACAACAAAGTACATTACTTGCTACACTGCACTATTTGTCTTTGCCACATATTGCAGGCCTCTTTTGGGCCCCCATATAGACCACCGTATTGTGAAAATAAAAGGAACAATGAACAAAAACCCTGTGTCCAAATATCAAAAAATAAGTTGCCAATAAACTGCTCCAACCACTGACCCCCTAAAGCACAAAGTAGTTTAAACCTACCATATCATATTGGTTGGGGTCATTTTGGTTTTTTCCCCCTAGTCTATTGACTCAATTGTGTCCTTAGATCTCCAGTAATGGTTCAAAATGTGAATGAACATAAATGTTACACTAGCAGCATCCACAGTGAATGGTTGGCCCACCCAAATTCTTCCATTCTCCAAAAACCATGCATCACCAAATACACATCTTTTATAGATATTACAGTAGATAGGCATGGTTTTACCAAACACAGAGCTAGTCAAATACTTGTATTGTTTTGCTTAAAATGCATGGATCTGGAGATCAATATAAACAGCAATTGACCAGGAACAGAACAAAAGAGTCTTGCCATTTATATTTAAACTTATCTGCACCATAAGCAGATAATTAAGATTTGCAGATGTATATAGGTTTAGTTTATAAATATATAAACACACACTCCCTTCCTCCCTCCTAATCTGGACTTTTTTTTCTTTTCTGTTGATATTATTGCAGGAAAACTAATAAGCAGATTTTGCATTTTGTTTGAAATGAACAGAGGTCATCCCAATTTCT
Source organism: Pelodiscus sinensis (assembly GCF_049634645.1). Taxonomy (NCBI): domain Eukaryota; kingdom Metazoa; phylum Chordata; order Testudines; family Trionychidae; genus Pelodiscus; species Pelodiscus sinensis. Next base: position 112,330,322 of record NC_134715.1, read on the forward strand.
ACCAGGAATAAGTTCCAAATTCATAGACTGGGTGCTCAGATTCTGTGGCTGAGACTGAATCTGACAAGAAAGAGCCTGTTCATCTCGTCCTGCACACATGGGTTACACTCTTGGAGTTGACCGTTATATTGTTTTAGTCAACGTAGCCATCAAAGGTGGCCATAGTCACATAATGTAAGGCAGCTTCTTGGGTCACTGGGACCAGACTCAGGGAGGGCTTTGCAGATTAGGATCCAGGCCTTTAGTTGGACTTAGTATTTCATGGCAGAGCCAACTAAGAGCACAACACACGTTGGGGTGAATGTCTGGATAGCCTTTGTGGTTGAGCATAGGATTTACTGTGTACTGAACTAGCTGTAGTTTTTAATGTCACAAATGCATCGATCACTGTGGCTGAGACTGAATCTGACAGGAAAGAGCCTGTTCATCTTGCCAGCTGCAAATGGAAAAGGGTGCTTCTTGTGACCCTTTCTATCTGGGTATCCAGAAACTGTACGGAATCCACATGCATAATGAAGCTGAAGGAAGATCCTGTCAGTGCAGAGTGATATTACAGAGGTGGCACATTCTTCAAAGTGCTTCCTGCTCCCCAAAAGCATCACCTTTTGTCTTTTCAGGACTCAGTATCAGGCAGTCACTCGTCATCCCATTTCTGACCTCAGCCAAATCCTTAGGCCAAGTTACTATACCGGCAAGTTACTGCACAGAAAGTCAGTCTCCAGTGCTGTAACTCCCAAGGCGTCCACATTGGCAAAGCACTTCATGCTCACTTACTCCACAGTTGCACTCTGGGTAAGCCACCTTGATGAGAAGCATAGAACTTTCTGTGCTCTGGATACAGCACTAGGAGGACAGTGTGGACACTTGTATTGTTTGTTGCATTCTCACTGGCCTTTGGAAATGGCTCATAATCCCTCAAGTCCCCTCTGCTCTTTGTTCAGAACTCAGTCTCCCCTGCAGGAAAACGCATATCTCTTTTCAGAACTCCATTTTGGACAGCCTGCAGTCTGTGACGATTTGTTCCGGGACACAGAGCAAGCCAGCCAGATGGAATGCTTGTATTGTTGAACACAGAGATAGGTGCCTATATGTATAAGTGAAAGAGATTGCTGTACAAAGAGCAGAGGACGGAGGTGGAAGAAGGGGCTGAGATGCTGGGGTTTTCCCCTCCTCCTGCCTCAGGAAGGGTTATTTCCTGACATTGTCTGAACTTAAAAGACAGCATGCTGACATCCCCCAAACTACAGTCTTCCCCCAACCCTGCACACACACACTCCCTGTCACTTTCCCCTCTTCCTTCAACTCCTGTTGAAAAGCAGCTGTCAATGTAGCAGGATGACCATGGAGCCACAGGATTGGGAAACCTGCATCATGTGACTCCAGCTGCCCAATGCAGCTTTGCAAACCTTTCCCAAAACCCCCTACAGCCAGATGTACATTGGGATAGCTACCACAATGCACTGTGTTCTGTGTGTTGCAAGAACTGCTAATATGGACACGCTCCACTGACGCAAGGAACACAGTGTGGACACACAACAGCAGTTTCCCTGTAGAGCTCTGAGCAATGCTATAACTATCAGCACTTTACATTTGCCTGTGTAGATGCAGCCTTAGATAGATGGAAGATGGGGTGAGGGGAAGTGACTTAAACCTCCATACCATTTGCATACTGTTAGCAATTTTTGTTCATTATGTGTCACAAACTCACTCCCCTTCTGGCTTCATATACATGAAGAACAAGAGTGAAGAAAAGGATGGTTCCCCACCCCAGGATTAAATATAGTAGGAAGTGAAGATGCAAGTGTCCATCACACCTCTCTCAGCATAGTCCTAGAACAACAGGCAAAGGTGTTCCAGTGTGATCTTGTTAACTCTATTACAACTTATAGATGCAGCAGGGAATTCCATGACTGATCCTATCAAAAGCTGTAGAGAGCTCTAGCAATGCCAGTCTGGATACTTCCTGTCAGTAAACTGTTTAGCTGCCTGCTTGCATGTGCAAGTGCAGTTTTTTGCCCATGCTTATGGCTATGTACTTTTTTAGGCTTTTTTGAAATAATAACCCTTAATATCTGTTATCTACAACTTACTACATTTCTGAAATTATATGAACTAAGAAAACTCATCTGCTATACAGCCATGACTTTAAAAGTGCTTTTTAAAACATTATTGGAGTAGTCCTAGAGCATTTTTTATTAGCCAGATAATAGTATAATAAGGAAGCAAACAGACAACATAGTCTGGGAGTCTTCCTTAGGAAGCATTATAGTGGCAATAATAAACCATCATTTATTGGCTTAATGAAAGAAGAGAGACTGGTATGGACTGTATTGTGATGAAAGAGTATAACTAACATACCATTGCTATAGAATACATATTTTTGGCCACATTTTACCTTGACTTTATTGAAGTCACTGGGAAGATAACAAGTGAAGACAGAATGTATCCTACTTACTATTTTTAAATTGTTGACTATTGGGAGGAACACCCCAACTTGTTTAAATACAATGTAAGCAGAATATGCTCCAGCAATACAATACCGTATATATCCTCTTCAAATATTTCTTCTCATAGTCTCTGTCAATTTTAAAAACAACAATAGCTGCTGCTTTGATTACAGCTCAAGTGCAGTGTGACTGATTTGTTACTCTGGGTTGAATCACCCTGAAAGAGAGCTTATTGGTTAAAAAAATGCTGACTACCATAGCAACTAACTTGTGACCTAGCTACTGTACAATAGGTATTTCTTTGCTTGAATCAGAGCCACAACTGAAGATAGCAATCTAAATCTGAGTCTGGTATCACAGTACTGATGCCACTGGAGTTACACCAAGGACTAATATGGCCTATTCTCTGTAAAATTATTTTATGCATACCTTTTTTCTTGGTATGTTTGGTGCTAAGATGTAGAACCAAATCCTCAAATATTTATCTACTGCAGTATGTCAGTAAACTTCAGTATACAGACACAGCAAGGCTACGTCTACACTGGCATGATTTTCCGGAAATGCTTATAACTGAAAAGTTTTCTGTTAAAAGCATTTTCGGAAAATCGCGTCTAGATTGGCAGGATGCTTTTCCGCAAAAGCACTTTTTGCGGAAAAGCGTCAGTGGCCAATCTAGACGCGCTTTTCTGCAAAAAAGTCCCGATCGCCATTTTCGCGATCGGGGTTTTTTTGTGCAAAAGAAATCTCTGCTGTCTACACTGGCCCTTTTGTGCAAAAGTCTTTCGGAAAAAGACTTTTGCCCTAACAGGAGCAGCATAGTATTTCCGCAAAAGCACTGACAATCTTACATGAGATCGTTAGTGCTTTTGCGGAAATTCAAGCGGCCAGTGTAGACAGCTGGCAAGTTTTTCCACAAAAGCAGATGATTTTGCGGAAAAACTTGCCAGTCTAGACACAGCCCAAATGTTTATTCCATGGTACTGATTCTGCATTGTTATACTTACCATCAGACTCTTTGGGTTGTGTATATAAAAGCCCTAATAACCACTGAAATGCAGGACTGGAAAGAACCTCAAGAGGTCATCAAGTTTACCTAGACAATCCACAATAGGGGTGTGTCTAGACTACATGCCTCCTTCGACGGAGGCATGTAGATTAGCCAGATCGGAAGAGGGAAATGAAGCCGCGATTAAAATAATCGCGGCTTCATTTAAATTTAAATGGCTGCCCCGATCTGCTGATCAGCTGTTTGTCGGCAGATCGGGGCAGTCCGGACGCGACGCGCCGACAAAGAAGCCTTTCTTCATCGGCACAGGTAAGCCTCGTGAAACCAGGTTTACCTGTGCCGATGAAGAAAGGCTTCTTTGTCGGCGCATCGCGTCCGGACTGCCCCGATCTGCCGACAAACAGCTGATCAGCAGATCGGGGCAGCCATTTAAATTTAAATGAAGCCGCGATTATTTTAATCGCGACTTCATTTCCCTCTTCCGATCTGGCTAATCTACATGCCTCCGTCGAAGGAGGCATGTAGTCTAGACACACCCTAGGTGTTTCTCTAGTCTGCTCTTTAAATCTTCCCATGACTGGGATTCCAGTCCTTAGAAACTTACCTTTACACTTAGAAAGCTTTTTCTAATCCCTGAATCTATATCTCCCATGCTGAAGATTCTCCTGCCTTCAGTGGACATGGATCACTGTCCTCTTTATAACTGCTCTTAACATGTAGGAACATGCATTAAGTCCCTTCTGTCTCCTTTTCACGAGATAATACATGCACAGTTTTTTCAGCCTTTCCTCATGGGTCAGGTTTTCCAAACCTTTTATCATTTTTGTTGCTCTTCTCTGAACTCTCACCAATTTGTCCACATCTTTCTTAAAGTGCAGTGCTCAGAATGGGACATAGTACTCCAGCTGATTCTACTGTTACGCCACAGAATGATATTTGCCTTTTTTGGAATTGCATCATGTTGCTGACTTATGTTAAATTTGTGATCCACTGTAACCCTCAGATCCTTTTCAAAAGTAAAACTGTAAAGCAAGTCATTGCCCATTCTGTAGCTGTGCATTTGATTCTTTGTAAGTGTAGCACTTTGCAGTGGCCTTTATTTAGTTTCATCTTGTTGAATTCAAGCCAATTCTCCAATTTTTCAAGGCTGTTTTGAATTCTTAAACAACGTGCTTGCAACAATAACTCTTGTATCTAGAATCAGTGAAACCCAAATGCCATTTCATTATTTGGAGCTGTTAATTTCCTTTGACTCATTCCAACGATTCAGCTGAAAAGTGGCGTAACCCCCACACCTACTGGGCATAGTGCATAGTTCCATGTAGTGGCACTTAGACCATTTACAGAGAGAAAAGAATGGGTTTTTCTTTATAGCCTCAGGTGAGCGCCAACTGGTTTTTAGCTCAAGTGGTAGATGCTCATGCACTAAGCTCCAGAGGTCCCAAGGTTGGTTCCACCTGTTGATGTTAGAGTGGCAGATACCCATTTTGTTACAAATTGCTGTAATCTGCGATTATGTAAGCTAGTAATATCATTCCAATAAGGAATCTATGCTTCTAGTTATCAACCTATGTAATTCTTGTAAGTCTCAAATGGGAGTCGAACCCTTCCCATATGAAGTACACACATCTTATGGAAACTGGAGTTAACACTCCACTTTCAAACCATGTTTTAATTTAGTGCAGAACTGCAGTGTGTTTGGTAAAATTATTTAGAATTCCCTCTTTAGTTATCTGACAAATTATCTTAATAAATGGGTACCAATGAGAAAATCAAGGCAAGCAGTTCAAGTGACTTACTGTAATGGGGTGGTACCCTTCTTCCGTGAGCGCCCCCATCTGGTAGAGTGTGTGCGCCTGCATTCTCCTGTTTGAAGCTGAAAATCTCTTTAATAACTCAGCCCTCTGGCCAAGTCACACTGAGAGTGAAAAATCCATATCCCTTCCGGGATATACCTTTAATAGAGGACCATCTTGGTGCCCTCTATAGAGTTTCTCAGTCTGTTCCCCACTCGGCGAGAGTGGTGCCTAGAGCTTCCCTTCCTGGAGTCAGCTCCTTGCCCCTAGCAGAGGGCTTTACATCAGTTCCACACAGTCCACAATAGTACTCCAGCGCTCCAGGGTGCTGTTGCTCCGTCAACTAGCCCCCCCAGTCTTCACTCCTTGAAATCTCCAGCACCCAGCTGCCTCTGGTTGTGCAACTCCTTTTATAGGCCTCCCTGGCCCCCTGATTGGCTGCTTTCTCCGCTACCACTCTTTCCAGCTTGGAGGACCTCTCTATGGTTTCTCTAGGGCAGGGTGTAGAAGTACGGCAGAGCCTCTGGCAGGGGACCTCAGGGCCTTGGCTCACCTACAAAAGCCACATTCAAGGTCTGTAGAAGAGCAAAAAATAGATCCCAGCTCTCTTAGGTTTAAATCACAAAATCATTTTTCCTCTCCAAATCTCAGAAATACTTGTGTAGGCCTTAAAGACACAACAGATTGAGGGTTTTTTTAATGCTGCTGTAATGCTTAGGAACTCCAGTTATGGACCAAGGACCACACAGTACTATGTGCTGCACAAACACAGAACAAAAAGACAGGTCCTGTCCCAAGGAGGAGACATTTTCAGAATGGAAATGTTTTTTTTCCCCTCCCCTTTTCCTCACAAACATCCCAATCTTGTATTAAAGCATAAGCCAAAGACTATGACAAATTAGTTTGAAACTGAGGACTGGTCTACACTAAAGAGAGCAAAATAACCCACAGCCATAAGCAACATAGCCTTCCAAGTGTGTTTCAATCCTGCCTTCAATCCTGTTGAAGAAAGTCTCTTTTTTAGCCCACAGAACCCCTACAGAGCTTTGCAATCAAAATGCTGTCATTTTACTAACATCCATAAAAATATGCAAAGTCCTATATGTGTTGAGCCAGATTCTGCTCTCACCAGAGTAACTCCATTAAACACAGGCAACAAGGAGTCCTGTAGCACCTTATAGACTAACAGATGTATTGGAGCATAAGCTTTTGTGCGCAAAGACCCACTTCGTCAGATGCATGTAGTAGAAATTTCCAGAGGCAAGTATAAATATGCAGGCCGGAATAAGGCTAGAGATAATGAGGTTAATTCAGTCAAGGAGGGTGAGACCCACTTCTAGCAGCTGATGTGGAGGTGTGGAACACCAAGAGAGGAGAAACTGCTTTTGTACTTGGCTAGCCATTGACAGTCTTTGTTTCATCCTAAGCTGATGGTGTCAAATTTGCAGATGAAAACACTCTTCACTCACCTAACTGGAGAGGATGATTTGGGCCTATCTATATAAATGCACAAGTCTCTTACACAAGTAAACAACATTTACTTTATCTTTTGTGGGTAACTGAAAATTACCAAGCAATTTTCCACAAAAAGGAAGTAATCTGATGTGACCATTAATAGTTATCTTAATTGGTTTCAATAATTAAAACTTATTCAGTATTTTCTAGGTCTTCATAATAAGCATAACTGAGGAACACCTAAAAGCTCCTTGCTTGTGAGCAGAAAGAAATTAATGAATCACTGTTGTTTAATCAAGCAAACCCATTCTACCACCCGTCCTGAAAAGTGCAGAACTGCTTGCTGATGGAGGTAGCCACCGTGTTTTGCAAACAGCTATATGGATCACTGAAAGAGACCTACTAAACAAAGATGCAGGATAACCTGACAGGTTTTTGGTGTTGTTCAGTAATTACAGTAGGATTTGGTTCTGGATTGTTCCATCCCAAGTCAGTGTCTTTCCCATAATATTTGATATCCATCTTCCTGAATGTTCTGAGGTTTAGCAGCTTACGACAGTTTATGCAGTACAGGGAAACAGGCAGTTCCATATGCAGTTCTAGGCTGGATAAGAATATTTGCAGATGTTACTGTGAGTTGAGTCTGGGTTATATTAAGAGTTTGGAGTGAAGCAGCAGCACGGACTGTTTTTGCCATTCTGTATTACCTATCAAAGGTTTCCAGAGCACTTAGCAAATAATTAGGCCTTGCTATATCCAATGAAGGGTGTTAATCTCATTTTCCAGATGAGCAAACCTCTGCATAGGAAAGGTAGGTGACATGTTCCAGAACTATCACATATTCAGTGGTGAGCAGGGAAACAATGCTCCCTAAGTATACATGTGCCACAAGTGACAGAAGAAGCGGTTTCCTGCAGTTTTCTACACTCAGCAAAGAAAACTGTTGACAGAAGATGGCAGGCAGACAAGAGTGAGACCTGACTAAGGAGGAGAAAAGTGAAGTCTTATCTACCTTTATTTTTAAATATTTGGTATTTATGTCACCTATAAAGAAGCCTCAGGCTCCAGGTAACAACTCACAATTACAATAAAACACATGCAGACTCTCGAGAGGTCACTTCTTCTAGGAAGCAATTGCTTTCAAAAATATCTTTATTAATTGCATGTATCATAAGGTGACAATACATTTGATAAACTGAATACATCTTTAACACTTTGTCATCTTCTGTGGCATCTGCAGTCCAGTCACTGGGAGGACTCCCTGTAATCAATCAGCCAGCAGGGGGGAAACAAAACAAGTGACGGCACCCTTACCTCCAACCCCATCTTCAGAATCAATCTCGTAGATGCTCTCCCCTTCCATGTTCCCAGCAGGGCCAGGCTGAATGCAAGGTTTTCTAGCGGTGATCTGTTTCAAGCTCCGGAAGGAAGCTGCATCCACACACTCTGAAGCCAGCAAGTAGTATCTTTCAAACAAAAATGTAAAAATAAAGCCATTGGATTATTTCTGCTAAACTTTTTGGAGTTTGCTTTTTCCTATCCCTGCCCCCAAAATTACAAGATCTTCTGTATCAACCAATTCTGATGGCAGAGAGCCTCATGTTGGGCCACAGAATATCCCTGGGCAGCTCTAGGAGAGTGAAGTTTAGACACAGAAAACATTCCAATTCATCCAGTGGACATTCATCCACAGACAGGTTTAAAGATTGGAGTGCACAGAAAAAGGACAAACAAAAGCCCTCATGTGTCTAAAGATAAAAAGAAACAGACAGCAGGCAAGTCTCACTCCTTTTCCCAGATTGGACCTAACCATCTACCTCTTTCTATTAGCCTTCTCCAATCTACATTTTTGTTTCATAGTAAATGTTGTTTCCACATCTTTCTTTTTAAAACAACAACAAAAACCTCAAATGAATGGAAAAATATACTGATAATCAAGAAGTCCATTTCTCAATGCCTCTGAGTGAAAGAAACCAAAATCATTAGAGCGGGGCGGATTACTAGACTTGTTTTTTAAGGAAGAGGTGAAGAACAATTCCCAAACTTCACAAACCAGTCTAAGATGCTCATGATGTATATGAGAGGTGAAACCATAACCACTATTCCTCTCTAGGTATGAATTTTGCAAGCCTATTAGACTTAGAGAAGAAAATGTAAAATGAAATACAGTATTATGAACACACTGGCAGACCTGTGTCTTAGATGAGAGAATTGGGATAAGATAGAGACACAGAAGATTGAAGAATGATGTCTTGGATCCAATATATAATGATCTGGCTCACAGAACACAGGTCAGGTATTACAAGCAAACTGGAGCAAGTTATAGAGCACTGCATTAGCAGCCTTCAGCCTTTGTCCGTTTCACATCAATGAGTAACTAATTACATTGATAAATCTGTGGCACCAAACTGAAGGTCCTCCTCTTTTGCTTTCCCATATCATTAGGACGCCAGCCAAACTGCACCATCCCACAGCCTTTTACAGAGAGGGCTGAGAGGGGGACAGAAAACGTTCATGGTGACAAGTGAATTGGGCCCATGTACATTTTGACATTTTCAGTTTCTCTTCAACTTATTAAAAACTGGAATGGAACCATCAACAAATCAGTGTTTATACATATACTAGAAAACTTATACAAGCGCTATGTCATTTTGCTGGTAAAAGAAGTGCATACCTAAGTGTTTTACACCAGACGATCTCTACATCTTCAGTGCTTCAGGCTTTCCACTCTGCTTCTGAATGTTTTTTGTCCACTTCGCTCTGGTAGAGCCAGCTCTTTCAATGTGGGTATATGCCATGTTATACTGCATACAAACCACTGCAAATCTCAGCAAACATTCCAGGGAGTAAAAGTTGTAGGGCACCCTTCTTGTAATGTTCAGGCCTCTCAAAGCTCATTTCAATGCTCCAAAGAAAGTATTTTAAATCAAGGCTCAAGTTCATCAAAATGATTACATCCATCATTGGCTAGAGTGTGAGGATTGAAAAAAGGTCTATATGGTAATACTGATTTTCAGGACGAACCCTCTATTACAACAATTCTAAGTTTGATAAAGAATCCATGATAAATAAGTCCCATTTAATAAAAACATAATATTTGAACATATTTACCAAACAAACAACAACATCTGGATAAGTGTTCGCTTTTGAAATATTTTAGATGCCATATATAGATCTTGCATATTTTGCAAAAATGTTAAAAATTATGGGTCCCTGATTATAGGACTACAGAACCATCAACCATTCATCCCAGAGCTTCAAAAAAACTGTTTTATTCTTTCCAGGATTTAGTAATGTTTCTATAAACAAAATGAATTTAACTGCATGTTTTTAAAGTTTGCAGTGCAAATTCTCAATTATATTTTTCAACTAAAAGTACTTGTAAATTCTCATTGTGAAAACGTTTCCTGGTTCCATTCAGATCATATCATTGTAAACACTGATTGGATAGATTAGTCCTTCTGTCAAGAGATATTGTGATGAGATTTGTATGAAGTGGCTGATGGCCAGATAATATAACACAGTGTCTAGAAACTAAAGAAGTTACCTTACCAACTGAAAGGTGGGGTAATATAGACACATACTTCTGTGTCTACTGCCAAAAATGTCAGAGACAATGACTTGAACATGTCTTGCTCTGCCAGCCCTGGTCTACACTAGAGCTTTATTTCAAAATAACCCCTCTAAGTTCAAATTTATAAGCGGAGCACCAACACTACTAAGCCCATTATTTTGAAATAAGGGACTGCATATTTCAAAATCTGTACTCCTGTTTTTTTCAGGGAATAACACTAATTTCAATTTCAAAATAGCATTAGTGTGGACATTCCACTTATAAATTACTCCCCAGAGCAATTCGAACTAATTACTCCCTAGTGCTTCCTGGGGCTGAAGGCGAGGTAGAGTGTCCACATTAATGGAGCCTGCCTCGGACTAAGTTTGAGGCTTCTCTGTAGTGGGGACATGCTATTTTGATTTTGTAAAATTGAGAGTTATTAAATTGAATTTAGTTATTTTGAAATGGCTTCCAAGTGTAGAAATTGCCCCAAAGACTAGATAACAAAGACCCAAGATGCTGTTTGGGCAAGAAAGTAAGCATAACTATTCTCACTTTTGCTCTATACAGGCAGTCCCCGGGTTACGTACAAGATAGGGACTGTAGGTTTGTTCTTAAGTTGAATCTGTATGTAAGTCGGAACTGGCGTCCAGATTCAGCCGCTGCTGAAACTGACCGCCAGTTCTGACTTACATACAGAATCAACTTAAGAACCCCAAGCGTCCCGAAGTCAGCTGCTGCTGAAACTGATCAGCAGCTGATTCCAGGAAGCCCGGGGCAGAGCAACTCTGCCTGGGGCTTCCTGTAGTCAGCGCTGGTCAGTTTCAGCAGAAGCTGACTTGGGGACGCCTGGGGCAGAGCAGCTGGGGTGCTACTGGACCAACCCAGCAGCACCCCATCTGCTCTGCCCCAGACGTCCTGATTCAGCCGCTGCTGAAACTGACCAGCAGCGGCTGAATCAGGACCTGGGGCAGAGCAGCTGGGGTGCTGCCGGGTTGGTCCAGTAGTGCCCACGGGCGCTGCAGGACCAATCGGCAGCACCCCAGCTGCTCTGCCCCAGAGTCCAAAACAAAAGCCTGGTCTGCTGGGGGGGGGGGGGAGAGCACACTAGCTGCGCCCCTCCCCCCCCAGCAGACCAGGGACACGGGGAGCAGAGCCGCAGCGGCAGCGGGGTGCCGCGCCTCTGAGGCTTTGCTCTGGCAAAGCCTCTGAGGCGCGGGACCCCCCGCGGCTGCGGCTTCAGTCAGGGTGCCTGTGGTCTGCTGGGGACCGTCCCCAGCAGACCACAGGCACCGGGTCTCATGCGGCAGCAGCGGGGGTTCCCGCGCTTCTGAGGCTTTGCTCTGGCAAAGCCTCAGAAGCGCGGGAACCTGCCCGCTGCTGCCGCTTGGGTCCCGGTGCCTGTGGTCTGCTGGGGACGGTCCCCAGCAGACCACAGGCACCGGCACCCAAGTGGCAGCAGCAGCGGTTCCCGCGCTTCCGAGGCTTTGCTCTGGCAAAGCCTCAGAAGTGCAGGAACCCGCCCGGTGCCCCTGGTCTGCTGGAGACGGTCTCCAGCAGACCAGGGGCACCGGAGCAGCTTACGAACGGGGCTTTCTCGCCCCGACTTCCGGGGCGAGAAAGCTCCGTTCGTAAGTGCGGATCCGACATAAGTCGGATCCGCGTAAGTCGGGGACTGCCTGTAATTGTCTTTTTTAACCAAAGGATATGCTGTCAGAAGAATATTCTCCTCAACCTGTACTACTTAACGGTATTAACATCTACTTCATTTTGTTCTATTGTCATATCAGGCAAAGAAAAGAAAACTGAAGGCAAAATGTTCAATATATATGATATAGATGTTATGTAGCTTAATATATTTGTCTCTGTGTAAATATATTTATGTGCCTTTGTCAAAACCTCCTTAATATAGCTCATTTTATAGTGCGGTAAAGGTATTAAAATAAATCAAGTTTATATCTCTTCATGAAAACATGTATGAACAGAGGAGTAAATTACAGCGATTCCAAAGTATTAAATACATAACCATTGATAAAATACAAATACCTAATTTTAATTGTTATAGTATGGGTGCTTCCTAAATAGCAAATTGTTAATGGTGTACTGGTAAATTAATTCCCAGACAACTCATCTTACTCTACTTACAAAATCATCAGTAGGACTATTATTGAAAATGAGCGAGGTGAAGAAAAAAAGGCAAGCAATAAACTATTTTTAATCATGTATTATTTTACATTTGTTCCTTTTCTAAGATACTAATGGCTTTTCTTTATTTCATGCTTGCTGAATCTCTCCACGTTGCATCTGCACAATGGTTGCTATTAACAACACTTCACCCATAGTTGAACCGTTTTTTATTTAGGTGGGAAATACCCTATTGTTTTGTTCCATGGCTCTGAGAATTTTTTTAATTAAAAACTGAAACCAAACTGCTGCAGCACTACTGAAAACCTACAGCTTCTCCAATGTAATCACAGCAGCAAGATAAAAGCATAGAGGTGGAATTTTTACTGCAGAATTCCTCTGTAGTTTGCTGTGTTGGGGATTAGCTTTGTTTTCTATATGAGACACTTGGAATGTTAAAAGCTAGCCTTCTAGCTAAGAAGAAAAAACAGAGGAGCAGCAATGTATGGGTCATGAATGGAGTTAGTACAGAACAGAAGTTGTGCACTGATGGGTTCCACATATTTCAAGGTTCTACACGTTCCAAATTTGCAGGTCACAAAAAAGTTATTCCCTTTGGCCATGTTGTCTTGTTTTTAAACAGTGTTAAGTCTCCTTTTTCAATCTTCTCCATGCCTCCTCCTTTCCATCACACAATGGGCACAGTTCAACATCCAGTTCCAGAAGGCAGACCAATAGTGTGTAACTTGTGACCTAGGCACATTTGTGTCCTTTGAGGTGCTACACTGTTACATTCAAGGGTGACTGTATTAAGAAAATGTGTATTTGATTAGGATCTGAAAGTGAAAGCAAACAAGTAGTTCCCCGGGGAAGGCAGGTGGTACAGCTCCCAGTACCCATGCCTCTTCCCAGAAGGAGCCAGGCATCAGCTGGCAATGCCTCCTGCCTGTGAAACCCGACTCCCATAAAATGTTCCTGGAGGCACCTGCTTGCTGCTGCCTTGGAGCTTCTGACTCTGCTGCAGCTCCTCAGCCCAGAGGTGACGTGTGAGACAATCACACGCCCTCCCCTGCACCTGACCTTTCAATTGTGCCCCCCCTTCTCCCAAGAGTTACGCATCATCTTTGACAGCTAGACATATGCAGGTCACCTCTGATCCCTTTGTGCTGCCTGAGCCGCAGAAAATGTGTCCTAAAGTACTGATAGAGGCCCCTTGACCTTTTTGAACTAACATGTTTGGCCATCTGGCTGGAAAGGTTGAACATAGAACTGAAAGATTAATGCTTGGTAAAGTACTAACACTGCCTTACAGCTACATTTCAAAATACAAACAAGAAAATATTCAAAATCAGTAAGGTGCTTTTGACAATTTAGAAATGTGTAAAAATCATGGCATAGAAAAAATACCCACGAAGACACTGCAAAGTAATATTGCTAACTTAGGTATCGATCAACAATGGTAAAACTATGGCAGAGCGTGTTTCAGCCAGAGATGAAAGTAAGTGGGTGTGCCCAAGTACGTCGCTCCACAAGAGCTGTCTGAGCTGCAGCAAAAGCCAGCAGGAAGCTATTTAAAGAGCTGGCAAGGACCCGAGTTGCAACAGGACAGTACCTGTAAGAAATTTCAAGTTACTTTCACTGCTGATCTCAGCGTAGGCCATACAAGCCCTTGCAGAATCCCTCTTATGCACTGCTGAATCTTCACTGTTGTGACATCTGAGCTAGCGAGATTTATGTCTACACAAGGGGCAATAACGCTCGATAACTGCAGTGTATGCATATATTAAATGAAGCTACAGGGTCAAATGCAAACTCTGGACGGCTTGCTCATGGTTCCTATTAAAATCAGTGCATGCGCTCAGTTCTTGAGTTAGAGCAAAATTTGCCCCACAAAGGGGAGGTAACTAGCTTACAAACTAGTACAGATTCTCTTTGCCAAAAATTATTTTAAATCTTTGAAATAAGTAATTCTAACTTAAAATTGTTTCTATTTTCACAGTTGATCTCTCTCTGAACAATCTTGCTATATATGTCAATCTGTTTTTCCCGCAGCAACTATAAAATCTTTTGCTTGCTTCTCTGTCAATACATATTGCAGCCACTACAAAGAAAATTATTTAGTGCATTAAATATCTGCATTCCTTGTGTTCACCATTCAATCTCACTGCACTGTAACACTACAAAACAAGTACAGCACAGCACTTGCATTATTTTCTGTTTGGAATGTACTGCTCCTGAGCAACTGGGAGTCTTTACTGTGTAATGGGGTGGGGGAGATTTCTGTTTTGCTAAGTCATCCTTTTGGGGGAGGTGGAATTAAGAATGAATAGCTTCATTCGAATATGGTAAAACACCAGAATGTCACTCTTCCGTTCCTTATGGCTGCACAGCATCAACAAAAGTTCAGAGTGAAGACAGCAGAAGCAGCAGTGAGTGAGTGACTGACAGTATGGATGCGATTCTCCTGCCCATTTACCATGACTATATACACTACAATTAGGTCAAGTTGTCTCTCCATGATAGAATACTTTAACGGAAATGATTCGTTCTCTGTTACCTAGGACTAATCATTTATTCTCTGAGCCTCAGTTTCCCTGTAAATCAAAATGTGGATGGTTTATGCTAGCATTCACAGTGGTGTTACAGGAATAGTTAATATTTATAAAGCACTTTGACGATGTTAAACATTAATTAGGACTATCCATTGTGTACTACATATTCACACTAGTGGTATCAAAATGGAATTCACTGTGCAGTATCAAAAGTCTTTATTTAAAAAAGTGTCAGAAATAGAAGTTCCTAGAAAAAAGGGTGAGAGGATGGTTTAGTTTGGATGTCTTTTCTATAGCACACTATCCATTAGTTCGTGTCACATGGAACATTCCTGGAAACTTCTACATCCATACTTTAAAATATACATATTAATTAATGCACAATACCACCATAGTATTGTTATAATCAATAACAAAGCCTTATCTTGAGGAAACCTTTTGCCCTGGTGGCTATTCATTTCATTAGCAGAGAGAGTTAAGTCACAATCTAATCATACCTTAAGTCTGACTATATTATTGTGCTGCAAGTTACAGTAAGGTTACATAGCAACAGGATATCTATTTCTAGGTAATGGGATTGTATTCCCAGTCTGCCAATTCAACGGCAGAAGATAACAATTAATCTGAGGACAAAAACACAGAAACAATAAAGCAAGTGTGTAATTCACACAAGCATACAAAAATTGCTCAAAAACATATTTTAATAGAAACTGAATAAAATCTGATGTCCAAATAAAGATACATTCAGAATGAAACAGGAAAACAGATGAAATACAATAAGCCTCAAGTCAGAAACAATATGGGTATATTTACAAGCCTGCAGAATATGAATCCTTTGCTTTTCAGAATGAGCATAGCTGATGGGCTAAATTAAATATATAATGTACACTCCGAATATTTTCTCATTTTCTTTAACATTAGTGCTCTGAGAATGATGGAAAGCTGAATTTATGTCTAGCTGCAGCTTTTAAAACCAAGTGAAATTTAGTTTGTATGCTAGAACTGTGGAAATCAATTCTTAATCTATGACCTTGCTTACCACAGCTTGAAGCCTTGCAATAAATAAATGCCTTGAGCCACAAATAAGAAACATTTGGTGAATCAAAGAGACAAATAACACAAATCTATATGTGTATATATAGCATTAGAAAGGTCATGTAAAATACAATATTGGCTCCTATCTTGCTCTAATGTAATAATGTTTGAAAGACAGGACTCAGTAATTGGTTGCATTTATACCCAGGTGGTGAAAAGTCACAAATACCTATTTTCTTTTCAAATGACAATGTTTCATTGGATTCCTTGCAGCCTGCATGGCATTTTAATACATGCAAGTGCTTTGAAATACAGAAACTCCAAAGGAGGTCTACTTTCCTTTGTGCTAATAAATGCAAAAGTCCTTTTCTAATTCACTTTAGAGTTTCATCATGAAATTGCTTGCTAATTTGTGCGTGACAAAAGGGGGGGGGGGAGAGTCCAGCCTTGTGTGTTAATCTAAACAGTTGCAACCTATTTGTATGCACATACTACTCCATCTTTCTCTCCCTTATCTAACCTGTACCTCTCAACTTCTCTCCTTCTTCCATTATTTCTCTAGTTGTATTAAACCAAAATATGGGATTAAAAACAAATCTTACTCATATGAATAACTCTTCTCTTCAGTAGTACTGCTGGTATTCACTTCAATGAAGAGTGGAAGACAGAGGCCCTACAGTGATAGCTGATTGTTTATTGTGCTCTTTTATTTATTTTTTTAAATAAAACATTTAAGTCACACACATCCTTTTTACAGTATATCTTACTGACCCTACACAATGACAATAGGATTTCCTGATTCCATTCAAGCAGCAGAATATTTTAAAAATTAGCTAGTATGAAATAGTACTATTTCCAGCCAATTTCCCTTTTATTAATTATCTCCTTTCTGTTACACCGCGACTCAAAAGTGACACTTATTTTTAGACGAACATACTACTTCAAGTTTGCACAGTGGGTATCCAAAATGAAGATGGAGATGCTTCCCTTGGTTTTTAACCTCATATCATATAAGGTAATCTAATATGAAATGAAGGAATCTGGAGAGCCAAATCAATCCTCAAATAAGATTTTTATGAATATGTTCCAAATGGAATAAACTAGGCTGGAACGTAATTTTGATTTGCTAGAATTGGATGCAAGTTTTGACAATGTCACGAGTGCACAATCAGGCCTTTAACGATAACACATTTGTAACACATGACATATCCATGGTCTGATCCTAATTCCATTGAAATTGGAAGTTTTGCCATTGACTTCAATAGAACATGATCAAGAAGCAATTAGAACTAGTAATTAACTAGTTAATTGGTTAACCAGTTAAATGTAACATTCAGCCCATTAACTGATGGGAGGGGGGGGAGAAAAGAGTGGTGTGCGGGCTGGAGCAGCTCTGTGCGGTGTGTCCAGGCTGGGCCTACTGTGGAGAGGGGCTACTCCAACCAGCTGAGTGACCTTGAGTGCGGTGGGCTCCATTGGGGTTAGAACAGACCCCTGACCACAGTGGGTGGGGAGCTGCTTCAGCCCCCACCGGTTAATTGGAACCAGTAACTGGTTAACCATTCACAAGTAGTTTAAAATAAAATGCCAGTAGAGAAAACCCTAGACCAGTGGTCTCCAACCTTTTTACAACCAAGATCACTTTTTAAATGTCTGGGCAAGCCAAGATCTACCCCATCCCTTCCCCAAGACCTCACCCCTTCCTTGAGGCCCCGCCCTCTCAGTTCCCCTCCTCTCCATCATTTGCTGTCCCCAGCCCTTACTCACACTGGGTTGAGACAGGAGGTGCAGGAATGAGGGATTTGGGTGTGGGAAGGGGTGAGAGGTGCAAGCTCTGGGAAGGAATTTGTGTGCAAGAGGAAGTGCAGACCGGGATGCTGGTTCAGGGAGGGGGGGTCCAGGCTGGAGAGTGTTGGAGTCAGGTGGAGGATTGGGGTGCTGAGCAAGCTGCAGGCTTGTGGCTGTGAGCGTGCAAGAGTTTAGGCTGAGGTGTATGAGGGGCTCAGGGCAGGGGGATTGGGAGTATGATGGGCTCAGGGCACAGATTTGCAGTGTGTGGATAGTGCAGGAGTGTTGTGGCACAAGACTGAGGATGTGGGGGTGCAGGAGTTTGGGGATGTGAGAGGCTCAGGACAAGGGGTTCTGGTATATGATAAGCTCAGGTTTGAGGTCTAGGGGGGTGCAGGAGTGTTATGATGCTGCAGTCACATGGGGCTTGGCCCCAACTGGGGACTTGTTGACTAAATTTCATTTTAAAATAAAATATGTCAAACATAAAATGTTTCAGCATTGTCTTTATTTATGAGAGGGGCGGAGAACCTCTTTTGAGTCAGGGGTCACTGACCCACAGAAAAGTCAGAGGGGCCACACAAGTGAGATGCAAAAAACCCAACCCCCCCCCCCAAACCAAAGCCTCATTAATGTGGCCCCAACTGAGACACCTCACTCCCCTGACACTCCAGCCCCAGGCCTGATTAACTCTTCTGGGGTTCCAGGGTTACTGGAATTTGTGGGCCTCTCTACTATCTGAGGTGGTGCCAAAAATGAGGGATCCAGTGTGCGGGACAGGGCTGCCAGGAGTGGGATAGAGATGGGGGTAGAAAATATGGTACAGGAGCAAGCTGGGGGTAGGTGTCTGGCCAGGAGGAAGAGAGGGAAGGGGTGCTGTGGGTGTCTGGTCAGGGGGCAGGGTCAAGGTGCTGGTGGGGTTTGGCCAGGGGGTAGGATGCTGGTGGGGGCCTGGGAAGGGGGCAGGAGGCAGGAGCAGGGTGCTGTATGGTGTCTGGCCACTGGGAAAGGTGCTGGTGGGGGTTTGGGCAGGTACTTATGGGAGTCTGGCCAGGGGGAGGGGATAGGGACAGCTCAGCCGGTACCTGGGGATCCTGCAGCTTTGCGCCAAGTCTGGGGACTCAGGAAACATACTGGTTGCTCCTCCCCTCCCCAAAGAGCCAGCACAATTCCTAAAAAGCCGGGGCTGTTGTGCCACCAGGGGCTTCCTTCCCCCTGCTGCTTTCCTGCACAGAGGGGGGGAAAGAAGAGTAGGAGTCCCAGGACTGCGCGCCAGCTCCAACTTCTCAGGAAGTGCGCTCTTTTCCTCTGCTCCAAACGACAGCCGGCGAGCTTCCTGAGAAGTTAGACTTGGCACGCAGTCCTGGGACTCCTACTCCTCTACTTCCCCCATACACACAGGAAGGCAGGAAGCACAGGGAAGGAAGTCCCTGGTGCATGACACATCCAGCATTTCAAGAAGCACGCCAGCTGTTTAGGGGAGGGGAAGAGCAGCCCACATGCTTCCTGAGATGCCAGACCTGGCTCACAGCTGTGGGACTCCCCCCCTACACACACTGCAGGGAGCCAGTGCTACCTCCATTTTTGCGGGAGGTAGCATCAGCGTGGGGTCCTTCTTGGGGCAATGGGGGGGGGGGGAAGAGAGCTTGAATACCTTGCGATTGACTGGTCATGCCCCCACAGACCTAGGCCTACCACACTCCCACCAATTTCAAGTTACCCAAGCAATCTGAATATGAAATTTCATGTCCAGCTATGTTATCAGAGAGTGCAGGATACTTTCAGGAACAAATTACAAATATTTTCAGAAACACATATTTAATGTTATAGAGAAGTCTTTTAAAACCTGTTCTCCCAGGTAATAATAATAGTTTCCACTTATAGAGCATCTTTCATGAGAGGATCTCCAAGAAGCTTTACAAACATTTTAATTAGGACTCTTCACAAGGTGGGTAGCGTTAGCATTCCCATTTCAAAAATGAGGAAACAGACGTACAGCAGTTAACTTGCTCAAGATCAGACACTAAGTCAGTGGTACAGCCACAGAATAGAACAAATCTCCAGAGCCCCAGTCCAGTGTGCTAAACATTAGAGAACATCTCTTGCCTACGTTAGGGTTACCATGTTTGAACTTCAAAAAAAAAAAAAAAGAGGACACCTGGTGCCTGCCAGTGCTGCTGCAGCAGTGGCTGCTTCACTCGCACGGGAGGCTGAGCTCGGGAGCAGGCAAACTCGTCCCCGTGCATGCCAAGCTTGGGGCTCTGGCTGCTGCATTGCTGCTGCCGGGGCTGCCACTGCCCCCGGTGGCTCTCATGGTGCAAGGGGACGCCCCATGCCGAGCTCCTGTTTCCCCACCACACCTCCCCAAGATACGCGGCAGTGCGAGCTCCCGTGGTGCCACCAACCAGTTGGAAGCCCGGGCTGCTGTGGAACAGGAAAAGAGAGTGGGGAGCCAGGGAGGCTTCTGGCTGGGGCCTGTCCCGGCACATGAAGTTCAAGGCACCAAGGGGAGAAGTGGCATGGCTAGAAAAGAAACCCAGGAATCCTACTTCCCAGAATCCCTTCCTTTCCCCTGCCCGCCCCACCAAGCACCAGCTCCCACAGTCCTCACGGAGCAGAGACGGGAACCCCCACATCTGACCCACTGCCCATCTACAGGAAAGGAAAGAAGCCAGAAGTTTTAATGCCCAGTTCCCTGCTCTAACCCAGTGCCCCTGCCCTCCCCCCAGAACCAGCCATCCCCCTGCCCTCCCTGCTCTAACGTAGTGCACCCATCCCTCCCTCGGAGCAGCCCTCCCCCACTCTAACCCAATGCCTTTACCCTCAACCAGAGTCAGGCACCCTCAGCCCCCCTGCTCTAACCCAATGCTCCACTTCTCCCTCAGAGCCAGACACTTCCAAGCCCCCCTGCTCTAGTCTAATGCCCCACCTCTCCTGCCGAGCTGGGGACATAACCCTCCCCCACATCGGACCTGCCCTGGGTCTCACTGGAGCCTCCTCCACGGCAGCCACGCACTTTTCCCACCAGGCGCTAGAGCCTAAACAAACACACCTAATCTCATTTTAAATCATTAGAAACTATGGCCCTGATTGCAAGCTCAGGGCCTGTGTTCACAGATTTGAATCTCTAAGTGTAAGGAAACAATTTTTAACCTTAAAAAGCATATCCTGTTTACATGGCAATACCATTAGAAAATAATTTAAGATGCAATGTTTGTGGCATAAAGAAGTGCACTCACTGATAAACCTACAGCAGCATATGGAACTATCTGCTTGAATCTGTCTTCAAAAGAAAAAAAAATCGATTTATTATAACTACAGAGACCAGCCCTCCTGTACAATGATTTGTGACACATATTGATTTATAGCACTATTTGAAAGGGTTTTTTTTTACATTTAATCAATTAAATGAAAAATGGATTGTAAAGTAAATAAGAGTAAATCATGATTCAAAATACCATTTTAATGCATTCTACAGACAATTTTCATCCATCTATGTTTTTTTCAGATGGAAATATTTTGAATACCTACAGTTTGATTTATTTGTATCCCTTACACAAAGCACTTCAAACAAGTCAATCAAGCTAGAGAGAAAAAAGTAAGAACTATGGGAAGACTTAAGAGAAAGAGATTCAGTGGTACAGGCAATGACAATAACAAATGACCTTTGCTTATAGACATCTTGGTCACATGTACACTGTAGCCTGTAAGCCTATATCTTCTCCCAAACCTTGCTTACAGCTTATATACTTTCCAAAATTTTAACTGTTTTACTCTGTTTTAGCAGTAACGCAACAGGCCTGCAGAAATCTTCTGTAAGAAATTAGCTTTGGCAATCAAGTACGTAATAAGTAAGGTTGAACAGAGTGAGGTATAAGGTAGCTTATTAGTGTGTGTGGAAATTTCCAGTCTTGTCGATAAGGCCGGGTCAAAACCACAAAGGGGGCTAAGAACACTAATCTAGAGTAAAAATACATGTTGGACATTGCGTTATTTTGTATGACAAGATCAGAGAAACCCAAAAATATAGGGAGAGGCATCCTACACACACACACACACACACACACACACACACACACACACACACACACACACACACACACACACCCACACCCACACCCACCCACCCCCAACCATCTGGAGTTGCACAACTCCTTAAAGCCTGGATAATAGAGGTCATAAAGGCATCCCACACACACACACACACACACACACACCCCCCCCCCCCCAACCATCTGGAGTTGCACAACTCCTTAAAGCCTGGATAATAGAGGTCATAAAGGGAGGTAACTGTTGTGTGAAGGAATGGGAACAAAATGAGAAACTCACACGGATTCTGGCCTAAAGGTAACAGGAGGGAGATCTGTTGGGAAAATAACACTCCAATATTTTCAGTCAAGAAAAATTCATGGTTGATTAAATTTAGCTTGAATATGCAATTTATCATAGTACTCCCTAAGGAGACTGTAGCATTACAGTCAAAGTTTTATGGACATTTTTCCTACTTACAAAACTCTTTTAAAGGAGTTTGTCACAAACAGGAAAGTTGGCTTTGAGCAGAAACTTGACATGAAAGTTATGATTTTAAAAAGCACTTTTGTGGTTTCAGAAAAGCTTCAGTTCACATAACTGAATATAGCCCATAAAACTATTATTATAACCTTCATCCTTCTTCCCTCTCCTTTACCCTACTGTTCATCAGGCCCATTTTATGTCACATCTAAAATTTAGATCGTAAACTCTCTGGGGACTAAGGGTGAAATCCTAGCCCCACTAAAATCAATAGCAAAACTAGCACAGGTTGAATCTCTCTGGTCTGCCTTTCTCTGGTTTGGCAATATCCATGGTCCCGCATGATTTTAGGTAGCCACATGTCCACTTATAATAGGTATAGCCCATGATCCCATAAAGTTTTACAGCCACCAGTCCTGGCGCTCTGTGTTCTATACTGTTATTTAGCTTTTATTTACTCCTACATGTCTTCTAAACACCCTAGAAGCAGTGAAAGTGTTGGTAATGCTGCTAGACAATATTGACCGCATGTGGTTTGGCAAATTTTCTGGCTCAGCACAGGTTCAGTCCCAAGGGTGTCGGACTAGAGAGGTTCGACCTGTATTTACTTCAAAGGAGCCAAGTTTTCACACCATATCTTTCTTTACTTTCTGCCAAAGCATTAACCTGTTTTTCACTGCTATAAAATAAACAACAGTGATCCTTATTATTATATGCCTGGCTTGGATTTTAGGTTTTCAAATTCTAAGCTGGTGGCTTGAGCAGAGGGAGATTCAAGTACTACATGGCTTGTTCAAATCTAAATGCCAAAGCCCCAACCACAGGAAGATAACCCAGTTGGTGGCACTGTTTATCAGGTTTTCAGGATGGAGGAGAAGACTTGAATGGTCTGAATTTTGTTGATGCCGCTCAGACCCTCAGCATCACTCCAACGTAGTGCTGCGCCCAAATCACCTACAATAGGAACTGTTTCTTTTGCAAGACATTTTAAAATTAACTTGGATAAAAATCTAATTTATTGATATTATGATACAGATTTTAGTTAATATTACAGCATTAATATTTTATTCCTTTACCCTTTTTTTGGTCATAAAAATAGGTCAAATGACTTGGAGCGAGAACAAATTTCCACATCTCAGTCTAGTCTGCAAGCACATTTTAAATACACTGACCCTACAAATCCAGCTAGCACTTAGCACAAGAAAAATATTAAAAGTATTGTAGAAGAGAAATATTGTTGGGCGAGAAATGCAGCAAATAATGATCTATAATCAGTGTGAAATCAAGAACACTGTGGATTGCAAAATATTGTTACCACAGGCAAGGCATAATTCAATGTTAGGCTCAAAGTCGGTATCTACTTTGAACTCTTGTCAGGTTCCTCTGTAACACATAAGGAAATGCATACCTTCACCACTGAAAGCAACTGAAATTGTTCTGAACAACAAATTACTTGCACACTTATGCCTACAGTTTTTCTGACAAGAGACCCACAAGGAGGGTTTCTGCTATCTCTTGTTCCCGGCCTGAGGAGGTGGAGTGAGGACAATGAAGAGAGTCTTCACATACATGTACACCTGGGCATCCTTGCCAAGCCAGCTCAATTCTTATATCATTGCTACTAGGAAAAACCCTTAGCACTGAGTTCCCCAAAAAGGGAGAATGTGAGGGAAACAAGCTCACCTCCTTTCTACAGAAGCATCTGGTTCAGAACACTGTGTCAGGGAGTACACAATGCGCTTACAAAAAAACAGCAGCAACCACTCCTCAGCACCTGTGAAGCATTCTGCCTCCCTCTGTTCTCTCCAGGGATAATGCCTTTGGTAACAGCCAAATTTTTACATTCCTCCTCGAATCCAAGGCAGGCATTCTCTGAGACTAGCACCATTCTCACAATAGTATGCCACTGGGCAGAGTCTGTGTAGCAAGCAGCAACTCATAACTACATTTTCCCAGCTGGCCATTACCAACCCTCCCACCTACCCCCCCCTCCCCTTCACAACACCTTGAACAAAATCTTCATAAGCAAACATCCCTTCTCCCCAGCATTCCTGAGGGGAAGGAAGAGGGGTGTTCAATGCTGCCACATTTCAGGGGGCAGTCATACAGTTACATCTCATTCTGCTTGGCTTGAGAGAAGGTAGCAGGCAGCAGCAGCTCCTTTCCTTCCAGCATTTCTCTGATATTAGCAATGAGGCAGAGCTCCTTCCCAGAGCTACTCCTAATTGAGAAAAAGGGAAGTTCTATCCCAAGAGGCTGGTATGGGTGGTAACGAACAGTAACCTGGGGCTTTCCACTCACCAATTACTACTCAGGGCCACTTTCTCTCTCAGCATCCCCCATCTCTTGCTCTTCAGCTTCTATCTACCCCAGTTCTCATGGAACAGGGTAGCTTGGCCCCAGCGACTTCCCCCTTTGGCCTTAGAAAGACGAGTATATCCTGTAGCAGTCTCATGCTTCTGAGAAGAAAAATGAACTGGATTCATCTTTATCTGCAAACATAGGACCAAAATCTGCCTTCATATTTGTCACTAGATCAATGAGGATTTCATGCAAGCATCCAAAGACAGGATCTGGTAGATAACCAAGGTGATCAATTGTGAAAAATTGGGACAGGGTAGGCATCAGTGCCTTAAATAAGACAAAGCTCCAAATACAAATTTAGATGGACCCTATAAAAATCAGGACATCTTCTCACCCTATGAATAACTTGAACAGTGAACTCTGTCTCAACTTGCCCTGTCCTTATAAATCCAAGCTATCCTCATAAATCTGGTCTAATCTCTTTTCTTGAAGTCCAAGTCAATTCAGTTTTATAGGAACTTAATCTCTTTTCTTTCACTAAAAATAAACTTACATTGATGCCTTAATCTTTTGATTACAGTGTGTATCCTTTTACAAAAACAATCTGTCTAAAGCGCATTTCCCTACATTTGATAAGTGAACACAATCCTTTCTTCTCTGGAAGCACATCTTGGACTTGACTATGCTCTAGCTAGCCAGTCTATAAAATGTCAAAAATCCATGGGCCTATACACACACTGAAGTCAGTGGTATTCTTTCCATCAAGTTCAATGGCTATCATATTGGTCCTAAGGTAGCAATTGAGGATGGTGTTCAAAAATAGGGGTTTAGAATTGCTGTCATATGAAGAGAGATTAAAAAGAGTGGGACTTTTTAAGGGGGGGGGGGGGGATATGATAGAGATCTATAAAATCATGACTGGTGTAGAGAAAATGAATAAGGAAAAGTTATTTACCTGTTCCCATAAAACAAGAACCAGAAGTCAGCAAATGAAATTAATAGGCAGCAGGTTTAAAACCAGACAAAATTAACCATTTCTTTACACAATGCACAGTCAACTCATGGAACTCCTTGGCAGAGGAAATTGTGAAGACCAGGACTTTAACAGGTTTCAAAAAAAGAACTAGATACAGTACATTCATGGAGGATTGTGTCCCTAGCCTCTGTTTGTCAGACGCTGGAAATGTATGACAGGAGAGTGATTGCTTGATAATTCCCTGTTTTGTTCACTCCCTCTGGGGCATCTGGCATTGGCCACTGTTGGAAGACAGGATTGAGGGCTTTGGTCTGGCCCAGTATATTTGTTCTTATGTTCATGGAAGAAGCTTAGACAACTTATTTCATTTTGTGGCAGATTTTAGTATCTTCTCTTTTGGCAAAAAAGATGGGCCCTTTTATGCTAATATGTTTTAATGGCATAATGTGGAAAACATGGCATTTTAATATGGCCATAGGGAGAAGAAACACAATCTGTATCATCTTTTACTTTATCTGAATATATTACCCTGGGGGGTTGTAGCATGCTGTCTAACTATTTTTAGCATCCAAATACAAAAACAATTGGCAGAAAGATTCAGGAAGAAAGACTTGCAAAAGCATCTTAAAAGATTTAGGAACACAATGGGACTTGTGCTCAGAAACCTCTTAGGAACTTTTGAAAAAACTTCCCCACACAAAATTAAATAGAAGGGTGGAAAGATTGTTAGGCATTCTATATACAAGAGAATTCCTGTTTCAACAGCACTATGGGCCTGGATATTTTAAGATACAGAAGAATGAGGAGAATTATTGTTGCTTTTATAATGTACAAAGTGGTCAACAAGGTGATGGTTTGACACTTATGAAGTAGGTGAAGTAATATATTTTATTGGACTAACTTCTATTGGTGAGAGAGAGAAGTTTTCAAGTCTACACTTCAGTTAAATACAAGCTAACATGGGCAGGTAATTGTTTGCTGATACCTTAAACAGGTTCCAGTGAGGGGTGGTAGGTGGCTACGAAGTGTACATTTGTAGGGGAGGGCATGGGGAGAGGAGTTATATCTGTATTAACAATAAGGAGTCCAGTGCCACCTTAAAGACTAAAACTTATTTGAACATAAGCTTCTATGGGCTGTAGTTAATTTTGTCTCATGCAGCTGATGAAGTGGACTCCAGCCCACAAAAGCTTATGCCCTAATAAATTTGTTAGTTTTTAAGGTGCCACGGGACTTCTCATTTTTGCTGAATCAGACTAAACCAGCTACCCTTCTGAAGTATATCTGTATTGAAGCAGGTTCTTTCAGGGTATATGAGTGACTCGTTCCATGATGCAATCTACTTCTGTGGTGGAATATCCTTGTTTGGGGAAGGCAGTTACGTATCTAAAGGTGTGTATCCCTAGATTCTCTCCTCTGAGCATACTCAGTTATAGCTGAGTACCAGGTGTGTTTGGAGTAGTTGGACCTGTGAAAGTAGATACTCTTCTTGTATATTTTTAAATTCCATTGTTCCATCCTTCCATTGCTGAAGCTGATCTTAGAATCCAGGAAGTTGATGCTAGTATGGGAATGTTCTAGAGAGAGTTTGATGGATGGGTGGTGGTTTAAGTGGTGATGGAAATCTTTGAAGGAGTTTAAGTTGTCTATCCAACAGATGAAAATGTCACTGAATGACGTAAATCATTAGTTTCATGGTGTATTTGTCCAGATATTCCTTTTCAAGGTGGACCATAAAGATGTTGACATATTGGGAGAGTCATCCTAGTGGCTGTTCCCAGACTTCACACAAAGTGTTTGTTATTTAATCTAAATGGTTATGGCTGAGAATAAACCGGATGAATTTGGTGATCTGTTTAGGGTGGATATCTGAGAGTTGTGTCTTCTTGATATCTGAAGCAGGCACAATGTTGTCATTGTGAGGAATGGTAATGTAATGGCAGACAAAAGCCATGAGGGCAAGGATGTTGTTTTGAAACAGACAGTTAATGTTGCTGACTTTCCGAAGGAAGCTGGTTGTGTCCGAGAGGAAGCTGGACCTTTGTGTGGTGAATGGTCTGAGGGTGGTGTCTAAGTCCTGATGCTCCTTCAGTAAGGGTGAGATATGATGGGTCTGTCTAAGTTCCCCTATTTTTGTGTCTTGGGAACCATGTAAGTTCATGGGGGATTAAACTGCAGAATCTCTCTTGATCCAGTATATTCTTCAAATATACCAAGAAATCTGTTATCTACAGTCAGGCACTCAAGAGATCACAGAATATGCTCAAAGGAGAAAGTCTGGGATACACCCTGGAATGCAATTAAAATCACGTTCCCCAAACAAGGACACTATCAGAGAAGTACACATCATGGAATGGGCCATCCAAATACATAATCTGCTTCAATATAGAAATAACCCCCTCTTGACTACATACCTGTAGTTTTCACACAAGAACGTACACGTGGTACCCAGCAAACAATTACAAGTCATACTTGATAGAGACTATCTCCTGAAATCAATCTTTCCTGAAATCCTCTTCTTGTCTCCAGATAACCCCCAGCATCTCCAAGTTCATCATCAGAAGTACGGACATAAAGGGGTAACCAATTAACTATACTGTCAAATGAACCCACATAGAAAATCAATAAAAGACAAAAACACCCTATTACCGATGGGTGAACACTTTTCACAAAGTGATCGTTCCATATCTGACCTCACAAGGTCATTCTCAAAAAGTAAGCTGCACAGAACTTTCAAAGGCAAGTCTGAGACGTTCAATTCATAACCTGGCTACGACATATAAGATCACAGATCAAATAGAGACACTAGCTTCAGGACTTACTTAACCACACATAAAACACAACAAATGGTCTGGTAGCACTTTATAGACTAACAAAACATGTAGACGTTTTGTTAGTCTATAAAGTGCTACCAGACCATTTGTTGTTTCTTCTGTACAGACTAACTCAGCTACTCCCTGAAGCTTCTTAACCACACACAGCCCCTGCCAGCTCCCCCCTCCCTCCTTGCTTTTTCTTCCTTTTTTTCCCCCTATCACTAGAGAGGGCCACTTCACCATAAATGGTCCTCTGAAAAACAATTTAACTACTGATTCTAAATAATCTAGTCCACCTTGTATTTAGGTTAGACCTGCTGAGTAGATTTCCCAGACCTGATGAAAAGCTCTGTGTAAACCCAAAAGCTTGTTCTTTCTTCCTCCCAAAGATGTTTGCCCAATAAATATATTACTTTGTATCTTTAATATTATTGGACCAACAGGGCTATAACAAAACCGCATACGATTTATGGAGTAAGAAAATTTCTATCTACAAGACAGAAACATTTATGGGAATGATCAATAGAAGCTTCCCCATAAACCCCACCTGGGTGCATAAAGAAACCAACTATAGGGAAATGATAATAGTTCAGTCCCTGGCCTTTGTTGAGCATGCTATCAAGGAAGCAAGTTAGCACCGATTGTAGTTCTTCATGTCCTCCAGGCACTAGCTTTAGAAAATCAATTTCAAGCTTTGAACTCCATAAGTCAGGACACTGTAAGATACATGCACACATTGTTTTTATTTGTATGATGGTAGTGCCTAAAGGTCACAGCCAGGATCAGAGCCTCTTTTCACCAAGTACTGTACAAACACAAGTTTGTTACTTGTTCTAAAGAGCTTACAAAAGTTAGGATCTGATCCCATAATGAGTTCAGTGCAGGCTTGCTCCCACATGTGGGGCACTACAATATCAGGGTCAAATTTATTAAGTATTATTTAAACAAACATGCAAGCAAGTCACATGTAGACCACCTCACAGCCACTAGTTAATAATCATTTTCAAGTAACTAATGACATAGGGTAGATTTAAATTTGTGACACAGAGTTCAATAATGAGCAAAAAATTAATCTGCAAAACTTGGAAAGAGGGAGGTAACAAATTAATCCCAATGACCACACATTATTTGTGGTAACATTCTGGTAGTTAATGGCAATTACATGATAAATGATTAAAACTATCCTCTTATATCCAGATCACTGAGTAATTAGTCTAACATCCTAATAATACAGGAAGCGCAATCTTTTCCTTACAGATAATGGGGACATATGCTTTGCTTATAAACATCTTCCCTCTGCTGCATTTCAGTCATTTATATTTAGCAGCCTATTTGTGACATGTGAACATTTCCAAGCGTATGTATTAAAATACTTGCTTTTGAAAAAAGCCATGTTAACACATTTTTCTAGAGCACTACAAATGTTAACTCCTTGAATGCCCTAGCTCAGCAATTAATGGGTTTCAGAGGATACCTTTACACAACTGAAGTAGAGAGAGAATTAATCATCATTAGTTATTAATGGAGTAGTTATTAATGGTTCACAGTCCTGCTGGAGGGGCATAACAAGTGGGGTTCTGCAGGAGTGTGTTTTGAGACTGGTTCGGTTCAGTATCTTCATCAACGATTTAGATGACGGCATAGAGAGTACAATTATTAAGTCTGCAGATGATACCAAGCTGAGAGTGGTTGCAAGTGCTTTGGAGGATAGGGTTGAAATTCAAAATGATCTGGACAAACCAGAGAAATGGTCTGAGATAAAGAGGTTGAAGTTTAATAAGGACAAGTGCAAAGTACTCCACTTAGGAAGAAACAGTCAGTTTCACACATACAGAATGAGAAGCAACTGTTTAGGAAGGAGTACTACAGAAAGGGATCTAGGGGTCATAGTGGATCATGTTATACATGAGTCAACAGCATGATGCTGTTGCAAAAAAAAGCAAACATGATATAAGCGTTGGTAGCAAGACACGAGAAGTCTTCTTCTGCTCTACTCTGTGCTGGTCAGGCCTCAATTGGAGTATTGTGTCCAGTTCTGGGCACCACATTTCAAGAAAAAGGTGGAGAAATTGGAAAAGGTCCAGAGAAGAGCAACAAAAATGAGTAAAGGTCTAGAGAACATGAACTGTGAAGGAAGACTGAAAGAATTGGGCTTGTTTAGTTTGGAAAGGAGAAGACTGAGAGGGGACATGACTGCGGTTCTCAGGTATCTAAAAGGGTGTCACAAGGAGGAGGGAAAAAAATTGTTCTCCTTGGCCTCTGATGATAGGACAAGAAGCAATGGGCTTAAACTGCAGCAAGGGGGGAGGTTTAGGTTGGACATTAGGAAAAAGTTCCTAACTGTCAGGGTGGAATAAATTGCCCTGGTAGGTTGTGGAATCTCCATCTCCGGAGATAAATTTAAGAGCAGGTGAGACAGATGACTATTAGGGATGGCCTAGATGGTACTGGATCCTACTGTGCGGGCAGAGGACTGGACTTGATGACCTCTCAAGGTCCCTTCCAGTTCTAGTGTTCTGTGACACATCACCCCCAGATCACCATGTTTCTGAAAAGTCTTGTGGTTATTTATTTATCTACATGATACTAAGGTTAAATGGGCAACAAACATTCATTCTCTCTCAGAGACTATGTATACATTTCAGAGGCTAGTTTAACTTTCTATAACAACAAATCTCTTCACATGATCAAAAATCCTATTTAAAACACTAATATACAACAGCTGGTAAAGAAGTGCTGCTAAAGTCATTACATTTCTAACCACAGTATAAAATCTAATCCTGTAGCCCTGATTTAGGGAATGAGTTCTAATTTAATCATTTGGACAAGTCAGATGAGTAAGGCACGAGAATCACTCTGCTACACTTACACAAATTATTAACTTGAGTTGCAAACACTTTTATTGAAATCAATGGAACTATTTGTGGGATAAGATACTATTCCGTGTGAGCAGTAGTAGCAAAATATGGCTCTATATGAAGTAGAATTCAAGGACAGTTAACACAGAATTAGAAAAGTGAAAATGGTATAAATACAAATGGGTCCCATATGAGGAGAGGCTAAAGAGACTGGGACTTTTCAGTTTAGAAAGGGGGGATATAATAGAGGTATAAAAAAAATCATGAGTGGTGTGGAGCGGGTGAATAAAGAAAAGTTATTGATTTTTTCCCATAATATAAGAACTAGCGGGCACCAAATGAAATTAATGGGTAGCAGCTTTAAAACTAATAAGAGAAAGTTCTTCTTCACACAGCGCATAGTCAACCTGTGGAACTCCTTGCCAGAGGAGGTTGTGAAGGCTAGCACTATAACAGAGTTTAAAAAAGAGCTAGATAAATTCACTGAGGTTAGGTCCATAAAAGGCTATTAGCCAGGGGGTAAGGGATGGTGTCCCTGGCCTCTATTTGTCAAGAGCTGGAGATGGTTGGCAGGAGACAAATCACTTGATCATTGTCTTCAATCCACCCCTTCTGGGGCACCTGGCACTGGCCACTGCCAGCAGACAGGATACTGGGCTAGATGGACCTTTGGTCTGACCCAGTATGGCCATTCTTACGTTCTTAAATATGAGCTGACTGAAGCACATCACCATCATATTGCACTGTTGTTAGTCTAACTACTTTTTGGTATTTAAGTTGAAAATGGCATACATTGCAATGCTGCTTTATTTGAGTTGAATTACACAATTATTTTAAAGGTTCATGTAAACTAGAGATGGGCTTAAAGCTAATGTCTGGATCCAAACTGCCACAAATATGGGTATTCGGCTCTGGATCTGAATACTGCAGTTCGGGTCAACCTTTAAATAAACAACAATGACAGACTTCCGATCTGTGAAGCATTCACCAGAGCTTCAAATCAATTTCACAGTACTTTGGTAGTGTTGGGCAAACTTCATTTAAAGTGACTTGTTATGCAAACTGATAAGCAAAAGATTATCAAATAGTTAATCAGTCCCTCGACTAGTCGCTTCTACCCCCACTTGCTGCCTCTAGAGCAGGAACCAGTGCTGGGGGGAGCCAGTTTAAAAGTCAGTTCCCTTCCTGGCACCATCTCCGCGAGGGTCAGGGGAGGCAGGTGCGCAGCTCACGCAGGGACCCCCTTACTGCACTTCAGCCTTTTAAATGTATTAAGAACTTACCAGCTCTTAATACATTTAGAAGACAGAGCCGCAGGGGGTTAGCTCCTGGGGCCGGGAGCTAACCCCACTGTGTCTCCCCTCCTTATTGACTCAAACTAGTCGATGGAAAAATCCATCGACTAGTCAGTTGATTAAACTAAATTTAACAGCCCTAAAATTGAATGCTTTCAATAATACAATCCCTAATGTCACATGTACCCTACCAGACTGTCCAACAGATATTTACTTCAAAAACAATGCAGATGTTCAACACCTTCCCATAAATACTGATCAGGTGTTCTGCATGTGGTAATACTTTATCTTATATATTTAAATATCAATGAAAATATCTTGGATTATTATAAAGCAGGGGTCCAATTTTCCAATCCTTATGCACCCAAATTCCACTAAAGTCAGTAACTGTTCTGGGTGTCCAAGAAACGTAGAATTGGGCCCCTTAGAGAGATATCTGTTTTGTTGTTGCTGCATATTATCTTTTCTTTCAAAAGAAAAACATTCTTCCATTAACCACTCCAGATAGTTTTTCCAGGTATTTGTGCATGTTAAAATAAGTACATGATTTTTCTTACTTTTTCAAGTTTAAAGAAAATCCAGAGTGATGAGTTTGTAAGAAAAAGAACTGGATTAAATAGTGTTATATTTTATTATTATCCATATATGTCTATAAACAGTCATATAACCAGAGTTAAGTAGTCTCAGAACTATATCCTGTCCCCTGCACTATCAAAAAAAAATCAGGTTGCTGCAAAGCAATATCCTGGACAATGCACTGAATCTATTTTCAATTACTTTAATGACCTTGTAAGCGCTTCCAAATTTTAAGTGCATCCATTCTTCTAAAAGATTCAGTATTCTGGGAAAAACAGAATGCACATTGCTTGTGTAAAGTACCCCTATTTCAAGCTAGCAAATCCAAAAATATAAATATGTTACAGCTGTTCATCTGCCACCCAAGTGATCTGCTGTTGCCTTTATACTGCCGGCTTATCAGTGCCATCATCAATTTCTTTCAAGTGTTCTATCTTATGACTTCTGCCTTAGACAGTTGCCTTCTAGAATGCAAATGCTTATCTGGAAACACTATCATTCTTTAACAGTTTAGGATGCTGCAGTTTAGCACTTTCATTTAATTCAACGTAAGAACATTAATATTAAACATTTATTAGAAAACTAAGTTACAGTGAACCCTCGTTTATCGCGGTAGATAGGTTCCAAACCCGACCGCGATAGCTGAAAATCCGCGAAGTAGGATCCTCAAAGCCTCGGGGGAAGCCGGCGGGGGGGCATCCCAGGCGCGCCTGGGCTGCTCCCCCGCCGGAGCCCCTCCGCGGCTTTCAAAGCCTCGGGGGAAGCCGGCCGGGGGGGGCATCCCAGGCGCGCCTGGGCTGCTCCCCCGCCGGAGCCCCTCCGCGGCTTTCAAAGCCTCGGGGGAAGCCGGCAGGGGGGCATCCCAGGCGCGCCTGGGCTGCTCCCCCGCCGGAGCCCCTCCGCGGCTTTCAAAGCCTCGGGGGAAGCCGGCGGGGGGGCATCCCAGGCGCGCCTGGGCTGCTCCCCCGCCGGAGCCCCTCCGCGGCTTTCAAAGCCTCGGGGGAAGCCAGCCGGAGGGCATCCCAGGCGCGCCTGGGCTGCTCCCCCGCCGGAGCCCCTCCGCGGCTTTCAAAGCCTCGGGGGAAGCCAGCCGGAGGGCATCCCAGGCGCGCCTGGGCTGCTCCCCCGCCGGAGCCCCTCCGCGGCTTTCAAAGCCTCGGGGGAAGCCAGCCGGGGGGCATCCCAGGCGCGCCTGGGATGCCCCCCCGCCGGCTTCCCCGGAGGCTTTGAAAGCCGCGGAGGGGCTCCGGCGGGGGAGCAGCCCAGGCGCGCCTGGGATGCCCCCCCGCCGGCTTCCCCGGAGGCTTTGAAAGCCGCGGAGGGGCTCCGGCGGGGGAGCAGCCCAGGCGCGCCTGGGATGCCCCCCCGCCGGCTTCCCCCGAGGCTTTTTAAAGTTTTGGTAAGGATCAATTTTATGTTCACAGTACAGTGAACCCTCGCTACTTCGCGGTTCGACCATCGCGGATTCACGTATATACATAATGTAATGAAAAAAGTCCGCGAAGTCGTGAATCCGCGATGGTCGAACCGCGAAGTAGCGAGGGTTCACTGTACATTAAAGACATGAAAAAATAATGTCAAGATTTAGTTTTATATTAAAAACAAGTACAAATACTCCCTATAGAAGAAAGAAATAAAGATTAATTTCTTTAACAAATTGTTGTATGCTTCACCCCATTTATTATTGCAGGGTTCTCTAAGGGTGTGTCTACACTGCACATATAGCTCAAAATAAGCTATGCAATTTGAGCTATGCCAATTGCATAGCTTATTTCAACGCAATTTCAAAATAGCTTATTTTGTAAATAACCCATTATTCCTAAACATCACTTACTCCTCATGGAATGAGGTTTACAGGGACATCGGAATAGTGAGCCTACTATATTTTGAAATAAGGGGCTTGCTGTTAAGACACGAGATAGCTATTAAGACCCGGGGACCTCTAGTATCCCGAAACAGCGCTGCAGTGTAGATGTCGTCTAAAATGTCTAAGATGCAGTTTAGATGTCGTATTCTGGCGCCCTGCGCATGGGCGCGCGACACCGCCCCTGGGTGCACGGCGCATGTGCGGGCCTGCCCGTGGGGAGCGGGCCCGCCCCCCTAAGGTGCACAGGCCTGCCCCCGGGGCTCACAGTGCAAGCGCGGCCCAGTCCGGCCCGGCCGTCGCTGCTGGCGTGCATTCTGGGCCATATAGGGCCCCGCGGCTGTGGGGGGGGGAAGGGCGTGGCTGGCCGGCGCCGTGGGGATGCAAGCGGGCCGGCGCTGCAGGAGCCGGGCATGCGGCACCTGATGCCAGCTGTAAGGGATGCCGTGCGCCCCTTACAGCTGCCATCAGGCGCCCCCCATCAGTTGGCGCTCTGGGCAGCTGCCCAGCTCGCCCATGCCTCCGTCCGGCCCTGTCTAAGAGACCTGGGCTTCTTGCACTAGCTTTTTTGCTCACTAAATTTAGGAAGGAAGTGTATTAAGCTATCTGCACGCTTGTGGATATGAGTGAATATATGGCTTTGCAAACACAAAAACACCAACAAAAAGGTAGGGCAAAATTTGGATCTGCCATTTCACGACAGAGGAAATGTGACCGCAATCTACTAAAGGACTAATGGTCTGGTAGCACTTTATAGACTAATGAAACATGTAGATGGTATCATGAGCTTTCATGGGCACAGCCCACTTCTTCAGATGACTAGACTGAAGAAGTGGGCTGTGCCCACAAAAGCTCATGATACCATCTTCATGTTTCAGTAGTCTATAAAGTGCTAACAGTCCATTTGTTGTGTTTTCTGTAACAGACTAACTCGGCTACCCCCTGAAGCTACTAAAGTACTGCAGATCAGAATCAATCCAACTCACATATGCAGTAACAGTTATTATCCACTGAAGATATATATAAGACAATTGGTAGTCTCAGTCCACTTTGTAGTGGACAAGTGTCCACCTAATATAAACCACTCGGTAGCCTTGTTGGCAACCATCAGTCTGAAGGGACATAGAGACTAAGCTACCCACTCACCTCCAGAAGAGATCTCTTCAGAACAGGGTTCAGACACATTGGCAGGACAGTGTGGGGAAGCCTGCATTGCTGCTGCCCATGCTATCCCTGTCCTGTGGAGAAATAAAGGACTTCAATTTCCAGGGCTGTCAGTCCAGCACCTTTCACATTACAAGTGTAGGAAAAAAGAATAGTCTCAATTTCCCACTTCACAGCTAATGAGATATTGGGTACTATAAATAGCCCCCTTCCTATTAATGAATGTGGCCAATTTAATTTCTTCAATAGAGTTTTATTTGCTTATCCCAGCAGTGAGTGTGGTCCTTGTTTTGCAAATTTCTGCTGCTCTTGCTGCACCTGTCTAATACTTACAGAAAATTTAACCACCAAACTAAAATATGCAGTACAAAGGAAATTAAATTCTTTATAAAATAATCTTTCAATCCCAAAGTGGACAAGCACTTACCAAGTGCCTTACAAAAATTCACACATGTTTAGAATGCACAAAGATACTTCACTCTGGACATTCCCACACACTGGTGTTTACTTTGAACGTCAGTCTCTCTCCCCATGCTAGCTTGATTCCTTTCCCACCCCTAACAACTGCTTCGAGGAGAGCATTAGTGTACCCGTTATTCTAATCCAAGAGTAGTACTTTTTCATTCTTGTCACACCCTACATGGCTACATTTTGTTTTATTACTGAGGAGGTACCGATGTGTTTACCCTCACAAAGCACTTACAGTCAGAAAGCCAAGTTTTAAAAAAGTCCATTACTTCTTGCTGTTTCCAATGGGGAAGACTGATTTTCCACTTAGCAGTTTTTAGTTTGACACCTATACAAACGATTGGTATATATCGGAATATAGTCCATTAAATAGAGAAACCTATTTGCAATACATAAATTATTCTATTCACTATGGCAATGAATCTAATGTTTTACTGGATCAAAAACAAGTTTCCTAAACCTTGCTAAAGCAAGTTCGTCTGCTTCCAAGAGCATCTCTCTGTAACATTCAGGGCAGGGCAGGGCAATGCATTGATACTAGATTTAGATTAGGGATTGCAAGTAATTTACTAAAAGAATAGTCAACGCATTTTGTATCAACTATTCAATTAGCTGATAAGAAGCCTCTGCTTTTGAAGTATAGCAACAGCCAGAAGTCCATGTGGAGCCCAGGGTCCGCTAGGGACTCCCCTGGTGACCCTGGGCTCTCTAAGGCACTGCCATTTTGAAACGCCGTGGGGAGCCCAGCGTCAGGTTCCTCATGGCATTTCAAAGCGGCAGAGTCCCGTGGAGCCCAGGATCAGCTGGGGACTCCCCCGCTGACCCCGGGCTCCACGCAGTGCTGCCACTTTGAAACACTGTGTGCAGCCTGGGGACGCTCCAACTGGCCCCAGGCTGCACGCAGCATTTCAAAGCAGCAGTGCCCCGTGGCACTGTCGCTTTGAACTATCCCTTGCTCTTCCGCTCTGATAGAGACAGCAAGTGGGGAGGGGGAAGCGACTAGTGGACTAGCCTGTAGACTATGCGATAAGCAAATGTTTATAGGATAGTCAACTAGTCCTTCTCACCCCTAATTTAGATATACAAGATTAGCTGGCTGCAGCTCAACTGGCTTGTTTAACAGTACATGCCAAGTATTTAAACCCCGTTTACGAGAAATGTGGGATAGATAATAAGACAGAAAATGTTGTATTGACTCTATATAAATCCATGGTACACCCACATCTTGAATACTGTGTACAGATGTGATCCTCCCATCTCAAAGAAGAGATATTGGAATAGGAAAAGGCTCAGAAAGGTCAAAAAGTATTAGGGATATAGACCAGCCCAAATTAAATTAATAGGCTTGAGATTTAAAACAAACAAAAGGAAGTATTTCTTCATGCAACGCAGTCAACCTGTGGAACTTTTCACCAGAGAATGTTGTGAAGGTCAGGACTATAACTTCATTCAAAAAAGAACTAGATAAATTCATGGAGAATAGCTCCATCAATGGCTATTAGCCAGGATGGGCAGAGATGGTGTCCCTCACCTCTGTTTGCCAGAAACTAGGAATGAATAATAGGAAATGGATTACTTGAATTCCTGTTCAGTTCACTCCCTTTGGGGGACAAGGGATTAGCTACTGTCAAAAAACAGGATAACAGGCTAGATGGACCTTTGATCTGATCCAGTATGGCCAATCTTATGTTTTTAAATTAGGGATGTAAAATCCTCTATAATTGGCTAACCAATTAAAACATGAAGTATGAGTGGCTAACTGGTTAAATGTGCAATACAGATGGCTCTAAATTAGGTATGTGAAAGGTTAACCATGAACAGAGGCTGCTCTGGGGGTACGTCTAGACTACATGCCTCTGTCGCCAGAGGCATGTAGATTAGGCTACCCGACACAGTAAAATGAAGCGGCGATTTAAATAATCGCCGCTTCATTTAAATTTACATGGCTGCTGCGCTGAGCCGACAAACAGCTGATCATTCTGAGTCTAGCAGCCCTTGTTCACTGCAGCCAGCCCTGTCCACTGCGAACAGGGGCTACTGCTGGAGCAGCCTCGTCCACGGTGGCGAGGACTGGCTGTGGGCAGGGGCTGCTCCAGCAGCAGCCCCTGTCCACGACCAGGGCTGGCTGCTGCAAACAGGGGTTAGTGAGGGAGCAGCCTCTGTTTGTGGCGGCATGGGCTGGCCGCAGCCAGGTCCCCCTGCTGGGACCCTGGTGGACAGAGGCTGCTCTGCAGCAGTCTCCCTTATTCCCCCCTGCTGCCTCTGATGAGGGCAGGAGGCACCCTGGAGCCTGTGCTGGGGGGAACCAGCTTTTAAGCTGGCTCCCCCAGCACTGGCTCACGTAAGGAGGGGGTGGGGGTGCCAGAAGGAGCAATGGGGCAGGCAGGGACTCAAGCAGTCCTGCTTGCCCCATGTTCCTATTATGGCACTTCAGTCTTTGAAATGTAGCAAGATGCAGGGCTCAAAGGCTGAAGCTCCATGGGAACTTCCTACTGCGGCTACTTTTGAAATGTACCAAGAGTCCTACGGGGCTCTTGTTACATTTAAAGGCTGCCTTAGTCCCTACTTGTGCCATTTCCCCACTATGCTTCTGTCTCTCTTGCCCCCCGCAGAGATGGTGCTGGGGAGAACCGGCTTTGAAGCTAGCTCCCCCCAGCACTTGCTCCTGCTCTCCTCCCTTTCTGCCTCTCTCTGATAGAAGCAGCAAGGGGGGGGGGGGGGAGGAAAGCAACTAGTTGAGTCACTAGTTGACTATCCAAAAAGCATACGCTTACCAGAAAGTCGATTAGTCGCTTACATCCCTAATAAAGATTCTGGGGGTCGTTCTGCGGCAAAGGTACAAACTAA
The DNA here is from genome assembly GCF_049634645.1 of Pelodiscus sinensis. Lineage (NCBI taxonomy): Eukaryota > Metazoa > Chordata > Testudines > Trionychidae > Pelodiscus > Pelodiscus sinensis. The sequence continues at coordinate 112,369,761 of NC_134715.1, forward strand.
ATATAAAATTCTTAGAAATCAAACCAACTACTAGGGTGGGAGAATATGCTATGAACACGGTGCAAAGACCTAGACAAAAGAGAGATACACACTATTTCAACATTAAATGTATCATCATCTCTAAAGACAAATAAATATAACGTGTTGTTTAGCATAGGTTATATAAAACTGGACACCTTAGGAAATGCCACAGCAACACCATCACATCCACACATGTGGTCGGTAAAAGCTGCATTTTACAGTGAATACATATAAACACAAGACAGTCTCTTGGCCTTCAAGCTAGCTTTAGGATAAAAATACAACCGGCTGGCTGTTCCAGCTATTCATGGCCTTAACCATTAATTCGAAGTTTTAGCTTACTCAGAACAGAATGTGTGTATTTTTTTAAAAAAAAGGTAAGTTGCACCTGTGCTTGCTGACTAGTAATTCTTAATGTATAGCTTTATTAAGTTGTATCTTGAATCTAGATGATTACCTCCTGTGAAAAAAAATTCACAGGAAAAGTTATCCTGAGGATGCTTTCCACACACCTTTCTTTTGAAGGAAAAGGGAATTAGAGAGTCATCGAGTCTGGGGAGGAGGAAGCGTGCAAATACCATGGATAGCTTTGATCCAAGAGATCATCAGAGGCCAACCACACAATGTAGGAATCATCCATATTGACTACAGGGAGGATGGAATGCTAGCATGTCCAGGAGGAAAGAATGCTAGCATGTCTATTGGGGTAGAGGATGAATTGATGTTATTTCTAACACTAAAAACAACATTATTTTTGCACAGTCACAAGATGAGCAACCCTTGAGTGACTGCTCGTCTATGCTGCCAGCCTCACAGTGCTGAGTGAATCCAGGTGGGCTTCCACGGGGAAGGACCAGGGAAATAAACAGCTGAGCTATCATTTCCTCATTATTGTGTCCTCATCCCAGAGATGTCCACTTTTGCTCTCTTCTATCCATACAAATTGCACTGAACATCAAGCCTTGATAAGGCAAATATATATTCTTCACCGAAAAATAGTTAAAATCTCATGCTTTGCATAAGGTTTTGAAAACATACTTTTACTATCTCTCAAAAGAAACATAGGCATGGGACTTCTATCAAGAGGGCCAGTCCAGCAATTCTGAGTAAGTGTCAGATTGTAGTTCCCATTCAATAGTAAAAGAACACAGGGTCTTTAATATTTTAACAGAGAACTATGTCTGCTGTTCATAATTATTGGTTAATTTCAGCTAGGTTTGTTACTTTTCTATTTACATATTCATCTCTCCTCTGAGTTTTTCCTCTGTATTACTAGATTGTCAAGAGGGAAGCTTCCTCTTTAATTGATGATTCTTATTTTAATTAATTTTAAGGCCCTTAATGCTATATGGCTTCTGTTGCACCCCGGGGTCATATTCAGAAAAAATATGGAATTACACAGATTTTAAATTTCAGTTTTATTCTAAAAGCTGTTGTTTTTTTTAAATCTGACAATATGGGAGAAAGAAGAAGAGAGTTGCTTATCTTACTGCAATTCCAAACAGGGTTGCCAATGATGACTAACACTATTCTGGCAGATATTTTTTCCAATGTGACAATGTCATTTTATTAAAATAGCCTATTAAATCTCCAGAATTGTTTTTAATTGTCAGCAGGAGATTGACGCTGATTCTGGTAGTTGCTAAGCCAATCCTGGCAGGTTCGCAACCTATATGAAATGGACAAGTAACAATGTTGAGCGTTCAATCCGAAATCCATTTTCCGCCTTATATGTGTATCCACATCTTGGGAGCAGTAAGCAGTCTCACAGTGCCTCACTCCCAAAAGGAGCATCTGGAAGGGTGGGTGGAAGGGTGGGTGAGTGTCTTTGTCCCACCGTGCCCTGCCAGATGAGTGGCAGGGATTGGTATCAGGGGAGCATGGATGCCCGTGCGGAAAAGCGTGGTCAGGATGCTTGCTCAGGAGAGGAGCTCCTCAATAGCAGCACCTAGTGGGGCAAGCACTGTGCTCCAACCACACTCCTCTGCAGGAGCACCTGGACTCTGCTCCACAATAAGCAATAGGCAGGGACAAAGACCAGTACACAGCCCTTTTTGTAGTATCCACATTCCTTCCAATACCCGCAAAAATGAATCATGGAAATCTGAATCCGCACATGAGGATATCTATTGATATGGAGCAGATATTCATGGATCTGCAGGGCTCTAGGCATCATTATTCTGACTTTCAGTTATACTGCAAAATATTTCAGGATCAAGTTTCAAATGTGCGCACCTTAAGAAGCTTCACAAAGTCTGTTAAATGGAGATTCTGTTAAATGAGCCATTTTTGAAAATTAGACCTCCAGAATATGGATATCTGGTCAAATCTATTAACACTGAGAATATCAATAAACAGTGGATTTAGATGAATTAATTAATTAATTGGTGTTTTAGAAGGTACAATTAGTTTCAAGCAAATATATTTACAGTTTGGGAACTGAAACTAAGGTTCCTACTTTGGAAAACAATTTCCCTGAATACAACATTTGAACCAGGCCTCTTGGCAGTACATCATAAACAGTAAGTAATTAATGCCTCTGTACAGCACTCTCTATTGTACTGTATGTTGGTGGAAATACAGCTTTAAAGGCTTACTTTAGGAACATGTGATCAACCATCTTTTGTACAGGTTTCCACAGGAATCCATTTGGAATAATCACATAAGTGACTTAAAAAGAAAGAGCAAGCACTTTGCTCAGTTCATTAGACCCATTGTTCCAAGAATGGAACACATGAAGAATGTAGAAGGAAAAACAGGGCAGGATAAAAACCAGCTTGGACATAAAACACGTTTTGTTTTTTTGGGGAGGGGAGGACAAAATTTAGAAAATGCCATCCTATCCACCAAAAAAAGACTAATGCATAAACTAGAAATAACTGGAATTAATTTGTTACTCTCTTAATTCGTGTTGGTTTTACAAGACTATTGATTTTGGCATTTGAATAAAAGTGAAAATATACAAGTGCAATCTATTTCTGAGATGCAAATCAGTTAGACAGATGCAGGTTTGCAAATGGATATTCTGAAATCCTCTCCGAGTGGAAGATTTTATCTAAATCAGTGGGCATCTACCCATATTTTAATGATTTTAAAAGCTCATATTTCTCTCAATCTGAATAGTTTTCTTTTAATCTAGTGAAGTTATTTCAATTAAAAAATTGTGGCACAAGAGCTGAGAACTCTTATGACCCTTACGTAAGCATGAACTATATACACTAGGCTCAGTAAATCATAGATATTAAGCAAAATATGATATTCAGTCATCCAAAGCACACCAAAGGCCAACGGGCTGATGTCCAATAGAATGGATTTGGGTCACTAGTCCTCCACGGACAATAGCAGCTCTGAGCTGCGTCTCTGAATCCTGTGTGGTTAGCGCTACTTGATCTGGGGCAGAAGCCAACACAGGTAGCCAAGTGCTCGTCAGTGCACTTTAAGCAGACTGATAGACTGGCTGGTCACCTTTCAACCTCACCATTAACATACACACTTTCTTTATTCTTGCCCATGTACGAGATGGAGGGAAAAAAAATCCCCACCATCACCCTTAGCATCCATAGAGAGAAGCAAAGAGACTGTCCCCGCTGCTTTATTTTCACATCTAGAGAAAGAGGACTTAAGGTGATAGGGGAAAAGACAACGTTTAAATGTCTGCAATAGCTCACACTACTATACGGGGAAGGGAAGTCAGTCAGAGAGACGGGCAAAAGTGGTTAGGAATTCTGATTAACTGTAATTTAGAAGAGAGTGACAGCATGAAACATATAGACCCCCGTCCCACAAAAACTGAAAATCCTACCACAGAGAATTTATGATGGATTATAAATCTCACTGCTTTAACATACAGGGATACACTACATATTTGCACCTGGATTTTTTTTCCCCTTCAGAAAGGCAGGATTTGACCTTGAGAGTACACATGTGAGATATAAGGGAGGGCAAAATACTTGGATGTAGAATTTGTATTTGCAGTAATGGCTGAAAAGACTTGAAGTAGCAGAAACTTGGAGATTCCCCAACTACAAAAAAGGCAAACCAATAAATAGGAAACAGTGAACACTCCAGTCATTTGGAGCTGTTTTGGCTTTGCTTTTAATCTAGTAATCAAAGGCACTGAGAATTGAGTACTTTGAAGGTGACCTATATTTGTTTAATCAATGAGCTAACTTCCCTTTATGAGATGAATGTGCCAAATAGCTACAAGGGCCTTCACACTGTCCATACACTTTAGCTTTTCACAATGTCACATAATTTTTAAACCCTGTTTTATGGTATCAAAAGGATTTTTTCATTGCATTATATTTTAAATTGTTGTACAAGGTTTCAAACACCTCCCCAGGTGGGTGGTAATTAATAACATTATTACAAATCTTAAAACTGTTGTTATATTAGGTTATTTTTATATGGAGAGGGGGAAAGTCATCTCTTTTTCCATCAGTGAGTAAGTGACAGAATAAAACACAAGTGCTACTGGATCTGAGATTAATTTTTTTTTCATTTCCGAGGATAAAAAAAATTAAAAGATTAAAAATAAAGTTATCCGATTCTTGGGATTCCAATGCAAAATTAAATACTTCTTTCCAAGGTATAAACATATACTAGTCTCGGGATCAATTTGGATTTTTCTCCCATCTCACCAGTGTCCAACGATTTTCTTTTCTTTTATGCATGCCAGCTCGTTCCTTTGTTATACACAAAGATGGCCCCGTTTTTAGGATGCCAGCCTAGGGCTTAAGAGATCTGGATTTAATTCCTAGCTCCATCATATAGTTTCTTGCGACAAGTCACTTAAACTTTCTACACTTTATTTCTCATCTACGAAGAGGATAATACTGCCCACCAACATCCCTGAGAGATAGAGAAGACAAATACATATTGTCAAGTGGTCAGATACTATAACAACAATGGACACAAAAGCATTTTTGATAGAAGGAATCTTGGATATAATTAATTACCCATTTACTTAATGCCTCTTGAATTGCTCCCTGTAAATCTGACTCTGAAAGTGAGGTTGTGGGCTTTGTTCCTAAGCTGGGTCATCTCTACCATTCAGCATGCCAGACAGTTTGTACAAGTCCAATAGTTCTCTAGAGTCAAGTCAGTGAGTTCCTGTCCCATAATGATGTTTCAGAATTCAAAGTGAATGCCACTAATGTCAGACCCTTGATGGAGCAAGGTCCCAAGGTGTACTAGATAATCAGATATGGTACACCACAGCTTCACTAGACATCTATGACTGTTTTACAAACTAAATAAAACAACAACAAATATTAATTTATAATCTGTTCCATATTAAAGGCATGTCTTAGCCTTGCTATGTGAGGCATTCAGTAGACAAAATTTCATTTTTTGTATTTAGCACAATTCCTCCAGAGCACAGAATGAAAGATAAAATAAATGGAGATCAATGGATTAACAACACTTCTTATCCTGATCAATTAAGTGTAATATGGAATCAGGATCTTACTCATGTTGAAAAGCACCTTACTGCATAAGTAGTCCCTCTGAGGTAAATGGCACCTCTTATGGAATAAAGTGTTACCCAGCACAAAGTAAGGGCATGAGACTATAGCTCCAAAGAGATCCCATTCACCCAATCAGAAGAGATACTAAGTGTCTAGAGAGCAAAATTCATACTTTGTGTAGAGCTGATGCTACTTCCATTAATGGCAATACCTACTTGGCAATACCAATACCTACTTGGTATAGGCAGAAGTTTTCAGGACTGAATTCAATTATGAAGAAAGCTGCTCCATGTGGACACTGTGCTGTCACTAGACTTCTTAGCTTTGCCATCCCAATTTGATTGTTATTTAACCATGTCACTATAAGAAATGCCTATCAAATGTACAATGACAGAAGGAGGGTGAGATAATATCTTATATTAGGCCATCTTCCATTACTCAGAGGCACTTTCAACTCCCAAAGAAGAGCTCTATGTGGCACCAAAGCTTGTCTAATAGTGGTAGAGATGTAGCCGTGTTAGTCTGGGGTAGCTGAAGCAAAATGCAGGACAATGTAGCACTTTAAAGACTAACAAGATGGTTTATTAGATGATGAGCTTTCGTGTCTCTCTCTCCAACAGAAGTTGATTCAATAGAAGATCTCACTCCATTCTGACATCCCCAAAAGTTCTCGCATCCTCTGTTTCAATTCTGAGACAAATACTTATGTAATTAGAGCCAAACTTCAAATCTCCTCACAAACAGAGTCTAGTTTAGTTTGCCAAGCACTAAAACAAATACAGAATTTCAAACGTCATCGATATTAAAAAAAAAAATCTTAATCACAGAAATGCTGACTGGATAAGAATCCAATGTGAAGCTCTGGCTCACTGTTAAAATAGGAGCTTGATGGTCCTTCAGTTTACAGTAATCCTAGGTTTTATCATGTAAATAAATTCAGTTTAAATGCTGTTCTGTTGTTTGACCTTGCTGAGGTATTTAGTCTGGATGCAGTAAAATAATTAAATACAAGGACAGAAACAGAGATATTTGCCACTGCATTTGTGTATGAAGTTCCCACAAAAGCTAGATACTGTGGGATTAACAAAGGAATCTAAAATAGACATAATCTTCCATTGAAGATAAAAATAACTGGATTAAAAATGCCAAACAACGATAAAACAAATAAAGAAACTAACATCAGTGTTTCCAAAATAAGAACAAAAGAGATGTGTGCATATATACACATACAGTATGTTTACTAGGGTATAGCATGACTAGAGGATCTGACCCAAACTCCACGAATCTATCAACTTCAATGGGCATAAAACTGGGGCAATATATAGTGTGTAACATCCTTCATGGTCTTCAAAGGAGGAATAATTTAATAGACTTGATGTTTCAGAAAATAAACAAATATCATACAGGTTGGACCTCACTGGTCTGGCACCCTCGGGACCTGACTGGTCCTGAACGAGGGGATTTGCCAGATCAGGGAAGGTCCCTCCCCTCGTGGCCGTGCTGCCACTGAGCGAGGGCTCCAGCCTGCCCCTGCTGCTGCCTCAGCCCCCCAGGGCTCTCTCCAGCCCCTCTATAGCCAGGGTCAGAGCACCATGGCCAGAGCTGCACAGCTAGGGCAGAGCTCTGCAGCGGTCTGGCTCTGCAGCTCAGGCAGGAGCTCTGCAGCCTGGGTGGAAAGGATGGGGCCAGAGCTCCTTGTCTGCTGCTGAGGCTGGAGTTCCTTGATCTCTGGCGCCAGAACATGGCTGGAGCTACGGGGCTGGGGACAGAGCCAGCGCTCCCTGGCCAAAATTCATACCAAAATTCAGGGCTGCAGGTCCACAGCCAAGGCCAGGCTAGAGCTCTCCAGACACTGGGGCCAGAACTTATCACCATGCCATCCATCCTTTTACACACACACACACACACACACACACACACACACACACCCCTCCTGCCCCTCTGCCCCCCCACACACACACCTCCTGCCCCTCTGCCCTCCTCCCCCCCACACCCCTCCCTCTCTCTTCTTGGGCTCTGTGAGCCAGGGACATCTGTGGTCCATACCTGTTGCTGAACCAGGGAGTCCCGGTTAAGGGAGGTACAACCTGTATAAAAGGATTATATAACAAAACCTGCTCCATTGTTTTATTTGTGAAGCCTATTTTTTATATGAGAAACACAGATTACTTTAAAATAAATTTTTATTAACTCCTCTCCTAGTTCTGCCACTTTTTTTTAATGAATGCTCCTTTTTTGGTCACAAAATCAGTGACCGAGATTTTATTTCAGAGTCTCCCTTCCATGTAAAGCACAAATGTGGACTCATCAGCCCCTTCAGTTCCAAAGCAGTTTTGCCTGTCACCTTCATCATGTAATGAGGGGAGGGGAAGAGAGTGGCCCTAGATGACAGCCCAAGTTCATGCTCTCTCAGGATTTAACAGCTGTAAAAATACAGATGGCAGAAAGAACGGCATGTGTAAACCAGGTGGGCAAGTGCCTTTTTTTGTTTTGGATTTAAAATACAACTGCTTTCTCGAGCGATGCAAGCTGCAAACTTTGCTGTTCATTCTTCTGCTGTAAATAGTCACCACACTTATGACAGAGTAGTAACAGCGATATGCATGCATAGCATAAACATAGCCAAGGATAAGCTATCCCAAGTCTGTGCCCATTCATTTCTCTCTCCTCAAAGAAATAAGTGTGCTGCTGGTGTCCAAATATTCCATAACAATAGGTGTCAAACAATGAACGCATATTTCCACCATGAGAAATTTGAACTGGTAAAGGTTTGAGGTCCTTATTTGAAAAATTAGATGAAAATACAGTTGCCCGCTAGCAGAAATTAAAGCTGGCATGGAAATTTCATAAAAGGAATTAAAAGGCAGCCTGGAAACTGGCCAAAAATAGATTGAAGCAGCTTTAGCAGCATGAAACAAGGAATCAGCAATACACAGAGGACTTCAAGAAAGAGATCCACATTAGGCTGAAATGGCTCAGCCAATCTTAGATGTGGCAAGGATAGTAAAAGTCATATAAAATACACATATTTTGGATACAGTCCAGACTAGGAACTGTAAGAGTGGACTTGAATCCAGGAAATTGAATTTAACCCCCTTTCCCAATCTTGTAGGATTACTGAAGTTTGACTCAGGGACATCTTCAACTCAATGTGAACACTAAATGTGGCATGCAGAGGAATTATAGACATATTGGTTCAAACACGAGATGCACTGGATCCACACCTTCTAAAATACTGGGAGAAAGCGATATGGTGGAAGATTTAATAAGTATAATTCTACAGAGGTATAGGCAAGATGAGCATTCACAACTTCTCCAATGCTGCTCAGTACACTTCCAAGGCTGATCAACAAAGATGATAGAAACAAAAGAAAAAAAATCAGTATTTCTTTTCTAATCCAGCTACGAAATAGCTTGCACTACTTTGGTGCAACACAACATTGACAAAGCCTGGCATCCTATACTATCAGTTACAGACATGAGGGGCTCTACTAGTAACATGAATCTGGAGTCGAATCTTTACCCAGTCCCTTGGATTCACTCAATTCTAGTGAACAAAAAACATAGCGAGTGGGAGTTTCAAAAGCACTCTGCGTTGGCCTAACTGCTCCAGATGAAATCAGTGGAGGAGTCCCAGCCCTCTTTCTAGATATAAAAAAAGAGGTACGTGTAGTCACTTAAAAGTTTTAAAGGACTTATTTGCTATGAACAGATGATTAATTGGCTGCTATAGCTGCGTTTTTTTACAATGGATCCTAAAAGTGGATGCCAGTGAGAAGAAGTGGATTCAGAAGACAAACGATAATCACATCAGGAAGGATCAAGATCTTTGGTGACCGAAAGCTGCTAAAATAACTGCACGAGAATCATTTTTGAAAGACAGGGGAATGTTATTAGCTTTTGTGATGAGAATGTGCAAGCAGATTTAATATTTTGGCTGGTGCTATTATAGGAGTTATGCAAGTCTGATTTAAAAATCATACCTTGAATCTATGATCTTCAAACAGCTCAGGAAAAAAAGTGCTGCGAGGCATGCTCTTGGCAGCTTCTTTGCTACTTCTGAATGACACTGCGGTTCATGCTAAATCTTCTAAACAGGAATTAATGTTCTGTGATAAGCTCAAGAATATTGAAGCGAAATTGAACACAAAGAATCATGAGTTATTTCAGAAGCAGATCTCCTACTTATCATACAAACAGGATGGAAGACATTCACTGACAAATTACAATGGAAACAGAAGTTGTTTGGTCAACTTCCCAAAATCACAGATACACAGAGCTTTCTAATGCACCGTTCCTGTCACAACAAGAAGGTATTGGGCTTGATGCAGGAATTATTGAGTGAAAAGAAATCTATTGCCAAAAATTCAGTTTAAGGCTTAACAATACAGAAACATGACTAATAACTAATAAAATACAAATGTAACCAGTGCTTCCTGCAAGCTGTTCGCTTGAGCAGCCACTCAGGAGAAATTCAAATGCTGCTCTTCTGATTAGCGGAGTGCCCACAGCTAGGTTTTGTTGTTGTTTCTATTAATAGTTCACATTCACACATCTTCGTGCACATAAAATTTATTCCGCACAGACAGAAAAAAATCCACACGTGGATGGTAAAAATTAGAGGGAACATTGAAAGTAACCTTTATGATTGGTCAGACTGTAATCCAGTACTGGTGGAGTTAGAGAAGCATTGTTGGCTAACCCTCCTCCCTTTTTTTTCTTAATACATCTTTGTGTAGTAGGGAAGGTACCTGGTCACAGATTATCAGTGGCTTTGTTGCAAATGCAAAATAGAAAGAGAGGCAGAAATGGAACTGGAATGTTTCAGCAGTCTCAATTTCTGCAGAGATTTATTTAACCAATAAGGCATTTTGGCCAATAATAAAATCCATTGAAAATCTTTATTATGTCTATGGAAGCATAAATATGCATACACAGACCAATGGGTTTTTATGTAAAAAGTGCCCACTGACAGCAAAGAATACCTCTTGGTAAATGAAGATTTTGCATGATAACTGTCTGCCCTTTTTTTTTTTTTTAAACAAAGATGCAACTTAACTATGATTTTCACCTCAATAGTATCAACACCAAGCAACAAAGACCCAGCCTTTACAAGTGCCTGAATCTTGCAAATTGGTACGTTTAATTGAATCCAATGTTCTCTTCTGTTATGTAACATAGAAGGGAGCAAATATGCAGGAATGGTGGGATGATGGGGACGATCAAAAGAAAAAGGTGGATAAACGCTGTTATTTTCCTCCCGCTCCCCTCCACCCACATATAAACACATACCATCACTAAATTATAACAGCAACATAGGAATTTAACACAGTGTAGAAGAGGAAAGAAATTGATACAGCAGCCATTAAATGAACCATTCCCCTTTCAGGGAAGCATAGCTTACAATGTGTCTTGCTTTGCAAGTCCCAGCTGGCCTGAGCAGCAATAAATCCCCTCCCTGCACGGTGTAGAATTGGCAGTAGCACCAGAATGGAGGTGTCTACCAAAGTGATATGCTGCAAGTGGGACAAGGGGATGGGAAAAGAGCACAGAGGCAGATGGAGTCTCCACGGTCAGCCAAAGATCTGCTGTGTCTGCTATCTTTTTCCCTTTAAGTATTAGCAGACATCCTTGAGCTCCTTCACAACACTGCTAGTCTCTCTTCTCTCAGCAGAAAAGTAGCAGACCTACAACTTTGTTTCCTCTCCATGTTTTTTTATGCTGAAGAGGAACTCAGGCTCGTGATACATAGCTTGGGACTACATGTAACATTAATGAGAATTACACTCATGAACTTGAGGGAAAACTAAGCCCAGAGCAATTAATTAGGACACAGATAATTAGTTTGAATACAGTATAAACAGAGGAAATGAAACATTTAAAAACAAAGATTCTTTTTTCTTGCAGTCCATAAATACATGTTTCACTTTCCTGTGATCTGGGCTGGGGACATGGAATATGGCAAACAGGTGGTTTTGGGATTATCAGTTGGTTAAGGAGCGCGGCAGGTTGTTGGATTACCAGTTGTGAAGAAGTATTAGGATGACAGGTATATTGCTTATTTTTGGGTTTCTCTCTGTGCTGCTATTTCACTATGTAATCAAACCCCATACACCCTTGAACCAAGAACCAAGCTTGTTTGATGTTTTTAAACTGAAATAGCAACAAGAATGCAACAAAAAAAATGCTATGCACTACAGAATGTTTGTTCCAAGTTTTCAATGAGTGGCTCTTTAATGGTATAAAACCTGAATAAGTCAAATAAAATATTTAATATCCTCCATTATCTTCTGATAATTAAGTAAATACAAATCCCCTAGCTTCAACAAAAGCAGCAATTGGCTCACAGTACTCAGAGAATCAGGTCAACAATGACACCTAGTACAAAATTTCACCTGAACCATCACAGATAATTTTATGTGGGAATTACACTTCTCTCTCTCTCTCTAGTGGCTAGTTCACAGGATGAGCTCTCTATAATAGAGGTGGGGAACCTAAGACCTGGGGAGCCAGATGTGGCCCCTGGGTTGCCTGGATCTGGCCCCTGAGGCCTAGGGCCTCCCCAGCATTGGGGAGCCTACACTGACACTCCAGCCCCACCACCATCTCCCCAAAGTCCCAGCTCCTGTCTGATTTTTCTGTGGGTCAGTGGCTCTCAACCCAAAAAGGGTCCCCACCCCTGCTCTGCAGCTACCAGCTAAAATTACTGATGTAGTTCAAAGAAATAAGGCTCGTTCCGCTTAGCACTGTACGAGGAAGGTCGTCTTCAGTGGTGACCCTGCATAGCAGCTATTTGTGAAAAAGCCCAGATATTGTTGATTCTTACTAAAGAGAGCATGTAGCTAAACACTATTCAACTCCCTTTCAAACATTTTCAGAGACAAGCATTACTGTCAGCTACAAGGATGCTGGTTTGCAGGCTTCTGTGGGGTTTCTATATAGACTGAAACTCAGAAAGCTTTGTTACTCTGTGTGACTGCTGCTAGGCAGCATAGCAAATATACACAAACCACAGAGTTCTGTCGACAGAAGGTGTTATTGCCTATAGGGTTGCGTCTAGACTACAGGGTTCTGTCGACAAAGCAGCTTGCTTTGTCGACAGAACTCAATGTGTCTGGACGCTCTTTGTCGACAGAAGTTTTGTCGACAGATACTGTCGACAAAACTTCTGTCGACAAAACCCAGTAGTCTAGACGTACCCATATAGAAGTGTGGAGGAGCACACATTTCACACAGACAACCCCCAGAGAAGGATTTATTTAAGGGACTATAGCCAATGATTTTAGTTATTATTCATTTATTGGGTAATGTTATGATTATGTTGTAGCATATATATTCATTGTATGCCAATTAGAGTTAATTTATAGGGCTATAAAATAATAAGATAATTCCTATAAATAGTGAATTATATACTAGACATGAATAAGACAAGCTAAAATGAAAAAACCTATAGCTTGCAACAGACCTTAGCTAAACTATTTTTAGGCCTTAGAGACAAGAAATGATGACTTGAGTGTTGGGAAAATAACTTAATTCCTCTAACATTATGTCAGAAAAAGTACCAAGTGATGATATTGTGCAAAATTACCCAGAAGATTAATATCAGATCATAAAAACACCATAAAGGCATATCTGTCTCAGATAGTCTTAAACATGGGACACAGTCTTAATCGTGTTAGTGAGAATCAAAGGAACCTACCGAGCCTATAAAAAGAATGGGGTCCCTTAAGTTTCCACAGTTGACAAACCAGTAAGAGAAAAGAGGCTGGACATTTTCTGGACATGCAGAGAATCTGGAGTAGACAGCATCACAGTATAAAAAGGGGAGGTTCATAATGGGATATCTGAGCTCTGCTGGGAGATAGCAGCAGGAACCATCCCTCTATGGATGATCAACCCACAAGAGACCCATCAGATGCTTACGCTATTGTCAAGGATGTGAGTATAACTGTATTTGGAACTTGTGCATCAGTCTGTGTAGAATGTCTTTATGCTTGGATAATCATAGCTTTAACTGTATCTTTAATACAACTTATAAAATAGACTAAACCTTGTACTAGTGAATGCATGTGTGGTCAGAACCTTAGGTCTTCATGTGCTCCTAGAGCAGCAGTTAGTAGATCAGGATCTACCAGTAGATCTTGGAGCTTCTGACAGGTGATCCTTACTGGTTTGGCCTGAAAGCTCTCAAGCACTGGCACTTCAGTTGCCCCTCTACCCACTGTCATGCTGCTCCTGTTCTCTGCCTGGGAGCTTCCCCCAGGAGCCTCCTGCTTCCTATACAGGATGTGGGAGGGAAAAGGGGGCAGGGTGCTGATGTCAGGGTGTCACTCCTCCCCCAACTCCTGTACCCTGTCTCACACAGAGAGAAGGGGATGGAGGGAGCTTGGCAGTGCAAATCTCTGTCACTCTCAGACACTGTGTGTGTGTGTGGCATTCTCACAAACACACACTGTCCTTCACTCTCATCTCCTGACCCAACACATACATGGGGAAGTGGCTTGTTGTTACTTCTATTACTGCTTGCAGAGTGTGTTAGTTTTGGGTTTTGACTGGTCTGTGCATTTCATAATTTTCATTTCTCTCTTACACTTAAATTTAATTCTTTGAGTTGTGAGTTCGAACATGTCTAACCTGGTGAGGCTGGAGTCATTATCCTTGTGGTAACTGCTGCTCCTGGACGTGGCTGCCATGTCCCTGCAGTCCCTGAGAGAGGCAGAGCAGGGAGTCTCCACATGCTGTCCTTGCCTCCAGCCCCCACTCCTGCAGCCCCCACTGATCAACAACACAGAACTGTGGCCAGTTGAAGCTGTGGGCTCAGTGCTTGTAGAGGAGAGGCAGCACATGGTACCATGGAATCGTTGCTGTCCATGCCAACTGCTTTCAAGAGTGGTGCAGGGCCAGGGCAGCAGTAGGCCTGTCTTAACTCTACTGCTCCACCACCCGTAAGCCGTCTCAATTAAACAGTGCCCAGCCACAGCCTGCTTCCTGAACCCGTCCTAGCCTTGAACCTGCTCCTGCACTCAGCCTCCTGCCCCAGACGTAAGTGCCCCTGCACCCAAACTCCTTCCCAGAGCTTGCACCCTGAACCCCCCATATCTCTATCGCCTGCCCTGGGCCAAGCCTGGAGCCCCCCCCTCACACTCCAAACCCCTTAGCCCAAGATCAGAACCTGCACCCCAACCTCCTACCTAGCCAGGTGAAAGTGAGTGAGGATGAGGGGTGAAGGGGAATGGAGTGAGAAGGGTGAGGCCTTGGAGAAGGGGTGGAGCAGGGGCAGGGCCTCAGAAGGGGCAGGAAGGAAGTGGGGCAAGGTAGATCTTACATTGCACTTAAATTGAAAAAGCGATCTTGTGGTTAAAAAGGTTGGAGACCACTGTCCTAGAGACTCTAAATTTAAAGCAAATAACTGAGGTGACTTTCACTCTGTTCAGATTGGAGCTTTAGACACTAGGGATGTAAAATTTTGATTAGTTGATAAGGCCACCTGCTCAGTCACCCCTGCCGGAGCACCCTAGAATACGTTTGGAGCTACAGCTCTGCCCAACTGCAGGCCAAAGCCCCGTTTATAGCCCTGCCATGCTTGAGGGCTGGGTTTATAATTTAGTACTGCTCCATTTTAACCACCAGCCAGAGCCCAGATTGTTTGTGGCACCTTGGATTAATGTTTAACAAATGAGGGATTTATTAGACAAGAGAAAAGCAATCAATTTTTTAAAACTGAATCCTGATTAACTTTAAACTAGTACCTACCATAGCACTCAGAATAAACTGTAGCTGTCAATGACATCAACATAATTGTAGGATAGTGTTAGTCTTGAGATTTGTGTAAATTTAGTGTCAGTATGCACAATCAAACCACTCTTAATGGCTATGCAGGTAAGCAGTAAATGCAACGATATAATGCAGGAATTGAGACATCAGTTCTATTTGGATTTGAGATAAATTGCAGCAAGAAGATATTAAAACTAAGGGAAATTCTGTGCTTTGCTTTCTTTAGCAGCCATGTTGATAATTAAAAGTCATGCCAAGGTAGTATTATATTAGCAAGACAGATTTTTTTGTCTGTTGCTACAATAAATGTGTATGTAGGAAAGAGAAGGCAGTACAGATCCAAAACCTCTGTTGAACAAATAATTCACAAAAGCCAGTGAACTGCATGACATGTGTTGTGCTGAAGGATTTCATTAAGGTAGTCTGTCCCTTGATGTACATTTTTACAACTGAATTTGCTGTAGTTCAAATAGCCAAAAATGGCATCTTAATATTTGCATCTAAGATCCAGAAAATAGTCTTGGCAATAGTCTAGATGCACAAAAAAACCTGCAAAACAAAATTCTCTATTTTAACATACAACATATAGTTGTTTTGTAGGGCTGCAGCATGACATCACCCTTTTATTAAATAATATCTACCAATGTGACATTATGTGTGTAACCTCATGATTGTGGCCCATTTTTTATGAATGGGATTTGGATTAACATTAGTAACCTTTTAAGAATTGCCTTTGGAGGACCTGTTGTAACTTTTTATTTACACACACACACACACACACACACACACACACACAATTTTTAACTTTGTACTTCCTCAAGTCTGTTTAAAGTTAGGTATGTGTCTATGTAAATGTTTGAATGTAGGGACTTTTGTCAACAAAAGTCGGGGTGTGTGTAAAGCAATTAGTCCCTGACACAAGCCTGTCTGGAGACCAACTGCCAGCACCACCTTGATAGTGAAGAACAAGGCAAGTGAGCCCTGCAGAAGAACCCACCCAAGAAAGAGAGACAAAAGCTCCATCAACAAAAGAAGATCAAAGACCCGTCTGCTGTTAACTACTGATTCATGGTCATACATGTCCTGGGGCAGTGGGGCAACATAAGCTCTATGGCTAAACACATAAAAAGAAGGGTGCAAAACTACAGAATTAGGTCTTTTGGTTCTACAATCATCCTCTAGGAGCGTTATTGCACACTGATACAACCCAGCTCCCCTCCTCATCTCTAGACTACCTGACCCATGGACTACATGAGCAACTGAGACTGGTAATTATATCCCATCTGTAGAACTGTGTGTATGTGTGGATAATTTTAGCAGACAGGGATAGTAAATGAATTCTGCCTTCACAATAAATGTAGTGTATTGCCTTATCTGCCTAACAAGATTCTGCTCTTTCTATTTCTACAACAGTTTGCCTGCTTTTCATTACTGAACAAGAATTGTGCAATTCTTACATGGGATAAACAGGATAAAGAAAATGTATACTAATGTAAAGACCATTAGAGTCACAGCATGTCCTAAGCATGCCCAAATCTACAGACTGTACAGGAAGGTACAGGTCAAGGAAGATGATTAAGCATAACTGGAAACTACAATGCACGTCAGCCAAAATATTTTCTTATTTAAAAATAGAAGGCTCTGCAACAAACTCTGCTGTAATTTTCAGATTACCCTAGATAATTGAATCATCTACTGTACTATCAATTCCCTGCCCAAAAACAACTCTGATATCAATCAATCAATAAATAACATCTTGTCTTAGAATAAATTCTCTCTTCAAAGCCCTATTCACATGGGTGAATTAAACAGAGCCAGAGAAGTCAAGGATCTAGAAACCACTAATGACACAGTAATGTAATGTTACAGTCATGATTGATTATCTTTTTATGACTGCAATAAAGATACTCTGTTCTTTTTCTACTATAAAATATTCAGTGTTATTTTATCATGTTTCACATCTTAAATTCATATTAGGACCCTATTGAATATACTCTATATTCACCATTTATATATGTAATACATTACTGAGCTAAATTAAGATGGAAAATACAATGCAAGGTATGTTTTCCTTTTCATAAAGATGCATACATATGCTGTATAAACTACTCCTGCAGTGAACAATGACAGCTGCTCTACTTGCACTATGTTCTTTAGTTTTACATTATTCAGTGCTTTTGAACTGTCAGTTTCAATTAGAAGAAAATCTACAAAGCTTTCATAGATCAATATTTCATATCCATTTTATACATGCACTGTTGACCTCTCGCTTCAGATTTCATGACAAATGTTGGGATTTTTTAAAAAATTACAGAAACAAACAAGCGACCTTTTTCTCACTAAGGTACCTGTTGCCAGTTCTGATAACTGGAAATTTACATTTGGGCTCCTTACTTGCATTATTGTAAGGATCATGATTGTGGAACTGGTAGAACTTGGTTATTCTATTGTGTCAGTTTTTTATATTAAATAGTTCCCTCAGTCATCTCCTTCCCCACTTTAGTATCTCCACACTGAATATTAGCTACATCTTAATCTCTCATACTTCCTACAAAGGATAAGATGTTCATATTCATGCACACAGACAACTAAATTTACCACTTCCTAAAAAAAATGTGATGTAGCATTCTAACTTAGTAGAATTAAACCCACTTTTTGCAGATGTACAAATATAAGATAGAAAGTCCTGAAGAATCACTCTCCCCCCACATCACAGTAATAATATGTAGGGACACTACTTTCTCTAGCCACAAGCTTCGAAGATTCAATTGACGCCCTCAAACATTTCACAACAAAGTGCATTTGAAATGCTCTCTTGGGTATAACAAATGACCAGCTGCTATACTAAGGGTGCGTCTAGACAGCGGCACTGTTTTGGGATACTTCTGGTGTCCAGAAATAGTGTTTTCTGCGAATTGACAGTGCACCCATTATTTCAAAATAATGGGCATGCTATTCCGTCGTCCCTGTAAATCTCATTCCACAAGGATTAAGGGACTGTTTACCAAACCTTATGAATAAGAGTGTTACAGGTCTTAGCCTCTACATGGATAGAATAAATGTTGTCTAACCAAAATGTTTCAGAGCCATCCAACATAGTCACTTGATCGAGATCTTGGATGAAAGATTGATTGGATCCACTGCACACAGCATCATCCAAGAGCATAACTGGGAGTTCTGAGGTTGACCTTAGGGTTTACCCCCTATTCATTGCTGATGTGAGAGAAAACAAATACAATAATGAATAAGGATTAGTAAGAACATCCACAGTTAAATAAAAGTCATTTTTAAAAGGTCTATAAACCCTCAATCTCGAATTACTGTCCCCTGTGGGACATTTTATCCTATCCATCAGATCTTCCTTTGATGCAACGAGTACTAGCCACCTTCAAAGGCAGGATAATGGACAAGTTCCAATCCCAGTATAGCAATTCCTACATGCCTCTATTTAATAGATATAGACAGCCTGGGGCACTGGACCTGGTGTAAGATCTGAGGCTTAAACCACAGTCAGCAAAGTCAGACCACACTAGAAGCATAAGTCAGACCCTTTCATAAAGCAGATGCTTGCTTACAAGTTCACTAACCAGTACGTGAACTTGGCCAAAACACAGGTACACCTAGGAAGTACTAGGTACAGGGTATTCACATAAAATTCACAGAAGGTTAGGACACGTACATTCCAACATAGAGATATGGCATAAACACAATCCTGAGAGAGGATACCCCAAGTATAGACAAGGGTAGGAGGACAGAAAGACAGATGGAAATGTTTTGTTCAAACCAGGTATAATGTGTAAGACTGGTAACCACATCAGGAGTGTAAATACATAACTTGTAAACATCAACATATACAAGAGAGATCCTTTGTCCAGCCAAGGGGTAAGCCGAATGTTCACTGCTGACAGAGCTGGGTCCATTATCATGGGCACACATGTATAAGTGTACCAGTACCACGTTTCATCAGCAATAAACCTGGCTGAGCTTCTCTGCCAGTGAACAGTGTCTATGGGTTTTCCGGGTAGTGCAATCAAAGCCTGCTATCTGGTAGGGCAGATACAGTATACAACGACCTCACTTACCAGCCAATTGACAACAGTAGGTATAGAAATATAAGCAGAAGACTCACTGGGGACCATCCCTTCATCAAATAAGGAAAATCTTTTCTGTTTTAAGGCAATTAATAACTATCTTACATATAAATTCCTTCCTGGAAGATGGATAATTTCCTCCACCTGGGATTAAACAGGAATAGATATTGACTACTCAAAGTAAGGGCTAGACAAGACAAACATCCTGGTTTTTTGCATGTCATGCTTCAGTTTTCCTCCAAAAATATTTATCAAACCATTGCCTTGTTGCCAACATGTACAACCTTTTACATTAAATGGGCATTTTCATGCCATACACTAAATATTTGTTTAAAATGGTTATAAATATGGTCCACTAATATTCTATATGTCATTACTAATAATTCACATATTTCAGATAAGGATGTATTAACCTCTTTAAATGCAGTAACATGGTGACCTCCTTTTTATAAAATCTAAACTATATGGGAACAAATTCTAGAACTCTATCATTTGACTATATAAATAGGTGCATGTTAAAGGCCAGATTCTGCCCTCAGTTTTTCCATGCAACTATGATGACTTCAAAAAGACATGTAGGGTCATATTTAAGTCAAGAGTGCAGTCCCACTTCTGCAAACAATGCAGTACAACCAACCTTTCCGTGCAGACTCTTTCTGCCAGAAATGGGACTGATCTCCAAGGGGACCATTAGAAAGTGCCACTGCTGATTTAGAGGCAAAGAGAAACAAAAGTGCTGATCACATATTCTATTGTTAATGTGTTTTGAGATTAAAAAGCTTGAAAATGTGATAACTACAAGTTAAACAATACCAGAAGGCAAATAAAAATATCAAACTTTCATTTAAAAACAAACAAACTATGTTTTTGGGCCAATCTCATTATTTTTGTGGGTCTGTCACATGGATTTAACTCTTGGGGTTGGCAACACCACCAACTTCCTGAAAAGTTTTCTGAGGACCAATTCTCCAGGTAACCTTCGTTTTGGAGAGGTTTCCCCCAGACCTTTTCCCTCCTCTTGCTACAGAGTTTTGTAGGCAATGTGCTAAGTTTCAACTGGACATTTGAGCTAAGATGAGAAAATAGCCAGTTAATGCTGCCTGTAATGCCATTGACATAAACTAAAACCTACTTTCCAGAAGAACCTTGACAACCCAAACACGAAGTTTTTAAAATGACCTAAATTCTAAAAATGAAGGTAAATCATAACTAACGCAGATAATTAAATGTGCTATAAATAATGCTGCTTGGAAGATCTACTTTGGCATTAAAGGTGGCAAAAATAAAGGCTCAAATCTTGTGTGATTTACTTATACCAGTAGTACCACTCAAGTCAACAGGTTCAATAGCATGAGTAGAATGAGCCAAATTTGTCAGGTAGTTTTTATACAAAAGGTCTGAATTTGGATGGCACTTGGTCATTTAGCTTTATATCAGTACTGTTATCGGTCCACTGAAGTAAAGGGAGTGGTGTGAAACGATTCCATAGTTAACTTCAGATGTCCTCTTGATCGTTGTTGATTTATTTTCTCTAAGGAGAAGAGAGGGGAAAATGCATAAAAGGTCAGAAATATCTTCTTTCTTTAAATGGATTTAGATTGCTGTATGGGGTGGCAGACATAGAAGTGAAGATTGAGAGAGTCTTTTACAGCAGTTTTAAATGTCTGAAAACAGAAGAAAAAAATAAAATATGTGGATTCAAATATATCAAAACAATGGGTAATTTTTTAAAATGTTCTAAACAAAAAGCAAGACTTTTTTATGTTAAATTAACTGGGTTTTAAAACCTCTGTTTGATCTAGTTTCATGGCAACATGGGTAGATAAACAATAAATGTATAAAACCTTATTAAAAAAAACCCAAGAGTTGTTTTTGTCAAAACAACATTGCATGCCAAATTATACTCAGTATTAATTTCATTTCTTTGCCTGAATGTTCTGTGTTAATTTATGCGTGGTCCTGAAGAGTGATAGAATAATGTGTGTTGATTGTTGTTCCCCTGGGACTTTTATGAAGGAGAAATGTTATCTTAGGAAGCTTTTTCAATGACCAACATCTTTGATATAAACACTATAATACCCCTTTCTATATTTTAACAGAGCAACATTAGTGAGATATTAGAATTACTAGTGGTTCTATTTATAGGACTTTAAAACTGATGTTCCTCGAGAGCCTGGTGGATTTCAGAGGACAATGATTTATTCCTTACTTCCTGCCAATGAGCCATGTGGTCTTTTAATGTATATCATAATCTCTGAGGTGTGGAGTTGATAAGATAATGTAAAAAAGGAGAAGAGCTGTATGTCAACTTTTCCCACTTCAACCTTTTCCTGGAGATGTGTTACACTAGACAGAGCTGCTAAGGAAACACTTCCCTATACACGATTTCTCTGCTCACCCCTTCTTCATGTTCAAATCAATAAAATATGTCAGCAGGATTTCTGGTCATAAAGACAATATAGCGAGAGCTGACATTCGTGTTTGAGGATTATTTTGATCGGATTCAGGCAGGTCAGTCCAAATGCAACTATGATTGAAGCACATTACTACCTTCTGCTCTAAACATCAACTGAAGCTAAAAAGTGAGCCACACACAGTCAATAAGTGATTCAGCAGTGCACATAGCAATGCTAACATGACAATTTTCAAAAAAATCCACATATTAGAACATGCAAATGTATTTTACAAAATTCAGAAGGCCCTTAGCAAAACTACCGAACATATAAAAACGTTCTCTGTCTTCTCGAAGTTTTCATCCCAATGAGGCCCACAACTGCACCAAACATGCATTAAAAACCTCAACATGTAATTCACTGCACTAGTCATGTGATGCATTTTGTAACTATGATATAAATTTAGGAGTTAAAGTTTTCAAATATTATTTTAAACAATCACACCTCAAGGATAAACAAGTAAACAAAGCATCTTATAAACTACAAAACATGAACCAAAACACACAGAAGAATTCAGGAAAACATGAACCAACAAAGCAAGAAATACCCTATAGACAAGATTATCAAATGATTCTCATGGCCAATGGTACCGCTGAGAAAGAACAAACAATAGTGTTTTATTATTTTGTCTTTGAAAATCTGCTTTGTATTCCTCCTGCAGATAAATAATCCTGCTGTGCTCTGCATCCTGAAAAAATGCAAATCACAAATAAGCAAGCGAATCTCAGCAGATCAAATTTTAGGATGCAGCATGACAGCATTAGATGACTGAACGCAGATCAAATGACGACACAACCCTGAGATTAAGACTCAAGTTGCATTGATTGAATATGATAAATATGCTTCTATTACACAAGGCTACACTTAAAATGTTGCAAAACACTTAAAACTACACACACACACACACACACACACACACACACACACACACACACTACATATTCTCAAGTCCATGACCTATAAATAGGCATACATTTCTTCTGTTCAATCAATGGTATGATAACCTATTTTTACAACCAACTTTTCAGCAATGTAACATGAAGCTGTACAGTCGTATGAACCAAGATATTTATTTACCTGGCTGGAAGGTAAGTTGGCTGTCAGTGTAAAATATCTGTCACCTGCAGGAGCCTCCTCTTTTATGTAACAAGCCCATCAGCCATTGAAAGGCTCAAACTGCAGTTCTCTCTTTTCCTCTAATCCTTTGCAGGTACATAGGGGCTGGGAGGAAGCCACTAGTATTCCAAACATTATGTATACATATTGCTTCGAGATTTATACAGTTCTCAAGGAAACAAATAACCCAGCAATTCCTTTAATGTTCTGACTACAACTGTCAAAATTAGATGCACAACCTTTTCACCTGCCAATATAGTTCACATTAGGGATTATTTCTGAGTTTTGAGCTACCAAGTCTTTTTGTTGTTGTTAAACAATCACTTGTTTCTGATCTTTTCCTGGGCATCTGCTAGACATGCATTGCTAGGTGTTGCATACTTCACTAGCACAGATCGATCATAGTGTAACAACACCCTCTCTAACCCATGTGGGTCAGTATATTGTGGTATCATGACAGAACAACAAATTGCTGGGTTTAACAAATCCAAACTGATTCTGTACCTTCTACTACCCCCCCCCCCCCCCCAAATTTAAACACGCATTCAAACATGGCAGTACATCCTTTGCTTAGAAAGCACAGATAGTCAAGAGCAGAGGAAAAGAATAATGACAACATTTATGTTACCTTCTGTCACATAGTTGTGGTCTCGGAGAAAGCTGTGGTTAATTTTTCGTGTGTCCGTGTCCTCGCCCATTTACAGCAGGATTACTCAGCATGCCTATCCGCAGTGGACTGATAGAATCAGCAGAGGTCGTCACAAGAGCACCATCCATGCTGCCACTGCCTAGCAGAGGCGGAGAACAGACTGGGCTACTGAGCACAGCATAATGAGAGCTAGTGATGCCACAAAGATTTGGGAGGGGTGGAAAATAAATAAGTACTAATAATAGCAAAAAAAAAAAGAGAAAAACTCCAATAAATTAAGAATGCACAAAAACCCACCCCACAACAGGAGGGGAGGGGACTGTGCAGAGAAGCTACAAGCACTTTTCCTGCAGTTAAAGGATAACCCAATTCTTTAGTCACGTCCTCCTTAAACAAGCTCCCATGCAGAGTCTGCTCCAAGTGCTTGCTGCTGTGGAATCTTGCCGGATGCTAAGAAAGTGGTAATCAGCGTACTGCAGCAAAGGCTGCCTGGTGAAGCTCTGTGATTGCTGTTGCTGCTGCTGCTACTGCTGTCATATGCCTGTGCTGCATCAGAGCCGGCCCCTCCCAGTCAGCCTCTCACTACCCAACCACACAACATCTGCATGTAGTAAAGTGAAAAATGAGACTGCAGGTAATTATTTCAGCTCTTCTGCTGGAGAGATGGGCAATGAAAAATTTAAATGGAAGGGGGGGACTTCAGGCTGCTTAAATAGATTTACATTGACACATATTCCACGCCAGCATGAAGGTACGATTTGGTACTGGTCAATACTATCATAATCAGCAAAAGCAACAATCATTCAGACTCAGTGTCAGCATGTATAAACACCAGTGAACCACTGCCAACAGCTGCCTGTGAAAAAACAACTGTTACAAGATCAGGCAATATAAGAAAAATACAAGATGAAACAGACCCAATTTCAGAGTTTGTCTGCCACAGTTCTATACTAAAAGGCAAATTATAATGTATACAAAAAATAAAAAGCAAGAAGGTTTCTTAGCAACTTGATAGCACAGGTAGGGAGAAGCAAATACAGGCAATGCTAGTGGATTACACATATGGAGGGAGTTCCTTAATGCTGCTGTTCCCCCCCCCCCCCCCCTGTATTTTTTTCCCCCAGCCTGAGAAAGGAATGCCGAGAACGACCCTCTTCGGAAGTGAGGCACAGTGTCACTGAAAAAAATGCTATTCATTTGCAATGTAAAATAATGTCCTTTTGCCAAAGCCATTTAAACAAATGCAGTGACAGAGATTCATGTTGCTGAACCGTTTCAAGTGAGCAGGCCAGCCACATTCTTCAAACTTTTGGGCAATCTGACCAGTTCCCAGCCCAAGACCTTAGATATACTAAATACTTGTTTGTTTTAAAAGACGAGTATTTGAAACACCACTGTAAATACACAGATCTAAATAAAACAAATGCCTGAGCACCAGAGTCCAGGAAGAAGGAGGGATTACCAGTCACAAAATCCACCCTCCAGTGGGCAGGCTTATTGTTTAGCCACTGGACTTTAAAAGAAATCTGAGTTCCAGAACTGCTACAGGCTTAGTGTGACATGGTAAGGTCTCTGCATCTCAAGTCCTCTTTTGTAATTAAGGCCTAGTCTAACTAAGCCTCCCTACCCCTTTTCCCCATCAATCCAAAATATGCAACTTATCTACGCAAATAGCATAGCTGAAGTTAGTCGACCTACCATGGTGACTTCTATGTGGTAAGGTCAGTAGCTAATGCTCTCCCATAGACTCTGACTACTCTTCCCATCTGGTAGATTACTCGAGTCGATGGGAGAGCCCTTGGAGATCAATTTAGACATGATAAATCGACTGTCAATGGATCGATCACTGCCACATTGATCCACCGTGTAGTTACCACCAGCCCTAACAGGGCAGTTGTACAGGATAAATTCACTAGCAGTCTGTGAGGGCCCCTAACAATACTGATAGGGCCATATAAGCAGGCAGAAAGATTAGTGCTATATAAGCCACTATTTGGAATCACTGGGATAGATAATATTAATAATCAGGTTCTAAAGATTTCAACAGCGAGTAAATGAAACCAAGACACCTTATCACTGATTAATCACAAACTCATGTTCCAATCAGCCTGCCTCCCCAGCAGTGTCCAGCTACTAGGAGATAGGAGGCAGCTTTTATGCAGTCCTCTGTCTCCCAACTCTTTCCCAGTTCGTTTTGGTCAGAGGGGAGCCTTGCACTGCCTTCACTACAGGTAACAGGCCCTTAAAGGTAGTCTCCAGACTCCTTCCCCAATCACCAGGCCCAGCACCAGGAGGTAGGGGAAGGAGAGAAAGGAGGCAGTTGCCCCAGGGCGCGGTGATTCAAAAGGGCCTGGGACTCCTCTCTGTCACTGATGCTACTGCAGTGGTGTCTGGAGCTTGAGACCCTTTAAAAGGCACTGGAGCACTGCACTGTGCACCCCATGCAGCTCTAAGGGCTGGTGGGGGGATAGCACCATGCTCCGGGTGGCTCTGAGGGCTGGCTGTCCAAGTCCCACCACTTCTGCCTTAGGTCTCACCACTTCCAGGAGTGCGGAGCTCCTCCCCACACACACACCATGCTCAGGGGCCTGCAGAGGTTGTCAGCACCCCTGCCAATCACCATTCATTCCCAGGACCCTTAGGTCAGTATGTGTGTCTACTGGAACCTTCCAAACTCTTGAAACTCTTGAGGTGGAGAAGGTGGGCAGATCACTACACACTACTGCCCTCAGAGGTAGACTGCTCCATCACAAGACTCT
This sequence comes from Pelodiscus sinensis, assembly GCF_049634645.1. Classification (NCBI taxonomy): domain Eukaryota; kingdom Metazoa; phylum Chordata; order Testudines; family Trionychidae; genus Pelodiscus; species Pelodiscus sinensis. Next base: position 112,396,092 of record NC_134715.1, read on the forward strand.
CTTCCCCTTTATTTAACACATACTGACCCTAAAAATGGCCATTCCAGGAATGCCGTGTCTGCATCTAAAACATCAATTAAAACCACAACATTAACAGAAATGCTGGCATTTGCCAAGGGGCTTTGAAGCATGGCATCACAAATGATGCAGGCATCACCACCAACTTGCAAAGAGAAAACAATTCTAACCTAGCCTCCATACAGTCTAACAATTACCTTGAACAGCAAAAATATACTTGAATAAAATATGCATTTTCTATCTGTGCCAGAAAAGGGTCCTCTTGTAGTTTAAGCACTGAAGTAGGACTCAAGCAATCTGAGAGTCTCCAGCTATGTTCCCATACAGTGCCTAGCACATCAGAAAATAAGAATAGTCCAGCCGTTAAGATACTGGCTCAGGATTTGACAAATGATTTGCTGCTCAACTAGGTTCCCTATTTTACTTTGTCACAAGGTCATTTGATCTCATCATAACTCAGCTGCCCATCTGTAAAATGGACATAATAGTACTTTCCCAGCCCTTCCCATTAAAAAGCGATCAGACACTACAGTAATAAGAGCTATATAACCATCTAAGGGCTCATCTAGACTACATCCCTCTTTCGAAAGAGGGATGTAAATGAGCCCGATCGAAAGTGCAAATGAAGCGGGGATTTAAATATCCCGCACTTAATTTGCATATTCACGTCAGATCGCTGTTTTGAAATAGGGCATTTCGAAAGTGAAACCGCAGTCTAGACACAGTTCTTCCGGGAAAATTTTTTTTTTCAAAAATCCCGTACTCCTCATTTTTTCAGGAGTACGGGATCTTTCCAAAAAAAAAAAGAGGGTGGGGTTTTTTTGTTTTTGTTTTTTTTTGTTTGTTTGTTTTTAAAGAACCGCGTCTAGACTGCGGTTTCACTTTCGAAATGAAATGCCCATTTTCAAAACAGCGATCTGACACGAATATCCAAATGAAGCACGGGATATTTAAATCCCCGCTTCATTTGTACTTTCAATCGGGCTCATTTACATCCCTCTTTTGAAAGAGGGATGTAGTCTAGTCAAGCTCTAAGATAGAACAGTCTCCCTGACCGCAACTGCAGCCTCTCCTAGAATAATACAAGGAATAGCAATCAAATTCCTCTAATACAGCAGTTCCAAAACTTCTTTGATTGTGCACCTCTTGTGTCTCTGCTAGCTTCTGCCTTCCTTTCCATCCAACCCATACAAGTACATATACCAATATGCACAGCAATGGTGCTACATTTGAATCATTTTCAGTTTTTTATTTTTCACCTGAAGTTGTACAAATGCGTCAATAATCAACTGTAATTAGAGTAAAAGCAAAACTGTGATTGTGGTTGATTCTTACAATTAAGTGGCCCACCATCTATAGAAAATGGATTAACTTATAGATGGCAACGACTTTGCGTAATACTATGCAAGCTTAACAGAAATTTGTTAGAATACACAGCACCATCTGAGGACCGGACACGACTGGAACAATCAGGATTGCTAATTATGCATTGCTGTAGGAAAAACATGAACAGTAAGTTTTTTTGTTTGTTTGCTAAAGCTTCTCCTGCACACCAAAATACCTTCTGTACCCACCTGTGATGGACAGGAAAAGTGCAGGCCAGCACTTGGTGACTAAAGGGTTAAACCCAGGTAGCTAAGGGTGTTGGCAGGAAGCCAGAAAAACCAATGGGATGCAATGCTGAAATTTAAATTGTAAATAAATACCTGCTGTCTGCTCTCTTTGTATGAGTTCTAAGTTAGGAGCTGGAGGAAGCATGATGAAGTAATCAAACGGAATTACCATGCCTACAAGAATTATTGGACATGGAAAAGGATTGAGCCTTGAAGTACAGATTGCGAATAGATAGAGAAACGTGTGTTTAGTCACGATCAGGATATTTTTTTAATTTTGTTGTTTAGTTAAACTTCGTGTGAAATCCATGTGCCTTCCTCCCTCCCATTCACTACACCTAAGCTGTGTCAGGGATACCATTTTTTTCTGTGTTTTAATCTACTCTTTTCTCAGTTGCTCTGTAACACTAAGCAACCAAGTATGCTTTATCAAGTATATCTTTTTGTTTTGTTAATAAAATCACCTTTTTTAAGGCAATGATTTTTAGCTTATGTCCCGAAAGGTAACAGGTCTTTGTGTGTGCCTACCTAGGCTAAGAGGTCAGCTACTAAAGATTGCAATTTATTTACTCTTTTCTTTTTCCAGATTTCTTGTGGTAAGAGAGCTTGGTGTATTCCTCTGGAAGAAGTCCATGTGATTCTTCCAGGGTTTTAAAAGAAGGACTTGTACGCTTGATGGTGGCAGCCCATCTCCCAGTGCCAGTGAATCTGTGACTCTGGGGAGTTTTTGTAAGCAGAGCCTATAAAGGTAAGGTGTTTTTAAGCAATGAATTTTTCTTGCAGCCCTCCACCTTCTGCACTCAGAGTGCCAGAGTGGGGAGCAGCCCTGACACCACCCTCCTGAAGAACCCCACCTTCATTCCATCCCCCAATTTGAGAACCTTTGTTCTAATACTGTCTCCTACTGTCACTCGAGTCCGATCACTTAATCTTCCTTTGTTTCTTTACCTGTTAAATTATAATGGTGCTTTCTACCTAACTGCCACAGGAGTCGCTAGTTTCTTCTTTGTAATGCTCTTTAAAAATGACAAGCACAATTATCCTCTAATTGCAGTAAACAGATCAAGTTGAAATTTTAAATTTTCTATATTTGTAGGGAGGTACAAATGCCTACAAAACACCAATGACAATATTCGCTCCATTCATACAGTAATGCCAGATCATATAAATACAACAAAATGGAAATTATACCTAGTATTCCATTAAATTAAGAAAGTAGACTGTGCAACTAATGACGCTTGTTTTATATGAAATTCTCCTATATAAAACCATGGTATGCCCACATCTTGAATACTGCATACAGATGTGGTCGCCTCATCTCAAAAAAAGATACATTGGCATTGGAAAAGGTTCAGAGAAGGACAATAGAAATGATCAGGGGTTTGGAACGTGTCCCATATGAAGAGAGATTAAAAAGACTTGGACTTTTCAGCTTAGAAAAGAGGAGACTAAGAGGGAGGGATGTGATAGAGGTCTATAAAATCATGACTGGTACGGAAAAAGTGAATAAGGAAAAGTTATTTACTTATTCCCATAATAAAAGAACTAGGTGTCACCAAATTAAATTAATAGGAAGCAGGTTTAAAACAAGCAAAAGGAAGTTTTTCTTTACTCAGTGCACAGTCAACCTGTGGAACTCCTTGCCAGAGGATGTTGTAGGACTTTAACAGGGTTCAAAAAAGAGCTGGATTCACGGAAGTTAGGTCCATCAATAGCTATTAACCAGGATGGGTAAGTATCATACCCCTAGCCTCTGTTTCTCTAGAGGTGGATGACAGGGGAGGGCTCACATGAGGATTACCTGTTGTGATTCCTCCCTCTAGGACATCTGGTATTAGCCACTGTCGGCAGACAGGACACTGGGCTAGATCAACCTTTGGTCTGACCCAGTATGGCCGTTCTTATGTTCTTATTTGAACAAAGGGAGCTGGAATAATTTTCCCCAACATTAGTTTACTTTGATTGCTACCAAGGTCTCACCTTGTCAGTTCATGTCCATCCCACTGCTGTTATGGTGCAATACGTTTTTAAAAAGACATTTAAGGTTATACTTTGATTATTTGAACTCCCATAGTTCGTATATCTTAAACAAGAGGATCATCCCATCACCATTAATAGACACTTGGATGTAAATTCTGGCATATGAAAGTCAATGAGAGATTTGCCATTGACTTATATCGGGCTAGAACTTTACCCTAGATAGGTAATATTAATATGCTTTTCTGTTTACCTAATTAACCAGAAGCAAACAAATCATGCTCAAAACAGACACCTGTTGGAATCTGCCTAGTGAACACCCTTAAACAACATAGTTAAAGAGGCACATAAATAAAGGATTTATATCCATGTCCATGAACATACAGGAAACAAACATGGAAAATATAAACAAAATGCACTACTGAAAACTAGCTAAAATTATTTTTGAAATATGAAAAAGTCAAAAAACAAGATAAAAATTATTTTTGAAAAGTTTACAGACCATTCTCTTCATAACTCCCTCTGATTTTTTGTAACTCAGATGGTCCTGGTTTCTATAGCTGGAGAGTGAAGAGAGTGCTGTTCCATTTAAACTTTTTCAGCCTGTCCTCTAGGTGAGAGTTGACTATCACTTTTATCTGGCACCCATAGGCAGGTTTTAAAATGTCCACATTAGCTTATCATAGTGAGTTCTTCCCCTACTACATCAGATATATTTCAATTACACTAATGGTCCTTCCATTCTTCTAGGACATTTTACTGTAACCAACAATAAAAAAAACTGGTCCTTAGATATCTTAGTTCTCTCCTCACCACTGGAATTTGAGCATTGTGCATGCAACATCCTGAGGTATTATATCGTGGTCAGTTAAAGCTTACAGTTTTTAATTACCAGTCTCATCAGGAACAATGGTGTAACATGAAAGATATCAATTAATCACACAATAGTTTGGTTCTATAAAACAGTACTCACAGGACTATGAGCTAGATCCATCTTACTTTACAAGCATGGAGTATTCCGATTGACTTCAGAGAGTCTACGTACATGAGGAAACTGAGCAGAATTCTACCCTAAGTTTGTAGTCTCTGTCAAATGTATGACAACAGAAGTTTGCTAACAAACAGCTAAACAATTTAAAATGGGACAAAAACCCATTGACAGTCTGTATCATATGAACTAGACATAAGATGTGTGACAAAATTTCTACTGGGCAGTCATAAATAAAATATGTCTATTAATATTTGTATTGGATATTTCGTGGACTTTTCCAACAAACCCTAGTTATGGTCAGACCCTCTTTGTACTAGGCACTGTAAAAACATAGAAGAAAAATAATGCTCCTTGCCCACAAAAAACTTACAAACTAAAGGGGGGGGGGGACAGACAGATGGGGAATACAAGGAAACAGCCAATATTGATCAATATGAAAGAGTTATTCCAGCACACCAGCAGCCTATCTGTTGTCAAGGTGTTTTGTAGGCAAAGGAGAATTTTAAAGAGGGTTGGAAGAAAGATACAGAGGTAGCTTTATGGATGTTTACAAGGAGCAGGCGACATAAGAGAAAACAAGAAATTATTGTTTGAAAATATTAAAAATGGGTGATGCAGGATGGCATCATGGTTCGACTGGAGGCAGGAATCAACAACTTGATAGTGAATATAGATGACAAATCAGTTGGGGCAGGCTTCTGATGAGCCTAGAAGCTGAAGGCAGATAACTTATGTTTGATGCAATAGATCCATTCAGAGATTCTAAAACAAAAAGAAACTAGTCTGGCATCTTTAATAGGCCACAGAACTTCCTCAAAACAATTTGCGTTTGAACTAGAGCAAATCGTTTCGAAAAATATCCAACCTTGATTTAGATACTGCAAGTGTTGGAGAATCCACCACAATACTTGGTACAGTAAATTGTTTCATTAGTTTATTACCCTCACTGTAAAAACATGCACCTTATTTTCAGAATGAATTTCTCTAGCTTCAAATTCCAATCCTGGATCTTGTTGGATGGAATAGTTTCCCTGAGGCAAGTGGAGGGGACAGAGAAAACTCTGCAACTGTGACAGGGAAGAAGGAGGAGAAAGTTGTTAGAAGAGAAGGGAAGGCAAATGGAGTGGAGGGGGGAAATCATGCTGTATTTTGTCAATTTTCTTTTGGAACAAATCAGCTAGATCCTGTGCAGAGAAAGACAAGAGACGGGAAGAGCTCGAGGAGTGAATCAAACATGCTGAAAAGACTGCAGGGACTGAGAATGTAGAATTCAATTAAGTAGCAGAAACAGAGCTGTTTAGCTAAGAGGACAGAACTGAAGAAGGAAAAAATGAATTGTAGTGAAGGAAGTCATCTGTATCATGGCATTTCCACCAGACATGCCCTGTAGCAAGAGAGCCCAGCAAGGAAGTTAAGGTTGGGAGTGAGCTAGACATATGACCCTGAATATAAATAGGGCTGTACCCTTCTTGTAGATACTTTGTATCTAAATGGACTATTCACAGAGGACCAAATATTATCACAATGCCATGTACATAAATGCCACATGGACATGAACAGGAGTTTTATTAGAAACTGCTCTCAGAATATGGCCTTCAAAGATTTAAACTGAAAACATCTGAAATAATTCATCATCTGTTCCCCACGTTCTGTTTCATTAGAGGACTCCAAATTTCCCAATCTGATCATCATTAGAGCAATTAAACTTTCATTTCAGTCACAGGAAAAAGCATCTGGATCCTAAATATTCTCTTTGGGATGACAATCTTAACATACAAATTACTTCTTCCATATGAACATCTTAGTTCAATTTACAAAGACACAGGCATACAATTCCCCTCACATTTGCAAAGTTCATTTGGATTTAGCAACACATCTGTTCCTCAAAGTTAAGAACAATGAGCAGTGCAAAGCAACCTGTTGAATAAAAATAGTTATTTGGAAACTATGCAAATTTTAACAAAAGCAAAACATTTCTAAATATCTTAATTTTTCAAATATGTATCCATCACTACAAGATTTTAATTCGTGTTCGTCACAGTACCCCTTAACTAATATACTTAACAATTGCAAAAAGCCTCAGAGTTCAAAGCATCAGCTTTTCTTCACACCTTGCAACAAAGTAGGACAACATATACAATTAGTGCCACAGTTACAAAAACACAGTAAAAATATTTACCCAACCCCTTTTAATTTATTCTTTCCCAGATTTAACTGAGATATTTAAGAACCAGATGCTCTTTCCCTTTATCCACACTGAGCTTATGCAGTTGGATGTAAATTACTTACCAGATAACTCCCAAATTTAGGCCAATAGCTATTGATTCAGACTTTTTTGTCCTGAATAATATCAGATGCATGAGGTTGTACTGCACAGTTATATATTACCCTATTCAGATCTTCTGGAGATTAGAGACTGCATCTCTGATTTAAATGGATAAAGCAACAAGGGATCATACTGTGAGGAACAGCTAGTCCCCAACTTCACCTTCAGCCTCACTCAGTTTCAGAAGTAGAGGAGACTTCTTCAGGGTTGTGCGTCTTGCTGTGGATATCCTTTTGTTCACTTTACTCCTATCGAAGTTCATCATATAGATAATTGAAGCAAAAGTGAAAATAAATGTTTCTCTCTTGTATCACTAAATTCTGAAGTCTTCATGTATGTTGTATTAGATGCTCGGTATGTGGAAGAATTGATCTAATCATTTTGCTACTCTAGTGGATGTGTCACAAATGCCTAAAAGAGAGTTATTAAAATTAAGAATAATACAGACTACTATATGCTTGCAAATGGTTCTTCATTTTCTTGTGGTGTGGCTTTTGGTATGCAGATGCTGGTGGAAAAAATTATAGCCATCCTTATAACACACAGTAGTGCCATGCCATTTCTCCTTTTTTCTTTAATAGGTTGGCTTTGAAAGAAAAACAATTATTGACTTCCAAAAATGTACTGAAGTATAAAATAACGAGGATCATAAAAAAGGGTCAGCAATAAGAAATAAGTTGACTATGATTCTGAAATGGAGAGAAGGATAATTTATGTATCAATATTATTATTTCTCCATAGCATTTCTAATTAGTAATGGCAAACACCAAACTTTTTCATTATACATCCTACTTTTCTTTTTCATTCAGATGGAGTATCAGGAATGTCTAAAATTAAAAGACATTACTGTAGAGCCTAACAAGCTGGGGAAGCTTAACATGTACAATTTGAAATTCTCACAGAAAAAGTTAAGGATGTTCTCCTCATGCTATCAACTATGGCTGCAACCTGAAAATAAACTCTTACCACACATTTCTATTTGTTACTATTTACATTAGTAACAAATAGAAAAATCACAATAATTGAGGGATTCCCAAGGCCACAATTAATAGCTACAACAGCTGGGGAGTCCTTTACCCCTCAGTATGAATCTGGCATACGGTGATTGTGTCAGAAAAATCAATACCACCTGAAAGTTTTATAGGGGCCAATAAGAAAGTTATTTTAGTTTCATTCTAAGTTATTCTGGGAACCCATTCACTATGAAGTAGGCTGACAACAAGCATAAACTGCAACCCACTACATCAATAGTTGGAGTTCAGCCCTGATCAGAAAGCCATAATTAGAGGATCATCCAGTGCTCCCTAACTGATGAGTTGTTGATCTAAATCTCATCCCTACTTGACATGAGTCTCAGAAGCAGATTCACGTGACCACAAAGTAGCTGAGGCACAGAATGGGCTTCTATCTCAAATGGTCCCTCGGGGCATGTCTACACAGCAGGGCTAAAGCCGGAATAAGCTATACCGCTTGAGCTATGTCACTTGCGTAGCTTAAGTCGAAATAGCTTATTTTGGCTTTCGGCACTGTCTACACAGCAGGAAATCTGAGAAAGAGCACTATCCCTCCAAGTAAGAAGTCCTCCAGCTCGACATTATATCAAAGTAACTGCTTGTAGTGTAGACACGGACTATGTTATTTCAGAATAATGTCAGTTATTCAGAAATAACAGTACTGTGTAGACAAATCTTCTTGCAGACCTTTTTTCTTTGGCAACAGTCATCTTGGGAGGATTTAGGACTGTTAAGTCTTCCAGCCTCATTTGTGGTCAACCCATGTTCTACTTCCTTCAACCTTAGCTCTAAAACATTCTGCAAGGAAGTGCACTTTCTGCACACTGCACATTACCCTGGCACTGCAAATCATCTTGTTCTCAATCGGTACAAGGTTGCAAATTGATGCAGTCATCTAAGTATCTGCTCATTTGTGACAAAAGAACGGTTGCTAAGAATACACTAACTTGTTACCCCGAAAACCATTTTGTTTCTTCACCTCAAGCATTTTCAACAGCTACATTTCTGCTCCGTGTAATAGGGCTGTCATCACTACTGCACTGAACAGGCGTAACTTAGACTGTCATACAGACATCCTGCCACCCAAACAGAAGCCTTTAAAGTTGCTGAAATGCCACTGATGCAAAACTCATCTGATGTGATGACTTCCTCAACATCCTCCTGTCAGCCAGCTAGGCAGATAAATAAAGCTATTCACCCATTCAGTTTCATTGCCCTCTACATAGAGCAGGGCATCCACATTAGAAAAATATCCACTTCTGTTGGCAGCTTTGTTTAAGAGTCTCAGCAAACAAACCAAGGCCCTAAAATGAGCCAGCATGAGATGCCTAGAACAGAAAGTTTTAGAAATGGGTTCACATAGGTTAGATTTGGAAATAATTTTGTTTGAATATTTCATTACTTAATTTGTATTGTTTGTAGCTGTTGTTTTTGTTAATAGCAATATAAATCACAGAATGAAAGAAATAAGAGTTGTCCCTTAAAAAGTACAGTGGGGACACCTGGAATGGGCCTTGACAGCAACATGTGCTGCTTGGTTAAAAGGAGGAGGATTCAGCCTGCAAAACAATCCCAAGAAAGTTTGGAATTCAAAACAATAAATAAAGTTTTCCTTGCAAAGACAAGTCTTGGCATTGAAGGTGCAATATAGAGTTGAGGTCCAGATTGTGGCTTTGTAGTGGTTCTGTAGCCCACTTCAGCCGGGAGAGGGTTACTGACCAACCAGAGGACACTTGCATAAACCTGGGCAATTAGGGTGGGGAGCTGTCAGCCAGTTAAGGCCAGGCTGGGCCCTACAGAAAGCTGCGAGTGCTGAGAGGAACACATTCTTGTTTCAGCTGTTGAGCAGGAAGGACTTGGCTGCCTGGGAGGCTACAGAGAGTATTCCAGGCAAATCAGAACTGGGGAAGGGCAGGCAGGGCTGGGGAACCTCCGGCCTGACCCAACATCCTGGCCACAGGCCTGATGCAGGGGCCTGAAGGATACTAGGGATGCAGGGAAACAGCTAGGGCAGGACAAGACAGCAGGTCCACATCTCCTTGCCAATGAAGCACAGCCAGTTCAGACTGCAGTTGCCCCTGAGGCAGAGGCTGGATGACAACTGGCACTGGGTCATTAAGGGAAGGTGAATGTAAGGGGCTAGGGTTCCCTAGGAAGGGGAGAACCCAGAGTGGGGGAGCATTTCTGTGCAGAGGTACCATGAGGAAAGGGCACTGTAAGCCAGAAGGAACATGGGGCCTGAAGCAGCACAGAAAATAGGTAACAAGGTGAGACACTGGTCAACAGCGGGTACTCCAAGGCTGGAAGAGCTAATTCCTAAGGAGACCAGCAAGAGGCATCACACCGGTGAGCCGATCCTAGTATAGGCTTGTTGATGGGGCAAAATGAATACGCTTGATAAATCATTAAAAGGACTTGCTCCAGCAGGCTCACCCCTTCTGCACTAACACCGCCAAATAATCCCTCTTTAGACTCCAAATGATCGCTCTAGCATCATCCATCCAATGGCAGAGCCTGCCTTCCCACAGTGTCTTGTTCCTTACAGGCTTCCCTGATACCTGGTCTGTTCCTTACTGGCTTCCCTGATTCCTGGTCTTTCCTTTCACCACACACACTCCCTCTTTCTGAGGAGTAGAAGTTACGCATTCCTCTCCCTTCCTACCTCACCTATATCTGCTGCTATGACTGCTCTCTAGGCCTCTGAAGGACAAACCAGTGTCTATTTCTATTTCTTACCATCAAGAAATCTCACACAAGTTGTGCAGCTCCGTGTTAGTTAAAAAAATTAAAATGTCAAGGGTTTACACTGAGCCTTTACTTATTGATTCTTCTCCTCATTTTCTGTACATAGTGGAGATGAGAGGATTGATTACTCCAGCTGCTCTGGCCAGAGATGTTAGCAGTATTTCAGTCCAGTTGGATCCTATACAGTGATCCTCCATTTTGGATTGGACCACACCATTACCTTCACCAACCAACCTCTCCCTGGTTGGACCTCACCGGTCCGGCATCATTAGGACCTGAGCAGCCCTGAACCAGGGAGTTTGCTGGACAAGGAGAGGTTAACACTCTCCTACTCACTGCCCCACTCTCAGGCTCCCAAAGCTGGGGCTCCCACCCTGCTGCTGCCAGAGTTCCCCAGGTTCGGGCCAGAACCACCCGGACACCGCCAGCCCTTCTCAGAAGCAGTCAGCTGCGCTGCCACTGGGCCCTGTCTGGCCCCGATGACACTAAGGATGTTAAGTTTAGATTAATCAACTAATCGGGTAGTAGATGTAATTTACAAGTCGATAAGAGCGCCTCCGCCTTTGAAATGCAGCAAGAACCCTGCCGGCGGAAGCACCACTGGGAGCGCAGGGCCAGCGGGGGATTCAATTGAGAGGCCTCCACTGGCCCCACACTCCCAGCGCGCTTTGCTGTTGAAATATACAAGAGCCCTCCCAGGACTCTTGTACAGTTCAAAAGCAGGGAGTGTGGGGCCAGCGGGGGGGGGGGGGGGGGGGAATATATGAGTCCCCAGTTCAACCCCGGCTCTCCGCAGCGCTTCTCCTTTTGAAACATAGGAGAAGTGCAGAGGCAGAAGTGCCACCAGTTCCACGCTGCACTGCTGCCCCCAGAGACAGTGCTGGGGGGGAACCCAGCACCAGATCCTGCACCCTGTTTTGCTGCCTCTCTCTGACAGAGGCAGCAAGTGTGGGGGGGAGGGGAAGTGACTAGTCGAGTATCTGATAAGCATTTGCTTATCGGATAGTCCACTAGTCGCTTACATCCCTAGATGACACACTGGGGCATTCCCCAGCCATAGCCACCCAGCCCCACTGCCACTATGGATTCTCTGAATTCCCCGGCTGGGGATCCCTGGCCGCCGGGCCCCCTTGGTGCCAAAAGTTTCCCAGCCCCGCATGGCCTAGATAATGCCAGGAAGTTCCTTGGCAGGGCCACCTGGCTGGCTGCTGCATGGTATTTCCAGGGTTCCCTGGCTGGGGCCACCCGGCCACCACTGGCCCCAGTACTAGGGCCAGTCCTTCTCCAGCCAGGGGTTCCACAGGGCCCTGATACTGCAGGGAGTTCCCCAGGTGGGGCAGGAGCTCCCTGTTCACCACATGGCCCCATTGATAACAGAGTTCTCTGGCCAGGGCTGGGCTCCTCACTGCTGCCTGGCCCTGCTGACGCCAAGGGTTTCCCAGCTGGGCCAGGGCTACCCAAGCTGCCACCTGGCCCTGCCACTGCTGGCCCAGCCACGGCTCCCCAGCCCTGCATTTTCTGACTGGCTCCCACTACTGCCTCTGGGACTCTTTCATCCAGCAACATCCGTGGCTCTGCCAGTCCACGGATGTTGCCAGTCTAGACCAAAGAATCCCAGATTTTGAAGGTTCAGTCTGTAGAAAATAAATAACTTCTCCCCTTTTCCTCCTTGGTGGATTATTTGTTGTTACTGCTCCGAATGCTCAAAAAAAATTCCTATTTTGGTCTTAAAATTTAATTCAGCTTGGATTACTTTTGATACTTTGTACTGCCATTCAATGAATATTTCATAAAGCACTTGGGTGCTGTCTCACATACATAGTACATCAGGCCGAATGCATGTGCACAGCGCTGCCTGACATGAGCAGAGGAGTATGTCTGGTCAGCTAGATACCAGTGAAGAGGAGGGAGGGGGGTCATGTCTGACTGGTTACAACCTTCTCATACACAGATGAGCCTCCAAGAAACTCCACCCTATATCTTCTCAGCTCTCACATATACAGCATGACCTAAAGGGCCACAGAGCCAAGCTATTCTGGACCAGAGAACAAAGCCTGTACCAGAGCCAAGGGACTATTCCAGGATATGGTCTAGTGCAAGCTCCCTCTTAAGTTGGGGGGAGAGAAGGAAACCAATTCAATCAAGCACTTCCAGGACTCAAAGGTGGCAGGATAGGGAAGGCAATCTATCAAATAGAAACACTTGAAGCCATATATACACATCAACTGTAATTTAATAAGAGAATTTCTCCAAGTCACCTTGATAAACAAAATTAATATTAAATATATATGTTAGTGTCCGCATGCCTAAAATAGATTGGGTCCTGTTGTGTTTGTACAGTGTCTAACACACAGAAATGACAGTTCCTGTATCCAGACTGTTTATAATCTGAAAGATGATATTCATCTGGTAGAATGCAAACTAAAATTAAATTCAAGAAGATCAAAGCAATTAAAACTTGGTAGAAAATAATCCACAGACATTTAGTGTGTGGAAAATACAGTGTTTGGGAAGAGGAAATACTGAAAGAAACTTTCATTCAAAGAGGGAAGTAACCTATGAGTGTGCATGCAGTAATATAATGGAACCTACATAAATACTGTTAATTTCTGTCCACCTCAGTGTCAAATGAGCACTCTGACTTCAAAAACACAACAACAACAATTATTATTAGGAATTGAAAGGAATAGTTTATAAGACAAAATATATATAGCTTTGGCATATGATGACTCATTAACATTCCAAGAGTATTTAAAAGGAATGTTCTACTAAATGTCCAAGAGTGATTAATTTTTTAGAGCAGTTCAAATGGGAATAATTAGGAAATAATTGGAAGAAACTAAACAATGAAAAGGATTAGATTAAATATTATGAAATTTAAACAGTGAAAGGTACAATTTTCAAAAGCACTTAGTAACTTAGGCACCTGTCTCATTTTCAAAAATCACTTAGCACTTTTGAACATTTTAGCCAAAGTCTATTACAATGTGGAATAATCTCCTAAAAGGAAGTGGCATAAACCCCTTTAACTTGCGTTATTCAACTACACTAGAAAGAGTTTTGTCTAAACAACCTTTAATAGAAAGTATCCCATAATTAACTCCTATGACCTCTTTTCGTATGTATAATCGAACAAGAGGTTAACGTTCATTTGGGAAAATGTAATTAATGCAAAAACAGGTGTTTTGAGTCTAATAAAACTGCAGACAATGTATTAAACTGGTAATTTAATTCAATTCATTGCTGTTTTCAACCAAAAAACATACTATATAGGAAAATAAAGTAGAAATTGATGCAGACAGTTTAACTTGAAAACTAAGATCAAGTTCTTTGCTGATACAGCTAAAATATGATTATTCATTCAGTACACATTCACAATGAAACTTGATCAAATTAATAACTATGTGAGTCCATACAGTAGCTGGTATTTGTGAACTCTGTGAGATAATATAAGGGATTTGGGGAAAGGTGATTCGTTCTCCTCATTGCTTGATTTATAAAAAAAACAAACACACATCAATTAAAGCTACAAAATTCTCTTCATCTTTGCAAGTAATTAAAATATTGTGGTTTTATCTTTCAAAGCTACAGAGTCTTGTTTTTTAAAAAACACTAAACTGCAGGGAACCTAGTTACTTAGCAACAGTTATAAATCAACAGAATATGCTGGAATTCTACAGCTCATGGAAACTGCTTTTTAATCCAAACATAGTAACTCCATGTATCAGCTGTATTCATTCTGTAATTTTATCTGAAACACCTAAATTTATTTAAAATTAGATTTTACTAATATTAAACTGAATTAAAAGAAAGGATTCCGACTACCCCCAAGAGAATAGTTTAATTGAATGATACATTCTTTGGATTTGATTCAGTTTTCTGCACCCTCTAGACCAAGACAATTTAGATTTTTTTCCCTAACATCACCAAGAATCTTGTTCTGTTTTCTCCTTTACTATAAGAAACTTCACAAAGCCAATCTCCTTCATGACAAACCTGTGAAATACAGTGCTGTTTTGCATTAAACCAATTTTCACTCAAATGGTCTCTCTTTCTCTTTTAGGAGCAAAAAAACCTCAACATTTTCACCATTTTGAAATTCAAAATTGTGCTTGAAATAAATTCTCACACTGAAATATGTCAAATATAGTCTGGTATTTTCATATTTCTCACTGAAATTGGGCACCTCATAAAATGTTACATAAAAGCAAATTCTCAGCCAAGAAATAATTCAGAATGCAAGTGTGTTTTTCCTCCACCTCCTCCTCCCCCATATAAATACAGGGGAAACAACCTTTGAAAGGGGGGGAAAAACAGTTCTCATTTAAAAAACACACAAACTGACCATGTCTCACAGGTCAATGTATGTGCAGCTATGACCTTGTGTACTCTCCCTCAGGTTGTAAGGTAGGGAAAACTGCAGTGGCCCTGGAACATATGTGGAAAAGGCATGATGGGAGGTCCCAAAATGTAGTTATCAATAGGCTGCAGCGGGAGGCAAGCACGAGTGACTTGGACCTGAAGGTCTATAAGAGTTCCTGGCATGTCTGTCTGGAGCTTGAAAAGCGTTATGTTCTGCTGTGCTTCTCTGTCCTTTTGCTGCACATTTCTCCTCTCCACACTAACCCTTTCTATTCTGTTCCAAAGGGTGCACCTCCAAGACCTATGCTGTGTATCCACAGCACCGGAGACTTGCAGGATCTTTTGAGACAGGTCCTCCTTCATCATCTTTTTTCTCTTCATCTGGCTGAGCAGCTCTGCTGGAGGGACCCTCAAGGACACTTTTCCAGCTGCAGAAGACACATTGTGCAGAGCTGCTATTGAGTATTTTTACTCCCCTGAACCCATGCAAATTATAAGCATTACATTCTCACCTCCCACTGGGATTCACAGAGCACAACAGCATTCCCAGCCATGTTTAATACAGCCCAGAGAAAAGGGGGTGATTTGGGACAATAAGGGTGATGGGGAACACACAGACACCCATATATGCAGCTAGGGCACTTTTGAGCCGAATACTAGCACTGTCTTCCACTGGGGGTGTTGATTTTAGCTGATCTCTCACACACAAGGATAATGAAAGCTGAAAGGGAACAGCTCCTGCATATATCTGACTGCAAACCAGGTCCATCTGCTGCAATGGTGCCTTGTGCAGTAATTGCTGACTGGCATGAGAAAGTGTCCTACCACAGTAGAAGAAATAAGGCAGCACTGTCCAGAAGCCTTCAGCTAAGGATTGAAGATTCCCCAGGAAAGTTTCCTCCAAATCTCTATGGAAGATTTATGGGACATTTGGGTGCACATAAACAAACTGTTCTGCAGGGCCCCCTCTGCCTAACTCAGGGGTGGACAATAATTTTTGGCCAGGGGCCACTGCAAAACATTTTCAAGTGGCCCCGGGCCACCCCGGAAAGGGCAGGGCCTAAACTGGAAGGGGCAGGGCCAGAATGCTTCTGGGATTCCACACCCACAGACTATGATTGGTCTGGGGATGGGGGAGCTCCTTTGCCCCCCCCCTTCCTACTAGGCATCTATGCCCCTGACAGAGCGGGACGAAGTTTCACATGCTGCCCCGCCCCTAGGCCAATCAGGGCCTAGGGATTGGGGAGCTGTGCCTAAACAGCTTGCTGTCTCCACAGACCAAGAGAGCAACCACCTCCTGTGTGATCTAGGCAGGAGCATGTTTACTGCATGGAGCCAGCATGGTCAGTTTGGCAGGTGCTATGTGAGCCCAAACAAACAAAAAATGGAATGTCAAAAATTCATGGGGCTTTAAAAGAAGAGAGAAGTGTACCTGGGAACCAGGCAGCAGAGCTCAAACTGGTGACCAGAGTGATCAGAATGGGACGTAGTGGGATATCTCTTGGAGGTCAGTACTGTAACTAATGCAGTAGAGGAGTGATGGGAGGAAAGATAGCCAATCAGAAATAGCTTGGAGGAAGGACAAAGTAATCAAGACTAATGGACAAAATACAGAAGCATGGAAAGTGGTGGGGGATTACTAACTATTAGCTGTACTACAGTTAGCACACAACTTGGGTAACAAGGCATGAATTCCAAAAGCTCAACCCACTCTATAAATTAATGTCACTTCAACCCCTGCCAATAATTATCTGCTGTCATTGTTTTACATACCATCCTTACTCAAAACAAATATATAAAAAGAACCACCACTAAGAAGTGTATAAAAAATGAGACAATAACAAAACAATATCTGAAAGAGTCCTTGCCTTCATATGCAAAACAAATGCTTCCCAGTGGTTTCTGCAGTACCATAGCCATTCAGCAAACCAAAATTGTTATTAGAGTGGACCATTTTTTAGTAAATTCTTGGACTTTAAGTATGATCATATTTTCCCATCCATCCATCCACAGAGAGTTTGTGCATCTGTCTGTCCATGAGTCCATTTGTTCAAGATCTCCTCTTAAATGGTAAGAACTAGGACCATCCCATTTAGTACGCAGATTCCTCTTATCTTAATTTTACGCAAGATCAGAGTTTGGTTGTACCAGGATATGGGATGTGCATGGAATCCAATTGTTTCTCATAAAATGGAAAGGGAGGGATGTGCCTGGAATGGGATTGATTTCCATAACATGGAAAGGGAGGGGACTGATGGGAGGGACAGTTATACTGCAGAGTGACCACTGAAGGATGGCCACACCAAGAAAAGAATCTCCATGTAGCCAGCCACAGGCCCAAGTAAGTGACCCTTCCATCTCAAACCCTTCCCCACCTAACCCTCGGCTGCAACATCAGGTGGGGAACCCTACCAGCCAACAGTCCTGCCCACCCCCCCCAAGATTGGGTTGCAGAGCCCTGCCAGTGTCCGGGGCCAGGTACCACAGCCCTGGCCCTATGGCTCTGCTGGTGGCCAAGGCCGAGTACCTCAGTTCCAGACACCCTCCCTCCCCAACAAGGAGGAGCCTATGGGGGAGCCAGCAGCAGCAGTGCAGTCCTCACCTTTGTGGGCTGCTCCAGAGAGACCCTGCATACCTCCCAGTCTCCTGCCCTAAGTCCTCTATCCCCTGCCCCAAGTCTCCTCCAAACCTCCCAGCCCCCTGCCCTGAGCCCTCCACCTCTTGCCCTGACTCCTGCGTGCACACACGCACGCACACAGCCAGCCAGCCCCTTGCCCTGATGGTCCTGAGCAATGCTGGGTAAATCTTCTAGTAGTTTATTTTCAAAATGACTCTTAAAATATACTTACATTTGAGGGTCTACAATCTGTGAGCTCCAGTTACTCAAGCAAACCACTCAAGCTAATATGGTCTGTCGTCATCACAAGCCTCTCTCACAGTATGAATGTGAAAGCTTGAATCTGTGAAATGAGAGCCCTCCAGTAACACACTCTGTCCCAGATTTTCCCTTCATGTCCTACGTTGCCCAGCTCTCTACTGGGCAATAAAAATGTGTATAGGTCAGTTATGTCATCAGTGGAAATACAGGCAGTCCCCGGGTTACATGGAGCCGACTTACATCAGATCCCTACTTACAAATGGGGTGAGGCAACCCCACACTAGCTGCTTCCCCCCAGCAGACCAGGGAGATGCAAAGCTAGCACCCCTCCCAGCAGACCAGGGAGACGCGGAGCAGCTTTTCTCAGCAGACACCTCAGCTTGAGAATAAAGGACTGAGGGAAGTGAGGTGTGGGAGAATAAAACTGAGCTCTGGAGAAATTTTTGGCTAGAGTTTCCCCTACAATATGTACCAGTTCCGACTTACATACAAATTCAACTTAAGAACAAACCTACAGTCCCTATCTTGTACGTAACCCGGGGACTGCCTGTATGCACACATGTGATTACCTCAAATGGAGTTTCCCCAAACACGTCAATTTACTCACACTGGTTTAGATAAAACAAGTCTATTAACCATAAAGAAAAAAGTGAACGCAAGAACACAAGTAAAAAAAAATGGTTATCAGAAAAATAAAGATAAAAACCTCAGTTGATGCCTATCTTAAGCTATATTCAATTCAAAACAAGGCTTTCTTAACACATTGCAGCATTCTGACTGAGGTCAGCTCTACCCAACAAACTTACATCAGTATAACTACATCACTTGGGGTGAGAAAAATCCACACCCCTGATGTGGTTATATTAATCTAGTCCAGGGGTGGGCAATAGAACAGCAGCAGTTCACCAAGGTTAACCCCTGGTGGGCCACTGCTGTTATATTTACCTGCACCTCTGCAGCTATGGGTGATGGCAGCTCCCATTGGCCAGGAAAGGCGATTTGTCACCAACAGGAGCCGTGATCTCTCATACCTGCGGAGGCACAGGTAAATATGGTGGTGTGGAGGCCTGCCAGGGGCTAATCCTGGTAGACCAGATCTGGCCCATGGGATGGTATTTGCCCACCCCAGCCTAGCCCCGAGTGTAGACAAAACTATGTCAACAGAAGGGCTTCTCCCATTGAAACAGTTAATCCACATCCATGAGACGCAGTAACTACAATACTGGGACAAGCTCTCCTGTTGGCATTGTAGTATCTTCACTGAACCACTGCAGCTGCACCATTGCAGCTTTTTACATGTAGACTTGACCTGACTGAAGTTTTTTGCATCAGAATCCCTCTCCCAGTCCTACCTGGTTCCTTTGTCCTTCAGAAGACATGAATCCACGAATACTGTAGGCAGGAATGTCTGCCCCTCCTTTTTATAGTCCTGTTCCCACTTGGAGAAACATTTCCAGGTGTGATTCAGGAGACAAAGTTTATGGGGAAGGGTACTGTGACGGAACCCCCACCCCGTGCTTTATGAAATGGACTTGTGGACACAAATGTGCATAACTCACAGGTGCTTTGGACAAATGATCCCATGTAACCTATCGATCTTTAGGTCATAATCCACTGGATTACGGATATCTTATTTTGGCGAATGTATCATTCTTGTGTGTAAAATTAGACATATGGCGTATGGAATGCTTTATGATTTTAAATGTGTAAATGGAGAGCCATCAAGGGTGTTTCCAATGTGTGGGGAATCATATGCAAATAGTCTTTTGTCCTTAAGTCTTAGCAGTGGTTGGGCTGAAGTCACATATCTACCCCAACTGAAAGGATGGAATGTAGAAACAGAATTTCCGCCCAAAGGGAATTTTTAAGTACAGTAGAAAGCTAGCAGGTTTTGTCTTTGGCTGGCTGGCGTGGCACACCCAAGGGAATGAACCAAAGAGGAGATTTCCCTTGTTTTGAAGGCTTATCTGGAAAAGAAACAGTTTTAGGGTGAGTTTGTAATAAGTTTGTACTGAGGTTTTAGTGTAGAATTAGCTAAGTGTTTTCTGTTATTTTAAATTTGTAATCTACTTAGCTCTGCCTGTTCTCACTTATTACTACTGAAATGCTTCTGCTTATACTTAATAAAATCACTTTTACTTTCTATCAAGCCCAGTGTACATAATTGTTACCTAGTGGAGCAACCAGTGTGTACATTCCCCCTTTCATTGTTAAAGGGGGCTTACCACAATAATTCCTTTGGGGTTCTGATCTCATTTGGGGAGTTGTATCCTGGGAAGCTGGACCCACGAGTGCATTTTCCTTGGACCTGAAGGGTTTCAGTGTCTCCATTGCTTCTCGGGAAGGCAGTGATCTAAGATCTGTGTCTTGGTTGGGGAAGACCAGGGAGCTGGCCCAGCAGGACAGAGCAGTGAGAAGCCCCAGAGAGCAAGAAAAGGAGGCCAGTGTCAGTGGCCTTGTCAGCACTCCCGGAAGCTCTCCCTCTCCACTGCCCGTCTTCTGTGACCACACCGTCACAGGTATTTCCTGCTGTTCTGTCACCTTTGTTCCCCTTCCCATCTGAAAGTATATGATTCCTTTTATCATCAACTTACTCACATTTGTTTTTATTTAATATTACCACAATACCCTCGAAAAAGGAAATGTTCAGATATCATCAGTTCCCTCTGTCTTTAATTCATTCCACTGTGCTTTAGCATTCCACTTTTTATGATAATTAGATTATGCTGCAATACCCTAAAAATACTGCATTCTCTAAACACAGCAGCAAAGTGGAGAGATTCTCAGCAAGTTAAGGATAAACTTTGGCCCTTAACTTTGAATTTGGGATGTTATCATAACTGTTTATAATTCAATATGTACTGTACCTATAGTATGTAAAATCTAGGCTGTGCAAGCACTCTAGGTAACCCAGGGTTATAGGTTAAAAACACTGACACCATGACAAATTGCTGTAATTTGAAGAATAATCTGAAATCCTGCTGGGACACAAGTGAGTTTGTGAGCTTAGTTGTTAATGATAATAAAAGCTGACACAGTAAAAATAAAATTTAAGACAGCAGACACCAAAACACAAGCATCAACAACAACACAGGACTTTGAAGATGCAGTTAAAAGATTTGGTAAAAATCCCATGGACAAATAATTGAAATACCTTATTTACTGAAATGTAACACAGTCCTTTTGTCCCTTCTTGTTTTTCTAATTGTAATGTTTTTCAATTTAAAAATGTGTTATTGATAGCTGCAGAATATAATTCTATAAATTATTTAGACTTCTATTTTCTGGCCAGTTTAAATTTGTGTCCCGGTAATAAAAATCTGTATTTTAATGTATTACACCCAAGATGCCTGTATCTGTGGCTTCCACAAATCTCAAACCAGCTGGCAACATAAAATATAAACTGGCTAGTTATACAAACAGATGAGCTGCTAATTAGTGTACTTAGTCTGTACTGAAATGAAAAAGAACCATTTACTATATTAAATGGCATGTCTAGCCAGTAGTTTGAAATTATGTCTAAATAAAACAATGCTTGATAAACAATATTTTAAAACACTAACATGTATGGGACAGCAATTCAAGTCTAGAGGATGAAAATGTGACTGCAGTTAGCTTCTTTTACTTTTACAACCTTAAAAATATGGATTGTTTAGTTCTGCTTCACCACTGGTTGTGTTTTATTTAGTTATTTATTTATATATTTTAACACATTTTAACTTGTGTTATCAAGTTTTCTCTGCAGTGATAATATGCATAGATAAAACCAACGCAAAATATGTTTTAATGATGCATATGTTAAAAGCTCATATGTTGTATAATTTATAAATGTAGTACTTCAGATCATCACTCTCAGCTTTGCAGAGCCAAGAGGTACCATCTTGTCATAACACACAATTTCCAGGGGGGAAAAACCCAAGCTTCATAGTGCCAAATCCAAACACTAACACAAGCAGTTAGGACTATTAAATATGGCCCTCTAGTCTGGTGACATATTCAAGTTTTGTATCCAATAAAAAGAATGAATAAAAACATGTGTACAATTAAAGAGAGTTAGATAGCTCCAAAAATTTGTGAGAACCTTTGGATTTGCTCTACAAATGTTGGAAAGCTAATACTGATCCTTTTGGCTTTCAAACTTAGATGATGCAGAAAGTTATAAAATATTCATATCATTAACATGGGCCTGCATCCAAACCTTTCCCTGCTTAATCCCTAAAATAAACACTTGAAATTGAAGACTCTGTTGTTGGAAAATGTTACATCTTTATTCATAGTTAACAATTACATGCTACTGATGTCTTCCCTAACACAGCAGATCATGTAACCTGAGGAACTTGCCTTGCAATAACCTTTGTTATTATCTTTCAGCTGTTTCCAACAGTGGAAGCTGCGTATGCGGCTCCAGAGCTATGAAACTTACCTTGTTATCTTCATACAGTGGATTTAAAGAAAAACAGTACATAAGTATCTGTGTGCATGTTTCTATATACATACTTAACTGCTATGAAATAATTTTATGCAGGTTGATTGCACCTCTTCAATCTGGAACTCTCTGGTTCAGCAAAATCCAATGTCCAGCAAGATTTTAGTTAGCCACATGTCCACTTATCATTGACATGGCCAAGTTTCCTGTGGTCTCATAAAGTTTGTTTACAGCCACCAGTCCTGGCTCTCAGTGTTCCCTGCAGTTGTTGAGCTCTAATTGATCCCTAAATACCTTCTAAGAGCCCAGTAAGCGGTGGAATTGTTTATAATGCTGCTGGAAAATGCTGACCTCCCAAAATTCAGCAAATTCTCTGGCTCAGCACTGGTCAGATCCCAAAGGTGCTGGGCTAGAGAGGTTCAACCTGTAGTATAATTCTCAAGGAAAATTTTAGTAGTATTGAAAAAAAAGTACTGAAAAAGAAAGTTATATGGGGACAAAAAACTGCTGTGTACTAAGGATTATAATTACATTTTGTATGCCTAAACTTCAGCTGGTCACCTACAGGGATCAGGAAGGAATCCTCTGTCCCCCCTCCCCCAATTGGTTACATATATTCTTTTATGTGGGGTGAGGATTTGGGAGGAGGTCCAACTTCTCTCTGAAGCATCCAAGATTAAAGATTGAAGCATGAAGATTGTCCATAATTGGAGGCAGAGAACTGGACATGGTATACTCTTGGGGGATACAGAAAATTGTCTTTGTAGATGCACAGCTGGCATGACTTGTTCACATGCTTAGACTCCTACTGAGTGCTAGATTTGGGACAAGAGTCCCTGCCTTGTCACTTCAGCTAGCACTGTAAGGGATGAAGTTTGTTTTCCTTTGGAGCAGCGGTGTTGTTGGGATCAGGGTATATCTCATCTAATCAATTACCTGAGGGGTAACCAGATTCGTCTGTAACTTTAAAAACGAGTGGTCCTGTGGCCCTTTAGAGACTAACCAAAATATATAGAATCATGAGCATTTCTGGGTAAGACCCACTTCATCTGATCACCCAGTAGAGATTGTTGGTGGTTTCATCTATCTTATGTGTTGTTGATACCATGGGTGGCACTGAAGAACGAACTTGAAGCCCACACTTCAAAGAAGTGTTATCAATAATGAAGCACCTCACCAAGACATCTTTCCCATACCAAACACACTGATGCAGAAAGAGAAGAAGCTGAGGATATACAATGCTTCAGTGAGCATTATTCTGACTTATGGGACTGAAACATGGCCCCCTTGTCAAGACAAACCAAGTTGGACAGCATTCAAAATAATGAAAATCATCAAACAGTATGAATACAAGTTAAATGAACAGATCCATTTTTCCTCAGTAAATAGGCCCTTCTCTGAATCCTTCAGCCAGTGCCCTCTCAGGTGATATGTTCATCAGCTTTGAATGCCCACAAACTTCCCTCTGACAATGCTCTTTGACTGTGATCCAATGAAAACAGAATGGAACCAATGTCTCCAAAGACTTAAAATAGCTGGATGGCATCAGACATCTGTTTCTCACTGGCATTCTATCCCATGACCTGTCAGATTTAGCTCTGGACAGAATACTAGGGAAGTGTATAGCCAGGCCCACCGACAGGAGTTGCAAGGGGGCAGTTGCCCCGGGGTCCAGGGATTTAAAATGGCCAGGGGTTCTTAGCAGCCACTGCTAACGCAGTGGCCAGAGCCCCGGGCCTTATAAATCACTGGGTGACACACTCCAGGCAGTGCTAAAGGCTGTCCCCAGCCATGTCCCTTCTAGAGCAATAAGCTGCATCCCTCACTTTGCTCAGGGGCCCAGCACAGCTGTTGGTCCCCCTGTACATAACACATTCACTGGTCTTTACATGGTCCAAGAGACAGCATGAGAACTAACCAGATCAAATGATCTAATAGTCCGTTCCAATCTAAAATCCATCTAAACTGAGGGAGAATGGTTACTCCATGAATGGTTATTAGTAAGGAAGAGACCAACCACTGACTTTCTGCACCCTTTGTCATAGGAAATGGAAAGCAATTTCTGTTTGAATAGTACCTTATTACTAGGGTGGTCAATTAATGCATGTTAACGCCTGCAGTTAACGCAGGGCAGAATTAACGCATTAAAAAATTAACGCATGTTAATTTAGGGTTACCATATGCCCGTTTTTTCCCGGACATGTCCTCATTTTCACTTGTTAAAGATCCGTCATGACGACTTTTTTATATGGCAAAAAATGGTCAGGATTTTGCCCTGAAAAGGGAATCGGAGAAGGGGTGGTGGCACGTGTCTGTCAAACGGAACGTTCGGAGCCACACACCAGGAACATTCACGGATGCTGTGTGCATGCGCCCCCGCACCTGGAGGGAAAAGCACATGGCTGCAGCAGCAGCAACTCCAGTGAGTCCCAGGGCAGGTCCGATGTGTGTGGGGAGCGAGGGGGAGGTGGGCTCCTCCTACCGAGTCACCTAGCGGGGTGGAAGGTATGTCCCCGGTTCTGCGGGAGGGATGGAGCACTGGGTTAGAGCAAGGGGGCTGGGGATGCCTGGCTTTGTGGGAGGGGTGAAGGCATTGGGTTAGAGTCGGGGGGGGGGGGTTGAGGAGAGCTGGCTCTTGGGTAAGGGTGGGTGCACTTGGTTAGAGCAGGGGGGCTGGGAAGTGGCTGTTTCTGGGGGTGGGCAGGAGCACTGGGTTAAAGCAGGGGGTGCCTGACTCTGTGGGGGGTGAGGGCATTGGGTTGGAGCAGAGGGGGTGGTTGTATTCTTATTATTGTTTAACGGGGGATGGGGTGGATTAAGGAACAGCTATAAACTATATATTTCAGAGAGTTTGTGTGTCTGTCTGCCCCCTAGCCAGGGGACATGCACCCTTCTCCTGGCAGTTCCCACTGGAGCTGCAGCAGCCATGGATAGACGACACTCATCCAGCCCCAAGATGCTGCGGTGGGAGAGGGCTGGGGTTGCCCTCTCTCCCGGGCAGCCTGCCTTCTGAATCCCTCATGTGCAGTCCCACCCCAGAACAATGAAGACAAACAAAATTTGAGTTAAGAACCTACGCAATGCCAAGTAAATCTTCTAGTATTATATAAATGAAGACAAAGTGTAAGTTTCTTTCTTCTGTGACTGACTGAAGAGGGCACTGTATCAACAGTATTAACAACTGATTTATAAAAGTTTCTTTTGTAAGACTCATGCATCTTCAAACGTGCAAATCATATCCAAATAGGATTTATTCCTTTCATCACTAAAATGCAGACAACTCTGGGTGAGAACTAGCAACCATTTCAACAGCACCCCCAAAACTAAATATTTTAGGGAATGACACTTGGTAGCAACAGGATAGTTGGATAATTAATTCAAGTTATCTAAGTACTGAAAGGTAATCTAGATCAGTGGCGTTCAACCTTTGTTTCATTTGCAGATTCTTAAGACACACTGATGGCAATGGGGCTCTCTTTGGAAATTCACACACCCCGGATTTTAAACCACTGGTCTAAGTTGATGCTCCCTGGTATTGTGAATTTCTGCTAGGTATTTATTGAGCACAGGGGCAGAACCCTAGTATTCTCTCTCATTAAATATATATCTTTAATTAAACAAAAGTGCTAATAAAATTAAATAAAAATATAGAAATTATGAAGCTGTGTCAGGGAAAAATAAGCCCTCAATTAGCAGAAGCCTTAATACTAAAACGAACCACACACCTTGGTCTATGCAATTTGGGAATTGCAAATCTTGCAGTATGTGAAGTTCCCACCTTAATATAATTCAATGTGGAGCTGATCTATAGTTTAATGGGTATTGAACTTCTAATAAACTTTAATCAGGCTCCCAGGAAACAAGATATATTTTAGCACGCACCAGGCTAAATAGAAAATACAATGTATTACCTAATACAGTAAAAAGTAATCAATGCTTCAGCTTCGGTACTCTTTTTTATAATTTAAGAAATAATCAGTACATTTAATTAGTACATTCAGTGGATAAATAAAATAGATGAGTTATTACTGTAGTTAAGACCCAATAGATAGTCAGAGCACAATTATTGGAAAAAGAAATGGAAATGTCCCTCAGAAATCAATAGTAGCTATAAAAGAATCAGTTGAGCAAGTGGCACAAATGAATACATGTTGAGGAAATAAATCAATATATTGGAAGAAAGGGGGTTTTCAGTAAATCTGCTCAGAAATAATCCACCATCACTTCAATATTATTAAAGCAGCAGTACATCGGTGGGTGGGAGCATCATTCCCAAAGAACCTCCTGTTGGCCTTACCCACATATAATCAGTAATTTATGCTCACAAAAATACCGTAAAAAAGAATCAAGAAATTCTATGACTGACAAACCCACAAGCCAAAGAAGATCATATTTAAGCCTCCAATCGCATTCTCAACAACACCATTTCCCCTCTGTTCTAATCCAGAACCATCAGGACCTGACCCGTGCCAAACCAGAGAATTTGTGGAACTGTGTGGGGTCCAATAGTGTTTAGCTGCATTACCAACATCTTCACTGCTTACTGGGCTCTTAGGCATTTAGGGGTAAATTAGAGCTAAATAATAGCACGGAACACTGAGAGCCAGTATTGTTGGCTGTAAACAAACTTTATGGGACTGCAGGAAACTGACCAGTCAACTACATTACTTCCATTTCCAAATGAGGTTACCAAATCAGACAGCAATGAGGACAAAAAAGGAAACAAAAA
This sequence comes from Pelodiscus sinensis, assembly GCF_049634645.1. Taxonomy (NCBI): domain Eukaryota; kingdom Metazoa; phylum Chordata; order Testudines; family Trionychidae; genus Pelodiscus; species Pelodiscus sinensis. The sequence continues at coordinate 112,423,170 of NC_134715.1, forward strand.
AAAAACCAAATACAATACCATAGTACATGTAAACTATTTTAAAAATGAAGGGAAAGCAATTTCAACGCTCTATTAACCACTGTTCAGTTATCAATTTTTGAAAGAACAACCATAACATTTTCTTCAGAGTTACAAACATTTCAGAGTTATGAACAACTTTCATCCCAGAGGTGTTTGCAACTCTGACATTCTATTGTATTTTGTAAAACCACAACAATATTTTAAATAAATGCAATTTCCATCCATATTAGGAATCTTGTGGCAGCACTTACAATAGATGATGAACAACAGAATGATAGACATCAAAGCCCTCTTATTTGAAAACATATATATAATTTTGTACTCTTTGAGACCTCTATAATTATGCATAAAGAGAAGGGGAATTTATGTCCCTGAAACAGATTTCACATGAGAAAGTACTCAGAGCATCCCAATTGGAGTATGCTATTTGTATGTACCAAATCATACAGCAAAATTATTGGACAATTCATTTTTTCAGGCATGTCAGCCTCACCTTAATAAGGATCATTTTTCTGATACAGCAGAAAAACAAAAGGCAATTAGCCTATATGCGCTCAACACATACAAAATGACCAACGACAAGCCTGTTCTTCCAGCAGAAAAAGTCACATTTATTATTTGTCAGACTTTGCAAAGCAAAATCCTAATCAGTTTCCCATAACATCTAGCACATTCAAGCCTTTTAAATGTAGGCTTTCTGGTAAAGCCAAAGATGCAAGTACCTGTTCATTGAAAACCTGTTGAGTTACAGTTACAGTTTTATTTTGAAATCGTGAAAAACACACCACAATGAAAGAATTATAGCAAGTACAAAATCAGAGAATCAGGGATTGGACAGCTCAGGAAATTTTTAATGGGAAATGGAGGCACTCTCTGTAGATTCTAGTCTGATTCCACCCCAGATCAACAGTAAGTGATGAACAGTGGCTTCCAGGACAATCAATCCAGCAACCTCCTGAAACAAATTCACACACAGACACACGCACCTTGGTTAAAATATCAGAGATCATGCAGAGTTCATCTAATAAAATTAATAAAAAAACAATTTATAAGTAAAATTTTCGAAACTGCATGTCCTTCTACCAATTGTGGAAAGCAAGGAAATAAGCAGCTAACTCGTTTTACCTTCCCCTTATCCAATTCCCCACTTCCCGACCTCAGTTGCCTCTTTTCCATCATCCACAGAACACGATACTAGCTCCGGACTAGAGTTGGTCAAAAACTGGAATCTCTCTGAAGAAAAATTCCAGTAAGTCAATATATGGTTTTATCCGAAAACATGATGAAAAGATGAAATAACAAAATTTTTCATGGAATAAAATGTGTGTGGGTTTTTAAAATATAGATTGAGAAATGCTGAGATACTTCAACATTTTGACCAAAATAAAACATTTTGTTTGTGTTGAATTAAACCAAAATGTTCAGTGTTGAACCAAACTGAAACTGATCTGTTTCCTCTGAGTTACTACAGCGTCCAGTGGGACACTGCTATAGTGGTCTACTATGTGTCCAGAAGAGACTAAGGATGTAAAATTTTGAATATTTGGCTAATCAAATAGCTGATGCAATTTGCATTGACTATTCAATTAGTCGAGAAGAGTGCTTCTGCCTTTGAAGAGCAGCAACAGCCCCAGCCCCTTTATTACACTTCAAAGGTGAATAGTAATAGAGATGTAGCCGTGTTAGTCCTTTCTTTTGTTTCAGCAAGATCAGACTATGCAGCACTTTAAAGACTAACAAGATGGTTTATTAGGTGATGAGCTTTCGTGGGCCACGAAAGCTCATCACCGAATAACCATCTTGTTAGTCTTTAAAGTGCTGCATAGGCCTGTCTTTTGTTTAAAGGTGAAAGCGCTGAGGAGAGCATGGGGCCAGTAGGGAACTCGAGCAGTCCTCTGCTGGCCCCATGCTCCTCATGGCATTTCAAAGTGGCACCACCGCATAGAACGGTGGCTCTTCTAGACTACACTGAAGTGTCAAAAGAGGGATATGTAAATTCTGCGGGAATTTGCATATCTTCTTCCGATCTCACTTCCGAAAGCAGAGCTTTGGAAAGCGAAAGAAGTGAAGATGCGTTTTTTTCCAGCAATCCTCCCCCATTTTCTGAAAAGCCATGTAAACCTCATTTTTTGAGGAAACTTGGCTTTTTGAAAAAAGGGGGGTTGCCGAAAAACGCATCTTGCCTACTTTCACTTTCAAAAGCTCTGCTTTCGAATATGAGATCAGAAGAAGATATGCAAATTCCCACAGAATTTCCATGTCCCCTTCCGACACTTTAGAGTAGTCTAGATGAGCCCCGGGGGAGTCCCCCGCTGACCCCAGGCTCCATGTGTGCTGCCACTTTGAAACACTGCAGGGAGCCCAGGGTCTGGCCCCAGGCTGCACGTGGTGCTGCCACTTTGTAGCACTCCCTTCCCTTTCTTCCCTTAGCTGCCTTTTCCTGATAGAGGCAGCAAGGAGGGGAAGCAACTAGTCAACTAGCCTGTCGACTGTTTGATAAGCATTTGCTTATCAGATAGTCAACTAGTCATTCACACTTTCTTTGATTTCTTGTAGGCAGCATAACCTGGGTCTCTGCACAGCATCTTGAGATGTCAGCTTAACTGAAACATTGCATGCACAATACTATCTGCATATTTTTCAACTGTGTATTAAACAGCCCGATGCCTGGCTTCAATATGCTCTCTCACAGGCAATGTAGAGTAGACATAGTAGAATCAGAAGCTTCGGGGGTAGCCGAGATAGTCTGTACAGGAAAAAACAACAAATGGTCTGGTAGCACTTTATAGACTAACAAAATATGTAGATGGTAATCATGAGCTTTCAGCCACTTTTTCCAGTGCTGCTCACTGAAAAGCTCCTCGCAATATTTTTAGTGCTTATGCTACCCAGAGATTCAAAGAGAGACCCCTCATGTGGCGATGGACCACGAGTGGGACTGAGTGGACCATGGCCCATTCACTTATCAAGGCCCCACCCTCGGCCCAGCTCTGCTCCTGCCCCACCACTTGCCCTGCTCAGCCTATCACGCGCTCTTACCGGGGAAGAGGATCAAGCCAGGGGGCTTGCCCAGCTCCAAAGCTCCAGCTGGGGAGAGGGGTGGTCAGGCCATGGGGGCTTGCCCTGTTCCACCCACCCGGTGCTCCTGCTAAGGTCCAGGGTTTGAGTGCAGGGCTTGCTATGCTCTGCCCACCTGGCACTTCAGCCACAGAGACGGGTCCAGGATTTGTCCTGCTCCTCCTGCTTAGTACTTTTGCAGGAGAAAGCCACTAGCAGGCCCTGTGCTGCTTTGTTTACTTTAAGGGTACGTAGCCACGAAGACTCACAGCTCCAATTGTCTCTGGTTTGCCGTTCCCAGCCAACCATGGCTGGCTTTTTAAAGCTCTGTTCTCCTGGAGTTGGCCCCACCCACTTGTCAAGGTTTTCTAGAGAAGTTAAGGATTAAAGCAAGCTAGATCCTGGTTAGGTAGCTGAGAGTCCTGACTTGCCTCATTGCCCTTACTCACATGTAGCTCTGATTCTCAAAGGTGAGCATTTTCTTCAACTACATGAGTTCCAGGATAGATATTTTTTTAACAGCGCTTTTGATCCCATCATAAACATGTACTCATTTTGTTCATTTAAGCCAAATGCTTTACAAAGCTACATTTGCAGAAAGTGATTTTCATTTACTCCAGTTCCTACATGATCCCATATTGTACAGAAGATCCTCAAACTGCTTCTCTTTTGTTTTGTTTACTTTGTCAACAACTAAAAACATGTTCGCTTTTCTTTTTACACCAAGTCATAAAGCAATTATTATGATGACCCTGCAATCAGGGTTTTTGTTTGTTTGTTTTTACTGCCTTGCAGTGTATTTCAAAAGCTTCTTATTCTGACAACAAGCAATTATACAAATGGCCTTCAACAATAGAGAAGAATGTGATCTTCTTCCAACTGGGGGGGTGCTGGAGGCTTCACAATAGACAACAAGCTTTTGTCTTGTTGGTATAGATTTTCTAAGCATAAAAATGTTGCAGGCCAGATCTAATCAAATAAAAGTTAGTGAAGGTATTGCAAAGTATTAAAAAGTCTGCCAGATTGAACTTTCCATTCACAAGCAGTAAAATGTGATTTCAATAGAATACAAAGTTCATCCTTCAATTCAAAATGATATTCAAAACCTAAAATACTTTTACACACTAGTTACACAAAGCTCCTACTTTAAAGAAATATGGTGAGTGAAACACTACATTTTCTGCAGCTTACAAATACAGTACAGTTAAATGTTTTCCCCACTTTTTTTCCTGATATTTCTACCACCTGTGCTTAGTATTCCCAAATATCAAAAGCATTCACATTTTTAAAAACTGACTTCCCCTCCTTTAGAAGTACTTGGTCTTTAATTTTGGTGTAAAGAATGAGCTGGAATTAAAATATTATACACATATAGTTTAAAAACAGGTCCAACCGTGAACCATTGGCATACAGAAAGTTTATACAGGCAGTCCCCGGGTTACGTACAAGATAGGGACTATAGGTTTGTTCTTAAGTTGAATTTGCATGGAAGTCGGAACTGGCGTCCAGATTCAGCCGCTGCTGAAACTGACCAGCGGCTGACTACAGGAAGCCCGAGGCAGAGTTGCTCTGTCCTGGGCTTCCTGGAATCAGCCGCTGATCAGTTTCAACAGCGGCTGAATTTGGACGCCTGGGACAGAGCAGCTGGGGCGCTGCCGGGTAGGTCCAACCTGGCAGCACCCCAGCTGCTCTACCCCAGGTGTCTCCAAGTCAGCCGTTGCTGAAACTGATCAGCGGCTGATTCCAGGAAGCCCAGGGCAGAGCAACTCAGCTGGGGTGCTGCCGGGTTGGTCCAGTAGCGCCGAGGAGCCCCCCCCAGCAGACCAGGGAGACGCGGAGCAAAGCCGCGGAGCACGCAGGCAGTGGGACAGCCCAAACGCGCCGCGGCTGTCCCGCTGCCAGCGTCCTCCGAGGCTTTGCTCCCCGTCTCCCTGGTCTGCTGGCTCCCCCCAGCTTTTCTCGCCCTGGAGGACGCTGGCGGCAGGACTGCAGTGCATCTGGGCATCCTGCTGCTCCCGTCCTCTGGGGCAAGAAAAGCCCCGTTCGTAACTGCGGATCCGCCATAAGGCGGATCCGCGTCACTCGGGGACTACACGTACGTCTTGATGTGTATTTTCAGTTTAATAGGCCTCTGTTCCTATAGAATTATTCTCAATGTCTTTTTCAACAATACTGCCTTAACTTCCTATTACTCATTAAAACTAATACTGATGCATCATTTTGAAGCTTTTAAATCCATATATTTCTTAGTATCTACAGTATCCCATGCTAAACAAGCCACAAATATACAGATAGTAAATACAAACGCACCCTCACACCCTCTTCTATCAGTGCTGCGGCATATTTCATTTTATCCTCAGCTATTATTTAGAACTGAAGCCAGAATGTCCAGTAAGTAACACTAGATGATCATGATGGACCTTCTGACTTTAAAATCTATGAGAAAAAGAAAATCTTACGGGAGAGCGGGGGGGATAAGGGCAGGAACTAAACAACTGTATTAGTTTAGAAGCATAAAAAGATTGGAAAAACTTATCTGCTGTAATTCAGACAGTTGCTATAATTCAAACTGCCCTATGCAAGCAGAGTCTGGCTCTGGACAAGCAGAAAAAGAACTCTCTCAATAACTTTAAATATAAGTATTTCTATTTGAAAATATAAAAAAAAGCCACATAATTACTGTAAAATCTCGAGTAAAATGCGCACCTATGTATAATGCGCATCTGCGTTTTAAAGGTCAAAATTCTTGATTAAATTAAACTCTTATCTATAATGTGCACCCCCACTGTACTCAAGATTTTAAGGTATGCATAGGAAGGAAGGGCCCCCTGTTCAGCTGAGCTCATGCCTGCCGCGGGGTCCCCCTGCCCAGCTGAGCTCATGCAAACTGAGTTCTCGCCTGCCGGCGGGAAGGGGGGGACCCCCCCCGCCCAGTTGCCAGCCTGTGCCCCTGATCCCCTCCCCGCCCAGCTCATGCCTGCCGAGGGTGAATTTAAAAGCGTCCTATGGATAATTCGCACCCCGACTTTGACATTAAAAAAACCGGGGAAAAAAGTGCGCACTATACTCGCAACTTTACGGTAGTGTTTAACTTTCATTTTAGTTCTCTGTAGAATATATCCTCTCTATGCCTTGTTTTTCAGTTTCCAATATGTTTAGAGATTTGTATTATAAACTTCAAAAACAAATTGGAAGTCAATACCCTTTTTGAGGGAGAATAAAAAAAAAAGTCGAAATCTGGCTTACACAGAGCTCTTCTGGTCTGGGAAATTTACTCAGCATGTCACCAATAAATACAAGGTGGAACTGCTTGTTTGACATAAAATACTTAACAGCACATTTTGCATTTGTTGTTGTGGCAGGGTCTGGTGCAGTTTTGAGTAGGTGCGTCCTGGTCTATAGACAGGTTGCTTATGATGCAGAGCTTGGAAAAGTCAGGAGGGAAGAGAGAGAATTTACTGAGGCCAGAAGAGGGTATTCACACAAAAAAAATATTTCATGATGAAATTCCCCATCAAATGTGGGTTATTGTTGTTTGAGGATAACCCATAGTAGGTCCAGCGTGGGGAGGCTGAGGACGATCAATTGTGTGGTCCAGAGGGATCATTTATTTCTGTATTGAAGCAGGTTCTTTCAGCGTATTTGGGCGGCCTATTCCATGATGCAATCTGTTTCTCTGGTGGACATTCCTTGTTTGGTGAAGACAGTTTTGCGTGTGTTAAGATATATGTTCTAAAAAAAGCTCTGTGTAAGCTTGTCTTTCACACCAAACAAAAATGTGTCTAATAAAAAATGTTACACCTCCCAATTTGTCTAATAACCTGGGCTGACACAGCTACACCACCACCACTTGGGGACCTCAAGTAATTATAATTGTAATGTATAAAATAAATCCGGATTCAAGCAATTTTATTTTGATTATATAAAAATTCTTAATGACTAAGCAGTTAACCATTATTTTAATTGATTGATACAATTGACTCAGGTACTAAGAAAATATTAAATGTAAAAGAAATGTGCATTCAATTTTGTAACATGTTAGCATTACATTTCCTATTCTTTTTTCCTTCTTAACACATTAACAGAATTTAATCCTAGTACAACCTGCTGCCAAATTAAAACAAAGATACTTTTAAATAGCTCAGTTTGTGAGTCCATAACATTTCATCTTCAGAATGAATGATTTCTCCCCATTTATTTTTGAGGGTTTTTTTGTTGTAATTGTGGTTTCTAGGTTTCACTCAGACACAAAATATTGTCTAGATACACAGAACGATGACTGAGAAGCTCCTTAAAAAGTCCAAATTCACTGGTAAATGTTTTAGCAATGTGAGATGATGGGGCTTGGGCTCCCATTCATGAAAACCAACTCCACTGTAGACATGCACAAGAGTAGGGATAGGAAACAGACACACTTTTTATAGGTATCTCACTGAATATCACAGTAACTTAACATTGTATATAGCTCAGAATGGCAGTCTTATGTTCTTTCACAATAGCTTTTAGGGAAATGAATTTGCAAACAAGTTTGTGTTTAAAGTCCAAGAACAAAAAAAGAGCTGGTTAAATTTTTGAAATGCTTATTGATTGTTTAAAAGGGTTTATAATATACTCACCTTCAGACTAGGGATGCAAAATCCCTGTTCCTCAATTAACCAGTTAAATATTAGGTTTAACCAATTAACCAGGATCCTGCTCAGGGGGTTGGGAGCAGGATCCCATGGGGGATGGGCGCTGCTGCCGGATAGAGTTAACCGGTTACCATAAGGGTGATGTTTACTGGGTAATGGGTTACCCATTCACATCCCTACTCCTGACACAACACAAAATACACATTGATATGTCCAAAATACATCTATTTATAAGTATATGTATCTGGCTTTTTAGTTCATCTCTAAAAATCTAGGGACCAAATCCAGAGTTTATATAAGCAGATATTGTTCTACTGAGTCCAATGGAGGTCTGAAATTTATCATTGCTATTAATTATTTATATTATGGTAGTGTCCTGAGTTCACAACCAGATCAGAATCCCATTAAGTGAGGGTCTATACAAACATACATGGAGACACAGACCTTGTTTCCAAAGAGTTTGTGGTAAACATTCCTTTTAAAATTCTTTAAAATGAGTTTCAGCTATAACAACATGGGAATACAGGTTAAACCTCTCTAGTCCAGTGCCCTTGGGACCTGACCAGTGCAAACCATATAATTTGCCAAATCACAGCAGGTCAGTATTATCTAGCAGCATTACCAACACTTCCACTGCTTACTGGGCTCTTAGAAAACATTTAGAGGCAGCACAGAACACGGAGAGCCAAGACTGGTGGCTCTAAACAAACGTTATGGGTCCCCGGGAAACTTGGCCACACCTATCATAAGCAGTATTTGGCCAATTAAAATCTTGTCAGACCATGGATGTTGCCAGTCCAGAGCGTGCTAGACTAGAGAGGTTCAACCTGCACTAAAAGCAGCAAAAAATGCTGCATATGTTTGCTTTGTTACTATTCTGTCAGCACAACCATCCTATTCCTAAGTTTAAAAGCCAATTCAAATATGCAGTATTAGAGGACTCAGAGAAATTGACAGCACTCTATACATGACCTACAGCTATAAAAATAACAGCTATTCTCTCTCACTTGAGCATCTCATGAGTAGCACATGAAACACATATTAGTCCATTTTCTGTGGGTATATGAGATCTTTTGCAATTTTGCTCATAAAACAGGTTAGTATAATTTCTCTTCGTAGTAACCCACATCGGCAACAGTGCGAATCTTCTCAGTGACTACTGTATTTCTCTCTGTTTTTAAGCCAGCTAATTTATGCATGCTCCTCTGCTATCTATACAACAACAGGCTGGGGAGATGGAAGATAGCTAAATGCCATAATTAAAAAGCATATAATTGATTAAATATACAGGTGACATGTTACGCAATTCTAAGAACCTTTCTTCATTCTCAGGTTTTAAAATTGCAAGCACAATTACAAATGCCGTTTGGAAAGCAGCCTTGGCATTGCTTAGATGGCCAGCACTGGTATATATTTTATTGCATCCTCCGTAAATAAAGATAATTAAAACAGTACGATAATCTTTCTTACATAGATATGACTATTAGAAACTTTCAGGAACTATAGCTATTTCAGAATGTCTCACTGATCCAGAACTGATGCTGGTTTGAAGTCACGTTTGCACATACATCAGCTAGTGTAGCAAGATCTTGATAAATGCTGACAGTGTGGGCATTCCACTCAACTCAATTCCCTTGTCTATTTAAGTCTTACTTTTCTCAAATGACACTTCTCAAATGTTCATGCCAATGCTTGGAACTGGGATCAGAGGTGATTTGCGTCTCTTATGCAGAAGATGCTATAAGTTTTGTATTTGGTTGGGGGCAGGGATGTTGTTTTAGGGGTTTTTGCTTTTATTTGGAAATAAGCAGTAGATGGAAGGGTCTTTCCTGTGCTCAACCAGGTTTACAAATGCAATAGAACTCCTGCTGCAAGGCAAGTGCAGAGCTTTTTAATGCACTTGAGACTGACTCTTTCCTTGACTTCTCTCTCATATTCATTGGTAAGAAAAAGTAAGATTGCTCCTGCGAAGAGAGCTCAGATATATTTAGTAGTCAGACTATAAACAGATGAGGAAACATGATCCTGCCTGACAGCGGCTTGACATTTTTGGTGGATAGAGATTTCTAGCTGAGGCTCTAAAACTGTTTGTGACTTAACCTAGACAAAGAATTGGCAAATGAATAATTATTTATGGACTAGTTGTCATGCAGGCAGTCTGCAACAAAGTTACATGTAAACTTTCTCCACAGTCTACAGCTTAACACTATGCAGTATATATGTTCCCAATTTGTATACTGACTAATGGAAACAAAAAATATCAGATGTTAATTATTTATACTATGGCTCCAACCATCGTGCTAGGTTCTGCACTGACATATAGCACTTGTCTAAATAGCACCAGCAAAGCTCAAAATGGGGGAGATTTGTAAAGCTCTCTACTGCACTGTGCTCTAAGGCTACGTCTGGACTACAAGCCTCTTTTGAAAGAGGCTTTTTCGAAAAAGCTTATTTCGAAAGAGAGCATCTAGACTGCAAGCAGATTTTTCAAAAAAGCAAACTGCTTTTTCCAAAGAGAGTCTAGATGCTCTTTCGGAAAAGCACAGTTTGCATTCAATAGCTCTTTTTTTCGAAAATACTTTCAAAAAAAGGGTTTTTTCCTCGTAAATTGAGGTTTACCACGATCAAAAAACCTGCCGCGTTCTTTCAATTTACTTTCGAAAGAACGCGGCTGCAGTCTAGACGCAGGTGAAGTTTTTTTGAAAAAAGGCTGCTTTTTTGGAAAAAACCCTGTAGTATAGACACACCCTAACTGTCCCATACTAAATCTGGTACATGGGCAAACAGTCAGGGCTCTGTTAATACAAACTAGGTACCTGTTCGAACATACGGGAACACTTATCACACCATAACCTCTCTTGTGCACTTTGTAAGCTATGTGGATGGTAAAAAATAGTTGCTTCCCCAAAGAGCTTAGTTTATGGCGTAACAAGGGGATGATACAAATGGGGAAGGGAGTATAGACTAACCAGAATAAAAATGTGGTTTTTATAACTAGCTGTGTGCACAATTTAAATACAGAGAATTCTGCTATGTTTCAATTCAATCCCTTTGGCGAGTTTATAAATTCATCTGAACTCTGCTCCAAATATAAAGTGACTAACTCTGAAATAGTGATAGAAATGTAGCCGTGTTAGTCTGGTGTAGCTGAAACAAAAAACAGGACTATGTAGCATTTGAAAGACTAACAAGATGTTTTATTAGGTGCAGGACATAATAAATGTGACAGACAACTGCAAAAGGCCCATGGTAACAAATTGACGCATATGATAATCATTGAGATCAATGATATCCTGACCTATTGGAAAAAGACACTTCACCATTAGTAAGGCGAGGAAATACAAATAAGGAGAAAAGGAAACATTCCCTACTGAATATGCATCAAACATAACAACATCAGCATTACATATAAAAGTAGCATCCCAGTATAGGGGCGGTAGGAGTAGGAGATGTAGTCCTTGGGAGATACCTGAATGATGGCCACTGGTGGAGATGAGGAAGGCGAAGGTGACGAGGAAGATGATGGCTATTTTGATTGTCCTCACTCCACCAGCTTTCTGTGATGCCTATTATATCAGTATAGGCAGTCCCCGGGTTACATGGATCCGACTTACATCGGATCCCTACTTACAAACGGGGTGAGGCAACCCCGCACTAGCTGCTTCCCCCCAGCAGAACAGGGAGACGCGAAGCTAGCGTTCCCCCCCCCTCCCCCCCCAAGCAGACCAGGGAGACGCGGAGCGGCTTTTCTCAGCAGACACCTCAGCTTGAGAATAAAGGACTGAGGGAAGTGAGGTGTGGGAGAATAAAACTGAGCTCTGGAGAAATGTTTGGCTAGAGTTTCCCCTACAATATGTACCAGTTCCGACTTACATACAAATTCAACTTAAGAACAAACCTACAGTCCCTATCTTGTACGTAACCCAGGGACTGCCTGTATCCTCCTTAAACTGAGGCACTCTAGTTCACCCATCTTATTTTTTAGACTTCTAGCATTTGTGTACAAGCACTTTAAAAACTTATCACTGTTTATTTGTCTGCCCTTTTCTGATGTGTCAGATTCTTTTTGTACGCATGCAAATCTTTGTGCACATGCAAATCTCTGCTGCTGCCTGACTGCATACTTCTGGTTCCAAATGAGATGTGTGGTTGACCAGTCAGTTTGTGACACTTGTGTTCACAATGCTGAAGTTCTAGAAGCTAGCTAAAACACAAATATAGTACAGTCCTGTGATTAAATGTAAATTACTAAAAGAACGGGGAACTTTTAAAAAGATTGGACAAGGTAAGGAAATTGTTTCTGTGCTTGTTTAATTTAAACGTTTAAAAGCATCATTTTTCTTCTGCATAGTAGTTTCAAAACTGTATTAAAATCAATATTCACTTGATTTCAGAGATTTGAACATTTCAGAGTTACAAACAACATTCATTCCCATGGAGCTCATAACCCCCACCATGTCTTTCCTAAATGGTGGCAATAAGAACTGCATGCAGTTATTGCAGGTGAAGTTATATGAAAGAGATACTGAGGAGATAATACCATACTGACTTAGCACAGCCCTAAGCAATTTTGGTTTTAGCTTTCTCATGCACTCCTTGGGTATTCTGCATAGTTTCCAGTTCCAACAATCAGCTCTTAACCCTACTATTCCTATCTGGCTTACTGACCCTTTAGGAATTGACAGAATTGCTTAAAATGAACTCTAGATTGGCTCCTTTTGTATTAGACAGATTACAAAACCAAGTCCTAAGTTCTGAACAACTCCTCACTTGGAAAACTTTTGATCTCGCTGAAAATCTTGTGGCTAGCCTATCTTCTCTATAGTGGGTCAAAAGAAAATCTTAAATATCAATGTCATCACAGTCTTCGCTACACAGCCCTTTTACCCCTTGGATACATCTGAGTATCTCCCACTGACTTCAGTAGAAATTCTAGTTGCATATTCAAGGGTGTAATTGGCCCTTTAACTCTAACTTTTGTGGGTGAGCTTTTAGTGTTAGTAAAAAAAATCAGACAGTAGGGAGCATTAAAACAATGTGTAATGCACAGAAACCAAAGTCTGTCTAGCTCTAGAAAGGCCTCTTCGTTTCAGCATGCAGTCCCAACCTTGTATCTCTTCAGCAGTCAGTGACAACTGTGCCAAATTTTCTGAGCTTTGTGGGTGTGAGACTCCAGGGGTGCATCTAGTCGTTGGTGCTATTTCTGGTATCTCAAAATAGCATTTTCCATGTCTCAACAGCGCACCCGTTATTTCAAAATCTCTTTTGTTTACCCGGTCTGTCAGCATTTATCAAAATCTTGCTACACAAGCTGATGTATGTGCATTGAAAAAACATAATAATTTGAGTCTCACAAGACAGTAAAAGGACAAGTCGCCAAAGAAAGCTAAGTTAAGCTATTCAGAAAAAGTCTTAATAGGAGACTGAAAAAGGAGACTAGTTAAGGTACTGGAGATGATAGGTTTAGTAGTCAATATATATTTATAATGCAAGAATAAAGATTGATTTAAATCATGCATATCTGTTGCTATCTTTAAGTATATTCAGTAAAAGGGCACATGCTTTCCAATACCTGAATCTAAAAGTCTTAAATAACATGCCCACAAAGCTCAAATAAATCCTTCAGATAACATGTTTGCTTATCTAGTATCACCCAAACTTTGGCTTAAAAATGAGCACAATGGTAATTATCCGGGAGCCAGAAAGGGCCATTTGCATGAGAATGGATTATCAGGCTGGGACTACCCTACAAATTCTTTCAAACCACTCTGTCATATTAAAGATGATCTTTGAACCTCTCGTAGATCTCTGTATGCTGCATTTATCCTGGAGGCTACACTTCAGTTCTGCTGCAGCAAGTCAAAATGCCCATGTCTAAATGTAAAAGATCAAAACATGACCTATGGCACTTCTTGTATCATAAACAATCATTCTACGATGCTTAAATGCTGATCTTTATGACTCTAGGCAACGCTGACTGTCCAGTGACAGGTCAGAAAATATCACCTAACAGATTTGACCACAAAAATGCAACAAATAAGCTCTCTTATGTTATGACTTGTCATATATCCAAGCTATAAACATTCCTAAGTAAAGCTCCTCTGGGTGCTTTGAAAAAGCTTTGATTTAACAAGCATTTCAGTACTTCCAGAAATAGCTATACAAGTTGAACCTCTCTAGTCTGACACTCTCTGGTCCAGCAACATCCATGGTCTGTCATGTTTTAGTTAGCCAAGGGTAGGTAAAATTCAACAATTTTTTTAATCAAAATTAATTGGGTTTTTTATAAAAAAAACTTTTGGGGAAAAACCCATGTAAAGACAGTTTTAATTAAGATACATAATATCTCAAAGATATCTCATCATGGAATAGAGATTATAAATTCTAATTAATGTAATGTTTAAGAAAAGTTTTGAAACGAGCTCCAATAGTTCATGGAACAGAGACCCACTCTTATGGGGTTCCAGAGGCTTCTGTACAGATTCTTTCAGTTAATCTTTCTATTTACGCAATGTGAGACAGTGCTCAGTCTAGAAAACACCATCAGAGATACTTAGTTTTGCACTTCTTAAACTGTGGATTTGTCTCCAGAGCTAAGATGCTTATTAACAGCAAAAAAAGTTTAGCTATATAGATAATATAGAGGTGAGAAATAACTGTCTTTGACACTATTGTCCCTCTGCAAATTTGAGTACACAACATCCATCCCTTACCTCTCTCTAAAGGTATGCCTGCACTGCGGCAATATTTTGGGATACTATTGCGTGTCTTAATAGCACACATTTCTTCAAAATATCTTTCAAATAACAGGCAAACTATTCTGACTTCCCTGCAAACCTTGTTCCATGAGGATTATGCGACATTTTGGAATAGCGGTTTATTTTGAAATTTGTCACTGTGTAGACAGCACCAAATTACAAAATAAGCTATTTCAAAATACACTTGAAATAAGCTACACAATTTGCGTAAAGCAAATTGCATAGCTTATTTTGAGCTAAGGGTGCTGCGTAGACACACCCTAAAAGTGCCAAGTTTCAAAGAGTTCAATAAAGCCAAAGTTTTAAGTTTCTCACGTTGACCTCGCTGACATTTTTTAAATGAAAATTAAATTGATTATTTTATTTAAATATTTTAATTAAAAACAATTTTAACAAAAACTAACCTGATTTTAAAAAACTTGAATGTTTAACTAAATTCAAAAATTCATATGCTTGTTTGGTCAAAATATTATGTTTGCTGTTGATGAAAAAATCCACAATGTTGTTGTTTTAGTTAAATAAAACAATTTAAAACATCCTAATACAACATGGGAAGAACATTCTGCAAATATTAATGGTTATTTGGTTGAATTGGAGATATTTATGAAGTCACTGGGAGGTGAACTATCTGCTGCAATTACCTTTGGTAAATGAATTAACCAAACAATCATTCATTTTCTGATATTGCTATGAAACTAATCTGAAAAGTTTTCAAAATAAATCATTTAAAAATGTATAATGTGTACCTTCTAAAAATGAAATCAACATATAGCTCTGAGTTGTGAAGAATATGACAACAAGAATGCACTCATGTAGAAACAAGAATGCACTTTCATGATTAAATCAAGTCTTCCTAACTAATGATTTAAATTAAATTGATTTAAATCAAGTCCACCCTGGTAAGCCAGATGTCTATTTATCATGGGTGTGGCCAAGTTTCCCGGCATCCTATAAAGTTTGTTTACTGCCACTGATCCTGGCTCTCAGTGTTCTGTGCTGCTATTTAGTTCTCTAATTTACCCTTAATGCTTACTGCTGGTAATGCCGCTAAGCGTTAGCATGGTTTTTATGCTTTATATACTTATTTCCTTGTGCAAATACAATAAAAGTGTACAACACTAACACTTTGGTGTTATGAAGAACGGATAAGCCTTAACTAGGCATAGGCTTATATAGGGTTCAGCAGTATAGTCATGTATTTAGCAGCATTGTAAGCACTGTTCCATTTATTTGCCTCCATTTATTTGCCTCCATGAAATAAAAAGAAACCTAATCCCTACAACATTGCCAGCCAATTCTTTGGTCCCACATCCATCAGGTCCCAAGAGTGCTGGATTAGAGAGGGTCAATCTGTATCTGTTTTATTTCCCAAAATCCCACACCAGATAGGGAAATAGGGAAAGTCTGACTGTTTGGAGCGTTAGTTTACAATTACCTCCTGTAGAAAAGCAGTTATTGTCTTATCAGCAAGTACAGATGCAAAAAGCCTGATGCTTCTCCCACTGCTATCTATGAAAAGTTTTACTATTGTATTTACCAGAAGCAAGATTGAGCTCCACACAGTAGACTGTTATTTTGAAAGAACTTTACCCTTTATCAAAGTTAAGCAAAATATCTATAAGTGGCATCTTTTCAAAATGCTGTTATCGTAAGCCACAACTGATTACAGTAGAGCCTCACTATATTCTCACTATAGGAAATCTATGAAAAATGACAGTTTTGCAAATTTGCAAGCAAGTTAACACTGAGAAGGCAAGAAGAAACACATTTAGCTTAAATTATTTATATCACTTTATTAAGTATTAGTAAATGTATTATGATGCATTCTATAAAAATAATGAAACCCCAAGACTCTGAGACCTCAGTGCTACATTTGAGGATAATAAAATCTTCCTGCTTCTCAGAAAAGACACAAGTAGTATTTCTTTCGCTCTACTCTGCACTGATTAGGTCTCAACTGGAGTATTGTGGCCAGTTTTGAGCACCACCTTTCAGGAAAAATGTGTGTGTGGGGGGGGGGGGGGGGGGAAATCCAGAAAAGAACAACAAAAATGATTAAATGTCTAGAAAACATGACCTATGAGAGAAGATTGAAAGAACTGAGTTTGTTTAGTTTAGAAAAGAGAAGACTGAGAGGGGACACGGTAACGGCTTTCAAGTACCTAAGAGTGTCACAAGGAAGAAGTAAAAAAATTATTTTCCTTAACCTCAGATAACAACAAGAAGGAAGAGGCCTAAATTGCAGGAAGAGAAGTTTAGGATGGACATTAGGATAAGCTTCCTATCTGTCAGGGTAGTTAAGCACTGGACCGGACAAAGGGAGCCGCAATGACTGGATTGGGAAAGTGTGAAGTCTCTCTCCCCCGTCCCCTACAGGTGCACAGCGCAGAGAGGTACATGGAAAAGCCAGATGCTTTGAGTGGCCTGGGGCTGTGGTAGGCAAGGGGGCTGCATAGGTAAGCGCCTCCCAGACGGAACCTGCAACTGGCATCCACCCCTTCCTGTACCCCCAACTCCCTGTCCCCAGTCACCATCCCCTCCTGCCCCAGGTCACCACCCAATCCCTCTGCATACCCCCTACCCGTCAACCCCCTCCTGTGCCCCTTCCCCCAGGTCAGAATCCTCTCCTGCACCTATATCCCCTCACAGACCCCTTCACCCCCAATTCCTTACCCCAGGTCTTAACCCCCTTCACCCAAGCTCCCTCTCAGACACCCACAGCCTCTACCCTGAGCTCACTTCTGCACCCAACCTCCATCCCAGACCCCACATCCCCTCCATAGAAAGCGAATCCCTTTAACCACTTACCCAAGTCTTGGAATGATTGCCCATCCCTGGTCTATAACCTACTGGCTGTGTACAGTATGAGAACAGAGCAGGGACCTCTCCCATTTACAAGGAGGCTGGGGGAAAGGCTACTTGGATTAAGGAGTCTTCCATCAGTATGCTGTATTAGGAATGTAAGCGACTAGTCCCTTCCCCTCTTCGCACCATGCAGCCTCTGCCAGAGGCAGCAAGGAGAGGGGAGCAGGAGCTGGTGCTGTGGGGAGCCAGCCTAAAAGCCAGTTCCCCCCAGCACGGTCTCCGCGGGGGGAATGGGAGGCAGCGGGGACTGGGTGCAAGCTGGCAATCAGCTGATTCCCAGCTCATACCCAGTCCCAGAGGCTACACCTCTGCTTTTTAAATGTATTAAGAGCCTGATGGCTCTTAATGCCTTTTAAAAATGGAAGTGCAGCAGGGGGAAGGGAGAGGAGAGGACCAAGCACGAGCCAGGTGCTCGCACTGGGTCACCGCACTGTGCTCCAGCCTTTTTACATTTAAGACAGGTGCGCCATGGGGGGACCCAACCTGAGCCAGGAATCAGCTGGTCCAGCTTGCGCTAGGTCCCTCTTTCTGCACTTCAGCCTTTTAAGAGCTTGCTTATCGATTAATCGATTCGTCCATTAGTTGATTAAACCAAATTTAACATCCCTGTACTGTATCTACCAAATGTAAGTATTGCATTAGACAAACACACAAAACTCTGGAAATTAAAATGTACAGTTGCTAGGAGAACCTTACCTCACATACTAGCACATATGAAATATTTTGTGCTTTTATGCTTTTCACAGATGACAGCAATATAGTTGAATTATGGTTGCTGTGGAAACCAAATCTGATTTTTTTTTACTTCTGGTGTTAGCATCTCAACTGAAATCTTACATTCATGTGTATGTGTGGGTATATTCACGCTTGCAGCTATTCTCTTTAAAAAAAAAAAAAAGTAAAGAAAGTCATAGCTTGTTTCTGCTATAATCAGTTATTTAACTGTGTTATCATTGACTTAAAACCATAACTTTCAGTGTACAGAGCGCCAAATACTCTTCTATGCATACAGGAAAGAAGAGAACAAAGTACTTGTATAATCTGTGCCTGAAAAAGTCCAATTGCAAGAGAGGATAGAGTAAAACATTATATAAAGCATATGCAGCAAAAGTAAGATTTATTGACAACCTTAATTTTGGCACCTCCTGACTTCTGAAGTGTTCAGTTTTTTATCCTCAGAATTCTAACCAATGGTTCTTTTGTGTTCTGTATGTGAGGGTATGTGTATGTATTATACACAGTCTTTAATTATCTTTTATTTATATGTATCATGGTCCAGCCAAAGGAACCCAGTCAGCCTCAGGTATGTAAGCACCCCCCAATTAGTACCAACAACAGAAAACTGCAGTATAGAAATGTCTGTCGTGAAGTAATGTGGAGCCTCATCTAAGATAGATGAGCCTCATCCTGTGACCTTGGTGGGAGAGGGACTTCTTGGTGGACTCAGGGGCCAAAGTAACTTCCGGGGCCAGTTTCCAATCCCCCATCCCCAAAAATTTGACATTATGTTATTCCATTGTAAATGTGTATGATTGTTTTTTGTCAGTTCCTCTGGCCATATGTTAACCAAACACATACAAACATCTGCATACTTTGGATTTACTGCTTACACATCTATTTTGCTAAAATTATCAGCAGGTATCAGACATGCCAACTCCATCATTACATTCCCTTCATAACATAATAAAATGTATTGTTTTGATAGACAATTCTAGAGTCACCTAACTTGTGTATTTATGCACCACATTTTAAAGTATTACAGTACTTTCACTCTATGACTGAACAAATCATAGGTCTGCAAAATTACAAAGAGACATAGGTCAGATTTTAGTACCTTGTATGACGATCCAGAGCTTTTTTATCAACATACCAGCAGTCTGATCAGGAAGATCCTATTATCGCAAGTAAAGAGGATAAAGTATGGAAACTCACTCTGGCAAAGGAGGATAATCAGGCAAGACAAGAAATCTTGCAAAGAAAATCTTTAGGAATAGACAATTCAGGAAGAAGCTCAGGTTACATTTATGTTTATTGCTTTTAAGTTAAGAATAAAGGAAAGCAAGGAACATAACTAATGGATGCTAAGCCTGTGTGTCAAAAGCAATCCAGAATTCAAAGTTAAAAACTATCTGTTTTCTTTATAAATCATGTAAAAAGAAAGGAGTTCAAGTTTTTAATATCTCAAACTGCCAGCATATGACAAATGGAAATTTTGCTTAAACTGGGGATGGCTTCAGATTTTAAATGGCTTACAGTGCCTTCTCTGCATAGTACATGGAGTGAATCCAGCCTAGACCTTTTTAAAGATAGAACAATCAGAGGATATTTTTAAAAGGAAATAGCGGTTTTCAAATCGGAGGATTATATGTCTGAACAAATGCTACATGGACAGAAGCACCATGGGATTTGAACTGAGCCATCTGGGCAGCAAATCTAGAACTTGAAAAATCCCCCATGTCCCTGGGCTCCAAATTAAACTTTACAAAAATCCAGAAAGTCACTATCATCCAAATTTAAGAAGCATTCAAGCACTACAAGAAAAAAAAGAATGACACTACAATCAGTGTGAAATTCGGTTTTTCTTCTCTCTTTCAAGGAGTCATTCCAGAAAAAGTTATCACTCATTCCAGAAGAAGTTATTTTCAACTTTAAGTGAAGGAAGCTTAACGTGCTTCATACTTGAACTAAATTTTGGGTTGTTTTAGCTCTAGGTGTCCTTGAAGATGGCACTAACTATGGTAATTTGTTATAGCTGTTTTAAATAGAAAAAGCATATCACTAACAAAACAATTATGCTAACCAGTTTTTACAATTCCCTTTTGAAAAACGTGTTCTCCACATGAATAAAACGTCAAATCACTGGTTCCCCCTTGAGTGTCTAAATGCAATGGTTTTAAAATCAAATATATTATCTTTAACACCCTGAAAGTTTTTGTGAACGTTACATAAATGTAAAGAATGCAACAGGTTAAGTAAAACTAACAACCTAAACATTTCTCAATCATTCTGACATCAGTGTGACATAAACCATTGTAAAATGTGCTTGGGCAAAGATTCTAACTAATAGCTGGATATAATTTTATTGCAATCTGACAAGAAATTGTACACTTGAACCTCTTTAATCCGGCAACCCTGGGAAAGAGGGTATGCCAGATTAAAAATTTGCCAGGCTAGCGAAGGCGCTGCAGGGTTTGGGCGTGAAGTGCTTACCTGGTGCCCTGCTCCCAGGGGCATACATGGCTCCATGCTCCCAGGCACCCGTCTTTTGCTGCTATGGGAGCACCAGAATAAAACCTGAATGGAAGTGCATTGCTGCACTGCCATTGCTCCAGTTGGAGGGGAGGAGGAGTGGCAGCATGCAGAGCCACTTCCTCCTCCACCTGCCAGGGTCCATATCACAGGTGTCGCCACATTAGGGACATCAGAGTACACAGGGTCAATTGTATTAACTGAAGAATCAAGAGCATGTAAATAGATCTTCACATATTCATTGTTTTTGCAGATCTTATGCTGGGTTTGCCTATTTAAAATGTACACTGTAGATGTACGTGACAATTCTCCCCCATGCTTTATGAAATTGACTTATGGATTCAAAAGTGCATAACTCTAAGATGCTTTGGACAAAATACCTCATGTATGTGACAATTCTATCAATTTTAATGTCACAGCTGCTGGATCTGTAGATCTTATTTTGGTGCATGTATCATTCTTGTATGTCAAGATAGAAATACAGGGTATGGAATTGATTATAGTTTTAAATGTGCAAATGAAATCCATCAAGGGTGTTTCCCTCAATGTCTGAGTGATCACCTGTGAACAGCCTCTTTTGTCCTTTAAATCTAAACAGTGTTTGGTCTTCCGAAGATATGTGACCACCCCAAGTGATAGGGTCTGTCTTTGGCTCTTATAACACACCCAGGAAAACAGCCAAGGACCCCAGCGAGAAAAAGATTTTCCCTGGCTTAGAGGTTTAGCTGAAATAAGAACAGTTTTAGGGTAAGTTTGCGATAAGCTTTAATGTGTCAAAACTAGCATTTTCTGTTATTTTAAATTTGTAATTTATTTTGCTTTGCTTGTCTTCACTTGAAACCACTTAAATACTACTGTTTGCCCTTAATAAAATCACTTTTATTTACTATCAAGCCCAGTGTAAATAACTTACCTAGGGGACCAACCAGTATGTACGTCTCCATTCATTGTTAAAGGGGGCTCACCCAAAAGGTATATTTGGGGTTCTGATCCCAGTTGGGGTTGTTTACCTAGATGCTTGAAACTGCATTCTCCTCAAACCTGCAGTGACTCAGTGTCTGCACTGCTCTTTTGGGGAGGGACAGTGATCTTAGCTCTGTGCCTTGGCTAGACCAAGAGATCTGTCACACCAGGTGAGGAGCCCCAGCGAGCAAGAAGGTGTCAGTGGCTTTGTCAGCACACCAAGGAGCAGCCCCAAAGGATGATCTATCACCACACCCCATCACAACATGGATATCTCAAACAAGATCCTAACTCACATGTACACATACATACACCAACTTGAATCGTTTTAGTTCATATGCTGATAGAGATAGGTTTCCTGGAGGAAGAAATAATCAAATAGATGTTTCTATCCTGATGTTAGTAAGGCTAAGTCTATGCTACATGCTTCTTGCACAAGAAGCCTTTTACACAAGAGCACATTCACACCTCAAAGCGATGTGCTTTTGCACAAGAGAGTGTCCACACTGCATGGATGCTCTTGCACAGGAAAGCTCTGCGCACCTGTGCTTTTTCCCATAGGGGTTTCTAGAAACCCCTCTGAAGCGTCCACACTTCCTTTTTCACAGTTCTTGCACAAAAAGGCGAGTTATACCTCATAAAAGGAGGTTTACTTACAGCGGAAAAAGCCCTCTGTTCTGCTGCTTTACTCTTGATTTCCTTGCACAAAAGCACATTTGAGATGTGACTGCTCCACGGGATTTTGCGCAAAAACACCTGTTTTTGCACAAAAACCTTGCAGTGTAGACATAGCCTTAGGCTTTTGACCCAGTCCCACATTACATTCTCATAAGCAAACCAGAGAAATAGTATAGATTATGTTACTATAAGATGGGTGCACAACTGGTTGAAAGACTGTATTAACAGAATACCCATTGAAAGTATGCCATGTAATTGTGAGGGCATATCTAGTGGGGTCCCCCAAGTGGCAGTCCTAGTTCTTTGCTCTCCAAAATTTAATAATGTGGACAAAGAAGTGAAAAATATACTTATAAAATCTGTGTGTGGCTCCAAGCTGGGAGGGATAGCAAATACTTTGAAGGACATGATTAGAACTCAAAATTACTTTGACAAATTGAGTAACTGATCTGAATTCAACAAGATAAAATTTAATAAAGACAAATGCAAAGTACTTCATTTACTAAGGAAAAAAAATCAAATGTACAATTACCAAGTGGGGAATAACTGGCTACCTGGTAATACTGGTGAAAAAGATCTGGAGCAAGAAGGATGACAGTAGATCACAGAGTTAATAAGAGTCAACAACGTCATGCAGATGTGGAAAAATTAATATAATTCTGGAATGTAATAACCGGAGTGTTAAACATAAGACATGGAAGGTAATTGTCCCTTTCAACTCAGCATGGGCGAGGCCTCAACTGAGGGCACCACACTTCGGGGAAAATGTGAACAAACTGGAGAGAATCAGAGTTAGGGATGTAAAAGGTTAAGCAGTTACCTGGTAAGTATCAGCTCCACTGGCATGCTTACGCAGTAACCGGTTAACCAGAGCCACCCTTGCCCACAGCAGTTTGGCCAGACCCCAGCTGTACAATGAACCAGTTACCCATTTAAAAAATTAACTGATTAAACAATATAATTGTATTTACATCCCTAAAGAGTCCACAGGAGAGCAACAAATATGATAAAAGATTTAGAGAACCTGACATACGAGGTTTAATTTTGAGACAAGAAAATAGAAAACAATAAAAAAGACCAGGGTTCCTGCTAAGGTGCATGCCTGCGCCCAAGAATATCTAAGCCTGCCCACCTCCTTTGCAGAGCTGCGCAGTAGCACTCACCTTCCTGAAAGACCTGGAAGGTGAGTGGCATGGCTTCTCGGGTAGATGAGGATGGGGCCGTGTTGGGGTGGCTGTTCCAGAAGCCAGGACCAGGAGCCACATGGCAGGCAGCTGCTCTGGCTCCTCTAGTAGCTGGGGCCACGGCTGAAGCCCGCCAGAGCCAAGTCCAAGTCCATGTAGGTAGTGGCTTCTCCCTTCCAGTGGGCCAGGGCATACGGTGGCCAGATGGTTGAACCAAAAATACCAAACCCCCACCGCCGCCACCTCCTCCCCCCCACAAAAACACACCCCCCCACACACACACACCGGGGGGAAAAAGGGCAGGGGAGGGGAGACCAAAGTTGTTGGGGGGGGGGGGGGAGAAGTACTCTGAAACTTATTAAGCAAAAAATATAATATAAAATAAAATAAAACCACATGGCCCCTTTCAGAGTGAGTGCAGAGTCAGAATAGGGATAGGAACAGGGGAGCAGTTGAGCACTAAGACCCAGGGAAGGCATTGCTTCCCTCGGTCTTTAGGCTTTTTGTCAGCGGCCATGTTGTGTTCTTGTTCAAGCCAGAACTTAGCTTCCCTGCAGAACCAGGGAAGCATTGGGGGGGGGGGGGGGCGGGGGAAAGAGAAGGAAAGGAGGCTGGGCCTGGGCACTAGGGTTGCCAGGTGTCCGGTATTTTCACCTCCTGGCCTGGGGAAAAAAAATCAGAAAATACCAGACATTTTAGGTGTCCGGTATTTTCTGAATTTTTTTTTACGCGACAGGAGGCAAAAATACTGGACTGTCCAGGTCAATACCCAACACCTGGCAACCCTACCGGGGTAATGTGTTTTAGGTGACTGCTCTACTTCAGTGGGCCAGGGCCACATGGGGAGTGGCTGCTCTGCTCCAGCAGCCCAGGACCAGGGCTGGGGCCACATGTTTAGGCAAGCTACTCTGGCAGGCTAGGTTTGAGTGGGGAACGGCTGCTCTGGAGGAAGGGATCTTTCCATTTAAATCTCTGCAGTTTTACTGTAGAGTACAGTACGTACTGTACTAAGGGAAAGAAGTAGCTTTGAATAAATTCCTTCATTAACCCCATATTATTTCTTGTTTCTGGTTTAACAATTACATGTTTTTGAAAGTGGAAATGTTTTGTATTTATAAATATTAAAGAGCATTTAAATATATGTAAATTGAAGAAAATATTTAAAAATCTGCTTCCCAGGCAGTAAGATACCTTTTTCACTGCTACTCTGACAACTGGCATTACAGTTCTGAACAAAGTACCCTCAGTAATCTAAATCCTGAAACCTTTTCTTTACAAAATGGGGGGCAGACATTCTGTGCTGAGTCAACAGGAGGCTTGCAGCTGGTGCAGAAGGTAGGTGTCCCCTGCTTCCTCTCTCTGAATTTTCTTGACTGTTATTTTCATGCTTCATTCAGTGTCTTGTAAATAATTTTGAAGCACTAGCATAATTTTAAAAAGTGTGTTTGTGTAGTAAAGCAAACATGTCAACTTCTGCATACCCATCTCATTAGGCACCTAGCTGTGATTGTGAAAAAAAAAAATACTGACCCCACTGATAAAGTCAACAGCAAAACTCCATTTAACTTCAGTGTGGTCTAGGTTTCATAACTGCGATGAAATGGACTACAGATGGATGTGGCTTTGGGGATGGAGTGTTTATTAAAAATGGCTATTTCTACATGTTTCATTATTATTCTTGTATAGCTGGTGCACGTCAGGATTTTACATTTATAGGGTGCTTCATATCTCTTTAGATGTTGACTTCCACAGAGGCATGCCACAGGCTCCCACTCCACTGCAGGGGGAGGGGAGGGGAGGGGAAGGTACACACTGCCCCAGATGCCACCTGGCTGTGCCAGTGAGTGTCCATGCTATTTGTGCAGCATTATGCAGTGTGACCAAGAAGCCATGAAAAGCAGAAGGCTGGGCAAGGCACTCCCTGTCTCCTTTGTCTCCATACAATAGCATGTAGGTGGTTCTGGAGACACAGAGCATCCTCTCATCTGCTAGCCAGGAGTCACACATCATACCATTGGATGCCCTAGAACAGGGGTGGCCAACCTGCGGCTCTGGAGCCACCTGTGGCTCTTCTGCAGTTAATATGTGGCTTCTTGCTCAGGCACTGACTCCGGGGCTGCCGCTACAGGTACCAACTTTCCAGTGCTCAACTCCTGGCTCCTCCTCCTCCAAGCGTATTGCACCCTCGCTCCTTCCCTCCCCCACAGAGCCTCCTGGGTGCCATAAAAAGCTGATTGCAGTGGGCAGGAAGCGTAGGGAAGGAAGAGGAGGCACTGATCGGTGGAGCTGCTGGTGGGCAAAAGAGGAGGTACCTGATGGGGACTGCTGACAAATTACTGTAGCTCTTTGGCAATGTACATTGGTAAACTGTGGCTCCTTCTCAGGCTCAGGTTGGCCACACCTGCCCTCGAACCACTTAGCACTCCAGTGGCACAAAAGTACCCTAACAGCAGTCATCTCACTTCCCTACTTGGGTCTTATCCCCAGTGTAGGTAGGAGACCGCCCTAGCTTGCTTAGAGAAGATGAAATGGCTGTGTGGTGCCCCCTTCCCCCGTCAAAGCTCCCAGGACAGGGGCATTTTGGAGGAAAAAAGGTTGTTATTACTCTGCTTATTTTTGGCCTCCTATGACTTCTATGGAAGTATGGGCAATGCAGACTTAGAGCAGCCTTGAGGCTAATCTAACATGCAACAGCAGCTGAACTTGTTTCTGGCAAGATGGAAAATACAGAAGGCACAAAGGGGGGCTTAGATACATCTTTCACTTTTTCAGCATTCCTGCATTGATGCACTGTGGTCATGCCTTGATATCCTAATGAAAGGTGAGATGCTGTAGTTCAAACTTTTCTGCTGGAGCTCATACTCTTGATATTGCTAGCAAATCCTCCAACATCCTTTTGGTGTTTTGAATTCCGACAGTAAATCATAGGACTGGAAGGGAGCCTAAGAGATCATCTAGTCCAGCTGGGAGAGGATCTGGGAGAGGGTTACAAACAGAGGAAGTTAGCTACTTAAAATTTTGCAGTATTTATCTTTTTATTTGATTTCATATTAAATAAACACTTAAAGTCATGCACCTTGTTAATTATCCCTTGTTTTAGAATTCTTTTTCCATAACAGTTTAAATTTATTATGTTTTACGGGCGCGTGTGTTTGTATTTTTAATAACTTGTGTGCCACAGTGGCACACATCCAAACAAGCGCACATGACCTCAATATTGGTGCACAAGACAAAACTCACTCCATTTATGGATGGTGTGGCGGGCCATCACTTACCCGTGGGGAGGACAGCCGGGGCCGCCGTATGCCGGGAAACGGCGGCCAGCCCCAAGCCCTCCCCTACGGCCTCGGCACAGGCGGGGGGAGCTGGCGGGACCACACGCGGCCGCCGCGTCTGCGTCGGAGCATTGGCCCCTCCCCGGAGGATACGCAGAGCAAGGGTAGGGGGGAGCGAGGCAGACGCGCGGCGTGGGAGGACGCCGGCGCGCTGCCGGAAGGGGAGGGGCCCCAGGCAGCGGTGGGCCAGTTTAAAAGGGCTCGCCGCCAGCGAGGAAGGGGGCAGCCTCCTCCCAGAAGAGGCGGCGAGGCTCCAGAACAAGGACGGATCCTGAGCGGCACTGAGGCCGGCAGTTGGCCCGGCCTCGGCCCCGGGATCCCCGGGACAGGCACCGCGGCTGGCGGTCGGTCGGTCAGCCCCTGTTCTGACGGCGACCGGGCTCCACCCCGCCGAGCCTGGAGGGAGCGGCCGAACCGGGAGCGGAACCAGCAGAGGGAGCGAACCTGAGACCTCGCCTGGACGACCCAGGACCCGAACTGCTGAACCAGGGTAGGTGGAGGAGAGCGGAGCCACAATCTGGGGAAACCCGAGAAGGGAGGAAGGAGCCCGGGGCGGAACGCTGGTGGCGGCCGTGGGTAGACAGGTTACGGCCGGAGTGACCCCCGTCTACCGCTCCGGGGCACGAGCAAGCCCTGACGCTTAAGGCCCCGGGCTGGGACCCGGAGAGAGGGTAGGACCGGGTCTCCCTCCCTCCCCCGAAGGAGCATATAGCTCCGGACAACTTAACTTGGACCTGTCATAAAACCAGGACCCCGATCGGGAGCGCACCAGGACTGGGGGGGGGGGGGGGGGGCGCTCAGGCCCCACCCTGCAGGAACGGGTGACAACCTCTGGGTCCGCTGATCCCCCCTTCCTCCCCGGGGAGGGGGTGATCACACCCGATCGCCCGGGCTCCCGGACGGGGGTCCAGGGCACGAGATAGACAAAAAGAGGGTGTAGGGGTCCACCGAGCCCCCCACTCACGCCGGGAGGCGGTGATCGCACCCCGAGCCCCTCACAGATGGAAACATCTTAGAGGAAACACTGAAGACTATCAATATTTCTCCATGACCAATGAAGACAGGACAAGTAGTGAATCAATTTAATCACACCAAGGATTAGATATTATGAAAACATATTCGGCTATTCGGTTAGATATTATGGAAATATTTCTAACTGTAAGAATAGTTAAGGTCTTGAATAGTGTAAACTATCACTGGAGGTTTTTAAGAACAGGTTGGACACACATCTATCAGGGTATTATATGTTTACTTGGTCCTGTCACAGCATAAAGGACTGGACTTAATGACTTCTCAAGGTCCCTGTCCCTTTCAGCCCTGTATTTCTAGGATTCTATGAAAATGATTTAATTGTACTTTCTTTGATGAAAACTATCCCATAAGCACAATTCACAAACACTTTAATGATTTTCAAATTTAAGAATGCTACACAGTGGTCAGTGAAAACACATTGGCATTATTTCATTTGAAAATTGTGTTTGTGATACACACTTGTGTACTTATGCTTGTGAGATTGAATACACTACACAATTCTACACTTTGGTACATTTGAACTAGGAAGCATTGCAAGTCAATGTATCTTAAAAAGTGTTTACATTGAAAGCTTTACAAAAGCCTTGCAGATTGCTGATGTGCCTTAAGGCCACAAAGATACCACATGCAGATATGAAATAGAATCCACTGGTACACCCCACAAAGGCAAAATCTGACTTGAAGATTTATTAATCAGAAATCCGAAGTAACTCAACAGCAGGAAACTACCACATGCAGCAGTACTCAGTCAATGTTGATAGCTACTATATTAGGCTGGTGTCCAACCAGCTCTAAAGCTATAGCCAGCTAGCCACACTCTACCTGCCAAATAGCCACATTGTTCAAGCCAACTAGCCATACTCAACTGGCCAAACAGCCACATGTGGCTATTAGCTAGCTTGTTGGACACAACGGCTTTATACCCATACTTCAATAGTACTGCTGCAATTTGAGCACTTACGTTTCGTGGGATTAACTGAGGCCAGTGCACCTTTCTTTTTCTGGCGATAAGTACAGGATTGTGTATCAGAAAGTTCCCTATAAAGAACTCAGATACATATCATTGTATTCCTGTTTTGTTTTTGTTTTTTCCTGATGAAAAAACAAAGCATTCTATCAGACAAAAAGAAAAAGTTTCCCACCTAATTAGCGAGGACTAATTACTTTCTGAAGATTAGCTAACCAGCCATACTTCTGTATCAATTGTTAATATGATATGTCTTACAATGAACATCCCACTGGTAGGTACTAATACTCTGATAGGATTTATCATTATAGCACTCAGCTCTCAATCAATAAGTTAAATAATAATAATAATAGCAACCTCACCATGAAACAGCATGCACTCAGCTAAACAAAATACGCACAAACATGCCTGATCCAAAGAATTGTTGATCTCTCTCCACCAATAAATAAAGATTTAATAGCAGATGCTGTAGTGAGGTTTCCTACTATTAAAATTTCTTTAATTTTACAGTTTTTGCAGCACCTTTACTAGTATAATAGGAAGAGTTAAAACAAAAAAGCTAAACCACAGTTGTCAGATGAATAAAGTTCACCATTACATGCATTATCCTTGTTTGTTTACTGACAATGAAATATACCCAGCTGTAAGGAACAACCCACAAAATTCTATGTAACTCTGGGTGGAAAAAGCCAGCATGAGCCTAAATAAGACATTTATGTCCCACATTTAGATTCTCACATTTAGTTGAGTATCAGATGCCACAACAGCACACCCTGCATGATTTAAAAAAAAAAAAAAAAAAAAAAGTCTCTACATCACCCCCAATATATGCTGGCACTGATGTGTCCAGCTTCCCATTTGTCCTCAAGATCCATGTTTACGTTACAATTAACACAAGGGACTGCAGCCACTATGCCAGATTACAAGTTTATACATTTGCCATTGTACAATGAACACCCAAAGGAACAAGCCTTGGGGCTAACCTCATGAATCAGCAAATTGTCAAATGAATGACCAAGATCCTTGAATAAATGCTCAGATTTCCTTTTTCCAAAAGTCTTTAAAAGGTTTAGAAAATGATAGAAATGTAGCCGTGTTAGTCTGGTGTAGCTGAAACAAAATACAGGGCTATGTAGCATTTTAAAGACTAACAAAGATGGTTTATTAGATGATGAGCTTTTGTGGGCCAGACCCACTTCCTCAGATCAAATAGTGGAAGAAAATAGTCCACTATTTGATCTGTTGAAGTGGGTCTGGTCCACGAAAGCTCATCATCTAATAAACCATCTTGTTAGTCTTTAAAATGCTACATAGTCCTGTATTTTGTTTAGAAAATGACCTTGTTGCTCAGGATTGCTAGTAATTTATAATGTAGCTCCCTCTTCTGGCTTGCTCTTCTATAGCAACATGGTTATTTAAAATATAGCATGCAAATCTGAAATAGAAAGTAACATCATTCCTCCATTTCTGATAAGGTACTATGAACTGCTCATATTGGGACTATGAGACTGTAAGAGCTGTTCATCGTTATTTTGTACAAAGGGATTTAAGTACAATATATCTGAGTAGCACATTAAGAAAAAATGAAGCTGCTCGAATCTCATGTATTTCTCATTGCAGAAATAGTTTTTTTCATAATACAGTATAAATATGAAAAAACAGCAAAACTAACAATTGGTTTAAATCCCTGTGCAATTTTCTCCCCAGAAAACAGCTGATAAAAGAGGCTTTACCATTTGTACCTATATAATTGCACTAAAACTTATGATTTCTTGAGTTCCCATTTACAAAACTGCTAAATGGAAATGTAAAGTCCTAAATTGCAGAACTGTACTACAGGCTCTGGTTCTTTTGGTTGTGTTTAAGGATGTTAAGGAATAGTCGACTATCCAATAAGCAAATGCTTATCCAATAGTTAGTGGACCCCCCTGCCTTGCTGCCTTTATCAGATAGAGGCAGCAAAAGGGGGGGGGTTACTTCCAAGTGCCGCACAGCTGAGCCAGAGATCAGCTGTGTAGAATTTCCCCAGAACCTGCGGGGGGGGGGGGGGGAGGTTAGGTAAGGAGTCCCCAGCTGACCCAGGGCTCCATGGCATTGCCCCTTTGAAACTCCAAGGTGGCATTTTCAAAGGGGCAGTCGCCGCACAGCTGATCCCCAGCTCAGCTGTGCAGCGCTGCCCCTTTGAAATGCCAAGGTAGGGATCAGCTGTGAGGCAGCTTTGAAATACCACCTGGGTTCTGGGGAAATGCAGCACGGAACCCAGGATCAGCTAGGGAATCCCCAGCTCACCCCAGGCTCCACCGGCATGCAGCACAGCATGGAGCTTCAGGGTCAGCGGGGGATTCTGAGTCCCCTGCTGACCCCAGGGTGCTCTGGCTTTGAAATGCACAACAGCCCCCACTGGGGACCATTGTACATTTCAAAGCGAGCATGCCCCTGTGCAGCCCGGAGTCAGTGGAACGTCCCGCTGGCCCCTGGCTGCATGCGGCATTGCTCATTTCTCCTTTGACATGCAGGGGCTCTTGTACATTTCAAAGGAGGAATGAGGAAATGTCAATTGACTAATCGAACAGTCAGTGGGAATTCCATCAACTAGTCTATTAACCGCAACTACTCAACTAGTCTATTAACCGCAATTTCACATCTTTAGTTGTGTTAGTTCATTCAGTACTCCAGGAATTGGGAACCTAGGACCTGTCAGCTGTATCCAACTTCCCTCTTCCCTTGATCCAGCCCACGGCAAGGGTAGGGGCTTACTTTCTGTCACTCCCACAGTGGAGTGAGCTGGCACTAGTGCAGGGAAGAGAAGGCCAGAGTCTCACCCTGAGCCACATCAAGGAAGCCGGGGACCTGATCCGGCCCTGTGGGGCTGCAACCAAAGGGAGCCCCTAGTGCCCCCACCAGATCTTGTTTGTTTGTTTGTTTGTTTCTCAGGGGACAAGCCAGCGAGGGAAGAGGAGGAGAGAACTAGCTGGTTCTCAGGGGCCAGGCTTGTGAGTTGTGTTTCTCTTGGGGTTTTTTGTTTTGTTGTTTCTACAGTGCCAGAAGGTTAATGGGGGAGAGTGTTTGATTGTTTATTTGGATTCTCATTGCTATGTGGCCCTCCAAAATATTTTTCTTTGGTCAGGGGCCACCGATCCAAAAAGGTACCCTGTCCCTGCAGTATTCAAGTGGGTTGTGCCCACAAAAGCTCATGATACCATCTACATGTTTTGTTAATCT
This sequence comes from Pelodiscus sinensis, assembly GCF_049634645.1. Taxonomy (NCBI): domain Eukaryota; kingdom Metazoa; phylum Chordata; order Testudines; family Trionychidae; genus Pelodiscus; species Pelodiscus sinensis. The sequence continues at coordinate 112,455,132 of NC_134715.1, forward strand.
CTAAGGTGCTGCAAGACTACTAATTTTTTAAGTTTATTCAGATATTTAAGGATAGCCTAGGAGATTGTACTCTGGGGAAAATTCTGATCCCCTTCTCAGCAGTGCAGAGGGCCACACAAGCAACAGAATCTGGAGCAATTTTTCAGCACATAAGAAACAGAATTTGGAGGGGACAACAAAGGTGCACTTGCCCTATACTGTACAGCCCTGGATGATTACAAAGACTGGCTTTAGGGTGGAGTGGACAGTGAAATGGGAGGGGGTGGGTGAGAGTTGGTGATTCTCCTGCTACAATAGGTGCATCCACAGGCTACTGTCCTCACCTAGATAAGGTTACAGACCTCATAATTACACTAGTGACCATGGAATAGCTCATACAGCCTCTCATATCTTGCCTTTTTAACATCTTAATATCCACACAGCTGCAACAGCACTGCAATTAATATTCATAGACTCAGACCCATAATTTTCTGGAAAGTTACATCAGGATGCATATCCACAGGGTGAAACTGTCAAGAGCATGCAAGGAAAGCTTTACTATCCAAGCACAGATAAAACCACAACCCCCAGGAGATATGGGGGCAGAGTTGAGTGGATCACCAGGAGCACCAATACTGGGAGATCTGGAGATGATGAGAGAGAGGGGAAAGATCCTGTGCAAGTGTGCACAGACAGACTTCCAGCAGAATGTGAGTTTCACTCGGTCAGACCATGTAAGAAGACCCTGCAGATCTTAGCAGAGTGAAGAGAGTTAGGCAGACTGGAGCTTGGGAATAAGTACTGCCCCAAGGGTGAAGCCTAGAAATGGGTGAACCCTAACCCTAACCCCTAACCCTGTGCAGGCTGCAGGCACAGCTATATTGTTGGGGGGTGGTCTGCAAAATTTTAATGGGGTCCATATCCTCAAAGATTGAGAGCCACTCTATTTTAGGGATGCTTCCTTGTCAGGGCTGTATGCACCTCTGTAAAAAATACAGATTGGATTACTGTATGTGTCCCTAGACATTAGTACTGTTTAGTGGGAAACATGTAACCTAAAAAAAAAAAAAAAAAAATGTTAAAAGTGTGTGCCAAATTCATCTAAAAAATAAACCCACTGAAGTGAACAGATTTACAATGGCAGATGTTAATTTGGCCCTATCAGCATAATTTGCTTGGTCAAACTATACTTACTTTTCCTTGATTTTCTGCTCTTGTCCTAGCAAGTTATCCTCTCTTTGAGGTTCACCTAATTTGTGTGACAAGTAAGAATCCTAGAAAAATTTTAAGTCATGGTTCAAAACAGGATTTACAATACCATCACTGATTGCAGAATGGGATTCTTTGTTCCTATATTGAATAGTTATAAACTTTTTACTCATTCCTTAAGAATAAGTCCTGTTCTAGTTCCCGGTCAGTGAACTCTCCTTGTTTGACTCCAATTTATTTCATATTTACTTTTGGGTCTTTGATAACGTAAATGTTGTCTTTCACACTGAGCTGCAAGTTAATTAAAAACAGTACCAAGCATACATTTAGTTCAGTCCAGTACACTTAGGATAACTCACGAATCAGAATTATATGAATCCAAATAGGTTTGATACATATTGACATTTAAATCTATTCCAAACCTTCCCTTTCAGGCCTTTAAGGTTGCTTTGTGACAGATCTTACTCAGTCAAACCTTTAAAAATCAAGGAAAGTAATGACAAGTCTCCAACATTATATGCTGCTTGAGAATTATCATGCATGCTTTCAATCATATATGATATTGTAGTCGGGGTTTTGGTATGTTCCACATCTGTAGGGGAGAAAATACCAAAGAAACCCACTGCAGTAGTATTTAGTTTCAAAAAAGGGAGCTACACAAAGATGAGAGAGCAAACAGCAGAAATTAAAGGGAACAGTCACTGAAATGCCTGCAAGCAGCATAGAAACTATTTTAAAAGACCATACTTAATCAAGGCTCAGAGTAAACACATAGCCCCAAATAAATACAATACAGCAAGAGTACCAACAATATGCCACCTTAGCTAAACCACAGAGTTAAAGACATCCCTTAAAAACTGCAAGTCAAAACCTGCTGAGGAATATAGAAAGGAGCATAAACTCTGCCAAGTGTAAAAATATAGGAAGGCAGCCCCTTCCTCCTACAAGAAAAAGAGATCTGAAGACCAACTAGCAAAAGACAAAAACTAACAGCAAACACTTTAAGTGTATCAGAAGTAGAAAATGTTCTAGGAAGTCAATGGGGCAACTGGACAATGCAACATGCTAAACAAAGACTCAAAAAGAACAAAACCATTAGGTAGAAACTAAATTAATTACATTAATCACTTGAATCCATCTTCACTGCAGAGGAGGTGAGGGCTACTCCCACATCTGAGCCATTTTTTCAAGGTGACAAATACAAAGAACTATCCCAGATTGACGTGTCAATAGAAGCAATTTTGGAACAAATTAAAAACTTAAACAGTAATTAAGTCATCAGAGTGAGATGATGTTTACTCAAGAGCTCTGAAGAAAACTGCAGAATTACTAACTATGCTATGTAACCTATTGCTTACATCAGCCTCTGAACCAGATGACTAGAAGACAGCTAATAAAATTGTTTTGAATAGCTTCAGGAGATATTCTGGCAGTTACAGGCTAGTAAGTCCAACTTTAGTACAAGTTGGACTCCATAGTCTGGCAACCTCAAGATCCTGACTGGTCCCGAAAGAGGGATTTTGTCAAACCAGAAGAAGTCATTTCTGCCCCACTGCAGAGGGTTCCCTGACCCACTGCAGCAGCAGTGCCCACTGGCAATCCAGCCACCCTGCCAGCAGCCTAACCCGACTCCTGCAGCAGGGTTCCTGGCCTCCAGCCCCCCCGCAGCCAGCCCGGCTGGGACTCCTGCCTCTAGCCTTCCACCAGGACTCTCTGGTCAAAACGAGGGATGTTGAGTAACGATTAATTTGCTAGTTGAGTACTCAATGGAATTTCCATCAACTGCTCAACCAGTTGATAAGCACTTCCGTATTCCTCCTCTGAAATGAACAAGAGCCCCAGCAGGACTCTTTTGCATTTCAAAGATGGAACATCACGCGGAGCCCAGTGCCAGTGGGAAGTTCCCATCTGATCCCAGGCTCCAAGTAGCACTGCCTCTTAAGTATCCCCTGTCCTCTTCCCCCCCCTCCCCCACTTGCTGCTTCTATCTAATACAGGCAGCAAAGTGTGGGGGGGGGCGGGAGAGCGACTAATCAACTAGTCGTTTACATCCCTAGTCCAACCATATCTATTGTCTTACCACACTACAGATGTTGCATGACCAGAGAGACATGGTTTAGAAAGTTTCAACCTGTACTAGGCAAATTAGTTGAAAAGAACAGAATCAGTAACTACATAGATGAACACAACATGTTGGGGAAGAGTTAACACAGCTTTTGAAAAGCTGTGTTAACTCACCAGTCTATTACTATTCTTTGGATGAATCAGTAAGGATGATCCAGCCAATACAGAATACCTGGACCTTCAGAAAGCCTTTGACAAGTATCTTAAGCAAACTAAGTAACCATGAGATAAGAGGAAAGATCTCCTCATGAATCAGTAATCAAGTGAAAGACAGGAAATAAAATGGTAAGAATAAACGGTCTGTTTCCAGGAAGCAGCAAATAGTAGGATCCCCAAACAATTTATTCTGGAACATGTGTTGTTCAACATAGTCCTAAATTATCTAGAAAAAGGAAGCGAGATGGCAAAATCTGCAGATGATTCTATAGTTAAGTCCAAAGCAGACTGCAAAGAGTTATAAAGGGATCTCACAAAACTGGGTGAGTGAGCAACAAAATGGCTCATGAAGTTCAGAGTCAAAAAGCGCAAAGCCATGCACATTACAAAAAACTGGAAAAAATAATGTAAGTGGATACATGAAATGATTGGGGCCTAAATTAGCTGTTACTACTCAGGAAAGATCTTGGAGTCCTAATTGATAGTCAACCAAATATTTAACAGAATGCTAGGAATCATTAAGAATCATTAAGATATTAAAGACAAAAATATTGAATGCCACTGTATAAATCCATGGAAAACCTACATCTCAAATACTGCATGAAGTTCTAAGGGATCCATCTAAAAAAAAGACATTAAAATTGTAAAAAGTAAACAGAAGGGCAATAACAATGATTAGGGGTATGGAACAGGTTCCATACAAAAAGTTTTAGAAAGACGGGGGGGGAGGGGGGCTCTTCAAAAAAAGAGACAAATCAGGGAGGCTATGATAGAGATCTATAAAATCATAAATGGCATGGAGAAAATGAGTAAGGAAATTTGAACATATAAATAACACAAACACAAAAACTAGGGTCACCCAATACAATTAACAGGCAGTAGGTTGAAAACAAATAAAAAGTAGTACTTCTTTACATAACCAACAGTCAACCTATGGAACTCATTGCCAGGGGATGCTGTGAAGGCCAAAAGTGTAACTGGGTATTAAAAATAATTAGGTAAGTTCATGGAGGATAAGTCTGTCAACGGCTAAACAAGATACTGGGCTAGATGGACTACTTCTCTGAGTCAGTACATCTGCTTACACATTTATATTTCCTCACAGCAACAATTTCCATCTCCAAATATTGTCATTACACCTGGGCTGCACGAGCCATGGTGGTATAAGCTTAGCAGAGAAAGGTACACACATCCCACAGTCGTCATGAAAATTTAAATCAGTACTTAAATGCTGAATCTAAAGGCCACCTGGAAGCATATCCACTGAGCAAACCCACATAGCACAGCACAGTATAAAAAAAAAAAGTTTTAAAACCCTCCTGCTCTCTTCAAGCAGACAGCAAATGCAAATCATAATGCAACAAATCAATGTTGCCAGTGAAACATGCTCCTTGGCTAGCACATCATAAAACACAGACCATATTGTAGAATACAGGCTCTCTTTTTTAACATGTTTTGGATATTCAAAATCATGTGTGATAAAGTTATTTTTAACACAAAACAAGAGGCTATTCTGCATTTGGTCTCTCAGACCCAAAACGAATACATCTCAGGTTACCTCCAATTCCTCTTTCAATGCTGAAAAGAAAAATTAAAGTGTTACAACCAGATATTGCAAAGCCTCACTCAAGTCATCGGTGTACTGGTTTCAGGGGTGAATCTTATCAGTAAGGGAGGACAAGCTGGGCCCCTAGTTACCAAATCTGATGTTCCCTAAAAATGAAAAAAAGAGTTGAAACGTTTTCCATGGCCTCTTCATACACCAACAATGCAAAATGTTGAGATCCACCCACGCCTAGCAAAGAACAGTCACATTTCTCCAGCTCTCTGACACACATTCAGAAACGCACACCTGACATCTCTCCAAATCCCACCCCAGCTCGCAAGTTGCTTCTTTCTCCATCATTACAGCAAGACTCGCCACAGCTAGACACGCCTGAGTTCAATGCACATGCCCAGAGAGCTCTACTTTTCGCAGGGCACGGCTTTTGCAGAGACCCAACATCATCTGTGTAAGCATCTCTTACCTTCGGAGACCTCAAACTGTGCTGCTCCATTGAGCTGATACAGGCACCAATCAACGGCCTCCTCGCCAAGGGGGCAGCCAACTAGTCAAACAAGCAAAGCCACAGTCAATAACTGCGCAGCTCACACCTCAGCGCTCCCTACGGAAGGGCGAGGAAAGAGAGAGGGCGGCAGGCTGGGGAGGACAGGGGGGAGCAGAGGAAGCGGGAGCAGGGGTGCCCGGGGGAGGGAGAACGTCTCCAATACCCTGCTTTTGGGACATGTGTGCTGCCCTCCGAGAGGCGCCCAGGACTGCTCTTTGCTTTGCTCTCGCCACCCAGCGCTCGGGGCGCCTCTTCCTTCTCCGGGCGGAGCGGGTGGCGCTTGCCGGCAGCGCAAGCTGACTCGGGCCGCTCAGGGAGCCGGGGGAGGAAGAAGGAGGCTCCGCCCGGAGAAGGCGGCGGCGCAGCCTCCCCACCGCGCTGGCCCCGGGGAGGCCGCCAGGCAGCCCCTACAGGTGTGAGCGGATTGCGGGCGCGGGAGGGAGCCGCGGGCGCTGCATGCTGGCCAGGGGCCGCAGGAATGGCCTGGGGGGAGGCGGGGCGCGTCAAGGTGTGTGGGCGTATCCGAGGGGAGCAACCTTCAGGCCGTGTGAGAGCCTGCGTGGGCGGGTGTCAGCCCCAGGCGTGCAGCCAGCCGCCTTAGCGAGCGCGGTTTCTCCAAGCCCCTCTCTGCCTACGGCCCGCTAAGGGGCCTTCTCAGATAGCCAGGTAAGGCTCTTCTGGGCCCGCCACAAACATCTGCCCTAAGACGCCCCCTTCCCCCAAAAGCACGAAGGGAGCCCCGAGTATCAGGGGCAGAGCTGTTACTTATCTGGAGTTAGCTAGTGATTCAGTGAAAACAAATTACTCTAATCTAGGCAGGGGGCCTGGGACAATTTGTACAGTGGGGGCACTGAGAACTATTGACCCAAACTGTAAACCCTGTATGTGATGGAAACCACTTCAGGCAAGGGGGGTGCAGCAACACCCCGAGTTCCAGCACCTATGAGTGTAAGCAAGAGTCTTCATAGGCACAACAGGGGCACGAGAGAAAACCTAGGCACTTACACTGAGAACTGCTGGACACTAAAGACTCTAGACCTAACAGAGACATAATTTTAGGGCTCATTGCAACTATTAGTAACACATCCTGCTGTCTGCTACCCTCCTCTGTTCCAGGATTGCAGAGTTAGTTACTAACCATAGTCTGAATGCTCTTGTACAATATATGTGAACCCCTAAGACTAGTAAACTGTCCCACCTTGTATTTAGCTTGCTCACTCTGGTCACCTTCCCCAAATTTGAGGAGAAAAGATTAGTGATGCTTAATAACTTGTCCCTTCCATACCCTGCCCACCTTGTCAGTTTTCACCAAAACAATCCTGAGCTGTGAGGTTTAGATACGAAACTGGACCTCCCTTAAGTATCAAGGAGAAAAGATGTGGGATTTCAGTTCAAGCCCATGTCTGGCTTCATGTGTACAAGATGTATGATCACTATGGAAAAACAAGACCATTACATTGCAGATAACATTGATTTTACTGCAATGTTCTCCACAATCTTAGACTATTCAGAAACTATAATGAGTAAGTGCTGCAAACACCATAATAATTGTTAGGTTTTAATGGAGACCTCTCTGAGTTATATGTCACTAACATATAGCTGTATCAAAAGCTTCAGAGGGGTAGCTGAGTTAGTCTGTGACAAGAAAAAATTTAAAAACAACAAATAGTTTAGCAGCACCTTAAAGACTAACAAAACATATAGATGGTATCATGAGCTTGTAAGTACACCTGCTAGTTGCAGGTGAAAGTTTTAATACACTATATGGCTACGTCTACACTGGCCCCTTTTCCGGAAGGGGCATGTAAATTTCACTAGTCGTCGTAGGGAAATCTGCGGGGGATTTAAATATCCCCCGCGGCATTTAAATAAAAATGTCCGCCGCTTTTTTCCGGCTTTTAAAAAAGCCGGAAAAGAGCGTCTAGACTGGCCCCGATCCTCCGGAAAAAGTGCCCGTTTCCGGAGGCTCTTATTCTTACTTTGAAGTAGGAATAAGAGCCTCCGGAAAAGGGCACTTTTTCCGGAGGATCGGGGCCAGTCTAGACGCTCTTTTCCGGCTTTTTTAAAAGCCGGAAAAAAGCGGCGGACATTTTTATTTAAATGCCGCGGGGGATATTTAAATCCCCCGCGGATTTCCCTACGACGACTAGTGAAATTTACATGCCCCTTCCGGAAAAGGGGCCAGTGTAGACGTAGCCTATCAGTCAGATTGCAATAAATCACACACTATACATTTCTATATTTCTGCATACATGCAGACACTAAAAACATTTCTGGAGCAAAATTACATGTTCATTGACTGTTCTGTTCACCAGTTTTCTTGGCATATGATTTACCACTAAAGTTCTTAGTTTGCAGCTAGCAGCAGCATCTAGCCTACCTATTCTCACCTTTCTAGGTGATTGATAAAAAGTATCAATTCAGAAATAAATGTGTAAATATGTTTAAGACAAAAGCAATGTATTTTCCAGAAAGCCTCAGCTACTTTTAGAAATACAGGCAGTCCCCGGGTTACGTACAAGATAGGGACTGTAGGTTTGTTCTTAAGTTGAATTAGTACGTAAGTCGGAACTGGCGTCCAGATTCAGCCGCTGCTGAAACTAACCAGCGGCTGACTACAGGAAGCCAGAGGCAGAGTTTCAACACCCCAGGTGTCCCCAAGTCAGCTGATGCTGAAACTGATCAGCGGTGAGAAAAGCCCCGTTCGTAAGTACGGATCCGACATAAGTTGGATCCGCATAACCCGGGGACTGCCTGTAAATCAAAATGCCTGGATTTAATCTCTCCTGTGGCGTTAACCCAAATCACCCAGGCTTATTATAATGCTTTCTATAGTTAACAATATTTAAGGATTTAGACAATGTATGTCCCTGGGCCACATTTGCTGGATATTCACTTGTTTTCTAGTATCTGAAAAGATTAATGAAGGAAGGTATGTTGATGACTAAGAGGGGAGAGGAAATTTCTGCAGCTGTATCAAGCATAAGCTTCATCCAGACACATTCAGTACTACTGACTCCATTCATAAAATACCTGTGGACCTTGATTGTACTTCATGCAAAATATTCTAGCCATTAAAATCAATCTTAGCACTTCAGCAGTTTTATTTTCTAATAGTCTTTTGGGATAAGTCATTTTGCAGCCCACCATATCAGCTGGAAAATATGGAAGTGTAGACAATGCCTTGGAGAATTTATCTGAAAATGGATTTAAACAGAAATTAGTCTCACTCTGTGTAACTCAATAATAATGTGGCCTAACATTGTTCAAGTGTTCTTCATTCAGGATATCAAACTACTTTGCAAATGTTCTATGTATACATAACTTATTCTCGCTTTTTCTGGGGTTTTATACTGAACCATTTTTTGTTTGTTTTTTTAAGAAGGAATATAATCTGATGTCATAAGAACAGAAAAATAGCCATACTAGGTCTGAAAAAGGTCCATCTAGCCCCATATCCTGTCTTTCAACAGTGGCCAATGTCAGTCACTGGAGAGGGAATGAAAAGAACAGGTTATCATCTAATAATCCATCCTCTGTCACCCATTCCAAGCTTCCGTCAAACAGAAACTAGGGACACCATCCTGGCAAATAGCTATTGATGTCAGTTATTGTGGAGTAAATCTGTCCATAGAGATGTCTCATCTAATATGAGTTTCCACCAAAATAACAATTTTAATTCATGCCTTTTGATATTTTGGAGCAATTCTCTGTGGGTATGTGGGTATATGTATAGTATGAAAGCTCATTGGGCCTCTGTAATGTATATGAACCATGTTGACCAACCCACAATCAACTGGTTGATTTTGGATGCATGACCAGTCAATCGCAAGGCATTTCAGGCCCCCCCTCATTATCCCCACCCCTAAAGAAGTAGCCTGTGCTGGCGCTACCTCCTGGGAAAATGGAGGTAGCACCAGCTTCCTGTGGTATGGAGAGAGAAGTCTCACAGCTGCGTGCCAGAGCTGGCATCTCAGGAAGCGCACGGGCTGCTCCTCCCCTCCCCCAAACAGCTGGCGCGCTTCCTGAAAAGCCAGGTCTAGTACACAGCTGCGGACTTCCTTCCCCCTGATGCCTGCCTACCTTCCTTCCTGCGCCAGTGGTGGGGAGGGGAGAGAGGGAGGGAGGAAGGGGAAGTCCCGGACTGCGAGACCCCTGTACCGCCCACACAGGAAGGAAGACAGGGAGCATGGGGAAGGAAGTCCCCAGTTGCGCACTAGACCCGGCTTTTCAAGAAGCATGCTGGCTGTTTGGAGAAGGGGAGGAGCAGCCCTGAGCCCCTCACATCCCCAAATTTTTGCACCCCCACATCTCCAGTCTTCTGCCACAACACTCCTGTACCATCCACACACTGCAAATCTGTGTCCTGAGCCCATCATACTCCCAACCCCCTGTCCTGAGCCCCTCACACACTCAACCCAAACTCCTGCACCCTCACATCCATAAGCCTGTGGCTAACTCAGACCCCAACCCTCCACCTGACCCCAACACTCTCCAGCCTGGACCCCCTCCTTGAGCCAGCATCCCCTTCTCCACCTCCTCTTGCACCCAAATTCCATCCCAGAGCTTGTACCTATTACCCCTTCCCACACCCAAATCCCTCGTTCACACCCCAGAGCCCGCACCTCCTGTCTCAACCCAGTGGGAGTGAGTAAGGGCTGGGGACAGCAAGTGATGGAGAGGAAGGGAACAGAGAGGGTGGGGCCCCAAGGAAGGGGTGGGGTATTGGGGACGGAATGGGGTAGATTTTGGCTTGCTGTGACATTTAAAAAGTGATCTTGGGTGTGAAAAGGTTGGAGACCACTGCTATAGAAACACAAGTTACTTGTAATAGTTCTCATATGTCAATTACACATCTTCACTCTGCTGATACCATTATTGGGCCTAACCAAGTGAGTTATAAGATCAAGAACACATATTTCTGCGCCTCCAGAAATATAATTTATGCTATCATGTGCCAAAAGTGTCCGTCTGCTATGTACATTGGACAAACGTCTCAGACACTTCGCCAAAGGATCAATGCCCACAAAACAGATATTAGACATGATCACAAAGAAAAAACAGTTTCTTGCCATTTCAACCAGAAAGGACACTGTCTCAATGACTTAATTACCTGCATCCTACTCCAGAAGCCTTTCAAATCTGCACTTGAAAGGGAATCCTCTGAACTGTCATTCATGCTAAGATTCGACACTCTACATGTCGGGCTCAACAAAGACACCAACTACCTTACCCATTACAAAGATAGCTTCCCCAATTATCACCTCTAATCCCATTACCTCACAGACATTTACCTTTTCCCACCTCTAATATCATAGGCTCACAGACATTTACTTTCCTCCCCGCCCCTGCATCCCCCTTCTGTTCTGAAATGTGATTTGTCCTTTTCACATGTGTTCACTTTTTTTTTAATTGTATCCTTTGGTATATATGGTTGTGACTATTTTCTTCCACTATTTGATCTGAGGAAGTGGGTCTGGCCCACGAAAGCTCATCATCTAATAAACCATCTTGTTAGTCTTTAAAGTGCTACATAGTCCTGCATTTTGCTTCAGCTACACCAGACTAACACGGCTACATTTCTATCACTATTTTACTTAGGGAAAGACATTTAACCAAACTCATACACGTGATGTGTAATTATATTACATTATCTTAATGGTTGAGGATACGGGGAATACAGACAAGTTTTCCTACAATACATCACAAACCAATTCCTAAAGCTGCATCAGGTAGTGAGGCACTAAGGATACACACCCAGAAATTCCATCATGAAACTGCAGTGCCAGCCTGGATATGGGGTGTGTGCAGCTCTGCAGTGTGGTCTCTTGGTGGTGGACTTGGCTAACATACAGTAGCACTGATAAACTTAAAAAACAACAAATAGTAATGTAGCACTTTAAAGACTAACAAAACATGTAGGCTACGTCTACACTGGCATGATTTTCCGAAAATGCTTTTAACAGAAAAGTTTTCCGTTAAAAGCATTTTCAGAAAAGCATGTCTAGATTGGCAGGATGCTTTTCCGCAAAAGCACTTTTCCACAAAAAAGCCCTTTTCGCGATCGGGGCTTTTTTGCAGAAAACACTACTGTGCTGTTTACACTGGCCCTTTTGCGCAAAAGTCTTTCGGAAAAAGACTTTTGCCCAAACGGGAGCAGCACAGTATTTCTGGAAAAGCACTGACGATCTTACATGAGATCATCAGTGCTTTTCCGGAAATTCAAGCGGCCAGTGTAGACAGCTGGCAAGTTTTTCCGCAAGATGATTTTGTGGAAAAACTTGCCAGTCTAGACACAGCTGTAGATGGTATCATGAGCTTTTGTGGGCACAGCTCACTTCTTCAGATGACCGGAGTGTTGTATGGCCCGAGCCAAAATAAATAGGAGAGAAGGGAAGGGAAAGGGGAGGAGGGAGAAGGGAAAAAATAGGAGGAGGGTGCAAAAAGAGGCAGTGGGTATATAAATATCAAAGGGGAAACAAAGCTGGTATTTAACAGGCAAAGCACCTAAAATTGAATACAGGACTAAAAACTGGATAGTTAAAAGAAGAAGAAAAGGACCATTAGTTAGCAATTAGAGAGGAAGAGTACTGACACCAGAATCTACACAGACAAAGAACCATTGACACCTTCATTGTTTGGTTGGTTGGTTGATAATGTCCCAGCCATCCAGAATTAGTATTCAAACCATTGGCATGCGAATTAAACTTGTGAATGAATTGTAGTTCCAACCCTTCCCAGTGTATTTGGCTTGTGGAATTGGTCTGTAACAAAACAGCAACTTGAAGATCTCTTAATGAATGAGCAGGCAAATTAAAGTGTTCACCAACAGGTTTCTGTATGTTGCCTTTACTGATATCTGATTTGTGTCCATTGATTCTTTCCCGTAAGGACTGTCTGGTTTGTCCAATATATATTTCAGTGGGGCATTGCTGGCATAAACCACATTACTGGCTGTGCAGTTAATGATTTGGTGGCTTATGTGGTTGGCTCCAGTGATGAATTTGCTTGTACAGATATGTGGGCAGAGTTGGCAATGGGGCTGATTGCCGGGCTGGGTTCCTTGATGCTTATGATGTAGCTGTGTGGCATGGTTACTGGAAAAAAATTGTTTCAGGTTGGGGGGTTGTATGCAAGCAAGAAAGCCAATTTTGTTAAATTGGTGAACAAACTGTATGTAAATGAGATTCTGGATACATATACGCTGTGTCTAGACTGGCAAGTTTTTCCGCAAAAGCACTTGCTTTTGCGGAAAAACTTGCCAGCTGTCTACACTGGCCGCTTGAATTTCCACAAGAACATTGACTTCCTACTGTCTGAAATCAGTGCTTCCTGCGGAAATGCTATGCTGCTCCCGTTCGGGCAAAAGTCCTTTTGCGCAAAAGCTTTTGAGCAAAGGGCCAGTGTAGACAGCTCAGATTTGTTTTGCGCAAAAAAGCCCCGATTGCAAAAAGGCGATCGGGGCTTTTTTGCGGAAAAGCGCGTCTAGATTGGCCACGGATGCTTTTGCACAAAAGTGCTTTTGCAGAAAAGCGTCTGTGCCAATCTAGACGCTCTTTTCCACAAATGCTTTTCACGGAAAACTTTTCCGTGAAAAGCATTTGCGGAAAATCATGCCAGTCTAGACGTAGCCATAATGTACCGACAACCTTGATATATAAGTATCAATTTCAATTGTTACTTCAGATTTGCATTAGTGTAAATGAAATCAGAATTCAATCGGAAATGCTTTAACTTGTCCATTAGAAATTATTAGATGCATGCATTATGTCCACCTATTAGATGCATTTTATGTGGACATAATTTACCCAAAGCAGAATTTGACCAGGATACTGGGGAATACTTTTATACATTTTGATAACCAGAAGCCTTATAAAAAAAATAGAGCATTATGTTGGTCCCTAGTGCTCTGTATATTGATTAATCATAGGCCTATGATATCAGATCCCAGACTGGTGTGTACACTGCCTTTTTGGGTGCAAATTCCATGTAACATCTCTGAATGATGTTCTCTTTCTTTCCCACTGGTGTCAGTGGCGCACCACACAAGATCAGGACTCTGCCTATGTGAACCACACCACAAACCTAGAGCCACAGGGTGTTCTCTTACTCCTATAAAACTATCATTTTTAATGGGGCAGGAGCAGGACAGTGGTGTAAAATACAACTTAATTTTGATTGGAAATTATGAAAATGTCAAGTCTTCACAGAGCCTGGATTTTAGAGCCTTTAACATTTTTGCACCATCAGCCACTCAAAATCAAAACTCACAAAAAAGGTTTGTAAAAGAAGTTTTAAAAGTGTTTGAGATTATGAAAGATTTGTTTGTATATTGAAGTCTCTGGAAATTAATATAACGTTTACCAACAATATAAGACCTGCTGAAGTCTGCAGTTTTGAATGGGCAGTTTCTTGCACAGACTTGCCAAAACCTCCCTAGTTTGGAGGGAGACGGCTGCCTTCTTTTAATTAAAAGTACTTTTTTGAAGAAGCCTCTCCCTCTGGTGATAAAGTCCGTCGCTCTGTTACCGGGATATATGAAAAATCTTGCTTTTGCTATTAAATCTCGAAGCTGGTCGTTAGCTAGCTCTAAATGCTGCGCTCCTTTATTCCTATTCGTCCCATCCCTACGTGATTTGCTTTTACTTACCACTCAGATAACTGTGCTAGAGCGGCCCCCACTGCGCTCCGTGACATCATGGAGGAGGCGTGGCTGAATTTGGGGTGGGAAGGGGAGGAGCAGAGTGTAGTTTGCCCTAGTGTTGCGGCGCAGGGTGTGTGCGGAAGCAAAGGGGGAAGTCGGGCTGTAGTCGTCTTTGCCATGCCGCAGGGGGTTTCGCGGGCAGCGGCAGCTCGCGGCTGAGGGTCGCGCTGGGTGTCCAGGAGGGACAATGTATCTCCTGTTGGCGTTCCTCAGCCTGATCCCGCGGGCGGCTGGCCTGGGGGAGCTGAAGGCTTTTGTGGTCGCTCACAGCCACATGGACGTTGGCTGGGTGTACACGGTGCAGGTAGCTCCCTCCAGTTATCTGGGCTTTCGGTCCCTTGTGCTTCTGCCAGCAGTTGCCTGAGCGCCTGCAGCGATTCCAGCCACCCGGAGATAAGTTCCTTATTGGTGCTCCGTGTTTGCATGGTCTCGTGGGGGTTTCCTTCCTGCCTGTTTTATTCACTCATTCGTCCATTTTTATTGCAGCTCTTGCCCTACGTGTGTTTCCACTCCCTGGGCAAAGCAGTTTCAAACGCAGGGCAGTGACCCTAAAACAGATCAGTTTCACTTCTACTTCGTCCCCTTCCTTCCCTCCACGCATTGCTATAAACTGCAGGCCTGATCTTTTCCTTAGTGACCATTTCGGGTGATAAAATAACTCTACATTCTCTAATGTCCTGTCTGCAAAAAAAATAACTCCGTAACCGAGGTCTAGCTGAGAGATAATATTCGTTCCTTATGCCCATACACGATTGAAGAATAGTTCTGTCTTGTTATGCAGACAGATTTGTACATGAAAAGACCCTAGTGTGGGTAAATGCTTCGGATCCAGCCAGAAGATGGCACTGGTGTTGTGTTCCTCCACCAGTAGATAGCAAGCGTGGGAACTCTAGAGTAGATAAGGCGTGGGGGGGAGGGAAGGGAGAGAGGCACGTTTCCCATTTTGTCAGGTTTAAACCTATGTAGTATCTCCATTCAGTAACCTTCAGTTAAACTGGAACAACTTATGTCTGTAGACATGCCCTAAACTGAGTGATGGCACCATTTGGAAGTCATTGCACAGTGGGTAGAGCCAAGGCTCTTCTTTTTCTGTTATTATTTTGTTTAAAATTGCCCAGAAAATTAAAGATGAGTGAAAATAGGTGCAATACATTAACATTTTTAATACATATCAGAGTTGACACTGGGAACTGGGAGAACAGGAAAAAAAAGCAACAGAGAAAAGATAATTGAATGTAAAAGCAGTTTAATGCTGTAATCTATTTAACTGAATATTACCATTATGTACACGTTCACATGTATATATATGTTTTCCACTATATTGCCTTATTTTAATAGCTTCACATTAACACTTAGACTAATTATTAACATAAACACATACTTAATGTACAGGATTATCTTAACATAATCAGTATTTTCAGAAATCAAAATTGGGGTGGAAATTGGCTTAACATTTTGTAAACTTTTACAAGCTTTTGTAACACCCAGGTTTTTGGGGTTTGTATGTGGTTTTTTTTATTTGTAAAAACTGAAAATAATGGACCTTTAAATATCAAGACCTACAGAATGAAGCCTAGTATTTAAATAATGTTTACAAATGGTTGTTTGTTTTTCCAAGGTGTTTGTTTTTCCAAGGTTTGGTTGGTTTTCCATCCTGCAAGCTAGCCATGCAAGTGTAGCTTCTGAAAATCATAAAGAATCCGAGACCATGGAAGGTGGATATATTTCCCTATGTCTGTTCCTGCTCAGATTGATTCACTTAGTTTATTTAAGTTATATTTGAGTCAGGAAAGCTATGGAGCAGGCATGGTTAATTCAGAAATGTGTGTACATACCTGTTAGATTTTTTGTGTGTGTTTATTTGAGAGAACTCTCCCAATGCAATTTTTAGAAAGAAGAAAACACTTCTGCAGTATACTTGGAGCTACACTTTTATCATTCAGTAGATTTCATGTGCTGGGATTGTGGTTAAGGGTCAGCTAGCTGAGAAATTGTAATTACTGTTGTTAGAAAAGCTATCAGTGGGGTGAGAGAAATGTACTAGAAAGAGATATTTTTAAAACAAAAAGTTTTAACATGTTGATTGAGGTGGCGTTGGAGCCTTGTATTATCAAAGGAAATTAACAAAACAGTTTGAGCTAAGTAAGTGAGATACCAAGTAAAATAAATCAGACAGCTCCTTAATGGCTTTCATGTCTTTTGTTTCCAAATACTTTGTTAGTTGTATAGATCCCTTTCATTATATGGATGGTGTTTCAGGCACTTGACATACTAGATGGACAAAGGATCAGAATTTTTTGTAGGGAAGTTTTCTTCTGACAGCACCACAGGGAATCATTGCTGTTCTTTTATTTTATTACTTTAAATAGGATTATTAAATTATTCCTTTAGTATCTTGAATCATACTCAATAGCTTCATGGAAAAACACAGAAGCACTTTGTATTTTGGGTCTGTCAGTGGGTGAAGATTCCTCCAAAAGAAATGAAACTTTAATTATCAGTTTCTAAGAAGACAAAATTACTTGAGGTTTCAGCACCTCTATTATTAAATCATAAGCATCAATAATTCCTTTGGTCAAAAACGACAGAGAACATCTATAGATCCTTTCAAAGCGCTTCTCTAATAAAGTGAAACCTAAACGTTATCCCTAAACTCTCTGTAAATGGTTTCTTAAAAGTTTGTTTTTCTTTTATCACTTCTGATTGACAATATCTTTTGGATCTTTGATTATTTCCACTCAGAGCATGAAAAATAAGATAATTTATTATATGAAAAAGCAAGCTTTTTTGGGTTCTGAAAATTGTAATATTGATGCTGAATTTTAACCTTAGATGCAGACCTGGAATGCAGTTGACTTGATAGCATTTTATCCACAGTCTGCCTAATATAGCATTGTGGATTCTGTCTTGTATAGTTTATATTGAAGAAAATGGGAGTTTTCTACACACTATATTTTAGCAATACAGTTCCAAGTCTCTGTGTAATTTCAGCAGTGTACAGCAACTGTCATAAAATCTTTTACAGTAATCTTTTCAAAATTGATCCTATCTGTATAGGAATAGGTATTTTTTACTATACGATTTAAGCTTTTATAAATATATACCATAATTGTTTTTGAGATAACTAGTTTGTTTTTTTAAATTAATGTAGATGTATCTACATCCTGGGATATAATTTAAACTGAAAAAAATATTCACATATGCACTGTAATCTGTTCTGCCTTCATAAAGAAGCCCATTTGTTCCAGAATCCAGCAGAGCAACTTCTGGTACTCACAGAAATGAGCATCTCTCATCTTCAGTCTCTATAGCTGTGTCTACACTGCAGCACTATTTCGGGACACCAGAGGTAGCTATTCCGCATCTTTTGAGCGTGCCTGTTATTTTAAAATATAATAGGCTCACTGTTCCAACATCCATGTAAACTGCATTCAAAAAGGAGTAAGGGATGTTTCAAAATAGTGATTTATTTTGAAATAAGTACTGTGCAGACAGTGCAAATTTTGAAATAAGCTATTTTGAAATTGACTCGAAATTTCATAGCTTATTTCAAGCTACAGGTACAGTGTAGACGCACTTTAGGGGCCTGATCCTGAGAGATGCAATGTGTGACGGTAAATACTGTAGTCAGTGGACACGGGGCTAGAGTTTTAATCTCTGTAACCTTGATTATGTCTACTGACTGAGGTTAGAAATTAGAATCAACTTTCTTATTTTATTACACAGAGTGCTTTCTATTCCTTTCAAAGGAAATGAGAATTTTGAGCTTTTAGAATTTTGCAGCGTCAGGTTGTAGATTAGCTTCTGGTTTCATCCGGGAAGGTCTTTGTCAAATCCCAGATTATTTTGACTGATTTTTATTATTAAGACAATCTTAGACATTCTCTTAAATCCTGAAGATTCTAAACATCTCATGTAGTCTCATAGTCAACAAAGTATTTTGCAATTAAGAACTCTTGCTGCCTCAGCCTTTTTGGAATGATCATTGTTCCTCTCTTAAAATTCATTTTTTTTTTTGGAATATTAATATAGTTGGAATTTCATCTGTGTAAACTGATATTAAAACATCTATTCATAATCTTTGTAAAAAGTTGAGAAGTCTCAAAAATCACCATCTGAACATCTGATTATTTAGGCAAGTGCTAAACAAGGTTTGGGGTCACCTTTTCTATAGTCAGGCATGCTCTCTTTATTCAGTTAATTGTTGAAGTTTTACATTAGATTTCTAATTTTAGTGAAAACATAGGTTTTTATTGGTGTGTAGGCTTCTCATTTGGATTAGACCAGTGGTCCCCAACCTTTTGAGGTTGTCGGGCGCCAGGGGGCATGGCCGTTTGCCCGCCGGGCGCCAGGGGTCGGGGACACTAGTGCGCCCGGGGGCGGGCCCCCCCCTTGACGCATGCCCGGGGGCGGCCCCCCCCTTGCCGCTCGTCCCCCCCAGCTGCGCGCCCGGGGGCGGGGCCCCCCCCCCCCGCCGAGTGCCGTGCGCCCGGGGCCGGCGCTCCCCCCTCCCCGCCGAGTGCCGCGCACTCCCCCCCTCCCGCCGAGTGCCGCGCGCCCAGTGCCGGCGCTCCCCCCCCGCCGCGCGCCCGGGGCTGGCGCTCCCCCCCGCCGCGTGCCCGGGGCCGGCGCCCGCCCCTGCCCCCCCCACCGAGTGCCGCACGCCCAGCGCTCCCCCCGCCAAGCGTGCTCCCCCCGCAAGCGCCTGTGCGCCATGTGCCCGGGGCCAGGCCAGCCCCGAGCACCTGGCGGGCGCATTGAAATGCCCCCGCGGGCGCCATGGCGCCCGCGGGCACCGTGTTGGGGACCACGGGATTAGACCCTGCACTCCTTATTCTCACACAATTCTCATTCATTTCAGTGGACATTTTGCTTGAATTAGGACTGCAGATCTTGGCACCTTATAATAAATACATATTGATAGGAAGAAAGATTAAGATGTGTATGTGGGTGAAACCTTTGTAGGTTTGTGTATGTAGCGTTAAGACTTTTTCTTCTCAGACATTTTAAGTGTACATGTAGTATGTATGTTATCAAATGATGCATGCTCAAATGAGTACTAGTATCTATTTCTACATTTGTGTGGAGTCTATTTGTGCTAGCTGTAACAATGTGGTGAACAGATGACCAACACAGAGGTTCCTTGCATTTACTTCATGCAAAGTCATCTTTCCTTTTTTAATTTATTTAATTCTTACAAGTATTTGTGTGTTCTTTTTATATATAAAAGCAGCATTACTGTTAAAAAAAAACAAGTGTATCACTGCAAATGTATACATTTCTTAAAAGAAATTCACAATGTCTTGGAGTGTTTGTTTTTTAGAGTTAATGTCTATCATGTGAAAGTCACACAGATGTTGGCAGATTGGATTTGGCTGGTTGTAAATTGCCATTAGAGAAGGAGTGTACCCCAGAATATGTTCATTATGCGCACATAAATAAACAAGAAGTTGCTCAAGCCCGTGATAATTTATCTGATGAATATAGTCCACTTGTTGTTTCTGTTATTATGTCATTTGTATTCTGGAAGCACCTACAGATGTCAGTCAAAGCTTAGGGACCCCATTGTGCAAGACATTGTGCAGACACACAGTAAAAAGATGGTTCCTGCCATGAATAACTCAACAGCTAAGTAAAAGATGAAAGACAACATACGTACAGGGTGACCACTGTTATCCCCATTTGACAAATGGGGATCTGAAGCAAAGACAAAGTGATTGTCTGCCTGGGGTGCCAGTAAAGATCACTACGGAGCGTGATTTGTAGAGTACTCTAAAATGTTGCACTCTGTGGAGGCAGGAAAAGGGAATAAGGGAATTTGTGTGCAGCCATCTTGGTCTTGTTAACAAGAGAGCAAGAGTCAGGCTAAGTCTGTGGCCTGACAGCATGAGATCTGTAATTAGATGCTGCCTTTGCCTCTTGCCTCCATACAGAGATAAGGATAGAATGCTGACTCTGGCAGGGACCTTGAGATAAGGAGCATCTGGGTGGAACTAAAATAACTGTTAGCCATTGGTGTTTGTAATGGGAAGGAGCTTAGGGACCCCATTGTGCACGACATTGTGCAGACACACAGTAAAAAGATGGTTCCTGCCATGAATAACTTAACATCTAAGTAAAAGATGAAAGACAACATACGTACAGGGTGACCACTGTTATTCCCATTTGACAAATGGGGTTCTGAAGCAAAGACAGACAAAGTGATTGTCTGCCTGGGGTGCCAGCAAAGATAACTAGGGAGCGTGATTTGTAGAGTACTCTACAATGTTGCACTCTAACTGCCCTATAGAGATCCTGCTGGCACATTCTAACTCATGTTAACACTATCCTGTTTGAAATGGGACTACATGATAGCATACCTGTGGGGTCTAGAGCGCTCTAGTATGTCGCACTCTAAATAACGCTCCGATAGCCGGCTTTGCTGACACTGTGAAGATACACCCTAAGTGACATACCCAAGGTCATAAAGAAAGCTTTTGAAGGCGAAGATAATTGACTCCAGATCTTCCAAATGAGCAACACTGGACCAGCATTGTTGTCTGGGTGGCGTAGCCAAATATATTTTAAACAGACAGATTAAATTCAGTAGGTGTGAAATATGTCTTTAAAAGTGCAGTATGATACATTTTGCAATTGCCTTGCAGGAAAGCATGCATGCCTATGCAGCCAACGTTTACACCACTGTTGTAGAAGAACTAATCAAAGGAAAGCAACGCAAATTTATTGCTGTGGAGCAGGAATTCTTTCGCCTCTGGTGGGATACTGTAGCCACTGATGTGCATAAACAGCAGGTAAGTTAAGGATAGTTGCTGTTTTAACACTGGGAGTCAGTGCTCTTCTGTACTCTTACCTAGCTACATACATTTCAGAGAGCAGGGAGGGTAAGGCAGCTTAAAACTCACCATGCTACTGTCCTGAACCTGATGACACTATGTGCAACTCTGGTCACTTTCTCAGAGGACTTCTCTAATTTATACCAGCTGCTAACATCTCCAAGAGGGTGCAACTGCATCTGGGAACCAGGCTGATGTAGGAACATCTCAGCCAATATCTCTTTCCACTGCTTTGTTAGCAACATAGAGAGGAAGTAGCATAAGAATTGAGGGGTTCCTTCAGTGTGAATTCCTTAGGGCAGGATACGCCAGCTTTAGGGTTAGATTGCACTAGGAGAACTGACCTGCATTGGAAGACACTGGAATATTATATTAATCATCTGATATTTGTGAACTATAATCAAAACAGTAGTAAAGTAAAAGGACTATCTTTTTACTCAGGCATTGCACACGTATTGCTATTGCAAACAAGGCTGATGTAGTAACAAGAAAAAGCAGAGAATCCACAGCTAGTTTTTATGTTTCTGTTGGTGGTGGACATTCACACATACTTCAGAGCATATAAAAACTATTCTGCACATGGATGGAAAAAATCTGCACATGGATAGAAAAGATGAGAGGACAGTGACTCTTCTCTTGTTGATCTTTAAAGTGTAGTTCTACTCAGAAAAGGGATTCTGAAGTGCTAGCATTGTTGAGGTTCCATGTTTATCCCTCACTGAATGTTCTTTTTACCTGTAATTCTGTCCAGGTGCCCCTCATATTTCTATAATAGAAAGATCAGAGAAAAAAAGTTTGTCTTGTGCATTTGACAGTATTCTCTGTGTGGTTCGTTTGACTGTTTTAATTAGTTGGTTTTTCTTAACTACTCCGAGCTTCCTCCTGTTATTTGTGTCGGTCCTTTACACCTCAGCAGAAAAGAGATAATTGTTTGTGCTTCGGAAAATGATACTGTAAATTCACAAAAATTGGTTTGGATACTCCTCCATGTATAGTATTTGAAAATGTTTTAAATTAAAATTGATCAGACATCAAATTCATGGTGTCTCTTTAACCTACGCTGTAAGTAATATGCTTTTTGTTTCTAATATTCATGTGCAGTTCCTTCAGGGGAGCTGAAATTGTGCTTCTGTATCTTCATTTTAACAGAACCAAGCAGTAAGAAAAGCTTCTGTTTACCAGCTCTGATCTCCAGAGTGCAAATTCAGTAGAAAAATTAAATGTTGTGTCCTCACTTCCCAGAACAGCTGCTGCTTTTAAGTAGCCTTATATTCTCATTTTGTTTCCAAGTCCATTTCAATACAAGGATTGAGAATCCTCCTGGTCCAAAGCCCAGAATGTTTGCTTTAGAGCAGTGCCAAAAATGTACTGCTGGTTTAAAAATGCAATGATAGTTTTAGCATTGGTTAACTTGAAGCCATCACAGTTAGAAACAAATACATGGTTAATCTTAAGTGTCTCAGACATTACAAAATGAATTGTATACCATTGGAGAGCTATGATACTAGCTTTCCAGTAATGATGATATTTGTTTAACATGAGCAAGTTGCCTGGTATTGAAATAATGTGATTTCAAAGTCCAATTATTGGCCTGCTTTTTTCATTTAAATTGTCATTAGTGGCTACAATTACAAAATTGTTACAGCAACGGTGTTTGTATTATTTGATAACTTGAATCCCATCTTTCAAATAGTATAAAATATTAATCTAGCTCCAGCCATTTATGATATATTTGCTTGTGATTGGAATGTAATTTTATATGTGTATGTAATATCTGTGTGTGTATGTTTGTTATCTACACACAAACACATACACAATAGCAAGTTAATTAGAACTGATCCTGCAGTGTGGGAGGAGGAGCACATGGAATGATGTGTACCACAGTTCGGCTTAGAGACAGGCAGGTGTGACCCTCCTAACTCATCAAGTGCAAATTTCCACACTATACATTCACATCTGAACCTTGCCTATACTTCCAGGGTTTGGTATCTGTGCATTATAGTGTGGGGAAGAGGTAGGGGAATGGACATGGGGCCACATAGTGATGGGGTGTGGTCACAGAAGACCCCTTGGGGAAGCATCCTGGAGTGCTGGGGTGCGGTCACAGAAGACCCCTTGGGGGAGCATCCTGGAGTGCTGATAAGGCAACTGCTGCTCGTCTTCCTGTTCTATGGAGCAGAGGTTCTCAAACTTGTGATACTGCGACCCCCCCCCCCCCCTCAGTTGCTTGCGACCCCCTGGGGGGTCGGCACCCACAGTTTGAGAAATGCTGCTCTGGGGCATCTCCCCACTCTGTCCTGCTAGGCCAGCTCCTTGGTCTCCCCCCAGCCAAGACACCCAGCTAAGATCACTGTCCCCCTCCCCCAAGAAGCAGTACAGACACTGAAACTCTTCAGGTCCAAGGAGAAAGCAGTTTTGGGCCCAGCTTCCTTGGATACCACTCCCCAAATGGAATCAGAACCCCAAAGGAATTATTTAGGTAAACCCCGTTTAACACTGAAAGGGGGAATGTACACACTGGTTGCTCTCCCAGGTAACAATTATTTACACTAGGCTTGATAGTAAAAAAAAAGTGATTTTATTAAGTACAAGCAATAGGATTTAAGTGGTAATAAGTGAGAACAAGCAGAGCAGAGTAGATTACAGACATAAAATAACAGAAAATTCTTACCTAATTCTAACACTAAAACCTCAGTACAAACTCATTACAAACTAATCCTAAAATTGTTCCTTTTCTAGCTAATCCTTCAAACCAGGGTAGCTCTTCACCCTGGGGTCTTTGAATCCCTTTCTTGGGAGTGCCCCAGCCAAAGACAAGGACCTTCTAGTGTCCAACTGTTTTAAAGATTCCCACTTTTGCATGGGATGTCACCTACCAGTTAGGGAGGTCATGTGACTTCCTAAAAGTCAAGCACAGCTAAGACTTAAGGACAAAAGGCTATTTGCATACGATTGGCCATACATTGAGGCATCCCAGCATTGGAAATACCCTTAGTGTCTTTCCTTGGCACATTTAAAACCATAAAGCATTCCATACTTCATGTCTAATTTTACATACAAGAATGATACATAAACCAAAATAAGATAAACAGATCCAGTGGATTATGATACAAAGATTGATAGGTTACATGAGACAATTTGTTCAAAGCACCTTTGAGTTAGGCATGTCGGCGTCCATTTTCTAAAGCATGGCAGAGAAGAGGGGTACATCACACATGTTCTTTTGACTGATCCTGGCCAGTACACAGCAGTACATTTGGAATGATGAAAACAGCTCTTTCCTGGGAGTATTTGGAAATAAGCAACGGGAAATAAACTGAATTGCTCAGAAGTCTATGTTGGACTTAGAGCTGGGCTCAGAATAAGTCCTCCCTTGCTGCTTTCCCACCCTCCCACCAAAAGAAAAAAAATGTTGGCAAGTACAAGAGTGGGCCAGTACAGATTTGGAGGTGCTGTGTGTCTAAGGATGGGTGTCATTTAACTTAATAATATTTTAAAACATATTTGTAACCTCTGTGTAGTTCCACAAAACTCCATGCCCAGAATTCTGGGTCAAAAGTATCTCTTTGGGGCATGCCCTCCAAAAGAGCAGTGATAGCCTCAGATGCTTTTCATGCAGATCAAGAGGCAGTTCAATGCCTAGACCAGATATCAGTTATCTGGCTTCCCAGCATACTAATCAGTTGCCACATTCAGCTGGAACTAATTTACAAATGGTCCAGCCCTAAAGCACTGTTACAGTATTGTGAATGACTATAACCAAAATTGACAGTGGCATCACAGCTGAACAGAGATTGGGGCATTTACTCAAAAGATCCTGGGGAGAGAAATGTAATAGCTGTGGAACTAGAACACTGCATGCCAGATTTTTAGTTGGTAGAGAGCAAAATATATGTTCAAACGGACAGTGCTTGATGGTACCTGGGACTTCAAAGCTAATCTAATGATTCAGAAAACTGTACTAAAATTCAGATAATAGCAGCTTTATGATTTATCTTGGGTAGAATGGAACCAGATTATCATCAGGTTTTTCCCATATTTTACACGTTTGTTAAAATTTGTACTCAAGTTGTGGTTGATTAAAGAGGCAGATGCTTCCAATTTCCAGTAGCAATAGAATCTGTAAATGTTTTTTCTTGGGCAGATTTTAGAATATACTTAAGAATTTTAAACTAGAATACAGTAGGCTTCCGATAATCTGGCACCCTTGGGACCCAGGGGGTGCCAGATTATAGGATATGCTGAAGTATCGGGAGGTACTCCGGCGGGGTGCTGTGACAGGTTTACCAGGCCCCGCACTGCGTTGGGGGCGGGAGGGCGAACCCTTCGCTGTGTTGCAGGGAGGGGTGGAAGCCCCGCGCAGCCGGCCTGCAAGCGGCAGTGAGGCAGGCAGCTATTTAAGACGGGTGGGCAGAGGTGGGGGGGTCGACGGGGAATGCTGCCTGCCTCTTGCCCCCTCTCCGCCGCTGCTGCTTACAAGTTTCACTGCTTGCAAGCCGGCTGCACGGGGCTTCCACCGCCTCCCCACAACACAGCAGAGGGTTGGCCCCTCGCCGTGCCGTTCCCTGCCGACTGCCTGCCTGCCTGCCTTAAATGGCTGTCTGCCTCTTGCCCCATCTTCACCGCTGCCTCTGGGCAGCTCCAATTGTCCGGCTGGCCGGAGCACTTCTGGATTCCAGTTGGTGCTGGACTATCAGGGTGCTGGACCACTGGATGCCGGACAATTAGAGTTTTACTGTATATAGAAAAAAGATTAAGGAACACCTTTGTTTCTAATAAGATATCCCAAACTGCTACAGATGAAATAACTCCATATGTACATCAGATCTCTTTTTTATAAAAAAGGAATTAATCACCTATGGCAACTGTATGAGATCTGTGTGATACTTTGGGAATATAAAATAATTGGACTATAGAAAGAAAGAATGGTAATTTGTACACAAAACAAAAGAGAACATTGATTAAGATTCAG
The DNA here is from genome assembly GCF_049634645.1 of Pelodiscus sinensis. Taxonomy (NCBI): domain Eukaryota; kingdom Metazoa; phylum Chordata; order Testudines; family Trionychidae; genus Pelodiscus; species Pelodiscus sinensis. The sequence goes on from NC_134715.1 coordinate 112,481,217, forward strand.
CAGTGTTGCATTATTGTTATTATCGACAAAGCTGATATCTAACACTTCAACCAAAGCAGCAAAAAGTTGGAAAGTGAGCAAAAACTTAGATTCCTAGAAATGTAGAGTTGGAAAGGGTCTTGAGAGGTCATTTAGTTCAGCCCACATTGTTGAGGTAGGATCAAGCACACAAAGATTAGACTTGGCAGGTATTTGTGTGATCCCTGTGATTGATTTTTTTTAAAACTACCAGTTAGACCAGGGGTTCCCAACCTTTTTCGGTCCCCATACTCCCTTGGCTTTTAGTAAACTCTCCCGTACCCCCTATTCAATATGAAAGGATATAAATTCTAGACTCTAGAATCCAAAACTTTTTTCACTAACACTACTACTTTTGAAATATTTCAGTTAGGATAACCTAGTTCTTTACCAAATATTCCCCCTACCTCCTTGACAAGTTTCTTGTACCCCCTGGGGGTACGCGTACCCCACCCTGCAATAGACATTCTGTTGTGGAGTTTTGTTCCGCTAGCAACCCTTATTGTTCAAAAAAAATTTCCTAAATCTTCCTTGTTGACATGACAGTCTTTCCCATACTGAACTGCCTCAGCACCCACCCCTGACTCCTCCCTAGTTGGTTCTTCTTTCTGGGGTTTTTAAAGCATCTCTGCCCTGCCCTTTCCCTTTTGTGTGAGGAAAAGTCCATTAAGTCAAGTATAGACAGGGCAATTGCTTTCCAGGGTCTGTTGTAGGGATGTTACATTTAGTTTAATCAACTAGTCGACGGATTTTCAATTGAAAATCGATAAGCTGAGGAACCACAGCAGGGTTAGCAGCAGGTTTAAAACATGAATTTAAAAGGCCAGTGCACAGCAGCGGGGACCCTGTGTGAGCGGGGAATCACCTGTCCCAGCTCAGGCTGGGTCCCTCCTGCTCAGCGTTAGCCTTTTAAGTGTGTTAAGAGCCAACAGGCTCTTAACACACTTAAAAGGCTGGTGCACAATGGGGGGAACCTGGCATGAGCCGGTAATCAGCTGTCCCACTCACGCTGAGACCTCCTGCTGTGCTTTAGCCTTTTAAATGTATTAAGAGCTATTTCTGGCTCATGCTTAGTCCCTCCTGCCCCTCTGCCTCTCCTGTGCCCCGCAGAGACGGTACTAGGGAGAAATGGATTTTAAGCTAGCTCCTCCCAGCACTGGCTCCTGTTCTTCCCTTCCACTCCCCACCCCACTCCTTTGCTGCCTCTGATAAGTTTTTGCTTATCGGATAGTCTACTAGTCACTTGCATCCCTAATCTGTTGCATGTTAAATGTTCCTAAAATTGGTCATTCAATTTCACTCTTGACTTGTCCTTGCCTTCAGGTGCTGGCTACATATCTTCTGTCCATTACCAGAAAAATAAACATATATCATAAAGCTGGACAATGAGACATTTGTTTTCTTTGCTTTACTGCTCCAGTGTGGAGCCACAGCAGTGTTTCATGGTAAATCCACCCTTGATTGATCGCTGACCTTTTTATAACACCCCTTAATGTATTTGAAGACTATTATCAGGTCCCCTCTATCATCTTTTCTGAAGACTAAACGTGCCCAGGGTTTTTAAACCTTTCCTAGTAAGTCAGGTTTTCTAAGCCTTTTGTCACTTTGGTTGCTCTCCTCTAGTCTCTCCCCAGTTTGTCCACATCTTTCCTAAAGTGCGGTGCTCAAAATTAGACACAGTACTCCAACTAAGGACTCCCTAGTGCTGAGGCTCACATGTCTTACATACAACACTCTTGTTAGTACACCCCAGAATTATATTAGCTTTTTTCACAGTTGCATCACACTGTTTACTCTCATGCAAATTGTGAATCCACTCTAACCCCTACATACTTATTAACAGGAGGACTATCACCTAGCCAGTTATTCCCTATTTTGTAGTTGCACATTTGATTTGTCCTTCTCTTTATTGAATTTCATCCTGTTGATTTCAGACCAGTTCTTCAATTTGTCAAATTCATTGTGAAATATCGTCCTGTCTTCCAATGTGCTTGGAATTCCTCCAATCTTTGAAAAACGTAAAAAACAACAAATAATCTTGCAGCACTTTAGAGACTAACAAAAAATGTAGATGGTATCATTAGCTTTTGTAGGCACAACCCACTTCACTTCATCTGAAGTGGGTTGTGCCCACGAAAGCTAATGATACCATCTACATTTTTGTTAGTCTCTAAGATGCTGCAAGACTATTTGTTGTTTTTTACGTTTTTCCAGTTACAGACTAGCACAGCTACCCACTAAAACTTCCAATCTTTGAGACAGCCACACATTTTATAAGCATATATGCCACTCCATTATCCATATCATTAATGGAAATATTGACTAGTACCAGACCCACGACAGACCCTTGTCGGACCCTACTAGAGGAGATACACAAGAACTAGCAATGAAATTAATAAGCAGCAGGTTTAAAACAAACAAAAGGAAGTACTTCATACAACACACAGGCTTTGGAATTCAGTACTAGGGGATGTTATGAAGGTCAGAGATATAACTGGATTCCAAAAAGGTAGTCCCATTAATGGCTATAATCAGAGATGGATCAAAACAATTTTAATTCTCCGTCTATATCCCCACCATCCTCTATTCTCTGCTTGCAAGAGATTTGACATATGTCACATTTGGATAACATGAGAAGTCTTGGACTGTATTTATAACAGTGATAAAGATTGAAATTTGTAATTTTATAATCTGCCTTCTGTATATTCTATATTGTAGGTACATCAGTTACTTCAAGAAGGGCGACTAGAATTCATAATTGGAGGTCAAGTGATGCATGATGAAGCTGTGACACAAATTGATGACCAAATTTTACAGTTAACAGGCATGTTTCTTTGATGTTAACTCTTAGTTTTCATGATTATATTTTTTTTCTAAATTAATTTTATTTCCTAGGTCTTTAAGAGCTGGCTCATGGTTCTGTAAAAATTAATATTTACTTTATGGTAAACTTACTATAAGGTTCTTTGCTTAAAAAGTACAACCTCCACTCTCTCAAAAAACTCCAACATACTGGAAGATCATTGTAAATTGGCTTGCAATTTTGTTGATCTCTATTATATACTGTTAGAACATGGGCCATTTTACTGATTACAAAATCCTTGGTTCCCAAGAACAGACTTCAGATGAAGATATACATTTGAAATTTATTAAACAAATACATACAAAATAAGTGGACTTCTTTGCCATAATCTGGATCTCCATCATGACAGAGACAGGAGAATTGCATCTATACTTCCTGCATCTTTATGACTGAACTAGAGCACATATTTCAGAAAGATCACTTTTGTCCAGCTTGTCCTTGACTGTCTTCCCATGAATGTAAGTTGACGCAGCCCCACTCCATTTACTTGCAAGAACATTCAGATAGATATCTGAGCTTAAATGAAGGACTTTGTGTGACTAAGAATCCACTATTTCCAACTATTAATTAACTTCACTCTTAACAACTTCCCTCATATTTTCGTTTCAAGTGTTCTAGCTTCCAATTCCTGACATTGGATCTTTTTATGCCCTCTCCTGCTAGGCTAAAAAGTCCCTCTAGTATTTAGAATTGACTGTTATTGGTAATGTTCCGGAAGGAAAGACATCCTTTCCCCCATTGCACTGCAAATACCCAAAATAACTCATGGGACGCATCCAGGTTTTTCAGTGGGGACCGGGCAAGAGACTTGAGATGGAATTATTCCAGCTAACAATGGTGACTAATTGGCATCCCTGCTCACTTCAGAGCAGTGTGCTGTGGGACTTTTCTCTGTGGCAGCATACATTTTTGGTGAGGGCCAACGGAGCAGCTTTTTTATGCCTGATGGGTCTGACTGCACAGAACCACTGGCCAGAACCCATTGCATCAATATTTACAAGAAACACAAAGAACAGCAGTTGCTATTGCATTCCATTGAGGTCACTATGCTCTAGGAGAAAATGAAGGAATGAAAACAAAGATTCCTTTTCCTTGGACTTCTGTGGAGATCCTTTGGACAAAGTTAGTTAACTTGGGTTTGGGGCACAGACTAGTATTTGTCCCAAAATAAACACTAAGTTTGACCAAAAGGCGCCTCCTGCCAGATATTCAGTTAACACTTCTTTTGGGGTGGGATTTAATAAGTGTTTCTAAAATCCATATTTTATTCAGTGCATGGGTATATGCATATAACTTTTTAAATGGGAAGTGCAGGTTTTGTAGCTATTTTCACAGGAGCAAATGAAATGAGTATGTTTTGGTTCCTAAAAAAGATTAGCATCACATGTCACTCTTCCCCCCCCCCCCCCGCCCCCAGATCCTCCATATTGCCTGATCAGTCCTTGCCCATGTGACTAAACCTGAACCACACAAGCATTTCTGTGTTATCTGCTAAGTTTGTCTTGGAATTTAGGAGCTGATTTTCAAGTGCTCTCCTGTCTACATAGTTAATTGGATCACAACCACCTCATTCACACTATACCAGTATTCTCTTAGCTAATGTGTTAAAGAGAAAAATCTAAGAGACTACCTTCTGAAATGTATAGGGTTGCCAAGTGTCTAGTTTTGAACCGGGCAGTCCGGTATTTGGGCTTTCTGTCCAGGAAACAAATTTTCTATTTAAGTTTTATTATTATCAGGAGCAGGGTTCGACCAATAATGGCCGGAGATTTTAGCCCGACGCGGCTGCAGCATGCGGTTCCACGCGGCTGGCGAGCGGGGCTCGCCGCCGCTTGGTAACCCCTGATCATGAGTATCAGTACGTAGTTGCATACTGCCTGGCTGGTAGACATGCTCACACTGCGTGATCGTGTCCACCAGTCAGGCAGTATGCAACTACACAGTAGAGAGGAGGGGGATGGAATCCCCGGGGCTGGACTTGCCTGTGCACAGGACAGGCAGCACCCCGGGATCTGCGTGCGCCTGGGCCAGACCCCCTGGCCGGTTCCCCCTCCCTGCTGGTTGGTTCCTCCCTCCCAGCGAGCCCTGCTCCCCGCCTGCTGTTCCCCCTCCCCCCCAAGATCTCTCCTGGACAGCCCCATTCCCCTGGACAGCCCCGCTCCCCCCATCTCCCTCTCGGCAAGCTCCGCTCCCCGCTGGCTGTTCCCACATGCTCCAAGATCTGTCCTGGCCAGCCCCGCTCCCCCGACCTCCTCCCGGCCAGCCCCTCCCACCCCCCCATCTGAGATCAAGTGTGTCCGGTATTTTTTTGCAACCGTCTGGTAACCCTAGAAATGTGTTTCAGTCCAAGAATGAAACTGAAAGCCTTTACTAACACTGCTTACATGGCAAGAATCATAAGGCTTAGGAAAGATGAAATAAAAACAAAATATGTCCCTATGTTTCATAATTAAATTAGCAGTGATCTGAAAGCCCAGAATAAGATCTCTCCGCAGTGAAACAGAAAATGATTATATTGTCAAATATTCTAAAAGCATTTCCAAAATTAGAAACTATAAAATGACAATCTTGCATTTCTGTAACACTGTTCTGTTGTTTTTACACTAACTTCTTGGCTATTTTGCTACTCTGCTTAAAGCAGGGATGGGGAACCTATGGCCAGTGGGCCAGATGCAGCTGCTCCTGGCTTACTTTGATCTGGCCAGTGGAGTGAGGCTGGGGCTTCCCACCTCAGCAGGGCAAACTGACATGAGCCCTGCAGTGAACCTCTGAGTCTCAGCACGTCCCCGGGGGCTGGAGCACAAGCGCTGGCTCCCCACTGCAGGGTGAAGCAGAGCCAGATTATGAAGGGGACAATTTAGCTTTTATGTTTTAATAAGTGGAAAGATGAGTACTAAACCTAAAACTAATAGAAATGACTCTGGGTATTTTATATTCATTTAATTTCAGTGGACATAATTTGGGTATTTTTGTTTGTATTGGGGACTAGAGAGAGACATCAATGTGTGGCTCCAAACCCAGATGTGTTTTTTTTTTTCTTCGTGATCTCTGGCTGAAATTTCATGAGAACAGTTTGCATAATTTCAGCAGAGTCTAATACAAACTCAGCTTACCATATTGATTTGGATGTGGACCTGAAATTTAGCCTGAACTTAATCTGGTTCCTATCACTATCTTCTGGGCCTGTATCTAATCATCATCTCTTTTCATTAACTTTTAATGAAGTTGTACTTGGTATAGAAAAACAAATACCACCAGTGTGCACCTTCCTGCTATGAACTTTTTGGCTTTGTTAAATTTCTCAAAACTTCAGGTGTATTTGAATTTTTTTTAAAAAAAATCTTCATTGGTCTTGGTTAAAGTGCCACATGCCAATTCAACTTGTAAAATGAACAGATGTGTTATGAATAAAAAAACAAATTCTACTTTGCAGAGGGCCATGGATTTTTGTATGAAACCTTTGGGATAAGGCCTCAGTTTTCTTGGCATGTCGATCCCTTTGGAGCTTCAGCTACAACACCTACTCTTTTTGCTCTTGCTGGATTCAATGCCCACCTTATCTCTCGTATTGACTATGATGAGAAGGATACCATGCAGAAAACCAAGGTAACCAATATTTGGCATGCAAGCTCCCTTTTGCAACTTTATGTGAACTCTGACTTTAAGTGAAGCCTGTCTCTGATCTTAGCAAGAAAAAAAGTGTAGATTATTCTCATGTAAAGAAAAGGGACTGTTTGTGACAATATTTGTGAGCCTGTGCTCTGTTAATAACTTTGTCATGATCTCTTGACAAAGGAATTTATTCTAATCTTAAAAACACACACAATAAATAGTGGGTAGTAGAGAAGTCATAAGAGCGGTAACCTTGAGATTGCAACATAACGCTGTTAATTTAAATGGCAATTCAGGCTTCAAGTGAGTCTTTCTTTTGCTCCTTTTTCTTTTTTAAACTCTCATTAAGTGCTTACTGATACCAAGAATATTTAGTTAAATTTATTAATGCTTGTAAAACTGTTGGATAGTTATTATGAACAAAAGTTGTGATAAAATATGTATGGGAACTTTGTAGATCACTCACAAAACTAAGCCCTTCTGATCCGGTTCTGATATTGATCAAAAGCTCCCAGATATACCAAATTTGTTTTTTATTATGTTGGGCCATAGTCCACCCTCAGCTACACAAGATGATGCCCCTGAAGTAAGGGCTTGCACACATGTACTGAAGGAAGAATCTTGCCAGATTACATGAAGGCTGGGTGAAATTCTGGCTTCAATGTCAAAACTCCCAGGCTACGTCTAGACTGGCCACATAAGACGGAATAGGCATGCAAAGCAGGCAAGTCAGAATAGGGAAATCCGCGGGGGATTTAAATATCCCCCGCGGGATTTAAATAAACATGGCCGCCGCTTTTTTTCCGGCTTGGGGAAAAGCCGGAAAAGAGCGTCTAGACTGGCGCGATCCTCCGGAATAAAGCCCTTTTCCGGAGGATCTCTTATTCCTACTTGCAAGAGATCCTCCGGAAAAGGGCTTTATTCCAGAGGATCGCGCCAGTCTAGATGCTCTTTTCCGGCTTTTCCCCAAGCTGGGAAAAAAGCGGCGGCCATGTTTATTTAAATCCCGCAGGGGATATTTAAATCCCCCGCGGATTTCCCTATTCTGACTTGCATGCTTTGCATGCCTATTCCGTCTTATGTGGCCAGTCTAGACGTAGCCCCATTGACTTCACTAGACCAGGATTTTATCTCTTGGGCCTCTTCAATGGAAAACTCTCATTGATTATAGCAGGGCTGGCACGCCAGCCCAAATCTATTACATGTGCACAACTTCCATCGAAGCCAGTGGGAGTCGTGTTCATATAAAGGAGTGCAAAATGGAGTCCTAAAATGTCAGTCGTTATAGTGCTCTATGTATCTGCAGGTTTGGTGTCTTATGGTGATTTCTTTTTCTGTAGTATTTCTTTTTGTCTTTTCTAGAAACTTCAGTTTGTATGGAGGGGCTCTCCCTCCTTATCTGAAAATGATGAGATCTTCACTCATGTTATGGATCAGTACAGCTACTGCACCCCACCGCAAATATCCTTTTCAAACAGGTTTGAATGCTGCAGACTCTGCAGAAATACTGGTACTTCAGACCTGTATTAGCGTAACTACATCGCTCAGGGGGTTTGAAAAATCCTACCTTCCTAACCCCTCATGCAAATAGCGCTTTGTCAAAAGGAGCCTCTCCTGTTGACATAGCTACATACATATCAGAGAGGTTGATAACACTGATGGGAGGACCTCTCCCCATGAGTGTAAGAACATCTTCACCTAAGTGCTGCAGTGGCACAGCTGCCACACTGAACATGAGGACAAGTCCTTAGGATTTTAGGCAAATGACTGGCTGGCTTCTGAGGTTATACTGTTTAGATAACTTTGCATTTTCTCTTTTTTGCAGAGACTTGTATTAGGCTTAAAAGGTGGCTGGACTCTTAAGGCTCAATTCTGCAAGTTGCTAAGTACCCTCAACCACCACTGGCTTCAATAGGAGGTGAAGGTGCTTAGCATTTCACAGGATTGAATCTTTATTCTTCATTCTTGACCTTAGAAGTGACTGTTAGGTTTTTAATGGAAGGCGCTCACATTGATGGTGACAGAACATGAAACCCTGTGATAGGTTGTAAACTACATGGATCAAGAAATGAACCCCTTCTCGATAAATATGGCTTACAATCTGCCATATGGACCATGCTATGGAAGTATTTAAGAACTCTTACATTAAAACAAAACCTTAGTTTTAATCCTACAATCTCTTTCATGCTCTGTTTTAGCCAGCAAATGACATTTTTCTAAGGAAAAGCAGGGTCAGGACAAGAAGACTTCCAGGCTCTTGTAGCTCGGCCAAATACATCTATTATCGGACATATATATCTCCTCCTACAGCTTAAATTTTCAGGGATTTTATACTAGTCATCACTAGTTGGGCCCATAAAATCACATGGGTGTAATAGAAACTAAACACTGAGGACCAGTGTAAGCTGCAACTGTCCTACTGAATTCTCGTGCCAAATTGGATTTACATCCAGGCATGACTTTATCATTTTTTCCCCAGCTTGTAGTGGAAGTCCTGTTTGTAGTGTATTGCTTTCTTTTTCCAATTAGGTCTGGGTTCTATTGGAATGGAATTGCAGTTTTCCCAGATCCGCCAAAAGATGGTGTTTATCCAGATATGAGTGTCCCTGTTACAGATGCCAACATTCACCTTTATGCAGAGACCATGGTGGCAAACATTAAAAAGAGGGCAGCATGGTTCCAAACTGCTGATGTCCTCTGGCCATGGGTAAGGGTATCGCTTTAGAAGTTAAAGACAAACTGTGCTAGTAAATGATATTCTTTCATGATCAGGATAGCTCTAGGAAGGTTCTTCAGAGAAGAGCAGGATTGAAAGGTGGGGATGTGTATTTGTCATCGGCTACTTTGGGGCACTTTCCAAACCTAAAATGACTTTGCAGCATAAAAAATCCTGAAACCTCAGGGTATGTCTACACTACCCCGCTAGTTCGAACTAGCGGGGTAATGTAGGCATACCGCACTTGCAAATGAAGCCCGGGATTTGAATTTCCTGGGCTTCATTTGCATAAGCCGGCCGGCGCCATTTTTAAATGCTGGCTTGTTTGAACCCTGTGCCGCACGGCTACACGCGGCACGGGCTAGATAGTGCGGAATGGCTTGCTAGTTCGAACTATCTAGCCCGTGCCGCGTGTAGCCGCGCGGCACGGGGTTCGAACAAGCCGGCATTTAAAAATGGCGCCGGCCGGCTTATGCAAATGAAGCCCGGGAAATTCAAGTCCCGGGCTTCATTTGCAAGTGCGGTATGCCTACATTACCACCCTAGTTCGAACTAGGGTGGTAGTGTAGACATACCCTCACTGATTTAGGGCGAATTCATGATTCTGTGCAAACTGAAGCAGCTTAGATTGATTTGTAGCGGTATCTACACTATGCTATGTTAGTGGGGGATGCTCTCCCATTGACTTGTTGCGTCATCACCAGACCTTCTAAATGTACACCACTGTATTACTAGCAGCAGCTCTGATTTATTCCGTAGTGAAGACAAACCCAGAGAACTTACAGAAAACTATCTTTACCAGATATCAGATAGACACACTGGGCAAATCCCCTACCAAGGAAATGCATGTTCTTGTGAGTTATGCAGTGTAAACTAACTTCATTCCTGTCAGTCATGCCAGATGGTCAGTGGTGCTGTAGCTGTGAGGGTCCCAGAATATTAGAGAGACAAGATGGGTGAAGTAATAACTTTTAATTGACCAGTGGGTTGTCAGTTATCCTATTTGAATCACCCAACCCATTCTTGCTACTTGGGCCCTGAATTTCTGACTGGTTTATGTAGATAAGCTCAGAAGGAAGAACAATGTTGTACAGTGGATAAGAATTGTAATATAAAAACATTGTTAAACCATCTCGTCATGGAAATTAATAACCTGTGGGTCACTAGCTAGGATCCTCTGGGGAAGTGGTTGTTAGTAGACTGGAATATACAGAGACATCAGACTAGATGATCTGATGGTCTCTTCAAACCTTAATCTCTTGGACTCTGATTATCACTTATTAATCACATAGGTGTGTTATTTTCTGAATTGCAGGGCTGTGACAAACAGTTCTTTAATGCATCGGTTCAGTACTCCAACATGGACCCATTATTAAATTATATTAATAAGCATGCTGATCAATTCGGAGTGACGGTCCAGTATTCCACTGTCAGTGATTACTTCCAGGCAGTGTACAACAGAAACCTCACATGGGACATTCGGAATGATCGAGACTTTCTTCCATATTCAACAGGTAATAATAATATGTTGTTATACACTGTGTATACTGCTGAATAACAGTAGCTTGCAATAGGATTAATTTATCATAACAGAGTGTGACAGGAGCCTTAGGAGCTTTTTCCCCTAAGTCACACGCTCAGATTTGGTGGGGTCTCTCAGCCCCAGTTCTCAAATATAATAGGTGTTGGAATGTCTTGTGAAGCAGCAAGAAGGAGGGATGGAGTCCAAGGAATCCTGAAAGGAAAACTATGGCTTGGGAGCATAGTTCCTGTTAAAGTGCATGCCTGCACGACCACGCACAAAAAATTCTTCCCCCACTGACCTCCTGTGTAGAGCCATACAGCAGCACTTTCGCAGCCGGTGGCTGCACTGGTGAGTGAGGCTGGCTGAGACGGTGTGGTGAAGGAGCCACTGGGGCAGGGGATGGTACCTACCGCAGCTGCATGGCAGGAGTGGGGAGGCCTGCTCCAGTGACCGGGACTGCCACGTGGCAAGAGAGTCTGGGGCTAGGACTGAGAATGGGGCCTACCACATGGCCCAGGGGTCGCTGGGTCTGGTCCAGCGGCTGGGAACGGAATATACTACATGGCAGGGGAGGAGGGTTTCTTCTCTGGTGGCTGGGGCTGCCAGCAGGAGGGGCCAGGGCCTGGGAATGGGACCTGCCACATGGCGGGGTGTATGTGTCTGCTTCGGCGGCTGGGAACAGCGCCTGCCGTATGGCCAGAGGGGCAGGGTCTGCTCTGGTGGCTGGGAACGTGTGTGAGAATAAATTGGGTGCCACAGTGGCACACATCCAAATCAGTGCACATGACCTCAGTATTGCGCACAAGCCAAAATTCGCTCAGCTCATGGTTGGAAAATCTTAGAGGGAACATAGCTTGGGAGGGAAGTTTAGCTTGAAGTTTGTCTTTTATATGTGAGTGTCAGGAAAGGCAAACCCCAGGAAGAATTAGGTTTGGGATCTATCTGTGTCTGCTCATGCACCACTGTTGATGATTCTCTGATGACCTGAAAGGTAGAGTAAATAATGCACTACTCAGATTCTCTGATGATCCCAATCAGAGATTTGGGAAAACAGCATACTGTGGATTGGGCCTGCAGAGTTTAGAACAAATGAGTGGATGCAAGATTTTATGTGGTGAAGAAGCAATAATACCAGGCATAATCACAAACTGAAAACTGGTTAGCAAACAATAACACAAACATGTATATGGGGAATAAATAGTGATTATAGGTGCACTAAACATAAGCATGTAATGCAATGCTGTTGTTAGTATATAATATATAAAAACTAGTTTAAAGTTGTTCTGCTCTTTGGTGTATTTACTGCAGTAGGTCTTAGTAAATAAGAAAGATGATTAATTGTGAACTCTTGGTAAGGGATCCTGCTTTATTACACCAGTGTAAATCTGGAGTAAGTCCACCGAATTCATCAGATTTACACTGATGTAACATGGATCGAGGAAATTCATCTGTCTTTATAGGTAGCATTGGTAGCTGATTGTACTGCCTAAAAAAAAAAATCACACTCTCTCTCTACTTAGTGTGCTTTGAGCTTCATGACACAGAAGAGAAAGTGATAAACTGAAAAACACGCAAAGATACAAAGCTGATGGGAGAAATAGAGTGCCATAAAAACTGGTTGGAGGAACTAGGTATGCACAGATTGACTAAGAGATGGCAAAGAGGAGGACATGGGTGGGATCTATAAATATCTGATAGATACAGAGAGGAGGAATTACGCAGGGTGTCCAAAAGGGCCAAAAGTATTTGTATTTTGTTGTCATAAGAATGGCTATACTGGGTCAGACTAACAGTCCATCTAGCCCAGTATCAGGTCTGCCAACAGCGGCCAATACCATTTTCCTTGTACAAATATATTCATTCTGATACACTTATACATAACAAGAGTGCCACTGTCTGAATTTGTGTCTACCACTTTAAAGTAGTTCACTAATCCTTTTGGCCCCCTCTATCTCTGGAGTGCTGGACAGATACATAATCTCAAAACTTACTAAAGTTATCTTCATTGATGTGAATTGCTCAACCATGGTGCACCCTTTTTATCATTAGGCATGGCAGAATTTGATGTGCTAGGAGATCCCCATGTGCTAGGAGATCTTTGTCTGTCACCTTCTTCACATCTGAAGGTGCTACAGGACCCCCCCCCCTTTTTTTTTTAAATAAACTTCCATGATGGGCAATTCTGGCTTGCCTGGAGGTGTTCTCATCCTGTTTGCCTGTAGTCAGGGGAGGCTTTCCTCTCTCATCTGTCTATGCTCAACAGCAATTTTATATACTATATTACAGTGCCCAAACTGCCTTATATATATTCAAATAACTGCACACTTTGTATGGCCACATGTTCTGCTATGAGCAGCACAAGCAAATAATAGAAATTCTCCTGTTTGACCACTTGAGGGCATCTGTTGATGCACTTTTGTAGTCTAACACTAGCCCTGAAAGACTATTACCATATCATACATTCTGTTCCAGCCAAGGAAGTGAAATTGAAGCTCATTCTGTTTTCATGGTGCATAATTAACAGTAACTAACAATCATAAAGCCCTTCTTTTATTGATTAAAAATATAATGTTCTCCAGTGATCCTGTTCCATTTGTCTTGTTCAGTTTCATAGGAACTTGAGTTCAGTAAGAAGAGATTTTTTTTGTCATAGATGATTGCCTCAAATCAGCAATATGATTATTAGGCTTGTAGTATAAAGTACTGTAGCTTCCTTGTAGAGTCTATTTAATACTCCTCAGTCAATAGGTGGAGAGAGTAGGGATGAAAAAACCTGTTTAATACGTTAAATCGGTTAAACTATGTTTAACAGTCAACTGGGTTGCTGCAGTACACTGCTGGAGCAGTCCCCTGTCCCTGCCGTGCCATAGGCTGCTGCGGCTAGCGGGGATGAGCCTGCCACACCACACTGTTGGCAGGGGCTGCTCTGGTTAACCCACTACCTCTTTACATCCCTAAGAGGGAGGGCATTTTGAGTTGTTCTACTTGATGCATAGCATTATTTTCTCTTTACCAGCTGTTGCCTTTTACAGATGAGAAGTTTGCATAGTTGCAGAGTGTAACTCATTAAAAATGGAGTAATCAAGGGCTGAAGTATTTAATCCTTAACTGTGTGTCATGTGTCTCAAATTCTTCATAGAGCCATTTCAAGCATGGACTGGGTTTTATACTTCCCGCAGTGTTTTAAAAGGAATTGCACGGAGAGCGAGTTCACTTCTCTACGCTGGAGAGTCATTTTTCACACAGTATGTTCGGAAATACCCAACAGGTTCTCTTTGCAAGTTCTGGGCCTTACAACAGCTCCGCAGTCTTAGGTGGGCAGTCTCTGAGGTAAACTTATGCATTTTTATTGGGAAAATATATACACTGTTACCCACAACTAATAAGACGCAGTCAGTCAAGGACCTACTTGTGCCCACAAATCAAGTTGTGTAGTTATGTGCTGTCATTTATGCATCTTGGAGTTGAGGGGGGTGGGGCAAGTGTGTAAGAGAGAAAAAAAATGCACTAGTGATAGGTGTCACCAGCTTAGAAAGGCAAACAAAGGTACAAACTTCAACTCTTTTAAAGCCTTTCCTTCAGAACTTGTTTTATTAGCCACAAAATTGTTACATAATGAAGTAAACATCCCGGTAAAAAACACTGGGTAGTAGCCTCAGAGGCTTTCCCCGCTTCAGCCAACCAGGAAGAGATACACCCTTCCTCTTTTTTGACCCAGTTTCCCCTTCCTTTTATATTATGACTTCAGCAGCCATAAAGCCTTTTGTGACATGTTAACCCTTTACATGCTGCAGCATCTAGTCATCGGGTGCAGTCAAATGTGGAAGAAATATTGTGCTGTAAAATTAAAGGTTAAAATGATACCCAGAAAAAAATATCTGTCCTTATGTATTTCACTTTTTATGACTGATTACTGATTCTGTAGAGAGACATTTATAATATTCCAAGATGAAAATCTTTGTCTGTCTTATCTGTGGCAATCATGCTTCATTTATTACCCTTCAGGAGTAGTCAAAATGCAGATGTGTGATTACAGTTGTAGGAAAGCAGTACTTTAAATGATCTCACATGTTACTTAAAGTATTCAAGTACAGCCCTAAACTTGGAATTCAAGTGTATTGTAACTTATAAATCTCCTTTCTATCTAAGGTTCAGCACCATGATGGTATAACAGGCACAGAATCACCCAAGGTAAAAGACATGTATGTGAATCACTTGATGCATGGAATACTTAACGTGAAGAAACTTATGGCATCCATAATCTTAGACACAGACAGTGCCAACAAGAATGAAAAACTCTACTCTAATGTTTACAATGAAGTCACAGGAGAACAAGGTAATGTCTGAAAATCTTTTTTTTAAAGCTTGGTACATGAAGGGTAGAATAGTCTCATGCTCAAATGGAAATGGTTGAAGTGTTATTATTGTGAGTAGACATGGGCTAAGTTGTTTGTTTTTGGACAGTTTCTTAAACAAAAAAAATGCCGTTTTGGTCAACCCAAATCCTTGATTAAAGGATGAAACTATTTGCAACTGTTTGACACTCTTTTTTGGCCATTCACAAAATAGTTAGAGAAGGAGAGATGGCGGTGGCAGTGCCAATCATTACTCCCATCCCCATTTTCTCCAACTTTTAGCTCAGTAGTTAGGACAGTCACCCAGGATATGGAAGACCCATGTTTGAATCCCTGCTCTGGAAGAGATCCAGAACTGACTTTTTCTTCAACTAACTAATTTTGAAACGTTTTAGAATTCCCAGTTCAATATGAACAGAAATTTTTTTCTATGTGTGCATGTGTCTATCTGTCTCTCTTTGGAACTGAATGCCTAGCTCTAATGGTAAGTCAAAGTCTAGAAAAGACCACGTACCAAGAATGCCCACCCTGATTCAAGCAAGGTAGCTGATCCACCAAGTCTTGGGTACCCAAAACCAAAGAACGTGCATTAGGGACCCAGAGCTCTGTGTGAGTAAAGACCTCAAGACTGGACCCCAAATTCTGGGCACAAATCTGAAGGCAAAAGAGAATATGGCACGAGAGGGAGGCAGTTTCTTAAGTATTGTTCTTAGCTGGAGGAAGGAGTCTAGTATGGTAGTCAACTATATGGAAGGTTTTCCTTGTGATTTACTGCCAGATATGCAAGAATTTATTAATATGTTCTAAGAACCAGTTTATTCAAGGAAGATCATGGAATTCCTTTCAAAAAAGTTAGTTTGGTTTGGAGACTTCTATTATTGTTGAATGAAAACAGTGCTTTGGGCAGCAACTGGTGCATAGTTTATGGGATACTGAAATTAGGTTTCCTATACACCATATCCTGCAAAACACTACTGGTACTTAGACTGTATGACTTTAACTAGAGAACTTTGTATTGTCATCACTTAGTGGATAACCTATTGTAATTACTATTAATATCAAATGTGTTTCTCTGAATTCTGGGCCTTTTTTTGTGGGTCAAACATTTAAAAAAAAATATGCCAAAAGGGCATTGTCTTTTGGAAGTGTTATAAATATAGATCTGAATGCTCAATCATGGTACATTCCTTGCATCATTACTGTTTCTTATTTTTGAAGCTGTATTTTTACTTGTGTGTGAAAAGGTACAAAGAATGTTGAACAATACATTATTGTCTATAATCCCCTGGCATGGAACATCACTACCTTTGTTGTTGTGGCTATGAGCTACTCGGTAGTCAGTGTGTATGATGAATTGGGACATCCTGTACCAGCACAGGTACTGTATGGTTATGTTAATGTTTATATTGCATTTCTCTTTGTAACTCAGTTTTTCATTAGTCATTTTCAGGGTTGTTGTGTGGTTCTTGTTTTTGTGTTTGTTTTTGTTTTTGTTCTCCCACCCTCCTAGCAAGACATGGTAGGTTTTCCTGTAGATTAGAAACAACGTGATTATATTGGTTTTGCCCCAGTTGCTCATATAATCAAGCACTGTACCTATAAATATCAGTTATCTGATCTGATTTTCTTTCCCAAAACAGAAACTATAATATAAAAAACAAAGAGAAAGATCCTGTATATTTTTTAAGGATTTGAAATTATTTGGTACATTAAGGAAACAAAATAACATACTTGTTATCAAAGTACAAGGCCAGGTATTGCCAAAAACCCTTTGCAGTGCTTTGCACAAATTGGGAAAGAGGGAAGCAAATTTTGGCCCTTCATAGTTCCTTTTACTTTGTTACACCTTCCTCTCCTCTCATCTTGACTTCTCTCCTTATACTAGTAACAGGTCCAGAACTTACCTTCCGCTTAAAAAACTAATATGATACACAGTGATAGTTTAAAGCCATGATTCCCAAACTTTTTAGTAAGGTGACCCACCAACTGCATTTTTTCTTTTTACTTGACCCATGATTATATATATGTACCTCCACCCTGGCACCACAAACCTAATCCCAGACCAATGTGGAGGGGTGGTCCCAGGAAGCAGTGTGTGGAACTGGGTGAGTGAGGGGCAGATTCGCTCTCTGTGGCAATTCCTGTCCTGTGGGATTGGGCCCGGCCCCCTCCTCCAGGAATGGGGACTTGCTGAACAAGACTGCACCATCACTCAGGTTAGACCTGGCTTCCTTCCTTTATGGTAGAGGGACAGTTGAGCCAAATTTAAGTGAGTAGCATTGCAGTCTGGCATGTGCGTTTGCAGCGCCTATCAGGTTTGTCGCCATCCTCCCTCAGTCATGGCGGATGGGCAATTGGGCTAAACGTGATTGGCATTGCAACCCTGAGTGCCAGGTCACAATGTCCGGAGAAGGCAAACAAGACAGGAGCCACTGCTGTGGAATGAGTGTGATAGAGTGAATGAGAGCAAACCTATTCACATTGGACGGGATGAATGATATGGTGGTTTAGGCCAGGACCTAGTGATGTGTTAATTCAGTCCTGCATATGGTGACCAATCCAAAACCTTCCCACAACCCACTGGTAAGTAGGAGACCATTTTGGAAACAGTAACTTAAAACACAATTTTGAAGTGTGTTGACAGCTTCCGAGGAACACTTAATCCCCCCTCCCCTTCCCCAGGTTACAATTATTTGTCCGTCATCAATCTTTTTTGTTAGTTTTAAGTAAGGCTATATTTTTTCCAATTATATTGGTATTTTAAGGTGGACTTGTTTAAATCAATAGTTTTGGGTTTCATGCTGGCAAGGACCTGGTTAAAATATTATCTAATCTCATAATTTGTCACTAATATATAGTCCCAAACAAAACTGTGAATCTTAATTTGGGGTACCTAAATATCTAACCTCTTTCAAGGCAACACAAAATAACATAATTCTGAATTGTAAAGGTAGACATATTTGGAAATTCTCCTTGAAACGTATCATCTGGGACTTTACAAATATGAAGGTGTTAGACGTACACCAATTAGCTCCGTGTGAAATACACAACCATTCTCTCTCTCAACATGCAGATCCAAAGCTCAGCAGAATCCCCTTCTACCTATGATCTGTATATTCTTGTCACACTAAGTGGTCTTAGTTACCGAAGATACAGTGTTAAGTCATCAGCTGACAAGGAATCTGCATTCATTGCAAGATCAGTTAAATATGGACGAAAAGTCATAAAGGATTCTGATCATCAGAGTGGACATCTGATTCCTGTGCTTAATAACTGCTACACCGTGATGTTGGACCAAGATACTAATCTGATGCACAGCATTACTGACAAGTGAGGCTACCAGCATTTTTAATTTTAGTTAAACAGCATTTTAGGATAAACAGAAACTCTTAAAAAAAGGAAATCCAGGTACTTGATCACACATCCCCCGAGGGTTAACAACTCACAAGAGTACTTTACAATCAAAGAATTTGAAAACTTCTGCCTTCTACTTATTTTGTAAAGTGAGCTACTGAATGGTCTTTTTCCTAGACCTTTTTTTTACTGTGGCACTGAGTCTGTGTAGTTAGTGTAATATTCATTGATTCATAATTCCAAGGTCAGAAGGGACCATTATAATCACCTAGTCTGATCTCCTGTATAGCACTGGCCATAGAACTTCCCCCAAAATATTATGGTTTCCCACTTAGATTGTA